>NC_138110.1:48612500-51012500 GCF_964146895.1 Miniopterus schreibersii | reverse complement strand
GATCATTCCTGCTTACTTCCCCGTGACAGCTGACAGACTAGCTAAGTGGAAGAATTTACTTATTACTTAATTTTAAACAGCTTTGTTGAGGTGTAATTGGTACAGAAAAAATGCACATATTTAATGTACACAGTTGGATGAGTTTGAACGTATGCACACATCTGTGAGACCATCACCACAATCAAGGTAAGAACATATCCATCACCTCCCAAAGTTTCCTTGGGTCCTGGCTTTTTTGTGATAAGGACTTGAGATCTACCCTCTTAACAAATTGTTAAGGGTATCATGAGATACTGTTGACCATTGGCAGAAACATTTAATTTTTGCTACAAAATAGGAGTATTGGATGGTAAATGAATGGAAAGCCCATCTGTGAACATGTATTTCCAAAGACTAAGTATCATAAGTCAGAGGACAAGAAGTTCCTGGGAACCAGTATCCATATTAGTAAATACTAAGGATTTTCCCTGGGGGTGGGGTGGGAGGAAGGATGGTCACAAACAGGGGGACTCTGTATCCTGGTCCTTAAGACCCATGTAAAAGTAAGACCAGAGAGTGGGGGGTGGGCTGGAGAAATGGGTCAAGTCCAAGTGGAATGGAAGATGAGACCTATGGCAGATTCTGGTGGCTCCTCCCCAACATTTGTGTGAAACTCCGTGGACTCTGGACTGGGTGGTGTGGCAGACTGTAAGAGATGCCAGGACTCTGAGAAAACTGGACAGTCGAAGGACCGGCCAGGACAAGTTGGACCTGGGAGCTGGGCCCTGAGACTGGAGCATGAGCCAGAGGAGAGCAGAGAGAACATGGTTCTCTTCTAAGGCTTGGAAGAGAACCACACCAGGGTGAGATGCTACAAGGAAATCAACAGAGGAGAAATGATCAAGTGCGCTATCTTGACAAATACATCTAGGTCCTTGGCATATAGGCAGCTCACAACTGTTACTTGCTGAACGAAATAAGTGAGATGACTGTCTGAAGAACATCCAGAGAAGCAGGTTGTACGGCACAGTGGCTAAGAATGTGTGCTAGAATCCTAGAGTCTGTATCTACGTATCTATCATCTCAGAACAATGCCTAAAAGAGTGTTCAACAAATATGGACTAGTGATAGTATTATTACTGTTATTGTCGTTATGGTTGAGAGTAACTGAGTGCCAGCAGGTTGCTCTGATTGCAGATGAGAGGGTTCCAGGGTCTAAACTTCCCGGCAACTTTCCTCCACCTGCTCAGATGCAGCTCGATTCTCCTTCCAATCCTAGGTTAATCCCTAGTCCTCTAGGACATCGATTGTGATTGCCTTGCTTCACAGCAGTCCTGCCCTCCTCTGACAGCACGTTATTACTTTGTCACTGGGCACTGGATGTCCTCTATGGATTTTACCTTATTTCATTCCTTGTTTTCCCAGCATATAAGGCCCTTCAAATAGCTGACTCTTGCTTAATTCTGTAGACTCACCTCCTTGCATCTCCTCCAACTTTAAAAATCATATCCATACGCTCACATTTTTAAGCTATAATTTGATCGTAGATTTAAATATGTATATTTAGATATAATTATATAAATGATATGTTGTGTCAATATATAAGTATATAAATTACTAAACTATAGTATATTTGTTTATACATACATAAATAAAAGTTATATATAAATGGATGTAATTTTGACATGTAAATATTGGTATTTTAAAAGAAAACTGTATTAAAACTTCAAAATGTGTCCAGTTGAAGCTCAATATCATTGTGGTTTGATATCCACCATCATGGATTTAAAATATGTATTCATGTAGAAGCTTCACTCTGTTAGGAATTCTGCACTGTTCTCCTTTCTCCATGAACTTGTACTCTCCTGGCAGAAATTTGGTCTTAATGTATTATATATTTGTTCTTTGAAGTCTTTTATTAATCACTCTATCATATATCACTGACCACAACAAAAATAGGCTCATAAATTTAAATTTAAATATAAAAAATTTAATTGACTACAGGTCTTTAAATTTTAAAGTAAGTTGTTTTTAATTCAATTATTATTATGCTTGTTAGAACACCATTGATCAAAACAACATAAATATGTCATGGCTTGGAATAAAGAATGATTAATCCTTAAAAAAGTAAAATACTTTGGGTTATACTTCTCTTAGTATGACAGGTGGGACTGTTTATGTCTCAATTAATGTATTCATGAATGAATATTGATATTTTAAAGAGACAGTTTGCAGCATCAATTCTATTCACACCATTGTGTTTTCACTGGCGTCTGCACTGAGAGCCTGTTCACATAAACCAGCAGATGGGAATGAAGGGCCCCTGTTGCGTGCTGCTCACTTGTTGGGGCTCCTTTAAAGATATATGCCAAAAATTATGTAGTGATTTTTGATCAGCTATGAGCTGACATTGGTACTAGGTTCTTCAATGTCAGTGCCAGTGGAGAATTGAACACAATTCGACTCGTACAAGGATGCGGGTCCCGGTGATCAGAGGTGTTCGTGCTCTCCACATCCAGGGGATATTTCAAAATGTGCTTTTGCCTGGTGCCCTGAAGGACTTCTCACCCACCGAAGGGGAAGGCACTCTGCAGGGTGGGTGATGCCCCTTCAGTGGGGATGGCCTCCACTCTCCACCCTCCTTTTGCCTGGGGAGGCGGGCTGCATGGATCGATCAATGGGCTCCCTTCCCTTAGGCTTCCAGTAGGGTTTGGCCAATGAGAGACCCCTGGCTGTGGGTAGAAGCGAGCGGAGGAGAGTAAGGTTGGGCCTTTCTTCCCAGACCTCATCTGCAGGTGACCCGGGGTGCTGCATCTTCTCCAGATGCCACAGCTCCTTTGAATTCTGCACAGCTTCCCCTATCTCCAGGTTCTAGAAACCTCTCCCTCCCCTCCCCCAACTCAGGGCCCCACCACCTAAGGGGGCTGCACTGTCATTTGTAGTTTTCTGTACCCCACCCACACCTTTATAAATATTTCCTCTATTAAACGCTCTTCAAATTACCCGATTTGAATGCACTTTCTGTTTTATGTTGGTATCCTGACTGAGTGGGGAAAGGACATTTGTGAAGGAGGAAGTGGCAGATAGGACACGTGTCAGCGGAGGGTCTGGAAATGGATTCTCTTAAAACTGTTCATGCCCGTGAACCTTTAGAAAACCTTCGTGACCCCCGCGGGTCTTGGGACTCCACTTTCATGATGGCTCATCTAGTACCTGATTATCCATCTCTGTCCCCTCCACTGCCTAATGATAAGGACCTGGTTTGGAACTAACTAGGCATTAAAGAAAGCTGGCGCATGCTCTTTCACAAGTGCCAGTGACTCAGGCGAATCCTCTCTAGCCACGCTGCGTGTCCAGCACCTGCCATCCTTTCCTGCTGCCCGGCCGCACCCACCACTGGCCTCAAGTGCAGGGAAGCACATGCCCTCCCTTGAGCTGATGTATGGGGTGGGGGCTGGTTTCATGAAGCCAGGACCCCATGATCACCTGCTGGAGTCTGGCATCGATCACCCTGGACAAGGAGCCTGCCTGGCTTATCTGCCAGGCTCTCTGCAGTGCTGATTTAGAAATTCCAGGCAGCCAACCCATCAAGAGTTCTTTATGGCAGCGGTGGGCAACTGATCTACCGTAACATGTAAAAAGATAGGGGTCCCCAGGCAACGACAGCAGCTGCAGTTTAAGGTGAAATTGGGGTTAAAATGTCTGCTGTGTTGGATTCACCTGCTTGGGTAGAGCCATGATCTTGAATTTTCCATCCTGGAATTGGCTAGAAGCCCCCTGGGAGCAATTGCCATTATTTGTGGTGCCACTGAGACTTGGGGCTGCTGGCAGATGGCTGCGGGGGGTGTTTGCATTAGCTGCCACTGTGATTTTTTAACTTCAGGAGGGTATTTCAGGCTCTAGCTTTTATTTAGTTACTGTTTGTTTATTTGCCTGTTTACGGCCATGGCTTATGGGGTAGCTTGGATTATTGTTCAGCAAATGTTCCCTTTCTTCCCTTCACATTGTGAGTGGAGAGCATGTCACACCCTTTGGATGTGGGTTTGGCTCTGTGGGTTGCTTTGACCAGTTGAATGTCAGTGGAAGTGACAGGAACGAAGAAATGTGTTCTTGCTCTTGTTTGCCCTTCTCTTGCTCTAGGGGACCGGGCACTAGGAATTGGGCCTCCAACAAACAGAGAGCAGACCTGCGCCCCAGCCTGCGCCAAGCCCCGGGAGCCCAGCGCGATCGGAGCCACCCTGGCCCTAGGGACCTGTGAGTGTGGGAATCAGTGCTTCTTGTAAATCAATAAGATAGGCTGGCAACGACTGACAAATGACTGAATTTGAAAATTCTACTCTGCTGAACCCAAGGGAAGTCATTTTCAAAAGATTTCTCTGCTCAAAATCAGCTTTCATCCATTCAGGCATTTATTCGTTAATGTACTTGTTTATTCCGCAAACGCTTTTTGATCGCCCTGGGTATCAAGCCCTGTGCTGGAGAGACTCATCCATCTCTGTAGATCTGGGTCGTCTCTTGATCTTCGTGAGAGAAATGAGGTTATGCAGGTGCACATTCTTAAAGTGCTTTGGAAGGCAGGGTATAAATCAGCCTGTTTCCCCGCTCGTGCCTCCTGCTCTGCTCGGCTGCAAGGCATCCACTGAGGCCGGGCTGGGGTGCGGGGAGCCAAAAGGAATGATCCCCCTGCCTCCTCCCCTGCGTGAAATCGGAGGCTGTGGGGAGACAGGGTGGAGAGAGGGGATGCTCGCCACCTGCCCTGGGGGACACAGGTGTTTGAACCTCTTGCCTGGGTTAACTGGCTCAACCACTTACAGTTGGCCTTGATTCTGTTCTCAGATAAAGAATCTGAGGCTCAGAGAGACGTGATAACTCCCCCAATTATTGGCACAAAGGAGGAGTAGTAAGTGTTAACTATTATGCCACGTCCTCATGATTAGAGAAGTCAAAAGACCTGACCTTTAAGGTTGAACTCTGGAACATCTGTGCGGAAGAGAGTGGCCATAGCAAGCCTGACTGCTGTCCTCTGAGAGGCCTGTTTGCAGGACTGGCCCTTGGCTGGTGTTTGAGAACCTGGGTTCTGGGAGATTCCCAACACCTTGACTGAGTAGAGGGGATCACTATGCCTTAACTGTTTATACAAAATAATATGGTTTATGCAGAACATCTGCTTTCCTTCTGGGAGTCTAGAATTTGGTACATGCCAGGCAGAGTCTGCCACATGACCAGCCTCCAATAAAAATCCCAGGTCTCTAGTGAGCTTCCTGGTGGGTAACATTCCACACGTGTTGTCACTATTGCTGGAAGAATTAAGGGAGCCTGTGTTACTCCAACGGGAGGGACCCCTGGAAGCTTGCTTCTGGTTTCCTCCAGACTTCACCCCATGTGCTTTCTCCCATTGCGGACTTGTTTTGTATCCTTTTACTGTAGTAAAATCATCTGAGTAATTAATCTATGAGTATGGCTATGCTGAGTCCTCCCAGTGAATCAGCAAACCTGAGAGTGGTCGTGGGGACCCCCAACACAACATTCCTTCCCTTTCCCTGGCTCCAGGCCTTTGCTTTAGGCCCTTCACCCCACCTGCAACACCATCCTTGACTTGTAGGATCATTTCACTGATCCATAGGACCCTGCTCACATCTCATCTTGACCATGAATTTTGGAAGGTTTTCACCTTCTTGAGATGCTATAGCATTTACTTCCAGAATCATCCGTCAGACGCTGTGTCTCAAGTAATTGTCAGTTCCTTTCCTAAGGACTGTCTGAGTTTTGAGTCTTGTGACATATGTCAATTTATCACAGCCTATAGCCTACAAGCCAAGATAAAATGATATAAAATGAACGTTTTGACATTGGCTTGCCTTGTCCTTAATACTCTGTGTTCACGGAAAAAAAAAAAACACAAAAAAATCTTTTGAAGATGGAATCTTAATATACACCAAATTATTACCTAGCTTCAAAAGATTTTGACAGTTCTTTACAGATACAGCTATAGCAAAATATGTCTCTCGGTTATAGTGTCTACCATTGAAATTGGCCCTGGGACTGTGAATCCTATTTTTAAATGTGATTAATATTTTATTTCCTATAGCCTGATGGTTTTAACTCATTAATCCAGCCATCAAGAAGTGATTGAGTGCTTACAAAGTGCCATTAATTGTGAATGTTGTAGAAATTCAAAATGAAGAAGATATTCTTTGTTTTGGAAAGACTCATTTTCTGTGTTTGGTACTTTTTGTAGATATATTTTGTGTGCTCACCCAGCCCATGCCTCTTCCATGGAATACCTTCAGGGGATGCTCACCCCTTTCCCAGGTAGCCTGTGCTCTCAGGAAAACAGACCCCGCGCCCAGCTACAGCAGTGGGACGGGAGCCCTCCAAGGTAACTTGCATAAGCCCTCCCTCTTTGCCACATGATTGGCTCAGCAGAACCAGGCATGAGCCAATCAGCATATAATATTTTTCCTAGGCACAGGGTGGCCCAATCAGCGCAGAGTTGGTATTTTCCTTGGGAACCTCCTTCTGCATCCTGGAACTGCTGGGCCACTTTGGGAAGCCAGGCTGAGGAGGGGCAGAGAGGCACCTCGCAGAAAACCAAATGCAGAAGGGAGAGGGGTACTAATCGGGCGTGCCTGATGCCTGAACCTCTGGGCTTCCTGCTTACGTGAACCGACAAATCATTGCAAAGAATTCAGTAAAAAACCAGTTAGCACTTTTGATGGTTGCATTCAAAATTAATCTAAATGACTTAGCTCCACGGCCTCTATTTATCCGTCTATCGTTTTTCCTGTTGTCTCTACCCCGATTTTCCTTTGGGAAAACCATTCTTCTTATATTCCCAGACACCGTTTGGGTGGGACCGATACCATGCTCAGATACACGGGGGAGCTCATGTGAGCTCACACCAAGCAGCACTCTCCACACATTGGCTTTGGCGATTGGTTTAGGACTAGACTCATAACCCAATTTGGGATAGCAAATGGATAACAATTTTAAGACAATGAGACCCTCTTTCATCCCCTAGTTTATGTGTTGTCAAGATCTGTGCTCTAGACACCCAGGAACAATTCTGCCACCAGATGAGAACAAGAACTGCCAGGAGATGGAGTCTAAGGATGAAGCCAACATCAGAAAAAAACAGATGAGTGAGAGGAACTGAATCATTTAAGATCCTGGAGCAAACCTGCCATAAAGCATGCTGCCCCTGGATTTCTCTGTTATGGGCACCAAACCAACTCAAACCACAACAAAGCCATTTATTGAAGAAACAAGTTTGAGCTGGATTTTTCTGACATTTGCTACATGCTAATGTTTGGTACCTCTTTAAATGTCTCCTCTATGTCCCATCCTGTGCTTAGTCCTGGGGCAACCTCAGGGATGAATGTATCCAGGCACTGGAGCTGGAGAAGCTCCCATCCCAGGTGGCAAATATACGTGGGACTGCCACACAGGGAAAATTGTCATAAACATGTTAAATGAATGAGTGAATCCTTATTTAAAAAGAAAAAGTATTATCCCTTTCTGGTTCCAGGTAAGATGGAGTGAACTCTCCCCTGTCTCTCGCACTGAATGAAGCTATAGAACCTGGAAAGACGGTGTGGAGCTGTGAATTGAGGATTCTGAAATGGAAATCACTGTCAGTGGATCAGAGAGGAAGACCAGTGTTTGAAGTCCCACCAAACTGGTGGTGAGTTTGCCATGTTTTGCCTTCTGGTATCATATGATCTGATCCAAAAAGCCAGAAGTGGGCACTAGGGTGGAGATGGAGAGAGCTCAAGGAGAAGCCCAGAGGAGCCCCTGGTCTTGTTCAGGGAACCAGTTCTGGTCAAGGGAACTCCTAACACTCAGAGAGAGTGTGGACATCCCCACTTATTTTTCTGTCTTTCCTCCATTCTCTCATGCCCAAATTCTTAAGCAACCTTATAGTATTGATGCGAAGATTTGAACAAGACTCTGAGTCTCATAACATAATATACAAAATGTCCAGCATAAAATATAAAATTACGTGGTATATAAAGAGCCAGGAAAATCATAACACTTGTGGTGAAAGACAATTAACAGACACCAACCATGAAATCATACAGATATTAAAAGTTTCAGACAAAGACTTTCAAGCAGCAAAATACTTCAAAACACAAGTATGAATATGGGTGAAACAAGAAGAGAAATAGAACCTAAGCAAATAATAGGAAAAACTTTTGTGACCTGCAGGAAAAAGTTTGTAGACATGATCCCAAAAGCATAATCCATAAAAGAAAAAAATTAATAAAATTGAATTTAATTTTAATAAAAGTAAAATTTTTTATTCTGTGACTGATACTGTTAAAGAAGACACTGTCAAAAGACTATTAAAAGAAGTCAAGTTTGTTACTGAGAAAAAAGTATTTGCAAATCTCATATCCAGAATATTATGCCCCCCAAAATTCTCAAAACTCAACAGTAAGAAAACAACCCAATTAAAGAACTGGCAAAGACTTAGACAGGTACTTCAGGAAAGAGTATATATAAATGGCAAATATACACTTGATAAAATTTTCTGCATCATTAGCCATCAGGGAAATGCAAATTGAAGCCACAGTGACTCACCACTACCCTCTGTTAGAATGGCTACGGTAAAAACCTCACATTACAGGTGCTAGAGCTCACAGAGCAACTGAAACTCACACATTGCTTTTAGGAAAACAAGCTGGGATGGTCCCCCTGGAAAACAGTTTTTTCATTTCTTATAATATGAGACGCACACTTACCACATGACCCAGCAACCCCATTCCTGGGTATTTTCCCTAGAGGAAAGAAAACTAACGTTCACACGAAAACCCATGCACACATCTTTCTAGCAGCTCTCTTCATAATTGCTAAAACATGGCCACGACCCAAATGACCTTCAGCGGGTGAACGGTTGAACAGCCTGTGGCACATCCACATGACGGGACGGCACTCGGCAGTAAAGGGAATGAACTCTTGATATACACAGCGACTTCTTTGGATCTGGAAGGCATTACGTTGAATAAGAGAAAACAGTCTCAAAGATTACATGTATTATACATTTCCATTTATATGACTTCCTAGAAAAGAAAAACCCCATAGTGATAGGGAACAGTGAGGGGGCTGCAGGGGTTAAATGGAGGGGTGATTGGGTCTATAAGGAAATAGTGGGGGGTTAGATTTGGGGGCACGCCAGGCCATAGAACTGTCCTATATCCTGCTGATGTGAGGGTTACCCAACACAGATACATACATTACAATTCATAGACAAGTACACCACAAAAGGTCGATTTTACTGTATAATATTTTTTAAATGATATTTTAAAGTCACACACAAAACACTGATGTCTCTAAATGCATTAGTTGGATTTCCTTTAAAAAATAAAAATAAAAAAACTCTTGCCCTGGCTGGTGACTCGGTTGGAGCATCATCCCACACACCACAAGGTCACTGGTCCGATTCCCGGACAGGACACATACCTAGGTTGCAGGTTCGATCGATGTTTCTCTCTCACATTGGTGTTTTTCTCTCTCTCCTCTTTTCTCTCTCTCTAAAAATCAATAAAAACATATCCTCAGGTAAGAATTAAAAAACAAACCAACAAAAACTCTCTCACAGACCTGTTCTCAACTAGGTATGGCCTGATTTTGCAGGATCAAATCCCTAGGGGAGGACCGTGCTGGGAGCCCTTCCTTCAAAGGCATCAAACACTGTCTGCCCATAAAAATACAGTACATGCAAAGTCCTGCTCTTCGTGCCCAGTTTTTTAATTTCCTCCTCACCGCTTTGACAGGCGTATGGAAATTATGTTAGAAATGCAAACTTTGAGCATGAATGGGAATTTTATTTCCAGGGATGTTTATGATGTTTTTTCTCTTGGGTTGAAACCCTTATTCATATCCAAATAAGTTATTTGAGGGTGTTGATAAGGGGATAAATCTTAGAGGATTTTCACAAAGGTCTGTATTCAGAAAACCTGCCCTTCTCTGGGCTGCATTTTTTACAGGGAGTTGGGCGGGGGTGGGGGTGCTGGGCTGTATGGCAATCTGAATGTGCTGTGCTCTCTTTTCCTTTTTATATCTTCACAAAACTCTAGCTATCAGGCAGCCACAAGTTCAAGGTGGGAAGAAAGATAGGCTCTTCCAGAGACAATTGCCTTTCAAAGCACACAGAGTGATTCAACTTATTCCTGGAGCCCTGCCAACGGAGGCAGCAACAGACCGAGCCTTTGTTTGCATTTTCTAAGCCAGCAACTGAGAAATATCAGTAGTAAGATAGGGGACACCTGTTGTCTACGTTTAGCTTTGTGTTTAGGTAGCCAGCGACTCTGTTTAAATGGCTGATGAGTGAGGATGGTAGGAAGGGGAGTGTCTAAGGAGCTGCAGTTTTAAGGTTTTATATAAGAACTGTGGTTTTTACTTTTCTACATTTCTCCCCAAATTTTGACAGCAGGTATGTGTATTAGTTAGTAGGCTTTGGCTGCAAGTGGTAGGCATCCCAATAAAATGGAATTAGAAGATAAGGGGAAATGGGTCAGGATGACTGTTTAACTGAAAAGTCTGGGGGAGGACTGCAGGGATGGTTGGATCTAGGGGTGTTTATTGGTTATGAATTAGTTACAAACAGGAGAAATCAATCTAGCTTGTTTAAGGGTAAAAGGGCTTATTGAAGGTTAACATGTGGCTCATAGAAGCTCTGCGAAGAACAAAGAATCTGACTTGGTGGCCCTGAAACTAGGAGCAACAACCAAATTGCAGTGAAGAGCTGCACCAGAGCAAACACTGCTGTCCCTACTCCTGGGGACACTGAAATTGAGCCCAGGCACCAGCGCCAGAGGCCCCTACACTGATGCTATTGGAAAGCTGTGTGTCCCTGTGGACCCACACCAACAAGGACCTGCATGGAGCCTTCTCTAGGTTACAAGGTTTCAGATCACACGGTGCATCTAACTTGCTGAGCAGTCAACTTCCTACACCCTAGCTGCAAGGGAGTCTGGGAAACATGTTTCTGACTTCTTAAGTAAAGAGATATGAGCCCATAAACGGGGAAATTCTCTAACATGAGAGGAAATATAAAGGTGCTCGGGGATCAACAATAATGAAAGCAATAATAACATCAACAACAACAGCTAACACATTTTAGCAATTTATGATGTGCCTGGCAGTCTTTTAAGTATTTTACATGTATCAGATAATTTAATCTTCACACTATCCCTTTGGAGATAGGTATTCCTCAGATGAAGAATCCAAGATAAAGAGACCTCATAACTTGCTCAGGTCTAGGGTGACTATCCATCTTGGCTTGCCTGTGACAGCCCCCAAATAATCATTATAGGCATCCCCATTTACTCTTAAAAGTGGTCCGATTTGACCTGAATTCTATGGCTATTCTACCAAGGTCACACAGCTGAGAAAAGAAGAATCTTAGATGACAAATAGCCATGAGTGGGGTCAGCTGACACCACCAGACTCAGTCTTCCTCTTTCTCCATCTCTCAGCATTGCCTTCTCTGTTTGGTTTCACCCCCACCCCTCACCCCACAGTGGTCCAGGCTGAGATCCTCTCACTTCCAAGGCCAATGGAAAGACACACCATCTCCACACCCCCTCCACCAAGTTTTTAAACAGAAATAAAAAAATTTCAACCCAGTGTGGGTTTAGAACTCCCTTCTGGAACCTGGGCTGATGCCCCCAGGAAACAAATGCTAAGAGTAGGCGGTGTCACCAAACGAGAGCAGTGGTGCTATGATCCAAAGGAGTAAAAGGGATGCTGTGCAGGGACAAAGAGCAGATGTCCCACTTGACTGTCAGAACCAACCATTTACTGTGACTGTTGTATTTGAAAATCTGATGCAAAACTTGATTCTCCATGTGCTCTCGAAAAATGGCATTCGCCAATAGTCATGAAGGTCTGATCATATCACCAAGCAATCAGATGTTGTCATTGGAACCCATCCAGTTAGAGATGCAGAGATGAAGGGAACAGAAGGCCCTCCCTAAATGGCTAATGATTGGCAAACTTATTCTGTGAAGAGCCAGAGAGGGAATATTTTAGGCTTTGTAGGCCAAATGTGGTTTTTGTTGTACACTCGTGTGTGAATGTGTGTGCCTAAAATGTAAAAAACTGTTGTTAGTTCAAGGGTTGGACAAATAAAGGCTGTATGGGATGGACTTGATCCATCAGGGAAGGCAAGACATAGATCTATGAGTAGAGGGCACGGATGGCCTTATGTTACCCACACTGACCCCACATGTGCGCCTGCAGAGACCACATGGAGGGGTGGGCATGGGGAAAGTTCCTGGAGGTGACACTTGAGAGTGGACGTGAGGGCTGCTGGAGCAGACCCCGTTATTTCAGCCACCTGTAACCCATTCATCTTCCTGCTGCTGACAGTACTGGACAATCACTCTGCCATCTGCTCAGCTCAGACCTCAGCCCACCAGGGTCTCACATCCCTGGTCACAGTAAAGAGCCAGGAATGAACATGTGGCCCCAGAGGTCCTTGAGACTTACTGCTGCCAGAGGGTCCTTTGGGTGCAGATCAGAGCTTCTCACCCCCGCTCTCCACCTTCCATTGGCCGCTCATTCACCGACAGGGTAAAACTCAAGCTCCTCTCACGACCTGCTCAGGCTCCTGCTCAGTCTCCAACCTCTTTCTGTCCTGCCCTTTACCCATTATATCCAGCCACCGTCATCTCCTGTTCTTCCACTAACACACCCAGCTTGCCTCATGTGGGTCTTTTCTAAAAACTGACCTCCTCAAGAAGGTCAAGACTTTCCTGACCACTCTAAAATCACCCTTTCTGTCCCTTTATTTCTCTTTGCCTTGCCCTATTTTTCTTCATTATGTTTGTCACTATCTGACATTATTCATGTATTTATTTGTTAATCCATTTATTGTCAGCCACTCGCTGGACTATGAGCTCCAGAAGGGCAGAGATTCAGGTCTGTTTTGTCTCAGGTATCCTCAGCACCTAGAGAAAATTCTGGAACAAAGTGATGCTCCTTTAATATTTGCTGAATGACTAAATTAATGTTGGCACAAAGATGCTCACTCTTTCCCGGAAGCCTTGAGTCTGAGAAGAGGTGAAATATGCTGCAGCCACAAGGGTAAATCTGTCTGAGAACAGAGCCAAGAGGTACAGAGGCCAGATCCTGATGATAGCCATTAGGCAGCTTGATTAAACTGTACCTGAAGCCAGTGCCACTGCTCTGCTGTTTTCAGTACATTCTCTTTATGCATAAACCATTTTGGATTAAAAATCTTGTTAGAAACAAAGGAGACTTTAGACTAACATTTGGCCAACCAGAGAGGAGAGGAGAGGGAGAAAAGGAGAGGAGAGAAGGGAGCACGTGCTGCGCATTAAATGATACATCGGGAGATGCAGCAATTCTGGCCTCCACCACAATGAAGTCCTCTGTGAGCCTCAGGGAAAACCCCTTTACAAATGCAGCAAAGTAGGAGTCAAAAAGGAACTTATAGGAAGTGTTGTAAAATTTAGGATAATCGAGCCGGGCCTATTTGGAACACATATTCTCTACAAAGCAGGAAGAGTGTGGGTCTGGAGAGGACACAGATGCTGGGGTCAAGTGGGCTGTGAGCGGCTTCAACCTGCTGGAGCCTCTTTCCTGCAGTGTGACCTTGGGCAGGTGCCTGAACCTCAAGTTCCCATTCAAAAAACAATAAATACAAATGTTAACAGCATTAGAACCAGGATTAAATAAGGGCATATATGTTAAAGCGCCTGGCATAGATGGAGGCCCATGGTGGGCACTGGGTAAACAGCAGCTGTGATTATTATGATGGGGTCTGGATCGCCCTCTTCCAGTTGGCGCTAGAATTTGGAGAGTTGCTGGAACTCTGCTACCACCAGAATCGAGGGTCAGAAACAGAATTGCTCCACAGAAAAAGCAAAGGATGCGGCTTACCCAGAGTGTGTGCCCCAGTCAGCTCTGTCACGCAGCAATAACGATCATAAAAAACACACAGACGATGCATCTTTTAACACTTTGTACACATTCGTCTGTCAGATTAGTTAAGCTCTAACAACAGTCTTCTTTGATGAGAGAAGCTAAAACGCAGACGTTGTGATGAGGAGGAATGCAGGAAACTTCCACACCTGGAGTGGGAAGCCCAGGTGGGGTGCCAAAGGCTGGCTCCCCAGGAACCTGGGGGCAGAGGGAGTAAGGCTGTTAGCAGGCCATAGGACTCCTGGGAGGTGGCCATCAGGGGAAGAGTGATGGGAACATGCTGAAGCCACAGCCATTTCCCCTCCCATTTTCACAGAGGGAATTACAGAGCGATGTCCAGGCCCTTCTAGATGCTTCTGTTCCAGTAGAAAGGTGTACTATGGGGACCCATGCTAGCCCTGTCTGCCATTCTGACCACCTCTAGATCTTCTGCAGATGGCAGAGCCAGCTTGGATCACCATCCACCACAAGCTGGTGATGGATCCAATCCCTGGGACCTGTGTGCTCAGAGCTAACAGAGCCCATCTGTATGGCCTGCTTGGCACGGGGACCCAGGCCTGAGCAGACTGCTGATGGAGGAAGGGCTGGGGCTGGCAGTCACTCATGTTTTCCCTCTGCCTCGAGTTTCTCCATCCAGGAGCCCAGACAGCCTGGAATGCACCCCTCCAGAGAGCTGGGAAAGCTGGCGGTCTCCGAGGTGTGTCCCCTCACTGGACACATGGAAATGAGCCTTGAGGAGAAGCCTAGAGGAGGAGGTGGGTATTTATCGGGGTCCTGTTCACCTCTTCCTAAGGATGCGAGATAACTTGAGTAGCCACCACTGAGACACCTTTCCATTCCTCAATGTCAGTGCTCCTTTGCTCACATTCCTTCCTTTTGCCACCTCCCAAGGCATCAGCAACCCCCATGGCTCTGCCTCCATAATAGACCCGCATTGCCCACTTCTCTCCACCTCCACCAAGACTACGTTGGCCCAAACCACCACCATCTTTAACCTGGACCACTCAGCAGCAGCATCCCTCAAACTTGTCTCTCATTTGCACTCTCCAACCCATCTCCCATATAATGCTAAGAGACATCATTTAAAAAATATATATCAGACCAATTCACTCGCCTGCTAATGTCCTCTGTGGAGTTATTGCATCTAGAATAAAACTTCACCTCCTTCCTTGGCTTCATGCTCTGTGTTCCTGCTTCCCCTTAACGTGCTTGCAACACTCCACTGGACTGGGACGCTTTCTGTTCCTTGAACACACCAAGCTCATTCCGGTCTCATGACCTTTGCACATGTGATCCTCTGAGCCTGGGAAGATCTTTTCCAAGATCTTTAAAGGGTTCCCTCTGCCATTTTCCTTTCTGTACCTTCTTCCCTGGACACTAGAACTTCGTAAACTTTTCTCCTAACATCAAATCTCCTCTCCAGCTGCCACCTTGTCATGTTCTTGCTCAGGGGCTGTACCTGCTCTGCTTTGGTGGCTCCTAATGGTCTGGCCTGGTGGAGACAAACCAGGACCAGGAGAAACCTAAATCAACTTGCCCTTGACCTGGGTCCCACTGCTGGTAAATTGTTGAGCCAGACTTGGAACTCTTCTCTTTGCTTCCCCCTCTCCATTCCCGTTTTACTGCCAAACCTTAAATCTTGCAGTGGGTTGAAATATGGTCAGAGCTAATGAGGACAGGGCTTCCTATGTTTCTACTCCACCCCTCCTCCCTGGGCTGGCTTACTGGGGAGGCGTAATAAAACATCATTACGCGAATACACGGAGTGTTGCTCTTTCTTTCAAGAACGTCCTTGTCTAAGAGGAGGGCTGGGAATCCAGGATAACTTTTCTCTTTTTGCTTATTTCTCTAATGGAAGTGACCTTGAAACTCTAGGTCCAGCAGACTCGGTCATTCTATGATCAACAGTCACCAAGTACCCAAGGTGGGTCAGCCCTATGCCAAGACCCTGGGATCAACAGGAAAAACAAACCACAGACTTCAGCCCCCTCAAGGATCTTGATGTCCATCCCTGCCAAACCTCCGTGGCTATTATTTCCTTGAAAAGCAATATCTGAGCCTAAGAGAATAAAGGAATGCTGGCTAAGGAGCACATTTCTGCTGCAAGTAGAACTATAAAGCCCCCCCTTCCCTCCCTGAGAGTCAGCCACCCTAACGGTTTGCATCCTTCCCTACAGTATTGTTTTTGCACAAGTAGGATTATAATGCTGTCAAATGTCGGGGAACCCTTTGGTTCCATGTGGGTGCCCCTGATGGTTTTAACTCCTCATTATCAAGTCCTGCTGATTCTACCTCCCCAATATGTCCCAGGTCCACCCCCTTCTCTGCACTTTGGCCACTACAGCCAGCATTCAGTTCCCTGCCAGTTTCTTGCTGTTGTTTCCCCTTTGCTCTCCCTCTTCTCTAGTCTTGTCCTTCTAAAATCCCAACTCCCGCTCCTGCTGGAGAAATCTAACTACAATGCAAATTAGTCCGTGGAAAGGACATCTGAGAATGTGTGTGGCCGCTGCGCCCCTTCCGATGCCCACCCTGTGCGTGGAGTTTCCCACAGCGCAGTCCCTCCTCCCCAGACGCTTTCTCCCGGCCTCCCCGGCTTCCAGAGACGGTGCTGTGACTTTGGCTTCTCCCATCAGATCCTCTCATTTGAGACTCTGCTTTGGAAGGGAAAATGCAGGGGCCAACAGAATTGAGGTTTTGTTAAGCAAGGCCATGGATGCAGCTGGTCCTCCTGGGGGCCTGGGGTGCACTTTCTGGTGTCCAGTACCATGGGTTGGGTGCAGCTCCTGGCTGTGCATGTCCTGATCTTGGCTTTCTGGTTCTTTGGAAGATTCTCCCTGCTGCCTGTTATCTTTCAATGATTTTCAGTTTTGCTTGAACCACCAGTCTGAGTGGAGCCTGTTGTTTGCTGTTAGGAAACTTCATTGACACAGACCATACCACTCTCCCACCTAAATAGTGTTCATTGGCTTCCCTGCCCACCCGGCCCTGCTTGCCCCTCCAGCTTCATGCCCAGTGCCCCATTTCACACTTTGTACTCCAAGTTTATACCAAGTTTGAACTCCTCACTTCTCACTCTCATACACCATCCTGTGCATGGAAATTTTATCTTACTACAGGCTGTGATGGGTCCATTTCACAGAAGAGAAAGCTGAGTCTCAGGGATGTGGTCACATGTTTCTCACAGAGTGAGACCTAGAACTCAGATCCCATTGAACATGGGACATGACCTCACTTCATAGAAACCATCCACATCTCTCAACCCAGTCCAGGCAGAAGTCTTGTCTCCTCTTAGCCTGAACTGAAGGCCTTCCTAAGCCCCCTTTCCCCATTATGCCCCTTTGCCACAGCCTACACCCTCACCATCCTGTGCCCCCTGGCTCATTCCCTACCCAGGAACAGGCACCATTCCACGTTCCCTCCTTTGCCCAGGCAGCCTCCTCTCCCTGGACCATCTCCCCGTCTTTTTGGTCTAGTGGTGAGGTCACAGGCTCTGACACCATCTAGTCCTTGTGTGGAGAACATCTCATTCCTCTTCTGAGTGCTACAGGCAGTGGTGATTAAGGGGCTGGACTCTGGAACCAGACAGCCTGGGTTCACACCTGGCTCAAGCTGTGTGACCTTGGGTGAGTGACTTAACCTCTCTGTGTATGCCTCAGTTTCCTGGGGAAAAGGGAATGAGTAGATGTGGAGACCAACTGTATTAATACTGAAAACAGTGTCTGGCATGCGGGGAGTGCTCAATAATGCTTCTCTTATTAGTTGTTTACTGTCTGTCCTGCTCTCTAACCCATGAGCATCTTAAGGGCATGAACCAGGCTGTATTTATCTTTGTGTTCTTGGCACCTCGTGCAGTGCCTGGACCTGGTAGATGCCACATTAGTGCCCTGTGCTTGCAGTCTAGTCTCATGACAGTTATTTTATTCATACCTCCTGCCCAAAGGGCACTGTTCCAGCCTGAAAAAGAAACGTGCTTCCATCCAAGCTTGGCGCTTAGGGGGCTGCTGGCCTAGGAAGCCCAAGAAGACCCAGGGCATGGGGAACCTGTCAGCTGTGGGTCCTGGAAGTCCTCAGCAGGGGCTTTGGGGACCACCCGCCCTCAGTGGGAGGTATTTAGGATCTCATTTGGAGGCACTGAGAGGGTCGCTTCACACAGAGGGCTATAGCATATGCTGTGTCTCGGGCGGTGCCAGATGGCGGGGATTTGGCTGGGTTCCCTCTATATCTGTGAGCCCACTGACCCATTCAGTGGCTCCAAAATGCAAAGGAGAATTTATAATGGTGCTTTGAAATGCCTGGAGCTGGGAAGCTGCGAGGGGCTTGGCAGAGAAGGGGCACCGCCTTGTCTCTGGTACTTGACTGTATTCATGCACCAGCAAAGCAGGCTGGATTCCAACCCGCTTAATGACCACCCTGGTTAGCTTTCTGGTCCATTCAATCTGACCACCATGCAAAGGATCTATAATGGAACGGTGGTTAAGAGATCAGGCCCTGAAGCTCCACTCCCTAGGCTCAAATCCCAGTTTCTCTGCCTACCTACCAGTTATACAAACCTTCAGCAAATAACTTGCATTCTCTGTGCCTAGATTTTCTTACTTGTAAAATGTGAACATTATTTCCATAACAGTAGGAAAACATTTGAGATCAACAATACTGTTTGCCTGTGTATCAATATCACAATAGCTAACTCTTCTTTAGCACTTAACACATGCCAGGATCTAACTCTTCCTTTCCTGTATTCTATTCTCTCATTTAACCCTTACAACCACCCCACAAGGTAGTTGCTATTATTAAATTTATTTTTAAAATAAGCAACGACTGGAGAGTTTAAATAACTCACTCAAGTTCATAAAGGTAGAAACTGGCAGAACCAGGATTTAAACTTAGGCCGTCTGGCCCACAGTCCATGCTGTGCTCTCTGACATGTGACACAGAATTAGTCAAAGACAAAGACAGTCTTCCTCTGGAGCAAATGTTTATGATCTACTCTGGAACATTAAAGGAAGCCATGTATGTAATAATTGAAAGCAACCACATAGTATCAGCTTAGCTAACTGGTGATCACCGAGTAATCTTTTTTCTCATTACATACAAGGCGTCAGTTAGGATGATTGTGACATCACATCTATGTTTGCCAGGGAAACTGAGGCTTAGAGAGTAGTAATAATTTGCTTGAGGTCATAGCTAAGTATGGAGCTTAGCAGGAATGTGAACCTGGGTCTGTCTCACTCCCAAGTTCACATGGAAGTCTAGTAAGCCTAAGTGGTCACTGCTCACTGGCAGCTCTCCTGTCCATCGCTTCATCTCTCCCAACTACATACAACACATTCCTTAAGGTCAGAGCCAATGCCTGTGGGGTTCCTTGTGTTCCCACACACGGGGGAGAGCACCCCTCCCTCAACACTGACTTCCTGGCAGAGGAGAGGAGGAACCATGTGGGCTGGAGCTGGCACATGAGCACGGTTGGTAGCCTTTATGACTCCAGACACATCACTTCTAACCGTGGGGAGAGCATTAAGCTTTCAAGGGAGCACTGTACTTCGACAGGTGCAAACACCGAACATTTTTTCACTGTCTTTCCCTCCCCTGAGTTCTGCTGCGGGCAGGTTCATGGGAAGTTGGTTAATTGAAACTGTCCCTGCTGCCCCAGTGAGAAATGGGACGTTGTACACCATGTCCCCTGAAGAAAGTCTCCCATCTGTTCACTCTAAGAAGATAATTATGTGTATAAATGAGCCGCCTTCTCCTCTCTCCCCAGCCTGGGTGTGAGAGGGGATGTGCTCATGATGAAGGGTCCAGAGTGATCTTTGAGATGGAGGAGCGTGACTCAGTCAGCTCCGGGACCAGCCATCTGCCCTCAGCACGACTGCAGTATTGACTTTCTATTCTCGGGGTGGAAGATGCACATTTATTTTGAAATATTTCCTGCAATGAATCTGTGATTTGGGAAGAGTGCATCTACGATTATTATTGTTGACCTCGATGTGACTTCCAGCAACAGAACAAGTCACTGACTGTCACTGGGTTTCCTTTTACCCCTTATTACCAAAAAGAAAGACCCCAGGCTGAGCAGCTTGGGAAAATGTGCCCGGTGCTTCCCACTGCAGCAATGTAGTAAATCTCTTTCTGACTAGTCCAGCTGCAAAATATATCACATAGAACCTTCTCTACCTGGAAAAGCCTTGGGAGTGAGGACTTATGGGTAGAGTCTGGTCCCCGCCACTGACAGCGATAGCACCTTGGGCAGCTCACTTCCTCCTCAAGGGCCTCAGTGGTTCTACCTGCAAAATGGGAGAAGATCTGTTTTCAATGACCCCTATGGTAAGCAGAATAATGGTTCCCCTAGATGTCTGTACCCTAATCCTCAAAAACTGAATATGCTAAGTTACATGGCAAAGGGGACTTAAGGTTGCAGATGGAATTAGGATGCTAATCTTCCAACCTAAAAATAAGGAGATTATCCTGGGTTATCTGGGTTATTCTGGATTGTCAGGGTCCTGATTAGTGGACAAGGGAGGCAGAAGAGGGAGACTCAGACAGATGGCAGCCCGGGAAGGACTCAGCCTGATGTTGCTGCCTTTGGGGATGGAGAAAAGGGGCTATGAGCCGAGGATTGTGGGTTGCCTCTAAAAGATGGCAAAAGCAAGGAAACAGATCCTTCCTTAGAGCAGCTCTGTCGACACTTTAGTGTCAGATGTTTGAGGCCCAGTTTGGGCCCATGATGATGAGAACCGGTCCCTGTGGAGAGCACACCCAATGCCTGCAGTGTGAGGAGATTTCCATGCATTACCTCATTGCACCTTTAGAGGAAATCTTGAAAGGTAGGGGTTATTATTGCCCCACCACTTGACAAATGAGGAAACTGAGGCCCAGAGGGTGTGTATAACTTGTCAGAGGTCACAGAGCTGGGGCTGATGGAGCCTGGGTTTGAACTCTTTTGGGTCATCAGCCTGTCCCCATTCTCTGTGCACACAAGGGGCATTTCCTCAGTCCTACGTAAAGTGTTGTGCAAACACGGCATCCAGTTAGCAGGGGTGGGGAACGTCTTATATGGGGCTCGAAATCATTTGGTCTGGCCCTGCCAAGGCTACCACAGGCAGGACCTGAAATTCAATAAATCTAGGAGCTTTTATCATAGCTAATTTTTAAGTTGATAATTTTATATGGCCTGCAAATGATGTTATAAATATCCAAATGGTCCTTGGCAGAAAAAAGGTTCCCACTCCTGGGTTAGAGTGACCACAAGTCCCAGTGTGCCTGGGACAGTCCCTATGCCCTGGAATAATTATTAATGGTGGCCCCATTCATGCTCAATGAAGGTCTAGTCTGGGGTATAAATCACATAGTCATCCCATGTTGAGCCCTCCTAGTGGCGACTGAAGCCTTGGGGAAGAGTGTACAGGGAGAGGAGTAGAGTTGTACGAGCTGGGCCCAGGAGCACGTAGGAAAGCCCTAGAATTGGGTAACTTATGTTTGAGTCTTGGTTCTAGGACCATTTTGTTCTGTGACCCTGGGAAAATAAGAGCCCACATGACCAGCCTTTACCCCCAGGGCTACCTAACATTCCTCTGCCTTCATCTTTGCTGCTCTTCTCCTTCACTTACTGGCTTCCTTAAGGATCCCCAAACATCAGGCACACATCTGGCTCAGGGTCTTTGCTCTTATCCATGTAGATCCCTTGCTTTTCTCCTAGAATTCTTTGCTCAAATGTCAACTTCTCAGAGAAGCCTTCCTGACCACTCTGTTTAAAATTACAAATTACCCCTTCCCCCGAACACATCTCCTTCCCTTCCTTTATTGTTCTTCATAAATCCAAACACAACCTGACATATCATATATGCTACTACTTATCCTGTTTATATTTTCTCTGCCCCACTGGAATCCAAGCTCTAGAGGGTAAGGATTTTTGCCCCCCCCCCCTTCTTTTTAAACTACTGTTTCCCTGGTACCAGTAACAGCATCTGTCACAGGGTAGACAATGAATGAATGAGTGAATTCAGCCAAGGAATGATATCTTGGCATAAGTTTGTGAAATTGAGGAGTGAATGAATTTGAGAGATAGTGAAAGAAAAGTTTTTTATTTGTGTTTCACATTCAGCCAACATTCCCCCTGTGCTTTTGCATTTATTTTCTTGTTTACACATCACCCAATATTCTATAAATATTCATTTATTTCCTTCCAGGACTTTTGATGTTTTTTACATTTAACTTACCAATGCCTCTGGAATTTATTTTGATGTACATAATGAGATATGGTACAGATTTAATATTTTTGTCTAGATCATTAGGCACTTTCAAAATGGTCTGAATATCATTTATTGAATAATCTATCTTCCTCCAAATAATGGGAATGCAAGCTTTATTATACCATAAAGTCGTATCTATGCAAGTCTCTTGCTGAACTTTCTGTTGAGTTTTGTTTTTCTGTTCCCAATCAGCCCCACACTTCAGTTATTATAATTATATGTGTGAGAAATGTGTGGAAATCTTTCTTTTTTCCCCCAAAAAATATTTTTAAGACTTAATTTTCCAAATTCACTTTAGACAATTTTTCTCATGATACCTTCATGGAACTTCACATTTTATAGATTGAAATCTAGTTAATATCCAGGAACATGCTACGTGTCTTATTATTTGGTTCTTTCTTTTCCCAATTTATTCATATGAATCCCAAAGACTTATTATAATACTATTTAATTGTTGTATGTTATTGCTATTGAAAATTGGTTTTGTTTCTGTTTTGGGTTTAACCACTTATTCTTAATGCATAGGATACATTAATTTCTGCATCTGGATTTTCCTCCATTTACCTTTTTCTTTAATTTCTGAATCAACACCAAATTTGGTAGAAGTTCCTCCTGAATTTCCTTCTTTTTCAGCAAACTTCTAGGTGCTCTCTCTATGGAAATGTTATAATTGACTTGCTTAACTCCCTAAACATATGCTGATTCTGTAGTTCATGGCACTCCTGGACACAATTATAAGCTCAGAAAGTTCTAGTTGATTCTCTTGGGTTTTCCAAGTAGATGATGGGCTAATCCTCTGTTCAAATCCCTGTACTTCTCCAGGCCTGTCCAAGGGTCTGGTCATTAATCATGTGCTGCCCTTTGACACTTCCCTTGTCACTACCCTGCATGTCACTTGCAGCTCTTTCTGTTCAACAAGTCCCATGATTGTGTCTTGGCTCCAGGTCTCGATTGTAAGGCCTGTGCTTCCAGCGCAGAGCTGCCCACGCCTCAGACCCCCAGTCAATAACTGTTGGCTTAATCTGATTAAAGAGTGAGAACAGAGGTAAGACATTGCATGAGCTGAGTTCTTCCCCTCACGTACGAAGAGTTCTGAGTCCAGATGTGTCCCAGGTGATTTTTCAAATAGTAGGCTGCAATTTGGCTAAGGGATCTGTCCTTATGTTAACTCATGTGCATCTTGGAACAATCCCATGAAGTGGGTACCATCATTGCACCCACTTTTCATCTGGAGCCTCTAAACACACAGAGGTTTTTGGAAAGCAGGACCAGCTGGGTTCAGGGCCACACTGGATGGAGCGTGAGAGAAAGAGGAGGCCGTTGCCTCTCTCTCTGCCGTGGTTGCGGATTCCGGTAAACACGGTGGCATTTGCATGGATGGGACGAAGGTTTCACAAAAGTGCCAAAGGAGCAGTTATTGCCTGTGTGTGTGTTTCGGGGTGTGTGTGTGTGTGTGATACCCATCAGAGAGGGAACAAATGGTGGTAGGGGATGTCTTTTACTTTGGAAGAATATCATGCCTGTCACCAAAGCTCCTGGTGGGACGTGATCACCAGGTATGGACAGTGTGGAAAGCAGCATCATGACCTCAGGGAATGTGAGGAGGGCAGAGATTGCCAACCTAACTTGTTAGATCTGCATTGCCCTGGGAACTGTGGCCTCAAGATGCCTTCACCGCCGCCACCATCCACGACACAAATCTATTGATCTCACTTCAAGTTAAACAGGGTGTCTCTTTTGTTGGAGCTGATTATCCATTGGTTGAATTGAATAATCTATCTTGTGTTCTTAAAAATGTCAAGTTCATAAAATAAGGAATCAAAACGCTTCAATAATTTAGGGTGAAATATTGTCAATAACCAACTCTTTTACATTTATTTTAGTAAACTCCACACCTAGATTTGCAAAATAGCAATGTGCAAGCCTGTGTCCTATGCAAATCTACTTTTTGGCAGTTAGAATCCTGTTTTTCCATTGCCTTCTGTTATGATTTCTGACATGTGTAACTTATCTTCTGCTCCCCCACTAGCTGCAGTGTTTCCCAGGCCTGCCCTTCTATATGCAATGTCATCTTTAAGCCAAAATTCCCATGGACCAGAGGAGTTGTTAGAGACCAGGCCTCCAGGAAGGCATCTTGGGGTCCTGCTTATAACCAGGCATGCATTTTGAGCTGAGTTTCTTTGCAGGAAGGCTGCCTGCAGCTTTAAATGGGTTCCCCAACCTCGGGTTCTGAGAAGTCTGCAGCCAGCTGCAGTAGGAGTGAGTTATGATTCAGTATTCCAGAATTCCTAATGAAGTCTCCTGAGCAAAAAAAATTCTCTTACTTCACCTCCCCCAAGTCACATTTCGAGTTGATTCATGGGCAAAAGCACAGAAAAACCTATGGCTTTGGGGGACTGAGGAGGAGTGAAATCATTTCTGCTTTAAGAAATCACCAGGCTTCAATTACTTTATTTGTTAAGAAAAGGCTATTTTATTTTCCATTATTCCCTGCTCTAAGTATAGATTCAAAGACGCCCCTCCCTGCCAAAAAAGATTTGGATCTATACCTGCCCCCCTTTCCACCTTCATTCCTGCTTATTTGCCCCAAGATAGAAAATCCAGCCGTGCCCTTTAGGGGCCAGCTGTCTTAGCTCGTTGGGAGCTGTTTTAAATCCCATTTAGTTTACACGAAATAAATCTGCAACCCCCTGATGGAAGTAGTTGTCTCCTGGCTCAAAGAGGCAGCCCCAAGTGGAAACTGAGGTTGGCTGAGCCCAGCCTGACTCCTCCATGGTTCTTCCCAGGATGGGCATAGCTGGGGCATCCTGGACAGCTGACGCTTGTGGGGAAAGTCACTTGGCACCATTCGCTGCTTGATATTGGTGCCCTTTGTGGCGCTGTCTAGGCTAATTGAAAGTCATGCTGTGCATAATTTTAATTAGGATTCACATCAGGCTGGGCAAGGCTTTCAGCGGGAGAGGAAACCACACACTGAGCATTCAGAGGGTGAGGGGCAGCAGGGAGGTGGGAGGACACTTATTTATAACCCTTCCTGCCACGTGCACACTGTGGAGGCCAAGATATGTTTTCCCATCCCAATGGGCAGAGGAGCTGGAACTCGTGAATCCAATTTAGCATGCTTGGTTCAAGTCTTCATAAGTTGGAGTTTCTTGAATGTTCTAGAATTTTCCCTCATTGCAGTTAAGGACCGCACACTTCAATTAAAGACGAGAGAGTCAGGGTTTTGGACTCCAGCCCACTGTCGACCCTCAGAGGTCTCACTCCTTGAAGTTCAGCCTCTAGACTCACCGTGGATGGGGGGTCGGTGTGGACAGGAAGCAGAGCCATTGCTGGTGGTGCCGTTTTCACCAGCTGTGACCAGTGGGGGTCAAATGAGTTATCCCGCGTCAAGTGCTTAGCGCAGTGCCTGACACGGAGTGCTCGTAGCATTTATGAATACCACTATTTTGCCTGTTTCCTCTCTTATGTTTTCAGTTCCCATGAGATCAAAGATTGGCTTCCATTCATTTTTGTATTCTGAGAGCCTAGAAAATTGCTGGTCCATCATTGTGGCTGGATGAAACCTTTGTTGATTTCCTCCTGAGGAAATGAGACACTCAACTGGGAAGATACTTGCATCAATGGGAAAGCCCTTGGCTGCAGTTACAGAGCACCTGGCTCACTCTATCTTAGGCTTTAAGACATCTGTCTCATATGAACAAGATGTATGGAGCCAAGAGATCCCAGGCTGGTGTAGCAGCAGTGTGACATCACAAGAGTGCAGAGTCCTCCCACATATCTGCTCTGCCTTCCTCAGCTCTCCTCATTCTCTTGTTTGCGTCTTCATGGTCACAATGTCACTGCCAAGATCCTGCTCTTCCGTCTTTAGAAGGGAGAAAGAGTCAGGGGCAGAAGGATGGTCATGAAGCTTTGTGTATCATTTTCAGGGTGGGCAGCCCCCAACATACTTCTTACATCTCATTGCCAAGTCCGAAGCAATGGCTGGCGAAAGGGAAAAGGGTTACCATGATGGTTAGAGCCCAGGTTAATCCTCCGGGGTTGAGGATGGGTTAGCTTCCCTGAGATCTTGAGATCACTAGCTCCTATCTCAACACAAAATCAGGGATCTGTTTACAGGGAAGAAAGGCGAGGTGAGGCTGCTGGGTAGACAACCAAATGTCTGCTATTGCTATACTGTTGTAATTGTTACTAGAAGATTTTGCTAACTGTATGGAAACTCGACCCTTATCATCAGCTCTACTGTAATGAAGTGGATGATCACCGCATAAGGAGTTACAGAAGACCGGGGGTGTAGTCTTGGCCCTCCAGGTAAGTAGGTTCCACGTTGCCAGCGGGACACGAGTGCCTTCTCTTCCCATTCATCACCATTAGCTGCACGTGCCTCATGAGCATAAGGTGGCTGCTGGCGTGCACAAAGATGACCTTGTGTCCTTCACCCAGCAACATCTGAGTGTCTCCTTGGTCACCAGCTTAGCCTTCAGAGACAGGGAGGCTTTTTACAAGCATGCTATTCAGCTTTAAATACCAACATATTCAGCTCACAGAGCTGAAAGCAGTCACTCTAGGGTGCAAAAAAATTGGGGCAAAGGGAGTAAGAAAATGTCTTTTCTGTAATAAACCTCATAAAACTATTTGACTACTCAATCTGTGTGCACATACCTTTGATTAAATACACAGGAAAATATAAGATTGGGTCGTCTGTGAAGCGGGTCTTCATCCCAACCATGACTTCACTTCCTGGGAGGATGGGCAGTAATTCTGACTCAGTTCCCTACCCCACCTGACCCCCACCTCCTCCTCCTCCAGTTTGGTTGCCATTTCTCAGCCGGAGCTTAAAGCAAGAGAAACTATTTCACCTAATCACCTTGGCCATTTTCTCAAAAATTGGTGTGTTTTTTTTAACCGTTTTTCATGAGCAACAAAAAATAAAAAAACATGAGAAGCAGCCTGCTGGCTGCTGCTCTGGAGGGGAGGCTGAACGGAGAGGGCAAATGCCTTTGGAGCAGGCTTCAATTTTCAATCCATCTGGAGAGAAGGCGGCCTCAGTACTGCTTCATGAAATGAAATGGCCTCTTCGAGAGAGGCAGATAAATCAGAGTGAAATGCTTTTGACACAAGCTGGAGAGCAGCTGCTAACCTGGGTGAGAGGCCCGGAATCAACTTCTATTAACTCCTGCGGTTCTAATTTTTTTTTTTTTTAAGATTTTATTGATTTTTAGAGAGGAAGGGAGAGAGAGAGAGAAACATCAATGTGAGAGAAGTTTTGATTGGTTGCCTCCTGCACATGCCCCAACCGGGTATCAAGCCCGAAACCTGGGTATGTGCCCTGATCTGGAATCAAACCCGCCACCTATTGGAGCAATGGCAATGCTCCAACCAACTGAGCCACACCGGCCAGGACTATGGTTCTAATTCTTTGAAATTGCCTTCAAGCTTCACTCTTAAAACCAGAAGTCAACACAGACGACTGGAGTTTGAGCCCGGCTTGGATCCTAATTGCTGTGTGGAGGAGGCAAAGGCACTCAGCATCTCTGAGCTTCATTTCTACACCTGTTCAATACAGCAGAATGATTTCTACTCTGATGCTCAAAGGGGCATAGGAAAAGCAAATAAAATCATAGTAATCACCCCAAATTGTAAGTTATTTTATGGGTTATGTAAGGCTTTTTCTTGGGTGTTCTGTTGCAAATGCCTAATAGCAGCCCTGTCAATGAGCTGACCTGCTGTCATCACCCCCTTGCTATAGGGGGTGTGTATACGTAAGTAAGGATGGGCATGGGAATGATAACCACGCAATTTAGGACGGTGGCCACCTCTGCAGGGAAGGAGGGCCGTGTGTGTGTGTGTGGGGGGATACACAGAGGGCTCCAACTCTCTCCTGCTACCTGGGAGGTAGACATGTAGATATTCATTATAGCGGTTTTCATACCTTTTGTATGTCTGCACCAGAGTTTCTCAACCTTCGTGTGTTGACACTGTGGGCTGGATAATTTCATGTTGCAGGGGGCTGTCCTGCGAATTATATGATGTTTAGTAGCATCCCTGACCTCCCCACTAGATGCCAGTAGCACCACCCCTCCTCCAAGTTGTGACAACCAAAGGCATGTCTCCAAACATCACCAAATGTCTCCTACAGGCAAAATCGTCCCCCGCTGAGACACTAGCCTAGAAAAAAGAGGACCTACATCTCAGAAACATTAGATGACTTCTCCAAAGTCACACAGTGGGTAAATAAAAGAGACAGATCCAGCATCCAGATCCTCTCATCTCATCCAGGGCTCTTTAAAATCTATCGAAGTGTCCCTCGGGAGCAGATATTTCTATTGTTAGGATTACAGTGAAGTTGTATCAGACATAAATACAACTGGATACACTTGACAGAAAATAAAACACGGGAAGATTATCTTTAGTTTTACAACAAATATAATAGTAACTGTAATGTTAGTAATGAGACATCAACTATTTAAATGTGTGCAAGATCTGCTTATCTGCCACGGTGTCTTAGTTGCCAGGGGCCACTCCAAATGGGCTCATTTACCCACGCTGAGTACTAGTCTGGGTTGAATATACTCAGTCATTCCTACACTGGGTGTTCACTTTGTTTACTAATTTTAGAACCTGAGCCAAACCCAGCTGCAGGTGCTACCCCCTTATTGCCCAGAGAGGAGGCCCTGCCAGCCCCGTGGCTTTACAGCACATCGGGGTGGAGACTGTTTGGTCGGAACCCACAGGCCCATCGTGCTGGAGAAGAAATGAGAGTCTGGAGAGGTGAGTAAACTATAAGCAAGCACGTCACCACTTACAAACGCAATTCGAATTCCCAGAGCTGGTAGGTGATGCCTGCGTGTCAGGGGTGCTGTGTGACTGCCAGGTTCCGTGACGAGGGCAGGTCACCAACTTGAGGACGCTCAGGTTCGGAGCCCTGTGCTGGGCGGGCAGGCGGCCTGGCAGAGCCCTGGCGCCTCCTCCAGCCTGACGCTTTCTTTCCATCATCATTAGGTGTGGGAAACACGCTTCTTGCTCGGAACGTGGCGTGGCCTTCAGTGGGCTTCTGACTGCATTTTTAAACTGATGTTTGCTAAATGCATGCCAGGTATGAGCCAAGGAGAACACAGCGGGCGATCACGCTGTACTGCATCCTACTCACTAACTAATTCAAGAGCACTCATGGCGGGGGAAAGATGTACAGAGAAGAGCTAGACAGAGCTGGGGATCCATCCCGAACTTTGGGTTCATGGGGGGTGTCCCAGGCACAGATGCCATGATGCCTAAATAGTCTGGAAAAGCTCAGAAAACCTATAGAAAGTGAATGCCAGCTCTCACTGTTGGGCTGTTATTTAATTTTCACAGGACAAACCGACTTTGCATAAGATGGGACTCCACTACAAAAGGGAGAAATGATTTGTCCCTGACTTTAGGAAAAGTTCATGAGGCTGACTATTCTTGGATAAAATTACCTAAAAACATTAAAAAACAAACCATCATGTAAATAATTACACTGCACCAAGGAACACTGCTGAAGAGACACGGGATCACTTTGGGGAGAGATCAATCCAGGAAGGCTCCGCAGAGGAGGGACTTCTCAGCTTGTCTGAAGGAAATTCAGGGGGTGGGATGAGAGGGAGAGCTGGACCAAGGACACCCAGGAAAAAGAAAGCACTGTGGGAAATCCAGCAAGTTGTAATTGGCAAAAGTTGCACTAATACTGGGATCAAGAGATAGCCTCGTCTCTTGGCATGGGGCCATCAGCACCTGACAAGGCCCTTCGTTGTCCACAGGCAAGAGACAAATTGGAAATCACAGGTGCACACAGTATTGGACATACTGTGATCATGTCAGGGCTGGGCATCTGCCTGAGCATCACAAATGTTCATGAATATTAATAACCATTTGTTCCCAAAGGACCACAGATCAGTTAATTAGGGTCCTGTCAACCTGTTTATATTATCTATAAAGGAAAACCCATCAGCAACCAAACATGAAATTAAACAGACTGTGTGAGGGCCACCACCGTTTCTGGGTAAATGACACAGCCAGCTCCCACCTGAGCCCCCACCCTTGGCGTGGAGGCAGGTATTTCTCTCCCATGCCCGTTTTAATCGAGTCAGTGGTTACAGGAGGCACAAGATAGATGGTGCCTCTCCTTGCTTCATTGCTTGGGAGGAGGAGTGATTTAAGACTATCAGTAAATTAGCTGCAATCCAGAGTCTTGGAGGAAAATTACCTATAAATCAAAGTTCCATAGACAGGTAATCAGGCCCCCAATCCAGCCCTGATCACCATGGGCCCAGATCCATCCATCTCCTTCCTGGAGTGATGGGACTGGGTGAGGGCCCCAAGTCACAGCCCCTGCCTGGGTCGTGTTCCATCTGGACAGCTCAGCATCAGGGGCCTTAGGCATGTTCCATGGAACAAACTTCCAGAAGTCAGAGGCAGAGAGGGAGAGAGGAGGGGAGGGGAGGGGAGGGGAGGGGAGGGGAGGGGAGGGGAGGGGAGGGGAGGGGAGGGGAGGGGAGGGGAGGGGAGGGGAGGGGAGGGGAGGGGAGGACAGGGGAGTGGTGTAGTTTCTGGTTAGTGACCAAAGGCAGGGATCTCAGCTTTACCTATTTTTCAAGAAGAGTATAAGATCCCGATTTTTATGTGGAAATTCCCAATCATTAGATTTGGTGACTCACTGATGTAACAAAACACACACACGAATGAACCCCGTCAGTAGCCTGATTCAGCAGCGTGCCTGCCACCTCCAGGGTGAGGAAGGGGGTAACTTCCAACCTTGGGAGCCAAGAGCACGGAGAGCAGCCCTGATTTTACAGGGCGCCCCTGTCTTGGCAGAGCCCGCAGGTCCTTGCTGCTCCACGACAGCTGACTCCGGAGTCTCGCTCTCACCTGTTCCTAAAGGAGCCATCAGCGGGAGGTGACAGCGACTGTAATTCTGTTTTTATTATTGCGGAGCGCCGGTTCTTTCTGGCTGAGCGGCGCTGAGTGGCGGGGGTGATTTAGGGATCTTACGGGGGGATTAGGGCGGTGGAGGGAAAAGCATTTTCCTCCCGGGCCCAGACTGGCCCCAAACAAGTTCCTGTGGAGGATGCTGATAAAAAACAAATTATTTTATTCTGTTCAAAATCAATTTCAACTCCAGACTGCAGAGTCCCCCAAGAAATCCGGTATTAACACTTATCGTATGGCACTGAATTCTTTGAGGAATAGTAATCCTTAAACAGACGGAGGAGAAGTCATTTTTTAAGCATTAAAATCTAGCGGTGTGTGCCGCTCATCTTTCTTCTTAACAAGCCATGCGCCGTCTTGATGTATTTGGTGTGAGAAATGAATTCAAACCACATACCAGCTGTCTGTAGTGATTCCAGAGCCACCAAGAACATGCCCTCTTCTTTCTCCAGAACCTTCTCCACGCCCTCATTGCTGCCTGAAATGCCACCGATGGAGTCCCATCTCGAATCTCCAGAGGAAAGAAATTACCTGCAGAAAAGTACATTAAACCTTATTTTCAAGCCTCTTAGATGAGGACAGGAGAATACATTTTCCATGAACATTTGTGAATGAGAGAACTAGACCTGAATGAGAAGTGGTGAAATGAGCAGCACAGGGAAAAGTGATCCAGGAGGTGGGAACAGCCAGTGCAAAGGCGCAGAGTCTACCTTCTTTGGAGTCAAAGCATTCCCCAAACAGAAGTGTTCGCATCCACTCGGGATGCCTCTTGGCTTCACAGGATGGAGGTGCAGCCTCTCACTCTAGGAAAACCTTCTAAGATCTCCTTCCTCTTCTAGAGAGCAGGGGGGTGAGGGGTACAGGGAACTCCATGGGGGACCCCTCTCCGGTTAACTCATCCACGGGCCTGAGAACCAGATGTTGTCATACCTTAAAGCCACAGCTGGAAGCCTCCTTCAAGGTCACCTGGGCCCGTGTTCCCAACCTTCAGCATTCCCACCCCAGCACCGTCCGCATACCTGCACCTCACCTGCACCTGGCAAAGCTCCTCAAACCAGCTTTACATCGGCTCACTTGCAGAAGGTAACAATAATCATGACATTATTGCTAGTTCTTTAATTTCTGATAAATAGTTATGAAGATTAAAAATGTGTGTCTGGGTACCACCTGACATCCACCCACGGATGACACTTTGGGAAACACTGCTCTAGTCTAGCCCCTGTTTACACATATCTGAGCCCTAGAGAGCTGTACAAAATCACACGGTTAATGAGCCCCACACACTTCCATCTTCCCTCTGTCCTCTGGGCTGGTTCATTCCCTCCCCGCCTCCCTCCTGCCTCCCCGCCTCCCTTGGCTTCTCTCCCCCTCCTTCCTTTCCATCTTCCTTCTCCTCCCTCCCACCCTCTCCCCCGTCCATAGCTCTGAAACCCACCAGTATCTTTGCCTCAGCTCTGCCTAACTCACTTCTTCTAAGCTACTCTCTCCAGGTGAAAACCCCCCACCAACTTAATCTTCTTCTCCTTAAAGGGGCAGAAAAGTTCCTCTTCCTTGTGAACATTTGAAACAACCCATTACATCAAATATGAGCCAAATCACCTCCATCAGAATCTTCAAGGAGCATTAAAGTATGCAATCATTCATTCATTCTACAGCATTTATTAAGAGCTCAGATGTAGGTGAGATCCTGTTCAAGTCACCGGAGACAAAGCAATAAACACAAAAAAGATCCTGTCCTGGTGGAGCTTCTACTTTACTGGGGGAAACAAGTAATTCCCAAACAAACAAATAAAAATCAAATGTAAAGCAAAATTGAAAGAACAAATGAATGAATGCATGCATGCATGGTTTTCCCAACTCTCCAGGCAAAGCCCTCTTCACCTTTCAAGACCTGGCTTAACCCTGCTCTCTTCTGGTGGCCCTCCCCACCCATCAGGGCTGGGTGCTCCTCCGTCCCCCAGGACATCTGACAGGTGGCCCTACAAAGAAATGCCGGGAGCTCAGGAGATGCTGGGCGAATGAAAACAGATGAGTGAGCATGTGTTTACGTTCAGAGAGTACCACTGGGGATGTGCTCGCGTACACGCATTGGATGACAAGTGGGTGTGTTTGTGTGCTTGCTAATGGATGAGGCTACATGTGTGGGTGTGTTTGTGTGCAGTGATTACATCTCGTGGATGGAATGATGTTGTCCCAGCAAGGGTAAGGACGTAGCCTCTGAGAAGGAGGTTTGGTGGGATGAGTGTGTGTGTGGGTGTGTGTTTTATCGATGCATGAGTACGTGTGTAAGAGTGTGTGAGTGTATGTGTATGAGCGTGTGTGAGTGAATGTGTGTGTGTGTGTGTGTGCGCGCGTGTCCCCAACCTGACTGACTGCTGTGGTCATAGACCATGCTGACTTGCTGGTCACCCAGAAATGCAGAGCAGGGATGACTTTCTGTCCAGGACTCAGGAGGAGAGGAGACGCCTGCCCCAGGAGCTTGTGTCCTCTCTCCTGTATCCCTGGTGTCATCACGAAGGGCATCGATGTGCCACAACCTGTCTATGCTGAGGCCATACCTGGGGCTGCCCTGGCCTGGTGTTTGCCACATTCCCTGTCCACCCCCTTCTCTGTGAAGGGTCCTCTCACACTATGGAGCATTTGCTTTTGAAGAGGCCACACTAGTGGGGGCCGAGCTCCCCCAGAGGAGCAGAGCTGTGGGCTAGTGCCAGACACCTGGACCCATCTTGGCCGCATGTGGTCGGACAAACCACATCCGCATCAGACACATAATACACAGAACCACCCGGGAAAGTGGAAGGCGTTGGTTCCCATAAAGCACTTACCCAGAGCCCGGCCACAACCTGTTCCTGGTGGGGTTCGCCTCACCCTGTCACTGGGCGGGTGCAGCTTCCACACTCAGGCCCACATGACTTCCTTGGACAGCCACCCTCAGCCTCCCACCTGTTTACAGGCCACCGCTAGGGCTTCCCTGGTCCTGCCCCCTCTCTTCTCAGTCTCCTGACACTTTCCTTGGCTGGGAATCTGTTCTTCCCTCTTCCCCACTGAGTGCTGACTCTGGCCACCCTCTCAGCAACTGTAAAGAACCCCAGGGGCCAGCTGCTTTGCCGTCTACACTGGGGAACCCTGCCTGGCTTTGGCCGCATGACTCTTTCTCCTCCTTGACACTCATACTCCATCCCCCAGGAGCAAAGCCCTACAGGCTACTCTGGTTGTCCCCACCCCCATCACTGCACTCCAGGACGCCTGGCCACCCCCGAAGTGTCCCCATGTTCCTGCCCCCTCCACTCACTACCAAGTAGAACCCCATTCCCTCCAGAGAGAGTTCAGGGGGGAAGGGGTAGAAATCAAGAGCTGGGTTTTGACCTGCTAAGTTCCACTCCAGGGCCCTCTAGGCCCTGCAGAGGGTCCTCGCTTGCTCTGTTCCATGCGCCCACCCACTTGCCCTGCCCTTGGTCACTTGCCTTTCCAATCACAGCTCAGGGCTCCAAATCTCCGAGAAGATTCTAAGTAGGAAAAGTCCTCCGGCTGATACCTTGGCTCATTCCCCTGTCCCCAGAGAGGGGTAGGCTGCGAGGGTTTATTCTTGATTAAATAATGTATGCTAATCTATGCGCCGCGGCAGGCTGGGGATCCTGGGCTGCCGTCAGAGCTTCCCTTGCCCGGGCAGGGTTGTCAGAGTGGCTGATGGATGGGTTGATAGGCTGGAGCCAGGCCGCATGCTTGGGTGACCCAGCCCCTCTCTCCTGGTCCACTCAGGTCACAGCCAAGGTCAAAGAGCGTCTGACTTCCACGCTCCCAGAGAATGGGGAATGGGCCTCGACAAGTGGTTCCAGATGCCGCGGGGCCCCATGCAGAGAGGCTGCTGGAAACCAGATGCCTCCAGGAAGCTATGGTCCCTGCCCCCAGGACCCCCTCCCCACCCCCAGTCCAGCACAGATTTCTACTGGGGAATTCAACCCAGGTCAGGCAGGATTGCTCCAGGGGCCCCACCCCTCCACCCCTTGCTGACAAAACCCCTAACTGCTCCAGATGCCTAGGCACCAGTCTTTTCAAGTTTTGTGTTCTCGTATATAAATCCAGGTCTCTGGCTTCCCTCGCAAACACCAAGCACCTGACAACATCAGGCCAACATCCCTGGGACCAATCACCAACTCAGGGAGCAGCTCCCTGTGGGGGGGAGCCCTCCAGGGCCCTCAGTGTGCTACTCTAGCACCCTGCCTGGGGCCACCTGCCTGGCCTTGGTAGGAGCTTGGTGTGCAGCATAGATTCCACTAAAGGGAAAACTTTAAAAATACAGTCTGTAGTCCGGTATTGAAGCCACTTGTGATGTGCCCCCCCGCCTACCTCCCACTTTGAGTCAGAACCCCACTGCAGGTTCTGTCCTTCACATGCTCCTGTTTCCCTACTGTGTACCTGGAATGCCTGCCCTGCATCTTCCATTTCTTCTAAAGCCCAACAGTGAGTCCTTCAAAGACAAGTTTCTAGGCTACCTCCTCCATGAAGCCCTCAGCAATCAGGCAAACCCAAATTTAAAACCCATGTGGGCTACATCAGCAATTCCTGGGGTCCTTGTAGCATAGGCATTTTCGTTCCTCTGGAAAATGAAGGAAAAGGGTCTCTAGGATCCAGGAGTTCCCATCCTCAGGCCTGAGCAGGCCCCTCTGGCCCCTGCCCCCCAACCTCCAAGTTCAGGTTTCATTCTCAAGAGAGTCCACAAGCCAGAGCTGCCTCCGTGTTTCTGCTCCCACATAGCTGCTGAGCAACTGGACAGGAGCCTGTGACGCCTCCCCAGCCTTCGGCAAGCGGGACCCTTAATCACCAGAAGAAAAACCAAGGTCAGCTAACGGTCTGCAGAGGCTACCGTTAGCTGTGGCAGTGACCGATTCCACCCGGGGCACAGCTGTGATAAAACATCTTCAGTGGTTTTATAATACCAGTAAGAGGTTAGGAAGCAAAGCCTGCTCTGCTGCTGCCATCCACAAGGATGACACCCCTGTCCCGCTGCACAGGGGAGGTTGGCTTGGGAGAGACTAGCTCAGCCCGGCCTCCGGACACACCACGGCACTTCCAGAGGCTGTGGCAGGAACTGACTAGGCCCATCCTGGGGCTGCCAACCTGTGACCCTTCGCCAGGGGTCACTGAGTCTAATGACTCTTCCAGCTTTGTCACAAGTGACATGCCTCCCTGTACCTTAGTTTCCCCATTGGCCAAATAGGGATCATTACAGAGTCCCTGAGCCGAGCAAATGATTTATTACAGGTAAAGGTCCTTAATGCAGAGCAGGGCCCACCTTAAATTCTCAGTGAATGCTAATTATTATTATTAATTTCCCAACAAATCTTCGGGTCTCCCTCCCAGCCTTTATGCTTCTCCTTGGTGCTCACCACCACCTGGGACTCTCTGTATATTTATGTCTCTATTTTGCTTATTAGCAGTCTCTTGGAGTGTAACTTCAACTCCACGAGGCCAGGGATACTGCTCACAGCTCTTTCCCAGAGCCTAGAACAGAGCCTGACACAGAGTAGGTGCTCCGCAGACATTTGTTGAGTGGATTCTAGCACTTGTCACACTGCATTGTAGTTATTTACATGGTGGTAGGATTAAGAGATGAATTTGCGACCCTTTTTCTTCTCTTTGAAAGCTCTGGTGGACTTGTCAGCAAAAAAGAGTGCCACGGTGACCTTCTGTCCCCATGGGAAGTGACTCAGGGCCCCAAGTTCTAAGCCCTTTTCTGCCTGGGTTTCAAGGTTGAAACCTTGTGCCCATCAAGGAATTCGGGTAACCAGTGCGGCCCTAGTTGGGGTGGGAATGGAGGCCAGTGTGGGGTTACAGGGAGGGGTAGCAGGCTCGGCAGGCAGATTCCTGGAGATGGGCAGAAAGGGTGGGGGTTGGGGATTCCCACAAATGGCAAAGAAAGGGACCCAGGGTCCATGTGGGGCAGGACCTTTGTGGGGACGGCTCTGTTCAGGGTCTAGGCGAAGCCAGAATGAGAGCCTGGAGGGGTATGTCCCCGCCCGGCACAGCAGCGGCGCATGGCCTCGATGGGGCCATGGAGAGCAGAGGGGAAATGGTTCTTCTACAAACAACGATTATTGTTACTCTTGTGATTATTCTGGCTGACACAGATCGAGCGCTTAGTAACCCTGTGAGTAGGGACTATTATTATTTATTACTCCTGATTTACAAATGAGGAGGCTGAGGGGCATGGGGGGGTTCGGTAAGTCAACATGCCTAACGGGGTGGTGCTCAGCCCATACTGGGCACCCTAGAAGGGTAGCTGTCATTTTCACTGGTTTGCTCCAGGCTTGTAATCCTACCCCAGCAAGAGGACAAGCCGGTGCGGGCAAATGAAAAAGAAGCAGAGACGCAGCCCCAAAGCAGCACCAGCCACTTGGCTGTCTCTGCAGGGCCAGGGTGCCAAGCTCTTTTCTAACAGGACAGCCATTCAGATCACACACCAGCCACCAGGAGCAAAACCCGGTCTCCACCTGAGACCAGAAACAAGGAGTGCAAAACACTAAGCAAACGAGATGAAACCCCAAACTACTGAAAGTCCAAACACACAGCCCCTTCCTCCGGGGAGGCCAACCCTGGCCAGGCATTGGACATTGAAAAGAAAACAATTTTGTTTTCTCATTCCAGGGATGGATGGAGACAGGCTGGGAGCTAGAGGGATGTCAGGAGGGCAGGTTTCGCTGGAGAGCTGCAGGAACACAGCACTCCCTGAGCTTCCCAGCAAGTTTTCATTGCCCTGGGGTTTGGTTTGCAAAGCAGAAACCATGGTGTGCAAGAACTGAAGCTGGGGGGCTGGCTCTGGGGGAAGGGACCCTGAGAATATAGGAAGGCTCCCTTTACTCCCCTGCCCTCACCAGCCTTTCTGCCAGGGTTGCTTGGCACAAACTGGAATGTCCTTAGCTCTGGAAGCCATACCGCTCTACGATGACATGGGAAGGACAGAGATAAACCTTCGGTTATTGACAAAGTGGCACAAAGCCACTAGATTCTGTCTGAAGTTTGAGCATGGGATTATGTGGAGAACTGTTAGTGGGAAATTAGGCGTGGAAGTAGAAGAGAATAGAAGAGGGTATTTTTTATATTTTTAAAAATTCTGTAATACAATATGCAACCAGAAAAGTGCATAATACATATTATTATTAACAGATTACGATGAAGTGAACATTCAGGTGCCCCTCCCCCACCACATCAAGACACAGATGCTCCTAGAAGCTCTCTGTGCCTCTGGCCCAACCGCAGCCTCCATGGTTCTTAAAAGTCATCACTCTGCTGGCTCGGGAAGCAGCATCCTTGTCTATACTGCCTTAGCCTGCAGTGTAAGCAAACACTACAGGTTAGTGTGGCTTGATTTGGGATGAAATGTGAGCGGGCTGCTCATAAGATATTCTTTTGTGCCTGGCTTCTTTGGCTCAGAAGTATGATGCGTGTAGTCTTGTCCTTCGATGGGATGCCTGTGACTGAGCACATCACATCGGGTTTATCCATTCCCTTGCTGACAGACACCTGGGTTGTCCATGACAGCGGGGCTGTTACCGATGCCACCGCAGTGGATACCCTCGCACATGTCTCCTGCTGCACATATGAAATGCGTTTCTGCTGGGGATACACCAAGAAGAGGGCAAATGCTGGCTGTCAGGCCTTTGCATCTTCAACTCTGTTAGACAACGCCAAACGGCTCTCCAAAGGGCCGGCGACAGCCACGTGCATGTCCCTGCCTCCGGACCTCCCAGGGCGCAGTGAGGGTTGTATTTTAAGCCACTCTTATATTTTTAATGACTAGAATTATATCTAAAGAGGTGAGCAAGATGCTCACAATTTGAATCAAAGAAGAGCAATTGGTACATGTTTTCCATCTCCTGTTTTTTCAGGGCATGTGGTCACTGAGTTTAATAATGACAATAACAATAGGATGACGCTGAGCACTCTCTGTACCAGGAGGGTTCCCAAGCATTTTAAACATCTCAAGCTGTTTCATTATTACACCAACTCTGTGAGGTAGCTTCTGTTACTATCCCCAACTCTCAGAGGGAGAAAACAAGGCAAAGGAATGTGTGGGGATTTGAACCCAGATGGTCTGGCTCCAGAGTCCATGATCTTATCGGCTGTGTTAAGGGTGCAAAAGCTCATGTGCACTATTCACATTTTAAATGGCTATTTTTCTTTTCCTTTTCTCCGTGTTTCTTTCTGTCTGTGTCTTTATGTTTGCTGAGCACATACCGATGGAGCTGTGTAGGTTAACTGCACCTACATAGTGGGGTCCCCAGTGTCAGGCCAAAACCCTCCTGTGTCCCTGTCCCAGTTCCAGCTCTGTCTCTAATGAGGATGAATCATTCAGCCCCACGTGCTGTTTCCTCATTTGTCAAACAAAAGTGGGGGTGGAGGGAGCAGGAAGGGAGCCTGAGGCCCCTTCCCTTCTCAGTCTATAAATTGAACTAGAATGATTCCCTCAGATTCATCCCCAGGCACACACAGCCCCGTGGGGCTACCCTAGTCCCACGCTCTGCACAGCCCTGTCCCTTCAGACACACCCCTTCCTCCTCTCCTTCTCTCTTTATATCCTGTGTCGCGGAATCTTCTCTCATATCCCGGCCATGAGTCCCAACAGAGCCCTGTGTCTGAGTCCCTGGGAAGAGCCACCCCATGGGCCTCACCGCAAAACCCATAGTCCTTCTAGACAGGGAGTGGGGCACTGACAACCTGTGACGCAGCAGAAAGGGCCATGCTGGGCGAAATGTCACACTCATCATGTTAACTATCACCTCTTGAGCCACGTGCCCCTGAAATAAGATTTATAAATATTTTGTACTCAGATGCCATCTGCAGTCTAATAACGAGGAGCTTGGTACAACTTGTGACATAAGGTGTTTACTGAATGTGTGTTAATCACACTTGTAGCAAAACAAACTTTGCTCTTCAAAAAGGGGTGTGGGATGGGCGGGAGGAAAAGGCTTAGGAGGCGGGTTCCAGAGAGATGGCTGGAAGGGAGCAGGCTGGGTGCAGACTGGAGTGAGGGGCACCCAGGAAATGGAGGCTGAATGTGAGACCCAGGAGGGTGGGGTGGGGGCTGAAGGGGTCGGAGGAGAGTGAGGAGCAAGGGAAACCAGACAGACTGAGCCTAGAGGGGGGCTTCTGTGTGAAAAGCCCAGCCTACTTTTTAGCTCATGCTCCATTAAAAAATATTAACTGAGCTGAGCCCGGGCATGTGAGATGCCCTGGCTGTAGAAGGGCTTATATTCTAGTGTGTGTGTGTGGGGGGGGGGGGGGGGTAGTGGAAAGGAAAACAATAAGTAAGAAATTTGTGCTGTCAAGGTGATCCACACAGGTGTTAAGTAGAGAGTTCTTTTTTTTTTTTAAACATATCTTTTTATTGATTTCAGAGAAAGGAAGGGAGAGGGAGAGACAGAGTTGAAACATCAATAATGAGAGAGCTGTCATTGATCGACTGCCTCCTGCACGCCCCCACTGGGGATCGAGCCCGCAAGCTGGGCATGTGCCCTGACAGCAGAGAGTTCTTTGATGGTGGAGGGGTTGCTCTGCTTGGGTGGTCAGGGAAGGCCTCTCTGGGTGGGTGAAAGAGAGGAAGGACAGGACTAATGATAACACCACTAATAATACATGGGATTACCACACGCCCTGGACACTGCCCTAAGAGTATTATTTCCCTCAACTCATTTATTCTCATGGTGGAGACTAGCATGTCCTCATTAAATCAAGTTCTCCTTGTAGTTAAACAAAAGAACTACATTTCCCAGCCTCCCTTGCAGTTAGATGCTGTCATGTGACTTAGATTTGACCAATCACATGTGGCTGACCCAGAGAACCCTCCAAGGCATATCCTGTTTGGTTGAAGCCAAAAGGTAGAAGCCTGGGTCCCAGAATTACTGCATGGAAGATGACCACCCAACACCCATGTGAGCCAAAAAATAAAATAAAATAAAAGCTTCTATTATGTTAGCCACTGAGATTTAGCAGGGTAGTCATCTGTTCCAGTTTGCCTAGAATTGTGCTGGTTCTAGCATGGAAAGTCCTGCATCCTGGGGAACCCCTCAGTCCTAAGCAAACTGAAATCTGGCCACTTAGATTTAGGGGTCATTTAACACAGCAGTCAGTTACCCTGACTACTCTGATATAGTTATCACACCAACTCCTGGGGAAACTGAGGCTAGGAAGAGATTAACTCATTTCTCTAAAGATTTTCCAAAGGTCACATCTAGTGGGGGAGCCAGGAATTGAAATGAGAGTCTGTCTCCTGAGTCCATGCTTCTACCCATAAAAGTCACACTGTCCTTTCAGGGAAAGGTGAGAAAGAGACGATCTGGTGGGAATGCATCTCAAGAGCAGCCTGCAAACTATACTTCAGGATCCATCTGTCTCTATTCATTGTTCTCTGCTTGTCTGAGGCAGAGAGGAGCAGGTCTTTCTCTGGAGATTCTGCAAAGCATCTTGTCTCTGCGATATCATCAAGCTGTATCATAACATTTTCCTGCTAGATGGTGGATTCCAGAGAGAAGGAGTCCTTGCTGTTTCCATGTTTGTATTCCCCAGAGTCTAGCACTACCCCTAGCTTATAGTAAGTGCTTAAGAAATATTTATTGTGACACCTTAAGATTTATTGAGAGCTGAAGTAGAGAGCAAAGGAGAGAGACAGAAATGCACAAATTGGAACAAATGACTATCTATTTGCTGTCTAACAATACTGCGAAGGAACCGGCCTAACTTGGAGGAGAGCATAACATCTTCTAAGCAGTGATACTGAAAGGCCTGGGAGAATGTATCAGACTAGCAGGATTTAGAAACGCATATTGAGAGACCTCCCTTGGAGGCCCAGCTTCTAGGAAGGCCCACTGTTTCAATGATATCCTGCTCTCTCTGTGCATATGTCTCAGATCCTCTGCTCTGTGTCACAGGAAGCCTGATCCCTGCTTCCCTAGCCTCCCTTGTCATCAGCTTTAGGCCAGGTTTGGCCAATAAAAAACACTGTTAGGGGACGGGAGGCTGGAGGAAGGGAGAAGCCAGGGCATTTCTCACCCTTACCTCTGCCAGGGGCCAGCTCTGGCTCCTTTGTGGTTAGTTAACCCCAGTCTGTCCCACTCCTCACCAGGCCCCAGCCCAGTACACCAGCTGGCCGCTACATGATGATGAATGACTAGTTTCTTCCTGGGAAAATGACTGGTAAGGTTAACTGTCCATCCCTTGCTGACAGCTTCAGTGTGGTCAGGAGAAAACAGTTAACCCATTTAGGAGCAAATATTTTGAAGCTGAACTTACTGTAGATTGAGCCAAGCAGGTTTGCATCCCATAAAAGCAAGCGTGGGTCAGCAGCAGCCCACAGACCCGCCATTCAGCTGCTTGTGGAAAAGAGTCTGCTGATGACATTGGCTTTCCTGGTTACTGGAAGAGGTCCTATTCAGAGGACTTTCCAGGACAGAGTTTCCAGTATTCTGGTTCATGTGCATGTTATATATTAGCTATAATGAAATATGGCTATCTCTTATGTCTTTGCAAGATTAACAGCCTAAACCACAATTACTTGGGGGCTGTTCAGGGAGTCTGTGTCCCCATATGCCCCATTGCTGTACTTCAGTTCCAAAGAGATAGAGTGCAAGGGAAAGTGAGGTCAGATGTACAATTGTTAGTCCAGAATAGTCCTTTGGTCATAAATCTCAATACCTTTTACTACCCTGGTAAACTGGATGGGCATTTACTGCCTCTTCTTTCTAACTGGGACAGACCTAAGAAAAAAAGATGAAGGGAAGGAGGAGAGCTGAAGAGGTAAGCCGTGAATGTCAATGTCAGCTCGAAACCCGAACCCTGAGATATGGTACAAGTGTGTGAGCAGTTCTGGGTGTCAGGAGGAGTCTGGCATCATTGCCAGGCACCCCCTATACTTAAGAGGTAGTTGTCTTTCACCTCCCTTGGAGGCTGAGCAAGACTGGCTCACAAAGTCTCTTTCTTTCCCTGCAGCCACTGTCTACGTCCTGACTCCAGCTAGGTAGGTGGTGAGGGGGTTTGACTCCCACCCACCTATTAGACAAGTGGAAACGGATGGCCAGGGTGAGCTTTTGCCTGACCCAAGTGCCAAAGGGATCATCTCTTCCCAGGGAGCAGAAAGACCTGGGCTTGACCGTGGCTGTGCCTGCTGCAAGCATGTTCCTTTCCCACTAGAGCCTTCAAACAATAGGATTAAGGATTGAATTATTTGGTCTTCTAAGACTGGGGATTCCTTTCCAAGTACTAACCTAAGCACCCTCAGAAAGAAGCGAGGATATAGTATCAATGCAATCCTGACGCTAACAACCCCGAGTTGGTCATTATGGCTTACTATTCTCAGGATGCAGTATGCTTTTTCAATAAATAATTTCAAATCCTTTTTATTTTAGTTTTCAAAAAAATTTTTCTTGAATTATGGTTTTTAGTGTTTGTTTTGTTCCCTTGCTACAGTTTCCCTCCAGGGATTCCTTTTATCTGTGTGTTGGTTCTTTTTTCCCCATCAATACTTTTTACTTTCTCTCCTAATTTTTGCCTCATCTGGTCTTTTTCCTCGCCCATCCTCTTCTCCACCTTAGAAAATGTTTGAAGCAACTGTTAGGTCAACAATTTCTCGCCCATCTCTTCAAGCGATTCTCCCAACAGTCCTCTCACCGACCAGCCTTAACTGAAATCTGACTTTCCCTGAGGATATGGTGCCCCTCTAAGCGGAGGCTCTTTTTGTTTTTCTCACAAGTCAGGTCAAGGGTAGGGTTAGTGCCCTCTTTGTATCCCATGGCCCTTAATGTACCATGTTCCTTCTTCCCATTTCAAAAGTCTGTCTTGCTTGAATTTCTTGCCATGTGTCTACACAACCCAACTAACACTCCCCATCCCCTCACTTGGAAACATCCCCTCACTCCCCTCAGTTCGACAAACTTGAGTTCTTAGCACTCTCCTCCCCACTCCCCCTTCAATCTCACCAAGGCCTTAACATACACCAGGGTTCAACTCTCGACTCCATTTATTAGATGCATTAGCTTGAGCAAGGTGCTTAATTTGCTTGTGCCTCGGTTTCCTCATCTGCAAAATAGGATTAATGATGGTCCTATCTCATATAGTTGCTGTAATGACTGCAGGAGATAAAGTACATTAAATGCTAAGAACAGTGCATGACACATAAGTGTTCCCTAAATGTTGGCTCATATTACAACTATTATCGTTGTTCTTATCTGGCTTGCTGGAGAAGCATAAGCAGCCTCTTAGCTGAAATAACACTTTGAAAAAACTTTGTGATTTCATTTTGGTGTCTCACAAAGTACCATTTCAGACATATAGGTTTATAAGCCCTTCAAAAGAAATAACGATAAAATTTAACCCCATGCAGAAAGCCTTATTTATTTTGTAAGTAGATTTTGCTGATTTCCATTACTGGCCAAACCAGCTCACCATCAGCCCATGATAAAAAGAAATAATTCATAACAATAGGGGAGGAGAGCAGGAGGGTTTCCGGCATCAAGCTCAGTGATCATCAACGTGCGAGGCTGTTTCACGCCCGTGATGCCCCAGTGCCTCTCCAAGGGCACATTTCCATGGCCACGTCCTCCTTCCCACCTCCGCACACCATCCCAACCCCCCTGCCATCTCGTACCCAAACCACTCTCGAGCCTCCACTGTACCTTCCCGGCCAGTGCTTTCATCTCTGGTTTCACCCAGCACACAATCCATCTTCCGAAAACTCTTGCTCTCCCCCTCAAAGTAATTTGTCATCAGCAAGAAGAATGATGGGAGGGGCCTCTTCATTAACCAAGATGATTCATAGAGCTACACGTAAGAAGCTGTATAAAGCAACCTTTATTTTCCCCAAATAACATAAAATCATCATTAATCACCTCACCCAACCCCTGTCCTGAGTGACTTTTTGCTCATTTTACCTTCTACAAATTAATGTAAATTACTGGGGTGCACATGTGGGGTGGAGGGTCATCAGAGTTGCCCACAGGATCCTTGCCTTGCTTTCAATAAAACACTGCGCACTGTGATTTCAGCCCCTATTTCTTACTTTCATAACTGGGCAGTGGTCTTCCAGACTCAAAAGTCCATTCTTTGTGAGCCAGCACAGCAGAATTTAATATTGCTCTGCCTTGCCCCCACCTCCCCCGACCAAATCTCAAACTTAACTGGCTGGGATGAATAATTAGGCCAACATATGGAGGACGACATCCTTGTCTAGGAAAACAACCTTCATAATGTTCAGGCCCATCAGAAAACAGACTGAAATTATATGCTGAAGCACAGTGGAAATTTCCCTCTGCATGTTTTATGTAAACAAGATCATTTGTTCATTCAATGAATCCACAGTTCTTCAAAGGCCCTGTTTATATTAAAAGAAAGAAGCAGAAAAAATTAGATTGGCTGGCAGCCAGCACTACACCTACAGAGTTGTCAAGCTGTTAGAGCAACATTCAGGAGCTCAGATGTTTATGTTGAGATGGGCTTTTAAGCCAAAAGTAAAATATTGCTTTTGGATGCAACAACCACATGTGTGAGCAATGGAATCACATCTTCAGAGACAAAATGACCAGTGTTTTGCAAACAGGCAGAGCTCAGCTGGGAATGGGCCTCAGCCCTGGGGCAGCCCTCTAGACTCACACTCTGTGTACGCAGCAGTACACAGAGGCTTTCACATGAGATGATTTTTAAAGTAACAAAGAGGAGAAAGTGCCTCATGTCAGGACAGTAACACATGAGAGAGTCTCTGGTCCATTTCCTTGGATTCTAGGGAAAAGTAACCTACTCACCAAAGACCGAGTCTTTTCCAAGTCTGATGTTTTGAACTTACTGTTTACAAGATCCTGTAGTAATCAAATAGCAGCTTCACGAGGGATTCTTGTATTAGTCAGGATTCTTTGGTTGCAAGTGACAGAAACTCTAACTCAGACTGGATTCAGGAACCAGGGGTTTTATTGGGTCACAAATTTGAAGCAGGGTTGGGATTTTTGCTTTAAGTATGGCTGGATCCAGGAACTCAGACAACGTCCCCACATGACTTTCTCTCTCCATCTGTCACTTACCTGCGTTGGCTGCATTCTAGGTAGAGGTTGCTCACCTGAAGTAAGGTGGCCACTAGCTGCTCCAGCTCAACACGGTACTTCTCAGCAGGGGAAGGAGAAGCTTCTGCAGTTGCTGCAGCTGTTAGCTAAGAATTGCTTTTACAACTTTAACTGGGTCACATGACCGTATCTTAGCCAATCGCTGTGTCAATGGGATATAGATTTCTGATTGGCCAGGTCCAGGCCAGGTGCACAGCCCTGTCCCTGACCAAACAACAAAGGCAGGGAGTGGGGGAGGGATGGCTCACCCAGGGAAATAGGATTAATTATAAGAGAAAAGGGAATGGGATTTGGGCAAGGAAAATCTGAAAAACACGTCATAGCGGAAAAGAAGGAGGAAGAGCAGGAGGAGCAAAAGAAAACAGGTGTGTTTGGTTTGAGAATGATTATAATTAAGATTTATATCCTGGAATCATGAAATTGAAAGCACCATCCCAGACCCAGACCAATAGTTTTCAAACATATTTTTTTAAAACAATAGATCTCCTTTATCAAATAAAATCTAAAGTCTATGGAAACATCCATGATAAAAACAGAGCTATTTGGTTAAAGATGGAAAAAGAAAGGAGGAGGGGAAAGACCCAAGTTCTTTTTAAAAAAAGATTTTTAAAAAATATATCTTTATTGATTTCAGAGAGAGGAAAGGAGAGGGAGAGGGAGAGAGAGAGAAACATCAATGATGAGAGAGTCATTGATCAGCTGCCTCCCGCACGCCCCTGACTGGGGATTGAGCCCGCAACCCGGGCATGTGCCCTGACCGGGAATCGAACCCCGACCCCCTGGATCCTAGGTCGATGCTCAACCGCTGAGCCACGCCCGGCAGGGTAAGACCCACGTTCTTGACCTCTTAGTTCTCCCAACATCGGCATTACACCCTTAGGCTCCCCCTCAGAAATCGATGAAAATGCTGGGAGTTCAAAGATGACGTGAGGGGGTTATGTGGACACTGCACTGGAATAACATTGCCTCAACCAAGAAAAGGTTCTATCTGGCTCAATTCTCTTTTCACTTTTGATTTTGTCAAGGATAAAGTCAAAGTCTAGTGCTAATATATTTCATTCAATTTTGCAGCTCCTGTCAATATTCATTTGAAAAATAAGAGATCAGTGCCTCAGGCTCAGAATCCTCTGTGGGCCACAGTATTAGGCTAAAACTTAACATAAATATTTTGTTTTAATTTCTTTATTTTTACTACTTTCTTCTATTTAGGGATGGGATACTGTCTCTCCCTTTTATGATGGTGACATTTGTGTGTTTCCTTTTTTTCCTTTCTTGAGTTAAAAAAGAAAATCTCTCCTTTGTACCCATTAAACAGTAATTCCCCATTCCTTCCTAGGTCCTGACAATGACACATTTCTTTTAAATACATGTATATTAGTAAAACACATAAATGTATGCAAATTAAAATATTGAATAAATCATACTACAGATGGTCTTCAGGGAAAAGGGGTGGAATTGCAGGAGATGTTTGGAAAACACTGCAGGAGCCTCCCCTACGATGACAAACCCTGTCCATGGCCTGCCTCCCTGACAACTCCTTCGAAAGGGGCCCGCTTCATTAGGGACAGTGTTAGAAAGTCAGAAGGTTCGTCCTTCCATCCGGCCGCTAACCTTTGGCCTGAAGGCCGGAGCTGCGCCGGAGTGTGGTGGGTGTCCCTCCACGAGTCCAGTCTGGGTTTCAAGGCCCAGCCAGACGGTCTCCCTTCTCTGCTAAGCACCCCGCATCTGCTCACCGAGCCAGGACCACGGTTACAATGGCAGATAGGATCAGGGCGGTCTAGTCCTCGTCCTTTCTGCCCGGCACCCACATTGCCACCTTCTGGTCGCACCCGCCTGGTTTTCTTTTGGAAGCCACACCCCCTTTACTGTCATTCATGTTGATTGGCAAGGCTGACTCCACCCACTGAGTTGCCAGAGTGGCCAGATTACCCAGGGCTGACCAATCAGGACAGTCCAATGCCCAGGCCTCACTGATTGGCTCAGGATGGAACACGTGACTGCACCCGGCGGTAAAACCAACCCAGAGGCCCCGCACCCGCCTCACCTCCTTCCGGGCCACCGGCCGCCCCTCGGCCGCTCGTCTCCTCATTTAACCCCTGGCTTTGGCTTGTTTAAATCCCGGAAACATGGCTCTGTCCGAAGACCAGGGCTCTGCTCGCGAGTTCCGGCCGCAGCAACGGCCACCAGGCTTGACCCACGTGCCAGAGGCCGTTCTAACTGCTTGACGATACTGCTGTAGTTCATTTAACCTCCAGAACAACCGCGTCAGGCACTCCCAGGACCATCTTTACTCTCAGGTGGGGAAACTGAGGCGGGGGTGGAGCAACACGAGCAGGGATTTGAACCAGGCAGCCCGGCTCTGACCCGCTCCCCGCGGCTCTGCTACAAGGGTGAGGAGCTGGGCGCCCATGCCCCTGGCAGAACACCGTGAATGGCCACTGTCGCTCGCGCCGTCCGGGGTTTCCTCCCCCTCGAAGGTAATTCGTGCCTATTGCTGGTCTCTTGCATGGCCTCTCAAGTCCAAATGCCTTTGATCTTTAACCTTTCTTAGGAAACCTCTCAGGGACTTGGAGACCATCTCTCTCCAGCGTTTCGGCTCTCCTCGCTGGTGGCTCCTCATTATCTGTCACACAGGGCTGGTGACAGACACCCAGGTGCAGTCTGTCCTATGGTGAAAATAGAAGAGAAATGAGAAAAAAAAAAACACCACGTAGCCCCAGACTGGGAAGCACAGGTTCCCAGAGGAGAGCCGAGTCCTGCTCCACGATAGCATCAAGTTTCTGCCTGCACACGCAGAGGGACGCAGCGACTCTAATTACATCTCTTAATCTGGGATCTTACTTAATGACTAATTGCCAAAGCCACGCTACTGTTTGAGGCATGGACCCGAAGCTGGTGTGAGAAGAGTTCATATGCATCTCTCCCACCGGGCATCTTCCTCTCCAGCATCTGCTTCCCTAGGAAAAAATGTTTCTAAACCAAACAGCTACCTCCTCACTCACCTTCTCCGCCTCAGCCCGTCCCTCCCAGCCCTCCACCCTCTCACCCTGCACCAAAGGGGAAAAGGTTCTTTCCTGACTTCTCTAGCTGCGCAGTTAGCTAAGGAAAGAGGCCTCAAAACGTCCCTTAGAAAGCCTGGGCATGCTGGAAAGCGGAAAGGAAGAACTGAGGACTCAGCAGAAGCTCTCGCGGGGTGGTAAGGCCAGACCATGAAAGGTGTCAGTGAGGATGGTTAGAAAGCCCATCTCTTCCTACACAGGAAACTAAGCTCATTGAACCCATTGTCCTCAAGGAGGTTGCAGGAGTTAGACACTTTATTAGGGTCCAAATGGACTTTGATGAATTTCTGGATAGAAGGTCATGGTGAATTAGGCAGCCAAAGGAAGAAAGTTTCAGGACATCTCTGAGCATTTATGCTAATTTCCCATCAAGATCCTGGAAGAGACAGAATCCAGGGGTCTAGTAGGAACTGCTTATTGTCCACCCCATATCTAGTCTCCCCTTCTTCTTTAGAAATAGAACTCCAAGTTTAGCTGGGCACATGGCTCCCTAGAAGGAAGATGACTTAGCCCAGCTTCCCTTGCACTAAGTGAGGTAATGTGATAAAGTAAAGGCCCATGTCATAGCAGAAGTCTTATGTGAGATTTTAGGGTAGAGAAGAGGCTCATGGGGAAGGTGTGACTTTTGTGCTCTGACTCCATTCCTCCTTCTGGCTACTTGAAATGTGGGCACAATGGCTGGTGCTCAGCAACTATTTTGGACCATGAGGTAGCCATGAGGATGGAAGCCATCCATGGTGCAGCAGAAATAGGAAGGGTCTGTGGTCCCTGATGACTTTATGGAGCTTCCATGTCAGCTATAGACTGTTTATCCCCCAAACTTTCTTTAAATAGGAGACTACTTAAAGAAATGCATACTTATGTTTAAGACAACTGTTATATTGGAGTTTCTGTTAAATGTGATTGAATCTACCCTTATTGGTACAAGGCACAAATTCCTTAGGCTGATAAGGGTGAGGAGAAATTTTAGGATCAAGTCATCACTTCTCAGCTTGCATTTTAAGTCTTTCTTGATCGTGGACCAATTCTATCACCAAACGTCACGCCCCACCTATCCCAGGACCCACCAGACTTTCCTCCTAGTTCCAACCTTCTCACTGCTTCTTCACCTTGCCATGCTTCCTCCCATCTTTTAAACTTTGCCCTTTCAGTAAGCCCTTCTTGGGCCAGTCTCAATATCTCCTCTCCACAAATATCAACATCCATCATAGCCCCAACTTTTGATTATCACTTCCATAGTCTTTCCCAAATATTTTGGGAGATGCCTTTATGGGATATCCAATTAGCATTGAATCCTGTTGCAACAGGCTGTGGTTGGAGAAGTTTCCTCTTAAGTGTTTTAAGATCTGAACTGCTCTGGAGGGCCCTGTATCAGGTGGTCCTGGCTGGATCCCTCCTAGATCATGATGAAAGGAAACATCCTCCCCAGCCAAGTGCAGGACAGAACTCAAGTTCACACTTAATGAATGCAGGTCCGGGACTCCCGTAGAGAGTTTAATGTTACACAGAACACACACTTTATCCATTCTGTTCCTTGGCCCAGCATGCTTGTCCCCTTTATCAGCCAGATCCACGTCTTCATCATCACCTACAAACTCTGCATGGTCAGCCTTGCCAGCCTCTCCTCTCTCTGCACCTGCTCCCTTGTTTACTCCACCCCAGCCGAACTGGCCACCCGATGCTCTCTGAGCATCCACCACATACTCACCTTTGCAGTAGCTGTCCTCTCTGCCCTGAATGTTCTTCCCCAGGCCACCTTCTTAAGTGAGGCCTTCACTGACAGCACAAATGAGACAGCTCTCCTTCCTCCCCCACCCAACTCAGTGACTATCATAGTTTATTTCTTTCTCAGCCATTTTTCTTGGATAAACACTCCTATAGCTGTAAGCCTTAAGTTACTCTCCAGAGTTCTGGAAAAGCTGACTGTTGACAGATTCGTTTGGGGTTAGTGTTGCCACTGCTCTTATGGAGGAGTGGATTTTTGGAGGAACTCTCTCTGCTGGTCCAGAACAGCTTCTAATTGCGATCTCAATAGGATATTAAGAACCTGTTATGTGTGAGACACTTAAGTATTTCACATGTGTAATGCCCACAACTGGAGGAGGGAGAGATTATTACATCCACTTTAGAGATGAGGAAATGAAGGCATTAAGCGACCTAAGGGTTAAGCGACTTGCTAAATCTTACACAGCTGGTAAGCAGTCCTGAGTGGGGGTGGGAGGGGACACTAGGCCTCCTGCCATTGAACCTGAACCATTGGCCTCCCCCCTCCTGCTCCCTCCTCCATCTGCCTCCTGAGTCAGGAGGGGCCCAGGAACCAAGGCCGGCTCTTCCCCAGGGGGACATTTGCAGCTGGGAAGAACAGAGCAGGACGCTTCCCTCCGAGGGAGCATCCCTCCTCTGCTGGGCTGGGCCATAAAGGCTGTTCTGACCTTCCCACGGGGCTGTGTGGATCAGGAAAGAGAAGGAGGCAGGGCCTACGGGGCTGACAGATGGGCCCAAGTGGGCGATGGAGTTGTCTCTATGCTTGAGACGCTGGCTCCTTTCCCACTCCACCCACACCCTCATCAGCTGCCAGCAAACCGCCCACTCCTGCATCGGGCAGTGCCAAGGGCTGGGTCTGTTGAGAGATTCTGGGAGAGTCTTGGTCTGAGCCAGAAAAGGTGAATTTTTAAGGAGGTTTTACTGGGGCCACTAATCTATGTGTGGGCACCTCGCCAACTTCATCTCTCACAACAGTCTCAGTGGCTCACACTGGCCGCCTTGCTGTTCCCAGAACACGCCAAGCACTAAATGGATGGAAAGAGAGATGGACAAATGGACAGGTGAATGGATGGGTGAATGGGTGGGCAGATGGAGGGATGAATAGATAGACGGACAAAAGGATGTATGCATGAAGGGACTGATGGACAGACAGACGGACAATGGTACCACAGTATGCTGTTACTGGTCATGTGAATGAGTTTATCAGACTGTTCCTTGTGAGTGGAGCTGAGAGGCACTGTGTAGACATTTAGTGCCTAAGCCAGAAAGAAAGGTAAGTGACTATGGTACTGTCACTGGCCAGGATTCCCTCAGAAGCAGTGGCAGGTGAGCCCAGGGAAAATCCTGCCCCAGGAACACATGCCTTGGAGTGACTTCAGGAAAAGTGACACGGATGCCCCCAGACTCCCATGGAATAAAAAAGCTCAGAGATAGGTCTCTGTGCAACATCAGGCAAGCTGCTGACCTTATGGGGCCTCAGTTTCCTCAAATGAGGCTCATAGGCACCGGGCTTACACCTGGACTAGACATAAGAGTACGACCCAGTGTAAAGATGGGTGATGTGGTCATCAGAGCCAGGCTGTGGGGGTTCAAATCCCTGCTCTGCCCCTTCATAGCTGAATGGCCTCGGGCAGGTAAGCACTTCTTTCTGAGCCTCATAGAGCGTAGTACTTACTGCCTGGGTTTGTGGGAAGGATCCCATGAGTGAATGATGGCAAGTTCTTAGCGCAGGGTGGTCAGTTCTCAGTAAATACTAGCTTTTATTATCAGTGCTTCAACTGAGATGAATCCAGTAGATGCTCAATAAATGTTTCTGGAATTAATTGAATGGATGTTCACAAGCCTATGAGTTAAGTACTATCTTCATTCCTATTTTCCAGATGGGAAACAGTGGCCCAGAGACACCAAAGAGCTTGTCTTTCCAGTGGGACACAGGGACCCAGCATCCCACAGTCTGCCTAGCTCTCTCAGGATGACAATCTCCTGCTCTACTTCCAATTCAAACTGGGTCAGAAAGCCAAGATTTCCAAATTTGGGGCCTAGGGCATTGCACGTCAGCTTCTTTCCAATTCCTCTAAAAATACCCTGCCTTTCAAAACTCCTGAGGCCTCTCCGGAGGTGGAAGATAGACTTTATGCAGATGGCCCCAGGCTGGAAGGATTCTCAGAATAGCTGCCTGCCCTGCCCGCCCCAGACCCCTCCAGCTCCCTACCATCTGGTCCCAACCAGGAACCAGCACCCGCCCCAGCTGTACCTCTTCCTCTGGCCTGCAGAGATTTATGGCTCCCAAGCCTCCACTGTCTGGCCTTGTGGACATGGTTTTGCTGCGCCCCCCCAGCCCCATCCCTCCATCCCTCTGCCTATGGCTCCCAGAAGGCCACTTATCCGATGTCCATGTTAATGGCCTCTCAGCTTCAACGGCTAATTCTCTGATTTCCCATAAAACTGCCTGGAATTCAGCCTCAAGGACAGTGCTGAGGGAAGGGCCTGAGGTCATGGGAAAGTACTTGGGATTCAAAACCCACACCTGCTTCCCCCCTTCCCCAAGGTCTGGGCTCCCTAGCCACCCTTCATCTACCTCCCAATCCCAACCTGCTGCCACAGCCCCTGACCATACACTGGTGTCCGAACCCAGCTTATTCCCGCCTCTGGCCTCTGCCCTTGCTGGCTCCTCTGTCTGATCGTCCCATGGCTAGCTCTCCCCCTTCAGGGCTCAGCTCAAATGCCACCCGTCTTAGTCCATTCCAGCTGCTATAACCAAGTACGTATCATAGACTGAGTGGCCTATAAACAACAGAAATGTATTTCTCATAGTTCTGGAGGCTGGGAAGTCCAGGATCAAGGCTCCAGCCCACTTTCTGGCTCATAGATGGCCATCTTTTCCCTGTGAGGGGACGAGGGATCTCTCTGGGATCTCTTTTATAAGGACATTAATTCCACTCACAAGGGCCCCACTATCATGACCTAAGCCCCTCCCAAAGTCCCCACCTCCATCACACTAGGGAAATAGGTTAAACATAGGAATTTAGGGGGACACAAATATTCAGTCCACAGCACCATCTCCCTGGGAGGCCCTTCCCAAGCACCCTACTGCACACAGCCCCTGTGGTCACACAGTCACATCATCCCGTGCCATCCTCTCCAGAGCACTTCTCACTATGTGACAGTCTCTTCTTTGCTTGACTCATTGTTGGGTCTGAACATCAGGTCCAGGAGGGCAGATCTCATCAGTCTCACTCACTGTTGCATTGAACACCCGTACCTCGAACCACCTGCCAGGTACACAGCATGTGCTCCGTGACCATTGAAGGGGTGAGGGAACTGGTTCATTCACTAAGAACTAATTTGCTAAGAACAGGCTCACCCCACACAGTAATATTTTAACAAGGGAATAATAATAACCCACAGAATGTTCACTCCATGCCAGGCACTTTACACATATTGTCTCATTTATTCTCCAATGAGGTGATACTGTTATGTATTGTCACGTCCATTTCATACCCGACTCCTGCATTTGTGCTTTGAATTCCCGTGGAAAGACCCATCCAGCACCTTCGTACTTGGTGTGAGAGTCACTCAGAAGCTCTGGCTGGAGCATGAGGGACCAGGGAGGAGGTGTCTCCTGCGGGGGCCTGGGCCCAGCACGGTCCCCTCCTTTCGCCACTGGCTCCCAGCCTCCCTACTGGAAACGAGACTGAGGTTTGCTCTGGGAAAACTTCTACAGCTTCAGGTTAATAATTCTTTAAAAACACACACTTACTATGGGCCTGGCATTGTGTGATTCCATCACAAAAACCCCACACCCCACAGAGTAGGTACTATTATACCTGTTTGTTTACATGCGGAAACTGAGACACAGAGCGGCTGGGTGTCTTCCCCACACTGCACAGCCTGACAGTCTGGCTCCTGAGCACTGCTCCAGACTGTCCCTTTGGTGAGACTGACCCTCACTGGAGGAGAAGGAAGGTAGAAACAGCGACAGGGCTGCAGAGGGTGACAGGTTATACGTGTTGGTTAAGACTCATTTGGTTGCCTGTGGCAGGAAGCCATCCCCACCTAAAAGGAAAAGCCAGACATTACCATACTTCAGGTGTGGCGGGATCTAGAACCCCAAGCAATGGACTGGGTCCCTTTCGTAGTTCGGTTCTGATTACTATTGTGTTGGCTGCAGCCTCAGGCTCCATGGAGTGACAAGATGGCAGCGCAAAGCTCCAGACCCATTATTAATTCCAGCTTTGAATCCAGGAGGAAAGAAAGAGCCTTTTTCCCTCCGAATTCCTCCAAGGGAAAGGCTAGGAATTACCTCTCTTTGAATCTGATTGGATAGCCTTGAGTTATGTGCCTACCTATGAACCAATCGTGGTGGCCAAAGGAATGATACAGTTCTCTGATTGGCCAGTCCTATGTATTATGTCAACCTTTTTTGGGAGGGAAGGTGGGTCTGCTCAGCCTAAGGTAGATAAAAGAGGGGGCCCAATAATGATTCCATCTAGGATCTCATCTAATCCTTGCAATCACAGCATTGTTTATGTTGTGATTTCCCCAATGGTAGATGAAGAAACTAAAGCTCAGAGAAGGTAAGTTACTCGCTCAAAGTCACACAGCAGATAGAGGGCAGAGCCAACACTCCTTATGCTGGGCTCAAGCTGTAATCCTGAGCATTTTGCAACCCTGCTGTCATTCCAGGGCTTTTCTTAGGCCAATTGCCCCCAGTTCGGGGAGTATGGGAGTTGGCCAGCCCAGCTCTAGAGGGCACAGAAGTCTGCAGAGACAGAAGATCACCATCGTCCTCATTTTGATCATTGCACTGAGGACATAAATTGATCAACATGTGCTTGGTCAGATGCCCCGTTTTTCTCCTAAGTAGCAAATTTATTGGGCACACATGCACATAGGTGATTATTTCCTGATGCTTTATAGTACCAAGGCTCCTTTATTTCCCTCCAATAAATCCAGTTTATATGGACTGGCAAATCAGACAGTGCATTTCCTGGCATCAGGAGGTTGTGAATCCTTCACAGTGATTTAGGAAACTTGGGAGATTAAGGTTTTGCATAATGCAAATCAGGCTGGGAATGTATTTGGTCAGACTCACTGTGGATGCAATTAGAGCAATGAACACAAGGATAAATCCATTTTCCTGGGACAGAGAAAGGTCTGTTTGGTATGCAAAAGAGCACAGTTATTTCGAACACAGGAGCCTGAAACATGGTTAGCCAAGCACACGGTGACTGTTTGATTTGCAGCTTTAAAGAATTTAAGGATGAATAAAACATTGAATTAATTGCCAAAGAACTGTCGTCAGCCTCCATGAGACCCAAGCACCTTAGAAAGCACAAAACAACCCCAGACTGGGCCTGTGGATACCCAGTCCTGGCCCCAGAAACTGGTTTTTAATACTTGGTTCCACCTGGAATTTTCTCCCATCAAGACTCTGTCTCTCTCAGTCCCATAGGACCCATCTTAAGTCTCCTCCTCCAGAAAGCCCTCTCTGCTTGCCCTGGCCTACAGGGGATTCTCCTTTGTCTGACCTCCAATTGTGATCGCCTCATTTGTTGAGTAAATATTTACTAAGCACATATTATATGTCAGCCACTCACTGTTCTAGCTGCTGGAGAAACAGAAGTTAACAAAACAGACAGTGATCCTTGCCTGCAGGGAGTGAAATACAATAAGCAAAATACAGAAATTAATGCATTAGAAGTTGGCAAGTGATAAGAGAAAACAAAGCAAAAGGTGGGAGGGGGGATAGGAAATGCCAGGAGGCGGATCCATTGCATATTTCACCAGGGTAGTCAGGGAGGGCCTGAGATGGTGACATTTATACAGAAACCTAAGGGTGGTGAGGGTAGAAGCCATGAGAAATATCTAGGGGAAGAACTTTCCAGGCAGGAAGAGCAAGAGCAAAGACTCTGGGGCAGGAGTTTTCCTGGGTGTCTGAGATGCTGCAAAGGCTGGGGTGGCAACGGTGAACTGGGAGGGAAGTGGTGCACAATGACTCCAGACACGGTGCAGGCCAAGGTCATATGGAGCCCATCTATTCACCTCCCTATTCATTCACTCAAAAACTATTTTCGAAGCCCTACTATGTGCCAAGACTTGCTGTTCTAGACGCTGGAAATCCAGCAGTAGACATGATAAGCAAGTTTCCTGCTCTCATGGGGCTCACATTCTGGGAGGAAATAGAGAATAAGGAAATAAATGTATAAATAAGGTAACTTCAGAGGAGACATAAGAGGGTGACAAGGGAGAGACGGTGGGCATGGAAATCCAATCACCATCGGCTTCCAGGCCCACAGTCTTGGCAGAATTCTCTCAAGTGACTCTTGTCTTCTCCCATAATTGCATTTAGCAGATGAGAAAACTGAGGTCCCTGAAGGGCAGGAACCCTGGCTCTTGCTTTTTGGTCTTTGCCCATAGAGTCTGGGAACCTGGGAGTAGAATGAAGCCTCTGCCCCTCTCTGAGCCAGCTTGCCGCCGTGGGGAGGCTCTCCGACGAGGGCCTCCCACCTGAGAGCCATGCGGGCCCCCGGCCCTGCGCTGGCTGGACCCCAAGGAGCACATGGATTCTGCGAGTGTAGGACCCACGGTCAGGTGGGGGGACCCGCCTTCACACTGCAGACACTGGCAGCGAGTGGCTTGAGGACTGTCTGGGGACACGAGGCCAGGCCTCGTCTCCTGGCCCCAGTGGGCTGGTGGAGGTGCCGTCAGCAGGTTCAGGGTGGTGAACTGGGGCTTGGCTGCAGAGTGGAGGGAAGAGCAGGTCGTGTCGGGCTCTGTCTCCCCAACTCTGACTTAGGCCAACAGGAGGCTCTCTGGGCAGCTGCTCTCCTGTCTATAGGAGCCTCCTGGGCTCCTGTTCCCGCCTCACTGCCCACAGTCCACTGTCCATGCAGCTGGAGGGATCCCTTTGGAACCCAAATCTGATCATGTCCCCCCTGCTTAGAACCTCCCACAGCTCCCATGACATCCAGGGAGAGCCCAGGCCAAAGGGGACACACCGGTGACCGTGTCCTCTGACCCAGCTTGTGCCATGTGCTCCCAGTAGACTGTTGTCACCCCCACTTCTGATTGGGGAGATCCCATGCCCTCTGAGGTGGCTCTGCTCTCACTCACCAGGCTGCTGGACAGTGTAGCCTGCTGAGTGTTCCCATCCCTGTGGCCCCAGGTGACAAGGGGAGGGGGAGAAAACATGTGATTTCTATGGGTAGAGAATGGACAGGGCTCACAGGGACCGAGGCCACAGGAGGGAGAGGCACCTACCAGAGGCCGTTTGTCCAGGGCTGTCCAGGCACCTGGTGTGGATGTGGCCTTGAGTCCACACTGCCCAGCCAGGCTGGTTTGGGGACATCTGGCTGGCCATGTCCCCCATTTTCATGTGAAAGGCAGGCGGGGCTTGACATGGGTATCGGGGCTGCCATCTGCTCCTGGGAGGGCACTGTGCCGAGAGCCATGTGTCCCAGGGCGAGGGCGGAGGGGCCGGCTGGGGCAGAGGGTCAAGGGGAAGAAGGGAACCAACAGAAGGTGCTTTCAGGAGGGCGGCTCTGAAGGGCAGGGCTGTTCGGGGCTGCTGTCACCATCTGCGCCCATGCCCTCCGAGGTGGTTCTGGGCTCAGCCCGGGTCGCATGGGCCCCCTCCCAGCCCAGGGCCAGGCTGCTCCTGTGCAGCGGGTGCTCAGCCCTTGTCAGCCATGGGGCCAGCACCTGAAGCAGCTCCCTCTGCTCTGTGATCACCAGGCCTTTCTGCCTCAATCACTCGGAGACCAAAGTATTAGGAATGGTCTCCAGGCTGCACCTGCTCAGTGGCCAAGAGGCTGCTCCCTGGGGAGGTGCCCTCCTGGGCCTAGACACCTGGACACTCCAGCCAGAGGTGGCCCAGGATGAGAGTGCAGGGAGGGTCTCTCCCAGGAAGCCAGCAGGAGGGGACAGGTCTGCTGTCCTCTGCCATGAAGAGCTCTGACACTTTGATGATAAAGCCTCATTTTAGAGATGGGGAGGCTGAGTCCAGAGAAGAGAGGTAACTTCCCAGGGTCACACAGTGGAGCTGGAGTTTAAACCCGGAGGCAGGTGAATAGGTGTCCATTCTGCTACATGCTGCAGTGGGTCTCCTTCCTGCAGGGACCTCAGCCAGGCTGCCTGGGCCCTGGACACTGAGCTGGGGGCCTTGGGGGGCGGCCCCTGCAGGGAGGACCTGGGTCTTGCCTGCAGTCACGCCATAGGTTGAGTCTTGCTCTGTCCCGGCCAATTTTGATGGACTTTCAGGGCGGGGCTGGGATGCACAGGTGAACTCTAAGGAGCCATTGCTTTTCCAGTGGATACCTGCTCTGGCCCCAGCGCGTTTCCTCCTAATGGAAGGGAAAATAAAATGTGAGAACCACGCTGCCCTGGCCCAGGGCCATCCTGGGGCGCCTCACTCACTCCTGTTGTTGCTCCTTCTGAGGCCAGAGCTAGACTTTTCAGGGGGTGACTCAAGGCAAGAGCCCTTCTTGGTCAGGTTCCCAGCTCTAACTCACACAGCCTCCCAACCCCTCACTTGCTCAGGCATTCAGGCCATTTCCATACACTCTTGAGCTGTCACTTGGTTGTTCAAGACAAACCTGAGAGCCATCCTTATGCCACCTGAAGTCCCCTAGTGTGGCTTTTCCGCTTTGACTCTAAGACAGACCCACAGCCACGCACCTTCCCTGCCCCCACTTCTGTGGAGTCACTGCCACCTCTCCCTGGATGACGGCAGATGCCTCCCTACTGGCTTCTGGCCTCCACCAAGAGACTTCTACAGTCCATTTTCCCCATAGCAGTGAGATGACACTTTAAACATGTAAATCAGATCTTGTCACCTCTCTGTTCATAGCTCCCATGTCCCCCCACCTAACTCAGAGTAAAATGCCAAAGCCTGGCCTTGGCTGCAGGCCTGGGCCACCCCTTTTCCTTTTGCTGTCTATGTCTACTTTCCCACCTCCCCCTGCTCTGTGACCCACGAGGCTGACTGAGGTGGTTAACACCACAGTGCTCTCTTGCCTGTGGCTTTGAGTTGGGTCCAGCCTGTGGGGACCCTCAGCAGGAGGTCAGCAGAGGGGTGGGTGGTGATGGGGTGGTGGTCACCCGGCTTCCTCCTCAAGGGCTGGCTGTGGCCTGGCCTCCTTTCTATTCCTCCACTAGAGGAAGATCCTTGTGCCCCAGGGCCTTTGCACTTGCTGCACCTCTGTCTGGAATGCTCCTTCCCTGGCTCTTCCCACACTGGCTTCTTCCATCTTTCAGTAAATGGTGTAGCCATGGCCTGAGCTGGGAAAGACTGAGAAAGGGAAGGACAGGTTTGAGCAAGAGTGTCCCTTCAGCCACGTGGTCCTGGGGGAAGAATGGACCTCATGGGAGATGTCGAGTTGGTGTCTGGAGCCCAGAGCTTGGAGCTGTGACCAGGGCCTGCACTGGAGACAGACTTTTGGGCAGATTTGCATCTTTCAGTGTCACCATCTCAGGAGTACCCTTTACAACCCTCCTGTCTATGTGGAAAGGGGGTGTCCCTGCTCCTCCATTAATCTTTAAAACATTGCCTGGTTAGTTTCTCTCATCACCCTTAGGCCATCATAAAATTAACTTTATTGGTTACTAGTTTTCATCTGTCTCTTGTCTGCCATTTTAACCACTGACTCTTAAGGGTCTAACACAATACCAGGTAGATATTTGATAAATATTGCCTGAACAACAACAAAAAAGTTGATGAATATACAGTGTGCACAGACACACGCATTCCTGCTCACACCCACACCCATGGGTGCGCGCGTGTGCACAAACACACACACACACACACACACACACACACACACACCCCTTTCCTGACTGTGGGGATCTTTTGTTTAATTTCGGGACACAGATTCCTGGGAGGAAGGAGCTTTAAACAGAGCCGACCACGGGCCAGGCCCACCTTCAGCCCCCGCTGACACCTTCAGAGTTAGAACAAGATGTTTATCGGGACTCTCCTTCCTCCGCGCACAGAGCCTGCCACCTCTCTGTGGATTTATGCTCTGTCCTTCTCATTCCTCTTCCCCAAAAGTGTCTGGGACGATTTATTGGAGAAATAACAGAATGACATCTGAGCTTGAGGACGTCAACTGCAGCATCTTCAGAGGGATGGCAACTGTCCCATGGATAACATCACATGGTTCCCTTGCCATCTCCGCCCCAGCTCCTCTGTCTCCTGAGGCCCCATCTGCCCTTCAAGGCCCAGCCCAGTCCCGCCTCTTTCCCGAAGTCTCTGTGCTTCGTGGCTCACAGGCTGGGTCTCCTCTGGGCCCTGAGGCAGCCCTGCCTGCCCGCTCACTGGGGGTCGTCTCACATAAATGCCCCCCCCCCAGGCTCTGCCCTTGGACCCACCCTTCCACGGTGGTCGGAACACTGCTCATGTCCCCCAAGGACCCAAGTTGGGGCTGTTTCCTAACCAAGGGCTCAGCATCAAACACGGCACAGGCAGGACCGTGCTATGTCACAATACACCGTAAAGTAAAGCTATAGCTTTAAAGCTCTGTAAATATTTAAAAGAAATGAAATTACACTCCAAACCTTATAAAACATTTATTGTATCAAAGGCCTCTGTATAATAAAAATATACTCATATACATTAAAAAGATAACTGTCTAGAACTATAAATAAGACAAAATTGACGTGTGGGCAGGAACAGACATTAAACCTTTCACTCACACGGATGCTTGTTTGTCTAGAGTTTAGGAGGCTGTTTTAGAATAGTTTATCTGGCCCAAACTGTGACAAAAGATGATTCAAAGCCTAGGCTTTGGAGTAAGTCAGGTGCACCTGGGTTCAAGTCCTTAAGGTTTATCTTAAGGGCCTTGGGACCTCAGGAAAAACCTCAGACTCTTGCTTATCAGGTTCCTCATCTGTGAAAGGGAAATAGTCACAGGACCCTCCCTCATGGGTTGTCCTGAGGATTCAGTGACATCACACACATGGATGACTGACTTGGGGACTGGTGAGTGACCATTGATTCAAAAGCCTTCATTGTTCATTTAACTACACAGGCTCCCTCCAGGGAGTGTCCCCAACAGCCCAGGCTCTACCGTACTCCCAGGGAGAGGTCCCTTAATAAATCTTCATAAACAACTAAAACAATAAAAATATGCTCCTAGACTTATATATAAAGAGCATATTGATTACACAACAGGCCCTAATGTAATAAAAATTACATAGCTCAGATTAAAAATACAACCCTCTCTGGCCCATAAATCTGAGGTATAACTTGCTCGTGAGCTAGAGCAGACACAGCATTTCATTAGTCCTCTTTTGTTGGGCCTTAGTCATGTTAGTTGCCCATTTGCCCTTGCTTTTCTGGAATTTGTAATTCACCCCCCAACACACCCCTGGAGAAGATGCTTTCCATCTGCTTAAGACTCAAGGGGAGTCATCCATTCATTAGATATTTGTGGAGCACCCTCTCTGTGCCAAGCAAGGTTCTCAGCACTGGGGATGAAACACTGAAAAAAACAAAAAACAGATAAAAAATCACAGCTTTCTTGGAACTTATAGTGTAATCAGGTGAGATAAAGACAAGAGGAAGGAAGAAAGGATGGAAATTTTGGAGGGAGGGAGAGGGAGGGGGGAGGAGGTAAGGAGGAACAAACTTCAGAGCCTTGAAGGTTTGCTCTGTGCTGGGCTGAACAAGCTCACTCACAGTCTCATTGGAAGTTCACAGAAACCCGTGAGGTACAAGTGCTGTGACGTTCCCCACTTTACAAATGTGGAAACTGAGGCACAGAGGGGTTAAAGACATCCCCTAGGGAGTGGTGAAGGCATGAATTGAATGCAGGTCCATCTGGATTCAAAGCCTCTCAATGGTCTGGAATAAATGAATGAATTCCAGAGCGAAGGAATGAGGGAGTGCGTGAGCAAACACACTGCCCCCTCTAAGGCCCCTGCGCGGAGGGATCCCAAGAAGGCTTTCCAAAACCCAGGGAAAGTCTAGGCTTCTCTCTACTTCCCCTCATCTATCTTCTAACTCCCCCAAATTCTTAAGGATCAAGATTAAGACACCTCCTCTGTCCCCTCCCCTGACCACCTATATTCTCACTGCAGCCTCAACCTCCTCCTGTCCTTTATATTTCTTCATAGCACTTGTACCATCTGACACACGTGTGTGTGTATTTACCCTTTGCTGTTTATCTCCCTCTCAAATGTCAGCCCAAGAAGGCAGGATTTTTTTCCAGTCTCTGCCTAGAATCCCTTTCATATCGATTAAAACAAAAAGCAAACATCAAAATCAAAAGCCTTAACAACAGTCACGATGCCAGGCACAGTGACTGCCTCTGTCTGGCCAAGACTCTGCCTGTCAACCAGGCCCAGGTCAGGCCTTTCCTGAAGGCTCTAGTTCTTCCTCTTTGCTTGCCTAATTTCTGTGAACATTGTTTCTCTGCATGCCTCACCCACCCATACTTCTATACGAACCTCTTTGAGTAAACTGAGTCCCCAGTTAGAAACCAGAAGTTCCTGAAGACAACAGATCTATTTTACATCTCGTCTAGTCTCCAGAGCATCCAGGACAGTGCTGGGGAGGCAGGGAGTTTTTGTCTGTTGTGCTCACTTCTGTATTCTCACCACGTAGAACAGTGGGAGGTAGACAGTGGGTTCTCCCTAAATGTTGAAGTTAGAATACTTGTGAAAAGGAAAGACAGTAGCTGTGGAGAGTGATCTGAGCCCGAGCTGGGGCAGTCACATTTGAATAGAGGCCTGAAGGATGAGAAAGGGCCACCAGGAAATGATGCCGAAAACAGCAAGTGCAAAGGGCCTGGGGCAGGAAGGAACTTGGAGAATTGGAAGGGGAGCAGCAAGGCGAGTGTGGGGGTAGTGGAGTGAGCTGGGGGAGAGTAGGGAGAGAGGAGTCTGAGAGGCAACAGGGGCCAGATCATTCAGGGCCTTACAGGCCGTGATGGGGAGGTTGGGTTGTATTCTAAGGGCAATGAGGAGCCACTAAAAGTTTCAGAGTAGAGGATGACGTGATTTATGTTTTTTAAAGCTTGTTCTGATGGCAGGGGCTGGGCATGGATTGAGGGAGGCCAGGGTGGGTGCTGGAAAGAAGGGAGGAGGCTGTTAGGATTATTTGGACGGGCGGTGATAGATGATGGGGCTCCTCCCGGGGAGGCTCGTGGGGCTCAGGCGCTCTCTGGAGATAGGCTCAGCGTTCCAGCATGGCTATGTGGAGGCCACATTCAGGCTTGGGAACCCAGCCCCTGCTAACAGTGAGGTGTGGCTGTGTCTGGAAATTCTCATTTCCTGGACACGTTTGCTTGAGAATCTCATGGAAAAATGGGGGGACTGGGTCAGTGCTCTGCTCAAAATTGTCCCCAAACCCCACACCCCCCAAGATGTTCCCAGTGGGGTCTTTGCCCCCAGCTTTCCCACTGGGCTTCCTTTCTCAGAGGACAGCCTCTGCTGGAGTCTGCACACAGCTGCAAAACTCATGTTTGCTTTACTAATTGATATAAATGACTTGCCTTTCACAGCCCAGCATCATGCTGAACACATCCCCATTAATTGGGTTGGAGGAGTAAAATTAAGTGCTTCAATTTGCCATTTTTCAGCATGAAAAATGGGAAAGGAGAAAATCACTTGGCAGAAAGAGGGGAGCTGTGAGAGCTGAACCCCCTGTGGGGAAGGGGCCGAAGCTGCCTGGGAGGGGCCTGGGCCCCTGGGGGAAGCAGGGAGAGGATGGATGGTGATGAGCTCAGAGCTGCCAGCACCTCCAGTAGCCCTTCATATGCGTGAAGTGTTTAAAAATGACAAAGTGCTTTTTAAAAGCAATTCTCATCCAATGTTGGTGGCTGCCTTGTAGGGTGCCATTACCCCCACCCCTGGGTCAGACGGGAGCCTAAAGTTGTGAGGACAGGAAACGGCTCCAAGAGATGAAAGCAAAAAGAGGATTTGTAGGCTCCTATCCCAGGGCTGGTTCAGGCCTCAGGTAGGGCTTGACCCAGGGGCTCTAGCCAGTTTCTCCCAGCCTTGCAGCGCTGCTCTCTTCGTCTTCCCTCACTGGGGAGAGATGCCTCCTGCCTGAGCAGCAACCCAGAGGGAAGACCTTCTGTTCCTGGTGGCACCTATGAATTCTCAGGATTCACCTAGTTGGACCAACTGTGGGCACGAATTTTAGCCTCTTGTACAGGTACAACCTGTCCAGGTGTATCCAGTGGTTGCCAGGCCTGGATACGGTGCCTCATGTGGAGCTAGGAGTGGGGTCCACCCCACTCATAGCACATGAACTGAGAGTGAAGGACAGGGGTTCCCCAAAGGACAATCAGGGCTTCACATGCAGACCCTGAGGGAGCGACATCTCCAATCCTTTCCATCCAGAACACCCGTGAGGTTCGCAGGAGGCGCTGGGTCATGGGTGAAACCCTCTCTCTGGAACCGAACCCCTTGTCTCAAGAAGGAAGCCTCACATGCACACCCCAGAAAGCAACCTGTGAAATATGGGCAACCACAGGAAGCCTCCTCTCCATCCCTGCGTTTCCCAGGGGCTGCTGACACCCCAGCAGTGCTGGACCCCAGCTTGGAAAACACAAATGAGCAGCATCTCATGCAGACCCATCCATCAGGCAGCCCTCCTCCTCCCCACTGAGGGGACCCTCAGTGACACAGCAGGAGGGGGACAGCTGTAGGGCCTGAGGAGCATGGGCGGGATGGGGGAGGGAGAGAGGGATGGGAAGGAGGCTGCCAGGAGGATGCGAGTGTCCCTCAGAGCTCTGCAGGGCCCTGAGATCCACCCCATCACACCTGGGTACAAATCCACACCTCCCCAAATGTGCGTGCATGCCTGCCCTAGCACACACCCACAGGGACACATGTGAGCACATACCCACATGCATGTGCAAAGCCTACCTGGAGCATACATGCATGTGGGGTGGAACACAGGTCTTGTACCATCGCTCTGTGTGCACAAGGATTACATGAGGCACCTGACGTTGAGATGCTTTGTCTGCCCAGTGTGTCCCATTCCCTGCGGCACTTACTTTTCCAGACCTGCAAGATCTCCAAGGCTGGTGACATGCCATCAGCTAGATAGTCACCTAGGCCTTCCTAACCCCAGCCTCCCCGGGGAGAGGTGGCTAATTCTCCTTCACTCCTCCTTGCCTGGGTCTATCTCCCACCCCCACCTCTGCCAAGCAAGGCCGGGGTCCTGTGCTCTACCCCGTCTCCACCTCATCCACCTTCTCAGCACAGAATGGACCACCTTGAGCGATGAACCTCAATAGCTCCAAAGGGGTCTACCATTTCTCAAGCAATTTCCACATGCTGGCACATTCCAACTACCTTAATAGACAGGATCTCACTCAAGCCCCCCACCCACAATGTCATTCTGTAGTAATCGTTACTGCCCACCATTTCCAGATGAGGAAACTGAGGCACACGATGCTCAGTGAGCAACCCAGGTTGTTCTGGGGGAGGCAGGTTTTGAACTCAGGCAGACTGACTCCAGGGTGAAAGTATCTTCAAATTCTTGTGCAAGAAAACGTGCTCAGGAACAGCAGAGAAAACCAAGGAGGAAGGGGGGCAGGGATCACTGTGAGTGGGGCCACTTGTCTCACCAAGTTCCAGAGCCATTGAAAGCAAGTCAACACAGTCCTGACTGAGGAACAATCTCGCTGTACTGAATGCAACAGAAGAGTGGCCCCAGAATAAAACCCAGGAGAGGTGAGACCTCAACATTCTTGCCCGGCGCTGGGCTCGGCACTAGGGCATACAGGGTGACTGGACAGCATTCTCCTCCTTGAGGGGGCCAGGCCCAGGAGGAAGGGTCATCTCAGTGCAGGTGCTATGTGTGAGATGTGGAGTGTTTAAAGCCTGAGTTAAAAACTGCGACTTCTTAGAGGGCAGGGACTGTCACTGCATTCACGAAATCCAACCACGGGCCTGGCCCACCCGGGCACTGAGGACACATCCCAGGTAGGGCAGCCTGGTGCGGAAGGGGCCAAGCAGAATGGTTTAGCCATGGGCTAGTTCCCGCTTCTGGGACTTGGGGAAGATTACTTTACTTCTCTGTGTCTGTTACTCTATTTTTAAGATGCTTATAAATAGCATCTGCCTCACATGGCTCTACTACAGAAGATTAAATAATATATTGACTGTGCTGGGGACAGAGCAGTGACTCAGCTTTAAAACACTGCCATTATTATTATTGTCGTTGCTATTATTATAAGTGAATGATGAAGATCTAACTACCTCAGCGGTAATCGGGGATTTATTTCTTAGCCTGTATTTTTTATGGCGCATGGGGGGTGGGGGCCACATCTCATGACATAGTGGGGATTTTCCCAGCCTGTTTTGTGGACTTCAACCCATTTCACAGAGAGGAGAATGAAAGTGAGGAGGCTCTGGAACAGGCTTCTAGGGCAAGCCAGGAGGCAGAGGCAGGGATGAAGGGCCTGGGGAGTGACTCCAACACAGTGCACCAGCCGCTTGGGGGTGGCAGGGAAGAAAATAAAGAGAAACCTCACTGTGTCATCTCCTGCAGGGCCTCCAGCTCAGCTGATTTCTCAGTACATCAGCTCCCGGGGAACCTGAAATTGCACTATTCTCCCTCATTTTTTCCCTTGAGCAGCAGTGAGCATTGTCATGGGGCTGGGGCTGGTTCTTTAAGCAGCTTAAATCACCGTCCCTCACCTGGATGGACCCACAGGCAGTAATTCACTGGGTCAGGAACCCAAGGGTTCCCCACAGCATTTATTAAGAGTCTGTCTCTTGTGCAGGGTCGTAGCCTCCTCAGGAAGATGCACCAAATGACCTGACTTCCAGTGAGCAGCTCTGTGTGCCCTACTGGGAACCAGTTCTGCACCTTGAGGCCAGCTCATGTCTCTCTCAGGTCTCCCCCCCTGATCAAAGCCTTGCCTGGTTCCGCCTCCTGTGTGTCCCGCTGCAGGGCCCTTACCCAGGACTCTAGGCTCCCACCCATCTCCTTGGTCCTCTGGGCCCTGCTGTGACAGGTGGTTTTGTCATAGTTTTTTTCTTTTTTACTGTTCAAAATATTACGGATGTCCCCTTTTTTCCCCATTGACCCCTCCCACTCCCACACCCCTCCCAGGACTTCACCACACCATTGTCTGTGTCCATGGGTTATGCATATCTGCATACAAATTCGTTGCTAAATCTCTCCCCACCCACCCACCTCCACCTTCCCGCTGAGATTCATGAGTCTGATCCATGCTTCCGTGTCACTGAATCTATTTTGTGCATCAGTTTATTAAGTTCTTTAGATTCCACATATAAGTGAGATCATGTGATGTTTGTCTTGCTCTGCCTGGCCCATTTCACTCAGCATAATATTCTCCAGATCCTTCCATAGTGTCCCAAAGGGTACAAGATCATACTTTTATTTGAGATGTGAACAAATGCACACATATCAACATACCCAGAATGGACAATTATTGACATTTTATACTATTTGTGCCTTTAGTTTTTTTTTAACAAAGGCAATAAAAATTAAAGATAAAGTTTCTTTTATTTTCTATAGCATCAGGACCAACTCCCCCCTTTCCCTGGTCACCCTCCATTCATCTCCCTCTCCTCATCACCCTCTCTATCTCCCAGGCAACAGAAGGGGGCAGATTTCTAATGTAGACACCACCTCATTACTGAAAGCTCATTAAAGCCTCCCTCATGGCCTTTAAGTTCAAGTTTAGGCTCCTCACGCTGGGCTACCAGTCCTGCAGGGTCCAGCCCCTGCTCACTCCACATCGGCCACATGGGGCCTATTTTACTACCAAATACACCCGGCTTATCCAGCCTTCAGGCCCTCGTCCTTTGCTGTTCCCTCTGCCTGGAGCACTGGACCCCAGATATCACCCTAAGTGACTCCCTAAGTTCCTACGGGTCTCTGCTCAACTGTCACCTCCTGGGAGAAGCCTTCCCTGGGCGTCTGACCTAAAGTAACCCACCTCCCCCCATTCCCTTTCTGTCCCTGCCAGTCTGCTACATGTTTCTCTGAGTCACTTCTCATGATCTGAAATGGTCTGTCTCCCATTATGTTTTCATGTAAGGGGTATTGGGGGCTTGGCGGGTATAGTTCAGAAAGAGTAAGTGGGAAAGAAAAAAAGCCAAGTCTCAGGGCCTGGACTGGGGTCCCTCCTCCAGGATGAGATTGAAGGAGAAGCTTTGCTGGATCCCGATGAGCCAGCTGTGGGGTCCTTGGACACCAGAGCCAATCGCTGCTTGCTAGAGGCTTTGCTAGGTCCTCATGGAGACTGCATCCTCTCTCCTGCACCTTAGTGGTTAAAAGGACGAAGCTGGCCTCCCACCCGACCTGTCAGACCCTCTGGAAAGCAGGGAGGCCGCCACCTGGTGAGTAATTCACCTGCCGTCAGCAGCCCCAAACGCTGCGCTGGCAAAAAGCAAACAACCTACAGAACAGTCTCTTATACTTAATCTGCGCAAAACCACGGTCTCAAAGCGCTAACTTTCCCATCCTACTAATTTTGGAGGCAATTAGCTGTTGGGTGTTCTTGTGCTCCAGTTCCCTCTCTGCGTGCCTGCTAGGTCAGTGCACTCGCTCCTGCCCAAGTCCGCCAGCTGTGGAGAGCTTTGTTAATCTGCTCTTAAACCACAATTTTTAAACAAGCCTCTTAAATGATAGAGGCATTTGTGCATAAATAGCACATGGTAAGTCTCCCCTTGGGACGCTAACCTGATTTATTATAAATGCTGTTACTACCAAGCTTTATATATTAACATCTTTAACGCAGAAATATATGATCCAGTCTCCTCCTCCAGCCCAGCCCTGATGCAGACGAACAGCTCAGATGGGAGGTAAGAACCTGGAAGACATCATCCTGAAGGCAAAAGAAGCCAGTTTTAAATATTTTAAGTGAAGCCAGGCCAGCCAACCCAAACTTGTTTTTTCCAACATTAGCTTGGGTTGTGGAGAGAAAAACAGACCCAATTTCTTTCCATGACCAAACCTTCCCACTGTGCTGGGCCAGGGGTGAGGTCACCCTGACACCTCTTTGTGACTCTGATGGACTGGGGAGGACCCTCTGCAACTACAATGCTGAGACTTAAATATCGGCGCCCAAACCACCTCACCTTCCGGAAAAACAGTGTTTCCCAAGTGGCACCTATTAGCACAACCCCTCATGATGGTTCTGGGCCACCTCATTGCAACCCCCTGTACCACTATTTAATATTCTTCATTAAATAAACTCATTCTTTAAAATTTAAGCTCAAACCAAACAATATTGTTTGTGAAATTATAGATTTGATGTGTGTCTTATACATGGTTTTCCTTTAAAACTTTAAAGAACAAATAGTGAAATTAATAATGCTGGAATACCATATTGTCAGCAATGCATAGGGGAATGCCGAATGGAATCCATAGACCAAAGTTCAGAGCAAACAGTACTGGCTGGGACTTACAGGGTGTATGGTACTTTGAAAATTCGAAGATGAAGGCTTGATTTTCCAGAGATTTCAGTGCAGGAGAACTGCATCAGCTGGAAGCAGATGCACACAGCGCCCCCTTCAGACCAAATTCCTACAGCGCCTCTTCTGAGAAGGCACAGGAGCCAAGTTCTACCTGGAAACAGGCTGGAGTATCCAGAGCAGGAGCTGGAGGGGCTGTTTTTTGTCCTTCTAGCCCCATGGGGCCCATTCTAAATAGGCCCATGTTCTCATATACACGATCATTAATACATATTGTTATATGAGGAGCACCTTCCTTTCATAATAGCCGTCTATTCTTGGCAGCTAAAAGGCTGACTCATAGTTTTAATAATGAATTCAAAAAGGCTACTGATTTGCAGTTGTTATCATCACCACACTTTAACAGCTGATTGCAAAGTCTCACCTAGAAAATCTTCATATTTTATGCCAGCAACGATATTCCAAACTCTGTTGTCCTTTGACAGAGGACAGAGGCTGAAGGCCACCCTTCTCACTTGATTGATGACTGGCACTTCTTACCACACTCCAGGATCTGTCTCCTGCCGCTCTCCAATCTCATGTTCAACTCCCTTCCCCAGGCTCACTATGCTCCAGCCACATTTGCTTTCTTAGTTCTGCCCCAGGGCCCTTGAATAAGCAAAGAAGGTCCCTCTGAAACTGCCTTTCAGGCAGTGATGTGGCAGGAACTCTGAACTTCTGTCCAGCAGCGAGAAAACAGCTGCGGAGGCAGAGCAGGAGCTGGAGGGGCTGTTTCTTGGCTCTCACTTGCTTCTCTCAGGGTGCAGGAGTTGTGTTTTGCTGTTTTATTTTTTCGCCTTGCCCCTATATTCACGAATCTAAAGGGAAAGGATCGGGTAGATACCTACGTGAAGTCAGGCCCAGCGTCAGTACTCAGAAAATGATTTGTATAATGTCTTCCGGCATGAAAAGTGAGAATTTCTTTGAACAGTTAAAGCTATGGCAGAGCGGAAATTTAACTCTGCTTAAGTAAAATAGACACACACACACACACACACACACATGCAATTTGCTTGGTCAATAGGATGGCAGAAAAGCCTTTGAGACCACTTCTGCAGACAGAATTTCTCCCCTGGGCCCAGTTGGATATGTTGGTGGCAGCTCCAGACCCAAGTCAGATGATCAGCCTGTCTCTGAACCATCCAACCACTTCAACAGACAAATCACCCCCAGAAAAATGAAAGGAAGAAGCCTGGTCTGGGGATATAGATTTTTGGTCTCCTTTATTTTATTAGTATTATTATTATTATTTAAATATGTCTTTATTGATTTCAGAGAGAGGAAGGGAGAGGCAGAGAGAGAGATAGAAACATCAATGATGAGAGAGTCACTGATTGGCTGCCTCCTGCAGGCCCCCAACTGGGGATCGAACCCGCAACCAGGGCATGTGCCCTGACTGGGAATCAAACCACGATCTCTTGGATCATATAGGTTGATGCTCAACCGCTGAGCCACACTGGCTGGGCTGGTCTCATTTATTTTACACAAGAGACAGAGGTGCTGGGAGGAAACGAAGTGCTTTGGAGTTGGGCTGCATCACAGTCCCTGTCACTAAGAGTCTATTTGTCCCTGCTGTCCATGGAGAACCTGGCTCGCATCCCAGTCATTGCTCAGGGATCTTACCAAGGGCCCCAGATTTCACAAAGGGGGATGCGCTGCCTATATCATCTCTCCTGGGGACAGCAACAGCTGTCTAAGGGGTCTCATCCCCCCCCCTCCAGCAAACCCTCAGTCCCCATACTCCTTTCTCCCCAGGGCAATCAGCAGGATCTTCCTGTAATGTGAATTCAGTCATCTCACTCAGTGGAGTCCGGAATAGGGTGAGTCCAGCGAGGTGACTAGGGCACAAAATTAAAGAGACACTCACTCCAGGTTGCACAAGTGCAAAGCACTGCCTCACCTTAGTCCCAGTCCTGTCATTCACCTGCTCAGACTCTCCCCTCACTTCTCATGGCTCAGGCAATATAATGCAAACTCCCTACCAGGGTCACCAGGCCCCATGTGATCCAGCCCCTGCCCACCTCTCCCCCTTCCTCTCAATTGCTCACTAGTCCCACTGGCTCCTTTCTGTTGCTTGGACAAGTCAAACTTGTTCCTGCCCCAGGGCCTTTGCACTTGCTCTTCCTTAAACCTGGAAGACTCTTTCTCCAGATTTTGTATGATGTGCTCATTCACCTCTGATGAGTCTTGGCACAAATGTCACCTTCTCAGAAAGGCTGCCCTGACTGCCTATGGAAGGTGATGTCTCCACCTGAGACACTCTCTGTATTGTATAACCTTTTTTTTATTATTTCCCTCATAATCCCTACTACAACCTGCAATTGTCTTATTTATTGCCCAGTTCTCCCCACTGACGGGTCAGCTCCACAAGGGCAGGAAGTGGGCCCGTGTTAATCACAGCTTGGTCCCCAGCACCTGGAATCATGCCTGGCACATAGTAGGTGCCAAATACATATTCAGATAAATAAAGGAGAGGAGGTTTGGTTAAGGTCCTCTGAGCGCTGCAGGGTGAGGGATGCAGGGCTTGGCAGGGCTGTGCTGTAACCTGGGTCTGGATGCTCAGAAGCCTTTGTCAGCAACACTCTCCCAGAGTCCCCCTCCCTGGGTTACCAAAGAGGGGTCTGCCAAAGCTCTAACAGCAGGGGTACCATTTGAAAGAGGGCAGCAAGGGTGCAGGCAGGCCGCTCTGTTCCTCTGTGCATTTCTTCTCCCCCACCCCCTGCACTGCTGCTCTGGGGTTAGGAGAGTCCTGCTTCTCCTGTCGGGTCACCCAGGCTCCTCTGCCCTGTGCTTCCCGGCTGTGTTTGGCCCACAGGAGGAGGCAGCAGCGGATAAGGCAGGAGAAAGAGAGGGGCGGCAGATCCGCCTCCTTGCTGGGCCCTGGTACATCCACGGTTGCATTCTGTCCTGTGGCCTCAGCTCCTCCTGGGCAGCCCTCTCCTCCAGCCACAGCTCACACAGGTTCCCAGAACTCCCTAGCTCCTAGCCCCTCCAGGCCTTGGCTGGTAAGGGCCCCCTGTTTCTATACCCAGGGCCCCTGGGAAAGGTACTGCACCCCCTACACCTCACGATCTATATATTGGGTTCAGTAATGTCACCTTCCTCATTGCGTTGCTGTAAAGATTAAATGAGTTAATACACAGGAAGTGCCCAGAACAATGCCAGGTGTATAATATGCACTGAGTAAAAGGTGGCTATTGTTATTATCACCATTTTATTGCTGCCATTTCCTGTGCTAAGCACTCTCCTTGTGGTACCTCATTGGGTTCTGTGAGGTAGATACTCTTATATTCCCATTTTATCTTCAAGGAAACTATAGCTCAGGCAAGCTCAGCCACTTCCCAACATGACACAGAAAATGGCAGAGTTGGGACCTGCGTTCTGCTCAACCCAAGCTCCTGACCACTAAGCCAGGGTTTTTTCCACTTTCATCCATTGAGGGGTGGGGGTGGGGAGGTTCTGTGCATTGTAGGATATTTAACAGCACCCCTGGCCTCCACCCACTTGATGCCAGCCCCCCCACAGGAAAGAAAAATCTGGCCCAGGTGTCAATAGTGGCAAGGTTGAGAAATCCTGGCATAAGGATTAAGCAGATACAAGAGAAACCATGATTATGGAGGTGAGGGTCCTAACTTGACTCAGATTGGTAAAGTGATGACACCAGTAGACTTTGATAAGTTGTGTATATACCTAGGACAACCACTAAAAGAAATTTATGCAAAACGATATTTAAAAACACCATAGGTAAATCAAAATGAAATGCTAAGAAATGTTCATGTAACCCAAGGGAAGACGAAAGAAAGAAAGAAAGAGAAAGAAAGAAAGAAAGAAAGAAAGAAAGAAAGAAAGAAAGAAAGAAGGGAGGGAGGGAGGGAGGGAGGGAGGGAGGGAGGGAGGGAGGGAGGGAGGGAGGGAGGGAGGGAGGAAAAGAAAACCAGAAAGAAAAAACAGAAAACAAAAAACAAAATGATAGACTTAAGTCCTAACATAGTGATAACATTAAATGTAGAAGTTTAAATATACCAATTAAAACACAAAGATTAGCAGAGTGAATATAAAAACATGTCCAAATTATATGCTGTCTACAAGAAACTCACTTAAAATATAATTATATAGGTAGAAAGAAGCCAGTAGCAGAAGAATTCTTAGAACTTCAGAAAGAAAAAAAAATATTGGGATGGGCAAAAATAGATGTTGATATAATAGACTATTTTTTACTTTATGAGTTTCTTAGATCACATATGACGATTAAAGCAAAAATAATCACATCGTGTGATATGGTGCTCAATGTATGAAATGCCTCAGAAAACAGTATTTTAAAAGTGTGAAAGGTAAAGGGATTCCAACAACAGGAAGTCTTCAGCACTTCATTTGAAGCGTTAAAACATTGATAGTAAAAAGAAAAGAAAACATTAGTAGCGGTGTGCTGTGGTAAGTTATGTGTATGCGTATTATAAACAACCACTGAGAAAAATATATAAAGCAATATACTCTAAAGCATTATAAATAAATAACTGGAATTCTTAAAAACATTCAAAACCATAGGAAGGCAAGAAAAGAGAAAAGAATGAGAAACAGAGGGAATAAATAGAAAATAAATAATAAAATGTCACGCTGTAGTCCTAATATATCAATAATTACTTTAAAGGGTCTTAATATACCAATTAAAAGAGAGAGATTGGCCTAGTGGATTAAACAATACAACCCAATTACATGCTGTGTATAAGAAACTCCCTTTAAACATAATCACATAGGTAGGCTCAGGGTAAATTAATGGATAAAGTTGTGTCATGCAAACATTAATTTAATAGAAGCAGGAGTAGCAATAGTAATATCAGATTAAGTAGATTTCATAACAGAGAAAATTACTAGGGACAACAAGGGACGTTACATAATGATAAAAGGATCAGCTCACCAAGAAGACATAATCCTAAATGTGTGCACACCAAACAAAAGAGCTTCAAAATATGGGAAACAAAAATGGATAGAGCTGAAAGGAGAAATAGACAAATCCACAATTACAGTTGGAGACTTCAACACCTAACATATCAATATTTGACACCCTTTATCAGTAATTGATATATGCAGCAGATAGATCTAGCAGACAGAAAACCAGTAAGGATATAGTTCAACTTGTCAGCATCATAAATCAACTGGAACTAATTGACGTTTAATAGACTACTCTAACTACAACAACAGAATACACATTATCCTCAAGCTCACATGGGACATTCCTAGAGAGACCATATCCTGGTTCATAAGGCAAAACGTAACACATTTAAAAGAATTCAAACAACAAAAAGCATGTCTTCTCACCATAATGAAATAAAACTAGAAATCAATAACAAAAAGAGAACAAGAAAATCATCAAACATATAAATATTAGGCAGTACACTTGTATATAACCCATGAGTCAATGAGGAAGTCTCAAAGAAAATTTTAAAATACATAGAACTGAATGAAAATGAAAATACAACATATCAAAATGTGTGAGGTGCAGCTAAAGTCATGCTGAGAGTGAAATTCAGGGTACTAAATGCTTACATTAGAACAAAGCAAAACTGAAATCAATAATCTAAGTTCCTACCTCAAGAAACTAGAAAAAGAAGAGCCAAGTAAACCCAAAGTGAGCAGAAGGAAGGATATAGTGAAGATAAAAGCAGAAATCAATGAAACTGAAAACAGAAAGACAATAGAGAAAATCCATAAGACTGAGAGCGATTCTTTGAAAGGGTCTATGAAATTGATAAACTTCTAGCAAGACTGACAAAGACAAAAATAAAGAAGAAACAAATTACCAATACCAGAAATAAAACAGGATATTACTACAGATTATAGAGCCATTAAAGGGATAAAAATGCTATGAACAACTTTACACTGATAAATTCCATACTTTAGAAGAGACAGACCAATTTGTTGAAAACCATAAACTACCAAACTCAATCAAGATGAAATAAATAACTTGAATAGTCCTAAAACTATTTAAGAAATTGTATTTGTAATTTAAAAACTCTTGAAAAAGAACTCTCCAGGCCCATATGGTTTAACTGAAAATTTTTATCTAACATTTAAAATAAATTAACACCAACTTTACACAATCTTTTCCAGAAAATAGAAGAGACAACACATCCCAGATCATCTTATGAGGCCAGTATTATCCTAAAACCAAAACCAGAAAAAAACAATCAAAAATAGAAAACTACAGACCAATAAATACCCTTCATGAACTATGACAAAAGGATTTTCAAATATATTAGAAAATTGAATACAACAATGTATAAAAGAATCATAATTATATAACATGACCAAGTGGAATTTATTCAAGGTATGCATGATTGGTGAAAATTCAAAATTCAATCAATATAAGCCACCATATCAACAGGCTAAAAAAGAAAAATTATTTTAATAGATGTAGAGAAAGTATTTACTTGTGAAAAAATGCTCAGCAAACTAGGAATAGATGGTAACTTCCTCAATTTTATAAACAGCACCTACAAAAATCTACAGTTAACATCCTACTTAATAGTGTAAGTTATGTTTTGTCTAAATGCTTTGCCTCTAAGACTAGGAATTCTAAAGCAAGAATGTTCATTTTCACCACTTTCATTCAACATAGTACTGGAAGTACTAGACAGTGCAATAAGGCAAGAAAAAAAGAGAGGCATACAGTAGAAGAAATAAAATTGTCTCTATTTGTAGGTGACAAGATTTCCTATTGAGAAAATCCCCAAAATTCTACCAGAATTCTATTCCTAGAACTAGTGAGTTCAACAAGGTTGCAGGATACAAGATCAATACACAAAAATCAATTGCATTTCTATATGCTAACAGTGAAAAAAAGGGAACTGAACTTATAATTGTTTCAAATAAAATTAATAAAACATTCATAAGATCATGCTGAAAACTATAAAATGTTAATGAAAGGAATTAAAAAAAAAACTAAATAATTGGAAGGACCTTGTTTATGGATTGGAAAACTCAACATAGTAAAAGTGTTAATTCTCTCTTAATTGATCTGTGTTGCTATTTCTATTAAAATATCAGGAGGTTTTTATAGACAAAGATAAGCCGATGGGCTTTCCACTTTATTTCTGCTGATGCTACCAGGGGATGAAACCTCCTACCTGGCTTCCTTCTGCTGGTGAGTGGAGGAAATGGAGTTGTGGGGTCTGAGGAGCTCTCTGCCATGGGCGCAAGGTTGGAAGCCTGTGGCCCTGGTTCACCTACTACTGCTGTATGGCGGGCTAGGAGACCAACATGTCTGAGTTACCCTCTGCTAGTGGGTGGAAGGTATGAGATACCAGGTTTGCAAATGTCCAACGTGCTATCAGCCAAGCTTGCCACCATTGCCCTTCCAGCTGCTTCTTAGAGCACTAAATTATACACCTGGACAGGCTGTTTTGATGAGTTTTTCTTCTTCATGATATGGGATAAGCAAAGCTGGAGAAGCTCTCTTACAAGGTGAGTGGTTTTCAGCCTGTCCTCCCCACTCCCTTTCTATATGTAATGAATGGTTTTAATTTAATTAAAACCCTCCAGCAGTTCTGTAATGGGAGTGGAGAGGCAGTAAGAAATCTCTTTGCCATTAACTATGAGACAAGAGTAAGTCTTCCTGCTCCAGGGAGAGATGTGGGAGTCCTCCAGGGAAAGCCCATACTACCTACTTCCCTGTCCCCCCAGAGAACCCTCTCAAGAGCAACCTCCCTTCTCTGCCCCAAAGGAGGGGGACCACATTGGGGGAGAAAGGCAGGGACAGATGGAGGGGCAAGAGAAGGGGTGTCCAGATATGCACAGATGTGCAAATATCCAGATTCGAATGTAAGCTGAATGTAATTACTTGGTTAATTAAATATTGACTTTTAACTCAAAAAGTGATTAAAACAAGCTGCAGAAAAGACTGGCCAGAGGGGAGAAGGGGCAGAGAATGAGTCAGAACGTTCACAAAGGGGGAAGAAGAGGATGAGAATTGTCAGAATTCAGGTCTAAGCTGCCCTACTGTGTGCAGGCACCTACTGTATGCAAGGGGAAGTGGCCTTTAGTCTCCAGGCAGGTGGGAAATTGTGAACAAACCAGGAACTGTGGGTGTCTCCTTACTTTTTTCCACCTAAGACTCCATCTCTTCCCAGCTGTCATCTAAGTGAGTCGGAAAGTTTTGATGCTCAGGAACTAGATTCTGTTCATCTGAATTTCCCTGGAACATAACATGCTGCCTGGCATTGGGTGGTGCTCCATTAATGCTTGTAGAATGAATGCATGAACTACTATACAAGCAATGGCAATGTGTGTGTGTGTGTGTGCACATGCGTGAGTGTGCATAAGTGTGTGTGTGTGCTCACTGTGGACAGGGGCTGTGGATCGGGTTTCAGGTGAGGACTTAACTCATTAGCTCAGACTTTCACCAGGTTGCAGGGTCTGCAAAGTGCTCTCTGGCCACATTTCTTTCGCATAATTCACAGCAAACTCTGTGGTCCTCTGGGTTCAAGGCCTTAGTTTTCCAGGTTCCTTCCAGGCAAGTGGTGTCTCCTGGCTCCATTCGGGAGCTCAGTGACTGCCTGGGAGATGAGAGGGGCCTCAGGGGCTCAGATGTCCCCCTGCCTGGGAAGTCTCTCAGCCCTGACTGAACTGGGCCTGGGTGGGGCCTCGGCAGAATTCTTAGGAGCCTGCCCTTCTCTAACCACACCATCTGGGACAGCCTTTGTTCTCTCATGTCCCTTGTCACCCTGATGGACTCTCTCACTGGGATCGTCCTGCCTGGATAACCAGGTCTTTCAGGCCACTCCTGCCTCCCCCTACCCCTTGTTGGTTTAACCTTGAGGGGACCTTTCTCTTGACACCTTAGTGCCCTGTTTCCTCCTTCTGCAAAGCCCCTGGTGGCCCTCTGTGCAGAAAGCCCATCTGGTTCTGTCTACCCTGCAAAGCCAGAATGCTGTTCTATTTCCTGAACTCCTGTGCAACAATTAAACAGGAAAATCATTCCCACTGCATGTTCCTTTCTCTCCATCAAGAGCTGAAATATGACCTGGACTGTTTTTGTCCGAGCACTCTCTGGCCCAGTTTGGGTTGGAGCTGAGGGGATTTATGAGGTTGTAAAAGCCAAGCTTTCAGCAAGTCAAACAAATCCGGGTGTGAAAGGAGAACCTTTAAAATAGGAAATAAGGCTGCGGCCTATGATCTGTATGAAAGTTCCAGAAAAAAAGGGCACAGGGCTGGAGTAAGGGGACTTTAATGGCCACAGAGTTTGTCAGAAACTTGCTTTTTAAGAGCAAATGACACGGCAGAGTCATCCTCAGGGGTTTAGAGCCAAACTCAGCTCCTGGGTAGGGACAGTTTTAAAGCAGAAATTCCAGCAGCATCTAGAACAATGCGCTCTCGTGGCTAATCCTGCCTGAGTTTTCATTCAGATACAAGCTGTCTTGCATGTAGAACAGTAAATTGCTTTTTTTTTGGGGGGGGGGATTCTGTTTATATGTCTTGAGAAATTACAATAATGAAAAATAGCACCGTAAACTCTCATTAAGTCAGAAGAAAGATAATTGTGTTCCACGCTGCCTCCTGGGCCGGCACGCTGGCACAGAGATGGATTTGCTTCAGCAAAACAGGGCTCATCTTTGCAGCATGGTGCCCGTTTCCTCCTTAATGACACATAACCCTGTAGTCAGATTCCTACCAATGCCCAGCGCCTCGCAGTGCATCTTCGCGAAGGGAGGGTTTGTTTGGGAGGTGGGAGAATTACAAACTGGTTTAATAATAGTCACCCGTGGTTTATGTGTGGCCTCAGACAGCAACGATGGTTACTCTGAATTCTTACTAGGGAGAGACAGTGGGGCAGTGACCAGTTAAGATGCTGCTGTGGGAGCAGAGACAAAGGTGGCGATTTGTCTGTTTGCTTTATTACCCACTGATAGTTCTCTTTTGGATAAGCGGACAAGGAAGGTCAAACATGTGGTTTTGCGTGGAAGACAACAGACACGCAAGCAGAATTGGCGCGCGTGTCATTGAGTATTAAAGTGAGTAAGGCGGCCTGGCCCGGCCCGGCCCAGCAGCGCCCTGGGTCTCTGAAGGCTAATAGAGGGGAAAGCCACGGTCCCCTTGGCGATAAGTACAACTCAAGTTAGGTCTCTCTCTGTGACAACATATCTTGTTATACAATCACCTTCCAGAATATTCATTGAAGAGCTGATTGATGCTGCTGATTTAATAAAAGTGAGCAGAACAGTCCCAGGGCCAAGGCTCTAACTAACCCCCTAGCTGGTGACTCCCTAGCTGACCTCCCCAGCCTTTAGTTTCCTCATCTACCGAATGGGGATGGTATCCACGATATTGCAGGTTGTCATGTGGATTAGGTGAAGTTAACGAGGCTACAAACACACAGCATAGGACAGTGCTCATCTTCCAAGGTCATTTCAGAGCAGGAAGCCACTTCGGAAGGGGAGACTTTGGAGAAATTTCATCTCCTTCCCTGGATGCCCTATAACCCTCCAACCAAAGCAACCTGGAGTAATAGAAACTAAGCAAAATGCAGGATGCGCCTCTGCAAACTCACCTCCAGGCCAGTCCCCTCCCTCACCTCACTGAGACACAGGCATGCACATTGATGAATAAAAGCTCAATTTATCAATAATCAAAAGACAGAAAAAACTGAGGACACCTGGCAAAGAGAACCATTAAGCTGGGGTTTGGAATAATAACATAAAGAAGCTGTTTTCTGAGTAGAAAGTGTAAAAATACTGCTGAGAAGTTGGAGGGTTTTTGACTTTGCAGGCATCCTGGGCTGCACACACAGGCCTTAGGTTCGCGGGCAAGCCTCTGCACCCTCCTTTTGCTCATTCTGAGATCAAACCAAGCGGCCTTCTGCTCTGGCTTTGATTAGCTATGCATGGCCCGACTGCCTACGACTCATGCAATAGAGATGAATGGAGAATGAAGCTTGTAATTATTTTCAAAAGACACACAGCCGGCTTCACCCCGTGACGAATTACAGGCCCCTGGAAACAGCGACGGCTTCATGGGCCTGCAACCCATGCGGTTTCATAGGCCTGTGCTTGGAAGGACCCCATGCTCGGTTTAATGCTCTACTGTCTTGAAATTCTTAAAAGTTTTGAAACAAAGGGCCCCATGTTTTCATTTTGTGCTGGGAAACCATCTTCCTCATTTTCATTTCAGTTGTTCACACTCTTCTCTCAAACCTTTCAGAGGGGAGGGTGACCTGGGGACATTCCTAGGACTGTGATGTGGAGGGTGTGGGTTCTCACTGCAGCGCCTGGATGGGTAAAGATGAGGGCCCTGGGGACATGAGTGAGGACTCGGTTGAATGAGACTGCAGGACAAGCCATCCTGGAGATCCATCCCCAAAGGCAGAGGGTATCGTTTTATACAAGCATAAACAATCTGGGGCACAGAACAGAAAGTGCCCCAGCCCCAACTTTTCAACAGAGCACTTGGGGCTCAGCAACACCCTGATTAAAGTCGTCCTGAAGTTGGAGGGCAGGGCCAAGAAATGGAAGAGAAAGAAACCAGCCAGGAGCCTCCTGGCCACACTCCAATGATGTTCCATCTCCGGCCAGGCTCACATAGTGAAACTGTGACTTAGTTCTCAGGCTACAAGCTGAGTAGTGGTAAGACCTATGTTGTCTAGCGAACTCAGTGGCACTTATGAATCCCAATGAGCATGTTTTTATCTGAGTGGGACCCTCTAGTGACACAACCACTGATCAGACACTTGGGGATTTCTCTTGGGAAGAGAAATTGTTTAATCTGGAATCTGTGTTTCTCAGTACCCGAGAAGGGGCAAACTTCAGTCTTTGGAATGTGCCATGTTCAGCTACATAATGTTTGGGGCCCAATGCAAAATAAAAAGGCAAGCTTCCATGTCCAAAAATTGTTAAGAATTTGAAGTCAATAACAGCAGAACATTAAACCAAGTGAGGGCCTTTCTGAGCATTGCACACCCATCTGGCTGACCCTGGAGGCTGAGCTTGGCTTTTATAAGTGTCTGGGGGTGATCGAGGTTTAAGGTTAATGACAGGAAATGTGCTCCAGCTCAAAGTTGGAGGGCCAGGCAAGATGTGACTGTGGAATAAAGGGACAGATTTCCCTGTGGTTCTTACCCCAGCTCTGAGCATCCCAGAGGAGGCCACAATCACCTAGACAATGACTCCATTGTTGGAATAAGACCACTCTGTGGGGACCAAGATGGATTAGATGCATAGCACATTCTGGTCTGTTTGTTAAAAAATCAGCCTTTACGGTCACAGCTCCCTGGGGCCTGATAGAATGTAAGGGACCATCACTGAGGCCTGGGAGAAAGACCTAGGAAACCGGGGTTGATGGACATCTGCTCCTGAGAAGTTTGGGCAACGTGCCTCAGTTTCCCCATCTGCAAAATGTGCCTGATAACAGTAGCTGCCTCCTATACTGCTGTGAGGCGTGACTGAGCTGGCCAATGAGTCACAAGGCTGGTGGTGTACAGAGCAAGTAGATGTCACGGCTCCTGTTGCTCCTCCCCACTCCTCTCAGACGGAGAGAGAGCGGCAGCTGTTCAACAGCCTGAGAGGTCGCTGAGCATGTGCCTCCCACAGCATCAGTAAGGACCGAGGCCCTCAAAGCTCTGAATTTCCAACAGTGCTTTGCATAGAGCAATCTTTGGGGGGGGGGGGGGATCTTTGGACTCCTGTGAAATCAGTGTGAAAATACCTTTTAGGTCACCCAATCCAGAGCCTTGGACCACAGATGAGGCTCAGAAGGTGGAACATGCTGGCCAGTGTCATATAGCTGTGGCCAATGGATCCAGGACTTGAACCTGACCTTTGGATATCAAGTCCACTGCTGGTTCTCCATTCTCTTGGGCTGCTCAGGTCTCAGCAGATCAGCATCAGGTGGGCAGTGGGCTGGAGGAGTCATTGCTTCCCCAGAACAGAGGCCAGGGCTGGGGCTCCTGTGCTCAGGGGCCTTCTGTGACTTCAGCACAGAGGAGCGGGAGCAGGCAGGGAAAGCACCGACATCTGCTTGCTTTGTAAAGACCACGGGGGGGGGGGGGGGGACACACTAAGGCCCAGCGACAGCCCACCTGGTGGCCCACGTTCCACTGTACACACCGCATCTGTCCTTCTGGAGCCCTAGCAGGTGGCCCTGTCCAGGCCCTGCCAGCGAGCCCAGCGTTCTAGTGTCAGGCTGTCCCTCTCCATCAAGCTCTCCAATCGCCTTTGGCCATATACTCGCAGCTCTCTGAGGACACCTGGCTTTTTCCCATTTGTTCATTTATTCCTTCAACAAAAGCTGGGTTATAGACTGAGACGTTAAGTCCTGGGAATGGACCGGGAAAAGGATAAGCAAAGGCTCTGCTCTCCAGGGCTTTCTGGTGTAACTGGGCAGTAGCATTCCAAGGCCTTGGGGGGGGGGGGGGCGGGAGGAGGGGGAGGGAGAGGAGCCTTCGCCCTGGAGGGGAGGAGTGTTTTATCTCTAAATTTGGTCAGTTTCACTGTTCCAGATAACCCGCTGCTTACTGCCTGCACCCGGGCAGGCTGTTCCCCCCACCCCTTGCTTACTATACCCCCTGAATGTGAGGTTCCAGGAAGCACATATGCAGCTACCTGCTATTTCTTCCACATGTGAGCCACAGTCCTACCTCGGGGCCTTTGCACTTGCTGTGCTGTCCGCCCAAAGCTCTCTTTCCTCATTTAGAAGCTCGGCTCACGCCTTCATTTCCTTCAGGCCTACGGTTGGCTGTCATTCCCCTGACCACCTTATAAAAAAGGACGCCTCCCCCAAGGATACTCTTTACTCTGTTACTGTTTTTCACCCAAGGACTGCGTATTGTTTCTCACCTGTGGTCCTCCATACAGCCCACTAAGCAGGCCTCTATGGGTTTTCTTCACCACTGCTTCTCCAGAGTCTGACCCTTAAAAGGAGCTTCCCAAACCCCAAAAGGATGAGTGGATAGAAGAGGGTTCTTGTGTGTGAATCCTGCTCCTGCCCTGCACCAGCTGTGCGACCTTGGCTGAGTTATTGCCTCTCTAAGCCTCAGTTTCTTTTTCTAGAAACAGAATCCAGGCCAAGCACAAAGTGGCTGACCCAATTAACCCAGGCAAGAGGTGGGAGCACCTGTGTGCCCCAGGGCAGGTGATGAGCGTCAGCTCCCTCCTCCCTGTCTCCCCCCAGCAGCCACTGCTTCCATGCAGGGGAGAGGGGGGGAGGGGGGACCCTCTGAGCCTGTCCAGGCAGAAGCAGGATTCCTTTCTACTCACCCCACCCCTCAGAGGGCCATGCAGCCCAGCAGAGCAGGAGAAATGGGCTGGGAAACAGGCTGGATTTATTTCCTGCCTTCCCAGCAACGTGCCCTAAGAACGTGCACATCCATAACCTCTTTCCCTGCACAAAGACCAGGTGACAGCGCAGATAGACAGAGATATATGAGCTTCTCCCAGGTGTGAAAATCCAGTCCCAAGGATTCTGTAGGGAAGTGGGCACCAAGATCAAGGACAGGAAGGAAGGAAGGAAGGAAGGAAGGAAGGAAGGAAGGAAGGGAGGGAGGGAGGGAGGGAGGGAGGGAGGGAGGGAGGGAGACAGGCTTACATAGGAATGACCCAGAGGAAGAAGACCCACTGTCAGCTAATGCAAACACACCCAATAGCCACGGCCAAGAGCCTCCAGTCTCCATGGGGAGGGTGACACCTAGCATATCGAGCAGCTGGCCCTGGAGTTCTAGCCAAACTCAGGGATGGGAAACAAGAGATTACCACCCCATCCCCTTCCCTGCAGGCCCCTCCTCCCACCTGCTGGCAGGTGAATCCGGCACAGCACACATTTTAACTCCAATTTCAACTTAAGCTGCAGCTGCTGTCGTTGCCTGGGGACCCCTATCTTTTTACTTGTTATTGTAGATCAGTTGCCCGCCGCTGCCATAAAGAACTCTCCATGGGTTGTCTGGAATTTCTAAATCAGCACTGGGAAGAGTCTGGAGGAGAAAGACACAAGACAGGCTGCCCTACGAGGATGATAAGCGATAAGTGCCTGACTCAAGCAGGTGACCCCGGGGTCCTGGCCTCCTGAGATCAGCCCTCCCCTCAGGAGGGAAGGTGCTTTCCTGCTGTGAGGGCCATGGGGGCACACACTGTGGCTATGTGGGGTACATTCCCCAACTGCCTCCTTTTACCTGGACACTGAAACACTCACCAGCTTTTTAAATGACTTTTTGGTTCCCAGCATTGTTCTTGCAATTATAGGGCCCAGGAGAAGTATTAGATCAGTGATCATCAAATGGAAATAGTCAGACGCCTGGGGGTACATGGAGATTTTCTAAGGGTTCACAGACACGGAGAGTTTTAAGAGAGTCCATTTCCAGATCCTTGACTGACATGTATACCCTGTGGATCCCTCTTTCACAAATGCTCTCTTCCCATTTTATAAAAGATCGATCAGTCGAGATTCCGGCAGGAAACAGATGGCACACTCATTTTGGCTGATTTGAGGATACAGGTACTATTTAAAACTTGTGGGCAGGATGCTGCATGTTCAGAGCCCGAGTCAAGGCCAGGTGCAGGGGAAGCACTCAGGAAATGTTTGATAAAACATACACGAATGGTCAAATGAATGATGACTTGAGTTCCAGAATTTCTAACTCTCTTCTAACTGTAGAATTCTGTGACTTCTAGGACCAGTGTGTGCAGACTCAGAAGGGAAGCAAGTCAGAGGAAATTGGAAACTGGTGAAGTAACCAACCCTCTGACTTCCTCTTGTGTTTATTTAAAAAAAATTTTTTATCTTTTTAAAATATGTCTTTATTAATAGATTTCAGAGAGAGGGAGAGAGAAAATGTCAATGATGAGAGTCATTGATCAGCTGCCTCCTGCATGCCCCCGACTGGGGATCGAGCCGGCAACCGGGCATGTGCCCTGACTGGGAATCGAAACTTGAGCTCCTGGATCATAAGTTGAGCTCAACCGCTGAGCCACACCAGCCAGACTCCTCTTGTGTTTGACTCAGTCCAACCATCCATCTCCTAGGAAAGGTTCATCAGCGCCTATGGAAGAATGTGACTCTTGTATGCCATCAGATATTTTCAAATATCTCCAGCAGGAGATTAGTTGATGGGAAGTCTCAGGTCTTAGGCTGCGTCTGTCACTCCTCGGGGAATTGCCATTTCTCCTCAGTATAGAAGAGCTGTGACAGGAGGGCAGAAAACTCTGAGAAATTGTAAATTTAAAGCGCGCTGGGAAGGAGCTTAAGTGGAGGTCTCTGAATTAGATCAAATTTTGCCCCTGGAGTCTAATTTGGAGGCATTGATAAGAAGCCCAGTTTTGTAATGATCTAAATATTTGGTTAAAGAGATGGTATAAATACCCGTGTTAAACCCAGCACTGTCATTATGAAAAATGCCATACGGTTATTTATTCTAATGGCTTGCTCAGAAAGCAGCCCATACCTCACAAGCCCTGGTGAGCTATTTGCAAAAAGGTGCACAAGAATGCGCCCTATTAAACAAGGTGCCTGTTACTCCTCCAAGCCACCCATATTCTTTGATTTACACGGGAATTCTTTCCCCATGTTTATTCACATAGTTTCTTCCCATGTAAAAGTTATTACACAGCTTCCTCGGGGCATTTTTTTTTTTTTTGGTTGTTTCCCTTTTCTCGTTCTTGCCTTTTTTGATTCTGGTTAAATAAACTATTGATTCTGTTTTCAAGGTAATCTAAGGGGTGATACGGTTCTGTAAGTACAACCTTAATGCATTCAGAGTAAACACATTTTAGTTGTCCAATTAGGGCTTTTTAAAAAATTCTAATTGACCACATGATGACTGACTGCCATGGGGATATCCAGGTGGGCTTGATCACATGAAGCTGCATGAGACATTAACAATACAGCGACAAATTGTCAAAAGGAAAATTGATATTAGAGGCTGGGGAGGCTGTTTCAAAGATATATGCTCTTCAAAGATGGATGAACACTGGGTTTCCTAGAGCAAACCCAAGTAAACTGCAATATTTGAGAGGCCAATGGAACTTCTTCTAGATGGGCCAAGAGTGTCGTCGGTTAGTGTTACTGCAGAGATCCCAGTCTACCTGTCCACTCTAAGACAATGAACATCAGTCTTCAAAGAATCACATTCTATCTATCAGGATGTACTTGGTTGGAAGTGGCAGAAAATCCAAGTCCAACTCATTTAAGCCTAGGAAAGAATTTATTGTCTAGTGACAAGGAAAGGTCAGGGCTAGAGCTGGCCTTGGGCATGTCCAGTTCCGGAGACTTAAAACTGCATTATTAGGACTCTGACTCTTTCTGTCTTCTTGGATTGACATCACATTGGGACACCTGCTGTCCCCATGTAGACCTCAGCAGTCTCAGTCTTACCTCCTTCCACCCACAGGTCCCTCTGTAAGGGTGCATCTCCCGTACCTCTAGCAAAAGCCCAGGATTAGCTCTGATCGGTTCTGACAGGGCATATGCCATTCCTGAGCCAATCACTGTGGCCAGAGGCATGTGATGTCTGATTGGCCAGGTCTGGGTCATATCACCACCCCTGGAGCTGGCTTAAGACTAGCAAAGCTGGGGTTCCCAGAGCAAACTCAGAGTCCTATCCCCAGAAGTGTGGGGGATGAACACTGGGCAGTCCCAAAGACAGTTGTCTACCACACATCCTTCCTGACTAGTTGTCCTTCAGGGTCAATCTAGAGTCCTTGGCCTTCACCTTTGGTGCTTGGACCTTATTTCTAAGGACCTCTGCCCTCCACCAAGACCACCTGCCTCCTCCCTGAACCTCTGTTTCCAGAACTGGCTTCTACCCAGATCCCTCCTTTTCTCTACTCTTTCTCAGTTCTCACTCCCTGGGAATGTCCCATGTGCCCTCTTTGACCCCAACTCACTCTCCTTCCTTCACCGACATCCTAACTTCAGATTTCCAGCTATGCCACTGTTCAAGCATCTGCGCTCCCTAATTTGTGTGTGGTCCCAGAGATCAGATTGCTGAAGGCCAGTGGATTTGAGCAGGCAATAAACACTGTAGCTTTGTGCTACTTAGATTTGGAAATTTTCTTATATGTTACTGTAAAATAACATCAGATAGCACAGGGAACTTGAGCCTCGTCTAAATGTTTTCATTATTTTTAATATAGGGATTATATTCATGTATCACTTGTGTGATTAAAGCAGCACTTAATAAAAAAATACCTAAGATGTTCTCATGGCAGTAGAATTAATCCTTACCCTGTAACCCTAATAAATTAAGGTGTTCTAGATAGCTCTGTGTTCTCAATGGTTAATGATTAATAATTAAAACTTCATTTTATATGTAAAGAATTTGGTTCTACTAGTATTTATTACTCTATTCTTTCAAATTATTCTTATATTTTAAGGTAAAATATTCAGTTATGTCTCCTTAAATCATAATTTAACTTTTTAGTAGTTCATGTCAAGGAAAAAAATCTTTTATTATCAAAGGCTTCTATGGCAACTCTTCTGTGCCAGGCATGTTGTAAATGCTTTGCAAATATTAGCTCATTTAAACTTGGCAATAACCCTTTGAGTCGGCTATTATTATGAATTAACTATCCTATAGTTAGTGGATGAGAAAGCCAGGACTAGGTCCAAGGCAGTGTGGTCCAGAGTTCCCCCTTCGATTATTATATTTCTCTGCCCATTTACATCCAGGGATCTAGAACAGCACTTGCTCCAATTATAGCCTGTCAATAATTATTTGTTGCCCGGCCGGGCGTGGCTCAGCGGTTGCGCGTCGACCTGGGATCCAGGTGATCGGGGTTCGATTCCCGGTCAGGGCACATGCCCGGGTTGCGGGCTCGATCAGTGACTCTCTCATCACTGATGTTTCTATGTCTCTCTCTCCCTCTCCCTTCCTCCCTCTGAAATCAATAAAGATATATTTTAAAAAAATAAAAAATTAAAAAATAATAATTATTTGTTGAGTGAATGAATGAATGAATGAATGAATTGCATTTCACAAAGTCCTTCCATTTACATTATTTCATTTGAATATCATGGCAATCCATCCACCATTGGCACATGCAATTACTATCCCCAAGTTACAAATAAAGAAACTGAGTCTTAGAAAAGTGAAAGCAAAGTGACCTGCTAGGAGGAGGCAGAGCTGGGCCTGGATTCTAAGCATTGTAGCTCTTCATTTACTGTTCTTACCACTTCTGCTTAGTTCAGAAAACTGGCAACCCAGGGCTGAATCCAGACCACAGCCTATTTTAATTATTTTTAAGTAGTTCACAGATTCCAGACAAAGCATCCAGATTTCCAATTTGTCTTTGAAGAAAGAAAGAGAAGATTTGGCCGCATGAGGCCTCGTGTGTAAGCAGCCATTTGTCCTCCGGAGCTGTCACACCCCCCCACCCCTGCTGTGGCCGGCGAGTTCCCATTGACCCTCAGAGCAATCTCAGGAGAGGAGGAATTAGCACTCTTTCTTTACTGATGAGGAAACCGAGGCTTGGGGAGGTCCATGGTCACAGGTTGAAGGCAATGGTGTCACTTTGGTGGACGTGGCTCTGGGGCCACCCCTTAAATGGCACCTGTGCTGAGGCCAAGCCAGCCCAGGGCCTGAAGAGTGGAAGGGAGAAGGTGCGAAACAGGCCTCGGAGTCGGAATGTTTCCTTTGAGATCCCCGAGAGTGGAGAGAAATGCTTGTCCCTAGTGAAGGAGCTCCCTGGCCTCTATCCCTGGCGGTCAGGGGGAAAGAACACTGCGGTTCCACACCACAAAGCAAACGCAAACAGAGGAAAGGTTTTCTCTCTTTCCTCCCAAGGGCCAGAGGATTCTGCCTTCTTCATCTCAGATGGCACAAACTTGGCGGCTTCCATTTTCAACGTACATCCCCTCCTCTCTGTGGTTTGAGGAGTGTTTTGTGTTCTCTCGGCCACATAATAAGCCACAGAGAGGCCTTGAACTGCCCCTTCCCGGGACCCTGATGCTTCAGGAACAGGGCCTTCCTTCCAGAAGAGCATCGTTGTCTTAGTCCACTTGGGCTGCCATCCAGAATATTGCCGACTGGGGGACTTAACCAAAGAGAATTTATTTTCTCACAGTTTTGAAGGCTGAAGTCCAAGATCAAGGTGCTGGCAGGTAGTTTCTGGTGAGAACTCCTTTCCTGGCAGGCAGACAGCATCTTTATTGCTGTGTCCTCCTGGCCTTCCTCTGTGCTTCCAAGTCTCCTCTTCTTATAAGGACACATTCCTATCGGATTTAGGCCCCACCTTTATGACCTTGTTTAACCTTAATTATCTCCTTCCAGGACCCTGGGCCTTCAATAGACCTCATATGAGGAAAACACATAAATAAGCATGAAAGTTAATACTGGGGTGATAGTTATTATAGCACAAGCCCAGCCATACTTGTTTAACAAGGGGCTCTGCTGATGGGCACAGGATACTTGTCTTAAAGCTGCCTCAGCAGAGCATTCAGTTTCTGGTTGGAGAGTATGTCTCAGATAAATAAAATGAAAATTAAACAGTTTTATAACTTCCCTCTTGCTTTAAATACATATTTTCTTGGTAGGGCACTCATGGAGATTGCAGTGGGTGGCAAACCTCCTGTTTCCAAGCCTTTGTTGGCACTACCATTAGTAAAGAATATTAAGATCATCAAGAACTCAGGTGTTTAGGGATTTCTTCAGGGCCAGCTCTTATTGTGACTTAATTAAGAAGCCCAGCCAAGGAGCGTCAGGCTATTAAACAGAGGTTGACGGAGCCCTTGTTGACTCAGAGCTGCTTAGAGACGCGGCCTTTATTAGTCGTCTTCGCTTCTATGAAAGCAAAGTAGGCTTGTGTTCCATCTGGGGACTAATCCATTAGTCACTGTGAAATCTCTAAGGACAGGTAGGTCCATTTCAAACCTAATCTGCAGTCGGCTTTTCATTTTAGTGCCTTTGGAATGGAATTCATCTGCCTAAACCCCAGAGTGCTTGGGCACCTCATGCAAATATTTAATACCCACAGTGAAATTTCAATATAACACTAACAATTTGTTTTCCCTGATATCGGCCTCATTTCTCAAAGCTATTGACCCAGGCCCATAAAGAAATGTCACTCTTGCCCCCTTTGTAATGGTTTCATGCAAATTGCTGTCAAGACTTAATTCCGTGGAAATGTTTAGGGAAAAAGAAAACAGAGAAGATAGACCCAGACTGGAGAGAAATAGAGAGATGGCGGGGGAAGGAAGAGAGAAGCGAGGAGAGGTGGGATCGTGGAGAGAAAGAGACCCAAAGGAGGACCAGTTCAGAGCGTCGGGGGCATATTCGACGACTCTCTGCGGCGCGGAGGGGGTGCCAAGTGGAGATAAATTCCTGCCCTGGGCACCTCACAGCGCGGCCCTGCGGAGACGTATTACTATTGCTTTGAAAGAGTCAGATACAACTCACGCAATTTTGGCTCTTGCTGTTTGGGCAGAAGGAGAAGCCGGGACAGTAATTCTGTGAGGGGAGCCAAGGTTACCTGACAGAGGAGGGCATCCCTGGGGCCCCCCACGCTTTCCACGGGGTATGTGGGCACGGATGGTTCAAAAGCTCTCAAAGGTCAAAAGCTTCCAACTGTTCCCGCTCCCTAAACTGCTCTGCCCGAGAACACTCTTGCTGTGTTGTCAGCAGGTTGGTTCTCTCCTCCCATCCCCCTTTCACACTTCTCCCCTTTTGCAAAAGAAGGCCATGGTCTCCACCATCCGAAACCTTCCCACGGCGCTGGCCTGGACACGCCAACCATGCAGCCAAAGAAGGGCACCTCAGCCCGGTGGCTGGCATCGGGGGCCAGGGCTCCTCCAATCAGGGCGCCACGATGCTCTCCATCCATCTTTTGAAGAGATGCATTGCAATGTAAAAATTCTTTTAATGTTTGAAAACCATTACATTGTGCTCTTTACATTGTTTTCATCAGTTGAGTACTACTGACCATTCCAATGATAACTCAATTCAAAATATATTTTGCTCACTGTAAATTAATTTGTTTGTTTATATTGGGATTAAAGCTGCCCCAAAGCACCCAGGCCACCTGCTTGTACAGACTCATCTTTTAATATGAAGGTGGATCCTGACTTCAGGGGCCACTGGAAACTCCCATATTGCAAATAGTTCTGTGGCCCAGATTAGGTTCCCCCTAAAATGCAGTCATTTCACAGGCTGGTTTCCCACTGAAACGATTTCATGAATTGTTTTGTTTCCACTCGGCACAGAATGTGGTCTCATCCATTTCATTAATCTTGGTTGTATTTGCATTTCGATGTTTCATTTTTTCCAAAAGAGCCATTTCCTGGCTAACACCATTAATCTTTTAGAATTCTCTACGTCTGAGACTGTGTTGAGAGTTTAGCTAAAATGCTCTATAATACTGAAAAATCCCCTGGAAGCCTACATTATTATACACAAATATTACAGACACCCTTTTAGCCCTCACACTCAAGGTCATGTATCTGGGATTATTTATTTCATTTAGTACCAGACTGTTCTATTAATTAGACCTACTAAGTGTATGTAGTATTTTGCATGCTCAACAACACCTCTATAAAATAATCCTTCTTCCAAACAAGATCCAGGTTTCATTATGGAAAAATAAAAATAAATGAAATTCATTTAAATATGGGAAACTATCTGATGAACACAGTTATAGACTATGAAGGTAAAATAAAAAATAAGCTACTCCACAATATTGCTGCCTCAGCATCCATATTGTGTGGCCAAGAGGCCTGCAGGAGCCTTGACCAGACACTGACCCTCCACCATAACCTAGTAACAGCCTACAGAGTCACATGTTCCTGAAATACTTCCCCCAGTGACCCCTGTGATAAGCACTCTCCCCTACAACTCAGAGCCTTTCTTTCTCCTGTGTACCCCTGAGATCAGATACCACCCCACCCCTGTGAAGCTCACCAAAACCCAGCTTTTTTGGGTTTGAATTCACCAATCTAGCCTTAGTCCAGGAAGCCCAAGGTGCTTCATCCACGGGCCCTAATAAAGGCACATGCCCAGGTCCTGCTGAACTGTCTGCCTGCATCCTGCCTTGACCTCCCCACATGGCCCCTCCAGGAGGGTCATGTGCCAGGTCCAGGACCCATGAGTAATAAGCTTCTCTTATTCACTTTCCCTTGCCTCTTTTGTTGAACTTTGACTCATCAACACTCTCATTCTATTTAATAAATGTTAATTAAATAAAGTCCAACAGACTCGAAGTTATATTTCTGTTCAGAGATCATTCTTTATCAAGAACCTGAATTTTAATCAATTTATTATTTATTGAAACAATGGGGATAGAGACAAGTCCAGTCTTTTGGGGGTTCCAAATGCTGAGTGGTGGGCCAGTCTTTCTCACCAGGTAAGAGGTCTTGTCTCACTCACCAGCTCTGCTGTAGGACATCAAATTCATGTTCCAGCAAAGTTACATACAGCTGCATGTGATGGGGTGTGGTGGTCATCAGCGCTATTGGCTAAATACATAAGGGCCTCCTTTCCTCTTAATACTTTTGCACTTGCTGCCATATTTGAAGTTTGGTGCAGCTGTGTGATCACTGTTGCCAGTGACGTGTAAGAAGTGGTGTGTGTCATTCTTGAGTCAGTGTCCACTAATTCATCATCCACTTGCTGTGGTGGTTTTATAGAAACATGTCTAAATGAATCCTGGGACTCCGAATAAATACAACCTGCAGAAATTGCTGCTATAACAGAGATGGAATGGCAGCATTTATGAAAATGAACTATCTCTTACTTTAAACCACTGAATTTGGGGATCTTTTGTTACTGCAGCCTAAGCTAAGCCACCCTGACTAACATACATATTCATTTACAACTAGTTAAAGCTTCGTTTACAACTTGTTAAATCTGTGAATTGAAAAGTTCTATATGCATCTCACTTTGGGTATTTTTCTTTTTTAACCTATAGAATCTCATTCCTTTACTGGGTCTGAATTTTACATCTGCCTTTGGAACAAATTCTGTGAACTGCCCAGCTTACATTCTCTCCTTGGTATGTGACTTCAGAAAGAACCCAAGAGTTTACCACCATGATGTTTTCTACTGCCTGCCAAAGCCCTTGGAACATTGGATCTGTGCTCACAGTGCTAATCCTAGAGGCCATGACCTCTGTAACGTTTCTCAGCAATTCCATTTTCTGATTTGACTCAGGGTCAGAGACGCTGGTCAATAAGCAAGCCCAGCGTCCATCAAAAATTGATTTAAATAAGAATGTAAACAGGAAGATCTTTACAAGATAAATGCTATGTGTAGCTAATAGAGACCAGAGAAAGAGACTTATTAGCCCTGGAAACTCGGGAACACTGATGAGTGAGACCAAAGGGCATGACTTGTAATCCCACAAAGCAGTGAAGGCTCAGTGCCATCTGCAGTTCACCTGGTGAACAGTGAGCTTGAGGGCTGCTGGGAACCTTCGCTCCTTTAAGTCAACAATAACAAAAATACCAAAAATCCAATTTAGACAATCATCAATCGCAGAGCATTAAAAATCACTTTGTGCCCAGGAAGGTACTTTTCTCTCCATGCATGGACTTATCTCCCCATCTGTCTGAGGCCTTTGCAGTTCAGGGATCCAGCATTCTTTAACTTTGAGTGGAACCAGAGCATCCAATCCAGCATCAGAGTTCTGAATGAGGTCAGCTTCCCCTGGAAAATACTTGCGAGTGTGCATCATCACATTCCAATGGCTCTGGCTTTAACTTTTCCTCCCAATTTCTTAACTGTAGGCCTAACTGAAACCACACAAAGCTACTTGAGTGTTCTGTCTTAAAGGGACAGAAGGACAGCTTCTGGAGGAAGAAGGGGGAGAACTGATAACTTGATGACTCTTCTTGCAGAACCATCTGAATCTAGAGACTGAGTAGCAGCCAGCTATCTGGAGCGATGTCAGAGCCCTTCTACCAGCCATCACCTTCCTCCTTGGGCTACTATGTGCCTGCAATTCTATCATCACTACTCCTTCTAGGCTGAGACACTGAACACCGCTTTTAAAATGCACACATCACGTAACTGAAAGATTTTATCAGTCAGGACTCTTGATTGCATGCAACGGAAATTATGAGTTAAGTAGCTTTAAATTACAAGCACTTAGAACATCAAGTAACTAAGTAGTCAAGCAGTAGTTGTTAGTTTCAGGCACAGCTGGATCCCGAGGCTCAAATGATGTCATCAGGTCCTGACTCACCTTTCCTGGCCTTCAGCTCCTCCTTTCCCTCTCAGGTCCATTCTTAGAGATAATCTCCTATCACTGCTGCAGGACTGACTAAATCAAGTAGAAAAGAGTCTCTGCCACAATCCCAAAAGCCACACAACAGTCTGGTCACATCTCATTTGTTCTGAGTATGTCACATGCCTGTCCCTGAACCATCACAATTGGGAAAGGAAAGCCCTGATGGTCTTAGCCCCCCTGACACAGAGGGCTGTCAAGCCATTTGGATGAAAAATGGGGAGATGGTTTCCCAGGGAATTGGGGTTTGGTTACAAACAATTGATTCTGGGTACTAAAAAAATTAAGTACAATACAAAAATCATATTCATTACAAGATTTATAAACTAAAGTGGGATGCACAGAAACATAGTTGCACTATCCTCTTGTCTGAAGGTGAAACCCGTGGACCTATTTACCTGGTTGACTTCACAGATTAGGTACCTGTGACCTTGGAAAGAGAAGTCCTCTCAATGCGGGGACACAAAACAGGGAAGTTTGGCCTGTGGAAAAGAATAAAAACATCCCAAAGTGGACAGGAGCATGTATTTTTCAAATAATAATGTAGAGGTGTGCTGTTTCCAAAATAAGGGGAAAGCCATGTGGGAGGCAGAGAGACACCATCCACGACACCTGGCCTCCCTTGTGAAGGAATTCCCTCCTTTCCCCCTCCCCCTCAGTACACCTTCAATGAGTGACTGCATAGTAAGGGATCTTTGGTTACAAACCACAGAAGCCAGCTCTGGCCAACCTAAATAAAACAAACTTATGGAAGGTCACAGACTATAAGGAGAGTCTGAAGAAATGTTCTTGAGAAGAGCAAGAACCGAGTCAGCTCTGGAATTCTAGGGAGAAGTAACTGATGGGCCATCTCTTCAGGGCGCCACAGGGGGTCCCAGCCCAGCAGAGGGTGTGTCTCTTCCCACAGATCTAAGTTCTCAGGTGAGAAGGTGCCTGATTATCCCAGCTGGGGTCAGATGCCCACCCCTGGCCAGGATGGAAGAGAGTAAAGGCCATCTCAATCCACAGATCCGCCGAGGTGGCACCAATTGGCGTGGGAAGTAATTCCCTAGAGCAAACTCAAGGTGCTGTTATCAAAAACTGGTGGGGAGGGATGGAGAGTCGGGGTATAGATTCCATCCTGCAAAATAAAAAAATTCTAGATGTAAACCAAAATTGATCATCGACCACTTTGGCTCCAGATCCCCCTCTATTTTCTCTCTTCTTGGTTTGCCCAGGCATAGCCTGAAAGAGCGACCCCCTTGCTCTTATGCGTAGGTATCAGAGGGCTCATCTTGGGAACCTGCACCAGGACCCAGGATCCAGAGCATTCACTGCAGCTTTGTCTGTGACAGTGAAAAACACGGAGCCAATGTGAATGTCCATCAGCTGGAGGCAATGGAGTGGAATATTACACAGAGGTTAAAATGCCCCTGAAAAGTGGGAGTGCTTGCAAATGCAATAGAGGTAAAAAGACAAGCACTAGCATAGTAAACACCTAGTTCAGGGGGTGGGTCTCAGAGAGAGAGGTAAATGTGACAACGAGGGTTACACAAGAAGCTTCACCTGTACTCGTAAACTTTGATCTCTTGTGGAGTGGTTTGTTGCACAACGCTTTTCTATATGCATACTTTAAAAAAATCAAGCCACAATTACCCAACCCATGTCTGGGGCATCGTCTGCTTTGCTCTGAAATGATTTTTGCCTCCACGAGTCTGCGTGTCTTTCTTAGATAACCTCAGAAATGTGAGCTTTCTTGCAGATTTCACTTAGCAGTGGCTCATCCCTGCTCATCTGCAGGATCCCTTTGGATACTTTTGCTGTATATTTGAGGAGTGAGGACTTCCTGTTCCCCACAGCACTTGGTCACATTGTAATTTGTCTATTTATCATCAGTCATGATTCAGGATGAGCTGTAGGTGCAGCCATCTCTCCATGGGGATCTGGGCATCGTCCAGCCACACAGAAACAGGAGATCAATGGTGAGGTCTGATTGCACTGGGATGGCGTGGGCCTCCAGGTCTGTGCTGAAGGATGTGGGAGCTCTGACATGCACAGAGAGAGGCACAGTGGGGACCTGGCACCCCTGCCCTGTCTCCATCTCTGGCTGGAGAGGCAAAAGCCTGAGTTCTCCTCACCCAGGCTGATGGGGGCGGTGAGGCTGCCCATCAGTACACTACCCAGAGCCTGGAATTCCATCATCAAAAATTCCTTCCTTTTTGGCTTCCTACCATTCCCTTCTCCCAGGGACTGGCTGATGGGGCCATATCTGCCTGCACGATAGCAGTGTTTCTGAATGTCAGTTTGGATCTATCTCACAGTGGAACAGAGAGCAAAGTGGGGGCATTTGAAAGAAGAAAGCCCTCTCTATACCTTTGAGTTGCCCCACAAGCTTTTATCCCCTTTGGGTTTCTGGGGGCCTACACAGCTTATGCTGGGGAAGAAGGAGGCAGGGGGAGAATTGCATTATCTCAAAGTGACCTACTATCACTGAGTATAATTGGGGAGAGGCTTCCCCAACCAGCTGACCAATGGTTCTTATGGAGACTTTAAGATTGACGGGAAGATCCTCACAGGGCAAAAGGCAGGGCAGGGGTCTCAAATGAGCCCCCACCCTGAATTCAGCCAGAGCAGCTCCATGTTTGGTCTGTAACAAATTGAATTTTTTAATAAGGTTTTATTTGAAGAAAATCTTCACACCTAAAAAATTTTGAGGATGGCCTCTTCATTCTAAGCTGGGATCATTTGATTTCAAAGTTGTTCTTTCTGCAGGAAAATTCAGTCCAATATTATTGTTGTAAACAGGGTCACATGCCCACCAGATTCAGCCCTGTGTACTAGTTATCTTTAGCTATATAACAAGTTACTTCAAACTTTAGCAGCTTAGAGTAACACACATTTATTATCTACAGTTTTGTGGGTCTGGAATCTGGGCATGGCTTAGCTTGGTCCTCTGACTCTGGGATTCTCACAGGCTGCAACCAACATGTCAGCTGGGGCTGTGGTCTCATCTGAAGGTTCACCTGGGGCTGGAGAATCTTCTTCTCAGCTGACCCAAGTGGTCGTTGGCTGTTGACTTAAAAAGACCTCGGTTCTTTGCTGGCTGTTGGCTGGAGGCTTCTCTTTGTCCCTTACCCTATGGGCCTTCACAAAGGAGCTCATAACATGGCAACTGCCTCCTTTAGAGCAATCAGGTAAGAGGGCAAAAGAAAGAATGAGTAAGATGGAAGTCACAGTCTTTGTTCTATTTCAATTTCAGAAGTGACATCTATCACTTTTGCTGTATTCTACTTGTTAGAAGCAAGTAGCTAGGTCCAACCCCGCTCAAGGAGGAAATTACACAGGAATCCCAGGAACTGGGGGTCATCAGAGCTATTTTAGAAGTTGCCCACCACACCATATCTGACTAAGTTTCAGATCGTTGTTAGACTGAATTGTGAGTAATTGACAGAGTGCATTTTCTTCTGGAAATAGCCCTTGTTCACACCATGCTTGTGAACAGAACTTCTGCTTTGCTGGCCTCAAACTCATAGAAAAATGTGACATTTCAGGCAAAGTGTTCCTCACTTGTTAGCTGAACTGTGTCTCCGCCCCCCCCCCCCCCCCCCGCCCACCCGCCCCAGCTCATGCCTTTATGGAATGTTGAGGAGGAGGGGAGATTTGGATTAGGTTTTCTTTTTTTTGCTTTGTTTCCTTTTCTAGGGAGACAAAACTTGGCTAGAGTTGAGTGCTTCCTACTATCCAATAGAAATCTGACATTTTCATTCGGCTTTTTCACTCTCTCTCATCTTCACACAGCCTGAGGTGGGGGTGGGTCTGCCAGCAGAGTATACAATAGTCCCACCCAGTAATCACACCCGGAGGGTTTCAGTGGAGATTGAAATGTCACAAGCCTTTCTCATTTCTAAGGTGATAAAATGTTGATCTGGGCATGGAACCAAGTGTTACTTATCAGATTCCAAGTGGCATTGAGCCTGGTGCCTCGCCCTGCCAGTGGCACTTGTTGAGGGCGGGCTCCCTTGAGTGAGCAGGAGGGGCTGGTCGAGCACCAGGCTTGGGGGATTCAGGGTCCCTGGAGCAGTTCCTGACTGGGTTGGCTGGTTCTGGCAAAGACCAGGGCACCATGGAGACAAAGAAACAGACAAAATAACTCATCTTGGCTCAAAGCCCAGAAAATGTATGCTAATGCCTTCATGCGGACAAAAATAAGATTATAGAGATATTGAGTGCAAAAAATGCCCAACCTCAAACAATATTTCTCTTTAATCCATCCACTCAGAAACCCAATAATTTGCTGAGCTCCAAAGTGTCAAAGAGAAACTATCACATGAATAAAGTTGTCTTTAAGTCAATTTGTTCCTTTCGCAACCAATACTCCTATAGGGTGGACATCACTAGGGCTCATCAACATTCCAAGTTCCCCTCCTTCCAGGCCCACAGGAGGGTTCACACTTTCCCACCCCTTGAAGTTATATGTGGATATATTGTCTTGCTTGGCCAATTCAATCTGAGAGGTGATCTCTTGTTTTCAGATAGAATCATTAAAGAGCTGGTATAGGATCCTCTATGGTCTCCTGCTATGCCATGGTGATCGTGAGGCCATATTCATATGGTAGCATCCTAAGGTGGTAGAGCCTCTGTAGAGATTACAATGACCAGAGTCCCTCTAACAATCCTATTAGATATACAGAATGAGTTTTATTGTGTTCAGCCAAGGAGATTTGGGTGCTATTTGTTATTGCAACATAACTTTGCTATCCTGACTAGTAAACCCTCCATCCTGAACCCCAAAATGCTGTTTGTAAATACATTAAAAGCTTGCAGCTTCTCATATGCTTACCCTCAAATTAAAAATATTTCTTAAGTTCCTCCCAACAAAACCACAGAATTGTTACAGACAAGGTGGCAGCTGATCTCAGCAAACAAGAATTGCTGCCCCCAAATTTGCACATAATGAAAGGGAAAAGAGCATTTGAAAGCTCTGTTGTTGAGGACAGGCACTTTAATGGTTCTGTCAATGGAGATCTAAAGTTGAAAATAGCCAAGAGTACACCTTTCAAGGTCTATATTTCAAATGAAATGACAGGAGGAAGGAACCTGTAGGACTTAGGTCCTTGAGGTCATTTGGGAATTATTGGAGCTAAATAATTGCTGCCATACACATTGTGATGCACATTTTTCATCTCAGTCTTTTACAAAATAGGAGAAGGTAAGAGAAAATATGTCCTACAAAGAGACTACAATTGATCATTAGCCACAGCCTCAGAAATCAAAGGAGCACAGATTATTTTTATTCCCATAATAACTAAGCTGTGAAGAGATGCAAGAAAGTTACAAAATTATAAGCAGAGCATTAAAATTATGAGCATGAGCTCAGCGTAGTAAGCAAGCGTTGCTCTTGCACTCTTTCCCATGACTTTTAATAAAACAATGCCCCCCTTTTATTTTCCTGGGGATTGATTCCCAGCCCCTGTTGCAAAGCATTGATTCTAACCCTCAGCTCCAGGCTTGAGTTGTAATGAGCTTAGTCCAGAAATCTATTTCATTCTGCCCAGCCTCGGTGATTGGTTCAGAGAGGGACAGACACATAACCTAACAGAGCTCTGTAATAATTAGTCCCAGAATCCTGGTGGGTTACAAAAAGCTAATCTATATTTTTCTCACTCATGGATCTGCAGGCCATCCAGTTTCTAGGGCATCTTTCCATCAGACTTCAGGTCAGAGTCAGCTCCACATGTCCCCATCCTGGGCTCTTAGGATGCTTGGAGCCTGACCTTCTCATGCCCATACCAAAAGGGCAACAGCCTAAGCATCCCACGCAAGCATATTTAAAGCCTCTTCTCATTTAACATCCACTAGTATCCCACTGGCAGGCAAGTGAGATGGCCAAAACCAGAGTCCCTGAGATGAGGATCCTGCTCGGCTCACTCTCCAAGGGAACACACCGAGGCCCATGGCAGAGGGAAGGGACTGGGAATAATAATCCAGGGTCCCGCACCCGCATGGCTCTGCACCCTTCAGTGACAAGAGCAGTAGCTTCCCTTCCTTGTGGAGCTGGGTTTTCGTGCTATTCGAAGTAGGGAGGGCGCCCACTGAGGCTCTCAGCAGGCCTCCGCCTTCCTGGCCTCACTTTCACACTTGTTAGTTTCTCTTTCAGGAGAACCTCAGAGGCTCTCTAAGTGGAGCAGAAAGTTGGTGAAAGATGACAACAGAGGAGAGGATACAAATTCCAGGAGTCAACCTCTGCTGACTTCTGAAGCGGTACGTGGGCACTGACTTCCAGCTCTGAGCACTAACATCAGAAAATTTAGCCTGGGCCAAGGCCACGCTGAATTAAAGGAGTGACTGAATCAGAGACTTACGAAGGGGAATGAGCTTCCATTCCTTCCAGGCGCCCATGGTCTGAAATACACAGTCCTCTTGTTCTCTTGGTGACACGATTAATTAATGCATGGACGGATGTGCAGACAGCTGAGCCATGCCTACAATTAGGAAGGCCTTAGTAATTGTTATTGATTCACTCCACCCCCCCAAACATCTTAACCTTAAATGAAGTCGGGCAATGGACAACTATCAGCTAAGACCCTTCAGGGCCAGGCCCTCTGCAAGTCAGGGGTTAGGGGGGCACCTGCCAGAACTAGCCTGCCAGGGTCCGATGCCAGCTCCTCCTCTTCCAAACTGGCAGGTATCTGTGGTTTAGTACTTGAGCCAATTTCTGTCTCTCTACTGTTACAATTTCAGCTCAGGGGCCTTAGAGATGGAAACCTCTCGTCTCTGGGTCAAGAAGGTGGAATGGGATGGAACAAAAAGAAGCTGAGTTTCCACCTCCACCCTCCCCATCACACCCACTCTAGATCAGATCTGAACCTGCTCTTGATTCACGTGCCACCCTGCCTGTGCCACGCAACTTTCCTTCTGAAACTGAAACATTGGAGTGACTTTCCTCCTAAGAACATTCAATGATTGGATGGGAATTGTTACTGTATCTGCAAAGGGTCAGACCGGGTGTCTATTGAAAGCCATTCCCACTCGATCCCAAGGCTGTCTGGATCAGGTTGCAGGTCACCAGTGGGCACCACTGGGAAGGTCAAGAAGGTCATGACCTTCCCGACTTACAGATGCACAAGAACATTGGTCCTTGTCCTGCCCTCCACAGACCCCAACTACATTTTTGGTCCTAACAATGCCCTTGACTACAAAATAGAAAGGGCCTGTTTATAAACCATCTAAGTTATTTCTGGGCACTATATTCAGATGGTTTAAACACAGCAATAGCATAAAAGGACCTGCATTTAATGGGTTTGTTCCCACTCTGAGCACTCTGCTCCCCATAGATAACCACTTTGTTAGTTCCCAGTGTTCCCTTCAGTTCTTCTTTATGCAAACACAGCAGCATTAACATACTAACCTCATAATCTCTCCTTTCATGCACAAAAGCACAGTTCTGTATACAATGCTGTGTGTCTTGCTTTTTATCATTGATATGATCTTGCACATGTTTGACAATGTTTACACCATGATCCCAAATCTTTATGTTAACCATTTCATAACGTTTCAGTAGGTGGAGGTTTCACAGTTTTCGTTTTGTTTTAACCAGTCTCCTGTAGAGGCACGGCTGGATTGTTGCATACCTTTGGTTCTTACAAACAATATTGTGATATGTACCTTTGATCATAGGTATTTGTACACAAATATCTGCAACATAAATTCCCAGGAGTGGAACTTGCTGGCTCAGAGAGTAAATGCATTTGTCAGTTTTATAGATACTGACAAACGTCCTCCAAGTGGTAGCACCCTTTCACTCCCAAGAGCCATGTTTCCCCACAATGTCATCAACATGGGATATTGTCAAACTTTTGGATTTTTTGCTCAACAGGTACCTAAGAAATGGTAAGTCAATCTAACTTGTTATGATCAAAACCATCTATATATTAAAAAAAATCAATGCGGTCATAAATGAAGTAGAGTGGCTTCAACCACTTCCACCCCCACTTGCCACCACTTTGGTCCTGCCATCACTGGTCACACTCAGGAAGAAGACAATGGTGCTGACCTTACTGGATGTGCCACACAACACTCCCCAAGACAGCGAGGATAGAGCGGTGGCATGTGTGACCCAAACCACCACCAGGGCCATCTCTGGGTGGTAGGAGGGGCCCTGGAGTTCAGCATAGTTTTATCAGTTTTTGTGTTGGTTTTGTTTTTATGTTTTAATTTTTGTTTGAGGGAAGATCTAGAACACTGTACTGCGGACCTGCCCGTGTTGAATGGCCACACGCACCCAGCCAATATGGGCATCCTTCCCAGACTCACCACATGTGGGAAAGCAGGAGCACATTTTCTCTCTCCTTCCTGAGCAAGACAAGCCGTGTGTCAAGTGACCAAGGGGACTTGATGAAGAGCAATATACCTCATCATCTGACAGTCACAGGCCTTGTTTCCTTTTTTGGGATAATATTGGATTTCATACCGATAACATCAAAAAGAGAAAGGCGCAAACCTAACAGCGAATATCTGGAGAACATCTGTTTCTGCTCAATTTTTACACCTTTATTGCTCCATGTGACACTGCAATTCTTTCTGCCACATAACAGCCTGATTCAACTCATCTGTCTTACATCTAATTCAAGCTGAAGTCTATTAGGAAAGACAATTCTCGGCTTATTCGTGTCCCTTTTTGCAAATTATTGTGGCCGATTCTCTAGCGTTACAGTTTTTGCAGGAACCAATAGCTGAAAAAATTCTGAAGATGCTAAAGGAGATCTCATATTCCTTTTCTTTTAAACCCTCACCTGAGGATATTTTTCCATTGCTTTTCAGAGAGAGTGGAAGGGGGGGGGAGAGAAGCATCGATGTGAGAGAGACACATCAGTTGGTTGCCTCCCCCACATGCCCTGACTGAGGATCGAGCCTACAAAACCGAGGTACTTGCCCTTGGTTGGAATTGAACCCAGGACTCTTTAGTCCATGGGCCGACGCTCTAACCACTAAGCAGAACTGGCGAGGGCTCATATTCCTTTTTGATGCTGTCATAAATGAGAGATGAAAATTGGGAATCCTCGTGGGAAAGCAAGTGTCCATCTGGCATAAATAATGTACTGCAGTTGTTGTGAAAGAAACCATAAAGCAGGAGAAGACATCTGCCTTTACTTCCTCAAACACAAAACTAATTCTTTGGAAATCGATGTTTCTAGATAAACTCAGCAGGGTCTCATAGCTCAAAATTCAAGTTGCTCAGACCAACTACTTTGGTGCCATCCTGAGGTTTGTGCTGTTTTGTATTTTACACATAACACATTCAATCCATTTTACAAAAGCTGCTGGCTCTACCTTAAAATATCTCCAGCTTCAACCACTTCCACCCCCACTTGCCACCACCTTGGTCCAAGCTGCTGGTAAGACTCTCTTCTCACTGGTCTCCTGGGGTCAGCACTTGCTCCTATTCTTGCCCTTCCCTTCAGTTTATTCTTAACAAAATGGACAGAGTGGTTCTTTTAAGTATAGGTCAGGTCATATCACTCCTCTTCTCAAAACCCTCCAAAGTCCTCCCAACTCACTCAGATAAAATCCAGATCCTCAAAATGGCTGCAACATTCCTGCCTCAGGGCCTTTGCACTTGCTGTTCCCTCTGCCTGGAATGCACTCTTTCCCCAGATATTACACTGTCTCCCTCCCTCTTTACCTTCAGGTCTCTGCTCCATGCCAACATCCTCTGAGGAACCCCAACCCCACCATTCCTTGCCTCACTTTCCTTAGCACCAGCCACCTCCTGATTCATTCTAGATACATTTGATCTTCTTACTGATTGTCCCTGACCAGAAGGTGAGCTCCACAGTGTCATACCTTCATCGATCCCCTGCTTTAGACACCCAGCCCAGAGCAGCGCCTGGAACAGAATGGACACTCAATAAGTAGGTCATGAATGAATGAAAGATTCACGGTTTATTGGGAAACCAGGCAAAACAGAGCAGTCACGGAAGCCCCAATGCCAAGTGAAACGGACCACATGACTTTAGTGTTCATGAAAAGAAAAAGCCAAGACCACAGAGTTCCATGAAATTCTTTTTTTTGTTAGTACCTCCCGATCTTCATGCTTTTTGAAGAAACCAAGTAAACACAATTTCATCAGTCTTGACTTTTTTTCCAATGAGTGTTTCTTTGCCTGCTCAGCAGTCACGGGAGCTCCTGGTCCCCCGGACGCCCATCTGGTCTTAGGAGAAAAAGAGGCCGACGTGAGAAGTCGCTGCCTCTGTCGGTCAAGGCCAAGAAACACAGCACCAAATGTCAGCCAAAGATGGGGTGTAATAAGGGGCTGCTGTGCTGGAACATTTTGCATAATTGGAAGGCGAGGTTAACAGCAATGAGGAAAATTAACATGGACGTCCAACGGCTTATGAAGCAGATGCTGGAAAATAAATAGAGCAGAGGACGTCCAACTGGCTCAGCCCGACTCTGTCATTTACTTATTTTTTTAGAGTGACAGAGCAACATGGGGGGGGAGAACCCATGTTTGCAGAAAGTCGGGGCGCTGAGTCGGGCCGAGGACTCAGGTGGAAGCCCCGCTCTCCAGCTGTGCGGCCCTGGGCAAGGCCCCTAGCTCACCCCTCTCCAGTTTGTAAACTTGGGGCTCCATTGAAAAGAAGCCCTGTTGCCTGTTTAAGCCCCTGGGGTTGGAGGGGGTGGTCTTGTGTGTCCTGACGGATGCAGAGTCTCCTGTGGTCACCTGAATAACAGCCCTGCAAAGCTGTCCACATCCTAACCCCGAGCCTGTGAATATGCAATCTCACATGGCAAAGGGTCGTGGCAGATGTGATTCAGTTAAGGGTCTTGGGCTAGAGAGATTAACCTGGGTTTTTCAGACGGACCTAGTGTAATCTTAAGAGTCCCTACAAGAGGGAGGAAGGTGGATCAGAGCCAGAAAAGGTGATGTGACCACAGACGTGGAGAGAGACATGGGAAGAGGCTGCACCTCTGGGCTGAGGACGGGCGATGCCCCATGAGCCAAGGCAAGCAGGCGGCTTCTGGAAGCCAGAAAAGGCAGGGAAGTGGACTCTTCCCTGGACCGGCCCTGCCAGCCCATGTTCGACTCCTGACCTCCACAACTGCAAGAGCACAGACTTGAGCTTTAGGACACTAACTTGGTGGTAATTTGTTCCAGCAAGAAGAGGAAACTGATACATCTCCTGGTGCTTTTTGTAGAACAAAGAAAGCTTCAATGGACACCCTTCTCCGTATCTCCCTGATAAATGTGGGGGTTCCCAAATGTAGATGTTTAAACAAAGGATGTATTTTATAAAATTGTTTTCTTTTTTAAGAGTGAAATGAACTTTCTGAGAAATGAAAACTCTGCTTTCTGAATTTGAAGAAAATTTCCTTCAGAACTTCTGAAATGCCTGAGGTTAAAGACACGACACCACTCACTCATCATCGCTCCCCGTTTAATACAAAGCTCCGGGTGCTTGCTGCCATCCTCCCCGTGACATTTCTGTTGACTCAGGCACAGACACAGGTAGTGGTTGGCCTGGGGACGAGAGCTCTCAGACCTGGCCTCAAGGAGCTCACAGAGACGAGACCCCCTTACTGAGAGGAAGTGAACTCAGAGTCCCCCCCCCCCCCAGTATTTGCCCCAACCATAAACGTGCACCTCTGCTGCCTTGAGATGTGCAGCTGCAGGAAATGGCATGACAGTCACCTTGCAGGGTGGCTCCTGGTCTCAGAGCCCCGATGTCCTTTTGCCTTTTGCTCTTCTGCATTTAACCCAGGAGGGGGTTAGGCAAAGTCACAAACCACCAGCGCAATGAACAGTCCCCAGCCTCGCCAACCTTTGTCCAGCCTGTCTGCACATTCCCCGCATTTATGGCTAAACCCCTTCCCTTTTCATTCGTCTCCCCAGGAAGCCTGGGCTGGAGCAGGCCGTGCACCGGGCAGGATTCCTAATGGCTGCTTTGATTGATCAGGTCTGAGCCATTCTCTCAATTTGGTCACAAAGGTTAACTGAGCTCCATCAGCAGATCAATTCATCACTAGCATATGCATGTTTTCATTCCCTTTCAGCCCCAGGACGTGTTATAGACAGACTGCCAAGTCATTTTAAAGCTGTGAACATTTAAATTGCTTCGGAGCTGAGTCTATCCTAGAACATAGTAATTTTGAGCCTTTGTGAAGCTCAGATTCTACATAAGCTGGTAATGGGTACATGGGGAGAATTAAGGCAAGATTGAATGGCTTTCATTTAGGACAGCAGAAGGGGAATTTGAACAGAAGTTGAAGACTCATCACTAACCTTTACAATGATACCCGTGCCTCTAGAAGCTGGGAACAAGCTCTTTAAAGATATCTGTGCTGTTTACTGGACACTAAGCTTGGCCAGTGTAACACTGGTCAAGATTAGGGCTCCCCAAATTCCTACTGCAAAGGGGGTCATTTCCATAAGGGCAGTTACAGGCATAGCTGGAGCATGGGGAGGTGTGGACAGTCCAGAGAAAAAGAAAAACAGTTTAGTAACAAGTCCCTTTCACCATTCACTGCCTAGATGGGCAAGACAAGCGCTAGCATTTGTCCAGCACTTAGCCAGAAGTTCACTCTCAGGAACTGACATTATTCTGAGCAATGATTGTTACATGTTCATGTGCAAACCTCCCATTTAAGTTTCGAACATACATCCCTCCTGTCTTCTGGTAACCATACCTCCTCCCTGATAAATAAACTGTCACTCTTCTGTTCTCCATTCTTGGGGTTCAGAATGAGCTCCAGGTCTGGGGCTAAGGGTGGAACATGAAGCCCTATCTCTGACTTGTTCAGTTACATGAGCTGATACAGTTTGTTTTTGCAACTTTTGTTAGGATTAGGCTTCTTTCACAATTGAACACGTCAAAATTTATAACTTCTGCATAGCAAACACTGCATAAACAAAGACAAGGAGGAGAGGCCTGGCTTCTATGCAACAAAGAATTAATTCAATATGCTTCTGTAAAGCAATAAGAAAAATATAAATAATTCAACAGAAAAATTGATAAAGGATATGAATGGACAGTGTACAGAGGAGAAATGCAAATGACCAATAAACATATGAAAAGATGAGAATTTGACCTTTAATTAGGCAAATGAAAATGACAATTAAATATTCCTTTCTCCACTTGTCAGATTGGCAAGGCAAAGCTTGGAAGAGTAAACAGATACTCTTACTGGTCTAGCTAAATAGGAACAGGCATTTTGGCAGGTCGTTTGGCAATAATAGCTATTTAAAATTGAGATAAAAATTCTCATCCTGTTTTGTGTACATCAAGGTCCAGGCAGGAAAGTAGAAACCACTCTAATGTGAAAAACAAATAGCAGAATGAATTACAGGTGGTGGCAGCGCTGGAGGCCAAACGGGACTTACCAAAGCACATGGGAATGGAAGGGAGCCGCCAGCGGCCCTGAGCACGAGGAGATGATCCAGGGCTGGGGTCGCCTGGAAGAAGACAGAACCACACCTGGATGCTTCAGAAAATGAGGCCCACTTCTGGGAGGCTCCCTGTTCTCTGAGATCCCGGGCCCTCAAACCCTGGCTTCCTTGATAGCCCCAAACTTCAGTTCTCGCATCCCCAGATTCATGAGCTTGCTGAAAAGCTCTCAGTTCCTGTGATACTTGCCCCCCTCCCCACTTACAAATGGGCAAATTCCTCAAAAGAGAAAAAAAGTGGAGAATGTAGGGCTCATGTCAGAGCATCTCCCTTCTGCCTGAGATCTTGGCCCCTCACGTCGCGCTGGCAGCCTAAGTTGCTGTCTGATGCATTCAAATAGGTTTTTCCTCCAGCACATTGCTCTTTTCTTTTCTTTGCCTTTTTGAAAGATGGGGTTCTGTTTTTGAAAGCTGCCACCTCTCCTAACAGGCAAATGGTAAGTTATGTTAGTAATCAGAGTCTCATGGAACCACAACATAGTGATTGTCCAGAGAGGGACACCCTTAGAGCACGTCTAGACAGAGCTTCCAATTTTTTAATAGGTAAATTCTGTTTTTACAGAAAGATACAAATGTCTTAAATTTTAGTATCTAATTACTTTGGAAACACTGTGCTTGGTAAAAAAGACATATCCTAGAATAAAAATGTTGAGGAATTGTTGCACAGATGTTACCTGAGTTTGAGTCCTGCCTAGCAGGTGACCTGGAGTAAGTCATTCACCCCCTCTTGGTCAGAGTTTCCCCTTCTGTAAAGTGGGAATGATGAGTCTTTACCTCATGGACTGGCTGGGAGAATTAGACAAGTTAATATCCATGAAACACATGGAACCAAGTGCATGAGCCTGGGGAAATGTTCGTTAAACAAATAAAACAGTTTGCAAGACAGGTTCCCTCTTTAACTGATTTCAGCCCACAGGCACCATTAAGCACCTGCCCTGGCCCAGCCTCCTCACTCTACAGATGGGGCCACGTTTGGGGCCCAGAAAGAGGAGGGAACCTGCTCGGGCATGCATACAGCTCGTTAGTCCTAAAACTGGGCCTAGGACTGGAATTTCCTTCGGATGCATTTCATCAATTAAATCCGTGTGCCCTGGAAGCCAAGCAGCTCATTTCCGTTGAAGGCAGAGAGGTCACAGCTCCCTCAAACTATAGATACTTCTCTAATTGCCTTGCCTGCCCCGAATTCGTCATGATCATTAGCAGAGCCCCTTGTGCTCCGGCTGAGAGAGGAGAGGGAGGCCCAGACATATCATCGCTCATCTAAATTTTTAATAATGCTCCGATCTTCAGATCATCGGGGTAATCAAACCCAAATTAGCCTGATACTCAAAGCCTCAGAATAACAAGGGGAGTGAAAGGGATAATGTTTCTTTAATGAAAATTTCATCAATGCAGATTTCTCATTGAATATTAAGGGTCTTGGCGTGAAGCCAGCAGCAGAGCAGGCTGCTGTGACATTGACCTTTGTCCCTCAGAGGGAGACACAAGTGCAGAGTCTGGCTGACTTCACCTGCTCAGGGACAACACAGGTGGCTGTCCTTGCAGCTCAAAGGAATGAAGATCTTGGGGGGGGCTGCAAGTCAGCTCAGGCCCCCAGTCCTTTCCAGGGTTCTCTCCAGGCTCCAGGCCTCAGCCCCTCCCTTGTTTCTCTGCATCCCAGCCCCTCCCTGTCCCCCACCTCTCCCCCTGAGGCCTCCCTCACCTGATGCAATAGACCCCCCTTCACCAGCTGCTCAGGCCTCATCCTGGGAGCTGTCCTTCCTTTGTTTGCTTCCCTCTTACTTCCCCTATTCCACCCACCAGCCTGACCCTCACAGAGAAATCCCAAAGCTGGCCTTGGGGACCCTGCAGTGGCACCCTCCTGCCCCCGCCCCATGGTGGCCTCCTCAGGGGTCCAGCTGCTTCTGCCTTGGTCCCCACGGTCATTGGCCTGTGTGAGAGAATCTCAGGCCTCCTTACTGAGGGGTAATCATACATTTGCCCAGGCAAAAAATAATGAAAACAAAGTAAGTGCACTATGGTGCATCTTTATTGTTACACATATTCAATTACCCAAAGCAGTGACCTGTCAGTACTCAGTTAAGCTCTGTTCCAGCTTCAGTGAAGAAATCATTCATGTCCCCTTTTGTAGGACCCTGTCTCCTGATATCTTCCTCTCCTGGGAAAGTTGCAATCCTGCTTCTCACAGTCATGCCTCCTGACAGCCTGGATGGGAAGATATGAATGCTTGAGGGCCCTTTTCTCCTCTCTGATGTACACATACATATGCAGTTTCAAGACCTGTTTTATTTCTATGAGAAAAGAGATTTCATAATATAAGAGTAGATTTATTAGAAATTATTGCGGAAGGAGATAGGGATTATTCTTTTTAAATCAGATTTTTGTTTTGTGGCCATCAACCAGGAAGCAAATAAGAAAAGACATGACCATAACTCCAAAACAGAAGGGAAATCACTGTTTTTAAGAAAACATGTAAACAGTAAAAGAATGCCTAACAGAATGTGTTTCTGGATTCTGAATCTTGCCAAAAGTAAAATTGGTTTTGTGAAAATGTTTGAAGTTTCACCGTAAACCTTGAATGCATCATGTTCCAATGTCTTTCGTAGACACATGACCATCAGGGACTTAGAGCCACTATTTAGAAAGGAATAAAAAACTAGACTGGAGGGAAATTTTTATTTCATAATAGATGAGAAGAAAACATTTGGACTATAAAAAACAAGTCCATACAAAATAATACTCATTTTGAAGTTTCAAAAAAGATTAAGCTTTTTGTTTTAATTTTATGTATTTTTTTCTGCCAAATAGTAACAATTACACATTTTGTATTTCTTTCTCTTTGTCTTCTAGGGAAAGGTGAATGATAAAGAGGCAGTGAGTTTCAGGCACGGGTCAGCCTGGGCCGTCTCCACATTCATAGGACGCCAGGACTGGATTGTCACAGCCTCAGGGCTCAGACAGCACAGCGCCCTCCAAACCGAGTCTTGCTGAAGTGAGAACCTGGTTAAGATGACAACCTAAATCAGCCCCAATTACAATGCAACATTTTGTCCTGACCAGAGAGGATGTTTTCTGTGGGGTCTTATAGTTGAAGTCCCTAACCAGTAAGTTAGCATTTATGAGCACATCTCAGATCTTTTCTAAGTGGGTCTTTGTATTAATCACACTATCCTGATTACAGCTGACAGAATCTCAATAAAAATGACTAAAAAAATAGGCAGAGGGGAGGCGTTATTAGTACATGTCACTAAAAAGTCCAAAGGTAACAGCTTCAAGCACAGCTGGATCCAGGTGCCCAAATGGTGGTGTCAGGAAGTGATCACCTTACGCCCCTTGGCTCCGCCGTGCCCTCTGTGGGCCCATTCTCCAACAGGCTCTTCTTCCCTTGCATCTATTCACACCCTCAGCAGCCCAGGTAGAAAGTGACTTTTCTGTCCTACAGTTTCAAGAGAAGTCCCAGAATTGAGTCTCACTGAAACACATATTCATCTTTGATCCAAACTCCAACGGTATGGTGTACTCTGACGGCTCAAGCTCACTGCTTTTGCAGGGGGGAAAAAAATCTAGCCTCAAACTTTTGAAGCAAGAATTTGATGTGTAGAAGAGCTGTGCTGCAGTAAGGAAGGAGAAGAGTGAACTCGCAGGTTCCTACCTAGGCTTTTATACCCTGCCTTGGAGGTAATAGAGCAAGACAAGCCCACTGAGATTCAAGGAGAGGGGACACAGACCCACCTCTCATGGGAGGAGTGTTTTGCTTTTCCTTTCACCCTTTCCAGTCCCCAGATCACTTCCGTAAATAATCTTCCTGCCTACAAGCCCTTGTCTCCAGCTCTGCTTATTGGAGAACTGAGGCGAAGACTCTGTCCATAGCTTCAACCTCCAGCAACGTGGGGACCTCCAGGCTTATCAGATGAGTTTAGTTTATACAGAAATGAGTTCTACATTGAACCCACTTCAGTTAGAATGTGGGATTGTCTTTGGGAGGGAGGCAAACTCACCCAGGAGTAAATTTCCACACACACACATACTCTGTTTCCTTTCACAAGATGACTTTATATTCCAGTTTATAAATCTCTCCAAGTAGTGGCTGCTTGCATTCCCTGAGCATTGCATTATTTGGAAGAACTTTTAAATTATCTTTTAATTCTTTTTTTTCATTTTCTGATGCATCAATACATATCAAAGGGAAGTGAAAAATGGCTCCCTCTTATTTATTTGGCTTTATAATCCCTTCATCCCCATGGGGCAGGGTCTGGTTTGGCTCAAGTTGTACCACATCTGAGTGACCCCCCTGGAAAGAAATCCCCTGGGAGTTGGAATTTGCTTTCTAGGCCATGGATTCACTTTACCCCCATCTACCTCAAACGTGCTGAGTTCAGAACTGGAGGGCAAACACAGCACTGGTTTATTTCAAAGTATTCACCACGTGCTCGGGGCTATTCTCAGGGTCTGATCTTCCTCCCTTTCTTAAAAGGAGCAACCTGCGACTTTCTAGCACTAACGAGCAGGAAGCGTGCTTGAAATCCTCACTGAGTTAGAAGTCACTTCAAAGACACCCTCTGACTTATTTATCTTACTTAAGGGAAGCTATTTTAAAAATAGGTTTTGTTGTAAATTCATGATAGTGCTAGGGCGTGCCAGGACACAAATACCCTTATGCTCACCAGGTGGACAGGTGAGACCCGAGACAGTGTCCCCGTGCTGGCTGGATTCTTATACAGCCACCAAATGGCACCGGGATTGAGAGGATGCTGCCTGGTTTCTATACCAGGGAACCTGAAATATACCCTATGCCCAGAAACTCTCCTAAGTGCATATCAGATATTAACCCATTTAATCCTTCCAAGCATCTTATGAGGAAGATTCTGTTAACTTCTACTTCAAGCACAAATGAAACTAGCTGGTAGGTGGTATCACTTCATCTTTAACCCAGAGCACTCACTCCAAAGCACAGACCAACAATGACCCATCACTTGTGTGCATGTTTAAAGGGTCTCTGTTAGGGTGGCCTGGTTAACAAAGAAAAGTATAGGATGGTCACCCAGTTAAACAATGCATAGTTTTTTTACAAAGGTGTTCCAAATATTGCATGACCCGGATTTTATCTTGCAGCCTTAGATTCTGTTAGCAAGCCAGAAAGAAAGGACAGACACATGACTGAAGCTCCAGTGCTGAGAGCATGGTCCAGCACATAGCCACCCAGAGAGAACAAAGGGGTAAGCATGGCCTGTGGGACTCATATGGTCACTGTGAGACCCGTAAAGAGCATGATGGAGCAAGAGCAAGAGACAGAAGGAAATGCTTGAATCATGGAAAGAATCTTCTGGAAAGAAATGGTAATTAGCATCCTGGGGAGAGGACGTTGATGATATAAATCCATGTTGCATTTGTACAGAGTTAGGAGAGTGTTTTGAAAACTTCCTCAAAATTTTTGCCTTATTTATACCCCATTTATACTATGATTTACTTAATTTGTTCTTTAATTCGACTCTTTTACATAAATAAATGTATTCAAACAGAAAACTTTATATCACAACTCTAAAAGTAAAACCATTATTCCTTGCTATAAATTGAAGGTAGCTATAAGGTTAAGTACATAGTTAAAAAAAATCTATCCCAATAATGCCTAACGTCATCTACCATGTCACAATATGTAATACCCCCTAGGAAACATTGGTTGAAATTAAGGGTATTAGGTACATAAATTTTTACTGCAGGATACAAAATCTTCATTTCATATTTTAATTGCATTCTTTCAGGAAACCTGATTATAATTTTAACTCTGTTGAGGTTTTTTTGAGTAATCCCTTAAAACCTTAATTTGAGAAACTTAACCAACCAGAAACACCTGAGATCAGATGAGTCCTAAAAAAACAATATGGCAGTCACTTTCCAGGTTGGGTTCTCCTTAACAGGTGACTCAGGAATAATTCTCGTGGAGGTCTCTAGGAGAACCTATTGGCTCAGTCCAAAGAGAATCCTCTGGAATGTCAGCACTGAAGGGGTCAGTTATGGAGTCATTGGGGGAAAGGAGCCCCTAGTTAAAGGAACACTGGGGGTGGGTTCCTGTGGAATATCCAATCCTGCTTGCCTCTGTAATAGGATGATACACTGACATTTTTGTCATGTACCCTGCTGGTGCCCCCCACGTGGGCAGAGTGGACATCCCCACATTATTCACTTTGTACTTGGCCATGTAACTTGCTTTAGCCCATGCGAGCTGACTTTGTGTAGGCCACACTGAGCAGAGGTTCTATAACCCTCATGACTTACAAGGAGCATCATGTACTACTCTGCTATTCCACATACAAGCATGCCCCAGGCAGCTGCTTCTGTTCCGGCCAGAGCCCCGAAAACAGCAGACACCTTAGAGCTGAACGGAGACCATCCATAGCTTGTAGCCAAGCCCAGCTGGTCTCTAAGCTGGGCCACAGATGACCAGACAAGGCCAATCAAGATCAGCCAAATCATAGCCAATACGACAGACCGTTGAGTGTGAAAAGAAATGTTGCTGGTATAACTCACTGAATTTTGAGCTGGTACGTTACACATCACTATTGTGGTAAAAACTGACTACTATACTTTCCTACCTGGAAGATGGGCCTTTCCTTGTCTGCCCTTACTGGAGACAGGCTCCAAAGAAGTCCTTCGGCCACAGGTAGACAGAAGCAGTGGGCAGGGGGCACATTGCAAGAAGGACCTGCTCTTGCCATTAGTGGGAGAAACCACGGGTCTTCTCGGTTTTCTCAGTGCTTCTATCTCAAAGCAGTTCAGCCAAGTTCACAAACCATCTCCCTTGAGCCAGGCAGTGTCCAGTGACCTGCCCTGACAGAGGATGACCCAGAAAGAAAAAAATAAAGAGGAAGAAAGAAGATGTTCCCCAGCTCACATCCTTTCCACCTTCCTGCTCTTGGCTTCCAACATAAAAAACTCATAAACATTTTCACCCTGACCATCTGGGACAAGACAGAAATAGGTATAGAAATGAATGTATCGATTAGGCGCCAGCTCACAGACCTGCTTCCTTTTTTGAGAGAGACTATAATTAGAGTGCTGTGATTTTCAAGTCAGTGAAACGCTAAAGCATGGCAGCTGGTTATAAAAGAGATACCCAGAATAACATCACAGGGAGTGGATCTTTTGATAAAGTATTCCTAAAGGGTTTTAAGCTACATAACATTTTCTACCCCCAAATTAGCAGCTCACGCCTCCAGTTTCCAGATTTCCAGACTGACATTTCAGAATGGTGTGTGTTTTTTATGTTGCAAAATGTGCTTACTGCTTACCTCCCCCCCCTGAGGACTTGTCTCTTTTGTATTTTGCTGCTAATTTGAGGCCAAACACGGATAACTTCTTTAGTGATGAGTCACTGGTGTAGGAATGGCCCTGTTTTTTATCTGTAGGCAGACACATGGGGCCAGGAGCTAGTGGAAAAGCAACATTCAGCTTTTAGATCCCTTAAGAGACTGAAAACAAACTCTATGGCCAAAGGAATCCCCAATGCTCTCTGGGAATCATTCTTCTTGTGTAGATTTTCCTAGTAACAAAGAAAGGGAGTTTTTCCTGCCACCTCTCACAACCTCAGCAAGTCAAGAAATATTTCCTAAGTGTCCTGGGAACATTTTAGGGGTTATAAAAGAAACACGAGGAGGAATCTCTGTCTTCGGGGATTTAGAAAAGACAAGATTTTAAAACATACAAGGATATGTTTGTGTGTTGTTAACATGCCAGAGGAACATGTTAAAACTCAGACTCCCCTATCGTCTGCTCCAGAAAAGTGCTCCTGTTGTAAATTGTGGGTTTTAATGAAGTATTCCTGCTTTCCCAGCTAAACCGGAGATGCTGTGAATTCAGGGTCTCCTATGTAATGGCCTTAGCAGCATCTACTGCCTCTTGAGCCTGAGAATACGAAGTCCTCGGTCAGTTCTGGTGGACGACTCCATTAACAACTCTAGAAAGCCTGGAAAGACAGATCTTGATGTGGGCTTGGTGGATTTCGAGAAGGAAAAGTCTTCATTTCACAAGGAATTGTATGTTCCCTTGCATAGGGGCTGTATTTTCTCAGAGGCTGACATTGTTCAGGCGGGAGGCCCAGGAGTGAAATACGACCTACGTTTCATGTCATAGCCGGGAGATACGTGAAAGCAAAGCTAAGCCCAGCTCTCAGTCTGGCCTGGTCAGATGCAGCTGCTGGAAAAGCCCCTGCTCCTAGCAGCCTGAAATGATTCATAATCCTGAATAGAGGAAAAAGTGAAGTAACCTTTCAATATTAATATTTGAAGCCCCGCCTCCCCAACACACACATGCCTCCAGCCTGAGTTGTTCTGAGCAGACATTTAGGCCCCAGAGTGAAGCCCAGGTAAACCAGGCAACAGCTAACTCTTTCATTTATATTGTACAGACCTGGCAACAAGAGGTGTGAGCTGACAAAAAATTAATAAATAAGTAGAGACTCTGAGAATTACCCGTGTTTCGTTCCTGCTGAGTGTGGTGCCAGCTCACTGTTCCTACATCACTGCTTTTCCCACTTCTCTGTTCACAAACCTCCAGCTCACCTTAAATCGCTCCCCTGAGATCCCAGCTGCTTTCTCAGACTCCCCAAAGCATGCCCCTTGCCCTTGTCCCCTGCTGGTGCCCTGTTGTGAGGGTCCCAAGGCCTGGGTGGGTGGAAGGGATGCTCTCATCTGCTCTCCTGGCTGTGGGTTGGGGCACAGGGGAGGGAGAAATGCACGAGGGGCGCTCAGGGCAGACGACTCAGAGGACTGTGGTCACAGCCCCATGGCAAGTCTACTCCAGCCGAAATTAGAGGTGATTTAATGAGTTGGGGTGTCCAGGCAAATGTCACAACATGTGGATATCTCTCTCATGTCAACTCTCCGGAAAGGGGGGCTTCTGCCTCCCTGGAGTGGGCCACGAGGGGCAGCCCAGTCGGAGAGGAAAGTGCTGGGTCCTCTCTCTCTGTCTTGATTGGGTTTCTCAGAGATGATTGCGCAGCGGAGAGGAGCAGGGAGAGGCCCAGCGGCAGCCGAGCCCGAGGCCTGTTCAAAGGACTACCAGGCGCTTAAGTCCTGGGGGCGATGGGTGTTGGTTTCTCCTCCAGCTGACGTGCGGGGCTCGGGGCCTCCCTCCAGTGGGGGTTAGCATGAGCCCCTACAGTGCACGGCGCAGCGACCGCTTCATAGACCTGCTGAAATCTGGGCCTGGGGCCTGTGGGGCCTGTCAGGGGCAATCCCCACAGATGGGGACAAGGACTGGCCCAATGGCCAGGTGGACACAAAGGTCGTCAATGATGGCTGACGTCCTGGTGGTCAGTACGTCCCCATGGCTGACTGCCTGGCCTCAAGTAGGGGCCCTTGGGTCAGCTCCTGGAGCTTGGCCCCCACTCACCACCCCATCCGCTTGGGGTCGGCTCAAGCCTTCTCTTTTCTCTGTAGCTCAGTCTCCCTCTCAGCCAAATGGGTAGATTGACATCCATCCCCTGGATTATCTCAAGAAGAGCAGAGGGAATCTCGAGATCATGGAAGACGGTTTCACGGAGGAGAGTGTGATGCAGACACTAAGTGCGGCCCCAGCTCCCTGACCACATGCTGGGTTCAGAGCCACGTGGTGAGATCATGTCTAGTCCTTCTTAACAACAGGCAGCCAAGTTGAGAAACTGGGACCCCTTGGCCCTCCCTGAGTCCCGGTTCAGCGCTGTTTCCAATAAACCCCAGCTGTGCATCAAACTTCGGGGCTAGAGTCTTTTTGATCACCCTGGTTCAGTGTGGACAGGGAGTCCCAATAAATACCAACAATAGTGGTAATAACTGTCTTAGCGCATGTTCTCCAGAAAACAGAGATGAAGAAAAAGTTTTGACTAAAACCTGGGGGAGTACAATCCCAGGGTGCAGGAGGGAGAGGAAAGGGGAATGGGACAGGGAAGGAAGGTAGAAAGTGCAGCTCCGTTTTACGCAGCTGGCCACGGATTTGGCCTCACTGCTCCGTCTCGCTGGTCCTGGGAGATCCTGCGTGAACTGCTGTAAGAGATTCTTGGGGCGGCACAAGTCAGGTAACTTCACAGGGACACCTCTGTGGACACTCCAAGGGGGCACTGTGCAAAGTCAGTGGTACTACAGGAGCTGTCACCATGGTGACCCCATGAAACTCAATGCCCTCAGGACCAGCTGCAGACATCAAGAAATAATTACAAGGAGGCTGGGACTGGGCAAAATGGGGAGCCCAGGCCCCTCTGAAGGAGCACTGGCCACTCAGCTCCAGCCTCCTGTTGCTCTGGACGTACAAGGGCCCACAATCTATAAGGTTAGCATTTTTTCAATGAGTGCCTGAAATTGGGAATTTTTCCCTCTGTTTTAACCTAATTTAATATATCTGTCTTGACTATATACAGTTCAATGGCTTTTAGTATATTCACAAAGCTGCACAGCCACAAACCCTACTTAATTCCACAACATTTTAATCGCCCCATAAGAAACCCCACATCCCTGAGCAGTCTTTTCCCATCTCTCCCTCCCCCCAGCCCCCACCAACCATGAGTCTGTTGTCTGTCTCAGTGGATATGCCTATTCTGGACATGTCACATAAATGAAATCGTACATGCGTGGTCCTTTTGACTTACTTCTCTCAGTTAGTTAATGCTTTCAAGGTTAATCTACATTGTAACACTTCATTCCTTTTTAAGGCTGAATATTGTGTTGAATGGCTAGACCACATATGTTTACTCATTCACCAACTGATGGACAGTCTGAAGCTCCTGCATTTGAGTTTCTGAAACTTGAACTCCACTGACCGCTCCACATGAACTTGAGGACGGTTTTAGAGTGTGCTGTCACAGGATGCAGAAGAGACGGTGACAAGTGCTCGTCCACAGTGACGAAACTCTCCTGTGCAGAGACAAGATTGCTGAAAATGTCTTTGGTGATGCCAGAATGTCATGGGTCCCCTTTGCAGAGTGATCTGTAGTAGAGCTCCACTGGTCCACAAAGTCCCTGCCCAGGGGCGAGGGAGGGAGGGAGGCATGTTGCACTCCCTGCGGGAGAGATGACTGCCAGGCACAGAAGCAGCTCAAGTGACAAAAGGGTGGAGTCCTGAGCTCGAAAATCTCTGAAAGTCCCCCTTAGGGGCTGTGATGTTAAGCACACCCATCACTGAAGATAGACAGGAGGAGCCGCCTGCTGCTCTCACAGCTGGAAACCCTTTTCCTCTGGAAAGGGGCAATTCTCCCATCCCAGTCTTTCCTGGGGCTTGTATCCGCTTCAGAGGCACAGGCTGGTTCTCGGCAGGGCCCAGGGGGCTGGAGCCAGGACTGGCAGAGCCTGCATCTTTGGAGGGTGGGCAGTGAATGAGCGCTCACTGAAAGCCGCCCGCTGGGCTTCTTGGCAAATTTCACATTGTTCTCTCTCAAGCCCTAACTCCTCTCACATCAGCATATTATCTTCAAAATACTGCCACAAAGAGATCCCTCTTGGAGAATGTGCTGGGGGAAGAACTGGTCCCCGCCTTCTCCTGCCTCCCAGCTTTACTTCCCAAGAGTCCTCCTTTCATTCCTAGCAGCCTGTCATCGGACACCCAGGATCTGACCACAGATAAACCCTGGAGGTTACTTAGAGGCAAGATTGTGTGGAAGTCAAGAGGACAACTGTCTTATCCTCTGAGGGCTAAAGACAATTTTCCTCCTTGTCCCACAACACATTTGCAGCTAACAGAGAGAGTTGACAAGTGTCAGAAAATGGGCGGCCCCTTTGGGACGGGAACGCAGCACTTGCCAAGCTCGGCACCATCCATCAAGGAGAGTTTGCTCTGGGGGTGTCACAGCCACGTTGTCGGCTCAGCTTGCTGCTCTTCTGTTATCTCTGAGACAAATTCCCTAAAACTGACTCTTGAGACCCATTCCAGAACACACCAGCACTTCTAAAATATACAGATCTTAAGAATTTTATAGTTGGCCACCAGCATTATGCTTTCTCAGCAGCCGCAACCCGAATTTCACAGGTTTCCAAACCTGCGTGTATCAAAACTGAAAAGATCTGAACTTAAAATGAAGAGTAGAATGATCACGCTCCCTGAAGCTCAGAGAGGCATTTAATTGAGATAATTGATGTATGGACATAAAAGCAGTTTTGCAGGCATTTCATTTTATTCACTTGTAAGAACAAATGTAACTGCTCCAGTGAAAGTAACTAATTGATCGGTCATATAGTTAGTCAGTCATTAAGTATTTTTTCCGCGACGACTCTGCAGAAGGCCGTGAGGAGTGACAGAGGGCACACAGGATCGCGCTCCGATCGCATCAGGCGAGGCAAGTGGGGACGAGGCCCTTTCATGCTCGAGAATCCTGCTGCCTCCCGGACGCGGGGCAGCACAGCGCGGACCCGGGGACGGAGGGTGACTGGGAAGCGGGGCGCCCCTGAATCAGCGCCGCGCCTCCACCTTCATCAAGGCTCTGTGCCGACTGGGAGATGAGCTGGCGCCCGACGCGGGAGCCGCGGGGAACGCCTTCGCTTCCCCAGGGTGGGCCCCGCGTGGACAACGCTGCCGCTCGAGCACACGGAGGGCCGTGGTGCCCCGTGAGAGCTGCGGCGGGAGCCCTGCTCTCGATTCAGACCCCTGCTCACCCCAAACGTGCGCAGGACGTTGACACACTCTGTGCCTCAGGTTCCCCATCTCGGAGAGCTGGGCACTCGTGCCTAATTCATCGTAAATGAGACAGTGTGTGCCAAGAGCTGGTAAGAGCTGTGCCTGGAGCACAGGAGGGTGGGCAGGTGGTGGCTGTCGCTATTGCAGGGTCTCAGGAGGTCTGGGTTTCCACTGGAGTTGTCGGTAACTCTGTCAGGCGCTGCAGCCAGCGAGGGTGTCCTGGCCGGGCCTTGGCATTGCGTGCAGGCTTGGTGCTGAGCTGTGAGCCTCCTAGTCTGGCAGCAGCTTCAAAGCCAACAACCCAAAATGTGTGACTGCAGTGTCCTGTCCCCCTGTGCCATTGCCATCAGTGTGTGGTGACTCTAAATGCAGAGCCGGGGCCTAGGGGTGGCCCTTCCGGCTGGTCACAGTCTGTTTGTGAAGGCGAGTTAAACAGATACAAAAAAGTGAAATAACTGCTAAAATAGAAGTAAATGCCGTGGCAGGAAGTCTCAGTGGCTCGGGGTCAGGAAAGGCAGAGCTCTCAAGCAGGGACAATTTTGTTCCCTGTCTCTCCAAACAGGGGACATTGGACACTCGCTTTTTTGGTTGTCATAACTGGGGACGATGCTACTGGTATCTGATGGGCAGAGACCAGGGATGAATGACTTTTCACAAGTGCCTTTCGTTTTAGAAGGAGCTGTATGACCTCAGTCTAGTTACATAAACTCTGAGCTTCACTTCCCACTCCTGTCCAATGGAAATAATGAATGACAGTGATGTCCTATGGAGCTGTCAGCCTAAACCGTGAGATGACACAGAGCAGCCAGCCAGACCAGCACGTCTCGTCTCGTCTCGTCTTGGGGGAAACAGTTCCTGTCGCTTCTCTCTTGACTCCTAAGAGGCAGGAAGAGAGCTTTGCTCTCCATTCCCCACCCCCACCTCTGTTCCCAAAGAGGAGCCACGACACTGACGCTGATGGTGATTTAGTAACAAACTCCACAATAAGAACAGTCATCGGGAGGGGACACAGTTGGAGTCTCTCCAGTGAAGATGTCAGAGTGAACCACAGGAAACAGAGTGATGTGTGATCCAGAGGAGACAGACCTCCCTGCTATTTCCTTGTCACTGGGAAGGGGCCAACACTAGGTTTGACAAATGAGGAGTGAAAAACGAATGGAAAATAGAACTGACATGAGATCCACACAGATATTCTCAGCATTAGTGGGACTTCATGAGCTTTGAAGATCTGATTAGAGAAAAATAAAACAGACAAACAAAAATAGGGCATGTGCAATGGAGTTGGAGTTTCACTGAGCATGGACCAGAAGACCCTGGTGCCTGCCCCCCGGGAACACGTGTCAACATGTCAGGGACCCACAGTCTAGTATGAAGGAATAAGATAGGCCGCTTCCCCCAGAACCCAGAGCAAGGAGTTTAGGATGCTGTTGAGGGCTGCAGAGTGTCCAGCCACAAGGATTTGTGTCTGTTCACTATTGTCACGTCTCCCCCTAAGCCTGGTTCAGAACCCTAATAAGTAAATCCAGAGATCTCACTGTGGACAAGGAAACCTCAGCTCTGTTACTCGTGAGGCTGGTTTGGGGATGGTAACTGGACCTTGGGCCATAAACAGACTTCTTGGTGTGACCTCCATGGACAGAATTCTCTCTGCAAAACCAGACGGCGAGGGATTTCAGAGTTAACTACCAAGTCTGTGGACTGGCTTTGAGCTCTGTTTGACTATTGAAAGGAAAGGTTTTCATCTCTCGGCCTCAAATCTTCAAGTTGAGAACCAAATGAAATGGAAAGTTGCGTTCTCCCAGCCAGCTCACCGCTCACCCACCTGCCAGCACATATGTGTGAAATCTGTCCCCCAGCACATGGCGCACACTAACAGGTAAGTGTGAACACAAGGACTTGAAGCTACATGTGTCCAGTAAGTGAGGAGCCCAAGTGTGGAACAGCTGCTGAAGAGCAACGTCTAACTCAGACCCTGTCACTCCTGCCCTGGGGCACAGGGGTTGCCTGGTAAGCGGGGGACCCATACTTACTGCGGGAGCAAATGAATTGAACTGAAAGAACCGCACTGCTGACACCTCATCCATTAAAGCCTCTCTCTAGGACACGCGACATGGAGGTGATCCAAATTCTAAAAAGGCTATCGAATTACTCTCTGAAAATGCAATGGCTGAGACAGAATTAATTAATGATAACAATGTAGATAACCCCCAAATTTCATCTTTGCTCATAGTTCTTCCTGTGCAGTTTCAGGGTCCCTGGTGTGTTTCCTGACATGGGGAAGAGTCAGGATTTTACCGACAATGGTGAGCAGGACACATGGAGGGTCCCAAAGCTGGACTCCAGCCTGCTCAGTGGCTCCAAGGGAAACCTGTCCAGGCTCACAAAGGAAGTGTGGGGACATTGTTTTAGGTGGGCTAACAGGCGGCCCTCAGGAGGGGAAAAATAAACAAATACCTGTGGATCCTGGCTAACCAGCTTTGTGACTCCTTTATGTCACTTTTGCTGGTCTCCACCAGCTCCTGCTGGTTTATGGTGTTGAAATCCCAGTCACTAGACCTAAGGACTGGCACCTCTGGCTGGGGTTCCAGGCGCAGACTTGGCAGCCTTGGCCTGGCTGCTCTCCGAACCCGTCAGCATGTTGCTGGCAGGGAGAGGCCTGTTCTGAAACCCAGTGACAGTCACACTTTGAGTAAATCTCTTTTGCCTTCATTGGAAGGAATTCCCAGGTGAACTTCGGACCCATAGTTGTGACTTTGGTTCCAACATAGTGATAGACATGCCTTGGCCCATAAGTTGTCTCAGTGGAATCTGTGGTCACCGTTTTCCATGGACAGCGTCTCAGCTGCTGAAACAGAAACAATGACACAGCCTCAAGTGACAGGAGGTGGCCCATTTTCATAACAGCTTCATGAGCCCCGGATTATTTTTATTGTAATTTGCTGTGAGGCCAATAAAGAGAAGCCGAGTCAATTCTGGGCCATCAGTGATTTTAGTTCTTAACAACTCAGAGGAGGCAAAGATCTGTCCTCGGAGTAGCGTTGAGTCAGTGGGGAGTTGACCCGGAACAGGCCCTGAGTCCGTGTTTGTCCCCACATAACCAAAGAGGTAAATTACAGATGTCAGCTAATTACGCCTGGTGTGGCTGCTTGAGGATGGGATCGACCAATTGAGGCTGCATTTCATGCATCCATAATAGACCACGGTGCTGCTCGGAACGGCAGGCGCAGCCTGGTCCAAACCTTCAGAGCCGAGCTTCCAGCAAGGGGTGATTTTTGCCCCCTCCAAGTGACATTTAGCAATGTTTCAAGACATTTTTGGTTGTCACAACTGGGGGGATGCTACTGGCATCTCATGGGTAGGTGTCAGGGATGCTGCTAACCATCCCACGATGCACAAGACAATACCACAACAAAGACGGCCCCGCTCAGAATGCCTGTAGAGCCCGGAGCAGCGCTGATTTGGAGCGATGGTTGACATGCTTTCTATCGTCTAGATATTGCCAGGGTGACACACAGCTGGAGGCCCTCCGTGCGGGCACCAGGGCTTCATGCAGAGCCCTGACCAGGTGTAAATCAATTCCCCCGCCTGCTCTCTGGCTTCTTTTGATTGTAATTTTCTCCTCTCTTTTATTTTTCTGTTACTGGAGAAACGGTGAAAAATAAAATAGGCTGGAGAGTCGCTGAAATTTATGTTTTCCTCACTTAAAAAGAAGTTATTTGGAAGTGATTCATGGAAAGCAGAAAATTAATGAAAAAGGACATGAGTTTGTCAGAAAGTTGATCATCCCAGGAGAGGAGCAAAGAAAGTCTCCAGACGAAAGTGGATCAGTCACCTGCGAGTCACCCAGGCAGAGAGGCGCCGGGGAAAGCTAGGTCTATCCAACTGCAGGTCGCAGGTCAAGCCTCCTTTGCGGGGACTGAAATACATCCTGTGAGTGTTGACAGCATTTTAAAACGTGACATAACAGAATTGAGTAGAAAATATCAAAGGGTATCACTTACAGTGAATATCTTTTTGTGAAATTTTAGTTTCATATATTATACGTGTGTGAGCGCACCAGCCAGGCCTGTAGCAAAATATATTTCTTACAATGGGTTGAGGTCAAAACAGCTTGAAAAGCACTGGAGTGGGTGAAATGATAGAGGATTTAAAGAAAACTAAGCATCTTTAAGCAATTTTGCTAGTAGAACAAAGAACTTACTAACTCTGGGGAAAACAAAAGATACATAAGAAAGATAATGCTACCAATATTATAGCTACCTGGTCACATGACATATAATGGGGGGAACCTGCCCGCAGCTTCTGCTCCCCAAGGCAGGTGAGGCTCCGTAGCCATGACGTATAGAATTGCTGCTCCCTACACCCCACATTAGTGTCAGAAAGGATGCTCTCCTGGAGGGCTAACTTTCTCGATTTGCAAAGACACGTCCCTGCTGGCAGAGCAGGTGATTTTCAGGAGTCCTTCAGAATCCATCATCCTCTTCACGTAAGATTAGAAATCCCGATTTTTGCTGAGTACATGGCTACCCTCTTAGGAAAGGTGACATGAAGGACTTCCAAGCAGCAAAGCAAGCAGGGTCAGGGGTCAGAGATGCAGACCCACTCTCAGGAAAGCACAAGTGAACCAACCAACAGTCCAGGGAACTGAGGCCTCCACAGAATCAGCACCACTCCTGAAGCGGTGGGGACTCAGCATAAAGCCCCCGACGCCTGATCTCAGCTCCTCCACCCATGTCTCTGACGCAAATTGAACCTTTTCCCAAGGCAGCCACTTTATTTGCCGCATTGAGTATGTTCCTATTTCAAAGCCACTTTGCTGTGCTGTGGCCTGACCTCCAAGGGTCACTTTCTGAATTTGCTCACTAAGGCCTGTGTCGTAAACCCTGCAATTAAGCCCCTGGTTGCCTGCCCTGCCTCCCCCAGGAGCTTTTGCACAGAAGGTTTCATTGTCCCCTCGCATCTGCCTCAGGCGTGCCCTGGCCTTCTGTTTCTGCAAACACCCCTCCCTCTCCTGCCTTGGGTCAGGGGTGACCCCAGCATCCACTGCCTCTGGAGTGGTGGGTCTGAGCAATCCAGGGTTCATGTGTAACACCAGCTTGCCAACAGGAAACCTGGGCCCTGCAGAACCCAGGGGCCAGAGTGGACCAGATGCAGTGTAGATGGTGACAGGCTGGTGTCAACATCTCAGAACACTGGGGAAAATGAAATAAAATTGTGCTCTTTCCCTAAACTTCAGGGGACATGGACGTCTTTATTGACTGTGTCTCACACTCTCTGGGGAGGGAAGGGAAAGTTCCCAAAGTCAGCCTTCACTTTCTCTCCGTATAAATCCTCAAATCTGTGCCTGCCAGACTGTGCGGTATACCAGCTGTCCCCGTGACCTCGAGCAAGCTTCTTCACTATGTTCCTGCACTGTCAATTGGGACAGTGATGAGACCAGCCTCAAGTGCTTGTCAGAACCACAGAGATAGGCATGAAAACCCATGGACACGGAGGCCAAGTGTGAGCCATGATGACACTGATGTAGGACTCCGAGGGAAGTTGATTGGTAGAGTCTAGTCAGAGGGGGAAATGCAAGGCCACTCAAGCTTAAAGAAGGACATCGCCAAGTCCCTGAGCTATGGGGGGGGGGGGCTCCATAGAGGAGGAAATGGGTAGAAGGGTGATTATGGGCCCTGCAAAGAGCAGGCACCCCGTCACGTCTGCTGCCTGCCTGACCCGCCTGTACTCGGCTTCCATAGGTCACCTGACAAAGCCAATCTGCCCAGTGACCAGCCCACCAAGGCAGCCCCCTCACAGGCACTGATCCCCTGAATGGCCAGTTTGCTTAAAACAGTGAACAGATGCCTGAAGCGGGGTCTGGAAGAGCCAGGAATGTGACTCTTGCCAGAGGCCCTCAGCGGGGACCTCGGTGAGGCCAAGACCTCAGGAGCCCCATTGTGACTGGTTCCACCCGGCTTCCAGTTTGTGCAAAATAAACAGGTCTTAGCTTTTCACTGAGTGAGGAGGGAACCCCAGGCTTCTCCGTGGACAGTCAGCGCTTCTACTGTGGAAAGAGAAGGTCCCTCTGTGTCCCATCCTGCAGACACCCAACCTGGAGATGTTTCAATCTCTCTCAAAGGGCCTGGGACTTGTGATTTATTCCACCAACTTAACTTATTTTCATTTTCTGAGACTCTGTTGGTGAAATCAGGCAGCTTCTCAGTGTGCTGCGGCCGACGCTGACTTAATGGGTCGCATCCAGAGAGGCTTTGCTGTTCACCTGTCCTTTTGTCACAGGATCCCTGGCACCCAGCAGGACCCGAATGCTCACTGCAGGGTCAGCTGGAACCTGGGAAGCACAGCCCTGGGGCCCAAATTGAATTTATCTAAAGAGGCTGGTGTTCCTCAGTCAGCCATGTGGGGTGAGCTGCCTGTGGGAGGAAAGAAAAGTGGGTTCCCAGGGCCCTGGGAAGCCCTCCCTGGTGCCTGAGACCAGTCCTGGGGCAGTGGCACCAGCGGCCCTGCCTCTCCCTGGGCTGCTTAAAGCCCCTCCTTGAAGCCCCACGGAGTGAGTCCAGCAAGCCCGGGTCAGGCCCCAGACCTCGGTGCGGGTGGAGCTCTAGGACCCCAGCCCTCGCTGCTGAAGCCCCAGCCCGCATCCCCTTCAACGCGGTGACTGGAGCCGCGTCCAATCTCGCTGCTCATCCTCTCACTAACCCTGCACTGGGGACAGTTTCCATGGCTCCCCTTGTCTTCCAGGAGCTCAAGGGAGACACCTTTGCCAGGCACTGCCCTGAGACCCCCTGCGACGGCACAGTGTGACATTAATGGATGGAATTAGCAGCCTCAGCAACACTAATGCATTTCCTCGTGGAGGCTGTGACTGTGTTTGGTAAAAGGGATCATTAGATGTGTGCAAACATTCCACACGCTAGGAAGGGCCTCGGGCTCTGACAAATGATAAATGAGAAAATTAGAGGCTTCGGGAAAATGTAAATATCATCCTTTGTGAGTCTCACTTGGCAGGAAAAAAATCTTTCCCCAGAGCAACAAGGCCTTCCTCCCATTCTTTCCCCGTGAGGTGCCCGGGGCCGTTTTGCATACTTCCCAGCATCTTGATTTGTGGTCCATTTGCCCACCAAGGCCTCGGCAGTATGCGGGAGGAACCGGCTGTAGTTTCAACCCGCTTTCCTCTAATTCGGTGTTTCTCAGCCTTTATTTCATTATCACTCCCCAAGGAGCCATTTTAGACATTTTTTTCTTCATCATCCGTCATGAAATTTTAATACCACAGAAATACGGAACGTGGGGTATGTGCTGCATGTACATCTGCGTTTCCACATAAAGAGGGTGAAATTTTTCACTCCCTAGAACCAACTTCCACCCTTTGGGGAGTATGGCCTTGCTGAGAATACATGTTTCATTCATTCGTTCACTCACTCAAACGTGCAGCAAATATGCACCTGGTACACTCTGAGCACTGGGGACGCAGCCATGAGCAGAGCAGGGGGAGCTGACGTGGTGGGGACGATGGACAGTGACAGATCAAAGGGTGAATATGTACCACATCTGATGAGATCTATGCTGTGGAGACCAATAAAGCAGAGTAACGGGAGAGGGGGTGCCATGGGCAGGGTTTCAGGTTGACCAGGTGGGTAGGGAAGGCTTGGCTGATGAAGGCTTGGTTGTTAACTTCGGGGGCCAGGTCCTGAGCTATATATGATCCAGTTTATGGAAACAATTCAGCCTTCCTACAATCTAGGACACAGATCAGTGAATCATGAAAAGTCCTTTTTGTTAGTCAATTTTATTTTATAAACAGTGCATGTGTTATCACTTAGGCAACTAAGCTCCTCCAGACATTCGTATTTTCATAAAAAGAGATATTTGTTTTGACTCTGATAGTAATGATGTCATCTCACCTGCAACAATAGTGAAATTTCAGGAATTCAGAGAACGAAGAGGGAGGAAGCAAAGAGAAACAACGAAAATCGTGGGATTTTGACAAAGATGGTCATAGACTGACTAAGAATTCGGCCTAGAGCTTACCTGTTCTTTGTCACCTAGAAGTGGGTCATAAAACTAATTTGATGAGTTGGAAGATGAAATAAATAATTAGCATAAAATAGAAAGTATCACAATATCTGACATGGAATAGGATACATATTACATTGTAGAAATTTTATTTCATTTTGCATGTGTGCCTGTGTGTGCATGTATGCATACTGGGATCTACTGTAAAATGTATTTCTTTATTGGGTGTCATTTTCCAAATGTTTAAAAGGTTCTGGACCTAAAAACCTCAATGGTTCCATAACAGAATTTTGTTGTACCATTTTCTGTTAGGGGGATGTACTGTAGCCTCATCAACTCAGAGCACTGACACTTTTCTACCCTAAAGAAACATTGAGCCGAATTACTCCATTCCAGAAATTTCTCACAATGTAAGAAACAAGGCTAAGAGTAAATTCCTCCAAAGCAGTGTCTTTTTCCATAGTGTTTTTTACATGTTGGTACAATAGTTGTTGAGACTATAAGGAAAAACGTTAGCAGAAGCAGTGGGAAAGGTAGGGGTGAAATATCAGTGGTGGGAAGGTGAGATACCTGGGGAAGGTCCTAGGAGAGCCTCACCAGCCTGCAGCAAACCCTGTCGCTGCCATGTCCCACCTCCTAAGCTGACCCCCATCTCTGGTCAGGCCGCACCTCTAGTCTGGCCCTGGGCCCACCACCACCTTAGCCCAACCTCCAGCCTGGCCCGGCCCCTGTCATGACCAGACTCAAGGCGTAGCCCTGCCTCCAGCCTGGCCACATCCCTGCCCTGGTCACACCTTACCTGGCATATATATTTTAAGCTATGGAAGACCCTGCCAAACAGTCTTCCAAAGCAGAGAGCATTGCAATCTTTTCCTTCTAAGCTAGTGAAACCAGCCCAGACCTGTAGACCTGTGTTCCTGCATCTCCACCACAGTTGCCTCCTGTTCACTTTCTAGGGTGGTTGGGACAGGTGGGCTCATTCGTGCACTCACAGAGGACTGCTGAGACCAGCTCTGTGGGGAGGTCCCGCTCTGGGCCCACAGCAGGGAAAGAAGGGGAAAAGGGCCCTTACTCTGAGATGACTGCCTGGTAGCCGGTCTCAGGGATTCCAAGGACAAATGCAGTTCTTCCATGTGTGAGCTCGTGCAGTGGTATCTGAACTGAGTTCTAATTCACATCTCAGCTGGGAAAGCAGGGCAGCCGATTAAAGCGACTCCCCTGGAACAGAATGAGGCAGTGGCGCTTGGGGGCCAACACTGGCTCTGCTAGTTCCACAGTGACGCAGGAAATGGTCTCACACACGCAGCCCCTCTCTAAGGCAATTGCTTACAGCTGGTTCCCCAGAGTCCCAACCCCCGGGCTGCGCTTAACTGAAACCACCACCCCTTCCCAGGGTTGCTCAGGGGCTCTGCTTCATCTTGCAGGTGGAGGGAATGAAAACGTGACACCACAAGGCCGCAGACAGACACATCCAGGATGTGGGGCACCCGCAGGGCCACTGATCAGAGAATTCAACAGCAGTGACCTGAAAGATGAAGGGAGGGGGTCCCACTCAACAAGAGACTTTAGAGACTGAGCCACCAAAGGCCAGTGGTCCCTGTTTGCATCCTGATCCTGGGAAAGCAATGAGAAAACGACACTGTGAGACGATGGGGCTGTTTGACCATTCGAGGTGGTGAGGATATTGCGGCTCTGCTGGGCCACATCCACGAGCTTTAAAACACGTTGGCAGGAAGAGGGGCGAGCTGCGGGGGGACGGGACAGATCCTGATAGGCATTGAATCTGGGTGAGGGGTATATGGTGGTTCATTATATTCTTCTGGTTGAAAACATCCATAATAATTGTTTAGTTGTGCTCACTTTATTGTTTAAGATTGTTGTTTACTTGAGAAGTACTGCAGAATATTGCAGATCACCAGCCCGTCATTCTGGCTCATCCCCATGTTAACTGGGCATGAACAGGGCACTTCACGTGGGCGTGAGCCCTAGACGGTAGACAGCCCCCTTCTTCTGCTGACGGGACTCTCTGGAACCTTCCGCCAGGCTCCGGATGCCGGGGAAGGAATTTCATTTCACTCCATCTGAAGCCACCAGCTTGCTCATTACAGAAGTGGACCCGCTGACGGTGATTTTATGCAGAGCTGAGCACACAGCCGGTACCTGTCACCTGCTCTCAAGTGAAGATCCAGGGGTATTTTCAAGCAGAAATAATGGGCCACTGTGGCTTTTTAAAGAGCTATGATTTATCTCTGGGACCACGTCCAGGCTGGAGCTGTTGGAGACCATCCCAGGCGTCCTGGCCAGAGAGGAGATTTTAATACCTTGGCAGCTTATCCGCAGATGGAAGACGGCTGAGGCTTCGCCTGCGGAGATGACCTGGTGTTAGGGTGACCTGTGCTGGGCACAGAAAAGCAAGTCACTGCAGGAGCATGTCTGTGCACCCCAAGGAGGTGGATATTTGGAAAGCGTCTGTTGGATTTGAACCACATGATGGTTCACTGGAGTAACTCCGCGTCCAAGAGGAATATTTGCAGGCGGGATCATGTGGTTTGGTTGCCTTCGTTAGTCAAAAGCAGGAATTTGTGTTTGTGAAGATGTGAATTATGTCTCTCCGAATGCAAACAGCTCCATTTCCTCTGCATAGAAACACACGTCTGTTTAGCCAGCTAATCGGACTGTGATGGACACAGGCAGCTCTGTACCCAGGACATGCCCTTCTTTCTCACTAACAGGGCCTGAGGGTCACTCGCTCCCTAACCTTGTCCAGCTCCCTGGTTCTGTGCCCATGTGACACCGCTCTAGCCACAAGGTGGAAGCAGGTGGCCGCTGGGAGTTCTGGGAGAGCGCCATTCTCCTATTAGCCTCTTCCTCCCTGTCACCTCCTCCTGCCCTCCTGGTGGGGGACAGACACGGGCTGGGGGCAGCATCAGCAGCCACAGGGCACCCTGAGAGCTGAGGCCCAGCCGAGGATGGAGGGCAGACGGGCAGAAGGAGCCTGCCTGCCCCTTGGGGACATTACGTGGCCTATTATTGCCATGGACCTGAGCCACCTGAGTCAGTTCTTCTGTCCCTGGTCACCAGGACAGTCCCTCAGGAGAAGGTTCAATTTGGGGCAGAAATTTCTGCGGATCCTTGGGAAACGTCCGACCTGCCCAGAAACCAAGAGAACATTTACACCGGCTGAGTTTTTCCCTCGTGATCGTGCGTGTGGGCCTCTCCTGCTGCCCTGGGGTCATATTCATGCAGGACAAATATGAATTTCCTCCTGGCAGTCTGGGTTTCCTAATGAAAGTTCCCCAAATCTATAGAAATAGCTAAGACTAAAAGGGGTTTGGGGTGTATCATCCAAGACTCTTGATCACAGGGGACAGAACACAACTCAAACTGAAATGAGCCAAAAGAGAAATATATTTACCGTGGAAACCCAATGGTCAGCACTACCTGGCCGCAGGCTCGCCAGATCCTGAGAAGAATGACATCACCAGGAAGGAGGTTCTCCCATCTTCAGGTCAGCTTCCTCCTGGATCAGCACTATTCGTGGTTACACATTTCTTTTGAGGTGGCAGAGATGCCCCAGTGCTCCAGACTCCCAGCCCACCAGCCCAGCAAGCATGGCAGAAAGAACAGCCTCTTTCCTACTATTCCAGCCAAAGTCCTGGACTGACTCAGATCAGACAAACTGGCTGGAAGACCCACCTCCCCCCGACAGGGAACTCTCCCTCCTCCTCACTCTTTGCCTCCTGATCCGCTGCCTCCCCCCATTGGACTGTTGTCATCCTCCTGACCACAGAGCATGCAAGGGGGGTGACACCACACGGTGTTTCCATCCCAAAGCCACTTCTGCAAACAGTTCACGTGCTGTTCTCGCCACTTTGTTGGGAGAAAGACATCAGATCTTAACAGCTCTCGGGAGGCCAGCGTGTTTCAAAGCCAATTGGAGGCCCCTGGTCCCTTCACAGTCAAGTGAAAAGTGAGAAGCAGGAGTGTTAACATTCATCAGAGCCTCCCAAGGGCCAAGTTCTATGCTCTGGGTTTCACTTACATTAAATCCATTTCGTAAGTCAGAATGGTCACATGTGAATACTTTATATGGTTCCCTTAATATCATCTCCCTTACTTCTCTGAACCACTTCCGTCTCCTCTTATTCAGCAGATATTTATTGAGCTGCTACCAAGTGCCAGGCCTGATACTCTTTGGGGAAAGTGATCGAACTACTACTTACAGGAATGGAAGGCATTTACCCAGTTACTCATTAGTCCTGTGTGCATGCACATCTGGGTGTCCCATCTTATGGACATGCACTCAACAGCCACAGGACACACGTACAGTTAGCTCTCGTATCCACGGGGAACCAAAATCTGTGGCTGCTCAAGTCCCTTGTATAAAATAGGGTCATGTTTGCATATAAGCTATGTGTGCATAGAGGCTGAAGCAGGGAATGTCTGCACATAGCTTCGTTCATGTGCATTCAGCATAGTGCTCAGCATGTAGCAAGTCCAAGTTTTGCTTTTTGGAACTTTCTGGGATTTTTTCCCCCCCAAAATATTTTGATCTGCCTGTTGTTGAATTCAGTGATGTGAAATCCAGGGATAGGAAGGGCCCGCTATATTCACCAGTCCCCTTGTGTGTGTTTAGACAACATGTAACTTTGCATCACAAAAACGTCCAGTGATGTCAGAGGCGCCATGAATCATAATGACGGCTCCATCCTGGTATCCAAGAAACCTGGGCTTGCTGCTCAGCCACTGCCCCCCGCTGTGAGAACAGTGGATGTATCAGGAGCCTCCGGTTGAAGGGACTAAATTGCACCTAGAAGGGCCCATATTGTGCCGCAGCTAATGACACAGTTAACCTCTGGTTAATTTTCTGCTTCTTTGGTGTCCTGGGAACGGGTGGTGTTTACTCCAGCTGGGACAGCCCGTTATTAATGTGCATTAATGTGCCAGGGTGTTTGCTGTTCTGGGCCGAGGGTTTTAATAGAAATCAGCCAATGGGCCAGGGCCCCCCTGAAGTTGCAGAATATGAATGAGGCCTTTTCTTTACCCTCTCTCCTCCACCCTGATTTGCATGACTAAGCTTTCTGCTTTTGTTTTGTTGTGTGTGTTTTTTAAAGTGTTTGTTGATTATTGATCTCTCTCCTACCGAGGGACAAATTATTTGCCCACCGGGCAGTGGCCTAAATTTGGCAGAAGCCTAGGCTGTCTGCAGGAAACTGGAGCCAAATAGACATACTTGTCCTGGTAGGACTGATTCCAGGAGAATGTACATGGCCCAGGGATGTATGTGTAAAATTACTTTGGTCTCTAGCAGACTCATTAAGAGGGATCTTGGCAAAGGAGAGCTTATGGGTAAGAAGGAAGGAAAAGATCCTCTTTTGTGGTAAAAATCTAGCTCGGTTTAACAAAAAAGCTCCAAGGTGTCTCTAAATGAAGAGGTAGGGTCCCTAAGGAAAGAGAAGATGCTGGGTTTTAGAAATGTGGTTCTATCAGACCCAATGTCACCTTTTCAAAAACAAATATTTGCTAATTTCCACTTTATTATCTTGAAATGAAATTCATAGAGAATACAACCTACCTACATATCTTTTTTATTTGTTGTTTTCTTTATTTCTGTTTTGTTCATTATTTTCTTTTTTCCTACATATCTTCTAAAATTCAATTTAATGTGCTAACTATAATATAAAGAGAAATACAAGAAAAGTAACTTATGTGCGGTAATTTGCAATAAAATAATGCACATTTAGACATGTAAATGCACTGGAAGTCAGGATTAAGTTGTAAGTGCAGACTGGTATCAGGCTGTTGAGTTGGCATCTCAAATGCCATGAGGCTCATTGGTGCTAGTGATGTGATGGTTCAAAGCAGAGTTCCCAGCAAATCAGGACTATCTGAGAGAAGAGCACCACAGAGGAAGGACCAGCAAGGAGAAGGGATTGAAGAGAGAGCAGGTTTGGAGGAAGAACGGGCCCAGCATGGCTAAGTGGAGTGGGGGCTGTTGGGAGGGAAAACTGATGAAGTCAGGGTGCTCTAGGGGAGCATAGAGAGGTCACATGCACAGCACACGGGACTAAAGCATGGGTGAATTCAAATTTCATTCTTGAAGGTTTGTAAAACTAATTTTTAAAAACTATCATCCAGGAAAATGGATATATATTTTTTTGATGTGTGCATTTCTATAAATTTTAACACATGAAGAGATTCATGCAACCACCACCACAGCCAGGATCCAGACAGTTCCATCATCCCCCAAGTATTCCCTCAAGCTATACCTTTAACAAACCCCTGTCAAGTATTGATCTGTTGTCCGTCACTATCATTTTGTCTTTCTGGGGATATCAAATAAACAGGATCATCCTAAAGTGAGTAACTTTGGGGGGATTGGCTCTGTCACCAGCACAATGCCTTTGACATATATCCAAATTGTTGCCCGTATCAATAGTTCCTTCCTTCTTATAGCTGCATAATATTCCACAATAGCAGTGTGGTTTATTTATCCATTCACCCATTGGAGGACATTTGGGCTGTTGCAAGCTTTTGGATTTTTAGTACCTTTGGGTTATTTTTGAGAATTCCACAGCAATTACACTCTGAATCTTGCAATGTTCTGCAGAAAAGTGCTTTAGACCAAAGCTCTGCTCTGTTTCAGAAAACATCCTGCATGGATGAAGATCTTAGGATTTTAAGGAGGGTATCTCCTTCCCTTCCCCACCTCCTGCTGGCAAGCCCCTGATTTATCAGGACGCTCTTTTCAAACAGCAGCCAATAAAATATTTCCAAGCCCTCTTTCCAGTTTTACTACATACCCGTGGTAATTATTCCTACCCTTTTCTTTTCAAAGAGCCAAGGCTGTTTTTAAAACTATCAATTTTATTGTATAAAGAACCTTAAAACAAGAACAAAATCCAATGATTAAGAATGGTCCCTTACATTCCAAGTGGCCCCACCAGAATACCTGGGAAATAGGAAGCCCTCCCTGTCGCCTGCCGCCCAGATGGGAGGGATCGGGCTCACAAAGGAACCCACGGATCTCACCGCTAAGGCCGTGGTCCTTTCTCTTTACGAGCTTATTCCGTCAAGCCCTAATGGGTTTGGTTTTGCTTGAAGTTTAACAGGATTTTAGACTTGGGGGTGGTCTCTTTGGATTGTCTCCTTTTTCCTTTTGATGCTTAAAAATGCCCCACGGCACCAAAGAAACAGCCGCGGCCAGAATTGGAATTACACAGGATGTAATTCCCTTTCACATAAATGTCAAAGTGTGTCGCCTTGGGGGTGTGATTTTCCTGGAGCCAGAGGCAAAAATGTGAGGTTTGTTTAAGTAAAGATGCAGACTTGGTTACATAAAAGTAGAGTAACTATCAGTAGGTGTCTGTCTGTCTCCCTGCATCAGAGTGAAAGCTGCATGGAGGCAGGAACCGTGAGTCCCCAGTACCCAAAAGGTGCTGGCACATATAGAAACTCAGGGAACATTGGTGAGGAAATGAGTGAGGAATCTAGTTACTGCTCCCAAATCATGTCACCATACAGACATAGCCACAAACATACTGCCAGATAGAAAGATTTCCATGTGCCGCCTAAACTCCTTCCATGAAGCACGGTGGTGAGAAGATGACAATTATGGAAGCATGGTCCTAGCCCCAGATCCCTCCTACCACTCACTCACCTGGGTGGACCTACCAGATGCTAGTAGAGCCTTATTTCTACCTTAGACCCCTCCCGCACTCCCCCCTGGCTGCTTCTGGGTGCAGGACTACTCAATGCCTGACACTAGCCCACCAGGGACCATGTCCAGCTCCCAGGGCTCCTGCCCCTTCTGGCCTGTCCAACCCTCCTGCTTCCTCAGTTCAAGCCTCTCATCCTGACAGCTGCCCTCTTAGCTGGAGATGCTGACATAATTCTCATTCTACGTTCCATCTGGATTTGCATAACCATGCATATTTAGTGACCTTATCTGTACCATAATTACTGACTTTGCACTGATAGTCTAAACTTTTCATCTCCGTGCACGTCACTTCTCCCTCCTACATTTATTTCAATGAGATTCTTAAGGTGGTTATTGCAGTTCCTGGTTTTCCCAGATATGACTGGCCACAAAAATGCAAAGAAATCAATGCCCCTTTATGTAATTATTTCTGCCTCTAAAAATCAGGGGAAGTTGGGTGGGGTGCACTTTGAAGCCATCATATTTAGTACTTCGAGGAGGGATGATGCTTGTCGTATTTTTCATGCAAACATCTGCTCCCTGAAAACACATAAGTCCCTCATTGTTCCCTGCAGAGAGGGGAACTTGTCTTGGTCCTGGTGACTCAGACAGGGTGCCTTGGCCAGGACTCCATGACAGCTAAGACAGACACAGGAGTCTGCAAGTTGTGGTCCTATTGGCTGTGGAAAAGGTGGGTGTGAAAATTCTCTACAGAAGATTTTTCACACTTTTTTTTACTGTGTTATGGTCTGAATGTTTGTGTCCCCTCAAATTCATATGTCAAAGCCCTAACCCCTAGTGTGGCTGGATTTGGAGATGGGCTTTAAGGAAATAATTATGGTTAAATGAAGTTGTGAGGGTGGGGCCCTTATCTGAAAAGGTGGTGGCCTTATCAAAAGAAACACCAGAGAGTTCACTCTCTTTTTCTCTCCACATACACACACCAAGGAAAGGCCACGTGAGGACAGAGAGAGAAGGTGGCCATCTGCAACCCAAGAGGAGAGCCTTAACCAGAAACCAACCTTGCTGGCACCTTCATCTTGCACTTCTAGGCTCCAGAACTATGAGAAAATAAATGTCTATTGTTTAAGCCCGGTCTGATATGCTGTTTTGGCAGCCTAGGTCACTCACAGCAGAACATAAACCTATTGATACTTTAATTTTAGTCTGTTTCCAGTAAATCATAAGAAATGTCAAATATGAAGCAAGGCCACAAAACAAAATAAGACAGCAGCCTACATCTGGAGAACCAAAGGGCTTTGTTGTTCTCTTTTCAATATATAGAACTGAGGGGGGTGCCGGTGCCATCATCCCAGTTTGTCCCAACTGGGGTTTCACTTATTTCTTCCTTTTTTACCATCTTTTTAAATGTCATGATCCTCGATGTGGCAAAAACAACATAAAAAGAAGATCGAATTCAGGCTATAGAGCCCTGTGTGGAAGGAAACAGACAGGTGCTGGTGGAAAGTTCCCATGAATGGTGCTTCTGCAGCATGAAGCCCAGGTAGCCAGGTGATGCCCTGGTGTCATGCCAGCCCAGACCCCAGGAGAGGGGAGTGAAGTGGGACAGAGACCGAGTAACGGAGACAAAAACAGAGTGTCTCTCCCTGGGACAGAGAGAAATATTAATCTTGAGAACACAGCCTTGATTCCTTCTGGCCCATGGATGTCCATGAGAACTAGTTTTTGCAGTTTTCATTCCTTGCACATCCTTTGAGGAACGGTTTTGGAGTTGGAAAGACCCATTCAACACTGTGTTAAAATCACTTAGAGTTATTTTTTCTTTTTAAAAAAATTTATCTTTATTATTTAAAGTATTACAGATGTCCTCTCTTTATCCCCTTTGACCCCTTCTACCCTGCACCCTCCTCCCCACCCCAGGCCTTCAGCACCCTGTTGTCTGTGTCCAGGGGTTATGCATACCTGCATGTAAGTTCTTTGGCTAATCTCTCCCCCCCCCCCCCCCGCACCACCTTCCTTCTGAGATTCGTCAGTCTGTTCCATGCTTCTATGTCTCTATTTTGTTCATCAGTTAATTTTGTTCTTTAGATTCCACATGTGAGTGAGATCATGTGATACTTGTCTTTCTCTGACTGGCTTATTTTGCTTGGCATTTGGAGTTTTTAACCAACTCAGCCCACCCCACACATCAAATGTGCCTAGACTGCTATCCAAGGTAATGAAGACACCATTGTGATTGTGTGGGGTGGGCATTGCTGACAGCCTGCCTGGCTCCCCCACCTCTATCCTCATTACCAACTGGTCCTTGGCTTGTTCAGGAATATTCTGCTCCCTTCTGCATCCTGTGGGCCTCAGGGAGGCTGACCCCACCCCAGTCACAGACCTGCTCCAAGAGTAATCCTACTTTCCTTGCCTGTGATTGGGTCAAGGGTGGACATGTGACCCAGCTGAAGTCAAGGACATCCTGGGAGGCACTTGCTGGGGGATTATGAGCAATGATCCCCTTGTTCTTCTGGGAGAAAGCCCAGAAGTAGCCCTGTTTCTCCTGCTGGACAGTAACAAAGAGCTCAGAGAGCAATAGGAGGAAGCCTCGACTTTGAGCAGAGAAAAAATAGAAAGAACCTAGGTTCTTGAGGACCTCCTCACCCCTACAGCCCACCCTGTCTCTACTCTTCCAGGTACAGGAGCCAACTCATGATACCAGGTAACCTTTATGACATTTAGGCCAACTGCTCTTACTTCGTATTGAATTTACAGTGTGCGATGGAGGGCTGTGAGCTGGGTTATTGTCGTTGTCATTGTGATGATCCTCATCTTTGTTTTGTTTGTCTACTTTTAGCAAGAATGCCCAAAACCATGTTTGAAAGGTGCCTGAAATCTATCACCATGGATGTCGTGAAGGGAGAGCACCAAATAGAGGCAATTCTTTCATGATCAAGAATGGGTTGGATTTGGAAAATATAAAGCTGCTAAAAAATGAAGAATAAAAATCCTCACAAGTGCTTCTTAAGATGATAAACGAAATAAAATTATTTTCTCCTAAGACCAGAGCTTTCTCTGACTCCTTGGCAGCTACTTCCTTAAAATAATCTCTTTCCTGGGACCTTTTCAAGTCGGTCCAGCGACCACCATCAGTAATAAAAGTGTGAAAAGGTAAAAGCTATAATCACACTTCCTATTTGACTGCGTGTGCACAGCATGAACGTGCAAGGGATACACGGAGAGACAGAATGAGAAAAGTGCAGTTCACTTCTCCACGTTCATCACTTCCCAATTTTTTTAACCTGTTAAACTTCCCATTTAAACTCCACTCCCAGGTGTGGTGATACGATGGGGATACAAAGAATGTCATCATTTGTTTTAGTCTTGAGACCCCGGCCAAGGGAAGATTTTAATGTTTAAGATTTTAACTATATTCCTATTACCTATAGATTTCCCGATACAATTCCCCATGTAGTGTATATGGATGGGTTTTTGTTTTTTTCTTAAAAGGGAAACACAACTTTGGCGAGAACGTTGGTCTGTTGGAGCCACTGCCCCCACCCCGTGCACTCAGCACTGGACTCGCTCCCTTGGAAGGAGAGAGGCTGCGCTCGATATAAATGCAAAACGCTCCAGACACTCAGGATTATCTGCGCTTTGCATGAATAGCGACAGCAGCTTGCAAGTGGGCAGGACTTGGCAGAGAGGCCCCTTCGCCAGTCCCCTGCGGCACCGACACGCTCCCGAAGCGCCTGTGAAATCCGCCTTTGGTCGCTAATTTCACACTCCAGGGACAGAGCTGTGAACAGCTCAGAGCACGGAATCCTCATTTTCATAACAGCTTCCTTAACCTTCAGACACCCTCTTGTGGCATTTATTTGCCACCTTTTAAAAATTAAAATGCTCAGTCCCTTTAAGGTTAAGTACCAGGTTTGGTTTTACTTAAGCATCTTTTTAAGTCCATGACTGCAAATAGCACAGATTTTGTTTTGTCTTTTATTTAGATATTTTGCAAAGCTTTCTTCAACTGGATTGCATTTTTTAAAATGAAAATGAATGGTTCATATATTCTGCATTCATTATCTTCTCTCCTGCCGTTTTCTAAATAATGTAGGCACTTTGGATGCTTCTGTGATGAGCAAGGACTGCGTTTCAAATGTGCTGTTAAAATATGCTTTTCTTCTTCCTTCTGATCATAAAGCGAGTTTTCCTCTCTGGGTTTTGCAGACCTGAGACATACTCTTCTAGAATGAGTCATAAGACATGAGGAAGGGTCCTTTGGGACAGATAAGGGGTGAGTCTGGGTGAACTGAACCAATGAAGTTGATGGATGAGCAGACATCACTCCAAAGATGGGACTTTGTAAGCATTTCGGTTGTCAGATTTATAAACCCCAGACAGGTTTATATTTGGGATTAGGGTTCAATTGTTCTTGTGGTCAGCTGACTTGGTTGTGCTTTTTATCAGTGACTCAGTCCACATGGGACAACCATTCAGATCAGATAATATTACTATAGGATATAGTTCAGTAGGTATATCAAAAATTCACCAGTTTGTTTCTGGTTTAAATTGGTTGGTTAGAATTCTTTAATAAGCCGCAGTTCACATTGTTGTACATTTAGAAGTGAAATGGGTTTGCTATCAGGAAATTAATACCATTCATCCTAAAGTTTAATGCCTGAGGCTCCCCGGTGAAGACAGAGCTTTGAGTCCTGTACTAGTTTCCTATTCCTGTTCTCACAAATTACTACAAACATAGTGCCTTAAAACAATAGAAATTTATACTCTCGCAGTTCTGAAGTCCAGAAGTCCAGAATCAACATGACAGGGCTGTGCTCCCTCCGGAGACTCCAGGGGGAAAATTCATCCCTTGCCTCTTCCAGCTTCTGGTAGCTGTTGGCATTCCTTGGCTTGTGGCCTCATCACTCCATTCTCTGCTCCTGTGGTCACATGGCCTCCTCCTCTTCTCTGCGAGTTTCTGGTCTCCCTCTGTCTCTCACAAGGACACTTGTATAGCATTTAGAGCCCACTCAGATAATCCAGGATAAGCTTCTCTTCTCAAAATCAACCCAGCAGCCCCATTGTTTCTTGGCACATTCCTCTCACCTAGTTTTGGCTTTTTTGCCTGTCCCATCAGCAATGGCTCTGATAATTCCTCTATTCTATCCAGTTGGATTCTTTGCTTATTTTTTATTTCATGCCTCTGCTGAAGTATATTCCTCATCCTTGCTGACTATTGCAAACTCCACCCTGACCCACAAGATAAAGTCCAAATTATTTTGGCACAAAGATGTCAACTTTCTAAGCCAATCTTCCTCCCAAGCACTCTCGGCTGCCAAAGACATATGTTCTTTGGCCAAATGCCCCTTCATTCTTCTCCTGAACTAACCCTTTCATGCACGGTTTCCCTGGCTGTCACACCTCCTGCTCCCAACTGCTCCTATGAATCCTTCAAGACCAGCTCACACCTCACCTCCTTCAGGAAGCCTTCTCTAAGCATAACAGCTCCTCTAGATCTCTCTTGACTCTATAGTGCCTGTTACCAAACCCCTCTTGGCTTAGGAGCTCAATTTTACATCCTGACAGTAACAGGTCCTGGGCTCTCTTTCCCAGTAGCTCTCACTGGTTTGAGTCATGTGACCATCAGTGAATGACTTTGGCCAAGGACAAGGGAGCGTAGAATATATTGACTGGCCAGGCCGCGATCGTGAGCCTGTATCTAGAACTAAAAGCTAATGGAGTCCGTTCTTCCACGTAGGGTGAAGAGGAGATGGAGAGAGATAAGTCACCACCAAGAAAATCAGGCTGGGCTTCCAGGAGAAGAAGAAACAGATGCTGGGCAGACAAAAGCAACAGCTGTCGCCACAACGTGTTTTCGAGTGACAGGAGTGGGAAAGAAGCTCGTGTGGCGTGTGGAGCACACTGCCACTGGGCCAGGGGAAAATGCACTGACGAGAGAGCCGGCAGCCCTGGGGACTTGGAGGCATTTTGTTATTGTTGTTCTTTGATGGAGAAAAGAATTATAATGATGTGTAATATGTAAATACTTAGAGATGAAGGAAAATGTACAAAGGAATATGTGTCGAGTATGACATATTATGCAAACAAAAGGCAGCCTGGAAATTACTGCTGAAGAACGAAGGCAGTAAATCCTTTCTCTCAGAAGCCCTGGTTTCTATAGAGAGATTAAGTTTTATTTACCTGTTTTTAAATATTAAATTTGCAGTTTCGGGCCTTAATTCCTCATCAAGAGAAAGAATGTCTATTTTTGTATGATGGGGATCATCGGCTCCATTTGATCTAATGCTCGGCCTAAATCTTCTATTTGATTTGGGGCTGGGCTGATAAACTTGGATGTGCCTGCTCTTAGCTTCTGCTAAGCAAAGAATAATGAAACAGGCAGTAACTGGCTAGAGAAGATGGGCTTCGTTAACAGTGGAAAGTTGAGAGAGAAGGTTGGGGTAATTGTGGAAAGACTCCCCTATCCCTTGATAGTAAGAGTGGACCAGAAAGGGAAGGGTTAAGAACTCAAACACTGCACTGTGGCTGCAGGAGTGAAGCATCACTATTCCCTTCTCTTCTGTCCTACTTGACAGTTTGTGAAACATTTCCACGTCCCCATATCCCCCACTCTCCCTGCTCTCTAGGCTCCACACACACTGGCCTCACTTCTGGTTTCTCAGCTTCCTGGGTCTTTTTTTTCCTTTGGGCCTTTGCATTTGCTGTTCCCTCTGCCTGGCACACTGTTCCCTCAGATCTCCCCTTGGCAATCCGTTCTAATTCTTTAGAACTCAGCCTATATGTTGCCTCCTCAGAGAGGCCCTCCGAGACCACCCAAAATGAGACAGTAGCCCCACCCCAAGTCATTCTTTATCCCGTCACCCGATCTCTGTCCTTACTGCATTTTCACAAACTGGAATTATGTTTGTTTGTAAATGCCTATCAACCCCCAGTAGACAGAGACTCCCTGAGACAGATGGGCCTTGTCTGTCCTGTTCACTGCTGGTGTGAAATAGGCACTCAATGAATGACTTCATAGTGAAAAGTGGGGTCACCCATTTTCTTTTGGGGACATGTTGCTTTGCATTTGGTTTGTTCCATTCTCATCTCCAGTAAAATGATGGACTCCTGGAGGGCTCAGCCTCTTGTCTGACACCAGAATTTCCCAACCTCATTGATGTTTGGTGCCAGATAACTCTTCGTGATGAGGCTGTCCTGTGCACTGTAGGATATTTACCAGCACCCCTGGTCTCCACTTACTAGATGCCTGCAGCACCCCCAACCCTTATTGTTACAACCAAAAATGTCTCATTGCTCCTCCTGGGAGTAAAATCACCTCCAGGAGGGAACCCCTGTATTACACCAGTGTCACTGTGAGGGCCAAGCAAGTGTCCAGCTCACCTTGTTGGGTAAGGAAATTGGCTCCCGTTTTATGTCCCTTGAGGATTTTAAGCCACTGGACAAATGCACCAGCCTCCTCACTCTTCTCCAGGTTTCCACTCTGGTCCTCACTATAATGATGCAAGGGGTTATTTAAGAAAATATATCACACCCTATCATATTTGATCCCTGATCAAATCCCTTCGGTGACTCCCCATCACACCTAGAAGGAAAAATTTCTCTTTGGCTACCATCTCCCCTCGGATCACTCGACTCCAGCCACACTCCAGCTCAATGCCTTTTGTGCAGAAGAGGGTGACCAACTCTTCCTGGTTGGCCTGGGACTTCCAGACGTTAACACTGAAGGTCCCACATCCCGGGAACCCACTCTGTCCCAGGTCAACCAAGATGGTTGGTCACCAGAAGACATGCTAATAAATTGATTAGAATAAAAACAAGAAACCAAAGGCTTTGGCTTAAAGCACGGTGCCTGAGGGCTGACTGCACTGAGGACTCCAGGGAGGAGCCAGTCCACTTGCACTCACTGAGATGCTCAAGGCAGAAGAGGACTCCGAGTGTTTGCCTCCCCATTCCCAGGGGACTGTGCCCAGAAAACCCCCAGCCTGTGTGTGCATGGAGGGGATGCATTTCCTGGGGCGAGGCAGTGAGCAGAAAGGCATGCCAGGGTGTGATCGCAGAAGATTTACCCAAAAGGAGCCTGGCTCCCTCTCTCCATGGTAATTAGAGCCCCCAGCGCATTCCATCCGCCCAGGGCCTGGGAGCTCGGATATGCTGGGACTCGCGGCTCCTGCGGGCTCACCTGGTGGGCATGTCAGGGCTGGGCGGTTCTCTAGAACGTGCCCCCTTCCTGTCCCAGGGCCAGCTTTTCTGGGTGTAGACTATACACACTCTGATATTTGTGAAGAAAGAAAATGGGGCTGGGAGTAGGGGAAATGAAACCAACTCTCCTATGACCTTCTCTATTTCAAAGGTAACTTCTGAACTCCAAGCCTCACTCGAGCGTCTCGGGATCTGGTGCTGTTGGTGTTTTGTGCAGGGCAGTGTACAATGTGTGGAACTTTCGGGGATATTCCAGGACATTTACTGTCTCTAGCTCACTAGTGATCTACCTCTTTCTCTAGGCACTGTGACAACCCAAACACCCTGACTCCTTTCCACTCATTCGAGTTACAAATGCCTTTAAAACTCAGTGTGGGGGTGGAGGCGAGACGGGGGTGGGGGAGACACAGTCCCAGCGCATTACCGCCCTGGGGAGGCTGTTCACCAGGCACCAGGCCATGAGGTTCTGAGCTCTGATGCCTGTCAGAAAACCCCAGTAAACCCTCACCATTTCTGCAAAAAGAAACGATGCTATCTGCTGAGCATTCAGCGTCCCCAAATTAGACAGTTATAACAAAATGGGAGAAAAGAAATCATGGTCTCCAGCCAACAAGCATTCTTGGAGCACTGACTCTGCACCAGGCTCCGTGCCCAGTAAGAGGAATGCAAAGATTAAAAGACACCGTCCCGACTCAGGGAGCTGGCGGCGGGTCAACAGAGAAAAATCACCCACGGCAGCAGGAGCCACGAGAGAGCCCTGGGGCAGGCGGGTTGGAAATGGGCAGTGGGGGGCTAGTGTGCGTCCTCACATTTGTCCGTGTTGGACAGTAACTTGATGGGATGGAATAATGTTATCAGGTGGTAAAGGTAATGTTCATGTTTTGCCTCAGATATGTAAATATGAGTCTATATTGGCTTGTGATACAAAATATATTTCATATTGTGGTTAATTGGGGGAAAAAGTTTAGAAACACAAGGCAAAGAGCTACAGTGTCAGAGGCTACTTTTGCAATAATTGGTCCTAGCACAGGTATAACACATGTCGTGAACTGAAAACTCGACGTCAGGTTTTGGGATAATTTGCAGGTGCGGAGCAGCTCCCTGTGCTACTCAGTTCATGCTCCCCAACAGCCCCGGGTGCAGACGGGGTCATTCGCTGAGGAAATGGAGGCTCAGCCGGACTCCGAAGTCACCCGGCTGAGCGGCCAGAGCACCAGGTCCTGCAGCCTCGGCCTCCGAGCCGAGAGGGTCCTGCCGCTCCAGCTGCCACCAGAGACAGCGTCACCCACGTCACCCAGGGTCTACACTGCCTGTGACACACGCTCCTCACCCCACACTGCCTCCTGCTGACTCTGCAATGACAGGTAGGCTGAGAGACTCAATTAGGCTTTAGAAAAGAGACACCCCCCCAGGATTTCAGGGGTACAAAGTCCCCACATTCCTCTCCTGGGAGAAAATCTTCCTCCAGTGACTGCAACACTTAACACTATTGACTGTCAACCCCTAAGGAAGCCACCTGGTTTGAGCTCAGGATGTGACAAGGGAAGCAAATCTTCCAAGTTTTTATTCCACCACAGCCTGTAGCTCATCACTCCTCAGACTAAAAGAGCTGGAAAGAAGGAAAGGGGGGAGGGGAGGGGAGGGGAGGGGGAGGGGAGGGGAGGGGAGGGGAGGGGAGGGGAGGGGAGGGGAGGGGAGGGGAGGGGAGGGGAGGGGAGGGAGGGGAGGGGAGGGAAGGGAAGGGAAGCAGTTTAGAAACAGAAATTGCAGGATTTCCTCCAGAAGAGAGAAGCCAAATGGACTGGGGTGGCTGAGCCGTACCCTCCCCCATCTAAGTTCAGTTTCCCACATGCGGGGTGTGTGGAGGGGTCCTCCACACTGACATCTCCCCCTCAGTGTCTGTCTGAGGGCACAGGGCCCTGGTTGTTGACTGGGGTGTCCACGTGGAGTAGGTCCTGGAAGCTGAGCTCGGTCTTGGACACAGACAGCTTCACTCTTGCTGGAAGGTCATCGGGTTCCATGGTGACCTGTGTCATGTGTGTCCATGACGTCTGCCCGTGTGGCAGTGTAGCCGGGTGGTCAGGGGCACAGCTTCTGGAGCCCCCCACCCAGCCCCATTTCCTCTGTCAAGTGAGGGGGTGCATCTGGCCATCTTGGAGGCTTCTCCCAGCGCCTCCAGCAGCGGCTCGAGGAAGTCACCCAACAGGCCTCGCTGAGCCCGTGCTCTCTGCCAGGCCCAGCTCCAGGCTCTGGGGATGCAGCCGTGACCCTGGTCCCGGTCCTGCCCCCACAGGCCTTGCACTGGCCCAGGAGACAGGCAACGGGCAAGAAATCAAAGCAACACTAGAGACAATTTCAGAGAATGAACCATGCAGGGAAGAGCTTTAACCAGGCCGGTGTGGTAGAGTGACAGCCATAGGTGGGCCTGGATGGGGACTCAGGGAGCTCAGAGGGGACATTTGACCTGGGTCCTGAAGAAGGAGAAGGAACAGATCATGTGAGGGACCAGGGAGGGGGTTCCAGGCAGAGACAGCGGGAGGGTGGAACATGAGTCCCAGCCAGCCCCGCCCTGCCCCGGAGGCCCTGTGGGACCCGGGGAGGAGCCACCTTCTACCTGCGCAGACAAAAGTCTGCAACTCCAGCTGGGACTCATTTTGGGGGCTACACAGAAGGGTGGTTAAAAGCGTGGACCCAGCACCAGGCTGTCTGGGTTTAAATCTTAGCCCTATCACTTACTAATTAACTTAATTACCGCTCTGCGCCTGTTTCCCTGTTCAGAAATGGGAATGGTAATAACAGAACTGTGGTGAGTTTAAATGATTCAATTCTCACGGCAGGGCTTGAGGGGCTGGAGCCAAATCAGAGTGGGGACTTTTAAACTAACCTACATTCAAACTGGTCCTCTGGGGCATCTTCAGTGATAAAATTACCCCTTTTCAGAATGAGTGGGGAAATTAGTGCTCATATTTGCAAACATCTGTATTCTGTCTTGACACCAAATGATCTTCCAGGAAAGCAGGGCTGGTCCTCTGACTAGGAAGAGCAAAGACTAGGCTTGTCTTCACTGGGGACTTTGAAAGGGGTCAATGAGCCGTAGACCCGAAGAGCAGAAAGGACCTTTGGGACTAATAGTGTTTACAAGGCAGGGCTCTGAGGCCAGACCCAGGTTCAAATCCCATCCCACCACTTACCAGCTTTGCGACCTTGAACAAGCTTCTTACCCCGTCTAAGCCTTAGTTTTCTCATCTGTAGAATGGTGATAATAACTATAAAGTAGTTATAGCAAACAAATTTCCTAAATCCATCCATCCATATATTCATATAGCATATCCTCACATGAATGTGAGTTGTCATTGTTCATCTTACAGTCATCGCCGAGGACGAGGGGACAGCTGAAATTCTCAGCGCTGGTGAGGTTTGCAGACAGGACCTCAGAGGTGGTAGAGGGAGGCCCATGCTAATCACGGGGGCCCAGAGAGAAGCCATGAAGCCACCCCAGCCCCTATCCAATGTCCACAGCGGGGGAGGCATATTCCCGTGTTCTGGTTACAAAGCATTTTGTTGGGGCTCATCCAGGGGATTCTCCACCTCACACACTTCAGGGACTGCCACCAACTAAGCTTCTTGCCTTGTCAGCTTTTTCCTTGCTTGTGAACTTGCGCGTCCTTGCCCTGCCAGATTCCTCATTCCAGACTTCCCAGTGCAAGGTCTGCTGCAAATCTCCAAAGGTGTTCTCGCCTGTGTCCCTTAGAAGGTAACCAGTCACAGGATCACCACGTCCTTGCTGCACAGAAGCCCAGCCCTAGAGGGAGGCTGCCAGCTGAGCGCCTGTCCACAAACTCCCAGGGACGGAGGAAACCCCACACCTTGCACAAGGTTTCCACAGGAGCAGTGAAATAGCCTGTGATTAAACCGAGATGTCAGAATCTATATGCAAAGGGTGTGATTAAAAGTCAAGCATGCTTGGCACCAGAACATCACTCTTAATTGAGTCTGTGCCTACATTTTCACATGTGACAAGGAAATTAATGACAGCGTGATAAACCTTCAAGGAAAATTAATCACTGCTGCTGCCTGACCCTCCTTGTGTTCTCTGTTTAACCTGGACTCTCCCTTCCCCAGCCCACCCCAGAGGGGTCCCGGAGGGGTCCATTACGCATGTGGCTGCACTGTTCACATCAGCCCAGCCCCTTCCAGCACCGAATGAGCTGTTTTCCGGCCCAACTGCACAGATGCAGCCCCATGAAGATAAGCTAATGTGTCTCCCAAAGAGTTGGAGGGGGTTGTTTTCTGCATACGGGACAGAGGCAGGAAAGAGACCGGGGGTCTGTGCAGAGTTGGGGTGGGGGTTGGTGCATCGTGTGGTTGGCCCGCTGGCTTCCCTGGGACAAGCCCTGCATTCCCATAGGACGTGCGGAAGCAGGGAGAAGGGCTGAATGTGGGGGTTCAGCAGAGCTGAGTGAGGTGTCCTGGCCTTGGTGGCTGGACTGAAGAGACATGTAGCAGGGGTGAGAGGTCACCAGGAGCTTCCAGAGTCCTCAGGATCCCGGGCAGAGGCTCCAAGAGAGGAGTCCATGGGAATAAGGAGAAGCCGAGATGAAAATGCATCAGCCCCTCTCCCACCCAGTCCCTGCTCTGCCCAGGACCCCTGTGGTGCTTCTTGCAGGAGGTGGACACCAGTCCTGGGAGCTGGACTGGGCTGTCATTGCTGCACAGACACCAAGCACCAGGAGCAGAGGGAATAGCAGCGGGCAGGGAGTGGGGAGAGGGCAGTGAGCAGGAACCACCAACAGGCCACCAGCAGGCTGTGCGGGTCTGTCTTTGCAGTGACCAAAGGGAGAGAAAGTGACAGAGACCAGCAGATTTGTGGGCAGTGAGCCCCCTCCCAGGAGGTCTCCATAGACAGTGAGTCTGGGGGAAGCAGAATCCATCAGGGATGGCTCCATGCAGCCACTTCACAGATGCCCTGGGACCCCATGACCCAACTGCCTGGAGGCACCAGGGCTCAGCCCCTGGCACAAGAGCTCCTGGCCTCTCCTTCTCTCCAGTTTTTGTGACTTGGGTGAGCACCAGCGTCTCTACCTATGCTCCCAGACCCTGGCACCCACAACCTGTGACCTGCCGTCCAACATCCTTCAGTTGCGTTCCCAACACCTGGCCCTGCCTCATGTACCTTAAAGCTGGCCAGCCTCTTGCCCATGCGTGGCTTCAGACGATGCCTCCCAGGATGGGGAGGGCCCAGGACACAATCGGTGGGCCATCCAGATGGCACAGAGGAAATGGTGCTTGAATCACTCCCATCACCCCTGACACCGGGGGCTCCTGGCGATGCACGAGAGGGGCCTTGGTGCCATGTCCTCCCTCCCAACCATTTTTCATGAGGAACAAGGAGAGGTGAAGTCTCCCGGCTGGTCAGGGCCACAGTTTCCAAAACTTCTCCCACCCTCAGGTGAGCAGCCTGCCCTCAGAGGTGCCCAGGTAGCTGAAAACCAGCAGGTAATAGACACAGTGAACTTGCAGAGTCCTGCCTGGATTTCAGTTTTGTGAAGTAATTTGCCGGATTGAGCGGTTGCCAGGAGTCCAGGCTGATTGGCCTTTTCTCTTGGCAGCTGTTCTCAGGCTTGGGAGCCAGATTGGGGCTGGGGGCTCTGCCTTGGCCTCAGGGGACCCTTGCAGTCTGCAGGGGGCTACAGAGCGCACAGGCCGATTTAATGGACATTTATGGAGCCCTGCAGGCGGCCATAGCTTAGCATGTCCTCCTAATTAAAGGACAGCGGCCAGTTGTTGCCCATCAAAGCTTATAAAAGACAATTGCTTTGGTCCCAGGGAGCATATGGGAGGAGGTCAGATGCCAAAATCTGGCACCTGCCACCTGGCGATCTTCGGAAGTGATGTTTTAAGGAGAGATGGCCATTGTGAGGGAGACTGTTATTATGGGGCTTCTATTAGCTCTGCCCATGGGGGGTTGTAAGAGGAGGACAGTGTCCTGAACCTGCCGCTGCCCTGGCCCAGTGGGGCCTGGGGACTTTGCATGGGGAACTGAGGGTGGGGGGACAACAGATGCAAACGCCTACAGGCCTGGGGGTCAGGGGACTCATACAGTCACTGTAGACCCTTTGGTGGTCACGTTCAGATTCTCTCCCACATGTTGTCTCTGGATGTCAACCCCTCATTCCTCCGGTGATTTCAGGGAGATTTAATCAAATTTGCAAGAGTGTTCTCTCTTCTTCCACCTGCCAACAGCGAGACACTTCAGAACTCACCAGATGCACTATAACACTGGGATAAATATGCCATGTTAGGTCCTTTGAAAGCAATCCACAATTGTAAGCCAATTACTACTATTGGCTGTATTTTTCACACTACTTCACCCCCAACCTTATCCTAGCTGTGCTAAACTCACCACAAACACACACACAGCAGATGCCAATTTTGTGCCTCGCTGCCTCACATAACAGTGGAGTGCTGAATAGTGAACCGTTGATCGGCATGAATTAACACAAGACATGGTAGAAGCCCAAAGCTTTTCAACTTGCAAACAGGTAGCAGGCTGGGTTGCCATGGAGAGCAGGTGGACCGGTGCCAGGGCCCACCCTCAGGTCTTGTGGCCTCCTCTGATTAGCAGGGTCACACCGGGCTCTGGGAGGAGGCAGATGCAGCGCCTGGCATTTCAATGACACCTGACTTGCTTTGTGAATGTACAATGTGTGCGGGTGTAAGAGAGCATACGTGTGTGTGTGTGTGTGTGTGTGTGTGTGTGTGTGTATAAATGTGCACACACATATGTACAGAGCCCACATGTATGGGAGGAAACTGAATGGTCCCAAAGATCTGTTGGACACACTTCCTGTTCTAACCGAGGGCTTAAGCTCCGAGGGGTCACTGAATGGACAATTCCTGCTTCTGAGTGAGGGACGCTACTGACTCAGCACCGAGGAAAGCTGCTCCTCCCAGCTCCCTAGGTGCCCACCTCTCCCTGCCCCTCTTCTCCCAGTCATCAGCCCCTCCCCTCCTCTCCTTGCTCTTCCCCCCCATTCTCCTTCCTGGCCTCCTTGCTTCTCTCTCTCAGTTTCTCTGGCCACATCTTTCTTTGTTCTGCAATTCCCCTCCCTTCACTATGGATCATGGGAGGAGAGGACCACATCCTGCCACCTTGTCATGTAGAACCCATGACACAGGCTTGTGCCCATTTTTTTGTCTTGCAAATCCATCCCAACTCAGGAAAAATACATGTGTACACACATGCCTGCACACACACATGTGCATGCATACACATGCACATAATGCACACACATGTGCGCGCACATGCATACACATACATGCATACATCACATACACAGAATGTAAACACAGGCCGGAAGAAAGCCCTCTATCCTATGTCTTAGTTTTGGTTTCCCAGAAGCAGACCCTGAAGCAAGGTTTCAAGTTCAAGTGCTTTATTTAGGAGGTGACCCCAAACAATACTAGTTTGGTGGGGCAGGGAGATGGGAAGGGATGTAGCCAATAAGCATCCTGCCTGCTTCTCTGGGAAACACACAAGGGCTTGTCTGTAGGCCTCAGAGCTGGGCCAGTGAGTGCAGTCAGAAGATGGGCCTGAGGTTCTGTGCAGGGGTGGCCGTGCCACCCCCAGCAAGTTAACAACTTGGGAAATAGAGCCCAGTTTCACTGGTGAACCACCAGCACAGATGCATGCTGCAGGGTTTTCCCATCGGAGTGCTAAGAGAGCGGGGTGTCACCCCTCTCCACCAGACCTGGCTGGGACCCCAGGCACACTACTTTCCCAGGACCTCAGTTAATTTCCCAGCACTGTGACAGGCACTGTATGGAGGGAAAGCAGGGACATGAGGCACAGAGTAGTAACAAGGGGCCAGAGCAGCTAAACCAGTGAGGAAATAGAGGGACAGGCCCAGGGACTCATCACGGTACCGGCCACCTGCCGTCTCCCTGTGGCCCCATCCTGCCATCTCTCTCTCTTATTCTGCAGGCTCTACAACCTCCTCCCCCAAATCCACAAAGCCCAGACTCACTGGACCCCTGGGGTGACTTCCCTGTCCTGTCACACTAAGGCCGATAACCAGAGTTTTCAAACATTTTAAAATGCAACCCACAGTAAGAAACACATCTCACGCTGCGAGCCAGCACACACACGCACACATTTAGACAGAAGTTTCCCGAACCACCGCTTTCCCTCGGCACACGCATCAGGCTCTGGCATTTCCTAATCGAGACTATTCTGGTCTGTTGCAGCTTTTAAATGCCCGCTCCACCCTCTGCATTGATTTCAGACCCACTAATGCATCACAAGCTGCAATCTGATCAACTCCGCTCCGGGAAACAGCGGCTGGGGCTGTTCAGCCAAGTGCCATTTATCCCGCTGCGAGGGGGCCGGGTCACCCTGAGACACACCTTCTCCTTCTCCAGTGGTGGGGACAGGAGGGGGACTGTGCCCACTAGACCCTGAGAGGCCACCACCTCCAGCGCCATGGCAATAGCTGGCGTTGGGCTGGGGCCGTCACTCCCAGAGGCACAGGCCAGATGGCAGAAGCCGGGTAGTAACCGCCCTGTGGCCACGCAGCCCCGAGGCTCCAGGACCCAGCAGGGAGCAGCCCCCCAGACGTGCCCTGAGGGAGCAGCGGCCATGAGCTGGGCTCGGGGCCCTATCCCAGAACCCAGGGCCCGCCCCAGGCCCACACTGGGGTCGGGGCTCTCAGGAGCTGGCTGACAGAGAAACGGGGGACGTGGCTGTTAATACCATCAGCCAGGGCTGCCCTCACTGCCACGTGGTCACTGGCGGCTCGCTTCCCCAGCCGGTGCTGGGTCCCACGGGCGTCACCTCACTCCCAGCTCACGACAGCCCTCGGAGGCAGAGCAGTGGTTTCGGTCGTGGGGCCGGTGGTGGCAGCGGCAGTAACGATGATCTCAAAGTGCCCCTGACGTTCCAGAGCACCCCCCGTGCGACCAGCCCAGGCCAGGGGCTCCATTTGGTCCGCAGCGGGGAGCAGGTCCCTCCTGACAGGCCGCTTCTCTGCAGGATGGCATTTTTGCTGTTGGGAAGGACCTGTCCACTTTCCATGGCCCTGACAGTCCCTCATCTTGTTCATTGCTGTCCCTCTTGCCTCCATCATTTCCACCCCACTGACAGTGACAGTCGTCCTGGCCATGCTGTGACAGGGTCTTTTGGTTCCTGACAGGCTAATTTATGACCAGATTTTACTTACAAAGGTGGGCTTTCCTTCCAGTCTCACTGGTGGGAGGGATCTCATGGTGGCCAGGAGGTTGTGGGTTTGGCTGCCAGCCTTAGGGGCACAGCAAATGATACAACCCCCACCCTGAACACGGGTGGCAGAGCTGGTTCCACCCCTGCGGTCATCTGCTCTCTGTCCCTGCTGCTGAGCACCTCTGGGTATTAAGGGACATTCATCCTCAGGCTTTTGAACAAAGCCCACAAATATTAATGACTGTCAGGCAGCCCCACCAACACCCACTTGGCAGGATGGTCACTAGAACTGGTCTTGCACAGGCAGAAACACCCTCAAGGAAAGAGGGCAGCACTTCCTCCAGGTGAGGCCTTGTTTGGATACAGTATTCCTGTCTTTCATCCCATCTCCCGTCAGTCTTCTGGAAACATCACTCCCACTAACTGGCTGCTGGAAGTCCCTCCATGGCCTGACTGATGGGACCCCATGCTGCTGGGCTGATCTTCCTTTTCAGGGAGGCTAATTATGTGTCCAGGGAGATGGGAGCCTCTTGTAATGCTTTGTCATTTTTCAAAACAGTCCCCCACACATTCCCTTGAATACTTCTCTCTTCTTGGAGCATGCCCACTCTCCCCCCAGATTCCAGATTCTCACTGTGTCCATGAAGAGCTTTGAAGTAATCAGTGTATCATCAGTCAGACCCATTGCCTTACTTCTGACTTACATTATCTAACTTCTGGCATTTATTGAACAAGTATTTGCTGAGCACCTACTGTGTGCCAGGCACTGTCCCGGGCACCAGGGACAAAGCAGGGAACAGAGGCAGTCCTTGCTCTTATAGAGCCCATAGTCCACTGGGGCAGACAGATAATAAACAACACAATATACACAGAAGCTTTTTCTGACCATAAAACATGCTGTAAAGGAAATATAAGAAGGTCAGTTGATGACAAGTGATGGGTAGAGGTGGTGACTTTAATTAAGGAAGATCTCAGAGAATGTCTGAGACCTGAAGATTGAGAAGAAACAATCCTACAAAGAGAAAAAGAAAGAGCATTTCCAGCAATGAGAACAGCAGGTGCAAAGGCCCTGAGGCAGGTCAGAGTTTCAGGAATTCTGTTTGAGAAATGGAAAGGGAGCCTTAGAGGCTGGAGTCTGAGCTCTGAGGAGAGAAATGAGTGGTGATGAAGGAGAGGTGGGCAGGGTCCAAGTCAGACAGGGTCATGGGGTCATGGTGATAGAAACAAGGGGCTGACAAGACCTGACTTCTATCTTCTCTGGCTGCTGTGTAGAGTGTGAACTGCAGGGGCAAAGGTGGAAGCCCAAGACCAGTGAGCAGGCTGCTGTTGCCATTCCCATGTAGATGGTGAGGTCTTGACCTTTGACTTTGAGGAGTTCTGCTTTTCTCCCTATATCCCAAAGGGTGAACAAACTCTATACTTAAAAGAAATCCCTCCTTTTAGAGCTCTGCCATTCAACCCCCTGAATCTTTACTTAGAGGTTGCAAGGCCCCAAGCTCCCGGCCCCACCAGCCCCTCACTTATTCCTAAACAAGCCTCACACTAGACTTTTAGGTCCTGTTATGGGTTGAACTGTGTCTCCCAAAAGGCACATATTGAAGTTCTAACCCCCACGGCACCTGTGAATGTCACCTTTCTTGGAAATAGGATCTTTGCAGATGTAATTAAGTTCAGGTGAGGTCATACTGCATTAGAGCAGGCCCTAATCCAGTATGACTGGTGTCCCTATAAGAAGAGGGAAATTTGGACACAGACACACAGACAGGAGAGCACCACATGAGGAGGGAGGCAGAGATGGGGTGATGCAGCTACAAACCAGGGAATGCTGAGGACTGTCAGCATCCACCAGAAGCTGAGAGAGGGACTGTTTCTGCCTCAGAGTTTGCAGAAGAAACCAATCCTGCCAACTCCTGGATTTTGGCCTTCTGACCTCCTGAACTGTGAGGGAATCAAGTCCTATGGTTCCAAGCCACCCAGTTTGTGATTGCTTGTTATAGCAGCTGCAGGAATCTCGTACGGTCCCTTCATCCTTCTTTCTGGTCCCCTCAAATCCTGCCCTTCCTTAAATTCTCCCCAGTTCCCCCACTCAGGGTGACCAGCTCCCCCTCCCCCTACCCCTACATGGTGCCTGGTGGTGGCCTGTGCCTGTCATGCGTGGGTTTTTCTCCCTCATTCTGGAATGCAGAGCATAGCAAGGCCACCTTCTTGGGATCTTCTTAACAGAGGTGGGAAAGTCACAGCCTGCAAGCCAGGCTTTATTCACAGATTTATTTTTTTCTTTTGGACACAACAATTTTACAATTTTAAATCGGATGCCAAGATTTAAAAATCAGGATATTTTCTATTAAAATTAGAATTTGTCAGGTTTTCCCCATAAAAAAAATATCTATCCACAGTGGGCTAGTATATTTTTCTCTAGTGACTACAATTAGCTGGATTGAGTCACAGCTGCCCCTGTGGATGGGCACCCACTCTTGAATGTACCACAGACCCCACCCAGCCCAAGTCCCCTAGAGGGACCCAGCACCGTGCCCAGCATCAGGACCCAGCAGTGAACAAGACAACAAAGTCCCTGCCCTCGCAGAGGGTATCTTCCAATGGGAGAGACAAACAAATAAATAGACGTCCACCATGGTATTACTTAACATTAAGGCTTGAGGGGATTGGAGCAAGCCAAGGGATTTGAAAGTCCAGGGAGGCATTATATTCAGTGGGGTGGTCAGGGAGGGCTGCTAGGAAGAGGGGAAATGTGTGCAGAGAGCTGAAAGCACCGAGCAATGGATTGACCACACACAGTTCTGGAGGAATGCAGTCCAGGCTGAGGAAATAGCAAATGCAAAGGGCCTGCGGTAGGAATGGCCAGTGTGGCCGGATGGACTGACACAGAGCAATGGAGGGAAGGAGGACTGAGCCACCCGGTCTAGATCACATGACATGAGGAGGAATGTGGATTTTTTTTCTGAGTGGGAGAAAATTCTGAGCAGGAAGGTGACATGATCTGATTCACAATTACAAAGAACGCTCCCAGGTCTTCTTCATGGTTTTTGAAACAGCTACATTCCATCTGTAGCCTCACCTAGTCGGAGTTTAGCTTTAAATCAGTTTATTTCTTTACTCAAATACATTTTTAAAGGAAATCTGATATCCCAAGACTGCAATAGAAATCTCTTGCCATAAATAAAAGAGAATCCATGAAAACAAACACAGTGACAACAGAGCAGAGGTATCCCTCTCTGGCTGAATGCTGCTGGAGACAGCACCTGAGGCCTGCGCTCTGCTCTCTGAGAGGCAGGTGGAAAGCACGGAGGGGCGCTGAGGTCAGGCCGGCGCTGGATAAGACCTCAGTGAAGCATCGGAGGGACTGCAGGAGACTTGGTAGAAAATACATCCTGCACTGTGGGACTCCAGGGTGTCAGTGCTGGTTCTGGTACCACCCAGAATCAAATATGGTGACACTCCTCGCATGTAGAATAAAACTTAGCCCTCTCGTCACGGCTGCACCCTGCCTCCTCCCATCTGTCCCCTCTCTGTGCTCCAGCCACAGAAGCCTTCTCTCTGACCTTTCAACTTGCCAAATCCTTTCCACCTAACTGATAGAGCACCTCAATATTGATGGCACGCCAATTTATGATCAGGTTATGTAAGACAGTGACTTCCATCTTGCTACATGACTGTTTCCTATGTTACATTTGATGAGGCAAATTACCATGTTGGGAGGAACCCAAGTGGCGAGGAACTGAGGGTGACCTTGAGCCAACAGCCAGCAAGGAATGGAGGCCCTCAGTAAAACAACCCCAAAGGAACCAAATTCTGTCAACAGCCATGTGAGTGACCTTGGTATTGGATCATTTTCACTTGAGCCTTCAGATGAGACTGCAGCTCTGGCCGTCACCTTGATTATAGCCTGCAACAGACCCTGAGCAGAGGACCCAGAAAAGTTGTGCTCATAGTCCGGACCTGCAGAAACTATGAAATAATGAATGAGTGCAGTTTAAGCTGCTAAGTTTATGATAATTTGCTACTACTCAGCAATAGATAATTAACATAGTGGGTATACAATAAATCATCACCAAATACTTAAATGAATGAAAGGATTTCAGAGGAAATGCATTCTGAGTTTGGTGAGTTGTAACCAGGACAGCACCCAGGCTGATTTCCCTCCTTGTCTCAGGCCCCCTGAGCAGGGCCCCCATGATCTGACATCAACGCAGCTCCTGCCCACCTGCACCCCTGCCATGGCTGGAGCAGCTCCCAGGCACCGTGCTCAGGGAATCTGAAAACCAGCTTTGTCCCTGCCCTCCTGGAGCTCACTGGCCAGAGCTTAGGATCCTCCAGAACCGCCTCCCACACACAGCACACAGGGGCCAAGCAGGCAGCAGACAGAGCTGGGACCCCTGACACACTCCCCTCGCCTGGGAGTGGCTGATGTACCAGCACTTGCCGCTCATGTGAGGCTCAGGGCCCAGCCTCTGAGACACCCCGAGGCCTCCCTGGCTGCTCGGTAATCAGCCAGGTACCTGTAAGGAGGCGTGACTCTCATTTCACTTAATTGAAAAATCCACATCATCAAAGACAGCTTCCTGCTCAGTGGCCCTTTCTTCCCTCGCCAGTGACCATTAACCTTTAAAAAGACGCTTTATGAGCCATTCGCTGAGCCTCCTCCGTGCCAAGGCGTAATGAGGCTCATAAAGGGCCAGACTCGGGAGGGGGGGGATGTGAGAAATACCACAAATGAGAGGCCCGGGCACAGCAGCCCCTGGGCCACCCGGCCACACGGGAGCCAGGGATGAGTGGATCAGCGGCCGTGCCAGAGCCCAGCCCTCAGCCACCAGCCTGGGACAGTTGAGTCCAAGTCCTATTAAAGAAGGGAGTTCGACTGAGCCAACAGTGGCAGAAGTGAACAAGTGAGAGCCCCTCAGTCCCCTGGTCAAAGCCCTCTGCCGCTCCACCCGACTCAGAGTGAAAGCCAAGTCCTTATAGTCGCCCAGGGTCGGCCTGGCTCGGCCTCCCTCACTGTTCCGGTTCCCCCAGCCCCTCTACCTTTTCCCTCTCCTCTCCAGCCATAATGACCTCCTGACCTCCTGGATGTGCCCGGAAATATCAGGTCAACTCACCCCAGGGCCTTTGCACAACCATTCCTTCTGCTGGAAAGCTCCTCCCCCAGGTAATCTCAGGGATGCTCCCTCTTTCTTGTCCTCTACTGAACCCCTGTGCCTACCTCAGGGTCCCACACACAGTAGGTACTCAACAGACATCTGTGGAATGAATGGTGGAGGAATTCAGTTGTGTACCCACTGTGGGGACTTGTAATATTGGACATTTTCATTTCTTGCAATAACCACTGCTGTCATCTCAGGTGGGTTAGCTGCTGTCTGATGTGAAAAGAGCTATGAAGACAGGAGGGTGGTCAATTAGCTTCCCCAAACCTCTCGGGCTTTGCTATAGTTCAATGAAAATGTTGCATTTCTTTCTTTGGAGTCCGTGCTCAGTGAAGCGCTCAGTGAAGACGGGACACAGCCATCATTTGCTTTTCCGTTTCCCCTTTAGCAACAACACGATCTTCAAGAAGCTGGTTCAGTACCTGCCCCCCCAACCTTGGGAGGACCGTGGGGTGGCACCAAAGCTTTGGCCATGCAGCAGTCTGGGGTGCAGTGGCCAAGACCCTAGTCCCCCTTCTGCTCCTGCTCCCTGCCCCGGTCACATCACAGCCTCGAGCTCTCGGTGCCACCACCTGTGAGATGGGGACTGATGAAGCCACCTCTGAGGTTCCCACCAGCTTTGACCTTCTTCACTCATGCGGGTCCCTGAAGGGGTTGGGAACAAGGACTCATGCTGGGGACAGGCTCCTGGAGTGGACACTGTGCCTTGGCCCTGCCTCCTCCTAGGGGAAGGGCTGGGCAGTCCTCCCTGGAGGATTCAGTTCGCCCGATTCCCACCAGTCCACCCCGACCCTCTCTCCCCTCCCTGCCCCTGCCTGGCTCCCGCCTCCGAGGCCCGGCGCCCTGCTCCCCATTCCTTCTGGTCAGTCCCTCTCGTCCTCGCCTCAGAACTCAGCGTGGACTCTGTTGCCCGCAGCTCAGCCCGAGGGGTGCAGCCACCACCTTCACCCAGGACAGGTTGGCCTGGGTCCCCAGTCCCGGGGGGGCACTTCCTGGCACCCCTCAGGCCTCGGCATGTTCCTTCAGTCCGCGGCTTATTGTCCCCTTCCTAACCCTCCCAGCCCTGGGTGGGCTTCCAGGGGGAAACACCTCCTGCCAGCCTGGGGTCTAGGAGACAAAGCCAAGGGGCTTGCTGTGAGGTGGCAGAGCAGCTCCGCGTCCAGCCGCAGCTCTCCCCGAGTCAGTCAGGGCCGGGCACGCTCACGTCTGCAGGTTTCAGGTCTGGGCCCAGCCCTGGCTCCTCTCCAGCCACTGAGAGCCAATTCATGTTCCAGTTCATCAGAAATGCGCCCCAATTATTGCAAAATACTAATGAAAAAGAATGAATGTCTTAGCAATGGTCTTTTAAAATGAGTTTCTTAATAAAAATATGGACGTGACTTAATCATCCAGTGGCCCATTATCCACCAGAGAGGCGGCCGGTGTCCTTGGCTTCTCTCTGTTCCTCTGAAAAATGAGGGAAACCTAAAACTACATGGGCTTTGGAATTTGCCTGCCATGGGTTCAAATCCCAGCTCAGAGACTTCCTGTGTGACTCTGGGCAAATTAATTAACTTTTCTGGACTTTAGTTTCCTCATCCATAAAATGGGTATGATACCTACCACATAGGTTGGCATCACAGGAAAGGAAACAGAACAGGTAGAACACCTCGTGTCACACCTGGCATGTTCCTTGTCTTCCTTCCCTGTGCTCAGCTGGGACACCACCAAACATGTTTCACTGTGCATTAGGAGGTCACTAACTCGGGTGACACTGCCAAGAGCCTCTGAGAGGGCCCTCTGAGGGTAGCTCAGCTGGTTAGAGCATCATCATGATAAACCAAGGTTGCAGGTTCCATCCCCGGTCAGGGCACGTACAAGAATCAGCTAACTAATGCATAAATCAGTGGAGCAACAAATTGATGTTTTTTTCCTCTCTCTCTCTGCCCCCCTCCTTCTCTCTAAAACTCGATCAATAAAAAAAATTTTTTAAAGCCTCTGAGAGGGACATTAAAGGCAAGTCCTTGTGGTTAATCTTGTCTCTTTCTTTATTCCTTATGTTGGTGGTTTAGAGACAATATAAATGGAGGTGTTTGTGAGAGGTGCTGATGATTTGTGTCCCAGGTTCCCAATCTTTGAAATAGATGTAACTCTTACCTATTTGGAGGAACTATGTCATCAAATAGTGTTAGTGGTAGGTGACATTCATTGAGTACTTCCCACCTGCTGTTTTAGGAACAGTTTAATTTTCACAGCCACACTTTGAGGTCAATATTATTATCAGACTATTTTACAGTTGGAAAAACTGAGGCAGAACTTCAATGACAGCTAAGATGGCAGAGCTGGGACCTGAACCCAGGTGGTCTGACTCCAGAGCCTGTGTCTCTCACCTCTAGACTTCATGAAAGCTGGCTCAAGAGTCACACTTCTGCAGGGGTCACCTATCCTCGAGTTGGTTTTCATTCCAGCCATGTTGTCACCCTTGTGTGGGACTCAAAGATGCTAAAATGTTGTCCCCAAAAATGGTCAGGAAGAGTGTGCCATGGCGGGGAGGGTGGAGAGCTGCCCTGTTGTGGAGCACTCAGAGAAGGGGCACTTGCAGGGTGTCTGCTCACAAGACATGTTGCTCCTCCAAGACCCTGTGAGTGCTCTGGGAAGGCAGGCTCAGAGCCTGGAGAAATAGAGGATGAGCAGAGTCTTCCAGACCAAAGGGGGCGCCACCTACAATGTCCCATAAGCAGCAAGAAAGGCCGACAAAGGTGAGCGTTGGGGCATCATGAGTTTGCTCCACAGCATCTGTTATTCTTTCTTCTGCTTCCAGATTCCCTTTGGAAAAACCGCTTTTCCCCAACTCTTGGTCTGTGGGGTCTGGGTTGACCTCAGGGCCTCTCCTTGGCCACTGCAATTGGTTCAAAGAGGAGCAAGTGAGTATAATTGTTCAAATGAAACGCAATCAAACAGTTGTTCGGGTCTGAGTGGAAAAGACAGGCTTCCTTTCCACTGGAATAGCTAAGCTAGGAGAAGGTAAGCCTGGGTTTCCACCTGCAAATGAAGCCAGCACCAAAGAAAATTAGACTTGAGAGATGCAGAGAAACTGAGTCCTGATGACATCTGAGCACCTGGATACAGCAGTACCTGAAGCCAGTTGCCTCTGAACTCATCAGTTATGTGAGCCTTTATACCCTTCTTTGTGTTCTGTTTGTTTGTTTAAACCAATTTGAATTTATATTTTTCACTTCACACCCAAAGAGTCCAAACTAAAACAAAGGCCAGGAAATATCATGGATCTGTCTGGTTCGGAGCAGCCGAACTCATTCATGCCATCTCTATCCAAACGTGAAGTCTTAATCGTGGATGCCATTCCCAGAACGCTCCCCTCAGGCTCACAGTTTCCAAGAGGCACAGGGAAGACAGCGGAGGAAATAAAATTATTTTTTTTAATTCTTACATTGTTGAAGTTGGCCAGGCACATGGCATATGAAAACTCTTGCTCAAACTGCATTTAATTTGACTGCTTATGAAAGAGAAATCCTTCTGGAAGTTGGTCTGGGTGCTGCTCTTGCCACAAAAGTGAAATTAGTGGCCTCTGGCAAATATTATGCTTCAGTTCTCCTCAGGAAAGGAGAAAGACTTTCACCATGAGATTGTGAGCTCCTCTGTCTCCTGAGCATGCCTCCAAATAATCCACTTATCAAAAAGGTGTTGAATTTTTCTCTCCTGAATCAGGATTACAGTTTCAAAAGAGAAATCCTACTAAGAGTTGGCACTCGGTGGTTATCGTTTCCTCTGGAAGGAGGGTGGGGGGCCAAGGGGTGTTCTTACCTGCATAGCCAGACCAGCCGTGGTGTAGTCAAGGTCTTAGCTACAAGCAACAAACACCTCCCTGAGTGACATGAGCACAGTGGGCCTCTGCGGGATCGCAAGCCCCACAGAAGGGAAGAGACAGGGAGGACCGGGCGGGAAACACAGGAATCTGTGGGGCCAAGAGACATCATCTCACACCCAGAAATGACTGATTAAGATGCTGACCTGGGAGAGGTGACCTCCCTCCTTTCCCGCTTCCTTCCTTCACTTGCTCAAACTCCCAGGAAAGAGTGTTTAAGGGGCCAGGCCTAACTCAGTGCCCACCCCTCAGGAAAGGGTGGGTGAGGGAGGGCCTCACCCCTCAGCTTTCATGATGGGAGATGTGACCGGAATTCTCCCCAAAATACTCTCATGTGGGGAAAGGATGATTCCCAAATGAAGTCTGGCAGCTTCGGAGAAGGGAAGTGGAGCTTGGGGAGTCAGAAATGACCCCTGTCCCCCTATGTCACTTGGGATGTAGGCACAGTGAGCCCTGGATGCTGAACTAATGACTCTCATCTTCCCTCGAGAGGCTGGGGGAGGGGCACACAATAGGCCTTCGAATGGAAAAGGCAGCTCTCAGGACTCTAGATTCCAGCTCTAGAAATGTTGCAAGGCTGTACTCACGGGATTGTTTATTTTCACATTGACTATCACTTTTATAATAAAAATGATTTTTCATTTAGAAAATAAAAAAGCTACAGGTTCTGAGAGAAACAAACCCGAAATTGAGGCTAATGGGTACAAATGCCTTTAATCAAGTCATCTGCACGCCTTGGTCCCCACTGTGGCTCCAGCGCTGTGGTCGCTGCCCAGAACATGTCAGAACAGCGGGTCTCACGAAAACCCCACCTCCAGGTGCCCAGCTGGACTGTCCATTTCACTGCAGATTGTCCCTTAAATTGCCCATAACACGATCAGACCAGGAACAAATTACTCGCTGTGTCCGCCTTGTGTACACACAGCCAACACACACACTTCTCGCTGCCAACATTTCTTGGGAATGGTGTCATTTGTCAGATTTCCATTTTCTCTGCAGTGGCGTCTTTCCTTCAGGCCCATCAGGCTTGGTGCCAAGCGGCACATTTTCAGGGCCTTGCACCCCATCCCCTGATGCGATCATGCGGATTGTTCACTGCACACCCCCAGGGGGCCCTGTTCCACTGGGGAGGGTGTGAGAGGTGTCCCTGGAGGTGTGCACTGCCAGCCTCTACTGGCTGCCCCCTCCTCAAGTCCTCAGGAAAGCCCCTACCCCATCCTAGAAAGTCAGGTCTGGAAGGAGGTACCTCGAGACATCTCATCTGGGGGTTCATCTCCACTTCCCCTGGGAGACCTCCCTCTGCTCAGAGTGGCCCAGCGTGCTCCCTGGCCTTGGCTTTCTTGAGACATCACCCAGCAGAGCAAATCTCAACATCTCAGATCCAGTCCACGGTCCTTGGTGAAAGGATGAGAAACTTGAGGCCTGGAGAGAAGGCACGTCACCCAGGGGTGCTCACCAGGCAGAGAGGGGTCGAACCACCATGAGAAATTTTATAATTTGCAAAAGCCTCTCAACCCCATGTGGTCACATTTGACCTTCACAATAGCTGGCCAGTGGCAGATGGGACTGCATTTCACACATCTAAGCAAAATTGATCAGAGGATGCACCACTGTTTTATGTGCCACTAAGAAAGAAAACATTGACAAATAAATTATGACAGAATGATAACACTCCATAGATTACATGATACAACCAGATTAGAGAAAAAGCTACACCCTAGAATCAATGAGATTCAGTGCTCTATTTTATAGATTCAAAAAGTGATTCCAGGGGGTTCGCTGAGAGGGAAGATGGTCTGCCCGGGTGATGGCAGGACTGGGATCTGAACCTGCTTTTGACGCAGGGAAGTTCAGTGATGCTTCGACATGCCCACTAAATGTTGGCAAGAACCTGGAGGTTCATTCACCAGAAGGAAGGACAGATAAAGTATGGCAGGATCTACAAACTGCCTGAATGACTATGATGCTTCTAATAAAAGTATTTTTAACCCAAATTACCCAGGACCTCTAGCCAGCTCCCCTTTCTCTGTCTACACTGGTTGTCGTGACTTCTTGGACATGAATTCACATGTGCATCTGAGGCTTCTGTCTGTTTTCGCTGGAAGGAGGGTGGACTAGGGGACATTTAATAACCCGTTTCCACTCTCTGGTTCCTTGGTATTACTTTGACTACAGGATCTTTAGTGCTTCCCCATCACAGGGACTCAATTTCATACATGAATGAGTCAAAGTCAAATGGGAGGAGAAGGAGGGGACCTCGCCATGCTTTCCTGACGCTTCTTGAACAGTTTCTTATTTCACGCTGATACAGATCGGGGACCATGGATTATGCTGACAAGCTCAGAGATGGTCTGCTACTCACCAACAATACCCAGGTCTTGAGTTCTTCTTGGATAGTTGACGTTGATTGAGGAGGATGTCCCTGAACTTGAAACTGTGTTGTTTACCTGCCAGGGACCTTGAACTTGAGAACTTCCTCCTCCACACAGAGGTACGGATGACTTGCCTGGTGGGAGTATAGTCAAGGGACATAAATTAGAGCAATTAGAGTGAGTTGGAAGAAAGATGCATTACTAATTGGGCATCATTACAGGGCTTTGAGGAGCTGAAAGAGCCACGGTGACAACACTGAAACCCCAGAAGTGACAGGAAGTGATCGCGTGGAGCCAGAGGTCATTGACACAGGCAGCTGGCAGGCTCTGTGACTCTGAGGAGGAGGGAAACTTGCTCTGACACGTGACAATATGTTGAAGTAGGCATTTTAGTATTTTCGGAGGCTATAATTTTCAGATGATGTCCTCAGGGACGCTTTGAGGAGGATAATTGATTACCTGGCAGAGAACTCGTAGCATTTCCCCCTCACAATGGAGAGGGGAGAGCAGCGGTCCAGCTCTTTTGAGCAGAGAAGGAGCATTTTTTCAGAGAAGACTTTGTGAAATTTATAACAACGGGAGCCGGAGGACACCGATATGCATCTCGCCTGCTTGACAAATAAAATTTAATTAAGAGACTCTTCATGCTGGAAAACAAAGTCTTGCCTGTGCCAGGCAGGGAAAAGCGACAGGTGGAAACGAGAGTCCCCTTGAAATACAGCGGCGCTCGCCCCTTAATTATTCATAAACGTCCTTGTGGCTGAATTTCATTGCTTCACCTATTTTTAGTTAATTCTCCATTTTCTACTCCCAAAGCTACTTCTGTTGCTTAATAAAATAGTTCATTCATCCCACAGTAAACACAGATGAAACAGAGAGGCTTGGGTTTCTCCTCTCAAGAAATTTTGCTAATTTTAACACTTTGTAGGGACGTAAACCGTGGGCACTGAGTTACTGGCATGGAGATACACCTGTGTCTCCCGGTTCTCCACGCAAACCTGTAGCCCTGGCAGAAGCTGAACTGCAGGCCAGCTGGTCCTTGCAGCCCGTGCTCCCAAAGCAGGTACTTCCATTCTGACCCCCCTTCCAGTCCCTCCACAACCCATGTGACTCCTAGTGCATCCTGAGGCTTCTCCTGGAAGTCCCTGCATCAGGCTGGGTGCCCAGAACAAGACCACAGCTGACCGACTCTCAGATCCCCACTGCCCATGCCAGTTCCTTTCTTAGTATTTTCTAAATATCTTCTCTGATTTTCTCCCAAGATGTGACCAAGGTCCTAAAACATACCATAGCTACTGTTATTATTATCCCCATTTTACAGATGAGGACACTGAGGCACAGGAAGTTTGCCCAGCTAGTAGTTGTCACCATTAGAGTTCCTGCTCTCAACCACCTCCTCTGAGCAACAGGCTTTATCTAGAAAAAAAGTGAAACATTTGATGAAAAATCAGTTTTCATCACATATTTAACAACTTTTACTGACAAATGTGCCCTAAATCTTAGAGGAATTAAAGAATCAATCAAGTACTAATTTTTTGCATCGCTTTTCTGATAAAATTGTAACACAGTCAACACCCTTCCCTCCAGGTTTGACTTTGTAGCCTGATGAAAGGAGAGTCATTTTCAAAAAGTCTCCAGGGCTTCTGGAGCCTCTCAGGGCCCCTCCAGGTCCTTTCAAAATCCTAACTCTCCCATGAGCGTCCTGCCTCACCCTCTTCTCCAGTGTTAATTGGTCTGAATCTGTCAGATCTCAGTGTCTGTGACTTTGTGGGTGATTCAAGAAAGGCTTCTTCCTGTTGTGTGGTGAGATGTACAAGCTCACCCTCAACCCCACGGTGCCCACACCCCCACATCTGCTGGGATCTCACAGTGATGACTCGCTGGTCATTCACACCCAGTGGTGTGCAGAGGACAGACAGTTCTGAAAGCTGATTGTGAAACATTCAGAAATTTTACTAACTGGTACTCTGTATCAGGTGGGAAAATTTACATCAAGGAAATCGGCAATTGCTACAAATCAGGGTCTTTTTATCCCTAAAGCACCAGGTTATCAATGTGCCACTGCAGTCGCATCTCATGCACAACCCTGAGGTTTGGGTGGAAACCCCTGTTATCAAATTTGCCCCCCACCCCCCCGGTGGCTCCCATGTCCAAACCCTAGCTTTCTCCTTTCATCCACTTTGCCAAAAGGGGGGATCGTGAGCCCTGAAACCACAGGGCTGAGACCACTCTACTCCTCAGCACTGTCAACTAACAAACCATGAGCCCCTTGGTTCGTTCTAGGACATCTGTTGAGTCTCCACGGATAGTTACTGAGCGCTCACTGGGTGCGGGAGCTGTCCCGGGTGCTGAAATGATTTGCTCTGGAGCCATCGGATGCTGGGCAGTTCAATGATCTCAGACAACGAAGGGGGTGTGGCAGTCTGTAATAAACAGGCCTGTCCTTTTCAAGCCAAGCACACACACAAAAAGACGAGACAGTGAGGACTTCACTCTGAATCAAGCAACAGATCTCAACTGTGTACTTCGCTGTGAGAAATGGGTGGAGGTGGGGTGCTCTAGTAACATGCTCCCCAACCTGTCCATGGGAATGTGCCCTCAGTCCCAGGGAGCCACACCTGAGTCAGCCAAACTCTTTCCCCCATGCACCCCTCACACCCTTGTCTCCAGCCTCCCACACCCCTCCGGGTCCCTGGACTGTGGCCCAGTGTTCAGTCACTCCTACCCAGTCCAGGTCTGCCGATGGGGGTGGGGGATGAGGGAACCTAAGCTCCTCAGGACCACATGACCTCAGAAAGGAATGCTAGAAGCCCAGTCAGACCCACCACTGTGTGAGGCTTCAATTGCCAGCAAATCTGCTCTGATTATTTAGTTAGTCCAACACCTTCCTGGCCTGCTGTTACCTGGATCTCCTGAGATGCCAGACCCAGGATGTGTGGACGGAGGGCTCAGTCTGCTGCATCTGTCTGATTATTGATTACTAGCCTCTTTGTCCTATTTCCCCCTGCTTGTTTTATCGGGCCTGGCAACATGCCATGTCATAAGCCCTGAATAAATAGTTCCTGAGGGAGTGATGGAAACTATGGTTGGGAAGGTGCTATTGGCTTTTGACCCTGGAGTGAGAATCATTTCAGATGCTTAAATAATCAAGAAATCTTTCATTTTAATTTGTTCGTTAAATATATTTTTTCTGAGATGTTGATTTGGTTCCTGTTTTAGTTTCCTTGTCTATGTGGGAAATAAATAGCAAGTTGCCTGAATGTAGAATGTAGTTAGTGGAGCTGCCTTAATTAGCTAATTTGCTTATATCTTTACTAGAGTGCAATAAAAAAATGTCTCATGGAATGTTGACAGGGTCCTTTCCTTCCACAGCTGTAGGGGACATAGAGCAGGAGAGGGGCTGGAAAAGGGTAGAATATATCCCCCCCACCCATTCACCCTGAATAAAATATCCTAATATTCACACACCAGCCACTACACTGTAAAACATGGAAGGTGGACACCTGCATGCATCCTAAGAGTCTTAGGAGCTTTTCAAATCCAGGAGGAAGCCCCTTAATTTCTGCCCATGGAGCTTTGAGTCCCATGGAGCAATGGTCAGGTGTCCAGCCTGCACTCAGACCAGACCCACTGTCCACTCCAGGGCTCACTCCCACAGGCCACATCCCCACAGGCCTTCTTTCCTGCTGTGAAACAAACGGGTGGAGCTACTGATGGGGAAAGTCACTCCAGGGCAGTCCTATGAACTGTGTATGAAGCTAGAGAGGACATTACCTGCTTTCCCAGACTCACCCCATTGGCTAAGGTTCAGCTTAGGTGAGAGGTCCAGGTTTTATTAATGTCTCAGCCCAAAGGACACAACCTTTCCTGCTACAAAGCTTTGAAAAACAGATAAACTGGTCACGATTTTTAAAATCTCTGTGTTCAGTTGGCTTTGACCCTATTTCCTTATGACTAATTGGTTTAAAACCTTTATCTGAGATGATGGGTTCAAGCTAGGGGCAGGTTTGTGACTTTTCTAAGCCTTGATTTTCTTGTCTTTTAAAGGTTATTGTTTGAATTAGATAAATAATGTAGGAGGAAGTACCTAACCACAGTGCCTGGCTCAGACTTTTGATTAACAAATTTCTGCCTTCACTCCCTCCCTCTTTTCATCATTAGCAGTTTCTTTTCAATGAGAGAGACAGTTGTTCTTCAAATCTGTCTACATTTTATTCTTTGGATGTTAAAAATAAAACTGGCCCATTCCTGTCAGAGCTTTAGCAGCAACCATAGGGAATGATTTCTTAGGGCTAAAAGTCCGACTGCCCACAATTCCCCCACAAGTCTTGTCCCTTCTGAGTTTGTTTGTTTGTTTTTACTTTGTTTTATTTTCCCCAACCTCTTATTTTTAAAAATGGCAAACCCATAGAAAAGTCAGGAGCAGTACAGTGAACATCCACATGGCCCTCGCCTAGTTCACTAGCTGACAGGCGGGGCATCTGTCTCTATAGGCGTGTGTCTGTGTGTGTGGTTTTCCTTTTCTGGCTAAACCACTTGAGACAATGGTGCATAAATAATGATATTTCATTCCTAACCACTCCAGTATGTATCTCCTAAGGAAAAAGACTTTTTTCTATGTAATTTCAATATAATTTTCACACTTGAGACAGTTAATGTTGACACAGCAATATAATCTAACACACAGTCCAAATTTGGTGCTTTTTTAGGATTTCAGCATCATGCATTGCATTTGGTTGTCATGATTCTTTCATTCTCTTTAATGTAGAACAGGGAGCCTTCATTTTGTCTCTTATAATATTAACCCTTTCGACGATTCCCAACAGTCATCTCTTAGCAGGAAGCTAGGAGGAGCTCAAAGATGATGGGGGCTGGTGAAAGGGAAGCAGAAGCTATGGCAAAAGAGCTCCCCTGGACAATACAAATATATTTAAGCATAAAAAGTGTATGAAAATAGACATAAACATGTTGAATTTTTTTAAAAAGAATCTATGAATTCATAGTAATACTAAAAGATGATGATTCGGGCCAGGGGCAATTCTTTACAGAATAACACCTGCTGATATACTTAAAGAATGATAGAATTTGAAAATGTAATAATTAGCTCAGGTGTAGACGATCGGTAGATGCCAAAACCACTGGGGCAAGGATTTGGGGGAGCAGGATATCCACAGGATCTCACAGTATCACCCCATCTGTTACTTAGCAATTGCAAAGGTAGAGAGGATCCTTTACAACAGAGAATCTGGTGAACACCACCTTAACCAAGGCCTTAAACCTGATGATAGATGAGCAGACATTATCTGCTCCCTCCCTACAATGAGCCAGGCAGAGTCTCCCTGCAGCAATCCTGACACAATGTTTGGCCTGACTCTACCTGGAAACAGTCACAGTCATCCAAACTGTGGGACATCCTACAGGCCGGGCGCCCCAGCTCCAGTCTGACCTCACCTGGGTGGTCGACAGGCACTCCCTGCTCTGAGCTCTGCCTCGTGCCAGGCCCTGTGCTATGAAGAGACTCGCAGGCGGAACCTTGGCCTTCAAGGATGGAGACGATGCTCAAGAGTCTGTGTCCTTGGGGTCTCAGGTATTTGGACCATCTCCAAATGATTTCCAGATGATTGCAACTTCTCCACCAAACAGATAAAGAAAAAATACATCTATTTGTTGTTGTTTTTCTCCTGGTCAAACCAGGTAGGCTGGTTTCAATAAAGTCTGTTATTAGTGAGGTGCACTCAGGAGCAATCTGTGGGCTCTTGGTTGCCCCGTCAAGCAAAATGGCCCAGGTAATTGGGACTATTACTGTCATTGTTGCCATCAGGACTCATGGCTGCAACAACATCAAAAGGCATCTCTCTGGAAGCGTCTGCCAAGCACCCGCCAGGCAAGGAGCTTTCATCAGTGTGCCCGAGCCCCTCTGCAGCGCGGCTGCTACCGAGAAAGCGAGTTGGCCACAAAGGGCAGCAGCAACTCAGAACCAGCGAGAAAGCAGTGGGGAGTCAGGTCTGCAATGGCCAAAGCAGGTCATTTGGTTTCTAATTTGGGTTCTTTGAGGTTCTAAATATCCAGCTCAGCAGCCTAAGAGGTGGCTGTCTAAGGCTTCACTCACTCATTCTGCACATAGTTCAAGGAGGTCTACTGTGTGCCAGGCACAGCTGAGGTCTTTATGCTTTACACAGAGCCTTAGGCTGGAATCTTCCAGAAGCCAACCAGAGACTGGGTATTATTAGTACAATAGTTGATCTGGAGGAGATCCCAGGGGGCTCTGGCAGGAGAGCAGAGAAGGGAGACACAAAAGAGAAGGATTATCACACCTGCCTGGTGGGACACTGAGCAGGTGACCACCATGGGAACTGGAGCTCAGTCTCACTGGGTCCTATGGGAGGCGGTGTGGAACGGGCCTTGGGGGGGATACACTCAGGGGGGGCAGCTGGGGTCTGTCCCACCAGCTCCCATCTGGCCTTCACTGAGGCTGCTTCCCAGGCTGTCAGCTCCCAGGCCCCCCAATTCTCCAGCACCCACAGAGCTTCCTGAAGCTGAGGCCTCAGAGGGAGAGCCCCAAGGGGCAGTAAGAAGCCACATCCAGGCAAAATGCTGAGGAATGAGGGGACAGGTGGCACCAGCTGTGTGTTGCACTGACTGTCCTAAGCTGTCACTGTCTCACAAAAGCCAAATTTAAGAAAGGATAAATAAATAGGTTTTAGAGGCTTTGAACATAATCCATGGCAGAAAAAAAAGGGAGCTAATTTTGTGGGTAGAAAAGTTGAGTCTAGACAGATGAAATGAAACATTCACCGAAGTTAGAAACAAATATTGCTACTAAAGTGTGCAGGTTAACAGTCTACCCCAGACGGTAAGTGACAGACCCCAGGCCACATCTAGCCAGGAAATATGTCATGACCAGCCCGCAATTCACTGGTCTGGACAGTTAGTTTTCAACATTAACAATGAGAAGATTCCACAACGTATATATACATCAAATCATCATGTTGTATACTTCAAATACCTTACAATTTTAGTTGTTACTATACCTCAATGAAGTTGAAATAAAAAGAGAAGTTTTCACATAAAAATCTAGAATTTCAGGTTCCTCTGAAAAATCAAAGTCATGGCAAAATGGATGTACCTTCCACCGGGCAGCTCATGACCTGAGCAAGGTGTGAGTTGAACTTGCCATGCTCCTCAACCTCTCTGTTTTCCCTCAGCAAGGAAGCTGAGAGTCATCAATCACCATTTACTATCTCTCAGACTGCTGGCACTTTTTCCACAATAAAAACAAATCTCTCTACCCATCTCTCTACTAAAAACAAAAGAACAAAAGATAGATCAGGAGAGCCGTGTGTTTCAGGAGAAATGAGAGCACTTACTTCTTTGTGGAAATAAATTCCCTATGCATTTACTATGCAAACAAAATGCAATTGGGTTGAAAAATACACTCAACCTGCTTCCCTCACCTACAGCTCCTACCTGGCCTCGAACCGTGTGAGCTGTGATTTTGTCCACACAGCCCCTGGGTACAACCGCCATTCTCCTGTCACAGCCCCCTGGCCAGAGCAGCTCCCGCCCTTCAATCCCCAGGATCAGTCCTGCTCACATTTTCCAGATGACATCATCCCTGCGGGAGCCAAGTCTCTATTTGGAGGTGTTTCTTCCATTCTTTGTTGTTTTTCCCCCTTTTTAGGCCCAGGAACCAATCCAGGCCATGTTTGTGTCCCCAACATGTGAGCAGGGGCCGCCTGCCTGGCGCACTGAGGAGCCACATGCCACCTTAATTACCGTGGGGGACGCCCAGGCTATTGAGACACTCCGTGAGGGACAAAGCCCTCCATTTGGGAGGAAAATGAGTTGTACACAAACAAGAACACGTTTCATCGCGAATGAAAATCCTCAGCACTCCCTTGGCAGAACTCTCTGGCTGGTTCCTCTCTTTTCCGTGTGTCGCCCCCTCCCTTCCACGGGGGTTTTCTTGGCGAGGGGGCCAGGCTTGGAGGCCCCACGAGGGTTTCTCCTGTAATTTCCCTGCACGGTCGTTCCTGCCTTTGTGGAAGCGGCAGCTGCCCCCAGACCTGTCCCCTCCCTGCACAGCGGCCTCCCCGCAGCCCCTGGAGGGAAAGACCCTCAGCAGCGAGCCTCTCCTCGGGCTCAGCCCAGGGGGTGCAGGATGAGCCGCGAGGGGGGACAGGGAGCCCGGGACACGCCGTGGGGCAGGCGCTCGCTTTAGGAAACTCCCAGGTTTCCCTCCCAGTGCCGCAGATAATGAAGTCATCCATCTCCCACGGACTTCACGAAGGGACCCGCCGAGGCAAGCTTGAACGGAGCAGCGAGGGAAAGTCCTGCCTCCTCTGCAGAGGGACTTGTGTCCTGGGATCTCTGTCCCCTCTGAGGAGGAGAGAAGTCTTCAACACCCTGGCCTGCCACCTGCGGAGGCGAGGTGGTCCCTGGCCCTGAAATTTGCTAACTCAGGCCTTACATCCTCAGCTTTCAGGGAGCAAAGGAGGGCCAGGGAGGAATGGAGGCCCTTTGGCCCCTACTTCCTCAGTCACCTTCACACTTAGTCACACTTATGTGTCACTGTCATAAAATAATAACATCCCAATAACACCCTCCTTGGAATCTGGGATGGGAGTGCATTTCAAGGCTGCCGGGATCTAGGACACTTCTAGAATTTTCTGTCATGCTAATGACCCAACCATCAGGGCATGCATCAGTCAGAGTCCCAGCATTAGTAGCAGAGGATGGCCCCCACCTCACCTCCACTGTCTGCAGGAGCCTAGGAAATGAAGGTTTAGCTTTGTGGTCCCTGCAGCCCAGGAAGCATGCAGGACAGGGGCCCCACCTGCCATATTCATCACACACTTACCTGGGCTGTAGCTTCTATTGTCCTTGAAGGCCAACTCACTCAGGTACATTCCTGACCTGCGGCCACTTGAGTTTACACAGTGCTGGGCACCAGTGTCTTCACCTCGGGTCCTTTCCAGTCTTGGGATTCAAGGAGTAGCCCTGAGGTCAGCCACATGGCCAAGGGAAAAGAGGTCAGCTGAACTCCTTCTTCCCGACTTCTGCGCCAAGGCCAGCAACTCCCTTTTGATTGCTTTCCCAAACTAGAACTCAGCCTAAGATTCTCTTTAACAGCAGGAGTTTGAGGGCAAAAAAGAAGTTTGAAAATGACCCCTCTGCATTGCCCTGCAATGGAAAAGCTGCTCAGTTATACTAGATGGGTTCTGAAACTATAGTAGGATCCCCACAAAGATGATCTGGGGACCCTTAAGAGATGAGCATTGTTTGTTTTAATAGAATAAGACTATTTGAGATGTATTAGAAAAAATGTAGCATATCAGATCCATAATTTCACTGACACTATTGCCTAAGATAAATAAAAGGGTTTGGTGGCTTGTGGTTTTTTCCAAGTAATTGATTTAATAGAAAAAGTTGCATAATCTTAAAGGTAGTACAATTGACCCTTGAACAACGTGAGGGTTAGGGGTACCGACCCCCACACACACAGTGAAAAATTTGCATAAGAAAAAAAGAAAAGAAAATTTGCAGTTCCCAAATAATGTTTGAGTTCCCAAAAATTTAACTACTAATAGCCTACAGTTGACCAGAAGCCTTACCAATAACATAGATAGTTGGTTAACACATATGTTGTATGTTATATGTATTATATGCAGTATTCTTACTAAAGTAAACAAGAAAAAGAAAATGTTAAGATAATCATAAAAAAACAGAAAATACATTTACTGTGTTTCTTGAAAAAAATCCATGTATAAGTGGACCCGTATTTGTTCAAGGGTCAACTATACATGCAAATGATAACAATCTCGATGGTAGCTCCGGATGCCTCAAGTTTGGAAAACTCTGTTGCTATTAAAAAATCCTAACTCTGGGAGCCTGTGAGTTTGAATACACACCTTCACTCTGCCACTTGCTCGCCATGTGACTTTGGGCACCTCGGATGGCCTCCTGGACCTCCAGCTGCTTGTGTGTAAGATGAAAAGGCTGCAATGGCTTTGTGGTTCCTTCTCCTTCAAGTTCAAATTGAGGGTGGTTGGGTCATAAATTCCAGAGCCGGTGCCTGGACCAGGATGCCCCACGTTCCTGCTGCTGAGACCTCTTGGTGTGGCCCTGTAAGTGTCCTTTCCATGCATGGTCCCCAGCCTTCCCTGTGCCTGAAAACACCCCATACAAGTATCCCCTAAATCCCTGTTTGTGTTGAGTTACACCTCTGTTGCTTGCAGCCAGCCAAAGGGCTCTAATGGATATAAGGGGCTCTAGACTCACATCTTCCTGGGTCTTTGTCGAGGTCAAGTTCCTCTGGCCTTGCTGGCTGCACCTTTCTCCTCCTGGGATCCCCTCCCCCACCTCCTACCAGCCCAGCTCACCTGTGTTAGCTCCTCTGACCAGACCTCCAGACCTCCCTTCTCTGGGCTGCATGGCCCCTGCTCACCTGGACAGGCACACCTGAGCAACTCTGCTTAACTTTCCTGCAGACTTGGAGCCAAACACTTAAGGAAATGAGATGGAAAGAGGTGTAAGAAAGAGCCTGTGGGCATTTGCAGAGGTAACGTTCCCATGGGATCACATGGGATTTTTCAAATAGAGTCTCTCCCAGCTTGATGTGAAAGGATTTAAACTCTGTCCTTCCATTTTATTTACCAGCCTGCAGGGGACTGGTCTCATCTCCATCACACTTGAGTGTCCGTACTAAGGAGATAGCGCCCCCTCTTGGTGAGTTAAAGGCTATGCTTGCAGAACCCTAACTACACAGGGCCCACAGGCCTCCCTGTACCCTACACCCCACAGAAAGCTTCAAGTAACAACAGCTTTTGGTAAGGACATAATGATTATCATCTCATTTCACTTTGCATAGACCAGGTGAAATAAGGTTTTTTAATAGGAGCAGAAAACATGGGAATTCTGTGAGCAAAGAAGCGCAGACAGAATGGGGAGATGAGGCAAGGCGGGCAGGGCTATAGGAAGGTCAGAGCAGAGCCGAGGGTGGGGACGGGCTGGGCTGAGGTCCTGGCGTGTGGCCCAATGACAGGAAACCTAAAACTGCCAACAGATTTAAGATTGCCGGTGCTGAGAGACACGGGAAGCATTTTTCAAGGATATAAGGAGTGAGAGATCATTAAACTAAGCTACCAGGCCTTCCAAGAGACCGTGGGAGTAATTTCATAAGAGAGGCCCTGACATTGCAAAAAGTCTAAAATAATTCTTTGCTTGGTTACTCACGGTGGGGAGAATGAAGCGGTTGCCAGAAGTAAAAGATAACCCCAAAATGTTGTCTTTTTAACAGAGCAGAATACCTGTGTGTGTAACTATACGGATATGGAAAGAGTAAGAGCAAGAAAGGTAAAAAAGCGAAGTGAAGAGTGCAAAGGGATCCACGGTCAGGGGAGACCAAGGTGGTTTGTTTCCCGACGTTGCAATGGAACTTTCTATGATACAATTACTCTTGAAAAGCCACCTTCGGCCTCCCCTTGGAGCTGTGGCTGATCCCTACCTTCAGGTTCTGGCTCTGGCAGGGGCATGGGCCCCCAGAGCTCTCAGGGAGCCACAGCAAGGCTACATCCACTGTCTCTTGTCCCATGAGTCCTGCCAGCCCAGGGTTCCCCAAGGCATTGCTCCAAGTGCCCTGTTTTCCCACACCCCTCCCGGCTCCCTCTACTTCAGAGCTTCAGAAACCCAAGTGCGTGGGATCACTTCACAGGACAAAAGACCTGCCACTCGGGAACGCTGGCTCCTGTGCTGAATCTTCTGCGCTCCTTCCAGTTACCTCAAAGGCAACATCTAGATTCGGTGCTAATAGGCTTCGGCTCCTGCCTAAGCCTCGCTGCTCGTCCGCTGGAGCGGAGCGGGAACAGGCCCGGGCTCAGCGCGGAAAGCAGCACCTCTGGGCAGGTTCATTGTTTCTATTGCTATGGTTACCAGCGTTTTGTAGCAAAACACGCTGCTTTTCCATTTACTCTGCTGGCACAGTTTTCTTTTCATAGAAGTTTCTTAGTGAAAACAAAAATGGGTTTATTTAAAGAAAAATATTGAGTGCATCGACAGTCAGCACACCTAAGCCCAGAGGCCGCCTGACTCACCTGTTTTGTAAATCGAGCGTCACTGGCACGTGGCCATGCTGATTCGTTTACAGACCGTCTCTGACTGAGCTGTGTTCGTGATCTAGCAGCAGAGTGGAGAAGCTGCGACAGGAACCTTGTGCCCTCAAAGCCTGAAAGACTCACTCTCTGGCCCTTCACAGAAAACATGTATCCATCCCTGGAACAAAGGATGGTCCTGGTGTGTACAGGTGTGGGAAAGTGGAGACGGTGGCCTGGGAATGATTTAAATTGGTGAACAGTGAGCAATGGTTAGGAGCTTGGACCCCATGATGAGACAGCACCAGGTGAACCCCCACTCCCTCACTGACCGTCAAGTCCCTTCTCCTGACCCTGCCTCAGCTTCCTCATCTGTAAAGTGGGATGGCAGGCCCCACCTCCTGCGGCCCTTGTGCAGACTAATGAGATGAGGGGGAGGCACAGGCCCAACACCTGGCATAAAGCAAACAGCCGGACGTAGCCATGGTCATTATTCCGAGTGCAGATGGGGAGGAAGCGCAACTTTTGGCAGCTGGAGTCGGGGCTGTTAAGGAGAGAAACTTTCACAGCGCTGGGAAATTATACTGAGAAGCCACTTAGACTTGGAAAATGTGGGCCCAAAATTGCAAATAGACCACAAAAAAAGGGCTACTCAGACCTGAGAGGGGATGTGGAGGTGAGATCTGGAGGGAGGAGCTAGAAAGGAAAGGGGTTGCTAAGCAACACCTGATGCTGGAGTTGGCAGAAATGGCCAAGGGACTGGGGCATCAATACAGCCACCAAAATCATCTCCCCTGTGCTGCTCCAGAGTCACCGGTACAATGTGCCCATCACAGCTGCCACTGGGACCTGGAATTTAGGGGAGTGAGGACAAGGAGAAGGGGTCCAGCCTTGTGGGGATGATGGGCTCCTGCAGAAGTGAGAAGAGCATCTGCCCGACACCGGGTGGGGAGTAAGAGCTCAGCAGAGGCGGGAAACGAGAGCGGGAGGAGCGGGAGGAGCACCTGGTGAATCGCAGAAATCTTGGGGACGACTTTGCACTTCCCACAGTGGGATTCGAGCATGTCCACCAGCCAACATCTGGGTTACAATGAGATCCTGTGATCCTTTCGAGCCAGAATTGTTTGTGTTCTTAATAAATTTGCTGCGAAAATAGCAGGCACAAGTAAGATATGCCAGGTCCCCAGGCCAGGAGGGGACAGGCAGTGAGGGATGCTGGGAACAACACCTCTAAGGCCTTTGCCCCCTCCTGGGACTCCCAGGGAACCCCAGGGTCTTCCTTCCTGCAACTGGCTCCTTCCCACACCAGACACCAGACAGGTGCAGAGGGGAGGGGACCCCAGGGCAGTCACTCTCTCAGTGGGTGGGAACCTCCACCCTTTGAACAAGATGCTAATTATAACGGCCCCCATGCCCGTCTGTCACCAGCTAAAAATAGGCTGTGTTGTGCTCTCCTCTCCACAGGTGCAGCTGAGTTTGGGGAAATAATGCTGTTTTTAGCACTGGTGCTAGTAGGAAATGACTGACTCCTAGACGCTCAGGAACCTGGTCTGTGTGCACAGGAACTTGCAGGAGCAGGAGGGGCCCCACAGTTAGAAATTCCTCAGACCATCAAGCAGGACCCAGCTCTCCTGCAAGCTCAGTCTTGGGAGCCTCTCCTGGGCTCCGTGTGGTGAGCAGGGTCTGTCATGCTGTGGAGACGTGTGTGGAGGCCCCGCACCAGCAGCCTTACTGTCCAAAGGGCAGGATTCTGCTCAGCAAAGGGCACCAAGGTGCAGAGTTCACCCGGCGTGAATGTTTAATCACCTGCTCCCAGAAAGTGTGTTTCCATCTTTATTACCTGAGGGTTGAATCACTGCCGAGCTCCTCAGGTCACTGGCACGCATTTCTGGTGAGGGGTCAGGGACAAGCCTCAGGAGGCTCTTCCAGCCCAGCCAGAGGCAGATCCGACTCCACGGCACAGAACTTCTGGCTCATGGTCCGCTACTTACTCTCGGGCCCCCTGGGAAGGGCCATCGTTGCTGTCATCTCTGGTTTATGAGAGAAGAGAACCTCTCAATCCTGGGATTATGGCTCAAGGCCCCCCACTTTCCCTCTGCAGGTGGATCCCAACGTGTAACATGCACTCGAGCACAGTGCACCTCAGTCCGCTGTGAAGATACAGATCCTGCTCACTCGCGCCTGGGGGTGGAGGCCCAGCCCCCACCTGCGGGTCCCAGCCCTGCCCCGAGGGCTCCTGGGAACTCGGCTGCTGCCTGCTCTTAGCAGGGCCGGTGGGTCAGAGCCGGGCAGAGCGAGAGCGCAGGGAGGGAAGGGTGGAGGCCAGGAACGAGGAAGCACCTGGGCAACGTATTTCCATTTCGCCTTTATGGGAGCCAGAGGGATGTTAGAATGCTGAGAAATGTCTCCTAAGAAGGTCACAGGGTGGAACCGTTCATGATCAACAGTTAGCTTTCTGAGAGCACAGCCTCTGGAGGCAGAGTCTCTAAGTTCAAATCCCAGCCCACTGCTTACGAGCTGTGTGACCTCAGGCAAGTGATTTACCCTCTCTGTGCCTCAGTTTTCTCGTCTATAAAGCAAGGATGATGGCATTGTCTGCTGCATAGGATCATTGGCCGGATTAAAGCAGAAAGTATCAGTAAAGTTCTCAGCCATGTCTGTACACAGGGGGCAAGGGCTTAAAAGGTTACACAGCAGCAGCAGGATTGCATTTGATGACCCTGGTGACCTTCATTCCTGGCCTATCAGCTCCATGCAGTTTTCTGCTGGGATCAATTCTATCTCCTGGGTCAGATCTTTCCTGCAGAAACATGGGCCGAGAAGGATGCTCTGAGCCATCCCCCTCATCGCCATCACCATCAACAGCCTCAGGTGTCACTGAGCCCATGGCAGGTGCGGTCCATCATCCCTGAGATGGGAAGCACCCTCCAGTTTGCAGAGCACGAGCCTTCTCATTCACCTTCCCAGCATCAGCTGACCCTGGAGGCTGCCCCAGCCTCATCCTGGCCTTCCTGCCTCCCCTCCTGCTCAGGGCCAGGGGCCACCCCTCCCACACAGGGGCCCCTTTCAACTCCTGAATCAGGCACCTCTCTGCCTAAAACCTTCCAGTGCTCCCCAAACTGGGACCAAAAGTTTAGGCCCTGCATCCTCTCAGATCCTGTCTGTGCCCACACGTCCCTCACACCTGCTGCCCTGTCCATCGCTGCTGTGGCCTAGTTCCCAAATTTGTCCCACCTCAGATGCCTCCACCAGGAGTGACCTCCCTAAATATGCCCCCCTTGGCTGCCTCCTCATCAGACAAGGCAGATCAAGTGGCCACTCCTCAAAAGGGCTCCTGACTCCCTAGCTAAAGCTAGCCACCCCCTCCTATGTGCCATGTCACTGCTTCTTTCCTTCATAGGACCTGTCCTGGTCTCCCTTCGCCCTGTGTTCATTTCATTTTCACATTTACTGTCCATCTCTCCTAATTGAATGTAAGATCCGGGAGGACAGGGACACTGGCACTTCTGGTCACCACTGCATCCCCAGCACCCAATAGGTGCTCAGTGACATTTATGGGACAAATGAAGAATCACAGTAGCGCAGGTTTGGGGAGCAGGCCGTGTGCCTTCGTTATAATAGGCAGACATAGCATCACCTTGTGTTTACAGCCTGCTGTGTAGCCACAGGTGCGAAAGCATCTGCCTCCCCGGAGAGAGAAAGAAACACAAATCTAGACACTTAGCCAGAAGAGGGAGCGAAGAGGAGAGATTTAAGAATGAGCAAAGGATGCATTTTCCAGCGTTGAGCAAGAACGTATGTTTCCTCCTGGTCTCAAGATACTCAGTGGAGAACAGCCTAGAAAACGTCAGTGCTTTATCCTAAAGACTAGCCCGCAGTCGAGTGTCAGGGGCTGTAGGAGTGGAGGCTTCAGGATATAATTTCTTTAAATTAAGAAGCAGAAGGAGAAAAAGCCGTGGACCCTGAGCCCAGAGCTTTGGAAGCCACTGGCCACCTGACAGCAGCTGGCAGGGTGGGCGCAGCTCCGGGATCGAGGCCCCCATTTCTCCCCACAGCCCTTTCTGCTCCCCATTTAGGGGTAATCAGCCTTTTCGGGCTGTTTCTCAAGAGCTATTGGAAGCAAAGGTGCCAATTACAGGCTGCATCTCAAAGTGTTCCTACAGAAACCTCTCTTCCTAAGCCCAAAGCCCCGATTCCAGGGCAGCCTCTCCACCTGATTCATCTGTGACCCTCATTGGGAACTCGCTGACCACAGCGGGATGACACTCACAGGGCCCTTACCCGTGCAGGGCTGGGGTTCTGAGTGCTCCCCCATTACCTCACTTAATCCTCACCTGGACGCCGTCACACGGCCCTATCAGGAGCCGCATGTCACAGATGAGCAGAGTCAGGCTGGGCAGGATCCACTCTCCCTGGGGCCCAGGGCTGCAGGGCCACAGACCCAGAGTCCAGGCCCACACCTCTGACCACTGACTACTGACCGTGCACTGACTGTGCCCTCCCTGGTGGAAGAGGGAACTCGGTGACAACCCCAGGCATTGCTCCAGATGCCTCTTTCCAGCAAAAAGTCCTACTCTTCAGCCAGCACCGCCTTACTTATCTTAATACTCAACGACATGCTCACCAATGCTGCGTGTGTGTCTGTTGCCTCCCACAGCAAAAATCCCGTGTTTAATCTTTCTTGCCCACTTATCCAAAAGAGAACTACTGGTGAATGGTTAAGGAACTAGACAAATTGCCACTGTTATCTGTTCCTTAGCACAGTCAGAGGCTGCCTGACTTCCACTGACAAAAGTCTGATTAAATCTCCTTGGTTTCCAAGGCTACAAGTAGGCAGCCCCCGGAGACAGCAATTACACCTGTTTATGTTCTCCTACCTCCCAAACTAACCCTTTATTCCTGAGCATGCACTTTTAGGCATCAGGCATTAGTATAAATTACACCATACAATTATTTGTAATTAAGGAGAAAATGGGTACCGTGCGGCAAAGATGAGCCCTGTTTTGCCAAACTAAATCATGCCTATGCCAGCGTGCCAGCCCGGGGAGGCAGCATGGAACACAATTAACTTTCTTCTGATTTAATGGGAGTTTATGTTGCTGTTTTTCATAATCATAATATCTCAAGGCATATAAACAGTTTTTCTCTAATGTAATTGCATTTCTACCAACAAGATGGCTTGGGTTTAACTATCAACTCAGGCAGAATTAATCATGAGAGTGTATCATGTGGATGATGCTGGAATTTTGCTAGAAAATCCATGCCAAACTGCCTCCACTCAGGAGCTGAGAACTTTGATCCCAAGCCCCTGAGGGAGAACATGCAGCCTCTTCTCTTCTGGAATCAAATTTCAGCCCAATGTCAGGAGGCATAAAGCCACCCAGGTCCCAGTTCTGTGCCTTTGTGCCCCAGAGTTCCAAATCCATCCCCAGCCACATTTTCCCTACTTTTAACATTTCTCCTTTGTACATCGATTTGTTTGAGACACATTAAAAGCTTGACTTTTACATCCCTGATATAATCCCATCTGCTCCAAGCGCCAACCCACCCACGCACAGCCAGAAAGTGCTCAGAAAAACCAGTTCAGGTTGCATTTCAGCTTCTTGATGGCGAGATAAACACAGCAACAGCAATTCTCTGTGTCACTGGGTGTAAGTCAGGTAGTCTCCCACAGACTGCCTGTGAAAAAGACATAGAAGGAACAAAGGTAGCTTTCCAGGTGAGAGATGCCATCGGGGTGACAAGGGACAAGAGAGGAGAAAGGCTGTCCCAGACAGTGTGGTTCGAGAAGGACAGGGGCTGGAATATCAGGAGGCTGAGCAGGTCTCAAGATTTCTGATGAGGCCTCACCCAGGCCCAGCTCAGTTGTAGGTGAGAGGCTCCCCAGGCTGGGGGACATCTGAGCCCCTGAGGCCCCACTCATCTCCCAGGCAGCCACTGAGCTCCCCAGTGGGGTCAGGAGTCCCCACCTGCCTGGGAAAAAATCTGGAAAACTTAGACCAAGACTCGGACCCAGAGGACCATGGAGTCTGCTGTGAATTGTAGGAAAGAAATGTGGCCAGAGGATACTTTGCAGACCCTCCAACTTGGTGAGTGTATAAGCGGGTGAATTAAGTCCTGACCTGAAATCTAATCCATAGCCCCTGCCCACAGGGAATACACACATGTGCACACAGGCATGGTACACAGGTACACACACCCAGAGGCACTCACAAATGAGACCTGTCCCTCCTCCCTCAGGAAGGGTAAAGTGTAAAACAGGCATCACCACGCTTGGTCTTTGAACAACTGTGGGAAGTAATCAAGTGACACCAACTCAGGCCAGCCCAGGACCCCCACCCCCACCCAACCCCCACCCCACCCTCTATTGAGTGTCTCTCAGCCCTGCCTCCATTATTGTGTTTCCTTGATGGGGGGAAGGGAGGGAGCAGAAAACTGAGGCCCAGCCTGGGGAAGTGAGGCCTCAGGAACCCGAGGCCTGAAGGAAGGCAGTGTGTGGTAATGCAGTGTTTTTTAAAACTATGTTGCCCTATACACACACACATACCCAGGTTTGCCAGGTTTATTTATTTTTTTATTTTAAATATATCTTTATTGATTTCAGAGAGAGGAAGGGAGAAGGAGAGAGAGAGAGAAACACCAATGATGAGAGAATCATTGATCGGCTGCCTCCCGCACGCCCCCGACTGGGGATGGAGCCCGCAACCCGGGCATGTGCCCTGACTGGGAATCGAACCTCGATCTCCTGGATCATAGGTTGATGCTCAACCGCTGAGCCATGCTGGTCGGGCCAGGTTTGCCAGATTTAGGAAAAAAAATTGTATTTCAGATAAACAAAGAAAAATTTCTTTGTATCAGTATGAACCAAACACATGGGACACAGTTGTACTAAAAAATTATTTGTTGTTTGTCTGAACTTCAAATTGAACTGGGATTCCTATATTTGGTCTGGCAACCCTTCTCCTCCCCTCCCCTTCCCACACCCGGGGTCATACTTACACACTTTTCTTTCATGGAAATCAGTGTGCTCTACATAAGAGGCAATTAAAAATCAGATCCTACCCCCTAGGCTTTTCTGCCCCAACCCCCAGGGCCCTGAGGCACCCCCATGGATTCTGTGGCCCCAGTTGGGAAAATCACAGGTTCATTGAAAGGGTTGGTGTCCCAAAACCAGACACAGCTTCCCCTAGGTCCAAACCCACCTGCTGGCCTTGTGACCTTGGGTGAGACCCTTTACTCCTCTGAGCATGTTTGCTCATAAGATTCAGCTTACATTTGAATCTGGGTATGTGCACATCTGTGCCTGTTGCAACACCCACCCTCTCACCCCTCCATCTGTTCCTGCCTCTCTCCCACAGTGCTGTCCCCCGCCTTTGGGACAAAGACAGGAGGTTGCTCTTAAGCAGGTTCTCTGAGGGGGACAGAGGATGGACTTTCCCTGAAAGACTCCTGGCGTCTCTCCTTGGATTTGTTCATCTTGCAATTAATAGTGAAGGGGATTTCTTACTGCATCTCCACCTGCCATTACAGAACCACTGGAGGGTTTTAATTAAATTAAAGCCATTCATTAAATATGGAAAGGGGATGGGGAAGACAGCCTGGAAGACCCCTGGCCCTGGTGCTTTTCCTCTTTTGTCATAAAGGAGAGAAAGCTCATCAAAACTGCCTACCCGGGTATGTAATTTAGTGATCTAATAAGCAGCTGCAAAGGACGGTGGCAGGGGGCTTGGCTGGTGGCACACTGGACATTTGCACAGGAAGGATCTGCCTCCCTCAGGCCACGTGTGCAGATACATTGTAGCTGCGGGCCGGGCGTGAGGTTCGGCTTTGGGTATATTCGCTGTTTTCCTTTGATTTTCTTTCTCAGGATTTCTGAGTTCTCCTGAAACGTTAATAACATATTAAGTTTCCAACTTGCTGCTCAAGAAATGAGTTAACGCTAAATAATCTTGAAGATCCAGTTCGTATATTTGCAGACAGATAAATACAGAGAGCACCCACTGCTATTTTGTGTTCATACACCTTGATCTGGGATGATTTTTCTCTCTGTTGGTCTAGAATTGTGAATTTAAGTGTTGAGACCTGCATCGCAAGAATGGTTTCCAGTCTGTTGGTTTAGGCTGGGTAGGCACTAGTCCTGTCCCATCCTGTCCAGTGGCGGTCGTGACATTTTAGACATCTCCTCCCTCAAATCTGGGAATTCTCTCCACTCAGACCACTTCATCCTGAATGCTTCAGACTCTCTTAATGTGACTTTGAAACACAAGTCCACATCGCCCAGTGGCCCTGGCTCCTGATTCATAGCTTCATCTTATGAAAAACCTGGTCCATAGATTTGCACACCTTGACCCTGCTTGAGACTTGGGTAAATTCTACCCAAGCCCCAGAATCATGTCATGAGCAGCTCGAGCATGTGTGGGGGCCGGCCCATCCCCCAGGGACCAAGCCATACCCACGAAGTGTTTGGCCAGGTGGAAGGTTGATATGTCAGAGGAATTTAAAGATATCATCAACTTGGTTACCTGTCATACACTGTGCTCCCGTGTTACCTAAGTCCAGGAGTTGGTCTGCAAGGGGCGCTGTGTGCACCTGCTACCCAGGTGAAGCAGGTCTCTTGGACAGAAGTTTCCAGACTGGCAAATAAGGTCTTAACCATCAATGTATCTAGCAAATGCCACGTTCCAATAAACAGTAGCTGTTTGGACCCAGTCCTTTAGAATATTGAGTTAATTCAGCATTTCTAAAAGCAGGTGGGCTTAGTGACACTTGAGTATACAAGATAATTGTATATGTCATGTCCATAGGTGTTATTTAGTCTTAAGGTATGTTTTTTTTTAACACATATGAGGAGAAAATAGAAAACATGGACATGTGAGCTCCACAATTTCACAGCCACAATTACATGGGTTGAGATTTCATTTTAAAAAGTGAGTCCGTTTAAAGAAGAATATTAAATGGTAGGAGAAGGGTGTCCTGAGATGGCCCAGAACATTTGTGAGGGGGCATGCTGATGGGTGACGCTCGGGAAATGCTGAGTTATTGGCAGGCCCAGTGTTTGGGCACCAGGATTAAGTCTCATCGGTCTGGGGAGGCCACACGCCTACCCCACTGGAGTCGCAGAGGGGTGTCAGGGTGACCTCACCCCTGGCCCAGCACGGAGGAAAGGTTGGGTCATGGAAAGACACTGTGTCTATTTTTCCTCATACATCCCCAGATTGATGTTGGAAAAAACAAGCTTGGGTTGGCTGGCTGGGCTTCACTTAAAATACAACTGGCTCCTTCGGCCCTTCAGGGTGATGTCTTCCAGATTCTCACCTCCCATCCGAGCTGTTCGTCTGCATCAGGGTTGGGCTTTAGAAGAAGTTTAGATCACATGATTTGGTATAAAAGATGCTGATTTATAGAGCCTCTTCATTTACGACTGTTATTGTCCCGAATGGGAGGCTTAACATGTAGGTCTACTAATGCTTAGATGCTTCTGTCATTTAAAAGGATTGTTGAAATTGCACTTTAATAAATCTTTTGACTGGCTTATTTGGGCAGGGGTGAGTGCATCTAGCGAGTAAGTATGCAAGGGAGCTTATAGGCAAAAGCCCCCAACAGCTAATTGCAGCTGAAATTACTAGGATGGAAACATAAGCAGTGAAGACCCTGATCCTATGCCCCATAAAAATAAGAAACGGTTCCGTAGGCTGTCTGCTTTTTGCCAACACGGCATTGGGAGCTGCTGGCCGCAGGGGAATTATTCACCAGGTGGCGGCCCCCCGCATTCGGGGAAAAGGCTCGGGCAGGTCAGTGGGCAGCCAGCCTCTGCTCCTTTTTGCTTCTAAGGTGGCCTCTGGAGACTGAGAGAGGGCGAGCTCTCATCACCAACCGCTTCGTCCTGGTTTGTGAAGGGCAGGCGATAGGCTGATCCTGCCTGGAGGGCCCTGGATTCACGCATGCAACAAATATGTATTGAGCACCTACTATGTGCTGTGGTTCTCAGCCATCTATCTGTATGAATCACCTTATTTAACCCTCTCAACCCAAGAGATGCCTGGCACCACTAATCCCACTATATAGACAAGGAAACTGAGTTAAATGGAGGTGAAACAATTTAACCGGGTGAGTGAACGGCACAGTCGGAGTACGAGCCATAGTTCGTTTAACTTCAGAGTCTCTGTTTTCATCCCTCTGCCATCTTGCCTCTCCTCCGAGGAACTGCAGTGGCTCAAGCCAGATACTGAGTCCTAAAAAGTCATTTATTTCTGAACCATTTGTCAAAAGACTTTCTTTTCCCCACTGAATTTCCTGGGCACCTCCGTTGAACAGCAATTGAATGTATATGAGTGGTGTATTTTGGAGTCTCTCCTCTGTTCCACTGATCTACGTATTTTTCCTTAAGCCACTACCACCCTCGCTTGATCGCTGTAGCTTTATAGTAAGTCTTGAAATCAGATAGTATAAATCCTCCAACTTTGTTATTTTAAAATTTATTTGACTATCTTAGAGCCTCCGTGTTTTCATGTAAACCTCATAATCAGCTCATCAATTTCTAAAAATGCCTCCTGGAATTTTGGTTGGGATTGCATGAAATCCATAGCTCAGTTTGGGGAGAATTGACATCTTAAGGACAATAGTTAGTCTTTTAATCCAGGAACCTGGTACGTCCTCTTACTTATTTTGGTGTTTAATTTCCATTGGCAATGTTTTAGAATAGAGGTCATGTGTATATTTGGTTAAATAAATTCCTAAGTATTTTTAAGTTTTTGATGCTACTGCAAATGGTATTTTAAAATTTCATTTCCCAATTTTTCATTGCTAGTATATGAAATTTAAATTGATGTTTTCTATTGATCTTCTATCCTGCAATCCTTCTAACTTACTCTGTACTTCTTGTCAGTTATTCTGTTGATTCTTTAGGACGAGTGTCTCTTTTATCCAATCACAGTCCCCTCCCTAGAAATAACCGCTGTGATCTGTGGACTGTATCTTCCCTGATCCTTTGTCATATATTTTCCCCGCATAGATATGGCCCATTCAAAAGGCATAATATTTGATCCTATTTCATGCAGATGGTATCAAACTGTTATCATTTTTCAACTTGATTTCATTCTTCAACTCACTTTCACTCACCACCATGTCTTGAAGACGTTTCCAAGGCCATAATAAAGATCCACAAATTCACTGCCCAGTGTTCTACAGTGCAGAGAAACCTGTATTTATTTAGTTGTTCTTTGGTTGAGGGACATTTAGTTCAATTCCAGTTTTTTGCTATTCGGAACCCTACTGCAATGAACATCCTCAAACCTACCTCCTTTCCCATGGGGGTAAAATTTTCCCTGGGACAGGATGTGACTAAGGGCAGACTAACGGAGTCATCTGCAGAGATGCTGACCTCCCTCTGCGGGGGTCTCCTGGTGAGACTCAGATCTCCAGGGCACCGTGTTGAGTCCGACAGGGAGGGGATGTATGTGCATGGGCACCCACATTTGGGGAGGTGTGGATTTGTACCCAGGTGTGATGGGGTGGATCTCAGGGCCCTGCAGAGCTCTGAGGGACACTCGCATCCTCCTGGCAGCCTCCTTCCCATCCCTCTCTCCCTCCCCCATCCCGCCCATGCTCCTCAGGCCCTACAGCTGTGCCCCTCCTGCTGTGTCACTGAGGGTCCCCTCAGTGGGGAGGAGGAGGGCTGCCTGATGGATGGGTCTGCAGGAGATGCTGCTCATTTGTGTTTTCCAAGCTGGGGTCCAGCACTGCTGGGGTGTCAGCAGCCCCTGGGAAGTGCAGGGATGGAGAGGAGGCTTCCTGTGGTTGCCCATATTTCACAGGTGGCTTTTTGGGGTGCACATATGAAGCTGCCCTCTTGAGACAAGGGGTTCAGTTCCAGAGAGAGGGTTTCACCCATGACCCAGCGCCTCCTGCGAACCTCACGGGTGTTCTGGATGGAAAGGATTGGAGATCGCTCCCTCAGGGTCTGCATGTGAAGCCTTGGGCTGAAGACCCTTCTCTGGCTGGCTGGAGCTCTGTGATCTTGGCTGAGGCACCTCCCGCCTCTCAGACTCCCTCTCCTGCTCTGGGGTGAGGAACCACAGTGGGCATCCATGATTTCTGTCCCTGTGTGTCCATTGCTGTCCCCACAGGGGATTTCAGCTCTCGTCGCTACCCCCTTTGGGCCTAGTGGTTTTCCCCTTGCCCATCTTGTCATCTGGAGAGAGGGGAAATTGAGGCACTGATTTCCCTCCTCCAACCCGATTAATACGAAAGTGCACAGCGATGATGTGTGGCGGCAAAAGGGGAGCCATTTATATCAATTAACAGAAACAAACATGTGCTTTGTGTAAACCCACAATGAAGACTGATCTTGGATCCATGAAGCCCAGCAGAGAATCTCCGGATTAAGAGCCCCTGGAGCCTCCTGGAGGGAGTGGGGATTTGGGGGTACTACTAGAATTGCATGTCATACCTTCTCCTTCCCACAAGTCCCAAGGAAACACATCCAGGAATCAAGAGAAATGTTCAGGGAAACATGTCCAGGCAAAGCCACACCTCACTGTTCCCAAATTTCAACTCAGCCAAGCTAGAATGCTGTTTATCTTGTCCACCCGTTTCTCCACCGCCACTGCCCCTATGGGCTGAGCCCCACCATCCACCAGCCTCCTAGGTAATTACAACAGCCTCCCCTTGTCTCCTGGGATCTACCCCAACCCCTTCATTCAACACACACTGCAGTCAAAGTGAGTTTTGAAAATGCAAATCAAATCATGTTACACTCTGCTCTGAAACCTTCAATGCCCCCCCAATGCTTTTAGAATAAAATCTAAACTCCCCATCATAGCCTCCAAGGCCCTGCATAGTCTGGCCCCCTCTCAGACTCATCTCCCTCACTCTCCCCTGGCTCACTCTGCTGCAGCCACACTGACCTCACTGCTCTTCCAACTCACCAAGCTCAATCCTGCCCCAGGCCCTTTGCACTTGCTATTTTCCACATCTTTTCCTTTGGCTCGCTCTTATCTTTCATGTCTCAGCTCAAACATGACTCTCCCACCCCACTCAAGCTAATGCTATTTATCCCTTTCACATCCATTCAATCCAAAAAACATCTGTTGAACATCTCTTGTGCACCAGCCAATTCTAGGCCCTGAGGATACAACAATAAATAAGACAGACACAAACTCTGTCTCATGGAGCTACATTCTAATGTGTGGAGGGTGGGTAGAAAAATAGCAAACAGTTAAAAAATGACCCATAAATTGTCAAGTGATGACATTTGCTGTGAGAAAAATGAAGAAGGGAAGGGGAGTGAGGCTATCATCAGAAACCAGGTGGTCAGGGTGGACTTCACAGAGAAAGAGATACTCAAACAAAGACCTGAGGGAGGTCAGAGAGGGAGGCATGTGAGGATCTGGAGAAGAGTCTTCCAGACAGAGGAATTAACAAGTGCAAAGGCCCTGGGGCCAGAATGTGCCTGGTGTGTTTCAGGAGCAGCAAGGGGCCTGCAGGTGAGAGGTCAACTAGTGTCATGGGCAGTGTAGAGATGAACTAGGCAGAGTGACTTTCAACTAGACACAGTGGGAATTGTGCCTAAGGCTCACGATACTTTTAGGAGCCTGTAAAAATACTTTAACTTCTTTGAAAATCATGAAAGAAGAAATGAATATAAGCCATCGTGGAATATATTCATCTTTAGACCAACACAATCATAAAACAAATCTTAATTAATTTATTTTTTAGAAAAAAAGGGGCCCACAAAGATTGGCGGTAGGACTAAGTGTTTGCTTGGACATGGTTTGCTTGGACAAAGGGAGGCATTTAGAAAGGCTCCCAAATTTTGATCCTGGCATCTGAAAGAATGGGTTGGTCATCTTAAGGAAGATGGGTGAAGACTTCAGTCTTGGCTGACTTAGTTGGAAGTACTAAGGCAGGCCTAAGATTACAGGCTTTGGGGTTGAATCCTGGATCTGGGACCACCTGGCAGAACAACCTTGGGCAAAGCCCTTTACCTCTCTAAGCCTCATGTCCCTCCTCTGTTAAAAATGGGCATAAAAATTGACATCTTCTCTGAGTCATCATGGGGATTAAATGAGACATCGTATGTGCTTAGCCAAGGGTTCAGCATATAGTAGGTGCCTAATAAATGGGAGCTGAGTCTTAGATTTGAGAAACCTAAGGGTAGAATTTGAGAGAGATGGTGGCACCAGAGATGAGGTGAATTTGAAGCTGTGAGCAAAGAGGAGCTGCCCAAGAGAGCAGGTGGGAAGAGAAGGGTAGGGGGCAGAATCCCGGGACATGTAACATTAAGGGTCAGGAGGAGAGAGACAGTCAGCAAAGGTGATGAGAGAAGGAGGAAAATCCTGACATCGGGACCTCAGAAGTCAAGTGAGTAATCGGCATCAGGAAACCGAAGGTCAGTTACCAGGGTTGGAACCTGCAGAACAGTCCAGAATACGTGGTGGGGAAAGTATTTGGAAAGAAAATATATCGTGGATATCTGTGGTTTTGAGCAGTTTCTAAGCCCTCTCTTTTGTATTAATTATTCATTCATTCAACCAACATTTACTTGGCTCATTCCATGGTGTGCTAGTCTCAGGGTCACCCACGTAGACAATTTCTGCTGCAAGGTTGCTCTGGAAGGCTCCTGGTTCCCACCTGTTCTAAGTCTACCTCTCAGCCTTCTTTGACCATCTGAATATCCTGTCTGCTTCCAGGAAATTCCCATTTCACCCCAGTTAGCCAGATGCAGGTTCTGTTGCTGGAAACCGAATGGCTGGCTCACATGCTTGGTCCATGTGTTTCGCGTGGGGATGACTCCCACACCCTCCTCCGGGTGCGCATTCGGCCTAACCGGCCAATCAGAGCAGCCAGTCCTTTGTCGGGATGAGTGGTGCTCACTTTCGCCCAGGGAGGGTCGGGCTGGGATATTTCTGAGACGCTCACAAAGCAGAAAGTGTCTTTCCACTGGGGTTGCTGAGGCGATGGGACAGCACTGAGGAATCAGGGGTGAGAAATGGAGACAAATCCTTTAAAGTAACATTCCAGTTCCTGGAGCCAGCGCTTCCTAAAACCCCTGGCCTTGCCCGTTGCTGGGCCAATAACTTCTCTTTTTGGCTTACGTCACATTGAATTGGGCTTACATCATTTTCAATAAAATAAATAAAAAACAAACAAACAAACTTGCTCAATACAAAGACTACAGCACTCTAAAGTGAGAGACAATGTCCATGGACGAATGGCTCCACAGACAGATGTTATAACTAAATGGGAGAACACAGCACACGCTAAGTCTTCCATATTTGTGGCTTGCCTCCCATCTCCCAGGCGGAGTCACACGTGAGCTTGGCAGCAAGGAGACCAGGACAGGAGCTGCCGGCTATTTTTTTCAAATCAACATTCCAAGGTCAACGACAGGAGTTTTATATCCCTCTGCTTGCTAAACTCATATACCTTCCCACATCAGCTTTTTATCACAGTCTTGGGCCACCCAAATTATTCCAAAGTAGGCATCCTAAATTCTAAGAAGACAAGCAAAGCTAGTGTTAATGAAATGTTTAATGCCTGTTATAGCTCATATGTTAGTTTTACATCAAATTTATGGGCCTGGAGAGGTACATTTATAATGTATGATGTTATGTTTTTATTACATTGGAGGACTCACATATAATTAACATGGACTGTCGATTTATAGCCATCTCTATAAGACTTGGAGTGCAATTTCATTTCTTTTAAATATTTACAGAGCTTTAAAGCTATAGCTTTACTTTACGGTGTATTGTGACATAGCACGGTCCTGCCTGTGCCGTGTTTGATGCTGAGCCCTTGGTTAGGAAACAGCCCCAACTTGGGTCCTTGGGGGACATGAGCAGTGTCCCGACCACCGTGGAAGGGTGGGTCCAAGGGCAGAGCCTGGGGGGGGAGGACATTTACGTGAGACGACCCCCACTGAGCGGGCAGGCAGGGCTGCCTCAGGGCCCAGAGGAGACCCAGCCTGTGAGCCACGAAGCACAGAGACTTCGGGAAAGAGGCGGGACTGGGCTGGGTCTTGAAGGGCAGATGGGGCCTCAGGAGACAGAGGAGCTGGGGCGGAGATGGCAAGGGAACCATGTGATGTTATCCATGGGACAGTTGCCATCCCTCTGAAGATGCTGCAGTTGACGTCCTCAAGCTCAGATGTCATTGTTATTTCTCCAATAAATCGTCCCAGACACTTTTGGGGAAGAGGAATGAGAAGGACAGAGCATAAATCCACAGAGAGGTGGCAGGCTCTGTGCGCGGAGGAGGGAGAGTCCCGATAAACATCTTGTTCTAACTCTGAAGGTGTCAGCGGGGGCTGAAGGTGGGCCTGGCCCGTGGTCGGCTCTGTTTAAAGCTCCTTCCTCCCAGGAATCTGTGTCCTGTAATTAAACAAAAGATCCCCACAGTCAGGAAAGGGGTGTGTGTGTGTGTGTGTGTGTGTGTGTGCGCACGCGCGCGCCCATGGATGTGGGTGTGAGCAGGAATGCGTGTGTCTGTGCACATTGTATATTCATCAGTTATTTTTTTTGTTCAGGCAATATTTATCAAATATCTACCATGGCTTGGGATTGTGTTAGACCCTTGAGTCAGTGGTTAAAATGGCAGACAAGAGACAGATGAAAACTAGTAACCAATAAAGTTAATTTTATGATGGTCTAAGGGTGACGAGAGAAACTAACCAGGCAATGTTTTAAAGATTAATGGAGGAGCAGGGACACCCCCTCTCCACATAGACAGGAGGGTTGTGAAGGGCACTCCTGAGATGGTGACACTGAAAGATGCAAATCTCCCCTAAAAGTCTGTCTCCAGTGCAGGCCCTGGTCACAGCTCCAAGCTCTGGGCTCCAGACACCAACTCGACATCTCCCATGAGGTCCATTCTTCCCCCAGGACCACGTGGCTGAAGGGACACTCTTGCCCAAACCTGTCCTTCCCTTTCTCAGTCTTTCCCAGCTCAGGCCATGGCTACACCATTTACTGAAAGATGGAAGAAACCAGTGTGGGAAGAGCCAGGGAAGGAGCATTCCAGACAGAGGTGCAGCAAGTGCAAAGGCCCTGGGGCACAAAGCTCTCCCCCTAGTGGAGGAATAGAAAGGAGGCCAGGCCACAGCCAGCCCTTGAGGAGGAAGCCCCGTGACCACCACCCCATCATCACCCTCCCCTCTGCTGACCTCCTGCTGGGGGTCACCCAGGAGTGAACACACACTGCCTCTGTGTATCACATCCCAGCGAAGGGTCTGCAAGCCACATCCTCCTCCCAAGGCTGGGAGCTCAAGCAACACCCCAGCATCCAGGGGCCCAGCAGCTGCTGGGTAATTCTTCAGCCCCAGACATGTGTCTGCCCAGATCCCATAATCCCTGACCTTTGGGGCCCAAGTGTCAATTGTGCCTGATCTGAGAGGAAGGGGGAGGGGCAGAGTGAGAAAGAGAAGACAAGCAAATAGAAAAAACTTAGAGGCCCTGGAAGAGGCACCTATTCACCAGTTGGTAGGGCCCGTGATGCACCGGGACAGGCCTCACCAGGCTAGGCTTCCACCACCAATTCAACAGATAGAACCCACTGCAGGGGTCACAGCTGGGCAGCCAGGGTCAGATCCAGCCCAAGGTGTGTGCAAGGGGTGGAGGGGGTCCAACACTTGCAGCAAGGGGTAAATCAAGATGGATAGCAGTAGCAAATACACGGCACTGCCCAGCGGGTGTCTGCCGTGTAAGTTCCTGCTCTGGTGAATGCCCTGTGGTCCTGCCCTCATTTGCGGGCAGAGCCCGGGACCCTCTAGCTGTGACTGATGAAGGCCTTATCGGAGCCACTTTTGGATACCTCCATCCACCCGTCAGCCAGGGCATCCAGGAAGTCAGGTCTCTGGTGTCTCCTCCTATCACAGTTCTGGGAACTAGTCCCCTGCCAGGAAGCTTCAGCTGACAGGGTATCGATCAGTATTGGTTGATGGGAGCCTTGAGCTGCCCAGGCTTCCTGCAGTACCTCTGCGATCCTGGCTCCAGGAACCTGTGCTCCCAAGGGCCAATCAGAGCATTCTGGAGGCTTCTGCAGGAGGCGGGCAGGTCAGCAGCGGGGCACACGAGGAAGAGGACCCCAGGGGAGTCAGCACCCAGGGTTGTGCTCTGCCACCATCCTGGCCTCAAGAGTCAGCATTCTTACTTTTCAGTCTCCATTGTAAGTAATTAATAGTGGCAGTTCACTTGGTGCTTTACAAAGGCACAGTAACTCACATGTCCTGGGTCTCGGTCTCACGCTGCTGAGGCTGTGGCCCACACCAGGGTCTCCTCCCCTCCCTCTGTCCCCACCCTCCCTCCTGCTGCCCAGCCCACTTCTGTTTGAAGCCACGTGTCCAGCTCCAGGGGGATCACCTGGGCAAAGCCAGGCACAGGATCCACCCCTTTCCTGTGATTGGTGGGTGCTGAATACATGTGACCAATGGGTGTAAGGGGAGCCCCCCCCCCACCAGGTTCTGGAGAACTTCGTTCTCAGAAAAGGATGAGGCCTCTCAGGACAACAAAAATAAATAAATAAAATGCAAATTAAACAAGAACTCACACACATTCCTTTTTGCCCGAATCTCTTCGTTCCTGCTTTGCATATTGTCATCTGGCCCGTGTCCCACCTCCCCGACCGTGGCCCTGGCCCAGGCCCTCAAACCCTTGACCCTGCTGTTGCTCCTCCTGAGCTCTCCGCCACCCCACTCCCCGCAGTTCTCTCCACCCGAGGCACAGGGAGATTCAAAAGCCCACTCAGGTCCCTCTGCTGGGACATCCCTGCTGCCACCTCACTCATAGCAGAAGCCAAAGCCCCCACCGAGGCTCGGGAGCAATGCACCGACCTCGCTCCTCTCCAGCTTCTCTCTGCCCACCTGGAACCTGCCACACCAACCCCTGCAGCTCCTGCGACTCTCCAGGGGTGCCACCCAGGTATCTGCCCGGCCCTCCGCCTGGAGTCCCCTGCCTACCCCCATATCCAGCTGGCTCCTCCAACTCCCCCAGGTCTCTGTTCACAGGTCACTGGTCCACAGAGATCCCTTCCAATCTCCCTTGCTGACAGAGCACCTCTGTTACTCCTGGTCCCCTTCCCTAATGTACTTTTTATTCCTAAGATTTATCCCAATATAACATTTTATTTTATAGTTAATCATTTACTTGTTCAATGTCTGCCTCCTATCATTGAAACGTAAACTCCAAGAGGGTGAGAATTTAAGGGTCCCCCCCCCACACACACACTGCTGTATTCACACTGCCTAGAAATGGCACTTGGCACTTAGCAGGAGGCCAACAGATAATTGTTGAATAAATGAATGGGGGGGGAATGAAGATAGGCAGCAGGTTGCTGAAGGGCTGCACTGGCTACCACTCCTGTGGAGCCTACTATGTGCAGTCACCACTTCGAGGGCTCTATGTGCTCTTCCTTCATTCGTTCACCTATCCACTTATTCTTTATTATTTCACCCAAACAAGTCTTTACTGAGCACCTATTATATGCCAGCAACTATTATGCTAGGAGTAAGCAATGAGCAAAACAGACAAAAATCCCTTTATTCAATCCTTTTATTTTCATAAAATTTTCATGGTGAAAACCAGACAAAGAGCAAGAGAGGAGTAAAACACATGGTGTGTTTGATGGCGGTAGGTGCCATGAGGAGAGCCGAGGGGGAGAGGTAGAGACGTGGCGAGGGGTTGAGCTGGGATTTTTTTCAACGGGATGGCCAGGTGCAGCCTCACTCAGAGGAGACATTTGAGTGCAGACCCCACGGAGACTGGGGAATCCTCCCAACAACCCTGGGGGGAAGAGACCATTATCATCTCTATTTTCCACATGAGGACAGTGAGGCTCAGAGGGATTGAGTAACTTGCCTACAGCCACACAGCTACTGAGTGGCAGAGCCAGCTCCAACCCCCGTCCCTCCCAGTCTGTTTGCGACTCTGCTCCTGCTAGTCTCACCCAGACCCACAGGGCACTCTGAGTGTGGGGGTGTCCTGGGCTGAGTGCCCCACCCCCAGCTCTGGGGCTACTGTGGCAGCTGCCAAGGAAGGAAATTCATGCTTCCTCTTGGGGCCTCTCTCTTCCCAATTTTCTGACAACCGGGGAGAAAAGATGTTGCAGCATAGCTAGAATTCATTGCAATATTAATTCTGGAACCCCATTTTCAGTGGATAATTGAATCACTTTTTAATTACAAACAGAATATCTGCTCATCGCCTGTGCGTGAGCTCAGGCGGGCGCGGAGAGCAGAACAATGAAGACAGCTCTGCGGGACCGGCCCAGCCTGGCGTTTCCCTCCAGCTCAGTTCCCAGCTGTCGGGATCAATACAGGCCGCCCCGCTGGGGCCCAGCACCAAGGGCCCCCTCCTTTGTCGGGTCTGAAGGTAGCGAGCATGTGTCCAGGTGACCCTCCTGCCCACTCACCAGACAAACCCCTGCAGGTGCTCCGCCTGCAGGGTTCTGAACAAAGCGGACAGCTGTTCAGACACATATTTGTTCCCAACAGCCCGCCTCCTCCCCAGCCCGTAAAACTGCTCAAAAGGAGGCACGCCAAGTTTCCTTCAAAACAAGAAAAAGAAATCACTTTTGAGGTTCAGGCTGCAGCGAGGCCGGCTCAGTGAGGCAGCAGGTGGTCCTGACTGGGCTCCCGCCCCATTGCAGAGCCCGCCCGGGGCACAGTCCCAGCTGGAAGAGATTGCTGCAGACTCTCCCTTCCTGGAGACTGGGTCTGTGGCATCCCTGTCTGAGGACGGTGCTCCTGTCCCCTGCTGCTGGCTCCCTTCCCTGCACTCTCATCTTCCGCCACCTCTGGCTGGAGTGTCCAAGTGTCCAGGACCAGAAGAGTCAGCACCAAAGGGAGGCAACCTCCTGGGGAGAACCTCCTGGCCACTTAGTAGGTGCCACCTGGAGACCATTCCCAAAACTCTGGTGTCCGAGTGACTGAGGCAGAATAGCCTGGTGGGCAGACTATGGAGCCACAGGGAGCTGCTTCAGGTGCTGGCCCCATGGCTGACAAGGGCTGAGCACCCGCTGCACAGGAGCAGCCTGGCCCTGGGCCGGGAGGGGGCCCATGTGACCCGGGCTGAGCCCAGAACCACCTCGGAGGGCATGGGCGCAGATGGTGACAGCAGCCCCGAACAGCCCTGCCCTTCAGAGCCGCCCTCCTGAAAGCACCTTCTGTTGGTTCCCTTCTTCCCCTTGACCCTCTGCCCCAGCCGGCCCCTCCGCCCCTGCCCTGGGACACATGGCTCTCGGCACAGTGCCCTCCCAGGAGCAGATGGCAGCCCCGATACCCACGTCAAGCCCTGCCCGCCTTTCACATGAAAATGGGGGAGATGGCCAGCCAGATGTCCCCAAACCAGCCTGGCTGGGCAGTGTGGACTCAAGGCCACATCCACACCAGGTGCCTGGACAGCCCTGGACAAACGGCCTCTGGTAGGTGCCTCTCCCTCCTCTGGCCTCGGTCCCTGTGAGCCCTGTCCATTCTCTACCCATAGAAATCACATGTTTTCTCCCCCTCCCCTTGTCATCTGGGGCCACAGGGATGGGAACACTCAGCAGGCTACACTGTCCAGCAGCCTGGTGAGTGAGAGGAGAGCCTTTCCATTTAAAGTGAAAGCCACACCCCTGTGGCGAAGGGCAAAACAGGGCATTGCTCCCTACCAAGATCATCTGCCCCCCGAACCTGGCACAGCCCTCCTTCTCTGTGTCCTCCAAGGCCCTGGGGCAGCGGAGAAGGGGCGGTCACCCTGCTGTTCATACATGTGTTCATCCATCCATTCATTCAGCAGCACTGTGGGATCTCCCCAGTCAGAAGCAGGGGTGGCAACAGTCTACTCATAGGTGGTTGGAGGATCAATGAGACAGTGCTGGGGGCACATGGCACGACCTGGCTCAGAGGACACGGTCACCGGTGTGTCTTCTCTGGCCTGGGCTCTCCCTGGGTGCCATGGGAGCTGTGGGAGGTTCTAAGCAGGGGGGACATGATCAGATTTGGGTTCCAAAGGGATCCCTCCAGCTGCATGGACAGTGGACTGTGGGCAGTGAGGCGGGAACAGGAGCCCAGGAGGCTCCTATAGACAGGAGAGCAGCTGCCCAGAGAGCCTCCTGTTGGCCTAAGTCAGAGTTGGGGAGACAGAGCCCGACACGACCTGCTCTGCCCTCCACTCTGCAGCCAAGCCCCAGTTCACCACCCTGAACCTGCGGACGGCACCTCCACCAGCCCACTGGGGCCAGGAGACGAGGCCTGGCCTCGTGTCCCCAGACAGCCCTCAAGCCACTCGCTGCCAGTGTCTGCAGTGTGAAGGCGGGTCCCCCCGCCTGACCGTGGGTCCTACACTCACAGAATCCATGTGCTCCTTGGGGTCCAGCCAGCGCAGGGCCCGGGGCCCGCATGGCTCTCAGGTGGGAGGCCCTCGTCGGAGAGCCTCCCCACGGCGGCAAGCTGGCTCAGAGAGGGGCAGAGGCTTCATTCTACTCCCAGGTTCCCAGACTCTATGGGCAAAGACCAAAAAGCAAGAGCCAGGGTTCCTGCCCTTCAGGGACCTCAGTTTTCTCATCTGCTAACTGCAATTATGGGAGAAGACAAGAGTCACTTGAGAGAATTCTGCCAAGACTGTGGGCCTGGAAGCCGATGGTGATTGGATTTCCCTGCCCACCGTCTCTCCCTTGTCACCCTCTTATGTCTCCTCTGAAGTTACCTTATTTATACATTTATAAATATTCATAATTTATTCTCTATTTTCTCCCAGAATGTGAGCCCCATGAGAGCAGGGAACTTGCTTGTCATGTCTACTGCCAGATTTCTAGGCTCTAGAATAGCAAGTCCTGGCACATAGTAGGGCTTCAAAAATATTTTTTGAGTGAATGAATTAATTGGGAGGAGAATAGATGGGCTTTATATGACCTTGACCCTGCTCTTTGTGTGGCCTTATCACACATCATCCTCCCCTTCACTTATTCTGGCTCAAGACTTCCCAGAAATACCTGCTCTTCCCTTTCCTGGAAACCTCTTCTCCATATATATCTCATGTCTTGCCCCTAATCTCCTTCAGGTGCCTGTACAAATGACACCACCTCAGGACGTCTCTGACAACTTTGTCTAAAACTGCAAACTATCTCCAACTTCTGGAATTTCCTATCCTCTCACCCCCACTGTGGCTTTCTTTTCTCCATAGCACTTAGCATCTTCAACTATAACGATAACTTCTCTATTTTGTTTATTGTCTCACACTGCCCACCAGAAAATCAGCTCCAAGAGGTCAGGGATTTTTTTCTATTTTAATGGCTGATCTACCCAATGCTTTTAGAACAGTGAGTGACAGGCACATAGTAGATGATCAGTAAATATTTGCTGAGTGAATGAATGAACCGAAGGTCAGACAAAGGAACTGGGGTAAGTGAGCTAGGGTAAGCAGAGAGGACTTCCTGGAAGAGGAGACTTAGAGTTGGAAATGATGGGATTAGAAGAGGCATAAAGTTGATGGGGGAAAACACCAGGTAGCGTAAAGGATTCAAAACCAAACAGTTTCCCAGAGTCTGGAGCTGGAATATCACAGGTGCAATCTTGTTTTTTGTCTGCCCCACCCCCCCAAATACTTAGATCTTATGCTGTCTGACAATGGCTCTTAGAAAATTTATTCAATGTTTTATTCATCCTTAAATTCTTTAAAGCTGCAAATCAAACAGTTACCGTGTGCTTTGCTAACCATGTTTCAGGCTCCTGTGTTGCAAATAACTGCTCTCTTTTGCATACCAAGCAGACCTTTCTCTGTCCCAGGAAAATGGATTTCTCCTGGTGTTCATTGCTCTAAGTGCATCCACAGTGAGGCAGAGCAAACATCTTCTCTTCCTGATTTGCATTATGCAAACCCTTAATCTCCTCAAGTTTCTAAAAGCACAGTGAATGATTCACAGATGCCAGGAAATGCACGGCTCGATCTGCTGGTCCATATAAATTAGATTTATTGGGGGGGAAAGAAAGGAGCCTTGATATTGTAAACCATTGGGGAATAATCACCTCTGAGTGTGGAGGCCCCATAAATTTGCTTTTTAGGGGAAAAAATGGGGCAGCTGACCACACACATATTGCTGGACTTGTATTCTCCATTCAGTTATCAAAATGAAGAGGACAGTGGACTTCTGTCTCGAGCAAACCCGTGTGCTGTCTGGGACGGAACTCGTCCTGTGTGAACTGGGGGGAAACTGGCCTAAGAAAGGCCCCTGGAAGGCAAGGCAGGGAAACAGGATGCTCAGGGTTGTAGCAAGAGCACAGTAAGAGAGAGCTGGCTTTGAAGCCCAGCTCTGCATCATCATTACTTTGTGACATCAGGCAGGTTACTAACCCCCTCTGGGCTTTAGTCTCCTCCCCTGCCATTGAGCTTGGAAACTACCATAAGGTGAATCTGCAGACCAAATGGGTCCACTGTGATTTGAACTTGGATCAAGTTTATTACCTAATCTCTTATTTTTGAATAAGGCAAGAGGCCATAGTGGTTTCTGGCCACCAGACCTTTTTCCGTTGTACAGATCACGTAACATTTCGGTACACTGCCCATCCACTTCATTTCTAAGGACACCGTGAGGAACAAGCCATGCCAAAGCTTTCCCGAGACATTCTGATCGCCACATCTTTTCTTTGGGAAAATATGGTAAGTATGGCCACGTTGTCTTTGGGGGATAAATACTGTCACTTGTCCTCATCGCCACTGACATCTCCCATCTGGTATCTCCTCTGGCATCAGCACCATACCTGGCCTACTGAAAATGTCACACAGAGATTTTCAAGGCTGCAGGAGCTCCCTTGCTGACATTTCCTCAATGCCTTGCTGAACAGAGTCCACCAGACCCTTTGGGGGCATGTAGTGGGTTAGGGGCAGTAGTTGTGCATATCACTCCTGATAAAGTCACTCCAATGTCCTTATACCCCTAAGTCTTTGGATTTCTTCCTTGAAATTAGGCAAGGAATATCCTGCTATCCCAACCTCATTGAATGAAGACCACCAAGGGTTGCCACCAACCAAATAAACATGAAACAGCTTCCAGCTTCAAGACCTAACCATTAAATTCAGAATCCCCACAAAGTGTATCCATATCAAAATTTTACCTTGACCCAATGTGATATGTTGTCCTCCTTAGTCTAATACTATTATAATCTCTTCCTAGACATGCTCCTCAGATTTCTGCCAATGTAAATCAGCAAAACCTAACAATCACTTTGGTGTGTATGCTGTTTCCTGCCCTATCAGACTTTGTGCCCATCCCACTGGAGCATGTGGACACCTGACCCTAGTTTAGTAGCAACAAGGGTGGGTGAGGCTTGAAGGGACTAGATAGATTGTTGCAAGGAAAACTTGTACTAATCAGCTCCTCACAAGCCATATCTCTGGCTAATGGGAAGCCCCTGCAGGGCAGGCTCAGGTCTGATGTCTCAGACCTTCACATCTGGGATATGATTCTTGGTACCCAGTAGATGCTCAGTAAATGTTAGCTCAGATGGCTGAATGCGTGAATGTGGGGCACTGCCTCCAGAAGCCTCTTCCAGAGCCATCCATCTCAGTTGGGTATTGGCCACACCTTACCCACGCTCTGTCTTCTCTGGGTTGTGCTCAGAGATATAAAGCAATCGTTCAATCCCACCAGCAAATGCTCTCCCAGTTGTAAATTGATGCAGTTCTATGACCAACAGCTGGCAGGCCACGAGTGTGGTGGGTTTCCACTGTCAGGTCTCACGGCTAAATGCAAATGCAGCCCTGCTTCAGCGGTCCTCTTGGCACCCCGAGGCCTCTCCGTGGAGCTCCTTCCTGAACATCCACTGTGACCCAGTGGCAGCTAAGTGTCTGTGGGTGGATAATACATTTGACACTGTGGCTAGTGGCCAAGCCAATAGCCATTCCAGCCTTGAGTCTCAACTCAACTCTGATGCAGTTCAGGTGCCAGGAAGCCAGGAGTTTCAGAATGCAGGCTCTCCTCCTAGCCCCAGGATGTGACTCCTGATGGATTCAAGCCAGGGGTTCTAATCCCATCATACCCGATGACCCCTCCAAAGAAATGTGCTTAATGACCTTTCTACTGCCTTGAGATGAAAGTCATAAATACTTAACCTGTAACATCACATGTACTTAAAAACTCATTACAATACACTAAATGGATTATAAAAAAGAAATAAAAGGAACATAATTTGTAATAAAATAAATCACATTTTAGTATGCAAATGAGCAGGCACAGACACCCGAGGTGACAAGGTGACTAGCTGGATCTTTGCTGACATCTGGAGAACAAGTTTGAATATGAGAGAAGTCAGATAGGGAGTCGCTCCACGACAGAAGGACAGAAAAATGAAAGAGATACTTGAATATAAAAGGTGTATTACAAAAGGCATATACATTAAAATCTTTCAAAAATATTTTATTTTGACATAAGTTCTGAATGAAGATGGAGCTCTTCATTGAAATGGCTCTTCACCCACGTGAATGACCAAGTTTGTGTTGTGTAGACTGTCCTACACGTTATGGGACACCCAGCATTCCCGGCCTCACCCTTAAATGCCAGCAATGTCAGCAATCACTGGGACAAGCCCGAACACCTGCTATTTCCACCATGCCTCAGGGGTGTATCTCTCTGGGAGAAACTGCTCATCAATCATGATCAGTCCACTTCCTCCGCCAGCAACTGGTCTAAGAGGAGCATGGGATGAAATTTTGGCCAAAGTAACATGAGAAAATATGCAGGGGCTTCTGGAAAAGGTCTCCTTGGTCTTATAAAGAAGCAATAGCCAGAAACACACATTTCCCTTCTCTTTCTGCCTCTGAGCATTGTTGCATGGGAATGTGATACCTGGAGCTGTCGAAACTTCCACAACTATCAGGGTGAAAACCTGAGAATCGAGACAAAGTGGGAAGAGCACAACAGGGAGCTGGAAGGAACCTGGGGCCTGGTGAGCCCCTGAGCCAGCCAAACCTAGAGCTGCCTGGAATACTCTCTGGATTCCTTGGTTTATGAAGTAATAACTCATCTTTATTATTTAGCTACTTGTTTTGGAGATTTTTGTCTTGAAGTCAAAAATATCCCATCTGTGATAGGTAGGGTTGCTTTTGCTCACTGCCATCTCCTTTTTGGTGAGCAAAGACTTTGCCATTTCCAAAGCACTTTGAATACATTCATATCATCAGAACCCGGCACCACCCTGGGAGGCGTGGATTATGATCCCCATTTACAGATAGAAACATTGAGGCCAAGGAGGAAGGGAAGTGACTTGCCCAGAGTGAGACTTACAGGCAGTGGCTGAGCTGGGACTTGGCCCTGGTCCTCGGCTGACCCCCACTACACAGCTCCCCCTGCCACCCACACTGCATCCAGGAGGCCTTCCTAATTCTGTGCTTTGGTGCCTCTTCCAGGCCCTAAATACCCATACCCCTTCATCACCATCATTTTATATTCTCATTATTAAGGTGACCTCCCTGGATTAAAACCTGAGTCTCTAGACATTTCTTGTTAGATAAGTATAGCTCATCTTGAAAAAAATGATGACATATTCATTAGCACAAATAAGTTCTTCATTAGTTCTCAGAGGTAACAGGCTTTGAAAGAAACAAGAAGTGGGACAGGTAAGTCTTAAGCTGAGTCTACTCACGGTACCAGGGTAAGCTTTCGTTCATTCATTCATTCATTTCTTCACTCATTCACTCAGTGAATACTTATTAAGGGCCCCCTATGTACTAGATGCTGATCTATGTCCTGGGGCCACAGCCTTGGGCCAGCCACAGCCCTGCCCGCACAGAGCTGGCTTCCCACTAACACAGTTGAAAGTCCCATGAGTAGGATTTGAAAACCCCATGAAGGAAACAGCACAGTGTGATGAAATAGGAAGAGACTCCATAGGAGACAGGGGTTACTTACACGAGGTGGTCAGTGCAGGCCCCCGGGTAGAGGAACTAAGACCCACCTAATGGGACAGGCCCCCCTCCCACAGCAACCGGCACTCTGAGAATGGCGCCCTGTACCCAGGGAGCTTCGTGTGAGGAATGGGTGATGCCAGGTGGGGGAGGAGAGACAGAAACAAGAGGTCACAGATGAACCCCCTCATTTACATTCCAATGGGGGCTTACACTGTGGGGCACTGTGGGGCCAGGCAGGAGCACCCGGCCATCCAGACCCAGGGTGAAGCGCTGTGCCCCGGGATTCCCTTTGCCCAGCTGCCGTCCCCTGGAGTGCAGAATGGAGACTCCAGAGCTCACTGTCCAAAATGAGGGGTGAGAAGCATCGTCTACATGGGGCTCCTTTGCTGCATCTGCTCTCAGGGGTCCTGTGTGTGTTTAATCAGGCCTCTGAGGGACAGGGGGCACCGATGGGGAGATTTGTGCAAGCTTGGAAGGCTTGAGAAAATCTCTCACACACACATACACACATGCACATATATACACACACATCATACACATACACGTTCACACACAAAAATACACGTCCATGCGTGAGACTTTTATTTACTCACTGCTGTAATTAAGACCGAAGCCCTTTTCTGCACCAAACATTTCTCCCCGGGAATTGAAATGTAGAAAGAAGCACGATTCCTGCAGATTCAAACAAAACTCGTTTTTACCTGCTCACAAGGTTCGTTTTGTGATATCAAAGGGATTATCCAGGAGAGAAGATCTGAGAGAGGATTAGCTACAAGCCAGGCTGTTCTCCAAGGAGTCTGTTATTGAACCTGATTTGTAAGTGAGGAGAACCCAGGAGCCCCCAGACCTCCCTACAGCGCTGATGGGGCAGGATCCCGTCCTCTCCTGCTGCTTGGAGGCCAGCTTCCAGTTTCCGGGAATCTCTGGAAGTCACGGGTGGTGTCCACCCTCCAGGCTGTACTTCCTGGTCCCCTGGGGCTGTGGGCCATGTGACAAGTTGTAGCCAATGAGCTGGGAGCATGCTGATGGCATCACCCGCAGGCTAGGCGCTTAAATGCCAGGTCGAGACCCCCTCCCAAGCTTGTCTTCTTCCTGCCAAGGTAGTGGTGACATTGGAGAGGGCAGCTGCTCTTTCACCCTGGGTTACAAATGAGGAGACACTAAGCACAGCTCCCGGCCACCCTCCTGTAGGTTGAGCAAGAAATCCACCTTTACGGTCAGGGCCTCTTAGCTTTGGGGGGCCTGTTTGTTATGCAGCATAATCCAGCCAACCCTGACTGTGGATCAGGGTGTTCAGACTGACCCACCCCCAGAGAACTACTACCATGTCCTGAGTGCTCCACATGGTCCAAGCACTGTGCTCTTTCATATAATGTGTATAATATTTATGATAAATATGTGTGTATTAATCATTCTCCATTCGAAAATGAAGATCATGGCTAGCATTCACTGAGCGTTTAATGTGTGGCCAGCATTTGCTAAGCACTTTAACTTAATAACTTCTTCAAGCCTCACAATAGTCCTGGAAAGAAAGTGCTTTTATTTATTCCCATTTTACAATGAGGTAACGGAGGCTCAGAGTGGTCGTGCATATGCCTAGGACTACACAGCCAGTAAGTGGCAGAGCTGGAATCTGAACCAAGGTGCATGTGACTCCTGATTTGGGGTTTATGCTGAAGTCTCATGGGGCACTGGTGGTGACCCCGAGGGGTCTGGGCAGGATGTGGGGTGCAGACGCCCCGGGCTCTGTGTTCTACGCCCTTCACCACATCTGACTCTGAGGGTGCTGCCGGGGAGTGCCAGTGTCAGAGCTGGCACAGGTTTCTCCCCTGCAGGTCCCGATGGCTGGAGCTGAGATTACACCTGTGTGTGTGTGGGGGGGGGGGGGGGGGGTCTGTGGAGTCAGCAAATCCCTTCGCCCACTTTGCATTCAGCCAGGCAGTATTTATGCTTCAACCTCCACTCCCCTTCATCTGGAATGGATCTTCTTTTGAGTAAACTGCATCGATTCTACCTAATTCTCTTTTCAAATGAAATCCCTTATTTTGGGAGCAGCATCCTCACAAAGGTTTCCCCTGTGCACTGAGGTGGGAAATGCAGATAAACACACCTCTTTGTAAAATAAATGGATGCAATTAGTCCCAGGGCTATAGCCTATCAAGGACTCCAGGGCCTCATTTTCACAAATGCCCAAATCCTAGTTTTGGAGTTTCCTCCAAATGAGGCTGTGTCTAGGGTGGAAGAGAAACTGCAGGCTGGGAGACCAAATAACCATCGCACGTCCTGGGCAGTTCCCGTGACCAGCGCTGATGGAGGCCTGACCTGCGGTTACTCACCCAGCCCCCACACCAGCCCCGTGAGGAACACGCTGCTCTAGCCCAGGCTACAATGGGAGGCTGGGAGAGAGGCCCTCGTGGAGCTGCCATTCTGGAGGGTGAGACAGACGACAAAGCGACTAACTCAGTGTATATATTACATTGCATATTAGAAAAATAGCGCAGGGAAGGGCAGGCGCACAAGGCATGAGGAGGGTGGCAACTTTAGAGAAGGGCATCGGAGAAGGCCTTGGTTAGCTGCAGACTCTGAACAGAAACCTGAAGGGGGTTAGAGTCATGAGGATTTGTGCGGAAGGGCATTCCCAGTTCAGGGAACAGCTCGTGCAAAGGCCCTGAGACAGCCCTCTGGTGAGTTCCAGGAACAGTGAAGCCAGAGAGGCTAGAGCAGAGTGACTGAGGGGGAAAGGAGCAAACACAGAAGGGGGTACATGGATGGAGCGGGGTCCTGTAGGGGAAGCGGAAGGGGAAGGGGGGCCTTGTGCTTTTACTTGGAGTGAGATGGGAAGTTCCTGGAGGATTCTGAGGAGGGACATGATCTGACTTGGATTCTAACAGGATCCCTCTGGCTGCAGTGGAGAAGAGGGCAAGAGGGTGCAAGCAGGGAGCTTGATGAGAAAACTTGAATATTCTAGGCAAAAGATGATAGTTTGGATCAGGGTGGTAGCAGATGTGGAGAGAAATAGCCAAGTGTTTTTGTTTGTTTGTTTTGTTTTGTTTTTTTAAATGTATCTTTATTGATTTCAGAGAGAGGAAGGGAGAGAGAGAGAAACATCAATGATGAGAGAGTCATTGATCGGCTGCCTCCTGCACGCCCCCAACTGGGGATTGGGCCCGCAACCCGGGCATGTGCCCTGACCGGGAATCGAACCCTGATCGCCTGGATCCTAGGTCCATGCTCAGCCGCTGAGCCACACCCGGCTGGGTGCCAAGTGTTTAAATCTAAAGCAGGAAGGCATGGGGCTCAGGGCATGGGGGAAAAAGAAATGTTCCTCCAGAGCCCTCTTTTCAGGAGAAAACGGTTCCCCCAGAGCTCCATCATTGCACCTCACTGGTCAGAAATGGGTCAAGTTCACCAATCCCAGGCAAAGGGGTGGGATCCTTTAATTGACTTATATCTCCATTCATAATTTGTGGACTCCGGTGCAAAATAAAAATCTAGAGGTCTGTTCAAAAATTATTAAGAGGTTCAAGACAGAAGAGGCTTAAGCCAATCATGAGGCCCTTCTGAGCACAGGTCCTTCTGCAACTGCACAGGCCACATGCCCATGAAGGCAGCCCTGTCCCCATGACTTATCCACTTATCCCCTGGGCTGAACATGGGGCCACCCAGGCAGACTGGAGTGCAGGAGGGGGGGGTGGGGGAAGTAGGGAGGTGACCCCGATGTGGGCCGCAGCCTCAGCAGCGTGAGCTTCAGGCTCCGTGACTTACTGTGCTGGCTTTGCTTGTCCCTATGTTGGGGGTAACGGCCCAGGGAGTTGCTGGGAAGATGTAGGCGATCCATACTAAATGCTTAGAACAGTGTCACTTGCTATTTTTCTCATTACCTCTAGGGACGAGATCCCCCTCCTTCCCAGTCTATGGGTGTCCCATAGCTGTAAGCTGAGGACTCCAGGAGAATTTATCTCCCCTCACCCACCTGTGTGAGTCCCTGCAACTCCCCCTGGAGTCACGCAGCTTGCAGAGCCCCGAAGCCCCTGCTTTGGAGATCATCCGAGAGGTGGCTGTGGAGAATAAACAGAAATATCATTGCATGTCATCGTAATGCTACACACTTCCCAAAACACAATAGGAAAAGCACAACATATTATAGAAATAAAATGTTCCGGTGCCACTTTTGCTCTGGAGAGTACTCTCAGTTTCTTTTTGAAAGCACTTAAATGGGCAGGCCCGGTGGCGGGGAGCTGGGATTGCTCTGTTTTACAGATGAGAAAACTGTTTGTCCTTTGCTCAGAACTCGCCAGCAGCTCCCTGATTCTAGGCATGAACGCCGAATCCTGCTGGTCACCTATGGGCCCTGGTCCCTGCCCTCTCTCATGTCGTAGCCCCCCACCCCCTCGCTGCTCAAGCTACAGTGGGCTTCTCGCTGCTCCTCCAACTCACCAGGAGCGCTCTCACCTCCGGGCCTTTACCCCTGTTCTTTCTCCTTCCTGGAACCAGCCATCTCCGTGGTCTCTCCTCCTCGGGTCTCCACTCAATGGTCTGCCCCAGAGAGGCCCTCCCTGGCCATTTAGTGAAAGCGCTTGCACATCTGCCTTTGCCCTCCCACCTGCTGCATTTATCTTATTGGCATTAACACCATCTGACATATTATGTACCCATGTGTTTATTGGCTTTTTTTTTTTTTTGGCCACCTTCCAGCAGAAAATAAACTCCACAGGCACTTCGCTGATGTGACTTTGGCCCTAGAATGGGGCCTGGCACCCAGTAGGCCTTCAATAAATATTTGTTAAATGATGCCAGTTAGGGCAAGGGGTGGGCCCAAGTGGGTTGTTGAGCCAGACCTAGAATCACATACGGGTTTCTGCAACCCTCTTGCGTGTCGGAATGCTGACTGAGGACACAGCCTGGACGGGGTGGGTCTCCTGAGCCCAGGGTGGCTTTGCCTCATCAGCTGTGCCCTCTTGCCAAATCAGACCCTGCACCTAGTGACTCAGACCCAGCCTGATGGAAGAACGTTCTTTCAGGGACATTCAGCTCCATGACTTTCTACAAGGGATCTGAGTCCCTGGTGAGGGTGCCAGGAAGGGAGACAGATTGAGCAGAAAGGCTGCAGGGAGGCTGGGTCAGGACCAAAACTGTCACAGCCAGGTAAGGCAAAGAGATATAACAGTGGACTTTCTGAAGACTAAACTAGCATGAACAACTCATATGAAGAGATGGCTGTATATTGATCAGAATCCTCCCTGCATGGTCACTCAGTTGCTGATTCATTCCACTTAAATCAATAAGTATTGATTGAGCACCTACTATGCACCAGCCACTGTACTAGAAACTAGGGATACAGTTGTGAGCAAGGCAGGCCCCTATCCTCATGGCACACGCAGTCTGGCAGAACATGTGCAAAGATCCTGAGGCAGCATCCATGGCAAGAAGGCAGCAAAGCACCCTTTCATTTTCCCTGTGGTCCTTTCATTAGTAAGGCGACCTCTTCAACCCTTCCCCTCATCCACCCCCATTTCTGCGAAGTTCTGGAACCAAAGCCAGATTCTCCAATGCTGCACCTGGGCAGAGTCCATGAAATCCAGGGGCCACTGTGCTTCCCCCTTTCTAAATGCCATGTTGCTACCACAGCCCTGGAACCACACAAGGGGCCAGTATTTCTGAGCTCCTTAGCCGTGGGTAAGTCACTTAAACTATCTGTACATTTCCGCCTCTGTAATAGGACCTTAGTAGTACCTACCTTGAAGGGCTGGTCAGAGGATCACATGACATGAGGCCTTTCAGCAGCCAGCAAACTGTGCAATAGATACCAAGTGCTCAACACATGAGAGATTCTGAACGTTGCTATTGGTCCTTCAGACAAGCCTGGGAGAGGCCAAGCTGGCCGGAGGATGAGGAGTCCTTTTTGAGGAACTGAGTTGTATGCCCTCTTGTTGTAAGTGGGGGAACTGAGGCACAGAGAAGGGCAGGGCCATCCCAAGATCACACAGCACATCAGGGGACTCGAACTTGGGCCCTGCCGCTTGGTCAGGCGCACCCCTACCGCCCTCTCCTGACCACCCTCGACCCTCCAGGGTACTGGCGCTCAGAGGGGCAGCTGTGGGCCGTGGTTTCTGACTAACCTCCCCCTTAAGCTCCAAAGCTCGAGACTTGCAGCGCTCCCCTGTTGCCCTGGCAGGCGGGGCGGGACACCCTGGCACACAGCGCCACCTGGTGGTCAGTGTTTCCCGGCAGGTCCTGGTTTCTGGGCGAGGTGGGGCCGAGCGCATTAGTAGTTGTGGGCACCGGGTCACCGCCCTCAAGCACCTCACTTTACAAGGGTCTTTTACATCTTCATATATGCGACTGCAAGGGAAGAAAAATGAAAGAAGGAAAAGCATAAAAGAAAAAAGGAAAGAAAATAAAAATAGAGTCTAGCTCACAGACATATGCTATGGGACATAAAAAAAATAAGAAAGAAAATGGAGGGGGGAGACAAAAGTAATCAAGAGAGAGGAATTTTAAAAAATGAAAAAAATAAGAGAAAATATGCACACTGAGCCCAGCGTAAAAGGGCGGAGGCCAGTGCCCATCCTCAAGACAACCCCAGCCCCTGCCTCCAGGCTGTCTTTGTCCCAAAGGTGGGCACCTGGGAGCCAGTGTTTGGGTTGGAAGCTGGTCGGCAAGACCTGGCAGGAACAGGGGCCAGGTAACCTCAACCTCTGAGCACTACACAATCCCTGGCGCCACCTGCTGGGTGGACAGGGCACCACATTTATCCCCTGGAAGTTGAACTGGGGACCCTGAAGACTGTTGGCCCCCAGCACACAGACAGGTGGGTGCAACTGTCTCCATTTCTCAGAGGAAAGTGAGGCTCCTACAAAGACGGGGACTTCCCAAGAAATGGCCACTCAGCAAGTACAGAAGCCTGGCACCCAGGCGGCAGCCTAGGGTCCGATTTCAAAGGTCTTAGTCCACGCCTCACTTCCCTGAACAATCCAGCCCAACCCCTGAACAAAGCAGGCACAGAAGAATGTGGCGAGAGGTGCAGGCGCTGGCTACTGGACAGTGGAAGAAACAGGCTCAGACAGATTCAGACACCTGGTCCCAGCTGTTGTCCGGGGAAAGCAGAGAACCAAATGTCCGAGAGACACATCAACTGCAGGGTTTTTCCCACCCCTGATGTTCCACTGGCCAGCACAGCAACTCCTGGCCAACGTGTCCTTCCTCAACCAACATCACCACAGTGGCTCCACAGCTGAGGACTTCGGCAGTCAAAAAGGCCAGCTCTGGCCACACTCTCCCGGGCAGGGCCATCCCAGAGCCAGGCAGGCCAGGTAAAGGAGCGTGTTGGGCCAGGTGAGGCTGTGGGGAACTGGAGAGCTGGTGCCTTGCCCAAAGGCTGTGGCCACTTCTCAGCTCCAGTTGACAGGTGGCCAGGTGGGAACGTGGGCCAGCGCAACCAGAACTTCTGAATTTTCAAGAAAAAACAAAAATCAGAATTTGGAAGTGGAATCTGCTGGTTCTTAAATGTGAATGTCTAATTCAAAATTATAAAGACACCATGTCAGGAAAATAAAACACACACATTAATGTCCACATTTCAGCCATTGGCCCGCCAGCTTGAGACCTCCTGTCTCCTGTGAAATGCCCTGCTCATGCTCCATTTTATAACTGTGACAAAGGTCCTCTGGAGAGAGACTTTCACCCCCACTTTGCAGAGGCACCTCAGTGTCTGCGAAGAGATGTGACTTCCTCAAGGCCACAGAGACTCCACTTCTCAGCCCCAGACCAAAGCTGCCCCTGTCCACTATAGAACTCACTTTTCTCCTTGCAGGATCCCAGGGTACAGAACAAGCAGAAATTACTGTTTCCTATAAAAGTGTCTGCCTGAAGGAAGGCATCAAATCCTCCCTGTTGAACCCAAATATAGATTGAGGTGACAGCCCTTCCCTTAGAGTGACTTTCTGGATCCCAAACTGGCCACAGATAATTCCAAATAATCTGTCCGTCACTGTGCCGAAATCCCACCAGGATTACTTTCACTGATTACAGTATTGAGTCTTTGAAACCTGCCATTTGAGAGTCACAAAGCTCTCTGGAAGAGACCCAATCTAGGCCTTGAGAGGATGAGCTCGGGGACAGGTTAGTTTGGAAGAAAAAGAGATGAAAAGATAATGGGCTCTAATTTGAAACGGCAGGACTGGTGTGAGCATCATGGCTCAAAAGGGCCCCCAGGGTGGCATAACTGTGGGTACCTTTAAAAGGAGGGGTCTTTCAGAGATGGCAGCGCTTCCCAAAGTGTAGCAAAGGAGGGAGAGAAAGAAGGGGAGAGGGAAAAGGAAGGGAGGAGGCGGGCAGGTGGAGAGGAGGGGGTGGGGAGGGAGGGAGGGAGAGGGAGGCAGGCAGGCAAAGGGTAGCCTAGCAAGTCTGCAGGGCAAATTCCACCCAGAGAGCGACATGGCCCTGGCTGGGCAGACGGACCCAGGCAGCTTCATAAAGATGGCCCAGGCCCAGGCAGGTGACAACCAGCTCAGAGCCTGGGGCCTGGACAACCGGTCCGGGTGTGCAGGCACCGCGCCTACGCCAGCGCGTGTTCTGCTTGGTCTGCTTGCGGCCAGTGCGGATTCTGATCGGCCGGGAAACAGTCCCACCTCGTGTTGAGTATTTGGCCACCATTCCAGCCCCGATCCCAGATCCTAGACCCGAATGGACCTTGCAGGTTGGGACGGAGGATGGTGCAGTGACTTCCTTTGGACTTACCCTGACCCCTGGGTACATGTAAGATCAGCAACTCTGGCGTGAGACCCAGGAGGAGGAGGTGGGGAATGCCTGGGAAAATAGCCACATTTTCCCACTATGGCATGAAATAGGAGGTCAGAATCCAAAATAAAGGTGTAATGCAAAATAAAGACCGGTATTTTCCTGGCACACCTGAGGCGCAGACCTGCAGTGAAATCTCGGTAGTCCTCTCTACTCCTCTGCAAGGGAAAGTATATACTGTCCCCATTTTATTGGAGGAAACTGAGGCTCAGAGGGGTAACATGACTGACTAGGGGTCACTGGCTCAATGACCCCTCTGTGCGAGTCTTCTCGGCATCAGCTCATTCCAATGTGAGGCTGGCCACACCACCCACCGCCATGCCACCAGAGTTGGCCCCAAAGGAACCACAGATCAAGATATTTGTATTATAAACTGACTTTTAATAATAATAAAAAATCTATCATGAATTTAATGAGAAGAATCTGTACATTTTAAAGTAAACCAGTGCACGAGGCCTTGCCCTCAGGAGCCCCTCTCCATTTCCCGCCACAGGGCTAAAGCAGATCCTCGTTTGTATCAGCGTCACCAGTGTCCAGCAACAAGCCCACGTCTTGCGGTCTAGTGCTCAGGAAGGTGGCCCCTGGGGGCACAAGGGTCCAACATTCTGGTGGGGCTTCAGGAAACCCACACCTGATCTCACCATCTGCCAAGGGCAGAAAGACATCCCCTCTCTCCACCTCAGCTATAACATTTCTTGCTGGAGTATAGGAGCTAGAGGGAACAAACTGCGGAGAGGGTCCCCCTGTGTGGGTCCCTGTGCCCAGAAGGTAGACAGGATGGCTTCCTGTCTGGCTGGCTGAGAAGTCCCAAACATCCTGTTCTGAGCTAACATCAGAAAAAATAAATTACAGAAGCTACCACCCAGGGTTTCCCAGTGACCCTCTTACCTGTAGGACACACACCTGTGTGGGACAGGTGGGTGGTTCAGTCCCCACCAGTCCCCAGACTTGGCACAGCCACCTCTCAAACCCTTACAGCCAGTCATTCAAAGAGAGCAAAGTAATTCATTCTAATACTGACCAACTAATGGGGAACCAGGGGTGGATGGAAAGAGGCACCAAGCTCAGACCTGTAAGCAATACCTTATGACCCTAATATTTAAAAAAATGAAATACTGACATTTTTTGAATTTTCAATAATTTAGTCTTTCTTTTTTTAGTAGAGCTGGGAAAAGTTGTCAATACTACCTTATGATGGTCCCGTTAGACAATATACCTTTCTTTGAAATTTAAAATGTCAAATATATAATCACACAACCACAACATAAAACTCCAAAGTAAACCATAGAGATTTCACGCCATATAAATAAAGTCGGAGCAAATCTTGTGCCCAGGGCTAATGGCTCACGTTCCAATGGCGGTGCTGTCGGAAGCTGGTGTGGCTTTCGAGTGTCCTCTTGGTAACAGGTGTCGCACCCTGTCCCTCTGTCTTTCCTGGCAGAGGCCCACTTTTCTGAGTCCACGGAGCAGGTTAGTACAGGGGGGAATCTGGAAGCTAAGGTGAGGAGGAGACGGAGACACGTGTGTCACCTGGAATGTGGACTTAGAAGGAAACCAGGGTTTCGAAAGTGCAGGTTGAGCCATCCCGAGGGAGCTGAGTCTGTGGGCCTCCAACTGCAGCGCCCATGACTTCACCCCTGTGTCCCAGGGACTTGGGAGCAGGAGCCCCGGCCCTGGCTGCACCCATCAGCTCTGTGGGTCCCCAGCACCCCTCAGGTTTCTGGCAGAAGTGTGGAGAACGTGCAGGCCCCAGGCCGATCAGCTTGCTCTTCCGAGAGTGGGGGCATGGCCTGTCCTTGCAGGAGGTGATGGAGAAGGCTGAGCAGATCCTGGAGTGAGCAGGAGCAGCTCTAGAGCAGGCCAGCATGGCCCGCTGTGTCCTCCCAAACCCCAGCTCCAGGGAACGCAGCCGAGCACCACGCATCTTTTCAGAGGTCCCCATCCACCGGCGGCTGGCAGAGGCGGTAGAGCCTGGCGGGGGGGGGGTGAAGATGAGAGGCCGGGGCCTATTATTAATATGGCTTCAATCTTTGTTTGAACAGGTAATCCATGCCCAGAAAACAAAACTCAGCAGCTATTTTTAAAAACGCAGAGTGAAAAATATTTATGGTGCCCACACTTCCCCGCAGCTGTCCAGTCCCCCCCACAGGCAGTCTCCGCTCCCTCCAGACGCGTGAGGGTTTTACCAGCAGAGCTGGTCTGCGTGTCTGTGTTAAGATACGCGTGTGGGTGTATGTTTACATGTGTGTGGGGGGGTGTTTTCCCATAAAAATGGTAGCAAACTAGTCACAGTGCTCTAGCCCTTGAGTTTTTTCACTTTATACAATCTTGGGGGCCTCTCTCCCTGCAACGCAGAGAGCTGCCTTGGTTTTCTCAACATCTGTATCGGAAAGATACTGAGTTTCATTGTCAAGTAAGAAGGAGCCACTAATGGCTTCCAAGCAAAAGAGGCAGATCTGCTGTGGGGAGAATGATGGCAGGAGGACCCGAAAAGAGCAGCAGCGGCGGCACAGACAAGACAGAGAAGCAAAGTGGCACAGTGGTTAGGAGCCTGACTCCCAGGCGTAGACTACCTGGGTTCGGAATCCCAGCTCTGCCATTTATGAGCTGTGTGACCGCAGGCAAGACACTTAACCTCTCTGTGCCTCAGTGGCACCAACTGCCAATTGAGGATAATAACAGTATCTTGCTCACAGGGTTGTTTGAGATGATATAGGTAAAGAGACTGAAACAATGCCTGGAGTGGGGTAAGTTAACAAATCAAAGTATTCAGAAGAAGTGAGGGTAAAAGAATGTGTGTAAAAACTGGTGGAACACAGTAAGGTCTGCGTGGGAGCTGCTGTAGTCACCAGCGCCGTTTCCTGGCTTTAACAATGTCCTGTGGTTACATGAGAGCTGGGTGAACGGCACGCGCGAACTCTCTGTACTACTTTTGTAACTTCCTGTGAGTCAAACTATTTCAAAATGAAGTGATTTAAAAATTGTGGGCAGGTATTGATAGCAAACTGGGGCCGTGGGGATGGAGAGAGAAGATGGACTAATACGAGGTACTACTGGGAAAGGGGGCAGCACATGAGCTGGGCAGAAATCAACGTGGAGAGACGATGGGGTCCTGAGGACACGAAGCAGCCTACGGCCTGAGGGCCTGAGGGTAGCAGGGTGGCAGAGAAAAGGTGGTGATGGGGGGGGGGGGTCACACCAAATCCTTGCCTGTGGCTCATTTTGGGGGCCTCGTTTCATCTTCCCAGACGGAGTAGGCACTCCTCTGGGGAATAAAAAACTGAGCTTTCCAAAGTGGGGCCCCATAAATGAGAGGTGAAGCCCCATATGACTACCACTGGGTCTGCCTGGGGTGAGGCCAGGAGTTTGCTGCAAGCCCAGATCCTGGTCTTCCCTGAAGAGAGGAGAGGGAGGGAGAGAGGGACAGCCACTCACCGAGGTGCGCCCTGGGGCATCTGATCCTTGACCCGAAGGTTTTTGGCCAGAATCTCCACCCTGGGGCCCTGGGAAGAAAGAACCATGAGGCTGGGACCTGCCTCTGCACGGAGTTCAGGGCACTTGAGCAAGCAGTGAGCGGGTGGGGTGGGGAAAGGGTGAGTCACAGGCCCAGAAGCCCCTCCAGATGGGGAGACGGGCCACACCTGGAGCCGACGCCCACCCAGCTGCAGGCGGCCGCCTCACCTGCTTGCGCATGATGTCCGTGGCCTGCATGATGCACTTGGGCAGCAGCCCGTGGCTCCGCGCCAGGATGGCCGCCTGCTCCAGCGACACGCTCAGGGTGCTCCTGCGGGGAGGCCGGGGGACGGCAGGTGAGACGGCACCTCCTGCCCGCCACGAGGCCTCGGAGACCCCACCCCTGACCATCGGGGCTCACACCCTCCTCTCCCCGGCGAGCCCCTGCCTCAGGGCCCGGCGCTGCCCCCTCCTGCCTCCGATAACTCCCCCTACCCCAGGTGTCTCCTCTCCAGTAGGACACCCCCTCCAACACTCCACACAAAGTCAGCGTCTGCCTCACTCTGCACCCCTCAAACACGCCAGCATCACGGCGCACCCCGCTCCGGCTCACCTCTGCATGCCCGTGCCGCACATGGCGATCTGGCAAGCCCCCAGGCGGTAGCAGAGCTCGGAGGAGATGGGGATGAGGCCAGCGCCCAAGCTCCCAGGGGCACCAGGTCTGGGGTGAACGAAGGACTTCATGAGACGACAGAGCTCATCCAGGGCGTTGATGGGACGTATCAGCTGTGAGGCGCACACACGCCCATGGCCAGTCAGAGGAGTCCTCCACCTGGCCTTCCACCCCGTCTATCCCTCCAGTCCAGCTCAGTTACTGCAGCTGTCCTCCCAGCTCCCCTTGCCAGGGGTTACAACCCAATTAACCACCCCCAACCCCTGCTCCAGGACCATCTGTGGCTCCCCATTGCCCCACAAACTGGCCTTCACTGTTCACCATGTATTTCAGACGTTACCTTCCAATCTCATTCTCTTCACCTGCCCAGGTGTGCCCCCAACCGAGCCTGAATGAAGTGCCCTCTCCTGTCCTCCAAACTGTTACACCCAGCCCAAGCCGCACCTCCCTCGGAAGAGCCTTCCTACCACCCCAGCTTCCCTCAATTGCATTCAAGGCAAAAAATGGTGGTTTGCCAATTCTTTGTGTCATCTTCATATTCTGCCAGCGAAACTAGACCCCCAAAGAGCCACAGCCACCACTTCTCTTGGAGCCCCCAGCCTCATAGTCCAGAGGCCAGTACCCCCAAACCACTGTCAAATTTGAGGCCTGCCTGAGCCTGGGAAGTGGGTGACAGGCCGGGAGCATGTGCCCTCAGAAAGCCAACTGTGACACGTGGGAATGTAAGCCCTGGACAGCCAGATCTTTCCATTTCTCAAGAAAAGCTAGCCGCCTCCATTACACTGGAAATCCTTTGATTTTTAAATGTTGGCATCAAATTTGAAACAAGCAAACAAAAAGAACACTGCATGGCCAAAGCTGGCCATAGCTGGCCACAGCCTCAGAGAAATGCTGTGATAAACAAGGGAGTTGCAGGAGGCACTGGTGAGTGGGTGCTAGCAAAAACAAGTCACCTAAGGAACTCCAAAGTGGTAGGGAAGAGGCAGGAATTCCTCAAATGGGGAGAGAGTTACCCCAGGAGACTTCCTGGAGGAGGGTTGCAGAGGCCTAGGGGCTGCTCTGCCAGGATTCTGGCCGGTGTGCCACCCTGAGCCCTGAGAGCTGAGTCTTGACCCGAGCACCGTCCAAGCTCAACAGCACGGTGACATAAGGGTGGACGCACCTGGTCTATCTTCACTGCTGTGGTGCTGGCATCTGTGGGCAAGTTAGACCGTTCCAGGTAAAATGCCCTGAGAGAAACAGATATGGGTTTGGGGGGTCCACCATGCCCACCGTCCACACAGTCCCCACCCACTGCCCCAGCCCATCTGCCCTCCAACAACTCTCAGAAAGAAACCACTGAGAGGGCCTTGCACAGCTCTCCATGCCCACAGTCACCAGTTCCTGCAACAGCCCCATAGGGGGAAGCAATAAGGGGCCTCCCATGCACCCCTCAAATGCCATCTCTCCCTGACAGCTCGTCCTGAACAGCTGATCAGAACCTGACACCTCCACTCTCTAACTCCTAGTCCAGTGTATCTGTCCTCCTAATACTCTCACCACTTAACCTGCTACATCATTCTTCGTTCACTCGGTTATTGTCCACCACACCCTCTAGAACAGGGCTTAGCCAACTATTTCTATGAAGGGCCCAACAGTCAATATTTTGGGCTGTGTGGACTAGTCTCTATCGAGACCCTACTCAGCCTGGCCACTGTAGCACGAAAGAGCCACAGACAATCCACATGTGAATGAATGTGACCCAGGCAGATACCTGAGTTTGCGGTAATACTGCTGAACCTTCTCCAAGGACTGAGAGTTGATCTCCTGTTGCAAGTCTTCCGCCACCTGGCTGCCTGGAGGAGGTGGCCCCTCCATGTTCTCCAAAGCTGTGAAGAAAGAAAAGGGAGGGCAGGGGATGAGGTCCCAGTACGCTCGGAGCCTTGGGTATCACCTGTGGGTCCCACTGAGCACCCCACAGCTCACCTTTCGTGAAGAGCACGGTGTGCAGTCTCAGGCTGGCCCCGCTCTCCAGGCGGGAAGGCAGCTTGGAGAAGTGGTAACTGTCGAGGTAGAAGACGACCTTCAGCGCTTGCCGGCTGCCCTCAATGTGGTAGAAGACATTGGTGTCTGTGGGAGGACATGGTGGGGCAGGGCGGGTCAGCACCAAGGCTCAGGGGAGCCCTGCCCAGCCTTTGTTAGGGCAGCTTCGGACCTTCCTTCAGACCTCCAGTGGGATATCCTGGGACTTCTCTGTTCTCCCCACCCCAGAGGGGTATCCTCAGAACCCCTTGCCTCCCACCTTCAGAGTGGCATCCTGGGTGGTCCATGTCTGCCTACACCAGAGCAGTGGCTTCAGCCCTCCCATCCTCTAGGGGTGGCCTCAGACAGCCCGGTCCTCCCACACTCAGAAGAGCAGCCTCTGTCCTCCCTTTTCACCTTTCAACAGGTCCCAGTGCCCACTGCTTAATTTTTAGACCTGACACTGATTCTGCCCAGCTTGGAGGTTGTCAGTGTTTGTCTTCAGAGCTTCACCGATGCTCCCTGGACTCCTCACCTGATAGCCCAAGGCCTCTACCTGCCAAATGCTGCCCTCAACCAGGGCCTGCATTTATTTACACTCATAGGGAAGAGCTTACGGTAGGCATGGCATTGACACCCCATATGGCACCCATGGCAAACATCACTAATCCATCAGTAGTTCTCCCTAAGCCCAGCTCTGCCTATCAAAAGGCAGCCACTGACCATCAATGCCAACGGGCATGTGAAACGGAATCTATCGTCCCTCTAGACTTTCACACATTCTCAACAGGGTGATATTGCCCCTAAGGAGGTGAAAACTGGTTCTTGAGGGGATGGCAAAAACAACTTACTCTTTTTATGTTGAAAGCACAGATACACAAACAGTACCTAAACAGACATATAGTATATCCATGATATTAAAATTTAATAGGGTTGCAGCAATTAGGAAAAAACTATCTAAACGAACTCCTTATGGAGGTGATAATGATTTTTAAAAAGTTGAGAATCACTGATCTAGAGCATTGGTTCCCAAACTAGTACTTCAAAACCACTGGAGGGCTTCTCAACACAGGTTTATGGGCTCTACTTCCAGTTTCAGGTTCAGGTCTGGGATGGGGCCCGAGGATTCACCTTTCTAACAAGGTCCCAGGGGATGCAGGTTCAGGGATCACACTCGGAGAACCATGGCTCCAGAATCCAGCCCAGTGGTCCTCTATCCTCAAAGTCACCTAGTCACCTGGAAAGCTTTTCTAGAATCCCAATACCCAGGATCTACCCCACCCCCCACCCCCAGAGTGAGTCCAACCTGCCAGGGCTGAGTTTTGGACTAGGGCATCGGTATCTTTGAAAAGCTAGACGATTCTACTGCAGCCAGGGCTGAGACCCACTGGGCTAGCCTATGGGCTCCAAGAGGGCGGGAACCACACTGTGTTTCTCTACTGCAGCCCCAGAACTGAAAATTGTGCCTGACACATATGCTCAGAATTAGGAATGTGTGGATGGATGGAGAATGAGTGGATGGGTGGATGGGTAGGTGGGTAGGTGGGTGGTGGATGGATAGATGGGACAGTGGATGGACAGATGAATGGATAAGTAGATGGATGAATGGGTGGGTGAATGGATGGATGAATGGTGGGCAGGTAGAAGGAAGAGAGGACGGGAGGGAGGAAAAAACTGATGCTATAAATTCTTAGAAAGTCTCAACAGGTATTCACCCCAGTAATGGATATCTCTAGAAATTTTAATAACAACTAGGTGCCAGCTGCTCCCTTTTAAGAGATTTTGGAGACAACGAGGTTTATACAAAAATAGACCCTCTTTTTCCATGTACGTTGGGGGCATGAGGTTTGAAAGCACCGGGTCCCTGGGCAGCCTTGGGCAGGTGGCCTGGTGGCAGGGTGGCCCCCAAAGCAGTTCCTTCCACCCCAGAACCCCGACTGGCACTTTGGGAGAGGGGGAATTACTCACTGGCCACGTAGTTCTCATCCAGCTGCTTAAAGGAGAAGGTGACATTGTCCAGCTCCGACAGGGTCACCCAGAGGTCCTCCAGCATGGTCCGTTCCTCCTTCTGTGGAGGAAGGCAGGGTGCAGAAGTCTCAGGTGCCACCGGTGCCCCAGGGTGTCACTTCAAGATGCTCTGACTCAACACTAGTGGACACGCCAGGCTGTGGCCCAGCAGGTACGAGGTTCCGTGCTGGGCTCTCCAGGGCTGGACGTGAAATCGGGTTTGCTTGTCCTGCACCTCCCAAGGTCAGAACCCAACTCCGCTCTAACGTGTGGGTGGCCCTCTTGCCCGGACCGTCCCAGCAATCCAACTCAACCATCTCAAACCTAACACACCCCAAAAAGTCCTCATTTCCCTCCTCAACCCCCTCCAGTAGGCCCCATCTCAGCAAAGCACACCAGCATCCACCCAGCAGCCTAAGCCCCAAACTCTGATTTCGAGGACTTCTTGACTCCTCTCCCCTCACCCTATACACTGCCCATCACCAAATCCTGACGGGTTGACCTTCAAAACATACCCCAGATCCATCCACCTCCCTCAACCCTCCTTACCACCCCAACACAAATCCCCATCGTCTCTCAAGGAGGACCACACCAGCCTCTTCACAGGTCTCCCTATCCCACCCTTTCCCCCAAACAAGGGGCAGCCAGAGATAAAACCGGAGACGGAGAGGGAGCAGGGCAGCCTAGGGGTTACCAAGCCTAGAGTCAGACTCCTGGGCTTCCCCTGTGACGACTGCTCAAAGCCTCTGAGCCCTTCCTCTGCTTCCAGAATAAAGTCCTGGGCCCTATAGATGTGGCCCGCTGACCTCATCTCCCAACCCCCGGGCCTGCTCCTCTCCAGCCACACTGGCCTCTATTTGGGACCTTTGCACACGCTGTACCCTCTGCCCAGCACACACTTCCTCAGACCATTTACCTAGGGGACTGTCTTGGTACTCAAGTCTCAGCTCCTCAGAGAGGACATCTCTGACCATTTAAATCCAAAGAAACTCAATCACTTTCTGAGTCTTCTGCATAACTCCCTCCTGTCCATCTCTCCTCCCTCTTCCTTCCTTCCTTCTTCCCAATCTGCTTCCCCCAACTAGAAAGTGAGTCTCAGACACCCACAGCCAGCTCAGAGCCGGGCACATGATGGTGACTGGTGAATTAACACACTGGGCCCCAGGGTCCTCATCTGAGAATAAAAGATGAGGGCTGAGTGTTGCTGGCTGCCTTTCCGGGTCCTGGTTGCACTTTCCAGGAACCAGGTGAAAGAAGATCTCCAGCCAGGCAACGCCTGTGTGCAAAGTCGGCCAGCAGAGGGCGCACCAAGGCCATTCTTTCCCAAGAGCCAGCAGTTGTGGCTTTCGGCCCTGCCTAGGAGGCTCAGGGCTGTAGAGGTGGTGAGCGCCAGCCTGGGTACATGGGGTGCAGGACCAAAGAGCACAGAAAATTGCTGCAGGCTTTATTTCTGAGGGACGTCGGTTCTAGGCCCCAGCACCCCTAAATGAAGAGTCCTTGGTTCTGCCTCCTGGGGGCCAGCAGAGGGACCAGCCCTAATTCTGAGCCCTGAGAGTGGTGGGACAGCAGGATCAGGGATAAAAAGGAGATGCAGAGAAAGCAGAGCAACCTAGGGGTTAGAGGGCTTAGAGTCAGACTCCCAGAGTTCAAACCTGGCTGCCGGACCTCAGTGTTCTCATCCTTAAAATGTGGGTAGTAAAAAAACCTGCCTCAGAGGTACTGTGAGAATTAACTGAGATTCTGTTTGCACCAAGGAATTTCACCTGGATTATTACAAAAGCCTACTCACTAGCCTCCCAGCTTCTGTCCTTGCCCTCATAGTCTTTCCCACCAAGGAGCATGAATGATTCTTTCAGTGTAAAAGTCAGATCCCATCCCTCCTCTGCTCAAAACCCTCCCATGGCTCATGCCCACTCAGAGTAACAGCCTAAGTCGTGCAAGGCCCCGCACAGTCTGACCCCAGTAAATCCTCAAGACTCACCTCCTCCTGCCCCAGCTTATTCTCCTCTAGCCACAGGGCCACCTTGTAGTTTCTCAAACACTGTCTCAGGACCTTTGCATCTGCTATTCTCTCTGCCTGGAAGACTCCTCCCACTATCCTCATGGCTCACTCCCTCCCCTTCCAGTTCCTAGGTCAGGTGTCACCTTAGTGAGGCCCTCACTGGCTACCTTATCGAAACTTTCAATTGCAGCTGCCCCACCTTTTCCTTCCCTCTTCCCTGCTTAATTTTTCTCCTTACCCTTATCCCTGTATATGAGGGTTTCTCAAGTATGACACTATTGACATTTAGGGCCAGATAATTCTCAGAAAGGGGAGGACCATCCTGTGCATTGTAAGATGTTTAGCGGCATCCCTGGCCTCTACACACTAGACATCAGTAGCACCTCCTCTCCCTTCGTCCTAACAACCTAAAATGTCTCCAGACATTGACAAGTGTCCCCGGAGAGGTAAAACTGCCCTAGTTGAGAACCACTGGTCTACATCACTTACTTTACTTATTTATGTCCATTCCCCCAAACTAGGATTTAAGATCCCTGAGTACAACTCCGTGCTTTGCCCACAGCTGGGTCCCCAGTGCCTGTAACCGTGGCACATAGTAGGTGCTCGATATACAGGTGCTAAATGAACAAGGAGGTGAGTGAGAGCCTGAGTGAGTAAGTTAGCAGAGGCTTTCCTGCCCAGGCTTCCCGGGCACCTGTCCCTTTTCCCCTCACTCACCACAGCGGCTGGCGACAGCAGGGACTGGCAATGCAGGAGGACACCAGTGGCTGCCACCTGCTCCAACCACTTGCGGCTGGCATCCCGGCTGCTCTCCTCATACTCGCCGTTGTTGTTGTAGCGGTAGCTGAGGGCTGCCAGCAGCTGCTCAGAGAAGGTGCACACGGCGGCCACCAGGGCCTGGCAGAAGATGGTGTCCCTCCGCAGCTGCAGCTCGGTGTCTGGAAGGCAAGGCCGGGCTTGCTGGGCAGGTGCTCCTGCACCATCAGCAGCCCCAAACCCCAGAGCACCCCCCCCCCCCCGAACCAACCACCAGCCCCAACAGGCCACCCATCCGGGGCCAACTTGCCAAAAATCAATCCCAGCTACCAAGAGCCAACCCCACAAACATCATTTCTCCAAAAGCAAGCCAATTTGCTGAAAAACTCTCTCAATGACCCACCTGCCTTGTGATTTTTCCTAAGGCTTTCCCAAAGCCCTTACTCAGTTGTTTCTCCATTGGTCAGGGGATTGCTCGACCTTGCCTGGCTGGATGCCAATGACGCCAAGCATTTCTGCAAAGCTCCATGTTTTAAGAAATGCAGTTTACCGTTTTCTCTATTTCTGAGAAGTATGCCTTCCTGCCTACCCCTTCCTTGCCCCTGTTCTTGACGTGGTTTGCAGAATTGGCCAGTTGCGGGCAATCATTCATCCAGGGTCCCAATCCTCTGGAAGGGGTTATTTTCGACGACTGGCTCTAGCCAATTGGTTTTCAGTGACCAATTTTGACCTAGATCCTATTTTAGCTGACACTTGGCAGAGAATTTCTGGAAAGGGAGGGGCAGAGAACACCTCCCAGCTTCCCCGGACCCTCCATCTGCCCTTTCCTCCTTCACACTCTCTGCTGGACAGAAGTCCCAGGCGGGGCTGAGGACTCCACTGGCAAAGGCCCTCCCTAAGTAATCTGGTCCTCTGTCTGTGTCCTCATTAAGATCCACCCAGGCCTGGGAGTGGCAAGACACAGGGCTCCTGACTGCAGGGCCAAGACTTGTCCCCTGGACTCAAGAGGGGGAGGCAAACAAAGTCTAGGTAGTTCTAGGCGCAAGAGGCTGCAGTGTTACTTTCTCCCCATGTGCAGGCCCTGATGACCATGGGAACATCAACCTCAACCAGCAGAAGAGGCCTTCCCCGGGCTGTGCTCATGAGACCCGCTGCCAGGACGGCCTCTCCTGGATACACCTGGGGGGGCGTCTATCACAGACAGTTGCTGCTTCAAAGCCCTCACCTGTGCATTTCAGCAAGGCCAGGAGCAGCTGGTTCTTCCCATCTGGAAGGAGAGGAGTAGAGAAAAACAGGACAAGCCAAGAGGAGTCAGCACAAGATTAAGGCAGAGCTGGGCCCTCCCTGCAGCCCAAGCTCTAAGCCCTGTGCAGTGAATCCCGGGGTACGCACAGCTGTGCTAAAGGAGCTCTGGTTGAATGTTAGGTGAATTCCAGAAACCCCCAACTTCCAGGGGATGGAACCCCAACTGTTGGCTGCACCCCAACTATTTACATATGCCCACCAAACAGAGCCGAAACCAGCCCCTCCAACTCCTGGACCAGAGCCCCCAGCACACATGGTGTACATGCACGTGGGCACACCGCTTACATGTGCACATACACACAGGTGCACATGTATTCATGTGAGCACCCAGGCACGTATGCACATGCTATGCAGCCACAGCCCTGCACCCGCATAGACAAAGCTCAGAGCTTCCAGACACAGGCCTAACATCCCGGTCTCTTTCCTTCAAAAAAAGGCTCTTAGGCCCAGAAGGGGCTTAAAAGAAAAATCTGAAAGTCCAACTCAGAGGCACTGCTCCGGGGGAATGACTCTGAGGCTCTGTACCTTCTGCTGTCCTAGACAAATGTCTCCTGGTCCTTCTAAGCCAGGAGTCTCGGACTCAAATGCTGCCAAGGGCCAGGCAGGCAGTGTAAGATGTGTGAGGCAAGACACCAGGAAGCAGAGAGTGATGGGGACTGTGGTGAACTGGAAGCCACCCTTCTCCATTCTAAGATGGCAGCTGCCACTCATCTCCACCTAAGTGTGACTGTGGGACTGCAGGCCTGTTACTGCCAGATCCCCTGACTGTTCAGGAGTAGCCAGAAAACTAGATTTTTATGTGACATCTCAGAAAATAAAACACTGGCAGCCAATTCACATTTTTTTATGCTATAGCATCAAAACCTATCTGCGGGCCCAAGTCTGATGAAGGGGCCCCCAGCCTGTGACTTCAATAATAAATAAAAGGAACTGAATTAGACCCCACAATTTCTGAAGCTTAGGAGTAAGTTCAGCCTTCTCAGCCTCCTGACTCTGCAAGGAAGTCCCCAGCACCCAAATGAGCAGTTCCTTAATCCAGTGTGTGTACACAGTTCCAGGGCCCTGCCCAGGACAGGACACTCGGCTAAGAAAGGGGCACCAGTTCTTCCAGTCCTTCCCCAGGGCATGGAGAGACTTGGGACATGGAGATGGACACACTCCCGATCCTTCCACATTCCACATTAAGAACCAATGGCCACAAACAACCCCCCCCACCCCCACCCCCCCCCGTTACCCTTCCCTGCGCAACTGACCTTCCACGTATTTCTGAATGTTGTCCACCAGGGTCTTGATGGAGTTGGGGAGGTTCCAGGGGTCTTCCTGGATGCTGATCTGGATCAAGCTCCGGCCACGCATTGTATACTCTTCTTTCTGTTTGAACTCTGGGGCAGGAAAGTGACATGAGGGCAGGAAAGGGACAGAGGTAGCTTTGGAGAAATGTGGCACAAAGGCCTATATGTCCCATCACCAGATTACAAGGCTCAGAATCCGAGATCAAGGATGCTGGCAGGACTCCTGGGCGCTATCTGCTCCACGGAGGGCAAATACATGGCGAATGTGCTACTGACTCATAGTGCCGCACCCATGGCAGACATCGCTCATCAACCTCAGCACTCCTTCCCGCTAGTCTGAGGTGTGACTCCTCCCAGCCGAAACCAATCCAGTGCAGACATCACAAATCAATCACTGCACTCTCTTCTCCTAAGCCTGGACATAGTCACAGAGGGATCCTCAGGGACTACCTCCTCACGGCCGCAACGATCAAGCTAGCACATGAGTTAAACCCACTCTAACCTCTTCTCTATACAGGAGGGAGCCCAGGCACAGGCTGGGAAGGTGTCCTGCCTAAAGTATGCAGCGAGGGGGTGACAGAGCTGGGACTTGAACCTGGCCCCCGCAGACACAGGCCCCTGTTTCTTGGGCCTCTTCCCTGCTACAATGTCCCAGGCTTCTGAGATATTTGTGGTTTTGGTTCCTCTGGGTTTGATGTTTCTGAGGCCTGTCCCTGGAAGAGATGATCCTGAGAGAGCAGGAGGGGCAGCTGAGCGACAGCACCCCAGCTTTCCTCACTTCCTACTCCCATTTAGGAGCAACTGCCTGTTTCTTTTCCTATCTCCTGCACCCAGCTGGGAGCTCCTGGGGATCAGGAGCCATGTCACATTCATCACAGGGTCCCCAGTGCCCAGCACAGGACCTGGTGCAAACTTATGAACGGGCAGGTGGGTGGGTGGGTAGATGGGTAAATGGGAGGGAAGGTAGGTTGGAGGACATACATGTCAATTCTTTTCCTCTCAACCATTTCAAGAAGAAAGTCCCAATTTGGTACTGGTAAGTCCTTGACACTTCTTTGACTACTGGTCCCTCTCATGAGGAAAGAACAAAGCGCTCTGGGGAGCCAACAGTACCTGACTGCAGTGTAATGACATTTTTTGTGGCTGTTTCCATTGAATTTATCACACTCTTCATTATTTCATGGCATGTTCTACAGGTTTTCCATATATAGGGAGTTTTAAGAGTTCCTTCCAAATCTAAATTTTTTAAAAGGAGTCCCGTTTTCAAAAAAATTATGCCACTAATAATGCAGGCAGCAAACAAATATGGGTTTTTAGAATGCAGAGATGTGAACAGATCCTGTGAATGTGGGTAAAATGGTGCAGGGCCGAGGGTCCTGAGGGGTGGAGAACTGTGCTCCAGTCCCGCCCCTCCTGTGACAGACGGGCAGATGGAGGCCCAGAGAGGCTCAGGGACCTGCCCAGGGCTCCACAGATTTTTTCTGTAAGGAGCCAGATGGAACTCTTTCAGGCTTTGCATGGCTTACAGTCTCTGTTACAGATTCTTTGTTTCTTTGTTTTATTTTGTTGTTACTACTCTTTATAAATGAAAATATCATTCTCAGGTCACAGTCTATACAGAACCAGACTATGGGCTGCATTTGGCCCATGGGCGGAACTTGCTGAGCCCTGGATGAGCCCTTAGCCACTGGGCAGGAGTGGGGCAAGGCTGAGAGTGTGAGCCTGTGTCCCACCCCAGTCCAGCACACATTCCCCATCAGCAGCTGCCTCCTTGTTGGATGCTCGCTGGATGTCATTCCCAGCCCTGCGGAGGGGCGCCCCTGTGCTCACCTTGCAAGCTGTGGTCCATGGGGAAATGCTTGGTCTCTTCAAAGGCCCTGCTCATGACTGGCCCCTTGAGGAGTGCGTGGATGGAGTCCACCTGGCCGGCAGGAAGCTCAAGGTTAGTGTGGCCCCTGTGGCCCTCCAGGTTGCAGGGACCCATGATTCCCTGCCCTGGCCCAGCTCCTGGCTTATGGGTTCTCACCAGGGGTGACAGGAGAAACCCAAGGTAAGGCTAGGGGTGGGAACAAAGGTCCTACCTGGTTAAAGAGATGCTCCAGGCAGCCATGAAGCTTGTCCTGCTTGTCTGATGGAATCCGCATGTCACAGGGCAGCTCGTCTCCTGGCAGAAGGATGAAGCCACACTCATCAACAAACAATTTCTGTCCCATCTCACACCTTCCCAACCTCCTTCTCAAGGAGGCTACAGAGCAACAGAGCCCCAAAATCCATAGTGGATTTGGAGTCTGAGAGACTCGGATCCTGGCTGTGTGACTGTAGGCAAATCTCTCAACCTCTCTGAGGCTCGGTTTCTTCATCTTCAAAATGGGCAACAGGAACTAAAGCATCACGCAACTGTAAGTCATTGTTTCTATTTCTGAGACTCTGCAAATGAGGAGACTGTAAGCCAGAGAGAAGGAACTGGACCCCAAGTCTCCCCATCTATCCCCGACCTGTTTTAGTTCCTTCCTAAAACTTCCCCAGGGACAGTTTTTATAGCAGAATGTCTTATGTGATGAAATATTTATCTAAAGTTCAGCAACATTTTCAATGTTACTTATGCTTCTTTCTCTTCTGTTAAATTGAAAAAAAAATTAAAATTAAAATTTGATGCCCAGACTACCACTGGAAGGTCACACAGGCAGCTGTGACAGTGGGAGCTCGGGAACCGGGAGATGGGATTATGAGGTGGGAGGGAGGCTTGTCACTGCCCACCCTCTCGAGCCTTTTCAATTATGAACCACGTGAATGAATGACTATTCACAAAATAAAAATTTTAAAGGCTGAAATCAATGAAACTAAAACCAAAGCAAATTTCAGTCTCAGAAAAAGTTGTAAGTACAGTATAACCTAATTTGTAGAATATCATTTACATATCCATCCAGCCATCACCCACATGCCCAACTGTGCAGAAGTGTGTTCACCAATGATCTCCACATGTCACCAGTGGTCATTTCTGGGGGTTCTGACCTATTTTCTTGTAATTCTTTTGAGCTTTTCTGGGTCATTTGAATTTTTGGTTTGAGCACATCATTTTTATGGAAAACATCAGGTCAGCCAATTTTAGTGACATCAGAGCAACTCATCACACTCTCTGATCGCATCATGTATGTTTTCATGTGTTCGGTGCCCATGACATTTGTGGAAAACGTCAGCTCCTTGAGGACCAGGATCTGTTGTTTCATTCACTTGTCCCAGCACAACACAGGTGCTCAATAAAATGTGCTGAATGAGCGAATGAAAGGAAAGACACTACCACACTATGTAACATAATACAAAATAATATCACACAGAGTAAAGTAAAATGAAATAAAAATAAAACAAAATCTCACTTAGGGGAGTCCCCCGCCCTCGAGCACAAGCCACTACACTCACCAGACCCCATCTCGTCGCTGCCCAGGTAGGAGCTGTTACTTCTCACACTGGTGTAGGACAGGACAGAGTCCCGGTTACTGTTACACTCGCTGCAAAAGGGCACAGGAAGACAGGAGTCACCCTCAGCTCACACCCTCTGGTCCCAGCACCCACAACCCACTTTCTGGAATGAAGACAAAATCCCTGGCTCCTCGGGGGACAACTGGCCCAGAGAGGGTGCTGGGACCTACCACCAGTGCCAGTGACAGGGAAGGCAGTCCTGGCTGGTTTTCTGATCGTGGAGAAACATTTCTAGCCCCCAGCACAGAAACGCAGAAATAGTAAGAGGACAGTAAATTGCTTCTACTTGGGAGTAAACTTCTGTCACTGCTCTGGTGGGACAGCCTGGCTCCTGGACATGTGTGCACACGCCACACTCAACCACATGGCTCCGTGTTCTGTCTCCCCAGCCTGGCTGGGAACCTCCTGAGGACAGGACTGTGTTCTCTTAGCTTATGTCCAGGAATTCAGAAGGTATGGGAATCAAAAACCACAGTCCTGAAATTCTTTCCTTCACCTTTTTGACAATTAAAGGAAAAAGCAGAGGACCCAAAAATGTAAGGATGGAAACCCAAAGAGATGGAGAAATCTTGGGCTATGGACAGGAGGCACTGGGAACACACGGTGCCAGTTAGCAGAACATCTGGTTATACAGAAATCAAGCCAGGAACAGAGACCAGTCAGACCACTTGAAGACTGAAAGACACGAATGCTGGGAGGCCTGGGCAAAGGTCTTCGTCAAATTTGAGCAGTTCTGTATTTTGCCCTAAACAAATGAAGCGCCCCTCTAAGGCTCTTCTCTGACCACACGTTCAAATGTTACATAACCTTTCACTGGAGCCCACAGAGTTTGTTTATTTGTGGTAAGGACCTCCACTTACCCACTATACGGTTTATTACAGGAAATTGAGTTTTTAGTCCATTTAACCCACTAATTAGGACTTCACTGATCTTGTTATTATTAGCTTAACTAGTAAAAAAACAACTCAGACCCTCTCAGAGTTAGGAAGGAAAAAAATTGTCTTCCTCCTTGGATCAAGTAAAAATAAGCAGTGTTTATTGCAGAAACCATGTAAGTTTTAAGACACACCACAGATCTTTACTTTTTCTCTGCCCACACTCCATCAGCGTGTGTAGACTGGGACTGGAGCAGGATGGGCAGGTGGTGTCCACAGGGGCCAGAGCCTGAAACGTTGGCCTTGGGGCAGGGGAGCCGAGGGGGCATCTGGGATGGCTTTGGGGGCTTAGATAACCCCCAGAACCATATGGTTTAGCAACACTGCCCCATCCCACTGCTTCCTGGAAAATGTCCCTCTAATTCTGTCTTTCCCACAGGTCAGTCGCCTCAACTGTCCTACTGGCCATCCCTGTCAAACGCCACACGATGCCCACGGCTGCCCCCACCTGTAGGAGTCACGGTAGCTCATGGTGTCGTGACCCGAGTCCTCCTGATCCTCCTCAGACACCTTGAAACACACTTTCTTGATGCCCCCGTGGTCGGTCCTGTCCATCTCGCTCTCTTCGTTGACCAATGGAGAGGACGTGGCCTCCTCGGCCAAGGGCGGGTCGCAGGGCCCTCCCGAGGTGGGCTCCGTGATGGTGGACAGCAGCCTGTGGGAGCAAAGACTCTGAACTTAGAGGCACGTGCCAGTGGCGTCAATGGCCTCCATGGAGGCTCCAGGCAAGGTCCTGATCTCAGGCCTCGCCTTCGACCCGACCCGGATAGAGGGAGCCATCAAATGCTTTGTGTCCCATCCCTGAAAATCCCACAGCAACTCTGCAGGAGCACTGCCGCTGTCCCTCCTGTAGAGGGCGTGACACACTGAGGTTCTTTATTTCATGGCCGAGCTGCTCAAGGTTTGAGGCATAGACCACGACAGGGAAACTTGCTGTAAGAGCTCAGAGAGACATCTTTTCAGCTTCTTAGGCCATACTGTCTCAGAACTACTCAACCCTGCTTCCCTCGTGCGAAAGCACCACAGACAATGTGGAAATGAATGAGCCTGCTGTGTACTAACTAATGAGACTTTAAGAAAACTAGGCAGTGGGGCTGGATTTGGCCCATAGGCCATAGTTTGTCAACCCATGGGAGAAAGTATCATTAACGGTCAAGTGCATAGGTTTTTAAAACAGACAAACCCCAGATTCAAATCCCGATGCTGCCACTTACTAGCTTAAAGACCTACAACAAATTATTTAACCTCCCTGAGATTCAGTTTCCTCATCTGTACAATAGAGTCATATCAGCATCTATGTCCCAGGATGGTATGAAGATTAAGGGAGTTAAAATACGTAAAGTGCTTAGAAGAGTGTCTGGTGCCTTGTAAGTGAGCAATGAACCCTGGCTGCTACAATCCTATTACATCTCAATAAGGTCAGTATTATGATCAGCTACATTTTACAGATAAGGAAATTGAGGCGCAGAGAAGTTAAGCGACTTGTCCAAGGTCATACAACTAATAAGTAGCAGGGCCAGGATTCAGACTCAGGCCTCCAGACCCTACGATATTTTTTCTTTTATCATGGACAATTTCCATCATACATGAAAGTAGAGGGAACGGTATGAAGAACACCAGGTACCCATAGCCAGCTTCAACCATGGCAACTTGGGGTTCACTTTTGTTTCCTCAATCTTTCCTGTTGCTCTTTCTCTTTCTGGAGTACGTAAAACCTATCTAAGATATCATCAATTTCCTTTATAAACACTTTCCCATGTGCACATAGCACAGAAGGGCTTTCTTTAAAGCAATGGTTCTCAACTGGGGGTGATTCTGCACCACCCCCCAGAGGAAACATTGAGCAACTTAGCATATTTCTGGAGAGGCAAACATTGACCAATGTTAATAGACATTTTTTAGTTGTCACAACTGAAGTAGGATGGGTGTGGGGAGAACTACTGGCATCCAATGAGTAGAGACCAGGGAAGCTGCTAAATAAATATCTTACAATGCACAGGACAGGCCCACCACAAAGAATTTTCCAGCCCAACTGTCAGTAGTGTCAAGGCTGAGAAACACTTTTAAACCTAACCAGACAGCTATTACCATACCTAACAAAATCAGTAATTTCTTAATATCATCTAGTACTCAGTCCATGTTCAAATGTCCCTGGGGTCTCAAAAGTGTCTTTTCAAATATGGTATGTTAGAAACAGAACCGTAACCAGGTCCAGACACTGCATTTGGTCGGTATGTCTCTTTTCTAACAGATCCTCCTCTTGCTCCCCACCCAAACCCCTATCAGTTATTTGTTAAAGAAACTGGGTCATTTGCCATCTAGAATCACCCTCCCTCTAGACTTTGGCCAATTGCGCCCCAAGATGCCACATCACCATCCTCTATCCCCGACATCCTACAGTTTAGTGAGTGAGACCTGGAGCTCTGATTAGCAAATGGTGTAATTTCTGTTGGTGAGAATGCTTTGTGGGTGGTGCTGTGTGTGCCCTGTTGCATTACACCAAAAGGGACACCATGTCCTGCCATCTCTCTTTCTGTTGAAATTATGAAGTCCCCCAAACCTTTCGCCAAATAGTTTTAGCCTCTACTATTGATTGCTGCCTATGTCTACCTTTCATTAGAGCAGAGGTTCTCAATCAGGAGTGATCTGGCCCCTGTCCCCCGAGGGGATATTTGGCAATGTCCGAAGATATTTTTGTTTGTCACAGCTGGGAAACAGAGATGCTACTGGTATCTAGGGATGCTGATAAATAGCCTATGATGTAGAGGACAGCCCCCCACTACAAAGAATCCTGATTTTAACACTCTACCTCCCCCCCACCCCCTGCAATTCTTTCCTGGGGCCAGGGCTCACCTGTTGATCTGGGTGACATACTGCTTCATCTCCTTTAGGGCTACATCCAGTTTGGTAAAGAGCTGCAGGTAGGCATCCTGAATCTCACGGTCCTCCTGCTTGAGGAGAAAGCTCAGGCCCCGGTCATCCAGGCCCAGGGCCCCATTGGCTGGCCCAAAGCTGCTGTCATGGGGACCCTGGCGTTGAGGGTCCCCATCCATAGCAGGCAGGCACTTCCAGGATGGGGCAGCCATGGTGGTGATGCAGTGCTGGGTGTAGGACATAGGGTTCAGGTGGCCTACATGGAGAAAGGAAGAGCTTACTTGGAAACAGTACCCAGACACCCACAACCTTCTTGGACAGAGGTATATAAACCCATTTCTAAGATCCCAATAAATAAAAGAATTTTCCCTTTTAAATATTATTTTAATCTACTAGATTACTTCATGATGAAAGTTTCAGCTTAGTGCCAATAGGCCTTTAACTACTGTGATCTTTTCCTGCCTGGAATGCAGACATGACGACTGGTACTCCAGCAGCCATTCTATACCACAAGGCATCCTTCAGGGTGAAAGCCACATATAGAGATCACGGTGTAGTAAGATAGGAGCCTAGATCCCTAAAGACTAGGAAGCCACCATTCCAGCCCTGGACCACTGACCTCCAGACACGTTTCTGTTTAAGTATCTGTAGTGTGAGATCCAAACACAAATTCTAACAGACAAGTAGAAATGCAGTTACCTTGCTCTGGGTCAAGGCCAATGAGGGAGGGTTTGCGACCAAAGCGAATGCTGAAAGACCTGCCAATGGAGGGAGTGGTCTTGGGGTAAGACACTTCCATGATGTTGATGTGGCAATTGGTGGGGCAGAAGTCCAGGCCACACAGAGAATGGGGTTCCAGAGGTGCTTGTTTGAAGGGTGGGCTGACCCTGCTCTTCAGTTGAGCTGCAAACTGACAAAAGGTGGGGACATGAGGTCATGATTCAGGGTTCTGGGACTTCTGGTCTACCCCCAGTACCCGCTTTATCCTGACCTAGGCCAGACATTCCAAATTGGACTAAATGAATAGCTCCAATGGAAAAATGGATTCCCCTACACTGCCTTTCACTGGATCCAGATTTCAGGGAAAGTCTGGAGAAATCTGAGGCCTCTGAGTATCTACCCACATTCACTTCTCTATTTTAGCTGCACATGTGAGCTGCCCTTGAAAAGCCATCTCTTCACCCACCCACAGTCCATGAGGTCCAGGTAAGGCCACCTCCTCATCCCTGCAGTTACTGGTACAGGGCTAGGCAAGGGACTCAAGCCAACAGAAGCCCTCTAGTTCCTTTTCTACTGGAGACCATTTTCTACCACATGACAAGAAGGCCTGCCTGAGAGCAAAGCCAACATGGGAAAATAAAGTCAAGAGGAGGAGAGGGGACATGTTTTTATGATACTGATATCTGAGCCCCTGGAAAAAACCATGCCTGAAGTTCACCTCTGGACTTTTCAGTAATATAAACCAATAAATTCTCCTATATGTCTAAGCTAAGTTGTGGTGAGTTTTGACATTTACAACCAAAATACCCCAGGCTGATACCCAGGAGGGTAAAGGTACCTCCTGATAGCAGGCAATCCTCTGGCCGATGCTCTCCAGCTTGGTGTCGCAGATGTTACGAAACTCAAAATGGGACATGGTCTTGATGTTGTTGCTCAGGGCCATGAGCCGCCCACAGTTCTGCACAAAGACATTGTCATCGGCAGCAAAGGCCTCAAGGATCTGCAGAAACATTAATAACTCCTGAGTACACACTGTGCACCAAGGAGGGTCGTAAGCAGTTTATCTGCAGTGACTCCTGTACGCCTCCTAACAGCCCCATGAGGTCAGATCTATTAATGGCCCATTTTGCAGATGCATAGACTGAGACTAAAGAGATAAAAAGTCACTCTCCTAAGTCCCATGTGGTGGGGCAGAGACTATAATTCAGGGCTCCAGGCTAACTCTGAGGAAAGGAAATTAGGCTGCTCCACCCGCCAGGGTCAGGCACTGCAGTGCCCAGCAAGACCTTGGCAGTGAGGCCGAAGCAGCCACGGGGCTCCACGATCTTCTCCAGCACGTGACACTTGATGCCTGCGGTGCTCACGTATTCATACACCACACCGTGCTCCAGGTGCACATTGTCCACATTCAGGCTGACCACAGGGCTGTCCTCACGCAGGCTCAGCTGGGGGCCCAGGGACAGCAGGGGGGAGGCTGAAAGTGAAAAGGACAGACAACCCTGAGGAGGGGGCTCCACCCCAGTCAGCAGGCCCCCAGCCCAGCACCACGGACAGCTCCCATTAGCCAAGGAAACTGAAGCCTGTGCTACAGCTCTATTCCATTTGCCAGCCCACTATTGTTCACCCCTTGTCCTAGACTGTTCTGCTAAAAATCAACCCTGTGTCCTATTCCCAGTCTATATGGCTCAGAAAAGTCCCCACTAGAGTCTCTGTTACACTGCATGCCTGCCTTGTTACCTGAGTTGGGCTGGTCTTCTTCCTGGGCCCCCTCTCCACCAGGGTCCTCACCAGGGGTCTCCTGGTTGGCTCGGGCTTCCTGGGCATCCTCAGGGGTATGGTAGATCCACTGGTACAGGCCCTGTGAGGGGATCAGAGTAAGAGGGGCAGCTATGGCACTGGGAGCCCAGGGAGGAAGGGACAGGCAAAGGTGCAAATGGCTCTCCCACTCCGAAACTCAGGCTTTTAGCTTGGCGGTGACACCACCTTCGGAGAGGCCTCCAAGGCTTTGCTCTGGAATCTTCCTGCAGGGCCTCCGGCCACATTCAGCCCTCACCCTCTATAGTCTATATTCCTCACAGAAGCCGGGGGAGGGGGGAGCCTTGGAAAATGTAAGTCAGATCCTTGGGTGCATAAAACTTTTTTCTAGAGAAGGGAGTGTGGCCCTCCCACCCCCTCCCACCCACTAAGCAGGGCTTCCCTGATCCCCTTGGCAGCTGGGTGGCTTACCAGGGCGTCTTCTCGGTGGTTCCGGAATGCCTGGAAGTGCTCCAGGACTTCCAAGGCACCATCATTCATCACGTTGTTGCCGTTGACCTTCAAGATACACTGGCCAGCACAGAGCCCTGCAACCGCGGCCTCTGAGCCTAAGGGAGATGGGAGGGCTTGAGGATGAATGCCAGGCAAAGAGGGCCTGGGCAGTGCTGCTGGCAAGGGCGAGAATCCAGATGAGCACTGTCCTCCACCCAACCCCCAAACATATACCCAAACACTCTGCCTCCATCCCTCCCACCCTGGTGCCATTCTCTGACCCACTCCAGTAGGCAGGGCAGGGACTGGCATTCCCATTTTGCAGAAGTAGAAACTGAGGCTCAGAGAAATAGCAGCTAGCCTCCCAGGTACATTTCACTCTAAAGCTTCATCTCCTTCAAAGTCCCGCAACAACCTGTGATACTGGGACCAGGATCAGCCCTATTCTGTAGAAAGGAAAACTGAGGCTCAGAGAGGCAAAGTAATTCTCTCAAGGTCACGTAGCTAGGAGAAGCCAGGATCCAAATCCAGGTCTACAGGACTCCAAACGCATGTTTTCTTAGCTGTACCACAATTCCCAAATTGTAGGTCTTGGACCCCAGGGCTCTGTGTGATTAATATAAAGGGTCTGGAAATACAAATGAATGCCAAACTTTGTCTGTACATGAGAGAATATCAGGCTTACACAATGTGATAGTGACGAGCACAGGCCTGGACCCAAGGGGCTTGGATTCAAACCCAGGCTCTGCCACTAACCAACCGTGTGACCTTTGGTAAGTTCCTTAACCTCTCTGTGCCTTAGTCTCTTTATCCATAAAATGAGGACACTAACAGTATCTACCATAGGGTTTGTGAGAGATTCAGTGAGTTAAAGCACTTTGCCCATGCCTGGCTCTTAGTAAGTGCTCAAGAAATATCAGCTATTTTACTATTTTTGTCTGGTTCACCTATAAACACCTATTCTTCTCTGTAGATGCTTTAAGGCAGGGTTTCTCACCTCAGCACTACTAACATTTTGGGCTGAATAATTCCCTGTTGTAGGAAAGTGTCCTGCACACTCTAGGATGTTTAGCAGCATCCCTGCTCCCTACCCATAGGATGCCAGTAGCACCCCCCCACCCGTTGTGACAATCAAAGATGTCTTCAGACATTGCCAGATGTCCTCTGGAGGGTGAAACTGCCCTAGTTGAGAGCCCCTGTTTTAAGGATGTATAAAATAAAACCGCGCTTTAAAATAGTAACAAATTCTGAGTAGTTTTCTATTCTGACATGCATTTTCTTAATTAATACATATTAAAAGTACAAATATGACAATAAAAGTGGACAATTAATGTTTAAACTTTAAAAGTGGGGCCCTTAGATGCAAAAAGAGTGCATAGCCCAGTATCTCAGACTGATTTGGTTTTATCTTCAAGACAGAGAAACCCCTTAAGCAGCATATAAGAAGGCAACACAGAAAGCAGATGTCTCAAACTATTGGCCCATGGTCTGAATCTGGCCAGAGAAGCATGCCAAATTTCACATCTCACTTCTCTTAAAAAATTAGATCTGGCAAGAGTGGGCCCATAGTCCTGCCTGGCAATAACAAGCTTGAGCTGAGGAAGATGGTCCTTTTTAGAGTGAATGGGTATTTTTTCCCCTTGCCATAGTCCTCACCACTCCCTACTGTCTTCCTCTCAGTTACCCATTTGTAACTCCCCAACTCCCATAGGTATTTGCATTTGCAAGCCTTGGACTCAAGCAAAAAAAGTAAGTGCTAATGGTGCACTGTGAGGCACAGGCCTGGCAGTAATGGTTTGGGTGGCCCTGAACTCCTATCACACACACAGACCCATCTCCCAAAGCTCCCCTCTGTCTGTTAGGCTCCCACTCACCTCTCCCGACGGCATAGACGTATGGCGGGGCAGCTCCACGGATCTGGAAGCACAAAGCCTCTGGATGGTCAGGGACTTTGATGATCCTGCACCAGGCAGAAGCAGCCATGAGGAAAAGCAGCATCACCCCCAATAGCCCAGGGGGCCATCCTGAGGAGTCCCTGCCTCCTAGGCTTTTGGGAAATCCAGCCTAAAATAATAGCAGCGCCATGCTTTCCAGCTCCCAAATATACAGAGAAACCTCACTTAGCCTAACCAAAGCCCACACCACCAGGATCTCCGGTGAATCTGTACCACCGGCCTGGCCTGGCCTGGCCTGCCCATGGAGCTTCAGTCCACACACAGAAATTCCTCATCACGCTCTACCTTCTCCGTCACTCTCCTGGCGGGAGGAGGCCTCTTGGTGGCTAGAGCAGCATCTCAGCCAGTGAATATTTTATTCAACAATCATAGATAGAAGGGTGATAAGTGATCTGCACATCTTGGTGTTGACTCTAGAAAAATGCCCACACGTGTCCCCTAGAGAGCATGGTTTGAAAGCCCAGGTGTTGGGCATTCTGCAGCTGGAACACCAGAGCTGGGCAGGTGGCACCTGCCAGGATCGTGCGGTGGGTGTCATTAATCCAGGGGCTTCAATGCTTCTCATCAAAGGTGTGTCCCCCACAACAGCTTTCAGGACCTCCCTCCCGTCCCCACCAGCCAGATAAAGCCATCTTGGGAGCCTGTTCTCAAACCCCAGGTGTTTCCAGACTTAAGACAGGGATGTTCCACTTTGGTGATTTCTGTCACATCCACATACCAACCAACCAATCATTTTCCCTAAATTGACTTGCTTTTTTACTTAAATAATCATATTTAAAACTTTCCATCACTCCTGTCAACAGAAAACTGGAAGCATTTGCCTTAAATAGAAGGGAAAAGTGGATACCAAATGCACAATTTTTAAAATAGAAAATGCTTCTTCCTGTACCTATATCTGGTATCCAACCACTTCTCACCAGCCCCCTGCTGCCATACAGGCCAGTCCAGCAGCCTCCTCACCACGCCCCTGCTTCTACCTCTGCCTCCCACAATCTAGTCTTCACCTGCAGCCAGAGAGGTTCTGCCAGAACCTACATCATATCACGCCTCACCTCTGCTGAGAGCCTCCAAGTGGCTCCACGGTCCTTACTGTGGGCACAAGGTTCTACAGGGCCTGGCCTCCACTGTCTGGCTGACCCCATTACCCATCCCTCCCTCTCGCTCACTCTGCCCCAGCCCATCAGCTTCCTCACTACTCCTCAAACACACCAGCCAGATTCCTCCCCAGGGCATTTGCACTGGCTGTTTTCTCTGCCTGAAGCCCTCTTTCTACACAAGTCCCCTGACCCACTCCCTTACTTCCTTGGAGTCTTCACCTCCGTTCTCAGTGGCACCCTGACTACCATCCCCCAACAGGGCCCATCTCCTTTCCCAGCTTTATATATTGGTCCACACTTACTACCACCTGGTTCAGTATGTCTCTTACTTTTCCATTTTTTGTGTTAGTGTCTGTCTCCTGCTCTACCCTCCAACCAGACTGAGATCTATGAAGAGTAGAAATGTATCCATCCAGACGTAGCTGGATCCCCAGACCCTGAAACACCATGACACACAGCCAGCGCTCAATCAACACCGGATGAATGACTGAAGGTAGCGGCCTCATGTCATGTGCCTACAGGATGAGCCCCACCCATGGGGAACCAGGACAGCTCAGGCCCCCCCCACCACCCCCAGCACTACTCAGGCAACTCCTCGACCTGAGAGGAAGGTGGGTGGGACACCTGGCAGCTGAAGACACTTACTCTTTGGCCTTGGTGGCCACCAGAAGGCGCAGTGGGCGGCGGGAGCAGAACGACTGATTGAGGATGGATTCCACCTCCGCGAAGGGCCGCAGGAACACCAGGTCCTCGTTGATGGAATAGATCTTCCTCCCCACCTGCAGGCCGGCCATCTTGGCAGGGGAGACACGCACACCAGGTTACTAGTCTCCTTTCCTCCTCGCTAAGGTCCTCGAATACATTCAAGCAGCACAGTACCAGGCCAGGGACCACACATGACCAGAGTGCCCCCCAGGGCAACCACATTCCCCTCCCCACTGCAGGCTGATGAGACCCGGTTCTGGCCCATGAGCTGTGAAGGGAAGCCTGCTGGAGGCACTAACAGAAAAGACGTTCTCCCTTGAGGAGAAGTTGCTGTGACCGGCCCCTGCTTCCTACCCTGCTGTGTGAGGACAGGAGACACCGAACTGGGGCAGCAGCCTTGTGACCATGAGGGCTTGGCCAGGAAAGCCAAAGAGCTGCTGACCCTCAACCAAGGGTCAACATCTCTTTCTCACAACCATCTCCTTCTAACCACTTAGATCATTAGAAAAACAAAGTCCTATGGTCCCAGCCACTGTGGGGCAGGCATGCGGCTACTTGCTGTCAACAGCATTCCTAATCGCTGCACGGACACAGGCAGGGGCCTGGACAATGTGGCAGGGGCCTCTCCCTACCCACCTCCACACCCCGGGGAGCAGCTGCGAGGACCTGGGGCTGACTCCTTGGCCTGACACAGACTCACTCTCCTTCCTCCTCCAGACCTTGTGTCCATGACAGAGCAACAAACTTATCTTATTCAAGCCACCGATGGTTAGTTTTTTCTTTATCAGAGCTGATTCAGAACCTTTTTTTTGCACCTCCCTGCAGAGCCAGCAGAGAGAGCCAGCGGCGCACACACTGGGAGGACAGCCCTGAGCAGAGGTGGCTGTGTCCCAAACCCCCTCACCCCACCCCCACACAGGAGGCAGACAAGACGGCCCTGGACTCAGTTTCCCCACATGGACAACAAGTAAGGGAGGACATTCCAGGATCTGCTGCTGCCTCAAGGGATATGGAGAGACACGTCCCACTCTCCTACTCACACAGCCCCTCCAAGAGGCCTCACCTCAGCCAGCGAGCCCCTCTGGACCGACTTCACCACCACAGCCTTGTTTTTCTCCTCGATGTCGAAGCCATAGTCTTCCTCCTGGGGCAGGATCTGTGGGCCCAAAGCAGGAGAGACCGGGTGAGACAGTGGGATGACAGGGAGGCCGGGAGCCAGCCCTGCCTTGGCCTCCACAGGACTGTGATCCTACCGGCTCTCAGGCCCCAGGTCTATATGGGGTAAGGGTGCGGGATGGGGAGTATAGCAGAACAGAATGAAACAGCACGCAGTACACACAGTAGGTGCTCAATACCTATCTGTGAAGACACACTACCTGGTTCGTACCTCAACCTAGTGCTGATCACATATTTCTTTACTTTTCATTGCCTGTCCCCCCCCTTTCTCCTCCCACCCTGAGGACAGTCTCCTCAGTTATGCACCACTGTCTCTCCATCTGCTGGTGTGTTGTAAGTGCTCAATAAAAAGGTACTGGACTAATGAATGAACTAGATCTATAGGTGTCCAGCCACCAAGAACTTGGCAGGCACGTTGGGAGGTTTGGGGGTTCGGTGGTGGTGGGGACACAGGGAAATGCATTTTATACGTTCAACAAATATCTGCTGAGCTACTGCCTATTATGTGGGTCAGGTACTTTACTGGGCAGTGGAAACAGTATTGAACAAGACAGACAGTTCCTGCCCTCATGCAGCTATCTAGTGGAGGAGATGGATGACAAACAAATAAAGAATGTGACATAGGAAGTGTATGAAGCTTGAATTAAAATAGAGCCCTTAAAGGGACAGAACATGATGTGGAAGGGGCAGAAGAGATGATATGTGAGCCAAGACCTGAATGAAGTGAGGAATAAAACTTTATAAAGAGTGAAGGAAGTGCTCCAGGCAGAGGGAACAGCATGTGCAAAGGCCCTGAGTCAGGCTTAAGGTTCTGGAGGATGAGCAGGCAGATGAGTAGCGAGGGTGGAGTGAAGAAAGAGAAAGGACAGGAGATAAAGCTGGAGAGGCAGGAAGAGACCAAAAGAGACAGAGTTTTATCCTAAGTGTGACGAGAAGCATTGGAGGGCTTTATAGTGGGAAAAACAGGAACTGCAAGGAAAAGCAACCCCTAGAAGTACTGCAGGAGAGAAGTCAATGGAGTTGTCTTCATATTACTCAGATTTCAGCCTCACCTCTGGCTGCTGCAAGAGACCTAACCTCTCTGAGCTCTCTCGATTGCCCATGGTGGGCCAGGCATTGAGATGAAGGCTGCTGCTCAACTCAACAACAGAGAAAAAGAACCTGGTGGGTTCGGGTGGCAAACTACCTGAACAGGCTGGTAAATGTTCCATCTTTACTACAAGGATATTGACAGCAACTGGATGGACAGGCTGCGAGCCCAGAAGACCTAAGGCTTTGGTCTGCAGGGTGAGTCATCTCAGGAATCCATTCTCTCTGCATAATGCTAGGCTGGGATATAGGGTGGACCAGGGGAGATAGAAAGGAAAAGGCATCCCAGCAAGCCCAATCTCTTTTGTGAAGGTAGTCTTGGCCAGTGAAGTGACCTGGCCTCTTGGCAGCATTGCCAGCCACCACCTAGAATCACCCATACTCGTGGGTGCTCCAGGCTGAGCCCATATCAGAAGGTCTTTCAGCCATATATGAAGCCGTATCTGAAGGCAGCCCAGCTCCCAGGCCTACAGGCTAGTCTGGGAAGGAAGATGTAGCAGCTCAGCTCTGCTCCTACCAGCAGGTGCTTGGCCAGAATGTTCTCCACCAGCTTGAAGTCGTTGCGAAGCTGTTTGTTCTTGCTGCTGGTTCCCTCCATCTCCTCATCTGCGTGGAAGCGGAAGTACTGCGACTCATCCTTGAACTCGCTCTTCTCCAGCACTGCAAACCCACAGACACACAAGCACGTGGTCAGGCTCACATGGGAAGGTTTCAGCTGCGTTTGCCAACTGGCAGCCACAGGCCGGAACCAGCCCCTGGACAAGTTTGGTTTGGCTGGCACCATGTTATATTAAATGGAATCATGTGCCAACACTAACATATTAGGATATTTCACATAAAAGTCTGGCTTTCTGACTTCTCTTGAAAAATCTGAAATTGACCCACTTGCTATAAAGATATACCGCAAAGCCATAGTAATCAAAACAGGATGGAACTACATCAGAAACAGATAAGAACCAGTGGAAGAGAACAGGAATCACATGAGAGGACCCTGGGTTTATGGGAACTTAGGACATGATGGATGATGAATGATCACGTGGAATATTCCAGATGGTGTAGGGAACCCATTTGCGGGGGAGGGGATAAAATTGGACCCCTACCTCACACCATAACGACAATAAACTCCTGATGAATTAAAGACCTAAATATGAACAGGGAAACTAAAGCTCACCAAACAAAATACAGGAGAGTATCTCTGTCCTAGGGTGGAAAGGGGGTTCAGGTACAAGACCCTCCAAAAAGTACTATAACTTCCATTCAATAAAACAGTCATAAGCACACAGCAGATTCAAAAAGAACTGCAATGTCTAAAACCAACAAAGAATAACTATCTAGAATATACAAGAAGCTCCAACAAATCAACCAGAAAAGGCAGGGAAACACAGATAAATGGGCAAAGGATATGAATGGTCAGTTAACAGATGGGTAAACCCAAATGGGTGGCAAATATGTGAACAGGAGTTTAACTTCAGTAATGATCAGAAAGGGACCACAAGAAGACACTTCAGACCAGGGGTTGTCACACTCAGGCCCTTTGGGCCAGATCCAGCCCACTACCTCTTTTCATAAATAAAATAAAGTTTTCTTAGAACACAGCCACACCCATTTATTTACATATTGTCTTTTGTGCCACAATGACCTAGTTGAATCATTGCAAGAGACAGCACGGCCCACAAAGCCCAACACATTTACTCTCTGGGCCTTTACAGAAAAAGTTTTCTGACCTCTGTTCTAAGACAAGCTAGAAAAATGAATAAAAGTAACCAGTAACAACCAGTATGTGATCTGGTCCCTGTGGGTTACAATTTAAGCACCTACTAATGCCAGGCTCATCACAGATACTGGCTCAGGTTCATTTACTCCTCAGACAAGGAAGGATCTGCTGCACCCCTTTGACAGATGGGGAGATGAAGGCCAGAGAAGCTAAATAAACTGACCAAGGTCAGAACTCCTCCTTTTCATCCTGCTGTCCGGCCTGGCCTGTTAGATGGAGGCAGGGACCAATTACATTAAAGAGGTAAATCAAAGCTGGGGTTGGTAAAGGCTGCTGTAGGAAGTCAAGGGGCCCCTGAGAGAAGGAAAACCAGCTGCCTTCGCTTCACAAAGTCTCCGCCATCCCTGAAGACAGAGGCTGTCTGCCGAGTTGGTGACTAAAGAGAAGCAGCAGGTGGCGTTCCCTTCTTCCACCTTCCTTTCCCAGGATGTCTAGCCATTTGTGAGCTGCTTTCTCAGGTCACCCCTCTTGCCTCTTGAGAGAGCAGACACACAAATTACTGCTCTCCCCAGAGCTCGGGAGCCAGGCCCCAGGGGACCGGCTGGCTTCACCTCCACTGTAAACATGTGGGAAGAAGCGGCATGATGTCGTGTCTCTGCTGAAATGTTTGGAGAAACAGTTGGACAACCTGAGTCCAGGAGCTCAACAAGGTGAGGTCCCACCACTCCCATCTTTCAGTTGAGATCACTGGTCAAACTTTGTGAGGTGGGCACCGATCCAGGTTTAAACCCCTGCTCAGCCTCTTCTCAACTTCATGCCCCTTTAGCCTGAGCCTCAGTTTCCTCTTCTATGGGGATAGTAACGGCACCAACTTCCCAGCGTCGCTGTGAGGATTAACTGGTCAGCCTCAGCTTCCGAGTGTGTCTGAAGTGAGAGAGCTCGACCACCAGATGCTTGGGTCCCTCCCCAAGGACATCTCAGGGTTCCGTGAGCTCAGGTTAGATGCCTCAAGGCGCCACGCAGGCCCTATCCTACCCTCCGCTCGGCACCCGAACCTGCATTTTGCAGCAGCCACAAACCTAGGATTTGGCCCTTTCCTATTTTAGCCTGTTTTTGAGTTCATGGCAGGGGACAGGGGCCGCACCCTGCAATTTCTCTCCCTGAGGGGCCTTGAGAGTGTTGGTATTGCCTGGGAGTCACCTCCCCTCCCCCAAACGAATGTCCTCAGCCAGCAGCCTTCCCGGAATAGCAGCTGGGGTGGACCCCTAATTACTCTCACCCACAAATGAGGGGTTCTGCCCAGCTGATTGGCAGGAGGGACAGAGCTGTCAGAGGGCCCCATAGGGAACAGAGTGGCTTCTGGGAATGAGGGACTTTGGTGAGATGGGGCCAGTGAACGAGAATGACTGAGGCTGCCAGGGCTGGGTCCAACCTGCCCATTGCAGCAGGGGAAATATGCAACTGGGGAGTGAGTCCCAACCCCAGAGCCATGGGCCTGCTGAGCTCAGAAGGGAGGGAACAGCAAGGCCTCCAGCAGAAAGATAGGGAAACTGATGCCCAGAGAGGGACAAGGGCTTATTGGGAGTCAGCCGAGTCAGGACTAAAAGCAAGCCTACAGGCTAAAAGGCAGAGAATGGGCCAGGTGACCTTTCCTGTGACTGGCACACCTCTCACCCTGCTAACAAGCCCAGCAGGTAGACCAAAGGTGCAAAACTATGGCCACAGCCTGTTTTTTACATAGTTTCACTGGCACACAGCTACGCCCATTTGTATACTCTGCCTGTAGCTTCTTTTATGCTATAATGGCAGAGATGAGCTGTGACAGAGACCGTGCAGCCTGAAAAGCCTAAACTATTTACTGTCTGGCCCTTTGCATAGAGTTTGCTGACCTGTGAGTTAGAGCACAAAGCAGAATCCAGGAGAAGGAACAGACAAAAGACTTCCAGAGTCTCGCCCTGGGCACCAACCCCTGGGTCCCAGCGACATTGGCCCTCCCCTGGACTAGGGCAGCCACCTCCTCACTGGCCCCCCTACTTCTGCCCTCACCCTCACAGACTGTCTCCGCAGTAGCCAGAGGGATCCTGCATAAGCCAAACTCAGGCACGCCCCTCCTCTGCTCTGATCCCTCCCAGGACTCTCACCTCACTAGAGCAAAAGCTAGAGTGCCCCTCAAAAGCTCATCATGTTCCAGAAGATGTACTTACTTTATGTTTTATTCATACACACACACACACACACACATGTGCAAAGGCACACACAAGGCTGTGAGCTCCCAAGGGGGGGATTTTTGTCCATCTTGTTCACTGCTCTGTCCCCAGAGCCTAGCACAGTGCCTGCACACAGAAGGCACCCATTCAGCAAATGAACAAAGACAGAAGGGAAGCGTGGAATCAGCCTAACAGGGAGGGTGCTGCTCTGTAAAGGAAAGTGAGTCTGAGCCAGGAACCGAGTGAAGGGGAGGAGCTACTTCAGGCAGGATGGTGGGGGAGGCCTCGCTGGGGAGGCGAGAACTGAGCAGAAACACTGAAAAATTGAGGGGGGAAGCGGGCAGGGGCCACACAAGTGCAAAGGCCCTGAAGAGTGTTCTAGGAATAGGAGAAAGGCTCCTCAGTGGGGTTAAAGTCCACCTGTCCTGCTGAAAGGCTAGGAGACTTGGGACTCCCTTGAGGCCAACGAGGGAAGGCCAAGGAGCTCAGTGGCTGAGTGTGTAGCCTGTGAAGCCAGCCTGCCGGGGTTCAAATCCTAACCCCTACTTGCCATGTGACCTTGAGCAAGTTTCTTAACTGTCTGGGCTTCTGTTTTCTCATTTATAAAAGGGGATAACATCAAAGGATCCTCACATGGATTAAACTAACACATGGAGAGCGCTTAGGAGGAGTCCCAACACACAGCACATTAACTTGTTTTCATGTAAAGTGGTATCAATGGAACCATTTTCTCCCTCCTTCTCCCCAGCTTCCTGCCCCAGGATCTTCTCAGGACAGTCCACCTCTCTACCCCTCTCACATGCTTCCCCCCATGGGAAGAATGACTCATCTGAGGGGTGAGGCTGGGAATGGTGGCATGAACATCCCAGGAAGGGCCCTGCCTTCCTCTCACGCTCATAACCAGCCTGTCCTCTGTCCCCACAGATTCCTCTCTTTTTCCCATGGGAGTCCGTGGGCCAGGCCTGGGCTCACCCATGGGCATGTTGGGCAGCCTCCAGCCCACCATATGCTTTCTCTGGGCCTCAGTTTCCCCTCCCTGTGAAATGCACCAGGGACCAGCGTCCATGCCAGTTCTTCTGTTCCAGGACAGATGGACGCTGGGCAGAGGGGAGGGGTAGATTACCGTGGTGCATGAAGCCGTTGTTACACAGGCCCACGCCAAGCGCCACTGCCTCCTCCCGCGTCTGGCAATCACCCTGGAATGGAACAAGAAGGGAAGGTGTTAGGTGGACTGGCACCCGAGGGGCTGGGTGAGGCTCGAGAAAGGCCCACCACCACCCCTAGAAGGGCAGGGGTTTATGTCTGTTTTGTTTACTGAGGTACCCCCCAAAACATGTTTCTGACTGTTATTAATAAACTCCAAAAAGAACATTATTTTATTGTATTTGCAGTAAATACATTGAGTAGTGTGTGATAAATACCACAAAAGAGAAACGGAGATTTTAAGTAGTTGACACTCTTGGTTGCCTAGAAACAATCCTTTCCAGATCCTGTAGTACTGAAACCCTCACTATTGTGGACGGCAATCCATCTATCTAAACAACCACAATCCCAGCCTCCCTTGCAGGTAAAGGGGGTCATTGAGACATAAGCAGAAATCACTGGTAGTAAACTATGGCAAAACCCCCTTTGTCCCTGGCCCTTCCTTTCTCTTTTCCTGCCTGGCACAAAGATGCGATGGCTGGAGCTCCTGCAGTCATACTTGACCTTGAGGATAAAACACACTAAGGATAGCACAGCAGAAACAGCGTGGCCTCCAAAGATATCATGAGGCTACCCTAGCAGCTCTGAACGACCAACCTCTGGTTTTCTCTCATACTACAGAAAAATAAACCTCTAATTTCTTTCACGCTCTGTAGTTGGATCTCTGATTGACATCAAGTTCAATTCCTAACTGACCTAGCTCTAGCTAGCCAGTGAGACATCTGGACAACCCCCTCCTCCCTGATAAAAGGAAAAAGCAGCACTGCCCCTCTCTGCCTGGGGTAGACACACGAGGAAGTGATGCGGGGGGCTGTGAGGCTATCTCGTGACCAAGGTGCAGACCTGCTGAGGATGACAGAGTGGAAGATGGAAGGCTCTTAATAGGCGGCCTGACTGTTAGGTGACACGATTATCTGCTTAGGCCACCGCTTAATTGGGTTTTCTGTCCCTGCAACAGACAGCACTCTTAACTGGTACAGTTTAAACCAGGGGTACTGACTCATCTCAGGGCTTCCCCAAGAAAGTAACATTCAACCCAAAATTGAAGAACCGCCAGGCATGGGTGCTTCAGAGCCTTCCAATACACCATCTCCCCTTTTTTCATTCCTTAAGTTAGCCAGAATCTGTTTCTTGCAACCCAAATAATCTCCACATATTCAGGCAAAGTGTGTGAGCTGTGTGTGTGCATGGTGGGGGGAGGGGATCGGGGCATTGGGGGAGAGTTGACAGTCAGGGGAAATAACAACAACAAAGGTCTAGCACTAGGATGAAGCTTGGAGCACAAAAGGCAGCATGGCCGCAAAGAGAGGGTGCGTGAGCATGTCAGCTGCATAAGGCTGTGTTCCCTGCTGAATCCCAAGGGCCTGGCATATAGCAGTTGCTCAATAAATGTACTGTTTAAGTGAAGGTGTTGCCAGCAGGGGCCAAGTCATGCAGGAGCTTACAGCCAAGTCAATGAGCTTCAACTATGTTCAGACAACCTCTCATTCAAACAACTCCCAAGTGAGAAGTTCTGAGGGGTGTTCACCAGACACAGCCACACCAGAGACCTCGACTGTCCCAGCCTCCTTGAGCATTGGAGGGGTCAGAGAGGGAATTTCCCAGCTACAGGAGACATGAAGGCCAGGACTCAGTCAACCAGGACTGGGGCTCAGAGCAGAGGACCTGGGGGAGCCAATGGTCTTGGTATTTTTGCTGCACTGGCTGACCCGGCTGACTAGAGGAAGACAAATCTCTCCTGTGGGACCCCAGGCCAGTGGCTGGAGGGCTGGCAAGCTCAGAGCCCTGCGAAGGGAGGCTGCCATCCATAAGAGAGGCTGAATCCAGAGCAGCCACCCCACCAACTGTGAGGAGCCAGCAGGGGAGGCACAGCCGGGCCCAGGTGTCCAGCAGGCCCAGCTCTGCAGCCTGGGGGCCCAGGCAGCCACCTGGAGCCCACCTGGCTTTCTGAGGCACTCAATCTGGGCTCCCAGCCCATCTCTGCTCCCCTTCTCCCCAAAGGGCCCTGGGTGACCCACAGGGAGCTCCTAAAGTTAGAACAGCAGCAGGATTCTTGGGTTAACAGTGAAATACATTAACCCTGGATGCACCCATCACCTGAAAAGCCCCCACCCCACATCTCATCAGCTGTGGGGAAACCACAAGTCACCATTTTCTCCCCTCCTGGAGGAAGGCACGGGCACACACACCACCACACTTCCCCCTAACCCTCTCCCCCACTTTCCCACTCACCCCCCAATGCCAGCCTGGCCCTTTGGCTGATCCCACCCTGGCCCCTGGCCCCCTGGCCTAAGAACCCTGTCACCGTCAGCACAAACCATCTGCCTGATGGTGGGGGTCAGTGAGGCGGGCACCCAGGCACATTTCTGCTGAGCCAGCACAGAAGCTGGCAGATTTGTGCCCTCTCGCACTTGGCTCCTAGCCAGTCCCTGATCTCTCCCACCCCGGTCCACTGACCCCTGCCCTCCAGCTGACAGCCGCAGCCTGGGGTGTCCTGGAGCATAGGAAGCACAGCCCAAAACAACTGAGCCGAGAGGTGAAGAGAGAGAACTATGGAGCCAGATTCCCTGGGTTCAAAAATCCTGTGTGGCCTGTGGCTGTGGGCGATTCCTTAACCTCTCCAAGTTTCATTTCCTTATCCGTATTTTTTTTATTCCCAGATTTGCCCTTCATTTCCTAAGGCCTCTGCTACCCCTGAGTAATGCTCAGACTCCACAGTATCAGCTATCATTAAGACAGAGTACTATTATTACTATTATTATTATTGACTACCAAGGCATCATAGCAGCCCCCACATACACAGTCTTACAGGAATATACCCCATTCCTTTGTGTCCGGAGGCAAGTTACATAGCCCGAGCCTCAGTTTCCTCATCAATAAAATGGGAATAACTTTTCCTCAGGCTGTTCTCAGGACTAAATGAGGTAACACACAGAGGATATCATAACTGATACAAAGCATAGCTTGTCTATCGAAGGGCTGATACCTACCTTATCCTCAGAGTTAAAAGAACTCTGATTTGTCCAAGTAATGGGTAGGGAGTCCCTCCCCCAGCCTCAAGGGATAAGTTCTGAGAAACTCTAAGCCACGCTCAGCAATCCCTGGTTCTCTTCCCCAGGGAGTGGTTTGGGGGTACACATGGGACACATATGGCCCATGAGACCTAAGAAGAAGACCACTGGGGAGTAGAGGGGACTGGGGGAAGTTTCTTCCCCCACAAAATGAGAAAGTTCTCTCCAACTGCCCCTGCTGCCTGCCTTTGTCTCTAGGTCAGCACAGATGTGATGGCTGGAGCTGTGGAAGCCATATTATGGCTATGAAGCAACTGGCAAGGAGATGGCAGGACAGAAAGATGGAAAGAGAAGAGCCTGGGTGTAAATGGCATTGTTGAGCTCTAGGATCATGAACTGTGGATTCCTAGTTATGGGAGAAAAAAAATGTCTTTACTGTATAAGTCAGCTTTCCTGTTATATGTAGCCAAAAGCATTTCTAGCTAATCAGTGGGTTTCAATCAACATTTTGTTTCAAGGAGCAGAATGACCTAGAAGTCAGAAATGAAGATGTGTTCAAAACAAAAGAATCCTCCTGAACCACACAATTATATGTTTTCTTGACTTTCCTGCTAAGGTACAAGGTGGGGAAGACTCGCTATAACCAGTCTTCAAGGTCATGTCTACATCACCAACCTCTCCCCGCAGAGAAACCCACAGGCACACCCTCCTCCCCCCTTCCTGACCCAGAGCCAGATGCCAGCTGTCCTTCAGTCAATCTCCTGCAAGTCATACTCCTGCATCGGCTCCAATCAGCTTCCCTGTGTCCCCAGACCAGGCCAAGCCGCGGGAGGGGTACTGAAGTGGACAGACACAGGTCATGGTCAGCTGCCTCCTTCACTCCACATGGTATCCTCCCCCTGCCTCTACTTACAACAGGATGCTTGTTGGGGGAGGGGGTGGGGAGTTGGCCCCCCTCCCCCAACTGACCATGACTCTGGTGGAGCGTCTGGCAGCACTGGCCACGAACAGGCCCCCACTATGCCCAACACCAATCACCAAAGAGGAATCAACTCTGGCACTGCTGGTTTCCTCCTCCTTCCGGAGGGCTCCAGAGTACAGTCCTGACCTTTCCCAGCTCAGCCAAGGACGCTGGAGTTATTTTAGACTCCTTTCTATCTGTCACCTCCCACACCTCACCTATCTACTGGCAACTATTAGATCTACCTTCAAAAAAATCCAGGATATGACCACTTCTGCCACCTTCCCCACGGCCACCTAGTTGTCAGGCACCATGCTCCCCTGCTTGGAGTCCTGAGTTTGCCTCATCCCTGGTCTCCTCCTGCCAGCCTCATCCCCTACAGCTGTGATCCACACAGTCAGACCAAAGTCAGATGCGGTCCCTTCTGGGCTCAGAGCCCTGTAGTTGGCAGAGCCCCCCAATGGCCTACAAAGCTCCGTGTGACTGGCGGCCCACAGGCTTCCCCATCACCCCTCCCTCTCGCCCATGCCACTCCAGCCGCACCAACCTCCTCACTGCTCTCGGACACACCAAGCTCACCTAACACCGAGCCTCTGAGATGCAGTCCCCTTAGAGAAAGGTCCATCCCCAGACATCCCCCTGGCTTGCTCCCCTCCTCCCTCAGGTCTCTGCTCAAATGTTCCTGCTCAATAAGCCTGCTCTGGCCCCCTGTGGAAACCGCACCACCCCGCCCATTTGAAGGGTAAATTCCTCCACAGCTCCTACACGCTCTGTGCTAACCCCCATGCCGGCACCTAGCACCAGCTAACATACAATATGTTTCACTTCTTTTTCTTGTTTATTAAATGTCTCCCCTACCCCTCACCAGAATTTAAGATCCATTAGGGTAGGAACTTTGCCTTGGTCACTGCTGTGTCCCCAGAACCTAAGACAGTGCCTGGTACACAGTGCTCAAAGAAAAAAAGGGATAAGCTAATGGCTCTCTTGTCAATTTTCTCTCCACCCTCTTCTAACCTCTCATTTCAAATACCACCCAAGAGCTGACAAGGAACAGAATATCTGCAGCAGAGATGTTACCTGATTGCCAAGCATGCAAAGTCTGCCCCTCCTCTACCCACCCACTGGGCAGTCCAGTGGGCACCCAAAGGCAGCGCCTTCCCACACCCAACGCACCAGCGTCTCCTCCCATCTTCCCATCACTGTAAATGGTACTTTCGGCCACCCATTGAGCCAAAACCCCAGGACTGTCCTTGAGTCCCACCCCACCCACAGCAATGCATCCTGTGCCTTCCATCTCCAAATAGGTCTCAGATCCACTGATTTCTCACCATCTCAGTGACCCACTTATGCCTGGGATTGGACACTTAGGGCAAAGTCCACATCAGGCTTTAAAGCCAACAGGCAGCCGTGGGCACTGATGGAGCTTGGGAAATATGAGGCCATGGAAAGGTCCAAAATGTGAGAAGTGTCATGTCAGAGAGCCCTGAAACATGCATCTCTGGGCTTTGACCAAAGAACTTAAGCCACCTGTCACCCCTCACCTGTCACTGCAGCACATTCAGGAGGCTGGACTCTGTGCCCCCCCCACCCTCTGTTTGTTCCTTGTCTTACTGTTCCTGGGCCCCAGGTCCCTCCAGTTTCTTCAGCCTTCCTCACTGCCTATCATTTTGAGCTACCCTGAATCCTTTATGAAGGAGATGAGGAATCATAATAAGATTTACATTTACTCTATGCCAGGTGCCCTTTAAATGATTCACTCATTAGATCCTCAAAATAACCTAAAGGAGAAGATACTTTTTTTAGCTTCATTCTACAGGTGTGGAAACTGAGGCACAGAGAAGTTAAGTAGCTTGTCCAAGATCACTCAGCTAGGAAGTGGCAGAGGTAGACCTTGAACCCAGGTCAGCCTGGCTATAGGTAAAGTATGCTCTGGGGTGGTTTCATGGGATCCTTAGGAGAGGGCAGTGTAACACAATGGTTAGTTTCCTCAAATGTGCAAATCTGAATTTACATCCCAGGGTCATTTCAAGACATTCCAGACCTTGGGATCCCACATCATAGCAAACAGATCAAAATGCACCCACATCCTATATTAAATATGTTTTTTGGCTTGTAACATAATTTAAAGGATTCTCCTAAACTTGCTTTTGAAGGTATTTGACGCCAAAAAACAATTACTTTACAGATTTGCTGTGATTTCTAGGCAACCGTCAGGAATTTGCGTGACATGAGAAAATCCAGCCAGTAAACTATTTTTGAATGGAATGAGGTTGTTATGAAGGCTAAATGAAGGCTGACATAAAGCTGTAAACGTTTAAACATTTATCCACTTTGTGCCGTTGTTTCCCCATCTTTGGAGCCAGTGCATTCTTTTTACAGCTTACAAATGAACGTTCTCACAGGCTCCCTGAAAAGTTTGTAGAACTGAGGCACAAGTTGGTGACACAGGGCTGTCCAAGTTCCAGCTCTGCTGCTACGAGGCTGTGTGCCCTGGGCCAGACATTCGGCCTCTCTGGGGCCCCGTTGCCCCAGCTGTAAATGAGTTGGAGGACTCAGTGAGATAATGCCCAGAGCCCAGGCAGTGCCTGGCCCAAGTAATCGCCCCGTAAACAGGAGCCATAAAGGACAAGAGGCAGGCAGACAGGGGTGTCCATGGCACTTTGATGGAACAAACACCTTTGGGAAGTTGCAGCAAAACTGACGCATAGACTTGCCAAGCCTCCGCCCAGCCCCTGCCCACTGGCAACTTATGTGAAAGCAGCAACTTGGGAAGTTTCACATGGAGGCTCCACACTGGTGCCAAGATGAGACCCACTTGTCCCAATTTGCCCAGGACCATCCCAGTTTTAAAACTGAAAGCCTTAAGGTGGCAGCAACCCAAGCGTCCATTGACTGATGATCTGATAAATAAAATGTGGTCCATCTGGGCCATGGAATGTTATTCAGCCTGTAAGGGAAAGGAAATTCTGACACATGCTACAGCATGGATGAACCCTGAGACGTTATGCTGAGTGAAATAAGCCAGACACAGAAAGACAAACGCCGTATGATTCCACTTATATAGGGTGCCTAGAGCAGTCAGATTCACAGAGAGAAAGTAGAATGGTGGCTGCCAGGGGCTGGGGGAGGGAGGGTGGAGAGTTAGCGTTTAATGGGTTCAGAGCTTCAGTTCTGCGAGATGAAAAGAGCTCTGGAGATGGATGGTGGGGAGGGCTGCACAGCAATGGGAATGTACCTAAAACCACTAAACTATATACTTTAAAATGATTAAGATGGTGTTACGTGTATTTTACCACAAGTAAAAAATAAAAAAGATAAAGTCCTCAAAGTGCTACATCCCGGTTAGCCCCTTAGTCGTGGGCAGAGCGAGACGGTCACGGGAGTTCTCACCTGAGCCAGCAGCCAGTCCACCAGCTTGCTCCCAGGCAGCACCGACTTGTACGTCTTCAGGTGGTAATCCCGGTCTCTGTGGACAGGAGGAAGTGCATCTTGAAATAGAGGTGGGAGCATCTTGAAATAGACCCTGTTTTCCTGCCCTAGTGCTCCGGATCCAAGAGTTTCCAGGCTCTCTAGGCCTGGGAGGCAGGGGGAGGAGCTGGGGACAGCACTGGGCAGGGAGTCTTGGCCAGGATTCCACACCTCCCTCACAGTGTGACCTGGGGCTTGTCTTTCCCAACCCAGGACCCCCTTCTCACCTATAGAGGGAGGGGGCAGGAGTAAACGGCTCTAAGTCTCCTCTCTCCAGCCCAGGGGTTCTCAAGCAGGGGCAACTTTGCCCCCCAAGAAACAGCTGGCTGTGTCTGGAGACATTTTTGGCCATGATGACCTGGCGGGAGGTGGAGGTGTTACTGGTATCTAGCAGGTAGAAACCAGGGATGCTGCTAAACATCCCAAATGCCCAGAACAGCTCTCAAATATCAACAGTTCCCAAATGTCAACAGCACTGCGACTATAGAAAGCTGATTTCCTCTGAGTAGTGAGAAAAACTTTCATTCTTCCCTTGTTTCTTTTGTTGTTAACATTCCTGTCTTCAACAGTAACAAACTATTCCAATGAGGCTATGCCTCCCCGAGGACAAGGGCCAGTGGGGAGAATCAGGACTAAGCAGAGGGCAGGGGCCTGTGACATTCCTGGTTCTTTCTGGGGTAAATGTTCCAACCCATGTGGCCTCTAAACTCCTGCTCAGTCCTGAAACAAAGGGTTCTGCTGATCTAGCAACCAAATTGTAATAATTTCTCAGCCTTTATGTGGCCAGCCTATGCCGAGGCTGATAAGGTCAAGCTGGGGAGTTTTGCTCAGGTTTTTAGGAGCTAGGGAGCCCAGCAGGCAGGTGACAGGTGATGCTCTTCTGGGACTCGAAGAAGAGCAGCAGGGGAGGGGCTAAGAAAGTGGAGGCAGGTCTGGAGATGAAAGTGGTTCCCAGGGCCTGACTTCCAATGAGGCCAAAGGCCAACAAGGCCAGCAAATGACAGGAAGGGCCCCCTCCTCTCTGCTCCTCTGAGAGTAATAAAAGCTGTCACAACGGGGACAGAGGACTCTACACCTGGATAAGAGCCGGGCCAACCTCTCTGACCCTTCATCCACAACCATAAGCCTCATGGTAAAGAGAACCACCAATCACTGGCATTTCCACAGCACTCACTAGGTGCCAGGTGCCATTCAAATTGAATCCTCGTGACAACCCAAGAGGTGTAAGCTATTCTTAGGCCCATTTCAAAGATGCAGTAACACAGGCAAAAGAGATTCATTACCTTTCAGCATTTACTACTCAACAAACACTAAGTGCTACTTTACCCTAGGCCTGCATAAATTAATTAATGTTAATTAATTTTTCAATCAATTAACATTAAATCAAACTTCAGATTACATTCCTCAGTCTCAAGGTTTTGAGAGCCACATAGGACTAGAGGCCATTGGACAGGATGGCACAGATAGAGAGCATTTCTATCAGTGTGGAAAGTTCGACTGTACAGCGCTGTTCCAGGTGCCGTTCCTGCCCTTGGTGAGTTTACAACTCAGTGCGGGGGGGGAGACAGTATACAGATAAAGAAATAAATACATGTCAACTGACACACTGACAAGTTCAAGAAGAAAACCAAAGTGAAGTAAGGAGGACAATGGGACCCGATGGTGATACTTCAGGAAGGTGGTCAGGGAAGGCTCCTCTCTGAGACATTTGAAGGAAGGAAGCAAATATGCATGTAAGTATGGGAAGAGCATTTCATGCAGAGGGAAGAGCAAGTGCAAAGGCCCTGAGGTAGATCCTATTATTATCCCCATTCCACAGAGGAAAAAATAACTCTGCCCAAGGTCACACAGCTGGTAACTGGCAGGGCTGAGATTCAAACTCACCACCATGTTGCAGTATTTCCCAAAAAACTCACTCAGCCCTACTAACAAACCTACAGGGTAGGTGCGATTATTGGCCCCATCTGATGAAGACCCAAGCTCAGTGAAGTTATCAGCCAAAGGCCACAGAGCTGAGGAGAGGCAGAGGTGAAACTAAAGCTTGGAGGGAGTAACTTACTTGATCACGGGGGTATAGAGGCTGTGAAGACGGCAGTAAAGCCTCACACCCTGAAAGAAAAAAAAGGGGGTCTGGGATCAGGCCACATCCTCCAGGGGCCTCCAAATCCAGGCTCCTGGGAGAGGTGGCTCCCCAGAAAGAACAGGTAGGTGGGGGAGAGAGGGAGAGGAGACCGGTGGGGGAAGTGGAGGAGGAGAAGAGGCCACTGGGGCACAGGCCTGCTCTGTGGTGACTGAGGGGGCAGGATGATGGGGTCAGGGTGACGAGGTCCCTACCTTGGACATGATGTCCTCCAGCTCACTCCGGGCCTTGTACGTGCCATCGTCGTAGCGGAAGCGGTACATCACCTGCTCGTTCTTGAACTGGTGCTTGTCAGAGACTAGAAGGAACCAGGGGGGCAGTGAAGCAGAGCAGGCCCCCTCGGCCCCAAGCCCACCATCACCACCCTCCACTTGGCCAGGCTCTGTGCCAAATGAAATTTCACTGAACTCCTGCCCATGCTACTTGCAGGGCCTTGCTGAGACCTGCAACTTGGGTCATGAGAGGCCCAGAAACCCCCCTGGATCCAGCCCATGTTGGTTACAACAGACCAGCATCTCCTTTGAGCTAGATCACCAAAGCATGTGTGGGGACCAAGTGTGCTGGGTCTGAGACCACACTGCCAGGATTTATGGAACCACCTCTACACAATGGCCTTGAGTGGCCCTTGATGTTTCTCTCTTTCTCTCACTCTCCACTTTGCATCCATTAGCAAATCCTGTAGGTTCTTTCTTCAAAACATTCAGAATCTGACTCTGCACTCCCACTTGGTCCAAGCCACCTCCATCTCCCGCCTGGAATATCACAGCTGCCTCCTGGCTGGGCACACTGCTGCTACCCTTGGCACAACAGTCCACTCTCCGCATGGCAGCCAAAAGGATCCTGTTAAAGTCTGAGTCTAGGCGAGTCTTTTCTCTACTCAAAAACCATATGTCACCCAGAGTAAAGCAAAAGACCCTGCAATCCCCTATCGGATCCTGGACCTTATCCCCTGAACACTCCCCTTGGCCTTGTGCCCCCTGACCTCATCTAACACTCCCCATGCCCACTCCGCAGCAGCCATCCCAGCCTCCTTTTTATTCCCTGAACAAACCACTGACTCTCCTATCCTGGGAACTTCACACCGGCTGTTCCCTCTGCCTGGAACCCCAAAGCCCACCTGGCCCCCTCCCTCTCTCTGGTATTGGCTCCAGCCTCACCTCGTCAGTGAGGCTTTCCCAATTCGCCTATTCAAAACTGAACCCCACTCCCTGCTTTCTCTCCCTCCCTAGCACTTACCGCCACCTCTATACACTTGTTTTCATTTATCTTGTTTACTGTCTTCTCCCCACAACTAGAAGCTTGGCCCCACGAAGACAAGAGTTTTCATCTGTCCCGTTCACCACTGTGTGGACAGTGTCTGGCCCAAAGTAGGCACTCAATAAACTTAAACAAATGATTCTTGCCTTTTCTGAAGGAACAGATAGAAAATTCTGCTCCCCTGCCCCCACCTTTTCAACGTGTCCCCACTCTGCTGTTACACTAGGGGAGTGAGCAGTTTTATAAGGGCATCCACATTCCTGGGACCCCACTGTGCCCAGGGAACAGGGTGGCTGCACAGAAGTACAGAAACAGCCTCTGAGTCCATGGAAACAGCACTGTGGGGTCTGACCTATTCCCGCCCCTTGGCCCACCGGTGGCCCAGCCCCCACTCACCGTGGTGGATGATGCCATTCTCCAGCAAGGCTTGGCCCAAGTTAACTCCTTCTTCAGTCTTGCTGATTTCACCAATTTCCAGGAGCCAGGCAACAAACTCACTGCCAGGAACATAAGGTGTGGTTGAGAGGACCCCCCAGTCCTGGGACCCCTGGGGCCCAACACTAAGCTGGCCTGGCCTCGCCCACTCCTGGGAATGATGGCTGAAGCTTCCCTCAGGGAAGCAAAGCTTAGGGGCCCACAGTCCTGGGGGTTGTGCTGAGGCCTTGTGCTTTTCCCCATGATCAACAGAGAAGTAAGCATAACCAGACCCCAGGCCCTGCCTCAGGATGGACGGACAGACAGACGGATGGACGGATGGATGGATGGGAGAGTGAAAGGATGGGAGGATGGATAGATGGAGACATGGTGGGTAGGTAAATGAATGGATGTATGGCTGACTACACAGACAAATGAATGATAGGAGGCTGGAAAGACTGGCGAGTAGGTGGGTGGAGGGGAACATGAGAAGATGAGATAACCGGGTAGATGGGCGAGGGAATGAATGATAGATGGCTAGATGGATGGATGGATGAACAGAAGGAATGAAAAAACAAACAAGCACGAAGAAATAAGAGTCAGAAAGATAACTGTGGAGAGTTAATGGTGATCAAATCATGTCAGTCTCCTACTCAAACTCTTCCAATGGGCTTTCCCGTTACTCTCAGGAGAAAAAAACAAAAACAAAAAAGTCCTCCCGCATGAGAACAAAGCCCTGCAGAAACTGCCCCATCCCCATGGATCCATCCCCTATGTCTTTCACTTATTATGCTTTAGCCACACCCACCACCTTCCCCTTCTTTAAAAAAGAATGCCAGATTTCTGCCTGCCTCAAGGCCTCTGCACTTGCTGTTCCCTCCACCTGGAAACACTCTTCCCCAGCTCTTCAGGTAGCCCTTCTTTTTCATCCTTCAGGTCTCAGCTCAAATGTCAACTCCTCAGAGGAGCCTTCCCTGACCACCTCATCAAAAGTAGACCCTTACCCCCACACAACCCATCACATCTCAGTTTTACTTCCTTTTCAATACTTGTAACTGTCTGAAGTTGTACTGTTTGCAGATTTATTTATATGTTTATCAGCCATCTCCCCCAACCAGAGTGTTATCTCCATGCTATCACACGCATGGCTCCACCCTCTGAACCTAGAAGAGGGTCAAAGCACAGGAGGGCTCAGTAATCATTTACTGAACAGATGAAGGAATGAACCATTGAGCAAGAAGGAATGTTCTGGGACCAGGAGGAGGACTCGGGGAGAAAGCAGTGTTCACAGGCCAGAGGGAAGTGGGCAAATCCCATGTGACTACCCAGTGGGGCAGAGGCCCAGCGAGACCCCAGCTCCCGGCCCAGTGAGAGCTCAACCCACTCGAAGTCAGCAGGAAAAGGGAGAGCTGGGAACGGGACTGTTTCCGCCGAGCAATCTGTGTTCAATGAAAGCAGGTGGCAGCTGGCCAGAGCACAGAGCTCTCCTGCTTATCAAAACCAGCTGTCCGGCCTCCAATTACAGGGCCAGAGGGGGGCAGGGCTATTTTTAGCTTTCCAGGGTTTGCTGAGCAAAGACCTGCCTCGTGTGTAGGTAGCTGTATGTGCTGAGGCATTTAGAGAGCTCCGGGTGCAGGCACAGTGGGGGCACAGAAGAAATAGATCTATTTTGTGGAGCAGGACCCCAGGTGGGGAAGAGACTGTTCCAGGTCCTGCCCACCCCCAGTTCCATTCTCTAAGTCCCAAAACTCAGGGACAGGGAGGAAGTTGCCAGCAGCTGACAGAAGTGAACAGATGTTGAGTGCCCACTCTCGGAAGCTGGAGGCTCAGCATCCGGCTGCCCACCCCTTGTCCCGTTGGGGGCTGCCTCTGGCACTGACCCACAGCCCTGTGGCCAGGGTTGGGGATGGGACAGGAAGTGCCCCACAGCAGATGCTACGACAGGAGAAGACAGACCAGAGGACAGTAACCATGTTTCTGCTTCTGAGCCAACTTGCCCCTTTTAGAAGATTAAGGAGGGTTCACAACTTACTGAGCAAATTTGGGCAAGCTGCTGTCCCTCTCTGGGCCTCAACAGGGTGCATCTGGTGAGTGGCTGCCTGGGCTGCAGGGGAAGACTAAGGAAGGCATCCTATGGCTTTTCAAGAGGAGCCAGAAATCCCACATTTCCTGTGAAATCTCCCAACTGGTAAATGCAGATATCTAGTCAAAATTTTTCTGAAAGCACCATGTGGCCTACGGAAAACACATCTGTGAACTGTGAACTGTGCTGGGTCAGTGGGGAACCATTTACCACCACTAGGGTACAGTGAAGGGTGTTCTAGGCAGGGGGATCAGCATACACAAAGGCCCTGAGTGAAGTAAGGTTAGGAAACCAGCAATCTGCCAGTTGCTGGGGGCTGCAAAGAGCAGCAAGATCCAGTCTTCCAGTAGGATATAACTCGAAGCAGTGATCTGGGGACACAGAGAGAAGGTCAGCCTAGTTTGGTGGTGGTTGAAATTCAGGGAATAGAGGACTAGCCGAAAGTTAACATGTGTCCAGCTTTCATCCCTCCTTCCTACCTGGTCCCCAGAATCATTCACCCAGTAAACATGTATTCAGCCTACTATGTGCCAAGCCCAATGCTGGCCACAGGGGATACACAGGTATGTCTTCGCAGTCTTCCTAGGAAAGTCCCCTGGCTGAGACCCAATGTACCTTTCACCACCCAGTTCAAGAATCCCCTTTTCTCGCCTCTTTTCCATAGCCTTGAGCTCCATGAGGGTAGGGACTGGGAGGTTTATGGTAAACTCAGATACTTCCTGAAGATATCTGTGGCAATGTTCGACAAGTCATTATTGATCAACATGCTAATACCCTGCACCTATGCACACAGGTAGATGTGACAGCGAGGCCTCTTCCACCTCAGAGCTTCCATTCTGGCAGACGTGAACAACTGAACAATATCTGATCTCTGTCAAGGGTAAAACCAGGGGCCTTCTCCTCCCAGGAAGCCTTCCCTGACTGCCCCTGCTGGACAAGCCATCATATCTTGTCCCCTGGGCTCTAACAGCTCTGACAGTGTCCTCATTCAGGGCCTGCATGATGATTCACCCTCATCTCCCTCTTCTGCTTAGACTCTTTCAATGGCTTCCCAGAGCACCTAGAATAAAAGCTGAACCTCTTACCCCCTTACCTGCCTAATCTAACCCGTCAACCCCTGTGCCACTGTCTCCCAAACCCCTGCTGCTCACTTCCTCTAGCCACACTGACTTCACTGTTCCTCAATTACTTACTCAAGGCTCATTCCACCTTGGAGCTTTTGTACTCTGCCAGGCTGCTGTTCCCCCAGATATTTTCGGGGCTGGCTCTTGCTTGTTATCCAGACTTTGGATAAAATGTCACCTCCCCTGAGAGGCTCTTCCTGACCACTCTGTTGAAATAGCACCCCATTTCCTTTACCTCCTTATACCAACCTACGTTCTTCCTTACAGCACCTTCAACTCTCTGAAATTCCCTTCTTTATTTATTTGTATTTGTATCTGTCTACTTGTCTATTTGCTGAGCCCCCAGTTGGCCAGTTATCTCCATGAGGTCAGAGATCTCACTTGTCCTGCTCACAACTGGCACATAGTAAGTAAACACTGAGTGAATGGGATGAGTGAATGAAGAATCGATTCTGTCTCCTCAGCTAACCTGAGGATCCCAGAGGACAAACACCAGGTTCCTCCCATGATGGCTCCATAGTAATATACAGATTTTATTCCTTGGTTTTTGTCATGTGGTATCTGTGAGTTTTGTCTCTGAGTTGGGCAGGAACAGGCCACTCCTTAAGCCCAACAGACATTTCTATCACTCTTGCCAGCACTGTGCTGAGCATGTCACATGCATTTTCTCACTTACTCTCCAACAGTCTTATCAGGCATATTTTATTCTCTCTCACTAATCGATCATTTACTAGACTCAGAGAAGTTAAGAAACTTGCCCCAAGTCACTTTCTAACCCACTGTCACAGGTAGAAGGTGGGAGCTCCAGGACTTGAGTCCAAGTCTGAAGGTTATAAAGATATTTCAGACACATCTTGTATTCATGGAGTTCCCTGTCTAGCAGTGGAGACAGAGAAAAAGTTACTATCAAGTAAAAATGAAATATGCTGAATAGAGATAGAAATGGATCAATGCGGCAGAGTGCTGTGGGAGAGAGACCTGGATTCAAATCCCAGCTCCCCACTTGTAGTCCTTTTCCCTCTCTGTGTCTCAGTTTTCTCACCCTTAAAATGGGGATAATGGCAGTAACCAGCCTCACAGTGCTATACGAGGGTTAAAGGCATGGCCACATGCCAGCACCTGGAGCAGAAAAAGACTCGATAATGATGTCCCTGTGGCTGCCGGGTCCTTCCACCCAAGGGGCCAGGATGCTCCTGGAGAAGGCTCAGGAGCTGAGCTGGGCAGGGAAGGAGGAGATCACAGCCCCAGGCTGGGTGCAGAGCAAAGCCATGCAGGGAGAAGTGTTTTATAGAACAGTCTCCTGCAGGACAACAGGTCCTTAAGGCCCCAGTGATTACACAACAAGCTTCAACTCTGGCCCTGTTTCAAATGGGCAGTAAAAGAAAGCTCCCTAATCCTTCCTGAGGAGACGGAACACTCGCTGGAGCTCTAATCACAGACAGGTTATCCCATCCAGCTGGACTATGCTCTCAGAGGGGTTTGGCAGGAGGTGGGGAGGTCCTCCTACCCTGGCGGTGGGGGGCGGAAGAAGGCCCCTCCTGAGAGAAAAACATCCTTTCTGCCCAAGGATTAGGGATTAACTGATGGAGAGCAGCCAGGCTGTCCCTTCCTCACTTCCCACAGCCCGAAGGTCTGGGGCCCACATCTCCTCTCCACCCAGGGAGATTGGAGCTGGGGTGGCTGACCCCAGAGGGCAAAATGGCAGCCCAAATACAGGGCATCCTGGTGACCCCTCAGGGACACGCCCCGCCCAAATCTTCTGCCTGCTGTGCTGCCAACCACATGCCTCAGGCCATGATCAATCAGTCTGCCCAGCTCCACACTCTATCTCCAACAGCCCGTCCAACACTGATACTTGAATGTCTACCAGGTACTTCAACCTAACATGTCCAAACCTAAGCTTCTGTTTCCCACTGTCTCTGCAACTTTCTTCACCCAGCTTCCAAGCACCACACTCGCCCTGAGTGCCTCCCCACTCTCTGCCCACCCCCCTCACACTCCTTTGCTGGTCCTTCCTCTAAAGGCCATCAGGCTCCAAAACCCAGTCCCTGCCTCATCTCTCTCTATACAACCTCTTCATATTTCATTCAGTCTCTGTGGCTTTAAAGACCATCTAAATGCCCACATCTGCACTCAGGTCTCCAACCCAGACTTCTCCCGAGGCAAGATTTTATATCCAACTAAGAAGTCAGCATCTCCATCCAGGTGTCTAATAGTCTCAGTACAACCATCCAAACAGAGCCTCTGAGCTCTACTCCCATCCCTTGAAACCTGCTCCTCCCTCCATCTCCTTCCCCTTCTCAGCAAGTAGCAACTCTGACTTTCCTGTCAATCTGTAACTATCTTTGTTCTCACCCCATCAGCAAATGCCATCACCTTCAACATAATCCAGAATGCAACCCTCTTCCCCCATATCCACTATGACTGCCCTCATCCAAGTCACTTCTCACCTGGTCTATGGCACTATAGTAACACAGTGGCTTTTACCCGAAGCCTCTTCAAAAGCTTTTGAGAAGTAGGTGAGATATAAGTGAATAAATTCTAAATAAAGTACCTGCCTCACAGGCCAGATTCTCTCCCCATTTGGGCCACAGCTTCATGAGGTCAGAGCTCTCAGCATTCTTCTGCCCTCTCCACAGTGCTGACCACTGCATCTAACACACAGTAGGGTCTGAAAGCAGCATTTCTTCTGCCTTTCCCAATCCCCAGGTGAATGCCCCCACCCCAGGTGAATGAAACCTGGGTTTAAGATCCAATCCAAAGACAGACATCTTAGAATATATCCTAAGAATCCCGAAACACCGATCAGAAAGAACATATGCACCCCTATGTTCATAGCAACCTATTCACAAGAGCCAAGATCTGGAAACAGCCCAAGGGCCCATCAGTAGATGAGTGGATAAAAAAGCTGTGGGACATTTACACAGTGGAATACTACTCAGCTATAAAAAAGGAAGGAACTCTTACCCTTTGTGGCAGCAAGGATGGTCCTGGAAATTACTATGCTAAGTGAAATAAGCCAAGCAGAGAAAGACAAATACCATATGATTCACTTATATGTGGAATCTAATGAACAAAATAAATCAACAAACAAAACAGGACCAAATGCATGGATGCATGGAACAGACTGACAGCTGTCCTAGGGAACAGGGGTGGGGGAGACTGGATGAAAGAAGGTGAAGAAATTAGCCAAAAAACATATATGCACAGCCCATGGACACAGACAAGTGTGGTGAAGGCCAGAGGGTGAGAGGGAGCTGGGTGGAAGTGGGCAAAGGTGGAGGAAAACGGGGCACATCTATAACAGTGTAAGCAACAAAAGAAATAAAAATAAAAATACAAGATCCAATCAGATCACACCTGTGCTCTGAGCCCTTTGCTCCTTGGTTATAAAATGTGGATGGGGGCAAAACGTTTTATTAGTAGTAAATAATTCATTTCCCAAGAGAGAAATTAGAGGACCCAAGCACTGAAAGGCTTACGGAACCCTTCCCCTCTTCCTCTCGCATATGTAACTCTGGAAGGGGGGCCTCACCAAACACCAGCCCCGTGGAAACCTTGTTCTCAGACTTCCAGCCTCGAGCATTGTGAGAAAATAAATTTCTGCTGTTTAAGCTGCCTGGTCTGTGGCACTTTGTCATGGCAGCCCCAGCGGACTGATACAGAGCCTACATTTGCTCTCCCAGACCTCCCATCACCTTCATAATCAACTCCCTGTGTCAAATACCTCTCTGCTCGAAACATCTACAGTGGCTTCTCTTGCCCTGAATGTTAGAGCACAGTTTTTCAATCCATGGTGGGCAACCCATTAGTAGTTTGTGAAATCAATTTCATAGGTCTTGCTCAGGATTACTTTTGAAATGAATAAAGAAATTACTTGCATAGAATAGAAAGGAGAAGAGAGGATCAGATAGGACAGGACAGGATAGAAAGAAACAGAATAGAAAAACAGAACAGATATTTTCAGAATACATCAAGCACAGTAAGTTTTGTGGCTCTTCAGCTTCATTCATACATTATGTGGATGTATGTACCAGGTCGCAACATAAAACTTGTGTTTTGCAGTGAGTTACGGTCAAAAAGGTTTGAAAGACCTGATATGGGGGCCCACTATCCTTCTTGACCTTCGAGGGCTGTTCCACAAGGATTCAGGGTGCTTTAGTGCTCTGCCCGGGAGGGCTCCTGTGGGGAGGGGCAGGGCTGGGAAGAACCAGGCGGGTGCAGATGGTCTCCCCGCCTTCAGCCTCCAGCTGAGACCCAGGGACCCAGCAGAGGCCAAGGTGAGGCCACTCACTTGCCGAGGAAGCACTTGGGGACGGTGCTCAGCTTCCTCCGGCGGTCCTTGATCAGGTTCACCTTCTTGTTCATCATCATGTGGTAAAGCTTCTCCCCCTTCTCCGCAATCATGACGTAGGCGTCCCGCTCCATGCCCAGCTTCAGGCCTGCGAAGGAGGCACGGTCAGCACCAGGGACAGCACCAGCGCTGGGGACTGGAGGGGCTGGCCTGCAGCTCCTGAAAGCTACACCCCTACTGCTGCCCCCAGCTACTGCCACAGCCAGTGGCCATCATTAGAGCACTCACTGCATTGTGGTCACTGTCCTAGGCTCCTCGAAAGAACCGGGCTGGGGAGGGTGGCTAATCTCCATTTTACAGATGGCAAAAGCTGAGGCCCAGACAAATTAAGTCCCAGAGTAATAAGGAGTTAAGCTTATTCAAGCCTTCAACCTGAGAATCGGTTTTCAAATTCAGAGGTTATTGAAAAGCCTATTGAAATCTTCCTTTCAGCCAGGGATGGATATCCGCCATTTCTCTAGAAAATACAATACACACAGGACCCTGACCCACATCACTGCCCCCATTTTCTACTTGGACCCTGACAACTGACAATAATAGGAATGACACACAATCACAGAAAACACTATAAATACCTACTATGTGCCACCAAGTCCTCAGGAAACCCACAAGCAAGTATCGTTATCCCTATTTCACAGATGAAGAAACTGAGGCCCAGAGAAATTAAGTTCTCAGTACAAGGTTACACAACTAGAAGCGGTAGAAGCAGAATTTAGACCCAGGAAGTTTGGCTTCAGATCCGTGCTCCTGACCACAGCATGAACCGCCACCCCTGTAAACACAGCCCAGAGGTCGGGGTTTCAACAACACCTCAATTCCAACAACCAAGGCCCTCTCAGGCCACATCCCACTCATGATCACATATGCTCTGCACTGACCACAATCTTCGATTCTGACCACAAAGATCCTGATCTGCCACACCGAGGCCAGGCCACACCCCTGAACCCTGCCCCAGTCCTGACTATACACCCAGCCCTGATCAGTTTCAGATGTCACAACCAGGGGCCAACTTCAGTAGCTTATTTGGCCTAATAACATTTTAATAAATTTTGATACAATATTTAAAATCAGGAAATATCACCTTAAAATCCAGATGTCTAGCTTTTCTAGAAAAATAAAATAAAATCAATGGATCTAGTCATGCTGGGCCCATATTCTTGAGAGGTGACAGTGACTTTTGCTTGGGTACAAGCAGGGATAGGAGAGAAGTGAATGGGTCTGGCACATATGTGAAAGGCAGAATTAAAGGAATTGATCTGCCCGGCCTGTGTGGCTCAGCTGTTGAGCACTGACCTATGATCCAGGAGATCAAGGTTTGATTCTTATTAGGGCACATGACCAGATGGCAGGCTCGATCCATAGCAGGGGGCATGTAGGAGGCAGCCAATCAATGACTCTCTCTCATTGATGTTTCTATCTCTCTCACCCTCTCCCTTCCTCTCTCTGAAATCAATAAAAATATTTAAAAAAAAAAGGAAGGATTTGATCTACTGTGGGAAGCAGGTTAAAATCAGAGATGACACAAGAGTTTGAATCTGAACTGGTGAGAGAAGAGAGGAGCCAGTTACTGAAACAGAGAAGTCGATGGGATGAGCAGGTTTGGGCAGAAGGTCTGATGGAGATAAAGGGTTCTGATTAGACATGGCAAGTGTGAGATGTCTATGGCACATTTGAGAGGTCAGGAGAGATTTTAGGACCATCTGTCAAATTGCCAAGCAGGAACTTTTATCCCGTCTCAGATGACATCACTGAGGTCTGGGCAGCTAAAGTAACTTGCCCCAAACACATCAAACCTCACTTTTCCAAGCTTAGTGGTAACTGTACAACAGTCCAGTACCCACCCCAACCTTATCCAACTATCACACCCAACCCCGCACTTCCTATGGGGGCTGCCTCAGAGGTGCCTGAGCCCAGAGAGATTCATGACCACAGCAATGGGCAGCCCCCAAAGACCGTCCTCTCCACCACAGACTCGGTGAATCTCTAACACAAAGAACCCCAAGTGAAGGGAACAGAACTATGGAGGAGAAAAGGCATCTTATAGAGAGCATCTTGGCTACCAAACCTCAAGGGTGAAGGGTGTCAAGAATCCCAGGATGACCAACCATATCGACATGACCCTGGCCAAGTCCCTTCCATTGGGCCTCAGTTTCACTATCTACGTAGAGGGCTAAACCAGATGACCTCTGGTGATCTAAGATACCACCAAGTTATAATACAGCCCCAGAGCTCCCTGCCCCTTCCAAGGCCTGCTTCTAGCAACTCTGACCTTCCTAGAGAGGACCCTATGCCCCCTCCCTAGGCACAGCCCTCACTCTACAGAAGTGACCAGCCTGCGGGAAGCCATCCACACCCCAGGGATCCCGGGAAAGCCCCCCAAAGCAGCCACTCCCCAGAGGACTCACTCTCACGTTGCTCCCGCTCACGGATGATGGCATCCAGCCACTTTTGCTTCTCCTCCGCTGTCTTGGCCATGCAGACAAACCACTTGTTTTTGGCCGTGTTGTGGATCTTCCAGCCATTGGTGACAGTGTAACCATTGCTGTGGTAATCCGCTGGCAATGGCAGGAGACAAAGGTGGGTCAGCAGAGTCAGCCACACAACTCTGAACATTCCCAACCACACGCTTGTGAGTGAGGTGACAGGACCAGCCCTTCCAGCTCCAGAAAGACGGGGTGCAGGGGCATGGACAGGATCAGGATTTGAGAGCTGAACTTTCCACCCTCCCCATGCTCACTCCCTCTCCTGGCTATTCTCTGGTGGGGAGGGAAGGTCTGCAAACAAAGATAGCTCCCAAGTCCTCAATGACAGGGGCTTCAAGACCTCGCAGTCCAGGCACAAATGCAGGGTGCCTCGATGGGAGATGCCTGCCCAGAGCCCAGGAAGCGTCCCTGCCTCCCCGCTCATCTCATTCAGGCCCTTGTGCTACTTGAAACCCTAGCACAAGCCAGACAACACGAAGTCATGGGCCCTCAGGCACTGCTTGCAGGGTTGAGATCGGCAACCCTCTCTGAAAGCAGGCTGGTGTTACCCAGGGAAGTTGATTCAGGTATTGCCTATACCCCGAGCTGTGGCCTGAGGAGGGGGGCCACAGTTTTCATGAGACTGCCAAAGAGGTACGTGGCTCAAAACCAATTAAGAGCCCCTGCCCTTGACAAGCTCAAGGACACATACACCAAGAGGTTTACACAAGAACGCTCCCAGCATCACTGTTCAGAACAGTCAACAATGAAAACCACCTAAATGTCCATATCAAAGGGATGGATAAAATGCAGACTCTTCATGCAAGGACTGTTACACAGCAGTGTAAACCAACAAACTAGAGAGCGCTGCATGCAGAAACGCAAATGGATTTCAAGAACATGGGCTTGAGAGGAAACGGCAAGATGCAAAAGAATGTATGGTGTTTTATGACCACTTAAATATAAATATATATATATATTTAAAGCCACTAAATATACATACATAACCATTTAAATAAGATTTTTTATGAGAGAAAATCACAATAAGAGAAATTGTGATGAAAGTAATTAGCAATGCATACTTAGGAGGTAAAAATATTTTTAAAAAGCAAGAAAATGACCATCAGGAAATTTGAATGTGGTTACTTCTGAGGGGAAGGAGGCGCTATGACCAGGGAAGGGTTTCCAGGGTGCAGGCGGTGTTTTACTTGTTAACTTGAATGGTGACTTCCCAGGTATTCATTTTATATGCATGAGTTTTAGACACTTTTCTGTAGGTAGGTTCCATTTCAAATAAGAGAAAAAACTAACAGAAACAGGGAGTATGCCATGGAGCAGGTGAAACTGGGTTCAGGCAGGGGTTGGGGTCAGGACCCACCTGTCCCGTCTTCCACGTTCTCCACCTCCATGACTTCAGTGTTGATTCGGCCCCGGAAGATGTAGAGGGAGCCGTTGATGGATTTGGTCCTCTTGGTGGATTTTTTGCCCCCGGTGACCCTGAAAGACAGTGGGAAGTCAACATCCCCTATTCCTCACCTCATGGGAGCTCAAGTGTCTTCAACAGAGCCAAGGGAGAGGCACGAGGGATGGGAGGAGACCTGCACCGGGGTCAGGAGCATGGGCTTTTGACTGGTGGTTGGGTGACTTCTCCACTCCCAGCCAGTTTCCTCATCTGGAAAATGGGCAAGTAACCTTGCTGACCTCACAGAGCTACTTTTCAGCTAAAAGGGGACATGGACAAGAAACTAACAAGAAGCAATAGAAACCTATTCTTTTTGGCTAGAAAATGGGTGGAGGCTCTCGAAGTGTCTAATAGGTACTTCCTGAAATAAGACAGGAGTGGAAGAGAGCCAGGAGGAGGCAGTCTGTCCATCCATCATCTACATCAGAGGTAGGGAACATCCGGCCAGTGGGCCGTATATGGCCCACAAAATCATTTGGTCTGGCCCTGCCAAGGTAAATGCAGGTGGGTCTAGAAATTCAATATATCTAGGAGCTTTTTTCATAGCTAATTTTTAAGTTGATAATTTTGTATGGCCCGCAAATGATGTTATAAGTATCCAAATGGCCCTTGTCAAGAAAAAGGTTCCCAACCCCTGGTCTACATCTACCTACCTATTCATTCATTCACTCAGATGAATTCCATGGCTCGCCCATTTAGTCACTCAACAAATATCTGACCAGCACTTCCTGTGGCAGAATACCAAGTTGGAAGCTGAGGCAGTCACTCACCCATGCATTCAACAAGCACTAAGAGAGCACCTACTGGCTGCCAGGCACGCTCTTCTAGGTGCTGGGGCTGTAGGACTGAACAAAACAATGTCTCTAAGAACTTATTTCCCAATATGGGGAGTGGGCACAGAGACGGGCACTAAGTAAAGAAGTCATACTCTGATTATGCCAGAAGTACTCAATGTTGTGGTTAAAATAAAGCAGAGCCTGAGCCCTCTGAGCTTGAAAGCCACTTTGTGGTCTGCTCCACCAGGTGGGTGATGTTCCCCGAAAGCCAGCTGTGTCTGTTTCCAAGCCTATCTTCCTGATGTGCACCTGTCACTGTAACTGGGTAAACTAAATATTATATAAGCTGAGGACATATGCATGTGGAAAGGTAGTCGTCTCTCTGAAAATTAAATTGAATGTTTTTGTTTTTTTTTAATTCTTACTCAAGGATATTTTTTCCATTGCTTTTCAGAGTGGGGGGGGGAGAGAGAGAGAGAGAGAGAGAGAGAGAGAGCACCGAGCGGGCGAGGGGGAGTGTGGGGAAAGCAGAGTAGCCACACGGGCCAGATCCTGCAGGGTCCTGCGGGCAGTGGCAAAGATGGGCTTCTCCTGCGCGCGTGAGATGGGAGCCCCGAAGGGTCTGACAGAATACATGATCTCACTTAAGTTCTCTACACACTACACATGGACCAGTGGAAATCAGGAAGAACTAGAATGGGAGATGGTTTGTGTGCACATATCTGCACAGACCCGTGTGTGTGTGTGTGTGCACATACACATTTTTACAAACTTTTAATTAAAATATAACATCCATGCAGAAAAAAAGTGCCCAAAGAAGTATATGGCTCGATTAACTTTTACAAAGTGCTCCAACGAACTGAGCCACCCTGCCGGGGCCCACCACCACATCTTAACACCTTGCTGACCGGCTATTTCAAGGCAGGACTTACCCATGCGGCCAGCTACTCTTCAGTCGTGACTGGTCAGCAAGGTGTTTAAAATTACTTAAATTAATGTAAGTGCAGACACGAGTTATCTTGTGACTGGTCAGCAACATTGGGACATAGAAACACAAGTATACCTGTGACTGGTCAGCAAGGTGTTTAATTACTGCAGCTTTATAGTAAGCCTGGTGTCAGTAATACAGGTCCTCCAGCTTTGTCCTTCTACAAAATTGTCCATTTTTGTGTCTCCATGTAAATTTTACAATCATTTACATACACATACACACAACCTCTCTCTGGAATTTTAGTGGGAATTACACCGAGGTTGTGGCCCAAGTTTGATGACAGAATGAGAGGGAACTTGCTGATGAAGTGGGTGTGGGGGAGAAGCAGGTGAGAACCGAGGGCAACTGAGATTCTGAGCTCCAGGGGAAGCGGTGGTGCCCTGGGGAAGCGGGGGAAGAAGGAAACTCGCGGAGGAAAAGGCTTGGAGCAGGAGTTGAAATGAAGATAAAACATCTTGTTTCAAACAGTTTAATCTGATTGTGAGTTGAGTGTGAGACACCCAAGTGAAGGTAAAGATTTACATTTCTTCTACTTTACATACATGTGCCTGGCCTATTCTAACCACTTTACATGTTTTATTTTACTAAATCTATAAAAACAACCCTATGAGGCTTTTATCCCCATTTAACAGATAGGAGAACAGAGGCACAACATAACTTACTCAAGGTCACACAGCTGGTAAGCAGCAGGCCTCTGTGTCCTTAACCACCATCTGCTGCTGCCTCCCCTAAGATGCTAAGCAGGCCATTGACATATATATGAGATTAGCTCTTCTGACTCTGTTTCCCCTTCTGAAGAATGGGAGGTAGGCTTTTAAAACACTCCCTTTCACCCTGACATCCAAGGAGCCTCTACTTTTGAATTAGACCAGAAACACTGAGTCACAGACCTTCCCTGACCCACGTCCTGGACGGGCGGTGCCCGGCATGACCCAGGCGAAGACAAAACAGTTGGCAGACACCTAGCTGCGTCAGGCATTTCCTGTGACCACATCAGAGTCAGGCCAGTTGTTCCATCCACCAATGCCCAATCCCTCTGGGACTCCTTGGAGCCCAGTCCTCTGGCTCTTGATCCAGAGGCAGAAATGCTGGCTACCTGCCAGGTTTTCTCAGGAGCCAGATGTGCCCTCTCCCTCCGCCAGCCCAGCTCACTTGCAGAACTGAGGAGGGGTGGCCTTCAAAGAGCTCGTTGGCCACAAGGCAGCCGTAGAAGGCCCACTTGGAGTCCAGTAAGATCAGGACCAGCTGCTCTTGCTCCAACAGGTAGGACCACGCCATGAAGCATGGCCTGCACTGGGGTAGCCGAAGCTAACTCAAGCAAACTCGGCCAAAGCTGGGAGCAAGTCAGAGACCCAAAGAAACATTGTGTTTTCTAAACCCCAGTGCTCTGGGAAAAGTGCCTGTTTCAGGTATCCCAGGCCAGGAGGCAGGAAAGGAGGAGGTACATGCTGGCAGTGGCCTTGGCACTGCCAAAGAAGGGCTCTCAGGATGGCCCGGTGAGAAGAAGCAGGAAGCAAGGAGGAAGGAGAGGGGGACACTGATGGGGGGACAGGAGGACATGAGACAGACACTGACAGACCTAACGGAGTGGGCGGGCATAAAATATCAAATGAGGAGACAGGCTGACCCAGCCACTGCTAGATGGTTCAAGAAGGACCAAGCCCCAGAACAGGGAGGAAAGGGCAGAAGGAAGGGGCCTGTGGTTGAAGCACTCACTATGTGCCAGGAGCTGCACTTGTGGGATGGCACTGAATAGGAACCCAACACGTGCAGAGGTAAGTTAACAGTAACAGTAAGAGCAGCTACCCCTTATTCTGTACACTTTCTATGTGCCAGACACTAACACATTCATTCCTCACAGTGACTCTGGGATAAATATAATAGCACACTCTATTTTACAGATGAGGAAACTGATGCAAAGAGAGGCAAAGTCACAGATCTAGAGAAATCACTGAACAGGGTTTCAATTATAAGGAGCTTTCGCTAGATAAAGGAGTAAAGCCTCTGGAAAATCACTGTTTCACGCTAAGACAAAGTAGCAGGAAGTAGAATTCAGAAAGGGTTGTGTTGCTCAGTTGAGACAGTCCTCTACCTGCTGAGCAAAAAAACTAAAAGGCAGGAACCTCTCAGTCCCTCATCTACCCACCGATCCAGCCATCCACTCACACCCCACCCCTGTCTCCTAACTGTCCCTCTCTCCAATCATTCATCCATCCATCCATCCATCTATCCATCCACTCAGTCCTCCAATTATCCAATCTTCCATACCAGAGTTCGACCACCCCAGCAACTACCACCCACCCATCCATCCATCAACACACACATCCAACTGACCATCTATCCACTAATCTCCAAACCTCCATCACCACCCACCCACCTTTCCATCCATTCATCTACCCCTTGACTCAACAAACCACATATTAAGGCCCCAAGTCACCATTCATTCATCTAAATATACCTCTGACAGCCCATCCTGTTTTCATATCCATTTTTCCAACTACCCGAACATCCATACATTCCCCCAACTTTCTATCCATCCCTCCATCCAGCCATCTCCTGCACCTTCAACCACTCAACCACTCACTCATTCACCTACTCACTCACCTATTCATAAATCAATTCATACATACATCCAATCTCCCCCTCTCTGCCTCCCTTCATCCACCATCCATTCATCTCCCAAGCCCATCTATGCCTCCTCTCATTTGGCCATACATCCAAGAATTCATGCCTGAGTCTACCACTCATCCACCCATCCATTCACTCCTAGACTCTACAAAGCGCAAGAAGCTCCAGTGAAAGATATAAAGATGATAATGGTGCTATCCTTTTCAGAGGCCCCTCCCCTCAAACCCTCTACCTTGAATCTTAGAATCACAGGATGTTGGTGTCACAAAAAAACTTTCAAACTTCCATGATTATCTCAGTCTACATAGTCCAATATGGCAGCCACAGTCACATGTGGTATTGAACACTTAAAATGTGGCTCGTACAAATTGAGATGTGTGGTAAGTGTAACACACTGCATACCACACTTTGAAGATTTCGTGTAAATTTTTTTAGAAGAATGCAAAATTTCTATAATAATTTTTTAATTGATTGTTAAAATGATAATATTGGGGGATATAATGGAATAAATAAACTGTATTATTTAAATTCATTTCACAGGTTTCCTTTCACTTAATGTGGCTGTTTTAAATAACCACATCAGGTTTTCAATAACCTATGTGGCTCACTATATTTCTATTGGACAGTGCTGATCTAGAACAAACCCCACAACTCAGAAGAGAAAAAGGAGGCCCAGAGAGGAATAATGTCATCACGAGAAACTGTCAGGGTTCCACCTAATCCCAGCTGCCTGGCCGACCTGCCCCCAGCAACTCACCTGGATTTCCGCTTGCAATAGACAAGGAGGTTGTCAAAGAGGAAGAAGGCCCTCTCCTGGATGTTGCCTGCAGAGATTTTTAACAAATTCCCTTGCAGGAGGAGCTGGGTGCAGATGTCCGTGAGGTTGGACCCCTGGGAGAGTGACAAGGGGCACAGTGAATGAGCTGACAAATCCAGATCACTTGGGGAAACCCTCTTCCCTCCCAGAGACAGAACCTACTACTGCCTCCCCTCACACCCTCAAACCTAAATGCACCGCAAATCTGTCAGCAGACAGAAAAACAATACAATCTGATCGACGGCTTCCATCTGTTGAGCGAGCCAGAACAATGCTGGCAAGAGGATGTGGAGGTGACCATTTCACAGACGTGGGACTTGGGGCTCAGGGAGATGAAAGGACTCACCCAGACAGCCCTGGTCAGCGTCTAGTTTTGTTTTTAGGGGGTTTTTTGCCTATGCCTTCCTCCGTATTTATGTCTTGACTTGTTTATTCCATCTCCCCACAAGAATGCCCCTGTTCAAGGTCACATAGCTAGTAAGTGAGCAAGCTGGGCTCTGAACCCGGGCAGGTGGCCCCATTCATCAACCCACTAACCTCTACTCCCCTGAAAGGTTTTTGTGTGCAATCATTGGTCAAGAGCAGGGGTCTCAGAAGGGGAGAGACCACATACCTCCGAGAGCACAAGGCAGCCTAGGCAGGGTGGGAAGAACATATGAGAACTTCTCTCCATGCTCTGTTTCTTTAAATGACTTGTTTCCTAGCTTCTGTTTCCTCTGTCCCTTCATGGGTGAGTGAGTAGTTGTTGGCTCTTAAACCAGGGCTCCCAGAGCCAGCAAGAGGAGTGTGCCCTATTTCTTTCTTATACATTTCTTTTTATTACAACAGTCCGTGGGGCTTGCTTCTGGAGTGTCCCCCTGGGTCAGCCCATGCTGGGTGTGAGCTCCAGCCAAAGCTGCATGATACTTGTTTATCTAAAAAAATAAGAAAGAGCTCCTGCTTTGCTGCCACAGTTCCTCCTGACGTTTATTGAGCATTTGCTCTGAGCCAGGAAAGAAAGCGCTGTTCTGAGTGCTCTGCGTGCATCCACTCCCTAATCCCCAAGCTACTCAAGGGTACTGCCATTGTCCAGACTTTCCAGATGAGGAAACTGAGACAAGGGAATCACTCCACACAGAGGGGGCTGGCTCGTTCACTCACTTGCACAGTATTGCAACATGCTGCCATTTCCTTGTGCTTAGCAAAATGGATTTATGGATTAACTTATCTGATTTGACCTAAAAAGGACAAGTGGCTTACAAAGGATTAGGCGACAAAAAAACCACAGATCAGATATCAAACTACTGCTGCAGGCCCAAGCACACAGCAAGAAAGTGGCCCAGAAAAGTCTCCCCCTCCTCCAAAAACAAGTCCCTTGTCTGCCATGTTCCAAGAGAGAGGCAACAGCCATCCAATCAGATTGGCAACAGGTCAAACAAAAAGATTAGAAATGATCAAGAAGAGTATCAGAAATAAGGATTGGTCACCACTAGCATTCATCATGATGATACCCTAACTCATACTGTCCCCTGAGATTGTAACTACTGATGGCATGAAGCCAAGGCACTGTTAGACATTATTTTTTTTCTAGCTAAAACATATTATTTTCACAAGTCACTTGAGGATGAAAGTATATTTAAAAACCCTCTTACTACACAGAAAACCCTTTCACATTTTCCATATTCCACACTTCGCTTTAGCCTCACAATGACACCAGAAGATAACTTCGGAGATATTATTACTAAAATTAGACAAGTAGAGGGAAATAAGACCAAGAGAGCAGGACAAACTAGCCTGAGGCAGGGCAGTCTAAATTATAGTGCTGGGCTTTAAAACCAAGTCCCTGTGCCTGAGTTTCCTTATCTGTACATGGGAATAATAATACCTCCCTTCTAGTGTTGGAAGCAAATAACAGGTACTCAATAATTGCCAGCAATTCTTATTCTGGGTCATTTTATTTCCTACTGTAGTGATCAAAATAAGGGCCATTCTCAAATTGTAGATTTTTCTGGGACAAAAGAGGCCCCAAAGACCCTTAGTTCCTATTTCCCTGGGCCCTTACCAGAAGAAAGGCATCAGGAAATCACTTCTCTGGTTGCCAAATTGCTTGCTCAATACCCTCTCCACAGGGGCCCATGTGAGAAATTTCTTTTCCAGCTGGTTTCCAGGAAATTTTCTATCTCCCAAAAGAACGGTTCTATAGCTTCCTTTTTTGACAATAAATATTAAGTAACTTATGTGTCCTTTTCACCTTGGCTGCCAGGAAGCTCAAAGTCCAAAGAGATAGGTGCTTAAATATGTCAACAATATTTGCTCTTTATGTTAGCACATTTGTTGAAAGTGACCACGTAACCCACTTCTGGCCAATGAGATGAGGGGGAAGTTTCTCAGGCTTCTGGGAAAGGTTTTCCTCTACTGGAAAGAAGAGCTCCCTCTCACTGCTCTGGCTATGTCCTTGTCTCCTCCTGCTTTGGACACACAGTGCCTGGAGCTGCTGCCATCCTGGAACCATGAGAAGAAGGCCAACAGGGTCACAAGAGACCAAATCAGAGCTCTGACATTATGAGGCTGAAACAAGAGTCCTTATAGAAAACATCCTGACAGATCCACCTGACGATTGGCTGATTTTCAGTTGCAGGAAACAAAAACCAAGCTACTATGTATTTTATGCAGAAAGAAATGGGGGGCTTCCTCAATCATTGAGGGACTACAAGAGGCAGGAATCCAGGCCGGGACTCCCAGCAAACCGAGAACACTGCAGAACTGCCCCTCCAGGGGCCACTCCCTCTGCCCTACTGGGAAAAGGGCAAATCAGAACAGCACCTGCCTGAACTGATGCTCCAGGAAAACGCCAACCTGGCTGCAACCAGGCACTCAGGAGCTGCTGCCTCAACTGTCAGCTGCAAAGCCACCCTGTCCTACTAGATACACACCACCAACAACAAAAAGAAAGGCCCATGCCCTGCCTCCTGACACCCAGGAAGCTGGAGCCTGGCCCTCCGCGAATGCTACCATAGAAAGCCAAATATGACGGGCGCTGTGCTTTGCTGCAAAACAGCACGTGGCCTCCATCCGGCTCCCGCCTTCCAAATGTCAAGCAGCTGGATCTGATCTTGGCCAATAACATCCCAATCCCAAGCTACAAGGGGGTTTGAGAAATGCATTTCTTTGTTCTCCAGTCTCGGCCAGGCAGGAAGGCCCAGCGAAAGGAGAGTGGGGGACATGGCAAGCACTAATCCACAATCCCCTCCTCTTCCCTGAACCCTGGCCCCTCTCCTCTCTGCAGCCAAACCCTCAGCCTCTTAGCAATACAGAGTCACATTTTTAAGTTTTCCCCACACAGGGAAAAGAAGTGGAAATCCCAAACACAGCAAGTGCCAGAAAACCCAAAGGCAAATGATTCAGAAGATAATCTGTGTCCAAAGAGTCTTTGATCTTTGCTCTTAATCTCCCATTCCAGCTGTATTTACTCTGATATTGATTTTTTGTTTATTTAGATTTTCTCATTTCCTTGTACAGATTTGTAGGAAATCTCTAATAATCTAAGGAAGATGTGGAGGTTTAAACAAATAAATTACACACGGTCAGAAGATCTCAAGAGTCTCATCCCCTAATAATCATGATGATAGTAATATCAAAACCTACCATGTATTGAGTACCTACTATGTGCCAGGCATCAATGAGGAAACTGAAGTTCAGAGAAGTTAAGACATTGACCTTAAGTCACCCAACAAGGAAGTGTCAGAGCCAGAATCCTGTCCTGGAGTAGACCCTTGACCTTGGTATTAAAAAATCAAAGGCCTATGGGCACCAGGGAGATAAGGCAACATGTGAAGGATTGGGGAGTAACGGGGAGTGGTGGGGACTGAGGAAAACTGGAGGCTCCAGTGGCTATTACCATGGAAAATTGGGGCCCAGTGTTACTGTCCTTCAAGGGAAACTTGAAGTGTAAATTTTTATGAGGACTTAATTGAAACTAATTAAATATTTCTTTACAAACACCATGTAGGCCAAACAAAATATGCTACAGACTGAATCTGGTGCCCAGGCCAAAGTCTGTTCCTGCAGCTGCACACTTCCTGTGCCCCTCACCAACCCAGAGGGCCCCTCCTGCCCTTGACACACCTCCCAGCCTTCGATGTGGGACTGTAGCTGCTCCAGGGCCTCCAGCTTCTCCATCTGCCGCTTGGTCTCATTGATGTTGGAGCACACGGTCTTCATGGCCTGCAGGGCGCTCTGGACCGCGGGGTGGTCCGGGTGCTTTCCGGGGGTCCTCTTGGCTAGCTCCTAGGGAAGATGTGAGGGCAAGAATAAGAGACATTAACCCAGAGGGGATCAAACATGGTCTCCAGGTCACCCCACCTGGACCAAATACTAGCTTTGCTATATGGAAACTGTGTGATCTGGGGCTGGGAAACATCATTCATCCATTCATCCATCCATTCATTCAATAAATGTCCCTTGAGTACCTCCTCCACAGCAGGCAGTGTTCTAGGATCTGGGGATAAATGTGTTAATAAAACTAGGGAAAAATTCCTCACCTGGTGGATATTATGTTCTATAAAAGAGATCAGCCAAAATAAAGAAAAATCCAGTATAGAATTCAATGTCAGCCAGTGATAAATACTAGGAAGACAAATCAGAATGAGGAGGCTAGAGGGCCTTAGAGGAAACGGTGGTCTGTCAAATAGGGAGGTCAGGAGGACCCCTCTGAGGAGACAACATCTGAACAGAGACTCTGGAAGAAGCAACGGGGGGGAGTCCTGCAAAAATCTGTGGGAAAAGCGTGCCTGGTAGAGGGAACAGCAAATGTGAAGGGTCTGAGGTGAGGGCATATGTGGTAGGTAACAAGTAACAGTGAGGAGGTGGTGACGCTGGAATGGGACAAATAAGAAAGAGAGAAGGAGGGAGGAAGAGAGAGAGAGAGAGAGAGAGAGAGAAATAGGACAGAGACAGGACAGAGAGATCAGAGAGGTGGTCACTGATACAGCCTCTGCCTAGCTGTTTTCTTGTCTGCAAAATAGGTATAAATAATACCTTGCCTTGGGGGACTGGGTGAGAAAGGTGAAGGGATTAAGTACAAATTGGTAGTTACAAAATAGTCACAGGATGCAAAACACAGCACAGTGAATATAGTCAATAGTACTGTGACAACCATGCATGGTGTCAGGTAGGTACTAGACTTTTCAGGGAGTATAAATATCTAATCACTATGCTGTACACCTAAAACTAATATAATATTAAATGTTAACTACAGATGAAAATAGAACATACCTTGCCTTCACAGGGACATGGCGGGGGGTGGAAAGAGGCAAGTGGAGCAGACCCTTAAACCATGAACTTCCCCCACCACAAGCATGGGCAGGGGCATTCTAAAGATCAGGCCAGTCCTTAGGGTTTCAGCTATCTCCTAAGCGTGATGAGAGAGGAACTGCCATATCTAGGGTGACGGCAGGATTAGCCAGGCCTGAAGATATCGGAAGATTTTTCAGGTCGAATCACTCCCCCAACCATGCCAGCAAACTTGTTTCTTTAGTCATGTGACCTAGACATGGCAATCCCCAAAATTAGGCTCTTCAAACACAAAATGTCTGAGCAGGGGCAGACCTTGGGGAATCCTTAGATAAACTGAGGATAGAGAAGGGTGGGGGTATGCCCCAGGCCACCCTGCAAATGACAGAGCAAGCCCCTCCAGAGCCAGGCTGGTGACCTTTCCCCAACATCCGCCTCATGAGCCCCATGTGGTTTCAAAAGCAGGCCTGAGGTGAGGACTTCCTAGAAAAGAGGATGTTGGAGTACAAGAGCCGGTGTTTCTGAAAGGTTCCTCATCTCTCTTGCTCCCCTCCAACCAGGCTTTTACCAAAAGGGAGACACTGGTGCTGGCTGTGGGCAGCCCTGTCACATGCCCCAGAGGTGTGGGCCCTGTCCACAGCGAGGCCACAAGAGGACAGCCTGCGACACAGGGCCTCAAACTCCAGGCCAGCCATAAGACAGATCAATAAAATCATAGTGTAAAAACAAAACTGGATTGTCACTGGAAGAAGTGACAATATCCATCACTTGCTGTGAATGGGGGGGAGGGGGGATGTCCGAAAGGAGACAAGCAGTTAGAAAGTCAACCTGTCCTCTCCACAAAGAGAAAAAGGTGGCCCGTGGGAGTGGAGGGTGTCACCAATGGGGGCTGGATCAACAGAGACATCCACTTTCTGAGGACACTGCAGCCAGCTCCAGGCTCTGTCCAAAGGCCTCTGCTGAAGGTGCCACCGTCGAAGCCCAGGAGGCCGAGCTGTTATCTCTATCAAGCACCTTCCTGCACTTGGAGTCCTCAGGTTCCCTCATACCATATATAGGGTGGCAGCAGGATTCGAATGAAGAGGCTTTGACAAGACCCACCACCACTTAAAGAAAAAAAGAAGCAAAAAACAACTGGAAGTCCAAGAAAACCCAGAAGTGAAAAGCTGTCCAGCACAGCAAAGAAAACCTCCAAGCCTGCAAACTCTATGGAAATTTCATGCAAATATATTTCCAGTTTTAACAATTTCAGCCCCTGCTTCAAGGCTGGGAAAGCTGTAGCCTCGAGAATTAGGAATTAATGGAGAAAAAGAAATAATGCTCACAGGTCCTAAAAACTCCATCCTTCCACTGGGAGAGGTAAGGGGAAACAGTGGACGAGGGATCAGGACTGGGAGTTCATGTTCTGGCTTTGACTAGGACATACTATGTGACCTTAGGCAAGTCACCCACCCTTTCTGAGCCTAGGTCTCCTGGCTATGCAATGCAAGGACTAGATCAGAGCCCAGGTCACAAACCACGCCCCACAGACCAAATTCGATTGCCAAAGCAGAAGCTCTGGCCACCCTGCGCCTGTGTTTCCATCTAACAATAACAATTGGCCTGAATGGTGGCCACTCCCTTAGATGGGACAAGTGCTCTACAGTCGGCCACAGTTCCCACCCCACTGAGTTCCATCTAATCTACTCACTTCTTATACATGCCCCACAGGTGTTTGACACCTGGGATTAATAGGTCTCCTCTAACATTCAGTGGTACGGCATCAACATTCAGTGGCTCTATATCCAACTTCCAAAGGAGGCCAAGCACAGCTCACTATAAGCCTATACCCTGTACTTCTAATTTCAGGCTCTACAGAGGCACTTCTCAAGAAGAGGGGGTAAAATTATGAGAAATGGTGGTGGTGGTGGTAGCTATAAACTCCTATACAGTAGGAGCAAAATAAAATGGAATAAAAATAAAAAGAGTAACTAAACAAAAAAAGACAACAACACTAAAACTGTACAAAATAAAGCAAGGGCGAAAAAAAGAACACAAATAAAAATCTAAAAGAAAGATGATAGAAATAAGTTCAAATGTATCAATAAATACAATAAATATAAGTGGGCTAAACTCTCCAGTTATAAGATAGGGATTGACAGGTCAGATTTTAAAATTCTAACTTTATGCAGTTTACAAAAGAAGTACCTAAACCCTAAGGACAGAGAATGGTTGATAGTAGAAGGATGAAACAAGATATATCGTGAAAATACTAATCAAAAGAAACCCACTATAGTTCTATGAATACTGGGCAAAACAGACTTTGAGGCAAAAAAAAAAATAGCTAATACTAAGCACTTATACGCACTTTACAGGTATTATTTCATTTAATCTTCACAATAACCCATGACCAGGCACTATCTGACAGAGGAGGAAACTGAGGGACAGAGAGCTTAAGTCACTTCTCAAAGAGGCAACACTAATAAGCTCAGGAGCTGGAATAAATAAAAATAAAAATCACTACAATATTAGAGTAGCTAACATTTACCTAGCATGACTATCTACCTAGTAATATGCAGAGTGTTATGAGTTTTCTCACGCATTGTCTTTGCAGTAAGCCTGGGAGGCAACAACCATCTACATTTTGCAGATGATACGATGGAGGCACAGAGAGGTTAAGCAACTTGTACTTGGTCACACAGCTAAGAGGTGGAGCTAGAACCACACAAAGCATGGCAAAAAGTAGAGCACAGGCAGGACACCCAGGAAGAGAGATCTAGGAAGGCTCCTTGTAAGATTGGGTATACAAACTTGGATTTGAAAGAAAGAGAGCAGGTCTTTCACCCTGAAAGAGGAGGCTTCGTTCCTTGAGTTATTGTTTCTCACTACACAGGAAAGAGCCTGAATTGGGGCTGATGCATGCTAACGTGCTGGAGCAACCGTGGGCAAGGTGTCAGTTCTCTGCCCAAGAGGCAGGATGGAGGGTAGGCATTGTGGTTGGGGGAGGATGGGAGCTTGGGCAGAGAAGGCCACAGTGCATAGACCTCTGACTTCCTGTGCCTTCTCAGCAAGATGGTGACAGTGCCAGGTTGCTGGCAGATGGAGGGCTCATTTCATAACATCAGAGTCAGATGAGATCTCCAAAGAGATGACACAAAGTATCCAGGATAATATAGAAAACTCTGGCAAATCAATACAAAGACAACTATCCAATAGAAAATGGGCAAATGATGTGAAGAGGCAATTCTCACAAAATGCACCCCCCACCACTGCTACCACCCTAGTCTGGCCATCTTCTACCTGGACCACTGAGGTCAACGACCCTCTGGTCTCCCCACCTCCACTCTCACCACCCATAGTCCATTCTTCATATAAAGCCAGAGGGATCCTGTGAGAACTAAGTCAGATCTTGTCCCTCCTCTGCTCAGAACCTTCTCATGGCACCCACCTCACTCGGGGAAGACAAAGACCCTATAATGGCCCACAAGGCCCTGCAAATTCTGGCCCCATCACCTCTCATAATAGCACTATTCGTAACAGCCAAAAAGTGTGAACTACCCAAATGTCCATCAACAGATGAATGGATAAACAAAATGTGGTCTATCCACACAATGGGATATTACTCAGCCACAAAAAGGAATGAAGTTGTGATCCGTGCTACAACAGGGATGAGCCTTGAAAACACTGTGCTAAGTGAAAGGAGCCGGACACAAAAGATTAGATATTATATGATTCCATTTATGTGAAATGTGCAGAATAGGCAATTCACAGAGATAGGAAGTAGGTGGGTAGTTGCCAGGAGCTGTGGGAGAGGAGGGGAAATGGAAATGGCTGCTAATGAGTCCAGGGTTCCTTTTACAAGGGCTAATGAAAATATTTCTAAAATTATTATGGTGATAGTTGCACAACTTCTGAATATACTTTAAAAAAAAAAAAAGCCAGAGTGAAAAGGCCCCAAGGAAGAGAGTCTACATAGAGTCGAGTCCCAAGGACTGAGGTCTGGGGCCTATCTAGCTTAGAGGTCTAGAAGGTGAGGAACCAGCAAAGGAGACTGAAGGGGTTACAGAGGTAGAAGGTGAAGGGGAACAGGGGGACTGGAATGCCAGCTGCCCCCTTTAGACAGATGTGCCCTCCAATTTGCCCCCTACCTGCCTCACCCATTTCCATTATGCAGCAGGCAGGTCCTCATGGGGAGCCCAGTCCAAAACCGAAAGCCCTGAGCCTGTCTTGTTCATGACTATGGATCCTGAGCCACACCAGCAGCTGGTGCACAGTGAGCACCCCAATAAGATCTGTGCATCAATAGGAAACTACAAGGGTCAGTGACAGTCAGTCTTGCCTCAGGCATCTGCCAATTGAGCACCAAGGGCATTACCCCAAACCCGAATCATTTCCCTGGAACTGTGGATGGAAAACTCAACAAAGCCTGAAAATGCCAACTGTCTATGCCGGGCCTGGGCTGAGGGCTGAAATAGAATGTTCCGGCTATTCTTAGGCAATGTTCAAGTTCAGCTTTTTGGGGCTGTTCCCAAAGAGGCTTTCATTCTCGCCTCTTCCCTCTTCCCACCCAGGCTCTTCAATCTTGTTCGCCTACTTGATTCAGAGTTCAGCTCAAACAAGGGGGCTCAGAGGGCCACAGGGACATCTGCAAGGGTGTCAGAACCAGAGGGGCCAGAGGGGTAGCACTGCCCCCCAGCTCATGGGATTGTCTTTTAAAACCCACTGGAAAATGTGACAGAAAGGAGGAACTCAGGAGGGGTATGAAGAATTCCCCTCAGTCCCAGCTGTTTTCTGATGCAAACATTCCAGCTGTGGGTGCCAAAGGCCGGGACACTCTGAGCAATTCAGTGGGGCGGACAGCATGGCATGGGCCCACAGGAATCTGAGGGCCTGTTGGCTGGTCCCTCAGTGCTTTCTGAGCCTCGGATAAACACAGCTGGAGAGAGAGGAAACTGGGCCTGTAAACAGCCATTTGGTCAGGAGAGCAAACCCACAGTCCAGTTTCATCACCATTTCCTGTGGACAGTTATTCCTCCATTGGTTGCCGGCCGGTTCTGTCCCTCTCTCTCTATTCTTCTGGGAATCCAGAGCCTTGAAATCCTGCCAGACCAAACTGTGGCCCCTGGGGCTGAGCAGGCCTCAGAAACGCATTGAGAGCTGGAGTCCACCAGGACACACAGGTCCAGCACCACTGGCTGTTAAAATACGTTGCAGAAACTGCCATTCCAAGTGCATGCTGGGATCCCAGACTTTCTCAAGATCCAGAAATCAAAGGGTTAATTAACACCTAGGGAACCTCAGCTGGTGGTTCTTCTAAGGGGTCAGATGTTTATGGTTTTGAAACCCAGGAAAAGAGGAGGAGACCAGTCACCAACCACGAAACACAAAGCCACTGACCTTCCCGGACTCACCACTTAGGGAACTGAGAAGTTCAGCATCCCCAGCACCCAGCACTTGGCAACTTTAACACCTCAAAGTGCTTCTCAACGGGCTGTGGAGCTGATAGGGGAATTCGAGAAATCGACAAATCTTGCTTCCTTCTGCTTACCTAATGTTGGTCTTGAAGAGGCCACTTCCTTTCTCTGTGCCTCAGTTGCCTCATCTCTACAATGGGGCTAATCAAAGTCCTTTAACCTCATCTAGTTGCTCTAAGAATCAAGTAAATAAGTATCTAATCACTACCACAACCTTATCAGCACTTTTAATATAAACTATGCATAACAGATGAGAAATGGAGGCATGGAGAAATGATGGACCCAAAGTCACACACTATTAAAAGGCAGAGCTGGAATTCAAACCCAGGCAGTCTGTGGCTGCAAAGTGTGGTTCTAACCCAGGGGTCAGCAAACTTTTTCTGTGAAGGTCCAGATAATAAATATTTTAGGCTTTGTTGTCCACATCCGGTCTCTGTTACATAGTCTTCTTTGTTTTTTTATTTTGTTTTATTTTTACAACCCTTTAAAAAATGTAAACACTACTTTTAGCTCATGGGTTGTACACAAACAGACCACAGGATAGATGTGACCCACGAACCACAGTTTTGCTAGCCCCTGCCTTAAGCCAATACAGAACGCTCTCTCTTTAAACGCTGGCAACTAATTCATGTGTGGAAGACAAACCAAGCAGATCGAATAAAGAACATGGACAGGTCCGATTCAGTCCACAGGCTACCAATCTCTGAGTTCCACATGGAGCTTCTTCTGCGCCAAGGTGAAGAGCTGAGCTACGTATGGCCTTGCCAACATCCACTCAGGAATTCGAGCAGCTACAAGAACCACTGTAGAAAGTTCTTTCGAGATCTCTAGAAGGGATAAACAGCAGCAGGCCAGAGGAGCTGTGGGGAGAGCTGTGTCCCACAGCCGCACACATTACAGGCCTGTGTTCACAGGCAGAGCTGATGGCCTCAGGATCTGGTCCAACTCAGAGGCTCAAGTGTCACCCACCTTATCCAGCAGAAAGTCAAGTTTAAGAAGTCCCTAGTACTTTTTCCCTCTCCTCTCCCTTCCAGTTCATGGAGCAAGGATGCATGTGGCCCCAGGGAGCAAGTGTGTGAATGAGGCACCACCAGCCAAATTAATCCACCAGCAAGGACTCCAGGAACAGCTGTCAGACACAAGGCCTTGAGGATGAAGCCAAGGCAAGCTCCGGTCAACAGCCGCCATTTCCAAGGGCTGAAAACCCTGGGCTGAGAGCAGCAGATGGTGACAGAGCCATCCACCCAGATGGAGATCTACCCAGAAGCCAGCTCTGAAGCTGAAAATTAAGACTTCTTGGGTCCCCACACGAGCAGCAAATCTTCCCCTAGTCTGCCTGACCAAGACTAAGTCAAAGGTGGCTGGACAGCAAAGGAAACAGCAGTACATGGACGCTGTGGTTTGCCCACACAGCATGTGCTCACCCTCTTCCACAAAAAGCCCCGATTTTGGTGAGAAGGGTCCAGTCTGTCCCCCTCACTGGGCTTTTGGCCTGTGGGACAGTGATTGGTGGCAGGTTGGAGCACATGACACAAATCTAAGCCAATTAGAGATCCCTCGCTCAAGGTGACTGGTTCAGGTGTGAAGCACTTGACCCCAATCTCAGCCGATCAGAACACAATACTGCCCTGGTCACTGTCACTGGACCTTATCTTAGCCAATCAGAGCCTAACACTGCCCAGCTCATAGTGACTGGGGTAAAGCCCAAGTCCAAGCACATAAGAGGAAGGGAAACAGCGCAAGGAAAGGCCTCATGTCATTGGTTCAAGTAACAGCACGCGACTCAGGCCCAAATCATTCGTGGTCTCACATTCTCCTGGCCACAGATGGCCAAAGCCTGAATCGCCCTCAGGACTTCTGTCAGAGTTACTAGAAGAGAGGTTCACTCTTTCCCAATGTCCTTGAACTTCAGAGGGTGTGAGGCTAGAGTAACTACAGCCCTCTGCTACCACACTGAAAATAAAGCTGAACAGTAGGAAAGCAGAACTGACCAAGGGAGAAAGAGGCAGGATCCAGCCTGGCCCAAAGTCCACACTGTCCCAGACTTCTCAGCTACTTGAACTAACAAGTTTTGTTTTATGACTGAGCCAATCAGAGCCAATCTGTGATTTCAAATACGGCGAAAGGAGTGGAGTGCAGATCTTACCTTGAGGAGGAGGGGGTACTTGCAGATCCTCTGAATCGGAGACAGCAGGTATCCTTCCAGAGGGATGTCTGTGGTCTTCCGGCCTCCCAAAAGCATGCAGCTCTGCAAAGGGGCAGGATACATTCATTAAAATTCGCCAAGGACAGCAAAAGGATTGAGCCACCCTCAAACAGCCATGGGAAGCACTCTCAGAATGCAGCTACAGGCTTTAGAAGCAATTTAGCAATACCTAGGAAAGATGGAAATGTGCATCCAGAGTGGGGCAAAAGGAGGTTCACAGTCATTCATATGGGAAATACAATAACAAATAATAATACAAGAATAAACTCTGTGTTTTGCAAACTCACAACTACAAACCTACTTTTGTCCCACCCTGAATTCTACAGCCCAGCACAAAGCCTCCATCAGGGGTGAGCCAAATCCTGCCCTGTCCCTATTTTGGTAATAAAGTTTTATTGGAACACAGCCACATCCATCTGTTTACATATTGTCCACAGCTGTTTCCAAGTGATCATGGCAGAGCTGAGTAGTTGTAACAGAGACCACAGAGTCACAGAACCTGAAATATTTTGTATCTGGCCTTTCACAGACAAGTTTGCCAATCCCTAGTCTAAGGAAACTTTCACGTATACACACCAGGGAGACAAGAACCCAGACATTCAAAACTGCCTTGTTTGGAATAGCAAAAAATGAGAAGCAACCTAAATATCCATCAACTGAAGAATAGAAAAATACGTCTGCAGGAGACATACAGTAGTTCACTGCACTGTGGTGACAAGGGAACTAAAGCTACATAGAGCTACGTGGATGAACCTCAAAAACATACTTTTGAGAAAAAAACCACAAAGAATATGTATGGTATGAACCCATTTAAAGTTTTTAAAGGCACACAAAACAAAACTAGGCATTGTTTACAGAGAACAGGTCTGTAGTAACATATAAAGAACATATATGGGAAAGAAATAATACACTAAGATCTAGTGGGAGTTACCTCTGTGGAGGGAGGGTTACGACAGGATTTGGAAAATGAACCTGCAATCTTCAACTGTTACTGAGAAGGTTTTATATCTTTACCTGGAAGGTGGAGACATGAGTGCTGCCACAGGAATACCTATGTCTGGGCTTGCAGAGTAAAGACTACAACTCACCTGCCAGCTCCTGGCCACACCAGTCACCTCAATGTCCACCTGCAGCCACCCACATCAGTACTTCCTTCGTGCCAGCCCCCTTTCCTCTGCTCATTCTATACCCTCTGCCTAAAATGCTTTTAGTTCCCCCAATAATAACAAATATGTTATCATCATCCATAGCTAACACTGACCAAAAGTTTATGATATGCCCCAAAGGTCACTGACGGCTCTAATACTGACCACCAACTTCCCTATGAACTAAACACTATTATTATTCCCATTTCACAGCTCAGGCAAGGGTGGGGAAGGTTAAGTGTTTCTCCTCAAGGTGACCCCACACAAACAAGTGAGCCACAGAGGTGGGATCTATACCTAGGTGGGCTGATGAAGAGCCTGGGCTTGGAACCATGATGCCAGTCTACCCTTACCCTAAGCCCAGCATTCTTCGAGGCCAGCCCAGCCACCCCACCTCCTGGAAGCCTTCCCCATCTTCTCTCAACTCCTCAGACTCTTTCCTCCTAGCACCTCCATAGTAGGTTGTTTGTTCCACGTGGCTAAAAATCACGCGTAGGTATTGCCCTTTCCTCTGGAGAAGCTCCTCTTGAAGCCAAGCGGGCTCCAACTTGAGAATCCGTTTTTCTGGATGCCAGGAATCACAACTTACATGTCTGTGGTCCCCCACTATGCCCCTCACAGTCTGAGTCCAGAGGGTTGACAATGCACTCAATATATACATGACTGAATGAATGAATGAATGAACTAATGAATGAGCAAACTGCCAGCACATCCAGCAATGAACAGGTCTCAGCCTTCCTCCTCAACACCATGCTAGCAAACTGAAAATGAAATGGGACTCTTGGGAAAAGGGATTCCCATCCTATCTTTCATTCATTTTATAGATTCACATCGTGTGCTTACTGTGTGCTGGGCACCATTCCAAGCACTGGGGGAACTTCCCAACAAAACAGACAAATTCCCTGCTTTAGTCAGGTGAAAATAAAATCAGAGAACATTTACCATGTGCTCACCACACGCTAGGCACTGTGCCTCGTGCCTCACCTGTCGGTAAAGCTCATCCTCACGGCCCTAGGATAAGCATGGACCGTTGTCTCCCTATCGCAGATGGGTAAACTGGCACAGAGAGCACAAAGGACTGGTCCGAGACTCAGAGCTACTGCCTTTGAGGGACCTTAATGGCCCTTTTCTAGGAGAAGCAGAACCCCGGGGTCCTGGGGCCCTGCTGCGACGGGAGCTGCATGGCTCCCACCCTCACGTCTAACCCTGGCACAGATGGGGCATCAGGGCTGCGGCAGCTGGGAGATGCCAGGCCCCACACTGCTCACACTCAGGCCTTTGTCCTCAGAGCCAGAACTCCCCACAAGCTGCCCTGGTGATGTCAGCTCTGGGCAGAGAGAGGGGATCCTGGGAGTGGGGAAGGGCTTTACAGAAGCCCCCAAGGCTTGGCCAAAGAAAGGCCTGTCTCTTTGTCCAGAATCAAGGAGTTTTCACAGGACGGTCACAGCCAGCAACTATACTTCTCCCAAACACCCTAGATTGTTGTTTCCCTTTATTTTCATTTTTTAAAAAGAAAAAAAGCAAACATACACAGAGCTACCATTCACTATTCTATTAAGATTACACTCCAGGCACTATGGGAAGAACTTCTGAGAATTATCCCTTTAAACCCTCCTAATTCACAGAATTGATTCAGGTGAGGTGTCAACTTCCTCAGCTTCCCAGCCTCCTCTGGCAGCATGCCCTGCGCAGTCTTGGGTCCTCCTCTCTATCCATGCTCGTTCGTTCCCTGGCTGACCTCATCCAGACCCATCATCTTAACACCACCCTGTCTACTGACGGTCAGATTTATATCTCCAGACTGGCCCCTCCCTTCCCTTAACTCCAGACTCAAAGCTCTGATTCTCTGCCCAAATCCCCACCTGCATGTCTCCAAAATGGCCTTTTTAATTTTCTCTCTTACCTACTCCTAACCCAGCCTTCACCATCTCAGGAAACTTCAACTCCATTCTTCCACTTGTTTGGGCCCAAAACCCTGGAGTCATCTTTAACTCCTCTCGTTCAGTTACTCCCCCAAACCAACCATCCTGCAAATCAGTCAGCTGGACCCTCAAACCCTCTCTGATTCCAACCACCTCTTGCAGCACCACCACTGCCCCATCCTCACTACCATCATCTGCCTGCACTGTGGCAGCAGCCTTGTAGTGGGGTGAAGGGTGTCCCCCAAAATGCCACTCCCACCCAGAATCTCAGACTATGACCTAATTTGGAAATATAGTCTTTAAGGATACAATTAGTTAAATTAAGATGAGGCTATACTAGATTAGTGTGGGCCCTACATCATCTGACTCATGTCCTTATTAGAAGAGGAGAGGAAAAGAGAAAAAGGCCACGTGAAGAGAGAGGCAGAGATTGGAGTTATGCGTCCACAAGCCAAGGAACGCCTGAGGCCACCAGAAGCTGGCAGAGGAAAGACAGGACCCTGCCCTAGAGCCTTTGCAGGGAGCAGAGACCCCGCCACCAATGCCTGATTTCATCTTTCTGGCCTCCAGGACTATGAAAGAATAAATTCTGTTGTTTTAAACCACCCAGTTTGTGGTCACCGTTAACGGCAGCCCGAGGACACTTATACCAGTCCCCCTGCTTCCCTTGCTTCTGGCCTCACACTGCCAGGCAGCAGGCCTTTCAAAATGCAAATTAGTTCAAGTCATTCCTTTGCTCAAAACCCACCCAGGGCTTCCCATCGCACTCTGACTAAAATTGAATATTCTATTGAAAACACTGCCACATGCTCCAACATGCACAGATCTCGCAGACATTATGTTGAGCAAAGGAAGCCAGACACAAAAGCATCCTGTATAATTCCATTTGTGAAAAATTCTAGAGTAGGCAAAACTAATGTTTGGTAAGAGAATCAGCATCGGGGTTACCTCTGGATGCAAAGAGGGGCATGACGGAGAAAGGGGACAAGGAACCCTCCGCAATAAAGGGAATGTTCTAAATCCTGACCTTGGTGGAGGTTTCATGAGTATACACATAAGTAAATATTCATCATGCTGTGAGTACATTCAGCACATGAATGCTAGACTGCAATAGAAAAGCTCTGTAAAAATCTCAGATCCTCTCCATTATCAAATGCTCCTTCGTTCTCTAGCCTCACTTCCTTCCACTGTTCCTCTTACACTCTCCATTCCAGCAACCATGGCCTTCTTGCTATTCCTCAAAAACACTTCTACCTCTGGGCCTTTGCACTTGCAGTTCATCTACCTGGAAAGCTTTCCCCTCTAGACCCCTTGCCTCTCTCTCTTACTTTTATCCAGGTCTCTGCTGAAGTGTCACCTAAGACACCGTTTTCCCAAAGACCAATCTAAAATAGCAGGCACCACACTAATCCCTCAAAATAGCCCGTCATCCTTAACTTTATTTCCTGCAGAGAACTTAATGCCACATAGCATACCATGTAAGTCTCCCCTACTTGAATAGTCACTCCATAAAAGTAGGGGCTTTTCTTGCCTTGGTCACTGTTGTATCCCCGTACTTAGAAAGATCCCTACCACACAGTAGGTACTCAATAAAAAGCTGTTGAATGAATAAATGATCTCCATTTTACAGAAAAGGAAACAGAGGCACAGAAAGACAAAGTTCTCGCCCCATCTTTCAGCACAGCACAGCACATCATGAATGGAAAGCCAGATTCTCTCTGTTCCCAATGCCTTAATAGCCCATGATAGACATGAGATGGCACTTCTGCAGGTGGCCAAAAGTTGGGAGAAGCCAGCAAGGAGGGAGACAGATGGCATATGTGCTGGCACCTCACACGTCCTCCCCCTGCCCAAGCTGGCCCAGCCCAGCTGCTGCTAGAAAGAGGGCAGTTTGGCCCATCAGGAAGACTGCAAGAAAGAGAAGGAAGGACAGAAAATTTGAGGCCCTTCCCAAACCCCTGCAAACACCTGCTTCCCAAGACACAGTGGAGCCCCAGGGGACACCCCCGGAGGATGGGGCTCTGTGCCAGAGAGCCCAGAGCCTGGGTAGTATCACTAAGTGGTGCTGCCTGAAAGTCAACAGGTCAGTCACAGAAACACGGTCATGTGTGTGGTCTTACATGATATGACTTTATTTTTGTTTTTTGCCAAGACTCTTTTATGAAGCAAAACTGGAAACGTAAAGGCGCAGCTACCGGCAATAATGAAAAGCATCAGTCCCAAATGCTTGAAACACTTGCAACAAAAGTGGAAATCAGTCAACCAACCTGCCCTTCCTCAGATGCTCACTGGAAGCAGGCCAAGCAACATGAACTCGCGAGTGGAGGAAACAAACATTTTGAATCAAAATTCTAGAAATACTTTGTTGGAGACTGTGCATTAGAGAGAAGTGCAATTAAGAATTTTATTATATAGTTTAGCTCTCTGGAAATATGATTAACACTCCTTATGCCATGTCAGTTAACCGTTCTCCTTTTGTTTGCTGAATTCTGTATGTGCCGTAGGGAAAATAGTATGGGGGGGGGGGGGGACGACTGTGACTGAATGAGTAGGAGATTTAGAGATAAAAGACCAGGATTCAAACCCCTAAGAAGCTCAATCATTTTTCAAATATGTACTCTTAGAAAGTGGCTTAATATTTTGAAGTCATCGAAATCACCTTTGGCAAAGGCATGAGGTGTCCCCTAACATATTCTTCCACAGCAACAGGATTTTCAACTGGGCACATGGCTGCCCAGATAAAGCCTATGTTTCCCACCCTCCATTGATGTGAGCGGAAGAGATGTGAGCAGAAGAGATGTGTGCAGCTTCCTGTTGTACCCTTACAAGGAGAAAGGCGGCCCTTCCTTCTCACTCATCCTGCATCCCATTGAATGGGTAGAAGTGGGAAGAGGTCTTCTTAGGCCATGTCAATGAGGGCACACCCTAGGGCCTTGGCCTGTGACACTGGAGCCCCCAGACTGTCTGCATCACATTATGAACATGGGAGAGAAATAAATGCTTATCTTGTTTAAACCACTGTTAGTTGGGATGTCTGTAAAGCACACAAATGTATATCTTAACTCATACACAACAAAAAGGGGCTGGTAAAGCTCCAGGGAGATCACAAATGAGAACCCATTTTACACACACGTGAAGCTCTCTGCGGTTATAGGGAAGACCAGCACGGATGTCTATTCTTTGCCTGACCAACATCCATTCCCAACTTACTTCCACAAGTACAAACCAATTGTCCTTTAAGGGTCCACCACAACCTTAGGGCCTGTGATGTGTGTGGAGTTGACCCCGCCCTCCAGCTCCAAAAGTGACCAATCAGAGCCCCTACCAATCCCTCTATCTACAGCAACTGGCTCAGGGATAAGGTCTTGAGCCAATGAGCATCAGACCCAGGATTTTTGCCTTACTACTGGGAAAGAGAGTTATCTCTATCCTGGAGTCGCTCGGCTATGAGAGGGTATAAATGTGGAGTTGCTGGAGGCCACACTGACACCACGGGAGGAGAGCCTGCCTGGGAATGCAGCCAAGGCAGAGAAAAGCGAAGTCAAGAGACACATTCCTAACGACACCAACTGAACACCCAGGTGCTGCTGTGCCTAAAGCCCTCTCAGGTCTTAAAACTTCCCAGGAAAATGAACCAGTAAATTCGTCTTTTTTTTTTTTTTTTTTTTTGCTTAAGCCAATTTTAACTGGATTTCTTTTACTTCTTATTAAATAACCCAAATAATACAGTCATTACTACTATTGCAACCACTCTTGTTAGTCATTACTTTAACTAGGAACTGGCCAACTTGGCCCTAGGGCCAAATCCAGCCCTCTGCCTGTTTTTGTAAATAAAGTTTTATTGGAACACAGCCATGCTCATTTCTTTACATATTACTTATGGCTGTTTTTGTGTTATAACAGCAAAGTCAAGTCGCTTGACAGGCTGTATGACACACAAAGGCAAAAGTATTCACTCTTTGGCCCTTTACAGAGAACGTTTGGCGATCCCTGCTTTAGACAGATTACTCCGGCTGAGGAAGGGATCAGGCAGCATGGGTCAGCATGAAGGTATCAGCATGAAGCTCTCTCGTGCCTGGGGATGCACAAGACTGAAGCAAATGGAAGAGAGGGGCAGGGGTGATGGGTAAACTTACCAAAAGGAAGGCGCGCACGGTAGGGATCTTGTTCAGCTCCACAAGCAGCCGCAGGGCCTTCTCGTGGTTACTGCAATATTCCTCATACACACAGAACTTGTCCTTCTGCAAGACAAGGACAGAGCCTGAGACAGGTCACAGCAGGCAGGCAGATGCTCTGAGATGTGCTGCTGACTAGGCCTACAGGCCAGGGAAGAAAGGACTCTGAGAGAGAGACCCCAGACCCTGAGAGACTACAGAGCAGGAGGGATTTCGGGTATAAAGGGCTCCCACTCACTGCAGGTCTCTCCACTTCCACTTTTGCCCCAGTCCATCAGCCTGAGTAACCTTTGAGGAAGCAGCATGGCCCAGGGTCAAGTGTACAGACCAAAGCCAGATGGCCTGGGCTTGAACCCTGGCTCTGCATTTCCAGCTATGAACTTGAGCAAGTTACCTGTCCTCTCTGTGCCTTGGTTTCCTCACCTGTAAGCTAGAGTTAATAACAGTCCCTAACTCATGCGGTTGTTATGAAGATTAAAGGAGTTAAAAATGTGAGGGTTCAGCATGGAGTAAGTACTCAATGAATGTCCAATTGTACTATTAAAACACAAGCCAGACTGTGTCCTGCCAATGGTGGTCTATTACATTAGGAATGAAATCCAACACTTTATCAGACTTTCAAGGGTCAGACAATGTGGCCCTACCTTTCTCAGGCCTCATCTTACTGGCCTTCTATCTACTCCTTAAATCTGCCAAGCCTGTTCCTACCTCAGGGCCTTTGCACTTGCCATTCTTTCTACCTAGAACACTCTTCCCCCAAGGCCTGGCTCTTTCGCACCATTCAGGACTGCCATCTCCTCAAATGATACCTGGACCTAGCTAAATGACACCTGGACCAGGTGTTCTTATCATCCACCCATCTGCTTCATTTTCTTTATAGTGCTCTTACAATCTGGATTATCCAGGTTATTTGGTTATCAGTTGTCTTCCCACTGGCTGTCAGCTCCCTGAAGGCAGTGAATATGTCTGTCTTGTTCAATGAAGTATCCCCAGATCCTAGTACAATGCTTGGCACACAGGAGATCCTCAATGAATACTTGCTAAGCCCTGTATAGTATGTATGAACCAGAAGAGTCAACACAGGCTCCAGATTTGGGGGGAACAAGTAGATCTCTGGTGGCTACCACACAGCAGTGGCAGTCCTGAGCTAAAGGGGTAGTTCTGTTGACCTGCATATGTACCTAAGCCCAAAGCTGGACTCTTTCCAGCCCAGAGGTCACCCATGGGTCATCACATCTATAACCATCAGTCAAGGTTTCCGGGAGTGGAAGGGACAGGAGCCTTCTTAGCAGGAAGCTCTACACCAAGCATTCTCAGTTCCAAAAATCTCACAGAACGCTGCCTCCCAACTGGCCAAACCCCAAACAAGGATGTCCTGGGTAAGGTCACTGGGGAGGAAGGGCCTCCACCTTGGTCTGGCGGATGGGCAGAAGACCCCAAGCAGCAAAGGAAGGAAGAGGTGGGTCTGCAAAACAAGCAGCTCATCTTGTTTCTAAGCAAGCCCCCAATCATCCTGCCTATGGGTGGCTGCAGGAAAGAGGAAACCAAAGAGGAGAGAGAATGGGTTTCAGAATCAATCAGCTGCCCCAGCACACCAGTGCACTCTGGGGGCTCCGTGTGCACCATCTGAGCAGACGGCCTGAGCAGCAAAGTGCTCACAGCCACAGCGATGGCCAACACGAAGTGTGGCTGAGCACTTAGTGCGTGAATGAGGGTAAGCTCATTAACCCCTCACAATAACCCGACATGGTAATTACTGTAATTCGACATATCCACACATTGGAAAAACAAGGAAAAGGCATGAGCCCAGGGTCTCACACCTAGTGAAGGGGCATAACCAGGATTCAATCTCTCTTAACGTCCATGCCAACATCCAGCGCAAGGTCAGAGTATGGGATGGGGATAGGGATGGGAATGGGAGATAAAAGCTATGGGTACAAATCCTGATCCACAGATGCACGTACTAAGCTCTGAGGGGCACTGCAGCGTAATGAAGCGCACAGTGACTCTAGAACCAGACCACCTGGGATGGAAACCCAGCTCCATGCTTCCTAAGTAGTGGATGACCTTGGGCGAGCTGCCTCACCTACTTATGCCTCAATTCCCTCACCTATAAAATGAACACAATAGCAGACCCCCCACTTCTTGGGCTGCTGGAAAATTAAATAACAGTATAAGTAAAACAAGGAGAACAGTGCCTGGTACACAACAAACACAACATTTCAAAATACTCTAAAAGTATTAGCTACAAACACAAAATCAATCAATAAAATGAATCAATAGGGAAAAATACCAAAACAAACAATGCCACAATTATCCAAAGTGTACACATGTCAGGGACAAACAACCCTGACACAGACTCCAAAGAATCACCAAACGATCTGAAGCATCACAACACACAATCTACATGCTCCAAACGCCACCACCAATACTGGTAAGCACAGAGAAACACACTGAGTCACCAACTACAATCACCTCAACCAGTGTCTGCAACCCACTGAGACCCTGACACATTCATACACACAAGCGCAGGGAGGGAGAAGAGGGGACCCCAGCAACCCCCACGTTGCCCAAGCAGACCTTTTTTCTAATTCCACTTGTGTCCAATCAAGGCCAATGGAGATGGGTAAAAAAGAAGTCTGGACTGCAGGGGTTCACTCAGGCACAGGTAAAAAGATGTGAGGGAGGCTGCCAGACACATAATGTTTCAGAGCCTCTGCATTCCTGTCTATAAATTTTAGAGAATAATGACCTCTCCATAATAAAGTTGTTGTGAGAATTATCAGTTGAATTCATAGCAAGTGCTTAAAATAGTGCACAGCAAGTGCTCATTAAATATTAGCTATTACTATTGCTGTTATTGACATTGCGGCTATGATTACCATCATGATTTCAGCAAATTTATTATCCAATTGGTGAACTGGTCTATGACAGGGTGGAGCAGCGGATAGGTCGGTTTGATGGCAAAAAAAAAAAAAAAAAAGACAGGCAGAGTGAGGACAAAGGGAGCTGAGTCAACTCATAGGTCTGGAAAAGGCCACCAGGGGAAGGCACCAGGCAGTCTTTGAGAAATATGGTGGGCCTTAGAGCCCGTGTGTCTTCTCATTTGGGCACTGTCCATCTCCCTCCATCTACCTCCTGCACTGTGAGCTCCAGGGGGGCAGGGTTTGCTGAGGTCACTTCTGTGGTGCCAGTAGAAACTGAAGTCCCCAGCAGAGTGCAGGCATTGTGACTATTTGATGAATAAAAGCAAGAAAGCAGAGGGAGGAACTGAGAAAGGCCTGAAAGCCCCCAAACCAGCCCCGCACTCCTTCTAGAAGACCCTGGTCCACCACAACCACACCCCGGCTCTTCATCAGAACATTTGTTGTTTTACCCACCCAGCACCCATTTTGTTCTGGTCATAGCTCCTAATTCTTCCCTGAGGAACCTCCTCTACACTCAGAGCCCACTGACCCCAGTCCACTCTCAGGCGCCACAGGTGAGCCTGTCACTCAGGCCAAGCCAATCAAAGAGATTCCTGTCCTGGCAACAGTGGTCCAAACTGAGCCAATGACATCTCTCAAGGACTCATGCTAAAACCAATGTGAAGAAAGGCTCTCTTTGAACTGTTGCTGCTGAGCTATCAGTGTCAGCCTGAAACACTGAGGGCCACCTCCGTCAGCACCTGAGGCATCCACCACTTACCACCCCTCAAGAATGAAGTCAATACAGAGGAAAGCAGAGCTCAGAGATACAGACAGACCAAGTGCTGAAAACATCATAGGGGGTCCTGGATCCAGCTATGCCTGAAGCCAACACACTCCTGAACATTTCATTTATATGAGCTATACAGTCTATTTTGGTTTAAGCCTATCTGAGTTAGTGTTTTTGTCACTTGCAGTAAAGACAGTCCTAATACATGCACACTCCGAAAAGGACAAGAAAATGAAAAAGTGGACCCAAGCCTGGTGACGTGACAGAGTCTCCCTATCCATCTCTATCAGTGCTGTGAAGGATTTGGGCCAGAAAGCAGAGACAAATCTGTTTATTGTCATATGCCAACCCCAATTAATGGGTACTGCCGGCTGGGACACTGGTGAGAATTCTGGAGCCCCCAGGGGGCACAGAGACAGAATACTCTCATTGATTAGCGATGTCTGCCACAGATGCCGGACAGGGAATAAGTGATAAGATCGCCACAGCTGTGTCATTCCTTATCCCGTGAGTCCCTTCTCTGACACCCTGCAATGTCATCCTCTCCTTCAGCCTGTAAAAAGGGCAGAGACCAAGGCTTGAGGCTTGGAGAAGTTAAATTTGGCAAATGACAACACCCCTCTTCAAAACCAAGCCCAGTTCCATCACTCCCATGCCCTTTCATTGAGTCCAAACCCAGCTGGTCTCAAGCCCGAGACCCTGCAAACCTGGAAATGCTGCTTTTGACAGCTAAGAGTCCAAGTGTTCAATTTCATCCTATGGGCCCCACATGGGCTTTGATTGTTTTGCCAGGAAGAAACAAACAGTTGTGCACACATACAAATGGTGGGTAGGGAACGTGTGGCTGCGGGTTTGGGCTGTGATGGAGGGGAAGGGGCCAGCTGCCAGCTGGGGACAGCTGGGTAAGAGGGTCTGGGCCCCCAGAGAGGACTCAAGGAATGTCAGAGGTGGTGGCTGCTGTCCACAGTACCTGGGGGGTGACACTGGCTCCACGGAGACCATTTGCTCTGAGCCACTCACTTCACACCCTGAAACACTGAGACTTGGCAAAAGGGAGGAGCTGACCATGGGACATCTCTGGTGGGAAGGGAAGTATGAGATCCCAGTCTCACTTTTGCAATGTTTCCCCAACCTATCCACACAGCTGCAGGGATCTCAGTAACTCAGACCACACCCCTTCCCTGCTGAAAACTCAGAATAAAATCTCCACAGGCTCTGGCCCCCATGACACCCCTGACTTCCTCCATCGCTCCTTTGCTCTGGACACCATGGCCTCCCTGCTCCCACCCCAGGGACCCTGCCCTTCCCCCAGATCATCCCATCTCACCTCCCCACAGAGACCCACCCTGACCAGGGTTCCCAGAGAAAACACAAGACACTCAGTTAAGTGAATGAAGAAATAACTTTTAAGTATAAGTATGTCCCAAATACTGCATGAGACATACTAAAAATGTATTTGTCATTTACCTGAAAGCCAAATTTACTCAGCTGTCCTGGCTGTTTTAACTTGCTAAACCCAGCCACCTGTCCCTAACTTCCCAATGTCAGCCGACCTTGAGTCAAGTCACTCCCTCTCACACCTACATTTACGTTCTTCACCACCTATGTCTCCATCTGAAACGACTGCCTCTGTTATTAACTCCCTCACCCTCCGCTTCTCTGGTCTATGAGCCTCATGGCAGTAGGGAGCAAGTTTGTCTTATTTAGGGCAGCATCCTCGGGGCCTAGTATTGTGCCTAGCACACAGTAGGTGCTTAGTATGTATTTCAGGAGACATTACCATATAAGAAGGTGAAAAACACAAACCCTGGAGCCAAACTACATGGGCTCAAATCCTGGCTCCATTTCCTGGCTGTGTGAGGTTGCACCATGGCTTAACCTCTCTCGGCTTGTTTCCTCGTCTGTAAAGTGGGTATAACAATACCTACTGTTTAAGGTTGTTGGGGAGTTTTAATGAATTCATACACACATAGCACTGAGAACAGGGCCTGGCACCAAGAGAATGTTTGCTCAGGGCTAGCCTGTGATCATGTCAGCAGCAGTGGCTGGGTCTGGGGTGAGGGAGTGAGGGATTCTCCCACTGTTCCACTGACGGGGTGGAACCCACCATGGGCTGGTCTGTCAGCCAAAGCCCACTGGGTCTGATGCTGCCCTTTCTCTCCTGAGAGCCTGTCCGCAGAGCTCTGTACCCAACTACCACTCCAGCACCTAGATGCCACCTCGGCAGGGAGTGAACAAACCTGCGCAGGAGGCTGGCCTGAAGACCCTGCCCTGGGGTTGTGGTGGACTCTGGGATGAGCCACATGGGCCCCATCAGGACCAAGGCACCCACAGCCCCACTGAGTTCCTCCCCGGGAACTGCCGTGGGCTGAGGCTTTACACACACTCCCAGGACAGTCCACGTCCAGGGACTGGGCAGTGCAGGGTACAAAGGCCCACCGCTATTGCTGCAATCTGGGAAGACATGAAGCCACCCCGGCTTGAGTTCCTCCTGGTGGGGACTGTGCAACCTCTCCTTCAGCTGCTTCCAACCCCCTGCACGTAAATCTCCAGCTTCCAGAAACTCAGCCTATAGCAGTGGCTGCTTATGAAAAGTAGTCAGTGCACTCCTCCATGTGCATGGGAAAGAGGGGGTGACAATTTTCAATTAAAATGATGGTTCTAACTTAAAAACACTGAATCACACACAGAGAAAGGTGATTCCTTTTTCAATTGTTCCAGTTACCTCAGGGGGGGGTCTCGGCTCAGTGTGATATGACTCAAACACCATCTAACCCTGTTTATCTCCCCTTTGATCGAAGCTGGGCAGGCCTCAGGCTCAGAAACCCAGGTGGGGAGTTTCTAGACAGAATGCGGTAACTCAGTTTGGTTTCTATTGCATTCTTTTTATGGTTACCTTCTATTTATAGCAATCATTTTCCATTTCCAATGATGATGCAAATTTCCCTTTTTAAATGGAATTTAAGTTTTTTTTAAGAAAATCTATTTCTTAAATGATAAAACAGATAATATGAAGGGTACCCAGATACAGCAGAAATTACAGTGTGTGAATCAGTGAAGTCTGGCTTTGCCATTAGGAGGGTTCAAATCCCAGCTCTTCCACCTATACAGTCATGACCTTGGACTTAACCTTTCTCTCAGGTTGCTTGCCTGTTGAGTAAGCTTAGGACTGGATGCTATTCTTGATGCAAGGACAGATCAGTGGGCCGACGCTCTAACCACTGAGTACACCAGTCAGGGCAATAGCATCCAACATTTACTGAGCACTTACCATGTGCCAAGAGCTGATCTGAACACTCTCCTTACATTAGTTCACTCGATCCTCAACAACATCACAGGTAGGTCTAGTTTTTTACCCATTTTACAGGTGAGGACACTGAGACACAAACAAATTAAAACAACTCACTGAGCGTAATACAGCTTATGAGCAGCTCAGCAGCCTGGCTGGGAACACTGCCCTCCCAACACAGTATGAGCGAGTGGCTTCCCCTGGGCTGTAACTCCGAGGGCAGAGCTACACCAGCCTGTGTCATCCTAGACTCTGACCATCAAGATGTGATCCTTTAGAGAAGAGAGTTAGTGATGATGATGACAATGACTACGTGAGGGCCAACACGGACCCAGAGCTTACTATATACCAGGGTTTCTCACTCTCGACGGGCTTACAGTTGAGGTCGAATAATGCTGTCGTGGGGGCTGCCCTGTGCATTAGAGGATGTTTGGTGGCATCCCTGGCCTCCACCCACTAGAAGCCAGAGCCACCCCCAAACTGTAACAACAAAAAATGTCTCTAGACATAGCCTAACATCCCCAGGGGCAAAACCACCCCCTAGCTGAAAACCACTGCTCTATGTTATATGCTTTATTGCTTTATCCCTTTGGGTCTTTCCATCAGCCCAAGGAGGGGGGCATGATTATCCCTACTTCTCAATCAGGGGAGAAGCCCACTTCCCCAAAGCTATAGGCTCCGACAAGGGCTGGGGCACTATACTCACGAATCTTAAGAAAACGTTCCCAAGTTCGTGCTGAGACTGAGGCTCCGGATGTAAACAATACTCCAAGGCAGCCAAGAAATCCTTATGAACTTCCAAGATGTCTTCGATGTTCGAGAATAGGATCTGTGAGGAAAAGTGAGGCCGGAGGACAGCATCAATCAAGGCACAGAAAAAAAGTGCATAACTCCCAGCCAGAGCAGGTGAGGGCGTGGTGAAACAGACACTCTCACACCCTGGAGCCAGTTTACACTAATGAAAACAATGATAACAAAAAATACTGCCGACATTAACTAAACAGGATTAATGCCTAATCCTGTGCTAAGACCTTTATACGCATTATGGCATCTAATCCTCACTCTAACTCTGTGAGATAGAAACTATTATTATCGCCAACTTGTACAAGAAGAACGGAGGCTCAGAGAAGATAATTAGCATTGCCAAGGTCACACACATATCCAGTAAGCAGCAGAACTGAGTTGCACACAGCAGAACTGAGTTGCACACTCAGCGTGCAAAGAATGTATTAGACATTCATCACAGTCTTCATCATGGCCACACCCAGCATGTCCAACCATAAGACTGGTTTTTAAAATAATCAGGGTACTTTGATGCACCCATTAAAATGATGTGGTAGAAGAAAATACAATAGGGAAGGGTGTTTGAAAGTGTCGTTTCAACTCACAAATATATGAGTGCCCGTTTCTCCTTATGAATCTATAAAGCTGGAAATGCACATACACTCTCATCCAGCAATTCTACATTTCAGAATTTGACCTTTCAATCAGTCACTTCCAATTAGGAGCAGTTTTGCCTCCCAAATGACATTTGCCAATGCCTGGGGACATTTTTGTTTGTCACAAAACGGGGAGGAAGATGCTACTGGCATCTCATAGGTAGAGGCCAGTGATGCTGCTAAACATACAACACATGGGACAGACCCCCACAGCAAAGAACTGTCCAGCCCAAAGTGTTAACCGTGCCGAGGCTGAGAACTGGGTGGATGGCCATGAACATATACTGCAGCCTTATTTGCAGTAGCAAAAGACTGGGGGAAAGGCCAAATGTTCATTAATGAGGACTCATCAAATAGTTAAATAAACTGGACTGGTTACACTTAACTACATTCCACACACTGAAATATTATGTGGCCTATGAAAATAATCTACAGATCTGGATGTATGGTTATGGATCCTGGAATGAACCTTGATATATATTGTTGAGTGGGAAGAATCATGGTGCCAAACAGAATTCCAGTGTTGGCCCATCTGTGTAAAATAACACATACAAAAAAAACTCCTCTCTTTGCTGGCAGCAGCAGGGGCGACCTGGACAGGGACACAAACTAGTAACTATAAGGGCCCCTGGGAAGGAGAATCAGGGGAGACTTTCATTTACTTTAGGTTCCTTTTTCTGTTTCTTTAAAATAAAATAAAAACAGATGCATTTTTTATTAAATTTGTTGAGGTGACATTGGTTAATAAAATTATATAGATTTCAAGTGTATATTTCTATGATACATCATCTGTACATTGCATTTTGTGCCCACCACCCAAAGTCAAATCTTCTTAAACAGATGCATTTTCAATTTAATTTTGAGGAAGGCACTCACACATTCAAAAATCAAAACACAGTAAAATAAATTCGGTGAGGAGTTCCTCTCCCGCCCATCTCTCCACTCCCCACCCACTGTGGCTTGAGATGACAGGTGTTACTACTGGTTCATGGTTCCTTCTATGGTTTCTTATGCATTCATTCATTCAGCAAGTACTGACTGAGCACCTACTATGTGCCAGGCACTGTTAGAGGCCCTGGGGATACAGCAGGGAAGAGACAAGTGCCTGCCCCCATGGAGGTGACATTCTAGTGCAAGGGGACAGACAACAAACAAAAAACTATAGTTTTCTAGGTGATAAGAAGCAATAAGAGACAAACAAAACAGGAAGTAAGTCCCAGGGCAGGGCAGAAGTAGTTTGCAAATTTAAATACAAAAACCAGGGACAGCCACTCTGAGGTGACATTTGAGTCAAGACCTGAAGGAATAAAGATCAGCCCCATGGACCCCAAGAATGCCCCAGAGAGTGTGCAGAGGGAGATGGCCTGAGTGTGGGCAGGGAAGGCTGAGGGGCTGAAGACCACTCCTCAACTGCTGTAGTCTGAGAGCACCAGGCCTCACCCTGGGGGGACGCTCATCCCAAGAAGTGGCTGGAAGAATCACCCACATTGTTTGGTTAGTTTTCTCTCTCTCGTTCTGTCAAGATCATATGGTTGAATCTCTGCTTCTGTCAGACACATATGATATATCCTACTGTTATACTTGCTTCAAGGAATGGCTGTAAAATTTCAAAACAAATACTGTCTCCTCAGCTTTCACCCAAAAGAAATGAGAGCCTGTGTCTACCGAAAGATGTAACAAGAATGGTGATAGTAGCCAAACCTGGAAGTAACTCAAATGTCCACCCACAGGAGAACAGATGAGTAAACTGTGGTACATCCATACTGTGGAATACTACACAGCAATGAAAAAGAATGGATCGTGGTTACACACAACATGGGTAAATCTCACAGACATAACTGAGCAAAAGACAGCAGACATGATGGAAGAGCTCATTTTTACATAAAATTCAAGGACAGTCAAAAACCAATCAGTGCTAACCAATCAGCAGGTATCCTTGGGGAGGGGCATTTACTGGGATGGGGCACAGAGGAGCCTACACTTAGGATTTGAAATTATAATAACTTCTAAGTTGTAATAAATTATAATAATAGATGTCATAAACAATAAATACTCAGTAAATACTTGCTGAATGAATGAGTGAATGAATGAATGTATGAAAACCTCCAATGCCAGCACTACCAGGGACCAGCCATGCAGTGACCCCGAACAAGTCTCTTTACATCTCTAAGCCTCAACTTTCTTATCCAAAAAACTGGGCCCAGAATTGTCAATGTGCCAGGTTACTCTCCAGATTGATCAGGACATGCGGGCAGGCAGGGGTGGGGCGGGGGGAGAGGTCCTGCTTTACCAAGTCCTTTGTGTGTTGTACATGCTGGCACCTCTGACCCCCTTCCTGCCCTGTCTCCCCTTCTCTGGGACCAGGACCCTGGAGCCCCAAGGACTAAAGGCAGCTTCCCAAAGAGTGAGGTCATACAAGAAAGCCAGGCCCTGGGGAGCACTGGGGCCTCCACCATGCACACAGAGGGCCTATTGACATCCTCCCGAAACTCCCCAGAGCCACTGCCAAAACGAAGCCTGGACCCAATTATTCATGTGCCCTGCCTCCACATTCAATGCCCAGGGCAGGGGCTGGAGGTGTGAGGCTCCCAGGGGCGCCTGGGAAGGGATTTTCCGCTGGCTAGAAGCCAGGGGGCCTGGCATGAGGAGGTTGGAAGACAGGATGGTCATGTTGAGCAAGGGGAGAAAGTCTTGAGTTGGAGAGTGGAAGCCTGAGGTTGACTTCTCCTGACATCCACTAAGCACAGTTTGCTCACAGGACTGAGAGGCCTCTAGGGGCTGCAGGAGCACGCTGCAGGAAGACAAAACCAGCTGCCAGCATGGTGAATGCACCCCAGACCCCCGAGCACACTCTAAGCATTGCCCCAGGAGGAAGCAAGGCACGCGGCAGCAGGGACCATCTGCAAAGGGGCCGACCCAAGTGTCCCCACCTTGACGTTCTCCTCCGTGAGGCCCTTCTCCACTGAGTCCGCCACGTTCTGCCGGATGCGGTACAGGAACGCCTGGAGGAGAGAAGCAGGAAGATGTGAGTGGCCACACCTTGATCTCCCAGGGATGGCCCGAAAGAAAAGTCACAAGTTCAAGTGCCAACTAGGACCTGGGAGGTACCACAGTCCAGGGACACAGGCAGTGAATAAGAGAAAATTATTCTGCCATTCAGTCAACAAATGTTTATTGAGCATCTGTACACCAAGCTCTGTGCAGAAAACACCACGAAGCCTGCCCCGCTTCACCACCCATGGGCCTTCTAAATAGTAACATATTCATACGGCTCAAAAGTCAAAAATACAAAAAATCTCTTTCTAACACCCCTGGCCCCATCCATCTAGTCCCTCCCCACCCCACCCCCATCCCCCACAGGAACCACAGCTACTAGTTCCTAGTATATCCTTCCAGAAGATCTTCATGTAAAAAATACGCACACATGCTGGTCAAAGAGTACGAATGGCCAGTTATAAGATGAACACGTTCTAGGGATTTAATGTGCAGCTGGCGATTACAGTTAATAATGTTGTATTACATACTTGAAATTTACACTGCGATGGTAATCATTTTGCAATATATAGGTATATGAAGCCAACACATTGTACACCTTAAATTTATACAATGTTATATGTTAAATATATCTCAATAAAGCTGGAAAAATAAAACACACATGTATATACACATATACACACACACACATATATATATATTCTTATTTTTTTCCCTTTTTACATTCCAAAAAATAGCAGCAAAAACAGGGTGTGCTGGCCCTGCTTTTTCCACTTGCTATAGCTTAGAGATCCCTTCCTATCATCACACAGGAAGCATCTCATTCTCTTTTTACAGCTGCCCAAGATCCTGCTGTATGGATGGAGCACAGGCAGTCTGCCACTTTTTTCAGGGCCTTGGAACAGAAAAATCATTTCTCTCCTCAGTGATGTGACAGGCGACAAAGAGAGGAGCAATGGGGACTGTGGGGAATGAGCAGCGCACACCCATGTAAGGAGTGGCTGCTAGTCCCCTACAAGTGTGGCCCGGTGGGAAAGCAGCAGGCCCAATATCACCAGATGTTCTGGGTTTTGGTTTTTTGGGTGGCGGTTGCTTTTTCCCCAAGAGAGCCAGAGGTTAGGATTTCTTAAAACCAAAGTCTCCCAATTTTTAAATGTTGGCAAAAGAGCCCTCTGCTTCTGTGAGGAACTGGATATTAAGGGTCGAGCATGCAAGTGGGGGGACCAGAGTAGAGGGGTGCCACCAAGCTGAGAGATGATGGTGGCCTGGCTGGTGTGGGTGGGAGAGTTGACAGAGGAAGAGCTACTGAGAAGGTCCAGTGGATGGGCAAAGGGACAGAACAAATATGGAACAGAAAGGGGGAAATGGGAGACAGCACCAGAGGGAGACCAAGGCCAGTCATGCACAGCAAGCCCCGTCTGGTTTGCCCAGATTCTAGGACTTAGCCCCAGGTTGACCTGGCAACAGCCAGGTGGAGACCCTGCAAAAATGACTTCATGGTCCTGTCATGGCCACAGGGCCAGGAGGAGATATGGTGGCCAGCCAGTCACCCTTCCTGCAGTGGCTGCTTATAGCACAGGAACTCCAGGAGGGGGGCTGGATGAGCACACACTGTTCCTGTCACAGAGCTCAGCTGCAGGTTAATTAAGAGCATGTCTCATTCAACCACGCTTGTCTGGGGAGATCTCTGAGTGGTGGGGAGATGGAGGGGACGGTCCAGGATGGAGGGAAGCAGGGAAAGGTGGCAGGAAGGAGGCTAGCCCTCCACAGATGGCTGTCGGATCCTTTCCCGTCACCCGGAGGGACGCCCGTGACTGTCACAAGGAGCTGGCCACCTGCAGGTCTCCAAATGGCGGGTCACAGAGAAGAAAGTCAGGGACACAGAGCAAGGCAGCCTTGCCTTTGTCCACACTCACTGCAGGGCAGTCCCCTCAACCTGTGTTTACATCCCCAGCCTGGACTTCTCCCCTAATATCCAAACTCCTACCTGGATTTCTGCCGACTCAACATCCCCACCTGGGTGTCCAAGGGGCATCTCAAATTTAACCCATCCAAAACCGAGTTCCTGATCCTCCCTCCAGCCCACACCAAGCTCTTCCCAGCTTGATGAACAGCACCTCTGCCGGTGCTCCAGCCAACCCACCCCACCCACCCCAGTTGCCCTTGCCCTCTCTCTTTCCCTGACACTTCATTTCCATCTGTCAGCAAATGCTATCCACTTCACCTTCAGCATGTATTAAAATTTGACAACTTATCCCCACCTCCTCCGCCACCCACCTGGTCCAAATCATCATCATTTCCTGCCTGGACTAATGCAGTAACCTCCTCCCTGTTCCCCTTGCCCCCCACCAAAAGGCCTTTCTCGGCACAGCCAGCTAGAGGGATCCTTTCAAATATTTAAATCAGATCCTGTCAATCCATGGCTTAAAACTCTCCATGGCCTCCCACTCACTTTAAAAAGTTCAAATCCTGCCCAGCCGGGCATGGCTCAGTGGTTGAGCATCGACCTAGGATCCAGGCGATCAGGGTTCGATTCCCGGTCAGGGCACATGCCCAAGTTGCGGGCTCGATCCCCAGTCGGGGGCGTGTAGGAGGCAGCTGATCAATGACTCATCATTGATGTTTCTATCTCTCTCTCCCTCTCCTTTCCTCTCTCTGAAATCAATAAAAATATATTTCAAAAAATAATAATAAAAAGTCTAAATCCTTCCACAGCACATAAGGTCCCCATGACCTTGTCCTAGTCAATCTCTCTGAACTCACCTTCCAGCATTCCATCCCCCCACACCTCAGTAATCTTCAGCCACACCTTCATTCTCTCTATTCCTTCCACCTGCCAGGCACATTCCTTCCTCAGGACTTTTGCAAATGCTCTTCCTACTAGCAGGATATTCTCCCCTAGCTCTCCCATGGGCCAGCTTCTTCTCATTCATCTGGCTTCAGCTCAAATGTCACCTCCAAGAGGCCCTCCTATCTTCATGTACTTATCGCCTTCCATCTTGCATTAAAAGCAAAGTTGACAAAAAGACTAAGGTTAAGCAATCTACATCAGCTCCTAAGGGAGAGGCCAACGTAAGAAGGGAGCATGGCTGGGATGAAACTTTTACCCTAATCCAACAACCGAGGCCAGGTTTGGAAACTGATGGTCTGGTTTAAACTGCAATCCTCTCCTCCCTGCTGCATGTGACCTCAGGAAAGTATTTTAGCCTCTCTGAGTCTCTTTCACTCTTTTCTGTGTGAAGTTTACTCTTTACAAATATGGAGAGCACAGTAATACTCTCCTACCTTCCAGAATGTATCAGGATAAAGTGAATGGAAGCTCCATGAGGGCAAGAACCTTGCCTCCCTTGTTCCAGCTGTCACCCCAGGGCCTACACCAGTGCCTGGCACTCAGTAAGCACTCAGAAATCAAAGGGATAGAACGTGCTTGGCACAGCGCCTGACACATGGCAGGAGCCTCACTTGGGCCGCCTGGTAACCTGCTGACTTTTCTTCTTAAGGGACAATGGGTGGAGGGAACAGGAGTCCCTAAGGATGTTTCGACAAGACCTGTGGCGCTGCCGGGAAATCCAGCCTCCAGTCTCACCAGACTAGAGGGAGACAAAGGCGGCCTCGCAGAGCACAGCCAAGAGGGAGCAGGAAACTGAGCGTGCAGTGAGGCTGACCTAGATCGGGGCTTCCTGTCCCGGTTTCTTCATAGGAGCAGGGCCACCACTATTGTGCTGGGACAATGAGAGGCTCAGGCCACCCACAGAGGAGCCGCAAACAGGCCAGTGTGATGGGCTCCATGGGCAACTCATGACCCGGAAAGAATGAGCAGGCAGCGGCTATGGGCCCAGCCTCGTGCTACCCAAGGCACCACCGGCTTTTCCAGGCGGCACCAGTGCCCTCTGTGCAGGCAAGGACTGAAGGGACCCACTGGGGCAACTGCTTGTCCCAGTCCTGACAGCTTTGGGACAGTCGGCCAAAAGCAGCGCTCCTCCTGGAAACCTCCAGTTGAGATGAGGCTGTTCTCAGGGTTCCCCAGGCTGCCTGAGGCTCTGCTTCGGCCGTGGAATCTCTGTCCACGCCGTGTCCGCGCCGCACCTCTGCCTGAGCCACTGCCCTGCGTCTGCCCAGGTCCTCCTCTGCTTTCTCTGATGACGAGAATGAAACACATCAAGGATCCAGAAAAAGATAAAGAAAAATTTAACAAACCGCCCACAGACGCATCATTGCCCAGCTTGGGCAAATCTTAGCATTAAGCCAAATTTGCTTTAAACTATTTTCAAAAAGAAATTTATCAAATCTGGGGACGTGCAGATGGGAAGGGGTACAAGGGAACCCTCAGGGGTACTGGAAATGTCCTCCTTGATCCCAGCGGTGGGCACTCAGGTGAATGCACGTGCGAAGCCTCCTCAGCGAGCACCTAGGGTTAGTTCACTTTACCCAAATACCACGTGAATACTCCCCCATAGAAACAGGAAGAAATGAATCACTACAGAGAGAGGTGGGCCACCTGTGCACCTGCGCTCCCTGCACGGCACTGCTGGTCCTGGAGACGGGGCCCTGCTCCCTTACCACACACCAGTGAATCGAGAAGCAATAAAGAATACTGTTTTACATGATGAAAGACACACGTCTCTATAAATGATGTGCTTCGAGCAACTTGCTTTTCCCATTCATGACATCTTCCACATTTATCCACATCAATACATACACTTGGCAGCACCTGCCATCCAGACCCCAGCCACACCCCTTGCCCCAGGGGTGCCCGCCAGTACCACTTTCAGCCACCAGCACCCACATCTCTTGGTTGACCCAGAGCCACACAGCCAGAAGGGGCAGAGCTGGGCCTCAAATCCAGGCAGACTGGCCTGCTGATTAGTCCCCAACACACATCATCAGTGAGTAACTGTAGACAACACACCGCATAAGCATAAAACAGGTAGCAGCTGCCCTGTGGGGTGTCCCCGGGGAACTGCCATCTGTCTGGAACCTGTAGCCACAGCTTTGGAAGGATAAATCTCTCCCTGGAGATAACGAGGACACAAAGAAGCCTCGAAGTCACTCTCTGAGACTAGCTGGCAGCCTGATCACTGAGGGGAGCGGCCTAGATGCCCCCAAGGACATCCCTGTCTTGGCCAGGGTGATCTCACCAGACATATGGTGAAAACTGAGAGGGCCAGAGGACCAGTTAGAAGGGAGGGGAGATGGGAGGCAGGGCAGCCCCAGACCATAGCAAGGACAGAGGAAAGGGGGTGCCCTAAGGACCCCATCCTCCCATGTGGTCTGGGTGACTGGGGTCCAGGGAAACAGAGTGTCATGGAATAGCAGGGGTCTGAGTCCAAGTAATAATAATAAATTAGTAGTAACAACAGCACAGGAGGGCTTTGCACAGCCTGCTCTAAGCAACCCCACACAGGCCACAGTTTGGAGAGCCCCCAAATGCCCACTGACTCCTTCAAAGCCCAAATGCTATGCTCCATCCATTCAAGTGGTAGGCATTTCTCCCACAGGGAAAAATAAATCTCACACATGGCAACAAGATTTAACTTCAATATCTGATGTATAATTCTATCACTTGACGTTCAGTTAAGTAAATTGTCCACCTCGACAAAAGCAAATCATGCTAAAACTGCTTTGCAGAAGTCCATTTAATGATACAAAAAAAAAAGGCTGTTGATGTATCTCTAACTGTGAAAATAACCCAAGTTACAGAAGAGTACATAAAATATAATCTAATTGCTGGTTAAATAAATTATCTCTACATGAGCATAGAAAAAAAGTATAAAATACCCTAAACTGTGCAAGACAATGGCCAAGATTACTAGCTGTCCCCCAATATCTGGTCTCTCCTTTTCCTTTAGAAAGAGAACCCCAGATTTTAGAATAAAGGCTGTATTTCCCAGCTTCCCTTACAGCTAGGTAGCCAGGTGACTGAGTTTGGGATAGTGGGGTATAAGTAGATGTACTATGTACAACTGCTTGAAAGTATCCTTAGGGATGAGGAGAGAAACAGGAAAGAAGGATTCTTTTCTGCTGTTCTTCCTTCCTACTGCTTAGATAGCAAATGTGATGCCTGGAGGTCAGGCAGCCGTCTTGCACCATGAAGCGAAAGCCATGTGTTGAATAGAATAAAGTAGCAACACAGAAGTTTATGTCTCTAACCATAAACATATCTGCTCAGAGCTGCCTATAATTTAGTGAGAAAGAAAAAAAACTTTCATCTCATTTAAAGCACTATTATTTGGGCTTTATCTATACCCATGAAACCTAATTTTGAGAGTGGAATTACCAGTGATTCCAATTTCCTTCTTTCCTCATTTCTGTTTTTTCCAAAGTTCTACAATGAACATGCTACCTTTAAATCAAAAGTCCTTTTGTAACATAAATGGGTTTTTTTGGACAAGGGAAGTTACTAAATGTACTAGGCTCTCTCGCTTGCCCCAATTATCACTTCTTCGGCATCTTTCCTCAATTATCACCTCCCTCAGGAGGCTAGTCTGCATTCTCTTCCTGGAGGACACGTGTCCCTGTGTGAAAAGGGCAGTGTCTGCAGGCAGAGAGGATAGCAAGAGCCAGGCAGTATGGGATGACAAGGCTTTCCTTCTGTAGTGGGGCCTCTGAGCTGCCCACCCCTCCTTCTCCGTGTTGACTCTGGAAACCACAAAGTTTCCCCCAGGAAGGTGCCCATCCTGGCCAGCCCCCACAAGCTGGCACGGCTCTTCCACAACCTGGGGCAGAATAAAAGGCCTTTCCCCATCCACAGCCGCTACCACCATCCAGGCTAAGATTAAAAACCTCCCCACTCCATTCTCAGCAAGTACCACCTTTGGGGCAGGCCTATGCTAGGAACAGAGACTCACTGGCCCAGAACTAGCTTTTCCAAAAGACCCAAATTTCAGATTTCAGACGTTATCTCCAAAGAAGGTTATATACTCAGTCATAGCTGTTGTACCGGAGAGGACTGAGAGAAGATAACATTCCTTCATGTCATATCTCAAACAGCACATTATGAATTATACATTTTATACATAATTCATGTTATTCTATAGTAACAGCACAAATATGTTGCACTGTGTTGTGTCTTTAACAGTTGAATGTCTTTCTGTAAGCACTAACAACAAGCTACAGTTGAGGCCTCCATAGTGTTTCATGAATATGCCAAGCACAGTCCTACCTCAGGGCCTTTGCATTTGCTGTTCCCTTTGTCTGGAAGGCTGTCTTCAGATATCCACAGGGCCCTTCCCTTATTTCATTCCCATCTAGAATCAAATGTCATTTCTGAGAGGCCTTCTCCCACCGCCCCACTCAAAACAGAAGCCCACCCTTCCCCTCCACTCTATCTTGTCCTTCCTTATCTCCTCCTGCAGCACTTACCTCCACCTACACTTATCTATTCTTTTGCCTATTGCCCATTTGCCCCCTGCAATGTCAGCTCTAGGAGGGCAGTGGCTTATGCATGCGGCATCCACCCCTGGGCCTACACCAGTGCCTCGCACAGGGCAGAGCTCAGTAAAAATGGGCTCAGTGGGTGACTGATGACAAGCTTGTCTGTCCTTCCTACAATCCCATGAGCTGTGCTGTGAGGATCTCCTCTTTAGGAAAAAGAAAACTGGGGCATGAATCACCAACAGGGCTCCGGGGTCAGACAGCCAGGCTTTGTGTCTGGGTAACAGGGCTTCACCTTTCAAGGTGCTAAAGTGAGAATTAAAAGCGACACAGACTGTCAACAGCCCAGTGCCTCTGTGTTTCCCTTCACCCACACGCTGGGAGCCCCCAGATCCAGCTTAGTGCCAGGATCACAGGAGGTGCCCAATATGTGCTCAATATGAGCACGGAAAGGGTGAGCATTTTTAATTCCATGTCCCTGAATAAGAGTGGGCCCCTTACCGCTGGCCTTGGCACAGGAGGCACCATTCCTTGACGTATAAAAATACTGGAGGCCTTAAAAAAACATGAGTGCTAGCTCCAAATTCAAAAAGAAAACTGTGCTGTCATAATTAATACATCTTGACTTAAATGTCTACAAAGCATAAGCTACGTCAGTGAATCAAGTACCAACCACTTCTATCACAGCTGCATATGCAGTGCGGCCTGGGAGCACATTCTAGCAGGTTTACCATGACAGGAGCCTTGGGCTGGTTCCCCAGAAGCAAACCCTGAGACAAGGATTTGAGTGCAAGGAGCTGACTTGGGAGATGGCCCCACAAACACAGGCAGGGAAGGGCAGCCAATACAGGAAATGAGACCAAGCAAGTGGTCAGGACAGGTGACGGGGCTCAATCCCTTTGAGGACCAGGAGCCAGTTTAGAGCACACACTTCTGAGTGATCCCCCAGGGAGGTGAGGGAGTTGGGACACTTATACACCAGTCCTGTTGGTCTCTGGTTGAGGGCAGGAGGGGGTATTAATTCCCTTGCACTTCAGGTCTGCCCAGTAAGTGCAGATGCCACCCTGCTGGCCAGACAAAGCCACCAGGCAAAGGACTGCAGGTGCTGGCAGTGGAGTATATAAAGTATCCTCGGGGAGTCCGAGCCCTGATGTAGATAAACATAAACCCACTGTTTCCTAAGAAAACGTCTGCAATTGGATCAACCTCATTTACAGACCTCCTACTATGTGCCAGGGACTTTTACATTTACCCTACATTATTTTTACTTATTGTTATTTGGTTTTTCCATCCTAAAAACAGTTCTATTCTCGACTACTTCCAAGTCCCCTGGGGTGAAATGAGGGGGGAAGGCTTTATAAACCATAGTGTGCCACCACATCCCCATCACCACCACCACCATTTGCTGCCTCGTCAGCACACTCCTCCACCTCACTCCATCCGACTGCCAACCACGTGAACTCAATGAGTCACTGAACTTCTCTTTTATTGCTTCATCCAAAAAAAAAAGAGGCAGTTGTGGATGTTTAAGCAAGATGATGCAGGTAAAAATTTTGTTACTACAAAGATTTCCTGTAAGAAGTGGTACAGGGGCTGGGCCAAGAGAGGTGGACTGGACTACAAAAGGAAACAGGAAATTGCTTATGATTATATTCTGGGGGGAGAAAGCCATCACCAGGTACTCCCCACGCCAACAAACGTTACCCAAGGCGCACTGTGCACCAGGCATCAAGCCAGGCACGGGAGATACAAGACGTGACCTTTCGATGGGGGGTTTATTCATTCCTGCATTCATTCGTTTAGTCAACACTGACTGCACACCCACTATATGCCGGGAGCTGTGCTAGGAGCCAACAACACATCAGGGAAAGAACAAATCAGATGGAATTCCTGCCTCATGGAGCAATGGCAAGACAGACTACAAATAGGTTTTTAAATAAAATAGCAGGTATGAAGAAAAATAAAGCAGGATGAGGGAACAGAGAGGGACAGGGTTGTGGAGCTATTTCACAGAGATGTTCAGTGAAAGCCTCTCTGAGGAGATGACATTTGAACAGTGCTGACCCCGAAAAAGAAAAGACCTACCAAGATGGACTTGTGGTGGCAAATTTAAAAACAGAGCCTAGGGGCCACTCCAAGCATGGACAAACCATGCTTCACAGAAAGGCCTGCACTGAATGGTCCACCTCCAGGCCGAACTGCCTGCCCTCTGAGCCGGCCCTTATAAAGGAGTTCCCGAAACCATACCTCAACCAATAGGGCTGAGGCTTTCCCTGTCCAATCAGGGATGTGCACCTATAGCCTCATTAGCATCTTCATTGACCAATCAGAGTGGCTCCATTCCAACCAGTCAAGACCCTGCCTTTTGGACCAATTAAACTGTGAGGATTTGGAGTCCTCATTTGCATGAGGACAGGCCAATCAGGGACCAGAGGCAGGAAAGTCAGCTGCCCTCAGTTGGGGAAGCCCACCAAAGACTGTGTTTACCAGGCTGGACCTGTAACAGGGAAGCTGTCTGGTCAGAGCTGTCTCAGTGGGCTGGAGAAGAGCAGGGCTCTTCCTCGACAGAGGCCCAGCTGCACCACTTGCTCCCTCCCCCCAGAGCCACCTCGCAGCTATGCTGTTCCACAGCCAAGCTGTTCCACTGCCATGCTGTATTGTAACTGAGCTCTAACACTGCTGAGCTGTTTCACAGCCCTGCTGTATCACAAGTGAGCTGTTTGCACTGAACAGTTTCCCCCCTTCATCTCACCCCAAATTGGGGATTACTGTTGGCACCAAATAGGCACCAATGACCATCAGCTGACAGCAGCTTTTCAGGGACTGAGGCAAGGGAGCAGTTGTGTGGGTATCTGAGAGAAGGGCATTCTAGGTAGAAGGAAAGTCAATGCAAAGTCTCTGAGGCACATTCATCCTTCCAAGACCATCCTAACTAAATTATCTGTCCCTACTTCTATCCTGTTTTCTTCGCAGCACCTGCCACTATGAACATTATGTATGTCCATTCAACAGTCTACTGTCCATCTCCCCCATCAGAATGTCAGTTCGAAGAAAGCAATGATGTTTATCTATCTAGGTCACTTATCCCCAGGGCCTAAAACTGGGCCCAGCACGTAGTAGACCCACAATAAATGTGTTTGATTAATCAATCATCTGAAAAACACTCCCCCTACCACCAATCCCCACCCAGCTTTTAAACCTTGAAAAAAGGTGCCCAGTTCTCACCCAGCCCCCACCATGGAGGAAGTTGAAGCAAAAACCAAGTTGCTACAACCTGTTGTAAACAGGCCTGATGCAACAGTGGGGGAGAGAAACCACAGAGGGGAAGCCAATGTTCTTGCCCACACAGACCCCACTCCAGGGTGTGAGGGCCCAGCCTGCAGTCTCCCTGAACTCACCAACAACCTTCAACAAAGATTAATGCAGTTACTTCCTGTGTGCTATTGAGCTCTAACTCCACTCCATGGGTCTCAAACTGATGGCCCTCAGGCATGTTTAGTTTGGCCTACAGTGGGCTTTGAGAAAATTCAGACCACGTTTGAATATCAGATTTCCCATTAAAATCCCAGTTCCCAGCTTCTTTTGAAAAAGCTGACTACTTGTCTCAAATTCCCACAAGGCTGCAAACGGCTGTAGGAGAGTGGCAACTCTCATCTTTACCCAGAGAGGGTGCTCCTCTGTTTCCCACCACCCAACCTGCTGCTGCACTCATCTTCCAGCGTGGCCCTGTGGGCGTTTGCGTGAGACCCTGTCCTAGACACAAGCCTGACAAATGTGAAATCTGACAATTCTCTTAATACCCTCACCCAGGGCAGACATCACTAATGGAGCACAGATCTCCTTCCTGCAGAGTCTTCTCTATGCTGTTCAGAATTTCTCTCCCCCACTTGTCACCTATATGCATAATGTGGTCTGAGATCTTTCCTATTCTAACCCCAACTTCTCCCCACTCCTGTGGGCCCCTCAGCTTTTTTTCCTAAAGAATGGACTCATCAGAGTGGTATTACAGCAGGGCCCACAGAAGTGGAGCCCTGGTATTTGAATAAATAATTCTCTGTTGTGGGGGCCATCCTGTGTGGCAAGATGTTAGCATCCCAGGTCTCTATCCACTAGATGCCAGTAGCAGCCCCCAGTTGTGACAACCAGAAATGTCTCCAAACATTGTCCAATGTCCCCTGAGGGGAGGTGGCAAAATCTCCCCCTATTGAAAACTACTACATTACAGCACAGTTAAGAAAATGTCTCCAGAGCCAAGTATTTTGGGTACAAATCCTGGCTCAGTCATTTACTAGCTGTGTGACCCTCAGCAGCTTGTGTGTCTCAGTTTCTTTCTCTATGAAATGGGTGCTAATGGGTATAGAGGGGGGTTTTTTGGGGGGGGGGAGGTGTTAAAAATATCCTTAAATTAGAAGGTGGTGAATGGTTGTACAACTTTGTGAATATTCTAAAAACTACTGAATTACACAATTTCAGTGGGTAAATTGTATAGTATGTGAATTATATCTCAATAACCTGTTATGCACATACACACAAAAGGTAGCTACTTTGTGGAGTTTTGTGAGAATTTGTTAAGTTAGGATAAAGTATGTTAGTAGGCACAAAATGAGTCTTAGCCTTATTATCAGCATCAGTCCAAGCTAATCTGGGGCTTGTATGGGCGGGTGGCTTCGAGGAAAAGCCTAAAGTGACCGAGACAGTGGTGGCTGGGAACAGGCTTCACTTTGGGTGGTATTTCCCGCCGGAATGTCCCAGACAAAGCGAACCAAGTCATTCGGGGGCCCCAGGATGCAGGGCGGGGTGGCTGGACGTCCTGGGGTCCCTGTGCCCGTCTGCAACAGGACAATGGGTGGAATGTGGTCTCCTCTCCATGGGGCTGACACTTGACATCTGAAGACAATGACTTTCAAGAGGTTTTGTTTTTTCCTGGCCCAACTTTTTTTCCAATCTCCCCAAACAATTGTTCCTGGAGTTGGTGGGGGAGCCGTCCCCCCTTAGCTTGTGAAGGATTGTGTTTGGAGAGCCAGGAAACAATGCACAAAAGTGAGAGAATGTAAAAATAGTGGCATTCAGGGAACAGGCTAGGGAGGGGGTCGCAGCGTGGAGGTTTCCTCTGGTTTATTTTTCCCAGCCCCAGCTCAGGCCCCTGGGAGGGAATTCAGGCCCATGAAGAGGCTGCTGACAGCAACGCCAGTCTCAGGAGCACAGACCTTTGCTGCTCAGAAGCAGTTTGGGGTTTTACATTTAGGGAGGGTCGGCTATGTTCCCACTGCTTGCCACACACTGCCTCATCCCAGACAACCTCGCCCCAGTTTTACAGAAAAGAAGACCGAGGTTTTCAGTGGATGAAGCGCCAACCCCAGAACACACAGCTAAGTGTACAGAACTGGGATCTAACTTCTAGGCCACTGGAGTCCAGACACTGACCTTCTGCCACATCCACTCTGACCTAGTCTTGCACAGTAAGCTCTCACTTAACATCATCAATAGGTTATTGGAATTGTAGCAAATGACATACAACAAAACCAATTTTGCCATAGGCTGATGTAAACAAGGGTTACATTCCTAGGCATCTCATCAACATTATAATGAAATGATGCTGAACAAAATGATGTTATTTGAAGACCTGCTACACTTTCAGCTTCCCTAACTACCCACTCACATCCCACTGGTGATGAGACCACTTCATTGAAGTGGCCTCTCCCGAGCTCCACAAGGACAGGCACCTTTGTGCCCATGGTCCAGCACAGTGTCTGGTCTGGCCTTCCAAGCCCCAGAGGTGAAGGGAGAGAGACCTTCCACGGGGATCCTGCGGATGCCACGGGGCAGAGAGAACCCAACTGCCCGTGCTCACTGTGGTTGGCTGAATAATGGCCCCCCAAAGATGTCCACATCCTAGTCCCTGGAACTGTGAATATGTAACCTTATCTGGCAAAAGAGACGTTGCAGATGTCATAAAGTTAATGATCTTGAGATAGGGAGATTACCTGAATTACCAGGTGGGCCCAATGTAATCACAAGGGTCCTTACAAGTAAAAGAGGGAGGGAGGAGAGTGAGTGTCAGAGTGACGCAACGAGAAAGACTCCACTGGCTACTGCTGGCTTTGAAGATGGGACGGGACCAGGAGCCAAGGGGCATGGACAACTTCTGGAAACCAGAAAGGCAAATTACATAGATTCTCCCCTAGAGCCTCCAGAGGGAACACAGCCCTGCCAACAACTTGATTTTAGCCTTGCACATCCCACTTCAGACATCTGACCTCCAGAACTCTAAAATAATCAATTTGTGTTACATGACCAACTCCTTGGCAATTCGTTGCCACAAGGAAACTAATAAAACCACTTTAGCTCGAGGCGTGTCCATGAAAGAAAAACTAAACCTCCATTCATCACGGCTGAACATAATCCTAATATCCATTATTATTATGAATACATAATAGGTATTATTATATAGTATAACTATATATTTCATACATTATTTATCTTATAATTAGTAAGCTGTGAAATGTCTTTTTTCCTCACCCCTGTCTCTATTAACAAATATTCATTAAGGACAGATAATCTGATAATTAATATAATAGTTATAATAATATAAACTATCCTTAACTATCGAGCTCTATTTAGTTCCTGAGTTTAGACAGCAAGAAGTCATTTAGTAAGATCAGGTGAGGGAAACCTCAGGACACCAAGTTATCTGAACTATATGATGCCTGTGTTTCCAATGGAGTGTGGAAACAAGAACCAACTACAACATGTGTGAAGTCCTTACTGTATGCCAACGCCAAGGGTATGTGAGGAGGTGACTACTGCATCCCCATTTTACAGACAAGGAAATGGAGTCTTGGGGTCATTTGCTCAAGGTCACACAGGGAGGGAAGGACCAAGCCAGGACTATAGTGCATCTTGGATTCAAAAGCTGGGAGAATTTAGTTGGGAGTTGGGGAGTAGTGTGGCCTGGTGGAATGACCAGGAGCCGAGAGGCCTAGGTCACTGAGGCACCCCTGACTAGAGAGACACTAGGCAAGTCACAAAGGGATCTTTACCAAATGCAAATGTGGTCACCCACTGCCCTGCCACATCCATCAATGGCTTCCCATTGCTCTGAGAATAACAACCAAAAAGGTCACAATGAACCTCATCTCACCACCACCACCAAACTATGCTGCAGCCAGCTCAGCCTTTAGGCTCTTCAGTCTATTCCAAAAATACACTGAGCTTACTCCTACCCCAGGACCTTTGTATGTGCTGTTCCCTCCATCTGCAACACTCATCTCTCTCCATTCACCTAGTTAACATTGAGTCACCTTCCCTGCCTTCCCAATGAGGCCAAAGCCGACATACAGACTCCAGTAGCAATGTATGGCTTTCTTAGCACCACCACACCTTATTTACAAGGTTATTTAATTAATGGCTATCTTTCTCACCAGATTGAGAGCTCCCAGAGGTCTTGCTTAGTCAGATTTATTCATGTTTCATTTACTCTGTTCTATTCATAATTACAGCCCCAGCACTTGATACCACAGTGCCTGGCATTCAGTACATTTCTGATGAATGAAAAGATGAATGAATGAATGAGTGAATGAATGAATGAATGAATGAACGAACGAATGAACGAACGAATGAAAAGAAAAGAAATGTCCCTTTCCTCATCTGTAAAATAGGAATATTAGCAGTGCCGACTTCAACAATCACTGTGAGGATTACAAGAAATGACACACTAGCTGGATGATTTGGGAGACTGACTCCTCCTCTCTGAGCCTCAGTTTCCCCCTCTGCACAATGGGGACAACATAGTACCCACTGCTCAGAATCTGCTGAGCTGACTTCCAAATGCAGCCCTGCTACAGACCCACGGTGTGACCCTGCTCCCACGCTCCATCCTCTATTCCCTCTTCTGTGAAATGGGAGTTGTGTAGGTCAAACTAAAGGATTCCCAAGGGCTCCCCAGCTCTGGAGTAGGGGAGTCAGGCCTACACACTGTAACCACTCCCATCCCTCACCTTCCAGCCAGACCAGTAACAACCAGCCCCACCACAGGCTGACAGGTCACCAGATATTTTGCAAGTGAGTCTTTCGACAGATCCTTCCCTGGGTACTGACTAGACACCATGGCCCAGGGACCCCGAGGAAGGAGGGGAGAGGAGGGCGGGAGAGAGGCTCTGGTTCAAATCCCCCCCTACCAGCAGGGAAGGCACAGGAGTGCAAACTTCAGTTACCTCTTCTGTAAGTGGAGATTCAAGCACGTACCTCAAGATGAAACAGATATCAAACCCCAACTCCAGTGTCACACCAGATGAGGCTTCATGAAATGACATCACTTATATTACCATCACTGGTATTATTTTATCTATCAGTACATCAAGATCAGAGATACCCCCGCCCCAACACACAGACCACACTTGTATTTTCCTGACATTTCCCCGAAGCTGTCTCACTCCACTTCACGGCCACACTAACTAGTCTACTTTTTCCTAGGACACACCAGGCTTATTCCCACCTCAGGGCCTTTGCACATACTGTTCCCTCAGCCTGGAAGACTTTTCCTATAAATCATTACAGCTCAGGACAAGTCAACTGCCACCTCCTCTGAGAGCCTGCCCTGACTGTCCTGGCCGAAGTAGCCTCTCCTGACCCCCACTGGTCACTCTCTCCCACACCCTGTTTTAATCCCCTGTAAAGCAATTATTACAATCTGCATGTTATTTTATGCACTGACTGGTTGTCCTGCTCTCCATGGAGCACCAGCTCCGGCAGGGATTTCTGTGTGTCTGGCTCCCTGTTGTATCCACAGCACTAGGTATGAGGCAGATAGAAGATGCTCAAAAAAAAATGCTTGTGAAGAGAAGAAAGGAGGGAAAGTTACAAAAGCCTCCGAGCCTCTGTTTCTACATTAGTAATATCGGGTTAATAAGAGCCTCTATCTCTTAGGGCTCTTTGAGGATTAAAAGAAACATTGCACATAACACAAAGTGCTTAGCACAGGGAAAGGAACCGAAGAAAAGCTCAAATTTTTTAAAACCACAAATGTCCATCAACAAGAGAATGGCTGAACGAATTGTGGTTTATTCACACAATGGAATTCAACTCAGCAATCAAAAGAAAAACTGTGACACACGCAACGACACAGATGTGTCCTAAAAACATGGCCCGAGCAAAAGAAGTCAGACACAAAAGGGTGCAGTGCGGTGCCACGTCCACAGAAACCAAAGAGCTGGCAAAACACATCACCGTTACTTTTCTAACCAAAAAGACAGAAGCCTTTACATTTCCTTGCCGGATACTGACTGGAAAGGGGCATGGTGGCCTCTGGGGTCAGTGAATGTTCTAGATCTTTGCCTGCTAGTGATGCACAGGTAAAAATCCATGAAGATACACACTGAAGGCTTCTGTACTTCACTATATGTCATTATACTGTGATAAAAATCATTCCAAAAAATTTTTTTTTCAGCAAAGTGATGGAAAGGATTGTTCCTATCCACCCTGGTTCATCATGCACCTGCGCACACATGGGTACCCCAGGCTCCGACATCCGATACCCCCCTCCCTCTTCAGTCAAACCCAGGCCCCCCACCCACACAGCCCTGGCTTCTGTGGGGCCCGGTGACAATGAGACAAGCTGCCCGCCACACTCACCCTCTCACTGCCCCCCCTCCCAGCCCAGCTTCCGAGAAGATGCAAGAACAGGAAGACCGTCTGCTCTGAGGTTCTGAAACAAAAAGGTCAGGAGAGGGGGAGCAGGGGGCTCCCCACTAAATAAGGCCTGCCATGAATAGTAGGAGGATCCCATCTGGGCACTTGACAGGTGTCCCCCACCCACCACAAGCAGGGACATCCACACACTTTGGCTCTACAACCACTGATGGGGTACCTCCAAGAGACCCAGCACCGAGTACATCCTGTACATCGCAGGCCGTCACACCATTGCATGGTGCTTCCCTCTTAGAACCCTCTGACAAAGGCTACTGCTCTCAGAGTAAAACCACACTCCTGACCACACACAGCCTTGAAGGTCTTACACAACTTCACTTTCTACCCCATCCAGCTCCCCTCTCCCTCCTCTCCTCCCACACTGGCCCCTCTGATGTCCCAAGAACACATCTAGCTGTGCCCTCTGCCTGGAACACCTGTCCCAGGTATCCACATGATTCATTTCCTCACCTCCTTCAGGTCTTTGCTCAAACATCACCTCCTCTATGAGGCTCACCCTGAACACTCCACTTAAAACTCCCAAAGCACCCAATCATCAACTTGCTTCATTTTGTCCACAGCACTTATCACCCACTAATACTACAGACTTTTGTTATCTAATATCTATAGACTTCTCTTATTTAATATTTTCATTGTCTATCTTTGTTGTACACTCAGCGGGGGTGAAAGCTTTTGTCTGCCTTGTGCACAGCTACATCCCTAGCACCTGGTTCATAGTAGGTGCTCAATAAATTACTTGCAGGTCCAAGGAGGTAAACTAGAGGCTTGTCACAGGCTTGTCTCATAATTTTTGGCATCATTTGCATTATCTTTACAATTTAAAAGGCACAATTAGAAATCTGGTTTTAAAAGCCAGGTCGGGGGCCATCCGTAGGTCAGTGGGATGGGTATAAAAATTGCCCAGGGAGCTTTTCAAAAAACACATTTGCCCAGGAGGTACACCAGGAAGTTCTAATCTGATTCAGGAGGGCTGGGGAAAGCCAGGGGACCTGTGCCTTTGTAAAAGCTCAGGAGCATGGGAAGGTGAGGAGCGGACAGGCGGTCAGGGAGGGCTGTTCAGGAGGAGGAAAGAGAGGATCCTGACAAACAGGTAAGATCAGGCTGAGCCAATTCCCGGGCCCTGCTACTCAGAGGCTCCAATTCAGTTGGATGGAAGGGGCCAGGCACCTGCATTTTTAAAACACTTCCCCAGGTGCCTGTAACAGACACTGATGTTTAGGTAGCGCTGGCTGAGTCTGCTCTTCTGGTTTAAATGTGCACAGTTGCCTTTCATTGAGAAAGTCAATAAAATCACAATAAGAGAACTGGAAGTCACCCATTCCAACAGCAGCCACTGCTAATACTTTGGTGTGTCACCTTCAGTGGTTTTCTGAGCAGTCTTGAAGGTACAGCTGCCATCGCAGGTTGTACGTAATTCAAGTGTCACCTTTTCCCTGCTCTGCAGCGGCTAAAGAAGTGGGTACGGCTTGTGTACCTCACCATTTCCCCATTTTGGGACACTTAGGTTGTTTCCAATGTTCTCAGTGGAGTGCTTCGATGAACATCTTGGTACCTAAAAGTAGGTGGGGTCCCCCACCCCGTACTTATGATTTTTCTTGGACTCTGTTTTTAGCTTGGGGGTCCCAGAGGCATCATGTTCAGGATATTCCCACTAAGTCTGCTACATGTTTCACCAAAGGATTTGCAACCATTTACTGCCCCAAAGTAATGCCAAAGGCAGTGAGTTCGAGCCTTATCAGAGGGGCAGCCCCACCAGCAAGCAGAGCGCTTCATCAACGTGAACTCGCGTGACCTTCACCTGTGAGCTGGGGCTGAAGCCCACGTACTGGCACACACTGGGCACTCATCATTATTATCAGCTGTGTTTAATTTTCCTGTAAGAATGATCTGTCCAAACACATCATTGAGAAAAATCAGGATTCTAGAAAGCCAGGTTGAATTTCTCTGGTGGCACGGTAATGGCCTAGTGGGATGCCAAGCAGGGACAAGAAGGGTCCCATCAGTCCACATCCTGTGGCAGGGCCATTCCTGGTAATGAGGCCAGCCCTTATCCCTGTGATCCTGGGTGACTCTGCCTGCTGGAGAGATGTTCCAGCCTATGGGACAGGGCCCAGGGCCAAGTCCTTGGGAATACGACAGAGAACCAATGACTGAATGGAGGCGTGAGTCTGCAGAGACATAGGAGTATGGCACTCCAGTGCTCCAAATACCGCCCTGGCCACCAGCCACAAACACAGACCCAGAATCCAGTAGTCAGCTCCAAACAAACCTCTCAGTTCCCTTTTTCCCTTTGAGGGACTTCCCACCAGGTCGAGCTGAGAGGAAGTTGGCAACCCAGCAAGAACAGTGACAGAACGCAAATCATTTCATGTCTGCTAAAGAAAGAGGAAGGGGCAGCTGCGGCTGGGCCAGGGCTTCTCTGTCCACTGCCATCCGGCCACGGATGGCCACAGGGCAGCGTGCCAAGGCACATGGAGAAGTTGTCTGGAGAAATCAAACAAGCCGACTCAGCGACTGTGTGTCCATGAGCAAGTCACTACCTTCATTGGCCTCAGTTTTGATCATCTGTGAAATGGGCAAAACTATCTACCTCAAGGGCAACTACGAAGATTTAAATAAGAGATTATCTGAAAAGTACTTACTGGCACAGAGCACAGCACGCAGCATACAGCACATGCTCCAACAAGGTCCCTAAAATCCTTAGTTCAAGCCTCTCGTCCTGGCATCTGGCTACAACTGTGCAGTCAAAGCATCCTCTGGCAAGGCTGAGGCCCCACCCCCTGGCCTCCAAGTGCCCACATTAACCCTTTTCCTGAGCACCACTAAGCATGGAATGCACCAGCAAGCTGCCAGGCACAGAGAAGCACAGTAAGTTTCTTGGGACAGAATCTTTGTCGCTTCATTCAGTAAGTGTTTATTGAGGAGGTGACATGTGGGCTGAGACCTACATGAAGTGAGGGAATGAGCCATGAGGTTGTGTGCGGAGACGGGACTGTAGTTGGGGGTGGATACAGGCAGCCCAGGGAGGAGGCTCCTGCAATCGTCCAGGTGGAAGATGACAGTGGACTAGACCAGGGTGGTGGCAAAGCGGTGGAAAAAATGGTCAGTTTCTATATGTATTCTGAAGGCAGAGCCCACAGGGTTTGCAGATGGATGGGGTATGGGGGGTGAGAGAGAGGAGTAGAGGCCGATTCCCTGGCTTGAAACACTGGCAGGATGGAGGTCACTTTTACTGAGACAGGAAAGACTGCGGTTTTAGGGGAGGGAATAAGAGTTCGACGTGGGACATTGTAAGTCTCTGCCCTCATGCAAGCCAGTCTGGCAAGGGACACAGATCATCAGGAAATCACTGCACAATGTGGATTCAACTGTAATCGTGCTGAGTGCTAGGAAGCAGGACCGGGTAAGGTGATCCAGGAGGAGGTGTTCAGGGAAGGCTGCCTGGAGGAGGTACATCAGAGCTGAGGAGCCTGAGAAGAGCGAGGGCAGTGTGGAAGCTGCTACCTCTGTGTGTTCCCCACTGTCCTCACCACTTCACCTCCCACTTCACACCCAGTGGGACAGAGTCCAAGAATGAAGGCAGTGTGATCTCTGTGGTTAAGCGATGGGGTCAGACAGAGCAAGGTTCAAATTCAAGACCCTCCTCTTTCTCGTGTGGCCTTGAGCTGGTGACTTTACCCCTCTTGCCTCAGTTTCCTCATCTATAAACAGGAGTAATTGTGCCAACTTTAGGGAGCAAAGCTCTGGAAACCCAGAGGGAGATGCCACCTCCCTCCCCTGAGCCTCAGTGAAAGCTGCTTTGTCAGGGAGGCTGGAGGACGGCAGGGAGTGGCTAGACCCACTGGGCCAAAACCACAGGCCAGGAACACAGCTCCAGGACAGCCTCCTGCCCTCACTGCCCTGGACATCCCTGCTGGGATTTTTCCATTGGTTCAAAACAGAAATGCTCTGAAAATGCACAGCCTCCCAATGGGCCACCGGGCAGGCGTGTTTTTCCACAGTGAGTCCCAATTTAGTCTTAAATGACTGTGCAGGGCAGCAGGGACCACTGTCCTTTGAGAAAGAGGAGAGGGGACTGGTTAGCAGGCAATAAGAACCCAATTTCTCCCCAGCTTTGGGGAGGCGGGGAGCCTGCAGGCCGACTCCTCTACAAGCCAGAGACCCCACACAAGCCAGCCACCATACTCTTGCTCACACGTGTCTACCACCTGGAACACACTGCTTCTGCATCCCTGATAACGCCATGAAGTCACTCGTTCACTCGCTCAGGAAGTAACAGATTTAGCACCTACTAAGAGCTAAGCAGCACTGTTCTAGTCCTGGAGCTAGAACAGTGAACAAAAGCGACAAAGCTCCCGCCCTCATAGAGCTGCTGGGTGAGGCACAGGTGTTACACAAAAGTACACTGAATAAGTGCTATGAAGAAAATCAAGCAGTAAAAAGAAATACAACTTGGGGAAGTGGGTGCTATTTTAAATGTGGTGTCCAGGGGAAGACCTCTCTGAAAAGGGGACATCTGGCAGAGACCCAGATGAAATGAAGGAGTGAGCCATGAGATACCGGAGGAGAGCACTGCCCATGCAGAGGGGACTGACTGCAAGTGCAAAGGCCCTGAGGCAGGGGCCTATTTGGTGTGCCTGAGGAACAGCAAGACCACTGTGGCTGGAGCAGAGCAAACAGGTAAGGAGAAGGACTGGACAAGGTGCCTCTGGCGGGGTCTTCACAGACTCAGGCAAAAAGGTACACATGAACAAGATCACGCAGGTTAAAGAGACAGGATTCTGTCCTAAGCATGATGGGCAAGGCCCTGAGGAAGGACACTCAGTAGCTCTGACAGCAGGGGAAGGATCCCATTCCCTAGTGTGGGAGAGTGAGCACAGCCCCATTTTCCCCAGGGCCGTGAAGAGGACACCTACCCATCCACCGGTGGACCTTCCCCTCTCTCTCCTGAGCCTCATTTGTCCCCATCTGTAAAATGGTGACTCAAGCCTTGCCCACCCCTGTGGGAGTCCAATGAGGGGCATGCTGAGACACTGAAGCTGGAGGCTGGGCCATCCCAGACCCAAGCCACAGGGTCTGCTCTGCCCAAGAGAACAGACCTCCCAGGTTCCAGTGTCCCCTGGGCCCCCTCAGATAGTCCCATACAGGCTCTCTGAGAGTCAAAGTGTCCAAGGAGGCAGTGCCTGGCAACCAGATGCCTGCCTAGCAACAGTGGGGTGGGATGGCAGCCGGACTCCATGACAACTGTCTGCTGGGCCAGGAGACTAGGCTCTACTTCAGGGGGGAGTCGATGGTGGCGAAAAAGGGAGATGGGGCCAGGCTCCTCTCTAAAGCAGCATGACTCACCAACCCTCAGCAAATCCAGCCCGCACCACTTACAAACCTGGAGGCCCAGGATCCACTTCCCTGCCCAGCACTGGGTCCCTGAGTGGCTCGCTCTGCTCCTCTGGGTTCCCGGTCTCCTCTCAGAAGGGAGACCAATGTTTACCACATGGGGACACGTGAGAATTCAGCATTAACATATAAAATGAGAAGAGCAAGCATTTATAGGGAGCACTGACTTGGTGCCAGGCTCTGTGCTACATATTTCACGTGCCAGTATCTCATTTAATTCTCCTGAGGTAGGTGGTAGTATTTATTAATCCCATTTCACAGGTAAGAAAACTGAGGCCCTGGGAAGTTAAAGCATCACACACAGCGAGGGGCCGACCTCCATGCGAGGGCTCTGAACCACGTCGTCCCCGTCTCTGGTGTGTAAAGGGCCTAGGGTGCTTCTCTCACCCATTGGTCCAGCCAGCAAGTATTGATAATAATGACAATAGCAGTTGCTAATGTTTACTGAGCGTGTTTTACGGGCCAGACACTGTTCTAAGCACTCTGTTGCACTGGCTCACTTAATCCTCACAACCTTGTGAGATGGCCACTATGAACAGCCCTTTTTACACAGGAGCAAACTGAGGCACAGGGTGGTGAAGCAACTTGCCTAGTTAAGGTACATGAGGACGTGGTGAAACTGCCGCTCAAACACAGGCCTTCAGACACCAAAACCCACTACATTACACCAGGCACTTAGTAGGTTGTTCATCACGATCTGGATCGAACAATGGAAAAGCCTCGAGCCCCCAATTTTCTGACTCTCCAGCCTCAAGCCTGAGGCTCAGGGTGCCTTGTCCCCCTGCCGTACCCCACCATTCTCCTGAGGGTGTGACAGCTTTCACTGGAATCCCACCCCAGGCAGCCATGCAGAAGGCTATTAACCCCAGTGTCCCTCAGGTTGGCCACCAGGCTGGACCTTCATCCCACCCACCCACCACCCGGAATTATCCTCAGGCAGATCCTGCAAGCAAACAAATGACTCCTGAAGGTCATATCACAAATATTTGAGAACAAACCTTGACAGTGTAGAGCAGAGTGGGGAAGTGAAAATCTTAGATGCTGACAGGAGCTCTGCCCTCAGTCTCCAGGCAGCCAGAACAATACAGAATGGACTCTGATAATGACTATAGGCCTCAGGGTCATAGCAAAGCCAAGCTGCATGGCCTGGGGCCAGCAGCTCCAGCTCTCTGAGACTCAGCTTCCACATCTGTAAAATGGGAGCAATAAAAGTAGAGCCCTGCAGTGGCAAAGATCAGAGGAAACCTCATGAATTGAGGGCTTAGAATAGCATCAAAAACATAGCTCTGACTGCAACTGTTATGAATCCCCCATCATCATCATCATCATCAGGATTATCAGTATTTCAGATCCCACAGCCAGAGGTACCCAAAATATCTATATCAGAGGCTACAAAAACTGACAATAACAAGTGCAGGCAAGGATGTGAAACGACAAGATCTTTCAGATATTGCCAGTGGGGATGTGAAATGGTACAGCAACTTTGGAAAACAATTTTGCAATTTCTCATAAACATCTACTTAGTATATGGCCTCGCTCCTGGGCATTTACTCTAGATGAATGAAAACATGTTCACACAAAAACCTGTACACAAATGTTTATAGAAGCTCCATTTATAATTGCCAAAAACTGGAAACAATGTGTCCTCCAATGGTTGGAATGGATAAACACAGTGGCATATCCAAACAATGGGACACTACTCAGCAATGAAAAGGAACAAACTACCGATATACGTGACCACATCGATGAATCTCAAAGGCCTATGTGGAGTGAAAGCAGCCAGCCTCAAAAGGCTGTGTGCTGGATGATTCCATTTCTGTGTACTATATATGTTCTGGAAAAGTCAAAACTCTAGGGACAGAAACCAGATGAGTCGCCAGCAGGGGTTACAGGTGCAGGAGGGTGTGACCTCTTGGTGGCTACAAGGGAGAGTGTTTTGGGATGACGACTATTTTACATCCAGATTGCAGTGTAAGAACATCGCTCTATACGTGTGTTAAAACTCATAAAACTCTACACCCCCCTCCAAGTCATTTTTATTGTATATAAATTTTTTTAATTAAATTTTTTTAAAATCTCCCATTGGGTCTCAATACAAACTTAGGGTTTTTAAAATACATGTATAGATAGAATGACACAGAAATATACGTGTGCATGCATGAGTTAATATACACACATATATTTCGTAACTCTATCCACTGAGTGTGCTAGACATGCAGTAGCAATGAGCACACCCATCTATTCTCCAATAATAATAATAATAATAATAATAATAAAAGGAGTTCCTTGGATAACTGGTTGATTCCAGAGCCAGGACAGGAAAACTACAAGGTGAGCCTGGAATATCATGTGGTGCCAGCAAGTAAAGAAATGCTCAACTGAAAGAGAAAGGAAACCTCTCTGTGCTGACAGGACCTCCTCCTCTTCTGGGCAGGTCCCTGGGAACACTTCCTTTGCCAGGGCCATGCCCACCCACATACCCCAGCCACATGTCCATGAAGCCTCTCCCCCACTTCCCACACTCCTTGTACCAGAAAGGCAACCACTTGCCAGGAGGCCCCACCTCCCAGGGCCCTTTCTAATTTGAGGTTAGCTTCAAAAGGGGAAGGCCTGTCCTATTAGTCTCCCATGAAAGAGTGAGCAATCTATGGGTGGTCTGCCTGCCAGTGCTGGGGCTGATGACCTGCTGAATGCTCTGCTGCGGAGGCCAGGGACTGCAAGAAGTCAGTGAATTTCTAAGGGACTCAGTTTCTCCATCTACCCAATGGGAACGACCATGTCTACAATGAACTTCTCAAAGGGAAGTTCTAAAGATCAAAAAGTTCCCTGAAAAAGTTCAAATCACACATCAGGCTAGTGTAGAACAGAGGTGTGATGATAATCTAACATTTATTGAGTAGTTACTATATACTAGATGCTTTCTAAATGCTTTACAGAAATTCCTGCATCTAATTCTCTCAACAGTCTTATCATTAGTCCATTTTACAGATGAGGAAACTGAGACCCAGAGAAGTAAAGTAACTTATCTATGGTCACACAGCTAACAAGTAGTAGAAATACAACTAGATCAGAAACTGTGCATTTTCCATGTATTAACACACTTTCCACAAAAACCCCAATGGTGAGTACCATCATCGTCCACATTTTACAGATGAGGAAACTGAAGCCCAGAGTGTCTAAATGACTTACCTGATTACAGATGGTAATGAGCCCATACTACATACAAAGATCAAGGGGGCAAGGGTTAGGAGACCTGGACTCTGGGTCCATGTGTTCCTCAACCTGGCCACACAATCACTAGCAAGCACTTCCCCTGCAAAGTCTCATTTCCCTCATAGGCCACTCAGTCCACTAACAGCAAAGAAAAAAGGTAGGTTCAGGCCATGTGTCCATTTCTAGATCCCATTAAAGTGGTGCAAAGGATTCTCAACATATTCGGAGAGTATGCTTGTGATGATCTGACTTAAAATATGGCTGGTCAGGGAAGGTCTTCTGAAGAGGTAAAGTACGAGCAGAAAACGGAAACAGTGATGGGCACAGGCCATCGAGGTGTCTGAAGAAAGGGCTTTCTGGGCAGAGGGAACAGCACAGGCAAGCAACTAAAGGCAGGACTGTACTCAGAGGGTCCGTGGAGCAGTAAGGTCAATGAAGGACTTTGGCTTTTACTCCAAGTGTGATGAGGAACCCAGGGGTATCACAAGGGAAGGATATCCTGGTCTGACTTCGGTTTTAACCAAATCCCTCTGGTTGCTGTGGAGAGAGTGGCATATGGGCAATGTTGCTGGGTCTGCTGCACAGCCCAAGCAAAAGATGAGAGGGATTTAAACCAGCATGTTGGTTAAGGCATGGCCTCTGGAGCCGGGTGGCATAGGTTCAGATCTCAGGTCTGCAAATTACTGGCTGTGCGACCTTCAGAAGGGTTTTACCCTCTCTGAAATTCAATGTCCTCATTTGTAAAATGAAGATGAAAAGAATACATACCTGATAGGGTTTTATGAAGATTCATGGAGATACTATGGTAAAGTGCATGAAAGAGGTAACACTATATTGCTATGTAGAGAGCACACTAATGTTAAATAAGGTGGTGGCAGGGAAGGAGGTGACTTGAAGGTTGACCAACGGGATTTGCTGCTAGATTGGATACTGGGGAGACTGAAGGAGAGGACCAAGAGTGACTCCCACCCTGGCTGGTGTGGCTCAGTTGGTTCAGCGTCGTCCCATGCACCGAAAGGCCATTGGTTAGATTCCCAGTCATGGCACATGCCCAGGTTATGGGTTCAACCCCCAATGGGAGGCAACCGATCGATGTTTGTCTCTCTCTCCCTCCCCCTTCCTCTCTTTCTAAAATAAATAAAAACATATTCTTTTTTTTTAAAAAAAAAAAAAAAAAAGCAACTCCCAAGTCTGTGGCCTGCACAACTGGAAGGATGGAGCAGATATTGACTGGGATGGGGAATCCAGAGAAGAGGTGAGGTCACTGGGAAGAAAGGAGATCCCCAGGCTGAGCCTGGCATGGCCTGACAATCAGAGCTCAGGAGGAGTAGAATCAGCAAGGGAGACGGAGTGGTGGCACAGGGGAAAAGCAGGAGCCCACAGCATCCTGTCACTGCCACTTAATCATCCCCTGCTTCTTTCAGGAGTGAGACCGGTCGGTCCCCTCCACTACCCTTCAACTCTCCGGAACAGAGATACATCCTACAATGCTCCTGTGTCTACTCCACCGCCGGTTATCCAAGCACCCCCAGGGAGAAAAACCATCCTGCCTTCAAACTATTCCAAACAAGCTGACTGCTTCGAAAATCATTCCCCGAACAGCTAGCCATGGGCAAAATGAAAGCGACAGTTGCAGAGTGAAACTACAAGTCTTGCAAAAGATACTAGATTTCATGACATCGATGAAAGTGATGCTGGGAAACAACAGCCAGCTTCTAGGGCAAAGCGGTAAACACAAGACTACCTGGAGGGCTGACAAGTTCACATCGCAAAGGAGAACGGCCAAAGGAGACAAGAAAGTTCCAATGGAGGTGGTCTGACCATCACAGACAGGCATTCTTGAGGACCAAAATGGGCTTTAAAGTTTTTTATAAAATGCCACTTTATCATCATACTCTATCATCACACTGTAGAGGGCCACCTGACATGAATGACATCAGATCATACAATCGGTGAATTTTATCAGAAAAATTCATCCCCGGCGGAGAAAAATCAACATTTTATTTCCTCTTTGCAGAGTCTTAGAATTCACTCCAAGTTGCCACTGTATCCTACATACTATATCCCAATAAATGAACGCATGAAATTGAACTTATTTTTAGGATTCTGGTTTTCTTCTCCCAGGTGAAGTCCTCATTTAGACCCTCCCCCACATGCACTCCCAACGTTGCTATGTTAGGGCCATTTTCAATGAATTCTCAGCAGCAGGGTTTTTTCTGGTGCCAAACATTCGGTGATGGTGAGGCCAATCTGGATCTGCAGACTGCTGGGCTCTCTTGGACCTATAAGCCTTCCCCTTTTCCCTGGGGAAAGCTCTTCACCTGGAGCAAGAAGTTAATATGCTCACAGGAGGCACAAACCCACCAGAAGAGAAAACCAAGTGGATTGTCAGGCATGGATACTTGAATGGGAAGTGTCTCACATCCTCTCCTGAAGCCATCTGACCCCTCACCACCCTTTCCCTCCCTGCTGGCCCAGCGGGAAGCAACCATCAGCTACCCAGCCTGTCACCAGTGGGTCCATCCTTGTGAAATCTCATAAAGGTGTTGACTTTAAATGAGATATAAATTATATCTCAATAAAGTTTATATATTTAAGAAGTGTTGACCTGCTTGTGAGTACCCTGCCAGGGAGTCTCCTCTAACAGGCCAGCTGCAGGACGGCAGGCAGCAGGCTGCCCAGCTTCCACTAGTAATAGGTGAAGGCCAACAGCAGACCAAAGGGAACCATTAGGACTCATTCATAAAAAATGCTCAGGATGCTAATGGCTGCTGGTGCCCTGTGCTGTCCACTCTGCCCCAAGAAACTGGCTTCAGGACTCCTCCCTCAGTGGTGCTCAGGCTTGGCTCCAGCCACTACAGTGGCTCAGCACCCCCAAAACCCCTTCCTTCCATGGGCCCTGGCACCTGGATTGCAGAGCTGTCCAGGCCAGTTTCAAGTTCAGGAATCACTGCTGATATGCAAACTCTGAGGCTTCCCCTCTGACCCTGTAGAAATGGCCCTCACCTCCTCGGCAGTCGCAAAAACTCATCCCAACTGGTCAGCCTCTCTGGGCCTTTAGGATCAACCTTCAAGATTTTAGTGCCCTTGCCATTCAGGCCCCAGCCAGTAGCCCCAGCACATATATTCCACAAATACCTGTGAGCTCCCACCATGGGCTGCGCAATGAAGACGCAAGGAACAAGAGAAACCCAGAGCTCACTTCTAGCAAAGGCAGACAGGTTATCAACAAGCGAACAAACACACATGAGAGGGGGATACAGCTGGGGAAGGGGTGGGGGTTTTCCGGACACAATGACCAGGGAAGACCTCTCTGAGAAGGGTATTTGAGGGAGAAAGGTCTAACGGGGGCAGATTAGGTGGATCTTGGGGGGCCTCGCTGGTGGCCACCAGTCTCCATACCCTCCTCGCCCACCATGGTGGTGATCTATGGGTCCCTATCGCCCCCCATCAACCCCAGGGCCTCCCAGAAGAGAAGTGGGGAGAATCTTGTAACCCTGGAAATAGACCACAGGGCTACACATCACCTGTGAATATACCCATCTCAGAATCAGGTGAAAGTTGGTTCTGACTGGCCAATGAGTTTTGTTAAAAGGCATCATAAAAAATAAAGGTATTTATTTTTTTAAAAGAAAAAGGCTGAATCCCAAATATCACATGTAACAAATGTTTGAAGGAGCAACAGATGCCTAGATGCCTGTTGGCCTCAGAGAGCCCCCGGCCAACCAGGATCCACAACGGAATGTTTCAAAGGCCCGAGCACTTTCTACCTCACCTGCTCTTTCTGCTGCTCACAGCATTATATATTTATATAAAAGCAAAAGCAAAAAAAAGAGGAAAAAAAAACATTTTTACAAGGTATTTTATAAGCAGATCTGGAGAGTAAGGGAAGGACTAAAGAAACCCCTAAAGAAGTCTGGCTGCAAAATGTTTAAAAAGAAAAAAGAAAACTTTTCATGTAGAAACACCCACTGGTACATTTTTAAAGTCTAATTTTGAAAACTGATCAAAACGCTTTTCTTTTTCCAGCATCCCAAATTACAAGTGGCCACCAGATGCTGGGGTCTGGAAATACGACTGTGGTTTGTTTTATTTTCTTTGTTTTTAAGAAACCTAAAAATTAGGGAAGTCACAAATACCCAAGGAAACACACACGAGGAAAACTGCCGATGTGGTGACTAAACTTCACTTGCGGACTGCCGGAGGCTTCACCATGAAGCACCCGGCAACCAAACATCTGACACCAGAGTGGGGGATCAAGAGTGGGCAAACCCAAATGGAACTTGTAATTCGCTTGATGTACTTAAAAGGCCCATGGGGAGTGTTCTGTAAGCAGAGAACGTTTTACTGGTAAGAAGGCATCCACCATGGAACCCCGTTCTCCACCAAAGAGAACAGGAGGACAGCGTCCTAGGGCCTTCTGCAGGCTGGAGGGCACATGTTTGGGGATATGACGTAACCTGGTGAAGTGAACTCATCCAAGAATGAGTCATGAAAGCAGCCCTCGAATGCCCTTCAGAAATCTCAGATGCAGAACACAGAGCTTAGACCCAAAGGCCCACCCTCACCTCAAACAGGAATCTGCCCTTTTTCAAATAAGCTAGTGCCTGTCACGATGGCAAGTTTCTCGCCTTTTCCCACCAGCTTCCATGTCCCCTTTTTGAAGTAAAGCACCCCAGGGCTGCCTGGGGAGTGCTCTCCATATTCCACCTGAGCCACACGGGGCACAAGAACGAAGCCAATGAGAAGAGCAGTAGAACTAAGAGATGGACACTGAGCCCCTGGGTCAAACTGTACCTGAAACTGATGTCCTAGCTTCATGAGCTATTACATTCCCTCTCTTGTTTAAATCAGTTTGGTTCGGGTTTTCAGTCGCCTACACAGTCTACCATTTAAGGATTTAATAAAATTCTGACTTTAGCTAGGAACTCAGAAGCCCAGCTATGTCTGCCCCTTGCAAATAACCACCGATTCAGAATGAAACGAGTCCTTTACGTGTCACGGATGAAGGCAAATTACAGGCATCCGGCATCCCCCACCCTCACAATGAAATCTGGCATCTGCTTCCTCCAAGTCTCCATCCACCTTCATTGCGAGGACAACCTGCTGAGCCTAGGCCCTGACCCCAGTCCTCACCATGAGCTTCTCTGCGGGAGGCGGGGGAAGAAGGAAAAGGGTAGTGGAAGGGGGGAAAGAAAAGGAGGGGAAGGGGAGAAAAGAGGGGAGAGGAGGAGGGTCTCAACAGTAAGCCCTCCCTAAGCACTCAGGGTGGGCCAGCAGGCCTACTCTAAGTACTTTTATGTAGTATCTCATTTAATCCTCACAACCCCCTCAGAGGCAGATATTGTTATTATCTTCATGCTACAGATAAGAAAACTGAGCTGAAGAGGGGTACGCCACTGGACCAGGGTCTCACAGGGCCAAGCTATCAGCCAGGCACCCAAAAAGCTGACCTGTCCACCGCCACTTGCCAGCAATCACCCACATTGTCCCTTTTGTAGACACACTGCCTGGATCAAGCACTCCAGCCTTCGATAACTTGGAGGCTCCTCTACTCCTTCACGCCATCCTCATCAGTTAGTTCTTCTGTGCTGTCTAGTCCATCAACCTCAGCCTGCCTGAGTTGTGAATCACCTTGTGTCCCTCCCCTGCTCCAGGAGCTCCAATGGTTTCCATCCCACTGAGAATAAAGTGCAATGCTCTCACCTCGGGCCTCATCTCCCACCACTCTCCTGGCAAGCTGCTCCAGTCACACTAGCTTCCACCACATTGGCATGACCTCCTGCCCCAGGGCGTTTGCACTTACTGTTCCTTTGGTCTGGAATACTTCCCCCCAGATGCTAGCATGGCTCTACCACCAGTCCCAGGACTCCTTAGAGACCTCTGTTCAAACCTTGCTGTCTCTGGGAAGCTATTCCTGCTCAGCCCACCTAAGAACAGCACTCCCACACCTGCACTCCTTATCCGCATCCCCACCTTAGTGTTCTCCCCAGCATTTATCACCAACTGGTACTCCAAGTATTTACTTGTTTATTTGTTCAGTCTGTTCCCCCCACCCAAATTCAGCTCCGTGAGGGTGGGGACTCTCAGTCTTGTTCACTGCCACAAGACTCTGAGTAGTAGATGGGTGCTCAAAAAAATGTCCTTGAATGAATGAGGGAAGGAAGGAATGAGTGAACTGCTCTGCAGTCTCAAATCCATTTTGGGCCACCCCAAACTCAGCCTCTCACACATGAATCAGTCATAGTAACACAACTCTCATCCAGAAAGGGAAAGAAGAGCCACAACATTAGCCAATGAATGGGAGGAGAGAGTCTCCATAAAGACCCGCCTGTGCAGAGCTCAGAGGAGGGGCAGGGCCCCAGGGCCATTGTGGGAACCACATACGCTTTGTGAATCCTCCCTCACTGAGCTCTAGCAGGAAGAGATCTTCTCCCTCGAAATCTCCAACTCAGAAGCTCAGGCCAAAACCCCGGAGTGTCCTCAGGGCAGCGGCAAGTGAGAGTCACTGAGGGGGGGCTCACCAGGGTCAGCCCTTGAGAGGGGCACCTCCCTTGTCGACCCCACCTTCTAAATATCTCTCTCTTCTCTGCTACCTCCCAGGTCAAGGCCACCATCATCTCCCACCTGGACTACCATAGTGCCTCCTCCCTGGTCTGCCTGCTGCCCCTCCAGCCCCAATCCATACAGCAACAGAGGGATCGCTTAAAAATAAAATCCACTCCTGTTCCTCCCCTGCTTTCAACTCTCCAATGGCTAATGCACCTAGAAAAAACTCCCAGTTCCTCATCAGGTAAGAGCTGGCCCCAGCCCTCTCCCTACTCCCTCACTGCTCCTCCCACCTCACACCTCAGGACCTTTGCACTTGCTATTCCTTTTGCCCAAACAACTCTCTCCAAGAACTTTTCTTCCCATTGCTCACTGACAATGCCACCTCCTTGCTAGGCTTTCCCTGGCTGCCCCAGCTAATCCAGCCCATCCTGACCCACCCCTGATGCTATCACCCCTGCTTACCAGTCATTATAGCCATGACTACTGTCTGAAGTGGCCCGTGTCTCATTCCTTCAGTCCCTGTCTGTCTCCCACCCACCCCAAGTACCCTTGAATGTGAGGCCTACTTAGTCAGAAACAATTCTCCTGTTAGCCCATATCAGGAACTGAAAAACTATTTGATGAATCGAAAAAACAAAATCCTATGTTGGCTTCCAGCTCAAATGTCACCTCTCCCTGACTCTCCAGCCAGAGATGACCTCCGGTGACCTCCCAGAGTTTATTAAGGCAGGGCTCCTTGCACAGCGTGGCACACTGCCCCATTGCACTCCAGCTGTTGGGTTCTTGTCTGACCCTCCCCATGACAGTAAAAGCTCCTGGCAGAAAACTCGTGTCCAAAACACCCCAGCCACCTCGGGCCTGGCGCAAAGCTGTGAACTCTGTTTTTGCCTCATGACGGGGTTCCCCAGGTCTGCCCCGCAAGGTAGGGAGAGGCAAAATTGGGACAATGCTCATAAATATTTTTATTTTGATATTAATGACTATGGTTACCATATTAAACCATGATTCATAAACATCATTACTTGAGATGAGACTAAAGTTTTTTAAAAGGGAGGAGGGTCAGATTAAGTAAAAATATTATGTAACAATGCTACAGCTGGTATATGAAAAGGACAATTATCATGAGACTGATACAGGAATGAGAAAGTTTTAGGAAATGCTGGATGGATGGATGGATGGATGGATGGATGGATGGATGGGTAGATGGTATATAGATGGGTGGGTAGATGGATGGGTGGGTGGATGGATGGACAGGAGGAAGAAAGGAAGAAGTAAAAGAATGTAGTAAAGGGGAGAAAAGAGAAAGAAAAATAGGCACTAGCACAAAGTAGGTGCTCAGTAACTATGCTGAATTAACTCATTAGCAAAGAAAGTAGCACAGTGCTGTGGTGAAGAGCCAGGGCCCTGCAACCACACTTCTGGTTCACATCCTGACTCAGCCTCTGCTCGCTCTGGGACCCTGGGCATGTGACAAAGCCTCTCTGTGCCTCAGTTTCCTCATCTGTAAAATGGGATACTAAGAATACCTCCATCAAGGCTGTTGAAGGATGAGTTCCTATATGTAGAATGCTCAGAACACAGCTTGATTCATCCTAAGTGTTTGATAAACATCAGCTAATAGTATGGTGAATAAATTATTGAACCCATCCTAGGACTGGGACAGAAAAAATACCCCAAATCAAACCATTCACTCTTTCGGAAGCAACCTGAAGCTCCTCTGGCCTCCCCAGAAAGTTTTCCAGGAATAGAAGAGAGAAAAGAGGGGAACGAGAGGCCCCACTCCTTATAGGCTCAAAGGAGAAAGGAAGGAGCTGGGCTGTAAGGTAATTGGGAAAAAAGAACTTTAACATGAGTGGGGGTAAAAACAGATAAATTCAGTAGCCAGGCTGTCTCTCCAGATAGCTAAATTCTGTTGAGCTAATTCTGCAAGCTTCAGCTTTTCTTAGCCTCCAAGGAACTTTTGCCTAAATTAGTGCCTGCAATATGCCGAGAAAAAGAAAGGGAAGGTGGAGAGAGGCAGAGAAGGGCTGGGGGCGCCCCCAAAGAAGCAGGGTCTGTTCCATCCAACCCAGTCCTGAACACCAGAAGGGTGAGCATGGGATCCCAAGCCTTTCCTCAAGGCCTAGGCCAGGGGCTGTGGGTCACACCCAAGGCTCACAGCCCACCCTTAGTGCAACCAACATTCTCCCTGCCACATCCCAGCCTCCCAAGCAGCAAGCCCTCAGTTCCTCCATCTACCCACCACCTGTGCCCACCTGTGAGCACCTGCTCCCATCTGCTCCCACCCTCTCGATCAAATGAAACGTTACTAGCTGCTCAGGTGGCTGGTTCCCTGCCCGAGAACCCCAATGTGTATTTATTTCTGGGAATGTGCAGGAAAGAGAAAGCACGCACAATGTATATACTCTACTAATGCAGGGTGACCCGCATGCAGAAAGCAGCATCCCAGCTAGCTGGCTCAGGACTGTGTGGATTCGTGTGCACACACGTTCATATCACTCCCAGCGGCAAACACAGAGATACACAGCACACGGAAATAAACAGTCCCCTTCGCACTGTTTCTGCCAGATGGCAGCGCCTTGGCAATTACCGCGTGTGTCTGCACGTCTGTGCACTTGTTTCTATGCAACATTAACAACAGCTGACATTACTGAGTTCTGTGCCAGGTGCTGTCCTAGGTGCCACATCAACCCCGCAACAGAGGTATTATTATTACCCCTATTTGACCGATGGGGAAACTGAGGCACAGAGGTCAAAACACTTGCCCCAAGATTACACTGCTGGTGAGTGGTAGCGCTGGGATTCAACTCAGGCAGTCTAGCTCGCAAGCCTGCACTCGATGTCACCGTTTTAGGCTGCCAGGATGCTAGGCTCCGTGGGCATGCGCATCACAGTTTACCTGTTCATTCCTGAAATAATGTATTAGCCCCATTTTACAGATGTACACATAAGCAAACTGAGGCACCAAGACATTATATAACTTGCCCAAGGTCACAGCTGGAAGCGGCAGGGCTGGAGTTTGAACCAGGTATTGAAAGGTTAGATCTGAGGCTCTGATGCGCCAGGCAGGTTCCAACTGTAGAAAGGTAAACTCCCAGAATAAAAGGCAAGGGCTGCACAGTGAGCACTCAGTATGAGCAAGCCAAAGTTTTATGACCCCTGGGGGTGAGGAGGGATCCCAAAAGGACCAGACGCCACTGGGGCCTTCAACAAGCTCATCGTGCCAGTGAGGGGCTGAATTTAAACGAGACAGGCACAGACCCAAGCCAGAAACCCTCAGGGAAGGTCCAGAATTGGTGCCCAAGGTCCAGAATTGCAGGCAGTCAAGGTCAAAGCCCAACAACACCCCCTCCCCCACCAACAAGTTACCCCAGGGGCAGAGTGTGCAAACTGGCAACCCATGGGTTTGGCCCACAGATGTGTTTTGTTTGGCCAACGGCAGTGTTTGTTAAAATGTGATTGAGTTGCCAACTTTTAAAAAGCGAATGATTTCATACCAAAAACTCCACATTTCCGCCTGTTGGAAAACATCTTTAAAAAGTCAGGAGATCTGGCAACACTGGGCTCATGTTCCCACATGGGAACTGCTGCTTGGGGCTAAGAAGCAGCTGCCCCCTTTACACGGGACACAGGGCACGTGCTCTCCTGGTCTCCAGAAGATACAGGGGTCAGAGGCATGGGCTTCACAGCCAGATCACCAGGGCTCACTCATTTATGACATCTCATTGTATGATCTTGGGCAAATGAATGCTATGCCTCAATTTCCTCATCTGTAAAAGAGTAGCCACTCCATAGGCCTGGTGCCTGATATCCTAAGCACTCAGTAATGTTAAATAGCACTGCTGCTCCTCAACATCACGCCCAAAGGCTTGAAGCATTGCTTTTATAATAATTAAGAGCTAGCACGTCTAGTACGTGCCATGTGCCTCACACAGCTCTAAGAGTGGTACTTTTATGGATTCACTTGATCTTCCCAAGAAATCCATGAGGCCACTCCTAGATACATGCCCAAGAGAAATTAAAACCTATGTCTATATAAAAACTTGCACAGAGATGCTCATGGCAGCATTATTCACAATAGTCAAGCAGTGGAAGCAACCCAAATGTCCGTGAACTAATAAATGGATAAACAATTGTGATATATCCATATGGTGGAATATTACCCAGCCATGAAAAGGAATAAAATTCTGACACATGCTACAACACAGATGAACCTTGAAAGAAGGTTCATTATGCTAAATGAAAGAAGCCAAACACAAGAGGGTACGTATTTATGATTCCATTTACATGAAATGTTCAACTCTCTCGATACAGAGCAGATTAGTGGTTGTCAGGAGTGGGGGGAGGGAAGAAGGGAGAGTGACTTCTAATGGGTTCCAGGTTTCTTTTGGGGGTGATGGAAATGTTCTGGAATGGGAAAGCAGTGATGGTGCCCAAGCTTGTGAATATCTAACAGTCACTGGAGTGGACACTTTAACAGTGAATTTTATGGTATGTCAATTATATCTCAATTTTTAATTTTTTAAAAAAAGAAACAGCTATAAGGTGTGCTTATTATCTCCATTTTACAGGTGAAAAGTGAGATTACAGATACCTATTTCTCAATATCCTTGTTGATAGTGAAAGTGGAGAAACAAAACAGGTAGTGTGGCTTACACCTGGTGTGACTTATCAGAGCCTTAGGCATCTGAGCTCACAAACCTCACCCAGGCAAATCATTTCCTCTCTCTGGGCTCCAGTCAAAGGCCAGACTGGAATGACTCTTATCTAGATCCCTCTAAGGTCCCCGAGCATCCTACAAGTCCAGGCATTGCAGTGAAGCATTATTTATTCATATCTATAGGGACAGCTGTGGCCATTAATAAATGATGACTTTAACGACCCACAGTGGGAACTGGCCCTCTCCCGGGGCATGGGAAGAAAACATCCTGGGTTTTCCAAGTCCAAGCCCTTCAAGTGGCTGGCTCAGATGTCAGAGCAAGGGGCCTCGGCAGCCCACCTCCTCCCAAGAGGGTCCAGCCAGGCGGGAGGATCCCTTACTCACTAATGGGAAGATTGCCTTACTGGGCTAGAGGAGAGGACCCCCCTCCCTCACCAGAAGGTCCCTGCCATGGGACAACAGGACCCCCCCTCCCTCACAGGATAGAAGACCCCACCCATCCCATTTGGAGCAGTAGGATCTCACTGAGCTGGTGGGGGTTGGGGCCATAGCTTCTCTGCATATGAGCCCCTATAAAGTATGGTCCTTTCTCTGAGGATGGAAGAGTCCTCAAGGGTTCCTCCCATAGGGGGCTCCGAGCCAGCCCCATTCTCAGATGCAGGACCAACTTGCAAATGATGCATTAGAAGCCAGACACAGAGGGAGAGACAGTGGGAAAGAAACAGAGGCACAAACAGTAACACAGGAAGAAAAACAGAGGGAGGGGAGTGGAGGGAGAGGAGGGAAAGAGGGAGAGGAGGGGAAAGTCCTAGGCTGACAGAGCCCCAGAAGGAGGCTGAAGAATGAAAACAAGAACGCTCCAAGCCAGAAGCAAAGAGTCCAGGAAGAAGAGAGGGGACCCAGCAGGGCTCTTCCTTTGAGGACCTTCCCACACAGCAAGGCAGTGCCAGCCCTGCCCAGGAATCTCCATCAGCGGGAGGCTGGGGGCAGCTTCCCCAGCCAGCCAGGAGCCTGCCAGAGCGGCCTCAGCGGAGGAGGAAGCAGGCTGATGAGGCTGGGGGCTGGGCCTGAGAGTGCCAAGCGTCCAGCCAGGTTGCCATGGCCACGGAGACAAAGAGAGAGGCTGATGAGAGACCTGGGACAGTTCCCCAAGAGGGGCCCCAGCCATCTACAGCTCCCAGGGAAGCCCAGCCTCTCTCTAGGACCTGCTTAACCAGGGCTCCAGGCTGTTGGCCAACTGCACATCCAAGGGGAGGCCTGCAGGTCAGGACCTATCCAGCTGCCCAGGCTGGAAAGGGGCAGTGAAAATCATGGCCCAGGCAGGGAAGGCAAAGAGAAAGGTGCCCCCACCCCCTGCCAAGCATCCAGACCCTGTCAGCCAACCCTAAGTACCTAACCTGCCTGAGCCTCAACTTCTTCATCCATTAAATGGGAAGAAGATCCCTCAGCTTGTCCTAGCTCCCAGGGACAAGGAGCTTGTATGGAGCGAACCAAATGTCAGAACAAATGATTAATAATAAAGTTCCCATTCACCCAGGACTTGCTATTAGCCAAGGTCTGCTCAGCACATTCTCTGTCCTAACACAGCATTCCTTCAACTGTGTACGGAAGAACTACTTTCTCCCTTAATTTCTGACCCATTTGAAACTAATGGTTTTGTACAACGCAATAAAAATAAATAATTAGAAAAACAAAGTAAAAAAATAGACAGTAAGCCTAATTTTTTTAGTATTAGACTAAGCTGGCATAAAATTATTCTGCCACAATGCTATAAAAGTCTTCATGTTTACTCTCACCCTCACGACCACCCAGGAAGTAGGTACCAGAGTAGACGTGAGGGTCGGGCTGCAGCATGGTTATGAGTTTAGCAGCCCGGGTTCTACTACCAGTTCTGCCACTTCCTAGCAAAGGACTTCACCCCTCTGTGCCTCAGTTTCCCCATCTGCAATATGGGATGATATTAATGGTGTCTCATAGGGTCTTTTGGTGGGGATTCAACAAGTTAATTGTGTGAAACTCTTTAGAATAATAAAAGATGTATTGAAACCTCATTACACATCAGTTATTACCGTAAAGTATCATCAAATGGCAGGTGGCATTGCTACTGTGATTCTCTATCTCCTTACCCTCACCTACCACCCCCCACTTGATGTGTCAAGTATCTATTGGGTGACAGCCTTACTGTCTGCCACTCCTACAAGAATGCTAGATGAGGGCAGAGGCTCAGGTCCATGCTATCACCTACTAAATACCCAGCTTAGCCTAGAACTGTGCCTGGCACTTGGTGGGTGCCCAAAAATGGCTAGAAGCATGAGTGCAAATCCTGGTTCTGCCATGTACTGGCTATGTGACCTCAAGCAAATGACTCAACCTCTCTGAGCCCTTTTCCTTCTCTGTGGAATGGGACTACAATAATGATGATCTTGCCCATGTGTGCAGAGGTTTGGAAAAGGATGCTCCCTGCAGCACTTCTCAGCACTACATTTGGAAATGTCTGGAGTCATTTTTGGTTGTCATAACTAGGGAAGGGGGTGCTACTGGCATCTATTAGGTAGAGAGGCCAGGGATGCTGCTAAGCACCTTACAATATACAGGACAGCCCCCCACATCAAAGAAGTACACAGCCCAAACTGTCAACAGTGTGGAGATTGAGAACTTCTGATATGGAAGAAAAAGAACCACCTAGATGCCCATCAAGAGGAGAATGGATGCATAAACTCCAGTATAACCATCCTGTAAAATAGTAGGTGCAAGTTAGAAGGAATGAGCTGAAACTGTGTAGAACAACATTAAAAGATCGCCCAGACATGCACAGTCAGTGAACAAAGTCAGCTGCAAAAGGCTAGGTGTCCACAACCATTTACCCTCAGAGAGCAGGTGAGGGATGAAGCGAGAATTCACACCCAGGAGCATGGCTTCAGAGCCTGTAGCTTTAACCACCTGCCCCAGTTTGATGTATTTTATTTAAACAAATGCACACATTTAAAAGCATGTCCTGTTGTTTCCATAGGTCCATATTTATGTATGTCAATGGCATGAACACAGAGGGAAAGACCTGGAAGGCTGCACAGGAGACTAGTAACAAGAGCAACTGAAGGTGGGGGCAGCCAGGAATAGGAAAAAGGGGAGTTACCTCATTTGTGGTAGCTTAATTTTCTACAAGGAAATTCCATTTATATCTGTCATGTAATTAAAAATGAATAGAAAGCCGGCTGGTATGGCTCAGCAATTGAGCATTGACCTTGGATCCAGGAGATCAAGGTTCAATTCCCCGTCAGGGCATATGCCCATGTTGTAGGCTCGATCCTCAGTGGGGGGGGGGGGGGGGGGGGGTGCAGGAGGCAGCCGATCAATGACTCTCTCCTCATTGATGTTGCTATCTCTCTCCCCCTCTTCCTTTCTCTCTCTGAAATCAATAAAGGTTTGTTTGTTTTTTAAATGAATGGAAAATTACAAATGAGCCCTGGCGGGGCAGCTCAGTTAGAGCATCATCCAGATAAGCCAAGGTTTTGGGCTCGATTCCCATTCAGGGCACATACAAGAATCAACCAATGAATGCACAAATAAGTGGAACAACAAATCAATGTTTCTCTCCCCCCCCCCCCAGCCCTTTCTCTCTAAAATCAATAAATACGAATTTTAAAAAGAAAAGATAAATTACAAATGTATATACCACCCTTTAACCCAGAAATTCCATTCCTACAACTGTACAAACTTACAGGTATGAAGTGGCCTGTGTCTGTCATACATCATTTTTAATGGCAAAAGATGGAAACAACCTGTGTCCATCAAGAGGGGACTAGCTTAAAAGAAAACAAAACCACAGTGCATACATCTAATGGAATTCTATGTGCTATTATGAACAACCTCCATGACACGGTGAAAAGGGACAAAGCCAAGTGCAGAAATGTGAGTACAATGAGCCACCACTTACGTAACAAAAGGAACATGAACAGCCGATCTGAAGAGCTCATATGAAACCAGGGCCAGTGGCTGGCTTTGGGAGGAAACTGGAAGATGACTTCTTTTTTTTTTTAAAGATTTTACTTTTTGAGAGCACTTTTAGGTTCACAGGAAAATTGAGCACAAGGTATGGAAATTTCCTTTATGCACCCCATACATGCACAGCCTCCCCCATTGTCAACATCCCCTACCAGAGTAGGACGATTGTTACAATCAGTGACCCTACATGGACACATCATTATCACTCAGAGTCCATAGCTGACATTAGGGTTCACTCTCAGTGGTACATGGTCTATGGGTTTGGACAAATGCGTGATGACCTGCATCCATCATTACAGTATCGTAGAGTCGTTTCACTGCCCTAAAATTTCCCTGTGCTCCATCCCTGGCAACCACTGATCTTTTTACTGTCTATGTCCATAGTTTTGGGGAGCTTGACTTCTCACTCTGCATTATTCATGCTTTTTTCACTTGAGCCATGGGAATGATTACATACAATATATAAATTATAAATGGTATATATATAAGTTTTTCATGTACATACACATATACATATATAGTTACATGTACGCAGTTATACTTTAAAAATTAATTTAAAAGACACATAAGAGCATATACTATATGATTCAATTTTATATGAAGTTCAAAAACAGGCGAAGCTAATATTAAATGACAGAAACCGGAAGAGTGGTTACTTTGGGGGATGCTGACAGGAGGGAACACCCTGTGGGGTGCTGGCAATATTTACTATCTGATGTGGGTAATGGTTATACAGATAAATCATATGTAAAAATTGATCAAGCTGTACACTTAATATTATGAATTTTGCATGCAAGATATGCCTAAAAATTTTAATTAAAACATTTTTATGAATACAAAGGTTTGATCGTGGTGAGGAAGGGATTTCTAGAGAGTCCCCACATTCTATCATCTCCCCCATTCCCAAAAGGACCTCATTGCTAGGGGCCCTGGGAGGGGGCCAAGCTGGGGTTGAGCCCCCCTCCCCATCACCACCCCAAAGAAGCCAAAAGGGAATCAAGCTGGTCTTTGTGGCTGGGTCCAGCAGAGCAGGACAAAGGGCCAAATGACAGTCCCCTGCTCCCCCCAGGACACTGCAGCCCATTCATGTTGGAGACTGGCCATTTCCCCAGGGCTCCAGCAGCCCTCCTCTCCGGAGCTGGGAACAATATCCCCTTTTACCACCCCCTTGTCTCCCACTTCCGCGTTTAATTGCAAGTTCATGGGTATTAAGTGGCCCATACAGCTGACCTAGCTCCCTCTCCCCACCCGCCCCCCAAAAAAGAGGCCCACAGCCCTGTCTCTGTTCGCTGCCTCTGTGTGCCCACTCTCTCAACGACCTCCCCAGAGAGAAAAGAGGAAAAAGCCCTCCTACATCCCCCCTCATCGCCTTCCTCAAACAACTCTGTTCTCACCCAGAAACACCGCCTTGCAAACCAAGCTGCTCTTGGCCCTGGCACAGAGCGTCAGGCCCTGGAACGGTACCCTCTGTTCCGACTTGCCAGACTACTGGCACGCTCACTTTGCACCTCACTGTAACCCCACTTGATGCCTGAGGAAACTGAGACCCAGGGAGGGTCAGTGACAGGCCTGTGGTCCAGCCAGGGCCAATGCTAAGAGCCTCAACACTCCTCCACCTGGATATCCTGACTTTCCCTGAGCTGCCTTCTTGCCCTCCTTTCAAGAGGGTGGCCCAAACCTTTGACCCTTAATTTCTTCTCTAGCTTTGAAATCCCAGGGACAACTCCAAGCTCATCTGATAACCTCTAAGTGTTGGAGAGAGATCACAAAAACCAATTTCCTGCCCTTTACATTAATTCCCTTTTGCCCTCGCCCATGGGATTCCTATGCTGGAATGTCCCCAGGCCTGTCATACCTATCCTGAAAGTCTCTACCTCCTCCAGGGAGCCTTCCAGGTTACAGCAATCAATGACCCCTTCACTGAAAAGCCTCACCTCCCACATTCCTCCACCACCCATTCAAGACTGAGCCAGCTTTAGCAGCACCCTAAATTCTCTCTATGCCACCTCCTGGTCCAAGCCACCACCACCATCCTTTTCCGGTCACTGACAAGCTGACCAGTAGCCACCTAACCAGTCTTGATAGTCCTACAGTCCAGCCTCCATTTTCTGACCTCAGTGGCCTGTTTTAAGCACAGATGAGACACCCTTCTGCCCTGCTTTCTCCACAGCTCCGGCTGCACCTGGAGGAAGTCCCCCTCCTCGCCTCTACCTGCCAGGCCTTGCATGCTGTGCCATGACCTTCCTCCCCTCCACTCCAGCACCTGCCGCATCTCAGACTCACCAAGTTCCTTCCCACCTCCTAGCCTTGGCTCTTGCAGTTTCCTCCTACGAGAACTTGCTTCTCCCAAAGTCACATACCTGGCTCCTGCATATCATCCATGGTTTCACTCCTAGGCCGGGCCTTTCCTGAACACCCAACTGAAGGCAGAACCTCCTCTCCTTCTCCACATCACTCTTCATCACACTCACCACCCTCCCTGCCTTGTCACCATCCTGGCAGGTACGCAAACCTGAAATGGCCCTGCTCACTGTGTTCTTATTTCTCTGCTGCCCCCATTAGAACATCAGTTCCACCAGGGTAGGAATTATTTTCTTTTTTGTTCACTCCTGTGTCCCCAGGACCTAGTACAGCACCTGGCACACAGGAGGCACTCAGTAAAGATTGAGGACTTGAGTAATTCGCCTTTAATTTACATCTAATTCAAGAGCTGGCCCGTATTCTTTACAGTACACAGGTGCTAATAACGTGCTATTGACCAGCTCTGGGGCTACTGACCGGACGAGGCGACACACCTCCCTGCTAAGAAATGCTCCAGAGACCGACCAGGCCAGCTTGTCTGCTGGTGAAGGAATCCTCCACTCTGAAGGTCCAACTTAACCAGGGCACGGCAGAGGCCGACCTTCCCCCCATCAGAATCATCCACTCCCTTTCTGTGTTCTCAGCTGGCACCCCGCTGAATGGTACAACATGATGGTCAAGAGCGGGGCTCTGGCATCGGGTGGTCTGGGTTCAAATCCTCTGCCTTTTGTCATGGACTCCTAAGCTCTTCTAGCTGCGTGAGCCTGGGCAGATTACTGAACCTCTCCACGCCTCAGTTGCTTCTTTTTTCAGGCACCCTACCTCACAGGGTGGTCATAAGGACTAAGCAAGTGACTAACACCAAACTGACATTTCTCAAACTGCAGTGTGCTTTCGAATCAGCCACACAAGCAGATTTAAAAAGCAGATTAAAGCAGATTCTGATATGGTGGATCTGGGGTAGGCCCAAGCTCCCATGTTGACACCACTGGGCCCTGGGGCACACCTGGAGCAGAGCAAGGGAGGGTCTGCAGGGCTTTGGCACGTAATAGGTCCTCAATAAAACTTATCTCCTGCAGTTATTATCTATCATCTGACTAAACTAGATTGTATCTGGTCCTCCTACTAGGGTTAAGTTGGAATCTTTTCAGGTCTGTGCAAGACCCTGTCTTAAATCTGTAAACGTAATAAAATTTTAATTTTGACTTAAAAGAGACAGCAACTATCATTTCTTGAGTCCCCACATACTTTCTTCCATTTAATTCTTAAGACTCTCCTGAATGGTGGATGGAGGGTGGCAGCCGCTTCCTGCCTGGAAGCCCCTCACAACTACCAAATGAGATGTCCCCCATGAGGACACACACACAGGACTGAAGGAGGACACCCCTCTGAAGCCGTGTCCACCTGAGCACACTATCTGTAGCACAAGAGCGACTTCTATAAGCCTTGTAGCACTTCCCTTAATAGCACAGTTCCACTGCCCTGGAGTCTTCGTGTGCTCAACGTATTAGCTGGTTCCAAGTATAATATTTCCAATGCCACCATCTGGGGACCCAGTTTTGTCCTATATGCATTTTGTTAATACAAGACTGGAGGGGTCCTGGTGAACGAGCAGTCCCATTTAGAGAGGAGGAAAAGGAGGCACAGAGAGGTTGACCAGCCTGTCTGGAGCCCCACCGGCGCACGGGCTTCGTCCCCCCTGGCCCCCAAGAGGACCATCAAGGGGCCAGACGAGCTGAAACCCAAGACAGCATTGGCCAGTACGCTGGGCTGTGTGGGAGGGGCAGAGGCTTCTGGAACAAGGAACTACAGCCTCCCCCCGCTGAGCACCTCCAACCACACAGATAGGATCTTGCTCTAATCTGCCTCTGAACCAGGGGCCCCCAGACCCTGCCATAAAGGGGTCCAGGAGGAGCTTTGATGTAGTGGATGATGGAGCCAGCCTGACTCCAAAGCCAGCTGTGGGGGAGGGGAGGACCTTCAAGGCCCCAGACCAGGCCTTCAAAATGGTCTCAACTTCTCTCCAGTCCACTTGGGCCCCCGCACAATTTGCAGACAACTCTTTCACCAAACCCTTTATACTCACGATCTCATCTTAACATCACAAAACCCCTCTGAGGTAGGTACAACAACCACTCCCCATGTTGCAGGGGTGGGGAAACTGAGACACAGACAGCCTAAGTAAGCTGCTCAAGGTCACACAGCAGGAAGTGACAGAGCTAGATTCAAATCTAGGCTTAGCTGACACCAGGGCCTAAACTTATTTATAAGCCCTTTTCCAGTAGAGTGACCAACCGTCCCGGTTTACCTAGGACTGAAGGGCCTCCTGTCATGCAAGACTTTTAGTTTTAAAATCAGGATAGTCCTAAGCAAACCAGGGCAAGTTGCTCACTCTATTTACCACTCTGTCTGTCAATAAGAATGAAAAAGAACAATTATGGTAATAGTAATAGCAGCGAACAGCCCCACCCCGGACCTGCTGATCCAGAGTCTCCATTTTAATTAAATCCCCAAGTGTTCGAATGTACAGTAAAATCTGAGAGATCCTGGTTTAGATCTCAGGATGAGTGGGCAATAGCAGGCCTGTCTGGTTCAGGGCATTCCTATGAACCAAAAGGTGAAAGGCAGAGGGCAGGCCTCTGAGGCCACACTCATGTAAAACGGGACTTCCCAGCATCACAAAGGCCCATCCAGACCCTGAGCATCCTTCCTCCTTCAGGCCCGAAACAGGATCTGAGAAGCCCAGAGCCAGCATACGCAGGAGAAGAGGGAGAAGGGGGATATGAACCCAACAGATTTGCATGGCAGACTCCCCGAGAGCCACACCATCTGGAGCCCCTTTGTGATACAGGGGAGGAAGGACAGTGGAGAGGCAGAGGGCCAGGAATATTTATAAAGTGAGGGCCAGGGGGCAAAGGAGGTGTGTGGGGGAGAGGCAGGGGGCTCCTGTCACCAGGAAACCTGCAGCACTTCACTCTGCCTCCTAACCACCTGCAACAGAGAGGGCCACACACTCCAGTAGCCACTCAGAATCCATGTAAAATCCTCCCTTTCGGCAGCTCCCAGAAATGTGACCTCCTGAAAGCCAAGCCCTAGTCCTGCTCTTGGTATATGTGGTTGTGGAGGGGCTGATGCCTTGCCTCCAGCTCCATCTACAATGACAGACGTGTGACCCAGGCCTGACTAATCAGAGCTCTGGACAGGCAGTGAGGGTCAGGCCAGGGAGCACTGAAATCCAGCTATGACTTAAGCCATTACTCCTGAATCAAGTGAGCCCATAAAAGTTTTTTGTTGTTTGCTTGAGACCCTCTCAGTTGAGGTTAATATATTTGTTAAAGAGCTTCCCACCCTGCGGGGTCACCATCAGTGTGTCCATTATCTCCCCAGGACTGAAGTTCCTTGAGGACACACCCAGTGTTTGATTTAACTCTGTCCCTGATGCCTAGGCGGCCTGATATATAATATTATCTCAGGAGGTAAGTGACAGGAATGGATAGCTCTCCCTTCCTTCACTCTACAAATATTTACTGAGCAGCCTCTATGTGCCAGGTACTATCCTAGGTCTGGGAACAGCAGGGAATGGGAGAAATAAAAATCCCTGCCCTCCAAGGGCTTAAATTCTAGCGCAGGGAGAGTAGACAGTAATCAAACAAGTCAAATACAAGTGCAATGGTGAAGAGGGAGAGGAAGATGGGGTGGAGGTGCAATTTTCAGATGGGGAGGTCAGGGAAGCCACCGAGGAAGTGACAAATCTGAGGAGAGACCTGAAGAGGTAACAAACCACATGACTACCTGGGGAATGCTCTAGACCAAGCAGACAGCAAGTGCAAAGGCCCTGAGGCAGGAATGTGTCGAGTATGGTTGGAGATGTAGTAAGAGAGGTGGACGTGAAGAGTGGGAAGACCAGATACTAAAGGGCCTTCTAGGTCTTCCTTGGGGCCTTGGCATCTACACTGAGTGAAGTGGGAGCCATGGGAGGATTTTAAGCAGAGGAGGAATTCGATCTGACTTACACAGGATTTGTGAAGAGAACCACCTGTCAGGGGCAAGGGTAGAAGCAAGGGACCGGGGAGGAGGAAACTGCAACAGCCCCAGCAGGAGATGATGGTGGCTGAGAACACGGTGGCAGCTGTGGAGGTGAGGAATGGCCAGATTCTGGGTACTTGTTGAAGGTGGAGGCAATTGGATTTCCTGATAGTTTGGATGAGAATATAAGAGGAAGGGGCAGAGTCAAGATGGCTCTGAGCAAGCAGAAGGACGGAGGGGCCGTTAACCAGACAGAAGGGAGCAAGAGAGGGAAAAGCTGGAGAAGATGGAGCGTCTGCGATGCCCACTAGACACCCAAGGAGAGATGCCCAGTCATCATCTGGTCACAGACACCTGGAGGTCAGGGCAAAGGTCAGTGCAGGAAATATAAATTTGGGGAGTGTCGGCAAAGGAATGGCATTTAAAGTGATTGAACACGGAGTGGTGATAAAATGAGGGAGGGAGAGAGAAGAAATTGCCCCCATCTCCCTGTCACAGGGCTCCCATTGCCACCAGCCTCCTGGAATATGTGCTGGGGAAAGGGGTGAGAAGGAGACAGAGCAATTCAGCGCCTTCTTCTGGAATGCTTGCTGCACACAAAGGAGTTCCCCATCTACCATCTCCCCACCCCCTTCCCAGCTCCACTGTCACCCAGCTGAGAAACTGAGGCTCAGAGGGGGACACGGCTGACTCAAGGTGATCTGAAGACCAACTCAGCTGGCTGAGCTGCTCAAACCAGGCCCCGGGCTGTGGACACGACACACTGCTGCCAAACACAGCTTTGCATGAGCAGAAACAAAGAGAACCCCCCTCTCCACCCCACCTGCCATGGCTGCCAGCACAGAGGACGTGACAGTGGGACAAAAACCTGACACATGAGGAGGGGGCTGAGAAAGCGTCTTGGCCGAGGCATCCTAGTGACCAGCAGACTGGCATTAAGCTGGGGAGCCAGGAGAGGCAGCCAGCACCAAACTTAGGACTGGGTCTCCTGAGTCTCCCCCTCTTCAACTTGCAGGCCGGCTCAGAACCTAAAACTCCACCTCCCTCCCCCAGGGATAAGGCATCCTGCTCCCACCTTGGTTTCGACACCTCTCCAAGCCTCAATTTCCTTGTCTGTATGACGGGCGGCAAATACAGAAACATCTGTGATTTGTTTTGTCATAGCAGCTAATCTGTGTTGAGCTCTTACAATGTATGTGCGAGACACTGACCTAGCCCAGGGGTTTCAACCAGATAATTGTTACAGGGCTGCCCTCGGCACTAAAGGATGTTTAGCAACATCTCTGGCTTCTACCCATTAGATGCCTGTAGCATCCTTCCTCCCCAGTTACAACCACCAAAAATGTCTGCAGATAGCCCTGGCCAGGTAGCTCAGCTGGTTGGAGTGTCAACCTGCACATAGGTTACGGTTCGATCCCTGGTCAGACACATATGGGAGGAACCGAAGGATGTATCTCTCACATCAACGTTTCTCTCTCTCTCTCTTTCTCTCCCCCTCTCTCCCTCTCTCTCTAAAATCAGTAAAAACCTATCCTCAGGTGAGGATTTTAAAAAAATGTCTGCAGATAGTGCCAAAATCCCCTGGGGGGCAAAAACTGCCCTCAAATGAACTGCTCTAGGCGCAGTTCTACACCAATCAGGACATCAGCTCCATGAGGGCAAAGGTCTTTGTCCCTTTGTGAAATCTGGGCCCCAAATTTAAATTAAGGTGCCTGGTTTCAGAATCTTGCTCAACCAGCCCACTATCCTGATTCTCAAAGGACTGTGGGAGGGTTTATATGACCCAATATTATACACAGGTCTGCCACACAGTGGGTGAGAAGCCAGTAAGAGTCTTTTATTTAAAGTTCATCTTAACTTGAAATATAGTATGTTAATTATAACTAATGAAATAATTTAGAAAAATATAAAGATAAATATCGTTCTCTACACCCCTCTCCATTCTCAGCCTAAGGCCACCAATGTTAAATTAATACCCTGGTGTGCATCGCACGGTGCCTTTCTCAACATTCATAAAACCTACCAAGAGAGTCTTTTTGTTGTTATTTTTCTACGAAATTGGGATCACACCTTACATTTGACTTGTAACTTAACCTTTCTTGCTTAACAGTGTAGCACACGCAGCCTTTCCCATCAAGAGATGAGATCAACTTCATTCCTTTAAATAGCTGCCTGATGGCCCAGCATGTGAATGAACAACAATCTTAGACTTTTCTCTGTTAATGAATTAAATACCCATGTGGTTTCCTTTTTTTTTTTTCTTTTTCTTTTTTTTTCTTTTTGGCTGAACCGAGCTGGAATAAACATCTTTGTAACTTACATCTTTACATACTTTTTTTTCTTGGTTCTACAGAAGAAATTCCCAAAGGAACTGAATCAAAGGGTACTGTGGTTTTTTATTTTTAAATTGCCAGGCTATTTTTCCCAAAAGACAGCAGTCATTAACACTCCCACCAGCAACATATGAAACTGCCTGCTTCCCATCAGCTATGCCAGCACTGGGTATTATCACTTTTTGTGTGTGTGTGAGGTAGTGTAATGCTATGGAAGGTCATGTTGACTGATATGGCTACCCAGCAGAAATGTGGCTCTATATTCTCATTCCACAGAACCAATTCAAGAGCATCCTGCACCCAGATGAGGATAGAAGGTTGTGAGGGAGCAGGCTGAACATCTACGGGGTCCTGAGAAACCTTCCTCCGAAGCCCCTCCCCATCCTCACAAGCTGACTCCTGAGCCTGCACCATCCTCATTTCTGAAATGGATTTCACACCCAGACATAACAAAGTTGCCTTTGTCACCAGAAAAGAGGGAGCAACTGTTGCCAGAACATTCTGGGTTCTGTTCATTCAAATCTCCATGTGTAGGGAGCAGGAGGGGAGGGGGGGAAACAGGATGCTTCCCACTCTGGGGCTGACCGCAGGGGTAGACGCCTTGGGAAGAGCTGGAGCAGCCCCAAACTCCCTGTCATTCACTCACTGGTTCATTCCACAAATATTTGCTGAGCACTTACAATGTACCAGGCACTCCAGGAAGCATGTTACATTTATCACCTCATGCAATTCATTCCCACAGCCCCATAAGAGAGGTAAGTAACATCATTAACCCCATTTTGCAGATGAGAAAACTGAGGGCTCAATGGGATCAAACCAAGACCCAAGGCCACATGGCTAATACACAGAAGCACTAAAAAGGTGCAATTAATGAACTTCTAACCACCTGCACCACATCCCAGACCCCAGCTGCCATGTTGTTCCCCAAGGGCCACCAGGGCAGCCTCCTCCCTCTGTCTCCACCCTGGCCCTCCTACAATCCATTCTCCACTGGCAGCTAGAAGGATCCCGCAGAAACTAAGTCAGATTGTCCCTCCTCTGCTCAAAAGCTCCAAGGGTAACCATCTAACTCAGACTCAAATGCAGAGTCCTAATGATGGTCTACAGGCCCTGCACAATCTTCCCACCAGCCTCCCCACCCCTGCTGTTACTTCCCTGACTTCACCTCAGAATCATCTAGAAAGAGCAGAGCCCAGATTCAAATTCAGGCTGTGTGGCATGAAAGAAAACAAAACTCACACAACACAGCGAAGTCTTCAATAAGAGAGAAGGATGCTGTATGACTCTGGGCAGGTTACTGAACCTTTCTGAGCCTCTGTTTCCTCATCTATAAAATAGGCAACATAGAAATGCCTTCCCCATCAGGTTCCTGGAAGGCTACATTGCTTGGGACATGTTCACTGAGCACAGAACCTCACACATGTGGACACTGGTGTTACTAGATCTGTGGAAAGAGCTGAAATTATCAGAGATGGCCTCCTGAGAAGGCAGGATATGAGCAAAGCTTTGAAGGCAGGAACTGGAAAAGCTGTGAGGCAATGCAGTAGGCCAGGTGACAAGGGGGTTCTCCTGGGACCCCAGACTTGGACAAAGTCAAAGGCTTCCAGTCTGGGATGGAGGTACCAACACAGAGAGGAGATGCTCCCACTTGGCTCCCCACCCTTCTTCTAGTCCCAGCACCCTGGGATCTTCCTTTCAGAAACCACTGCCATATGCCCCACTGGGCCGCTCCGTCAGGCCTGGCCAGGTAGGGTCTCAGTGACTAGGTTCAGGAACGAGAGCATGACCTAAGGCAGCCAATCAGAGCTCATTCCAGGACAACAGAACAGACCCTCCCTTAACATGAACAAGCAATTCCCATCTTTGCTGAAGCACTTTGGGCTGGATTTCCTGTCACCTGCAACCAAAGACTCCTGACAATCAGCTCTTGCTAACCTCATCAGCAACAGCAGTGCTATTGTTGTTGTTATTATTATTTTTAAACCTTCCATATTTGAGAGAAAGCAGGAGACAGGTCTCCGCTAGGCTGCACAAGCACAGGAAGACACCAGGCCTGACCATGATGGTCTTGGAGTCCTGCAGTCCAAAAAAGGCCCCAGACCAAACTGAGGACTATCTCACACCATTGTAGGAACCCACTGCTTCCTCTCTGGGGTCTGCACCCCAGGGTCTACCAAAAGAGCATAAGCACAGAACAAGATTCAGGAAATACAACAGGCAAATGTGGGAACCTCCAGTTCTATAGCTGATGTTGGAAAAAGAAAAGACAGTGATTGCCCACAGGCCACAGGAAGTGGAATTTGGGGTAACAAATCACCCTTTCTAAGGGAGAACCACCTCCTCCTCCTCCACCCATCTCAGAGAATTGTAGGACCACCCACATACTGAAACACACATCTCAAACTCAAATGCCTGCCAGTCCAGGCAGGTAAAGGGGTAGGGGAACTAGATGGGTGTCCTTTGTAATAAAGTCATATCCTTTTCAAAGAAAAGCACTTTTTTGCTTATTAAACACAATTTTTCTTATTAAACATCTTTTTCCCAAAGAGCAACCTTCCACCTCTACTTTTCCTAAGACGGGTCACTGTTGGTCTGGCTTTCAGTTTTCTATTTGAAGAACCCTTGTCCACTGTCACCTAACTCTACTACTTTAAAAAAAAAAAAAAAAAGGCAGGATGAGCACAATGATAAATGACAATCAACATTTGGTTTCAATGTCAGGGATAATAGGGAAGGGTGAGGACTGTGGCAAACTAAAGATTGCAGACCTTGTATAAAAAAGGCAGCCACAATTCAGCTTCAGCCATGTATTTACCTGTAGGAATGCAAGCTTGATGTGGATAAATCTTTGGGTTATTTAAGAAGGCAGAAATGTAGACTTTTGTATGAAATTTCTTTTATATGAATTTCAAATTTTTCAATGTTGACAATAAAAAATTTTGAAAACACTGTACAGGCCTTGACGAAACCTACTTATGGGCCTGAGCTGCTGGCCTGAGGACCCCAGTTTGGAACCCATGGTGCTATGGTCTCATGGACCATGAATAATAGTAACACACACACACAAACACACACACAAACACATACACACACACACACCACTTATGGTCACTGAAATCAAAGAATCTGGCAACAACATTTCCCAGAGGCACATGAATCCTCTGGGCCACAGGATTCCTCGGACTCATCTGGACATGACTTAAATCCTCTATCTGTCCTCCAAGGCATCTTAGCTATTGGATAAAAGCAGGACATCATGTGACAGGAGTCAGAAACCCTACAACCAAGTTCCATCTCAGTCACAAACTCACTTGGTAAGCCTCATCCAAGTCACCAATGGCTCAGAGCCTCTGTTTCCCCTTCTGGATGAATAGGTGAGATGATGTCTTAGTCTCTTGCAGTTCTGACAACCTGATTCTAGGATTCCAGTTGGTAATGATTAATTTTGATTAGTAAAGACCAAAAAGTCCGAAGCCAAGATCTTTTCAGCCCTCAGTTACAAAATCAATTAAAAAACTGGCAACTTGAACACAAATATACATGGTCTGTAATTTTGCAAAACTGAAAACCATATAAATGCCCAATATAAGAGGAATAGTTAAATAATTATTATTATTATAAATAATACATATGGAGCATTTACTATGTGCCAAGTATTGTTCTGAGAGCTTTATAGATCTGAATTCATCCATTTCCCCCATCAATCTAAGAGGTAGGCACTCATTTTTGGAAATGAGGAAACTGAGGCACACACAGATAAAGCAGCTTGCCCACAATCACACAGTCAATAAGAAGCCAGGATTCAACCTGGACCAAGGGAACCAGAGCCCCCACATTCTGTTATGAAGCCATCAGGGGTTTGGTGATGAAAGGGGCTTGTAGTAACATGAGGAAGGTCACAGAAGGGACAAGAGAAGCAAGAAATACTATCATGCGCAGTGTGATCACACCTAGGCTAAGACAAAATGCGCACCGAAAGGTGAAACGGCAGTTTGGAAGGGTGAGATCATTTTACTCATCTTTATTTTCCAAATGTCCTACAATGAACACAGTGACAGCAAACACAGCTAGTGCGTGGCAGGCGTCCCTAGGAGCCAGCACCATGCCCAGTACTTACTTCACTCCACCTGAACAAGGGGCCTCCTAGAGAGCAGAAGCGCGAGCACGCGCGCACACACACACACACCCCGGGGCCAGGCGCACCGGTGTGCACTCGATAAAATGTATGGAAGACAAGAACAAGCCTGTGGGGTGGGAACAGAGATTTCCCCATTTATAACTAAGGAAACTGAGGCCTAAGAGTCAATTGCGCAAGGTCATGGAGCTGGTAAGTGGTGGCCTGGGACAAGCATTGTCAAGCCACATCTTAGGGGAGAGTTTCCACCAGCAGCACCAGGGTAAAAATTACAGATGGTCAAAATCACTAAAGAGACAGGCAACTAAATATGATGTGTGATCCAGGATTGGACTCTGCACTGGGATGGGAATGGGGGTGGTGGGAAAGAGCATAAAGGACATTTTGGGAGAAATAGACTGTGGATATAGACTGTGGATTGTATAATTTAGTATCAATGTTAAATTTCCTGATTTTGTGTATTGTACTGTGGTCATGTAAGAGAATATCCATGGTCTTAGGAGATATATGCTGAATTATTTAGGGACCTCACGTCTACAATTTCTCTCAAGTGAATCAAAGTAATAAAAATAATAGTGTGTGTGTGTGTGTGTGTGTGTGTGTGTGTAGGGGAGATGGGGAGAAGGCAAGTAGTAGGGGTGATAAAGCAAACGTAGCCAGTGATTCCGAGTGCAGAGCACACAGGGGTGCTCTATATTCATGAAATGCCAAAACCAAAAGTTACCCAAAAATTAACTTTAAAAATGTATTGAATTGCCCATAAATACAGTATACTGGGGTTTTGTGTCTAGACGCCTATATGTACGTGGACTGTATGACGCATAGAGCCGGGAACATGCGCAAAACATTTTCCCCTACTTGGTTCCATAAGAGAGCGCCTGTAGCTGAACGGGGAAAAGGAAATGTGCTTTGACACACACTCCCCCACTGTATTTATGACCTTTGTGATGAAGGGCAAATAAATCTTAAAAACCACCCAATCAACAGCCTGGCCGGCCAACAGCTAGTGGCTGGGACCACACAGAGCTCCCTATGCCCTCTCTGTGTGGTAAGGGCAAGAGGCCAAGGTGGCCAGTCTGCAGCCGCTCCCCACACTGGGGTCCACGCTCCCCAAAATCAAGAACCAGGAGAAAGTGACAGGAACCAGGAGAGTCTCTCACAGCATGCGCTCCTTTCACTCACTCATCCTTTGACCAATACTAACAGAACACCCAGAATGTGCTAGGTGCTGGGGATTTGTCAGTGAATCCAGCAGACCAGGGTCCTGACCTCATGTGACTTACAGTCTAATGGAGGAGACAGACACTAAATAAGTAAACGGGATAATTTCAGAGAGTGACAAGTACCAAGAAGAACAGGCGTGGTGATGTAAGAATGTGACTAGAAGGCTCTCTGAGGAAGTAACACTCAAAGATAGGGAGGGGCACCTGATGCAAAGCACAAAAGCACAGTTAAAGGTGTTGTGGGCAAGAGGAACAGCAAATGAAAAGGCTCAGAGGCTGGAACCAGCCTAGTACCATTCAAGGACAAAAAGAAAGCATGATTAGCACTGGGACAGATGAAGTTGGTGTGGTGAGCAGATGAGGAACTAAGGTACAGAAAATGAAAGCTCCTTGCCCAGGGCCACACAGCCCCTGAGGGGTAGACAGTGTGGGCCAGACTCTGGGCGCTTGAGCATGACACCACACTGCAGAAAATTCTCCTGCGCCGAATTCCCTCAGCCCACACTCACTCACACGCCTTTGGCTATGTTAGAAAACATCAGACTATCACAGTCTCAGGTCCCCAAAAGTCTGCACAAAAATGCTTAGCAGTTATATAAATCAAGATAATCGCATTTCATAAGAAAACATAAACATGTATATAGAAGAGAAAAAACATTTTTTCATTCAACGAGTATTTAATGAGCACCTACTATGTGCCAGGCATTGTTCTTGGTGCCACAGAGACAATGTGAATATAAAACAACGCAAGGAAAAGGAGCTAGGAAGTGGGGAGCTGGGGGTGAGGCACAATTTTGAATGGTGGGGGAGGGGTCAGAGAAGACTTGTCAAAAACAGGACATTTGAGCAAAGGTCTGAAGGAGGGAGCCATGGGGATACTGGAAGAAGAACATTCCAGAAAGAGCAAACAGGAAGACTGTGAGGCAGGAGCACGTTTGATGCATTTGAAAAAGGGCAAAGGTGGCTGAGAGGGAGTGAGGGAAGGAGTAAGAGCAAGAGGAGATGACAGAATTAGATAGGAGGGCCGACTGCACAACTTTGTGAATACACTCAAACCTCTGGATCACACACTGAGACAGCCAGGCTTATGGTGTGTACATCATATCTCAACTAAAAACAATCATATGAGAAAAAAGAATAATAAAGGAGACCGGTGAAGCAATGGAGGCAGACCTTCTAAGACCTTGTAGGTCATTCTAAGGAAGGGCTTTGCTTTTACTCAGGGAGGTGGGAGCCACGGGAGGGCTTTGAGCAGGGCAGTGGCATGAGCTGCCTTAAGCGTTAGCTGGATCCCTCTGGCTGTGTATGGAGACCAGAATGTGGGAGGTAAGGGGACAGCAGAGGAGGTTACTGGAACAGCCCTGGCCATTTCCCAACCGTGTGTCCATAGTCAAGCCACTTGACTTCTCTGTGCCAGTTTTCTTCACCTGTGAAGTAGGTCTGAAAAAGACAGTCACAGGATAGAGGTGAGAGCTAATATCGTGTGAAGTGTTGTTATAATGGCTATGAGTGGAGGGTGGAGTCGAGGGTGCCATCAAACAGTTTTTAATCATGCAAATTAGTTTCCTGAACTGAAAACAAGGGGTGCCTTCCTCCTTCACAGGAAGCAGGGACCCACATCAACGGCCCTTCCAACCAGGGGCCACCAGCACAACCTGTCCATGCCAGGCCACAAACAGGGGCCCAAATTCCTCTCCAGGTGTGGTCAGCTCAGATACAGTATTCACAGGGAGGCTAAGACTCAGACAGGGGACAGAGATGGCCCTGGGTCACACAGCAGCTTGGCAGCAAACCAGGAGTAGTGTGGTCCTCCCTCCTGGATGGATGTCCAGGCTGTAGGCAGGAGGTGGCTACTAGGCCCTTGGGAAGGCCACTGTGTAGTCCTGATTTTTAGATCATCAATTAGACCATGCTACACCCATGCTGGAAACCCTCCAGGGGCTCCTCACCCCACTAATAAAACCCAAACTACCCATCAGGCATATGAGACCCATGCCAACCTCATCTCTCCCTGCCTCAGGGCCCTTGCACATGCTATTCCATCTACCTGAACACACTTCTCTCAACTCTTTCCATAGCTGGCTCATTCTCTACCTCAGGACTCAGATAAGATGCTGCCTCCTGAGAGAGGCCTTCCTTGGCCACTCCACCTCAATAGATGCCTCCACTCCTATATTCGACATGTCTCCATTTTACTTCCTTCTTGGTAAATCTATTCCCCTACTGTGTGGACTTGAGCAAATTACTCAACCTCTCTGGGCCTTAGTTTCCCCATCTGCAAAACAGGTACAATGATGATACCCATTTTTACCTCAGAGGGCTGTTGCAAGGGCTCAAAGAGATAATCCACACAAAGCACTTAGCACAGTGCCTGGCACAAGTAGGGCCTCAGTGGATTATGTTATTATTACACCTCCTGTCACATTCTCAAGTGATCTCTTTGTAATATCTGAATATTCCATGGGGGTAGGGACTTTGTCTATCTTGTCCTAGCCACATGCCAGGACCTAGCCCAGTACATATTTAATGTCCATTTATTGAATGAATAAGTTAATTCATGAATGAAAAGTATTAACTGCCCACACCCTGCTCTGACCCTGACCTTGCTTCCTCCTGAGAGCAGCTCCTTACAAAAGCCACCCACCCTCCCCTGCAAGGCAGAAAGTACAAGACTCCAGATCCTGGTGGCCAATGCCACCTGCTTCCACCAGCCTTCATGGCCCTAGTTCTGCCAGCCTGAAATAGCCTCGCCTCCCCTGGCCCACAATCAAGGGATCTTCTGTCAGTTCCACCCTGGGGAAGGAACCAGGAGGGTAAACACAGATTGAGTGTCTGACCGCAAGACAAAAGAAGGGTGGGCAGATCTCCTTCTGGTCCTCAAGGAGCCAAGAAAATAAACTTAAAAATCCACATAGGGCTGGGAGGCTAGAGGGCTTCCCTTCTTCCTGGGGGCTTCCTCTCGGAGAACAGGTACTGGGGTGAGACTGACCTTGGCTCTGCGCTCAGCTGTGCCAGGCACATAGATGACTGCACTCACTCCTTGCAGCAACCCTGTGAGGGCTACAATCATCTCCATTGTGCAGATGGAGAAACTAGGGCTAAGAGAGGCAAAAGGACTTGCCCAAGGTCACACAAGGGCAGGTATTCGAACTCAGGCCACGAACCATGTTCTTAGCCATGAACCCAAGACTCATTACTGAGTGAAACAAACAAACTGTATCATGCTAATTATGTAAACATGTAAATATATTTGGTTGTCCTAACTGGAGGAAGGGGGTGCTATTGGTATCTAGTGGGTAGAGGCCACAGATGCTCTTAAACATCCTACAATGCATAGGACAGCCTGCCACAACAAAGAATGATCCCAACCCAGCATGTCAATAGTGCTGAGGGTTGAAACATGGAAGGACTAAGGCCAGGCCAGCTGCTAAGGTGAAAACACAAATCCCCAGAGAAGGATATGGGCCACCCAAGCCCTCTCCCCAGAACTTTCGGGATGGAACCCTGAACAGCTGCAGGGCTACCACCCTTGACCAGAGTTCACTTCTCTCTGGGAAACACAACTTCTTCAGTGGGTCACTCTGGGGGGGGTCCCACCTGCAAAACAAGGAGACTCAGCTCCCCTGGCTTGCTCTCAAGCTATCTCCTAAACTCTGAAGCTAGAATCAGCTCTGACCTCACCCTGTGTCTGGGGAACAAGGCCTGTGGGACACAGCATGTCAATTTGAGGATCAGCCCATCCTGATCACCCACCTCCAGTCAGGGTTCCAGCCAGAAAGCCTGTGTCTGTTGAAAAAAGGGAGAAAAATCACAAAAATCTGAAAGGTAAGCTCTGAAGCCTGGAGTGGTCTGCTTCAAAGACTTAACTCTTGCAAAAGCTTTAAGAGAGGGGCTGTGAAGCAATGAGGATGTGGGTTCCTTGATCTGAGGGAGTAGCCCCATTTCAACAGGTCTTCCACTCACTGAATTGATAAAGGGGACACTCTGTAAGAAACGGATGCCCTGGACCCTCCAAAAGCCAGGAACACCAACCCCATACATCTCTTTAAGTAACAGATAAATGGTTACCGAGGGCAAACACCAGGGTAACAGTGAATGGGTATCCAGTATGCTCATTTGAAGAAAACTCATTTAAATGCATGAGTTTTAGTATCTCCACTGGGTCATCCTTAAGGACAAGAATCACACTGGCCCTGTTGATGGCTCTATTTTCCTGGCCTAGAACACTGTCTGGAACATACAGCAGGTGCTCCTTAAATACCAGCACACTGAGAAAAACAACCTAATTTCTTTATGTTTTTAACTTTTCATAGCTCCGTTTGCTATACACAAAAAAGAGGCCCATCTAACTCTTGCTGACACAGGGTTTTATCATCTAAAGATTTTCACTGACGTTCAGCCCAATACAAAGTGGACTGGTCCAGGCTTTCCAGTATCCTAAAGCTCAGATAATATGGACCTTTTGGCTTAATTCTTGCCCACCTGGGCAGTCCAAAGGTCTCACAAAGGCACTAATCTTGGACATAAACACAGCATCAGATCTGGGCTGTGGTAAAGAATGTGGGCTATGCAGCCAGACTACCTGGGTTCAAATCCCAGCTCTGTCAGGCAGTGTGATCTTGGGAAACTGACCTAGCCTCTCTGTGCCTTCATTTCCTCTTTAAGATGGGAAGCACAACAACACCTGGAAATTCTGAGTTGATGCACAGAGACTACTTTACACAGGGCTTGCAAACATTTAGCACTATATAAGTGTTAGCAAATTATTATTACTATTGCTGTTGCATTAACCTAATAGTCATGCTGAAAATGCAGTTCTTTCTGCTGGAGTTTTGTAAAAACTGCATTCACATGCATATACATAATTTTCTATGAAAAGGGCATAACAAACAGGATTTCTTAGTGCATTTTTTCCCTTTTTTATCTTCCTGCTTGCTTTTCTCCCCAAGATACACATCTGTCCAGCCTTTTCTCCAAACTCCAGTAATGTTTTACATACAATGTCCATGTGTGTATTACGATTATTATTTTCCCAAAGTGGGACTGTATTATACACACTTTTTTGCATCCTACTTTTTGCAAAACAACCTCATGAGAATCCCCCAAGTCACTGGGTAGGTCATTCGTTTCAGTGACTGCAGAATGAAAAATGTGCCCCCCAACCCCCATTCTCCAGCACTGCTCCCTAGTGTCAGACTAGGAGCACGGAACATTAAAAAAAAAAAATAGTGACAACACAAAACCACAGTTTCTTGTTTTGGCAAGCAGAGCTCCAATGAGAAGAAAAGCTTTGGGCTCCCACCCCCAAAAAGCAGAACCACAGAAAGTATTCTGGAAGCTTTCTGTTCACACCCTTGATCCTCAGGGACCCTGGCCCAGCCCAGCCAATGGGGCAGACTCTGGGTGCCTGAGAGTGACAGGTCTCTGTCCTCAGCCAAGGGGAACCCTTCAGAAGGCTGCTGACCAACTCCCATCCACCCAGTGTCCCCTTCTCATCCCACACTGCCCAGCTGGCACACCCATCACAGGGTCTATTGGCACCTGCCCCTGAGGTCTCCCTTCTTGCAGGAAGGGACCCCAAACCAATCCAACCAAGTACCAGGTGGGCCCAAGGCTCGCTCAGAATCCTCTTTAAGGGGCAAGACTTTGAGCCCCAAACCAACAACCTCATTTGCCCTCCCTACTGTTGCACATCCGAAAAAAAAGCCCACCACAGCTTTCTGAACACCTACTGTGTGCCTGGCATAGTTCAAGAGCTTTAACCTCAGGTTCATTCAAGGTTTACAACACTCCTATGATGCACATACTATGCCCATTGTACAGATGAAGAAACTAAGGCAAGCACAGGTGGTGACCTCCTCAGTCGGTGAGATAAAGCCAGGATTTGAACACCAGCAACCCGGCTCCAGAGCCCCACACTCAACCCTCATGCCATGAACAGACACAGAGCACAGAGAAGGAACCCGGCAGCCTGACATTTCCAGTCTTCTACAGTTCTGTAGAAAAGGAGTTACAGAGGGGAAGTAGCTGGAAGAAGCAGAAGCTGAGGGCCGGGGTCACGCAGACCTGGGTTCGAATTCAAGTTTTGCCACCTTAATAAATCATATATCAAACCCTTTATAAGCCAGTGGCAGCTAAGTGGCTAGGGACATGAGTTCTGGGGTTGGCAGCCTGGGATCAAATGCCGGCAATGCTGCCTACATGACCCACGGAAGCTCACTTAAACTATCTCTGCCTCGGCTTCCTCCTCTAGGGATCACAACAGCACTCCCTTCCCAGAGATTTTGGGAAGTTCAAATGAGTTGACACATGCCAAGCACTTAGAACAGTAAATGATGAATCAGTGTCGGCACCTATGCAGCGATGACTATCATTGTTATTATCGTTATCAATACTGACCAAGAGCACACGGGGAGCACTCAACACAGCTGGCACTTCCAAATTCTGAGATCCAATGTCCAGGGCAATTTCTCTCAAAACCCCTGTGCTGTCTCCAGAGAGATCCAGCATCTCTACCGGAGAGCTGTCCTTGCCTTTCCATGACTCAAATAAACACAAACAAAAGAGGACAACAAAGTAGTCAGTCCCCTTGGAGATGGAGAAGGGGATGCAATCCAGTTCCTAAAGGAAGTGGGAAAAGATGGGGAGATTCTGGAGGAAACACAGTCCCAGGCCCGGAACCCAACAAAGCCACTGGTTCCTGTGGCCAGAGTTTACTTGGTCAAAACGAAATTCACTCAGAGTCCCGGTCCTCCTTTCTGTGCTGACACGGATCTCACTTTCTCCAGGCAGCCCTCCCTGATGACCCCTGTTCTCTGGATGCTGGAATCCTATAACCATAATCACCTGCACTGTTTAACTATCATATAACATAATAATTAATGATAACTAACACTTATATACCTTACTGCCTGCCAGGCACTGTTCTAAGTGCTTTATATATATTTATATAACTCATCCTCTTAAAAACCCTATTAAGATAAGATCTATTATCATCCCCCACTTACAGAGGAGAAAAGTGAGGCTCAGAAAGGTTAAGCCACTTGCCTAAGGTCACAGAGCCCCAGGACTTGACCCCAAGTGGTCTAGCTCCAGAGCCCAGCCTTGTACTTGGATTTTTGTAAATCCCCATTTTGCCACCCTCCTTGAGACTGTCCTTTCCCTGAGGGCAGGAAGCTAAACCTGGCTCTTCTGCACCTCCCACAATACTCAGTCTACACAAAGGCTTCATTTCTACTGACAATGGAAGATTAAAACCAGGGACACACAGAGGCCAGGGCAGCCCTTCAAGGCCTGTCTCTGACACATGGAATTAAAAGCAGGGAAGGATTACTGAGCATTCTTCCATTCTCCTGAGCCAGGAGGCTGGGGGAAAAAATCCCTTAGCAAGTATAAAAGCTGGGAGGAGAGAGTGGGAAGACAGAAGAGAATCACAACCTGCAGGCTGCCAGCCTCGCTGCTGCGTGGAAAGCCTTGGTAATTAGCTGTTCCTGAAGCTCTGAGCTCTGGGTTTTCTAAACGAAAAGGCCTTGGGTTGTTTAGGGGCTGTTTCTGATGGAGCAAAACGAGAGAGGCCTCCTGCAGCTCACAAACAAGGTATGGCTGGTCAGGTTACACAATCAGTCCATTTCTGACACCAGCTTGGTGACACCCAAAAGGACAAGGCAGAAAGGAAGCCTGGATTCCCTTCCCCTCATTTTATAGGTGGGGAAACTGAGGCCAGGACAGGTGACATGACTGGTCCAAGATATCAAAGTTGGAACAGCTCATCTCAGAATTGACAGGTCAATTCAAAAAAAATTTTTTTGATGAATTCAGCAAATTAAAAGTGCCAAGGAGATCATGTGAAAGTAGAGAAATCTTTTTTCCCTCTATTTCTTTAATAATAAGAATGGTTGATTCCAATCAATTTCCATTATTCCAGCTTCCTCAGACTCTACATGTGGACAATGTAAAACCACAGTTAACCCACACGCATTCTATATCTGCACCATGCCATCTAGGGCAAGGGCTTTCTTTCCCATTAACAGAAAAATTGCTTTCCTCTCTCCCTTCCATACTGACGAGCAGGGAGCGGCTCAGAAGGAGAAGTGAGGAGTTCCCTAGAATTTGACATTGCTCAGAGATGGCAGGGCTGTCTACATCTTTAATTCAGAAACTGCCAGCCTCAAACTGAGCAGATTCTTTTTTTTAACTGTGAGAGAGGGAGAGATGGGGGGAGGATGCTAACCCTGCCTTATTCTCACAGGCCTTTCTAGAAAGGTCCTTTAGCCAAATGGTTTTCAATGCCTCTGTACAACTTGCCCCCCTCTCCCCCCACCCCAAACACACACAACCTCTTTTCACAGAGAAAAGGGCTCTCTCCTCCCTGAGTTGGAAACTCGGACCTCACACAGCACAGCCTCAGCTACATCCCCAAGCTTCTAGGGACCCCAGAGGATGCCAGTGTCTCCTCCCCCTCTTGCCCCTAGAGACTGGAAGCTGCAGAGCCTGGCTCTGAGGTCTCTAAAGAAAACACCACTGCCCCCACCAGCCCCCTTCCTGAACCAGGATTAAAAGACTTCCTAGAGCAGAGAAGGGAGTAAATGAGGTCCCAGCAGGAGGCAGGAAGATTAAAGCCCTGGAGTCTCCTAACTTCCAGAAAGGCTTGGCCCCGTCCCACCCCCTCCACCCGGTAGCCACTTTTCTCACTTCCTAGGAGAGCAAGGAAGCAGCCCCTTCCTCTCTTTCACAGAAAAAAAAAAGAAAGAAAAAAAAAAGAGTGGGAGGAGGAAATGCAGCCTAGGGTAGGCGTTTAAAGCCCCGGCTGGGCCTGCCCTGCTTCAAAACCCACTATGCCCAGCTAACATTTCTGGGCAAGTTACTCTGCCTCTCTGGAGCTAAACTCTCTCATCTAAAAATTAGGAGAAATGCTCGTCTCTACTTCATGGGCCACTTTGGAAGGTTAAACCTTCTAATGACACATGTAAGCCTGCCACATAGTAAGCGCTCAGTTATTTTACAGTCTGTCGCTGTGGTTTTGAAACTTAGAGATGGGGGGGCCGGTGGATTGCCAAGTCGTGAGTTCTAACCCCACTCTCCCCAAGCTCCAGGAAAAGCGTGTGCGTGGGGACCAGAAGCCCTGCTCTGGGGTTTTGTCGATGTCCGTCCGTCCTCCCGGCTTTGAGTTTTGTCCTACTCTGCTCAGCGTGGAGGGACGCCGGGCTCTAGCATTTCTAGGGTCTGTCCTGGCTGAGGAGTTGGTGGTGCACCAGGCGGTGAAGAAAGCCCCGGCGAAAAAAACACTGGAGAAAAGCTCCAGGCGCCTGGGTCCCAGAGCCCCTGCCTCACGGATGTAACTAATTTTAAAACTATTTGAAAGGCGGGGAGGGGAGAAGAAAAAGACAAAAGGACAGCGTGCCGGGGGAGAAACGAAGTGCGGGAGACCCCGGGTAGGGGCTGGACTGCAGGCCAGCCAGGGAGGCGACAGACCAGCTCAGGAGGAGCCAGGGTCTCCTCACTTCTCTGCGCGTCCCGCGGGGCGCCCCTGAGGCGACTCTCGCGACCCCCGGGATCCGCGGCCACAGGTTGTGCGGATCGCCCCGCTCTGAGGCCCCGGCGCTCTGCTGTCCCCGCGCTCCCTGGGAGACACTCACCGACTGCAAGAAGCGCAAGGTGCCCACGTAGTCCCTCTCGGTGCCCAAGATCTCGTTGAGGACACAGAGGCGGAGGCGCAGCTGGCGCTCCGACTCCCGGGCGGCCGCGCACGGACCGGAGCTGGGCGCAGCGGCGCCGGGGACCCGGGGATCCGGGTGGGCACCGTCCCCAGCCCCGTCGCCGCTGGGATCGCTGCCGCCGGGTACCTCCATTCTAGCGCGGCCGCGCGGCGCCGGCTCCTTCCCCCGCGCGCGGAGGTCGCGCCGAACGGCGACTCAGGCGTCCAAGCGCCCCATCCCGGACGGGGCGCGCCGGCTCAGCGGCGGGCCGGGTGCTTGGCGCGGCGGGCGGGACTGGGGGCGGGCTGCCCGGGCCGTGGGCGGAGGCAGCGCGAGGAGGCTGGACCAGGGGCGGGAGGAGGCGGCCTTCGGGGCTCCCAGACGGCGGGCCCCCGCCACCCGCCCGCCCAGGGAGCGTCTGCCAAGTGCCACGCAGCGCTGAGCCGCAGAGACGCGCCGCGGCGCCTGGCGGCGACGTCGAAAGCTCTGCACGACCCGAGCGGGGCCGCCCGGGGCGCTCGGGCGGGAGGAATCCTGCCGGAGGGGCCCAGAGGAGCTCGGGGGCGAGCGCTCCAACTCCGCACCGGAACGCGTGGCGCCCCCACCCCCGCCGCGGGCTACGCCACTCCCACCCGACACGCGACCCTGCGCGCACAGGCACAGGCACACGCACGCAGGTCCGGTCCGGCGGTGGCGGCCGCTGCTGGGCTGAGTGAACACCCGGCTGGACAGGCTCGCGGCGGAGCGGCTCGGTAGCAACCCGCCCCGACACGCGCGCCCCCGCCGGCCCGAGGAAGAAAGAGGGGCGGCCCCCTCCCGGGCTTTGTCGCCTCTGGGACACACAGCCCTTTGGGTGCTCTCGGGCGCTGCCACGACCTTGGGGAGAAAGACGCGCGATTCTCGCTCTCTCTTATTACTTTTCTCTTGCCCTTCCCTTATTCTTTCCTTCCATCCTTCTTTTTCTTTCTGAACTTCTTTGCCCTCATGAGCTGTGCCTGTTCTTTCCACCTTTCCCAGAAGAGATTTTCTGCTCTCAGTTATCGATTAAGTGACAGCTGCTCTGCCTGAGTCCCCCTGTCTTCCATCCACCGCCGTGGATAAGGTTTTGGGAACCTGGCTTCTAGTCCAGGCTGCCCTGTGTGCCTCCTCACAGGAAGGTAAGCTGCTCAGGTTCAAATCCCATCTCCCCTGCTTGCTAGCTGGGTGACCTTGGGCTGGTCTCCTTGCCTCAAGACCCTCAGTGTTCTCATCAATACAGTGGGAATAAAAATGGTACCTAGGGGTCCTTCACGGGGTTATGTGTTAATCCATAGGAAATTCTTGAAACAGTGCCCAGCACTTAGAACATTCTCTATAAATGTTTATTCTTAATTATTATTGCATGTATAAACAGCCCTCTTGGCCAGGCCCCATTCTCCAAACTGTCCACACAATCTCTATTCACTGTCCAGAGATTGTATTATCTCCTCAATGGATTAGCTGTTTCATATAATATCCCCCTGTAGACTATAATTACCCTTTAGGCAGGAACATTTTTGCTTATTTATTTTCTGTTCCAAACATCCAGGATTGTTTTCCCACTGACCTCTGGGTAAATACTGGAAGTCCCTAAATACACAGGATAAGAGTTGGGTAGTTTCTGCCCTTCAAGCTCTGTTTCTTTGGGATCATGGACAAGAAGGCATTTGATCTGGGCCTTGGGTGAATGAAGTTCCCCTGGGCAGGGAGTAAAGGATGTGAGGTGGGTGAGCCTGCCAGGTTTGGGTAGTGGAGTCAATTATGTCCAAAAGGTGGCTGACTGCCAAGATTCTCAGAAAATTGTAGAGATCTGTGGAGTAGCTAGGCTGTGTGAACTTAGACTGATCACAACACCTCTCTGAGCCTCATCTTTAAATTAATCCTATCCACCACAGGGGAGTACATAGTGGGAGCATCTTGGCTATGGAATGCAGCTGGCTTGCATTTGTATCTCAGCTCCAAATCTATCTGTCTGGGTGACCTTGGCCAAGACACTTCACCTCTCTGAGCCTCAGTTGCCACATCTGTAAAATGGGAGCCTTTGTAAGAGAAAAAAAATGTATGTAAAGCAGAGTTTCTCAACCTCGGGACTGTTGATATTTGGGGTAATTCTTAGTTGTGGAGAGGCATCCTGTACAGCAGCATACTGTACCCACTAGAAACCAGTAGCACTCTCTTCCCAGCTGTGACAACCAAAAACTGTCTCCAGACATTGCCCAATGTCCCCTGAGGGACAGAATTGCCCCCAGTTGAGAACCACTGATACAAAATATCTGACAGATAACTGACACATAGTAGGTGCTCAATAAATGTTAGTCACCCTTCCCAGCTGTGACCATGGAAGATTTCCTTCACCTTCAGAGAAATTTGTTACACACACACACCAAGATCTCATACTTCACCCAAGAATTGGCTCACACTGCCAAAAAGACCATACACACATTTCCACGTTTGTGGATGGAGCCTACCCTTGGCCCACCCCCAACCCTTCTATATTCTGTTCCTCAGAGTCCTCTGGAATATTTCTCCCCACCATCCCATCCCCAGTGAAAGATGATACAACTTTTAATAAATTGCTTAAGCTCTCTCTGCCTCCTTTTCCTCATCTGTGAACTGAGGATAGTAATTGTACTGACGGCATAAGGTTGTTGCAAAGACTCCTGAGTCAATACACAGAAAGTGATTAAATAGTAAGTGCTCAATAAGTGACAACTTTTATTTATTCAACTCATGGATTGAGTGCTGAATTCATTTGGCTGCAAGGAGGAGAAAAATGGGCTGCTGGTGGGTTAAAACATAAGGGCATTGCTTATTTAACAAAAGATCCAAAGGAGATTGGCTCCTCCGGCTGGTTCAGGACTTGGTGACATTATGAAGGACCAAGGTACCTTCAACCCTGCCATCCTCATCATGGTGGCTTTTCTCCCAAGGTTTGGAGCCTCAGGTTCACGAGATGGCTGCTCAGTGGCAACATCACCTGCTAACACAACTCTAAAGCAGGAAAGAAAAGAGAAGGAAAGGGGAGGGGCTCTCCTCCAGGCCCTTTATCAGAGAGAAAACTTTCCCCAAAGGCCTCAGCTGGCAGACTTTCCCTTATACCTCACAGGCCAGCTTGGGTCATATGACCACCCTTAAATAGTCCCTGACCAAAAGCAGGGTTGTCACCCTCAACTTAGAACAGCCCTGCTCTATCTCCTGAGAGATGGCTGCCTGGACAACCTGGGGTTCTGTTGTCAAGAGAGTGGTGTCTGCCACAAACACCTACTATGTGCTGGGTATTGAGTGAGATCCTGGGACTACAAAAGTGAGTAAGACCAACAACGCCAGGCCCTCATGGAACTGATATTATTGGGGGGGGGGGGCAGCCAATGATGTATTAATCAAAGAAAGGCATCGAGTTCCTTCAGTCATTCACTCAAGAAGAATTTACTGAGAGCTATTATGCACCAGGCTAGGATCCAGCAGTGAACACAACAGATAAGGTTCCTGCCCTCCTGGTGCTTCCAGTCCAGAGCAGGGAGAGCGGGGCAATAACCAAATTAACAATCAATCAATAAACACATAAAAAAATAAGGAAGATCCTTTCAGCTTTTCCAGAGTTGGTTGGTGGCACCTTCATGCCTCTGCCTCAGGTCACTGCCTACTCCAGGCCTCATGACTCAGGGGGCTCAGCACTGGTATCTTCAATGGGGACTCCCTTGGTCCAGGGTCTGGCTGCCTCCCAGGTATTCCTGGCACAGAGCAACTCACTGAACAAACATGACTAAGCAACACAAGCTGGGGGAAGTTTTTTCTTACGCCTGTTTCAGCCTGGGTCTCTCCTCCCTTCCTCCTCATCGCCTCCACCCATTCCCTCCAGGGTCTCCAGTAGGGAGCCCTTAGATCCTTGTATACCTCCAGGGCATGGCCTAAAGTAGGCCATAACTGGGAAACATTCACGAAAAGATCAGAAAAGGAGAGAGAAAAACTTTCAGTTGGGGGAGTGGGGGTGGAAGCGATGCTCATGATAGGGAAATTCTTTCCTACAGGGGCAGTTTAAGGTTTCTGTTGCCATGTACTTCACAAATAGTAGGAAATACCATTTCATTTCTATTGCAGAAGTTCCACAGTTGCAGGGAAGAAGTTAATGTTGATTAGAAACATTAGACAGTTCCTTATTCCATGACAAGATGATCTCAGATTCTGCAGGCTCAGGATTTCAAGGCCCCCTTCCCAAGCCCTGCTTAAAAGAAGAAACAATTAAGATAAAACAAGGCAAAACAAGGGGTGATTTGGGTCCACCCCAAGTTGAATGAGCCAGGTGAGAAATGAGTAATCAGACTACCCAGGATTACCAGTCATTTCCCAAAAGCAAGACTTCTCCGTAAATCAGGCCAGCTACCCAGGGAGTCCTTTCCCCATTCTGAGAACCAAGAGCAGCTTTCTGAAAAGAGGAGTCATCTCCACCCTTGGCACTGAACAGAAAGGCTGACACCTGAACCCAATGCTAGAAACGCAGGCCAGGGTTCATTTCTTCAGACCAAACTATAGTGCTCTTCCTAATCGTCTTAGTTGAGCCACCACCCCGAATGCCCAAGTCAAAACTCCTCCAAAGGAAGTCTTGTTATTGGAAGCAGATCTCTCCAGAGGACTCTGGTTCAAGGTCTTATTCAAACAAAATAGAGACCAGATTAATTCGGGGCTCCAGAGCTTTGCCAAATCATATTCCTGCCAGAAAGCACTGGAAATATAGCCTGGAGGAAACAGAGTAGGAAATGTTTAGGACCCCCAGTTTGAATCCCGACTGTGCCACTGACACGTGTCCCTTATTCTTTCCCAGCTTTTGGACAGTATTGTAGCTGTAGAGACCAGCTTCCTGAGTTCAAATCCCAGCCCCACCACTTCCTTATTGTGTGGCTTTGTGCAAGCCACTTAATCTCTCTGGGCTTTGATATATCTATCTGTACAATGGGGACAATAAGAGTTCTGACCTCACAGAGTTCACAGAGTTGTGTGAATTGAAATAGTTAATAGACCCAAAGTGCTCCAAATGCTGCCTGACACCCATCTGAGTATTAGCTATTATAACTGGGTGAGGCCATGACGTTTGGAGGCATAGCAGCCGTCTTGACACCATGAGGAAGGACATTGCTAACATTGTTGAAGATGGAAAATGACAGATGGAAAGAAACTGAATCTTTGATGTCACTGAGCTCCTGAATTAACCAACTCTGGAATCACCCTACCTCTGGACTTCTTGTATAATAAGATAATAAAATTATATAATTTTGTATAATAGGATAAAATTTCCTTATTGTTTAAGCTAGTTGGGTCAAGTTTCCTTTACTTGCAGCCAAAAGCATCCTACCTGATATGCCTGCCTTCTTTCTCCTAGATTTCTCCCCACTTAAATGAACGGATTCCTTTATTAATAGCATGACCAAACACCCTAGCTTGTACGGGACTATCCAGGTTTGTACCTGTTACCCCAGAACAATTATTAACATTATCCCAGTTTGGATGATTATGGTCACCCTATCCTTTGAAAAATTCATTGCCCTCTTCCTGCTTCTCTTTTAAAATGCAGAGAGGTGCTGCTCTCCACCGTATTGGGGCGAAGACCTAAGGTTTGTAACATGAAGCCTGGATTGGGGATAAAGTTAAGAAAATGGTTCAGAAAGATATTGGTACATAAAAGGTAAATTCTACAACTTAGTCAAAGCCAGAGATTGATCTGGATGATGTCTCTTGAATTTCTGCAGCCAGGATGCCAGATGGTTTCAACAGACATACTGGACGCACATTTATACATCTGGTTTGTGTGTGTTTTTCAGTTAGTTTCCTGGACTGAAAGCTCAAAAATAGGGCCGCCCAGTTCAAATCCAGACACCTGGCAATCCCAGTGGTAACTTTTACCAAAAGCTGACGGTTCCTCTTCAGCCAGCAGAAACACAATTAGCCACACCCTCTCCAAATGCCACTTACGCTGCAGCCTGCCTTTTAAATTTCCTGGGCAAATTCCATTTCTGGAGCCTTTGTTGATGGGGGGAAAGTTCTAATAACAACTGTCACCATTTTTTGAGTGCTCACTATGTACCAGGCACTAAGATGTGACATCAAATTCTCACAACTCCCCTTCGTGTAGGTGTTATTATTATTGCCCCTTTTTTACTGATGAGAAAACTGAGGCTCAGAAAGGAACCCGATCAAGGTCACTGTATTAGGATAAAGGTAGCCACTGTGATGTGACCCAAGTAGTAATGAATTCTTTTAAAGAGAGCTTATTTCTCTCTCATGTTATAGTCCAGGCATAAACATCCCAAGACAGGTATGGAGACCTCAGGCTGTTGGGGCCCAGGCTCGTTCCAACTTGTGGCTATACCACCCTTAACATGTGGTATTCTCTGTGATGGCTGCTCTAGTGTCACATTTCAAAGAGGGAAGGGAAGGGGGCTGATCATGACTCTAAGGTGTTTGGCCTGAGCAATTGAAAGGATGGGGTTGGAATTAACCAGGATGGGGAAGATTGTGGGAGGGGCAGGTTGGGGGGAGAAGATGGAGAATTTGTTTTGGGCCGTGTTGCATGTAAAATTCAATGGCCACTCGGAGATGTTGATCACACAATCCCAGGGTTCAAAGGGGAGATCAACCTGGAGCTAAGAATGTAGGCATTGGAGAATATCGGTGAGAGTTAAAGCCACAGGCTTGGGTGACATAACCCAGGGACGGCAAGTGGATGGAGAAGAGGGCAAGGACAGAGACCTGGGCCACACCAGGGAGCTGGGGCATTCGGTGAGTGGACACCAGAATCAATGTCAGAGAGAGTCGGTTTCCAATTTGTGGCATTTCCTTGGCTTTCCTTAAGAAGACTGGACATAGAGATGATGTTTCCCTTGATCTCATCCTTAGTGAAATGGGGCAGAGGGCAAGTTCCCAGCTCAATCACTTCCTCCATGGCCCCGAGTCTCAGGTTCCTCATTTGTTCAATGGGGGACATTAAGAATCCCGCTCTGCCAGCTCTCCGAGGAAATGTGAAAACACAAGGAGACCTTACAGATGATCTTACGAGGAGATCTCACAAAATGCTTGAAAAAACTCAAGAGTGCAAATGAAAGAAGATTCTTCCCCTACAGCCCAACTTTAGGCCTCAGAAATGAGAAACTAAAGCAGAAAACAAAACTTACACAGATTCAGAGAAAACAAAGAAGTTGTGGCAGAGAAAGAACGACACACAGCTCCATGCCACAATGTGGATGAATTTTAAAAACATAACGTTGAGCCAAAGAAGCCAGATGTAAAAGAGCACGTTATGCACGATTCCATTTATATAGTGCTTAAAGCAGACAACATTAAACTACAGTGCTTAGAGGTACACACTTGGGTAGTAAAGCTATAAAGAAAAGAATACAGCATTTATGTACAAGTCAGATGGTAGTTTCCTCCTGGGTTGGAGAGGAAGGGTTTGGGATTTGGATGAGCCACATAGGGGCTTTAGGGGCTGGCAGTGGTCTGTTTCTTACTTCAGGTGGTAATTTCACAAAGGTTCACTTTATAATAATTTATTATGATTTACATTATTTCCTATGCACTTTTTTCTCCAACTTTAAAATGCATCAAAAGCCTGAAAAATAAATATACACACCTACACTCATACCCTTTAACTTATTCTCATTTGGGGAATCTAAACTACAGACATAATCACACACTCAGACAAATTTTGATGCACAAAGATGTTCACTGTAGTGCTACTTATAATAGCCCTATTTTTGAAAGGACCTAAATTCTCACTAATAGATAGAGAGTGAAATACATTATGGTATATCCACAATTTAGAAAATTATTTAACCATTTTGAAGTCTTCTATCTAAGTGTATTTAATGGAAAAGGAAAATGGTCATGATCCATGAATAAATGGAGAAGAAAAGAGTGGAACATAAATTAGATGTAGACTGTGATCTCAATATTGTCAATATATACTACATATTCATACAAAAAAGACAGGAAGAAAATATATAAAGATAACAAAAGCAGTTACATCTAGGCAGTGGAATTATGGGTATTTGTTTTTGTCTTTATACTCATATTTCCCAAATGTTCTATGATGGATATATGTTACTTTTATTCTTTAATGCGTTGCTTTTTCCCCCTTCTTTTAATCTGGACCGTAGATGCACACAATTAGTTAACCACACTCCTCCTGACACACCATCAGCGGCCTCTGAGTATGGCTCTATTTTATTTTATTTTCACTTATTTTTGCCTTCATCACCCATCTCCACTCCTCTATTTCCCCCTGCCCCACAGATACCCACTCAGGTATATTTAAAGTATGTTCTTTTATCCATCTGCTATACATTTGTTGGGATGTATGTGTATCCAATTAGACACAGAATAAAATATATGAAGAGATAAAGTGCTATTTTATCATTGTTTTTAAATTTTTACATAAATGGTCCAGAGCTGTGAATCTGATGCTATCTTACTTTTTCACTCAACATCATGTTCTTGAGATCATTCCTTGTTGCTGTTTGTAAATAAAATGCATTACCTCCAACTCTTGCTTAATATTCTGTTGTGTACATGTATCGCCGGGGTAGAGACTACTGGCTATTCCCCAAAAGCAGCTTCCTCCTCTTCCAGGACACACTCAGGAACTACATTTCCCAGTCTCCCTTGCGGGTAGGTGGAGCCACATTAAGACACTTTAGCCCTGGGGTGCTGGCTCAGGAACCTTCTCCCTTGCCTTCTCCTCCATGCTCTTTTCCCTTCTAAGCTAGTTGGTATGAGGACCCCAGAGTGACCTTGGAAGCCATGGGTTTAAAGTGACAGCCGCCCTCAACCTGGGTCAGAATGCATGCATGGAGGGGAGCCAGACTCGCCCATCAGTATATTATATGAGCAAAAAATTAAACTTCCAGTGGGTCTGAGACTTGAATTAGGGTCGGTTTAGTACAGCGTTGAATATTGGCCCTAACCTCTAAAACCATATTCTACTTAACCATTTCCTAGTGCTAGGCTCTAGTGGCCCTAACTTCTGGAAGCACCGTTAAGACACATGCCCTCATACATATATATCTGTGAGCAAGTTTTTTTTAGGTTGTCTACCAGAAATGGAATTGCTAGCCGTAGGGTGTTTATCTGATCAAAGCAATGGCAGAGGCATCCAGCTTTGGGAGGGCAGTGACAGCAGAGGTTTTGGCATTCAGATATCCATAGTCAACAATGCGCCCTGGCCGGTTTGACAAAGTGGTTAGAATGTCAGTCCTGGCAGACTGAAGGGTCAGGGTTCGATTCCAGCCAAGGGTACATACCTCGGTTGCAGGCTCCATCCCCAGCCCTGGTTGGGGCGCATGAGGGAGGCAAACAATCGATGTGTCTCTCTCACGTCAATGTTTCTCTCTCTCTCTCCCTCTTCCACTTTCTCTGAAAAGCAATGAAAAAAATATCCTCGGGTGAAGATTAAAACAAACAAACAGAGTCAACATTGCTGGTTGGGGTGTCTGTGCTCAGAGGGGTCATCGCTGGGGCCGTCCCGTAAAGTGATTTGGGCATTGTTCTATGGTCATGGTCTCCTGGGCACCCTGGAGATTCTGTGAGCCCCCATAACCATTGATAAAATTACTAGAGTGGGTTCTGTTGTGTACAGCTGCAAATCCCAAATCTATGCTAGATTAGAGGGTGGCAAACTTCTTCTGTAAAGGACTAGATAGTAAATATTTAAGGCTTTCAGGGTCATACAGTCTGTGTCCCAACAGTTCAGTTCTGTTTTTGCATCACTAACAGCAGCCGAAGACAATATGGAAATGAATGGGTGTGGCTGGGTTTCAATATAACTTTATTTATAAAAACAATAGCCTGCAGGGCATAATTTGCCAATCCCTGAGCTAGACAAAAAAAAACCTCTCTTTTCTCTAAATCTCTATGTAGATATTTATGCCATATTTCCTGGTCTTGGCTCTTTGGTCAGCTTCTTTTCTCAATCCATTTTGGGGTCCCACCCAGAACCTAAATCATTACCTCACCTGCAATAGACTGATTGAATGAATAAGTGAGTGAATGAATGAATGAATGGCTTTCATTTAGAGATGGTCCCAATGAACAATCCAAGCAAAGACGAGTCAAAATAGGGGCCAGCAGTGGACAACCTACGCAACTGAACTGTTTCACCAGGGGAGTCTAGTCTTGTTCCATGGTGCCCCTGGAGGGCAAGGTGCTTTCCTTTTTTTTTTTTGAGTCCCCAGAGCCTAGCATGGTACTTTACATGAGGTGCTTCTCTGTCCAGAATCTGTGCACTTAATTTTTTAGAAAGCCCCAAAGCAGGCCCCAGTCGTGGGTAGGTCCCTAGCTTTTCACACTTTCACCCAACACTGAACTCATTCCGGGCTAATGAGGAACTGAGACAGTGACCTTCCAGCCCCACAAGGGTAGGAACAGATACTTAGGGGACTCCCAGAGGTTTTGTAGAAACTCCTGCCTCAACTTTAAAGGTCAAGCTGGCCATCTCAGGCCTGCCTGCTCCCCCTCTCTGGTTTTCTTGAGAGAGAGCCGCTTGGGGGGGGGGGGGGGGGCGGTGTTAGAGGCTGCAACCTGGGCAAACAGCAGGGTCAAGTGTTCTGCTCCTCCACTCCTGCCCTCTGGCCTCCCAGGGGCTCCAGCGCCCCAACGGTGGGGTTGGGAGAGGGTGTGTTAGCTGCCTCAATCTTTGGCTGGGGTGCAATTGGGCCACTTGCATTGTTTTCTGTCCGTAGCAACACAATAGAAGTTTTGCAGAGACTCAGGGAGCGTCTACAAAGTGCTCTCCTCGGAGAGCAAGGCGCTCCACCCTCCCCCACATCCCCCCACCCCGGCCCCCTCTTTGGGGAGGTTTTTTATCTTTGGATCCGGCGAACGTGTGGAGGGGCAGGGCAAGACCAAGGTCGCAGACTGTTGTAGCCACCTCGGGCTGATCACAAAGGAGTGGTCCTGTGAGATGAGCAAAAGGCCAGGCTGGAGTTGGGGAGGAGGGGGTCATCTCCATCCTTAAGGTGGGCAGGGAGGCCACTGGGAACTGGTGACTTGGCTTCCAGCCAGAGCCCTGTTGAAAGTCCTGCTGCAGACGGGAATCCCAAGGCACAGACAGGATGCGTTCCCACCACCAGGGGTAAGACTGCCAAATCACACGTTTAACTTTTGTGAGAAATTGCCAATAGTTTTTCAAAGTGATTGTGACATTTTTTTATTTCCACCAGCACTGTATGAGGGTTCCAGTTGCTTAGTATTATTAATTTTTCATTGCACAAGTAATACATGGGTATATTCTCCTGTAAAGTTAAAGTGCCTTTGAACAACCACCCAGCACTCACCCCTCCTCTAGACTAACGCTGTCAGCTGTTGGGGCAGCTTCCTTGCAGACCTTTTCCTGTGCATTTATATACATAAATACACATAGAAAACACACTGTATTATTTTTTCACAAAAATGAGAAACCATCTCCCATTATATATTTCACTGCACTCACCACCCCGACATATCATTTATTCCCCGCCCCCCCACCCCCACCCTGTGCCAGGTAGGACAGTAGTTCAGGGATGGTAGGGATTTGTTTTGTGCACTGCTGCATCCCCAGTGCCTAGAACAGTGTCAGGATAGACCAAATGCTCCATAAATATCTGTGGAATGCAAGAAGAGTGTCTGTATTGTTCTGTAACAGTTTCCCCCTCTATAAGTCATAGATCTTTCAGCATTTACAAATCTATTTCCTTCTTTAACCTGCTGCATAGTATTCTGATAGTATCCAAATTTTCTTTTTATTCCTCTGTGGATGGACAGTTTGCTTCTGATTTTTCATTATTAGGAGTACTGCTGCTGTGAACATCCTGTGCTTGCCTCCTTGGGAACAGTCTTTCTCTAGAACAGTAACCCAGCAAGAAATGGGTGGGCCAGAGGGTCTGCACACTATAAATTTTAGTAAAATCAGCCAAAGGGTCAGGATCTCTACCACCAGATACTACAAGGAGATTAACCTATCATCCACTTGAGATAATGGTAAGTGGGTAGAATCTCTACGATTTGGCAAAACGGAGTGGTCTGAAGAAGGTGGAATCAAAGTTACAGTGGGAGGGATTATGTTCACACCCCTGGAGCCAGATGCCCTGGGTTCAAATCATATCTGTGCCACCAACATGCTGTGTAACCTCAGGCTCAGGCAAGTGACTCACCCTCTCTGCCTTCATTTTCCCATCTGAAAATGGGTATAATTGTTGTAGCCGCCTCAAAGTGTTATGAGATTTAACACAAATATAAAGTGCTTAGAACAGTGATGGGCACTTGTTAAATATTCAGAAAGTGTCATTTACTGTTACTATTTACAACCCAAGTGTGTCTGTGTTCAAAGAACACGTTCAGCTCACTTCAGCCATTGTCTTTACCTTCCTGGCCCCTTGGTGTTAGCTCTCCCATCCGTTGACTTAGGGCACTTACTGTAGAGGAGGAAAAAGAGACCTAGGAGATGCTAAGGGGGGCGGTAGGGGGAGAATCCAGGGAGGAGGAGCTTTACAGGAACCAACGGAGTTTCTAGAAGCAAGGGCCATAGAGCAGCAACAAAAGCCTCAGAAGAGGCTGCTGCAGCCTGGCAGCGGGACATCACCGGTGACCTTTGGGAGAGACATAGGGGTGGAAACCAGCTTCAGAGGGACAGGGACAGCCTGCACCCAGGCAGAGGAGTTAGTCAGGAGCACCAATGCTCTCCTGAGAAATCTGGCCAGACTGAACTATGTCCCGAAAGAGAGAAAAATGGGGGGGGGGGGAGTTGGTTTGGTTTGGTTTTTGAGGATAGAAGATCTGAACAGGTTTAGGGGGGAAAATATTTCAAGAGCCATTACTACAGGGCCTGAGAGGAACGCAGCCCAGTCGGGTATATTCAGGGCCTGACTCTCTTAGAAAGTTCACGCCTTGGTTAGATGATCCACAAATTTCTATTGAACAGTTAACCATGGGGAGGGAATAGACCCCTTACCCACCCACCCACCCCCGCGCTCACTAACTTCATGGTGAGATACCAAGAAATAAAAAACACAGTCCTCACCCTTAATTAAGGGTGGCTTCCAATCTAGCCTGGAAAAGTTCACAGGAACACGGAAAAAGTAAAGTCATAATAAAAATGTAAGACATGGAGACAGTCCTGGTTGGAAGAAAGGCTGCAAAGTGGCAGTCTACAGGCTTTGATGGCCCGCAGGGAGATATTTTAAAAATTGACTTAGTGGCTATTGATTACATATAGGAAGTTTTCACAGTAAGATCTAAATTTCTCATATCCCACATCCTAAACATCAGCAAATTCTATAGCTCCACCTTCAAAATGCAAATACCCAGTCTGATGACTTCTCCCTACCTCCAGTCTTACCCACCTACTGTCCATTCTCTACACTCAGCCAGAGAGATCCTGTGAGGACCAAGGTCAGATCCTCTCCCTGCTCTGTTCAGAACCCTCCATGGCTCCCACCTACTCAGAACAAAATCCAGAAACCTCACAGTGGCCCACAAAGTCCTGCCTGGTCTGCCCCCATTACCTCCAGCTCCTTCTAGTTTCCCCTTCTCTCCTTCTGCTCCAGCCACATAGATCCCTCACTATTTCTAGGACATTCCAGGCAAGCTCCCTCCTTGAGACATTTGCCTTTGCTTCCCCTTCTTCCTGGACAGCTGTCCTCTTGGGGACAAGGTACCCCAGAGCTCATTCTGTAAATCTTTCCAGATTTTACTCAAATGCCCCTATCTCACTGAGGTTTCCCTGGTACCCCTCTAAAAGTTCACACTACCCCTGACACTTCTATCCCCTGCCCTGCATGACGTTTCTCTATAGCACTTACCACCGTCTAACATACTACATAGTCTGTTTGGTTCACATCTGTCCCCCATTAGTTTGCAAGCAGTGTATTTAGTCTGCTTTGATCCCATGGTCTCGCCAGTGCCTGGAACGGTCCTGCACATACTAAGCTGTCAGAAAACATTTGTGCAATGAGTACATTTCCAGTTTCCCCAGAAGAATTTGGCAACACTGGGCAGGAGCTAGATAAGGAGGGGCCACCCCCTCTTCTGCTCATTTAAGTCCCCACCCATCCCCCTTCGTTCACTTTTGCTTTTGTCCCCTGGGCAGGTGACAGAGCCCTGCATTGGGAGCCCAGAGTCTGACTTTTGATCCCAACTTTTGTGTTAAATCTTTTCTTCCCTGCCACTTCCCTGGCCCTGCCAGTCTCACTGCCTGGAACACCCTTCTCCCGGCTGCCTGGCAAACTCCTCCTCATCTTCTAAATCAGGGGTCCGCAAACTCCGGCCGCCAGCCAAATCCAGCCGGCCGCCTGGTTTTGTGCAGCTTGTGAGCTAAGAATGGTTTTTACATTTGTAAATGGCTTGGTGGGGGGGGGGCGTGGAATCAAAAGCAGATGATTTCGTGACACGTAAAAAGTATATGAAATTCAAATTTCAGTGTCCATAAATAAGTTGTATTGGCGGCACAGAGCCACACCGTTCGTTCACCTGTTGTCTCTGGCACTACAACGGCAGAGCCGAGCAGTTGCGACAGAGACTGTGTGTCCAGCAAGTCTAAAATACTTGTCATCTGGTCCTTTACAGGAGAAGTTTGCCGACCCTGATCGAAATCCCTTCTTGAGATGAACAAAAACTAAAATCCGCCAGCATCTTTCTCAACCTTAGCTCCTCTCTGAAACCTTCTCTTGCTCCTGGACCCACTTTGGCCTGAGAACCAACTCATATTATTGCATGTGGCAAGGTGTAGTTATCCCCTTCCTCCTCGGGATCTGGATGCTAACACACAGGCTCGGTACTCCAGCATTGATCACGTTGCCTGATTGTCAACAACTGTTGACTAAGCTGTACTGCAGGGCCCAGGGCTACCCACTTCCCTCTGGGCTTAGTTTTCTCATCTGTATAGTGGGAGCCTTGATCCTAAGATCCCCAGCACTGCGTGGAAGAAGCATACCTGAGTCCTTGGCAGGCGGTTTGAGATTATTCTCCAAGACAGAGTTTTTAAATACTGTACGTTTTTATTGATTTTTAGAGAGAGAAGGGAGGGAGAGGGAGAAAGAAAAGTGTCAATTTGAAAGAGAAACATCCATTGGCTGCCTCCCCTATGCACCCTGAGGAGTTGAACAGGCGACCCTTTGGTGGATGGGACTATGCTCAGCTAACTGAACCACACTGACCAGGGCCAGATTTTTTTTTTTTTAAAAAAGGTACTGTGGGGGCACAGAAGACCACAAACTCATACGCTGTGGCCCAATTTCAGCCCAAATGTGTTTCGCTTGGTTTGTGCCTGTTCTGATTTTTTTTTTTACTTTGATATTGATATAAACATAACTATGATAACCTAACCCACTTCAGTCATGATGAGCACTATCTATCTGGTCCTTGTGGGCATTTGAGTTTGCCATCCCTGGCTAGAGAGTTAAAGATCATTACAGTTACAAAGCCCAGAAGCCCTAAAGATGCTTCTGGAGCAAAGGTTAAGGATGTTTTTAGGCCAGTTGTTCCCAAACTGGGTTGAACATCGAAATCACCCAGGGAGTGTATAAAATGCAGATTCCAGGCCGACCCAGACCCAATGAATCCTACTCTCCATAGTTTGTGGTGCTGGATATACATTTTTTTTTTAAGATTCTCCCAAAATGCTTATGCATTGCAGATGGGAAAATGTATTGAATCAAGCTCTGCAGATGTGAATTTGGCTGTACCTAACAAAATTATAAATGTACCTATGTCTTGACCCAGCAATTCCACTGCTGGGAATCTATCTTCCAGACCAGTGCTTCTTAAACTTTAATGTGCATACAAATCCCATGGGCATCTTTCTAAAATGCAGATCCTGTCCCAGCAGGCTCAGGGTGGAACCTAGGAGGCTCCAGTTCTACAAAGCTCCCAGGTGACACCCAGCTGCTAGTCCTAGAACATTCTGAAACATGCATACCCAGTGATGCTTGTACAAGATGAGTCATTGTACCATACTTTGTCATTGCAAGTGCTAGAAATAACCTAAATGTTTATCAACAGGGGACCATCTAATAGGTGCATCCCTGCAACAGAGCATTACACAGCCTTGAAAAGTACAGCAGCTCTTTATGGAATGGTATGGAATGATCTCCAGGACATGTTATTAAACACAAAAAAGCAAGCAGCAGAACAGTGAGTAGTGTTCAACCATTTGTACAAAGAGTGTTGAGAGGAATGTTTATGTTCATGTTGACTTGTAGAAACACAAAATAGCCTGGCAGGAGAAACTGGTAACTCAATGCCTCTGGAGAAGGGAGCAGAGTAGATGACTGACGGGAGGGGGTGATATATTAGAGTACCCATTTGAATTTTGAACTATGGGAATACAATCCTGTTCAAAAAATTTTCTAAATTTTAAATTGTAATGATATCTAAATAAAAGGACTCACTGTGTACTTCTAGTGCTCAGACATGAATTTAGACCACCAGAAAAGCTGTTCCAGAGTGGGTAACCTCCTACCTCGGCACACCATGTGCATTTGTACACACACACACACACACACACACACACTTGCAGGCAGCTTTGAGGACAGTCTGTGCAGTGTGTTGGCAAGCACACCGGGCTTAAACTCTGCAAACCTCAGTTAGATCCCAGTTCTGTCAGCCAAGTGACGTAGAGCAAGACATTCAACCTCAATGAGCCCCATTTCATGGGGATGATCAAAATAATGCTAGCTGCCTGCAGACTTAGAGTGGTGGGAAAATGCTTCACAAACTGTCAAGGGCACACATGAAAACACTGGTTATAACATGAACCCCAGTGGTGAGCAAGGAATGGGGTTGTCCCAGCCTGGTCTCCACAAGGTCTCGTGCAAACCTCCCAGGACACCATGCAAGGTGGAAACCCAACACCTTGACCTTTGCAGGGAGGCAACTGCTCTGAGCAACCCCTGGCAATGCTAATCTTCAACTCTCCTCCCACCATCTGTTCCAGCTGCCAGGCTGAGTCACATGCAGGCAGGCTGAGGGACAGACACATGACCTGTGTGTGGGACTGGTGTGTGAGGTGGTTGGGGGAGGGTGAGAAAGGCCACAAGAGGCTGTCACTCCCCCCTCAGTGGGGAATTTCCTGCCAGAGGAGGAGATCTAAGCTTGACTCTAGGTTTGGAACTCAGCTGACTGCCTGGCTGGCTGGTAGAACTCCTCCTTCAGGAAGCCCACTGGGTGTGCACACATGAGCGAGAGACAGAGAGACACACAGAGACAGACAGAGCAAGAAAGTGTACAGGGGATGATAATAAAAATAACTAACAAATATCGAGCACTTACTGTGTGCCAATCTCTGTCCTAAGCATCTTGCAGATTAAACCCAGTGAATCTTAAGCAACACCAGCATCTTCATCCCCTCCATTTTCCAGATGAAGAGGCCGAGGCACAGCGCAGCTAATTAATTCACCCAAGGTTATATAGTCCAGACTCAGAGACAGGTAGTCTGACTCCAGAGGTCCCACTCTGAAGTTCTCTGCTACAGGGAATTTCATTCCTTGAAGGGGTTTTTCAGGTGTCACTTGGTTCAGGGCAGTGAGTGACAATGATGGAAACACTGCCAACTTATGTTGGCATTTGTCTGTGGAACCTTGGACAAATTAACCCTGTGCTTCATGCAGAAGGGCCTCCGTTTCCTCACCTGTAAAATGAGGATCCTCATGGCAGTAGCCACCTTTCAAGCTGTCTCAAGGTTTGGCAATGAGGTATTGAGAGTCCTGCACACAGGACTGTACATGATATTAACTTTGTTAATATGAGTTGCATATCCATTATTAAACAGTACTATTGAATGAGGTATAATAAAACAGCTAGAAACCCCCAGTCCTGTGCAAGAAGGAATCAAATCTCTCTTTTAGCTGTTTGTCCATATCATTCATCTGTAACATGTAACCTAAATATCTTGCCTTTTCTCCTGTTTCTGTAAAAAAGCAAGATAAGGCTAGCAAAGAAAGTACGGAAATCTTGATCATGATTAAAACCACTTTTATTTTTTCAAAGACATCAAGAATCTTGATTTCTGCCGAGAGATTCTTGCCGAAGAGAAACCCACACAGGGCACCAAGTCCAGCTTGATGGCAGGGGGATAGATGAAATGTATCTTTCAAGGTCACCTTCACCTCTCTGTCCTCAGGAAATTAATTCAATTCAGCAACGATTTAGTGAACATTTACACTGTTCCAGGTCTCTGCTAGGGCCTGGAGATGTAACACTAAACAAGATACCACTAAAAAATCTCCTGTCTCATGAGGCTGACATTTTAGGGGAGGAGACAGACAGTAAACAAGTAAAGAGATCATCTAATGTCAAGCAGTGAGAAATGCCATGAAGAAAAATAAAGCAGAATAAAGGCATGGAGAATGATGGGGGAGGGAGGGCTATGAATTTGAACAGGGTGACATTTGAACATGGATATGTTTGAGCAGAGAGCTGATGCAGTGAGGGCAATTAGGGGGAAAGTATTCCAAGTTGAGGGAATTTGTGGTAAGTGCAAAGGCCCTGAGGCAAGACCAGGAGAGAGAATGCTAGAAAATGAATTTGGACAAGCAAACAGGCCTTGCCTCTCTCCTCTGTTTACCAAACTGGGGTGAAAACAGCAGCCTGCTGCCCCACCTCCATCCCAGAGCCGAAAGGAGATAATGGATGGGAAAGTGCTTTGAGAGGGAGAGCAGAACAGTGTTATTAATGGACATGCTGGACAAGGCCCATGCCAGGTGCACTTTGGGACAGTGTGGTTTCTCCCCCCTCCTGGTGATTCTGTGTTATCCTAAATACCAGCACTGGGAGAGTCTAAGATTCAAGTATTTCTGTGCTCTCATTCTAGGGATAGAAAAGGTAGGGCCCAGAGAGGGGAGGAGACCTGCCTTATGTCACATAGTAAGTTCCTCCACAGCTCCAATTTTCAGGACTGGGCTCAAAAGTACTAAACAAATATTGAACCAGCCCACTCTCTGGTGAAGATAAGAATAAATAAAATCAATACTTAGCTCCTTAAGAAGTTGCTACTTCCCCAGGGCAAGAAAGATGTAAGACTATTTGTTGGGGGATTGGGGAGGGAGGTAACACTTTGCAAAGCAAATTAAATGTGTTAAATGAGTAATCTCTCCTCAGCAGGTGACCTCTCATTTGTGCTTTTCAAAACATTCCCCTAATTTTCCTAGATCTTCACAGCCCAAAACTCTGGGCTCTTTGTCACCTTCCCACAGAAGAGGAGACAGAGGCTCAGGGTAGTGAAATAACTCATCTGAGGCTGTACAGCAGGTTTATCTGTTCCGTCAGCAGATATGGAATAACGGTAGCCTGAGAAAACGGTGGGGAGCAGGCCACATAGAAAATAACATAATGAATATCATTTCAGAGAACACAAAGATGAAATAAAACACAGGGACTGCAGGACTAATTTAGTGCGGTCAGAGAAGGGCCTCAGGGGACGTGGCATATGAGTGGGGCCTGAAGCTTGAGAAGAAACCAACTATGTCCAGAGCCAATCAGAAGAGGGTAACAGGCTAAAGCACTGCAACTGCAAAGTCCCTGTGGTCGGAACAAGCATGGTGTGGGAGGAACGGAACAGAAGGGCTAGTGTGGCTGGAGCAGAGCAGATGGGGAAGAGGCAGAGATGAGATCAGAGGGGTGGGGGCAGGGCCTTGCAGGCCGCTATAAGGAGTTGGATTCTGTCTTAAGGGCAGGGCTCACCAGGCCAGGGCTCTGTGGGTAGTGGCAGAGCTGGGCCTTCAAACCCAGATCTCCTTCTTCAGAACAACTCCCTTTGGCCTTTTATAAATCCTGGTACTTCCTCAGCTGACCCTGGAAGTTCCTGATTGTACTCCTAGCATGTGACTCTGTCTTGCCCCGCTCAGCCCCGATTTCCCACAAACTCAGCATCCACTGCCTTTCTCACACTCACAGGCCATAGGCCCACCTTCAAATTCATACTCTCTGAGGGTCTTGCAACAGCAGATGAATTTGCACCCCCTCCTCCCCAGGCAGCAGCAGGAATTGGGGATGGGGGAAAAGAGAGAGAGGCTGAGACTTTCAGGAGTGAATCTGCCAGCAAGCTAGCAAGCTAGGTAGAAAGGCCGAGAGAACATAGGCCAGATCTGGTGTAAGGAGCTTATCAGCCATGTCCTGAGGACAGGCTCCTAGGGGCCATTGCTGTCTCCTCTGGCCTTACTTCTGGCGTTAGGAGGTGGCAGACAGGATCCCAGAATGAAGCTGGCTAAAAATAGCCATGCAGCAAGAACAGCCTCTAGGGAACCTTGAGGGGGTCCTAGGTTGTATAAGGTCTACACATTTTGTTATTTCTTGAACATATTTCCTTAAAACTCAAAGTATACATAAAGAGAATGAATTGGAAACTATATCTGCCAATGTAGGGTATATGCATGTGTGTGTGTGTGTGTGTGCATGAGTGTTTTAAAAGCCAATTAATCAACAAGAACAAGACAGGGATATCTGCTTTCACCACTTTTATTCAACGTAGAACTACAAGTCTTAGCTACAGCAATCAAATTAGAAGAAAAAATAAAAGGCATCCAAACTGGAAAGGAGGAAGTAAAACTGTCATTATTCACAGGTGACATGATATTATACATAGAAAACCCTGAAGACTCCACTAAAAAACTACTGCATTTAATAAATGAATTCGGCAAGGTAGCAGGATACAAAATTAACACCCAGAAATTGATAGCATTTTTACACACCAATAATGAACTCTCAGAAAGAGAAACTAAAAAAACCCCAGCAATCTTATTTACCATTGCAACTAAAAAAATAAGATACCAATGAATAAACTTAACCAAAGATGTAAAAGACCTTTACTCAGAAAACTACAGGACACTGAAAAAAGAAATAGAGGAAGATATAAACAAGTGGGGAGATATACCATGTTCATGGAATGGAAGAATTAACATGATTAAATGTCCATACTTTCTGAAGCAATCTATAGATTCAATGCAATCTCTATTAAAATATCAGTAGTATATTTCACAGATCTAGAACAAATACTCAAAAAATTTATATAGAACCAAAAAAGACCCTGAAAGAAGAACAAAGCTGGAGGGATCATAATACCAGATATCAAGTTATACTACAAAGCCACTGTAATCAAAACAGCCTGGTACTGGCACAAGAACAGGCATATAGGTCAATGGAACAGAACAGAGATCCCCGAAATCAACCCAAGCCATTATGCTCAATTAATATTTGACAAAGGAGGCAATAACATACAGTGAACTAAAGATGGTCTCTTCAATAAATGGTGCTGGGAAAATTGGACAGATACATGCAAAAAAATGAAACTAGACCACCAACTTACACCATTCACAAGAATAAACTCAAAATGGATAAAAGACTTAAATGTAAGTCATGAAACCATAAAAATCCTAGAAGAAAACATAGGCAGTAAAATCTCAGACATCTTGTGAAGCAATATTTTTGCCAATATATCTCCTAGCTCAAGGGAGACAAAGAAAAAATAAATAAATGGGACTATATCTAACTAAAAACTTCTGTACAGCAAAAGAAATCAGCATCAAAATGAAAAGGGAGCCCACTGTATGGGAGAACATATTCATCAATAATACATCTGATAAAGGGTTAATTTCCGAAATATATAAAGTACACATACAACTCAACAAAAGGAAGACAAACAATCCAATTAGAAAATGGGCAAAGGACCTGAATAGACACTTCTCCAAAGAGGACATACAGATAGCTAAGATACATATGAAAAAATGCTCAACTTCACTGATGATCAGAGATGCAAATTAAAAGGACAATAAGGCATCACCTCACACCTGCCAGAATGGCTGCCATCAATAAGTCAACAAACGACTTCTGCTGGCAAGGGTGTGGAGAAAGGGGAACCCTAGTGCCCTGCTGGTGGGAATGCAGGCTGGTGCAGCCACTATGAAAAACAATGTGGAGTTTCTTCAAAAAATTTAAAATGTAACTGCCATTTGACCCAGTGATCCCACTTCTAGGAATATATCCTAAGAATCCCGGAACACCAATTAGAAAGAACATATGCACCCCTATGTTCATCGCAGCATTATTTACAATAGCCAAGATCTGGAAACAGCCCAAGTGCCCATCAGATGAGTGGATAAAAAGCTGTGGGACATTTACACCATGGAATACTATGCAGCTATAAAAAAGGATCTATTACCCTCTGAGACAGCATGGAGGGACCTGGAGATGATTAAGCTAAGCGAAATAAGCCAGTCAGAGAAAGACAAATATCACATGATCTCACTTAGATGTGGAATCTAGTGAACACAATAAGCTGATGAATAAAGTAGAACCAGAGGCATGGAAACATGGAACAGACTGACGAACCTCAGAGGGAGGAGGGACACAGGGGTGGGAAGAGGTTAATCTAAGAACTTATATGCATATATGCCTTGCCCATGAACACAGACAATACGGAGGTGAAGGCCAGGGGTGGGGCAGGAACCAGGTGGTGGGGGGCAAGGCGGAACAAGGGAGGAGACGTTTGTAACACTCTCAACAATAAAGATTAAATTAGTTAATTAATTGATTGATTTAATTAAAAATAAAAACCAATTAATCGATCTCTTGCATTTTTCCTTTCCTACCTGGGCCCAGCAGAATGGCCCCCGCAAAGAATGAAGGCGAGAAGATGCATTCTGCCATCAAGAGAAAATGGCCAGAGAATATACCATCCGCGTTCACAAGCATGTCCATGGGGTGCGCTTCCAGAAGTGTGTTCCTGTCACCATCTCCACAAATGTGCAGTCAGTGTAGATAAGAGCTAACCGCTGATTGTGAACAGAGTTACAAAACCACACTTAAAAAAACAAAACAAAAAAAGCCAAACAATCAAACTTTTAAAACTGAGCCTTTACTTTTTTTATTTTTTAACTTAATAGTCATTCTAGGGCAGTTTTATGTTTACAGAAAAATTGCGGGGAGAGTACAGAGAGTTTCCTATACCTTCTGAACGCCCCCCGAAACTTCCCATTATTAACATCTTGCATTAGTGTAGTACATTTGTTACAATTGATGAGCCAACATTGATACATCATTATTAACTAAACCCATAGTTTATATTAAGGTCCACTTAGTGTTGTATATTCTGTGGGTTTCAACGAACACATAATAGTACTATTTAACTTTGTAGTTCCACTGCCCTAAAAACCCTCTGTGTTCTGCCTACTCATCCCCCCTCCCCCCAACCTCTGGCAACCACTGATCTTTTTACTGTCACATAATTTTACCTTTTCCAGAAAGTCACATATTTGGAATTGTACAGTATATAGTGTTTACAGATTGGCTTGTTTCACTTAGCAATATACATTTAACTTTCTTCCATGTCTTTTGTTGGCTTGATAGCTCTTTTTAAAAAATTGCTGAATAATATTCCATTGTCTGGATGGACCATAGTTTGTTTATCCATTCACCTATCGAAGGACATCTTGGTTGCTTCCAAATTTTGGCAGTTACAAATAAGGGCTTATGCATTTTTAACAATTTTTTCTTCTAATTGCAAAAAGCAATGGCATATGGTCATTGTAGTTTAGAAAAACACAAACAAACACAGAGAATGAAATAAAAATCTCTCATTTTGCAAGTAAAGTAACTGAGGCTGAGGGAGGGAAAGTGACATGTTTGTTCATTCATTCCTCCAGTGAATATTTACAAAGCTCCTACTGTATGCTGGCACTGTGCTGGGGCAGGAGACACCACTAAGAACAAAGGAGATAACGTCTTCCTCTGCCCTCCTGGAGTTGACATTCTAGACAGACGATAACCAAGTAAATAAATAATAGGAATAATGAAAGAACAGCTAATATTTATTGTGTACTTTTTCCGAGCCAGGCATTGTTCTGTGAATTGAGACAATTAATCTTCACAAGCACACTGGGAAGTAAGCCTATCAGTATCCCATTTACAGGTAGGAAAACAGGGGTGCAAAGAGGTCAAATCACTAATCCAACGTCACACAGCTAGAAAGTGGAGGAAGCAGGATTTGAACCCAGTTCATGGGTTCCCGAGTCTGCTCTACTACAATAAGAGGAAGTCTTTTCAGACCAAGGGTTGGTGGCAGAGCCCAGGCTGAACCCTGATCTTCAGCTTTTTGTCTGCCTTTCAGGGTTCTGAGAAGCCAAACATCATCGTTCTGCATGGCTTCTTCCAGTCTTTAGCTGTGGTCCTTGAGGAGTGGGGGGGAAGGGCTTGGAGCATAGTGGCTGGCCAGGGCTCCTGAGTGCAATTGGATCCCCTTTATTTTTAAGCCATTAAATCCCTAATGACAAATGCTGCTCTTCAGAGGAGCAGCCTGACCTGACCAAGAGAGAGTCACTTGGAAAAAAACAATCTCCAAGCCACACACCTCAGCTGGTGTGTTTGACAATCAGTCAAGGAGGAGCAGTCTCACCCCACCCTGCTTCCTGTGGAGCGGTTCAAAATCAGCAGCAGAAAAAACCAAAAGCTAATAACATGGTGTTGGTGAGGCTCTGGGGAAACAGACACTCTCATAGACAGCTGGTGAAAGTCACAGTCGCATTGGAAAACGATTGACATCAACTATCCAGCTTGCTCGCTTGCTTTCTTCCTTCCTTTCTTTTTATTGATTTTTAGAGAGAAAGGAAGGGAAAAGGAGAGAGCGAGAAAGAAACATGGATGTAAGAGAGAAACATTGACTGGCTGCCTCCTGTACACCCCTCACCACGGACTGAGCCTGCAACCCGGGCATGTGCTCTGACAGGGAATCGAACCGGCGACCTTTCGGTGCACAGGACAACATTCAACCAACTGAGCCACTGGTGTCCTCAACAGCCCAACTTTAAAGGAACATAGCCTTAGACCCAGCAATTCCAGGTCCAAGAGTTCATCGTACAAGTATCCTCACTTGTGTGTACAGTGATGTACGTACGAGGCTACACAGCTCAGCAGCTTGCAGTAAAAAAACTGGAATGGGGCCTGGCCGGGTAATTCAGTTAGTTAGAGTGTCGTCCCAATACTCCAAGGTTGGGGTTCAATCTCCGGTCAGGGCACATACAAGAATCAACCAATAAATGCATAAATAAGAGGAACAACAAATTGATATGTCTCTCTCTCTCCCCCCTCTCTTCCTCCCTTCCTCCTTCTCTCTCTAAAAAATAAATAAATCAATAAACAATTTTAAAAACTGAAATGGTCCATCCCTCTCCCATTCCCTAACCAGGTCCCTGGTTAAATAAATAACAGCCATACAGGCATCCCTCGCTTTACTGAGCTTCACAGGTGCTGCATTTTTTACAAACTGAAGGCAAGACCCCCCACCAGCAAAAGGATTCCGACTCGCTTTGCCCGCTTTATTGTGGTGGCCTGGACCGGAACCCACAGCGTCTCCGAGGAACGCCTGTACTTGTAAAGAAGTGCTGTGCTATTGTTCAAAAGGCAAAGGCAGTTCTCCCTGGACTGCAATTGAGCTCTGTTCAAGATAAATCGTTTAACAGGAAAAGCAAGGTCAGAACATTAAATGCTATCTCTGCCGTAAGAAAAAGGGGTAGGGGGCTATTACAGAGGTGTTGAATCATAAAAGAGGGCAAGGACCTAAGGGCAGGGATCCCATGCTGTACAGTGAATAGCAAAGTCTTCAACCTCCCCATGCCTCAGTTTCCCAAACTGTAAAATTGAGTCCTAATATCTGGGCTCACTGGAAAAATTAAATAATCTATGTCAGGGGCTCTGCTCAATGCCTAGAATGTAGGAATTGCTCAATAAAGAATGACTATAATAATATTAACGTTGGCCCACTCACAGAAGGATCTTGTGTTCGATTCCTGGTCAAGGGCAGGTATCTGGGTTGCAGGTTCAATCCCTGGCCCTGGTTGGGGCAAGTGCAGGAAGCAACCAATCGATGTGTCCCTCTCACATTGATATTTCTCTCCCCCCCCCTTCTCCCCACTTCCCCTCCTTCCTTTTCTCCATTCTCTCTAAAAATCAATGGAAAAAATATCCTTGGGTGAAGATTAAAAAAATTAAAATTATCATTATGCACAAACGCTCTCTTTCGGGGAAGACACAAGAAACTGGGTAATGGGCTACTTCTGGGAACTGGGAGGATGGGGGTAGGATAGAGTGAGACAGACTTTTCAGTGTATGCCCTTATTGAAGCATTTGGTTTATTTTTTACCTTGTGCATGTATCACACATTTAAAGAATATCATTTAAAATAGGGGAGCAGGGCAAATTCAAAATGAAGTGCTTTTCCAGCTGGATTTTCTGAGCTAACAGCAACCTGTGTTTCAAAGCCTTGCTGCCCCAGGGTCTCATCTGGGAGACTGTTAGAACTGCAGGACCTCAGCCCCACCCCAGACCTGCTGAACCAGAATCTGCATTTCAACCAGGTGTCCAGGTGAGTTGCACATGTGTGCAAGTTTGAGAGGCACAGGTTGTAAGCCTGCTGCCCTAACGGCTGCCAAAGGCCAGAAGACAGCGTTTTTCCCTTTGGTGACTCAGCCCAGCACAGGATGAATGGAATGAGCTGCCCCTCCCTTGGGGTGGTGGGGGAGGGGAGAGAACAGTAAGAATTAACTTTGCTTGCTCTCTCCCCACAGGAGGTTGTAGCACGTGAGATCTGAGGTGTGTGGCTTTTAGTAACTCCCCACTTAGGGTTTAAAATAACTTTCTGGTTAAAAAAAAAAAAAAGGAGAAGGAAAGAAAGGAAGACAGAAAAGGGAACCTCCCACTGCAGCCCACACAGCTCCAACATAAAAGGAAGGCCTCTGGCCCCATCCCACTTCATCTCTTGTTGGAAACAGTGCAAGCAAGTGGGAGAGTCTTTGAGCCAAAGGGCCTCTGAGATGATACATCTCAAACTTCTCATTTAACAGGTGGGAAACAGAGGCCCAGAGAGGGGAAGTGGTTTGTCCAGGCCACGCAACAAATTAGGAGCAGAAGCCGTTCAGGGATCGTAGAGGCAAGAGAGACCTTGAAACTTGAGCGGCCTACACACAGGTAATGCCACTAAGAGAAGCAGATCAACCATTTTATCCCACAGGCCACAGAACAGGCGTATGAGCCAGCTAGGCTGATGAGAATTGGTTCTGGATCCTTTGTTGGTGCTGGGAGTCATCTTTGCATCTACCCACAGGTGTAGAGCTTGCCATATTTTTTTTAAATGTAGTAAAATACACATAAGATTTACCCTCTTAACCATTTTTAAGTGGACAGTTGAGTAGTATTAAGTACACTCCCGTTGCTGAACCTGCCACTTTTGATGAAGACATGAATATAAGGAGTGTTTCACTAAGTCCCAGGCTTATTTGTAGATGGTGACTGTAGATGGAGCTGCCCTCACATCCAGCAAGTATCCTCCTCTCAGATGTGTCAGTCAACTTTGGCCGGTGTAACAAACAACCACCAAAAAAATCTCATTTATTTCTGTTCTTTTAACCTAAAAACCCCTCACCAATGCCAGAAGAGGCCCCTTATTGCAGAGGGGAGGCTACAACTGAAACCCAGGAAGCAGCTTTGGATCCAGACAGACCTGAGCCCCAATCCTGGCTCAACCTCTTACAAGCTGCATGACTTTAGATAATTGTCCCCGTTAGGCTTTTGTTTCCTCAACTGTAACAGGGGGATAATAAAAGTCACCACTTTGAATTGTACTTGGGTAACCACAGTGGACACAAAATAACTACCTTAAGCACTAAGATCGGGCCCAGCTCACCACGATGCTCAGACTATGAAAGGCTGGAAGGAACTGGGCCTGAGTGAGAGAAGATTCAGGGTCCCCTCTCACCCTCCTCCACTTCACACCTTCATTTAGGCAAGAACAGTGGGTAGAATCACCCATACTCATTAAATTACAATGGCTTTTTCCAATGAGCGCCTATAATCGAATAGGTGTACATTACATACCCATGCAAAGCAATGCCTTTGTATTTATATTGTGTTTATGCACCTAGATCCTAAGCTCCATGAAGGCAGGGACTGGCATGGGAACAACTAAATATTTTGCAAGTTAGAATACAATTAATGATGGCTGCAAAGCTCCATGGGGAAGGGCAACCTATTCAAACTGGGCCTGGAAAGGGCTTTGGAGTCTTCTGAACCAGTCCTCGAAGGAAGATTAGGGGATAGAAGAGGACCCAGCATTTATCAACTATTTGCTTGGCACTGTGTCTCCTGGTTTTATTTTTCTCCACTTACTTTATGTCTCTTTAAAAGATAACACAAGTATATCAGTTAGCTTTTGCGGTAGAACAAGCTCATTTATTTCTGGCTCATGCATCTGTGGATTTTCTGGGAGACACTATTCATCTCATGATCTCAGCTGGGCCTCTGGGCAGTGGATCTGCCCACATGTCGCTCATTTTGGGGTGACCAGCAGGCTACCCACAGCACTTTGCAGCCATCATTTCACTACCAATAGTGAAAGGCAGGAGCACGGGGACTAGCCCAACTCCACCAGCATATTTCATGCCTTTGCTCATCTCATGTCCGCTAATTTCCCATTGGCCAAAGTCAGTCACATGGCCAGGGACAAAGACAGGAGACCAGAGAACTACATTCCTTCCATGAAACTGAAGGTGGAGAGGGTACATATCTGCTCAACAATAACCTACTCTAGAGCAACCAGTAATACGTGAATGCAGTCTCATTAAAATTCAAACCAGAAAATGAAAAGCCTAACAAGAGAGGCAAATCGATACCCATCCTCCCCATCCCACAGCCTCCCCACTCAGGCATAAGCACTCCATCATCAGTTGGGGATGAGTCTCACCAGACTTTCCCCCCCACCCCCCTCTCCCCCCCACAGAGGTTTTTATTTTACACACTGAGATCATACTACATAAATGTTCACATGACAATTATAAGTATCTAATCATTTAACTATTATATTGACCCTATGATTAGGCTTGTTACTGTTTTATAAATGAATAATCTGAGATTAAGATGCCTAGACAAGATCACCCACCCCTTAAATAGCTGCAACAGGATTTGAACGCAGGACTTCCCAAAAATTCTTTTAATTGCAATGAGGCTACTTCTACTAAAAAGGGATTGGGTTGGACCACCAAATTTGTTACCAGCTCATTGCACCTATCCTTTGGGACCACAGAGAAGGAAGTGTGTGTGGGGGTGAGTTTTAGGAAAAAGGAGTGTTTACTATGACTGGACTTGTGTTAGGAGCTTTGGGAGACACAATGTAGAGGAGAAAAGACCCTCCCCCTCAGGTCACATTTAATTGAGCCAAAGAAACCAGGAGTCTCTCTTGAGGCAGTTTAATAACAGGGCAGGATGTGGGGGTGAAGTGTTGGGCACCTACAGGAAGTTTCATTATCTGTCCATCTAAGAGCTGAACGCTGAAGGCGAGCTCAGCCGGGGGCTGATAATGCTGCTCAGCCTTGGGGAGGACATGGGCCTTAACCACATTCCTAGAAAACGGGTAGAATTTAGAGAAAGGAGAAAAAATGTACTCTAGGCATGAACTGGGAATGGTGATGATTGCTACACTCACCGTCAGCTGCGTTAGCAGCATCAGCAGTGTGCCATCTGAGTGTGTCACCAGGGAGGCAGGGAAGACTTCTTGAGGAAGTCACATGCAAGCAGAAACCTGAAGGATGATTGGGAATTAGGTTTAAAGGGGGGGGGGGGGCACGTGGGAAAGCCTTGACTGAAGCTGGAGAGGGCTTGGCCATCAGAGAGAGAGAAAGGACACTTGGGTGGGGATGGGGGCAGGGATGTGGTTCAAGATAAGGCTGGGCGGTTGGCAGGGGCCAGGCACGCAGGGACATGAGCTGAGCTCATTGGGAAGGCGACTAAGAGGGGAAAGCTGTGGTGTGACCACAGCTGGTGCCAGAGGAGGAGTGCACGTTTATGTGACCTGTGTAAAAATGGCTTCGTGAGCGTGAGCACGTAAGAGAGCAAGGGCAGGGCAGCAAACGGCTCTGGAACAGGGCCGGGGCAGGTACTGCGTAAATCGTGTGATGACTCTGGATATGAGTGAACCTGCGGCTAAAAACTCAAGGTTTTGAAAGGGTGCCTCGAATAGCAAAACTTGAGAAGCCCTTTACATGGAATTTGAACAAAGCACAAAAGAGGCAAATTCTGGTGCGTTTGTGGTGCAGAGTAGAGGAAGACGTAGGGAAGGGATTGGCATTTGGAAGGTGTCACAAGGTGACATCTGAGGATTGAATGGGATTGAATAGGTCTTGAGGAATGAATGGGAGATCACTAAGTAAGAATGGGGGCAGGAAACAACAGGCAGAAGGCAGAGCAGAGGCAAAGGCAGAGTGTTTGGAAAGTGCCCAGCAGGTGAAAACGATGGGAGGGTATGAGGTTCTTGGAGGAGAGGGGCACAAAGGAACATTGGGTGGTTCAGCTGAGGATAGGCTGTGCAGAGTCTCCCACACCAGGCACGGACACTAGGGAACACCAGGATCAGATGGTTTATAATAATATAATGAGCTTACTTTTGTGCTCTCTCACCCCAAGGGACTAGAGCAAGGCATTTGGGGCCCTTCCCCCTCTTCCTTCACACAAAGGCACACCGTTTGGGGAGGTGGAGGTGGCAGATGGGGGTGAGAGATCCTGTAATCCTATCCCCAGCCCCTGAGTCAGAAAGCCCTTTCCCCAGTGGGTTCCAGTCCAGGTCTACTGTTAAGACAGAGGTTGGAAAACTTTTTCTCATCCACGTGGCTTCAGGTGAGCGGGATGGAAGCCAACCTGAGTCCTCTGGAGACAGCTCAGGCTGTGGGATAGGCCCCTTAGAAGACACAGCTGAAACCCAATGCAACATGAAAGATGGCAGGAGGTAGCCAAGTGCTGATCTTATCAAGCTAACTCCTCCTTGGAATCAAAGAAAGGGAATAGAGCTTTTCTTGTTTTCTCAACTTTTTCTTCATGATTAATTGCCGGCCAGGGGTCTGTGGCATGGGGTGGCAGGGGACTCTTGGGTGTGTAATCAGGCCTGGGGGGCAGGTTTCCCAGCCACCCTGGATTTTTACCATTTTCTTGTTGGAAGTCATATCAAGTAAACTGTTAAACACCATTTGCGGGGAGAGACAGAAAAGGTTATAAAAAAAGAAAAGAAAAGAAAAAGAAGGCTGTCTCTGCAAAAGGAGTTTATAATCTTGATGGAGGCAGGAAAAGAACACAGGTTCTTTATCTATCTCACTCAACTGTGAGCTCCTTAGGAGCAAGGATTGTCAAAACCACCCTGGCATCTGTCTCTGGAACCAAGCACATAGTGGGGCTCAATATCCATGTCATCTCCTTCAAAAATCTTTTACTTGTAAGTATTAGAAACCCAGCTAAGTCGAGCTAAGGAGATTCAATCCTGAAACTTTCATTGGAATTATTAGAAACAAAAAGCTCTCTTTATGCTGCTGTTGTTAGAGGGATCGTATAAGCATCAAGCCACCAGAGCTACCACATGGAGAAACACCAGGAAAGCAAAGCAAAAGAGGAAAATTGAGTTCTGGTTGATGTCTTTGAGCCCTGGATATAGCCATGCCTGAATCCCATTAGTCTTTTAGTTGCATGCCTTACTGATTCTCTTCTTTGCTCAAGTCAATTTGAGTTGGCTTTCAGTCACTTGTAACCAAAAGACCACATTGAAAGGCTGCTGTTGTAAGGGTTAAACAAGATTGTAAATTATAAAGTGCTCAAAAAATGGGAGTTATTAGTAGTATTTTATAGTACCATCTTCTGCACATATATTGAAATCTGTTTTCACTTTTAAACTTTTACTTAAGCAAAAAATGTTTGAAAGTCTGTAAAATCAGGGCCGATATTCACTTGGTACCAGTGTGGCCACATGGATTATTATAATACTGAAATATTTCTAAAATGGTTGATAAATAGCACCACTTTGGATCTCCAGGACACACTCAACCTCTCTCTCGGGATCCTTCACCCCATCCCACAATCTAGCACCTAAGGGGTTAATACCAGGGCTAGCAGGGGATCCCTGGACCTGCTCTCAGACTAAGGCCTCCTCCATGCTACAGGTTTTTGATATCACCTCTGGGTATAGTTGTGTAACCTTTTCTGATCCCAAAGATGCCAGACACATAATTTTGCACAGTGGTAACTAAGCAGGTACAGGCACCGGGCCAAGTCCTGTCTCTCTCCCTGGCTGTTACCTTGTGGTGCTCCCTGCCTTATTTCTACATCAGGGCCATATTTGTCATTTCTTGTGGCAATATGATATGCCTTTGTTTTAACATACTATGGCTGGCCCAACCCTTTCTCCGCAGTGGGACATATGGTCCGTTTTTGTTCAGCTCTTCAATTTTAAAAACTCGCTCTGTTGGAAATTGAATTTCCATGTGGTGCCCATCTTTCTGGTAATAAGCGACGGATTTCCTTCCTGCTTCAAGCTTCAGTTTTGCGAATCACAAGGCACAGTTTAACTTTTTTGTCTGGAAATGTTTTTTGGTTGTTGCTCTTTGAAATAAGAATCCATGTGCTAGATTGTGTAATGCTGCCATTTAATAAATTATTTATTTCAACTCTAAGTTTATAAAGGATTTAAAGTGGTTTACAAAAATATATGCAAGATGAAATCAATACAAGAGGGAATCAGGGGGGGAAAAAAGTAGCAGTATATCTGATAGGTACAGTGCTGAGCTGCTAAGGGACACCAGAAATAACAGTGGTCTAAACACCATAGATGTTTATTTTTCTCTTACATAAATGAAATCTGGAGGAAGGAAGTTTAGAACTGATATGGCAGCTCCACAAAACCATGGGTACAGGCTTCTTTTAGTGTCCTATTTCATTAAATCCTTAGAATGTGTCTTCTATCCTCAAGGCCACCTCATAGTTCAAAATAGCTACAGGAGCTCCAGCCATTGCACCCACATTTAGGCAGCAGGAAGAAGGAAAGGAGAACAACCTGCAATCCCAGCTTTCCCTAAGGAGCCTCTTGGAAGCTCCAGCCCAAAAGTTCAATTTATATATTAACTGGCCAGAACTTAGCCCTAGCTGCATAGGAGGTTGAGAAGTATAGTCTTTTAGCTCTGCACAATACCACCTCAGATAAAGCCAGGGCTCGGTTACTAGGAAAGAAGGGAGAACAGATAACAGATAGGCTGCTAGTAACCTCTGCTACAGGTAAGAAAATGAAATAAAGCTAGGAATTCAGCTGGCTCATAAAATCGCCTATTGTAAAGACCTTTCAGGCTGCCAAACCGTCTCTGAGCATGCTAGTGACCATGGCAGAAAGAAATCCATGACTAAATACAAAGCGTTATTATCAAAGCAAAGAAAGCAAACCCATTGCCCAGGAAAAAACTTATTTTTTTCCTGATACAGAAGTTAAAAAGAAAGTCTACCCACAGGTCTTCACCAGGAAGACATGGGACATGATGTCCTTAACAATATTCCCGCAAACTGGAACAACATGATACAACATGATTCTGGGATTTGCTTCAAAACTTCCGGGCGAGGGAGTGTGTGGGAGTATAGCTAAAACCAGATGAGCCATGAGTTGATAATTGCCGGACTGGGTGATGGAGACAAGGGACTTTTTTAAACATTTCTCTTTACTTTGGTGTATGTTTAAAATTTTTCCATAATAAAAAAAAAAGAGTTTAAACTCTGCAATAAATCCTTTCCTGCAGTTGGTTTTTTAAGTGTTCTTTTCAATAAACTTGCCTTTAATTGTCAGGCAGTTTCTATCATAATTATTTATTAACTTGTTTAACAGCTTTATTGAGATATAATTCACACACCGTACAATTCACCCTTTTAAAGTGTACCATTCATTGGTTTCTCACAATTGTACAACCATCACCACAATCTAATTTTAGATACTTTTATCACCCCCAAAAGAAGCCCCCTACCCATAACTAGTCACACCCCACTCCCCTCCCCCCACCCCCTTACTACTATCTACTTGCTGATTCTTTGCATTTGCCTATTCTATATATTTCATATAAGTGGAACCATACAATATGTTTTTCGTGTGTATAACTAGCTTCTTTCATTTAGCATAATATAGTCAACATTCATCCATGTTGTAGCATGTATTAGTACTTCATACCTTTAAACAGCCAAAGAATATTCTGTTTTATTAATAAAGCATTTTGTTTATCTACTTGTCAACTGATAAATATTTGAGTTGTTTCCAGCTTTTTGTTATTATGAATATTGCTGATATGAGCCTTTGTGTACAAGTTTTTGTATGAATATATGTTTTTATTTCTCTTGGGTATATACCTAGAAGCAAAATGGCTGGGTTAAATGGTAAATTCTATGTTTAACATTTTGAGGAATTGCCCAACTGTTTTCCAAAGTGGAAATATAGAATGGTTCCAATTTCTCCATAGCCTCATCAACACTTCTTATTGTCTGTCTTATTTATTTTAGCCATACTAGTGGGTGTTAAGTGATATCTTGTGACTTTGATATGCACCATCTTTTAATGTGCTTATTTTCCATTCGTATATCTTCTTTGGAAAATGTATTTTCAAATCCTTTACCCACTCTCCAATTGATTTATTGTCCTTTTATGGTTGGGTTGTAGGTGTTTTTATATATTCTGGGTACAATTCCCTTATCACATATATGATCTGCAAATATTTTCTACCATTCTGTGGCTTTTTTACTTTCTTGATGGCGTCCTTCGAAACACAAAATTTTTTTTATTTTGATGTACTCCAACTTATCTATTTTTTTCTTTAGCCACTTGTGCTTTTTTTGGTGTCATATCTAAGACAGCTTTGCTTAACCTAAGGTCACAAAGATTTGTTCCAATGTTTTCTTCTAAGAATTTTAGTTTTGGCTCTTCCCTTTAGGTCTGTGATCCATTGTGAGTTACTCTTTGTGTGAGGAAGGAGTCCAAGGGCATTTACTTTCATGTGGATATCCGGTAGTCCCAGAACCTGTTGCTGAAAAAACTTTATTTCCCCATTGAATGTTGTTGGTATCCTTGTCAAAAATCAACTGACCAGAAATATAAAAATTTATTTCTACTCTTTCAATCTATTCCATTAATCTATATGTCTATCCTTATGCCAATATCACACTGTCTTGATTACTGTAGCTTTGTAGTAAGTTTTGAATTCCGGAATTATGAGTCCTCCAACTTTGTTCTTTTGCATGGTTATTTCAGCTATTTTGGTCCCTTGGATTTCTGCATGGATTTTAAGATCAGTTTGCCAACTGAAAAGAAGCCAGCTGGGGTTTTTATAGGGATTCTGAGATTTTGTGAAAATCTACTCTAAAGTTTTCTGAAGTTTTACCATGCACAAAGATGTTATATGGTTAAGATCTAGAGTGACCATATAATTTATCATCCAAACCAGTATACTTCTGAGACAGACAGGGGTGCAAAATTTAAGGGGTGCCAAAAAACTTGGTGATTGGGATAAAAAATATTTGTAATGCAATTTTTAAAACAATCCAAATCAATGTAAAAAAAATCCATGATGAACAAAAGATCAACATTTTAAATGAAGACAGGAGCAGTATCCCGGACTTTGCCTTTTGTCTTAGGCTCCTGGATGGCTTGGGCATGGTGCTGTTACCGATCCCCTTTTATATATATATATATCTTTATTGATTTCAGAGAGAGAGGAAGGGAGAGGAAGAGAGAGAAACATCAATGCACCAGTGATGAGAGAGTCATTGATCGGCCATCTCCTGCAACCCAGGCATGTGCCCTGACAGGGAATCAAACGGCGATCTCCCGGATCATAGGTCGATGCTCAACCGCTGAGCCAGGCCTGGCCAGGCCTGATCCTATTTTTATAAAAAATGTTGGTATTTAATTCATTAAGGATTTTTTGCATACATTTTGATTTTGTCAATATTGCATTACAAATGCAATTATCCTGATCACCAGGTTTTTTGGTGCCCCCCTCTTACACTTTGCCTGGCTCACTTACCCTACCCAGTCCCCGTCTTGTTTTGCATAGAGGAGGCACTCAGTAGATGTCAGCTATTGCTATTGCTACTGTTTGTTGAATGCTAACTATGCGCCAGGAATTGTGAAGAATTTTGTTAAGTATATATCACTTCAACAACAAATAGAGGAAAAACCAAAGACAACATTGCAAAGCAAATGGCAAGCTGGGAGAAAATAGTTGTATCTCATACAGGCAAAGGATCACTGCCCAAAATACATAAAGAACTTCTACAAATTACTTTTTTAAAAGACAAACAACCCAACACAACTGCAGGCAAAGGAGAGAAACAGGCAGTTCACCAAAGAGGGAAACAGATGGTCAACAACGACATGAAAAAGCTTCAACCTCGCTGTTATGAACTGCAGATTTTGAAGTTTGATGTTATCAAGTATTGGCAAGGGTGTAAGGAAACAGGATTAAAGACTGATATCCTCCCTGGAGGGGAATTTGTCATATCTGTTAAATTAAAATTACATTCATCCTCTGGCTGAGCTATTCCACTTCTTATCCACTCCAGGGACTGACGTGCACATGTATGCAAAGATGGTTTTGAGACTTTGCTCATAATGGCAACACATTGGAAACACCCTGAAGGTTCTTCATGTTATGGGCAGCAATCGCATTCCTGCTGGGGCCGGTGGATCCCAGCATCTTCTGTCCTCAGCTCTGGTCTACACCAGGGGCCAGCCCCACCGTGCTTCTTCCTGCACATCTCTTAGGTGCTGGGGAATTGGAGCATTGGGGGAGGAGTTTTCCACTTACCTAGCATCTTCACTCTTGCAAACCTGCCTTCCTGGGTCTTCCTTCACAGTCTGCTAGGCAGTGCTGCCTTTCTACCACACTTGGTCTGGGTCCACATTTTTCCAAGCTGCCCTCCTGGGAGCCTCCGAGCATCTGTCTGTCTCCCGGGGAATTAAAGGTGTTAAACCTGGTATCACAGGAGAGTGCTCACAAATGATACACTCGCCCTATCCAACATCATGTTAGCTCCCTACACCCACCCCTTGATCCAGCACCCTTGGTTGGTCTGTTCTCTCCAGTTCTCGTTGGTACATGTGAAAGTCATTCTGCAGTCCCTTTGGTGTCTAATCCCCATACTCCCTTAGCCTAGAACACCCCCCAGGCGGGCTATGCTGGAATGTGACTCTTGGAGACAGGGAGGGTGGGGGTTGGGGGGGGTCCTGTTTGTTTGTTCCCCATCTCTAGTGTTTGAGAGAGAGTTTAGGCTCCAGCTTCTGGAATCGCATGGCCCTGGGTTCAAGCTCAGGAGCTCGGCACTTCCTAGCTGTGTGGCTGTGGGAATCCACTCAACCCCTGGGAGCCTCCGTCTCCTCTTCTGCCAAGGACAGGGAGTGCCATGAGCCTCACGGGGCGTCACAGGATAAATGAGATAGCACCTTCAAAGCCCCACAGGGCCTGGATGCTTGGGCTGAGGGACTGGGATGGGCCCTTGCAAAGCTGGTTTTCTATAAATAGGACGAAATGCTTCCCAGAACCTAGCGGGAATTGAAAGCAGTGTCAAGAACTGGGTGAGAGGAAGAAGAGGGAGGGCTTAGCGGGGAAGAGGAAACACGACTGGGCTCCACTGCAGCTACGGGGTAGGAGTGGTGTGCTCTCCAGATACTTCTCTCTTCTGGGTGCTATCTGTCCTGTGCATTGAGGAATTCATAACACACCAGCCTCCACCCACTAGATGCCAGTAGCCCTCCCACTCCCATTGCGACAACCAAGTATGCCTTGTAGGAACGAAATTGTCCCCAGTTGAGAACCACTACCCTAAAACTAATTAAGCCTCCTGGTAAAACTGGGGTAATAATGTAGTAATATCCGCCTTGTATAGTGGCACTTAAGGATTGACATCATTTGTAGTGTGCTTATTGAGCACTTACTATGTGCCAATGCCTGTGCTGATGCCTGACATGCATCAGCTCTCCCAACCCTCTAGTCAGTCCTATTTGGCACTGCTCTTTATCTTCACTGTACAGATGAAGAAATTAAAAATGTCTCTCTCATCTGCAAATTCAGATTCAACCAACACCTTCTAAGGTCCTGTATGTGCCAGGATTCAAGGAGATATTGTACACATCTAATATCCCTGGTTTCTGGGTGGGTTCGGCTAATGGGAGTCACTAGGTAGAGACCGGAGAATGAGGGGAAGGGAGAATCCAGGGCATTTTCCCTCCTCTCTCTGCTGTGGACAGCAACTTCAGCAGCTGCTGCGTCTCCTCTGTGGCTCCAGCTCCCACCATACAGCCCCTCCCGCAGGGGTCCTGGCTCTGGCTGCCTGGCCAGGCTTCCCCTCAGTGGCCTGGACTCTGACGCATAGCACCAACTCCTCTGTTTACAGGGGTGGCAGGATCTTCCTGCTATGGTTAATCACCAGGTTGCCTAGCATGCCCTTTTGGCTTTTCAGCTCCTCCATCACCCATGTAACCAATGCCCTGTATTATATTCCCTCTGTCTAAAACCTGGAGGGTTTTTAGCTTCTCTGATTGAACTGTGACTGCTACATACAGGATTTCAATTTCCTAGGTCGTCCTCTTAGATACCAGGCTGATGAGCTCTCGGCAATACACAGAGATCTGAATATGTGTCTGATAGATGTGTTAGTCAGGACTCTTTTGATGACAAATGACAGAAAACCCAACCCCAAATGGTTTAAGCAGAAAAAGAAATGTATTAGCTTACGTAACTGAAAAATTCCAGGGATAACTGGCTTCAGGCACAGTCTGATCGAAGGACTCCAATGCTACAGTCAGGCTATCTCCATCTCTAGCTCTTACTTTTTTTGTGTTAACTTCATTCTTAGATAAGTTCTTCCATTATGTAACAAAGGGTGGTTCCAACAGCAACAAGCTACATCCTTCCAGCGTAACAACCCCAGCAGAAAGAGAGCCCTCTTTCCCAATATTTCCAACTTAGTCCCAGGGAGGATTCTCATTGATTCAGCTTGGATCACATGCTCATTCCTGAGCCAGTTTCTGTGGCCAGCAAAATGAGATACAGGGTTACCCCAGTGACTTTCCCACAGTCCCTAGCGTAGCACACTCCTGCCTGGAATCAAGTCTACATCCCAGCCGCTCTTGCAGCTGAGTGTGGACATATGATTAAGTTGTAGCCATGGGATGTATGTGGAAATGCAGTGTGGTGGTGGGGAGTGGGTAATGGTGGATGTGGGGGTGTTCTTAAAGGAAGAGACCATGTGCTTATCCAAGAGACCTGTCCTGGCTCTTCCCTAGTGCTTGAAATTTACATATGACCATGGTAGAGCAGTTATCTTGGGCCACAAGGCCTTAACTCCTGGATCTTTCCCATCATTTCTTCCATCTTTGGGGGGGGGACCTGTGTTTAACTCATCTCCAGCTATAGCCCCATCTCTCACTTTCCCTTTACAGCAAAAACTCCTCAAAGAGTTTGTACTCTCTGTCTCAAATTTCTCTCTCTCCACCACCCTTAACTAGTGTGTAGCTCAATCTCATGGTCATTCAAAGTCCTCATCCAACCTGGATCAGCAGCATGCGACACAGTTGCTCCCTCCCTCGTTATTTTTAATTTCGGTAAAATACATAAAATAAAATTTGCCATTTTAGCCATTTTTAGATGGGCAGTTCAGTGGCATTAAGTACATTCATGTTATTGTGCAACCATCACCACCATCCGGCTGTAGAATGTTTTCATTTTCCCAAACTGAAACTCTGTATCCATTAAACAACAGTTCCTCCCATCTCTCCCTCCCCTCACCCCTAGCTCCTGGTACCCTCTAATCTATTTTCTGTCTATAAATTTGCATATTCTAGATATTTCATATATGTGCAATTATACAATATTTGTCCTTTTGCACCTGGCTTCTTTCACTTAGCATAATGTTTTTAAGGTTCATTTACACTGTAGCATGTATCAGGACTTCGGTCATTTTTATGGCCAAGTAATATTCCATTGTGTGACTATGCTACATTTTGTCTATCCATTCATCAGGTGATGGACGTTTGGGTTGTTTCTACTATCCAGCTATTATGAATAGTGCTGCTGTGAACATTCCTGTACAAGATTTTGCATACCTTGTTTTCAGTTCTCTTGGGAATACACCTCAGAGTGGGATTGCTGTGTCATATGGCAGTTGGATGTTTTCTGCTTTGGGGACTGTGCTGGGTACAGTGGGACAATGGATTTCTCAAGGCCAGTAAAATGTCTTAAAAACAAAACAAATGATTGGGTGATCTACATAAGATGGTCTGCTTTTTCTGTTGCCAGGTAAAGACTTTAAGATAAGAGGAAAAAAGGGCATTTGAACCACCATCACTACCCCCCAAAAAGGGAAGGAGATTAAAATATTAGAACAAACAGCAGTTAAAGTTTATGAAAATTTCACTACATTGTTACTTTCTCCAACATACATGAACTGCTAAACAAACAAACAATCAAACAAAAAACTCATCTCCTCACAGTCTAGCCAGGCTCTGTGTGTGTGTGTCTGTCTGTCTGTGTCATGGGGAGATGTTGGATACCCCAGCTCTAGGGAATTCTGAGATGTGGAAAAAATGGTTCTTGCCCTAAGGAGCTTCAGGCTCCAGAGAAGAAAAAAAACCAGGATAATTGCTTTAATCAAGATGCATGCAACAAGAGAACTCAAAGACAGAAATCAGTTCTGACCCTTGGAAAACCCAGTTGGGGAGCAGAGATTCTGAGCAGGCTGAGATGAATTCTGTGTGCCCACAAGTCTGGGAGATAATTTTTACCAGACCAGAGAGAATTTGCAATTCCTAGAGTCTTGGTACCTTTAGGAACAGAGAGATTCTATTGCCAAATAATCTCTTCCAGTTGGGGCATTCATGAAAACAGTGGGAAGGTTTGGTCTCCTCTCCTCCTGGGCCCCAGGGGCTCTGAAAGCATGACCTTCAATAGGATCCAGCTTGGAAATTAGCTCTAAAGTGCCTGCCACCTGAGCAGGTTTGGGAAGGAAGCAGCAGTCCCCAGAGGTCGGGGGGTCGGGAGACTTATGGGGTGCTAGTGCCATCATGAAGGAACAAAAGGAAGCTGTACCTGGGGCAGCAGACATCAGGGGATCTGTGAGGCTCTGAGCCCCCACCTCCCCCTAAGCTCCTAAAACCCCCTTGGAAGATTCCGGGGAGATAATTGTACAGTTGTAGTTGAACTCATTATGGGAAGGAATTATTCCCTTTGCTTCTTAGTCCCATAGCTCCCAGCTGTAAGCACAAAAATGAGGAAAGGAGGCAATAAAACATGAAAACTTAGTATATGACTAAAGTGACTCCCAAGGGAAGAGGCAAATCCTACCTGCAGGGGTCTAGGAGAGCCTGGGAGGAGAGAGGGAGCTGGGTGGGGAAGGATGCTGTGGCCTAACCCAGGCAGAGAGGAAATGGGCGGGTGGACATTTCCTTCTGTCTCATGGCCATATGGTTCTTGCGCTCTGTTCTAGGCCCTAGGGCCACTGCAGTGAACCAAGCACCCAAGTCCTTAGTTTCTGGCATGGGGAAACAGACAACTCAGACAAAATCTAATGTGAGGGTGGTGGAAGCCTTATTTGTATGGTAGCTCACAGATGAGAAGTGGGCCACTGGGAATATAGGGCAGAAGTGTAAATGGATCAGAATCAAGCTTGGCTGATCTTTGCCTAAGGCTGGCAATGAAAATAGATATAAGGAAGGCCCCAGATTTTATGAAGTGGGCTCATGGAAAACTGTGGTGACGGAGATTTTTTTCAGATTATCTCTGAGTATAAAATGAGCAAGTATACAAAATTCACACATGACAGAGCTATCATTTTCTTCTGGTGCCAGGGTAGCTTGTGAGAATGATTCTAAGGCCAGATGATAAAGCCAAAACCTTTTCCCTCCTTTTTTTCAGAGGGGAGTAAAACAAGACCAGGTGGTGAGTCCATCTGAACTGTTTGGACATTGGCGTCCTCTGGTGGCTGCTATATAAATTGCGTCAAGGTTAAGGACAGAGTTAGGGTGGATTAGGAGATGCTTGGGCTCAGGCCTTTAAATCTGGAGTAAGCAATGCAGAGGGCGAGGGGTTTCAGACTTGTTCTGAAAGGAGGGTGAGGGCACTAGACCAGCATGCTGTTTCCAGTGGCCGCCACTGAGACAAAGCCAAGAATGAGGGCCCAGTATCCAGTCCGGAGAGCAAAAGCATCCTTTCCAGACTCCTCTTTTGGTATAATTTCGGACCCCCTAACATCTCCCATTTAGCACTTATTTTCTCAGCTTGGTTCTCCAGTCTTCTACTCAGTTTTGTAAGAGACCCATCATCATTCTGGTATGCTTTTTATGCTTAAATTATCAAGAGTTAGTATATTGATTAGGTTTTGTTGCATACATCAGGAAAAAAAACAAAAATTACTGTGACGTAAACAAGATAGGCAATTTTCTCTTTGTAAAGGAAGCACAGAGGTCAGCAGTCCAGGTGCCCAGGGACCTTCAAAGACCCTGTATCCTTGTGTTTTGGTGCTCCGGCTCCATTTAGCACACTGCCTCATGGTCTAAAACGGCTGCTCTAGCTCCAGCCACTGCATCCAGATTCTGGCCAGAATAGAAGAGGAGAGAGTGAAGGAGGATACACCTTCTCCCTTTTAAGGAGACCTGCACATCTCAATACCTCACGGCTAGAACTTAATCACAAGACGACTCTTAGATATGAGAAAGGCAGGGATGGATAGTCTTTTGCTGAATAGTTAGGTTTCTGGCTAAATATCAGGATTACTTTGCCCAAGAGGAAGGAAAGAATGACTATTGGGGTAGACTACGAGGAATCTCTGCCTTGATCTGTCTCTGCTGCTGCTCAACAGAGAACCCTGTGTGGAAGAGTCAGGCTAGGCTATGAGTCTGTGGCCACAAGAGAACGAGGGACTCTGACAATATCTATCACATTGACCTATGACTTAATTTTCTCTAATTTCCTTTATCAAATTATTGTTTGTTCCTTCCCTGTTTGTATTGGATGCCCACTGGCACTCCCTTGACCCTAATTCCTTCATCTTTCTGCTGTGTTTTTTTCCTATAGGCCCAGCCCAATGTAGCCTCCACACCTTGGCATGCTGTCCTTTCACCTGGAAGGGCCTGCCTTCTCCCCCTGGCTTATCTAAAGGTTACCCGTGGGGAGCATGTGTCATGCTTTTTGGCCACCCTGTCTATGTTTGGGGGATATCCCACCTTATAAGTGGAAGGCAGAGCCAGACCTAATCTCCAGCCTCCTTTGCAGCTAGAAGCAGGCATATGGCCTTGGTTTTGTCAATCATTCACACCCATACGGGCCTTCAATTTGAAAATCAGTGACATGAAGAAAGCACACCTCAAATCCATCTGGTAAGAGTAGCAAAGGGGCCTGCAGCTTTCAGAGACAGCTACGGAAGTAGGGTCCTGGAAATGGTATCCCATATTCAGCACTGGCCATGTGGGCAGAGAGCCTGCACTCCAAGGTGGTGGCAGTGGGTCTTTTTGAGCTGTCCAGCAGTGAAATGTGGACATTGTATTTGACTGCGTAGCCTGGCGCTCCCAGAATTTCTATGAGCTTCTTGGTAAGTTTTAATAAAATCCTTTTCTGCTTAAATGATCTAGAGTGAATTCTATTGTTTTCAATTCAAAACCTTGTCTTGTACACTCATTGTCTAGGTATTATTTTCCTGTGGCTGCTGTAACAAATTAATCCAGAATAATCTTAGTGGCTTAAAACAACATGGATTTGTTATCTCTCAGTTCTAGAGGTTAGAAGTCTAAAATGGGTCTCACTGGGCCAAATTGAAGGTGTCATGAGGGCTGTGTTCTTTCTGGAGGCTGTAGGGGAGAATCTGTTTTCTTACCTATTCCAGATTCTAGAGCTGCCCACATCCCTCGGCTCATGGCCCCTTCCTGCATCCTCACAGCTAACGATGGCATCACTCCAACCTCTGCTTCTGTCATCACATGTGCCTTCTCTGGCTCTGACTCTCCTGCCTCCCTTTCAAACTTATAAGAACCCTTGTGATTATATTCAGCCCACCCAAATAATCCAGAATAATCTTCCCTTCCCAAGATCCTTAATTTAATCCCCTCTGCAAAATCCCTTTTGCTATGTAAAGTAACATATACTCGGGGTCTGAGGAACCATCATTCTGTCCACCACAGTTGGGTTCCCCAGAAGCACACCCTGAGACAGGAATGTGGGTGCAAATGGTTTATTTGAGAAACATCAGTGGGAGAACAGGGAAGTGATACAGGGAAGGGAAGGAAAACACTATGAGGTATGCCATCAGGCTAGTGACCACTGGGGACCTCTGGGAGACCATAGAGCATGCCCCAGAGCTGTGTTCATAATTGGGTGGCTCTCCCAAGGGTGTCAACCCACTGGCACTTCTGGTCTTCCCAAGTTTGGCCAAGCACATGTCTGTGGCCAGAGACAGCTCTGAGGCTGAGAGTCTGGCATATTTAAAAACAAAAAAGTTCCAAAACAGCATGTAGCAGACACTGTCAGTGTCCCAGCCGTCTGCCCTGGGCACTCACCTCTCCTGCCTGGAGGAGGCTGCTTCCTGTGGGCTGTGGGGCTGGGCCAGCCTGTGTGCAGGACACAGTCTCAGAGAGTCAAAGCCCCCAGAAGCAGCCCTTAGGCAATGATGGGTGGGGACTAAGTGAATAACTATCTCAGTTCCCTCATTCCTTGGCTGGGATAACTGAGGCATGTCTATGCTGACTCTGAGTTGTCCAGTGGGATGAAGCCCCAGATACCCTTAGTGGTCACTGGCTTGATGTCCCATCTGTGCTGGCTGCATCCCCACTCCTGTGCTGCTGTGTCCTGGGATCACCTCCCAAACACACTCAAATCCTTGTCTCAGGGTCCCTTCCTCGGGACAAATAAACAACAAAATCCCACACTGTGGTGTCTTAACTATTTACATCGAACAAGTTAACATTTTTAGTGTAGTGGGGGCTCAAGGCAGAAACATCATTTGGTTGGGCCCTCATATTTGGGAAAAGCCTCAAATGTAGACTTTGAAAAGTCTCTCCAAAGGAGGTTAAGTACATTGCAACTGTATTCAGCTTGGGTGTGTACGTGTGTCCACCCCAGACCTGCTGACAGGAATCGAGGATGCTGCATTTCAGCTCTGCCTTAAAGTAAACACAGAAAATAAATATGTTTCAAAGGGAACAGTGATAATGCAGAGCTACTCTAGGAGTGGGCAGGTCATCCGGTCTGGCCAGGTATATGAGTGTGTGCAGTGGGAATAAACCAGACTGGCAGCTGGAAAGGCCGATGGTAGGCTCAGCCACAAGGGCCTCACATGATGGCACATGTCACCAAGATGAAACATTACTCAGAGGAAAGCAGGAGTCAGAGCAGACACTGTTAGTTGCCAACTTTACTACCTACAACTAGGTTCTGCTGCAAGAGATAGGGAACCGAAAATAAAAGGTGCTTATGTCTACCTCATGTAAACGTCAATCGGTAAGCACCCCAGAATGTCAGGGACCCAGGTGCCTTCTCTCTTATTGCTCTGCTGAGGAAACTTCTGTTTCAAAGATTGCCTCATGGGTCCAATGTGGCTGCTGGATACAGGGGACTGGGGCAGGGGGGGAGGAGTTGCTGGATAAAATACAATATATTCAATTACATTTCAATTATTTCAATTTCAGGGAAGCAGCAAATACTTTAAAAATATAACTATACCCCAATGATTGCATGGGAATACTTAGACTAAAGAAAGTTTAGTCTACCTGAACTTGTTTACCTGAAATTCAAATTTAACTTCTGTAACAAATTACCATAAATGTTGTGGCTTAAAGCAATACAAATTTATTCTGTCACAGTTTTGGAGGTCAAAAGTGTCAAGCCATGTTCCTGGTGGAGGGAGGCACTAAGGAAGAACTCATTTCTCTGCCTTTTCCAGCTTCTAGAGGCTTTCTGGGTTCTTCGGCTTGTGGTCCCACAATCACTCCAACCTCTGCTTCCATCATCACACCTCCTGACTCTGACCCCGTGTCCCTCTTATAAGGACACTTGTGATTATATTGAGCCAACTGGATAATCTAGAATAATTTCTCCATCTTTAAACCCTTAACTTAATCACATCTGCAAAATCCCTTTTGCCCTCTAAGGTTTCTGGGGGTTAAGATATGGAGATTTGGGGGGACCGTTATTGTGTCTACCTTAGAAATTCACAAGTTGTCCCCCAAATAACTTGCTGATTGAATGATTAAATCCTGTGGACCCCAATCCAACCACCTTCATTCATTCATTCCATAGTTATTTATCACCTCCTATGTGCTCTGGGCATAGAGCTATAAACAAGACAATGTCTCTACCTTTGTGGATGCACATTCTACCTGGAGAAGACAGGATTGCCATCTTGTGAAAAAACTCATGTGAAACAGACCTTTCCTTTAAAAAGTGGAGCCTAATTCTTCTTTCCTTGAGTGTGGACTAAACTTAGTCATTCACTTCTAAAGCAACTATACATAAATTAAAGAAAAACTGTATTTTCGTCTGGAAGTTTACCAAATGTTGTTCACCATTTCAAAACCACATCACCACCATTTACACTGACCATGGTTGTCACCAAAACAGCACCCTTGATCTGTCTGTGTCATGAGCCACTTCAGAGACGAGGTCATAAAAATCACTGTGACTTCCTATGGTTTCTCTCTTTTTTTCTCTTGGGTCACTCACTGTGGGGAAAGTGAGGTGCTGTGTCATGAACACACTCAGCAGCCATATGGAGAGACCAAGAACTGAAACCTCCAACCAACAGCCATGTGAGGGAGCCACCTTATAAGTGGCTCTTCCAGCCCCGGTCAAGCCTTCAGATGACTGCGGCCCCAGCTGACAGCTTGACTGCAACCTCATAAGAAACCCTGAGTCAGAACCAACCAAGCTGCTCCCAAATTCCTAACCCACAGAAATAATGAGATCATAAATGGTTTATTTCAAGCAACAAAGTATTCATGTAATTTGCTATTCAGCAAAAGATACCTAATACAAAGATAAACAAACACCACCATTTCAAATTAAATTTAGTGCAACAAATGACGTAAATCAAGATGATACGGAGGTGGAGGGAAGATGGCGGCCCTGTGAGAAGCAGCAGAGCGCCCCCGCTCCCAGCTACAGACTCAATTTACTCCTAAAATCCTACGTAGCCAGCTTGGAAAAACCAGAGAAACATACCTGAGTGGGCACACGGAGAGTAGGGAGAACTGAAGAAACATCATAGAGTCCGGTAAGAGAGGGGAGGGAATAGAAAGGGTGAGTCCCCCCTGAGGCCTGTGCTGGGCTCCGAGCCCCAAAGCTTGGAAGCTGCAAAGCTCCCTCCCCTCGGGAGTGCTGACCGGCATCCAAAAGCGGGGATCTCACACACAGAGCGGAGGAGAGGGGAAGGAGCCCCCTGCGGAGAGCAGAGGGCCCCAGGGGAGCGGTGAGTCCACAAGGAGGGGACGGCGCCTTCCTAGGAAACAGCCTCTAATGGCGGACGGCGCCTTCCTAGGAAACAAAGCTTGTAGTGGCAGACACGACCAGTGTCTAATGCTTGGGGCGCTGACCATAGGAAAAGCTGTCCCAAAGTGAGTGGCACCCGAGTAGTAAGGGACCAGAGGGAGAGACTGAGCAGCCCCACACCGGGACCCTCTGCCTCCCTCTAAGGCATTGGGTTGAGCCCCAGAAAGCACTGAATCTGTGTGGTACGGGAAAGGGGAGGATCCCTCCGGTCCTGAGCTCCTGGTGTGGAGACTCTGGGATCTGTGACCAGGCCTATGGGGCACCGCTGGGTGCCTCGGCGTGCGGGGCAGCGGGACATTCCAGGGCGGACTCTCTGCCTGTGCGTTGCTTTGTGCATTTTTGCCTCCGATTGCTGAACTGCCTCCCACCTTCCCTACGTGCACTGGGGGACAGACCAGCGGAGGCTGGGATTGGGGTCTGCGCAGTAGACAGTCTGAGGGGCGGGCCTGGTGCAACCAGCCAACCAGAGCTGAGCAGGGAGGGGCGGAGCCTGCCGGCCTCTCCTGCAGCCGGGAGCACCGCCCCCAACAGGAAAGGGACGGGTCTCGCTCACTGAGGCCCCAGACACCTCTGCAAGGCACAGGCCTAAGGGGAAAGGAAAGCAGCTCATAGGAGGACATTATAAGAATAAGACTCTCAGGGACTGTTGTTTGGGAACTGGAGGAAACGCTGAAAACCCCTGCTGGGGGCTGGGCAGGCAAAGAGCTCACTGGAATGTTCTTTAATGGAACCCACTGAGCCCAGGCTGCTGAAACAGCCCATAAAGAAAAGGCAACAGGCTGAAATCAATCTGAAACTGCAGCAGGCCAGTGCCTGGGGAACTAGAATCGGAGGTCAGGGTAGGGACTGAGGAGCTGGCTGTGGAGCAGAGACTAACTCCCTCACAGTGAGTGTCTGACAGCGAAACCTCTAAGTATGGAGAGTAATAGCATGAGCTACACTAGCCACCCTGCACCCTAAAGACTCTACAGAAGACTCTGGAGTAAGACCAGGCAACTACAAAGTTGCAAAATAGCTGACAAGAGGAGGTGGTCCACAAAGAGCTTCAGATCAACCATCTACCTAAGGACACTAGAGCCAAACCTAGACGGCTCCTCACATTGCCTGATTTCCAAGGAGAGCGGAAATCAGCACACAAAACAGCGAGCCACAGACAACACAAGTTGCCCAGAAGAAACTCACCTGATTGACTGTCTTTTGTTTGTTTGTTTGTTTCTCTTTTTCCCTTAGGAAGAAGAAAAAGGAAAAAAAATCATTTGTTTTTTCTTCTTTTTAAATTTTATAATAATTAGAAAATTAAATTTTTTCTTATTTTTTTAAAGAATTTTGTTTTGCTTAGCTTGTTTTTTGTTTTGTTTCTCTGTTTTGTTTCTTTGCTTTGTTTTGTTTGATCCTTGCTTCTAATATCAAGACTTTCTTGATATTCCTGCTTAATGGCTGAGACTTTATCATTACAACCAATAAGTTTACTGCTTTTCTCTATAGTTTCCCCCAAATCTCTTATTGGACTCCCTCCCTACACAGGCTTTATCTCTCTCTCTCTCCTCTCGATCCATTGGCATAACTTTTTTCTTTTCTCTTTTTTTTCCCTTTTATCTTCTTCTTTTCCTTCTTTCTTTTGTTTTCCTCCCTTCTGTCTTCCTGTCTTTTTGTTTGATTGTTAGTTTCTCTTATTTTCTTTAATGTATTTTTAGTTTTTTATTTTCAACTATTATCCTGTTCCTATTCTCTCCCTTAATTGTTTGCTAGCCCTTCTTTCAGAATCTTTTCTCTGCCTCCATTATCTCCCAGTAGTGTCTATTTTTTACATTTTAGTTTATTATTATTTTCTAAATTTTAGCCACTATTAACAACAATATACTTCTCTCTCTCTAAGCTTTACTTTTCTTTCTCTTTCTTTTTTTAAGCTATTTTTTTTTTTCTCTAGTGTTCTCCCTTCACTCTCCCAGTTCTATTTTCACTTGGGTTGTTTTCATTGTGACTGTCAAGGTATTTTGTAAGATACCCCTTGTTTCCTGGAAGTTTAGTTGGGTATTGTCCTGACTTGCCAGCACCCGTACAACAGCTTCTATGATGAGGTTGGGGCTGAGACAAACAGTTAGCCAACCTGAGAGGAGAGTCCTCCCAAGGACTGGTCAACAACACTCTAGACCCAACCACAACAGGAGAACCCAAAGAACCCACAAAAGGAACACCCACAAAAGGGACACGCCTAGAGCAAAGACCTCAGAAGTATAAGGAAAACACACCTCTGGGCTCCACTGGTCTCACAATACAAAATCCCTCCCCACAAGACTGGGAGACAGCAAATATACCTAATATATAGATACAAACACTAAGACCTACCAAAATGAGGAGACAAAGAAACAACTCCCAAATTAAAGAAAAGGAAAAATCACCAGGAAAATACTTTGATGAGATGGAGTTAAGCAAGTTATCAGAAACAGAGTTCAGAGTATTGATTATGAAGATGTTCGAGAAACTTAAGAAGACACTAGATGATAAGATCGAGGACCTTAGTGAAAACATGAAAAAAGAGATACATAACATAAACAAAAATCAGAGATAAAGAATGCTGTATCTGATATCAAGAATACACTGGAAGGAATTAAAAGCAGGTTCAATGAAGCAGAGGATAGAATAAGTGACTTAGAAGACAAGGTAGAAAAAAATCACTCAATTAGAGCAGCAAAAAGAAAAAACACTTAAAAAGCATGAAGACAGTCTAAGGGAGCTTTGGGACAACATAAAGCGAAACAACATTCACATTATAGGAATGCCAGAGGGGGAGGAAAAAGAGCAAGGGATAGAGAACTTGATGGAGGAAATAATGACAGAAAACTTTCCTATGCTGGCAAAGGAGAAAGTCACACAAGTTCAGGAAGCACAGAGGGTTCCAAACAAGAGGGACCCAAAGAGACCCACTCCAAGACACATCATAATTAAAATGGCAAATGGCAAGGACAAAGAGAAAATATTAAGGGCTGCAAGAGAGAGACAAGCAGTGACCTACAAGGGAACCCCCATAAGGCTGACAGCTGATTTCTCAACAGAAACTCTTCAGGCCAGAAGGGAGTGGCATGAAGTTCTCCAAGTAATGAAAAGCAAGAACATGCAACCAAGATTGCTTTATCCAGCAAAAGCTATCATTTAAAATTGAAGGTGAAATAAAGAGCTTCCCAGACAAAAAAAGGCTAAAGGAATTCAGTACCACCAAACCAGCATTGCAAGAAATGCTAAAACTGCTCTAAGAAAAAGAAGGAATAGTGAGAGAAAGGCACATCAGCATAAAGGGGGAAAATGGCATTAAATAAGTTTATATCAATAGTAACCTTAAATGTAAATGGAATAAACAGTCCAATCAAGAAACACAGACCTAGAAAAAATATTTCGAAAATTTATATGGAACCAAAAAAGACCCCGAATAGCTGCAGCCATCTTGAGAAAAAAGAACAGAGTGGGAGAGATCACTTTGCCAGACATCAAACTGTACTACAAAGCCATTGTAATCAAAACAACCTGGTATTGGTACAACAACAGACATATAGACCAATGGAACAGAACAGAGTCCCCAGAAATAGACCCACGCCATTATGGTCAGTTAATATTTCACAAAGGAGGCAAGAGCATACAATGGAGTAAAGACAGTCTCTCAATAAGTGGTGCTGGGAAAATTGGACAGCTACATGCAAAAAAATGAAATTAGACCACCAACTTTCACCATACACAAAAATAAACTCAAAATGGAAAAAGACTTAAATGTAAGTCATGAAACCATAAAAATCCTGGAAGAAAACATAGGCAGTAAAGTCACAGACATCCACGTAGTGGAATTTTCACTGATACATCTCCTAGGGCAAGAGAAACAAAAGAAAAAAATAAACATATGGGACTACATCAAACTAAAAAGCTTCTGCACAGCAAAAGAAAACAGCTTCAAAATACAAAGGAACCCCACAGTCTGGGAAAACATATTTGCCAAGGATGTATCTGATAAGGGGCTAATTTCCAAAGTGTACGAAGAACTCATACTACTCAGCAAGAGGAAGACAAACAACCCAATTAAGAAATGGGCAAAGGACCTGAATAGACACTTCTCCAAAGCGGACATACAGATGGCCAAGAGACATATGAGAAAATGCTCAATGTCACTAATCATCAGAGAGATGCAAATTAAAACCACAATGAGGCATCACTTCACACCTGTAAGAATGGCTCCATCAACAAATCAACAAACAACATGTGCTGGCGAGGGTGTGGAGAAAGGGACACCCTAGTGCACTGCCAGTGGGAATGCAGACTGATGCAACCACTATGGAAGACAGTATGGGGGTTCCTCAAAAAATTCAAAATGGAGTTGCCTTTTGACCCAGTGATCCCACTTCTAGGAATATATCCTAAGAATCCTGAAACACTAATCAGAAAGAATATATGTACCCCTATTTCATAGCAGCGCAATTTACAATAGCCAAGATCTGGAAGCAGCCCAAGTGCCCATCAGTAGGTGAGTGGATAAAAAAACTGTGGGACATTTACACCATGGAATACTATGCAGCTGTAAAGAAGAAGGATCTTGTACCCTTTGGGACAGTATGGATGGACCTGGAGAAAATTATGCTAAGTGAAATAAGCCAGACAGAGAAAGACAAACATCACATGATCTCGCTTATATATGGAATCTAAAGAACTTAATAAACTGATGAACAGAATAGATTCAATGACATGGAAGCATAGATCAGACTGATGAATGTCAGAGGGAAGGAGGAGGGCAGATGGGTGGAAGGGGAGAGATTAACCAAAGAATTTATATGCATATATGCACAACCCAAGGACACGGACAATGGTGGGGAGAGGGACTGGGGAGGGGGATGGGACAGGGTGGAATGGGTCATTGGGGAGAAAAAGGGACATTTGTAATATTTTAAACAAAATTTTTTTTTTAATTGGGGGGGGAAGATGATATGGAAACAAGTCGTGGGGGCAGGGGTGATAAGACTGGGAAGTTAGTGAAAGCCTCCCTTGCCAGTGACCTTGAGCTTTGAACAGAATGGTGGGAAGAAGCCAGCCAGCAGTGCTTTCCAATCCCAATAGATACCACACACCCCTTTTTATGGCCACCATTAACTATCCAAAAATGAAACTCATAATGAAATCTTCCTACACACGTAATTTTTTTAAAAAAGATAATGACCTAGCAAAGATGAAACAAAAGGAAAGCAATATACAGTTTGCAAATTTTATTTCAATGTATAAATGCTCAGACACAATTACTCTAAGAGATATAATAAAGCAGTCAGATGTGGGAACTTAAGAGGAGAATCCCCTGAATGGTGACAGCTACAAAGCAGGCTGACCAGGGGTGCTGTTGTGGCAACTAAAATACCATGGCTGGAATAAATGGTGGTGGTGTGGTTTCGAAATGGTGAACAACATTTGGTAAAGTTCCAGGCAAAACACAGTTTTCCCTTGAATTACAAGAATAGTTGCATTCCTGGAAAATTTGATATATATTAAAAGCAGACAAAAAATGCTTTGTGTTTATATGTAAAGCAGATGTAGGTTCTAGGTTTAGATCATTCTTAATAGGTTTCTCACCTACAGGTATGTCTACTCCAGCCACGTGGGACACATGTAACTCTTTGCTATTTGGAATTGTCCATCTCTCTGCAGGATGTTGTCAAGCATTCCTGCTCCCCCTGCCCCATCATGACAATAAAATTACTCCCCCCACAAAATTTCAAAATTCCCCTGGGGGTGGCACTGCCTTCACTGAGAAGCACTGATTGAGAGGAACAGAGATGCTTCAGCCAAGCCCCTGATGGAAACAAAAAGGGAATCCAGCGTGGCCGGAGAGTCGTGAGGAGGAAGAGAAGGAAAAGGGAGAGAGAGGTTTAGGCAGATCATTCAGCCAACGTGAGACACAAGTATCCCCCGCTTTTCAAAAGTTCTTAATCACGACTTGGCTTTTACAAAAGACCTACATTGGGACCTGTTTTCCTTAACCAAAGGAAATTTGAAAAGAAAAAGCAAAAAGAGAGCTGTTATATGGGCAGTTTGTGCCCTGAGCAGTGCAAGTGACACCACCAAGCTCCTTCCTGGGAACCACATGCAGCAAGCAGCTCAGCAGCAAGCCCCAGAACTTTGAACTGTGTCTGTGAGCATCTGTGGTTTACCTCCATTTATTTTGTGCATCTGTCATCAAGATGTATCCTAAGGTATCAGAAAAGCCTAAGAGAGCTCTAAGGGTGTTCTGCTTAGAGTAAAACTGGACATAATTAAGCATTTCAGTTGCGGTGAATGAAATAAAAACATTGTGTGTGCATTGAACTTGCCTGTGTTCACCATTCATAGCATTTACACACAGAGAGAGAGAATCTTGGAAGCTGTCGAAGCTACTGTTGGTTCTGCTAATAGCAAAGTGGTCTCCTTTAGTCAGCATCCAGTAATGAATAAAATAGCAAGCCTATTGTTTGAGTGGATTGATAGGTATACAACGTAGTGTTCTGTTAAGTTGTCTGGGGACACTCAGAAAATTTCCCATGTAAGTTAATGGTAATTGCTTCTTTGCCTTATGCCACTTTGGCTTACAAAAGCTTTCACAGGAATGTTCTACTTTCAGATAACAGGGGAAATTTGCCCTTAGATTCAATTCCAAGGGCACTGGGGAGTCGTTTAGGGTTTTCTGCAGGGGAAAGACAGAGCCTGACCTTGTTGTGAGTGGTGGCTGGCTCAAAACTTCTGTTACTCAGGGGATTGCACTGCACTACTCAAAGAGTTTCAAGCATTCATTCAGTCACTCATTCATTCAACACATAAGGATTGAGGGGTGTCTCATGCTGTGTAACAAGCTACCCTCCCAAATGTAGCGGCTTAAAAGAACAATCATTTGTTGTTTTCTGCTATTTTGTGGGTTGGCTGAGTAGTTCTTCGTGTTGGTTTCACCAGGGTTACTGAAGCTGCTATATTCAGCTGGTGGATCAGCTGGGATGGCTGGGCCTCTCTCTCCATGTGCTCTTTCTTCCAGATGCTTCCTGAGCATCCAAGACCTCCTGATGCCTAGTCTCTGGACCACACACAGCCTCACTTCTGCCACATTCTATTGGTCAAGGCAAGTCACAAGGCTACTCAAAGGGGGTAAAGAAACAGACTACACTTTTTAACAAGAAGGGCTCTAGAGCTACACTACAGCAATGGAATTCATGGTCATGAAACATTCAACCTGGCTCTTGACCAGGCCCTGGGGATACAGCCTGTCCCTCTGTGGCCTATACTCTAGGCAGACAACAAACAAACAAGTCAACAAGTAAAAAACGTCAGAAAGTGCAATGAAATACATCAAGTAGGGAGAGAGGGGGCTACTTTATTTTTAAATTTATTTTTATTTTTTAAAAAGTTCATGTGGCTTTGCACTTTTTTTAAAAAAAAATGCTTTTATTGATTTTGTTAGACATAAGCACAGCAAGGACAACGGGCCAGGTACAGAAACCTACCAGAGCAGAAAACCCGGAATGCCTAGCAAGGGGCAAAACTGGGAAAACAAGAACCTTGTCCCCAGGGTAACCTGTCCTCCCCTAGCATATAGCTGGTCACGCAGTTTAGACTCTCTGAGCGGTTCCTCCCTAAAGATAACATCTAGGCCTCAGTTCTATTTCAGCTCCAGGCCCCAGAAAGCAACAAAACCAGACAAGCTACATTGACTAATGGCCTCCTGCCCTGGCACCGACCAATCAGCCAATCAGCGGAGATCATAACCCTGAAAGAGCTCACCTGGAAAGCTGAAGAATATTCTATTGAGACTCTCCCCTGAGACCTCCCCTAAGATTTCCACCTGCAAAAAAGAGATAAATACCCCGCAGGATGTAAGACCCAGTGCATGCTCCCCACCAAGGGAGCATGCCAGCACCATCTCCTTCCCCCTTCTTCCCTCCGAGGGGACCCAAGACTTGCATCCAGGGGAGCAATGGGCAGTGGCAGTTTGTCCCAGGCTTACCCACCCCACCCCCCCAAACCTATCTCCAAGGCCCCCTTCTCTCTGACTTCTCCGTGAGCCAAAGCAACCCAGCCTAGGCTTTCCTGTTGCTTCTTCTATGAACCTTCCTTGTTTCACCATCCTAAGTATATTTTTGCTGCCATCATGGACCCAATACCCTTGACTCAGTGCTGTGTAGCCCTTCCCTTTGGATATCCCCATCCCCCAGCCCCTTTTCCTTAAATAAATTCAGTTTTTCTTTATCTACCATCTGAGATGGCTATTTGGCCTGCCAGCACACCACCAACCTTTAACCTTTCAGATTTTTTGAGAGAGAGGGAGAGGGAGAGAGAGAGAGAGAGAGAGAAACATTATCATTTGGCTGCCTCCACATGCCGCCCACTGGGGATGGAGCCTGCAACCTCGGCATATGCCCGGGAACTGAACCCAGTGACCTCACCATGCATAGGATGATTCTCAACCAACTGAGCCGCACCAGCCAGGGCGAGAGGGTGCTAGTTTAGACAGGGTGGTTGGGGGTGGCCTCCCTGAGGTGTTTGAACTAAGACCTGAGCATCTGAGCATGCCTGCATGGGTAGTTTCTGAGGTTTCCAAGAAAAACATGTTTTTGCATGAGCCCAAAGCACCATGGCTCCATTTGGGAGAGGAGGGTACTGTGAAAGAAAGGGCTCCAGGGGACATCACCAGTGGTGTGGTGATATCACTGGTAGTGGGATGGAGTGGAAGGTGCCCTGGGGCAAGAATATCTGTCTTCTTATACTCATTTGCAGCTGTGTGACACTGGTGATCTCTATTTCTTCTTCTGTCAGACACCCCCAAATACCCCCTTCCATGGTGTACCACACTATGAGGAACCACAGGTTTATGAAAGTAAACGGATACACTCCAGAGGGATATGCACTTGGGGTGGTTCTCACCGGCTGCCCTGTGCACAGGTGTTCACAGAAGATCCACAGAAGTTCACTGAACTAGGTGGACAGGAGTCAGCTCTACTGCGGTGACAGGAGGGTGGTGAGGAAGGTGTATGTGTCACACCAACAGGCTGGAGAAATCCTGTTTTGGACAGTATACATGAATACCTCTCTCTCTTCCCTTCAGGGCTCCTTTCCACCCACTCACCAACCCCTTCCTTCCCTTTTCTCTCTCCATCACCCACCATGTTTTCTTGCCACCCTTTCTCACCTCCTCCCCCTTCACCTCCCTCCCAACCATTCCTTTTTCCATTTCATTCCTCTTCCCTTTACCCCTCTCACCTCCTCTTTTCTTCTCTCTTCGTGCTTCTCCTAAACTCTCCTCTTCCTCCCTCCTCCCTGCCCTCACCCCACCTCCGCCTCTCCCCTACTTCTCTCGCCTTCACGCTTCCCCTCATCTCTAACCATCTCACCTTTCTAATCCCCTAGCTTCCTCTTTCCCCCTCACCGCCTCCTCTTGCCCCTTTATCACCTCACTCTCTAACCAATCCTCTTTTTTCCCAAACTTCTCCTTTCCCTTCTATCTCCTCCCATCACCTCTCCTGCCTCACCTCTCTCTTACTCCTAACTCCACGCTCACGTCTCCTCACCTTCTTTTCTAGCACCCACATCACCACCTCTCCTGCCTTTCACCTCCTTTCTTCTGCCCTTCAGATCCCCGCCCGCCTTCGCCCACTTCCACTCGCCTCCCGACCTTTTCTTCCTTCCTTCCTCCACTGTCGGGCCCTCCCCTCCTCGTCCACCGGGCCCCGCCCCTCCCCAGCCGTAGGCCCCGCCCTGCCTGGGGTCACAGGGTCAACCGACGCGCCGTAGCCGCCGCGGCTCTGCCAGTCACGTGGTCACGTGACGCGCTCCAACATGGCGGCGCCGTGGGGCCGCGAAGTCGCTTCCTGACGGGGCGGCACGGACGGACGCGGCGGGTGCCGGCCGGGACGCCGGGCCCGCAGCCTCGTTCGCCAGCTCGCTCGTGCCGCCAGCCCGCGGGGCTACCAGCCCCCGCCGGGCTGGGGCCATGCAGGAGAGCCAGACCAAGAGCATGTTCGTGTCCCGGGCCCTGGAGAAGATCCTAGCCGACAAGGAGGTGAAGCGGCCCCAGCACTCCCAGCTGCGCAGGGCCTGCCAGGTGGCGCTCGGTGGGTGAGCCGCCCCGACCCTACCCGGCCCCGCGCCGGCCTTCCCACGTCGGCCGTTATCCCACTTGTCCTCAGCCCGGCCTCCTGGGCTCCACCTTCCCCCGACCCCGAATCCCACCCTGCTGTCCTCCTTATTATACCTCGGGGGAAACTGACGCCCTGGCACCTCGGGACTGGCCCAAGGTCACCCAGCAAGTTGGTGACAGCCACGGCAGGCTCTCCAACCTCCAATCTTCGGGCACTTGCTGGGAGTCCTTGCCGTCGTGCTTCCTGGTTCCTCCCCTCACCACCCTCAGAAATAGTCCTTGCCTTAAGTTTGCTCTTTACCCGCATTCTGCTGGTTGGGGTTCTTCTGTGTGAGCGGATCCGGTGGGAAGAGCTGATTTAGGAAAAACCCTGAGGCTTGCTTTGGAAGTGCCAGATTGGAGAATGTTTCCATTTCATTTGGGAACCTCCCATAACTCCCTTCAAGGAAGGAATATAGAGGGTTATCCCGCATCTCCCAGGTATTGTGTGCAAGAGAATCTTACTCTGGGCGGGCCACTACAATAGAGGGTCTGTGAAGACAGATGTATTCGTCTGTTTTATTCATTTCTGGGTCCCCTGCACATGCAACAGTGCCTGGCACATAGTAGATACTGATTGAATAGATCCACAGATCATGGAAAGAGGGAGAGAGCGCTAACCCATAGCTAGTTAAAACTTTAGTAGTTGATTTCAACATCAACATCCTGTCTTTTACTTTAAAGCAACAGATGTTTACCAAATGCCAACTGTGTACCAAGCACTGGGATGGGCACTGAGGATACAGTGGGGAACAAGTTGGACAAGGCATTTGCCCTTAAGGAGCTTATGCTCTAATAGAGGAGACAAAATAAGTAAATAAAAAAATTAATGAGACATCTTTGAATACTAATCAATACTTTTGTAAAAATAAAGGAGCGAGATGTGATAATAAAGGACTGCTTTTGATAGGGTGTCAAGAAAGTAATCCTTTCTGAGGAGGTGACATTTGAACTGAATACTGAAAGGCAAGAAGAATCCATGTGGAGTTTTGGGAGAAGAGAGTTCTGGGCAGTGAGGATCGATACATTTGACTAGATCTGGCTTCAGGTTAATTCACTGCCTCAATGCCTTTGGTTTGGAATCTGTAAAAAGACTCTTTTTCCTGACAAACTGAGTAAATGGAAAGTTTGATTTTTCTGTTACAGAGTTTGAGGTTGCCATCACCTTTCTTACTTTATTTGGTACAGTGCTGGAATTCTCTTGGGTCCAGGGAACGGGCTTGTGAGCTTTACACTTCCTGGGAAGACGTGGGAATCTCATCAGATTCTCATAAGGTCTGAGACTCCCTCAAGGGTCAAGAACTATTGATATAGAAGTGGTTGTGGCTTAGATAATCTTAGAATTTGCTGAGATTTAGACTTGTAAAGCTTTTCTGTTCATAAAATCAAGGCTAACTGTTAGGTATTGTTTTATCAGGAATGCTCGATAAGCACTACAAAAATCATATCTTTAGATACGATTTTTGGATCATATCTTTGTTCAGAAGTTCACATTTTTCCAACCCAAATTGTGGAATGCACATTCAGTGTGTTAGTAGTGAATTGTAAGAAATAGCCTATAAAAGAAGTAATTTGACCATAGATTAAATGAATAGCAAATTGACATGGTGGCTCATCGTCATAAAATTGAGTAATAGGAACTATTATAAGGAGACCTATGTGTAGTGTTGAGTTAAATTGACCATGTTGTTTAAGAGAGTAATTGTGTCATTGCTGTTAAATAAAAATAACTGCTTTAACTTATAAACAGTAGAAAACAGCAAAGTGCCTGGTGAGATTTCACTCTGCATCTCAAGACACAGCCCTTTTTCCAGTAAAAGTAGCCAAAATGAGCCTGTGTATAAGAAGAGTTGCAGTGCGTCTAGTATTTTAGAGGTTGCCATGTGTGGATTATCATTAATTTTGATAAGAGGAATGTTAAATGACTGCTTCAAGTTGAAATGCTTGAATGAGGAGAGCACTTACAGGAAACAGCTTCTGTGATATCAGTTCCACCAATTGTAGCTATTGGGGAAGGGGAGAGGGACTTCTGGGGCTATACAGGATAGGGATTAGGAGTGTGGTGTGTTCTATAGACTCAAGACTGCCTTGGTTCAAATCCCTTGCCTTCCACTTGCTATCTTTGTGATCTTGAAAAGATCTTCTGCCTTCTTCATAGGGTTATTATAAAGTTAATTGACATGTACACAGAACTCGGCATGTAGTAGGTGCTCTGTAAAGGCGTACTTCTATTACTTTTTTTATTAAGTGACAAGCCACAGAAACTGTAAGTGCTCTGGCTTAATGTATTATCTTAACCTACATTGGCTCCTCATTCAGCAATGGCTTATTGCTTTATTTGGTTCGTGGTTGCAATAAATAAGAATTTGCACGACTAAAAGACTGTGTTTATTGCTAAACTCAGTGAAGACTGGTGGTTGTCCCTTGCAAAAACAGTAATGATCAACACGGAAAAGGTTTGGAGTAATCTCACTGATTCATCTCCACTAAATGCCGACTGCATAGAGACTGCCTAATTAGGGGATTGTGTCCTTCCAGCCTTTATCTGGAGAAATCAAAAGAGCCCGTTAGAGTATTTACACAGGATGTTGTTGTAGCTCTTTACCTTGTTAACAAATCTTTGCGATATAAGTAATCTCGAACCTTTCAGCCCTCTGTTGGGTAATATAATTACATAATTAAACCTTCCTTTCATAACTGTCTTATTTAAAAGCCATTTTTTCCATGATCTCTCCTTACATTTCTGCTCTTTTTTTTTTTTTTTTTTTAAATCCTCAGCCTCAGATATGCTTATTGATTTAAGAGAGAGAGAGAGAGAAAAAGAGAGAGAGAAACATTGATCAGTTGGCTTGCACACATGCCCCGACCAGGGATCAAACCCAAAAACTAGGTATGTGTCCTGACTGGGAATCGAACCCAAAACCTTTCAGTATGCAGTATGACACTCTAACCAACTGAGCCACCCGGCCAGGGCATCTGCTTTTAAACTATATGGAGCTTGCAGACTTGACAGGATAATTGAGTGCTTTTAAATTGGTCATAGAAAAATTTGTCTGGAAATCTGGAAAACTTTAACTGAATTGTTCTAGCAATACTCTACATATATATAAGAAATACAGTATCTTATTTAATAATTTAATATGCACAAAGCGTTAAGTGTTCTATAATTGCTGTCATTAGTCATTATCAAGAACATATAAAAAGAATAGTAAACATACCTATATGTTTTTCAAATGAAATTGAGTGACTTTAAAAAAAATTGAATTTATTTTTTAGAGCAGTTTTTAGGTTCACAGCAAAATTGCATGAAAGGTACAGAGAACAATTCCTACATATCCCGTGCCCCTACACATGCATAGCCTCTCCCATTATCACTGCCCCTCACCAGAGTGGTACATTTATTACAGCTGGTGAATCTACATTATCATTAATGTAGTCATCCAATTGAGTGACTTTTTAAAACCACATGTTATGTAATAACTACATGATATCTATGATGTACTGAGCATTTCTTATGTTTTAGGCCCGGTGCCACTAGCTTTACATGCAGCTTAGTTCTTACTATTATTATCCTCATTGAGGTGCAGAAAAGTTGGTCAGCATAACTCAGCCAGTAAGCAATGGAACTGGGGTATGAAAACGGGGAGTCTGGCTCCAGAGCCCAAGATCTTAATTGTTACCACCATGTCATATTATTTCTCCATAATTAAGCTCTTGTATATAAAATAGTCAATGGAGCCTTTAAACAGTTGTTATACTGCAGTGCTGTGTCTGTGCAATGAAGTTTTGATGAAGTTTCTGTAAGTAAACCATTCAGTCAATAAGTAAAGAGACCATATTTTCTATAGTTGAAGTTTGAGATATATTTAAAAAGCTTCTAGTGAAAAAGATCACAGCTGTTTTTTACACAGGTTTTTACTGCATATGTCTTTGGTTTACTTTAATTTAGGGACTAATGGGAAGAAATAAATGAAGGTATAAAGCTGGTTTCCCATAAGCTTCATTTGAGTTATGAAGTTTTTCTGACTTATGACATCTCTCTCTTCATCAGCGGTAAACTCCCTCTTATTAATTTTGGAGTTGTGGCGTATAATTGACGTCTGTCTTTGGGTCCAGTAGGCAAAGGGAAACCAAGGCTCAGAGAGCAACTTACCCACATCTGCACAGCCAGATAGGAAAACAGCTACAACACAGACTCTAGCCTGACATATAAATGATAAAATTCATTTTTAGATTTGCTACTCTAACTGTTAAATATACGGGACTTAGAGATATGTGGATCTTTGGAGATCTTAGCTTGAGCTGTACTTGGTAGAAACCAGACTGGAGTGGGTTGAGGCATGAGTGGGAGGTGAGGAAATAGACAGTGAGCTCAGACAATTCTTTCCCGGAGTTTAGCTGTGGTGTGAAGGAGAGGAGGAGATGTGGATCATGGGAAGTTTTCTTTCTGTTTTTTTGGTTTGTATTAAAGATATAAAAGACTTGTTTAAATGTTATTGGGAAGGAGTCAATTAAGGGAGTACATTCATAAATCTTAGTTGTATATTAATGTTCAAAACACATTCAACATTTAGACATCCATATGATGATAAATTAGTTTTTCTTCCATATGATGATGTTCTATTTTTGATGTGTTCAAAATAACTATTCTCACTATTAGGAAGAACTTTAGTGCAAAATTTGAAAAATATTTTTTAAATCCCTAAATTGTAGCAGATACAGTAAGGCTTTAAATTGAAATACAGAATAAAATCTTTAATTTTAGCATATTCTGGTGTTTTGATTGGACATTTTGTTTACTAGTGCTGTATATTATAAAGGTCTGAGGAATAATAGGACTCAGGAGCCTGCAGATTACTTTTTGTTGAAAAGTTTTATGATGATTTTTTGGGAGGAGGTCATCTCTCTAGAAGCAGCATCTAAAAATAGGATTTTGGTTGTTGAAAGGCATATATTTATTGGATTGGCAGTATAGTCATTGAGAGCTGAGTTTGAAACTTTGCTTATTCATTTGTCCTGTGAACCTGGGCTAATAATTTAGCTTTTTTGAGCCTGAGTTTCCTGAGATGATAAAGGTGATAATACCTATGTCACAGGATTATTGTAATGGTTAAAGTAAACTAATGCAGTGAAGTTACTGACACAGTACCTGGCACCTAACAGCTGGCCTGCTAAATTCAGAGGCATTGGTGTTACCATATTTAAAGGAGAAGGAGCTGAATGCTTGCTCTTCTCTGTCCCCCCTATTCATTGGTTTATGGACCTTTTTGCTAGTCTCTGACATTTGGACACCAGCGAAGCAAGTGGTTGGATTAATTTAGAGCTCTGCCCTGTACTTGTAAATCTCAGGGGAGACTCTGTAAGCAGTGCTGGGGAAAACAGTAAGACCATTCTTTATGGAAAAGAGTGAACTTGTGAAAAACGTGTACTTAATCAGCAAGTACATGGAGTCTCCTACATAAATAGCTCAGCACTGTATTTAGTTCTCACCATTTTCACCAGGCTGAGGGGCCTGCCAGGAAAATACTTGACTCTCTTTCCAGCAAGGTTATCTTAGAAAAGAGTTTTTATGTTTGTTAATTCATTCCTGGAGTCTTCCTAGAAGAAGCTTCTTTTGGTTTACTGTCTTGGTTGTAAATAAATCTTTTAGCTGTTTGTTGGATATTTTATTAGGTTTTATAGATTTGTGGGGAGATTGGCCTTCTTGTGCTAGGACATAAAACTCTTAAATTTTCCCTCAGCCCTAGGGAGTGGTCAGTGTATATTTGTTCTTTATATTGTCCTTTTGCTTATTGACTAAACCAGGCTAACATTCATTCAGAAATTTATTTGGGTGTCACACCTGGTGTCATGATGCAAGAGAAAGAAAAAAAACAAGGACCCTGTTCTCATGGAGTTTGCAGTTAATGGGGATGAAGGGTATTATTCAAATGATCCTGTTCTCTGGGTCATACCAACAACTTGAGAAATCCCAGGAAGGAGAGAAGCCTGGTCCTGCAAGCAGAGCAAACAAGGGGAATGAGGGAAAACTACTCTGAGGAAGTCTGGAGATCTGAATGATAAATAAGAATTAAATAGGTCAGGGAGAGAGGTATTTTGACAGCATGGGAAAGCAGCATGTGCAAAGGCCCTGTGGCAGCAAAGGGTTACATCTGTTAAGGAAAGTAAAAGATACAACTACATGTGAATTTACAATTACCTTAAAAAAAAAAAGGGGGGGGAGCGGGCGGGGGAAGAGTGTTTGAGGATAAGATGGGAGAGGTAGGCCAGGGCCCCACCATGCAGGACCTTGGAGATCACTGTGAGAAGTCTGACTTTTAGACCAAAAGCAGTGAGACAACACTGAAGAGTTCTAAACAGGGAAGAAGGTGATAGGATGACCAGGTTTGTGTTTTGGAAAGATCACTTGGACAATGGTGTTCAGAATATCTTAGAGGAAGACCAGAGGGATTGCGACCATCCAGATGAGAGATGTTAGTGGTCTGGACTTAGAGTGGTCACAATAGAAAGAGAGCAAAATGAGTGGATTTCCCACTTGTCTAGAAGGTAAAGATAACAAAACCTGGTGATGGGTTGGGTAAGAACATGAGAAAGAGGATTGTTAAGGCTGACTATTAAGTTTCTGACTCACCCAACTGGATGGATTTTGGTTCCATTCTTCAAGATGGGAGTGTGGGAAGTCCATCTGGGGAGAAGGGACGTGGGGGTTGATGAGTTGGGATTTGGATGGGTTGAGTATCACCTGCCTTTGAGCATCCAATTAGGCAGGTTGAGTGGGAAGTGGATAGATGTATGAGCCTGATGTTCATAAGGCAGGCCTGAGCTGGAAATCAAGGTTTGGGAGTCATCAGAGCCTGGGTGGGGATTGAAGATGTAGGTGAGAGTGAGATGGCCTGGAGAGAATGTACAGAGAAGGAGAGGCATGGGGAGCCTGGGCCTGAGAAACCCTGGCCTGCTCTGACTGAGCAGAGGAGGCTGAGTCTACAAGGGAAATGAAGAAGAGACGAACCAGCAAAAGGCAGAGGGCAGATGCGAATGTGTGCTTAAGAAGTATAGAAAATTTCAAGAAGGGTGAGGTAAGTAATAAGGTCAAATGCTGCAGGGAGTTTGAGTCAGATAGAGACTGGAAAAATGCCCATCAGATTGAGAGACATGTGGGTCATTGGTGAATTTAGCTTGAGCTGTTTTAGTGGTGCAGTGAAGGTGAAAGCCAGGTTAGAGTGGGTTGAGGCATGAGTAGGAGGTGAGGAAATAGTGCACAGATAATTCTTTCCCACATGGAGATCGTGGAAGTTGTATTATGTGGTTTTTGTTTCTTTTTCCTTTATTTAAAGGTAGAAGAAGCTTGAACTTGTTTCAATGTCATTGGGAAGGGAGCCTATTGAGAGTAAAGGTTAAATAATGCAGGAAAGAGAAAGAACAGTTTATTCGACAAATTTTGAGTGCCCATTCAATGCCTAGGAATTCCTAGGTGCTGGGATTTCAACAGTGAAGAGAATAGGCAAAAGTCTTTGGCTATAGAGTTTATATTCTATTGAGGAAGACAAATAATAAATAGACTGATACATAATATGTCAAGGTTGGTAAATACTGTGTGAAGATTAGGAAAATAAGTCAGAGTAAAGTGAAAAAATAAAGCAGGGAGATAAAGAATGATGAGGGTAAGGAGATAAAGAATGATGAGGGGTAGGGATGACAGTTTTAGGTGGTGAGGGAAGGACTCTAAAGAGGTGACATTTGAACAGTGATCTGAAGGAAGTGAGGGAGGGAGCCATGTGGGTATCTGGGGGGAGGGAGGGCCTTCCAGGCAGCAGGAAAAACAAGTACAAAGGCCCTGAAACAGGAAAACCCAACAAGTAGGCCGGAAGTGGACGGTAGAAGGTGAGATAGAGGGATAGCAGGGGGCCAGATCTTATAAAGGCTTGACGGCCAAGGTCATGATTTTGGATTTTACTCAGACTGAGATGAGAAGCCAGTGGAGAGTTTTGAGCAGAGGAGCATATATCATCTGATTTACATTCTAAGGGAATCCCTCTGGCTGCTGTGTGGAGAAAAATGTGGGGTGGAAGGACAGGTAAGAGCTGAAGCAGTAAGACCAGTAAAGAGGTGATGGTCCAGGTTGGAGATGATGGGCTCATCAGAAGTTATGAGATTCTACATAGTAAAGAGAACATGAAGCTACTGAGAAGGCATGTAGGGATGGGTGACTGCAGAGCTGGAGGGATTGGACACCGACTGTCTTCTAGTAGGAGAATGGAGGTTAGTGGGTGCAGAAGTGGGTCATTTGTAGGTTTGCTAACAGGAAGTAGAGGGAGTCTCCTTGTGGCAGCTTCTAATTTCTGTGTGAAGTAGGGGCTGCTCCATCAGTGGTGAGTAAAGAGTGGTGGTGATTAGGAGGGAAAGATGAGGTATTTGAGGACAGCAGAGAAATGTGCAATAGTCGTTGTGGAGCATTAGAGAAGATGGGCTTAAGTAGCATTGTTTAGGGGTGGTGATCATGGCTTTATAAAACTACCAACTTGGCCAGTTGTTAGAGGCCTGGTTGTTAGGTGGAAACAGTTCAAAAGATGATAGTACAATCTAAGTTTGGGATTTTGCCAGAAGTTAAGAGTAAAGGTCAGAGAGAGTCAAGGCTGTTGGTTGCCTATCATTCAGATAACAATCCTGCTAATGGGATCTGTCCTGGAAAATGAAGAAAGGGGAAACCTGACATATTAGCCTTGTCAAAGTCTGACAGGCCAAAAAGAGGCCCTGCTGGGAGCAGTTGAGTAGGTCAGCTAGAAAGAAGTTGTGGCAGGAGCAGGAAGGAGCTGGAAGTGCGATAGTTGACCATGAGGACAAGATTCACAGTGTGACCAGCCACAAAAGGCTGGCTTGGAGTGAAGGAGGACGTCATTGGAGAGGAAGTTGGAGGAATTGAAGGCAGCATAGTAGAGAGGGGTGTGGTAGGTCAGATGTGTGAAGAGAGGTAAAGGTTTGAAGGGATTCTGTGGAACTTTGAGGGAGCTGACCAGAGATGGCATTGTGGAGGTTGGTGATAGTCATTGTTGTACCCAGCTTGGAAGTGAAGCAGAGGATGTGACTCAGTGCCAACGTAGCTGATGAATGAGGAGATGTGACCCAGGAGGTTCCTAGATGGCAGCCATGCCCAGAAAGGATTTCCCAGGAAGACAGTGTGGCTTTTCAACTGAAGCCACCCCTCCCCACTCAGGTTTCCTTCTTTTCCAGCCTGCTCATTTATTGCTGCTAATTGCCCATTTGGCAGTTGGGGAAGCAGTACCTGGTAAGAGGAACAGTAAATGGAGCAGGTGTGCTCCACCATATGTTCCTCTTCCTTCACCCACCCTCCTCCTCATCATCATCATCAACAGGTTCTGGAGTGCCGGCTCTGAAGCAGCCAGCCTGGGTGTGAATCCTGGCTACACAGTAGCACTTCCTGGCTGTGACCATGGGCAGGTAACTTCACCTCTCTGTGCTTGGATTCCTTACCTGTATAGCAGTTATGGATAGGAGTGCTCTTGCTTCCGTGGATTGTGGTGAGGACTGGATAAGCACCTGCTGCTTGTGAATGTCAGCTATTATGATGATGATTTGGGTTCCACTCATTTTCTTTTTTCCCTTGGCTTTGCCTGGTTCCATCGGTGGCACTAGAGGTTGTACACTGTTGCTGACTCCTGTTTTAAGATGAGATCATGACATTTATTGACTTCCTGCTGTATGCCAGACATTGCCTTGGCCATTAATCTCACAATACCTTTCTGAGAGAATGGTATGGGGTTGCTGAGAGAATTACCTGCACCCTTGCATCCTAATTTTTTAGTGTTGGAAATCCAGATTCAGAGAGATTTAATAACCTACCCGGCGTCATTCAGCTAATAGAAGTCCATGCCAGGACTTGAACCTAGTTCTGTCTGAATTGCAAGCCTTTTTCTTTTCTTCCTGCCACACACCTTTTCCCTGTTCCTTTTCCTGCCTCTTTTTAATGGAAAAAAATATTGTGTTATCCAGATATATCCAGAATCCAACTGTTAGGTTGGACCATCTAACACTACTAATATTTGACAATAAAAATGGCCCTTTCATGTGGTTCAGACTGCTGCTTTCTCTACCCCACAGCCCTCACCATGATCCAAGTCCCCATACTGCTTGCCTGATTGGCTTCCCTGTTTCTGTTGTGGCCACCCTCCAAAACAGCAGCCATAGTGATCTGTCAGAACATAGATCTCAGGCCACACCCCCTTCCTCCCCAGGCTTCCCATCATCTGGACCCTGGCTGTGAGGAGTGGAGAGGATTTTTCATGTTTTTCTTTTAACAAAGAGGGGTTTAGAGAGTGCAACAAGTCCTAATCCTTGTGGGAATACTTAAGTATAAATTAAGAAAACTAAAGAAAATCTGGACATATGATTTATGGCCACAGCTTCTTGGTCTTTGTGTAGTAGTAGTCTCTTGCCTGCTCACAGTGGTCAGCCCTGCTCTTCACTTGCCGCTGTTGCTGCAAGCCACTGGCCCTTGTTCATTCTCATTGGAAAACCAGGGTGCACCTTCGCTGTGGTCCTGCCACAGCTGGCTAGGAAAGGGGATTGGGAGACTCCAGAGCCAAGTTGTAAAAGCCTCCACAGGCCATATGGGGCCCACAGAGTAGTACAAACACCAGTGCTTTGTGCCATTCATAGTTTGACTTAGTGATAGCAAAACCAATATTTATATTATTCTGCATTTATAGTTTACAGAGTAATTCTGCATGCTTGAGAGTCAAGGTACCCAAGAGGTCATAAACACGGACTCTGGAGCCCAATTTTCTGGGTTCAAGTCCCTCTCCACCACTTACTATCTTGTAACCTCTCTGGGTCTTATTTTTTCATCTAAAATTTAGTGGGATTTGGTCTTTACCCCTGGCCCTCTGGCTCCTTAGTTGCTCTTTGGCTGAGCAACATCTAATTTGTACAAAACTTAGATTTTTTTTCTTGTTTTTTAAAAATTTATCTTTATTGTTGAAAGTATTACAGATACCCCCTTTTTCCCCCCATTAACCCCTTCCTCCCCACTCCTGCCCCCTCCCCAGGCCTTCACCGCACTATTGTTTGTCCATGGGTTATACATATATGCATATAAATTCTTTGGTTAATCTCTTCACACACACCCCTTCCCTCTGAGATGTTTTATCCTTACAATGCTGGTCATAGTCCTTAAAAGTCACTTTATCCTCTGCAGTTACTTTTTTGCACTCAGTAAAGTACATTCTCTTGGATTCTCCCCATTCCTTAAAGCAAAGGTTGCAAACTGGTAGCTCCAGGGTCAGTGTAGCCTGAAAAACAGTTTTATGTGAGCCGTGTGTGTGCGTGTGTGTGTGTGTGTGTGTGTGTGTGTGTATGTATTTTAACACTTGAAGTTGCTTCGAATTGCACTCAGAGCTTTCACTTTAAAATCTGGATCAGAACAACTGGCACTTTTAGGCTCAAGGTCTCTAGAGGTACCAGTCATCTGGAGCAGAGCGCAGCTGTGCCCTTTGTATTGTTGCGTGGGGAGGGGGCCCTCCCTGCTCTTAATGTTCTACACCCACCCACTTCTTTCCCTGAGGTTCCCTACCTGGCCCCCATAAGCCTTTGAGTGTGTAATGCCTGTACTTGATTTTATTACCCTGGGTACCTCAGTAAGTGGCAGTCCTGGTGATTGATTCACAGATTAGTGGGTTGGCAGCAGCGGCATTCCAGAACAGATTATTTTAAAGTTTAGAGGCTAGCAGGGACTCTAGCAAAGGCCTAATTGTTTCAGATACATTTATTGTCTAAACTTAACTTTGACAAGGTAACCATAATTGGAAAGAAACCTTACATTTGCCTTTGGGCAGCTATTCCCCTCTAGCAGTGACAGACAATTTTATCGCCTGGTCGAGCCTTGATGTTATGGGTGTAGATTTCTGAAAGCTGAGAGCTTAGTTACCAGCCTCTTGGGCTGGATTTCCTGGGCCACTCCCATGTCCTGAGGGCCCCAGCTTAGAGGAAGCCAGAACTACTTCCTTAGTGGATTCTTGTGCATGAAGGACAGGAACCATGCCACAGAACTCTATAACAAACTATCACAGTCCTTATGGTCCATGAACAAAATGCTCAGTATTAGTCATCTGGGTGTTTGGCTCCTGTTTTCTGAATGTAGTAAGAAGACATTGAAAGACTGGCTTGAAGGTTAGAGTTTGCTGCCTCTAGTGAGTCCAGGTATTCCGTTTTCACATCCTAACGTTCAATCTAGAGTAGAGTTTTCCAAGAAAAGGAAATTTGTAACTTCCAGATCTGTATTCTGGGGTTGCTAGGATAGTTAATGTCATCTCCAAACCACTGGCTCTCATGAGATTATGTAAAGAAGGCTATTTTTTTGGAGATTATCTAGATGCATGGCATTCAGGGGAGACCTGCTTCATTGGCCCATGTTGGTGGTACATTGAGCCTAACATGTTAGGAATACAATTGAGTGTGTGTGGGGAATTCTGGGTATTTAGATAGGGTGTTCTGGTGTTTCAGTGGCATAAAACCTATACTTCTGAAAATAAGATTATCTCTTTAACATTGTGATTTCTGAATAATGACACTTTATTTCTGTAAGTATAACCTCTATGGTAAAGATTAAGTTAATCTTTAAGTTAATTTTAAGTTCATTTTAATAAAAATTATATATGCCTTCGCACAACAGTAAGAAGCTACTTAATGCCCTGAACTGTGCACTTGAAAATGTTTGCTTTGGTAAATTTTATCTTATGAATATTTATCACAATATTTAAAAACTCATTTGTTGTTTTAAAAAAGAAAGTATGCTTATCATAGAAAATGTGAAAAAAGAGAAAGAAAGAATATCACTGCTTAGACAACTTTCAATATTTTATTTGTTTCCAGTTTTCTATGCATGTTTTTACACAGTTGAGGTGTTATTGTATTACCGTACTGTATAGATAACTACCATTTAGCATACATTTTGCAAAACAGAGGAGTAGCTAGAACAAGGACTGTGGAGCCAAAGTGCCTGGGTTCCAATTCTCGTTTCCCAGTTCCTGATAGGTAACAGGAAGCAAGTTACCTAATCTTTCTGTGCCTTGGTTTCCTCATCTAAACTAGTGATTCTCAACAAGGACAGTTTTACCCCAAGGCACACGTGGCAATGTCTGGAGGCATATTTGGTTATCAAGACTGCAGAGGGATGCTACTGACATGGAATGGGTACAGGCCAGAGATGCTGTGAAACATCCTATAGTGCACAGTACAGCTCCACATTGAATTATCTGTCCCCCAAGTGTCTAGTGTTGAGGTTGAGAAATCCTGCTCTAAGTAAGATGGAAAAAATAGTACCTACCTCATGGAATCATTATGAGGACTAAATAGGTTAAAATATGTAAAGTACTTAGTGCCTGGCATGTAGTAACTGCTATGTGTTAGCTATTAATGTTGTTATAATCATTTTTTAAAAGATATTTTTATTGTTTCTAAAGGGAGAGGAAAGGGAAAGGGAGAGAAAGAGAAACATCGATGTGAGAGAGAAACATTGTCAGCTGCCTCCTCCACACCCCCTATTGGGGATCGAGCCCACAACCCTGGCATGTGCCCTCACCTAGAATCGAACCAGCTACCTTTTGATACACAGGACAATGCTCAACCAACTGAGCCACACCAACCAGGACGTTACAAGCATTTTTTATCACTTATAGCAGTATTTCTGTACTTTAAAATCTCATAAACATCCTTTTTAATAGTTTATGAGTATCTTTTGGTAAAGTTTCTTTTTATATAAACATTGCATACTCCTAACAGGCCTTTCTTTCTTCTTCACCAGATGAAATTAAAGCAGAAATAGAAAAGCAGAGGTAAGCTGGGGCACTTTCTCCTTGTTGAAATACAATATTAAGGGAGTAGGTAGTGGCTGAGGGAACCCCTTTCTCTCCATGTTTTCTTATATTTCTGATCCTTGGGCAGTACACACTCTCCTAACCCAGAGCTGGACACATTGCAGAACTCTGTATGTGTTTGATCCGATGCTAGGTTAACAGGTTACTGGTTCAATAAATATGTATTTGGAGGGTCAACTTAATGCTGTTGTACCTTTTCTTGACAGAAGAGGCAAAGCCCTTGTCTGTTGTATGTCATGCTTCCTTAAACAGGAGGACAGCTTGCCTTATTAGTGGCTATTCCTCATATTCATAATAATGAAACCAGTTAGTCACATTTCAAAAATAGAGCTCTGTCCGATATGGCTGATGCCAAGATTGAATTGAGGATGCAGTTGATACAATTTGCTAATCTGAGAGCTTGCTCTCTGCATGTGGCACTTTGGTATTTTGTCCAAATGCATGTATGCGTTAACTTTGAATTGTTTAGCCCCACAGATGCAGTTTACAGGCATTTTTAATTAAATGATTGCAAGTGGGATGGGAAGTTAAAGAGTTAGGTATAGGAAAAGCAAGCTTTTTGTTTTCTCATTTTCCCTCTCCGGCCCTCTCCTGCTTTTTTCCCTAGGCTTGGCGCGGCTGCACCGCCAAAGGCAAACTTCATTGAAGCTGACAAGTATTTCCTTCCATTCGAGCTAGCTTGCCAGTCCAAGTCCCCACGGGTGGTCAGCACATCTCTTGACTGCTTGCAGGTACCATGTTTAAACTTAATTGTGTAAAGGGGGTTCTCTTGCAGACCACACTGGTGAGTTCCCTGCTATTCAGAGTGCTCCCTGGGGTGACAAAAAAAGGAACATTCAACTTACTCTTTATGGAGGTCTCATGAGGGAGGGAAGTGAGAGGGGACTGATTTCCTTAGCTAAAAAAATAATTTGTTTCCCTAGAAATACTATTTTGTTGATCTCTTTTATGTATGTTTTTCTAAATGAAACCTTTAGCATTAGTTGGAATATTTGCTACACATGGGCACATAAGAAATTTTTATTCATCCTCTTCCTTGATGGCATTGAAATTCATAAAATCAAGTAGAGAAATAGATATAATCAAATCTCATTATTTGTAGTAACGCTCTATAAAGTTGTAGTATGGTAAATGGAAACATGGACCCCTTCCCATGCTCCAACTCCCCCTCCCACCCTGTGGGAAGACGATGAAGGCCATCAGTTAAGCAGACTATTAGACCTTGGGAGCCTGGCCAGCTCCTCAGTCAGGAAAACAGCGTTTTTGATCTCACACAGGCCCATCCCCTCCCCCTGCATGCCCTGTTTTTCTCTGTTTTCTGTACTCTATAAAACCTTGCCTTGGGAAAGTCCGGGCGGTGGCAAAACAGCAACACCACCCTGCCACCCCAGTGCGGTCCATCCACCAAATGGGACTTAGCGGGTAGCTTCACCAGTCGGCCACCACCGGTGCACATGTAAGTCCTAATAAGCCCATGTCTTTCACAGCCAGTTCTTTGGGTTATTTCTTTGGGAGTCCAAGGACAAATACTCTGAAGTTTTCTGAGACCTCAGCACTTTGCGTAACAGTTGTGAAAACTGATTTAGCGAATTCTCAACCATTGTTCCTAGAGGAAATATAGGGTTAGGTTCCCTTGAGCCTCTGGCCTCAACATGTTCATCAGCTGATCAGTATATAACTGTTCTTTGTGTGTTTTGTTTAAAGATACCTTATTTAACATATTTTATTGGTTCATTAACAGTGAACTCACAGCACACATGCCTGAACAAAACTCATCTAACACATATAATGTCTCCATAAAACACATCGCTGTCTTCTTTCTCTTAGGAACACTAGACAGCACTTTAGCACTACAGTTGGGGACTGTTTTAAGTGGCAAAATTTAAAAGGACAAAAATGGGGAAAACAACACTAAATGGACCATGAAAAAGACACTGCTCACAGTATGAGGGCTGAATCAAGAAGGCAGAGCTTCTCCTTGTTTGACCTCAGCTGGGAACCTGTGCATTAAGTGATTCAAATTTTTCACTGCTTTGTACGTGTCTGCAAATGACTGCAGAAGCACCACAAGTATTGCTTTTGGGCTTACAAATAAATTTTAGTGGGTACATTTACAAATAAAAAATCTGCGAATAATCAGGATCCACTGTATTTAGACCACCAGTAACCTTGTCATAAGTTACCATTTCCTAATGAAGAAGCAAAAGTAGAGAAGTTAGGGTGATTTGTTCAATGACACATAGATAGTGAGAGACAGAAATAGGGCTACAACGTGGATTTCTTAATTCCTGGTCCTGCATCCCTGTTTGGGGGGGGGGGGGGGGCGGGTGGTTTATTTTAAAGTTATATAGGTTTCAGGTGTACAGTTCTATAATACATCATCTGTATATTGTATTATGTGTTCACCACCCTGTATTTTTTTTTAACTCCTGAGGTTTCTGGTTACCTCAAAGAACATTTATTCTTAACCCCAGTGGGCAGCCTACATTAATGAAAAGAGCTTGATACATTTTTTAAAATTGATTGAAGAGATCCACATTTATTGGCACTTTCTAGAGCAGGAGTAGTGAATAGGTTCTATATTGTCATTGTTTCAAAGCTGTGTTGAAAAGATATATGAAGCCTCATCGGGGTTTCTTTAGAAAGTGCCATGATTGATTGGTTATGTCTGCTGAGGCACAGGGCTGCCAAGTGGTGGTAGGTATGCCACACTTTTGTCATCTCTAGTCTAATATTTACTCTAATAATCTCTTTTCTTTGATATATAGCTATTTGAAAATTGATGGCAGTTTCTTCACAGAAGCAACTCTTGCAAATGAAAAGTCGTTTGCTCATTCAATATTCTCTACAGATTGTCCTGTGTATATATGAGCCAAGAATTCTTAAATGGCAGGCTCAAGTCCTACTTCTATCCTAAAATATTTGTTGCTGTGGAAGAAGTTTGGCATACGTTTAATTTTAGTTGTTTTCTCCTTATGTTTAGGTTTAGTTTTGAAGCTGGTGCTGAGCCCTAGCCAGTTTGGCTCAGTGGTTAGAGCATCGGCCCATGTACTGAAGGGTCCTAGATTCAATTCCAGCCAAGGGCATGTACCTCCGTTGCAGGCTCAGTCCCCGGCCCTGGTCAGTGCATGAGTGGGAGGCAACCAATTGATGTGTCTCTCTCACATCGATATTTCTCTTTCTATCTCTCTCCCCCTTCCACTCTCTCCGAAAGGCAATGGAAAAAATATCCCCGGGTGAGGATAAAAAAAAAAAAAATGAAGCTGGTGCTGATAGTTAACATTATTGGTACACTAAGTACAATGGCTAACATGTATTGAGTGCTCAACCCATGCAGGTACCTGTGCAAAGTGCATTATTCTCATCCTCCATTTTAATCTTCTCACAAACTCTCTGAGATATTTGCTCTTATCTTTATTTTAGAATCAAGGAAACTGAGGCTTGAAGAATAAAATGGCAGGCTCCACCAAATTCCCCTGGCCCGGAAGTGATGGAATTGGATGGGTGTCTTGGATTTCCTTACCTTACATCTGTGTTCTTAACCAGGGGTACTTAAACTATAGCCATGAGCCAAATCTGGACTGCCACTTGCTTTTGTAAATAAAGTTTTATTGGAACACAGCCTTCTTAATCTGTTTGGGCTAATATAACAAATACCACAGATAGGGTGGCTTAAACAAGAGACATTTATTTCCCACAGTCCTGGAGGCAGGAGAGTCCAAAATCAAGGTACCAGCTGATTCAGTTCCTGATGAGAGCCCTCTTCCTGGTTTGTAGATAGTCAAATTCTCATTGTGTCCTCACCTGGCAGAGAGAGCTCACTAGTTCTGTGGTGTTTCTAACCCCATTTTGAGGACCCCACCCTCCTGACCTCATCTAAACCTAATCACACCCGAAGGCCCCCACCTCTGAATCCATCACATTGAGGTTAGGGCTTCAACATAGGAATTGTGGGGGACACAAACATTCGGTCCATAGGAACAGCCATGCCCATTCATTTATGTATTATCTGTGGCTGCTTTCCCGCTACTATGGCTGAGTTGAGTAGGTGGAATGGAGACCATATAACCTGCAAAGCCTAAATATTTAGTATGTAGTACTTTACAGAAAAAGGTTGCTAACCCCCACTCTTAACTATAATCCTGTAGTTCTGGCCACTTTAATTAAACATATGGTGTGTTTTCCTAGAAATAGTCTGTTTCTGGAATTCTGTGTATGTGTATGATTTCTAATGAAAACATCGATGTCCTTCTTTGACTTGAGTTTAAAATGTAGGAGTATAGTGCCTGTCTTGAGGTTTATGACATATGGTTAGCTCTCTTTTTAGAATGGAAGTTCTCTGTAATTTAGTAGGTACTCCTGTGTCGTCCTTTTTATGACATAGAAAGTGCCTGAGTGCTCCCAGGAATACTAAATGAAAATTTAATTTCCTCTTGGTAGTTGTCCTTGCAAAGCCTGTTTGACTGGCTTTTCCCTGTATGGGTGAGGTAACTTCTGTCTTGGAAATAGGAACCCAGCGTCTAGGGGTAAAGGTTGGTTTTGGCAGGATTGGAACCAGCTGCAGACACATCCACATTTTGCCCTGGGCATTTAAAGCCATCTTCTTTGAGCTTGGAGAGGTGATTGGGTGATAAAGGTGTTTCTGGGTTTGCCTGAGCACAGTTAGCTCAGCGTTCCCTCTCCCCATTGGAAGAAGCCTTCCCCTCTGCTTACTTCTAGTGATAAAGAACTCTGTATCCCTTTCCTTCAGCAGCTGGTCTGCCACACACTTCCCCAGGGCCAGGACTGGGGAAGGAGCATTAGGGTTTAATCTTGTTTAAGCTAATGAGTGATCTCCAAGTTTCTCCGGGCACATATCAGTAACAACATGTTTTAAAGAATATCCTACTAATATAGTCATATTTCTTCAATGGTAAAATTATATATATATGTACTACTACTAAATTATATATATTATAAAACAATAAGAATAGAACTTTTAAAAGGATAAGATAAAAAATAGGTAGAAAAAAAGTTCTAATATTTTCTTTCTATACCCCAGTGAAGGCTGTAGGAAACCACTGGTCTGAGCTGTCCTGTTCATACCACAAGCATTATCTTTTAACTCTTATTTCTAGGAAACTTTGGATTTTTTAATGCACATTTGTAATTATATAAGTTGTTCATGACTACATTCTGTGGACTACATTCTTTGGTAAAATATTTTTAGAACTTGACAGATAAGGCTGAAATCCCTTGGACCACTAGGCCCAAACCCAATTGCCTGTTTAGGTATATAATTTTCTTTCTTTTTTCTTTTTTTACATAAATGGTACCATTTGTACAATTTTTTTCTGCAGCTTTTTATATTCAGCAGAATATAAGATCTAGTTATATTGCTATAGGCAAATATAGGACAATCCTTTTGACTGATATGTGATATATTAATGCCACTATTTTATCTCTTCCCCTATAGAGGGCATTAACTTGGGGTTACAGTGAACACCCCTATGCATGCAGCCTCATTGGACACATGTATCAGTGAGCCAGCTGCCCAAAGGCCTCCCTCCTCTGTCTCTCTCCCCCATCTCACTGCATCAAGGAAGAAGGCAAGAACTACTTCTCTCTGTCTCTTTCACTACCCCTCACCCCCATCCTGCCAAAGTCCAAGCCACCAGCATCTCCGTCCTGGACAGCTAAGGTGGCCTCCTCACTGGTCCCCTGCTTCCACTCCTGTTGCTCTGCAGCCTAGTCTCCACACAGGAACCAGGGGAAGCCTTTAGAAATTGTCACATTGTGTTAATCTTTTGCTTAAACCTTCCAGTAGCTTCTCACCTCACTCACTGTGCAAAGCACAGGGACCTTGCCAAGCACACTCATACCACTGGACCTCAGATATGTTTCCAGGCTGTTTTCTGTGCATTTACAAAAATTCTTATACACACACATAATTTTTATTTTCAAAAATGAGATAATGCTGTGCATTATCACTATAACTTGCTTTTTTTAAAGATGTCTACAAATCACACAGGGCCCTGTGGTTCCCAGTTGGGACTTTGACTTTGGTCTGTCCCCACCATCCCCAGGAGAATATAAACCCTGTGAGAAAAAGGACTGTCTTACTGCTATACCTCCAGTACCCAAAACAATATCTGGCTCAAAGAAGGGTGAGAAACCCACAGAACACAGGAACTCTGCTTTCTTCTGGCCCTTTCTCTGCACAGACAAGGGAGTAAAATCATACTTAAAACCCATTTCAATTTGAAGGGTCATGTACCTTTTTTTTATTATTATTATTTTAAATATATCTTTATTGATTTCAGAGAGAGGAAAGGAGAGGGAGAGAGAGATAGAAACATCAATGATGAGAGAGTCATTGATCAGCTGCCTCCTGCACACCTCTGACTGTGGATCGAGCCCGCAACCTGGGCATGTGCCCTGACCGGGAATCAAACCCCAATCTCCTGGATCCCAGGTCGACGCTCAACCACTGAGCCAGGCCTGGCCAGGAGAGTCATGTGCCTTTTAAGGAGTCTGTAGAGGGGTGAATACTTCCAATCTTTTTTGTATTTGAACTAAGCATCAGTAATTCACTTCCATCTTTGCTTTGCAGCATCAGTGTTGGGTTTTATGGGGCCTACTTTTATTTAAAAAAATTTTTATTGTCCATAGTATTTGTTATTTATTGGGAGAAACTATTCCTTAGTCCCAATATTCATGTTTCACTGTTTAGGGACACAGGTCAGTGACAAACTTCCATGGAATTCAACCCAAAGAAATTCTTTACATTCCAAAATTGGTTTGCACTCTGAAAGATACCAGCATTCCTCTTCTCCTCAAAATCTTTCATGTAATCATAATTTTTGTAGAAATCTGCATATGCCTTCTTTCTTGGTTCAGCCACAGCAAACTTACAGAAAGCTGCAACATCCAAGGGTACAATGACTACTCCAACAATATGAAATCACAGATGCTTGGCCAGAAGGCCACACATCTGAGGTTTCATCAAAGCACTGGAAGGTGTGGTGGTTATATTCTCAACACCATCATCCTTCCTGGTTGGGCCTACTTTTCAACATTCACATTTTAGAAGCTCATAGACCATCCCATTCATAACCCAGTGCTCAAAACGGACTTGAGACCATTAGGAGTAAGGAGTAAGCAGTGTCCAAACCCAGAGCTCATTTAGCAGGTTGCCAGCATTGGCCTCTTGGGAAGCCTGCATATGCTGCAGCTGTAAGAGGGGATGAGGTAAAAAGGGCATCTTGACTTGTTCTTCAAAAACATATTTCAGTCCCCTACCCTTTCCCCTACTCAACTGTATTCTGGAGCTTTCTGGGGTTGGACTTGATCAGCTGAGTGTGCAGGCCTTTCTCCTGTTCATTCAGTCACTCAGTCCAGCAGTATCATGTTTCTACCCACAGATACTCTCTCTTAATCTGTTTTTCTTCTGCTTATGGAATGTGGCACTTTCATAGCTAATGATGGGGAAAAGCGACTGGGAAATGGCATCAGGCCTCTGAAGGGTGGTGGATCTTCCTGGGTGGTGATGGCTGCACTGTACATAACCTTAGACACTTATGTCACTTTGTGCACGGGGAGGCAAAAATGTGACAAGCCAGAAACCAAAAAGGATAAGGAACAGAACAGCATTTTTAGAGTCTTGACTAAGTCCCTGGAAGCAGATGATGCTTTAGAATTCATGTATCCCAGAGGGCTTGTGTCAAATGAGTGGTTCTTTTATCTGGTCAGTCTTAAAAAAGCCTGGATAGCTTGGAGAAAAACACTGATTCTTGCCCAGCCAGGCGAGGCTCAGCGGTTGAGCATCGACCTATGATCCAGGACATCGCAGTTCGATTCCCAGTCAGGGCACATGCATGGGTTGTGGGCTCGATCCCCAGTCAAGGGTGTGCAGGAGGCAGCTGATCAGTGACGACTCTCTTATCATTGATGTTTCAACTCTCTCTCGCCCTCTCCCTTCCTCTCTCTGAAATCAATAAAGATGTATTTAAAACAAAACAAAACACTGATTCCTGGGCTCCACCCCAGAAGTTATGGTTTAGTAGGTCTAGGTTGAGGTCCTATATTTTTAATGAGCTCTCTCAGGTGATTCTGAATCTCAGCCAGGCTTGGAAATCATCTGCCCCTTGACCTTTGCGTTCCCTTCTAGCTCTGATTCTCCGTAGTGAAATCCAGGTCATCAGTGAGGTGATAGGCAGGTTGCCTCTGAAAGGTGGCCCCTGTCCAAGCTGACCTGTCACCTGATTATGAGGGTGTGGCCCAGGCAGCCACTCATCTCTTCAATCATATGGGTAACATGCACTGTTTGATAATGTAGGTGCGGAATTAGTGTTTCTGCTTTAATTTTTGGAATGGAGAATATACTGATGTGATTCAACATTCAGAAAGAATGAAAGAGTGTGCTGTAAAGTATCTTAGTACCACCCCTGTCCACAGCTGCTTAGTTCCTTTCTCAAGCAAAACATGTTATCATTAGTTTTTTATGTATTTTTTCATTTAAAGAAAAAATATATGTTTTTTTTTAACAGCTTGAGATATAATTTACATGTATATGATTCACTTATTTAAAGCGTACAATTCGGTGATTTTTATGTATTGACAGAGTTGTGCAACCATCACCACAGTCTGATTTTAGACTATCTTTGTCACCTCAGAAAGAAACCCTTTGCTCATCAGCAGTCGTCACCTGTTTCTCTAAAATGCCGCCTCCCCCCCAGCTCCAGGCAGCTACTGACTACTTCCAACTCTCTTATGTATAGTTTTAATCCCTCAGTTTTTCACACGAGTGTTTGTGTACTAGGGACTGTTCTGCTCCTTGCCTCTTCCATCAGGTACTATTTCACCATCTTGGGGCTCTCCTGCCATGGGGGCACAGAACCAAAGCTGCACTCTGAAGGTGGCTGTGCCCACCATGGGCCTGGGGCGCAGAGGGATGTGTGGGAACTGGAAGTTAAAGGCCATGCTTGTCATTCACAGGGGGCAGCCTCAGTCCCTGCCAGACAGAAACATCTCATCTTTGTTATTTCTGTTTAGAAACTCATCGCATATGGGCACATCACAGGCAACGCCCCAGACAGTGGAGCTCCAGGGAAGCGGCTGATTGACAGGATCGTTGAAACCATTTGCAGTTGTTTTCAGGGCCCTCAGACCGATGAAGGAGTCCAGTTACAAATAATTAAGGTATTTCTGTGTGTTTGCCTGGTCTGGATTTTAAACTAGAAACTGGTCCCCAGTAGTAATTTGGATTTCTGATTTACCATGTGTTAGTTGTCTCAGGTGGTGCTGAGCTGGAACAGAAAAATGTAAGCATTTATTAGTGTGGAATGAGACAAGAAGAGTGGAACCAGGTGTGTTTTCAGAGTAAACAGTTCCACTAATAACAATGTAAATTGCTTGTGAATTAAATTGGCTTGAAGTCCTCTGGTTCTGCTCCTTGAATTTCTGGATTCCCGGTCTGCCATTTCTCAGCAGGTTCTTGTTGATACTTTTATCACGTTTGCCCCTGTCCTCTTGTCCCCCCATTCCATTTCCCTGTCCCATTTATCCTGCCAGGAATGGTTTGGCATGGGTCTTTTGGACAGCAGGATCAGGATGGGTATGGCCAGCATTCTGCATCTTAAGTCCTGGGTGCATTAGCTTTGTGAAGAATGGCTCTGTGTTAGTTGCACCTTTCCTAAAGCTCCTTGAAACTGACCCCGCATCAAAACGTGTATTTCGTGGTGAATCTAGGTGAGATCAAGTTGGAGCATTTTCCCTCCTAAGAGAAGTGTTTATATTTTTGGTTTTTTGAAAAGTAAGCTAATAGAAAGCCCACTTCAGCACAACTTAATTACTTTAAATAACTTGGACTTTATGGAGTTAATTGTTTTTAAACTCAGAGCAATAATAAGTCATCTCTTGGTACTAAGCACCCAGTTTAGTTTGCAGAGCCATTCTTTTGAAAATTTGTCAAACCAAAAAAAACAAAGCCAAACCTAGTGGGAAAGTTTGGCTGTGGGAGACTGGGAGCGAGCTGGGTGTTTGTGAAGGTGATGATTTTGGATTTTTGTTTTAGGCTCTTCTGACTGCAGTAACATCCCCGCACATTGAAATTCACGAGGGCACTATTCTACAGACTGTTAGGACATGTTACAATATCTATTTGGCCAGCAAAAATCTCATCAATCAAACCACTGCCAAGGCTACCCTTACGCAGATGCTGAATGTCATTTTCACCCGCATGGAAAACCAAGTGGTGAGTGAGAGCCATCAGCTGCCGGGGCGGGACATCATCCCATGCTGTGAACTGTTTTGTGTGTGGCCTCAGTACCTGGCAAAGATTCACTAGCATTTTGAGTTTATCCCTTCTTCCTCTGAACTCTCTACACTCTGTTTTTGCTCTTGCTATAATAAGCAAGAGAGAGAATCTAGCACGTGCTTTGAAATCTGCATTCAGAACTTGCTTTGAGTTTGTCCAAGGGATTACTTGCTTCCTTGTTAAAATTTTATCCTTCTCTTTGGAAATTTTTTAAGCAACAGAGTGGTGTAGTTTCTGTTCCTTATCAAAATTCAGGGACCATTTAGATTGAATCCCGTGTTGCCTTCTAGTTTCAGGAGGTCAGAGAATTGGAAAAACCAGTCCAGTCGAAACCCCAGTCCCCTGTGATCCAAGCTGCAGCAGGGTCCCCAAAGTTCAGTCATTTGAAGCAGAACCAGACACACAGCAAACCATCAACTCCTGAAAAGACAGATTTAACCAACGGCGAACATGCCAGAAGTGGTTCTAGAAAAGCAAGCTCAGAGAACGGAGATGCTCCCAGAGAAAGAGGCTCATCACTATCAGGTATGCCCCATGTGCTGTCCCTTTCCAGCTCTGAGAGGGACAAGAGTCTGGTAGCATCTGCAGGAAACCTCTAGTAGCAGCTCATCTATTTCTGGGCCTTCCCCTTGACTTTTCCTTCGCGTTCCTCTCATGAAACACAGCCATCAAGACATGATGGGTAATGCCTATTGTCAGCTGTGTAGTGTTCTCTCAGTAGTTCCTGTAATGTATCTAGCTGCTACTACTTTTTTTTTTAAATCCTCACCTGAGGATGTGTTTTCATTGATCCAAGAGAGAAAAAAACAGGAGAGGGAAAGAGAAATATCGATGTGAGAGAGATACATTGATCAGTTGCCTTCCGTGTGCACTTGGTTTTTTATTCTATGAGAATATTACCTGTTTTGTTGGCTTTTTTAAATGAAAGAGCTGTTCCCCACCTGTCTATAATCTTAAAGTAAATAATGTATTAGGCATGAAATCGTGGATTGGGTTTCACAAGATTATTTCTGAATGTTTGCATCTCTCCTTGGGCAGTTAGTACAAACCAGATCCAAATTTTTTTTTTCCCCCAGGAATGTACCTTCCCAAGTGATTCTGTCAAATCTTTAGCTAGTGGTTCTACATGAAATATCTGACTCATCTTTATAATTGCTCTCATGTTTTCTTCTGTCACATTATTAGTGGTGATTTCTGTCAGTAGTGTATTCCCTCCTAGGCCGTACAGATTGGAGTAGCTTTTGTTCCTCTAATTCACCAGAGTGCTTGGCATACCTAGGAACAGGCCAAGTGTCATTGCTGTAATGTTGTGCTGTATCAGTTCACTCAGGGAAAGGACAAAAGAGAAACTGGCCACTAAGAATTGTGTGTATCTCAGGGTGAGCACAGAGGTGCCGTCTACTCAGTCCTGCTGTCATGTGTCTTAGGGAAGGTGCTTAGAAACTCCTTGCCCACCCTCTGTATCTGTTGTCATCTTTGCCTTCTGAAATCTCAGGGCAAGAACCAGGTTTTTACTGTAACTGTTATTAGGCTGTGGTCAATCAATCAATATTAATATTTAAACACACTGTAGTAAGCATAGCTGTGCAGATATAAAAGCAAGTCTCTCTGAGTTGCATGAAATTGCTTCCACTACAGTCCATTTTCTACACAGCAGCCAAAGTGATCTCTTAAAAGCATGCATTACATCATGACCCTCCTCTGCTTAAACCCATTGGTAATTTCCCATTCTGTCCCATTCAGAGTGGAACCTATGTCCACCCTGCCCATGTGGTTTCCAAGGCCCTGCGTGACTTGGAAGCCCACTTCTCTGCCCACTTCTCTGTCCCCTTCTTACACCTCTTCCCTCCCTCATTTACTACACATTGTGCAGGTGGTATTTCTGATTCCTGAAAGTCCCACACTTGCTCTTGGTGCCTTTGTACTTCCTGTCCCTTCCTTGCCCGCCTTTATCCTCAGGTCTCTCAGTTCAAACAGATCATGCTCTCTGAAGCTCCCTATCACATCTGTCCCCTCATCCTCTTTTTGTTATACCACTTATCACTACTTGAAGTTAGTTAATGTTTACTTGTGCCCAGTCTAAGACCTATGCTGCCTGTTTACGACTATTTCCAATACCTGGAAAGGTGCGTAACACATATGGTAAACACTCAGTAAACACTGTTTTGAATAAATGGAGAGGAGGGGCTTGATTTCCAGAATATAGTTTTGCAGAAACACAGTAACTTAAAATTCTGCAAGTATGATTTGTAGTTAGTATATTGCTGTGGATTTGGTTGCCAGTACTTGGCGCACCCCATGAGGCTTCTCCCAAGAACGTAGGGATCAGATTGCTATGAGGACCAAACTGCAAACTTGCAAATAGTAGGTCAAAATGGAGGTGTGCCGTTGCCCATAAAAAGAGCAAAATGGCTTCAGTTCTCACGATGTGGCTCTAAAGAAAAAATGAGTCCTTCAGAGGAAGGGACTGAGAAGCCTTGGAAGCAAGGAGGAAGGACAACCTGAGAGGCAGGTGGCAGATACAGTGTCCTGGGCTGGAGTCCAAGCTGCCTAGGCCCAGTGAGAGGTGCCTCTGTGATAAAGACCACACATCCAGCCCTCCTATGGTTCCATCCTGTAGTTATAGCTATCACATAGCCACCCCTAGCTTGCCAGGCACTGTGCTCACTACATTGGCACTCCACATGCATTTTCCTGTTCAACTGGGAACCCTCCCCATGGCCTTCCTGGGATAATTTGCCTCCCAAGAAATTTGTGTTGGTGGAGATAATTCACTCACAAACCTGAGCACCTCTTTACCTTTTCCAGTTGTCAGTCTTATCTACCTGTCCAAGAAGTGGATCAAATGGCTCTTTGTAAACTCACAAAATGAGATTTTTTTGAGCTAAGACTTGCTTGCTTATGTGAATTTTGGGGCATGGCTAACTGCCTTCCCCAGGGGACCTCACCCCATTTGTCCATTCACACCTCTCCTGATTGCCCAGCTATGCTTATGAGTTTCCTAAAATACAACTTGATTGAGATATAGCATATACTGTAAGTTCACCCATTTAAAATAATTGAATTCTTGTTAATATGTTCACAGAGTTGTGCAGCAATCACCACAGTTAATTTTGGAACATTTCATCACACCCATTAGCAATCACTTCCCATTTTCTTTTAAGTTCATTGTTAAAATTCTGACATTTTAACTCCCAACATTGGACATTAGCATTTACATACCTAATACGTAGCTATTGTACGTTCACAGTTACCTGTGTATTTACCGATGGTTCACTTTTAAACAAGCCACTGTTAAGTGCTGTGGGACAGCGAAACTTTATCCTCCCCCAGCCAACAGGGAGGCTCTCATCAGACGGCCTAGGTTCAGGTCATGACTGCCGCTTGGTAGCTCCGTGACCTTGGGCAGATTTAACCTCTCGGAGCCTTAGTTTCCTCATCTGTAAAATGAGAATACAGCTAATACCTATCTTACAGGTTTCTGGCACTTAGGACTATATAAGTGTTTGCTATTACTGTCTTTCAAAAAAGTTTCAGCTTAAACAATGAATTAATTTTAAAGAAAAATAGATATTTCAGCTGGTAATCTGATGTGAAGGTGGTGGGAAGAGTATTGTGGGATAAAGTGAGCCTGTTTTCCATGTTAAATAAATAAATAGTTGTGGTGGGTTAAGTGCTCAGTGGGAATAAAAACACTTTGTGCTGTTCTCCAAGACCCTGTGGACCAAGTATGATGGAACTCATAAAAATAGTGGCTGATTGAAAATTCTCATTAAGAAAATTTAAAGAGTTATTTTGGGGGTTTTTATTTAATATGATGGCCTTTTGGTCATTGTGATGTTTATAATGTTTACTTCTAGAAGTCTAGTCGAGGGTTGTTTAGTAGTTCTCCCAGACCTAGTTTTTTACAAAAACAAATGGTACTGAACCTCTTCCACTAAAACAGTTAACATGTTACAGAATATTTGCATTTAAAATTTAGTAAATCCTCAACTAGCACATTAGAAGTCTCATGCTAAGTTCTAGGTTTACATTGTGGGAAAACTGAGGCAGGAGAAGGCAGTCACTTACCAAGGCTTTGTGTTCCTGAGATGAAGACACAAGAGAAAACATTCTCTTTTGCTCTGTCAGGAACCATAGTTGGATAAAATCCAGCTCCGGCCTCCAACTTGGGGGTGAAGAAGGGGACTCTTGGACTTAGAGCTCTAACTGTAACTTAGGAAGTAAGAGTGTATAAGTTAGAGGGGTGTTAGTGTTCCATGAAAGGAAACTCAAAATCATAGTCAAATGTTGCCTGGGACTTTCCAGATTTCATGGGACTTGTCTTCTGTTGACACAATCAGATCTGGCCTTGGCGGGTACTTATTTGCACCCTTTGTCTTCTGAAATGTGACCCTAGGGAACATGGACAAAATCTCCTTTTCCTTCCTATTTTCCCTGGAAATGCCCACATGTATGTGTTTGTGTTTGTGTATTTGGGTGTGTGTTTAGGGACTGATGATGGAGCCCAGGAGGTGGTGAAGGAGATCTTAGAAGATGTGGTCACATCTGCTGTTAAAGGTAAGAACCAAGAACCCAGCCTTTCCTTCTACCCCATTCCTCCAAAAAAGTCCTTAGTCAGATATTTTAGTGGTAGAGTGCCCCGCCCCCAGTGAACCCATGGAAACTGAGTCTGCCCATGTCTGCTCATCTTTCATATGGAATTCAAAAATTACTTGTTTTTAGTGGTAGATTTTATTCTCGTTTGGGTTGGGTTCAAGAAGCACAGTCTGACCATGTTAGGGTTGAGTGCTCCACCTGGAGACCCAGAGGACCACTCCCTTATACATCCAGTTTTTCCAGGAGTGGGCTGTGAGCCCTGAGGTGGTGTCCATTGCTGCTGAATTTTCATGGCTAGTCATTGACGTGTTGAGCAGGTATCAGATGCACATGGAAACTTGTTCTTTTGTTAGATTTCATTCATAACTCCCTCAGTTTTATGATGCGGTTTCAGTGGAATTAAACTTTTATAGCTCAGAACAACTATTGGATGATTTTTTTTCTTTTGTTTTTGCCTAAAATCTCAGGTCAAAGGCTGTATGTTGAAACTCAGTTCTAGTGCCAGTAGACCATTAGTGGGTCAAGAAATCAATAGTTTAGTGGGTTGCAGTCAGCATTTTTTAAATGAAAGAGAATAGAATGAAAATAGAATACAAACTGAATGCATTGCATGTGGTCTGTTAAGCACTGTTTCATGAAACATGCATTTCAATTATTTATGTGCACATGTGTACTAGGTCATGATTTTTTAAATGTATTTCTTACTGAAGTTCATAGTCAAAAGAAATTGGACCTACTGCTCTAAGCCCTATCCTTTTGTTAATTTAGGGTGCCACTGAGCTGTATACATAGATTTCATTATTTAACTCTTTAGAAATGTCTTTAAAATGGAATAATTTTATTTCACACCCTTAGATTATTTTCTGGGGCCAATACAAGAAGTCCTCACATAATGAACATTTGTCTGTCTTGTTCACTACTGTATCCCCCAGTCCCTAGCACAGAGCCTGGCAAATAATAGGCACTTGATAATATTTGTTTAATGAATATATGTTTTGTAAAACCTCTATGGAGAATCGTGCTTATTAAGTTGTTTGATGTCACGTATATATGTAAAGATTCACATGGTAAATTCCTCATGAAGTTCACCTGTTCTGCTAATCATCAGATATGCTTTCTTTTGTTAAACAATGAATCTATTTAGTTCTTTCTCTTTCTATTTTTCACATGGCTGCCGGGAAGCTCGGGTCTGCATTTTCTTTTTTTCTTTAACTGAAGTTTTCTTTCATAACTGTCAAACCCTTTCATTTATATGGCTCTTTTTCTCTAACCTCGATATTAATAGCCTTTAAAAAAAATCTGCACTTGTCATGTTTAGCTATTTCTAATCTTTTGGGGAAGGGGACAGGGTGGGCAGGGCTACTGTATCACACAATTCTGGAGGCACCATTGACATGGACTACAGTATGAACCAAGCCCCCTGGTGGTGAGCTGTAGATAACAGACAAATGGAAAACCTACACACCACTTTGGCCAAGCCTTTTTCAGTACTTATGCTATTCATGGGGTAATGGTATAGGGAAAGAGAAAAAAAGCAGTACCTGGAAGGTTACATCTTCTTGATGTCAGGCTGCCTTTCAGTATAAGACTCATTTGGCAATGATTTTTGCACTTGTGTTTGAAGAAGCAGCGCAAAAGCATGGTCTGACAGAATCGGAGAGGGCCCTCAGTGAACTGGAGGGCCAGGACTGTGCTGTCCCATCAGCAGTGGATGAAAACTCACAGACCAATGGGATAGCGGATGACAGGCAGTCCTTGTCATCAGCGGATAACCTGGTATGTTGATGATTCTCTTATACAGATTCATTTCGATTTTCACCTTTTTAGAAGATGCAGAGTTGAGTCTCTGCCGGAAGAAGCTAGTGAAGATCAGCAAGCCCTATTCAGTTACTGGTCAGAGTCCTAGCCTGATATTCTTTGTGTTAGTAGGTTCCATTTTTGGAATGCGTTAATTAATGTTGATAGTATACAACATTGTTATTAAAGCCTGTTAATTCAGGTTTTTAACACTTAACATTTCCTTCCCTTTTTCTTCTCTCTCAAAGTAGTATGCATTCATTTTAGGAAAATAAGAAAATGTAGAGAAGGAAAAAACAGGGAAATAAAAGTCATCCATAATCCCATAACTCAAAGATAATCCTTGTTAACATTTTATTTATATCCTTCTTAATTTTCCTCCCGCTCACATATATTTTTCACTTAAATGGAATAACATATACATGCTGTTTTGTAATCTATTTTTTAAACTTAATGTATATTATGAACATTTTTTCAGGCCCATAGATATGTCCAGCACAATTTTTTAAAAATAGTTTTATTCTCTTGAAAATGTTATACAGTACATAAACATTTAAAATAGGAAGTACTATAACATTAACATCTCACGTGAACTCTCTACCTTCACCAGTGTTTCTCAAACTTTTTTCATTATCACCCCTTTAAGGAGTCTTTTTACATATTTCTTTTTCTTGTTCACTGCCCACCCTTCATGAAATTTTAAAGCTACTGATAAAGTAGATGTCTGTTTATGTACTGTATGTGTACCTGTGTTTTATACATAAAAAGAATTTTTCACCCCCCAAGAACCAATTTTTTGCCTTTGTCTTAGTCTGTTCAACCTACTATAACAGAATACCATAGACTGGGTGGTTTATAAACAACAGAAATTTATTTCTCATAGTTCTGGAGGCTGGGAATTCCAAGATCAAGACTCCAACAGTTTTGGTATCTGGTGAGGGTCTGCTTCCTTGTTCTTAGTCAGTGGTGGTCTCTATGGCTTCACATGGCAGAGGGGGGTGAGGGAGCTCTCTGGGGCCTCTTGTATAAGGGCACTAATCCCACTCATATAAGGACTCCACCATCATGACCTAATCACCTCTCAAAATCCTACCTCCTAATACCATCACATTGGAGATTAGGTTTCAACACATGAATTTTGGGGGGACACAATCATGCAGTCTATAGCAGCCCCCTTGGGGTTATGTTATCCCTGTTAAGAATGCACATAGAGATGTATTTAAATCCATATGAGGGACTCATGTCTTATATACTAGGCTGACTTGCTTTGTTTACTCAACACTAGCACATGGACACCTTTCCACATCAGTACATATAGATCTAACTAATTTTTTAATGGCCATGTAAAATTCAATCTTATAGATTACCGTAATCTATTTAGCCAGTTCCCTATTAGGCCTTTAGGTTACTTCAGTTTTATTACAGAATACAACAGTTGTATAATGAACATCCTTATAGGTAAATCTTGTGCACATCCTTAATTCTTTCTTTATGATAAATCCCTACAATATAATACCCTAGTGGTATTGCAGGGTCAAGAGTTGGAAGCTCTAAGGCTTTTGATCCTTAACATCAAATTAGCCTACTGGGAAGGTAATACTGGAATCTATGCCCACCTGTAGGCTGTCAGTTCTCATTTACCATTTCATCATTGAAACTGGGCAATAGCATTCATTCAGATCCTTGCTAGTCTGTTAGGAGAAAGAGCCTGCCTTAATGATTAGTAAGGTTATGTAGGTTTGTCATTTGCATTTCTTGGTGAATTGCTTATTCATGTTTTTTACCTGCTTTTTTAATTGAAAGAAAGGTTTCCATATTTCCTTAATGAATTATAAGAACTTTTTGTATGTTAAGGATATTTATCCTTGCCATAGGTTACAAATATTTTTTATTTTTAAATGTACCTTATTTAAAGAAGTTTATTTTAAAATACCTAATCATTTTTCTCGTTCATCTTGCAATAGTATACTTAGAAATACCTTTTTACCTAAGCTAATATAAATCATTACCTATATTTGTTTTCTTTCCTTTTTTTATGGTTTAATGTTTGTGCAATTATTTTAAACCACTTATACATGCATTTTGAAGGACAAGGGACAAGGTTTTAGAGTTGCCTTAATGACTCCCCCATAGCTACTATTTTGGCATTTCTCCCCCCACCCCATCCCTCACTTCCCCATCGAATAAATAAAATAATTTGCATTTACATGAGATACTTATTTCTTATTTTTGAAAATAGTTATCCTTTTGTTTTGACCCTTTGGTTTTTCTCTTCTTTCTATTTAGGAGTCAGACGCACAAGGACATCAAGTGGCCGCTAGATTTTCTCACATTCTGCAGAAGGATGCCTTCCTTGTGTTTCGCTCCCTTTGCAAGCTGTCAATGAAACCCCTTGGTGAAGGCCCCCCAGATCCAAAGTAAGCAGATAGCAGTTCTTGGCTGCCTATAACCCAGATGATCCAGGAGGATCTCAAGGGTTCCAGGAAACCCAGTGCCTTGGCCCCTGGTTGTATGAGTGCAAGAATTTATTCTGGATGATTTTACAGCTTTTCAAACTTACGTGGTGCCTACAATTAGTTATTTCACAGTGAATTGTCTCTGTGACCCCACCAACCAAAATTCTGCCCAGTTTTGCTCTTTTGGTTTATATGCTAAAAATAATTATATTGACCCTCTTTTTACTGACTAATGGATTTAGCATACTAATGGGGGCAGGGGCAGGATGTGAGCTCACCTTAGTTTCCTGCCCTGGTTGGAAACCTCTGCTTCATGGATACAGATTTAAGCCCCAGATTCAAACCAGAGAAGCCAGACCTTTCTTTGTAGAGTGAATGAACTGTCACACGTGAATGATGTCAGTGCTGTGACGTGTCCAAGAAGAGGCTTTGGAGCCAGAGAGAACTGCGTTCAGTCCTGGCCCTTCCATTTGAGACTAGCTCCACAGCTTGTAGGAGTTTTTGAAAATGGGAATAGGGAAAGTCACCTTCCACGACCCATTTAATGGAATAATATAGTGATGTCCCAAGCATAGTCCCTTGCACTTTATAAGAGTTTTATAGTCACTATTATTATCATCATTATTATTACTCATTAATAATAACCCTCAACTCTTCTGTTGAGAATATAACCACTAGGGAAATGGCTTATGGAAATTTCCCATTTCTTACCATCCCTGTGGGCAGAGTGGGGAGCATGAGGCAGGTGGATAAAGAGCACCATCTTCATTGTCTATGAAGGCCAGATGTGTTAGTCTCCATGACTGATGTATAAAGTAATTGTTCTATGAGGTTAGTTGCAGAACCAGCTCTCCAGGGTCAGTTAACACTTACTTTGTTCCTGTTGTATGCTCTATTTATGGCAGGGAGGGATAAAAAGAATAAAGCTGGCAGCTCTTGTGCTCACAGGATCTGCAGGTTCCAAGAGGACCTACCTCATGCCATCTGCCCTTGTTCTGTTGACATTTGGGTGCTGTTGCTAGTTCTTAACTCATTGGCTTCTCAGACAGTTCTCACTGGTAGAGGAGTGAGGCCTTTAAATTTTATCTTTTAGTCCCGTTTTTTGTTTTCTTTGCTAGGTCCCATGAGCTGCGCTCCAAGGTGGTTTCCCTGCAGCTGCTTCTCTCCGTGTTGCAGAACGCCGGCCCAGTCTTCAGGACTCACGAGATGTTCATCAATGCAATCAAGCAATATCTCTGTGTGGCATTGTCCAAAAACGGCGTCTCTTCAGTGCCTGATGTCTTTGAGCTCTCTCTGGCCATTTTTCTTACTCTTCTTTCAAACTTTAAAATGCACTTGAAAATGCAGATAGAGGTATGGACTCCGAATTGAATTTTTCATTTTATACCAGATGAGTTAACTGCTGGTGGCATAGTCACCAAGAACTATAATTACCCAGCCTACAGGCTGCTTCCCCCAAAGAACTTTTTGAATGAATGAGGGTAGAAGAATGCCTTTTCATGAAAAGTTACTGCCCCAAAATCTTGTATTCCTTTCATTTTAACCAGATGTTTAAATTGAATGCTCTGTGTGCTAGGTTCAGCCCTCACAAACATGTTCGTTTAGTCTGTAAATTATTTGAAATGCCTTGAATTAGTTGGCGAGTTGAGAAATCAGATTCTACATGAAAATCCAGATTTCTGGTGTCTCTCGAAAAATCACGACAGTGGTCCTGCGTTTCCATGTGGCAACTCTTGGCGGTGACTCAGGAGCAGCTGCTCCCTCTAATGAGCCCATGTTCCCCAATTCCCCATGGCCTTGCTCTCCAGCTGTTCCCATGCGACCAGGGTTTCGATGTAATTCAGCAGCTTGTGTACACCAATCTTCCTTCGTTGTAGGATCTGCCTGTCTCTAAAGGCTCTGGGGTTTTGAGCCCTAATTTAAACTATTAATCAATGTCCTCCTTTGTCTTCATGTCACATAGGTCTTTTTCAAAGAGATTTTCCTGAACATTTTAGAAACATCAACAAGTTCTTTTGAGCACAGGTGGATGGTAATTCAGACTCTGACAAGGATCTGTGCAGGTATTTTCACCCTGAGGGTGCTCATCCTTTTGGCTAGTCCAGAACCTTTTGATGTGTTCATTTTCCAAAGTCCAGAGGAAGATCTATAATTCCTCCTCTTAGAGTTTTAATGAAGTGCTGGGAAAATCATTACCTTATGGGCTAATGCTAACCTAATGACTAGTCCCACCCCACCTCTCCCCCTTTAGAGGCTGACGCCTGGGAAGTTTGGGTTTGAGTACTGAAAGTTCCACGTCCTGGGAAATCCCCAAATCCTGGAAAGCTGGGACACTTGGTCACCCTGCCTATCAGCTGAATGTGCTTTTTTTAATCACAGAGTCCAAGGTATTGGTGCTGCCAACCCTTCATTGGGTGCTTAGGTAAATTTGAATTTACCTTACACCATCCAATTGTGTGACTGTAAAGCCAGCGTCCTACTAGTCTGTCATCAAATGTAACTTTGTAAGAATCACACAACTTTAAGAAGGGGATCAGGCAATTGTTACTCCTGTTTTGATGAGGAAAGTGAGCTTGGAGAGGTGGAGTGAACTGCCTGAGATTTTAGTTAGTACCAAGGCCTAGAGAGAGGGCCTCCCCCCTCCCTAGTACTTATAACATACATTTCCTGTGTGAGGTGTCCACCTGAGTAATTTGCTGGGGAAAAAATTTTTGCAAAGGAATCTGGTTTAATAAAAAACCATAACTGCTTTTGTGTTCAATCAGAATTTCTAATATCTGTCTTCTATTTTCCAAGATGCCCAGTGTGTTGTAGATATTTATGTCAACTACGACTGTGATTTAAATGCTGCTAACATTTTTGAACGCCTCGTAAATGATTTATCCAAAATCGCTCAGGGAAGAAGTGGACATGAGCTGGGAATGACACCTCTGCAGGTAAAAATACTGAGATCACTCATTTATACTTGAAGTTCATTCATTTTGATAAACATTTATCAAACGCCACCATGTGCCACGCACCATCCTTGGTGCTGAGGATACATATGTATGTACATGTACACAATTGCTGCCATCACAACACTTAACAAGCAGATAAGGAAGAAGCAAGCTGCAGAGAAGAATAAAGTAGGGACAACAGAGAAGTGCTGGAGGTGGGGGTATTGTCATTTTTTAATGATGTCATCAGAGTAGTCTCCCTGAGAAAGTGACATTTGAACTGAGATCTGTAGAAAGCAAGTTCACTCTCAGTCACCTTTCCAAAGCCCTTGTGAAAATAGGATCTCAGGCTCCAGTAAAGGCAGAGGAGATTCCCTCTTATCAGTGTTCCTACAAAGAATAGGATCCTCAACCTGGGGCCTCTGAATGAACTGGTCAGGACTTCTTGGAGCTGCTTGGAATTATGTGTAGAATTTTGGTGTATGGCATTTTTCCTAGAAGGTTCATACTGTCATTAGGTTTACAGAGGGATCTCTGCCACCTTAGATGCTGTTTTGAGCCTAAAATATTTGTATTTTTTTAGATTATCTGCAATTCACTTTTTTTTTTAATTTAAGAATTGCTGGTTTTTTTAAAAAAACCAATGTTTTTATTGTAGAGTGAGCCTTAAAATGGAATACTTTTGTGGGTGTAAGAATGTGTCCAGAACACTCATTTGCTGCATAATATAAGATTTTTTTGTATTTTTGGGGGCATCACTGGTTTAGATCCTATTAGTTTAAAAAAATAAAAGGAAAGTATTTTAAGTGTTTTTCAAATTATACAAGCAATGAATGAGAAATTCAGATAACTGTTTATTTTAAGAAAGCACACATCCCATATTTCTGCTGCTAGGATGTTTGTGATGAATACCATTAGAGATTTTCGGGGGGTTTGCAATGAGCACTTAATGCTTAATTTCACTCGTTAACTTTCCCTTGGGTTTTATACTTAATGGCATTGAATATCAGTAATTATCTAGTATCCTCAAAGAATTCCTAAGAGCCCTGTAGATGTCTGCACTTAATTTATCTCTTAAGTCTCTGTGCCATGTCACTTTTGTCCTTTAGGAGCTCAGTCTGAGGAAGAAAGGCCTGGAGTGCCTCGTGTCCATTCTCAAGTGCATGGTAGAGTGGAGCAAAGACCTGTATGTGAACCCCAACCACCAGACCTGCCTTGGTAAGAGAGTGTTGCTGCCCCCACCACCCCCATTCACAATAGGCTACTTACAGCTATTGGGAAAAGTTGTCCTGTTATAGTTGCCTTAGAATTAGCAAAAACGCTTTAGTTTGCTAAATACCTGTAGTATTTTAAAAGGTTCTGCTTTTTAATCCATCTGGAATTTGGAGGAGGGAATATGTATGAGTTGTCCTCTAACTTCATTTTTCCAGATGAAGGACCAGTTCCAACATTTTTTAGTAGTATTCCTCACTGATTTAAAGGTCCACCTTTATGACATACCATATTCCCCTGTGTGCATATGTCTTGTTTCTGAATTTCCTATTCTGTTCTATTGATTTGTCTGTTCTTGCACCAGAACAGGTGTTTTGACTGTTTTTGGACTTTTATACTTTGATGTGAATTTTAGAATTAGCTTATCAAATTCCACAAAAAAGTAAGTTTTTAAAATACCAGAGTGATATCAAGGTTTCATGCTTATGATCTTGACAATACATACTTCATTGTTGTAGGTCTGGAAAAGGGAGTTGCAGAGCCAGGCCTGAGCTTAGCTGTGTCTGTTTCCCATCTGGTGATATGGTTTTCTGTCATTGCAGGTCAAGAGAGGCACACAGATCAGGAAATGGGGGATGGGAAAGGTCTTGACATAGCGAGACGGAGCAGTGTGTCATCCATGGAGTCCACGGTGTCCTCGGGGACCCAGACAACTGTGCAGGATGATCCAGAGCAGTTTGAGGTCATCAAGCAACAAAAAGAGATCATTGAACATGGCATTGAGCTGTGAGTGTGGCTGCTACTCTAGCTAAATCTCTTGGGGCTCTGACAAAGCCACATCTTCTCTGGGAACCTGGGCCTGGCGCCTCAAGGGAAAATGCCTGTTATAAAAGGCCAATGCTGGCACTTGCAGCTGAGCCTCATTGAGCCAGCAGAGCAAGTGAGTTGTATGTATTAGAGAGAGAAATTTAATGGCTTTATGTGGTTGATGCCTGGTCGTTTTTTTTCTAATGAAAAAAATTAAACCACTTTAGAAACTATAGAAAAGTATAAAGCAAGAATGTTAAAATTGCTCATAAAATTACTACCTAGAGGAAATCACCATTGGTAACATTTTTTTCAACTATATACTATGAAAAATTCAATATGCAGAAAAATTAAATTTGCCACATTAGTGTTATCTGTGTATGTGGGTTTTTTCTGAACCATTTGAAAGTAATTCATAGCCATCATAATACTTCAGCCCTACATCTTTGAAAAATAAGCACATTCTCCCATATAACCACACCATTATCATAACCACTGCTAAATCTTAAAGTGTTTGTTTCTAGTCTTTTTTTTTTTTTAACGGAAAGTGTTAGGAAGGGAGAGAGAGAGAGAAAGAAACATCAATGTGAGAGAGAAACATGAATGGGTTGCCTCCCATCAGGGATTGAACCCAATACCTGGGCATGTGCCCTGACCAGGAATTGAACCTGCCACATTTCGGTGTACGAGACAACGCTCCAGCCAACTAAGCTACACTTGCTAGGGTTCTTACTAGTCTTTTACACACAAAAATACATATGCACACAGTCTCATATTCTGTCCAACTTCTGAATGATTGAAGTGTTGATCTCTTCATTTCCTCTGTCACCATTCCTGCATCCCTCAAAAGTAATCTTTTGAAAACTTAAATCAGGTCTTATCGCTCCCCTGCCTAAAATCATTCCAGATTTCCCATTTTCTCATCACAGCCTGATCCAACCTCTGGCCCTTCTCGCTGACCTCATTTCTCACTAATCTCATCTCCTGCCAATACCCCTGAGTTATATGATGCATTTCAGTCCTTTAAACACTTGGTGTTTTTACTGTCATGCCCCCTGATTTGAATACTCTTAGTTCTTTTTCATCCTTTGGACTTGGCAAAACATGTCTTCCTCAAAGTGGTCTTCTGTAACCACACTACGTGAACAGGTCCCAAGTTATTCTCTGTTCCTACACCCTATTCATGTTCTTCCTTCACAGCCCTTGCCACAGTTTGTGCTTATATATGCTCTCCTTCTTTCCAGTGCACAGCCTGGTAAATAACAAGTTGAATTTATACTTTAGTTGAAAGTTTTACAGCCTTTAACAGGAAATACAAAAAAGCAGTCTAGAGCTGTTATAGTGGCTCTTACGGACATCAGAGATCCAGGCTACTCTTAGCTTTCTGCTTCACCAGCCTTAACACAATTTTCATCTTCATTGTTGCCTCATGGCTTAAGATGACTGCCAGAGCACTAGCCATCACACATATATTCTGGGGAAGAAGCGGGAAAGGGCAAAAAAGAGTATACCTCCCAGCCAAATCAGCTTTGTTTAAGGAGCCTTCCTAGAAGTACCCATAACACTTCTCATATCCTCACTGGCTAGAACTTTATCACATGGCTGTACTTTGTTTAAGGGAGGCAGGGAAATGTAGTTTATTTCAGGAAGTTGTGTGCCCAGATAAACATCTAGGGTTTTGTTAGTGTTGGAAAAGGGGAGAACGGATATTGGGTGACAACCAGCAGACTTTGCCCTACAACTAGGTCAGAAACTGAAGATGGAATTCAGAAAAGCTGCCAGGACACACAGGACCTTCCTAGCTGATATATGATGACTTGTTCATGTTGTTACTGTAAGTTTCCTCAAATTCCAGGTATTTCTATCCTTTAGATTTTGAAATGAGCAATCTGTGTCCCATCTTTTCTTAAAACAGGTTCAATAAGAAACCCAAGAGAGGGATCCAGTTTCTCCAGGAGCAGGGCATGCTGGGAACATCAGTTGAAGAGATTGCCCAATTCCTGCACCAGGAGGAGCGTCTTGATTCTGTAAGACTGGGAGTTGAGCACTTGCATGTGGGTTCCATCAAGTGATGCCAAGACAGCACCAGCTTTTAACCTAGAGATTGTCTGACCCTGAGTGTGGTAGCCAGTGCCCATAGCCCTACTTACAGAGCAGTCCTACTCTTCCCTTTGTCCAATGATGCAAAAAGCTCTTTGAAGGAAATAAAGTAGCCTCCTGACAAGCAGTTGTGTATTTGGTGGGACAGTATCAGAACCAGAAATGTTCCTTTGCTGCTAGAAACTGCTCTAGTTGCCCATCTGCCACTAACCTCCCTCTTTAGTGTGCCCCATCAGTTCTCCATTTTTAAGTCTCTTGTGCTTCTCCCCTTCTTTTGTGGCAGGACAGATTGACCTGAAATTGTTGGATGAGTGGACAGGTCAGGGAGTCACCTTCCTTTTCTAGCAGTTTATCCTGTTCTGAGTGTCCAGAGCTGGGCATTCTGCCTCCCCACTTAGACTGAAGTGTCTTTCATTGTGCATTCATAATTGACAATTTCTAGATGTAAGTGAATGCATGTGTTTCAGACCCAAGTAGGTGATTTTCTGGGAGACAGCACAAGATTCAACAAGGAGGTGATGTATGCTTATGTGGACCAACTTGACTTCTGTGAAAAGGAGTTTGTCTCAGCCCTGCGGACATTTCTAGAAGGTTTCCGCCTACCTGGGGAAGCCCAGAAGATTGATCGGTTAATGGAGAAGTTTGCAGCAAGATACATAGAGTGCAACCAGGGGTGAGCGTCACGTTTAAATCCCTTGCACATCATGTTTTTGCCTATATCAAAATACTAAGTTTGGTTGGAGGTTGAGTGTAATCTTTCTAAGTCTATGCCAAACAGCTAAAGTTTCTGTTCATCATGTGCCAGACACTGTGCTGAAGGATTATCTCATGTAAGACCTCAGAGCAACTGTTTGTGTCCGCTTTTTACAGACAGTGAGATTGAGGACTTGAGGGGCTAAGTAACTTGCCCAAGATCCCAGCTAGAGCCCACGCTATTAATTATAAGAGAGTAGTTTTATGGGTTGAGAGGAAGCACTTGGGCTCCTTTTCCCTAATCAAATAGAATTCGCTGATTTAATATATGGGGTAGATCTCAGAATTTTAGGGTTTTTTTAATTACATACTGATGAGCAGGTTACAAAAATGGCTCTGTAACTAATAAGACCATCTAAGTACATGATTCCATATTGGGGCCTTTTTTCATAAGGTAGTTCATGTCTTTTGTAGGAAGTGAAATTGAAAAGAGAGCTGATCTTTATTAAACCCCTCCTATGTGTCAGCCAGGCCATGAGTTTTACATGCATTACATTTAATTAATTGTAAGCCTGGGAATAGTATCCCCGTTTTATAGATGAGGAAACAGTCTCTGGGACATTGAGCAACCTGTCCAAAATTAATCAGCTAGTAAGTAGCGGAGCCAGGATTGAATATGGGTTTGCCTAACTCAAAAGTTCACACTCTTTCCACTGAACATGAAGTTAAGAATGTCTGAATATACTGTGAACATGTGGATTGTTCAGTAGAAACATGTTGATAAAAGTTTTGCCTCTCTAGTCAGCTTAGTTTTCATATTAATTGGTTCCAGTCCTCCAAGTGTGTAGAGCAAGCTGTCCCCATGAGATGGCATGGTCAGCAAAGGCAACATCTGATCATTTTAACTAAGTGGATGCTAGAATTTGCTCTGAAGACATAATTAGATGTTATTTACTTTAAATATAAAGGCATACCTCATTTATTGTGCTTTACAGATACAGCTTTTTTTTTTTTTTTTTTTTAACACAAATTAAAGGTTCATGACAACCTGCATTGAGCAAGTCTGTTAGCACCATTTTTCCAAAAGCATTTGCTCATTTGTGTCTCTGTGTCATATTTGGGTAGTCTACAGTATTTCAAACTTTTTCGTTATTAGTATATTTGTTACTGTGACCTATTATCAGTGATCTTTGATGTTACTATTGTAATTGTTTTGAGGACCACAAACTGTACCCATATGAGATGGCGAACTTAATAAATGTGTGTATTCTGACTGCTCTACCAACTGGCTGTTCTCTCATCTCTCACCCTCTCTTCGGGCCTCCCTGTTCCCTGAGACACTATTGAAATTAGGCCAGTTAATACCCTTACAGTGGCCTCTTAGTTTTCAAGTGAAAAAGAGAGTCTTTCATCGTTCACCTTAAATCAAAAGCTAGAAATGATTAAGCTTAGTGAGGAAGGCATTTCAAAAGCCGAGATAGGCTGAAAGCTAGGCCTCTTGCACCAGTTAGCTAAGAAATTGCCACAGCCACCCCAGCCATCAGCAACCATGACTCTGATAAGTCAGCAGCCATTAACATCTAGGCAAGACCCTCCACCAGCAAAAAGATCACATCTTGCTGAAGGCTCAGACGATGGTTAGTATTTTTAGCAATGAAGTCTTTTAAATTAAAGTATATATATATTTTTTTGAAATAATGCTATTGCATACTTAATAAACTACTATAGTGTAAATATAATTTTTACATGCACTTGGAAACCAAAAAATTTGTGTGACTTGCTTTATTGCAATGTTCGCTTTATTGTGGTTGTCTGAGACCAAACCTGTAATATCTCTGAGGTATACCTATATTTTCTGTGTGGACCTGGAGACCTTGGTCTGTTTCCCTTAATCAGTAAATATGTGACCCAATTGAATTTCACATTCAAATGCAGACCTTCTGGGTATTCTTCAAAATTTCTCCCTTTCCTATTGGGAGCAATTTGGACAGACCAATTTTTCTAGTTTGGGCCTCAACCTATTACAAAGCTGTGCATCCACCAGTTTTTGTCTTTTTTTTCCTTGCCTAAGACAAAAATAGGCAGACTTCACCAGCATATTGTTTACAACACATAAATATTTCCTTTGTATTTCTACTGTAAAATATCACAATGCGTAATATAAACTGTAAGTAGCTAATAACTGAACAGCAGTTTTAGTCGGCTTTCTACTAGTGCCTAGCACAAAGTGGATACTGTCAGTTAAGAGGACCAGAATGAGGCAAGCAAGGCACTAAGGTTGCTAACTAGAAGGGGCCTCACTCTCAGTGTCTTGCACTGCAGGATTGACACCCGGTGCCTCGCTTGCTTCACCCTAGTCCCTGGAGGATACTTGGGGATCATCTTAAAAAACTGACTTGAAACTGCTTTATTCAAAGAAGTCTAAAGCTGACACATATTCTTAATTAGCTTTCTCTACACTCTGGGTTGCTAATTTTCAAATCAGTGATGATGAAAGCATGAAAACTCTTGACTCATTTGGTATCACGTGGAGCAGTCGGCCTGCTTTTAGTGAAGTGTGTCCCTATCAGCACTGGACTGTCCCAGCCTCATCTCCATGCTTGTTCTGACATCTGGAATCTTTTCTTCCAGGCAAACTCTGTTTGCTAGTGCCGACACAGCGTACGTCCTAGCATATTCGATTATTATGCTAACCACAGACTTGCACAGCCCTCAGGTACAATATGTTAATGACTTACATATTATGGTCACTAAATAAGTAGCTTTATTTAGACCATTAGGTATTTTCTAAATGGTCTTTGAAATTTTTTTTAAATTATAGGTAAAAAATAAAATGACAAAAGAACAGTATATTAAAATGAATCGGGGCATCAACGATAGTAAAGATCTACCAGAAGAATATCTCTCAAGCATCTATGAAGAGATAGAAGGCAAGAAAATTGCAATGAAAGAAACAAAAGAGCACACGATCGCAACCAAATCTACTAAGCAGAGTAAGGCCTAATGGCAAATTACTCCTATTCACTACAATTTTCAACTGTATCAGAATGCATGATTAAGCTCCCTGATGATAAAGTTAATTTGCATGTCTAGATAACTGAATAAGAAATGTGATTAAATTAATTATTATGATTATGTTCTCTCATATCACTGTCTTCTTGCTAGGCTTGTGATTAGTTTCAAGAGAGAATTTAAAATAAATAATCTGAATTGCTTCTCAAAAATGTTTCTTAAAACTTAACTTTAATACCAGTGATGATTGTGCTGACCTTGATTAGAATTCTGTTAGTTAAGGCCCTTTTGAAGCCATCCATGTGTGTGTTTGAGAGGCAGCAAAGTGTAGTGGTTTAGAGCACAGGACTCCATTCAAGTCCCAGCTCCTCTGCTTATTAGCTGTATGACTTTGGGTAAATTGCTTAATCTCTCTGTGCCTCATTGTATGGTAATAATATTTCTAACAAACTCATGAGGTGGTTGGGAGAATTTGTGAGTTAATCATTATATGTCTTTTGAAGCAGTGCCTGGCACTCAGCAAGCACTCAGTGAGCATTAGCTATTATTCTCTTATTTCTCTGTAGATGTAGCTAGTGAAAAGCAGCGACGGCTGCTGTACAATTTGGAGATGGAGCAAATGGCTAAAACTGCCAAAGCGCTGATGGAGGCTGTGAGCCACGCCAAAGCCCCATTTACAAGTGCCACTCACTTGGACCACGTACGGCCAATGTTCAAAGTGAGTATCTGAGAAGTTAGAACATGGATAACCCCAGTTCTTTAACCAGCCAGAAGCTAACCAGCGAGTGTATAATGGTGAAGAGGTTGAGGAGAGGAAAGGCCGAGTCTGGGAGGTGCTTTCCGAATAGTAACTAAGGTGAATCCTTCCCAGAATCCCTTTGACGATGCTGGGGATGCACCAACACCAACCAAAAGCATGGGCTATGTAGTCAGAATGTCTAGGCTGGAACCCTGTCTTTGCCACTTTGGTGGTTTTAAATGTTATTTACTTATTTTTTAATTGGATTTATTGGGGTGACACTGGTTAATAAAGTTAGACAGGCTTCAGGTGCTCACTTCTACAACACATCACCTGTATACTGTGTTTTGTGTTCACCACCCCATGTCATGTCTCCATCTATCATCACTTATCCCCCCTATACCGTCCTCTACCCACCCCCACCCTGAGCCTTTGCCACTTTGTAGTTCTGTGATCTTGGTCAGTTACTCAGCCTCTCTCTGTTCATCATCTGTAAAATGGGGACAAATACAGGTTTGCGGGGGGGATTGAGTGAATTAATAATAATTCAAGCAAAAGAGACAGTTTTATTGTGACAGCTCATCTCAGTGGCCTCAGAGTTAGTTTTTTAGATGAGAGTAGGTGGAAGTAAAACACCATATCCTGAGGCCTCTCTGTTTTTAAAATATCTAAACAAGAAACATTCTATATACGTAGCATTCATTTTTCTCTAAGATGTTTTTATAACTCAGTACCCTGTTAGTTGATCAGTTCTAGATTTTTGTGAGCTTTTCTTTTCAGGGAGTTCACAACAAAATTGGAGGAAAAGTAAAGTCTAAATAATTGAATTAGGCATCTTTCATTGACTAAGTTATAGAAGATAAGTTGCTTATAGGTTTTATTTTGATTGGCAGTGCTTCCTGTTGCACTGTGGGCTGTCTGCTGTGAGCACAGGTAGGCATAGTAGTGGCTCATTAGCCACATATTTGCCATCCTTTCTTTTGACCTATACATGTAGTATGTGGCATCTCTCTAGGGATAGGTTTGACCACAGTTTAGGAGGAACTGTTTTCTATTGTAACTGGAATAGATTGAAATAAAAATAGCAGTGAACTTGGCATCCTGGCTTTGCTCATAACTAACAGTGTGGCCTGTAAGTGCTCTTCCCACTGAAATTCTAGACATTATTGAAACCTTCCTTCCTTGATAGCTGGTGTGGACGCCGTTGTTGGCAGCCTACAGCATCGGACTGCAGAACTGTGATGACACTGAAGTCGCCTCCCTGTGTTTGGAGGGCATCCGCTGTGCAATCCGGATTGCCTGCATCTTTGGAATGCAGGTGGGTATAAGTTAGCAAAGCTCCAGTGATGCTGGTAGGCTGTATTCTTTTAGATTTGGCAAACCCTAGAAACTGTCATGCATTTCCACTTATCCAGAAAGTCTCAGCAAACTCCTTATCTGTGCCCATTGAGAAGCAGCCCACAGATTTATGCTGGCAACTGCCTCATGGGGGGGTGGGGGGTGGGTGTAAAACTCTCTTTGAAAGGTTTTAAGGTTGAAAAACTTACTTTAAAAGTCCAAGCTACTTGATTGGATTTGATCTACCTAACTTGCCTTCCCTGGTGCTTAAAATATTATTTTTTTCCTTTTAAAATCGGCTTTTATTATCATTTTCCTCATTTCTCTCATTTCCATGTCTTCTCTGGGAGAAGCAAATAGTTCAGTACAAAATGACTATGTCTTTTGAATCTTGGAAAATTCTAGCAAATACAATTTTCAAACTTGTGAAATCAGGACATTGTCGATCCCATTCATTTTCTAAGTCAATAAGAATTTGCACCCATTTGTTTTGAAAAATTCAATCTTTTGTTTCTATTTATTTTACAGTTAGACATTTTCTTTTGTACTAAAACCATAGGCTTTGACATCAGGCAATCTGGGTTTTAATACCCAGCTCTGCTGTTCCTCTAGACATGTGACTTGGCCCAGTTAACTTCTCTCTAAGACACCTTGTATTTCCTCATTTGTAAACTTAAAAAAAATAGACCTACCTTGGATTGTTACAGATAGTAGAATTTATGTGACAATCATAGCATTCAACAGATTCCTCCCCCACTCCCTCCAAAGGGAATGGAACAGGAACATAAGTTTGAGGTCACTTGGAAAGGAGAGGGCTAGCTCTCAAACATGCGGTGTGTAGGAGCCTCAGTGAGACGTTCTGATAGTAGGAGGACACCAGCATGGAATAACTGGCATGTTAATGTGCATGAAGCCTGTCACGTGTACAGAAGGTATTAGAGAAGCCCAGTGCACCAGCCCCATGGATGTGAAGTGGGTCATGCTAAGGGTGGGATCTCATTGTTCTCTCCTGGGCTTCCATTACAGCTGGAACGAGATGCCTATGTTCAGGCTCTTGCTCGCTTCTCCCTGCTGACGGCCAGCTCCAGCATCACAGAAATGAAGCAGAAAAACATTGACACCATAAAGACACTTATTACAGTGGCTCACACTGACGGCAACTACCTTGGGAATTCCTGGCATGAGGTGTGTGTTTCTCTGAAAGCCCTGTAATTGCCTTTTTTTAGTTAGGGTGACTCCTGCATTCCTTTTATTCAGTGTCAGTTTCTCTTTAGTCACTTTCATTTTTCTTGAAGTCAAGCCTAACTTTCACTCCGGGTTTTCTCTCATCCACAAATACCTCGTGTACCTGAAAGTCAGTCTCTTGGGGCTATGGTGGGGAAAATGCATTCAGATGTGCCACCTCACAAGATGATCCTACACCTAGTGGCCAGTGTCCTCACAGACTGCACTTCTGTTGTGACAACTTTGCTCCCACATTAATGCCACTTTCCGCAAGTCCTTATGCACCTCCTGGGAGTTCTTATCATCAGTGAGTAGGTTTAGGACAAAGCTAGCTGATTTATCTCCTAATTGTCTCTAGAAAAATAAGGTCAACATTTACAATGAGCCATTAGGGAAATTGCTAGTGGGTTCACATTTTTATTTAACTAAACAATATCCTAACATTCTCACATAATTATTTATGTATACAAACGTGTTTGAAACGTCATTGAAATTTTAGTTCTAAGGAAAAGATTGGAGTAGAAACAGCCTAGATGTTTCAACAATGAGAGATTGCTCTTAAATTAAAAATAAAAATAAAAATGTAGTACGCCAGTCCTCAGAATGTTATGTGGCCATTTAAATGATGTTACCAAAAGGAGAGACAATCAGACATCGTGCACTCTCTGGTCACATTTGCCCCAAACTCAAACCTGAATCAATTCAAGCCTCTAGTGCCAGTTTACAGGAAATACAGGGGACAGAGGAGCACAGTAAATTAGGATTATGAGAATACATTCTGCAGATTAGGATGTGACAGACCCTCAGCTCAAATGACCAGGTTCTTCAGCAAGTAAATTACAAGAAAAATAGTAGATGAAGTGGGTGACCTATGGTTTATAAGAGACTTTAGAGAAGAAAGAGCTGTTATTAAAAACTAATATTGAGGATATCAAATAAAAAGTAATACTAAAACATTGTGAGGCATCATCCCTTTTGCCAAACATACAAAGAGAATGGGGTTTGAAAGGATAAAAATGTTAGCCTCCTATATCTGAGTGATAGAATTATGGAGGTGATTTATTTTTTTTCCTTAAATTATATTTTCAAATTACTCCACCATCTGCATGTATTACTTTTTGTTCTAGAGAAAAAACTATAAAGAATAGAGATGAGAGTATTGAGTGGTGGGGACTGTGGTGCCAAGAAAGAAAATTGCTGTTAGCCATTTCCCCTGCCCAGGGACCAAGGAGTTACGGGAAAGGCCTGGAGCCAGACCGCTGGGGTCTACCTCTTCCTGCCGGGAGGGCAGAGCAGGTTACTCAGTCTTTGAGCCTCACCTTCTTCCTCTCTACAACCTTCACAGCGTTGTTGTGGGGATGAAAGGAGTTGATATGCACAATAGGGCTTTAAAACTGTATTTAGCAAGTGGTGAGAACTCAGTAGTTGGTAGTTTTCATCATGGCACAGACCTTTGTCCCTTTTCACCCAACCTTTCCTTTCTCTATCACAATTCTAAAGTATTCCATATTAGAAAAGATGGAAGGAGGGGTGTTGTTGTTTTTCGTAAGTTGGGTGCTTTTTTAAAGAAATAATTTCCTGCCCTGGCCAGGTAGCTCAATTGGTTAGAGCGTCATCCCAATGTGCCCGAGTTGCAGGTTCAGTCCCCAGTCAGCACACATGTAAAAAGCAACTAATTAATGCTTGGATAGGTGGAACAGCAAATTGATGTTTCTCTCTCCCTCTTCTCCTCTGCCCCCCTTCCCCTCTCTCCAAAAAAAAAAAATTTTTAATTAAAAAATAATTTCCTGTCTTCTGAGTCATAAATACCTAGTGAGTCAATGAATAGCTGCTTTCTCTCCTAAAACTTTTTTTTTTAACCTGGGAGGTATGTTCCATGTGGGGTTTCTACTGTTGCCAAGCATATAGCAGCACCTGGAAATATTAAAAATTAATTAACCACCTATTTGATGGTCAGAAACCTTGAGAAATCAGGTTGGAGCCAATAAGTTTTTGGCCGCAAGTGTTGTTCACATACTTGAGATTTCAGCTATTCCCAGCTTCTGGAAAAGGGAGGGTATTAATAGTTTACTAGTAATAATTTAATAGTATGCTGTTTGGACCAACCAGGGAATGACTTTCTTTGGTAGAATTAAGTACCTTTCTCAGTCAAGAGGAAGGCAGTTTATAAGTAAAGATATTCAGCAGTGCTCAGTGGTATAGTGAAGTCCTACAGACTGGGATTGGATCGTAAGGTCAGCATGAAAGGCAAAACTGAGCTTTAGTTAGAAGTTCCCATGAAAATTCCTTAGGAAGGCTTTACCTGGAGATCTGCGTGCCATCCTTCAGTGAGTTTCATGCAGCTGGTTTTTCCTCCAGGAGAAGTTGAAACCAATTTCTGTTTCTTTAGGTAATCTCCAGGTGAGAGAGGCTTATGTGCAGGTATGTGCTCTCAAGCACCAGTACCACCCACAGGGCTGGAAGACAGTCTTTTATCCCACTGCACACCATTCTAGGGCACATGCTCATTCATTCCATTAACCAAATAATAATCAACTATTTTAGGTGCTAGGGATTCAGCAGCGAACAAGATGAAGTTAATACCCTGTTGGCACTTAAGGCAGAAAACAAATAATTATATGGCATAATGTTAAAAAGTGTGTGACATGGGAGGATGTGTGATCTCATGGTGGTCAAAGGAGGTGTGGTGTCTCTGAGGGACACATGCCTAAGCTGGGAATCTAAGGAGTGAGCCAAGGGGAAGAGTATAAGGAACATGTTCCAGGCATAAGAAACAGCAAGTGCAAAGGCCCTGGGGTAGGACTAGACATGTCAAGTTAGAGGAGCCGTAGGGAGGCTAGTGTGCTGTGTATAGTAGGAGGGAGGTGGGGATGGCACTGTCAGAATAGATGGTGCACTTACTGAGAGTGGCATGGTGGGTGGAATATCTATTCAGGTACCTTTTTTTTTCTGTCTTGAGCACTTGTTAAATTTGCGTAATTAAACATTTGTATAACATAACTCCATTGTACCTGCTTTTTCTCTTGCTTGTTTTCTCTTTCCCTTTTTAATAGTTTGTGTGTGTGTGTGTTTTAAGTGGAATCTGTCATCCAGGCCTATACTCTGGGACTAGGGAAGCCAGCCTAAGACCCTCAGATTTTATTCTCACCTGAAAAGCTGTGTGTTTCAAAGAACTCCTTAATGACTAATTTAAAATCACAGTGCCCTTTTTAGGCTATAAAATGGGAACTCATTGCTTCACACCTTCTTTTCATTAGATCTTGAAATGTATCAGCCAACTAGAGCTCGCTCAGCTGATAGGAACCGGTGTGAAGACCCGCTACCTGTCTGGTTCTGGACGTGAAAGAGAGGGGAGCCTGAAGGGCCACACATTGGCGGGAGAAGAGTTCATGGGCCTTGGTCTCGGTAAGAAACCAGGCCCAACAACTGGCCATCACAGACTCTCAAGTTAACCGGAATAAAACACTTCCTGTCTCATTGGGACTGTCATATAAACCATCTCTTCCTTTTGTGCCAGCTGACAGTATGTTTATTAATAGAAGTGCTGCTTAAGCAGTCTTAATTGTAATGAAACTGTCAAGTAATGCCAATTTCATCAAAATCAGCAGAGAAAACTACTTTTCTCTATATACATAAAACTGTACTAGGAGGAAAAGCCACTTGCTTTAGAAAGGCTACAGCTTTGGTACCTGCTATTCAAGGAGTGGATATGTGTATCTCTAGATTTTAAAAGGCAGAGTCAACCTCTCTTCCATGTTCATTTGGGGGGCTTTTTTAAATGGTTTGAGAGGCTCTTGTCAGTGACATAACACAATAATAATGGTAAATAGGGCTAACAAATATGCCAGGCCACATTCTAAGCTCTCAGTTTATATATTTTTGACTCATTTACTTCTTATATCAGTGATATTTGGACTATTATCCCCATTTTGTAAATGAGGTACAGGGGGTAAAGTGAGGTACAAGGTCACACTGCAAGCAAGTGGCAGAGGTAGGTTTTAAACCCAGGCCATCTGATTGCAGAGAGCAGGCTCCTAGGTCCCACATACAGTGGTTGGAATAGTACAGTGTAACAGAAGCATGGATTCTATGAAAATGGGGGATTGTAATGGTACTTACTTCTTAGGGTGCATGTGAGGGTGGTTGGGGTGAAATCCTGGAACATTACACTGAACATTCAGCAGGTGTAAGCCATTACATACTCCAGGAGCTCTGGGTTAGTGTCCATTAATTCAAATTTGTTTTTCTTAATATAGGAATTTAATACTATAAAAATAAACTGTGAAGAAAGGGAGATGGTTGATACAAACAAGGGAAATTATAAGAAGAATTTGTTTTAAAAGTCAAACGCCAAACTCAAGTTTAATTTTATTCTATCATCAGTTAAGGGGTTTTTTGCCTGCAAACCATTCTCATTTGTCTTTTGTCTGTATGTTGATGCTACAGGATATTTTGCTCTGAATACTTGACTGTTTTGGAAGCACTGTTGGTTTTGTGCATTGTGTTTCAGGTAATTTAGTGAGTGGTGGAGTGGATAAAAGACAAATGGCCAGTTTACAGGAATCGGTTGGTGAGACCAGCTCTCAGAGTGTGGTCGTGGCTGTAGACAGGTAATGATTTTGTTCTCCAGTGAAGCTAGACTACCCAGTGTCTTGGGATCCTCTGTGTTAGCAATTTTCAACCTTGTTTATCTTGTGGCACATATAAACTAATTACTAAAATCCTGTGGCACACCAAAAAATATATATTTTGCCTGACAAAAAAAAATAGGTAAAATGTTTTGATTCATTTATACCAAATGGCTATTGTTGTGTTGGCCATGGTCATTTTTATTTGACAATCTACGGGAAAAGAGGTCATTGCCCCTCACTAGTCCCGTAGTACATGCTTTAAAAATTCTTGTGACACACCAGTTGAAATCTCTGTTCTATGTAGTTACTTACTAGGTGAATGACTCCTAATATGTTTGACGGTTGTCAGTTCCAGATCACTCAAAATAAGAACTGTTAAAATTGTCAAATGTGTTCCACAACTAATAGCCTTCACATTCATTTCAGTTTTGACCTTGAATTGCATCATGACCTTTTTTAAAAATTTGCAACTTTAACTTTGTGACCAAATTGTGTCAAGTAAAGAATGCCATAATGTTCAAAGTTCATACTAAGATTAAGCCATTTTTCTTGAGTAAACATTTTTATAAGCCTTTGGTAATTCCAAAGTTTAGTTCTGAAAATGTTGACTTTGGTAATTTTTTGCCAGTTTTTTTATTGCTCTTATGGAGAGCAGCTTTTTGGAGGTCCTCACTCTGCACTCCGACTGTCGTGACATCACATGCTATTATGTTTTGACTACTCTTCCCTACTCCTTTTGATGTATCACTTTCTCCATCAGTATAGGCATTTCTGTTCACAATTAAGTTCATTTACCAGTTCTATACCTCTGATGCCTCATCATTTATTTTAAAGTGGAGATACCAGACCTGAAATGTTTCCTTTCTCCCTTTTCTAAGTGTTTGAAATTGAAACTTAGGCTTCCAAGTCTAATTTTTATTTTATTATATCTGGAATTATCTTCCTAGAATTTTTACTGGATCTACTAGACTGGATGGAAATGCAATAGGTATGTATGCGACTCCTCTGTGACAACTACAGAAGCCTCATGTTGTGACTGGCTGACCATCACTAACGAGGCCTCACGTATGTTGTTGGGTCTGGCCTATAGTTGACTTTGTCCGCTGGCTGTGTGCCGTGTCCATGGATGAGCTGGCTTCCCCCCATCATCCCCGCATGTTCAGCTTGCAGAAGATTGTGGAGATATCATACTACAACATGAATCGGATCCGACTGCAGTGGTCCCGAATATGGCATGTGATTGGAGATCACTTCAATAAGGTAACTCTTCAAATTACAAAACTATTCCATCAATGTCCAAGCGGGCAATTAAATTTTAAAAAAAAGTGATGAGAGTTTAGGTGCCTGTCATTCATTTTCCCTGTGGAGTCAATGATGGCTCGGTAGGAGTAATAGCATACTTACATATTGATAGAACTTGAGGGGGATGACTTAAGAATCCAGAGTGTTGCAAAAACTTTAGTATCCCATATCCAGGATGTAGGTTAACACCACAGAGATCATTATAGTCACTCGACAAATATTGGTGTTTGAAAGCATTATGAAACCCTAAAGTGCTTTCTGAAAAGTAACAGCTTAATAACACTGTTCCCTACCAAAAAACATTTCACAATTTCAAAAAAAAATTTTCAGGCCTGGAGATAGACTTATAATACAGATGCTTTAAAATAGTGTTAATAGCCCAGCCGGGCGTGGCTCCGCGGTTAAGCGTCGGCCTAGGATCCAGGCGATCAGGGTTCGATTCGCGGTCAGGGCACATGCCCGGGTTGCGGGCTGCAGCCGATCAATGACTCCCTCATCATTGATGTTTCTAGCTCTCTCTCTCCCTCTCCTTTCCTCTCTCTGAAATCAGTAAAGATATATTTAATAAATAAAATAGTGTTAGTAAAAACGTCATCTGCCCTTGGATATAGAAGCAGCAGCAGCAGAGTTCTGATTAATGATATGCAGCATCTGCCTATTTCTGTGGTGTAAATACCTGACCAGGACCAAATTAAGACTAGGAATTGGTAGTCTGGCTTCTAAAGTGGTGTATGAGCTAATCAAAGTTTTTGTTTACTTTGTTTTCTTTTTAGCTCCAAATAGCATACCTGACACCATCTGTTTAATTCCCTGAGTGCCTTGTACCAGGAAGTGGACAGATGAGGTCCCTGCCCTCGTGGAGCTCACCCATATTTTATGATAAAATAATTAATGGTAGTCCAGCCAGCATGGCTCAGTGGTTGAGCATTGAACTATGATCCAGGAGGTTGAGGTTCTATTCCCAGTCAGGGCACACGCCCGGGTTGCAGGCTCAATCCGCAGTGGAGGGCGTGCAGGAGGCAGCCAATCAGTGACTCTCATCATTGATGTTTCTCTCTGTTTCTTCCTCTCCCTTCCTCTCTCTGAAATCAATAAAGACATATTTTTAAAAATTAAAAAAATAAGAATTGATGGTAAAGGGTCAGGTGACACAGTATGTGAGGCCTCTCTGGAGGTGACCTTTCATCTGAACCCTCAGCGAGGAGACAGCCACAAGAGCCTGCAGATGACCCAGAGCAACTGTTTTTGTTGAGTGAATGGTAACACTGTCATTCATCTAAAGTCAACTCACTCAGCAACCATCTTTCCCACTGTTCTGGGTAAATAAACTCTTAGTGGACCAGTTGACATAATTGATGTGAACTTGTTTGAGAAAGAAAATGTGAACCATTCCCATTACTGTACCTTGTATTCTTGTCCTAGCCTGTGACTGCTCAGCTAGAGCAAACATTGCTCATTTATTCCACAGATCTTTTGGCTAACAGCTGTGGAATGTTTTTTGTTTCAGAAATGATTATCCAGAAGTGCTTTGGTAAACACCTCCCAACTCTTCAAAGTCTAGATTTCATGTTCAGTGGGACTTCTTTTTTGACCGCGGTGGGGAGGGCATTGATTTTCCAAGTTCCCTTTCCTACCTACAATTCTGTTGTCAAGACTCTTTACATTCCAGTTCTTAGTTATCTATGGGTCACTACTGGGCAAGCGTGAGACATGGGCTGGCAGATAGCAATTAGACATTTCATGGTTGTCAACTTCATTACAGATGTCTGTTCCACCTAATCAGTGCCATTAGCACAAAGTTTAGAAAATTCAGTTGCTCGCTCTGGAGCTCTTTATTCTTTCCACCACCTCAGAAAGATGTCTGCTTTCCCTTGGGAACAGGAGCACATGAGAATCTTGAGGTTTGAAGAAATGGATGGCTAAGTACAGCTGTAGCTTAGCTCTGGGGATTCTAGCAGAGCCATTAGAACAGTCACATGTTTTTTTCTTCTAAACTAGGGCACATGTGTGTCCTGAGCTGTGCAAAACTGCACAATGAGCCTGGTATGTATTCCTGAAACAGGAATTCTGAATTCTCCTGGATTTTTAGGAGGGGAATATTATTTCATTCGTCTCTAATTACATGAACATTACATGAACACCTTAAAAAAATTATAGCTAAAAATATCTTTGACCATCACCACCCCCAACAGGACACCCCCACAACCAAAACTAATTGTTCTTATCAGTTTGGTATATATCTTTCCGACTTTTTTTTATACACATGCATATGTAGGTACTCACAGAAATATAAATAATATTGTCTTGGTTTGTTTTTCTTTTTTTAAAAACATAAATAGTATTATACATATTTTTGTAACCATAACTATACTAGCATATACAAATTTATTCTTTTTTTAATTGTGGTAAAACATACATAACAGAATTTTCCATTTTAACCATTTATAAATGTAGAGTTCAGAAGTGTTAAGTACATTCATTGTGGTGCAACAGATCTCCAGAGCCCTTTTCATCTTGCACGTCTGAAACTCTGTACCCATTAAACAATGACCCCCATTCCTTCCTCTCCCCAGTCCCTGGAAACCACCGTTCTTCTTTCTGTATGAATTTAATGACTCTGGGTACCTCATATAAGTGGAATCATTTAGTATTTGTCTTTTTTGTGTTTGGCTTATTTCACTTAGTATACTGTCCTCAAGGTTCATCCATGTTGTAGCATATAACAGAATTTCCTTTTTTTTTTAAGGCTGGATTCTTTCTTTTTAATTGCCAAATGTTATTCCATGTATGTGAACATACCATTATATAGCCGTTTTCCTATTGATGTTTTAACAAATTTTGCACATTTTGAAAGAACTAATTAAATGTGCAGTACTGATCTTTCATTATTAAACTTAAACAAGATTATGCAGGTCATAGCCACAAAATAACCATTTTTTTCCTCCTTAGGTGTGTTTTCCCAGAGCATTTGTTTTAAAAGCAGGCTGTCCATTTTTGAGGTTCAGAACCCCACATCCACAGTTGTTTCACTGTGCCTATTTCACCTCATTCCTGTTCCTGCCCAGGTTGGCTGTAACCCTAATGAAGATGTGGCTATCTTTGCTGTTGACTCATTAAGGCAGCTCTCCATGAAGTTTCTTGAGAAGGGAGAATTAGCCAACTTCCGTTTCCAGAAAGATTTTCTGAGGCCCTTTGAGCATATCATGAAGAAAAACAGGTATGTGCACTGTTCTGAAAGACTTTTGGTCAGATTCCCCATTGGGCCCCTGAAAAAATCCCTACTACTAACCACACAATTTTTTTCTCCCTAGTTGGTAGAAGCAAATAAAATGAACAGACTCTGATTCACATCTGTTGTCCCTAAAGGTTACAAGATCTGTGTAACCTTTCCCTTAGGACACATTATACCACTGCAAATGGTCGAAATATGTCACATGTCTTACTGAGGCTGATGCCGAGGGGGCAGAGAAAGAGTCACTGCTGAAGCAGCCTCCAGCAAGGTCAAGGATTGTATGACCCAGCATTTGTGCCCCAAGGAAGCGATAAAGAGGTCAGGGCAGCTACTAGCCCTTTGAAGCAGTCGGCCCTGTTCATTCACTCACTCAGCCTGTACTTATTGAAGTCTGCCATTTGCTAGGTACTATTCTAAGTGCCAAGTATACAGCAATAAAGAAAACAGTCATAAATCCCTATTTTCATTTGGCTCTGATTCAGTAATCGTTGCAGCTGTGTGATAGGTATACAGTATTCATTACTCTGTCCTCTTTACTTGCATATATGTTTGACGTTTTCCATAATAAAATTTTAAAAATTCCTACTTATATTCCAGTAGGATAAACAAATAAATGTTCACTAAGTCATTGGATGATAATTGCTCTAAAGAGCATTAAGGGGATAGGTTAGAAACACTCTTCATACAGGGCAGTTAGCTGAGATATATTTGGTAAGCTTACCCTTAAGCCCACCCTTAAGTAAAGTGAAAAACGAGGTAGGGGTAGCTATATGTGGTTTAGGGAAGAGTGTTACTTACGAGCAGAGAGAACAGAGAGAGCAAAATCCCTGTGGCAGGATGTGCCTAGCATAGCTAAGGAGCAGCAAGGAGGCCAGTGTAGCTGGGGCAGAGTAAACAAGGAAAAAACTTCTAGAAGATAGAGTCCCAGTGGTAGCAGGGCTCCTGGGTCACATAGGATCTGTTGGCCTTTGTGAGCACTTTGGCTTGCTCTCTGTGAGAGATGAAAACCATTGGAAGCTTTTGAGCAGAGAAGTGAAGTGGTCTGACACATTTTAAAGGATCATCCTGCATTTATCCATGGAAAGTGAGAAGCAATGGGATAAATTAGGCAGCCATTGTAGTTGTCCAAGTTTCGACCAAGGAGATGGTGGTGGTGGTGGGGACGTGCTTCCTATACATTTCAAAAGCATTTTGGCAATATGCATCAAGAAACTTAATATTTTTGTGCCCTTGGACTCAGTAATTCTATAAGTATCTCCTAAGGAGTTAATTTGAAATACAACAAAATGTTGTGAGTCACACAAAATAATTTTTAAAAAAACAGAAACCACCTAACTATACACAAGTGTTAAAGTCAGTGTTGGTACAGCCACAAGGAATATTGTGCAGCTGTTAAAAATATTCAAAGTTTATAACATGGGAAATGCTCAAAGGCTGCATGTTGTTTACTTAATAAGTCAGAATCAAGCAGTCCCATCTTTAGTTCCATGGCCCAAATTGTCATCAGGAACTAAGGTTCTTTCCATTTCTTTGTTTGGCCATCCACAGGGTCACTTTTCATCCTTGAGCCTATTGTTTATGATTGCTGTACTGAGGCTCTAGCTCCAGCCATCATGCTGTGTTCAGAATGAAAACAAGAGAAAAGGGGGCAGAGCCTGCCATGTGTATTCCTTTTAAGACAAAAGCTAAACCTTCCCAGAAACCTCCCTATCCCCGTATATTTTCTCTAACATCTAATTAGAGCAGGTTACGTAGCTCCCCTAGCTGCAAGGGAAGCTGGGAAATTGAAGACTTGGCACATGTGACAAGATTTCCATGTTGTCTTATACTGTTTATGATGTTTCCTTTGGTCGAGCATGTTGCTGCCTGGATGAAGTCAGAGTTCTGTTATCAAGGACGTGGGAGGATAGCTTCTGGGTAGGCAACTAACTGTCTGCCACAGTGATTATCTTACTATTTTTTCTTTTTGTTGTCTCTAATTTTTAAAAAAATTTGTTTAAGTTTATTTGAGGCAAACTGCCAACATATACCAGGGAGCAAGATCTCAAATGCTCTGGAGAATAATAGTTTTGCAGCTTCTTTTATGCATGTGAAATTAAGGAGGAAATACCAGGACTATTACATGGAGATGGGAAAAGCAAGGCAGAGACTGGATTACAGGATAGTTAACAAGATTATGTGCTCTTTTATTTCAAAGGTGTGTTAACCTAGGTGCACAGAAACAATGGACAGGTCTTGCCTGAGGCATGACTACTCACCAAGACCCTCCCAGTTAGGAATTTATGATCAGTCATCCTGTGAAGTTACTTTCCATAGAACCTTTTTTATCTGCATCCCCCCCTTTTGGTCATAAATCAATCCAAAGGATACACTTATGACCAAGCTTTGGTCAGATGTTGTCTCTATAATTTATTTTTTTAAAGTGAATGTGGATTATTGCGTGGTTTTAAAAAAAAAATTTTAAATGCTGCTTCTATGCGATGAGCTGTATTTATGTCTTCCCACTGTCCAAAGTACAAATGACATGGCTGCCGCATTCCCTCCTCAGGTCACCAACCATCAGGGACATGGTGATCCGCTGCATTGCCCAGATGGTGAACTCTCAGGCGGCCAACATCCGCTCAGGCTGGAAGAACATCTTTGCTGTGTTCCACCAGGCAGCCTCAGATCACGACGGGAACATCGTGGAGCTGGCCTTCCAGACCACGGGCCATATTGTCAGTAAGTGGCTCTTTTCCCTCCTAACATCCCACCTGCAAGTCTAGAAGAGTGACAACTTATTTCTTGTCTATTTTACTCCCAAAAAGGGCTTCCTTGGTTTAGCTATACTGGGATATAATAACATGCCAGGTGATGTTCTAAGTTCTTGACACATGCTTAGACATGTGCATAACAACCCTGTGAAGGAAATATTGTCAGCCCTCATTATTCACAGAGTCTATGTTTGTGAATTCACCTACTTGCCAAAATTCATACGTAACCCCCAGACGAATACTCCTGGCGCTTACATGATCATTTGTGGCCATGCACATGCAGAGAACAGTGAAATACTTGAGTCACCCAAGGTGCATGTTCCCAGCTGGGTTGAACAAGGCCATGCTCTGCCTTCTTGTTTCAGCTCTTTCACTGTAAATAAACAAGTATCCTTTTCGTGGTATACTGTCACATTTTTTGCATTTTTGTCTTATTGTTGGTGACTTGCCATTTAAAATGGCCCTGAAGCATAGTGCTGAAGTCCTGTCCTGTGTCCTTAAGCACAGGAAGGCTCTGATGTGCCTTATGGAGAAAGTACAGTTTACATAAACTTCATTCAGACATGAGTTATAGTGCTTTTACTGGCTATGAGTTCATTGTTAATGAATCAACAATATATATTAAATAAGGTGTCTTTAACAGAAACACACATAAAGCAAGGTTATGTATTGATCGGTTGATGAAAATGTTATGACCAGAGGCTTCCAGGCACTTAACCCTGTATTTCCCCTAGGAGTGATGGTTCAGTTCTTGCTAATTCAGTGTTCACGGCCACTTTATAAAACCTAACTACCATGGTTAACAAGAAGTGACCATACCATTGTTTCCCCCCATTTTACTGAAGAGAAAAACTAAGGAACCAAAAAATAAAGTAAAACAACTTGCCTAAGGTCATGCAGTTTTGAAGTGGTGGAGCAGGATTCACACCAGGCAGTCCAGCCCAGAGCTGACACCGTGTCCCTCCACTCTGAACTGACCAAAAGTCCCTGTCCTGCCCGTAATCACGTAACAAGATGTTTACTGGTCTGGTCTTCATGGAAATTGTAAGGCATTGGGTCAGCTTTTATCTTTTTGAGGTCTTTTAACTTTTTGTAAACTTCTTGCCATCATATATTTCTCTTAGGTGATTGTTTGGTTTTGAAAACTTTAGCTTTCTAAATTGCCTTTCACCTTTAGCTCATTGACCTTTATCATCACAAGATTCCATCCAGCAAGGTAGCATGAGGTGTGGTCTTAGGAAGGAAACAACTATAGAGAATTAAGGGATATGGTCAGGATCACAGACTGGGGCCAGAGTCTTGCTCAGGGCTCAGCTTCTGGCAGACAGACCACTGTGGGCCAACTGCACACACAGATACCAGTGTTTATACTTTATGAAGTTCCTCAAGCTCCATTCTAAAATGGCCTAAGTTAAATGGTCACCTTGGCATCGTGGTGCAACTTGGCTTTCTCATGGCTCGCCCTCTCACTTCCTTAGGGACACTTCTCAGGACCTCTTAAGAGAGGCCTTCCGTGACCACCAGCCTGAACAGCCCCTCTTACCTTCGGCCCTTATCCAGAAATCACCCTGCCTGAGATTATCTTATATGTATTGATTTGGGTGATTGTTTTCCGTCTTACCCATTGGAGCATGAGCGCTGTGAGGGCAGGAAGTTTGATTCATCCTCTTTTTGTCTCCAGGGCCCATAACTATGCTTTGCACGTGGTTAGCACTAAATGTTTGTTGAATGAATGACTATTTGGGTCTTTACATCATTGCTTGAGCTCAAGAACCAGTTTAGCCCAAATTGTACTCAATGCACTTAGGAAAATTCCTGAGTAATTTACTAAAAGCACTGTCTTTCGGAAATACTAGCATGCTTTTCTTAAATTTTCACAAAAGAAATCCTCTCTGCGGGGGGAGGGTGATCCCCATTTCTAAATCCTGGTCTTATGTTTTTTTAAATGTACCTTTGTCTCCCCAGCAACTATTTTCCAGCACCATTTCCCTGCAGCCATCGACTCCTTTCAGGATGCTGTGAAGTGCTTATCGGAGTTTGCCTGCAATGCTGCTTTCCCTGACACCAGCATGGAAGCCATCCGGCTCATCCGTTTCTGTGCCAAATATGTCTCTGAGAGGCCTCGGGTATGTTTCTCCTTTCCTCTTTCATGTGGGCAGTGAGGGGAAGGAGTTATGGAGCCAGAACCCTCACTCCTGATGAAGAGCTTTCCATTGTGCGGGTTATACCTTCTCTGTGTTTTATATGTATGAAATTATTTTATTCAACTGAACTTTTATATGTCATCCTACAAATTATTTTGTAGAAGATAATAATACTTTAGCTTAGAATTTTCGCAAAGCTGAGAAGCTAGACCTTTTATTTGAAAGAAAATAAACCTCCCTTTTAGGAAATGACATTATGCCACTGTGACGTGGCTGAGAAGTCACATTGAAAAATCACCTTTTGTTTTCTCCTGAAGATGTTTGGGGGTTTTCTATTATCTCACCTATCTAAGGAGGCCTGCTTGGTTTAAATAACAGTCTCAAAACACTGAAATTGGGTGGAAACAAGCACAATTAAACTATGGTGACCTATACAGATGTCTTCTTAAGCATTCTTTACAGAACTATAAACCCCTAAGATGATATGCTTGGTCCCCACAACAGCTCATTAAGATATGATGGTAATGAGAGCCACTGTTGACTGAGCACTTACTACATGTCAGGCACCATTCTAGGTACTATGTATTTAATCCCCACAGCAGACCTTTAAGGTGGTTAGTTATATCCCCATTGTGCAGGAGAGTCAACTGAAGCACAGAGAAATTGCCTAATGTTAGATAAAGAAATTCTATTACAACAGACAATACCACTTCAAGACTGGTTACAGAGCAGAGGGTTGGAAATCTTAGAGATAGGGCTTCACATCCAGACTGTGGAAAGACTGCCAGCTCTTAGCTGTATGACCTTGGGCAGTTTACCTAACCTCTTAGTGCCTCAGTTGACTCATCTATAAAATGGGACCATTATTTCTCCCTTCCTTTCAGAATCATTGCGAGAATTATAAAAGCATGTAGAGCGCCTTCACAATCCCTGGCCCATAGCAAGTGCTCAGTAATAGTAGCTGCTGCTGCTAATATTTTAAGTAGTACTTTAAGTACTGTAGTAACATTCCAGAAAGACCTAAGATATTGAAGCATCTCTTGATGAATGGGTGTTTTTAGGAGAGGATGTGTGAGGCCTTCCTCCCTATGTAGTTCCCTTTCACTTCCTTTCTTTTGCTTGCATAGTCTGCATCTGAGAGGTGACTTTCCTTGTAGGTGCTACAAGAATACACAAGCGATGACATGAATGTGGCTCCTGGTGACAGAGTCTGGGTACGAGGCTGGTTCCCCATCCTATTTGAGCTCTCCTGCATCATCAATAGGTGCAAGCTAGATGTTCGGACAAGGTAACTGTGTCCCAGGGTGGCTCCTCTCCTGTCACTGAATGAGCCTCAGTCACCTACTCACCTGACCCCATACTCTCCTACTCTCTTCTCTGCTATTCTCTTCTCTTCCCCCTCTCCCTCTCTCTCCCCCTCTCCCTCCCCCTCCCTCTTCTGCACCTGGCTTTGTTTCCTTCAGAGGACTCACAGTCATGTTCGAGATCATGAAGAGCTATGGCCACACCTTTGAAAAGCACTGGTGGCAGGACCTGTTCAGAATCGTGTTCAGGATTTTTGACAATATGAAACTCCCGGAGCAACAGTCAGAGGTAGGTGATGACTGACGTACTGCCCTGGATGAGATGGAAGACAAGCCTCTCTGGCCTTTGTCTGCCTTGGGGCTTGTGCCCTCATCTACATGGAAGTCTTAAATACTGAGCCGCTTGAGGTGTGTTTTAAAAATGGAAACACCCTTCCTGTCACTCTTCTACCAATATCAACTAGTGTAAGAAACCCTCCCTCTCTGAGGACGAGTGAGAGGAAATTAATCACCACACTCTGCCCATTGACCTTCAGACATCGTACCTGCCAGATCACCAGGGTACCTGACTGGTCCACTTACCTGTCTGGTTCGTATCAACTTCTGAACAGTCAGTAAAAAGTAGAGTGACTCAGTCCCTTCAAAAACACATTAAAAGGGTTTTTAATATGAAGTTGCAGTAAGATGTCAGTAAATATTAGGCCTTTTGTAAAAGGATGTGTGATGTTACTCATTGTCTTTGTTATTTCTCTCCTGGGGAAAGGGCATTCTAGCTCAAGATTTTAAGATGGGGGAGTAACTTTTTTATCTCCTTTTATCTTTTTTTTTTTTTTTAATCCTCACCTGACAATATTTTTTCCATTGCTTTTTCAGAGAGAGTGAAAAGGGGAGAAGGGTGGGGAGAAAAAAACATCGATATGAGAGACACATCCACTGGTTGCCTCCCACATGCGCCCCTACTGGGGGCGGGGAGTGAACCTGCAACCCAGGTACATGCCCTTGACTGGAAATTGAACCCGTGACACTTTGGTCCACAGGCCCACGCTGTAACCACTGAGCAACACCAGCCAGGGCAGAATTTCTTTTTTATGGCTGAAGAGTATTCCATTGTATATATACACCACATTTTCTTTATCCATTCATCTGTTGATGGACACTCAGGTTGTTTCCATGTCTTGGCTATTATAAATAATGATGCTACAAACACGGGGATATAGATATTTCTTCAACATAGCATTTTTGTTTTTTTCGGATATATGTCCAGAAGTAGAATTTATTGGATCGTATGGTAGTTCTGTTTTTAATTTTTTGAGGAACCTCCATACTGTTTTCCATAGTGGCTATACCAATTTACAGTCTCACCAATAGTACACAAGTGTTCCCTTTTCTCCACCTCCACTCCAGCGTTTATCTCTTGCCTTTTTGATGAATGCCACAACTGTGAAGAGATATCTCATTGTGGTTTTGATTTTCATTTCCCTAATGATTAGTGATGTTGAGTACCTTGTCATGTGGCTGTTGGCCATTTTTATATCTTCTTGGAAAGATGTCCATTCATTTTTGATATATGGTATATTTAGCATAACCTCATATTCATTTTTTCCAAATCATTAAAACTTTTTGTAAGTAATACTTTGAATGACTGTTTAGTGTTCTGTCATATGGATGTACTCAGTTGCCACGTTGCTGGACATTACTTTGTATCTGTGTTTACAGTGTATAAATACCAGTGTGATAAACATAACCTTCACCCACAAGTCTTTGACTATTTCTTTAGGGTTCATTCCTAGAAGTAGTGTTGCTGCGTCAGTGGGTGTGAGCATTTGTAAAACTGTTGATACACATTGCCAAATTGCTTTCCAGAACAGTTTGCCAATGATATATGGGACAGAGTGGCCTTTAAACATTATCTTTTTACTGTTTTTTGTTTTGTTTTTTTCTTCTTTTTTTTTTTCAGAAATCTGAGTGGATGACAACAACTTGCAATCATGCACTTTATGCTATTTGTGACGTATTTACCCAGTTTTATGAAGCTTTGAATGAAGTTCTTCTTTCTGATATATTTGCACAGTTGCAGTGGTGTGTAAAACAAGGTACCTGTGTCTTTAGGCGTCATCATTTATCTTGACATAGTCCTTCATGCAAGAGTAATTTTTTCCATACATAAAAGCATGGCTCTAATGTCAAAGGAGTACAGTGTATCATTTAATTGGTGAAAATGTATTTTTAAAATTTTAATTAGAACATATAAACAATCTCCCAACCAAGTCAGTTTATAAAATATTTCTTTAAGGTGGGATGTAGTTATTTTTATATTTTAAAAGATGTACCTTTTTGCATATTACACTATTCTTTCTACTTTTGTGTATGTTTGAATGTTTTTTAAAGGTACTATGGGAGTCACGATCAACAGCGTCATCAATGGACATCTTTTGTTTGAGTATTTAGGTGTTTATTTTAGTGTGTTTTAGGAAAAATACCCACACAGCACATTAGACCTGGATGCATTTGAGAGTTTTGGCTTATTAAGATGAGGCTTAATTTAGTTAAGTTTTTCAAAAAGTGACTCAGTTTTAAAATAAATGATAAAGCAGTTGATACTGATATGGCAAAAATTAGGAAAGTAGAGTTTGAGTGACTAAATTTTTAGAGACACTGTTCTGATATTTTCTATCCCCTTTTACCATTTCTCATACAAGAAGCCAGTTAATTAGGTAGCAAAATGTTGACCTTCTAATCCCTAGCAGTAAAGCTATGATAAATAATTTCTCCTCTTTATAGCCCACTTGAACTATAAAAATTTTAATACTGTCGGTAGCATTAATTAAAAGCCTATAAACTCTCCAGTGTCGTAGTCTCCATCTCACAACACGAAACATCAGTGATTGGTTGGAATAAATGGCAGTTGAAGTTTGATGATAGATATTGGGTTTTTTTGCAGATAATGAGCAGTTGGCTCGATCAGGCACAAATTGCTTAGAAAACTTAGTAATATCCAATGGAGAGAAGTTCAGTCCTGATGTCTGGGATAAAACGTGCAGTTGTATGATGGATATTTTCAAAACAACCATCCCACATGTGTAAGTGTTAGTGTGATTATCATGATTTGTTTCTATGTTCAGTGGATGTCTTAAAGCTCTGTGTTGCCTTTCAAGTGATCATTTTCCTTCTCTTGCATTTTCTCAAGTTTGCTGACATGGAGGCCTGTAGGAATGGAGGAAGACTCATCAGAAAAACATTTGGTAAGGTTTCTTTTTGGTTCTCTTTTTTCTAGTTTCATTTTATAGTAAAAATTCAGCAGCCCAAAGAGTTTGTGCTTTCCTGATGAGAAGTGAGTTAAAAAGGTTATAATATCTAAAAACGATATATGTTCATTAACAGTTTTTTGAAAGTACAGAAAAATATTAAGAAAATAAGTTGCCTCACTCAATAAAAACCACAAAACATTTCTAGTTTCTTCTTTATGTGACTGACTGCACACACGTAACTCACATGTCGGAAATTTGAGCTCACTTGGCACATAATGGATTACTTAACATTGTGAGCATTTTCCACATTCTTCCTTTTCAGTAGCTGCACCTTACTATAATTTATTTAGTGAATTCTCCCTTGTTGGACAGGTCAATTCTGGTACTCACTGCTATAGATACTTTGGTGTAATTATCTTATTTGTTATCCTCCTCCAAGTCTCACTGTAAAATACTTTGGTTTACAAGGGTGTTTGTAATATTAACTTTTATTCCAAAATAACAAAAAGGGCATTGGATTTCAAAAGGCATTTGGGATATGACAACTTAAAAATGAAGCCCATTATTTAAACATTTTCTGGCGTGTTTTTGTTTGTTTTTTCATTTTATAACTTTATTTTTTAATTATTTTTTTTATTTTTTCAATTACAGTTGACATATTCAGTAATATCTTAGTTTCAGACATTTATATAACTTACAAAGTGATTCCCCCAATAAGTCTAGTACCCCCCCGACACCATACATAGCTATTAAACTCTGTCTTCTGCAGTCAGCTTAAAAAGGAAAAAAAGTGAGCTGTAGCACTAGTTTATTTTTTTTAACTTGATCTCATTAAAATTTGGTCGTGCTCACTGTTAAATCATATGCCAAGAAATGCCTTCTAAATTGGAGTAAGGAAATGTGAAGTTTTAATGGAGGGAAGAAGTAATTGAAATTGGTAATTCCTATGCCACCTCTGAGAAGTGCCACATTAAGCATGCAGTATAATTGTACATCAAGCTGAGCATGACACTTAAATTCAAGTTGGGCCTCAGTGTTAAAACAGGCCCAGGCACTGAATTGCAGATGAAGAGAAGTGAACGTTGTATTTCTCTCTGGTTTACTTTTAGGATGTGGATCTGGACCGCCAGTCTTTAAGCAGCATAGATAAAAATGCCTCTGAGAGAGGCCAGAGCCAACTCTCTAACCCCACTGATGAGAGCTGGAAAGGTAGACCATATGCAAGTAAGGTCACTTTTTTGTCGTTTTTATTTATTTTAAATAAGTAACACATTTACATGATTCAGATATTTAGAAGGCACCAAAGGGTAAAACGTGATAAGCCTTTCTTCCATGCTGTGCCTCAGTCTGCCAGTTTCTTCCCTATCTGGCAGCCAGTGTCACCAGTGTCTCACATACCTTTCCAGAGACATTTGTTCATATGCAAGAAGTACATATCCATATACACACAAATATATGTAATATATATACATATATATGAATTCTCTTCTCTTTATGCAAATTGTGGAATATAATGCATTATTATTTTTTCACTTAATATATCTTAGAGCTCATTCAAAATCAGTACCTAAAGAGCTTTCCTATCCTTTTATGCTATTGTGTGTTATTCCAGGCTGTAGCTGTTATTTGCCTAATTGGTTCACTACCAAAGGATATTTATATTTTTCCCACTTTTTTTGTATTACAATCAACACCTCATGAATCACCTAATATATGTCATTTGTGAATTTATCTGTACAATAAATTCCAAGTAATTGGATTGTTAGGTTAACTGGTAAGTACATTTGCCATTTTGTCAAATAATTCCAGATTGCTGCCCATTAAGGTTACACTTGTTTACCTGATCTGTGGGAACACCTAGGTGATATTTGGTATATTTGGAATAATTTTAATTGGCAGCTTTCTAATTATGAGTGAGACTGACCCGTTTTTAGTGTGTTTAAGAACCAGTTCTGTTTTCCTTTCTGTGAACTATCTGTTCATAGTCTTTGCTCATTTTGTATTGATTGTTGCTCTTTTTTTATTGGTTTAGGGGAGCTCTTTATGTGTTAGAGATCGCTTTTACCAATTTGTGTCTTAGTGTTGCTTATGGTGTTTTTATTATCTGTCATTTTAAAAAAAGGTTTACCAGTTGCTATGAGCCAGGCACTGTACAGTGTGTTTTGTGTGCATGACTTCATGTAATCCTCACACTAGCCCTCAAGTGGTAGTTTTACATTGGAGTAGCCTGGGACTCAGACCGATGCATGACCTGAAATATGTAGTAGAGTTGTGATTCAAGCACACTTTGGCTGACTGAGAAATCAGAACTGTTCTGGTATAAGTCTGCTCTTTTTAAAGTTGTGTGCCCCATTGTTTTTGTTCCTAACATATCCACCCTCTTTCAGCATGCCCTGCTGTAGGTGTTAACATTGCCATTAGCTTCTGAAGCAGCACATCAGACAAAACTATGTGTGTTCATTATCTTTTGAAGGCATAAAAACTAATCCCCCTTGAAATGCATTAAAAAGGCACCATGCTGGAGCCTGATGCACTGTTCCCAGTAACTGCAGCACAGCCAGTTTCCCCAGTGTCCATGAGAGCGTGAGCACTGTTGCCTCATCAGCTCCAGATAAAGGGCTGGCTTGTGTGTAGAAACAAGTGTTGAACCACTCTCAGTGCAGCAAAACATCTATACTCTGAGAGATGCCTGGGACTCGAGACCCTTGCCAGTGTTTGTTTCTCCCAGTCTTCCCATCTCAGCCTCCCATCTGGGCTTCAGCTCAGTGAGTGGAGCAGCAGACAGAACACTGTTCGTATTGTTTTCTTTCCTTGTGTTTATTTTTGGTCGAAGATGGCATAATTCAATTGGTGTAAGTTACAACATTGCAACTCCACTGTATTCTTTTTTAATTAAAGTGAATTCTGCTTAGAGATCTTATATAATTTCATAGCCACTTTCAAAAACTTGAAGAGATGACCCATCCGTCTTGTTTGCTGTCACTAAATGCTTCATTGAATGTTTTCCACATTCTGATTCTATATAATAAGTTGAATAAGAAATCTCTACTTTTACTCTACTTTTAGTTAAATCAACCAACACCCATGAAGTGCCTGACATAGGGTGCCCCTGAGCCCAGGGACTGAGAAGAAAAGATGGATGCAGCACTAGTCAGAGTCTAGTCAATAGGCAGAAACCACACTAGTAATTTGAACAGGGAAAATTATACATAAAGAATTGTTAACTAGTCAAAGATGGATAACCACTGAAAGGGGTAGAAGAGGACAGAGTGGGAGCCCAGTGAATGTTTACCCAGTGCTGGCTGAATCGTTATTAGGGTTAACCTTTATCATCTAACATAGATCAGAAACTGTTTGCCAGCCTCCTCATCAAGTGCGTGGTCCAGTTGGAATTGATACAGGCCATTGACAACATCGTGTTCTACCCAGCAACGAGCAAAAAAGAAGATGCAGAGCACATGGTTGCTGCCCAGGTAATAAAAGCAGGGCTCGAGGGGAGCACCCTTGTCCATGGGGAGGTTGTGCACATGCAGCAGGGTGCTGGAACCAGCTCGTACTGGCTCGCAAGGGCCCGTCATGCTCGTCTCTTCCCAGCTACATGTTCAACATCATATTGGTAGCTTAAAATCAGCCGTGATGGAAGTGTTTACACCACAGAAATCAACAAACACTAAAAGTTGGGGCTTCTTTTTTTATTCCCTGGAGAGCCAATTTACCAGCATACTACTGCTCAGGTGCCACCTCCCACCTTGAATGTTACTAATCACAGGGACTGTTTCTCATCATTGGCATATAATTTAACCATAAATGAGAGAGAAATATATGTGGATAATAATACCACTTTTTCCTTAAGAAGGTTCACATTTTGTTTTATATATATATAATCTTCTATGTACACAGTATTCTTGGAAATAGAGAATTGAATGTCCAAAATGTGGACAATAACCTTACACCATGGGTTTCAAACTAAAGTGCCTCAGGGGCTAACAGATCCTGTGCATGTGAGCACAGGTTGGGTGGGACTGTGACAGAGCTCTGGACCAGTTGGAACAGAAGCCACCTCCCAGCTCCAGTGGTGTGTTGCTTGCAGGAGAGTCGAGTCCTGACAGTCTTCCAGTTTTTCAAGAGGAACCCAAATGAAGATTTTTTTCATATAGGAAGTCGCCTAATTAAGTACTATAATTATTGATGAACAAAACACATCTGTGGGCTAGATCCACCCCAAAGACTGTCTTTTTTGTTTTTGTTTTTTATTTTTTAAGTGTACAATTTAGTGGTTTTAGTATATTCACAAAGTTGTATAAACATCACCACGGTCTAATTCCATAATATTTTTTGTCACTGCAAAAGGGAATGCCCTAACCACCAGCAGTCACTTCCCAGTCCCTCCTGGCTCTAGCCCTTGGTAACCACTAACCAAATCTACCTTCTGTCTATGGATTTGCCTAATCTGGATATTTCACATTAATGGAATCATACTGTGTGAGCTTCGGTGTCTGGCTTCTTTAACTTAGCGTAGTATTTTCTAGTTTCATCCATGTTGTAGCCTCTATCAGTACTTCATTATTTTTAAATATGACTGAATAATATTCCATTGTATGGCTATACCACATTTTGTTTATACATTCAACAGTTGATGGCCATTTGGGTTGTTTCCATTGTCTGGTTATTATAAATAATTCTGCTGTGAACATTTGTATATAAGTTGTCATGTGGACATATGTTTTTAATTCTCCTGAGTGTATACCTAGGAGTGGACTTGCTGGGTCACATGGTAACTCTTAAGTTTACCTTTTTGAGGAACTGCCAGACTGTTTCCAAAGCAGCGGCACTATTTCACATTCCCACCAGTAGTGTATGAAGGTTTCCGTTTCTTCACATCCTCACCGATAGTGGTTACTTTATTACGGTCATCCCAGTGAGTGTGAAGTGGTATCATTGTGACTTTGATTTTTATTTCTCTAGTGACTGACGATGAACATCTTTCTGTGCTTCTTGGCCATTTCTATATCTTTGGGAAAAAGTCTATTCAAATCCTTTGGCCACTTTTAAGTTGGGTTATTTATCTTTATATTGTTGAATGTAAGAGTTTTTATGTATTCTGGATACTAGGCCCTTATCAGACATATGTTTGCAACTATTTTCTCCTGTATAAAACCTAATTTAGGGTCACAAAGATTTAGGCCGAGAGTTTTATCATTTTAGCTCCTACATTTAGGTTTTGATCCAATTTTGAGTTAAGTTTTCTGTATGATGGGAGATGGGGAGTTTACCTTTATTTTTTTGTGGATATCCAGTTGTCCCAGCACCATTTGTTATAAAGACTATTTTTCCCCAATGAATTATTCTGGTACCCATTTTGGAAATTACTTGAACATAAATGTAAGGATTTATTTCTGGACCTTCAGTTCTGTTACATGGATCTTTATGTCTATCTTTATGTCTTGATTACTGCAGCTTCTTATTAAGTTTTAAAATTGGAAAATATGAGTCTTCCAACTTTATGCTGCCCTTTTTTTTTTTAAATAAGAGTTGATTTAAGCCAAACTGATGACATTGCCAGGAGGCAAGATCTCCAGGGCTCCTCTTTTTTCAAGATATTTTGGCTACTCTGTGTCTCTTGCATTTCCATATAAATTTTAAGATCAGCTTGTCAATTTCTGCAAAGAAGTCAGCTTGGATATTTATAAGTGTTGTATGACTCTGCAGATCAATTCAGAGCGTATTGCAGACTCCACCCTTATAAGGAGGATGGGGTCCATTCCTAGAGTATAAAATCCCTAATTACATCTCACATCTTAGGCAGTGTGTTCAATAAAAATTTCTAGCATTTCATACATGTTTTTATGAGTTCTTCCCTCACATTGGAAAACAGTTGTTGAACTTCAGTTCATTGATAACCTGATGAAGCTAAAGATTCCAGTTAGGCTTTGTTTAATAATTTCTGTCTTTCAGCGAGTATATTTTGAGGCTTATACCTTCTATTATATATACTACAGTTTGATTTTTTTGTTTTTTTATAAAATAAAAAGAGGACAATGCACTCCTGTAGTGAGATAATTGAAGAAATACACACTGTGTTCATGCCATGAAGGCAATACTAACCACACTGAAACTTTGGCCAGCAAAGCCCACCACCATGCAAGAGCTCAGTATGTCCTCTCAGCAGCCAGTGAGCAGAGTCCAAATGGAAACTAGTTCAGGGTGCTGAGGAGTGAAGTCTCTTACACAGAGGGCGGCTTTTGGGGAGTTATGGCTGCCTTTATCTGATATTACAGTGTCCAAAAGCATTCCGCCGTCTTCACTTGCCCTCTCTCCTCCCCTCTCTAGCAAGACACACTGGATGCAGACATCCACATAGAGACGGAGGATCAGGGCATGTATAAGTGCATGTCTTCCCAGCACCTCTTCAAGCTGCTGGACTGCTTGCAGGAGTCCCATTCATTCTCAAAAGCCTTCAACTCCAATTACGAACAGCGGACTGTCCTATGGCGAGCAGGTAAGGACACACAGCAGATAGGACAGGTGGCCACAGTGGCCATCATTCTAAAACCTTAAAGTCTTTGGGAGATTCCTGATATTGTAAACATAGCTGGAATAGCTTACCAAATATTTTCATGCTTGAGGGAGAAAGAAAGGAAATGCTGGATAGACTTTATCCCGGTACCAGGAATATTACCTGGCACATGGGAGATTCTCAGTAAGTTTTTGATGGAAAAACAAATTGAAAGAGAATTGATGTAGCAAGTCAAAAAATTTTACATTAGATTAAAATTATATAGTGATATGATGATATAATAAGTGTGGTAGTCTAGGAGAAACAGAAGGCATTCATATATTTTCTGAAGCTTTTAGGGGTTCACTCTCTTCCCCACCTCTAGGAAATATATACAAAAATTCTGGGGTGATGGTGGAGGTTCATTTTTTTAACTTTACACAAAAGTGATACTTTATATAAATTTTTGTGTTATTACCATTACTTTAATCCCAAATGCCTATTTTAACACACAATTTTTAAATCTCGTTTTTCTCTGTAACTTTAAAATATCTAGATATGTTGTCTTTGCTTATAATAAGATCTTGCCTATGAGAGTGGGTTGCACATCTCTGTGATTGGTACTGCTTTGTTTAAGAAAATGTGTTCTGCCCAGCCGGTGTGCTCAGTGGTTGAGCGTGGACCCATGAACCAAGAGGTCATAGTTCAGTTCCCAGTCAGGACACATGCCCACATTTTGGGCTCAATCCCCCATAGGGAGCGTGCAGGAGGCAGTCGATTGATGATGTTTCTCTCTCATCGATGTTTCTATCTCTCTGTCCCTCTTCTTCTCTCTTAAAATCAATAAAAACGTATTTTAAAAAAAGAAAAAAAAATGTGTTCTTATGTGTGTGCTTTGTGGGGAAAAAAATCTTGCCGTATGCTATAATCTTAAGAGCTATTATACTTGAGAAGCTGAAACAAATGGCTTCACCAGACAGTGAGCAGAGGCTAAGGGGAGAACCAGGCAGAGAGGAATGAAGTGTATCTGATACAGAGCATGGATGAGCCGTCAGGACTGCCTTTGCCAGGTATCACAGTTGAGATAAGAATAAGAATATGAGCTGTTTGGGTACTTTTTAAAGTAACTAGATTAGGTTCCCAGATGGTTTTTCATCATTAACCTAGAAGTGTGCACAATTTCAGTGACTATCTGATCCCTAGGTTTTAAGGGCAAGTCTAAACCCAACCTTCTAAAACAAGAAACCAGCAGCCTGGCCTGTTGTCTGAGGATCCTGTTTCGAATGTACGTCGATGAGAACCGCAGGGATTCCTGGGAAGAAATACAGCAGCGACTTTTAAAGTAAGAAAATTGGTTTCTGATTAAATTTCTTATCTGTAACACAGAATGCACCCCAACAATCCGTAAATTGAAAAGTGTAGGAGAAAAGTATCCACACACTGATGTTCTCTCAGACTTTTCCTTTGTGTTTCTTCCTTGTCTTTGGGGACTTTTCCATTTCACTTTTCTTAATGCCCTGAAGAGGGCAGGGCCTCATTTCTTTAATTTGTAAGTTTCTTAAAGGGCAGAAACATGGACAGTGAAAACTGCTCTGAACTCAGAGTCAGGAGGCCTGGAGTGGAGTCCTACTAGGTTCTCTTTCTGCACTGTCAGCTCTGACGCCATCCTCTCCGTGAGGACTGTCTCAGAATCATACACCAGGATGCACTTACTCTGATTATGGGGAGACAGTGGGACGCCATTGAGAGCTCCCAGGCAGAAAAGTAGATTTTTGCCACCCAGCTTCTTGTGCAACTATAAGCAGAGCACATACCTCGGTTGCAGGCTCAATCCCGGCCTTGGTCGAGGTGCGTGCCGGAGGCAGCCAATCGATGTGTCTCTCTCCCATTGATGTTTCTCTCTCTCTGTCTCCCCCCCACACTCTCTCTGAAAAGCAATGGAAAAATACCCATGGGTAAGGATTTTTAAGAAAAAAGAGAATTTCCCAGAGAGTTGTATAAAGTTTCTCTAAAGGAGATACATAAATGTTAAGTTTTTAGCATAACATGTTTAAAATATTAGCAAGTGTATGTGATATGAGAAAGGCAGGTTATAATTAACTGTGGATTATAAGCTCTCGTGCTGTTTGTGCTGTGAACACTGATTGAACCCTGGCTATGTGCCAGGTCTGGGCTCAGCTAACTTTTAACACACTTAGCTCATTTAATCTTCAACCCCTTCAGTTTGGTACAGTTATTTATCGCCATTTTATAGCTGAGGAAACTGAGGTTCAGTGATTTGCTCAAGATGGCACAGCCAGAGCAGGCGCTCAGTAAATACTCTGCGGGGATAAAGCATTCTCCGCTCCAGTAGAATGTGAGCTGTTAATCTTTTGTTCCCCTGTTCCCTCTCTGACTCTTCTAGCGTGTGCAGTGATGCTCTCTCCTATTTTATCACCGTGAACTCTGAAAGCCATCGGGAGGCCTGGACAAGTCTCCTGCTGTTACTCCTAACAAAAACCCTCAAAATAAACGATGAAAAGGTATAAGCAAATAAACTGTTGTCTCCACTAGGACATAGGTTTGGATTGGCTTTTTACTCAGAGTTCGAGGTAACTGTTTTCTCAATTCTTCCAAGGATGGTTTAGATGACTAGCACCATTCTAAATGCATTGGAGAGGAGTTAGTTCATTACAGACAATGGATGCCTTAGGTTATTGGGGCTTTTTCTCTCAAAGAGCCCAGCTGAGAAAGGCTGGGGCTGAAACCATGCATGTTGCTGTTAAGCAGCTGTTGTGGTTTTTAGTGTGGCTGTGTTGGAAGAGAGGGTTGAGATTGGGCAACTCTGGTTTAACACTGGAAACTTGCTTTACTAAAATTAAAGTTGACTTTAGTAGAAGGATATCCCTAGATAATTTGTGTTTGGAGTTAAATATAAGGAAAAGTTTTAATCGGCAAATTTTTTGCACCAACTTTCTAATAGCAAGAAAAAATACCAATATTGTAAGAAGTTCCAGGGTGAGATGAATGCTTTTGAAAAATTAGTGCCAAAATGTAGTTCTGTGTCTAATTTTCTCTCTCTCCTTCTCTCCCACCTCAAGTTTAAAGCACATGCTTCAAAGTACTACCCCTACTTGTGTGAAATTATGCAGTTTGACCTGATCCCTGAGCTCCGAGCAGTTCTGCGGAAGTTCTTCCTACGGATAGGTGTTGTGTATAAGATATGGATTCCAGAAGAGCCATCACAGGTACCAGGGACCCTGTCACCAGTGTGGTAGCCCTGGCCCCTGCTGCTTCTCTGCAGAACATTCACCATGCCACCTCTGCCTGGCACATCTCCTGAAGGGACAGATCATAGAAACAAGGAGTGGGCATCTTGGAGCTCAGGATGGTCTGGATAAAGATGGCCTCTACGCCGGTCCCCTCAGAGTCCCTGAATGAGGCGTGTGGTGTTCTGTTAAACTGTTGCACACCCAGTTAACGCAGCAGGTGGGGAGTCTCTCATCTCCGTCATTCCATCTCACTGACTAAACTGTCTCAGACCTGTCGTTACACATGCTGTCATTTTCTAGGAAAGTCCCATGATTGACTGGAAAAGTTTCATCAGAGGAAGTCGCTCTCCTTGAAAATACTGAACATAGCTGTATCGGTTCGTGATTATTAGACAGTCTGTTAATAAAATTTCTTGTAACGGCTAAGTGCCACCTAAACTATGCTGGGTTTCCGTTGTTGTTTGAGTGTGTTAGAGAAGTTTGAGTGTTTTGTCAGTTGTGAGTCAGCTGCAGTTAGATTAGTTTGGGGAAAGAAGGGGACAAAAGGAGGGTGTTTTCCCTGTTTTGTGTATGTCTGAGTGATTTTTAAAGTATTTTGCAAAAATATATTATTGAAGATTTGATTGAAGGCAGAGTTTAGTAATTAAGTTAGAAGTAAGAGCTTGCAAGGTTAAAAAAAATTTAGTGCCTCCTGACCCTCCCTGGTTTAGTACCTTGAGGAGAAAAAGTCCATAGGAAAAAGTAAAAAATGTAATGAAGATGATTAGCCTTCCTTGAAGTAAGTATTTGTAGTGGATGGGTATTAAAATTTCCAGAAATGCAATTAGAATACATTGTCCATCTCACACACTCTGAAATCTAATATATGAAGTAGTAATGAAAATGAAGTAGTAATTTAACAGAGTTAATTTATATTTGAGTAAACCTTTTATTTTTACCTCAGAATAGTAAGTGTACCAATTGTTAGTATCCCTGCTCTGCACAGTGCCCATTAAAGGGCCCTCGAGAGAGGGATGGTGGCCATGTGTGCGACGGGCTACTCTGTGAACCTCCTCGGGCACATGTCACGAGTCCAGCCAGAGTGGGCCTGTGCTGTTGTGGGGCCAGCACAGCTGGTCTCTGACCTCGGCAGGAGGTGACATGTGCCCAGGGCTTCTGTTAGCTTGAGCCCAGGAGCTGAATTCTTGGGAAGGTTGGATTCTGAGGCCCTTTCTATGTTAATGACGGTGCAATATTCTTAGCTGCAGAACTGAATTCGGATGCACCTTATGGACAAGTGGGCAGTGTACAAATACGGCCTGAAGCCTGCGAGCAGTATATTTGGAAGCTTAATTTATTCTGAGTCCGTGAGAGAGAGAACACACACTTCATTCTCTGCCCTCTCGTCCACTGCTCGCCTAGAGCAGCACTTGGCATTAGAAAAAGTGTTACGCAGAGTTATTTAAACATTCAGACTTCTACCTATGCCCTTTAGTCCTGTAAATTGGGTTGTATTGATGTCAACTCTGGTGCCTTAGAAGTTAGTAAGTTGGGAACCTATCTATAAAATCAGATACTTTTTTCTTTATAGAGAAGGATTTCTGGTGCTTTTGTTTATTAAGAAACCCATTTGTTAAATGTTTTTGTTTTTAACAGCCTTGAGAAATGTTTGGTTGTAGCCAGCAGTACTCAGTCTACTTTTTTCTTTCCCCAAAAGTGTTTTCATTTTTTTACCAAAGAAAAAAAGCAGGTTTATGTTCTTACGTTATTTACCTATATTTAAGAGGAGCTATATAACTTAGGACGGACCTTGGGAGAGTGTTTTAATGTGAATGGAAAACATTAGCACATTTGACTGACTTGTCTTGAACCTGTTACGTCTTGACCCTGCAACATGGAAGCTACATTCTAGGACCTGCTCCCTGGGACTGTGGTTCGGCACAACCTCGGCAAGTCAGTCATCTCCACTGACCTTTGTACTAAAGGTATCAGTGGGAACACGCACGTTCATTGCGTTTTCGGTACAGCTGCATCCCTGATTGAGATTTTTCCTTTCCTTTGAGGTTGTCACGTGGCCTTTCTTCATGGAAGGTGACTGCAGGACTTTTCCAGTGTGTTCCTGCCTTCCCTTTAATTTCTCCTCCTGCAGAGTAAGAAACTTGTCGTACATTTTGTTACATGCTGACGCATTCAGGTTTCCATTTCTTTTTAACTATGTCTTTTAAACCATTCAATGTTCTAAATGAGGCATTTGAATTGTACCAGCGTGGACGTTTAAAAACTGGATGTAAAACCATTAAGGGTAATTTTTCTTGTCGGCGGACCCTGACCTACGGAGGAAATCCCTTACCTCCAGTAATAGCCATCAGCCTAAATTCCACTTTGGGAGTAAATCTATTCTTTCTCACGGTAAACGTGGCTGATGCCACTCAAACACTAGTGAAAAGGGGGCGTGTGACCCCGCAGCATCGGACCAGATACCACTTATTACTAACGAAGTGAAGGAGAGAGAGAAGCATTTCCAAGGCCTTATTTCTTTCCCAGAATGCTTTAAGTATGGATTATATGTGCTGGGTCTCTAGAGAAGTTTTTATTTGTTACAATACTGCTGCTTTGAACAATTTTACTTTTTTTCATTGTCCTTTTTGGAAATCGTCAGCTTTGGTATCTTAACAACAAACAGATGGGAAATTTTATTTCAAATATGCATCTTTAAGATCAAACACACTTTTTCCCTGATACTCCTCACATACAACCAAAGAATATACGTTTTGGAAATAGTGTGATAATACCTGGAAACACATCTTCCTCTGACAAGTGACTTTTGTACAAAATGCAAAAAAACAAACTGAACTTTTTTGTTCTTTTATGATTGTGGCTATACATTTAGTAGCCTTTAATAGTCATTAAAGGAACCTGTTGACACATACAAGTATGACCATCTCATTCAAGTGTTTGTTGTTATGATGCAGATGGATATTGATTTAAACAAAAGCTGGATTCCCAATACTGCATTTTTTGAATTCTGTTTCTATATTTGTGTTAAGGTAAACATAGCTTGAACTCACATGAAATCCTGGAGTTTTGCGGTCAGCAGCTTTGTAGTTTGGGAAACAAAGAAACCAAAGCTGAATATTTAAAAGAGTGAATATATCTGGAAATCCTTGCTGTCAAAAAAAGATACTCATCAAAGGTATAGTTTTTCTCAGTGTTCTAATTTTTAAAAAAATTTATCTGCATATTTGCATCAAATATTTCATGTGCAAAATGTATGTTTTACCTCCTTAAAATGCCTAAACATTAATAGCTACTTTTGTTTAATCTGTACACGATGATTAAGTGCATTTAATATTGGTAATTTAATGAAAAGCATTCCTTGCCCAATGGATGTATACATTTTTGAAAGAATAAGCAGAATTATATAATATGAAATGCTTATGTAAAGTTTTCTATGTAAAAATATTATGTATAATACTGTTAAAATATCCCATGCTTTAATCAGGTGGTAAATCAATAAAGTTTTAAAAAGTAAAACTTTTTCATGTAGTAATTCATATGTATATCAAGTCATAGTTTGGGGTCAGTTTGTTCTTATGGCAGCTATAAGCTTGTAATTTAACAAACATAATTATTAATGGAAGAATATTAATTGTGGGCTTTAGTTTTTTTTAAGTACGGTTCTCCTTTTCTCCCTCCTCCCTCCCCAGGAAAGGGCAAAAAATCCAGTCATGAGAAGATTCTTATTTCTCTCTTGAATCCACTTTCACTTATTAATTAGTTTAATCAGTGCATTTGTTCCCAAGAAAAAACAGATATCCCCTCTTGCTGGCATTGAGGGCAAGATTACAGAGGGAGACTCATAGGGTAGCCAGCTGGTCCCCAAGTGGAGGCAATTCTAAGGTTCACAAAGGGCGCCCACATACGAAGACAGTAAACTCGAGGCTTGGCTTGGCTGCCTCTGAATGCAAAGTCTTTCTTAAATACTCTAAAGTTGTAAATCATTGCACTTAAAATACTCCACTGCTGAAATTGACTAATACACTGTCATCTCTATGAATTCACTAGAGTAAAACTGTGGTACTGCATTTCAGGTGCTTCCAGTGAAGATTTACAAAAGGACAGCCCTTTCTTTTGGAAAAGGCTCCTAAAGAGTCCATCTCTTCGGAGCAGATAGTGCCTGGGCTTTTTCTAGAGGCATGGTCTTCAGTTCTGCCCCCAGGGGACAGTGGCAATGTCTGGAGGCATTTTTGGTTGTCACCTGGGGTTGGGGGCCAGTATTTGCTACTGACATCTGGTTAATAGAAGCCAGGGATGCTGCTGAACAGCCCCCACCACAAGGAATTACCCAGCCCCAATGTCAACAGTGCTAAGGTTGAAAAGACCTTAACTGGAGTGACTCCCTTCCTCTGAGTCTAAGAAGGTTCTTCAGCTTGGTGTTGTGGGACCTACAAGTCCATCTGTGGCAGATACCTTCAGCTTTCTTTGGCCTTCCTGTAAGAAAACATCACTTCTACTTACCCACTTGATGAAGGAGAGCATGCTTAGGTCACTGGTTGGGGAAGGGCCTGCTCCAGTTGATTTAAAGCACTACTTATCTAAGCATTTTGAAAGGTAATTTCAGCATTACCTTTCAAAGGTATCTGAACACTGCATTTGTACACTGCCAACAGACCGGAACACATTTTAGGCAAAAGTAATTTTTCATTTTCAAAGGACCACAGTGATTCCCAGAAATTTTTGCAAACCTATGTAAACATGCCCAGTCCAGTTCAAGAAATCTGCTAAATGATCCTTGGTTAGTTATTTGTGTCATTTCTTAGGAGTTTCCAGCTTATTAGATGCAACTATATACCCACAGCAGAAAGAAAGGAGAAAGTGTAGGGACACCCCAAGAATTCTGGCAAAAATTATTTTAGTATTTTTTTAAATGTCTATTTCCAGACAAAAGCTAACCTTACCTGGTGCTCAACTGAAGATTGGGTCTTTGGGGAAGTTTTTTTTTAGTAAATATTTTAAACTTTTTTTTAAATGTTTTTATTGATTTCGGAGAGGAAGGGAGAGGGAGAGAGAGAGAGAAACGTCAATGATAAGAGAGTCATCGATCGGCTTCCTCCTGCACTCCCCCTACTGGGGATCAAGCCCCCAACCTGGGCATATGCCCCGACCAGGAATCAAACCATGACCTCCAGGTTCATAGGTCGACACTCAACCACTGAACCACACCAGCTGGGCTTGAGGATAGTTTTATATAATAAATCAGTTTTCATCTCCAGAGACTCCCAATCTTTGCATAAACTAAAGCTTCTATAGTCTCCCCTTCATTAACCTAATTCAGATTTGCTTAAAGAATTTATCTTGATTTTTATCTAAGAAATACCCAGTGTAACCTGTAACTAATATAAAAAATACTGAATGTCAACTGTAATTGAAAAATTTAAAGACAAGAAATACCCATGCATTCTAGTAAACATGTTTGCTTAAGTGAATTTGAGCTCACATAATGGCATACTGACCTCCAGAGTGCTGAAGGTTTTGGAGAAGCTGGCAAAAACCAACGACTGCCACTAGGCGAGGCCAATGGACAGGTCATGGGAGCTGGAAGGAAGAAGTATTTGTGCCGAAGGGTTTGTGCTAATTTTCTGCCTATTACAGCATTAGCGATAAACAGGCTATTGATATCACTTTTTGGTTTACTGTACTCCAGGCACTGAGTGCTTTTCATACAGGAAGTCCTTTCCACCTCAAAACAACCCTATGAAGTATGTAGCAGTATTAGACCCCCATTTTTTTACAATATATTTTTATTGATTTTAGCGAGAGAGGAAGAGGGAGAGAGAGAGAAAAAACATCGATGTGAGTGAGAAACATCAGTCGGTTGCCCCCCGTACTTGTCCCAACCGGGGTTCGAGCCTGCAGCCCTGGCGTGTGCCCTGCCCGGAACTGAACCAGCAACCCTTCTGTGCTCAGGATGACACTCAGCTAACAGGCACACTGGCCAAGGCTAGACCCCCAGTTTTTAGACAAGGAAACTCAGGCCCAGAGAGGTCCACTGAGGCTGTGTAACTAGGTCACAGAGGAGAAGTGGCAGAGCTGGGACTTGGACCCAGACCCTGTCTGCAGAGCACAGCAGCTAATCTGGGAGGGGGGTGGGGAAACCAAGTAGGGAGGCATCAGGCAGAACAGCGCTGGGCTCCGAGGAGCTTATGTGCCAAGGCCCCTGTTTCTAAGTTGAGCTGCTCGGGTATTGCAGACACCTGCGTGAGAAACAGTTTGTCAGCTCCCCTACGCTAGCCTTTGGAGGGTCACACCTTGGACCTTTTCGTGACTGCTTAGTGGCAGAGGAGGGAACTAACTGCCAGAGAGAGAGGAAGCGAGCAGATGCTGAGGCTGGGCCAGTAAGCCCCCGTTTTCCCCTCGCCCTAGTCTCACCTCTTCCCCACCAATTCAGAAACTGCCTTCATTTTTCCACTTTACTGAACAACTGAAAATTTACCAGTTCCTGACTTTTTTACAGTTTACACTTGCTCCTACCTCAGGGCTTCTGCCTTGCTGTTCCCCCTGCCTGGAATGCTCTCTCCCTAGATTGTTCCATGGCTGGCTTCTCCTCTTCCAGGTTCAAGCCAAACACTCCTTAGCTGCCTTCTTCGTGCCTCCTCAGAGCCCACCACCATCTGCAGTGGTGGGTTTAAGGTTCGTCTCCCCAGCTAGAACGTGAGCCCGTGAAGTCAGGAACCATAAATGTTCTGTGTATGACAGTCTCACCAGCTGGAGCACAGTACCAGACACATAATGGGTGCACAATTAATTTTTGGAGAAAGAATGCAGGGATTTAAGTGGAAATTGTAGGGTGATCACACAACAATGCACAAATTCAAGGGAATTAGGTCATTTCCTGTGCTTTCTTGGGTGCTGGCACTTCCACTCTCCATTTGCCTTGCTCAGCATGAAATGGAAGCTGCTGCCTGAAGTCCCACTTCCCCTCCATACCTGCCTGAGGCACATCTCTCAGAGAGAGTTCTGGAAGGTGCTGGGCCCTTGATTCCCAAGGCCGCAGGTGCCCAAAGGGCTCTCGGTTGAAGCTCCGCATTCCCTGGATTCCTCTGGTCCAACTTGCCCCTCTCGCTCTCCCCAAGGAGACGAGGAAGAGAACTTCCTCCCCTGCGGCTTCCCTGTTGGTCGCTTTACCTGCTCTCACCCCTTCAGCCGCTGCGCAGTCTTCATTTCCCTGACGGCACCTGGCAGCAGAATACTGGGAACAGTAATAACAAGCATTTATTGGATTCTTAACGTGCAGGCATTTCCTCTGCACACATCTTCCCCTTTAATTTTCACAACCACACCATAAGGTTAGGTACTATCATCATCATTACACCCCATTTTTTATAGAGGGGTCCCGGGACCCAGAGAGGTCAATGAACTTGCCTAAGGCCACACAGCTAGGTTTATAGCCTGCAGTCTGGCTCTAGAGCCTGCCTTTTAAACACTGCCCACACCACTTCTCAGTGCTGGAGAGCCGTTAGTGACTGTGCCCATCCCTCTCCTGCACTGCATCCTTGGCGCTCCCTTCAGTCCCCCTAAAGAGGGAGCTGCCACCAAGGATCTGCTGCCTGTTGGATAGCAGCCCACTAGATCATGTGGGACGTGGCCCCCGTGGGCAGAGAGCACAGCACAGTACTGACATCTGCTGGCTCTGGAGCAGAAATACAAATGTGGGCGCACGTGCAGGAAGTCTACTGGATATTTAAAAGTTTTACATCAAGCTAATAAGCTTTTGAATAAAACACATTGTCAAATGGTCGACTTCATTAAGAAGAAATGGCAAGGCTCTGGTCGGTGTGGTGCAGTGGTTAGAGCGCCAGCCCACACACCGAAGGATCGAAGGGCTGCGGGCGGGTTCAGTTCCCAGTCAAGGGCATGTGCTTGGGTTTGCAGATTCTATCCCGGTGTGGTTGAGGTGCACGTGGGAGGCAACCAATCAGTCGATATGTCTCTCTCACATTCTCTCTCTCCCTCTCCCTCTCTCTCTCTCTCTCACATTCTCTCTCTCTCTCTCTCCCTCTCCCTCTCTCTCTCTCTCCCTCTCTCTCTCTCTCAAGAAGCGACACTTTGGCAGACTCTTTAAACCCAGATTTTAATTGCTAAATTAAACTTTACTAAGTATGTATGAATATTCCAACATGCTCACCCAGCATATGGCATTATGTTTTACCATTTCACAGAGGATTCCAACATTCCACAGAATAGGTTGGCCTCTGTGTTCCTTCAAAGAGTGACACATGTTTCCAATAGGTAATGCATTAGTTCAGTGACATTATGTATAACGAATACCTTTGTAAACTCTGTTAGCAAATCCTGTTTAGAGCCGTCCAGTTTTAATGAACTGCGAATTGTGTTAAATCTGTAGTGAAGTGTCTGAACACTCATAGAATTAGGTCGTCAAAAGCAGAATTTTGGCAAACCCTTTTTAGCATAGACTGTCATTACTTATTAAACTCCTAGTAAGTAGTTAATGAATGTCCCAAATACATCTCCATGGAACGTTTGGACACACAGCTGAACTCTCTGGCCTCACACATCAGTTACATGTTGGGTGGTCACCGAGACATGCCAGCCAGCAACCTTCAGGATGGCTGCTCTCCCGAGTCACCACCACTGCTGCTGCCCGACGGATAGACTAAGGCAGGGACACGCAGTCATGGCCGGGCAGAAAGCTGTCTCCTGGAGCCGCTGCGGTGGCGGGAGCTAGGGGTGGGGGCTGGGGCCTGGGGCCTGGGGCCTGGCCTTAGCCCTGCTCGGGGCCCCCTGCCCCTCTGCGCAGGCACTGGCCCGGCGGCTGGTTTTCTGTTCTGAGCCTCCCCTAGGTCACGGGCCGCAGTGGAGGAGGCACAGAGAAGAGAGAGAAAATGGGGGAGGAGAGTAAGTCTGGGCAGTGGAATAGAGGACAGCGGGGCGTCGGAGAAGCGGGAAAGGTGGGGTGGTGGCACTGAGCAGCTTCTGAAACCCTTCAGTTCAGAGACAGTCTCTAAAATTTTAACTGCCTGAGAAAAGAACGTCTCTGTGCTTCGTTTCAGAGGCTTCTATTGGCTGAATGAGGTAAACCTCCCACTCACCAGTTTGATTTTAGAGCCGGCCTTTTTTTTTTCGCTTTTTTTTAACCTATTGTGTATGTGGGGGGGGGAATGTAAGTGCCAAAACCTCCATTCCAGCCGTCTTAAGTTGGTATCACTTCTAGTTAAATCTGACCACTTCTGTAAGCACTTCAAGCAGAGGCTCCCCATGAATTAATTGTGCACCTACCGGAGTATTAACGGGCTGAGGGCTTGTGGCTCTTGGAGGCGTCTTTGGAGATGCGCAGATTCTGAACGAATTTCTAGGTTTATGGTGCAGTAGGTTAAGTGTGCTGTTCATAGGTTGACTCCAAGGGGCTGCACCTCCCAAGTTGCTCCAACCCTCTTAGGCGTCTCGGTTTCTGTCCTCAGTTGTCCAATACAACCGAGAGGACGCAGAGCGCTAGGTCACCAGCTTTTACGGGCACATTCCCAGGTGAGTCAATGGTGTAATTACAGTTGTGGAACTCCTTATGGGGTCCTGTTAGTCTTGAGGGGTACTCTCAGACACCTCCACATAGATTTTTTAGTCACCTAAGAATACCCAAAATGTGAGCTGGAGGGAGTAAATGCCCCTTATCTTCAAAGCCGAATGAGTTCAGGCTCTCATTTCTCTAGCAAAATGTTTGTTCAGACTCTCAGTAAGCAATTCCAATTGAAAAGCCAAAATGAAAACCAGCCACCCTTTTTACCCCTATCCCTAGATTATCTCAGCTGACCCTTAGCCTTGCTGGGTTATTTCAATCCTTACCCTTTAGTGCCACCTTGAGGATTTCCTTTTTAAAAACAGCTCAAATAAAGCCAGGGCCTCCTTCCTTAAACCAGGGAGGCCCAGAATTCCAAGAAAAGCTCACCCAAGCTCACCTGATGCAAAGCAGAGAACCTGTGGGGCACAGTGGACCCCTGCTGGTACCTAGCACTAGGCCCACAAGGTGGTTCTGGGTGGGCTTCATTGGATCTCTGCTCACTATGCCAAGTAAATATCGATATTAAAAATGTCTAAACTTGTAGAGAATTTGTATGAGTTTATTTGAGCCAACCTGACAATTGCGGGAAAGCAAAATCTCAGTGGACTGAGAAAATGCTCTGGAGCAAGGCAGCCTTGCTGCAGCTTTTATACATTACAATCAAAGGAGGAGACAAGGAGGGTCACGTGAAATACATTGGTGATAAATTAAGGGGGCGGGAGAAAGCAAAGTGGGGAAACCTCAGGGACTGAAAAACAAGTCAAATGGAGAGACGCTTCTCTTGCAGGATAGTTAATAGTTAACATTTGCCGCACACGGAGGTGGTACTCGAGGACAAGATAACAAAGGGGGGCTCTGTGCTCACCAGCTCTGGTCCCTACGGCTGTGCCCTGAGGGGCCTGGAAAAGGAGAGATTACCCTGACCTTTCAAAGGTATGTTATCTGAGATGCAAAAACAATAGAGACTCACTTAAGGAAAATGTTTACCCTTATCAAGGCAGCTGTAGGCCTAGGGGTGAACACCTGCCACCGCCCGTTTTTAGGAATTTTTATGGTCAGCCCATCTGATGTCGTTACTTTCGGTCTCTGAGTTTGTAAGGCCACCACGCAGGCCTCCCCTGAGCTGGTCAGGTTTAGCGAAGCCCCTTTTTTGTTCACGTAAGGCTGTCATGCATATTCCTCTGTATAGAGGTTTTATTGTTTTTAAGGTTCATTCCTTGGATAGATTCCCACAAGGAGTGCTATTTTTAAAAAGGTCCACTTAGAACTGCGTCCATTTTGTCTAATCTAAACCTGAGTACATGGTAGTTGTTGCTGCAGCCACAGCCTCACCCACTAAACCCAAGGTTCCCTCTCGGGACTTCAAGGAGCCTGCCGTCCAGGGCTCAGGTCTTCTTTCCGCCACTGGCCTTTGAGGCAAGAAGCTTAAACTCTCCTGTGAGGGAAGCAGTGTAGCAGCTTCTCAGTAAACATCAGGCTCCATCATCTCAGGGGGCTGTTACCACCATTCTGATGAAGTTCGAAGATCCTAGACGTGGACATGGGGCGGCCTTCACCCTACTGTCTCCTAATCCCCGATGAGGTGGGTCTATATATGAATCTATATGTTTTCTGAAAAAAGGGTATACAGCTTAAAGTGGCCAGGGACCCAGAAAAAAACAAGAACCCCTTTCAGGGATGACAGGTCACATGTTACCAGGTAGGGTTAGAGTCCGAATGGAGGAACCCTGGGTGTTCGGTTGACCCCCAGTCCGTGGGCTCTGTCTCTCTCGGTCGGAGTCAGAGCCTGGGTCTTGTCAAGGAGCCAACCACCAGCCCTTTGTCCTTGATGTCTACACATCAAGTCTGCATTTAGACAAGGGAAGGAAACACTTCACCCAGAGGTAAACGGGCAAGATCTTTTTGGATTTCACTTTTTAGGAGGAACCTAAAAACTTCTGAGAGGTCAGGGCCTGACCATGCACCCTGATGGGGTGGGCAGGGTTCCTCAAACTGTAACATGCACACAAAACCCTGGAGAGCTTATTAAAATTTAGATTCTTGACTCGGGAGCTCGGAGGTGTGTGCTGAGATTCAATATTTCTAACAAGCTCCTGGGTGATGCCAGCTGCTGGCCTGTGAACCTCACTTTAAACGGAAGGCTGGATCCTGCCGGCCCACTCACCCAGCTCCCAAAAGCTAATTCCTGGGTCTCGGAAACCCTCTCTCGTGGCTTCCTCTACCAAGTCCCTGCTTCCTGGTGGCCATCCACCTCCTGAAAGCCCTCAGCCCAGCACCCAGGCCCTCCCGCTCACTGGTAGATACATTATCACTGGCAGCTTTGAATTTGATGGGAAGGGGAAACCTCCATGTCTGCAGCTTGTGGTTCCCTGGGCTCCCTGTACTGAGCTGACGGTGGTATTAAGCTGAGGTCAGTGGGCAGAGCCAGCCTTACTGTGCCCCCACGTGGCCTGTGTGAAAGTATACCATGGATGCCCAGGAAGCACCAGGTAGATCCAAACCTGCCATCTGAGCTGGGTCTTTTCTTCCCAGGGGGGAGAACTGACAGCAGAGGCTGCAGCCTCTAGGGCAGTGGCAGGGGCCTCCCCATCCTCAGAGGATCCTGGGAGTCTGAGAGTCAGTGTCAGGACCAGAAGGTTGTCCTAGGGGTCGGGGCCCCAGATCATGCTGTATGTGAACAGGAAGTCCTGCTGGAAAAGCCCTTTACACAGCAGGGGGTTTGGTTCTTCAGGTGAGCGGGGGATGGACTGCTTGCCTGGAAGCAGCACATTGTGGAAATGGCAGGGTCATGTGTGGCTTGGGTGGCAAGTGCTGGGGAGAGTGCAGCTGGGCCATGGATGGTCCTGTGGGCCCTCTTCCCCCACCCCCCAATATATCTTTATTCATTTCAGAGAAAGGAAGGGAGATAGAAACATCAATGATGAGAGTCATTGATTGGCTGCCTCCTGCACACCCCTCACTGGGGACTGAGCCCGCAACCCAACTGTGTGCCCTGACCAGGAATTGAACCAAGATCTCTTGGATCATAGGTCAATGCTCAACCGTTGAGCCACGTCAGCTGGGCCCGGGGCCCCTCTTGAAGGAGACTGAAGGCAGCAGGGAGCCATCTGAGCAAGGGGGTGACCTGGTCAGTGTGTTACCTGCAGTCAGGTGTGGAGACTGGAGGCAGGAGCCAGGTCAGGCAGAGGCCGGGTGAAGTGGGAAGTGGCCATGTGGGAAAGGTAACAGGAGGGACTTCAGAGCTGTGACGATGAGAGGGGACATAACAGTCAGGGGCACCCTGTTCCTGGCTTCTCTGAAGGAAGTGCTGGTGGCCCCCCACGCCCAGCCAAGCCTCTGGGCAAATGTGTGCAGGGTACAGGGAGGGGTTGAGGTTGGACCTCTGGGAGTGGAGCAGAGTCAGATTCAGCTCTGGGACCCAGCACCTAGCCCTGGCCTGGCCCAAGCTAGGGGGTTGGGAGGGCTCAGGAGCTAATAAGTGGGGGCTTTGAGCAAGTCCTTCTGGGTCCCTGGCCTCAGTTTTCTTGCTCTGAAGTCCAGGACTGCACCTGTGAGTTTGCCCCGGGTTCTGGGCAGTCCTTGGTGTAGGCAGAGAAAAGGAAGGACCCTTGGGACAGCCTGACCCACATCAGAGCCTCTGGGATGGGCAGGTGTGGGGTGCTCAGCTCAGATGAACCCAGTATGGGTTTTTCTTTCAAGGGTCACACATGGGCTTGGGGCTGCCTTGCATTCACTGAGAGCAGGACATTCGGACAACAGCATCTCTTCTCCCTGGAAAAGGTGGTTGGCAAGTGCCTGTAGTGTGGCCCATCTGGAATTTCCAGGGCTCCGGGCCTTCCTCATTCAGTCAAAGGAACTCAGCAGCCTTCTAAACCACCTGGGACGGAGACAGAGACAGAAGCCGGAGCCCCTGCTCCAGCCCTTCATGAAGTTTACAAAGCCCCTCCCCACCAGGATCTCATCATGGCTTCCCTGGATCCAGACAGGACAGGAATTAAGTGTACTGTGTTTGAGGAAACTGAGGCCCCAATGGAGAAATGACTCGCCCAAGGTCGTTTGACCAGTCAAGGCAGGCCTGGAATTGGAATGGAGGTTGGTCTGAGCCCCCTGATGTCAGTCTGTCTCAGCACCAGGCTTGGTGGGGGGGGGGCGGAATGCAGTACCACCTGCTGGAGTGGTCAGGCCGCGCTCTCTTCATCTCACCACTTCAGTAGAGACCTCCTTTTGTGAGTGACCAGGAGCAAACCCGATGATCTTGGTGGGCTACGGATTCATAGAATTCCTAGTGCCTGGAGCCCGTTCAGGCACTCGGCAGTTCTTTCAGCACCCGTGTGCCTGGACCCATTCTCTGCGCTGGGAATGTAGCAGTAACCAGAACAGTCTGGCCCTCGTGGGGGTTTTAGATTCTGACTTGGAATAAGAGCTAATCTTTCTTGTGGCTGCACGACTTGGGCAAGCAAGGAACTCCCAGCCCAAGTCTGTTGGCTCATCTGAAAAAGGGGAGGTTGGAAGCACAGTAACACCTCCTTCACAGGGTGGTAGAAGTGTGAAGGATGCCTGGTGCCCGGGCAATCACCAAATAATACTCCCCAACCTACCTCCCCACACAAACACAGCTGAAGGAACCTGGGACCAAAAAGGTACAGTGACTCACCCAAGGTCACATGAGTATCCCGGGCAGAGATGGGACCTGACCCATCCTTCTTGCTCCTTAGGCAGTTGACTGTTTCGCTGCGTAGGGGATCCCACACTAGTCTGGGGCAGAGAGATCTTAACAGGGCTCCAGGTAACAGACAGGCAGTGGGCAGTGTATAGGCTCATCCACCAAGCCCAGGCCTGGAGGTGAGTGAGGGGAAGCTAGGCAGGTGGGACCATCTGTGGGGATCTGGCCACCCAGGCTGGCTCTGGGCTCAAAGGTAAGAGAACCAGTCTTGGGTGCCACTGGCTCATTAGAGAAAACTGTTTAATGGCTTAGGAATGTGTACACTCTGGCTCTGCTAAGTTTCCATGAAGGTAACTTTTCCATATTTTAAAAAATAGATTTGATATAAAAATTCATATATTCATAAATAGATAACATAAAAAGTCCCCAATGTAAATGGCATCCTTGGGCGGGCTAAGGCCCTCCCGCCCCAAACAGTCCAGAACAGTGGGGCTCAGAGGGCCCCTAAGGCCCCATCCCGGCAGCCCGCCGAGAGAAGAGTAACTAAGATCGGTATGAATTAGGAGCTTCCTCCAGCTCCGCGTCTGCTGGGACCTGTCATCCCCTCCCCGGGAGGACAGGGAACTCCCTCTCTGGCTTAGGAGTGAGGATCTGTGCCTCCTGCCCACCCTAGTCCTCCCCCCATGACTATAAAACACCAACTTCCCTCTTGGTCTCCTCAGCCCGTCACAGCAGCCTCGCCTGGACCACAGACCGCTCTCTCCTGCAGCCCGAGCCGCCAGAACACCTCCTGGCTCCTTTCCCTGCCCTCCTCCCACACCCTGGCCCTTTATCCCACCTACTCCTGTTCTTAGGTAACTTATAAACAAAGAGCCCTGGCTGGTGTGGCTCAGTTGGTTGGGGCGTTGTCCTGTGCACTGGATGGTTGTGGGTTCAGTTCCCGGTGAGGGCACATATCTAGGTTTTGGGTTCAGGGCGCATATGGGAGGCAACCAATGATGTTTCTCTCTCACATTGATGTATCGATGTCTCTCTCTCTTCCTCCCTCTCTAAAAATAAATAAAATAAATAAACAGGGATTAAACTGTTCTCTTGCCCCAGAGGCTGCTGGGAGAGGAAACAGAAGTGAGTCTTGTTTCCTGTCTCACATACTTCCCTCATTTTCTCTTACCCCATGACACAGGATTAAGGCCCAGAGAGGTAGAGAGGCGCCGGCCCAACAGGGCGCTACAGAGCAGGCCCCACGTGGTATGCCGTCGACACCACACCCTGCACCGGGCCCTGAGCACGAGCATTTGTGTCTGAGGTTGAGGGCCAGGAAGCATCTCTCATGGAGGCTGTAGGAAATGGCCTCACCCCAGGAAGTGGGTGGAGGAACCTCACAGGCCAAGGGGTAGGGAAAGAACTCATTCTTGTTAGAGGGTACTATGAGCAAGAGATTAGCTTGTGGTGGGTCCAGTTCCAGCTGGGTCATCATCTGTGGGATTATAAATGACATGAATAAAGGGCAGGGGCAGTAAATAGGGGGAGGGCAGGAAGGGGATGGCCTGGACAGAGAGTGCTCCTGGGGGACAAGCAGATGCTAGGAAGAAGCCAGGGCGGAGCTGTGAAGGGCCTGGAAGTCTGGGTCAAGTGTGGACCGTATTCCATATGAAGGGGGTAGAGGGACCTCCCTCTTTCCCTAAGCCCTGTGAAGCTGGGGGGTAGGGAGGTCCAGTGGGTACCTGTGCTCTGAGCCTGAACTGGGCCTGCAAGTCAATCATAGGGATGTAGGCCCTGCCTCTGCTCCAAGACCCCTTATGTGTCCCCCCACCCCCAACAGGTAGGGCTTCATGAGACATCTTCCAGTTGAGGCCTAAGTTCAATGCCCAACTCTGCCCAAATATTAGCCCTTAGCAGAGAGGTCATGGGGCTGGAGGACCTTTGCCCTTGGCCTCAATGGAACCCTCTTTAGGGACTCCTCAGTGACAGGCACTTTCTATTCTGCGGGTGGAGCCCAGGCACTGGAATGGAGGGGCCAGGCAGGCACCAACTCTCCCTGCCAGCAACTGGGCCCCATTCATCAGCAAGGCCACTGAGGACAGAAGTCAGGCAGCCTCTTGCTCCCAGCTCCCCCCCCACCCCAGCCGACAATGGGTTGATTCCCCTCAGTGCAGACCCCTGCTCAGCAGCTCCTGGCCCAACCAAGCTAACATCCTTCCCCTCCAGAGCTAGGCTCAGCAGTTCCATGGCTGCCTCACTGCTTGAAAGGGAGCCACCAGCCCTGCGTGTCTCACTCTCAGCCATCCATGCCCAACCCTCTCTCACCAGACTGCTGTACAGCTGTGGCAAAAGGTCTGGCTTCTTGCTCTGCAGTCAGGCCTGCCTGGGAAACAGGGCAACACAGACCAATGTGCTTGGCGTAGAAGGCAAGGGAAGTCTGAGCTGGAGCGCCACAGCCTGCCTGAGGACTGGGATTGAGCCTGGGGTGGAGCCTGGGCTCTCATAGGCTCTGGGCTGCCTCTCCATGGTATGGCCTAGCCCATGGCTCTGACAGCAGTTTATTTCCTCAGGCTCCACACTGAGGGGCCAGAGGGGCTAGACATGGAGGAACTGGGATTGGCTTAGGAAGATCACCTAAGTCCAGTCCCTGTGATCCTCTAAGCTACATCAATGTCTGGTGCTGATCCGAAGATCCCCAGTGATCACAGCCCCGACCTGCCTTCTAACCTCAGCACCCTGTGCACACTGAGGCTGTTAAGAGCAGGTGGACCCAGGGGCGTGAAATGGCCAGGCCCAGAACCACCAAGGCCTCACCTTTTTTGTTTGGGAAACTCTATAAGCTAGACTGGGAGTGGGGAGTGGGGGAAGGGGGGAGCTGATGCTCTAAACATGACAGGAAAGATTTCTCAGACCTGAGCCTCAAGGATGCAAGATTTTACTTTTCCCTTAAATGTCCATGTTTCTATCTCATTCCCCCAACCCCCAAGCTTGAGACCCCGGTACTGAAGAATTAGCTGGTTTTGCAACCTGAGTGACAAAACTTTGGGCCCCAAGCCAGGAGACAATCCCTGCTTGGCTGTGGGCCATGACCCTACCCTTTTATGAATGAAAACAAGAAGCTACATGGAAAACCAGAAAACATGAGAGGTCTTGCTAAGGCAGCAAGCTGGCCCCATGGTGTCTGTGAGCTTAGAGCTGGCAGTGAAGAAAGAAGGTTCCTTGCCTGGAAGGACTTATGCTCAGAAGCCAGCCTATTGGGCTGGTTGCTCTTGCTCTCTGCAGCTACATATGGAGGCCCTGGAATGACCTGGGCACCAGTTACATCCCTGGAAACCAGCAACCTGCTGCCACAGTTGCAGCAGACACAGGTGTGAAATGGTCAGAACTAGTATGTATAGAGCAGGGGAGGCACATTCGGGCCCCTCTCCAGCTGCAGTCCACACCGGTGAGCTTGGGCCAGTCCTGAAATGTAAAGAGCATGAAGGGAACAGCCGCTGACTGGCAGGATGGGCCCCACACCCTACCCTGTGCCAACAGGCCTCCTGCCGGAGGAATCCTGATTCTTCCTTCCTCAGGGTAGCTTTCCCAGCAAGCATCCAGGCCATGGGATGAATAATTCCAGGACTTTATCCAGCTGCTCTAGAATTGCTGGTGCCCTTAGAGAGCCGGCTCTGGAGGGCTGGGCTTGGCAGACCAGAGAGAGGAGATGGGGAGGCCCCTGCCTGCCTGCCTGCCCTGCACCCCAGTCAGCACCCACAGCCCCAGCTTTCTCCAATGTCCTTGCTGTCCAGCTGGATGTGGTCGGTGCTCTTCTCACTGAGCAGAGGACCCCCATGCCTCATGACCAGCTCCGCAGCCACCCTCATGAAGGCCTCCTCCACATTGCTCGAGTCCTTGGCAGACGTCTCAATGGCACACAGGATGTCGTAGTGCTTTACCAGGCTCTGCGCTTCAGCCAGAGGGACCTCCCGGAACTCACTGAGGTCCGACTTGTTCCCTGTAGCGAAAGGCCAGGAGCAGCTTGGTGAGGTCAACTGGTGCCAGGGAAGCCCTGTCCTACTTGGCAGGGCCAAACAGAGAAACCCAATGCCATCCAATGCCCTCTGTCAACTACTAGTTGTGCATGGTGATCTTTAAAAAAAACAACACAAAAAACACCTTTATTTTAAAGCTGTTATTCTATCCTTTAGTCCCTCTTTTTTTTAAAAAAAAAAAAAAAAAAAACCTTTGCCAGAGGCTTGTATATTTTATTGCTTCTTTCTAGGAAACAGAAGCAGTAAAATTTAGGTAAAAGAATACCGTACTTTAGAGCTAGAAGAAAACCTGGGTAGAAAGTCCAGCTTCCTATCACTTAGGTAAGTCACTTCATCTCTGAGTCTCAATTTCCCATCAATGATGCCACCTTCAGCAGAGCAGGGATTAAATGATACAATAAATATGAAAACACCTGGCACTTGGCAGGTACTCCATAAATGTGTAAGTTAAAGAAATCTGGCACTGCTCTCTTTTTTGTGTGCTAAAATTCTGTTACCATGCTTATTATTTATTCTCTCCTATTTTCCTCCTATTAAGAACACAGACTATCACTTTACCTGAGAGTACACCTTTGGCTTCTCCTACAGGTGTGAGATGTTTCATTACATTCTAAAGCATCCAGTCAACTGCTCCTTGACCCAATTTCTAACAGAACTTTTTTAAGTTTCTAAGTGGTTGGCTTTTGTAATGTGATTACAGGGAGGACAAAAAAATAGATGTGTATAAATATCTAAAACTTCTTTGGTAATCTTAAATGATGTAGCAACCAATTTCAATGTGTGAAACTTATCCTAATTTCAAAAAACTAAAAAAAAAAAAGCACATGTTCATTATAAGTAATTACAAGTAATTATAAATCTGAACACAGATCAGCTATTTGATTTTATTCAGGAAATGTCAATATTTTTAGATGTGAAAATGGTATTGTTGTCATATATTTTTAAGTGTTTTCATCTTTTGATTCATGCTGGAATATTTACAATCGCAACAGCTGTAGTTGGAATTGCCTGAAAAATAATACAAGGAGGGAGAGGATGGAGATGGAATGGGACATGAGTTGCTGAAGCTGGGTGAATGGGACATGAGTTGCTGAAGCTGGGTGATAGGTTTGTTACACTATTTTATTTTTGTGTTTGTGTAAAATACTCAATAATAAAATGCTTTATTTTAAATGTCCTGGATAAAAGGGAAGTGTAAGGCTGGGTAAGGAGAGCTCCTTTGCTGCCCAGGTAGACAAGGTCTGTTGAGCACTGCCTCACCCCGTCCAGGCAGGCTGTGTGGAGCCAAGTGCCACCCTTTTCCCAGCTGGAGTCACATCTAGGACCCAACTATATATTCTCATCTTAAAAAAATCAGCCTGACTGTTGAGGTGAGGACCCCAAGGATCACACAAGTGGTCCAAAACTTCTTGAGCCCATCTGGGAAGTTTATGTAAAAGAAAAATGGGAAATAGAGGTATAAGAATCCCTCTGCAACAGCAGTTCTCAAAGTTGGGTGCCTGAGCTGGCAACAGGGATGTCACAGGTGTCACCTGGGAACTCGTCAGAAATGCACATTCCTGGGCCTCACCCAGACCTCCTGAATTGAATGCTCTGAAGGTGGTGCCCAGCATCTGTACCCAAAGCCTTAAAACACAAACATTTGAGGAGCCCTGCTCTGCTGAATTACGATTAGTAGAACGGAACTGAAATTTTGTGTGAGTATGCTTACAGGTTGTGTGAGCTGGGAGAAATTATTTCACTTCTCTGAGCCTCTGCTCCATACCCTGACAAATAAGGAGTAGCCAGGTTATAGGAACTAAATCCAAAGACAGGTGTGAAGATTTAACCAGTGTTAACCACTGGGCGCACACATGCACGCTGCAAAGCAAATTGTAGCTTCCTTCTTCCTTCCCCTAATTCCAATTTTGAATATAACTTTACAAGTGATTAGCAGAATCAGAATTTGCAAAATCATCATTCAAGTTCTGGCTCTGTTCCTGCCTGGATAAGCTCAGCCCCTCTCTGCACTCTGGCTTGCACTTTGTTTAAAAAGGAAAGAGAAACTGAGACAGACAGACTGGATCTGTGGCCCCAAGGAATCCTGCCAGCCCCACCTCATCCCCTCCAGCTCACCGATCAGCAGCTGCACAATATTGGAGCCAGCATACTTCCTCACATCCTCGATCCAATGAGGCACTGACAGAAAGGTGCTCCTCTTGGTGATGTCGTAAGCGAGAATGGCCCCGTTGGCACTGCGGTAGTAGCTCTGAGTGATGGTGCGGAATCGCTCCTGGCCAGCTGTGTCCCAGATCTGCAGCTAAAGAAATAGGGAGTCTCCCATGAGCCTAGTGACATGGCCGAGCATAGGGGACCAAGAGGGCAATCCCACACACCCATGCAAAAAGCACTGGTTCCAACTGGCAAGCCACTAGCCCACACCTTGACTGAAATCACACAGAAGGTCTAGAAGGTAGACAGAGAGAGAGGCCTTCTGAGCCCTTAGAAAGCAACTCAGTGGCCCAACTTTGAGGACAGGAGGATGCAAAGCGAAGGTGGGCAGCCCCATCTCTGCCCTCTAGAGTCCCCAGGGAGAGGTGGTGATAGAACAAGGAATGTATTCTGTACTATAACAGGAAGTGTACTTGACCCAGGGTCCTCTGCATGCCCTCTCTCCCCTAAACACTGGGCTGAAGAACCAGAAGAGCTCTAGCAGCGCAGTCTGGTGAGCTGGCTCCAGGCATGCCATGACACTGGCTATATGGATGTCCAGTGCCTGCCTCTCTCTGGGATTATAAATGTACCACTGTACGTGCCATGTGTAAGGCTCCCCCAGAACTAGGGTTCTCTGTTTCTACCTCAGAAACACCCAGGAAGATGCTTACAACCTGGTGGTAAGGGGGCCTGGGCTGTGACAATGAGGGGGCAGAGGAAGCAGTGGGCAGAGCCCTCCCTTGGGGCCTTTACCATCAACTGACCCAGCTTGGCCAAAGGCTAAAAGCTTGGGGTCTTTTTCAGCCCATGTCTTCACTTAACAAACACCCATTAGAACCCGATACCCAGCCCTCCTGCACATTGCCATGGATGAGAGGTGCCCATGTGTGGCAGGACCTTCCCTGGCTTTCTGTAGAAGCAGCCATCTGGTAGGACAGACACAAGATAGAGCAAGGGAAAGACTGGGCCAAGGCAGACCTGGACTTACACTGTGCCCAGGCTAGAAGGTCTCCACTCTGGGCAGAGAGCACCAGCTCTAGGACTGGGAGAGACAGACCATGGACAGGCATCAGAACAGGCAGGTACCAGGGCTCTCAGGAGCTCAGGGATTGCCTTCTCTACTCCAGAAGTCACAGGTTCTCAGGGCTCTCTAAGGATTAGCACGAGTCTTTGGTCCACACAGAGCTGCAGGTCTATCCATCTTCCTTTGCCGGTGCAAGTACCGTCAGTGTCTCTACCTAGTTCTCAAGGTATTGGAGGCCCCTAGTCTGTCCACGGTGGGGACAGACCTCAGAGGCCTCAGACAGGTCCTGAGAGCAAGGGTAAGGACCCTCATATTTTGGCCCCACCACGAAAACTCTGAAAGTTAGCAACCTCTGGGTCACATGCCAAATAAAATCCTCCAGTCCTGAGACTTATTTACTCCTCAGCTGTAAGCGGCTCCAAGGAAACCAGGCTCCATACTCCATAGCTTATGCTGTCTGCGAGCTCACGCACGGGGTGAAGCAAAAGGTGTGAACTCTGGCACTACACAAACCTGGCATCCAAATGACCAAGAACTCATCTCCACACCCCAGAGGAGAGCATATAACACTAAGGCCAGAGGCCAAACAAACATGGAAAAAAGCAACTTGGAGGAAAAGGAAACTATACAAAGGCAAAAACCTCAAAAACAATCATCAATAGTTTCGGAGATAGGAAAGATCTATGAAACAATAATAGAACACCTTTTTTAAGTAGAGGAAGCATTCAGAAATAAAAAAGAGCTTTTGAAAGTTAACTATGTAACAAATGAAAAATACAACATAAGGGATGGGAGATAAACAATGAAGAAATCCCTCCATAGTAAAGAAAAAATACAAAGAAATGGAAGAGAAAAAAGAAAATTGTAGAACCAGCCTAGGAGGTACAATATGAAATATTAAGAGGTTCCGGGGCGGGGGGAGTAAAATCAAAGAAATACTTCAAGAAAATCCTCCAGAACTGACTGAAAGGGTCCACTAAGCACACACACAACGAAGAAAACAGACCCACACAAAACACATGACTGAGCGAATTCCAGAACAATGGGGAAGCAGATCCTAAAACTTCCAGAGAGAAAAAAAAGAAAAAGAAAAACCAAGTTTCAAGGTTTCACACAAAAGAGCCACATGGTATTAGATATTCAATCAAACAATGCCTAAAATTATGAGGGAAAATTATTTCCAATCTAGAATTCTCTACTCAATCAACTATCAGTCAAGTATGATGGTTTAATAAAGGCATTTTCAGGTATGTAACAGTCAAAAAATTTACCTTCCTGCCACCCTTTTTCAGGAAACTACTGAAGGTTCCTCTACCTAAAGAAACCAACCAAAATTAAGAAAATGTAGGCTTCAGAAAACAGAGAATTTGATAAAATAAGAAGCAAAGGGAATCCCCAAGATGGTAGTAAAGGGAGATCCCAAGACAACAGCCAAGCAGGAAGCCTGGATGTTAGCCCATCCAGAGCAGGCCCCAGAGCTCCAGGGCAACTTCCAGCTTTGGCACGGTAATCAATAGACAAGCCTTCCCTCCATAACAACCATTAAACTGGGAAAAAAGGGGAGGCTGCCATTTTTAGGATGTAAACAGTAAGTGGCACAAAACTGTAACCCTGAAAGAAGCAAAACTTATGAAATGCATTTCATGATTACCAAAACTCTCTACCTGGGGCTCTTTCCTAACCACAGGACAGAGGGATAGAATCCAAGCAGAGCATGGTGGTCCCAGGGAGGCAAAGGAAAGCATCTCCAGGTGTGATAGATGGAGCAGTGCAGGGGATGTGAAACCCCAAAAGCCTATGTGGGGGAATCCCCAGTGAATCCTCACCTGAGGATGCCATGCACACGATCAGACTACCAGGATCTTACCAGAGAGTGGCTCCAACAGGGTTGAGAATAGACCAGACATAGAAATCGAGGTTGAACAGTGCTAGGGGATGCTGAAGTTCCCACCCAGCCACATCAAGGTGCCTCCTTAGCACCTTGTTAATGACCCAGGTATTAAGCTGAGGCGGTATACTATGAGTGAGGACCATGGCTAGAGGAAGGCCTCCATAAACCTGCCCCAACAAAGCCTAAAACCAAGAACCAACATAAGTCTCAGGTGTGGAGGCTGAGTTCTGTCTGGTTAGAGAGGCAAAAGAAATGTCCTCAAACACTAATGAAACATAAAAACGAACATACACAGGTCCAAAGTAATCAACCAGTAATTGAACTGACTACTAAGACATGAATCAGCACTCTTCAAAAGAAGATAACAGAATATAGGGTCTCTATAAGGTATCAACCACTATTTCTAATATGCAATCAAAAATTGCTAAACAGGAAAATTTAACCCACAGATAAAGAAAAAAAGCAATCAATAAAAAAATATGCCAAAGTGGAAAGTCCAAGGTCCAAGATGGCTGAGTGGGTGAAACTGCAGTCACCTACTCCCATGACCACATCAAAATCACAACTAAATTATAGAACAATTAACCTGGCTAATCATCTGAAGAGTAGCTGAACAGAAGTCCAATAACTAAGGATATAAATAAGAAGGTATGTTGAGATTGGTAGGAGGGGTGGAGGTGGGAAATGGGCTGGACCTGTACTCACATGCTGTGGTTGAGAATCCTGAGGGACGTCTCAGTGGCAGGGGTCCCCCATGACAACCGAGGGGTCTCAGCCCCATGCAGGGCTCCCCAGCCAGTGTCCTTAGAAGAGGAAGGCCACATAACATCTGGCTGTGACAATCAGTGGGGATTCTGTCCACCCAGGGAAACAGAAGGCCGCTGAACAGACAGATTACTACTAATTAAATCTAATCAGTAACAAAAAAAACTCCCAACAAACAAAAGTCCTGGACCAGATGGCTTTAAGGGTGAATTTTACCAAACATTCAAAGAAGAATTAACATCCACCCTTTTTAAACTATTACCAAAAATTCAAGAAGAGGGAAGTCTCCCAAACTAACTTTATGAGGTCAGTATTATCCTGATTCTAAAACCAGATAAAGATATTACTAAGAAAGAAAATTGTAGGTTGGTATCCATGATGAACATGGATGCAATAATCCTCAACAAAATATTAGCAAACTGAATTCAGCAATGTATTTAAAAAGACCATACACCATGATCAAGTGAGATTTATTCAAGGTTGGTTCAATATTCACAGATCAATTAACACGATACACCACATATACAAAATGGAGGGTAAAAATCATGTGGTCATATCAATAGATGCAGAAAAGCATTTGACAAAATCTAGCACCATTTATGATAAAGACTCAGCAAAGTGGAAATAGAGGGAACATACTTCAGCATAATAAAGGCCATATATGGCAAACCCATAGCTAACATCATACTCAACAGTGAAAGCTGAAAACTTTTTCATTAAGATCAGGAACAAAATAGGGATATCCACTTTCACCACTTTTATTCAAAATAGCATGAGAAGGCATACCACAGCAATCAGACAAGAAGAAAAAATAAAAAGCATTCAAATTGGAAAGGAAGAAGTAAAACTGTCATTATTTACAGATGACATGATACACTATATAGAGAGCCGTAAAGACTCCACCAAAAAACTACTACAACTGATAAATGAATTCAGTAAAGTAGCAGAATACAAAATTAATATTCAGAAATTGACTGCATTTTTATATACCAATAATGAACTATTAGAAAGGGAAACTAAGAAAACAATTCCATTTATAATTGCATCAAAAAATAAATAAAATACCTAGGAATAAATTTAGCCAAGGAGGTAAAAGACCTATGTTGGGAAAATTAGAATACTCTGAAGAAAAAAAACTAAAAAAGATACAAATAAATAGAAGCATATACCATGCTCATGCATAGGAAGAATTAACATCATTGAAATGTCCACACTACCTAAAGCAATGTGTTGAATCTTCAACACAATCCCTATCAAAATACCAATGGTGTTTTCTACAGAACTAGAACAAATAATCCAAAAATTTATATGAAACTGCAAAAGGCCCCTAGTAGCCATGGCAATCTTGAGAAAGAAGAATAAAGTTGAAGTTATCATGCTACCTGATATCAAATTATACTACAAGGCTACAGTAATCAAAACAGCATTGGTACTGGCATAAAAACAAGCACATAGATCAATGGAACAGAACAGAGAGCCCAGAAATAATCCCACACCTATATGGTCAGTTACTACATGACAAAAAAAGCAAGATTATACATGAAATAAAGAAAGTCTATTCAATAAATGGTGTTAGGAAAATTGGACAGATACATGCAAAAAAATGAAACTAGATCACTTTCCAACACCATATACAAGAATAAACTCAAAATGGATTAAATGTAAGACTCGAAACCATAAAAATCCTAGATGAAAACACTTCTCTCAGCAACATTTTTTCTGATATGTCTCCTTGGGCAAGGAAACAAAAGAAAAAATAACCAAATGGGACTATATCAAACACTAAAAAGTATCTGCACAGCAAAGGAAAACATCAACAAAACAAAAAGATAATCTACTCAGGGGGAGACCATATTCACCAATGATACATCCGACAAGGGATTAATATCTAAAATTTATCAAATATTCATACAACTCAACACCAAAAAAGAAAGAGCAACCAATCCAAATTAAAAATAAGCAGAGAGAGGTGAGAGCCTCGCCACTCCTCCGGCCAACCACAGCTCCTCTGACCACGGTTCCTCCGATGTTACACGGAGCCCTCTTTTACTGTGACTTCCTTCAGCTGCATCAACAGTCCTGGGCATCTTCCTCCTCCCGGGCCGTGGGCAGGCACCTTGTGCCTCAGAGCCAGAGCGCCTGCTATACACCCAGCATCCATGGGGGCTCCAAGGACTGTGGTGTGTTGGTGTCCTCTGTCTACCTGGTGTCCTCATCCTCCCCTGGGGGCTACGATAACGGTTATGTGGGCACCCTAGCAGGGTCCCACCGGCTTCTGTTGGGCAATGAGATGGTAGCCACGCAGAACTTTGAGACTACGGGGCCTCCTACCTGGAGAAGGTGCATGCTCTGGAGGAGGCCAACGAGTGACCTGGAGGTGAAGATCTATGTCTGGTACCAAAAGCAGGGGCCCAAGGTGCTGGTGACTATAGCCACTACTACCAGACCACTGATGAGCTGTGAGACAAGATTCTTGGTGTCACCACTGAGAACTCCAAGATTGACAATGCTACAGATGACTTCCAACCAAGTTCAAGACAGAGCAGGCCCTACGCATGAACATGGAGGCTGACATCAATGGCCTGCGCAAGGAGCTAGAGGAGTTGACCCTGGCCAGAGCTGATCTGAAGATGCAGACTGAAGGTTTGAAGGAAGAGCTGGCCCACCTGAAAAACCATGAGGAGGAAATCAGTGCCCTGAGGGGCCAAGTGGGTGGCCAGGTCAATGTGGAGATGGATTCCACTCTGGCATTGACATAGCCAAGATCCTCAGTGACCTGAGAAGCCCGGTTATGGTTGAGAAGAACCTAAGAACTGGAAGGATGCTGAAGCCTGGTTCATCAGCCAGACTGAGGAGCTGAACCCGGAGGTCACTGGCCACATGGAGCAGCTGCCAATTAGCTAATTAGTAAGATGGCCCTGGCCAGGTAGCTCAGTTGGTTAGAGTGTTGTCTGGATACACCAAGGTTGCAGTTTGATCTCTGGTCAGGGCACACACAAGAAGCAACCCAAGAATGCATAAATAAGTGGAACAACAAGTCAATGTTTCTCTCTCTCTTTCTCTCTCTCCCTCAAAAAAAACACACAACCAATTAGCAAGACACAGGTCACCAACCTGCTGCGCACCCTCCAGGGCCTGGAGATAAAGCTGCAGTCTCAGCTCAGCATGAAAGGCACCCTAGAAGGCATGCTGGCTGAAACACAGGCTTGCTTTGGAGCCCAGCTGGCACAAATCCAGGCCCTGATTAGCAAGCAATATCGAAGTGCAGCTGAGTGACATTTGTGCTGACACTAAGTATCAGAACCTGGAATAACATCAGCTCATGACATTAAGACATGGCTGGAGTAGGAGATCACCACCTCCACAGCCTGTTTAAGGGCCAGGATTCCTATTACAACAACCTACCCATCACTAAGAATGCCTGAATCCAGCAGCCTCCTGGGCTTCCTGCTTCCAGCAGAGGGATGCTCCTGGGTAGGCACATAGGAAGGGAGGGAGCCTTACCTCTGGCTCTTCCTCTGACCTGTCAATAAAATGATATGGCCCAAGGGATGAAAAAAAGAAAGAAAGCAGAGAACCTGAATAGACACTTCTCCAAAGAGAATGTACAGATGGCCAATAGACATATGAAAAGATGCTCAACCTCACTAATCATCAGAGAAATGAAAATTAAAACCACAATGAGATATCACCTCACACTTGTCAGAAAGGCTATCAGCAATAAGTCAACAAACAAGTGCTAGTAAGGATGTGTAGAAAAGATACACTCTTGGTGGGAATGCAGATAGGTGCAGCCACTGTGGAAAGCAATATGGAGTTACCTCAAAAAATTAAAAATGGAACTACCTTATGACCCAGTGATTCCACTTCTGGGTATATACCTGAAGAAACGCAAAACACTAATTCTAAAAGAATATATGCACCCATGTTCACTGCAGCGTTACTTACAATAGCCAATATATGGAAGCAACCCAAGTGTCCATCAATAGACGAGTGGATAAAGATGTGATACACAGATACAATGGAATATTACTCCACCATAGAAAAGGAAGGAAATTTTACCATTTGTGACAGCATGACAGACCTAGAGGGTATGACGCTAAGTGAAATAAGTCAGAGAAAAACAAATATGTATGATTTCACTTATATGTGGACTCTAAAGAACAAAATAAAACAGAAACAGACTCATAGATACAGAGAACAGAGTGATGGTTGCCAAATGGGAGAGGGGTTGGGTGGCTCAATGAGAAAGGTAAAGGGATTAAAAAGTACAAACTGGTAGTTACAAAGTAGTCATAGGGAATGTGAAGTTCAGCATAGGGAATATAGTCAATAATATTTTAATAACTATGTATGGTGCCAGGTGAGTAACTTGAATTATCGATGGGAACACTGAAATATATGATTGTCTAACCACTACACGGCACACATGAAACTAATATAAAATAATACCGCTTGTCAACCCTAATTGAAAACAAAATTTAAATACCAATTTAAAAATATGCCCCACCAGAGTGACTCAGTTGGTATGAGTGTCATCCTGTGCACTGAAAGGTTGGCGGTTTGATTCTCAGTAGGAGCACATACCTGGGTTGCGGGTTCAGTCCCTCGTCGGGGCACACATGGAAGGCAACCAATCAATATTTCTCTTACATCGATGTTCCTCTCTCACTCCTTCTCTCTCTCCCTTCTTCCTTACCTCTCTCTAAGCATGTCCTCAGGGGAGGATTAAAATATAAAATTTTAAAACGATGCCAGAGACATAGAAGCATGGAACAGACTAAGGAACCTCAGGGGGAAGGCGCAGGTTGCGAGGGAGATTAACCAAAGAACTTATATGCATATATGCATAACCCATGGACAGAGATGATAGTGTGATGAAGGCCTGGGGGGAGGAGATGCTGGGGGGAAGGGGTCAATGGGGAAAAAAGGGGGAAATCTGTAATATCTTCAACAATAAAGAAATTTTTAAAAATGAAAAGACAATTTAAAAATATGATGCCAAAATGGCCCATATATAGATTTAATAGACAAATACTTTAAAATAGTTATTTTAAATATGATCAGAAAATCGAAGGAAGATATGGTCAAAGAATTAGAGCAAATATGATCACAATGAGTAAATAGGGAATTTCAGCAGAAAAATGGAAATTATTTTTAAAGACATTTAAAAGAGACTTGAGGTTCTATTGTACTTAAAAGTACAATAAGTGAAGTGGAATATTTATTCAATGATGTTAAAAGAAGCATGAAAATGCCAAAAAAAAAAAAAGGAGGAAGAAAGAATTATGAATTTGAAGAAAAATCAATAGAAATATTCAATCTGGAAAATAAAGAGGAAAAATAAAAATTGGGGAAAAAATAAACAGGGATCTGTGGGACAATATCAAACAGTCTCATACTCACATAATTGCAGTCCCAGAAGTAGACAATATTGAGAATGTAGAACTAATGACTGAAATTTTCAAGTTTGATGAAAATACTAAATTAATTATCCAAAAAGGCTCAGCAAACCCCAGCAGAAGAAATACAAAATATATCATCAGAGACTATAGCCAAACTGATGAAAACCAAAGGTACAAAAGAAATTTTTAAACCAGTTGGGAGGAATAAAAAGATATAAAGGAACAACAAAAATGACAAGTGACTTCCTATTGGAAATAATGAACACCAGAAGACAATGCTGAAAAGTGTTGAAAAGAAAAAAAAGGAACCTAAAGAAAAAACTCTCAATACCAGTCTATCCAGGAAAAAAAAAAAAAAAAATCTCTCAAAAATGAGGGTAAAATAAGATATTTTCAGATAAATGAAAGTGAAGAGAATCTTCCTGAAGACCTGTGTCTGTTTGGCTTTCTCCATGTGTCCAACACCCAGCATAGTGCCTGGCATGTAGAAGGTGCTCCATAAATATACACTGAATAGATGAGTACTATTTCTTTTTTTTAAAGGATGTTTTTATCAGGTTTGTTTTTTTTAAATATATCTTTATTGATTTCAGAGAGGGAGAGGGAGAGAGATAGAAACATCAATGATGAGAGAAACATCATTGATCTGCTGCCTCCTGCACGACCCCCTTGCCGGGGATCAAGCCCGCAACCCGGGCATGTGCCCTGACCGGGAATTGAACCCCGATTGCCTGGATCCTAGGTCGACGCTCAACCGCTGAGCCACGCCCGGCCAGGCGATGAGCACTATTTCTGCCTTTATGAGACTGTTACCTGCCCTGCCTGCTCTTCATCTAATAGCTGGACTCTGGGCCCTAGTTTAGGAAAGCTAACCGTTGGGTAATTTGCATCCTGATGAGACTCTGAGAGTATTTCACTACCCCGACCACATAAACAGCCTTAAAATACTAAGAACATCTGCCAAGTTGAAACCACCACCCTACTCTGCCTACTTCACCAGCCACCCCATCCCCTGGAAGTTCTCTCCTGTACTCGCACTTGACAAACAGGGACTTTGTACCGTGCATTGTACCTGAGCCCTCACTTAACTGTCTCACCTCCCACCTGGCACACCTCCTGCTTCTCTCACCTTTCCTGTGCCAGGCTTTCTCTTCAGGGGAAATTCCCTTGGCTGCTGATATCTAGAGTGAAGTCCAGAAGAATCTGCTGGGCACAAAGGGTAAGAGTGAAGCCCAGTTAGGATGGAAATGGCTCCCAGAGGGTGTCAGTTCAGAAGACAGGAGCTACCTGCCTCCCACTCAGCAGGGGAGTTTCAAGTGGGTAGGGTGGGGTGGGGTGGGGGGGTTTCAAGACAGCAAGAGTCCTTGTTTCCTCCCTTCTTTTGCCTTGGTGACAAGCGGGCTCCAGTCCACCAACTGCTGCCTCAGTCAAGGAAGCACAGTCTCCATAAGGTTTATTTTCTCTTCTAACTTCCACACCTAACAACTCCCAGTGTACACTGTCCCTCTAGTCCCCATACCCATGATGGGGTATTATCATTCTTGTCAATACCTCCTTTTTCTAGGATAGACTCTATTCATCTTGACCTTTTGGTGAACTCCTACCAAACCTTCAGGACCCCCGTTCAAAAGTCACCTGGTCAGTAGAGCTCTCCCTGACACACAGGCCTGGGACCCAACCCTAGCAGAATTCATTCTTTCCTTTATGCTCCCATAGCCCTTAATTCTTGCCTCTATAGCAGCCCACACCATAGAATATGTTATCCATTTAAGTCAAATGTTCCAAACTAAGGTGTCTTTGGGGGCCAGACAGGGAACATAAAATGCAGCAAGATGACAGAAAAGGATATCCTTCCTAAAGCAAATGTAATAAAAGACAAACCAGCAAATTGCCATTGTGTAGGCCAAACAAAACAGTTTACATAGTGGAAATTGTCCTAGTGTTGTCTGTACAGGGTCTCCCGGTCTGTAAGTCTGTCTCTCACCATTGAGAACATGCTCTTAAGGGGAGAGACCCCATCTTAACCCTCTGTGCCACCAGTAACCTGGCACACTGCAGGTACTAAACAAGGAAGGAATCCTTCTGAAGGCAGGTCCTGGTAGTCAGACCAGTGAGAGGGAGATCAGAGGAGCAGCAAGGCTCAAACTACTTTCCAGGGACTCTTGGTTGCTGTTCCTAATGGAATAAGTGTGTATGTGCCCAGGTGGGAAATCAATGCTGCTTATTAGGTCAAAAGCACACGTGATTGGCCCAGTGGTGGATTCCAACCTCATGAGCATCGTGGTGGAGACCGGTAACAGGACTGGGATGTTGTGGTGCCCAAGGGGCCCCGACTTGGGGCGGGAAGCAAGATGGGAGGCTGTAGACTCATTGTGGTGCTGGAAGGGGCCAGTCTGGAGACAGTCAAGGTAGGGAAGACTAATGAGCTGCTAAACTACGACAACCACAAGTCATGTTGTAGAATGGACAGAACCCTGGGGAAGTGAGGTAAGACATAGCTCACTAGAGTTTACTGATGCTGATGGACAGTCCCCTGAACCGAGCTGGCTTGCTGCAGGTTTATATCCATACACAGAAGAATGTGCTGATTGAAGTGAACCCCTGGACTCGAATTCCCAGAAACTTTGACCACTTTTGTGGTCTCACGGTTCAGCTTTTACACAAATGCAGTGTTCCAGCAGCTGATGGCCCCCAGAAGCTCTTGAAGGTAATTAAGAATCCAGTGTCAGATCACTTCCCAGTTGGATGCATGAAAACTGGTACTTCTTTTTCCATCCCAGTTGCTAGTGACGTGCAAGAGTTGGTGCCCAGCAGTGACCCTACTGTTTCTATGGTGGGGGCCTTTGCCCATGGCAAGCTCAATGTGGAGTATACAGAGAAAATATTGTCCATCAGCATCTAGCCCCTTTCTGCTGCCCTCACCTGCACCAAACTTACCACAGCCTTTGAAGAAGTATGAAGGGTCATTTGACAGTAGGACCTTGCTCTGAAACACAGAGACTGTTCACACTGCATCCCTTGACTCTTCCAACCCACTGCTGGAAGATGACCTTCCTGCACCAAGACTGTGGGATTAGTGGAAGCCGAGGCTATACATTTGCTATTTGTTTCTCTTATAAACACTGTTCTGGGGGCGGAGGGGAGCACACGTGATTAAGTTCCCAAAAACTGTGTCCAGCACTGTCCCACGGAATGGAACCAGAAGAGGATTTTATCTTAATAGTCTTTCTCCCGCCTGACAAAGCAGGCAGAGGGCAGTTCCTTGCTTCTTTATAGCAGAAAAAGACCTTGGAAAAATTAGTTCTCAGAACAAAACTCAAAAAACTGGTCAGATTGACCCAAATACAAGTTCCTGAGCTATTTTTCATGGTATCTTGGGATGTAGTGAGTCAAATCAGGAGGTGGAGTTTGCGGGCCATTCCTCCAGCCAACACTGCTGTCACTAACCTGCCTCTGTTCTCCAAGGGAAGGGAAGAGCAGAGCTTGGCCCAGGCTCACAAACAAGCCACAGCCTGAGCCATGGGTGCACCGTTACGAGGACAGTAGACACTGCAAAACTTCCTACGGTGTGTTAGTGGGATAAAGACACTCAGGTAGCTGGACACAGACCAAGTGAGGAAGAGAAAGGTGAGAACGCTGAGCTAGAAATACAGGGAGGGGCAAACAATGTGAACCTAACACAGCCGGTATTAGAGGGGCAAGCTGCTTCTCTGCAGTGGGCAGCAAGGCTGCGATGAACTCCTTTGAGCATAAATTCCTCAAGCCCCCTAAACATGAGAGATTATTTTCTTTGTCCTATGTCACAATGCAGCTCTCCTTGGTTGGTCCATCTGCGGTTTGAATGAGAGATCGGGAATCCTGACCTACTACTCCACCAGCCAAGTGATCAAGGATGGTCACAGTAGCTGGAGTCTGTTTCCTTACCAGTAACTTGGGAACAGCAGTGACCAGCTCCATTTTGCAGGGCCAGTAGGATCACAGGGTAAAGGTGGGGTTCTAACATGCTTTGAGAATCTTCAGGCTCTAACACTATTAGTGCTTCACATCTATTGGTCCATTTCATTCTTGAAATAGCCCTAAAAGATAAGTCTAATTACTTCTTAGATGAGAGGTCACAGGGTTATAAGAAAGTAGTATCAGAAGAGTTCCGTCTCCCCAATAAATTTAATTTAAAACAAGAAGAGTTCTGTGTGACCCCATACCCGATACTGTGTGAACAGCACCCCAACAAATCATGTCTATTGTTTTTGTTCCCAGAAATTTAACTGATGACTTATACCTCCTGCAGGAATTGGTCAAAACCTTTCCTGAATAGTCTTGGTGGGGAAAAGACACAAGGTGGGAAAGAACCCTCACCTCTGGCCAACGAGTCTTGCCTTGGTCACTCACAAAGGGCCACCAGCTAACCAGGGACCCCTTCTTTGCTCTCACAGGGAAGCTGAGAACATCACCAACCACCCAAGCCCTTCCTCTTCCTTGCCACCATCCAAACCATACTCACAGGCCCCTTTGAACACTACAGGAAAACATGGAGTGACTAAACCAAGGCAGGATACCAAAAGCCTTTCCATTTAATTCAGTCCAGTCAGGCACGGAGGAGTCAGCAACAAACAGGGTAGACAGCAAACTCCTCATGGCAACAATGTATGCTAAGAGCAAGTAACGAGAACATTCCTACAGACACAACTACAAATTCTGATTTCTTTGGTAAATGGTCTTGTGGAGCCCTCAGAGCCTCTGCAGTAATTCCCTGAAACCCAACTTGCTTCTTTTTTCTAACACTCCTCATAAGCAAGGACCTGGCCTACAGGGGGCTTGGATGCCAGATGTCCCAAAGTGAACTCTGCCTTCCCTCAAACTGTCCCTCTGATGCCCTGCTACTTGAATTAATGGAGAGTGGGCCAAGATGGAGGTTCATTCAGACTTGATCTCTTGGCTGCCCCATAGTCACTGCTGACTATGACTCCAGTTCATGTCAACCCTCAGGAAAAAACAGTGGGTCTCCCAGGCAAATCCTACCAGTGTGCTCCCTTAGGACAGTTGACACACCTTCAAGCATGATCAGAAGGCTGGTCCTGACCCCATCCATAGTCTCACTAACCCCACATTCCAACTACACTTGAAGTGGACAAACACACATACTTCCTCTTTCACACCTCCATGGTTTGTACATACATGACCTTGGTAGCAAAGTTCCTTCTGTTGGTCCCCATTGGGAAACTCTCACTTACCTTGCAGGGCCCAGCTCAAACCTCATTACCTCTATAACCTTGGGAAAAGCATACTGCTGCCTCCTCTGTGCCCCTGCAGCACTCAACACACATCCCTATGACAACCACAGGATCCTGCTTTGAGGGAACAGTACTAATTTTAAAAATTCAGTCCTGCTGTCACCACAATAAACACATATGTACTTTTTAGGCCATGTGTTCCAATTCTTGGGTCAGAAATTGCAGTTACTGCCCGGTGGCTTGGCTCAGTGGTTGAGCGTTGGCCTATAAACCAGAAGGTCATGGTTCAATTCCCCATCAGGGCACATGCCCAGGTTGCGGGCTCGATCCCCAGTAGGGGGCATGCAGGAGGCAGCCGATCAATGACTGTCTCATCATTGATGTTTATATATCTCTCTCCCTCTTCCTTCTTCTCTCTGAAATCAATAAAAACATATTTTAGAAAAAGAAAAAAAAGATGCCCAGCCAGCGTGGCTCAATGGTTGAGCATCAACCTATGATCTAGGAGACCATGGTTCGATTCCCAGTCAGAGCAAGTGTCCAGGTTGGGAGCTCGATCCCCAGTGGGGGGCATTAAGGAGGCAGCCGATCAACGACTCTCATCATTGATGTTTCTATCTCTCTCTCCCCTTCTCCCTTCCTCTCTGTGAAACCAATAAAGACATTTTTTTTAAAAAAAAAAGGAAGAGATTAGTCACTACAGCAACAGCATTAATATCATCCCATGCTAGCTATTGGTTTACACATCTGTTCCCCCAACATGATATTAGTTCCTAAAGAAGAGGGACTGTCTCTTAGTTACCTTTTTTCTCATCAGTGCTTATAATAATACCTGGGAAAGAACAGATACTTACAGAATGGATGAATAAACCATGAACTCTGCCATATAAAGATCTACCTAACATGTAGTTTATGTATCAGGGTGTCAGATGGTACCTTCTAGCTAACAACTATAATTAAACTCAACAGAGCACCTTCTAAGTTTCAGGCATTTTTCCCTTCTAATTCTCATTTCAGGGGAGAATCCAACATGGTGGCAGAGTAGGTGCAACCTACACTCAACTCCTTCCAGGACCAAACTGGAATTACAAATAAATTATAGGACAATCATCCTGAATAACCAACTGAAGATTAACTGAAGAGAAGTCTTATAACCAAGAATTTACATAAGAAGCCACATTGAGACTGCCCCAAACAGGTTGCCCAGGACCAGTCACAGGCAGCATCTGACACTGGCCAGCACTAGAGTCCCTCCCCAAGAGACCCAGAACCAACACACCCAGTGGCATCTTCAGACAATATCAGAGCAGGATCCAATAAGCTTCACAGGCAGGATATCCAAATAGAGATCTCAGCAGGCACCAAACCCTGCTGAGGCGAATTCTGTTTCATGTGGTCAGCACCTGCACAGCAGCTCGCATGCCATAGTCGAGGTTGAGTCTCACAGTCAGCCATTCTGAGGGTCAATCCCAAGCGCAAATAGGCCAGTAGCAATCAAGACTCAATTACATCAGAAGGGCCCACATAACCCACACAAGAAACATTCCTGGAGCTCCCAGCTCAAATGATGAATGAGACTGCACCACAGGACCCCACAGGACACCTACTACATAAGGCCACCCCACGAAGACTGGGAGTCATGGATTTCTCTAATACAACAAACACAGAGAGGCAGCCCAAATGGGACGACAAAGAAACAGGCCCCAAATAAAAGAATAGGAGAAATTACCAGAAAAAGAGCTAAATGAAATGGAGACAAGTAATTCATCAGATATAGAGTTCAAAGTAATGGTTATAAGGATGCTCAACAGCATGAAAAAGGACATAGAAACCATAAAAAAAGACCGGTCGGAAATGAAGAATACAATAACTTAAATGAAGAATACACTGGAAGGAAAAAACTGTAGGTTAGATGAAGCAGAAGATCAAATCAGTGATTTGGAAGACAAGGTAGAAAAAACACTCAGAGCAGCAAAAAGAAAAAAAAAAATTTTAAAAATAAGGATACTTTTAAGGGACCTTTGGGACATGAAGGGTAACAACATCTACCCCATAGGGGTACCAGAAGGAGAAGAGAGAGAGCAAGAGATTGAGAAACTATTTGAAGAAGTAATGACTGAAAATTGCCCTAACCTGGCAAAGGAAAGAGGCATACAAGTCCAGGAAGCATAGTGGGTCCCAAACAAGGTGAAGCCAAAGAGGCCCATACCAAGACACATCATTCTTAAAATTGCAAAGGTTAAAAACAAAAAGAAAATCCTAAAAGCCACAAGAGAAAGACAGTTACCTATAAGGGAGCTCCCCTAAGACTATCAGCTGATTTTGCAACAGAAATATTTCAAGCCAGAAGAGATTGGCAGGAAATATTCAAAGTGATGAAGAGCAAGGACCTACAACCAAGACTACTTTACCCAGCAAGGCTATCATTTAAAATTGAAGATGGCCCAGCCGGGTGTGGCCCAGCGGTGGAGTGTCCACCTAGGATCCAGGCGATCGGGGTTCAATTCCTGGTCAGGGCACATGCCTGGGTTTCAGGCTCGATCCCCAGTAGGGGGCGTGCAGGAGGCAGCCGATCAATGACTCTCTCATCATTGATGTTTCTATCTCTCTCTCTCCCTCTCCTTTCCTCTCTCTGAAATCAATGAAGATATATTAAATAAATAAATAAATAAATAAATAGAAGATGAAATAAAGAGCTTCCCAGACAACCAAACCAGAAATGTTAAAGGGACTGCTTTAATATGAAGAAGAAAAAAACAAAACAGAACAGAGGAACACAGCTAAAAAGCTAAACTTAAAATGGCAATAAATACATACCTATCAATAATCACTTCAAATGTAAATGGTTTATATGCTCCAATCAAAAGACATAGGGTAGCTGAATGGAGAAGAAAACAAACCCCATATATATGCTGCCCACAAGAGACCCACCTCAGCATGAAAGATACACAAAGGCTAAAAGTAAAAGGATGAAAAAGACATTTCATGCTAATAGAAAGGAAAAAAAACCTTGGGTAGCAATACTTATGTCTGACAAAATAAACTTTAAAACAAAGGCTATAACAGGAAACAAAAAAAGACTCTACATTATGTTAAAGGGGGGAATCCAACAATATGATATAACCTGTATAAACACTTATGCACCCAACAAAAGAGCACCTGAATATGTAAAGCAAGCCTTCATGAACATAAAGGAGAGATTGACAATAATACAGTCGTAGTAGGGGATTTTAATGCCCCATTGACATCAATAAATAGATCATCCAGATAGAAAATCAGTGAGAAGATGGTGGCCTTAAATGACATACTAGGATCAGACAAATTTAATAGATACTCCTAATCAAAATGTAAAACAAGCCCTTGTCAGTGTGGCTCAGTGGTTAGAGCATCAGCCTGCACACCGAAGGGTCGAAGGTTCAATTCCTGGTCAAGGGCACGTACCTAGGTTGCAGGTTTGATCCCCATGCCATGCAGGAGGCAACCTATTGATGTCTCTCTCACACTGATCTCTCTCTCTGTCCTTCTCCCCTATCCTTCCTCCCTTCCACTCTCTCTAAAAATCAGTAGAAAAATATCCCAGGGTGAGGATTAACAAAAAAATGTAAAATGCAAGTGATATATGATGGCCTATATATTAAACTGGTTCCAAACTTTTTCATACATACATGTGTGTATGTGTGTGTGTGTGTTGGTAGTGGTAGAGAGCATAATACAGCAACGAGGGAAAAGCACCAGACTAGGAGCTGGAAGCCTAGGTTCTATTTCAGACTTGTCACACACAGACCTTCATTTCCCCCTCAGTAAAATGGGGGGTCTCTCTCAGACGGCCACTGTGAGGATCAAGGGGAACAATGTATGAGAACAATGGTGTAAACAGAAGATTCAGTACATGTGGGAGGGAAAGCTGCCCTATTACTACTCAACTGTATGATTTCCTTATTCCTAAAGCATTGAAAGAAAACCATTTAGCACCAGGCCTCAACAAGGGCCTACCACAGGCCTAGTACTACACAAAGACCAATGGAATATAAAGAAAACCTGAAAGTGTTTAAAGACCAAAGAGATGAAAGTGAGGAAGAGACTGACATGTCAACATCTTGAGCTGTGATGTGGACCTGGCAAGGTGCTAAAGGCCTTCTGTGACTTGTGGAATCTCTGCCCACATACATCTCAGGGGCCAGGCCCTTGCCTTTTCTTACACAGAAAACCCTACATGGGTAAGTAAGACAAGGATTCTTTATTATTTTTTTTTTTAAATATATCTTTATTGATTTCAGAGAGAGGAAGGGAGAGGGAGAGATAGAAAAATGATGAGAGAGTTGTCATTGATCGGCTGCCTCCTGCACACCTCGAACTGGGGATCGAGCCCGCAACCTGAGAACGTGCCCTGACCGGGAATCGAACCACGATTTCCTGGATCCTATGTTGACGCTCAACGGCTGAGCCATGCCTGGCCGGGCAAGACAAGGATTCTTTTCTTCATTTCACTGATAGAGTAAGAGATCAGTGAAGTAACTTGCACAAGGCTGGTTGGGCAGCCCCACACTTCCTGTCTTCCCAGCCACTATATCTCTCAGGTGATTTCCACACCAACATCGGTTCCCAGCTACTGATGACCCGCTATACATTAGGTCCTTAAAGTTAGGGGGTTTGCAGGTGAAGCAGATTAAAAGCAGTGACGTCAGGTGCCCAAGGGCCTATGTGGCAAAGCAAAAATTTTAACCTGATGCCATTGGGCTCTAACACTGGCCCCCTTTCCACTGCCTTTCCCCTTCACATGGTGCCTCAGGACTTTGGGAAAACTTGAGAGGCAAGGCTTATTTTGCAATGAGGATGGTTGTCACTGATATCAAGAACAGATTTCTTGGGGGCAGCAGCGGCATAGAGGGGGTCAATGGGGGGGAAGGTGGAACATCTGTAATACTTTCAACAATAAAGATAAATTTTAAAAAAATATATTTCTTCAGACAACCAACATGACCTAGAACTTCTCTCTTACCTAACAGTCCCTTTGCTATCTCTGATCAAAACTGAAAAGTCAAACCAATTTTATCTAAATAGGAAGAGCACATTAGCAAAACCAGAACCTTGATTGGAAGGACTATGGATGCAAACTTTAAATAGAGGCTGGTTCTTTTTACCCCACCCCTACCCCCCCTTTTGGAAGCACCACAAAAACGACGATTGTAGGGCCAAGGGAAGCTTTATCCTGAAATCTGGAGGCCCAGGCCCAAGGGTGTAGACTTTACCTCTGTGAATGAGAGATCCAGCAGCATCCCCCAAAAGGGGAGAGTGAACCTGATGGACTAAATGGGGTACAATTCTACAAGGCTAACCACCTCTGTGTGTAAACTTGAGGTCTGCATTCCCAGTAATCGGCAAAAGAGTTTACATAATGCCTTCGTGTTGTCCCAGATAAGAGTGAGTAGAGGAGCAGTGAGAATGTTTTAAGGATTTAGAACCGACTGAAATTTCCTGGGGAACAGTGAGGCTGGGGAGTGAGCTGTGGGAGAGAGGCAGATTAAGAAATAATCTGTCTAAGCATGAGTGGACCTAGGGGATATTATGCTCAGTGAAATAAGTCAGACAGGGAAAGACAAATACCATATGACTTCATTTACATGTGGAATCTAAAGAACAAAATAAACAAACAAACAAAATAGAAATAGACTCATATAGATACAGAGAACAGACTAATGGTTGCCAGGGAGGAGGGGGATTGGGGGACTGGGTGAAAAAGGTGAAGGGATTAAGAAGTACAAATTGGTAGTTACAAAAATAGTCACTGGGATGTAAAGTACAGTATAGGGAATATAGTCAATAATATTGTAATTATGTACAGGGCCAAGCTGGAAATATTAGGGGGAACACTTTGTAAAATATATGCCTGTCTAACCACTATGCTATACGCCTAAAACTAATACAAAACAATAGTGAATGTAAACTATAATTGAAAAAAATTTTTAATTAAAAAAAGAACTAATTTGTCTAATCTAGGAAGAAAAATAATAACAGTAATAAAATACTTCCTTATAATTGTGATTCCTTGTTTTTATTTACAACAGCACTTTCAGAAATGGGTTAACACTGATTGCCTCTTATTAGAGGGCACTAGGTGGCTTGGAAGAACAAATGTGGAAAGAGATTTTATACTGTATGTTCTTTCATATCTTTGAAGTTTTGCAATTCTGAACCATGTGAATGAACTATCTATTCAAAAATATATAAAGAGGATTTTAAACTATTTTATGCATGTCCATAGTTTTGCAATAACCCTAAGAAGTAGGCAGAATGAAGACTATTAATCCCATTTTATAAATGCCAAGAATGGAAAAGGAGCTGGCCACAGCTGTGGTGGGGTTGGACATAAAACCCAGACCTTCAGACTCCTAATCCAGGGTTTTCTTTTAGAGACTCCACAATTTGAAACACTGGCAGCACCCAGATTCATTCTCGAAGTTCAATCCACGTGAGGTAGGGGACAGGAACCAACCACCACATACAGAGCCTTACTAACCAGCACAGCAGGCTATGTGAGCTGTTTGGGACTGGCTAGATTTCTGTTACCTGAACATCTGTTTAGCCTGAAATTCTTTGGGGTTTCAATCTTTGTAACTGAAAACCTATAAAATACCCAAGTCCATGTTCTTCTCTCAAAGTACGGTGGCCACAACTGCGCTTTTACTAGATTCATTAACTTGCAAGATCTCAGAGTCATCATTATAAACACAAAGGGACTCAGAAGGGTGGTCAAGTGTAAAAAAAGCATTGGGTTTAGAAGCCAGGCTGACTGGGTTCAAATCCTGGTTTTGCCACTGACGTGCATGTGGCCTTAGGCATGTTGGTCACTTCACTTATGTATTTTGGCCTCAGCTTCCTCTTTATAAAAATCAATTAACAGACATGTATTGAACACCACCTGTTTGATACTGTTGTAGGTACAGGGATTCATTGATTACACAAGACAGACTGGATCTCTGAACTTTTAAGGAGCTGAAACTGGACGAGACCAACAAACAAAATAATTTCAAGTCTTGGTAAGTGCTATGAACTCACCCCATAATGGAAAAGAGGGTCTGGGAGGCCAAAGAAGGCCTCTCTGAATAGGTGGCACTCTCAGTGGAAGCCAAATGATGAAGCAGTGGTCTCAAGCAGAGCCCCTTGGGACAGAGTGTGACAGGCAGGGGCAAAAATACAAAAGGCCTGAGGCAAGCATGGCTGAAGGACAGAAAGGGCTAGTGAGGCTGGAGAGTACTGAGAGAGGGGCACAAGGAGATAGATGAAGTCTGCAAGGCAGGCAGAGGCCCATTTCTTCAGGTAAGGAGTTTGGATGTTACTCTGGTTGCAATAGGAAGTGACTATATATAGAAATAAAGGGGTTTAATTAAATCTGTGTCAAACTTTTATTTTTTAGCAGTAGAACTCTTAAGTCAAATAAAAACAGGTGGGACCTTAATATAAAACTAAATAAAAGTAGTATTGTTGGGCCTGTGTGAGAAGCTCTTCTGAACCTGTGGTCTCTTGACCTTTCCCCCTTCACTCCACCATATCCCTAAGCACTGGAGCTCAGAGGAGCTGGAAAACCACAAGATGATCTATCTCTAAAGTTCCTTAAACTCTCTCTAACAAGAGCCATCATTACAGGAAAAGGAAGTTTAGGAGATCACACCAGATGCTTGTTGGACCCCGAACAGACCCTGGAAAGGTTTTAAACTAAATCCCTGATGTGGACATGCTTCTGTAGTAACAATAAAATCTGGCTGATCAAAGGTTCCAGGAAAATCACGTTGATGAAACCATAGGGACAGAAAACAGATCAGTAGCTGCCAGGGGCTGGGGTGAAGGGAGACAATAACACAAAAGGATACATGGGAATTTTCTGGGTTGATGAAAGTATTCTATACCTTGATTGTGGCTGTGGTTACAGGACTATATACGTTTGTCAAAGTTCACAGAATTGTACACCTAAAAATGGCTGGTTTACTGTATGTAAATTAAACTTCAATAACCCTATGTTTTTTAAATTACATTGCGGGAAGACACCTCAGAGTTATTTTACAGAAATAACTCATAAAATAAGAAAACAATCTCTTAGAGAGGAAAAATGACTTGCTCTTGATGAGTCAGTAGAACCCAGAAATCCTGACTTCAGAGATTGTCCCTCACCCACTACTAATTCAGAGCCTCTTCAGTGCACTGGGCTTCAGGTTTCTCTGACTGCAAAATGAGTAGGTAAGTAACTGCCAAAGGCTTTCCCACTCCAAACAATCGGATCTAAGGAGGAGGAGAAAGACCTCAATGCTTTGGAGTCAGAAAAACTAGAAGAAAAATTCCTACTTCTGTCACTCACTAGCTGTGTGCTCTGGTGCAAGCCTGTCCTGTGGGAGAAGGGGTTAATAATAAGAACACATCTATGAAATAGCTGGCAAACAGACTTTCAAGAAGGGCAATGGTTATAACTATTAAGGGTTTTACCATACCTACACTGTTCTCCTTTTCCTAGTCCCATCTGGCCGCTTCCTAAAAACAATCTGGAGGTGACCATAAGGAAAAGAAATAACGAACTGCCTGCTCTGCATTGCATAACCTGTGCTCCGGTTCACAGTACACCCTGGGCTCCAAAGGGGCACAGGTTGTTATCTGGCAGGGTAAACAGGAACACCCTGCCCCCTCCTTGACCACCATCATCATGGGTCACCACAAACACTGGAGTGGAAGCAGGCTGACAGCTTGCAAGGACACCACTGCTGATTATGCCTATATTTTAATACTCCACTTTCCCTGTGGCTTCTGGCATCATTACGGGGCACAAACTTGCCCACGGATATATTCCACCCATCCCACAGCCCTTCCCTGGCCACCTGCTCTAAAAGGAGTGGTCCCAAATAATGACTCAATGCTGCCGGCCACACATTGCTCTTTTTTTTTTTTTTCCTATCCCAAGGAGACCAAAAGCACACAGAAACCCAAGACTATTTTTAAAAAAAAACAACAAAAAACCCCTTCAGCCCTGGCCAGTGTGGCTCAGCTGGTTGAAGCATCATCCGCACACCAAAGGGTCTCAGGTTTCGATTCCCGGTCAGGGCACATACCTAGGTTGCGAGTTCGATCCCCAGTCTGGGCACTTATTGGAAGCAAATCGATGTTTCTCACTCTCCCTTCCCCTCTCTCTAAAAATCAATGAATATGTCCTCATGTGAGAATCAAAAAAACAAAACCTCCAGGCAGGTAGTTTCTGCTTCCTCTGTCTCATCTACTCTAGATTATTCTAGATGCACTGTGGTCATGTAAAGACTGTTGGCTTACTTTTTGTCCTTGAAGGGGCAGGAGGGAGGCAACACTGAGAAATTATCCAACTTTTGCAGGAACAAAGAGCCAAGTATCTGGGCCAGAGGCAACCATGAGCAGGCTACAGCAGACCAAGGAGGCAGAGACCCACAGCATCAGGACTCAACAACTCCAATCGCCCTCGCTCAACTTCTAGAAAACAGAGAGATAACCTTTGCCCTGTACTTGCCCCTGCCCAGTGCTCTTAAGAGTTGTCCTGGAGATAAGTGAACTCAAAACCATGAAAGAAGGAAAAGGATTTCTGTACAGCGCAGTTAAGTAAAGTTACTGTGCAAGAAAGAACAATGCTCTGCCCTGGTCTTGGTCTTAGTCTCTGTTAGAGAGGGCTGACACCCAGGTTAAGAAATTCTGATTCATAATCACAAATATTATTTATCAAACCACTGCCTGAACTCTGTGGCAACTACATCCTGCTGTTTCTATTCCAAGCCAGTGCCAAAGGTCCTCTTCCCTACCTTCCTGTATCTGTGAAATTTTCAGTTTCTATCAAACTCCAGCTGGGGGAGGGGACCCAGCGCTGGCCTTAGACGAGTAAAGTTCCACCACCAAGTCCACAAAGAGACTGCAGAGAGGCGTGGCCAGGCCGGAAATTCTGACAAAAAGTTTGGGCCCTCCGGTCCTAGAAGCAACTACTTCCTGATCCTTCCTGGTCGTGGGGCGGGTGTAGTTTTCTGGCCCGGTCATCCACCCGGGGGCCGAGCGCGGGGCTTCGGACGCGCTGGGGACGAGTCGGGCCGGCCAGGTGTCCATCAGGCCCCGGCACTCTGAGGCGCTCAGCTGCCTTCCAATTATGTTGGAGCAAAGTAAAGGGTGTGAGCTCGCGAGGGCGGAGCCTCCTCCTCGCACTAGCCCCTACGAGCGCGCGCGCGCGCGCGCGCGCACACACACACACACACACACACACACACACACACACACACACACACACACACTCACACTCACACTCACACCCCCCAAGGCCGGAGCTTTGCGGACCGTACCTGGCTCAGACCCCAAGGCCCAGGCCTCCTCCGACAGGAGGAGGGGAAAGGAAAAGCAAAAGGGATTTGCCAGACACCTCAGAACTATCTTGGACGCTAGGTACTGAGGGAGCAGAACAACCCCCGCCCCCGCTGAGGGAGACCCTTCCAGGGGTCCTGGCCAACCCGAGCGCACGTCGGAGCCCGGGCTGCGCAGTGGCCGAAGAGGGCCAGGCCACCCCGCGCGGGGACCCCAGGCCGGGCCTCCCACCTTGACCCGCTTGCCCTGGATCTCCAGCGTCTTCATGGTGAAGTCGACGCCGATGGTGCTGCTCTGGCGCTCCGAGAAGGCGCCGGTCTTGAAGCGCTGCACCACGCACGTCTTGCCCACGCTCGCGTCGCCCACCAGCACCAGTTTGAACAGGAAATCGTACTGCTCGTCTGGGTCTCCCGGGCCCGGCCCCGCCATGGCCTCGCGGGAGCCAAGGACCAGCGCTCCGGACGCTGGGGGCGGCCTGGGTTCACGGAAGCCACAGGCGCCAGGCGACGTGGAGCCGCCCCAACACCTGAAGCTGGGGCGCTGCCGATCGCCGGCCCCGGTCCGCCCCGGCCGGCCCTCCGCCCCGCCCCGCCCCGGCCGGCCCTCCGCCCCGCCCCGCCCCGGCCAGCCCGAAGCCCGCCGGCCCCGGCTCCGCCCCGACTCCCGGAGCCCGGAATCCGCGAAGCTCGCTGCTGGCCCTGGGTTCCGCGCCAGGCCAGTCAGGCCCTCAGGTCGGCCCTACGCACCGCCCCCAGCTCCGCCCCCGCCCTCAGCACCGCCCACTTCCAGACTCCGCCCTCGGCACCGCCCCCAGAACTCGCCACGCCCCCTCCGCATGTTTATCCCGCCCTCCGCCCCGCCCCAAAGCCCCTGCCCACCTCAGACCCCTTCCCAGCTAAGCTCTTGTACAGCCCAGACCCCAGATGCTGTCTAGTGCCTCCCGTCCCTCCTCTCCCTTCCCCAGGCCTGGCCAGCCTGCCTGGGGTCACCCACCTGCTGCTCTTCCACAGTCAGAAGCAGGCTCTTGGGAATGGTGGAGTCTCTGGGCCTGTTAACCCAGCACTTGGACCCAGAATGTCCTCTAGAGTGATCACTGGGGAAGTGGGCAACCACACCAGTGTCACCTTAGTGCTCACACTAACAGGCCAACGATGCAGAATCCCTCTAACGGAGAATGGAGTAGGTAGCATTTTCCCACACTGAAGAAGGAAAAGGCCTGGCAGCACATTGCAAGGGAAAAAGGCGGCCAAGATACTAAGCTGGCTACAAAACAGGCAAGGAGGCCAGAGTCCTTGTTGGAGAGGCACCTGAAAGCTGTGGCTCAAGATGACCTCCCAGGACTCTGGGGAGAAGAGAATTAGGGAGTCTCATTTGGTGGAAGGCTAAGTCAAAAAGAGTAGTTGGGAGATCACAACCCCAAAAGGCAACCTAGCAGTTGAAGCAGCTGCTCGAATGTCTCAGAATAGGCTGGCTCAGTTGGTGTTAGGGGTCCAGTTGGGGGAACTAACGCAGCTGAGAAGCACCAAAGATTGGCCTGAGCAGAGGAATAAAGGAGGTCCATTGTCAGTTTTGCAGGGTAGACCAGCTCCCAAGATAGCCCAGTGAACCAGGGATCCTCAGAGAAATGATATTCAAACATCTATAAGAAGCTTAAAATAGGTCAAATAGAACTATTTCCCAAAGGGCTTTCCAAACTATCAAGGTGAAAGGGAATTGAGAACACTCCTGCCTGATAATAATTCAATAAGCTTGATTAATGCCTGCTTGGGTCAGGTATTGTTCTAGGGTTTTGGAATATATCAGTGAACAAAGCAGACAAAAATCCATACCCTCCCCAGTAGAAAAGGGAAGAGGGCCTCCTTGTAACTTAAGGAGACCACAGAGAACAAGTCCACCAGGACCCCTCACCAGCTTACTGGCCAAGTGAGGAAGAGGCTGGATACGGAGGCAAAGGTAGACCTATGGTAAAGGTGCAAGAGTTATTTGTTCTGGAAGAGTTTGAATTCCACTGCCATGGGAAATATCCAACAGTACTAGACAGGCAACCCCAAAGTGCCATGGAAAAGCAATTCTGGGAGCACAGCTTTGGTATGTCAGACAGGCACAGACAGCTGGAGCAGCAGGAAACAGCCTCCATTCAAAATGTGTAGCAGTTCTGGCGGGAGTGTCTCAGTTGGTTGGATGTCTTTCGTGCGCAGAAAGGTTGCTGGTTCTATTCCCAGTCAGGGAACATGCCCAGGTTTCAGGCTCCATCCCCAGTATGCATGCAGGAGGAAGCCAATTGAAGTTCCACCCTCACATCGATGTTTCTCTCTCTTGCTCTCTTTGAAAATCAATTTTTAAAAATTTAAAAAAACAGGGAGTAGCTGATGAGATGGAATGGGGTTGGCTCTGGGAAGGTGGGATATGTCAAAGTCTAGAATCCCAGCCCGGCTGGGAATGGCTCAGCGGTTGAGCATCAACCTAGGATCCAAGAGATCACGGTTCAATTCCTGGTTAGGGCACATGCCCAGGTTGCAGGCTCGATCCCCAGTAGCAGGCATGCAGGAGGCAGCCGATCAATGAAGACTCTCTCATCATTGATGTTTCTCTCTCTCCCTCTCCCTTCCTCTCTCTGAAATCAGTAAAGATTTTTTTAAAAGATGAGAAAAAAAAACCCAGAATCCCAGAAAACAACATCTGCATCCAGCTCAGAGTGGCTACCCAAAGCACAAGGTGGATAGAGGGAAGAGAAAGATGAGTCCAGGAGCCAGAATGAGACAATGCTGTCACCAATTGGAGGCATGAGGAGAGGAAGGAGGAATGTTGAATATTGCTAGATGGGGTGGACAAGTGGCTAGAGAGCCCAACTGGCCTTTACATTAGCCTTGCCTGGAATTAGTTTGGGATGGGGTGGTGCATATTGGTTTTGGCATGGATTTTGCCAGAGAGCGCAACCACCACTTGCATTTGTAGGGTGATGGAAATGTTCTAAAACTGGACTGTCCTGAGTGTTATGTGACTCAGGAAATTTATCAAAATCCTTAAAATGTACATTTATAATAGGTGAGTTTTATGGTATGCATATTATACATCAATTAGCTATTAAAAAAACACACACACCTGCATTTCCTCTCTTTTAGTGGTAAATTCCTGGATAGCACAGTGGCATTTTATCTAAAATTGAATTATGCTTGTTTAAAATAGAGGAACTTGAAAACATTTTTGAAGTTTCACTTAATTTGAAATAACACACATCTCAATTTTTTTTTTAATGTATCAAGAATTTAACATCCTTAAAGCTAATGGCCGGTAGGCTGAGTGAAAGTGAATTTTAACTATGTTTGAGCTATTGCCATGGCACTATCCTAGCTGTAACATCTGTAGCACGTGCTGTAACAATGTTCTGTGAATCAGAACTCCAAATGGTTAGAGAGACAAGTGTCATCTTTCTCCTCCTTCCTTCCTTTCTCCCTCCCTCCTTTCCTTCCCTTTTTCCCCCCACCTTTTTCTTTCTACAGTCACCATAATTATAGCCTCTAACAATATCATCCACTTTGTCTTTTTATTTGACAGTGACCAGACTAGTTCTGATAATGTGCCCCCAATTAGAAATAAAGGTGAAAACATCATGAAAAAGACCAGGCACCAAACATGATACCACTGCATTCTTAATATAGGAGTGCTTGATGCAAAATATTAGACAACTAAAAGCATCAAGAAAGCAAACTGCTGCCGCAGTTGCAGACTTAATTGTCCTGGGCTGATATTGGCTGAGGTCTGGGAAGTCTCCCTCCCAGGCAGTTCTCAGTGCACCTGGTGGCCAACAAAACTGAAGCCATCCCACTCTCCCTTCCCAGACACCCAAAATGTCATAAACACGAATCCAATGAACCCCAGGCCTCCATTTCTGTTTTGGGGGGGTTTTGTTGTTTTGCAGCAAAGCAAGCAAAACTTTATTGGCCACAACAAAAGCACACTCAGGACAGTGGAACAAGGAAGGGCTTAGGGTAGAAGCAACAACAGGAGAACCTAGGCTGGGCTGCTTTGGCTCACTGGGAGCTCAGAAAAAAGGGGCCTTGAAGACAGGTTCAGGGGGTTAGCTGGGTACAAGATGCCACTGCCCATTGCTCCCCCGGTTGCAAATCTAGTGGAGTCCCTTACAGTTTAGGAGATGTGTGCCTGTGGGGGAAGTAGAGGAGGAAGGGAATGGCTCGGGGGTGTGTCCCAGAAGGAGAGTGCACGTTTCTGTTGATGGTACCCATCTCATACTTGAGGCTCTGACTGAAAATATGGGATTATCTGGCTCTCAGCACCCCTACTTGAACCTCCCCCAACCCCCCTGCTACTGTCAGACCCCTCTATCCCCGAGGACTGCCCTAGCTTCCTCCCTTCTCAGCTTCTAGGCCCTGCAGCCCCCCTATCCTCCCACCAAATGGGCCTACTAGAAGTGCTCTTACCTGTCTACCCCCCTGCTCAGACTTCAATGACAAGCCCAGACCCTCCAGACCTTCCAAAGCCCCTATACATTCAAGGCCCACCTTACCTCATCTGGTCCCCAAATCATCTGGTCCCCTGCCATGAAGCCCCTCCCCCTATTTCCCAGGCCCTCAAATTTGCCATTGTGGGGGTTTAGAATGAGCCACCCCAAGGTGTAACTCAGTGGTATGCAATTACTTTGAGCTAAAAACAATTCTACCATCAGGCTCAGAAGAAACTTCTACCCCTCCTTTTAACTACCTAGAACTTGAATCAGGGACCTTGCCCAAAATAAATGATCAGATCTAACTTCTTTTGACTAGTCTATAGGTCAGGGTAAACTTCTGTTTACTAAATGTGTTTTTGTTATCATTCTGCAATGACCCATTGAAGCCTCCAAAACTGTTGACCTCATCCCTAGCTCAGTCTTATATACCCAGGTTCCTTTTCTGTCTCTGAACCTCACCTGCACATGGAGTCTGTCATGTATGCAAGGTTCCCATACATATGTATTAAATTTGGTTGTTTTCTTTTGCTAAACTGTCTCATGTCTGTTTGATTATTAGACCAGCCAAAAGAACCTTGAGAGTAGAGAGGTTTGTTCTTCCCCCACACATTTTCACAGAATCCTATATGGCCCAGCCAGAGACCTGGGAGCAGATCTGCCCTCCACACTCATCTTAGTGAGGTGGAAACCCAGGCTCGGTGACTTGCAGAAAAGTACCCTGTGCAGGAACTCTGCAGCACAAGGTCGGTTCTACAGAACACATTACCTCTATGGTGGTGGTTTTTTGTTTTGGGGGGTGGGGGGCTAAAGCAGGAGGGAGGCAGATGTGAAAATGCCTGAAGGCCTAGGGTGCCACTTCTCGTCTCCCAGTGGATCTGTCTCATGAGTCAAGCAGTACCTGCTGGAAGTTAAGAGAATGCCTGATGACACCAGGCGGGATCCTGCTGCATTAATATGAACAGGGGCAAGAATCCCACCCCTGTCCTCTTGGGGCTTTGGGAGAAAGCAATAAGATGCCACTGTCCTCTTCTCCAGCACAGTTGTAGAGGATGGGAGTTTGAGTAAGGCATTTGATGAGGCAACAAAACCAGCCCTTTGCTTCTCCACGGCAGGCCTGTCCCTCTCACAGCAGCCCAGGCTGTGGAAGAAAGTTGGCTGGGCATCGTTCCATACACCGAAAGTTTGCTGATTCGATTTCCAGTCAGCGCACATGCCAGCGCTGCAGGCTGAATCCCTGGTAGGGGGCATGCAGGAGGCAGCCAACTGATGTTCCACTCTTACATCAATGTTTCGCTCTCTCCCTTCCTCTCTCTCTAAAAATCAATTAAAAAAAAAAAATCTTAAAAAAAAAAAAAGTTTTAATCTCTTCCTTGTTTATAAATTACCCAAAGCAGGAGCATGTGAAGTAAAGTCAGGGGGCAGAGTGCAGGGGGTCAGGGTGCAGGGGAGGGAGGGCAGTATGAGGTCTAGGTGCGGCTGATACGACAAATCTTAAAGCAAAGCAAAAGGAAGATTGATGTTTTAGGCTCAGAGGAGGACCGGTGGGGGGAGGGAGGGGAAGGAAGTCCATGGAAATGTGTATGTGGAAAGTTGCCATTTTGGAAACTGTGGGCAGAGCCAAAGCTAATGCAAACCATGAAACAGGTGTGGTCAAACAAAGTCTCCTGACACTGAGCAATGAACTGGGCCAAGGTGACCACATCCCCACCAGTGGTCACACCCACCAAGGCAACTCAGATTTCCCTGATGTTCCTGGCCTAGGGTGGGAGCTCTGCAGAGATCTCATTTTTGGGGTCTCCAGCAGACAAGTAGCCAGGAACTGTGGGGCAGGAAGAAGCCTGGGATGGGTCCCATCTCTGTCAGGGACAACAGCAGGATGTCAGGCAAGGTGACTCTGAACTCAGGGCCTCAGTTTTCTCAGACTTAAGACACTTAATTCCTGTCCTGTCTGGATCCAGGGAAGCCATGATGAGATCCTGGTGGGGAGGGGCTTTGTAAACTTCATGAAGGGCTGGAGCAGGGGCTCCGGCTTCTGTCTCTGTCTCTGTCCCAGGTGGTTTAGAAGGCTGCTGAGTTCCCTTGACTGAATGAGGAAGGCCCGGAGCCCTGGAAATTCCAGATGGGCCACACTACAGGCACTTGCCAACTACCTTTTCCAGGGAGAAGAAACACTATTGTCTGAACGTCCTACTCTCAGTGAATGCAAGGCAGCCCCAAGCCCATGTGTGACCCTTGAAAGAAAAACCCATACTGGGTTCATCTGAGCTAAACACCCCACACCTGCCTGTCCCAGAGGCTCTGATGTGGGTCAGGCTGTCCCAAGGGTTCTTCCTTTTCTCTGCCTACACCAAGGACTGCCCAGAACCCAGGGCAAACTCACAGGTGCAGTCCTGGACTTCAAAGCAAGAAAACTGAGGCCAGGGACCCAGAAGGACTTGCTCAAAGCCCCCACTTATTAGCTCCTGAGCCCTCCCAACCCCCTAGCTTGGGCCAGGCCAGGGCTAGGTGCTGGGTCCCAGAGCTGAATCTGACTCTGCTCCACTCCCAGAGGTCCAACCTCAACCCCTCCCTGTACCCTGCACACATTTGCTCAGAGGCTTGGCTGGGCGTGGGGGGCCACCAGCACTTCCTTCAGAGAAGCCAGGAACAGGGTGCCCCTGACTGTTATGTCCCCTCTCCTCATCCTCACAGCTCTGAAGTCCCTCGTTACCTTCTCCACATGGTCACTTCCCACTCCACCCAGCCTCTGCCTAGTCTCTGCCCAGCCTCTGCCTGACCTGGCTCCTGCCTCCAGTCTCCACACCTGACTGTAGGCCACACACTGACCAGGTCACCCCCTTGCTCAGATGGTTCCCTGCTGCTCTCAAGTCTTTTTTAAGAGGGCTCCCAGGACCATCCATGGCCCAGCTGCACTCTCCCCAGCACTTGCCACCCAAGCCACACATGACCCTGCCATTTCCACAATGTGCTGCTTCCAGGCAAGCAGTCCATCCCCCGCTCACCTGAAGAACCAAACCCCCTGCTGTGTAAAGGGCTTTTCCAGCAGGACTTCCTGTTCACATACAGCATGATCTGGGGCCCCGACCCCTAGGACAACCTTCTGGTCCTGACACTGACTCTCAGACTCCCAGGATCCTCTGAGGATGGGGAGGCCCCTGCCACTGCCCTAGAGGCTGCAGCCTCTGCTGTCAGTTCTCCCCCCTGGAAAGAAAAGACCCAGCTCAGATGGCAGGTTTGGATCTACCTGGTGCTTCCTGGGCATCCATGGTATACTTTCACACAGGCCACGTGGGGGCACAGTAAGGCTGGCTCTGCCCACTGACCTCAGCTTAATACCACCGTCAGCTCAGTACAGGGAGCCCAGGGAACAACAAGCTGCAGACATGGAGGTTTCCCCATCATATAAAAATCTTTAATAAAAATAGCTCTCACGGAGGCCTAATATATGGTGACAGATTTTACTTTGAGTGGTGGGCACACAGTGCAATATACAGGTCTTATATCATAGAAATCTACACCTGAAACCTATATGATCCTATTAACCAATGTCACCCCAATAAATTTAAAAAATTAATTAATTTAAAAAAAAAGAAAGAAAATAGCTCTCCACAGAACCGGCCATAAAACAGAAGTAGCAAACTCAATTTCCTGCCACCGGGCAGGAGGGAATGAGACAAGCTGAGTGGGCCACAGAAAACTGTGCTAGGCCCAAAAGGTACAGCTCTGGCTGGCTACTGACACATGGGATGTGGGCTCAGGGTTGACACATTTCATTTTTCAAGTGGAGTTACAAATAATGTTGTTTTAAAAAAACTACATTTTTGTAATGGTGATCACTAATTGATCACCCTCCCCACCAAATGATAGTAAAATGCTAAATAAAACACAGGCAGCCAGTTAACAGCCTGTTTTGTACACTCAAGATAAAAATAAGTGGGTTCATACAGTAGCAAAACATCTGTACAAAGTACAAAGGTGACAGTTGATCTGTTAGCATGGAGACAGCCTGCCAGGGAGGAATGGGACAGACTCCTCCCTGAGACCAACAGATGAGGTAAAAAAAGGTAAAAGAATGAATGGTAAGAAGTAGCAGGAAGTGTTGCAGCACTGGCCTGCCAGTCTGCAGCCCCAGGACAGCAGAGCCCTGTGGGTTAATGCAAGGGCCAGCTGGGGCTGAAGAACTCCCGACAGATTTCCAGACCCTAAGGAGAGCCAGCCCTCGCTGAGCCCTAATATCCCATGAGTCTTTTGGCCTCTTCGCTCTGGGCCTGTAGGGTCTCACTTGCATACTTCTGAAGGAGTTCCATCTTCTTCCTTCGCACAAGTGCCTCCTCGATCTGTGGAAAACAAGAGTAAAAGACTCATGCAACACTCCTCAGTAAGGCCCTCTATGCCCTGCCAAAACCCAGCCAGGAGGGAGTCCCTGTGAAGGAGGCCACTGAGGAGCTCAACACCCAGAGTGGTCATGAAGGTCCCTTCCTGACCCACTGGAAGCATGTGAACAATAAAATGTTTGTCAGTTTCCTCTAAAGCAGTTAAAATCCTGCCTTCTCTAGATTTCACACTCTATTAGGAGCACAGTGACCAGTGCCATATGGTCAGGAGTCAGAGCTGCCCAAATGGATAGACAGGGGGGGAAAGCCAGTGAAGCACTCAATGGAGTCTCCTTTAGAGGCAAGGCTCCTGGCACTTGGGAAGCTACACTTGCAAGGGCAGCTCACAGCCTCCACCTACCTCTTGCTGTGATGGCACAGGAACATGAGCGATGAACTTCTGCTGCTCGTCTTCCCCTCCTTTCTCCTGGCTGCCTTCCTCATCAGACTACAAACAGAGAACAACCGAAAGTCCGTGAGTAGGAGACCACGAAATAAATGTTGGTAGTGCTATAAAATGCACTACTCTGCAGCTGTGTAAAAGGGGGAAAAAGGAATTAGGAAGTTCTATACTCATACAGAAACACAGCCAAGACATCATTAAGTGCGAAAATCTATAGAACATTGTGTATATTATGCTAACTTTTGCATTAAAAAAGAAAATAAGAATAGAAACTAGTGACAGCAGCAAGGACTAGGTAGATGGAGAGCAGAGCTGTAAAAGACAATCTTGATTGACTACAGACTGTTTCGCTCTCGATCGTTGTGAGTATATTACCTATTTTTAAAAAATTAAATTTAAAGTCTGGTCAAAATGATGACGTAAATGCTGTGCTGGACTCCTCCCCTCACAACCACATCAAAATTACAACTAAATTACAGAATAACTGTCATGAGAGTCACCTGGAAAGCAGCTGAACAGAAGTCCTATAACTAAGCTATACAGAAGCCATGTCAAGACTGGTAAGAGGGGAAGAGACACTGAACAGGAGGGTCTCATACCCACAATGTGGCAATTAAGAGTCAGGAGGGATATCTCCGCTGCAGAGGTCTCTCCTGAGGAACAAGGGGCCCCCTCCCCAGCCCAGTGCCAGGAAGAGGAGTCCCCATAACATCTGGCTATGGAAACAAGCAGAGAATGCAAGTGAGATGGAGGGCTGCTGGAGACACTCCTCTTGAGGTGCCCAGAAACGGACTCACTCACAAACTCATTCACTCTGGGCTCCAGCACTGGGGCAGCAGCTGGAGAAGTGCAAGACACGAATGGGGAGGAACTAAATTGATGAGCTTCAGGACAAGCATTGGAGGGGCAGGAGTCGGGGTAGTTCTCTCCAGGACGGAAGTGCTGGCAGGTGGAATTGTTCCTTTTTGAGCCCTCCTCCCATCCAGCCGGTAGAAGCCGGTGGGCACCAAATCTGAGATCTCCATTAACCTGGCTAACATGGTTCTCTCTACCTTGATGATTCCCTGAGACCCCCACCCCACTCAACTCAATCACCAGGCCTGAGCCTCTTCTCGCAGCTGCTCCACATAAGCAGACTTTCTTAAAATCTCTGAAAGGTGTACAAACCCCAAACAAGCAGTGGCTGGCCTCAGCAGGCCCTGTACCTCTTGGTAAGCAGCCCCAGGCTGAGTATAGGCAGTAACCGGCCCCGACAACTTGCACTGTAACTTCCATCAGGTGGCCCCAAGCCTGGCATAAGCAGTGGCCAGTCTTAGCTCTAAATGTAGCTTCAAAGAAGTAGCCATAAGCCTGGCACAACGGATGGCTGGCCTCAGCTCACATCACAGGGTCCACCAGAGGGTCCAAAGCCCAACACCAGGGGCTGTTGGCCTCGGTCCACAGCACAGCCTCTCCCAAACACCTTCAAGCAGCAACAACCGCAGATCACGTTGTAGCGCCTACCAGGGGGCCCCAGGCGAGGCAAAAAGCAGCGGCTGAGCTTGACCTGCACCGAAGCCCTTCCTAAGAGGTCCAGCCCTCGCGACTCAGAGGCGAAGGCAGCGAGCGCGGGGACCCTCACGCCCACCAGTACCTCCTCCTCAGCGACAGCATAGATGTTGATCTCCTCCTCCTCTTCCTCCTCTTCCTTCTCTCCTCTTGCCAGCCGAGCCTCTCTCTCTGTTTTCCACTTTTCCACTAATTCAGCTCTGACTGAAGACAAGAGACAGCAGGTGTTACTTTTGTCTCTAAACAAGCTCTAAACACTAAGCAGGGCGAGGCAAGATGTTCCCTCAGAAAAGGGACACCCCTCGTTCTGCCCTGGAGGGAATCAGACAGGAGGGACAGTCTGGTCTCACAACAGCTCTGACTTAGGTGACTACGAGGCAGCTTTTTAGGGAACACCCTCAGATCCTCCCCAGTTCACCGACCTCGGTGGCTTCCTGACATGCCCACGTGAAAACAGAGATGCTGTCATACAGCATGCTGGCGAAGAGCTCCAACTCCTGACCACCTGCCTCTAACTTCTAAAGCCCTAGATCAATGCATCTCATGGGGAGGAGCATCAACTAATTCTTCACAGATTTGTCACGAGGCTTCAAAAGGATGTCAGCAAAAGGCTCAGCACAGTGCTTGGCATGGAGGAAGCTCTCAGAAAGGGAGACCCATCTTGCTCTACACTGATAACCCATTAGCCGTGTTTAAAGCAGATCTAAATCTCCTTAAGTGGGCACTACTTCATGATTTCAAGAAAGACTAGTCTGGAAAATAATCCTGGTGGACAGGGACCAGGTCCGATGCCAGTCTGTAGCTTCCCCAACATTCTCCTTCTGGCCCAACACCATGCTAACTGCCTCATAGTTACTGGGGGTTAGGTCTTTAGCAGACCACTTCCTCTGAAGACCATTAGCAGCAAAGAAAACTTTCTGGCATAAAGCACTATCTAAAAACCCCGTTTCAAAAAGAGAACAGAAATCAGAGGCCATATGTAATGAAACGAAATGTCTGTAGACCTACATTTCTTTTCATATTCCTGTTCCAAAGGCACAATAACACCATCATCTTCATCTAGGTAACCGTAGTATTCAAAATCAATTGCCTTCATGAGCTCAGCACGTGTCTTTCTTGGAGGAGGAAGAGCTAAAAGAAAGAGCACCAATTTAGCTGAACTTTCCACCATTATCACACTCAAGCCTTCTCCCTGCACACTGTTATACAGGTATACAGTATGTGTGTTCATGGAAATATAAAACAGACACTTCTCTACACAAGTTATAAGATTATATAAGTGGACTATCCATCAGTGTTGAAACCTTTGACCCAATTAGTCCTTTTAAAAAGAATCTATCCTAATTTAAAAACAAAACAAGAGCTGGCAAAAATTTATGGACAGAGATGTGCAATCGCAGCATTATTTATATAACAATGAAAACGTAGAATATCCTAGAATTATTAATTGCAGAATGTGTTTGGATGGGGTAGCCTCCAGCTCTGAAAATACTGTTCACAAGGAAATGCCATAATGTTTAATGGGGGAGGGAAAACATGAGGAGAAAACATAAATATATAGATAACACAAAAGAAATTATAAACAAACAAAACAGATAAATGAGAAAGTCCTGAAGAAAATACTTTCAGACTAAGGACCACTATTCAGAATATTTAAGTAATTCTTGAAAATCAAAAGGGAAATGACACCCTGGCTGGGTAACTCAGTTGGTTAGACTGTCATCCCGATACACCAAGGTTGTGGGTTCAATTCCCAGTCAGGGCACATACAAGACTCAACCAATGAATGCATCAGTAAGTGAAACATAAGTTGATGCACATTCAATGTTTCTCTCTCTCACCCTTCCTCTCTCTAAAATCAATAAAAACATTAAAAAAACAAAACAAAAAGAGGGTGGAATTAATAGGTAAATGAGTGTTGTGACCGACTGCCATTCCCTGACTCTCTCCTTCTCTTTGGGCCTCCCTGTTCCCTGAGACACAATATTGAAATTAGGCCAATTAATAACCCTACAATGGCCTCTAAGTGTTTCAAGTGAAAGGAAGTTTCCTGTCTCTCACTTGAAATCAAAAGCTAGAAATTATTAAGCTTAATGAGGAAGGCACATCAAAAGCCAAGGTAGGTCAAAAGCTCAGCCTCTTGCGCCAGTCAGCCAAGTTGTGACTGCAAAGGCAAAGTTCATGAAGGAAGTTAAAAGTGAACGCATGAATGACAAGCAAGCAAAACAGCCTTATTGCTGATGTGGAGAAAGTTTGAGTGGTCTGGACAGAAGATCAGATCAGCTGCAACACTCCCTTAAGATAAAGCCTAATCCAGAGCAAGGTCCTAACTCTCTTCAATTTTATGAAGGCTGAGAGAGGTGAGCAAGCTGCAGAAGAAAAGTTTGAAGCCAGTAGAGGTTGGTTCATGAAGTTTAAGGAAAGAAGCCATTTCCATAACATAAAAGTGCAAGGTGATGCAGCAAGTAAGTACTGATGTAGAAGCTGCAACAAGTTGCCCAGAAGATCTCGCTAAAATAATTCATGAAGGTGGCTACACTAACAACAGATTTTCAGTGTAGATGAAACAGCCTTATATTGGAAGATGACATCTAGGACTTTCATAGCTAGAGAGAAGTCAATGCCTGGCTTCAAAATGTCAAAGGACAGGCTGACTCTCATGTTAAGGGCTAATACAGCTGATAAATTTAAGTTGAAGCCAGTGCTCATTTATTATTCTGAAAATCCTAGAGCCCTTAAGATTTATGCTAACTCTATTCTACCTCTCCTCTGTAAATGGAACAAAGACTGGATGATAGCACATCTCTTTACAACATGATTTGCTGAATATTTTAAGCCCACTGTTGAGACCTACTGCTCAGAAGAGATTTTTTTCAAAATATTACTGCTAATTGACAATGCACCTGGTCACCCAAGAGCTCTGATGGAGAGGTTTAAGATTAATGTTGTTTCATGCCTGCTAACACAACATCCACTCTGCAGCACATGGATCAAGGAGTAATTTCATCTTTCAAGTCTTATTACGAAATATATTTTATAAGGCTATAGCTGCCACAGATAGTGTATTCCTCTAACGGATTGGGGCAAATAAATTAAAAATCTTCTGAAAAGGATTCATAATTCTAGATTTCACTAAGAAAATTCATGATTCATAAGAAGAGGTCAAAATATCAACATTAATGGGAGGTTAGAAGAAGTTGATTCCAATCATGTATGACTGTGAGGGGTCCAAAACTCCAGTCGAGTAAGTAACTGTAAATGTAGTAGAAACAGCGAGACAACTAGAATTACAAGTGGAGTCTGAAGATGTGACTGAATTCTGCAATCTCGTGATAAAACTTGAGTGGATGAGGAGTTGCTTCTTACGGATCAGCAAGGAAAGTGGTTTCTTGAGATGGAACATACTCCTGGTAAAGATGCTGTGAAGAGTGTTGAAATGACAACAAAAGATTTAGAATAACATAAACTTAGTTGATAAAGCTGAAGCAGGGTTTGAGAGGACTGACTCCAATTTTGAAAGAAGTTCTCCTGAGGGTAAAATGCCATCAAACAGCAGTGTGTGCTACAAAGAAATCATTCATAAAAAGAAGAGTGAATCAATGGGGCAAAGTTCACTGTTGTCTTATTTTAAGAAATTGCCACAACACCTGGCTGGGTGTGGCTCAGCGGTTGAGCATCGACCTAGGATCCAGGCGATCGGGGTTGGATTCCCGGTCGGGGCACATACCCGGGTTGTGGGCTCGATCAATGACTCTCTCATCATTGATGTTTCTATCTCTCTCTCTCCCTCTCCTTTCCTCTCTCTGAAATCAATAAAGATATAGTTAAAAAAAAAAAAGAAATTGCCACAGCCATCTCAGTCTTTAGCAACTACCAACCTGATGAGTCATCAGCCATTAACATCAAGGCAAGACCCTCTATCAGCAAAAAGATGATGGCTCCCTGAAGGGGCAGATGACAGTTAACATTTTTTTAGCAATAAAATATTTTTAAATTAAGGTATATACATTGCTTTTTAGCATAATGGTATTATTACACACTTAACAGACTACAGTATAGTGTAAACAACTTTCATATGCACTGGGAAACCCAAATATTCATGACTCACTTTATTGAGGTATTCGCTTTATTGCTGTGGCCTGGTACTGAACATGCAATATCTCCAAAGTATGCCTGTACAGGAAAACTCCAGACCAGTGGTTTCCATTTTGGAAAGCCAAGGTTTGGCTGAAGTTTTCCAGGGCCGTAGAGGAAAGGACAGGAGAAGTAAGGGTGCCTGGCTTGGATTGACAAACAGCAGCTCAACTTTTTTCTATCTTTACCTACTGTGGTCAGGCCCAAGGTTTTACTTGTTGGCCAGTTAGTTTTTTTAAGTAATAGGTAAGTGAAATATGAACCCAATTCAATTAAAAGCCTGCCCCAATAATTTTAGGAAATTTCAAATAGAGGAACTCCTCATTCAGACTAACTGGTATGTACAAAGAATGTGGAATTTGGCATCAGTAATTTCTAGGTACTTTTCAGCCCCGATTGTGTATTCTAGGCCTGTGACTTCAACTCCTCGTCCTTCAGCTTTCTTGTTTAAAATCTGGGAACGATAATTCTGACACGGCAGGGTTGTTGTACAGCAAAGAAATAATATAGGAGAAGCACCCAGCATATAGCATGTCTACTGTTATGATGATTAGCAATAAATTCAAGGCTAGTTTTTTGGTTCTCTGAGCAGCACCATAATAGTCAGCAAGAACAAGCACCTTACAAAAAGTGGCAAAAAGGGAGCCAAGAAGAAAGTGGTTGATCCGTTTTCTAAGAAAGACTGGTATGATGTGAAAGCACCAGTTATGTTCAATGTAAGAAATAAACACAGCAATCAGGTTTGGAAGACTTCTTAGGCTCAGCATCAACAGTCTGCTAAACCTGGAAAATGATGGAAATCAAGAGGTACAGACAAATGACTTGAGAGAAGTGGTCAATAAATTGACTCCAGATCGCATTGGAAAAGACATAGAAAAGTCTTGCCAATCTATTTATCTACTCCACAATATCTTTGTTAGAGAAGTAAAAATGCTGAAGAAGCCCAAGTTTGAATTGGGAGAGCTCATGTAGCTTCACAGTGAAGGAAGCAGTTCTGGAAAAGCTACTGGGGATAACACAGGTACTAAAAGTTAAATGAGCTGGTGGATATGAGCTCCCAGTCCAAGAATCTGTTTAAAATTCAGACCTTTAATGGTGACAAATAAAAGTCTATTTGTAATGTTTAAAAAAAATAATTTTAGGCCAAAACCTACCCAAACGTTAAATTACTTACGTTCTTTTTCAAATAGCTCTCTAACACCAGGCAAATCTTTTGCTGCTCCGAAGTATTTGTAACCTCGATTTCCCGGGACTTCTTTTCCTTCATGATCCAGCATTTTAGGGCCAACTTTCTTAATGGGAAGGAAGGAAAAAGAGAAAATGGATCTGATCCTTAACCCACTATTTCCATCTTGCAAATATATTTCAAGATAATAATATCTAACATGGAAAGTATTTGTGCACACAGAAAAATATTTAGGTACTTTTTTTATCCCTAAAAAATCAACCTAAATACTTAAAAAGTTAAGTAAATTATAGCAAATTCATGGATGGAATATATTCTATACCTTAATGATGGTTCTTTTTTGTTGTTGTTAATCCTTACCCAAGGATATTTTTTCCATTGGTTTTTTTAGAGAGAGTGGGAGGGAGGGAGAGGGTGGAAAAATAAACATATTATAAAATTTACCACTGCCCTAGCCAGTGTGGCTCAGATGGTTGGAGCATTGTCCTGTGCACCGAAAGGCTGCCAGTTCGATTCCTGGTAGGGGCACATATGGGAAGCAACCAATTGACGTTTCTCTCATATACCAATGTTTCTCTCTCTCTCTCTCTCCCCCCCCCCTCCAGTGCTTATCCCACCTTCTCTCCTTCTCTCTCTCTCCCTTGCCCTCTCTCTAAAATCAGGAAAACATATCCTTGGGTGGGGATAAAAAAAAAAGTTTACCACCCTAACCATTCTTATGTATACATAAAAATGGTATTAAATACATTCATAATGTCATGTAACCATCACCACCATCATCATAACTCTTTATCTTATAAAACTGAAACTCTGTATTACTTTTATACACAGAAAATAAAAATAAAGCTCTTAAGCATTAAAAAGGTCTGAAAGGAAATCCATAAAAATATTAATACTGATTTTTGGTGGTGAATATTTAGAATATCTTATATATTAATTTTCTAATGCTTCTGAAGTTGCTTTTCTGAGAGGGTTAATAAATTTCTGCATTACTTTAATGCAGTCTTACAGGGAACAAAATCACCATCACAGAACTGCTAAAGAGGCTGAATGAGAAAGTTCTTAGTGCATTGCCTAGAACACAACAGATGCTCAAGAAATGTGAGTGCCTTTCCTTTTGCAATGTGAAGAATAAATGCTTCATTTTTATGCCAGGTACTAAAGTGAGAATTATGGTTGTGTTAGACCTTCACAAAGATAAAAAGACCATCATATAGAAAAACTGCCATTTATTTCTTACATAACAACATTACAGCCCACTGATTAGATACTACTAGTTCAAATGACCTGAGGCAGAAGTTTGTCACAAATAGATAAATGATGCAAGCTCTGTGGCAGTATTTCTCAAAGTTGAGACCCAGCAGCAGGTCATGAAATCAATTAAGTGGGTCACAGTCATCAATTTTTTAAAAATCAAAATAAAACAGAATAGAAAATACTGAAGTGCATCAACACATACTAAGTATTTTTTAGCACATTTTTCTGTTTACTGGGTTGTAATATAAAATGTGTGTGTGTTTACAATGGGTCATGGTCCTAAAAGCTTGATAGCCACTGTTCCAGAGTATTGCATTTATAAGAGTCCAAAGAAAGGAAAGAATGGAATGTTCCAAGGCCCACTCAGGGAAAAATCCAATAATGGTTGCCCCAATTCCCAAGGAGTTCAGAGAAGGATGTGTGAGGGCCATGGTCATTTTAAACGAGACCCAGAGAGATCAAGCAACATGTGACTGGTAAATGCAGGTGCCTTATCTGATCTGAGACCTGTGCTGTGGAGTCTTTAAACATTGTCCGACCTATCCTTTTCAAAGGTTTCCTGTCCTCGCGGAATAGGCACTTTTTCAAACCTTCTTTCATGTCTTAAGTGCCTGCCCTCTGGCAGGCATGAGCTGGGAGCTGCAGGCTCCTAGATAGGACATACCCAGTCTTCCCCAAAGCTCACGAGCTCACCCCCAACAGCCACTGGGGCTGCTGCTTACTTACTCCATAATCAGGACCACCCAGCTCCTTTATCCGGACCTCCCAGTGTCCTTTCTCTCTTAGTAGTTTGTTAATTTCATCATTCAGGTCACGAATTCGGAATTCACCTAAACCAGCTAGAAAAAACAACAACATTCCTATCATTTCTTCAAAACACCACTCAATGTCATACCCATAAAAATAAATGCCACAGCAATACAGTCATAGTAGGGGACTTAACACCCTACTGACATCACTGGATAGATCTTCCAGAGAAAAAAATCAACAAGAAAACAGCAACCTTAAAGGAAACAGTAGATCAGATGGATTTAACTGATATTTACAGAACATTTCATCCCAAAGCTGCAGAATATACATTCTTCTCAAGTACACATGGAACATTCTCAAAGACATCACATGTTAGAACACAAAATAAGTCTTTACAAGTTTAAGAAGACTAAAATCATATCAAGCATTTTCTCAGATCACAATGCTATGAAACAAGGTATCAACTACAATAAAAACACTCAAAAATATTCAAACATATGGAAGCTAAACAGCATGTTATTAAACAATGAATAGGTTACCAATGAGATCAAAGAAATAAAAAACTTCCTGGCCCTGGCCAGCTGGGATCAGTGGTAAGTGCCGGCCCACATACCGAAGGGTTTCGGGTTCGATTCCGGTCAAGGGCACAGTTGCAGGCTCGATCCCCGGACCTCGTTTGGGATGCGCGCGGGAGGCAACCAAACAATGTGTCTCTCTCACATCCATGTTTCTCTCTCTCTCCTCCCCCTCCCTCTCTTCCACTCTCTCTAAAATATCAATGAAAAAAATATCCTCAGGTGAGGATTAAAAAAAAGTTTTTTAAATAAATAAAGTGGGTGCCCTGTAGACAGCATATGTATGGGTCTTGTTTAAAAAAACAAAAAAAACACAATGAGATATTACCTCACACCTGTCACAATGGTTATCATAAATCAAACAAGTGTCGGCGAACAGGTGGAGAAAAGGGAACTCTGGCGCACTATTGTTGGGACTGTAAGTTGGTACAGGCACCATGGAAAATATTATGGAGGTCCCCCCCAAAATTAAAAACAGAACTACCATATGACCCAGCAATTCCACTTCTGGGAATATAGCCAAAGAAATCCAAAACACTAATCTGAAAAGATATTTGCATCCTTGTGTTCACTGCAGTGTTATTTATTATAGCTGAAATACGAAAGCAACCTAAGTATCCACTGGTATACAAATGGATAGAGATGTAGTACATATACACAATGGAATACTACTTAACCATAACAAGAATAAAATCTTGTCATTTGCCAAAATAGGGATGGACCTAAAGGGTATTATGCTAAGTCAAATAAGTCATACAGAGAAAAACAAATACCATATAACTTCATTTATATGTGGGATAAAAGAAACAAAATAAAAAACAAACAAACAAACTCACAGATACACAGAACAGACTGGTGGTTGCCAGAGGGAAAGGGGTTTGGGGGCCTAGGCAAAGTGGGGGAAGGGGTTAAGAAGTACAAATTGGCAGTTATAAAAAGTTATGAGGATGTAAAGTTGACTATAGAGAATATACTCAATAATATTCCAACTAATATTGTATGTCAACTATAATTGAAACAAATTTTTAATTATTTAAAAAATAAATACCCATGTACTTCCCCCCAAATTTCTAATCTCCTTGCGGTTTCCTCTTTGACACATGGGTTATTTAGAAGTATGTTGTTTAATATCCAAATATTTAGGAATTTTCCCAATATCTTTCTGTTGATTTCTACATTAGTTCTATTATAATAAGAGAACATACTTGCATGATTTCAATTATTTTAAATTTGTTAACATTTGATTTATAGCCAAGAATATACTTTATTTTGGTGAATGTTCCATCTATTCTTTTAAAAAAGTATATTCTTTTATGCTAGGTGAAGTATTATTAGGTGGAGTGTTCTATAAATGTCAACTAGGTCAAATTATTGATAATATTGTTCAGTTCTTCTATGTCCTTACTGAGTTTCTACTTGTTCTATTGATTATTGAGAGAAGAATGTTGCCCTGGCTGAATAGCTCAGTTGGTTAGAGTGCCATCCCAAAACACCAAGGTCATGGGTTCTATCCCCAGTTAGGGCACATATAAGAATCAACCAATGAATGCATAAATAAGTGGAACAACAAATTGGTATTTCTCATCCTCTCTTTGCAATCAATCAATAAGCTCGGCCAGCATGGCTCAGTGGCTGAGCATCAACTAGGATCCAGGAGATCATGGTTCGATTCCGAGTAAGGGCACATGCAGGGTTGCAGGCTCGATCCCCAGTCTGGGGCATGCAGGAGGCAGCCGATCAATGACTCTCTCTCATCACTGATATTTCTCTCTCTCTCTCCCTCTCCCTCCCTCTCTCTGAAATCAATAAAGATATATTTAAAAAAACAAAACAACAATCAATAAAAAGAAGAGTGTTGAAGTCCCCAAGTCTAACTGTGGATTTTAAAATCAAGTACTTTAAGTAGACAGACTAGCTTACCATTCTGAATTTGAGCCACTTTTTTAGAGATCTCTCCAATGATCTGTGGGGGGAAAAAAAGCCAGTAAATTCTTATGACTTTTGAATATGTCTAAAAGCACAAGAAAGCCCAGCGAGGCAGTTGAGTATCGACCTAGAATCCAGGATAGCGATTCGATTCCCGTTCAGGGCACATGCAGGTCTGCGGGCTCACTCCCTGTCTGGGGCATGCAGGAGGCAGCCAATCAATGAGGACTCTCTCATCACTGATGTTTCTCTCTCTCTCTCCCTTCCTCTCTGAAATCAATGAAGAAATAAAAAAATAAATAAAAATAAAACATCCTTTTAAAAAAAATAGAAAGCACAGGAAAATATAAGTAAAAATTAGTAATTAAAAACTTAGAATTCTGGTTTAAGAGTCATTTAGATAATAAGAAGCAAATAGAGACTTCTTATTTCTACTAAGATTACATTCACCCAGAATGTACCTGTCGTCTCCACTTCTCAGCTTTGGGCAACTCAGTGCATTCCGAGGCAAGGAAGGGCCTTCGTTCCTAAAAAGAAGCAAATTATACATGTTGCCACTATATTATGTGAAGTTACAAGCTTCATGCATCATTCAACTGATTCAGGCCTGAAATCTAAAATGTCTAATGGTTTAAACACATCTGAAGTTTAAATTCCAGATCTTCATCAGGCCTTAAACCTCACTCTACAGTCTCTACTTAGGAAACAACTATATAAGCAAAAACATTCATTGCATTGTATTTAATACAATGGAAACAACTTAGAAGTCTAAGAATAGAGAAGTGGCTAAGTAAAATAGGTTATATCCATTTCTTGACATATTTATATTACCTTAAGAAATGATGGCCATCAGCATTTAGAACATAGGTGTTTGTGAATACACGTGAGAACACACATATATATACAAATGGCCAAAAAACATGAAAAGATGCTCAATGTCACTAATCATCAGAGAAATGAAAATTAAAACCACAACAAGATATCACCCCACACCTGTCAGTGGACTTACTGATTTATCATCAATAAATCAACAAACAAGTGTTGCAGAGAATGTGGAGAAAAGGGATCCCCCGGGCACTACTGATGGGAATGCAGATTAGACTGGTGCAGCCACTATGAAAAACAGTATGAAGAAGGGTCCTCAGAAAATTAAAAATGGAACTGCCTTATGACCCAGCAATTCTAATTCTGGGTATATATTTGAAGAATCCAAAACACTAATTCAAAAGACTATATGCACCCCTATGTTCACTGCAGCATTACTTACAATAGCCAAGATACGGGATCAACCCAAGTGCCCATCAATAGACAAGTAAATAAAAAAGTTGTGGTCCATATATAAAATAGAATATTACTCAAACATAAAAAAGAATGGCCCTGGCCGGTCTGGCTCAATTGGTCGAGCATCCTCTGGTGCACAGAAAGGTTGCCAGTTTGATTTCTGGTCAGTGCACATGCCCAGGTTGCAGGTTCAATCCCCAGTTGGGACGCATGCGGGAGGCTGACAAATGATGTTTCTCTCTCTTTCTCTCCTCTCACTTCCTCTCTTTCTAAAATCAATTAAAAAAATGTATTTTTAAAAACTGGATGAAATCTTACCCTTTGTGATAGCATGGATGGAACTAGAGGGTATTATGAGAAGTAAAATAAGTCAGTCAGAGCCCTAGCTGGTTTGGTTCAGCGGTTAGAGTGTCAGCCCATGGACTGAACGGTCCCGGGTTCGATCTGGCCAAGGGCACGTACCTTGGTTACAGGCTCAATCCCCAGCCCTAGTTGCGGCGCCTGCAGGAGGCAATCAATCAATGTGTCTCTCTCACATCAATGTTTCTCTTTCTCTCTCTCTCTCTCTCTCTAAAAAGCAATGGAAAAAATATCCTTGAGTGAGAATTTAAAAAAAAAAGTCAGTCAGAGAAAGACAAATACCATATAATTCCATATAGAATCTAAAGAACAATAAAAACAAACAAACAAAACAGAAAGAGATTTGTAGACAGAGAATAGACTGATGATTGCCAGAAGGGAGAGGGTGGGTTGGAGGACTGGGTGAAAAAGATAAAGGGATTAAGAAGTACAAATTGGTAGTTACAAAACAGTCATGGGGATGTCAAGTACAGCATAGGGAATATAGTCAATACTATTGTAATAACTGTGCATGGTGCGAGGTGAAACTAGAAAGATTAGGGGAAACACTTTGTAAAGTGTATGACTGTCTAACCACTAAGCTGTATACCTGAAACTAATACCAAAAAAAAATAAAATTCAAAGAATGGTATGTTTTATCCCTAACCTGGATAAGTTTCTGTGAGTTTGAGATCATTTACTTGTTTCAGGTTAGAGCTATTCCCCACAGCACTCTCCCTTCCTATTATTCAATATTAGACAGAGCTGGGATAAAATCAGAACCCAATTATCATCATACAAGAGACAGAAGAACAAGCAGCCGGGTCATCACACTGCCCTAGCTACAGAAAGATGTACCTGGAATTCAAGTGTATAGACTCATAATTGTGTCAGCAAGTACAGACAAGAAATAGGAAGATCTGGAGTTTGAAGTCTGCTCAGGAGGGAATTTTACCACATGTGTTCATACTTTACAATTCATGAGGAAGATTTACACCAACCTTCACTTTTCCCTCTTCCAGTTGAGCTTGGCGAAATCTTGCTAAGGCCGTCCTACCAGAAAGAGAGAAGACTCCATTAGATGCTGTTCACAGCTCACAGACTTCTTATCCCCCAAGTTCCTGGATAGTTTAAATCTGCTCATGACCATATTTAACATCATTCTTGTGTGCGTGTGCAAGTGTGTGTATGTTGTGATTAAGAAACCAGAGAGAAGTTATGAGTTTCCATGTTCCGAAGAGCAGAATTTGTAAGGCCATGTGTGTTCCTGAACACTCAAGCAACTATTTTATTTTCAGTCCATGCAAGAACTGTGGGAAACTCTACTTATCAGACCACTGTGGTGAGCAACACATCCAGATGTTAAAGACTAATATCTTGGGATGCCCCAGCTGTCACTCTCACAGCCCCTGTGCCACCCCCAGGTGAATGAATGTTCATCCAGTAAAAGTTCTGGGAACTGTCAGAAAACACTAATGAGGAAAACAAATGGGAAAATACGGGAATACTATTTTAAAACATGTAGAGAAGGAAACATATATCAAAGGCTCATACACCAAAAAGACCAAACACAAAAAGAGCTCCGTGGTAGTAACTGAGTTACATAAAATTTATAGACAAAATTGAGTTGATACTTACATGGCCTTTTCTGCATTTCGGGCCTAAAAGGAGAGAGAAGGGAAGAAAAATACCCATTTTTAAAATACACTTTTTTCCCCATTTACTTTTAAGGCACAATCACAAGCAGAATGCTTGGACTAACATAAATACAGTAACAAAAACAAAATACTAAAAGAGCACTCTCAGGAGCAGGCCCACACCTTTCTTCCCTCTCAGGCGTGCATCTCCTAAACTCTAAGGTTCCCCACAAATCGGAACCAGGGGAGCAATGGGTAGCAGCAGCATCTCATCCCAGGATAACCCCCTGAACCTGTCTCCAATGCCTCTTTTCTGTGACTTCCCAGAGAGCCAAAGCAGCCTAGGCTCATTTATTTCCTATAACATTTCTAGAGAGCCAAAGTAGCCCCCTAGGCTCTCCCCTGTTGCTTCTTCTATCTTAAGCCCTTCCTTGTTTCACTGTCCCCAGCTTTAATAAACACTCTCAAAATCAAAAAATATATTAAGACGTTCAAATCCTGTAACTTTACTTATGCTGCTCCCTTTACCTAAAGTCTTTATTCCTCTGCTCCCCAACCCCTTGGATCTAGCTAACTCCTATTCATCCTTCAAAAGTTACCTTTATCATCACCATCCCAGAAAGTTCTTCCATGACCCCCTTCTTCCCAGCTAAACTGCTACCCTTTGTCTGGGTATACCTACCATGGCACTTTCTATCCAGCATCACAACTGTCTGTTTCCTGGCAATTGAATTTGAGGAAGAAAAGACTGACTTTTACAAAGTGAGTTTTATGTAAATAATGTCACGCTAGTGTCAATTTATTTATCCCTGAAACACAGTGTCAGGCAGGGATGTTTTCTGGGTATAAGTAGAGAGTTCTTGCTGAATCACGTAACTGAATTTTATTCCTGGCTCTTCCACTTACCATCCTTGAGAAGTGGTCTAAGACTACTTTACAACAGGGATCATACATCTTATCTCATAAAGATGTTGTGACGACTTGTTGAGATAAGTACATGAAGAGATCAGTTATGCAGTTTATAGATATTCAGCAAAAGTGAGCTCATTTAAATCTCCTTTCTGACCCTCCTTTTCATTGGACACAATGAAACAAACTTGGCAGATGGCTTGGTGGATAAATGAACACTGTACCTACTAAGGAATAAAATCGAGGCTCTCCGAAGGGAAGTCATCATCCTGAAGGCTGAGGCTGTGTTTTAGCTATTTCATTAAAGCCTACAGTTCCTAAATATTTAATTTAGTGTTTCTCAGTGCTTACTCCATGCTTAAAACTCCATGCTAGGTGCTAGGAATTCAGCCATGGTTCTTCCCATGGAACTCATAGGAACTTCCTCCAAAACAATGAATCAATGGTAAGTGATCAGTGATAAGGGCATGTACCCAGGGTGATGAATCCAAAAATATGAACGTGTGATGGTGACAGTTATATAAAATACCCAACAATTCCTGTAGCCAGAAATATCTAGGCCAGAGGAGATTCCCAATGCCTGCTAGAGTTCAGAATTGAAGAGCCGCAGGGCAGCATGAAACAGTAAATTTGGGGTATATGCTCCTACAGAAAGGGCTGCTTCTAGCCAGCTGGTTTCTCTCCCTAGGTTCTTGTGCTCATCAGTCTACAAGGGCTTCCAATATGACCTCCTGTTGTAATTATTCTATACTATAACCTTACTATGGCATGGAGTGCTCCTATGGGGACCTCACTTAATGAAAATATTATTGTAACCAACACATATGAGCATCATTTTTGTACCAGCACTATAAGCACTCTCATATTTACTAGTCGTGAGCGCTTCTTGAATGCAGAAGCCAACTAACCACGCCGGACTAGAGATCACATCCTCATGCAATGACACTATGACATTCAGTCATACGTTACTGAGCACCCTCAACGTGTCAGACACAGTGCTGGACATCAAAGCAGCAATGATGAAAAGACCCTACCCTCGGGAAGTTTATATCTTTCGGGGGGGGGGGGGAACAAATCAAATAATCTAGGAACATATGGTCACAAATGCTGTGAGACTTGGGGACGAACGTGTGCCTCTCTGTTCCTTAGTTTTCCCTCTCGATAACGTAAAGCGCTTCCTCGAGATTAAAACACCACTGGAAGACGGTGGCTCTCGAGGCTCCAGTTTCCTCCAACTTCTGACAGCTGAAGAGAGGCAAGAAGAGGACTCGCAAGTTACAGCCTAGGAGCCCGAGGCCCGCAGCGATCCCGGCTGAGCGCCTACGACCGGGGCCCCAGATGGGGCTGGGAGCCCTCACGGCCCGCGGGCTCGCCCCCTCCCCACTCCCCCCCCCACTCCCCCCGCTACTCACCATCGTGCAAGTGAGGGGCTGCCCTCGGACCGCGTGGCCAGAGAACTCTCCGAGGCCAACCCCGACGGGAACTGAAGTTTCTAACTGACCGCACCACCAACTTTTCTGTCGGAAGGAAAAAAAAAAACACACCCGGAAGAACCGGAAATACAGGACCGGAAGCGAAGCTGAGAATCCGCTAGGCAAAAGGAAAGAAATGCAGGCTCGATCCGGTAGGCGGCCTTCCTTGGCGTCTGGACGTCACACCAACGCGTGCGTAGCAAGAATAGGGGCTTTGGCAAAACTGCGCTTGCGTACCGGGACTGACAAGCACTTCTCGGACTCAGCCCTCGGGCGGCTGGGTTTACTCTCGCGATAACTGCGAAGTTTCACGTGGTAGCTGTTGGTACAGCGGCGGCGGGCGGCGCTACGGCCAATGTGTTTAAATTAAGCATGCGTGGGGTTGTAGTTGCTACTACTCTAGATACAAATTCCACGCGCCCCCTGGAGAACAGACATGTTCTCGTTCTCATCCCAGTAAATGGTCTGAATTGTCACAACCGACTGGGGCCGGTTTCAGATTTGTCAAACATGAGAGGTATTCCTCTCAGGGGGCACACACAGAGTCTGGTGGAAGTCTGAATAAAAATAATAGCTACCATTTAATATTCTACTAAGTGCTAGGCCCTTTACCAACGTCTCATGCACTCCATAATCATCCTGCAAAATGGGCCTTTTTTTTTTTTTAACTTAACAGATGAGGAAACTAGAGCTTAAAGCTACTTGCTCAGTTCCAAACCTATGCCAAGAACTGACTCTGAGCTGAGAGTCCAATGAGGCCTGACACCACAGCCCCACATTGTTTGCATGATGCTATACAGCCTCAAAAATGAGCAAGGCTCTGATGCTAAAACCAGAAGGATTTTGGAGGCCCACTTACAACAGTACCAATAGACCTTGAAGAAAGTGACATTACTTGGCCAAGTTTAGAAGTTACATACTTTAATTCCCGGGGTCTTCTACCCTTGGCTTGCCTTTTAAAGGATGTAGGCTCCTTTCACTAATTGTTCTCCATGACTGAAGTATACAATAAACCCTCGGTTTTGCGGATCTCAATTTAACAGACTTCGGATTTAGTGGACAAAATTTCCGGTCCGTATGTCATGTGAAAATTAACCCCCTATAAACTTTAAAACGCTTTTAACTAAGATTTGCTTATAATTAAAACAGGTTATTTTTGTTATTACTTCGTTATTTTAACAGCTGTTAGCAAATAACCATATGTTGGGGGGGAAAAACAATAGTAATTTCACCGACAAATATTACGTATCTACAACTATAGTCTACATATTTATTTTTAAATATATCTTTATTGATTTCAGAGAGGCGAGGGATAGAAACATCGATGAGTCATTGATCAGCTGCCTCCAGCACGCCCCCTGCTGGGGATTGAACCCACAACCCCGGGCACGTGTCTTGACCACGAATTGAACCAGATCTCCTCCATCATAGGTCGATGCTCAACCGCTGAGCCACGTCATCTGAACTCAGTTGTTTTCAGTATCAAAGCAAGAATGCACAGGCCAAATTAACATTTTTTAAAACTGTTTTACTAGATAAGCAAAAGTATGCAAATAGCTTAAAGATATAAACAGTGTAGCTTTGCTACGCATAACAAAAATCGATGGAATTCAGGTGCATTTGAGATCTTGCTACCCAGCATATGTCATCAGTTTGGCTCAAATAATAAACTCCAAGGTATGGGTTCAATCCTCGGGCAGGGCAGATAAGGATCAGCCAATGAATGTGTAAATAAGTGGACCAACCAACCGATGTTTCTCTCCCTTCCTCTAAAATCAGTAAATAATTAGAATAATTCTTTACAATAAACTTTAATTCTCTACAAGTTTGAACGTTATGCCAATTTACTTGGCATAGCATGGTAGGATTATGAAGCCCACCCACAACCACCCTGTGGACCCAGACACAATGCTAGGTACCAGCAGGGGCCCATTGTGCCCTACCCGCTTCCTACTTCGCATCTAGTGAACTGGGTGTGTTTCCTTTGGAATTCTGGGCCTCCTTGCTTTAAGTAGCAGGGCCATGACTTTTTTCTGAGCTGTTCTTGAGTAGCCAATGGAGTGATGAGTTTTTCAGATCCCTAAACCCAGAGCAGCAGAGGTGGGCGCCCAGTTGTCCAGTGTGGTGGAACAGCTGATCTCAGTCCCAAAGCCAAGCGCGCTTTGGGGAGGTCAGGGCACTTTGGAACGGGTGCACCCTGAGAGGCCCATGCCTTAGAAAGCATGACCGTTCCAGCACCTGGTAAGCTCTTAACTGTCCCTTGCTTGGGTATCCTTAGGTGACTAAGAATCTTTGTGGGACTGCCTAAGCACATTTCCTCTAGCACATAAGCAGTCATATAGGAATATCCATTGCATTTGGCTCACCTGAGATGGCTGGTTTTTCCTGGAAGTTTGTTCAGACTCTACAGATCTCAAAATTAACACGGGAAATTATGCCTCTGAAGCCAACAAGCCCCATGACTGTTAGCCTTTCATTAATGCCAAGATGGCTGAAATGAGAATCTTTGATACTTCTACATTTTTTGTGCACACAATTAGAAAAACTATAAAATAGGCATAATGAATGGAAAACATTTTTAATTGGTCTCTCAAACCTTTGAAGATGATTTAGGTAAATAGATGAACCTATCATGTCGTTTAGGTGCCAGCCCAATTCTTTTAAGTATTAAAAACGGCTGGTTGAGAGGCGAGCCGGGGGACCCGAGATACTGCAACTGGAGCAGCATGGCCAAACCTTGTGGGGTGCGCCTGAGCGGGGAAGCCAGCAAACAGGTGGATGGCTTCAGGCAAAATCTTTTCCAGGAGGCTGAGGAATTCCTCTACAGATTCTTGCCACAGAAAAGCATACACCCCAATCAGCTTTTGCAAGAGGACTCCCTCAACGTTGCTGACCTGACTTCTCTCCGAGCCCCACTGGACATCCCTGTTCCAGACCCTCCACCCAATGATGATGAGATGGAAACAAACAGGAGAAGAAAGAAGTCCCTAAATGCGGCTTTCTCCCCGGGAATGAGAAGCTCCTGGCCCTGCTTGCCCTGGTTAGGCCAGAAGTCTGGACTCTCAAAGAAAAATGTATCCTGGTGACCTCATGGATCCAGCATCTGATCCCCAAGATTGAGGATGGAAATGACTTTGGGGTGGCAATCCAGAAGGTACTGGAGAGGGTGAATGAGGTCAAGACCAAAGTAGAAGCCTTCCAGACAACCATTTCCAAGTACTTCTCAGAGCGCAGGGATGCTGTGGCCAAGGCCTCTAAGGAGACCCACGTAATGGATTACAGGGCTCTAGTGCACGAGCGAGATGAGGCAGCCTATAGGGAGTTCAGGGCCATGGTGCTGGACCTGAGGGCCTTCTATGCTAAGTTTTATCGTATCATCAGCAGCAACCTGGAGAAAATTGTCAACCCAAAGGGTGAAGAGAAGCCATCTATGTACTGAGCCTGGGGCTAGAAGGGAAATAAATTACTAATGCTTTGTGTGGAAAACAAACAAACAAAGGCTTATTTTAAGAGGGAAGATGATTTGGGACCTGACTTGTCAAGGACAGATATGAAGTGTAAAAGCCTCCAGAGCAAAATTTGAATCCAATTGTTCTTTTATAGTGTTTTTCTCATGGCTAAAAGGTCTGTGTCTGCATGTACGTGTATTACAAATGTGAGACATTTTTCTACCTCCAAAAGGTATTGTTAAAATTTAAAAGCAGCCCGGCCGGGTGTGGCTCAGCGGTTGAGCGTCAACCTAGGATCCAGGCGATCAGGGTTCGATTCCTGGTCAGGGCACATGCCCGGGTTGCGGGCTCAATCCCCAATGACACTCTCATCATTGACATTTCTGTCTGTCTCTCTCCTTTCCTCTCTCTGAAATCAATAAAAATACATTTTTAAAAAAAATTTTAAAGCAAACACTTGTAAGAACTGGCTATTCTAAAATTCTCAGAAATATTGAAACGCAAATGTTTTTCAAGTTCATGTCATCAAAGATTAATCCTTAGTAAATAAAAGCTAGTTTGTTTTTGGTTTAAGTAAAACAGGTGTATCTTTATTTTGCCTGGGTTTTACAAAAACAGGTCTGTAATTAGTAATTGGCTTTTTAGGTCTATGGTGTTTCTATAAAATGTCCTAGATATGTCCTGGTTGGTATGGCTCAGTGGTTAGAGCACAGACCCAGCACCGAAGGGTCTCAGGTTTGATTCCCAATCAAGGGCATGTACTTGAGTTGCAGGTTCAATCCTGGCCCGTCGGGGCACGTGAGGCAACCAAATGATTTGTCGCTCTCATATCAATGTTTCCCTCCCTCCCTCCTATTCTAAGAAAAAAGTCAATGGTAAAAATATCCTCTGGTGAGGACTAACCAAAAAAAAAAAAAAAATCCTAGATAAAGAATGCTAATTGATTCTCAGTTTTCACTAGACAATAAGGTTTTGAGGTTAAAACCTCAAAATACGTAACATAGAAATTAACTGAGGTGTTTCAGAAGGGTCCCTGGAACACCGGAAAATATTTGAAATTGCATGGGAAGCACTGTAAAATAAATGTCGAAACCTCTAGGGTATACTGTATGGGCAAACAATGGTGGTAAATTAAACAGGGCTATGGGACACCCAAGATGGCTCCTTGGTTCTTCCCTGCTCCCTGGTTCCCCATTTTTTTGTTTTCTTTTTTGCATTCCTTCATGCATCACAGTGCACTTAAATCTAGGCTCAGATAAAGAAACTTATGAGCAGACATTACTGAAAGGGAACATCTTACACTATTGCCAAGGTTTGATAGTCACTTCAAGAAGTTGGTAACTGCTTCCTTTTACAGTGAGCTTCCTGACCCTAGAATTGCTACATGCTAAGGACAGCACATGCCATGAATAATTTAACATATTTTAAAAAACAAAATAACTCAAGTGCAACCGCAATCTTCCCAAGCAAAATCTTTCAAGGCACTACATATAAACTTCACTTTGGAAGCCTCCCCCACCAACTTCAATAGAAATGCAACTTTCTATCGAGTAAACCAACTTTTCCTTATGTGTGTTTTTTTTAGTGATATTCAATATTTATAAAGAAGTTCAAAACCATGGAAGTGCACTCTATCACTCTCAGTGTAACGTTGTTTTGCTGAACCAGAATTACATTCTACTTTCCTTTCAGGTAGTAAGTTTATGAACACAAAGAAACGGATAAATACTAAAAGCATTAAGTGAAAGAATACCAAAAGATTACTAAATTTTCAGGAGAAATGCATATCACTACAATGGAAAAATGAGATTACCTTAAATGATCAAGTTCTGTAGCAACAGTAAAACCGATATAATGCAACATTACACTTTTAAAACACTCTTGTCAGAGCAAATTCAAGCTGAATCCAATAATAAAGCCTCTAGACCAGGAAACATAGGAGATATAAAACTAAATGACACCATGAAGAAAAAAAAAAAAATAAATATAGGACATTCAAAAAATCAATGTTACAACTGTTGAGAGATTAATAAGAGACTAAAGAAACTTAACCAAATGCAATTTATAAACCTTCACTGAATCTGGTTTGGAAAAACTGGCTATGTAAGACTTTTTGATCCACTCATTTAAGTCAGTGATAAAGTTTCAAAAGGCTAAGGAGAAATAGCTGTTCTAGAAGTAGGCAAAAAGTCAATAAAACTTAACAGGGATGTAGCAAGACGAGGCCTTATCCTGCAGATCAGGGGTGGGCATATTTTTTTCTGCCAAGGGCCATTTAGGTATTTATAACACTATTCTGGGGCCATACAAAATTATCAAATTAAAAATTGGTGATGAAAAAAGCTCCCAGATTTATTGAATTTCAAGTCCCACCTGTGATTGACTTGGCAGGGCCAGACCAAAGTTTCCCACCCCTGCTTTAGACAATGCAAAATTCACTGTATTACTTCTACTTACTTTCCTTCATCAATCCCCCTCAACTCATGTTACAAGAGAGAAACTCCTGATCTTTTATCTAGTTTACTGGGATGGCAGTATCAGCAGATTATAGAGAAACAAGGGAAGTGTTTTCTTCCTAGGAAAAAGCTCCTGGAAGAATTCATTTCAAGTTCAGAATTGGGTTTCTTACCCATTGGTACCTAGTAATTAGCTTGATTTCCCTGAAAAACACATTTTCATGCTGCACTTGCTCAGCAACTAAGGTGAATACAAATAAATGCTCTTATCAAAGAACACTTTGTAGTTAGCTGTGAATAGACCCTTAATTATGTGTATCAAAGGGTCTCAAAACAAAAGCTAATAGACACTACAAATGCAGCTCAAAGAATGGTGTGAAGCAAAGCAGTTCTAAATATCTCATTTGCTATTTTGTTTTTCTACTTGAGGCCAGAAACCTTGGAGGGAAATAACCCCATGTGCATGTACCAGTACTCCAACCCTGAATATTACATATGAAAATAGGTCTTCTGTTATGCTGTTTCATACTGTGGTAGAAACCAAGATTATCAACATATTTAATGTGCTTAGTCAACATCTGAGACAAGGTGCTTAGTAAAAATATAAAATGAAAATGTAAGCCTATATTCTTAAGAAAATAAACCTGCCATGAATTCTTTCTTGCCTGCTTCAGACTATTAATTTGACAAAGACTGGATTTGGCACACCACAGCTGACACACCAACATGGTACACTGCAGTGATATACCACCACAAATTGACTGGACTCTCCATGAAGGATGAAAAATTCACAATACATACAAGAAACCACATGGCATTGTGAAGAGAAAAAAACAAATTGGGAAAATGTGCCACTATTTAGTTTAGTGGAGGAACAAAAAAAGAACAGAGGGCATAGGGTGGGAAGGGCTCTTGAGGTTCTAGGTAGCTATACTTCCTTCAAACAAATTAAACTTCTAGTTAACTTACCTATAAAGTGAATTCATTAAACTAAATGATTTCTAAGGTCCATCTTAACTCTAAATCATATCCTAGAAAAAAAACAAGGAATCCAACATTCCAGATCCTTGTAAAGCCCAGGAAAAATATGAAATGATGAAACACAGCAATGGTATTAAAACTGTTCAGCATGAATATAGAGCGAAAGGGTACTTACAATGGAACAGAAAGAAAATTAAATCTTCTATATCCCTGCAAAACTGACATCAAAGTAGTTAAGCCTAGGCTTCCCTATAATATTTTTCTTTACTGAAGACATGACTGAGTTAATACAAAAAGAAAAGTCCAAACTGTCAGCTTTCAGTACTCCACATTCCCTTCTTTAATATGGCATTTTGCACTATATACATCAATGAAAATTTGAAACAACAAAAAGAACTTCAGTCAAACTCCCCTTCCTCCTCCAGCTTTATTGGATAGTTTAAAATTACATTTCTATTTTCTAGGACTTCAGTTGCTTTTTCCATCTGACTTTTAAAAACTGATTACATCAAATGAAACACAGTTGTCTAAGTGATATAGTATACAAAAATAACATCTTGATTTCTGTGAAAATGCATTTCTCTGCAATTCCTGAATAGCTCCAAATTATGCTTCCTCTAAACATAGATGTTTACTTCGGGTTTTAGATTTAGTCTTTGCAAAAAAAGTGTTCTAAACCTTCACTATCTGCATATCCTTCACTATCGGCAATGCTGTTAAGTTGTTCCTATTTAGGCTTTTATCCCCATTTTCCTCCCATAGACATTAACAGGCATTTTTGTCTTTTTGTTTACTCCCACTCAACTGGATGTTCTATGTAGGGCCTGATATAGATGTTACTTGATGTTATTTAATAGCTACTGAGGTCAGACAATCCAAGGCCATCATTATGTTAAAATTAAAGTTATTTATGGAAGCTCACAGACACTTCCAGAATTGGTTTTTACCTCCGACACGGGAACATATTTAACAAACCCAGAACGGGCTTACTGGTCTGATTCAATTCTTCCCATTCATCAATCCCTATTCACCAGTGGCATGGAAAGGGGGTTCTTTAACAAAGCATTATACATAACACCTCTACCAAACTAAACATAAACTTTTTTTTGTAGTTAAATGCAGAAAGTCGATTTTTTTTTTCCACCCCTTTCCTCCTTTTACATGGCAAGTAAAGCTCACTGGCCTGGGAGTAGCCTCTATCTGCCAACCTTTGGCCAGTGAAGAGGATTCAGAGAAAATAATAAAACCATCAATCAGAAAAAGGAGGGGCGACAAAGGAAAATAATTAAGCTGTGGCCTCAATCGTGCATTCCCGTGCAAGGTGCCCTGATTCACCACAGCGGTAACAGTTGACTTCACTTGTCTTGCTGCAGTTGATGGCTACATGACCAGTTTCGCCACACCTAAAAAAAAAAAAAAAAAATTTAAGTTTTCACAATGGTGCTTAGAAAATGTAGAACTGTACTAAAGCAATAGTCATTGCAGAACAAAAAGCAATGACAAGTGAATCAACATATTTTTGTTTTCAAGACAGTAAGTCTTATCATTAGCCCCTAACCTAAAAGCAAGAAGGAATTAGGTAACAAAGCTACTCAATTGTGTAGCAAAGCCACAGTTAAAATTTTGACCAAAAGGTATAAACCAACACCAAAACCAAATTACAGCCAAGATGTTCTATCTTTATGCAAAGTAATTTATAAGATTTCACAGGTATATATCAAAACTTTCAACATTCTTACTTCTGCAGCAACATTCTAAGAACTTACCTATAGCACTTCACTTTGGTGCAGTCTTTTTGAATATGTCCAAATTCTCCACAAGAATAGCATTTCTGCTCATCTGCATGGTCACAGTCACGAGCCAGATGGCCTGGTTTGCCACAGTTGTAGCAGCATTGCTCTCGCTCTCTCTTGGGCTCCTTGCAGTCCTTTGCAATGTGGCCACCTCTACCGCAGTTATAGCAGGCTTCAACAATAAGAAAAAGAAGCAGACCAAGACTATAAAATCTTTACAAAATTTTGCTATGTTTTAAACCATACAATACGTAACCTCAAGGGCGGAAAATCTTTTCCAATGCTATGGGCATGCTCACCTCTCCAAGTTCTAGAAGGATATGAGAAGTGTTAAATACTTACCATCCTCCTGAAGATCACAATCCTTGGCAAGATGACCAGACTCACCACAGCGATAACAGATGTCTGGAAGAGACGAGGAAACAAACTGGAAACCTATTTTGGGTAGAAACAACAACAAAAATTAGCTAATTAGATCAGTCTTGATACTAATGAATATGCTAGTACTTCAAAATTTTTTATTCGACAAAAATACCTCTATCCGAGGTAAAACCACCTCTGCCACGGCTTCTCATCCCACGACCACGGCCTCCACCAGTAGGGCATTCCCGGGCCCAGTGGCCAGATCGTCCACACTTGAAGCACTCATTGCTGCTCATGGCTGCAGTTAGATCTTTGAAATATTAAAAAATGACAACAGTTAACCACTTGAAATTACTTTTAGCTTTTATTTCCCTTTTAGTGTTTTGTTTTGTTTTTTTGTATTACTATTCTGGGGGTAAAACAAATATATTACTTAGAAAAATAATCATATAACTATTTGTTTAGGCATTATACACACCTAATATAAAATATATTAAAAGTGAAAAAAAATCTGTAAAACATTTTGTCATACCACTTTTGATTGTTAAATTAAGATTACGCATATGTAGATCAATATACAAATGTTAATTCAGTTACTGATGGAGTGATGCAATTCTCAGTGTCAGTATCAACAAACACCCATTATTAAAGAACTAGTAATACCTCATTCCAGGTCCAACTTAATGGACACATTTCATGATATTAAGCCAGTAAGCTCTATTTTGGGCCACTAGAAGTCAATTTACTAGAATATGAATAACCCCCAAAAGTTGGACTAACCCAAACCAATGGAGCTGTAGTATGGATTCTGTGAGGGATAGGTGAAGAAAAATAATTTCTCTCTAACCTTAGCACCTAACAGTGTCTAGTTATACTGAAGCTCTTGCTTGTTAATTGAGTCTTCAGAGCAGATATGTTTATAGAAAGGCAGGATACAAATTTTATCTCTAGAGGGTACAGTCTATTAAAAATGTTAGAAAAACCACAAAGGTAAACCAACGTGCTAATACCATCTAAAGTAGAAAATTTTCAAAATTTCCTGTAATTTTATATTTAAAACAAGGGTACTTGGAATTTCATAATAGACTCCTTTATTGGGTATTATTTCCAAATGAAAGCAAAACTCCTACCAAAGCAAATGGATTTTATACTTTTTATATAACAATCTAAAAATAAACAGGCTATTCATGGAACGAAATGGAAATGGAATGTTGCAGGACAAACTCCTAGTATAGTGGCTTTTAAAAAAGGAACTAGCTAAAAATAACGTAACCTTTACATTGCCATACTTCCATATCTAAACATTTTTATCCTTAATTCCATTGTCACGCAGTGGTACACAAAGATTTTTAAATATCGTCTCAAAGCCAAGATTAATAACTACCATGATCTAGCAAAATACACGGTTTCAATTAAAACTGACTGGATAATGTAATCATCCAAACCAACCACAGCACCAAAAGTCAGTACACGGTGCATAAATGGTTTATGAAGTTATAGAGAAATCTAGTAATTGACCAAAAATTAAGCTAAAGTTGAGTTTCAAAAGCTTCCATTGTCAAGTATTTTTAAAAATTCAGTATCTACTTATCCCAAGTCTCTACAATCAGATTCAGAATAAATTTTCAGAGGAATCTATCTACCAACTCTTGCCACTTGTCATATAAAAAAAGTGGGAAAACGCCTGTATGGGATACTTGTAGTTAGTGGTTTCAGATACATAACGCACACATTTCTAGTCAGAAGAAACAAGCCAGTGAAGGTTAAAAATGTATTTTTGCAAAATTTGAGATTACATTTGCGTTCTTATACTGGTATTAGTCTAAATCATGTGAAGTGCTGGTTTCTACCTGAAAGAACAGTCAGGATGAAAAAATGAATGGCACATAAAATAATCACAGGAAAAAAAGCTGACTATGGTACCTCATTCTTCCCTCATTCCCCTTTTCTCTTGCATCTTCTCCAATTTACAGTAAGACCAATTTGAGCACATTTAACTATTGTTCTCAATGAGTTCCTTGAACAGAAACCATCACTTTCTTATACAAGGTAATCCAGGTAACTTGAAAAGTCTGATTATTTTAAAATTTAATATTTAAACAAGATACTACCTTTTAGGAAACATGACAATTGAATATTCAACATGCATTTCTAAAACTAAAGAAATGATAGTTTGAGCAATCTCCACTTTAGACTGCTGCTTTAAAAGAATCTCTTGATTATTTCATAATAAAGAACAAAGAAAATGTGTCATAATGAATCATCAGATTTTTATCAGTGGAATAACGTCAGTTACAATTTTAGGTTTACTTTCAGCACAGAAATACTAGAATTCAGCTACTTAAGAACTGATTAACCTATGTGTAAATTTTTCATGAACTGTTTTTTTTCCTCTCCATTCATAGGACCCAGATCCAAAATGAATAGAGAAAAAAGAAATGACAGGAAAGTAGTATTTTGGAGAGCGATTAGCTAAAATAACACTTTCAGATGAACATAAAACTCTACTTCTTCCTACCCTAATTCCTAATTGAAAGTTGGTTAAAATGTGATTTCTGTATGAACTGCAATTTTAGGGAAAGCAGTATTTCTCCACTTAGGTTGCAATTAAACTATTCTGCAAAACAGACATGCACCATTCAGTGGCAAAGGCAGGACTTTATACACTGAAACTAGTTTTAGATGTTTGTATTGACACCAACAAATTTTAATCTCACATAAATTTGTTTAATGGAGTAAATTAAGGTTTTTAAAAAGCCCACTAAATCTTAAAGGAAAAGGGAACATAAATTTCATTAATGTTCCAAACACCCATCATCAGTAGGACACATCCCAGTGGGCTCACATAATGTGTATGTAATCTGTCTTCTCCCCTTTGGCCCAATCACAGCCAATCAGCTAGTCTATATTTTCATCCAGTCCCTTTTGATAGATTTGTCTCCTTAGTAACATTAAAATAACTGATTCCCAACATGTTTTAGAGGCACTACTTATCTTAGGAGGGAGGTCCCCATCCTAAAAGTCATATACAGATGCATTTAGCCAAAAGGTCTTTAAAGAATTTCATGCTCCTCAGGAAAACTAGAGGCAGTAAGGTAAGACAGAACTGAGATGTCAGGCTCCATGATTCTCAAGGCCTACGAATGCTCTTGGCTAGAATTTTGCTGCACTGTCCTGCCTCTGCCCCCTCCACCTGTCACAACCTTTTCCAACCTTCAAGGGCCAACTTAAATGCCATCTCTATAAAAAAAATCTGACATCTCCCAGCCTGGAACTCTCCTTCCTATTAAGACCCAGGACACTTTGTTAGTATCTGTCTGATGGAACTACATTTGCCTTTTATCACATTCCTTGAGGGCAGAAACCAAGTAATTCATCTTTGAATCATTACAACACCCCATAATTACCCTTTTAGTAGCTATATAACTCAATATTTTAACTGCTTTTGGGGGGAGGGGAGGCCTAATAGTCATTTGCTGAAATGAAACAAATTGTGTTTCTTGTATAGACCCAATTCAACCTAATTGAGTACTGACAATATCTAAATTTTTGCTATCAAAAGAGTCACTACACCATTAGTTTAAAGCAACAATATTCAACCTTTTTCATCTCATGGAACATGTAAACTAATTACTAAAATTCTGCGGCATACCCAAAAATATATTTTGCCAATCTGACAAAAAATAGGTATAATTTTCATTCATTCACACTGGACAGCTATTGCTGTGTCGGCTGTTGTCATTTTTTAATTTGACAATCTAAGGGAAAAGAGGTCAGTGCCCCTAGATAGTCAGGTATCGCATGTTTTAAAAATTCTTGCACACCAGTTAAAAAATTGCTCGTTTAAAGCAACAATGTATTTTCAATTATTCATTAAGGATCAACTAAAACCACTCTAAACTCAAGAATATTTCAGATTAATCTAATAAAATCCCCCTACACAGCAGAAACTTTTCACTCCAGGTTACTAAAAAAGTCAGCAGCCAAGCCAGGACCCTTAACTTGCAATCCAGGCTCTTCCTATTACTCCGAGAATTCACAATCAACTAGGCATCAGTAATATTTTATGTAATGCTACAAAACACACATATATACTAACTTAAAAGACAAAATACTGTATTTTCACTGTTGTCAGGCAAGAAGAGAGCATATATTTTCTTCCTTTTGCTGCTAAAAATCATAGCAGTATCTACACCAATGTATCCTCACACAGCAAGATTTTGGGACCATAGGAAAGTCGGGGTTAACCATTTGACACAGCTTAAAATGATCTGCTGTGTTACTTCAGGCACTTGACCCCTCTCAATTTTTAAAACTGCAAGGGTTTATGTCTTCTGCTTACATAGTTTCTTTTCCACTCTTCCCCCAATTAAGTTAAACTGCTTAAAAGTAGACAGAACTCGGTCTAATGTCTACATAGCAGGCTTAGAGCAGGCTAACTCTACTTAGAGCCAACTTTTCCATCTCATAAAGTTTACTTCTAGGATAGAATGAAGAGAATTCTAAATGACTTTGCATTTTCAACAGAAGTCTGACTACCTGTTTCCATTTCGACTTTTGTGTGTTAAATTTTTACAACACAAGCCACACCTAATGATATGGATAAGAACACAGAACAACCAGGCAGCAGTACTAAGGCAATAAAGGTATTGCCTGAAAAGATTGAAGGTTCACTGTTAGGGGCCATGTATTGTAAACTTAGAGGTATATTTTACAAATTTTGCACTCAAACAGGCTTTAAGGTTTAAATCCTGGAATTGGTACCAAAACACAAATGGTTGCACTGATTTGTCTTCATTAATGTCAGTAATTGAACCATATTTTGATATTAAGAACAAAGCCAGTAAACTACTTAAATCTCAACAGTACATGCCCAAGACTAACAATGAGTCCCAATGAACAAAAGACCATAACACACTCCACAAATACACTTAAAATAGCAAAAGGAAAGGGGGGGACGGGGACGCGCATGCACAACATGAAGATGGGAGATCTGCCTAGCCTTATTTTCCATATGATTTTCCTAACACAGCTATGTACATTCACATTTGCTCTATCTCTATAGTTATTTTCACCAAGCTTAGGGTTATCTCTGACTCATCTACACTGTTGACCTAACTGCCTTCAGATCATAGCAGAACTTTTGGCCCTCATATTTGTGCTCTAATTAATCAGTTTAGTGTTCTAACACAGTACTAAAACACTTCAGACTATTAACAAAAACAAACTACAGGTAGACTAGAAGGAAGTAACATTATGTATTACCTGCAGCCTGGCCTGAATAATGGAGAACAGAGTACAATACTGGGAGCAATTCTTCTTAACCTGGTTCCTGCATGACCTTGGTTAGTATTTACATACATTGCTGCCTGTCCTGGTAATAAACATATTATCTACGATTCTCACAACCCTGCAAGTTATGTTTTCTTGCTCCCATTTTACTGATGAAGAAACTGGAGATCTGAGACCAAGTGACTCACCCAAAGCCTTATAACTAGGAAGTTCTAAAGTCAGAATTTCAACAGTCCTCTGAAGAGTCTTTTGTTAGGGTTAAGTGATAATAAAGTACACAAAAATACTATCATCAGAAGAATACATGAATTCACTCCCTACTTCAAAAATATTATACAGTGTGTTACTACTATATAGCAAATAATTGTATAAAGCAAGTTAATTTGCATTTTAACACCAAAAGTTGTTCTATATTTCTAAATTTAAAATGTATTTTTAATTCTATATTTAAAAATCCACAGCCAAAAATGAATTTATTCACAGCGTGCCATAACACCAGCTTTCCTGAATTTTAAGCCAAGACATTTTCTTTTTAATCTTCTTCAAGGCGTAAATTAAGAGTGCCACCACGGACCCAAAGACTGACAACCAGATTTCTTTTAATTTATTGATTTTTAGAGAGAAAAATTGATTTTGTCCCACTTATTTATGCATTCATTGGTTGCTACCTTCTATGTGCCCTGACCAGAGTGTGACCCCGCAAAGCTTGGTGTATTGGGATGATGCTCACCAACCAAGCTACCCAGAGTCAAGGCTCCTGGCAACCTGGTTTCACTAGTTAATACCTTCGTTTGTAATTAAGGAGCAACTCCAGGTAATCCCTATACTATATACTCTCATACTCTTAACAGAATCCACCGACTTACAACTTGAATTTTGGTGGCCACAAGCTCTCATTATTCCAGCAGCTTTTTACTTACAACACAAAAATGGTGCAGTTTACTGGAGCATGGCCTTACTGCAACAGCATCTGACACTGCCAGAATAGGAGTTCCATTAAGTGAGATGGTACAGAAAAGAGCGTTCTCTACATAGCAGGCCAGGATGCCTTGGCATCAGTCTCCTGGCTCTCCACTTACTGTCAGGAGGCCAGAAAGAGGAAAGAAGCCAACATTAAAAACACACAAACACACACACACACACACCCCTCACTCCTGCGGGGGGTGGGGGGGTGGCAAAATCTCTTGTCAAGTGTTTGGCCAACAGACCAATCTTTCCAATTACAGGAACACCTCAGATATATTGTGGGTTTGGTTCCAGGGCACAGCAGTAAAGTGTTTTTCATCTTTTTGCTGTTGGAGGGTCTTGCCTTCAATCTGTAAAAACCCAACATCTGCTGTGATAAAGTGACAAAAATAAAATGAGGTATGCCTGAAGTCGAATTGTGGCTCTATTGCTTGTTAAGCGCCAATTTGGTACCTTCCCATGTACATATCACGTATTTTTATTAGACTTAAAATAAAGATCAAAATGAATCCAGTCATAAAACCATATTACAAAACCCATTTGTAATACTTTAAGAAAGATACCACTCTGCCTGTTCCAGATATTCAAATGCTGGCGTAATAACTGACCCTTGGTTTTCCACCAATTTGGCTCAAAATATTTGAGAGACTGCATATTTGTTTGAAACTATCACCACCCCTCAAAAAACAAAAAACACACACAAATATATCACTCCTCTTATCAATATGAAAAGAAATGTGGACCTTTGGTTTTAAGAAAAACTTACCCAAGTTCTCTAATATGACATAAGTACACAAACATACACTTCTAGTTTTTTCAATTCTCTGTTGCCAGAGTTGCAATTTGGAAAAAAAAAAAATTTCTTTATCCAGCTCTTGGGAATCTAATAAATTATTCCTTTTATATTCCAGCACAGAGTGCCCCTTGTAGACAAGTATCAGGTCCAACAAGCTAAACAGAGCAAGCAACTATGTATGTGGCACACTGTGTGTTTGATTAAGCCATGATCAGGGAGATTTTTTAAAGTATTTGAAAATAATTGCTTTGTGGGGGGGAGGCCAGGAGGTAGAAACTTCATTTCATACATCTTTTTAAAACCCTCAAACTCTAACTTGCAATTTATAGTGCTTAACCAAAAGAGGAACAAAGTTGTTAATTTAATTAAAAGACTGTCAGTGATACAGAAATTAACTGGTTATGTTTCTAAAACTGGGTCACACAACAGGAAAAAAATGAAAACCTGTTTTTAAAAACTTGAAATTTGGGGGCAAGGTGATGTAAATTAATCCTCCTTCACCTTAAAAGAAACAAAAAATGAAGCCAGACTTTTACACACTATCTGAAGTCACAAGAGCAGTGTTTTCTTTATCTAAGACTCCCCCAAGACCAGATGTCACTTCCTTGGAAGTGCCCTGTGCGTGAGGCCACGTGGTTAACATGTGGCAACAAGCAAAATCCTTACCCATGATAAAATTAACAGGCAAACCCAAATGTCGACAATGATGCCTTTCTAAAATAGGTTTTCACATTTCGAAAATCTAAATGGAGGCTGGCTAATTATCAATGTCTTGTCTTTAAGTTAAACAGTATTCATTTAAGCAATCCAATGAATGATGCTATGATTTTGGGAGGGTTGGCAATTTTTTTTCCTTCTGATAACGAGATTTTTTAAAAAGCCCCTAATTAAATAGTGTTTAAATAGGAAGCGGGCCCTAACTGCCCCTTCTCAAATTGCAATGTAAGACAAGTAACTTAGCACCTGAATGCCTATAAAAATTAAAGAATCGGGAAGCTATCAAGTATGGAGAGCATGAATTCCAAAATTTCAGGCCTTCTAGCGGGGTATACCACCACCCAAAACGCAAGAACTTCAAGTACCCTTCTCTAGGCCCACTGGCACATGGCCCTCCAGGCCCACTACAGCAGCACATGGCCTGCATTAAGTACCCAACCCCATCCCCGCTCCATCTGCACCAAGGGCCTTTTCCCACCACACGGCCTCCTTTTAATAAGTTCCCGCCAAAACGACCCTCAGTCCCGCATTCCGAGACCCTCGAAGTCTCAGAGCCTCAGTCCCCAAGAGCGCACGAGCCAGGGCCTCATTTGCTGGAAGGCTATGGCCTGGGGTGCGGCCTTAGCCCTGGGAGAGGCCACGACGCGCGGGGATCCAGCTTCCCAGGACGAAAGAAAGGGCGGGAGGGTCGCCCGGCCGCGGGAGGCCGGAAACGCGGCCCGGAGGCGGCGGCGGCAGCCGAGTTTCCCGCCTGACGCAGCAGCGGAAAGGGCTAAAGTGCGGCCGCCATCGCCGCCTCACCGCTCCCTACCCCTTTCGTCCGCCTCGGACGAGGGCCTGCAGCGCCGTTCCCCCAAGCCCCCACTCCCCGTCCTCACCTTCGGCGTCTGAGCGGGCCCGCAGCGACGGAAAAAGAGACGCAGGCCGAAGTAAGCGTCTCGAAAGGTAGCGGCTGTTTATTTTCAGGAGGGTCCTTGCCTGCGCCACACGCTGGTCTGCACACGGCCCCACACACGCCGCTGCGCACGGCTCTCCTCCGCCTCGCCCACGCGGCCAATCAGTGCGCAGCGCCCGACGTCCAATCAGAGCTTCTCACCGGGAAGACAGCCCTGCCGAGCGCGGCGTGGGGAAGCGTGGGGCGGGGCCGCACTGGGCTGTTTTCTTCCGCGCTCTTTGGTCTTTCCAGCTGTTCTCCTCGCGGGCGGCCCTTCTTTGCCGGGTCCCCAAGCACCGGCCCCTCTCGCGCTTTTCTCGTTTGTTCCACGCCCCGCCCGACGAGGGGAGGCGGGTAGACCTGTGAGTCCCGGCCTTGGTGATCTCTCCCGGCAGCTCGCGATGTGGGATGCCAGGGGACGGGTCTCAGGGAAGTGTCCGTGATAAGCGTGGGGCCGGGGGAAATTCCTTCCCTTTCTTGGGCTCGGAAAAGAGTGTCTGTTCTTAGACCCTTGGTTTGGCCGCGCTTTCCCATTTGGGGGAAAGTGGTCAAGTCACAGGAGAAGCCGGGACTGTAGGCCGCAGGCCCTGAAAATTATTTTGGTTTTTGTGTGATCCAGGGCAGAACCCAGGAGACCTACCTGCTTTCACCTCTAGGTCCCATATACGGGCCTCAAAGTAAAAGTGGCCCATGAGAGAAGGGCGCCAGCCCGGGGGAGGGTGTGAAGATAGTGAAAGGGTGGCCCTGAGACTTAACCGCCTCCCAACAAACCTGTGACCGGTTCAGCACATTTAGGAACATTCCCTGCGACCTAAGGTGTAATAGCGACTGCCAGGAGAGCCATCTGGCCTGGGCTATCACATTAAGGATTGATTGGCCTTTAGATTTGGTGTTCTCTCCAAAACAGGTGTGTGTGTGTGTGTGTGTGTGTGTGTGTGTGTGTATTAATAGATACTGTTAAGATGAAATAAATCTAAATTTTTCAATGTGAACTAAGGAATTACAGAATTTTGTGTAATTGGGGGAAAAAACGAAGTGCCATCCCCAGTCTCTCGAGCTTTAAAAGGCCCTGAAATTACTATAGTCTCATATAGACGTAATATGCAGCTTGAGATTAGTATGCAACCCATGGTATTGGCTGGTATGTCCCAGCAATGTACTTTTTATTCTTTTAATGACACCTTATTCTTTGCCCTAGTTTCATCTCATTGAATCCTTCTAGTCTCAAGGCACTGTAAGTTTTGAAATGTTTGTGAAGAGACAGTAAAGTGGTTAAGAGCACAGGTGTTGAGTGTCAGGTATTAAACCTGGGTTCAAATCACTAGGGCTTACTTTTGTTAACTAAGACAATGTAGAGTAAACATTTTTAAATTCGGAATAAAAGGGTCCCATTTCTAATAAGACTGAATTACCTAACAACTCAAGTATTGAGTTGTAACACAGGAATTACCAATAACAGTATTTTGTATTTATATAGTTTTGTTAGCAAGAGGCTTACACAGCTTTATAAATTTCCCCTCTCTGACTGATTAATGTTTATAATATCTTGAGGTAAGGAGTAGTATAATTGCAGACATTTTAGTAATACTTCCCTAAGTGAGTCAGTATAATATATCAAAGGTTCAGAAATAGCCAAAGCAAAACCAAAGAGTTACCAAAGTAGTAATTGGTAAAAATTTACTGTGCACATGCCAAAAAGACAGTTTATAAACTAGGTGCATTCAAACCAAAGCGTGGGATGAGGCTCAGGGGTTTACCGCTGCAAAGCAGCTTGTCCAGTGAGAAAGCAGTTAGTTGGTAGTTAAGCTAAATTAATGACTAAACTGTTTTTGTCTGCTCAGGGAACCTTCCAACTTGGTCTCTGCTTTGGATTTCAACAAGCACAAGAGCCTAGGTAGGCTTTTGATTTTAACAAGTGCAAGAGGCCATGGATGCACCTTGGGTACACCATGCCACACTGGGAAGACAAGTTAAAATTGTCATAGGAAACATATTTCCTGGCTTGACTTTTGTTTACAATGCCAACCGCAGAGCTACATAAAATGTTTGCTATTCAAAGACGAATGTTCCTAATATTTATTTTTTAAAATGAGGATGGGTGTGAAATAGAGATACTGGACATAGTGTTCTCCTATAGGTTTTTAAAGACTTAAGTAGAAGGAATGGAAACATAATGTGATCTCTGCTGCTTGGCTTTGGGAGTGGTAATAGCTAATGACTCTTCTCTACCTGGTGTCCAGCTTTGCATAATGACTGTTATTAATAGAGCCAAACCGATCATGAGGCATTCTGTCTCCAGAGAAGGTGTATGATGGAATTTAACTCCATTTACTCATGTTGCCTGGCCCTTGGGTACACCTATTCACTAGTGATGTTTGAAGAAACAAAAAAGCCAACCCACTGAAAAGATAAACTGCCAACTGTATTTAAAGAAATAGGTTCCTATTATATCCCTCCAGCCCCGTAAATGTATTTCATTCCCATCCTCCCCTCCAGTGTTCAGTCTTACCCAGGTATTGTGTTCAACACTGCAGTGATTACAAAGATGACCAGTTAAAGCATAGACCTTGCCCTTGATCTTGTAGGATCACAAGGCCATAAGAAAGTATTAAGTGTCCTGAGAGAGTACCAGCTAAAATGCTGTGGTTCAGCATGATTCAGGATTTCTTAAAATGCGTACCAGTTGAGTAGCAATACCTGCCAACTCTTAATTTCTGCTAAAGAGCCCAACTGCATAGTATACTCCTTAGCTTCTGCTGTTAAAAGGAAATGATATGGTATATATCCTTTTAAACCCTTCGTGTCTTCTTTTCTCTGCCAGCAGGAAAATAAGTCTTTGTGGCTTGGAAAGTGTGCAACTAAGGTTAAGGGAAATAAATTGCTTCCACCTCTCCTGTCTGCTTCTGAAGCAGAATCATAGTTTACTAAACTAAATCCTGAAATAGGCATCAGTTATACTAATAAATAGCTAATAGTTAATATATATAAAGTTTTTAGAACAGTGCCTGGCATAGAGTAATTTCTACTGAAGTGTTATCCTTTATGATTGTTGTTATTTATCAAGTGCTTACTATGTGCCAGGCATTGTTTGTTTGTTTATTTTTAATCCTCACCTGAGGATAATTTTTCCATTTCTTTTCAGAGAGAGTAGAAGAGAGAAACATCGATGTTGATTAATTGCCTTCTGCACGCACCCCCAACCGGGATGGGGCATCAAGCCTGCAGTCAAGGTACATGCCCTTGGCCAGAATCAAACCCAGGACCTTTCAGTCCACTGGCCGATACTCTTAACCACTGAGCCAAGCCAGCTAGGGAGCTAGGCATTGTTTATAACTTCCTTATAAGTTTTCACAAAACCTCTATCAGTACTTTTATCATCCCCGTGAGGAAAAAGGTCCAGAGGGTTTGAGTAATCTGTTAAAGGTCATAGAGTAAATAAATGAAAGGACAGGCTTCCAACAGAGGCAGAGTGCTTCCAGCCTCCCAATAGTTATTGAGATCTAATCCTACAATTTCTCATTGACTCCTTAAAATGACAGTGTAGGGAATGCTAACTGATGATAAGGAAAATATGAAGCACTAATTGATAACTTAGCATTCCATCCTGGCTGGAGTGGCTCAGTTGGTAGGACATTGACCTAGGATCCAGGAGATCAGGGTTCAATTCCCGGTCAGGGCACATGCCCTGGTTGTGGGCTGCAGCCGATCAGTGACTCTCTCATCGTTGATGTTTCTGTCTCTCTCTCTTCCTCTCCCTTCCTCTCTCTGAAATCAATAAAGATATATTTAAAAAAAAAAAATTGAAACTGTCTCTACTTCTGCAAACTAACTGTGAGAGAAAAACATTATTTGCAAATAGTTTTAAAAGTTTTAAAGTAAAACTACTCATTCTTTTTTTTTCCTTAAAAGAAAAGTACATGCATTCATTTTTACTTTTTTGTCCTCACCCAAGGAGATTTTTTTCATGTTTTTTATCCCACACACCCCCACTGCAACCAAGGATGGAACCTGCAATCCAGGTACGTGCCCTTGACTGGAATCGAACCCGAGACCCTTTGGTTCGGGGGCCGACACTCTAACCCCTGAGCCACTCTGGCTAGGGCAATGCATTTTTAAAAAGTCATTTCTTATCAAGAACCTACATTATTTAAACTTTGAAATAGGTAAGAATAGAAAAATATTATGTTTAAATTGTTTCCAAATACTATTTTTACAAGATGTCTTAAATTATTCTTTGAGACAATATTTTAAATTGTAAAATTTGATTGTGTAGCTCTCAAAATTTACAGAATAATGTAATTGATTTTCAAAGATTAAATTGACAACTCATATAATTGAGTGAATTAGAATCTAAGATCTAGGAGAGTATTTAGTCTAATCTCCTCACTTTAAATGAGAATAGGAGACCTATAGAGTTGCACAGAGTTCCTACAAGTCCCAAAGAGAATTGATGTTTTTAACCAGGTGCAACCCACATATCATAAGGGACTGTAGCTATGCTTGTAACCTGATTAATCCAATTAACATCAGTGATGATAAAAAAGGAGAGCCAAAATCTAATCTATACTTCTGATTCCTGTGTCTCCAGCCCTTTTTTTGGAAATTTACACAAGTGGACATTTTGTTTATAAATTAGTCATGTGTTTGGAAAGGATGACTCAATAATCAATTTCTCAATCTTGAGAATTGTACTCAGACTTCAATTTAAGAAATATTAACTTTAGACTGTAAATTTTTATGCTAGAAAATGTCTTTCAATTATGCATTGTAACTACAAAAGAGAACATTTGAATTTATACCTGGCAACAGAATGGCTTTTAGGCAATTCAAATATTACAAATATAGCTAATGTTCCCATTAACCCTCTTTACCCCAAATCCCACTTCTTTCCTTTACTCCTGATATAAAAACGGTATATATCCTTCTGGTCTAATATATATATATATCTCAAAGCATACATGAACAATTAAAATTTTTACATAAATAGTATCATATCTGTTTACTAATTTGTTCCCTTACAAGAACATAATATCCACAAAGGAAGGACGTTGTCTGGCTTTGTCTATTTTCTGCTGTATTTCCAGGTTCTAGAATAGCTCCATATACAGGGTAGGCATTTAAATATTTTCTGAATAAATAAGTACCAATCTGTACCTTGCTTTACAAATTTGATATTGTGTTTCTTTTCTTTTTTCAATCCTCACTCCAGAATATGCTTACTGATTCTAGGGAGGGAGGGAGAGAGGAGAGAGAGAGAGGGAGAAACATGGATGTGAGAGAGAAACGTCAATGGGCTGGCTGCCTCCTGTACATGCCCCAACACAGGATCAAGCCAGAAACCTAGGTATGTGTCCTGACCCAGAATCAAACCCTCAATCTTTCCGTGTATGGGATGATGCTCCAACCAACTGAGCCGCACCAGCCAGGGCTGATATTGTTTTTCTGATATATACATAATAATATTATCTAGTTCAGTATTTTTTCTGCTGTGTATTATAAATTTATCCATTCACCTGCTAGAGGACATTCGTGTTTTGCTATCATAGACAATATTATAATAAGCACCCTTGTATACAGGTCTTCTCAGGACATGTGGAAGAGTCTCTAGAGTATACCAACCCAGAAGGAAAAGGCTGGGGCAATGAAAAGTGTGTATTTTAAGTTTCACTGGTTTCCTGCCCGTATTACTCTCAAAAGTAGCCATACCAAAGTATATTCTCAGCAGCAGTGGAGAAGGGCACCATGTTTCTGAAATTTTTGCCAGCACTTTGTATTGTGAGATTATTTAATTTTTTGCCAATCTGATGGATGAAAGATGGTGTCTCTTTTTTGTTTGTTTTTATGGAGGTAAATAGTAGATTCACATGTAGTTGAAAGACGTAATATCGTAATATCGAGAGATCCACATATCCTTTACCCAGTTCCCCCAGTGGTAACATTTTGCAAAAGTATGGTACATTGACACAACCAGGACATTAAAATTGATACAGACAACCAATTTTGTTCAGATTTCCCCAATTTTACTTGTATTCTCTGTGTTTTATTTAGTTCTATACAACCGTATCTCATGTGTATGTAGGTCTGTTTATCTACCTCTACATTGAAGATACAGAACAGTTACACCACCACATGATTCATTTCTTTTACAGCCACACCTACTTTCCTCTCACCCTCTCCTTCCTTCCTAATCCCTGCTCTCCATTTCCAAAATGTTGTCATTTCAAAAATGTTATATAGCCTTGGCCAGTGTGGCTTAGTTGGCTGAGCATTGTCCCATGCACCAAGAGGTTGCTGGTTCAATTCCTGGTCAGGGCACATGCCTGGGTTGTGGGCTCAGTCCCCAGTAGGGGGTGTGCAGGAAGCAGCTGATTAATGTTTCTCTCTACTTCTCCCTCTCTCTCTCTCAAATCAATTAAAAAAAAAATCATATTAAAAATGTTATATAGCCCTGCCCGTGTGGCTCAGTGGTTGAGCATCCACTTATGAACCAGGAGGTCACAGTTCAATTCCCAGTCAAGGCATATGTCTGGGTTACAGGCTAACCCCCAGTGTGGGGCATGCAAGAGGCAACCAATCGATGATTCTCTCTCTTCAATGATGTTTCTCTCTCTCTCTCCCTCTCCCTTTCTCTCTCTGAAATCAATAAAAACATTTAATTTTAAAAATGTTGTGTAAATGGAATCATGCAGTATGTAACCTTTTAGGATTGACTTTTGTCACTCAGCATCATCTCCTGGAGAGTCATCAAGTTGTGCATATCAATAGTTCATCCCTTTTATTATTGAATAGTGTTCCATGGTATAGATGGACCAGTTTGTTTAACCATAATCCATGGAAAGATTCATACCGTTTCCAGTTTTGGGCTATTACAAATACAACTCTGACTATTCATGTACAGTTTTTTTGGTATGAACATAAATTTTCATTTATTATCTCATTTCTTCAATTAGCATTTCCCAGATTACCAGTGAGGTAATATATTTGTAGGCTACTCAAGCTTTTTCTTTTGAGATGGGCCAGTTTTGCTCATTTTTTTCTATTGGGTTGTTGCCTTTTTCTTACTGAATTGAAAGAGTTCTTTATATATTCTGGATACCAATCCTTTGTCAGTTATAGGAGACTGTATGTGTTGACATTTTGGTGATCATTGTTTCTAAAAGTGATGTGACGTTTAGGAACTAATAAAGAATTTCTGAAACTTGTATTTGGATCATTAATGAAGGGACAGAGGAGTTTTATTCAGGGAATGCCAGTCAGAGCTACCCACATTGAGTCTGGAGAGACTGCTGCGCTCCCACACTTCATACCATCTCCTTTGCATCTGTTAAGTGCCAACAATATGCTTTAATGGTGGCATGTTCAGTGCTCGACAAAACATAGCAAAGCTTCTTTCTGCTTGAGGACAGATGCCATGAACCCTTAGATTTGCTTTTAGCAAACCCTTTGCCTCATTTGGGGGGGACATTTAGATGTATTTACTGCATCACAGAACCATGATTTTTAGCATTTTGACCGGTCCTCAGAAACTGCTGACATCATGATGTACTCCTTCACTGGTGTTTCCACTTTCCCCGGCACTGCGGCCAGAATTTAGAATCCTGACTCACCCTTCAGCCAGCCGCAGAGAATGCAATGCTCATTATTCTGGTATGGCCAATGCTCACAAAGTGACTTTGAAAGGGGAAATAGTTTTTGGACAAGCCAAAGTCAGTACAATTTCAGGTAATAGTGAGGCTTTTTCTTTTCTTTCTAATCTGTTCAGCTGCTTATTCTTTCTCCCTTGATAGAAGCAGAAGTCACGCTTCTGCAATCCTGGCCACAAAGCTGTGGATTGTACACACTGGCATGGTCAGTGGTGTCCTGAGCTCAGTGAGCTGTCTTTCCCATTTGCATTGAGAGCACACTTACAGTAAAATGGCCTGCATACCTAAGTTAACAGTTCCAAATTTATCTCTCATTTCAATAAATTACGTTATAAGAACATCCACTGCTCAAAATTACCTTGACTAGGTTATTTACATGAACATTGCAATCCCCCAAATTACTGATGGAGAAAACTGATATATATAAAGTTTCTTATAATTTCCCCTCAAATCAAAGCGAAAACTTAAAGCAAATACTAGGATTTCTAAGAGTGTGAAGTTTATACCTATACTATCCAAATAAATATTGAGGAAAAGAGGTTTTGGACATTTTTAAAGGGGTGTGGTAAGGATTAAATAAAGTATAATATATGAAAATGCTTCGCAAATTCTGAAGTGTTTAACCAAGGTAAAGGTCAGTTTCTGTTCGCCTGATACATCTAAGTCACAAAATTCCTTTTCTACACTGTTTTATTATATATAAAGGAAATATTTTGGACATGTGTATAGGCAATCATAGTATTTTTATTGCATTTGAAGAATGATTGGAAGTAATTTTTTCCCTTTATTTAGATGTTGGGTCTACCATTTGATGCAATAAGAGTTCTCGGGACTAAAACTGACCCTAAAAGTGAATGATTTATCCAAAAGGAAGCTTTTTTTTGGGTGGTACAGAATTCAAAGACAGCTCTGGACCAAAGTGAAGGGGGTCATTAATTTGATCTTTTCAAGCACAACCTTTCTAGGTAAGAACTATATGTTTAAATAGGAACCATTAGAATCCCAACCTAGTGTTTTTCACAGGGTGGGATGCGTGGAATGCTTTTCAGTGGTATCTGGCCAAGCATCAACTAAAGTTGCATCATATGGCAATGAAGTCTCATTTCAAGTCTGTTTCACTCTTCTGGTCCATCTCAAAAAGAAAAGTCTTAGTTTGCTCCCTACCAGCCTTTAGCTCCTTTATAACACTGTATTTAACCTTTATTATTGAGCAGAGCCTAGGTTAAGTAGCTATCCAAAACATCATTTTATTATGATAACATTATATTCAAGTGATACTGTTTCCTCACTTGCAAAGTTTCCTCTTTACATACATATTTTATTGCTGAACAATATGAGAGTAATTTGAAGACTTTGTACATTTTAAAATCAAGATATAATTGACATATAACATGTTAGTTTCAGGTATACACCATAATGATTTTGCATTTGTATATATTGTGAAATGATCACAGTAAGTCAAGTTAATATCTGTCAGCACACATAGTTACAAGGATGTTTTTTTCTTCTGATGAGAACTTTTAAAATCTAAACAATACAACATTATTAGCTATAGTTACCATGCTGTACATAACATCCCTGGGACTGACTGACTTTTTAACTGGGAGTTTGTACTTTTTGACCACCTTCATTCATTTCACACACCCTCTATCTCCTGCTGCTGGAAAGCACCAATCTGTTCTCTGTATCTATGAGTTGTTGTTTTTCTAAATGTGTCTTTATCGATTTCAGAGAGAGGAAGGGAGAGGGGGAGAGAGAGACAGAAACATCAAGGCTGTGAGAGTCATTGATTGGCTGCCTCCTGCATGCCCCCTCCTGGGAATCGAACTTCTATCTCCTGGATCATAGGTTAATGGTCAACCACTGATCCACGCCAGCCGGGCTATGAGTTTGCTGTTTTTGTTTTTTAGATTCCACATATAAAAGAGATCATAGGGTATTTGTCTTTCTGTGTGATTTATTTCACTTAGCATAACGCCCTCAGAGTCTGCCCATATTGTTTTAAATAGCAATATTTCATTCTTTTTTATGGCTGAATACTATTGCATTGTATATATGCACACTTCTTTTCTATCCATTCATCTGTCAATGGACACAGGTTGTTTCCAAAAGTCTCCTCTTAAAATAAGAATAAAATGTGGGTTAATTTTAAAATAATGTGAAGTAAATAAGAGCAGAAGTACAACAAAATGGAAATAATCACAAAGATAGAGCAAAGTGATAGGTGAGTTTGGCAAAAATGGAGTGGATGGTATGCAAGTGGAACAAGTGTGGGAAACCCTGTGAAATCTAAAGGAATATTCAATGGTGGAAGGGAAGTATGTGAGCTGCATTTTCACAGCCTCTCAACCTACTACAATTTGGGTATCTGCCTTCAGTCTCTGAGGGGCCTTGAGGGTCACCTGTGTGATCTGTGTGATAATTAAGGTAGAAGAAAAGACCTTCAAGAAATATACTATTACCATTAAAAGTAAAACACAAGGTTGTTTTCTTCCTTGAATGGCAAGAATGCTGTTGAGTCATCATAACACTTTGGCCAGCTATCCTTGAAGAGTAACAATGTTTTTAAATTTGAGGAGAACTGAACCTAGTTCCTATTTCTAATTCCTCCCGTGCAGTCTTCAGAGCAGAAGAATCTAGAGCACAGGGTTTTGCAGACCTCCTGTTCAAACAGCTTTTTGTGTTGGTTTGCTACTCTGAGGAAACTGTCTATGGGGTTATTTGTTGGGGGTGAGGAGGGGAGTAAAGGGCTAATAGAAGGGACATGTGAGAGTTTCAGCTTCTGAATGGTGTGAATGTCTTCAAAATTCAGTGTAGGTGGTAGGTAGTAGGTCTCTTTAGCCACAGGCATCATCCCAAGTTCAAAGCAGCATCCTGTCTGTGTGTGTGTGTGTGTATACACACCTGCATGCAGCGCTTCACTTGCCCCTGATTCTTGGAAGACTGGAAGAATAGCACAGGAGGGTACAGCCTCCTAGAGATAAATAATCCCAAGGGTGTTGACTGAGCCACAAGGGGACCTAAGACCCAGCTGGAGGGTGAAAACCGTCTTTGGTTTCCGTTCCTCTTCCATTTACAACTCCCTTTCCCCTTACTATTATCTTTCCACTCCTCTTAAGTAATGGTCCCAGCTGAGTAAGAGCCAATAAATAGCTTCCCATTATGAGGTTAGGGGACGTCAGCCAAGGGTCTTAGCTTTTCTTGGTTTCTTCCTTGGGTCCTTCTTGAAGACCTCATTACATCCTTTGTGGTAGATTTCACAGAGAGGCTCCTCAAGGTTCCTCACGTCATAGCCACAGACCCTTACCTTTTTTCCCCTACCCACCTTTACGACCTTTACATATTCCTATATAAGGGAATTTGTAACCCAATAATATTGGGTCATTATTTAGGGACATAAATGATGCAACTGTAGTCTAAGATTCACAATAGAGAAAACAGATAACTCTGGAGAGTCAAATCATAGGAAGTCTTTGAAAACACATGTGCTAGTTTAATCATATGATTCTAACCTGTAGCCCCTCCAAGGCCCAGTGTTGGCAAGGTCTGACTAATTTTTATAGTTCCAGTACCTAATAGAGTAAGGTACTGGAATATAAGCCTTACATGAATTTTTATTGCTTAAATGCAGATTTCATTTTCCCTTTCAGCGTCATTCCTGAGATTGCCCAAATTGTTCATTGTCTTCAGAGCCAGCATTTATTACATCTCACTTTAAAGTTGCTAAGACAAGGCATTTTCTACAGGCTTTTCCTGTTTTGTTTTTTAAGTACCTTGCAACCTTGATTTGCTGGTGACAACATCAGTTGGCATGTGTTTTATGCTGGCCTTTGCAATGATACAGTAAACAGAATTTGGAATCCCCAGAATCAATGTTAATGCAAATGGAACTACCACACAAAGGGAAGGTTGATACTTATCTCACCAGATAGTTTTAAGTTTACAGTAATGTATGTAAGAAGCATTTTTTACACTGTAAATTGCCATCCATATGTTAGTTATTAGAATGTCATAAAACAACCCATAGGCGCTTACAAAAAGTAATTATTCCAGGTCAATTTTACTCTACGTGACAAAGCAGTGTTCTCCAATATTTTTGGTCAGTCAATCATTTTGGCAAAATACCTCAAGACTTGCTATCTCACTCACTCTTAGTATCCAATCCAAGAGTTTTACCAGAATGAATGGGAAAAACAGAGCTAGTTTTAATTTCTAGCTTTCAATAACCTTCTGCTGGGAAAGAGAAAAAAGAATAAAAGAAGTATAGAAGCCCTGGCTGTTTTGGCTCAGTGGTTAGAGCATCAGCCGGCCCGAGGACTGCAGGGTCCAGGGTTTGATTCAGGCCAAAGGCACATACCTCAGTTGGAGGCTCCATCCCAGTCGGGGTGCATGCAGGAAGCAGCCAATCAATGTGTCTCTCTCACATTGATGTTTCTCTCTCTCTCTCTTCCCTTTCCACTCTCTCTGAAAAGCAATGGAAAAAAACTGTCCTCAGGTGAGGATTAAAAACAATAAAGAAGAAGAACCAACACACCCAGTGGCTACCTTCAGACCACACCAGGCCACCACCCAAATATCTCCACATATGACGCATTCTAAGGGTGGACTCAGCAGTCAACAGAGCCCTGCTAAAGCTAATCCTGCTCTGTGGGGTCAGCCCCTGCACAACACCTCCTCTGTTACAGTCACAACCAGTCCTCACAGCTAATCAGCCTGAGAATCAGTTCCTCCCATTGATGTGCCAACACCAATCAAGGCTCAGCTACAACAGGAGTGCACACACAACCCACACAAAGACAAACCTGGAGCACTAGGCTGAGGTGAACAGGGGACTGTGCCACTGGGTCCACAGAACACCTAGTACATAAGGTCACACTACCAAGACCAAGATACATAGCAGCTCTACCTAATACATAGAAACAAACACAGAGAGGCAGCAAAAATGAAGAGACAAAGAAACATGCCCCAAATGAAAGAACAGGACAGAAGTCCAGGAAAAGAACTAAACAAAATGGAGACAAGTAACCTGCCAGATACAGAGTTCAAAATACTGGTTAAAAGGATTCTCAATGAACTTAGGGGAAGAGTAAATGAACACAGTGAGAACTTCAGCAAGGAGACAGGAAACATAAAAATAGAGATAGAAAACATAAATAAGAACCAGTCAGAAATGAAGAATACATTAGAGGGGATTAACAGTGGATTACATGAAGCAGAGGATCAAATCAGCAATTTGGAAGACAGGTAGTAATCATAACAGCAAAAAGAAAAATGAGTTCAAAAAAATGAGTATAGCCCAGCCGGGCGTGGCTCAGCGGTTGAGCGTCGACCTAGGATCTGGGCGATCAGGGTTCGATTCCTGGTCAGGGCACATGCCCAGGTTGTGGGCTCGATCAATGACTCTCTCATCATTGATGTTTCTATCTCTCTTTCTCTCCCTGTCCTTTCCTCTCTCTGACATCAATAAAGATATATTTTTAAAAAAAAAAAAAGAGTATAGATTAAGGTGCCTGTGGGACATCAAACATACCAATATTTGCGTCATAGGGGTACTAGAAGGAGAAGAAAGAGAGCAAGGGATTGAAAACCTATTTGAAGAAATAATAACTGAAAACTTCCCTAACCTGGTGAAGGAAATAGACATACAAGTCCAGGGAACACAGAGAGTTCCAAACAAAATAAACCCAAAGAGGCCCATACCAAGACAATTTATTATTAAAATGCCAAAGGTTAAAGACGAAGATCTTAAAGCAGCAAGAGAAAGACAGTTACCTAAAAGGTAGCTCCCATAAGACTGTCAGCTTATTTCTCAACAGAAACTTGGCAGGCCAGCAGAGATTGGCATGAAGTAGTCAAAGTGATGAAAAACAAGGACCTACAACCAAGACTACTCTACCCAGCAAGGCTGTCATTTAGAATCAAAGGACAGATAAAAATCTTCCCAGACAATTAAAATCGAAAAGACTTCATCACTACCAAACCAGTATTACTTCAAATTTAAATGCATTAAATGCTCCAATCAAAAGACATAGGGTGCTCTGAATAGATAAGAAAACAAGACTCAGCCCTGGCCAGTGTGACTCAGTTGGTTGGAGTGTTGTCCTGTGCACCAAGAGGTTGCAGGTTTGATTCCCCATCAGGGCACATACCGAGGTTATGGGTTTGATCCCCAGTTGGGGCACATGCAGGAGGCAACTGATTGGTGTATCTTTCTCACACTCATGTTTCTCTCTCCACCCTCTCCCTTCCTCCCCTCTAAAATTTTAAAAATTAAAAAGAAAACAAGCTCATACATATGGTGCCTACAAGAGACCCACTTCAGATGTAAAGACATACAGAGAATGAAAGTAAAGGGATGGAAAAAGATTCATGCAAATGGAAATGGGGAAAAAAGCTGGGGTAGCAATACTTAGACAAAATAGACTTTAAAACAAAGGCTATAACAAGAGTCACAGAAGAACCAGCAATTGTACTTCTGGGTATTTATCCAAAGAAACACAAAACACTAATTCAAAAAAATATATGTATCCCTATGTTCATTGCAGCATTATTTACAACAGCCAATTTATGTAAGAAAGCAACCTAAGTGTTCATCAATAGGCAAATGGATAAAAAAGGGGTAAACATTCCATATATATAATGGAATATTACTTGGCCATAAAAATAATGAAATCTTGCCATCTGGAACAACATGGATGGACCTAGAGGGTATTATGCTGAGTGAGATAAGTCAGACTGAGAAAGACAAATACCATATGGTTTTACTTACATGTGGAATCTAAAAAACAAAATAAACCAACAAAACAGAGACACACTCACAGATACAGAAAACATTCTGAAGGTTGCCATATGGAAGAGGTGTTGGAGGATGGGTAAAAGAAGGAAAGGGATTAATATGTGCCATTTGTCAGTTATAAAAAGTCATGGGGCCCAGCCGGTGTGGCTCAGCGGTTGAGCGTCGACCCAGGAACCAAGAGGACACCTGTTTGATTCCTGGTTAGGGCACATGCCCGGGTTGCAGGCTCCATCCCCAGTAGAGGGCCTGCAGGAGGCAGCTGATGGATGATGTTTTTCTCTCATCAATGTTTCTATCTCTCTATCCCCTCTCCCTTCCTCTGTCTCTAAAAATCAATCTAAAAAACATATTTTAAAAAATTCACAGGGATGTAAAGTACAGCATAGGGGATATAGTCAAGAGTAAGCCCTAGCCAGTTTGGCTCAGTGGTTAGAATGTCGCTCCGCAGACTGAAGGGTTCCAGGTTTGATTTCGGCCAAGGGCACATACCTCGGTTGCAGGTTTGATTCCTGAGGTTGGGGTGCATGCAGGAGGCAACCAATCAGTGTGTCTCTCTCACATCGATGTTCCTCTCTCTGTCTCTCTCCCTCCCCCTTCCACTGTCTCTGAAAAGCAGTGGAAAAAATATCCTCGGATAAACATTAAAAAAAAAAAGTTGTAATAAGCCCTGGCCCAGTAGCTGCTCATTTGGTGAGAGCATTGTCCTGATATGCTAAGGTTGCGGGTTCAATCCCAGTTAGGGCACAGACAAGAATCAACCAATGAATGCATAAATAAGTGGAACAACAAATCGATGTCTTTCTTCCTCTCTGTCCCTGACTCTCTTTCCTTCCTCTTTCTCTAAAATCAATAAATTTTTTTAAAAAGAATATTGTGCCCAGCCTACATGGCTTAACGGTTGAGCACTGACCTATGGTCCAGGGAATCGCAGTTCAATTTCCCTGTCATGCCCAGGTTGCGGGCTCGATCCCCAGGAGGAGGCAGCTGATCAATGACTCTCTCTCTCATTGATGTTTCTCTCTCCCTCTCCCTTCCTCTCTCTGAGATCAATAAAAATATATTTTTGAAAAAGCTTGTTCCAGTGAAGAACCAATGATCACATGACAGACATCTTTAAAAAACTCTTGGGTCAGAGGACCCAGCTTGCTTTTCCTCTCAGGAGCACACTTGCTCCCTTTCCCTTCTCCCTCCCCCTCCCCACCCCCCAGGTTACCATTACCTTCCTCACTCCCAAACTCCAAGGGTCCTTCCTTTGCCTCTATAACTTGTTTCCTAGCCCATTTCTTCTACAAATTACTTCTATCTCTGTGATTTCCCAAATAAATATTCTCTTATAGTTTGAATCTTGGCTCTGAATTCTTTCCTAGCCAGAACTCAAGTACGGAGGTTGCCGAACCCAGGTCCAGTCTGACCCAGCCAGTCTAACACCCAGTGTCGTTCCCACTGACCACAACAGATCCTCTTTTCTCTCTCTCTCTGCCTCCTCTACCTTGTTCCAGACCAGCATCACCTTTTGCCTTTGCACTGGTTGTTCTCTCCCCTCATGCTTGCCTGGCTGGTCCTTTTTCACCCAAAACATGGCCTCCTCAGAGAAGCCTTCCCTGCCTGTCCCGGTGAGACAAGGTCCACTCTTGCTCTCTTCTACAGCACCTTTTTTTTTTTTGTTCTTTGTTTATAATCTTTTACTTTCTCTGATAATAACAACTAGCATTTGTGGAGCATTAACTATATGCCAGACACTGTTCTGAGGACATTATATTATACTAACACATTTAACCCTCACTACCCAATTCTCCTGGGTAAGTTCTATTTTAAATTAATTTTACAGCTATAGAAACTGGTTTAAAAGTTGCCTCAGCTAGACTGTGGGCATCAGGAGGGCAGAGATCTTGCCTCTCCTGTTTGTTGCTGATTCCTAGAAGCCAATCATATCTCTTGGTCCAAAGGAGGAACTCTATGTCTTTGCTAGAGGCACAAAGAAGAATGCGGGTGGATTGGATGTGGACAATGAAGGGAGAGATGTCAAGGATGACTCCAGAGTTCCGGATTATGCAAGTGGGTTATGTGCCATCAATAGTGCAGAGGAGCTCTGCAGAGGGAGCCAATAGATAAACTGGAGACAGGGTGATGAGTTGGGTTAGGGAAATGTGGAACTGAGAAGTCAGTTATTGTGTTGTATTAAGCTCCATTTGGGGCAGTAAATCTGGATTTAGGAGTGGTCAGCACATAGTAAATTGAGTTAGGGTAATTGAGATCACCCAGGGAAGTACGTTGAGTGAGAAGAGAAGGCCTATGGCAGAGTCTTAAGCAATGTCAACATCTAATGTTTTAAGAAGAAAGGATCTAGCCAAACAATGTAAACATTAGCCGAAAAGGTAAATGTGAAACCAGGGCAATTGTGATGCTGCCCCCATCCCCACCACAGCCCAGAAGCCAGAAGAAAAGAGAAGGGGGTACAATGTGATACCTACAGGCATTTTTGGGCTGGAGTATGCTCTTTTCAGTCCTCATTTTCTTGGCCTGCACAATATTTTTAAACACTTTGATTAGTTGCCATATTTAAAAATTAGATTATTTCTTTAGAAATCTTTATTTCCTATTTCTGTGGGGAAATATGAAGACTGGCCACTCTGGGCCCATACTCCTGCATGCCAACAGCCAGGTACAGCGAGTCAAGACTGCCTCATTAGCTGAGGTGTATAATCTCCTATTTGCTTCAGTCCCCACCTCTACTTTGTTTCATCCCTGATGTTGGAGGCCTGTGAAATGCCATTCACTATCTGTCTTAGTCAGCTCGGGCTGCTATAACAAAGTACAAAGACTGGTTGGCTTAAACAGAAAACATTTATTTTTCACAATTTTGGAGGCTGGGAAGTCCAAGATGAAAATGTTGGCAGATTCAAAGTTCCTGGTGGAGGTCTGCATCCTGCCTTGTAGACAACCACTATCTTGCTGGGGACTCACATGGTGTTTCCTCAATGCATGTGCATGGAGAGAGAGAGAGAGACCCCTCTCTCTGCCTCTTCTAAATCCCATCATGAGGGTCTGACCCTCATAAGCTAATATAAACCTAATTACCTCCTTACACCATTACATTGGGGGTTAGGGCTTTAACATATGAATCTTGGCAGGGGACACAAATATTCAGCCCATGACATCATTTCAATTGTATAATTGCTTTTCTTTCAGTAGAGTTAAAAGAAAGGAGAGAATTTCTTAAGTTTATGTTTCCATTGAAAATGGGAAAATAAAAGATAAACTAAGACAGTCAAGCATTTCTTAAAAAATGAGAGGGAGCATATTTTCTTTCTTTCTTTAAATGTTTTTATTGATTTTAGAGAGAGAAAGAGAGGGAGAGAAACATCGATTGGTTGCCTGCTGTATGCACCCGACCAGGGGCTCAGCCTGCAACCTGGGCGTGTGCCCTGACTGGGAATCAAAGTGGAAACCTTTTGGTGCCCGGGATGACACTTAACCAACTGAGCCACACTGGCCAGGCTGAGGGAGCATATTTCTTAATGGACATACTTTCTCTGTCTAAGAGAGTTCTAAGATGGCCCAATGATCCCTGCATCCTGGTGTTCATGGCCTTGTATAAACCCCTCTCTTTGATTGTGGGCTGGATCCAGTTACTTAATTTTACCCAGTAAGATATGATAAAGGTGATAGAATGACACTTCAGTAATTAGATTACAAAAAATTCTGACTTCCATTTTGCTAGCAGACTCTCTGTTGCCTTTGTGGCTTGCACACTTTGAAGAAGTAAGCTGATACGCTGAAGAGGCCCACATGGCAAGGCACTGAGGGCAGCCTCAGGCCAACAGCCGGTGAGTGACAGAGGCCCTCAAGCCAATAGCACACGAGGAACTGAATCCTGATAACAATCATGCAATTTCAGAAGAGGGTCTTTCCCCAGTTGAGACTTCAGATGAGACCCTAGCCCTTGAGCAGCTTTGTGAGGGACCCCGAAGCAGAGGACTCAGCTAAGTTGTGCCCAGATCCCTACCCACAAAAACTGTGAGATAATAAATGTATGTTTTTTGTTTTTTATTGTTGCAAAAGTACATACCATTAACTTAACCTTCTTAACCAGTTTTTAAGTGTACAGTTCAGCAGTGTTAGCTGTTTCATTGTCATGCAATAGATCTCTAGGATGTCTTCATTATGCAAACCGAAATTCTGTACCCACTGAACAGCAACTTCCCATTTTCCTCTCACTCCAGACGTTGGTAACAACCATTCTAATTTCTTACTCTATGAATTTAACTACTTTAGATACCTTATAGAAGTGGAATCAAAGACAGTATTTGTCTTTTTGTGACTGGCTTATTTCACTGAGCATAATGTGCTCAAGGTTCATCCACATTGTAGTATGTGTCAGAATTTCCTTACTTTTTAAGGCTGAATAATAGCCCATTGTATGTATAGACTACATTTTGTTTATGTATTCATCCATTGGTCGACACTTGGGTTGTGTCCATCTTTTGGTTATTGTGACTAATGCTGCTATAAATATGAGTATACAAATAATACCTCTTTGAGACCTTGCTTTCCTTTTTTTTTTTTTTTTTTTTTGATAATCCAGCAGTGGAATTAATGGATTAAATGGTAATTCTATGTTTAATTTTTTGAAGACCCTCCATACTGTTTTCCACAGTGACTGTACCATTTTATATTCCCACCAATGCACAAGAGTTTTCATTTCTTTGCATCCTTGCTAACATTTGTTTTCTGTGGGGTTTTTGTTGTTGTTGTTTTATAGTGGTCGTCCCAAAGCACATGAGGTGATATCTCATTAAACATGTATTGTTTTAGGCAGCTAAGTTTTGGGGTGATTTTTAGATAGCAATAGATAAGTAATACACCATTTTATTTGAGAGTTTCGTGAAGGGAGTGGTTATTGGTTTCAAATGCAGCTGAAAGCAAGAGGAGAACTGAAACAAAATTCCCCCGGAGTGAGAGTTGTACAGAACAAAGGCTGGAGACTTTGGGCAGAGAAGATTCCGCGGAGATGGGTGGGGCTGGGGGGGAAGGGGCAAGCCTGGCAGCAAAGAATAAGGGCAGCTTTTTAAAGGAGTTGTCTATATAATTTGTATGGCTGTCTATATTACTTTCTAGGAGAGAGAGAAATGGAAGGGGAAGTAGTCAGAGGGAGGATTTCATTCTCTTCGTTTTGTTTTTTTATATATATATCTTTACTGATTTCAGAGAAAGGAAGGGAGAGGGAGAGAGAGAGAGAAACATCAATGATGAGAGTCATTGATCGGCTGCCTCCTACAGGCCCCCTACTGGAGATAGAGCCCGCAACCCGGGCAGGTGCCCTGACGGGGAATCGGACGGTGACCTCCTGGATCCTAGGTCAATGGTCAATCGCTGAGCCACGCCCGGCTGTGCCATCCTCTTCATTTTTAGGAAAGGAAAGAATCCATTGTGTTAAAATACCTGTGGCACCTATGGCACCTATGGTAGAGCTGGGGCTGGAACCCAGGCTGAATGGCTCCTGAGTTTGTACATTTACTAGAATACTTTGCTGGCTTGCCCAATTCTGAAGCAAAATAAAAAACAAGACTAATATAAACCAGCAATGTTCTGATTTTTTTCCTTGGTGACTACTTTGAGTCTCTTTTTGGGTGGTAAATATTAAATATTTAATCATTTAAAGTATTCCCTCTTCATCCCTCTCTTTTCTTGGTGCCCCTGCTTGGCTGGGATGCAAATACATGTTTAATCTTTCTCTTGGTCGATTCTGTTCCATGCCCTTCCTCTGCCACACACAACTCTTCTTCGGGTCTTTTCCAATTCTAGTGACATTAAAAAAAAGTATTTATTGATTTCAGAGAGAGAAAGGGAGAGGGAGAGGGAGAGAGAGATAGGAACATCAATGATAAGAGTCATTGATTGGCTGCCTCCTGCACAGTTCCTACTGGGGATAGAGCCTCAACTGCTGAGCCACGCTGGCTGGGCTCTAGTGACATTTTTTGAAAGAGAAAACAATTCACCCCTGTAACTGAAATTCCTGGGGATTTCCGAGTCAAATGCCCTTCACAAAGTACATCATAATCCCCTCCAGGGTCCTGGGATGCCAGAACTGGGTCCTTACACATGAAATATGTTCTTTCTATATTTATACAAGGATGATTTGTGTTCACTCCACCATATCGTGTGTGTGTTTTAGCTGTTTATGTAAAAACAAACTTGTTCTGGGGGCCTTCTGACTGCAAAGTCCCCAGACTCAGGCTCAATCCAAGTTTACTGTGTCAAAGTGTTATGGATTGTATAAAGAAACTCACAGAGGGGTGGGTGCAGGCCTCAGAGCTCATTATAGTCACTCCCTTTTGGTTCATTAGACAGTCATTATTCTTCAGTCTGCTGGTGGGTGGAGATGTTCCTATTCACTGTCACAAGTTTCTGGTGAGTCATTTAATAACTTTTCAGCCACACCACCCCTCCTGGAGGGTGGAGAGAGCCTGAAGATGGCTGCTTCTCCTCCGACTTTGTAGTGACAGGCAAACTCTCAGTAACCTTGTAACTCTGTGGCAGGCCCGTTAGACTTACAGTCACACACACAGAGAAGAGCAAGATGGGCGTTTATTTTGTTTCTTGGGAACTGAGGATCCACAAGAATCTAATGTGCCCTCAGACTCCCAGCCCAGGGTTCTTTCATAATACGAAAAGAATATCATGCATTTGTACACAAATATTGGTTTGGCTTTAGATGTAATGTTTTTCCTTTTAGTAAATCAGTGTTCAACATGAAGGAATTTCTTATTGCAGAAAAAGAATAAACATGGAGTTACTAAGAAGGCCAGGGTTCGAATCTGGGCTCTGTCATTTATTTATTCAACTGCCATTTACTGAGCACCTACTATGTTTCAGGTGTCAAGGATATGACAGACAAGGAGCTGCCTTAGCAGCTAAAGGTGGAGAGAGACCGATAGACAGTTGTGATGGTTAATTTTTGGTGTCCACTTAACTGGGCCATGGTGCACCCAGATATCTGGTCAAACATTACTCTGGGTGTTTCTGCAAGGGTGTTTTCGGAGGAGATTAACATTTAAATTAGACTGAGTGAAGCTGAGTATCCTCCCCAATGTGGGTGGGCCTCATCCAATCAGCTGAAGGCCTGAATGAAACAAAAAGGCTGAATAAGAGGGACCTGACTGCCTTCAAACAGAGACATCAGTTTTTTTCCTGATTTTGGACTTGATTTGAAACATCAGGTCTTCCTGAGTCTTGAGCTTGCCTGTCTTCGAATGGGAACTACACCATCAACTCTCCTGGTTCTCAGACGTTTGGAGGTTGACTGGAACTAAATTATTGGCTCTCTTAAGTCTCCAGATTGCTGACTGCAGATCTTGGGATATGCCAGCTCCCATAGCCCCATGAACCAATTCCTTATAATAAATCTCTCTCTCTCTCTCTCTCTCTGTGTGTGTGTATATATATATATATATATATACACACACACACACACATTTTATTGTTTCTGTTTCTCTGCAGAACCCTAATATAACAAGCAAATAAATTATCATTTGGACAGTGATAAATTTCCGTGAAGAAAATAAAACAAGATGATGGAAAAGAGAGGGGCTGGTACCTTAGCTACAGATATCAGGAATACTTCTCTTAGGAAGTGGCCTTTCAGCTGAGCCAGAGTGGGAGGGCAACAGCCATGTAACACTCTGACTACTTTATGTCCCTAGTTTGCTATGTGATCTTGGGTAAATGCATATGTCTCTCTGAATTTTAGTTTCCTGGCACTGTTGTGAAGATCAAATGAGATAATATAAGAGCATGAGTTAGTACTGTGTTTGGCCCAAAGAAGTGGCTGTAAAAATTTCAGTTTCTCTTCCTGGTTGTTCTCTAGGGGCAGTGATTGATAAATGCTGACACTAAAACAAGCTGGGGAAGTAGAACTGACATGAATTTCTAGAAGGCAGAATACAGCACACCCTTTGACAAAGGACTGCCCTACTGGGATTGTAGCCTAGGGAAACAAAGGGAAACAGGAACAAAACATGTACCAAAGATGTTTATCATAATGTCATTTATACATGGAAAAACTGAAAACAATTACATTTCTGGTAGGGGGTGGTTTAAATAAAGCTTTGGTCAAGCTAGAGTTTTGAAGTTAAACAGACTTGGGCTCAAACTTTGGCTCTTCAATTGCATCCCCAGGGTGATTTTGGGTAAGTCATATAATTCTGTAAACCTCAGTTAACTTGGACAAAATGGGGATAATAACAGTACCCTTACCACCTTGAGGGTTAAATGAGAGTGCTGAGCAACACATAACACAGTGCTTGGCACCCATTGGACCCCCAGTACATATCATAAAGAAAATAAAAAGACCAGTCACAAACTTGGAGAAATAATTGCAATAAATACAATCCACAAAGATTAGCACTCACCATATATAAACAATGCCTATATATTGTCAATCAAACAACAGCAAAAGACATGAGTGGGCATTTCAGAAAAGTATCATGGTTGTCCAATAAACAGGTTAAAAGATTTTCAACTTCAGGGAAAAACAGATTAGACCCTAAAATGAGATTCTATTTATACCCATCAGGTTGGTAAAAAATAAGGTTAAGAACACCAAGTTGGGCCGGCCAGTGTGGCTCAGGGGTTGAGTATCAACCTATGATGCAGGAGTTTGGGGTTCGATTCCGGGTCAGGGCACAGGCCCGGGTTTCAGGCTGGACCTCCAGGGGGGCGTGCAGGAGGCAGCCAATAAATGACTCTCTCATCATTGATGTTTCTCTCTCTCTCCCTCTTCCTTCCTCTCTCTGAAATCAATAAAGACATATTAATTAAAAAAAAGACTTAAAAGTTAAAATTACTCCTTGATCCATGTGTTACAGAATGGGTGCTGTGTTAGCAGACATGAAAACAACATTAATTCCATACATCTCTTGGATGACCAGCTGCATTGTCATTGAGCAGTAATATTTAGAAAGGGATCTTGTTTTCTGACCAGTAGGTTTCAATAGTCAGCTTAAAATATTCAGTAAACCATGTTGCAAGCAGATGTGCTGTAATCCAGGGTTTTTTTGTCCCATTTAGAGCCAACCTGCAGAGTAGATTTAGCATGATTCTTTTTTTTAATTTTTAAAAATCCTCACCTGAGGATATGTTTTTATTGATTTGAGAGAGAGAGAGAGAGGAAGGGAGAGAAAGGAGGGGGAAATCAAACTCTTGACGTTTCAATTTATGGGATGCCACTCCAACAAACTGAGCCACATCAGCCAGGGCTTAGCATAATTCTTAGGGGCCCTAGGGTTTTTACAACGGTAAGTGATCATTGCCTTCAACTTTACATCATCAGCTGCAGTAACTCCTAACAACAGAGTCGGGCTGTGCTCTGAAGCTCTGAAGCCAGGCATTGACTTCTCTCTAGCTATGAAAGTCCTAGATGTCATCTTCTTCCAATATAAGGCTGCTTCATCTACACTGAAAATCTGTTGTTTAGTGGGGACACCTTCATGAATTATTTTAGCGAGATCTGGGTAACTTGTTGCAGCTTCTACATCAGTACTTACTTGCTGCATCACCTTGCACTTTTATGTTATGGAAATGGCTTCTTTCCTTAAACTTCATGAACCAACCTCTACTAGCTTCAAACTTTTCTTCTGCAGCTTGCTCACCTCTCTCAGCCTTCATAAAGTTGAAGAGAGTTAGGACCTTGCTCTGGATTAGGCTTTTCTTAAGGGAGTGTTGCAGCTGATCTGATCTTCTGTCCAGACCACTCAAACTTTCTCCACATCAGCAATAAGGCTGTTTTGCTTGCTTGTCATTCATGCGTTCACTTTTAACTTCCTTCATGAACTTTGCCTTTGCAGTCACAACTTGGCTGACTGGCGCAAGAGGCTGAGCTTTTGACCTACCTTGGCTTTTGACGTGCCTTCCTCATTAAGCTTAATAATTTCTAGCTTTTGATTTCAAGTGAGAGACAGGAAACTCTTCCTTTCACTTGAAACACTTAGAGGCCATTGTAGGGTTATTAATTGGCCTAATTTCAATATTGTTGTGTCTCAGAGAACAGGGAGGCCCAAAGAGAGGGAGAGAGAGTTGGGGAATGGCCAGTCAGTGAAGTAGTCACAACACACATACATTTATTTATTAATTCCACCATCTTATATGGGTGTTGCTCATGGTGCCCCAAAACAATTAAGATAGTAATATCAAAGATCACTGATTGCAGATCACCATAACAAATATAATAATGAAAAAGTTTGAAATATTGCAAGAACTACCAAAATATGTTATAGAGACAAGTCACTGGTAGACTTAAAGTACGTTTCCCTGTTATATTGGGAACCCTCGGGGCAGGCTCAGGACTCTAAAAGTTCTCTGAATCATTTTGGTGGGAAGCCAGGGACTGTCAAGGGGCTCTGCTCTTGGCAAGAGTACCTGGAAGAACCTCTTCTTGCTCTAACTGCTGAAAAACTAGAGGTAAAAAGAGAGTTGGTGCCACCTGGAGGGTGAAAGTGGGCATCTCAGAGGAAGGCTGGGGATATTCTTAGAACAAGACAGTCTTAGTGGTGGTGGTGGTGAGAAGGTACCATAAAAGTAATTTCTGTTTTTTAAATTTTTATTAAAATAATTATAGATTACCTGCAGTTGTAAGAAATACAGAGAGCTCACTGGCACCCTTTGCCCAGTTTCCCCCAATGGTAACATCTTATAAAACTACAGTATATAGATCAATGGAATAGAATTAAGAGTCCAGAAATAAATACATACATTTATGGCCAATTGTTTTTGTTTTTTACAAAAGTGCCAACACAATTCATTGGGGGGGGCGGAGAATAGTCTTTTCAACAAATGGTGCTGGGATGTCCACATGCAAAAGAAGGAAGTTGGATCCTGACCTTATACCATATAGAAAAACTTAACTCAAAATGGGCCAAAGATCTAAATGTAAGAAGTAAAACTATAAAACTCTTAGGAGAAAACATAGGGATAAATCTTCATGACCAGGGCTTAGGCAATGACTTCATATATATGATACCAAAAGCATAAGCAACAAAAGAAAAAACAGATACATTGGACCACATCAAAATAAAAAAACTTTTGTGCTTCAAAGACCACTATAAACAAAGTGGGAAGAAAACCTGTGGAATGGGAGAAAATATTTGCAAATCATATATCTACCTGATACGGATATAGTGTCCAGAATATATAAATAACTCTTAAAACTCTACAATAAAAGACTAACCCTTAATTTAAATGAAAAGTGAGCAAAGGACCTGAATAGATATTTCTTCAAAGAAGATCTACAAATGACCAGTAAGCACCTAAACAGATGCTCAGTATCACTAGCCATCAGAGAAATGCAAATCAAAGCCACAGATACCACTTCCCACTCACTGGGATGGCTATAATAAAAAAGACAATAGCAAGTGTTGGTAAAAATGTGGAGAAATTGGAACCTTTCTATATTGCTGGTAGGACTGTAAAGTGGTGCAGATGCTTTGGAAAACAGGCAGTTTCTCAAAAAGTTAAACACAGAGTTATCATATCACCAGCATTTCTACTCCTAGGTATATATTCAAGAGAAATGAAAACATATGTTGCACTAAAACTTATACACAAATGTTCATAGCAGCATTATTCACAACAGACAAAAAGTACAAACAACTCATATGTCCATCTACTGATGAATGGAAAAACAAAATGTGGTACTGTATATCCATAAAATGTAATGTTATTCAGCAATAAAAAAGAACAGAAGTACTGATCCATGTTACAACATTGGTGGACTTTAAAAACATTACACTAAGTAAAAGAGGCCAGACACACAAGAGGCCAAATATTGTATGATTCAATTAATATGAAATATCCACTATAGGCAAATCCATAGAGACAGAAAGTAGGTTAATGGTTGGGGGAGCCTGAGAAGGGTAGTGAGGAATGGAGAATGACCTCTAATGAACATGAATTTCTTTGGGGGCTGATAAAAATGTTCTGGAATTAGTGGTAATGGGAACACAATCTTTTGAATATACTGAAAACCACTGAATTGTACACTTTAAAAAGGTGAATTTTAAGGTATGTAGATTTTGTCTCAATTTTTCAAAGTAGTAAAATTAATAAAAATATCACAACTAGGATGTTGATATTGATATAATCTATCACCATTATCCAGGTTTCCCCAATTTCTCTTGTACTTTCAGTATTCTGAGTTTCTACAAAGGACTTAACAATTATCACAAAGAATGTATATTACATTTAAAAAGTAATGCCCTAGCCAGTTTTTCTCAGTGGTTAGAGCATCCGCCTGGGGGCTGTTCCAAGCAGGTAGGAGTGAGAATTTTATATATCTATCCATATATCTATATATATCTCTATCTCTAGCTATATAGATATGGATACAAATATATCTCCTTGGGTAAGGATTTAAAAAAATAACAAAAAAATAATAATAACCCTACAATTATTTATAAGCCCATACTTAAAGCCGGAGTCACAACCCACAATTCTCATTGTATATAGTTTTCTATAATAGCATAACATAAAAGGCTATTTACTCAGCACAGTTCATCCGTATTTCACCGTCTTAACATAATCCAAATCTCTGGGGTTCTCTTCTGCAGAGACAAGGTGAGCGTACGGTGCAGAGCTGGGGTGCCCGTCGGTTCTGAGCCTAAGGCCTCCGCCCCTTCTCCCAGCGCCCCTAACGCAGCCCCGCCCCAGGCCCCTTCCCGGCAAAGACAGGGTTAAAGCCGGACAAAGCGGGGCGGCCGGCATGTGCGCATGCGCAGAGCGCGGAGCGCGCTTGCGCAGAATGGAGGGTTACGTGGCCGGCGGAAGTGCTTGTGTGGATCGGCAGTCGGACCACCACTGGTAGCCTCGCCACTCCAGCGCCGGGCTGCTGCTTTGCGCCCCCGCCGGCACCACCATGCTAAAGAAATTCGACAAGAAAGACGAGGAATCGGGTGAGGGGGCCCAGGCATGGAGCTAGGTTTAGGGAAAGCTGGACCATCGCGCAGGCTCTCAGTACCCTTCGTGGGAGCCCTCCTTCGGGGCTTCTGTCCTACCGGAGGCCGAGCAGGCCCAGGGAGGTGCAGAGGCTTGTGCGAAGGTCCGCAGCTGGGCAGCCGCAAGCCTCGGAGAGCCCGGGCATGCTCCACTGCCCCCCATTCGTAAGATCGGACCGCCATTCGCTGGGTGACCTTGGTCCTCAGTTTCCTCATCTGTCAGGGGGGGTAGCAGATGCTCCTGTTTCCATCGCATCTCTTGGGATTCGCCGGGGCTGCGTTGGTGCTGGCCAGACTGGGGCGTTATCTGTGGAGCCAGTGTCCTGCGGATGAGGACCTGTACTCATTCATTTATTCAGCAGACATTGAGTGCTTATTGCATGCCAGGCACTTTACTGAGTCTTACACTGCAGTAGAACAAGTGAGACACTTACTGCCTAAACCGGGAATGTTAGAATGGTCACAGGCATAATGGAGGCGAGAGACATAAACGAAGTAATAATAAAACATGTAGCTAATGACAAATGTGACAGAAAGACTGAACCAGGGCTGCTTTGTGACTAAGTGGTTTTGGGGTACAGGGCAACCCTTACAGGAGAGTGGTATGATTTATAGGCAGGTTGTAGAGCTTTAATTGCCATTCAGAGGAGTTTGAACTTGATTAGGTAGACAGTAGAGGCATACATCAGTCCCTTCTCTTTGGGAGAGTTTTGAAATTTAGGGTCACAACTCGTACTCAGTCTTCTCTGTTCTCTATCTGTAGGTGGAGGCTCCAACCCATTCCAGCACCTTGAGAAGAGTGCAGTACTCCAGGAGGCAAGTGTCATTTGATCCCCTCTCTCTTTCATCATCATGTTCAGGATGGATGCGATTGATATACTAACACATTCAAAGTGTGGTTTAAAGAACAACAGGGGAGAAACCTGTTCTGGAAAGAAAGGAAAACTTTGTTCCTGGAGAGAGTTCATTATGCTTACATTTTTGTGGTTCTTCATTTCTCTTTCTGTTTAACAAGCATTTACTAAGTATCTGTTAGTCAATAAATGAGTACATTCCTAACATTTAAATTAAGGAAGATTTCAGGAGTTGTTAATAGATGAATTAAAGAAATAAAAACCCAAACTCTACTCTTTCCTTATGGAAATAAGCTTATCTAAGCAAGTATGTTTATTTACTCTGGGACCTCACAGTCCTTGAATGTGCTTGATGGTAGTCAATGGAAGGGAAATATACAGGGCTAGAAAGTAATAACCTTGGTCACTTCTTCTTAGGCCCGTGTATTTAATGAAACTCCCATCAACCCTCGGAAATGTGCTCACATTCTCACCAAGATCCTGTACCTCATAAACCAGGTAACAGGGTGAGGCTTAAGGGTGGAGAAAACAGTGTTGGGAAATGTCAGAGTACTCATGTCAAAGAGCCCTTAGGCTATGCAACAGCCCATGTCTCGTCGTAGCCAGTGGCCCAACTCTTGGTCCCCTCAGCATCCAACTCTGATGTGTTGCCTTTGATGGGGCTTCTGCAGGGTCTGAGGATCTGGCCTGAGCTGATCCAGCAGGAAGAGCCTTCTGGCTCCTCCATCCCAAGCTGAGACTTCTTTTTTGATTAAAATAGGGGGAGCACCTGGGGACCACTGAAGCAACTGAAGCCTTTTTTGCCATGACCAAGCTCTTTCAGTCAAACGATGTAAGTGCCACAACCCCAGCTTTACTTGAGAGGGAAAGTCTGGAGTTTTGTGTAGCCTTGACTTTCCTTTTTCTAACCCTGGCCCTCATGCTGGGCTAGGGGTCATAGGGCTTTTTGCATTTCTTTCCCAGCCTACCCTTCGTCGAATGTGCTACTTGACCATCAAGGAGATGTCTTGCATTGCAGAGGATGTCATTATCGTCACCAGTAGGCAAGTCTTGGGTCTGTGGATGGTTCCTCTGATGGATTCTGTTGATACAGAGACCATTTTTTCTCACGTATACTAGACAATGAGATATTTAATTGGCATATTTCTAGGTGCCCGTTTACCTTCTGATTCCCTCATCCTTCATTTACCGCTGCCCAACCCATGGCAGCCTCCAGAGTGTGCTATTTCCCTTTTAATTCTCTGGCCTTAGCTCGGGCATAAACTTGCTTCCCTTAGATTCCTCTTAGTCACCTGAGCCAGCCTGAACTCTCACAATGACTTTAGTGAGTACCAAGAGAGAACACAAGAAAAATGAACATAGAGCATGTAAGAGGTACACAAATAGGCTTCCTTACTAAGTGCTGGTTTCTACATTAGTTTGAGTGATTCAGGGGACAGATGTGACTGAAGTATATCCCTGCCCTTAAAAACTAGGGCTCAGGTCTCTTATTTCTCCTTGTCACAGTTTTTTTGTTTTGTTTTGTTTTGTTTTTTAAAAATATATCTTTATTGATTTCAGAAAGAGGAAAGGAGAGGAAGAGAGAGAGATAGAAACATCAATGATGAGAGAGTCATTGATTGGCTGCCTCCTGCACGCCCCCGACTGGGGATCGAACCTACAACCTGAGCATGTGCCCTGACCGGGAATCGAACCCCGATCGCCTGGATCCTAGGTCGACGCTCAACCGCTGAGCCACGCCTGGCCAGGCTGTCACAGTTTTTTTGGAGGGTATAGAGGGGATGTCATATTTATTTGTAGGTTCATTTAGAAAATATCTGTTGACTATCAGTCCCTGTGTTTAACTCTGGGAATAGAGCAGCAAACAAGACAGACATGGCCTCTGCAGCCCCAGAATTCAGAGAGAAATAACCAGGCAGCCAGGTCATTCAGAGTAAAAGCAGGGGAGTGACCTGGTCTCTTTTGAGTTTTATAAAAAATCCTCCATCTGGCTGCTTCATGGAATTTGGCTTGGATAGAGAACACTAATTAGGAGACTCATGTAGTAATCCAGGCAAATGTGGTGCTGGGAGCTATAGAGGAATGGGTGAGAACTTGGGCTTGGGAAGGGCAGGCCAGGCTCTTGAGTGTGGACAACACCTTCTCCCCCTGCAGCTTGACAAAGGACATGACTGGGAAAGAAGACAACTACCGGGGCCCAGCCGTGCGAGCCCTCTGCCAGATCACTGATGTGAGTCTACTGCCACTACCTAGCTATCTGTCCTTTCTCTGCTTTTCAGTCAAGGTTCAGTTTCATCCTTTGCATGCTTTAGGTTGTCCCTCCTCGCCTCACTTCTCCACACCTGTCACCTGCATTCCTAAAGGTTACTGAGGATTGATTGGGTCCCCTCCTGCCCCACTCCTTGTCCCTACAGAGCACCATGCTGCAGGCTATTGAGCGCTACATGAAGCAGGCTATCGTGGACAAGGTGCCCAGTGTCTCCAGCTCTGCCCTGGTGTCTTCCCTGGTGTGTAGCTGTAACCGGGGCCCTGCAGGGCCAGGGGTTGGGTTGGGTGTGGGGTGGACAGGATCAGAAAACTGAAGAAAATACCAGAGTTGCTTTCCAGTAGGTAATAAAAAGTGTTTCCTGTATCCCTAGATCTGAGAGTCCCACTTACCTTCTCAGTGAAGTGCACTGGGGAATTCTGGGTTGATAGAGGAGGGGCCAGTTGAATGGCCTTGATCCATCCTTTAGGGTGACATATTGTAGGAGTTTGTGGCTGGGAGAGTGTGGGTAGGAGCCATCCTGTGCTTGTGTACCATCTCAGAGGACCAGGACAATGGAAAGGTCCTGGGCTTTGTCTGAGGGAAAAACCAGGGCCCAGCTGAATGGTGAGCCAGGCCCAGCAGATGTGGTGGGAGAGCCTACTGCCTGTCTGCCCCTTAATGTGCCCTGTTGCCCACAGCATCTGTTGAAGTGCAGCTTTGACGTGGTCAAGCGCTGGGTGAATGAGGCCCAGGAGGCGGCATCCAGCGATAACATCATGGTCCAGGTGAGGTGTGAGTGGAGCAGTGGTATTTAAAATACTTTGGCAGATGGCATGGCATTGGCCAGTCAGAATGGGCTCTAATCGAAGAGGTCCTGGTGGCCCCTAACCAGAGCAGGATTTAATCCGTTTGTCACTGGATTATGGGGCGATTTGAGGTGCTTTGGGGAAGGGGCTTTAATATTCTGGTGCCAGAATATTAAAGTATTTTGATAAAGTTTTGGGGTATGCACTGTAGCAAACCTGGCCCAGGCAGGCAGAAGGCCTTTGTCCAGCTTGCTTTGTTAGTGATGCATGGAAATATCTTAGTGGGACTCCTGTCTACGTAACTCTTCTTTAGTGATCTAGGCCAGGAACTCCTTTTATCTCTGTGGGTCTCAGTTTGCTTGTCTGTAAAATGGGGATGAAAGTTTCTGCTTCACAAAGCTGAGAGGATAGAATGAGACAACATCTGGCGCATACCTGTGCGCAGTTTCTGTGTATTTCTCTCTTGTCTTTCTCTTCTCCCTCTACATTGATTCTCATCTCCGGGGTCAGCTGTGGCCCCTCAAAGCACTTCCCAGGGTCCAAGAAACTTCTCACATAGAAGGCACCCACAGTCTTCTTAGCACTTGAATGCCACTCTGGTAAGGAAACAGAAAAGAGCAGAAGGGACAGGAAATGACTTCGTGTACCTTACATCTCTAGAATGGAGTCCCTGGATTTCAGGTCCTCTAGATCTTGCTTTGCCAGTACCAGCCATGAGTCCTTGGACGAGTCAGTAGACTAAGAATATCTACCTGTGTAGGGTTTACCATTGTTGTATCTGAGACCTTACAACACATGTCCATGCTCAGGGCCCAGCTCTCTCTCTCTTGTCTAAAGACACTGAGTTTCTTCCCATTCTTTCATCTCTGTGGTATCTGTTTTCCCCTTCACATCTGTACTCATGATGCCTGTCAGAGCCCTTGCCAGAACTGGGGGCAGGAACAAGAACTACAGATAGACTCATGTGCTTTGTTGAGCACTGTGTCAGGAGCTATCCATGAGTCAGCTGCTGTTGATACCCATTTTATTTTATTTTTTTAATATATCTTTATTGATTTCATAGAGAGGAAAGGAGAGGGATAGAGAGATAGAAACATCAGTGATGAGAGAGTCATTGATCGGCTGCCTCCTGTTACACCCCTGACTGGGGATCGAGCCCGCAACCTGGGCATGTGCCCTGACCGGGAATTGAACCCCCATCGCCTGGATCCTGGGTTGACGCTCAACCGCTGAGCCATGCCCGGCCGGGCTGATACCCATTTTAAAAATGAGAAGGAAGGCTGAAGCCCAGAGAGATGCAGTGGCCTGCCCTGGGCCACACAGCTAGTAGACCTAGGCTTCACATATTTGTACTCTGCTGCTGTCTTCTGTCCTCTAGTACCATGCACTGGGGCTCCTGTACCATGTACGTAGGAATGACCGCCTGGCTGTCAGTAAGATGATCAGCAAGTTCACCCGGCATGGCCTCAAGTCTCCCTTTGCCTACTGCATGATGATCCGGGTGGCCAGCAAGCAGCTAGAGGAGGAGGACAGCAGGTAATGGCTCTTGTCTCCCCTCGCTAGGTGATGCCTCATTTAACCTACCTTGCTGGGCCATTTCCAACTTCTTATCACTTGTTTTTTTGTAGCCGTGACAGCCCACTGTTTGACTTCATCGAGAGCTGCTTGAGGAACAAGCATGAGATGGTGGTCTATGAAGCTGCCTCAGCCATTGTCAACCTGCCAGGCTGCAGTGCTAAAGAGCTGGCCCCCGCTGTGTCAGGTTACCAGACATTCCTTCACCCCACCCTCACACATTTGTGCCTGCCGGGAACTAGGCCCGGAGCTAGGGGCCAGGGGAAGAAAGAAAATCCCCTCCAATAGGCCACAGTCTAATGTTAAGAAAAGGAATTAGTACCTAGTAAGCACCTGCTCTGTGCTAGGCACTCTACTGGGGCCTCTCACATGTGTTACATTTGGGGGGTGGGGTACTTTTAGTTCCATCTTACCAGTAAAAGAGGCTGGGGTTCTGGTAAGTGGCATAGGTGAGGTTCAAATCTGCTCTGCAGCCTGTCGGGCTGGCTAGCCATGGCAAGAAGGCCTGGTGGAGGAACCCAGGAATTATGAAACCAGTGCATGCTTCCTAGGGGCTGAGCTGGCTTAGGTAAAGAAGAAAGCAATTCAGAGGGTAGAGTCTGGACACTGGAGCCTGATAGCCAGCGTGGGAGTCCTGGGTTTGCCACTTAGCAACTGAGCCTGGGCGAGTCATCCATCCTCTCCATGCTTCACCTTCTCTGGAGTGTGGATAGTAATTGTGCCTGTTACATAAGGTTACAGTAGGCAGTGAACTTGTGTGATCTGTACACGTGGCTTGGAAGAGTGCTTAGCACCATGGTGAACACAGCGAAAGCGTTCTTTGCTGTTAGTAAGGAGAAGCCACTTGCCTCGAGTTGTTTCAGATCTAGTCTAACCATTCATTGCTTTGCCAAGTGCCTGTGCTAGGTGTTGTGATCTCACTGTATATCAGAATGGCAAGCATGTGATGTGCTAAGTGGTTGGTACTGGAAAGTGGGTATGTTGAGAGGTTAGAAGAGGAGAGGTTCTTAGGGGTACTAAACACAGATTCAGAGAGAGGGAGAGTCTTCTAGAAGGACAAACCCAATGACAGCCAAGATGTTATGGCAGGAGAGTTTGAGTTGCAGCTATTTTGAAAGGAATGGACCTGTTTTTCTAATCGCCATAATAATGGTATAACCTGTCCAGTCAGAGAGTTGGAGTTCATGTTTGAAGAGAAAAATCTCTCTTCCTTCTTGGAGACAAAAAATACAAGAACCAAATGAATTTATTCACTGATTTAGGTATTCATTCATTCTTATTGTATTCCCCATATTTCCAGAATAATGAAAGACATAAATAAGATAGAACCTTCAAAATAAGAGTTATCTTATTTTAAGAAAAACAAAAGTCCTGAAAAAGTATAAGGTAATAAAAGCCAAGTAACAGAAAGGAACATGGTTACCTCAGAAAACAGTAGTCAATTCTGCACCAGGAGTGCAGAATTGAGCCCTGAGCTTCCTGACAGCTAAGGCACAGGGTAGGATATGCTGCCTGACATGCACCGCATAGTATAGGAACCGAGGTCATTGTTTAAGCCAGGACTAAGGAAGTTCTGTTGGTTTCTGTATGTGTCTCAGAAGAGGGGAATGGAGTTCTACTTCACAGGGGTCCAGGGCTCAGGCTTCATTCAGGTGCAGGCAGTCCTGGATTTCAGTCCTGGTTCTGCTAGTTACTTACTGCTAACCTAGAGTTACTTCAGTTGCTTAACCCCTTTTTGCCTCAGTCTGCTTATCTATTAATGGGGATAATAATAGTAGCTGCTTTGTAAGGTTGTGAGGAATCAATGAGACAAAGCAGGCAGCTCCTCAGCACAGTGCCTGACACACAGCAGGTGCTCAGTAAACAGCAGCTCTCGTCATTCACAGGATCCATTAGGCTCTCACATGCATATTAAGGCCTCTGTGCTCATAGTTCAAATACCCAGGGAGAGAACTTGCTTCCTTGGTTGAGGTAGGGGTGCCAGTTGGGAAATGAGCTAAGCAGAGGGTTTGGATTGAAACAGCCTCAAAGCCCTTACATGCTCTCAATGCCCTGTACCTGCCCCTTCCCCTTCCCCCACCCCCCCTGGAGGCCTACCTGGGTTTTCCCAGATGCCAAGCAGTAAGGGCAGCCTGGCACATGGCATCTGTCTGTCTCCCCGCAGTGCTCCAGCTTTTTTGCAGCTCACCCAAGGCTGCTCTTCGCTATGCCGCTGTCCGCACCCTCAATAAGGTAAGGGTCCAAGGTAGCAGAAGGGGGCCCTGGCCTTCTGAGGGTCACGGGAGGTGGCTTGATCCAGCTGGAGGTATTTCCAGGCCTTACCTGGATGAGTGTAGCCCTGGTCACAGTTACTTTCTGCCAGATGGTGAGATGAGTTCATCCAAAGGAGCTCTGACTGGGCCAAACCCATCCAGTGGAATGACAGAATTCCAATTTTTTTTAATCTGTTGTCCCTGTCCTCTTTATCTCTTTCCTCCCAAAATAGGTTGCCATGAAGCATCCTTCAGCAGTGACAGCCTGTAATCTGGACCTAGAGAACCTGGTCACAGATTCAAATCGCAGCATTGCCACACTGGCCATTACCACCCTCCTCAAGACTGGCAGTGAGAGCAGCATTGACCGCCTCATGAAGCAGATCTCCTCTTTTATGTCAGAGATCTCGGATGAGTTCAAGGTACCCAGGGCACCTTGGGAACACCCACAGTCCCCAGAGTCAGGAAGATGCTCTGTGCCCCCTCTCCATGTTCCTAGCCACTGGGCCAGGATTGACCCTGATGGACAGTTCAGGCTTGAGGATTCAGTGGAGAAGGCTGGTACATAACCCTTCATCGGGTTTGGCCTTGGGAGTTGCTCACAGTCCTGCCTCTGGTGTTTGTCTACATTGTTCCTTTTATAGCCAGTTGGCAGGGCATGGTGTGAGGACTGAGGGAGTAAATGTTGTCGAAGATGCTGCTGCTTTCCATTTTGGGTTGATGGTGGTGCCGTTGATTAGTTTGGGGAAGGAGGGAGAAGGTTATGTCTTGGATCAAGGAAGGGGGAAGGTAATGATGGTGACTGCAGACATATTGTGTTTGTGGGCACCAGGTGAAGTTTTCTGGTAGACAGTTGGAAACACTGAGCTCAGACAAGAGATGAAGATCCAGGAGTCAGTGGCATAGAAGAGGTAGTTAAAACTATGGGAGGAGATAAGATTGCTAAAGAGACTGAGGGAAGAGAAGAGTACAGAAGAGACAGAATACCCAAAGAGGAGTCTGAAAAGCTGATCGAGGGGAATCTCAAAGGAATGGGGGGTGGTAGGAAGAGAAGCAGGACAAGTGAGATGGAGAGGGGGCTTGTAGACTTACCTTGAGGTTTCAGTAGCAAAAGAGAGTTTGGGGTCCTCGAGTACGGATTTGGGACTGATGGGACTGCTCTGCCTGTCACCCTGCCCTGGATGGGTTCAGGGACTGTGTGCTCCCTGAGAGTGGGGATGGAGTTCCTTTTGTTTCCCTGCCCTGTGTCACATCCAGGGTCTGGCCTTGCCTAAGGAAGGACTTCATTGGCACCTATTGAACTAAGTAACTCCAGCCTGGTGGCAGGAGGCTGCTGCTTATGCATGTCTGTTTGACTCAGGTGGTGGTTGTCCAGGCCATCAGTGCCCTGTGTCAGAAGTATCCTCGCAAACACGCTGTCCTCATGAACTTCCTGTTTACCATGCTGCGGGAAGAGGTAAGAGTAGGGGGCGTGCAGGGCATGCCAGGGCTCCTGATGCTGGGAGCATCTTGGTTGCTGGCTCCATGTCAGTTTGGGTGTATCCAGATCAACCTGTTAACTGGGTAGATTTCCTGATCCCTGTGGCCCTTTAAACTCCTCTTGAACCAGCAGATAAACATGTAGCAATTACTAGTAATTATAGTAATAACTATAATGACTTAGTATCCTGGCTTTAAAGATACAGTAGGTGCCCTGGGGCAGTGCTTGTGCAGATAATGGGATACCGTGTTTTGTACTGGTAGCTGGTGTAGAAATTTTCTGGACCATTCCAGGAGCTCCATGGGGTGGTTTCTTGTGAAATCTATGCTAATATGTGACATTTGTTATAAATTTTTTCCTGACATGGATTAGTGAGTCAGTTACACCACCTTTCTTGGATGTCTCAACAAAACCAGTTAATTCAGAGGAGTAGAAGCAAAGTGTTTGTGGAGTAGATTTGGTTCCCAGATATTTGGTGCTCCTTTGCCCCAGCCTCAGAGTGGCCCTTGGACCGAGGCAGTAGAGGAGCCATTGCCTTGGATGTCTTTGGGGTTCCCAGGAATATTGGAAGGGAGGAGAGCACTAATATTTAGGGAGCCTTCAGCTAATGGGCACTTTGGAGACGCTACACAGGGGATACAATCTTATGATCTTCATAACAGGCCCTGTCCATTGACATTATTTTCTCTCTTTAAAAATCAGGGATTTGAGACTCAGAAGTGAAGTACCCTGCCTGTGGTCACCTGACCAATACAAGTCTGAGCCAAGATCTGTCTGACTCCAAAGCCCATGATTTTGTCCCACATCTCCTTATCTCCTAGACAAATTCATGGTTCAATATAACAGTTGAGTGTAAGACCTTCACTTATTAGAGTGTAGCACTTAGACACTGAGACCTTGTCTTCTAGAAATGAGTCTGTTTCCAGCTTTCTCCAGACAGGCTTATTATTGTTTAGTTAGAGCAGCTGCCAGCAATGCCTTGATGTACTTACTCTGAACTTGGTGCCTACCAGGCTGACTGACTGACTATAGAACTAATAATGAAAATAGTGCTTGAAGGTTTACAGTGTACCTACAGCCTTATTGAAATGTACAAATGCATCTTATCCTTCAAAATAAGGAGTGTAAGGCTCAGGCAAGGAAAGTGGCTCAGAGGCATAAAAAACTAATCAGAACAGGGGCCAGATTTCATCCACAAATAAGTCTTACGTAGATTGTACAAAGTTTTAAACATTTCAGATTAGTAGCCATTATTAAAAAATCAGGAAAACACTACCACTAACACCATAACAGATTTCCAGTTTCTCCTGAAAAACTTGTCAGATCTGGCAGTACTAGGCTGAGCGGTGATTTTATTCTTTAGATGGGGCAGGCACTGTTCTTTGCCCCACCGTTCTCATTCATTCTGCTTTATATTGTCAGGTCACATGCCTGGCATCTATGGGCATCTCATTTGCCACCTTTGTCATTAAAGTCTATAAGTAGCAGAACATAGATTTGATCGAGGATCTTCTATCTACTACCTCATCTGCCTTTTTAAAAAAATTATGGTGAAACATGCATTACAAAACTTACCTTCTTAACTGTTTTTAAGTGTGTTGCTTCACTTCTCTGAGTCTCAAATCCCTGATTTTTAAAGGGAGAAAACTGTTTTTTTTCTTTGTGGGTTTTTTTATTTTGTTTTTTTTTTAAATATATCTTTATTGATTTCAGAGAGAGGAAGGGAGAGGGAGAGAGAGAGTTGAAACATCAATGATGAGAGAGTCATTGATCGTCTGCCTCCTGCACGTCCCCCACTGGGGATCGAGCCCACAACCCGGGCATATGCCCTGACCGGGAATCAAACCTCAATCTCCTGAATCCTAGGTTGATGCTCAACCACTGAGCCACGCCCGGCTAGGCAAGAAAACCGTTTTAAATAGTTACCATCTTAACCGTTTTTAAGTATTAAATATATTCAAATTATGTAACATCTCCTTTTCCTCTTGTAAAACAAACTCTACACCCATTGAACACCAGCTCCCCCTTCCCTCACTCCCTTCCCAAGCCTCTGGCAACCACCTTTTTGCTTTGTATCTCTATGAATTTGACCTCATATAAGTAGAATGAAGCAATATTTGTCATTTTGTGACTGGCTTATTATTATTTTTTTAAAATACATCTTTATTGATTTCAGAGAGAGGAAAGGAGATGGAGAGAAAGATACAGAAACATCAATGATGAGAGTCATTGATTGGCTGCAGCCTGCAACCCGGGCATGTGCCCTGACCAGGAATTGAGCCCTGATCGCCTGGATCCTAGGTCAACACTCAACGGCTGAGCCACGCCCGGCTGGGCGTGACTGGCTTATTTCTTGAGCATAATGCCCTCAAGGTTATACCATATTGTGGCATGTGTCAGAATTATCTTTCTTTTTTTAAAAGACATATCTTTTTTTTTTTTTTGAGAGGGAGGGAGAGAGAGAAACATTGATTTGTTCTTCCACTTATTTATGCATTCATTGGTTGATTCTGTATGTGCCCTTACTGGGGATCCAACCCTGAACCTTGGCGTATTGGAACAGTGCTCTAACCAACTGAGCTCCCCAGCCAGGGCTAGAATTTTCTTCCTCTTTAAGGCTGAATAATATTCCACTGTGTGTGTATATATGTATATACACTACATTTTGTTTATTCATTCATCGGTCAGTACTGTTTGCCATAGCATCTGCACTGCCCATTTTTCCTTTTACCTCAAAGGTAGGAAGCAAATAAGACTCAAAATGTTTCTGTTAAACCAAATACTGTTAGATCTGGAAAGGCCCCAGCAAACATTCAGTGTAGGTCTTTTGTTTTACACAGAAAGGAGATTGAGTGTGAGAGCCAGGTCCCTTGTCTTCACGTTCTGTGTTTGGACCACTGTCTTTGGTTCTGGTTAGGCCCTGAGCCTCACAGCTCATTCTGGAGCAAGCAGCCTCCTTGTTCAGCTTGACCCCTCCCATTGCAGGGTGGATTTGAGTATAAGCGGGCCATTGTGGACTGCATCATCAGCATCATTGAAGAGAATTCAGAGAGCAAGGAGACAGGACTGTCACACTTGTGCGAATTCATTGAGGACTGCGAATTCACTGTGTTGGCCACCCGCATCCTACATCTCCTGGGCCAGGAGGGGCCCAAGACCAACAACCCCTCCAAGTACATTCGCTTTATCTATAACCGAGTGGTCTTGGAGCATGAAGAGGTCCGGGCAGGTGGGTGTGAGCCAAGGCTGAACTTGGGTTCTTTGCTTATTCTTAAGTAGACTGCCCTGGCAAAGGGGACTGAACCCCCAATGGGGACAGGGCACTTGGTGTTCTTGCCTCACAGGCTCAGTTTTTTATAATATTGCAGAAGGACCTTAGATGCTTAGAGGTCATCTAGTTGAATGGTTTCTTAACCTCTCTGTTTTATTGATTTTTCCCCCACTTTATATTAGTGTTTAACTTTATTTCTTTTTTAAAACAGTAGCTTTGAGATGTAATTCACATACCGTAAAATTCACTCTTTTAAATAAGTGCAATTTATTGTGCAACCATCATATTATTTATTTTTATAAATATATCTTTATTGATTTCAGAGAGAGGAAGGGAGGGAGAGAGAAACATTAATGATGAGAGAGTTATTGATCAGCTGCCTCCTGCACGCCCCCCTCACTGAGGATCAAGCCCACAACCTGGGCATGTGCCCTGACTGGGAATGGAACCACCATCTCCTGGATTATAGGTTGATGCTCAGCCACCCAGCCACGCCATCCAAACATACTAATTTTATTTTTAATTTACTTTTCTTTTCTCCTCATGCCCACTGACAGATTTTCCTCTTTCAGCAGTTGATAATCATGAAGTAATAGTTCATTTTCTTATTGATGTTAATCTAATGCTTAACTGTGAATTAAGGCCATTTGGATATATAAGCTGAGAAGCCTGACGTTGTGGCCAGCTTCTGGGGCCTCATCATAGTTAATGCTGAAAATGGCTCCTGGAGCCCTGGATTGAGGCTGCCTTCTCCATGAAATGGATGAGGAAATTGAGGCCGGGTGGTGCCAAGATCCACCCAGAGCCACTTGTTGTGTTGGTTCTGGTGAATCAGGTATAATGTGTTTCATAAACACAGGTGCTGTGAGTGCTCTGGCCAAGTTTGGAGCCCAGAATGAAGAGATGTTACCCAGTATCTTGGTGTTGCTGAAGAGGTGAGTGTATGCCTAAGGACCCTGGTAGACGGCAGAGTTCTCTCAGGCTCAGACAACTTTCCTTTGTCTCTTTTTAACTATAAAGGGGAGGGGCAGTGAATTATACAACTATGGATTGAAGGGGGAAAATAGAAGGCATAGAAGAACATGAAAGAGGCAGTATACAAAAATGCCTTCACCCAGATGTGAGCGTTGTTCATTTGAGGTTTGTGTTTTTTTAAAAAAAAGAACTTTACTGAGATATAATTTGTGAACCTTACAATTCACCCTTTTAAAATGTATAATATGATGGTTTTTATTCACAGAGTTGTATAACCATCATCACAATCTAAGTTTAAAGATTTTTACCTCCCTCAAAATAAATCCTATGTCCATTAGTAGTCATTCCTCATTTTCCTTAACACCCCACCACCACCAGCCCTGGACAACCACTAATCTACTTTCTATCTATGAATTTGCCTGTTCTGGATATTTCTTATAAATGCCGTCATACAATTTGTGTGGCCTTTTGTGTGTCTCGATTCTTCAAAATGTTTTCATGTACTTTACTCCTATGTACTTTACTCCTTTTATTGACTAATATTTCATTGTTTGGCTATACCACATTTTATTTATTCATTCGTCAGTTTGTGGACATTTGAGTTGTTTCTACTTTTTGGCTCTTGTGAATATGCTGCTATGAACATTCCTATACAGTTTTTGGTATGGACATATGTTTTCAGTTCTCTTGAAGATGTAACTAACTAGAAGCGAAATTGCAGGGTCATATTAAAATTTTTTTTATTTTACATATGCCATTGGATACAGGAGATTGATTGCCTCCCTCACTGGGTGGGCTTTAGGGAGGATCCAGGGAATATGAATATCGTCACCTCCTGTTAATTAGTTAGAGTCTTATGGGTCCCTTTGTGGATTTGGTGGCTGGATACCACATCTGGGGACTGTGTTCTCAGAGCTTTAAGAGACCAGCTTTCTCTCACCATTCTTTGATGAAGCCCTGTAGGACCCCTCCTTTCACCGCTATGGGGCCCTAATCAGAAGTACCTTGTGTTCTCGCTGTAGGTGTGTGATGGATGATGACAATGAAGTCAGGGACCGAGCCACCTTCTATCTCAATGTCCTGGAGCAGAAGCAGAAGGCCCTCAACGCAGGCTATATCCTAAATGGTGAGCTTTTCCCTCTCTGTCTTTCACTTTCTTCCAGAGCTGTGACTCTACTCATCACTCTGGAGCTGGGCAGGGGTAATCTGAGTCAAGACTCTTTCCTGGACTTTCATGGCAGCTTCATAGCATCCCTGTGACCCCAGGAGACCTCAGGTCATGTGGTTCACACTAGTGTGGGTGGAAACAGCCCAGTGAATTGGAACACTAGTAATTAATTATAAAAAAACCCCTCTATTTGCATAGTGCTTTATCCTTTATCAGGCACTCTAGTATGTATGTTTATTCCCCACACCAATCCTATCAAGGAGGGTTTGGATGAGGAAGTAGAGGCTCAGCGAGTTAAGTGGCTTTTTCAGGGTTGTACAGCCTAGACCCTAGGGCCTCAGTTTTCCATGAAGGATTCCTGGTGCTCATTCTGTCATGCGTTCCAAGCAGAGTGACCTCTTTCCCACTTTCCTCTAGGTTTGACCGTGTCCATCCCTGGTTTGGAGAGGGCTCTACAGCAGTATACTCTAGAACCATCGGAAAAACCTTTTGACCTCAAGTCTGTGCCCCTGGCCACCGCACCCATGGCAGAGCAAAGGACAGGTAAGTAACACTTGTGCTCCTTTCAGAGGCCCTCAGGTTCAGGCCTCCATTGGCAATGAAGCTATTAAACCTAACCAGGATGGATGGGGTTGTGCTGGGAGGAGGGAATAATCCTTTTTGTTTCCGGCTCCAGGAAATGGAGACATACATACACAAATACTTGCTCTCTTTCTTACATGTTGTATACTACAGACTCGTAGGAAATTGTAATCCCTAAATAACAGCGCTGTGCTCAACACCACACTGCCCATTACTGGAGTTGTTGATCAGCATGTGTATTTGCTTCTACAGAAAGCACCCCCATCACAGCAGCTAAGCAACCTGAGAAAGTGGCAGCTACCCGGCAGGAGATCTTCCAGGGTGAGTAACAGTACTCGGTGGGGCTCTTAGGAGCAGGGCTCAGTCTCCTCAGCTTTGGAGTAGTTGCTTTCCTCAGGGGAATTCAGAGCAAGAACTGTTGTTTATTGTGTCTGTCCTGGATGCTAGGCCCTGAGAGTACTTTAGATAGTACATTTGATCTTCATGTGGAGGATATTAGGTCCATTTGGGATCTGAGGAATTGGAAGTTCAGAGAGAGTAATTTGCCCAAGGATGCACAGCAAGAAAGTGAAGAGGCTGGAATTAAAATGCAAATAAAACTGGCTTAGAGCTACCTCTCAACCTTGGTTCTAAAGGCTCAAACTCCTGGAACCCAGGCTAGTTCAGGATGTTTGATTTGGCACAGTTGGGGTCCAAAGACACAGGTACATTTTCTTGGGTTCCAGATGTGTTCAGTCCACATTATAATACAACATTTTGGTTAAGTATTTATCTGTTCCTCTGGTCTTGCATTTTTAAGGGACAAGGCTGTGTATCTAATTGCCAGACCATTTTATCCATTGAATTGCTACCTTCAAGGACTAGCACATATCTCTCTTCCATTCCCTCCCTGATCTCCTAAGCTCTTCTGTCTGATCGCTTCTATTCCATCTCTTCTGTCTTCTCTTAAATAGTTCTGTGTGGTTGTCCACGTGTTCTGTCTTTTATTTTCTCTATCATAGCACTTAGCATAGTGCCTTCCTTAGAGTAGGCCCAGTTATTGTTGAACTGAATTAAATCCCCCCTTTTCCATTCCATTGCAGAATCCTGTCAATATGTTACCTTTCAGATTCAGGAAAACTAGGATCCTGAGCTAACTGGGATCACTTTTTTTTTTTTTTAAATCTTCACCCAAGGATATGTTTTCATTGATTTTTTAGAGAAGAAGGGAGAGAGAGAAACACTGATTGGTTGCCTCTCGTATGCGCCCTACTGGGCATCAAACCTGTAATCCAGGTATGTTCCCTGACCAGGAATCAAACTGGCGACCTTTTGGTGTATGGGACGACACTCCAACCAACTGAGCCACCCCGCCAGGGCTGGAATCACTTTTAACCTAAAACATTTCCTTCTGTATTAGTTCCCTCATGCTGCTGTCACAAATCACCACAATCTTAGTGGCTTAATACAACACAAATTTATTATCTGGCAGTTCTAAGGTCAGAAGTCCAAAATGGGTTTTGTTGTATTGGCAGTGCTGAGCTCCCTCTGACACTATAGTGGAAAACAGTTTCCTTGATGTTTCTACTTTCTGGAGGCCTCCTACATTCCTTGCATAGTGACCCTTTCCTCCATCTTCAAAGTCAGCAGCACAATCTCTTCAAATCTGACTCTGACCACCCCCTACCTCCCTCTCATAAGCACCCTTGTGATTACATTTGGGCCCACCCAGGTAATCCAAGATAATCTCCCCAACTCAAGATCCAACTTAATTTTATCTGCAAAGTTCCTTTTGCCGTGTGATAAAATATATTCATAGGTTCTGGGAATTAGCATGTTAATATCTTGGGGGTGATCATTCTGCCACACCTTCCTAGGAAGATTGCCTCTAAGCCTCTTAGAGGTTATCAATTCCATTTTAAACAGTCTTCCAAAACCTAACATTTATTAATCACATGTTAAGTTCCAGGAACTTCACTAGATCTTGACATTTATTGCCTCATTTATCTGTACAACAACTCTGTGAACAAGATTGTTGTATCTATTTTACTGATGAAGACTCAAACTCAGAGGCATTAATTGATAGCTAGTAGCAAAATCCCCCAGGCAGTTAAGTAAGCATCAGGTCCAGAAACTTGAGGCCCAGTGAAATCAATTCCCATAGAAAAACATTCTGGTGGCTGATGATCATGGTAGCCTGAAAGTTCCTCCTAATATGTAAGTTGGCTCTTTCTGGGCATCTGGTAAGGCCTGTCCCTGTACCCTACAACCAGGTTCCAGCGGTGAGCTAGGTCTTGTTGCCTGCACATTAGTTAAAGGTAATGGTCCTTCAGGCTGCAGAGGGCTGAAGCAATCATGTAGGCTCTTTATGGTGAGGTGGAAACCAAAATAACAGTAATGCCTACTTTCTGTCTCTCCCTGAAATATGAATTGAGTACCTACTAAGTACTAGATCCCTGGCCTCAGGGTACAATTCCTGTCCTTAAGGAGTTAGTTTAATTGGGAAGACAAGTTGAAGTCTTAGAGCAGTGGTCTTCAAATATCAGTAGCTATCAGTCATCTGAGAAACTTGTTAGAAACCTCAGATTTCTGGATCTCAAACCCAGAGATTCTGATAAAGCATATTTGAGTGGTATTTTTAAAATACGTTTTGCCCGGCTGAGCGTGGCTCAGCAGTTGAGTGTCGACCTAGGATCCAGGCGATCGGGGTTCAATTCCTGGTCAGGGCACATGCCCAGGTTGCAGGCTCCATCCCCAGTCGGGGGTGTGCAGGAGGCAGCCAATCAATGACTCATCATTGATGTTTCTTTCTCTCTCTCTCCCTCTCTTTTCCTCTCTCTGAAATCAATAAAAACATACTTAAAAAAATAAAAATAAATAAAAAGTGCTAGAAGCTTCTGCATTAAAAAAAATATATATGTTTTTATTGATTTCAGAGAGAGAGGAAGGTAAAGAGAGAGAGATGAGAATCATTGATCAGCTGCCTCCTGCATGCCCCCCACTGGGGATTGAGCCCGAAACCTGGGCATGTGCCCTGACCAGGAATCGAACCGCGTGACCTCTTGGTTCATAGATCAATGCTCAACCACCGAGCCACACCAACCAGGCAGGAATTGGAGTTTTTAACAAGCCCCCACCCCCAGGTAATTTTGACATAGGTGATCCATGACCGTAGTTTGAGAAATCCTGCCCCTGCTATAGAATAGGAAAGAGAGCGGCAGCTTTAGCCATTGTAGGCAGACACCATGTACAGGTACCTGCCAGATGCCTTTCACCTGGATAGGCCTGGGTGGGGGTCCGAGGGGCTAGGCTTTACCAGATACCCATAGACTTACTCTAAATTGGGTTTTCTGCAACACTCTGAATCTGAAACATTGCTCTTTTTTTAAAATGTATTTTTCAATTATTGTTAACACACAATATTAGTTTCAGGTATACAATGAAACATTTTTTTTATTGAGCATTTGTCTTAAGTGACAGAGGTATAGAACCAGATTCTGTAGCTATAACAGCATTCATTTAATCCTCTTATCCTCTTAGTATTTTCCTACTTGAGCTTCTAAAGTTGAGGGGCGGTCTCCAAATGGATCATGCCTAGAGCATTGAGGTCTCCAGTCAGTTTGTTTCTTCTGAGGTCTTTTGTGGGACCAAGGGGAGGAGAGTATTTATGGTGGGTAGTACAACTTGAGCAAAATTAGGGAGATGAGAAAATGTATCAGTATATTTAGGAAGTAGGAAATAGTTATATGTACACATCCACCCATCTCGGTAGGATGAAAGACCTTAAGAATTGGGCATGAGCATGTGTTAGAAACCATCACAAGTTGGTCTGGGAGTTGAGAAGCTGAGTAAATGTGTGGCCTGTGTTTTTCAGAGCAGTTGGCAGCAGTGCCAGAGTTCCATGGGCTGGGGCCCCTCTTCAAGTCCTCGCCTGAGCCCGTGGCCCTCACTGAGTCAGAGACAGAGTATGTCATCCACTGCACCAAACACACCTTCACTGACCACATGGTGTTCCAGGTGAGCAGGGAGGGCTGAGGCCCTGCTAAACCTTCTGGGACCAGATCTGATGGGTCCTCTAGGGTAATGGCTTCCCCCATACTGAGCTGGTCATCAAGCCCAACTTGATGACTGGGTCTGTCACCAGCTGGTACGTCTCCTGCATCCTTGATCCAGGACCTTTTTGGCTCCTGAGTGTTAGCATGGAGACAAGGAACCTAAGCAGGGTGACTGGGATGGGAGTCAGCTTGGGCCTTGCAGCGAGAGGTAGAATCTCCTGGCTCTTCTACTGCAACAGGGCTTTGACCTAGAGCACTGTCTAAGTAACTGCCTACCCCCCCCCCCCCCGGTCCAGTTTGACTGCACAAACACACTCAACGACCAGACCTTGGAGAATGTCACAGTGCAGATGGAGCCCACTGAGGGCTATGAGGTGCTTTGTTATGTGCCTGCCTGGAGCCTACCCTACAACCAGCCTGGGACCTGCTACACGCTGGTGGCACTACCCAAGGAAGACCCCACAGCTGGTGAGCCCTTCTCTAGATACCAACCTCACCTCATGGTAGCCCTCAGAATCAAAATGGGGTGGGCAGCTTGTACACTGGCCATTTATCTCTTATTAGAGCTTCAACTCCTTGATTTTAGTCCTGAGGAGAAGGAAGATGGCTAATCTGGGTACTTTTCATTTCCTCCTCATAGAAGACCTATGGGATAAGTACTGCCATCCCTATTCATAGGTGAGGAAACAGACTTGGGTTAAACGGCTTACCTAAGCTCAAATAGGTGGTAAGAGGCCTAACCCAGGTCTGTCTGGTCTTCAAACCAGTATCCTTTTATTATACCATGAAAGAGTACAAAGGCACAAACACTGAAACGTCCCAGGTCTACTCCTCCCAAGGAAACCACCAGCTTCTTTTTCTAGGTGGCCTATTACTGTTGTGTGGACGTAGCCATTCTGAGTCATTTCTGCTTTCTTCTTCCTTCCCCACAAGGGGACTCCTTAAACTCATGACTAACTCTCCTGCCCTTCAACAAGGTGGTGCCTTCTGTCCAGATTTGTGGGGTTGGATGGCATGTTGCCACTACTTATAACGAGGCAAAGGCCTAGAGAGCCTGCTGTGGCCACCTGTCCTATGGAGGAGAGCATTCCCTGTAGTGGCTAGGAACATCCTGACCACCCAGCCTTTCTTTCTCTCAGTGGCCTGCACATTCAGCTGCATGATGAAGTTCACTGTCAAGGACTGTGACCCCACCACTGGGGAGACTGACGATGAAGGCTATGAGGATGAATATGTGGTAAGAAACTGGTGTCAGGAGGCTCAGTTTTGTGCCTGAAGCTGAGAATAACTCCCTCCAGAAAGTGACAACCAGACTTGAAGCATTTTCTTGCTGTTTTGAGCTTTATGGCTCTCTTTGAAAGAAATGGAAAAAATGCATGCTCATGTATAAAAAGAAAACTTGGAAAATATAAAAACAAAGTATAAAACATTACCCATAGTCCCTTGGGAGTTATTTTGGGGTGGGGGTGGGGTATTATATAATTGAGGTCATTCTGTACATTATAGATCTTGCTGTTTTTACTTAAAACCATAGTGTAGTTTCCCATATCATTACAAATACTTCATAAACACAGCTTTTAATGACTAAAATATTCTTATATAGCTATATCATAACTCACTTGATTCCTTTAATGTTGGGTACTTGGGATTCCACATTTTTACTATTTATAGATGCTGTATTAAACATTCCTTTGGGTACAAATTTTCAGAATATTTTCTTAGGATAGATTCCTAGAAGTAGAATAAGTGAGTCAAAGGGTAAGCATGATTTTAAGACTTGACTTTTCATATTGTCAAATTGCTTTCTAGAGAAATTAGATGAGTTTGCATTTGCCAGCCAGTCCTTTTTTACTCAGAAACAGCCCTTCCAATTCTACCTTTCTGAGCTTGGATAGAATGTTTCTGGGGTTTGACCATGGGGCAGTGGCTCAGTGCCACCTGAGTGTAGACCATGATGCTCAGTTTGGGAATGGAGATTGTTAGAGCTCCTCGTAACTAGACAGTCAGTCGCTATGGAATACAACTGACATCACTGTTGTGTTATGTCATCTTAAAACCATTGTAGAGGAAGGCCTTCCCTGAGCCTGCAATGACCCAGTGAGCAGGAACTGTCCTAGGACCAAATGAGCTCCTTGGGAGAACTGGGTCTGACACATTGCTTTTACTATAGGAGCTGAATCCTACTTATGCACACCTTAAACATCTGCAAGAGTAGGGGCTGGGTGAAGATCTGTTGGGTGAATGAATGGGAAATCTTTATGTATACTTAGTCCAAGATGAGGGGGGTAATTATGTGTCATGTTCAGGGAGGACACAGCTAAGATGGAGGTGTGGATCAAGTATATGTGAGGCCAAGAAGACAGCTGAGGTAAAGGGGAGGGCCTCCTGGGTCATAGGAGTGACAGAGCCAGAGGAGTCGGACCTCTGTGAGTGCTCTCCTGTACAGTCCCTGGATCTTTGAGGCACTGATTCTAGGAAGGTTTCAGAGGGGATGTGATCTTACAGCTAACACCCTCAGGTAAGTACTTGGGTCAGGGCATTTTCCAAGGGACTACTTGGCTGTGAGCACCTTGAGGACAGGTACCCGGTCAAGTTGCTGTGTGTCTCCAGAGCCTAGCAGTGTTCAGCACCTAGGAAGTAACTGCTCAGTGTGTTGCAGGAAAGGGTGAGTAGTGCATTCAGAGCAGAGGCCCAGATGTGTGCGGAGCAAGGACTCTCTCCACTGGAGGTGTGAACCTAACTTTTAACCTCCATCTCCCCAGCTAGAAGATCTGGAAGTCACTATAGCTGATCACATCCAAAAGGTCATGAAGCTGAACTTTGAAGCAGCCTGGGATGAGGTAGGGGATGAGTTTGAGAAGGAGGAAACATTCACCTTGTCTACCACCAAGACACTTGAAGGTAAAATCCTTGGCTACTGTTGAACTACTCCTCATATTTACTCCCTGCCCCTGCCCCCCTAGGATCCAGGGCCATGTCTACAGCACATACTTCAGATGCCACTTCATTAAAAGCCCTTCAGAGCATCATTAGGGATTGGGGAGTTGTGGTGGCACAAAGGGGAGACAAGTTATGTGGCTTAACTAATACAAAATAATATTAAATGTAAGCTAATTGAAAATGAAATGAGAAAAAAAAAGATATATGGCTTAATGATACTAAGATTTCTTTCTACAGAGGCTGTGGGAAATATTGTGAAATTCCTGGGAATGCACCCTTGTGAGAGGTCAGACAAAGTCCCGGATAACAAAAACACCCACACATTACTCCTGGCCGGTAAGCAGCATTTCTTGGGAAGGGCCTGGGTAGCTTGTAGCCTGGATGCTACTGCATTCTGGACTGCAGGATCCCACTGGGAACACAGGTGTTGAAAATTCACAAAGTAAAAAAAGACCTGCAGTGAAAGTCTCCCTCCCGACCTTTGTTGCCAGTCTTCCAGATCCCTCCCAACAGGCAACCATTGTTACTGTTACTAACAATGCCAGTATGTCCTTTCAGTGATTTTATGGATATAAAAGCTAATAAGTACATATTTTCCTTTTTTAATTCAAATGTTTATGTACAAATGGTTTTACTTTTTACTTAACAGTACATTTTGGAAATCTTCCCTATCAGCAGTTTCATTTGTTTTTCAAATTGTGGTAGTAAAATTATACATAACATAAAATTTACCATTTTACCCATTTTTAGGTGTACAGTTCAGTGGCATTAAGTACATTCATATTATTGTGCAATTATCACCATCATCCATTTTCAGAACTTTTTTATCTTTCCAAACTGAATCCTCATTCTTTTTTGTAGCTGCCTCGAATTCCATTGTGTGGACATACCATATTTTATTAGAACCAGCCTGTATTGATGAACATTTAGATTGTTCTAGTCATTTGCTATTACAGTGCTAAGGTGAATAATCACACCTTAAATGCACTGAAATCAAAGTGCATTTCTCATTTTGATACATATTTCCAGCCGCCTTTCATAGAAATTGTATGCCTTCCTACACCCTGGATAATGCAATGTGTTATCAGACTTTATGACCTTTGCCAGTCTGGGTGGAAAATGGTATCTTGGTGTAGTTTTATTTTACATTTGTTGTATACTGAAAGACATTAAGCATCTTGTCAAATGTGAAGTACCATTTGTATTTATTTCCTGTTTTGTGAATCATTTTCATAGTCTTTGTCTAATTTCCTAATGGGAATGGGATTTTAAGTATCATGGAAATATTTAAACAAAAAAAATTGAATAGTGTAATAAACACCCATGTTCTCATCTTCCTGATTCAACAACTACAGCATCTATATCCCCACCGTTGTCTTTCTCGCCCAAGTATTTTATTTTATTTTTAAATATATCTTTATTGGTTTCAGAGAGAGGAAGGGAGGGGGGAGAGAGATAGAAACATCAATGATGAGAGAGTTATCATTGATCAGCTATCTCCTGCACACTCCTGACTGGGGATCAAGCCTGCAACCAGGCATGTGCCCTGACTGGGAATCGAAATCTCCTGGATCCTAGGTCAATGATCAGCCACTGAGCCATGCCTGACTGGGTGTGCCCAAGTATTTTAAAAGCCAATTACAAATATAGCATATGTGTAAATCTTCCTGTATCTGTATGTTCCTCTAAGAGATAATGACCCTTTTTTTAAAAAAAAACAAGGAGTTGGGGGCAATATAATTATCACTCCTAAAACAGGGAACAAAAGGAAATGGGAGGGTTTTGTTTTTTTCTGAGTGTTTATAAACAGTAGCTCTGCTTCAGTGCCCTGAACACAGCTGACAACCCCCAAACCCATGTTTCCGGCCACAGTGAAGCAACCCAGTCCCCTGGGTCTTGCAGACACCTGCTCTGCGGTTTTGTCATGGTGGGGCTGTCCCTTCATCTGTGCTATTAGATTCAGCCAACATGTGTGAAAGCCTCTGTGATACCAGGTACACTGTTATATGTACGTTAATTCATTTGATCTTGGCAGAAGCTTAAAATATGTTTAGTGTTATCTCCACTTTAGCTCAGAGAGAGTAAGTGACTTGTGCAAGGCCTCACTCAGGGATTTCAGCCCAGTTTTCCTGGTTCTGGGCCTATTCCCACTTAACTATCCCAGAGCTGCCTTGATCAGTTGCTGCAAATGCCACTTCAGCATAGCCTCTGCAGCCCCCTTCTGCCTTATGTACGTGTACTTCTCTCTTCCCTTCTAGGTGTGTTCCGGGGTGGTCATGACATCCTGGTGCGGTCTCGGCTGCTGCTTTTGGACACAGTTACAATGCAGGTGACAGCGAGAAGTTCAGAGGAGTTGCCAGTAGACATCATCTTAGCCTCTGTTGGCTGAAGCTAGCCTGCATAGGCCCTACTCCTACCCTTTCCCCCCAACACTACACAGAAGTCTCACCTTCCTCATGTACCCAGTGGAAATTCCTTCCTACGCCTCTGGATTCAAAAACAATTAGGAATAATCGGGGATTTTTATTTTTTTTTATTTTGCCTTTGCCGCAGGACTGTTAGGGGGGGATACTTTTTTTTTTCTTTAAGGATCATTTTATTTTATCCTAGAACTTGCTGCCCTGCCTGCCAGGGAAGGACATCACAAATTAATAAAATGCTTGCATCTCCTCTTGAAATTATCCCCAAAGAAACCAGTTTATCCCTATAAATAAATCAGCATGTATTTATTGAATGACTGCTATGTCTGCTGACTCATGCTTAGGGGCTCCACCTTCCCTTTCTAGGCCTCCCCACCACCAAGAACACCTACTCTATCCCCTTTGCATCCATAGACCTTTCGCTGCTGTACTTACCATGAGGCAGGACCCTCTCCTACTCATCTCTGTCCAAGCCCCATACCCAGGAACAGGAGCAGTGCAGGTTTGCTGAGGGAATGACAGCAGTTGACAGACTGAGTTTTTGCAGTTAGTCTTGCACTTCCACAATCACCTTCCTTTCTAGGTGATAGATGGAGGCCCCTGAGGGTTTTGGATCAATAACCTGGGTACCCCTAGCATCAGTCCAATTCAGGAAATACACAGGAAAAACAAACTTTAGAGAGCACACTTTATTAGCTCTAGATGCGGAAATCCCTGGCTTATGTCCCAAGGGAGCAGGCTCAGAGGCCACTTCAGCTGCATTTGCAAACTCAAGCTAGGTGGTATACCAACCTGTGACAAATCCACTTGCAACGCCCATGTTTAAAAATCCAGGCCAGCCCTAGCCAGTGTGGCGCAGTTGGTTGGGCATCATCCTGTGCACTGAAAGATTATCAGGTTGATTCCTGGTCAGGGCACATGCCCAGGTTCCACCCCTGGTAATGGGGTGTGCCAGAGGCAGCCCATCCATGTTTCACTCTCATATCAATGTTTCCCTCTCCCTTTCTAAGGATCAGTTTTTAAATCAAAAACCCCCAGGCCCTCACTCTTAATGGGGGGAGGAGGGGCTGTGCCATGAAGGTGAGGGCCTTGGAAAGGCCCATTCTGGTGCCCACTGAAGTTAGAGTGACTTGTGTGATTCATTAAAGTTTTCCCGATGGTCCACTTTTTGCCCCAAACTTTGAGGCAGTTATTAGGACTGTGAAGTAAATATTTCCTGCTCTAGCCGGTTTTGCTCAGTGATTAGAGCAGCAGCCTGCAGTTTGAAGGGTCTAGGGCATGTACCTCAGTTGCAGGCTCTGGCTGGGAGGAGGCAACCAAATGATGTGTCTCTCACATCCATGTTTCTCTCCCACTCTGAAAAGCAATGGAAAAAATATCTTTGGGTGAGGTTTAAAAAATAGTAATATCCTCAAGACACATTTCCTGATTTCACCCCTACAAAGACCTGGTGCCCTAGAGTTATGGTTCCCGCCACACAAAGGGGCACTTCAGGGGCCCTGGGACGGTGCTAGGACCTCTGCCAGCCCCGCTGGGCCGAGCCGTGCCCTCGCGACTCCTTCCGTAGCCTCATTCCTGCGGTCCGCCCTGGAAGGGCAGTTAGCCCCGCAGGGGACCTCACAGACATGGAGGAAAGCGCACTCCAAGAACCGCAAGGTCGCGGAGTCCCCATAGGCATCCTTGGTCTCCGGGGCCACTTCTAGAAGATTCAGACTCCCGGAGCCACTTCCCGTCACAGCGGGGGAGGAAACAAGCCCGGACTGCCGGCGGGCGGGAGGTCACGGGAGCCGCCGTCTGCTTGGGGTGGGGCTAGGCCGCGTCGCTGGGCGGGGCCGGGGCTGGGAGCGTGAGCCCGCCGAGCGTGACCCCGCGGCAGGAGGGCGACGCGGGCCGGCGGGCGGGGTGGAGGTAGCGGGAGACGACGCGGGCGGCCAGGCCGCGTTCGAGTGAGGCGGCGCGGGCGGCGGGCGCGGGCTGAGGTGCGGGGTGAGGCGGCGCGGGCGGCGGGCGCGGGCTGAGGTGCGGGGTGAGGCGGCGCGGGCGGCGGGCGCGGGCTGAGGTGCGGGGTGAGGCGGCGCGGGCTGAGGTGCGGGGTGAGGCGGCGCGGGCGGCCGGCGGGGCGGAGGGGGCGTGCGGCGGGACCCTAGCCCTGGCGCGGAGGGGCCAGGTCGCGCCAACAGGTGGCCTGGGGCCACCTCGACGACGAGACTTGGCGCCGGGGACTGGGTGTGGCCTGGGGGTCCCCGGTACTGCGGAGCAGAGGAGCCGCGGACGGGGAAGAGGCTGAGTTGGATACTGCCGAGGGCTGGCACCCTTACCTCATCACTGAGGCGAGCCGGCTGCTCGCTGATGTGAGGCCCTAATTAATCCCAGGAAGGGAGAGAAGGAAAAGTAGTGAGGACAAAGAGAGGAAGGAGCTCGTGGCTCAGACCTCCTCCTAATGTTTTGTAACCCAAAGGTGGTGAGAGGCAGCGTTGAAGAATGTGTGGGCGAACGTCCTGCCATTTACCTAGAGATGTTCTCACCAGAGCCTGCGCCTATCAGGATCGGCAGGGCCAGCAGCGGCTCCCGGAATGGAGAGACCCTGACAAGTACTGCCCGTCCTACAACAAGAGCCCTCAGTCAAACAGCCCAGTGCTTCTGTCTCGACTACACTTTGAGAAGGTAACCAACCACTTTATCTGCATTAGAGTAGCTTCTGGCCCAGAATGGTAATGGTCATCTACTTCTGCAGTTGACCTTTGAACAATTCGAGGGCGGGTGGAGGTAGGGTCCCCAACAATCCCCCCCCTCCCCGCAAAAGTCTAAAAATCTACATATAACATAACTTCTGACTCTCCAAAACCTTTACTAATAGCCTACAGTTGACCAGAAGCCTTACCTGTAACATAAACAGTAGATTAACACATATTTTGCATATTACATATATTATAAACTGTATTCTTACAATACAGTAAGCTAGAGAAAATAAAATATTAAGAAAATCATAAAGAAAGTACATTTACAGTATTTATTGAAAAAAAATCTGCATATAAGTGGACCCATGCAGTTCAAACCCGTGTTCAGGGTCAACTGTATTTGGTTTGGTGTATGCTCAGCCTCTGAGATGACATTTAAAAACCAGCTTTAGCCCTGTCAGCGTGGCTCAGCCCTTGAGCATGGACCTGTGATCCAGGAGATGGACTTTTGATTCCTGGTCAGGGCATGTGCCCAGGTTTCGGGCTCCATCCCCAGCAGGGGGCATGCAGGAGGCAGCCGATCAATGATTCTCATCATTCATGTTTCTATCTCCCTCTCTTTCAAATCAGTAAAGACATGTTAAAAAAAACACACCAGCCTTTATTTGACCCCCAGTTGAGAACTACTCTGGGCCCCACTGCAGGTACTTTTATTGGTATCTTTTAATCTTTCGAGGTAATTCATATTCTTCAGGCTCAATTTAAGTGTCTTCTTTATACAAGGCATACTACCCTTAATGCATGTCAAATTTATATCAGCCTTGTATTTGGATACTTTTTTTAAGACAGCATCTTTCCAACTACACTGATCATCAGGGTCATTTGAGTATCTTTAAAAAAATACTCACACCTGGCCAAGTGACTCAGTTGGAGCATCGTCCCATACACTGGAAAGGTTGCAGGTTCCACTCCCAGTCAGGGCACGTACCTAGGTTGAGGGTTCAATCCCTGGTAGGGGCACTTATGGCAGGCAACTGATAAATGTGTCTCTCTCACATCAATGTTTCTCTCTCACATCAGTGTTTGTTCTCTCTCTTTCTCGCTCCCTTCCTCTCCTCTCCCTCCCCCTCCCTCTCCATACCTCTCTTCCTCTCTCTCTAAAATCAATAAACATATCTGTAGATAAGGATTTTAAAAACTTTTTAAAAAAAAATAATAGTAAGATTTCCATGCCCTTTACCAGTCATGCTGAATCAGACTCTCTAGGCCTAAAGCAGGATTAAGACTAGCTAATCTAAAACATCTCTGATGTTTCTTGAACATTGAAGTTTCTGTTCTTTTTGTTTTTCAATTTTTTTATGTTTATCTTTTACTGAAGCTAGAAATAGATGTATTTGGTTTGGTTATTTGAAGTTTAATTGCATTCATTGTGTTTATAGTATTCACCGATTATAGTGTTGGAGTGACCAATAATTTATAATCATGTTTTGGTTCTTTGCTTTATTTTTATTATAAACATGGTTGTAATAAATAACTTCATTCTGGATGAATGAATAACTTCATTCTAGAAGTTAATAGTTTCTCCATGTCTTTTTTTTTAAATTCAAATATTAAATATCTATGATATATTTTTAAAAACATGATTATTTCCATGCTGGATTTTCTCTTTGAACCATAATGCTTAAATCACTTTATAAAGCTGATTATACCATTGCTACATAATCTTTAGAACTCTTGTGAAAATATGGTAGCAAAAAAAGACTCATTTCTACATTACAGGGATCACATTATTTTGAAATAAACAAACCTGATAACATTGATCTTTTTGGTTGAATGAAACCATTTATATAAAATAGTTTATTCTTGAGCCATTTAAGAAAGCCTTTTTTTTTTTTCTTTTTTTTTAATATATCTTTATTGATTTCAGAGAGACAAAAGGAGAGGGAGAGGGAGAGATAGAAACATCAGTGATGAGAGAGTCATTAATCGGCTGCAGCCCGCAACCTGGGCATGTGCCATAACCGGGAATCGAACCCCGATCACCTGGATCCTAGGCCAAAGCACAACCGCTGAGCCATGCCCGGCTGGGCAAGAAAGCTTTTTTAAATGAGAGGATAATGAAAATAAAACGAATATCAAGGGGAACCTTGACTTGGAAAGGAGACAATAAAACATGTTTTAAAAGAAGGTATAATTTGAAGTGAAAAGAGAAGAATTAAGTGTATGGGACTTATTCTTTTTTAGCTTTGGTTCTTATTGTACTACCTCTTTAGAATTATAGAATGAATGTTAGCTGGAAGAAAAATTTGTTAAACAGATGAAAAGGCAGAAGTGTAGAAAGATTGTGACTTGTCCTAGGTTACCCAATCAGTGATGGATAGAACTGGGACTGAGGTCCAGACCACTGTCCCTGCTCTAGTAGATGCTTCCTGGAACTAGGAATGAGGGAGGTGGAGACCCTAGCAAGTATAGCCCTCTTTTTCTGTCAGCGGTATGAATTTGCTGATTGATGGTAGTGTTTTGACCCCACATCTTTAATAAATTTTATTAAGATTGCTATGGTTCCCTAATTTTGATAAATAGTTGAGGTTTTATTTTTATCAAACACGTAAACTGTAAAGCAAAATTAGAACCATTTCGGCAGTTAATTTAATCCATATCATTAACGGCCAGCACATATGTATAGACTGCAACATTTACATTTGAAACCACTGGTTTGCAAATTACTTCCTCTTTCATTTGTCTCCCTCATAGCTACTAGCTGTTCTAGTCATAAGTCCAAAAAGGTAGGGGAAAAGATGACTAATATCGAGCAATATTTTCAGTATTTTGGCTTTGCAGCCACTTTTTTTTCTTTAATGTTTTTATTGATTTCAGAGAGAGGAAGGGAGAGGTAGAGAGAGGCAGAAACATTGATTGGCTGCCTCCTGCACGCCCCCTACCAGGGATCAAGCCCAAAAGCCAGGCATGTGCCCTGACCAGGAATCGAACTGTGACCACCAGGTCTGTGAGTCAGTGCCCAACCACTGAGCCACAGCGGCTGGGCTGCTGCCACTTTTTATTCATTTTTCCCAGTAGAGCGAACCCTCATGTTTGGGTGTGATTTACAGTTGTCCAGTGAACACACTCAAGTTAAAGGTGACCACTGGAATTTTTTAAGAGTAGGATTTCTCAGCCTCAGCACTATTCACATTTTGTGTGGGATAATTCTTTGTTGTGAGAAGCTGTCCTGTGCGTTGTAACATGTTTATATTACTCTCCTCTACCCATTAGATGCCATTTGTATCACCCAGGTCCTAACAACCAAAAACAACAACTGATGTTGCCAGATATACCCACTAGATGTTGCACATCACCCTCCCCACCTGCATCAGGTTTTGGTTGGGGGGAGGATGTCAGAATTGCCCCATGTTGAGAACCTCAGATGTAAGAGTATTGTCTTGCAAATTTCTGATGAGACATCATTTAGTTGGCCAAATATAATGTTATCTTTCTTATTCTCATTTCTGCTTTAAGCAGGGGTCCCTTCTGCTTGGAAGGCACGTTTGATTCTGGAAGAGAGGGTTAGGGTTAGGGTTAGGTTTATAAAGGTTCTGTGTTTCCACATATTTTTTCTTCTTCCTCTCCCTGATGAGAGTTAACACTTGAGTTTATGTCCTCTGCCCTACCATTTCTTCCAGGGTTTTCTTTTTTTAGTTATCCTGCACACTTACTGTTTTTGTGTGTGTTCTTTCTTTTGGCATAGAATTGTCAACCAAATGTTGTTGATGTCAATTAAACACAAACAGGAATCCCCAATTTGGAGTGGGGGAAGAAGGAAACTTGATTCAGTACAAACAGCTCAACTATGACTCAGCACAGCAGTGAAAACGAATGGCTGTTTGGTGGCCCTGGGGCCAGGCTCCTCTTTAGCTGGACAGCTCTGTTCTGTCTTCACTGGTCTGCTCCAGCAAGAGATCTTCAGTGTTTCATGTTTGGTGTTTCTGCTCTAGACAGGGAGGTGTTTCAGCTCCAGGCAGGGAAACACAGTCTTCAGTCTTTGATGGAAAGGGTAAGTGCTCTCAGAGCCAGAGGGGAGCTAACTCAATGTAGACAGAAGTCCTGGCTCCTAGTCCCTGATTGGTCTATCTTCATGCAAATGAGGATGCCAAGTCTTCCAAGATCAGTTGGTCCAAAAGATACTGTCCTGATTGGTTAGAATGGAACTGCTCTGATTAGGCAGTGAAGAAGCTGATGGGGGATATAGCTGCACAACCCTGATTGGATGAGGAAATCCTCAGTCCTATTGGTTGAAATAGGAGGAACTCCTTTATAAGGATTGGCTCAGAGGGCAGAAACAGTGCAGGTAGGGAGTTCAGTGCAGGAGGAAGGCAGCTTAGTGCAGGCTTCTCCCTCAAGTGAAGTTTGAGTGAGAGGCTCTTGTATAGAAATGGCTACTAGACTCTGTTTTTTAAATTTGAGCTCAATTAGCCACTGGGAGCCCTTCTTAGTAGGTATCTTCTTTCTTGGGGTCCACACAATATACCTAGGCTGCCTCTGTCTTTAAGGGGGAAAAACACACACGCACAGTTGGTCCTCATTTATAGATTCTGTGTTTGTAAATTTGCCTACTTGTTAAAATGTATTTGTAACCCTCAAAATATACCCATGTTACTCTTGTCCATGTTTGTGGACAATACAGGTGGTGAAAATTTGAGTCACCTGATTGAATAAAACAAAGCTCTTAAAAAACCAAAAATAAAGAATCTCTATCTTCTTGTTCCAGCTCTTATACTATAAACAAGTGTCCCTTTTGCAGTCTATTTAGTGTTACGATTTATGCATTTGTGATTTCACTGTTTAAAACTGTCCCAAGCATAGTCCTGGAGTGCTTTCTGGCTAGTATTCCTAAGTGTAAGAAGGTTGTAGTGTGCCTTACAGAGAAAATACATGTGTTAGATAAGCTTCATTCCAGCATAAGTTACCGTGCTGTTGCTCATGAATTCAACATTAATGAATCAACAGTACATATGAAATAAAGTGTCTTTAAACAGAAATACACATAAAACAAGGTGACATACTAATCAGTTGATGAAAATGTCACCATAGGCTCATGGGACACAAGCCCTGCATTTCCCCTATGAGCAGCAGTTCAGTGTTCACTAATTCAGTGTTTGCAGCAACATTGTAGAACCTGTGGTGAATAATGAGAATGGACCTGTGTGTGTAGAAAAAGGGGATTGTACAGACAAGATTTTGAAAGAAAGAAGACAGGATCTTATCAAGAACATAGTGGAAGGATTAGCTTTAAATAAAAGGGAAGCCTTTCTGAGACACTACTGCTGATGATTCCTTTCTTGACTTTTCTCATTTCTACTTTTTTTTTCTAGGTACTTTTTCTTGGACTCTACTTTTCCCTTGTTTCTCCTTTTCTTTTTTTGTACCCCCCAAGTTAAATCCTGTGCTTGATTTACTCCCTAAGAAACTTTATGCTAATGGCTTTAACAGTCACCTTTATAATTCTAACCTAAAGAAAAATACTGAATTACAACTTGTATGTGTATTCCATGCCACATATTTTAATGATTCCGCAAGGTAGGTATTGTTCACTCTTTTTTAAAAAAAAATCTTTATTGATTTCAGAGAGTGGAAAGGAGGGGGGGAGAGAGAGAGAAACATCAATGATGAGAGTCATTGATTGGCTGCCTCCAGCACACCCCCTACTGGGGATCAAGCCTTGCAACCGGAGCATGTGCCCTGACCGGGAATCAAGCCTCTGTCTCCTGGGTCATATATGTGCTGATGCTCAACCTCTGAGCCACACCGGCTGGGCATTGTTTGCTTTATTTTGACAGAAAAGGAAAGTTGAGGGTCCACAAAGTTGAAACTAGTCCAACTTCATAAGTAGCAGTGAAGAGGTTTTTAAATCAGAGTCTTACAAAGGCCTTATTTTTAACTCTGTACCTGAGGTTTGCAAACTATGGTCCTCAGACTAAATCTGGCTCACTATGTTTTTGCAAATAAAGTTTTATTAGAACACAGCCACTATCATTTGTTTGTTCTTTGGCTATTTTCACACTACCAGTGGTGACAGTTTAGTTGCTTGAGTCATTGCAACAGACGATATAGACTCACAAAGCCAAAAATATTTAATATGTGGCGCATTACAGAAAACGTTTTGTAACCCATTCTCTCTACCATGCTGCCTCCTAAGTTTTAATTACACGTGCTTTTTGGACATAGTAAACAGCACTATTTGGACTTTATTCTAGTGACTTAAAATAATTTTTAATTATTTTTAAAAATTGATTTGAGAGAGAGAAACATCGATTTGTTGTTCCACTTATTTATGCATTTATCGGTTGCTTCTTGTATGTGCCCTGATCAGGGATTGGACTTGCAACCTTGGCATATCGGTACAACACTCTAAACTGAGCTACTCAGCCAGGGACTAAATAACCTTTATTATGTTCACCACTGAGGAATTAAGACAAAACATTGCAGATAATGGTTTGTCTCTTCCCTGAAGTCTGGGGTCTCAGCTGAAAAGACTTGACATCTGGGGCTAGAATCATCTAGAGCAGGAGTCAGAAAACTAGGGGCCACTGACCATTTTTTTAATGAAATTATATGGAATACAGAAGTATCCATTTATCACCTATGGATGCTTTGTCCCTGTAACAGTAGTTACAGTTGCAGCAGAGACTGTATGGCCTGACAAGTATTTAGTATCTGGCATTTTATTTTAAAAAGTTTGCAAACATCTGATCTAGAGGCATCTTTAGTGACTTGTCTGACAGTTGATGTTGGGTCTTAACCTCGGCTGTTAGCCAGAGTACCTACATGTGGTCTCTCTACACAGCCTGGGCTTTTTCACAGCATGGCAATCTTAGGATAGTTGAATTTCTTGCATGGCAGCTCGGAGTTCCAAAAGCAATGTCTCAGCAAATAAGAAGGAAGCTGAAAAACCTTTTCTGACTTAGCCTTAGAAATCATAGTGTCGCTTGTGCCAGATTCTGCGAGTCAGTCCATTCAAATTCAAGGGAAGAGAACACAGATCCCAGCTCTCAAGGGGGAAAATGGTAAAGATTTTTCAACCATTTCTTTAAACTGCCACAGACTTCCCACTGTTATCAGAAATTCAACATGTGATCTTTCCCCAAATCAAACCCTTCTTAAGATTTTTTGTTCCATAGTGCATCATTATTTCAGTCTTTTGGGCCTGAAAATTTAATCATTCCTGTTTTCTTTTTCCACTTGCACCACAATTTCATTTTTCTGTCTTTTGGATGTCTTTTATTCTCACTACTGTTACCAGAGCTACTGTATCCTTATCATCAGACCCCTGAACTATTGTAGTAGCATCCATTATGCACTCTCTACCACTGGCTTCTTCCAACCTGTAGCATACTGTGCCATGCAGAATAGTGTGTATGTGAATTTTAATATGTAGATTTCATCAAATTCTCAAGGGCCAAATGCAAAAAAATTTAACAACTGTGTGTTGGGGGACCCCAAGACTACCCTCACATTTGGAGAGTCATTAGGAGGACTCAACATATAAGATATATAGTGACTACGCCTTATAACAGTGAAAGGATACACAATAGAATCACTAAGGGAAAAAGACCCAAGTAGAAACCTGGAAATTTTGCATACGTGCCTCCTTATGTTTTCTTCTCGTGAGGGGACAAACTAAGCACCTTCCTTAGTAAGCACTAATTAAATGTTTGCAGGAACCGAAACTCTTCATAGCCCCTACTCTACCCAAGCAGAATGTCTTACATTCCAATCAACATGATTGCTGCCCTAGGTAGCTTTGCACAATGGTTAGAGCATCAGCCCGAGCACTGAAGGGTTCCTGGGTTCGATTTCGGCCAATGCATGTACCTCAGTCACAGGCTTGATCCCCAGTCAGAGCATGTGTGGGAGGCAACCAATTGATGTAAGGATGTGTCTCTCTCACATCGATGTTTCTCACTCTTTCTTTCTCTCCCTTCCACTCTCTGAAAAGCAGTGGAAAAAATATACTCGGGTGCGGATTAAAAAAAAAAGATTGCTAAAGAACACAAGTTACATCATGATAAATCACTAAAATTGTTTTCAGATAGAATCTTTCCTTTTTAATAATAATCTATTCTTTGTATTTTGGTACTACTAGTAATATAATGCATGTGCTAAACTTGATTTTAAAAACTTCATTATGATCTCCTCACTGGATCTTAACCTTTTTCCATGGCAGGGTGCAGACTCATCTGAGCGTATCATTGCTCCTATGCGATGGGGCTTGGTTCCATCTTGGTTCAAAGAAGGTGATCCTTCCAAGCTGCAGTTCAACACTAGCAACTGTCGTAGTGATACCATAATGGAGAAACGGTCCTTCAAGGTAGGTAGCTTATCTAGGGAAAAGGTACATATTCTGTTCTTTTTATGAACAGAGCTATATGTGCCTTATATGCCAGAAAAATAAAATAAGGTTTTCTTTGGAACCTCCCTTAAAAGTCCCAAAGTGTTGAGTACTGTTTTATTTATTACTGTGTAACAAACCATGGTGGTGGTTTAAAACAAATCACCTATTTGTACTATTTCTTATATTCAGTGGGTTGACTGGGCTCAAATGGACAGTTTCACTTGGAAATTCTTGTGTAGTTATAATCAGATGACAACTGGGACTGGATGTCTAAGATGGCTTCTTCACCCACTTGTCTGACACCCCAGCTGGGATGGGTAGAACAACTCGAAACTTTTCCAGGTGCGTAGCTGGGGGTTGTCAGGGTAGTCAGGCTTCTTACATAGTATCTGGCTTACCCAAAGCTCATGCAAGACACCAGGGAAGAAACTGCAAGGTTTTGTGACCTAACCTTGGAAGTCATACAACATCACTTCTATAGCATTCTATTGGCCCAGCGCAAAATCAGTGTAGGAGGGAACTACATGGTTGTGAATACTGGGATGCATGGCTCATTGAGAAGCCAACTTTGGAGACTAGCTACCACAAGTGCCTATTTGTTAGAGAGCTGTTGCTTTTGCTTACATTATTTAATCTTTTCAACATCTGTTGAATGGTGACTTTATACATATGAAAACTGAGGTACAGAGAAAATTAAATAACTGCTTTTAAGGTCACACATTGGCAGATCTAAGATTTTAACCCAAGTCCATGAAACTTAATTCTAAAACTAAGACTATGTCTTGCTCTCATTTTCCCTCAGGTGCCTCTTGGAAAGGGAAGACGCTGTGTTGTTCTAGCAGATGGATTCTATGAGTGGCAGCGATGTCAGGGAAACCAGAGGCAGCCATACTTCATCTACTTTCCCCAAATCAAAACAGAAAAGGTATCATCAGTAAATTTACTCAAATACAGAGAACTAATCCAAAGAAGGGCATTCTTTCCTTCCCTCATAGAGGTTTTTTTTTAATTGATTTTTAGAGAGAGAGAAACATAGATTTATTGTTCCACTTATTTATGCATTCGTTGGTTGACTCCTGTATATGCCCTGACGGGATTAAACCTGCAGCCTTGGTGTACCAGGATGACGGTCTAACCAACTGAGCTACCCAGACAGGGCCCTCATGGATTTTTTTTAAATAATAACTTTATTGAGGTATAATTGACCTTTTTAAATTATGGAAGTCAATATGCTTAGTAAAAGAAGCCAGACACAGAAGACCACATATTGTATGATCCCATATATGTATATGAAATGTCCCAAATAGGCAAATCAATAGAGACAGAAAGTAGATTAGTGGTTTCCAGGGCTGGAGAAGTAGGGAATGAAGAGTAACTGCTAATGGATATTGGGTTTCTTTTGGGGATGATAAGTATTTTCTAAAAATCAGATAGTGGTGATGGTTGCACAACTTTAAATATACTAAATAGCCATCTCAAACGGGCAAATAAAGAAAAATTAAATTTATTTAAAGGGGATGGGGATACCCAAGGGGAAGGGCTACACAGCACTGAGCCAAAAGTATTGGGTCCATAATGGCAGAAAACTATACTTGAGACAGTGAAACAAGAAAGAGCGTAGAATAATCAACAGGAGAACCTAGGCTGGGCTGCTTTGGCTCACTGAGAAGTCAGAGAGAGAGAAGTAGGCCTTGAAGACAGGTTCAGGGGGGTAAGCCCAGGAGGAGCTGCCACTGCCCATTGCTCTCCTGCTTGCAAGTCTTGTGGGGTCCCCTCAGAGGGCTGGAGATGGCACTGGTGTGTTCCCCACCGCACTGGGTCCTTTGTCCTGAGCATATTTATCTCTTTCTTGCAGGTGGGAGTCTTAGGGGAGGTCTCAGGGGAGGGTCTTAATAGAATATTCATCAGCCTTCCAGGTGCACCCTTTGAGAGTCATGGTCTCCACTGATTGGTTGGTGCTAGGGAAGGGGGTCATTAGTCAGTGTATCTGGTCCTGAGTCAGCTATAGCACCACTTGTCTGATTTTGCTGCTTATCTGGGCCTGGAGCTGAAGTACAACTGATGCCTAGATGTTATCTTTAGGGAGGAATGCTTAGGAGATCTAAACTGTAAGACCAGTGACATGCTAGGGGAGGAGGGGTTACCCTGGGGACAAAGTTCTTGTTTTCCCAGTTTTGCCCCTTGATAGGCATTCGGGGCTTCCTGCCCTGATGTGTTTCTGTACCTGAGTTTTTATGCCTGGATTTCTATACCTGCCCCACCTAACAGTTGTTATAATTACCTTTGTTCACCACTGGTTTTAAATTTCTCTGATGTGACCTTGTGTTTAGAGTAAGTGTTGATTTTCTGGAGGGTTTTTCTCAGTACCCCTGCTCCCTTCACTTGTAGTATTGCCCTTTGAGCCTCTGCCGTAGAGAGGACCTTCCCATGCTCTTGCCCCTTATCCAGAATTAGACTGCTGTTACTTGTCACTTGGTGCCATTAATCTGAAGGGGGGGAGTACAGCATGTTCTCTGTTGTCTTCACTGAGTCTCAGTCTTATGCTGAACTGTACCACTAGCTCTCAGGCTCAGCCTTTTTCAGTGATCTTGTTCCCTCCCAAGGGGAGTAGAGGGTTTTTTTCTTTTACTCTTTACTAGCTTCGATGAGTCTTTACCTGTATCTTAGAGGTGATAGGGTTTATTACTCTTCCCCTGACCCCTTAAAGCTTTTATTTCTTAGAGGAAAAGTGATCAGGTGAAGCTTCATGCCTTTCCTGAAGCAAGAGAGCTCCCCTCCTTCAGGCATACGCCAGCAAGGAAGGCTTTCTCCAGTCTCCTGCCCTGCCCCCAGTCTTTCCTGTGAGCACCCTGGGAGGTCTGTGGAGAAGAATATGCAAACTGATGCAAACACTCTGATGTCTGTAGCCTCCAGGGATTCTGTACTCTTCGGCTAGCCCACACTCTGCATATAGTAATTTGATAATAATTTTATCTGAATTCTTATATGCTGTATGAAGGACTTGCCTTCCTCCTGTTGCCACTGGTAAGCAGTGCTTATATCTCATCTCCCCATGGAGGCCCCTGTCTTTCTATGAAGTTTAGACTAATTGGTTGCTCTGTGACCTCAGCTTTCTAATGAATTTAAGAAAACTTACGATTTGATAGACGGCCTAGCTTATTTTCTTAATTGTTTAAGACGAAAGTGACACCTTTCTGGCTTTCTGTATTCTAGGCCTTGCACTGAATCTTTTTTTTGTTTTGTTTTGTTTAAAATATTACAGATGTCCCTTTTTCTCCCCAATGACCCATTCCACCCCGTTCCTTCCCCCTCCCCAGTCCCTCTCCCCATCATTGTCCATGTCCTTGGGTTGCTTACACTGAATCTTAAATGGCAAGTAGGAGGTGGCATGATAAGAAAGGGTGGGAAGTACACTTCGGGCAAGGAAGGTAGTTTGAGCAAGACAGTGGGAACGAAACTGCATGATAGCTTCAATTACATTCAGCTTGGTTTGGTTCAGGTTAACATTAAGTGAAAGCTGGAATGATGGGCCAGATCATAGAAGGCCTGAATGCCTGGTGAAGGTATTAAATTGTATTCTGAAAGCATTGAAATAGCCATAAATCTATAGCTGTGGTGGGTATTTACCATCAATCCTCTTTCCTTTGAAAGAGAAGTTAATAAGGTATGGGCTAAATTACTTCTAAAATGATTGCAATGCTCTTAAGTCTGTAGTAGTACCCAACTTGCATGTAGAAGAAGGCCGCTGAGTATCTAATCTGCCCATGTATTTTGCTTCCAGTCTGGCAGCATTGGTGCTGCAAATAATCCTGAGGACTGGGAGAAAGTTTGGGACAACTGGAGGCTACTAACAATGGCAGGGATCTTTGACTGCTGGGAGCCACCAGAGGGAGGAGACTGCCTATATTCCTACAGCATCATCACAGTGGATTCCTGCAAAGGCTTAAATGACATCCACCATAGGCAAGTCATATTTCTTATCCTTGGGTCCAAAAGGATTCAGGGGAGGGTTTGTTCTCTTTGCTTTTAGATAGATAGCTTCTGGAATTTAAAGTCTCTATGCATAAATTTAGACAGTGGGAAACTAAGACAGTTGCTTCATAAAATGCTGTTACAGTCAGTTTGGCTATAACATGACATGCATTCCTAAAAATCACCACATTATGAAAAATTGTACAATGGAAACCACAAACCTTATGGGAAAAGTGGAGTTAAGAAGACTACACTTAGCCCGGCCAGGCGTGGCTCAGCGGGTGAGCATCAACCTAGGATCCAGACGATTGGGGTTCGATTCCCGGTCAGGGCACATGCCCAGGTTGCGGGTTCTATCCCCAGGAGGCAGCCAATCAATGACTCTCTCATCACTGATGTTTCTATCTCTCTCTCTCCCTCTCCTTTCCTCTCTGAAATCAATAAAGATATATTAAAAAAAAAAAAAATTACATTTAAAAACTTTGTCAGTGACACATTAAAAAAATTAGAACTCTATTAAAAACCACCACAGTTATGTACATTAGGTGGTTAAGAAATACATAAATACTACAATAAATATGTTCACTTACCTTTAAAAAACCCAAAGTTTGCCCAACCGATGTGGCTTTATGGTTGAGTCTGGACCCATGAACCAGGAGGTCAGTGGTTCGATTCCCGGTCAGGGCACATACCTGGGTTGCAGGCTTGACCCCCAGTAGGGGGCATGCAGAAGGCAGCCAATTGATGTTTCTCTCTCTCTTTCTCCCTTCCTCTCTCTAAAATCAATAAAAGCATATTTTAAAAAAACCCCAAAGTTTGCCTGTGGAAATGAGTTTTCAGAAGAGTTGCAGTTTATAAGTTGTGAAAAGGCAGAAGGAAGATTATGCAAAATTTACGATCTTTTGTGGCTTAAATCCTGGGCATGTTTTTCCTCCATTTGAAATATGTTCCGTTGAGACATACATTTATAATATACATATACATGTATATTATATCAAATTGAAGGGTTTTTGTGTGTGTTTTTTTTAAATCTATTGATTTCAGAGAGGGGAAGGGAGAGGAAGAGATAGAAACATCAATGATGAGGGAGTCGTCATTGATCAGGTGCTTCCTGCATGCCCCCAGCTGGGGACCGAGCCTGCAATCCGGGCATGTGCCCTGACTGGGAATTGAACCGAGATCTGCCTGGATCCTAGGTCAATGCTCAACCACTGAGCCATGCCAGGCCGGGCAAAATTGAAGTATTTTTTTACATAAGTGAGATCATAAGTCCATATGGATGGACTTAGAAGGTATTGTGCTAAGTGAAAAAAGAACAAAAACTTTAAAAGTATATATTTTTAAAGTAAGTTTGATCTGTTGAAATGAGAATAATTATTAAAATAGATGTTTATGCACTTATCTCCTAAAATCAACTGCCCCACCCACCAATGATGTGTGTACCGTGCTTTGCATTTGCCTAGGGCATAAAAGTGGAAGCTAAACAAAGGATCTTTTCCTAACATCTTCCTGGGTACCAGGAATCATGACTCTTAGCCTCTCTGCTTTCTGAGGCATTTCCTTTTGTTCACAATTATGTGAATAGGTCTTTTTTACTGTAAATCTATCATAGATTGTAAGTTTGGAGATTATTGTTGATAGACAAGTTTTCCACGATCTATTTCTCCTTTAATTCTAGGCTGGGGCATCATAGAAAAGTCACTAGTTTGCTAATGTGTACACTGGGGTGCACTGGGTCCAGTCATAATTACTATTCATTGTCTTTGCCATAAAATTTTATAAGCTGGCTCTCCTAGTGTTGAATTTCATGCCCTGTCAAGTTGTGGTCAGGGAGCACATGGCAACAATCAGCATGTGAGTCACAGGGGGAGGGCGAGCTTCTCCTTGTGATGATTTGTGCTCTCAACTAACTCAAGTCTCTCTCCCTTCTCTCCCTACCCTCACTCTGCCTCTTCTAACCAATGTCTTAACCTCACTGGCTAGGATGCCTGCCATTTTAGATGGAGAGGAAGCAGTCTCTAAATGGCTTGACTTTGGTGAGGTCTCAACTCAGGAAGCTCTGAAGTTAATCCATCCCACAGAAAACATCACTTTCCATCCTGTCTCTCCCGTGGTGAACAACTCCCGAAACAACACTCCTGAGTGTCTGGCTCCTGTCGACTTACAGGTCAAAAAGGTGGGTCTGTGACTCTGACAGTTCTTTTTGAGCTTTCTGTCTTCTGTCAGTTTAGCATTTTCTTTTAGGATATGGCTTTAAACCACCCAAAACTCATATTCCTTATTCATGGCAAGGGTGAGCAGAGCAGTGATTCAAAGCTGGCTGTAATTCAGACTCCTCAGGAGGGCTCTTTCAAAACTTAAATGCTAGGCCCTATCTGGACCTACTGAGTCAGTCACTGTTTAGGACTGAGCTTGGACTTCTGTATCATTGAGAATCTCTTCGGTGAGTGTGGTAATAAGCTAAATTTGAGGGCTCTTTCTCTAGATGGTGTTGTGAGAAAGACAAAGGAGCCTTTGACCATAATTGTATCTCTGTCCATAACCAAGTGATTTCTGATATCTTTTTGCTGTACCTCTGCTTTCCCAACCACAAGTTGGAGGAATTTTAATCCTTGTTCCCCTTCAGGACTATTTGAGAACATTCCTGCTATAAGCTTTAACTTCTTAGAATTGGTCAGGATCCTGAAGGTGTATTTTGAAGGGAAGTTGAACAAGCAAATGGCCTGCAGTGGGGAAGGGAGCTCCAAAGCAAAAAACCAGCCCCCACTGACATTTGGGGATAAAGGCTTAGGAGTCGCAACTGTTTTTAGGTGGCATAGAGGGATCTGAAGTAGGACATGGTTGTGAGTGTTCCAAGAATAGGCTTCTAGAATGCCCAAGAAGTGTTAAGGACAATGATTGCAAGAGCAGCTACCCCCCATTTTTCTTTAAGTTTTTAACGTTTTCCATACCCACAGTCAGTGTCACCTTTTTTCTTTTGTCTTAATTCTCTGCAAACTCCTGAAACCCTGATACTTTTTTTATTTATTAGATGTCTCTAAAAATGATTCATTTTGCACCAGGCACTGCCCTGTTTCTGCCATGGTCTTTACTCCAGAATTCACATTCTGGAGAGGTAGCATTATGTGAACTCAGAACCTTCAATTCAGGGATGGGATAGAGGTAAGGGAAGCAGAAGAGCAGTGCTGGGCAAGGAGGGAAATAGCCTGTTCAGCCTTAGGCTGAATCCCTACTCATGGAGGCTATTTAAAGCGATATCTACCCAGCTTCATTTCCCAACTCTGCCTAATCTCGCTAAATTACATTCTTTTCCCTGAGAATGCTTCATTCTCTGCATGTTTGAATGTCTGTCAGTGCTCTTTGAATGGCCCCGCACACCTCCATGAAGCCCTCTCTAAGAGCTACTCTCTACCCCTTACACCTCTTGGAGCATACTCAGTCGCTCCTCTCTTCCTACTCCTGACTAGTGGGTGCTGTCTGGCCCTTAGTAACATTTTATAAATCTGGGTCAGTACCTCATGCCTCTTCCCCTATTTTTTCCCTTGGAGTTGTCCTTTCCCCAGAAGCTTGAGTTGAACAGTTTTGAGTTTTTTTATCTTTTTCCTAGGAACTCAAGGCAAGTGGCAGCAGCCAGATGATGTTGCAATGGCTTACCACAAAGTCACCCAAAAAGGAAGACCCCAAAATACCCCAAAAGGCAGAATCAGATGTGCCCCAGTGGTCCAGCCAGTTCCTGCAGAAGAGCCCATTTCCTACCAAGAGAGGTGGTGCTAGACTCCTGGAGCAGTGGCTCAAACAGGAGAAGGAGGAGGAGCCAGTGGCCAAGCGCCCTCACAGCCAGTAAAGCAGGACTTTGAGAGACCAAGGTCATGGTTTGCTGCACTAAATACTGTTGCTGATAACAGATTCTTTCATTGTGTGTATATAGACTTGTTTTGGGAGGAGGTAGCACAGTATTAGTTAACAGTTGTGGGTTCGTGGGGGAGTGGCTATCCTGGCTGTGACCAGGAATTCACAGTGGAGATATGGACAGCTGGGAAGGGGAGGGTCCACCTCCATCAACTCTTAGGGGTTCATTATGCCTGTAACCCTTTCTTAGTAGGACTGGTGGAGCCTTCCCTCAAAGCCTGACCCTGCTGGCAGTTCTCAGCACCTGACCTGGTGCTGCTAGCAAAAGGCTGTTTTCTGTTCAGCCTTTGGGTTCTTTCAGTCTTTTGGAATTAAGTTCTTAACATGTATTTTTTTCTGAATAAATTATATTTGATAAACTGTCTACATTCCAGAAAATGCTCCTACTGGTTGGGGGAGTTTTGAATCTTACTATTTTGGGCTTTTTCTGGACAAAACTGCTTTTTTGGAAACAGTAAAAAGGCTTGGTGGGGTTTTTTTTGTTGAGTCTCTTTTCTCTCAGTCTTGGAAGTTGTCCAAATCCTTTAGCTTAAAACCAGCCTGACTGCCTGCCAAACACAAGGGACTGGGGGGAGGACGGGGTACAGAGGCCAAGACCCTGTCGTTACACAGGGAGCATAGAGCCTGGGTAAGGAGAAATCCCAGTCACAGCCCTCCGAGTCCTCTGCAGATCCCCAGCCTGTGGGTAGAGCAGAGCAGAGAGGGATGACTTGGGCTTGGGGTGAGGGTGGGAGCTGACCATCTGCCTGCCCTAGCCTGGTCAGAGCCCCTGTGATTTGCTCTGCAGGCCCCTTCTTGGCACTGAATCGCTTTATAGTTAGATATTTATTTGGGGTAGTTATCTATTGTCCCTCTATCCACCCAGATCATTAATTCTATGAAAGCAGAGACCTCTTTTTCACTGTTTTGTTCTCCCAGTGTTAACGGTAGGTGTGCAAATATTTGTTAGATGAATGTGAGCATTTACTACATGCCCTGCCCTGCTAGGCAAGGAGCCACAGGCATTAATCACATGTCAACCTGGCAGTTAATAAGCATTTGTGTGTGCATGCACGTGTGCCCCACATGAGGCTGTGGTGTGCCAGGAGAGGGCCTTCCCAGGGATCCTGGGGGAAGAACCAATGAATCTCCAGAAGCACCAGGGCTAGTCTGCTTTTAACACTTTGGGGCATCCAGGAGACAAGACCCCACAAAATGCTGTCCCAACAGCTGTATGGAAAGGAACTGTGCCCTGAGCAGACTGGAGTGTAGGCCACCTTCTACCACCACCACCACCACTACCACTGAACCCCTGTTGAGACGCTGGCCCAGGCCCTATGCAAATCAGGGATTGAGATTTTCACCAATCAGCTGCTCTGATGCCTCTTGGAAGGGGGTGGGGAGGGTGGTCTCTGACTCCAACCATTGGGGTGACCTCCATGACTCTGCCTTGTCTGTAAATTTATCTTTAGATCACCATTCCAGCTGAGAAGGCAAGGTTGGCCGGTGGTCGTTAGTACTCAGCAACCCTTCACTGAAGGCCAGGAGTGTTTTCATTGTGGCCTCCAGTTTTGTTTGAGCTGATTTGCTTGGAGTTTTGGTTTTACTGAGAGACTTTGAAAGTACACACAACTGTCCTAGTCAGTTTGGCTCGGTGCTTAGAGTGTCAGCCAGTGGACTGAAAGTCCTGGGTTTGATTATGGCCAAGGGCAAGTACCTTGGTTGTAGGTTCTATCCCAGGGCCCAGTCGGGGAGTGTGTAAGAGGCAACCAATCAGTGTGTCTCTCTTACACTGATGTTTCTCTCTCTCCCTCCCTTCCACTCTCTGAAAAGCAGTGGAAAAAAAAATATATCCTTGGATGAGGCTTAAAAAAAAAATACACATAACTAACCCTGGCCAGTGTAGCTCAGTTGGTCGGGTGGTGTCTTGTGCACCAAAATGTTGCTGGTTTGATTCCAGGTCAGGGCACATGCCCATGTTGCAGACTGGATCCCTGGTAGGGGGCATGCAGGAGACAGCCAATCAATGTTTTGCTCTCACATCAATGTTTCTCCCCCTCCCTTCCTCCCACTCTCTAAAAATCAATTAAAAATCTTAAAAAAACAAAACCATATAACTTATCAGAAGGTTAACTGTTATGACTCGTCATATTTGCTTCGGGTTTAGTAAGCAACAAAAATGAAATTCCCCTTATTTTCATTACTATCTCAGGGTTGTAAATCAGTTTGGTAGGATCTTTTTAAATTTCTTTTTGAGAGAGAGATTGATTTGTTGGTTAAATCTTGTATGTGTCCTGAGTATCCAACCCATAAACTTAGCATATGGGGAGGACACTAACTAGCTGAGCTACTTGGCCAGGACAGGTCTTTACGTTTTAATATGAAAGAGTAAAATGTCCTCAGGAGCACATTTTTTTGTTTTAGATTTTTATACTTTCACATAATAAATGGGGTGTTAAAAGCACATTCTTGTATCTGAGAACATATTTTGTGATTTCAGGTTTACATAAATGACATTTCATCCTATGATTCCCCCCCTCCCCCAGATCTGGGTCATCAGCTTTACTAGGTATTGACAAATTGTTCTCCAAATTTTCACTATTTCATGAGCACGTGGATCCCCATTTTCTCACCTTTTGCTGATACTTAATCTTGCTAAAGCAATGGAGCATCTAATCCTGTCCTTTGTTTTTAAAGAACAAATCTCAGGGACAAACAGGGTAGCCTTGTCTGGGTATAGCCAAGTAAGGCTGGGCCCCAGATTTTCTGTGGTAATTGGGACAGAGCTAGGATATGGCTTTCTGGCCCCTGTGCTGGGCTCCCTGATGACAGCCCCTCTTCCCCCCCCACTGAATGGGTGTAGTGACCAGGCTTGATTCCAGGCCTAATTTAGGGGGTTCTTTCCTGCTCTGTAGCCTCAGAGGAGGCAGAAGCTCCCTAGGAATCCAGGTCCTAAAAGACAGGAGGTGTCTGTCCTCCACTCCTGTCTACAGCACATCTGGATCTATCTCCTGGTGCAAAGCTTGTGTGCCTAAAGCCAAACCCTGCTTTGTACAAAGGCAGAACAGGCAAGGGAGAGGTTTGGGCAAGGGCACACAGTTTGGCATAGGTAAGCTGAAGACAAATTGAAGGGGTTCCTGGTCTGGGAGGGGTGTTTAAGCTTAGAGTTTGGACAAGATCCCACTTGATGCTAGGAAAGCCCAGAGGGCAGGTTGGTGGTGGGAACCAGGGAGAGTAATGGGTAGCCTCAAACTTCTGTCTTGGGCCTGTACACCCATCCTCCCCTCAACAAGAGCCAGGAGCAAGGGACGGGAAAGGTGGAAACTCCTTCATTGGGGAAAGGAGCTTTGGCTCAGGCTGTATGGGAGGGTTCCCAGTACGTGCAAAACTGACCAAAGTCCTTTGTTCTGAGACTTACCCGTCTCTGAATCAGGAGAGTGGGTGCCCACAATTGAACTCTCCCAGGAACCCAGAGGAACAGATGCTGGTTTTTGGAGACCCCAAACCTACCTTTGGGCTGGCGTCCCTCATGTGGAGATGGATTGAGGACAGACATACACACACACACACACACCCACACCCCCCACACCCCCCCCCTTATGTCCAGGACTCCAGGGAGGAGAAGCATGCAGCAGGCTCTGTGGGCAAAACTCCCAGTGGGAGGCAGAAGCTAGAGGACTGTTCGGAAGAGCTGGTGGCATCAGTGAAAGGGGTTGGACAATCAAGCTGAACAAAAAGTTTTAAAGGGCAGCCAGGGCCCCTGTGCCACACTCCTAGCCCATAATGGAGGCAGCCACAAGAAAGACAAGCTGGGAGAGAGGCAAGAGAAGGTGGGCGAGAAAAGGGGCTTCTGGAAGCACACATATGCAGGGTGCGTTGCGCAGGGCTCTGGGATCCTAATGACAACCCTGTATGGAGAGGTGGTTCTCTTTGGTGCAGAACCTCAGGACCGGAAGGCTGGGTTACTGGCTTTCACTATATGGCTTTCTTTGTCTCAGTCCTTAAGAACTGCCACTATCTAGGGCTTCTTGTCTTGTGAAGCAGCCAGAAGGGCCCTCATAGATCAAGTTGACCGATCTCAAAGGGGAGACTGCAGGTCACATTGAGCTCACACATGATTTTGTTTGGTCCACACACTATTTTTAATTGTGGTAAAATATACACAAACTTTACCATCTTAACCATTTTTTTATAAGAGAATATTTGGTAAATCAGAGAGGTAGAAAAAGTCCTAGAAGAAATGGACTTAGGAAACAAGTTATAGAGGCAAAGGAAGGGCCCTTGGTGCTTGAGAGTGAGGAAGCTCTTAATCATTTTTAAGTGTACAATTCAGTAGTGTTAAGTGTATTCACATTGTTGTGTAACCAATCTCCAAGACTTTTTTTTTTTAATTTTTATTTATTGATTTTAGAGAGGAAGGGGAGAGAGAGAGAAACATCAATTTGTTGTTCCACTTATTTTATGCATTCATTGGTTGATTCACGTATGTATCCTGACTGGGGATCGAACCCACAACCTCAGCGTATTGGGACAGTGCTCTAACCAACTGAGCTATCCAGGCCAGGACTTCCAGAACTTTTTCATCTTGCAAAACTGAAACTTTACCCATTAAACAGCAACTCCCTCTTTCTCCCTCTCTCCAGCCCTGGCAACCACCATTCGACTTTCTATCTTTATGAATCAATATTTCATATAAAATAGAATCATACAGTATTTGTCTTTTTGTGTCTGGCTTATTTACAGTAGGTAAATAGTGTGTCCTGGGCTCCCCAGCTCCATACAGGAGCTCAGTGTGGTGTCAGGGCAGAAAATAAGCCTCAGCACCCACACCAGTAAGATGAGTTTTGAACACCTCCTCACTGGGGGTGTCATGAGGCTAAGATGAGGCCTGTACTGCCTTCTTCAAAGTGTCTGGCACACATTGAGTGTTCACGTGGGGCTGATTACTGCCATCCATCCTTCAACTTAGGGTACATGTCAGAGATGTGGGATCCACCCACTGAGGTGCAGCTCAGTTGAAGGGCCTAAGTGAGCAAGCTGCAGACAGGAAAGGAGGGGCCTGTGGGTAGAGACTGGGACACTGACAAGTGGTTTCTGGGGAAGGGCAATTTGAAGGGTTAACAAGGTCCAGGAAGTGATCATGGGAGGGTAAAGTGAGTCAGAGAGACCAGATCTCAAATGATAGAAACTCAATTCAAACTAGCTTATTTAAAAAGAAATGTCTCAGCTCAGATGGCGGAGGCTCCATTCATATCCTCAGGCATTTCTCCATTTTTTGGTTCCAACGTTCTGTCTTGGCTCTTTTTTCTGGTGGGCTCTTTCTATGGGTTGACAAGGATGGCCACTCTGGCCCCATGTCCCTACCCTTAATGATCCTATGGGAGAGAACACTGACTCTCAATGAAGCCACTGGTATCAAGGAACCATTTTCTGACCCAGTCATCGTGGCAAAGTGAACAATTGAATCAACCCTCATTTGCTATATCTTTGGGTCATGCAACAATCCCCAGGACTGAAAGGGTAAGGCTCCCAGAACCATGTGGCCTGAGAGCAGGATGGGTTGGGTCCCCAGAGGAAAATTAAAGTGTTCTTTATTATCAGAAGAGTAGGCCTGCCCTGAGCACTGGTCTACTGGGTGCTCCAGTGCTCCTGGAGGAAGCAGCTTAGGGTGGAGTAGACAGCAAGCCAGGGGCCCAAGTCATCGAGGAACGGAGAGGTGGAGACAGGAGAGAGGAATACCCCATAGAGGGAGACCACCGGGAGAGCCAGGAGGTGCGAACAGCAAAGGAATTTTGGTGGGAAATATGGAAAGGCAGTACAGGTTAAGGATGACCTGAAGGACATTTGGGGTACCCTAGTGCTCAACAGGATGTCCTCGAAAGACAGTCAGCTGGGTGGGGGGGTGGGAGCTTTGGTTAAGGAGGGCTCCAAGAAGGGGATGAAGCTCTGGGTGAATTGATGGGCAGGAAGGAGCAATATGCAATGCAAGTGCCAGAGCCCTTCCCAACTCTCGGAATCTCAAAGCCACCCAAACCTGGTCAGAAAGCCAAGTTCCAGGCCCCAGCCCGATTCCAATTTGGACATTTGGGGTGAGTCCAGGAGGCATTTAGGCTGGTTTCTGGTTTAGGGAAGGAGGATCACATTTAACTGATCAGGAGCACCATGCCCCAGAATCCTGGGTAGCCAGGCGCCTTTCTTGGCCTCTAATTGTCCTACTCACTGGCCCTGCAGGCAGTACCTAGGCTAGTACAATAACCCAGCAGGGCACAGGGCACATTCTCCCCCAGTCAAAATTGCAAAGTAGATGGAGTTCTGATCAACAAGTGACCAGGGCACTGGCTGGCAGGGTGGGTGGAGCTGTCAGCCCTGGCCCATTACTGTCCCAGTCTTAGGCTGAGGCCTCCTGCCTGTTTCCTGGATGCCCACAGTTCCCCAGAACCAAACAGCCACAGCCAAGTCTAGAATCACATTTCCTATTCTGCCCCAAAGACAGTGCTTCCTGCAGCCATCAACCTCAAGTCTCCACACTCAGGTCAGGACCCCATCTTGCGCTTGGAACTTCTGCTTAGAGCAGTAATGTGCTCAGCAGTGTGTGACAGAAAAATCAGGTAAGGAAGGCACTTATACTGGTTTTGCCCACTGCTGTGTCCTCCTGGCCCAACACAGGACAAGGCAGGTAAGACTCACACTGGCACCTGGTCCTACAGTTCCCTGAGGAAGGAAGCAGTGTGGAGGAGTCCCCAGAGGAATATGAAGACTTTAAAAGTGGTGTGGCCACTTGCCCTTGTGAGGTTCTGCAGTGCGGTAAGTGGTTGAGAGGTCTGCCATGTGACCCCACCATGTGTGCCAGGGGAGGGTAGTGGCTGCCCCACCAGGGTCAGGTACCAGCAGGCCAGAGGCCCTTCTCCAGTGGTGCTCTCTCCCCTCTCCCAATCTATTGCCCTTCCCCACCACCACCTAGAGTCTACATAGGGATCAGAAGATCCTGCTTTTCTCTCACCTAACCCCAGCCTAGGCCTGCCCAATTTGGTACATGTAATACTCACTGTTCTAGAACATTCCCTGGGTTTTAGGGTTGTCTTTTCATAGGAACATGGCAGAATAGGCCTCAATCTGCTGCCCAACTTGAGAAACAATTATTCCATATGCTGGACACCAGTGTCTCAGGGCTGAGGGCCATTCTTCCTAAGGCACACAGTAACCCTCCCATCCAGGCCGCACCTCGGGATGTGTACGAGGCGCCGGAGCCCAGGGCCTCCACATCTCCAGTATCAATGTCACATCAACACCAAGTCACCCAGAATTGAGAATAATTTACCTCCATAAAAGCCCAGACTGATGTGCCCTTGTAAGAGCTAAACCCTAGAAAAGGACCGCCTGCCGCCCCCCCCCCCCCCATCCCAAGGCCGGGACCCTTGTCTGGGACCGGGCGAGACCATCTCCAGCATCTTTTCATCTTTGTTCACAGGATATCTGTCCCCTGGGGCCCATCATCCCATCCAAACGGCGAGCCGACCGCGCCCATCCCTATTCCACTCATAAGAAAATGAAAGCGGTTGAGAGGTTTAAACAATTTATTGTGCCCCCGAAATGCTGACGGGATGAAGGGAAGCGCCACGCAGTACCGCGCGATTGTTTGTCGCGCACCCAGAGGCGGGAAGAGTGGGGAGACGGAAAGGGCGGCACGGCGGCTCAGGCCAGTGGCGCCTACGCGCGGGTAACCATAGCGACAGCCGTTGCCAAGGGCGAAGAGCCAATGGGGGCGTCGCCAGGGCCATTTCAAAATCCAAAGCAAACAAACAAAAAAACCCACTACCACCGCGGTCGGGGGGAGGGGGGGAAGGGAGGGACGGACGGGCCCCGGGCCCCTCGCTGCGCTCAGAGCGGGCGCTACGGCCTGGGCCAAAGTAACCGTATAAAACTACATACACTGGGATACAAAAAAACACCACCCGCCCCACCGGCACACCGGCGCGCTCACTTGCGGCCCTTCGGCACTTTGGGGACGCTGGGCTTGGCGGCCTTCTTCACCTTGCCCGCAGCCGCCGCCTTCTTAGCCTTGCCGCCTTTGTGCTTCTTGGAGGCGGCGCCCTTCTTGTGCGAGCGCTTCTCAGGCTTCTGTTCCGGGCGCCGGGGTCCCGCCGCGCCCGGGGCCGCCTTCTTGGCCTTGTGCACGGCGGCGGCGGGGACGGTGGCGGCCGCCGAGGCTCCGCGCCGCTCGCCGCCGCCTTCCACCTTCTTGCGGTTGAGCTTGAAGGAGCCGTTGGCGCCGGTGCCCTTCACCTGCAGGAGCGTGTCGTTTTGCACCAGGGCCTTGATGGAATACTTCAGGTAGGTGCGCCCATTCTGCTGGTCGAACCACGCCACCTTCTTGGCCTCCGTGTAGATCTTGGCGAGCGACGAGCCGTTGCGCTCGCCCAGCCTGCGAATGGTCTCCACCACCAGCTGGCTGTACTTGCCCGGCTGGTTTTTCTTCTTGTTCTTCCTCTTCTTGGATGGAGACAGCGCCGCCGAGCCGCTAGCCTTGGTCGCCTTCTTGGCCGCTCCGTCGGCGGTCGTCAGCGGCAGGGCCTCCTCGAGCTCCACAGACATAGTGGCGAGCGGGTTGGCGGCGGGCCGGACGCGGAAGCCAGGTGGCCGCGCCGGGAAGAGGAAAGCGAGGGGCTGAGGGGACGCCGGGGAGCTGGGGGCGCGCGGCGGCTCCAGGCGGGAGCGGCCGCGGCCGGGCCTGGAGCCAGGCGGCAGGGCTGAGGCGGGGGCCGGGCCGGCTGGCGTCCCAGGCCGGGCCTGGGCCGGAGAGGACGGAGGAAACCGGAGCGGGGGTCGGGCCGGAGCGGAGAAGCCGCCCGAGGGAGCTGCTGCCGCCGCTACCGCTACAGCCGCCAGAGCTCTCCGGGCGTGCGCGCTGCGCTCTGCCGCGGAGGGCGCCTCTGCTCCCTTTTATGGCTCCGCGGCGGACCACGTTGAGAACAACAACAGCCTGGTCCGCAGCCAGCTCCAACTTGTGCTTTTTGGAGCCCTTTCCTCGGCCGCTGGCTTCCCGCACCGCGCCGGCCCGGCCCCGTCGCGCTCTCAGTCTTGCGCCCCGGACAGAGCCCGAGCCCAAGGGGCAGCGAAGAGACGGCCTGTGCCTGGGAAGGGCCCGGCATTGGGGAACGGAGGGGTGCACCCTAGGCTGCAGAGAGCGAGAGGAGGGGGGCACCGGCTTTGGGGACGAATAGCGCAGGTCCCGGGGGAGGTCCCGCGGCCCTGAGCTTTGCGGCCCGCAGCCAAGAGCGCGCCACGTGCGCCCAGGCCCTGCCGCGTCCCGGGAACCCCGGGCCTGCTCGAAGGTCCAGCTTTAATTTGTCAGAACTAACACAGGGCACGCCCTCACGTGGTCTGCGGGGGCGCTGTGACGTAAGCTAGGACTTCTTCGAGGGGGGCTTCTGCGCGCCTCCATCGGTAAACGCGCGGTCTCGTTATGCCCCGCGGGGCCTGAGGAAGCGGAGGAAGACGCCAGTGCCTCTCTGAGGACATTTCCTTGCCCACCCCCGCACACACACACCGTTGATGCTCCCATTTCGTGGGTAGCGACCACCGCCCCCCACAATCCAACTAGCTGCTCCTGGGTGGGGCGAGTGGGGGGGTGTAAGGCCGCTGGGTGGCTGCTTTTAGTTTCCCCCTCCCCCCTTTCTGCGAGTGGGCCCTAGAGCGACCTCTCTGGGTACCAGGTGAAGACCTCCACCAAGGGTGGTGGCCGTCGTCAGCTTTGCTGGACCCAGTACTGGGGCGCTTTGGAGGCATGCGGGACAGTCTTGAAGCCAAAGAAGCCCCCAGTTTGGGGAAGCTGAGACGATGGGGAGACTCCGAGGAGAGCTGATCCATTTGGAGTAAGTGATTTTAGCCCCGGGACCAAGTCGCCGCTGCAGAGGTTTAAACAACAGCAAGCCCCTTGAGACCCAAGCATGGAGGAGGGTTGGATGGATGGGAGGCTAGAGAATTAGGGTTCCAGGGTGCAGAGAGCTGGAGGCTATGAGGTGTCTAAAAGGCGGGGCACGTTTCGGGGCCTTCTGCCCCAGCAGGCTCCTCTGAGCGGGCATAGTGGTTTCCTCCTTTATTGTCGGCTCTCACCCCTTTCATAGCGCTTGCACAGACCCCATTTGCCCCGGGAAAGAGCTAGTAAATAATACTGCCCCAGGAAAGGAAGAAATTGAAGCTGGGAAAGGTGAAAAGATTGTTTTTTGGGGTGGTGGTGGTGGTTGTGGTTCAGGAACATGGAGCCAGGAAAGGACTTCTGCCCCCCAGGGCAGTGAGTACATGCCATTAGGAGAGGGACAATAGATTGTAGTCCAGGTCCCTGCAAAGCAGGCCAACTCCCTCCCAGAAAGGACTCCCTAAATGGAACTATCTGCCAGGGTTTCGGAAAGTGCCACAGAGCGGAGCCCTGGAAGCGACACTGGAGAGTGGGATGGATCTTGCAGAGACTGTACTACTTGAACAAAGACCTCGAGTTCTGAAATTCAAGGTGTGTGCTGGCAGGAGTTTGGGGGTCAGGATTCATAGAGATGAGAGAATTGGCAAGATACAGATGACACGACCCATGTACAAGTGTCTGCTGGGGAGCAGGAGCCTTCCAAGAATAAGCAGAGGGCTTGCTGGGGAGGTGCATGGTGGCCCTCTCTGGGTGGACCAGAGTGCCTGGGGGTGGGATGGGAACAGGGACACCCAGAAGAGAGCTGGCCAGAGGAAACCAGGTGTGGAGAGGAGGTGGCCAAGTGACTGGTTGAGAGGGGCTTGAGCTTAGGTCTCTGAAAGGTCAAAGGGAAAGCAGAGGGTAATGTCCCTGATAGAATCCCATTGTGGGCAACAAGGGCATCTCCCAGAAAGACATCTGTGCCACCATCACTTGAGAGAAGGTCACTGGAAATGTGAATCTGGATCTGGTGGCAGGAGCACGCTGGGCCAGGGAAAGGGAGGACATGGCAATGGTAGAAAAGGTAAGCTAGTCCTTTGGAGTCAGAGGAAGAATGGTCAAAGAGGAAGGAAGAAACCAGGTATGGCCAGTGTCACAGAGGCAAAGGCGGAGGGAGTTTCAAGAAGGAAGGGCTGGTCCATCACAGAGCAGCCCACTCAGCAAGTGGACTTATCATCAGAGTGGAGGCCAAGCTCACCACTCCCAAGACTCCCTGGCTGGACACTTCATTTTACCCAGTGTTTTTTTAAAAAAAAAAAAATTTAATTAGTTCCAGGATTTTAGAAAATCAGGCGTTTTCAGATAAAAATGCAGTCCAGATTTCAGATTTCCCTAAAAAAAGAAAAAACTGATCTGACCTGGGTGGGAGAGAAAAGGGGTAGGGCCCCCTCTAGATGAGCCAGACTCCCAGAACCTGGTCAGTGAGGGAGTACAGCCAGTGTGGGGCAGAGGGAAGGTTCTTGAGCCCTGGCCATAAGTGGAGGAGAGAAGGCACAGCAGGCAGGCAGTGCGGTCCAGGTCAGTACTGTTCAGAGTCCTTTCCAGCCCTGATAGTTTGCTTGGCTTGCCAGTGGAGGGGGCGATTTTGCCAAGAGGTGGACTGGCCGCCTGTGGAACTGTGGACCTGGGCTCAGGAAGACTAATTCTGGGCTTTGGGAGCTGGCAGGGACCAAGTAGTTTTATCCCACTGGCCTCATTATACAAATGAGGGAATAGGCCTGGAGGAAGCGGGACTTAGTGGATAGGGATGGGGTCTTGCCAGCCTTCGGGGATATCTCAAACCCTGCACTCCCAGGTAGGTAACTCCCCAGCCACCCTTCTAAGGAAACCATGGGCAGAGGGCCTCAAGTGGACAATGAAAAATGACAGAATATGAAAAAGGAGCATCTGGAAGTGGCCAGGGCTTGCCAATCTAGAGGAAGCTGAGGGGATGAGTCCTCCTTGTTAGGGTCTGGGCTTGTGGTGCACGCTTGTGAAAGAATTCACAACTAGAAGAAGAAATATATATAGCCAGGAAATTTATTTTACTTTCCAAAGTGGAAAAGGGCCAAGTATTGGTTGATAGGCAATACAGGGCAGGGAAGAAAGAGTGCCTTGCATTTTTATTTTTATTTTTAATTTTTAATCCTCACCTGAGGATATATTTCCATTGCTTTTCAGAGTGGAAGGGTGGGGGGAGAGAGAGAGAGAAACATCGATGTGAAAGAGACACATCCTTTAGTTGCCTCCCACACATGCCCTGACCAGGGCTGGGGATGGAGCCTGCAACCAAGGCACCTACCCTTGGCAGGAATCGAACCCAGGACCCTTCAGTCTACACAGGCTGATGCTCTAACCACTAAGCAAAACCAGCTAGGGCATGCCTTGCATTTTTAAAGAGCAAGCAGTTGCTGTTGCTAGGCGACAAGGGAGGAAATTGTGTTAAGAGGTTCTGCTGTGACAAGAGCTGTCTTTGAAAAGCTAGTTTGCTTGCTTTCCAGGAGACAGCCCGGCACATGTACTAAGGAGGTGTCTTTATCAGCATTTTTTCAAACCTGTAAAGCTTAGAACAAAAGTTATAAAGAATTTAGCCCGGCCGGCATGGCTCAGCGGTTGAGCATTGACCTGTGATCCAGGAGATAGTCCAATTCCCTGTCAGGCACATGCTCTCTGGTTGTGGGCATGATCCCCAGCCGGGGGCGTGCTCTCCACCCTTCCACTCTGGTTTCTGGAGTCCTCTCCACACAGCATCAGAGGGAGTGGTTGGAAATCCAATCCTGTGTGTCCTCTCTCTGCTAAAAGGCCTTCAATGAATTCTCATCAAACTTAGGTTAAATCTGCATTCAGCTACACTGGCCTTTTTGTTCCTTACACATACCCAGGGGGCACCCACCTCAGGGCCTTTGCACTTGCTGGGTGGCTGGCTTCTTTCAGACTTCAATCCATGTTAACGTAAGAAATATTCCAACCTGTGGAGAATTTTTGTGAGTTTATTTGAGCCAAACTGTCGACAGATGCTGGGAAGCAGAATCTCAACGGATTCAGATAATGCTCCAGAGAATGGCGTTTTGCACCTTGCTTTATAGATTACAATCAGAGGAGGAGAGGTAAGGGGGTTACACGGAACCTTTGGTGATAGATTAGGGAGGCGGGAGAAAGCAAAGCGGGTGGGGGGGGGGAGCAACCTTTGGGATTGAATGAAAAGTAAAATGACGGACACGGACTTCTTTTACTTCGGTAGGTGCAGGATCGTCAACAGTCAACAATTAACGTGATAATGAGGGGGGTTGTGGTCTCAGCTCTGTGCTTTGAGGGCCCAGAAAAAGGGGAGATTACTTTGTTTTGCAAAGGCATGTTAATCAGGTGTGTTACCTCATTCAAAAAGACAACCCCATAGCCTTAGTTAAGGTGAAAATTAACCTTTGTTAGGGAAAAATACTGCCTTAGTACACGGCTACCCACCATAAGCTGCTTTTAGTTTTAAAAAGTTTTAACTTCAGACCATCCTTTGTGGTTACTTCAGGTCTCATTTTGCAAGGCTGCCACTCAGGCCTCCCCTGAGCTTGTCAGGTGTAGTGTGTGGCCCCTTTTCGTCCACACATAAATACCTTATCAGAGCAGCCTCCAGTCAGCTGTTCTAAAATACCTCCCCAGAATTCCTACTTTATTTTCTTCATAGCACTTATCATCATCTGACCCTATTTTGCCTGTTTACTTGAGTATTGGGAGCTAAGAGCTAAGCTGGGTCTGCCTTGCTCCCTGCCAGGCCCCAACCCTGGGCACACCTTGCCTGGCTGATACAGTACCTGCTCACTGTTTTCTGAGCCTGGGAACTACGCAGGTTTGCCTGAGCAGTGGCATCAGGAAGGTGGGCTGGAGTCAAGTCCCTAGTTTGGCTGGGACTGTGGCTCTCCCACAAACTCCATGTGTGACCCACTATTCCCACCCACACTGCCCAGCCTGAGTTCCCCAGTTTGTGAAAAGGTGCTGGAGTTTGAATGACCCATCCAGCTTTGACAGTCTGATTCTGGACTTCTGAACAGAGCTAGATGGCCTTGAGAGGACAGACCCAGAAGAATACAGCCTGGCTGGAGAATGGGGCACAAACCAGAGGCCCAGGTGTCCAGGGAGTTGTCTGCGGGATATGGTGGAAAGTCCGGGACTCCGATTGCACAGCTGTGGGCTCTGTGTGGGCTCCTGTGTCTCTGGCCTCAGCGTTTTCATCTGTGAAAGGAGCACACGAGCTCACAGAGGCACCTCCACCTGGGAAGGTTTCTGAAAGCCTGGGCTGGAGCCTGCGGTAGGGGGCGCTGAGAGGTGGTGCAGGAGTCACCAACCCTGGGGATGGATTCAGGGGCCCTGCTGCCTGAGGGCCGTGGGCCAGGGAAGGCCCAGTTGTCTTGGGCCAGGCTGCTGAAGGTAACAGTTGAGGGCCAGAGGCTCTCTCCCCAAAATGTGTTTTAAATCAAGAAGTTAGCTCCAGCTTGTGCCTGGGCTGGGAGGGAGGGTAGCAGGTCCCTGTTTGGGATTTAAAATGTAAGTAGGAATTTAGTGCTTTTAGCATTTAAGGGGAGACAAAGAAGAGAAATGGACAACTGGAAGATTGCCTTAAGATTAATATGTATTGTGGAGCCTTGAATGGGAAAGTAGTTGGGGGCTTTGGCCCCATGCCCTGAGGCCAGGTGGTGAGCTGAGGGGCCTGAGGGTCTAAAGGAGGCGGAAGGGCCAGAGATCAAAAGATCTACGGGGTTATTGCTGAGAGGATAGGAAAAGTAGGGACTGGGCTACAACGCAGTTCCCAGAGGTCCAGCTTGGAGGGTGGCTCCTGCCCAGGTGGGAGTGGGGGTTAAAGGAGGTGCAGGGCCCCAGCTCTGCAGGGGGACTGGGAAAGGCACCTGGAACGTCTTCTCCACCAGCTGCCCACAGCCCAGGCCTAGGGCACCCGCAAAGCCAGAGCTCCTCAAAGGGTTCTAATACAATAGGCGTTTTTTAGAGAATGGATTTAGTAGTCCTCATTACGGAAGAAGTCAGACCTTGCAGGACTTCACACATCAGTGCTATTTTCACTTGGAATCACATTAAGAGAGAGGGCCTGTGCCCCAGTCTCCAGCTGCCACAGGCCCACATGCACACGTGCATTATTTAGCCTCAAGGGACTGAGCACATGGAGTAAGAATCCCCAATCTAGAGACAGGACCTGAGAGCTGAAAGAGTTGTGCACGACTGGGGATTTGAACCTGTCATCTTAAGCATGAACAGTTACACATCTTCAGAAAGGATTTAGCCACCTCCGTCAGTTCTCCAAGAACTGTAAAGGCGGCTGGACTGGGCATTGTGGTGGCACAGGAGAAAAGGGAAGGTGGGAGCCACGACCTGGCCTGGGCCCAATCCTGCTTTAAGTCACACAGCCTTTAAAAGTCAGTTAGTTTCGCCCTAGCTGGTGTGGCTCGGTTGAGTGTCGTCCCGTGCACCAAAAAGTCACCGGTTCGATTCCCGGTCAGGGCACATAATCAGGTTGTGGGTTTGATCGCTGGCCGGCGTGTGTGCGGGTGGTAACCAGGGGATGATTCTCATGTCAATGTTTCTCTCTCCCTCTCCCTTCCTTTCTCTCTCTCTTAAAAAAATAAAAGCCAGTTTTTTCTTAAAGTTTTTCATGGTATAAAATCCAAGTGGTATAGAAGGATGTGAAGTGAAAACAAAGCCCCCGTCCTTACTCCCATTGCCTGGATATGGGCACAGCTAGTGGTGGGCATACAGCCGGACCTACCCAAGTGCACACGTCTGTGAACGGCACCCTCCTGTTCCTTGCAACGGGATACACATGCACACGGCTGCATCCTTCTGTTTGCTCTGGGCATCTCCACTTCACCTGGGTGTAGCTTGTTCTTTTGAATGGCTGCGGAGTCCCACAGCTGCTGTGCCTGAGTTTATTTAACCAGACCTCTTGATGGGCACACGGTGCTGGTACAATGGTGCAACCCCTATCCTTTCTTTACGGGCCAGATATATCTCCAGGATTGATCCTTACCAATGGGTTTCTCTGTTAGCAATGTTCATTCTTGATGACCTGTGACCAGGCTGCCTTCAGGGCATGCACCCCCGCTTTCCTCCTACCCATGCCTGTGTCCCCACCTGGGGGCCTGATTCCACACATCCTGCCGCACTGTGTGAGCACTCAGACCTCAGGGTTTGTTTTTCATCCATTTCATAATTTGTGACCACCCAGCTTGGTTTGCATGTGTCCTCCCCTGGACCCCACTTCAGGCACTGCCATCACCGCCAAACCCTCAGTGACCTGCCCCCCCCGGCCCCTCCTTGTCCTCCGGGCCTTCCTGTCTGTGCTCACCCCTTGCCCCACTGCCACCTCTATAGGGCCATTGCTCAGTCTGGGTCAGCCTTTTCTGGGGGGCTTGAAAGCATGTGACTTCATGTCCCTTCACAGTCTGGCTTCTGCCTGCTTTTCTAACTTCGTCTCCCACCAGCAGTCAGCCTCCTGCCCTCCGCAGCCACGCCAAGGGGCTGGGTGCCCTTTTCTCTCCCTCTCACCAGAGGCTTGACTCTGCTCCCCCCCCCCCCCCCCCAAGCCTCCTTTGCCCTCTGCACCCTGCAGCACAGAACTGGGGCCTTTACCTGCAGCCTTTTGGCGGTACAGGGCCTGGTGCTGGAGCTCAAAAAGCTTGGACCAGGAGTGAGGGGATGAACGAGGGAATGAGCATTAGAAACTAGAAAATGGTTTCTCCAGGCCCTACCCTTGAATAACCGGCCGGGCATGAGTCAGTGTAAGAGCTCCTGACCAGGTTCACCCTTGGGTGGAAGCAGTGGAGAGGGAAGCTCAGAGGAGCTCAATCATTTAAGAAACATTTACGGAGTAAAGGCCTTGGGAGGAGAGGGAAGCCACACTCTTGCAGCCCAGGAGAGGCTTGCTCCCAGCCCCCACTATGTCTGCCTTCAAGGGATTCCCTTTACTTTGGGGGGCAGTGTCTTCTAGATACAATCCTGAGCCTCCCTGACACGAATGCCAGTTTAGAGGCTGAGAGAGAGCACTGCCCTGGCTCGAGCTCCCAAGGTCCCGAGCAGCAGCCAGTCTGAACCAGCCTCGCCCGTGAGAGGCAGCCTCCCCTCAGGGCTTGGTTTCCACTGTAGGGCCAGGATTGTCTTCCAGCCTCACACCTGGGGTAGAGCTTGACATCTCTTCTCCAGAAGCCCCAAGGTTTGAGGCCCAGGGAGCCAGGACAGAATCAAGAGACCATTCTGGCAGGGAGCTCTGGGCGACCAGGACAAAGCCTGACAGAGAAACGGTCTTCCAAGTGTCTTTCTGGGCAGCCAGCCCTGGGCAGCCTGCTCTGGCCACTGCTGCAACAGGATCCCTCTTGGCTGAGGTGCAGGCAAGGGAACCTTGGCTTTATCTCTCTCTCTGAAGCAGCCTCATTTTGTGGAGACTGCTTCTGGGGGAAGACCTGAAAGTCATAAAAGATGTGGGAGCAGCCAAAAGCCTCATGCTCAGCAGACGGAGCTGGGGCACCACACAGAGTGGCCTACTTGCTAGGAATTGCACATTCCCATGGTGGGGGTATTTCTACCTCCACTGTCCAGATGAGGAAACTGAGGCTTATGAGAGACTGGGTAATATTCCCAGTGTTATCCAGCCTGCAAAAGATGGGAAAGCATATGCTGTTTACCCCACTGAAAGGCACCCCTCTGCTGCCCCAGTCACTTTTTAGTATTTTGTTTTATACCACTTATCACTTTCTGAAGTTAACTTGTTTCATGCCTGTCAGCCCTACTAGAGCAGGGGCTCTAACTGCTGCTCAGGGCCTGGCACATAGTAGGTCCTCAATAAATATTTGTTGAATGAATGAGATGGGATTCAAACCCAGCTCCAGCTCGGTACTCTGATACTTCCTGTCACAGCACTAACCCTGTGCAGGTTCTAACTCAAAGTGCCTGTGTGCTGAGCCCCACTAGGCCACCTGGCAGAGCAGGCAGTGGCCCTACAGGGATTGTGACACCTTTGAAAAGCTTAGTGATAAGCCTACTATGACCTTTGCAAGGCTCACTTTATTTCATACAGTTATTGCTTGTCCAGTCTTGGGGATCCTGAAATTCTCTACTAGTCAAGAACGAGTGAACAGCTGACTTGAGAGTTTCCTCCTGAGATGAGGTCCTCAACCTCAAACCAGACTGCTCCCTAACTGCCGTTATCTGAGGGGGGCTGGAAGAATGGGGGCATGGCTACATCAGGCAGGAGGTAGGAAGGGGATTTGTCACTTCAGGTGGCTGCTGGCCACCTGGCCCATACTATCATCATCTTCTCCTGTCTGGCCCCCTATTTCCTCTCCATGCCTTCCCCTGAGTTCAATCCAATCCTTTCCCCACTTAGAGGCAGCCAGAGCCTTTAAAAAAGTGAACCAGCCCCGCCGGGCGTGGCTCAGTGGTTGAGCATTACCCAGCATGCCACTCAGGTGTGCCAGTGGTCAGCTCAGGGGCCACATTGTCCCAGGAGCCCTTGCCTCCTCCAGATCCAGGTTTGACTTCCCAAAGGGAAGTAACAGCCACGATTTCCTCCGGTAACCATATTCATGTGCACACACAAAGGGCATGTGAAGAGCAGTTTTGCAGGCTTCCCATCTTGATTTAAGAAGAAGGGATTTCTCTTTCCCTACCCAGAAACACACAAAGCAGGAATACAAATAAACCCTGTCATCTTACAGGGCAGTGGATGCTGGAATACAATGACTCCAGCTCCTTTATAAGTTTTATAAGGAGCCGTGCGTGATCTACAGGAAAAGGCTTTCAGTCTCTCATCACTGAATATGATATTTGCTGCAGGGGTTTTCATAATGGCTTTTAATATGTTGAGAAAGGTTACTTGAATTGCAATAGACGTTTCGGTGTTTTTATTATGAAAGAATGTTGCATTTCTTTTTATATGATTGACATTCAACACACAAGTTGTTTTTTTGTGTGTTGGTCAGGCAGGTAAGTTTTAAATAAGGTGGGGTCCTCAATTACTGATAATTACAAAGAATTCAGGAATGAGATCAGTGTTGCATTTTCTTCCAATTTTTTAAGAGCAGCTAGAAAACTGGATTTTGTGTGGTATCTTCCAATTTTAAATATTGGTTGGATGTGTGCGGGGTAAGTGGGTCAGAAATATGTGCAGGATTACAACAGTGGTGGTGGGTGGGGAAGGTTAGAGCACATTTGAGATCTTGAAATTTTTAAAGGCTAAATCTTCTGTCTCACAGAAAAACAACGGGCCCTACACATAACTGTAGCTCAAAATACTTAGGGTAACATTTTTATACCAGTTCCACTCTGGCTGCCCAGTAGAATCACCTGGAAAGGTTTTAAAAGGATACCTGGGCCCCACCACACCAGTGCTGTAAAGTTCCATAAATTGAGTAGGGTCCAGGCTCTCAGTTGGTTCCAATATACAGCCAGATTTGAGAAAAAGGAAACTTCCTCTAGCCAACTTTTGGCAAGTAATTGTTTTCTCCTCTTTACAGAAGGTAGTTCGTACCTTAACAAGTTTTTAATTATTAAAACAAGCCAGGAAAGGGGAAACCCACCAAGAAGCCAGCTTAAAGAAAGTAAAGCCCAGCTGGTGTGGCTCAGTGGTTGAGTGTTGACCCATAAACAGGAGGTCAGTTTGATTCCGTCAGGGCACATGCTGGGTTTCAGGCTCAATCCCCAGTAGAGGGCGTGAAGGCAGCTGATCGATGATTCTCATCATTGATGTTTCTCCCTTTCTCTCTGAAATCAATAAAAAAAATATATTATTTAAAAATATATCTTCATTGATTTCAGAGAGAGGAAGGGAGAGTGACAGAAACATCAATGATGAGAATCATTGATTGGCTGCCTCCTGCACACCCCCTCCTGGGTATCGAGCCCAAAACCTGGCATGTGCCCTGACCGGGAATCAAACCGTGACCTCCTGTGGTTCATGGGTCAATGCCCAACCACTGAGCCACGCTGGTGGGGCAATTCTGCTGACATCTTCATCTCAGACTTCTATCCTCCGAACTGTAAGAAAATTCTGTTTAAGTCACCCAATCTGTCGTATCTGTAAGAGCAGTCCTAGCAACAAATGTAAGAGCCAATGGAAAAGAACAAGATGGGATCTGGAGGTGATAGCAGTTTGGGACATAGGAAAAGGACACGTCATGGTCAGGATCAGAGTTGGCTTCACAATTGTTTAAGGTGTGGCAGTGATCATCAGAGTCATGGTGAAGGTAAAAATGAGGGTAAATATCAGTGTTATGATCAATTTTAAAGATAATTTAATAATTGGGGTGGGGGTCAAAAGTATGAATGACGGTCTGTGATGAAAGAATGTTAAGATCAGGGTCAACACAAGGTTCAAGGTCAAATGGGTCATTTTCAGTACAGTAGCAGGATCAGTACGAAGGTAAGGTTATTTCAAGGTTAGGCTGAGAAAGGTTAGGATGATTGTCGGTGTCAAGGTGAGAATCTCTAGCAGGGTCAAGGTTGGGTTCAAAATGAAAGCAACACCTGAACACAATGTTCAGGGTCAGAATCAAATTCATGAAAAAACTTATATTCAAAAGCACTTCAAAATCAGAGTGGCTCAAGGTAAGGAAGACTTAATCTAAGAGGGTCATGGTAAGAATTAAAGTCAAGTTCAAGGTCAAAACTTAGGAAAAGTTGGCATCAGGGTGAGGGTCAGGTCAAATGTCTGAAAAAAGCTAAGGATTGCCTGGCCGGGCATGGCTCAGTGGTTGAGCACTGACCTAGGGTCCTGGAGGTCGTGGTTCAATTCCCAGTCAGGGCACATGCCTGGGTTGTGGGCTGGATCCCCAGTCAGGGGTGTGCAGGAGGCAGCCGATCAATGACTCTCTCATCATTGATGTTTCTCTCTCCCTTCCTCTCTGAAATCAATAACGATCATTTAAAAAAAAAAAAAAGTTAAGGATTAGGGCCAGGATCAAAGTCATTTTAAGTTCAGAGCAGCTCAAAATCAGGTCTATCATCAGTAACAGGATGGCAGATTCAATATCAAGGATAAACTTAGGGCATGATATGGCCAGAACAATGATCAGGGTGTTTTAGATTGAGGTTGAAGGTCATGAAAAGTATCACTGTCAGTGTTTGGTTCAGTATCAGTGTCAAGGTAAGTTTCAAGGGCAAGTTTAAAATGGGGGCAAAATATGGTAAGGATGATGGTTAGGGTAAAAACAAGGGTCAAAAATAGGGCCTGGTTCAGGGTCACTTTCAAATTTCAGATCAAGTTCATGGTAATTTCAAGTTCAGGAAGGGTTATAAGGTTAGGGTGATTGTCACTGTGCAACACTCAAGATCAATGTGAAATCCTATTCAAGGTCAAGTTCAATATCAAGTTAAAAAAAGGCGTGACACAGAACATTAATGGATCAAGGTCAAGTTCCAGGTTAATTTCAAAGCTAGTTCAACATCACTTCAAAGGGATAATATTCAGGATATCCAGTATATGAAGGACAAGATTGGAGTCAAGAAGTTCAAGGTTAAATTCAGTGACTGAGTGTGAACACTGGAAGGATCATCAGAGTGAGAATAAGGGTCAATTTTAAGGCCAACTTCCAGATAATCAAATCCAAGGGTAAGTTCAGCACTGACCTTGATTAACATGCCAGCAGTAGGTTGAAGGTCAATTTTAAGGTGAAGTCCAACTTTATTCCAAGGTTGTGATGAACATTAATGTGACATTTAGGGTCAAGTTCAGGTCAAGCTAAAAATTAGGGCAATTCATGAGGTCCATTATATTCACAGGGGGAGGAGCTGGATCAGGGTCAAGATCAAGGTCAGTTTCATAAAAATCAAGTTGAAGGTCATTTCAAAGCCATGTTGGGTCAAGATCAGGTTCATGGTAAAGAATCACTTTCAGGTAAAGTACAAGGTCAACTTAAAATTAGGATGAGACCTGGTCATAATGAGTTTGAAGGTCATTTCAAGGCCAGGAAGTATTGTGGTCAATGTGAGGTCCAGGAAGACCTTCAGGATCACAAAGAGGTAAGAGGTTGACCACCAAGGTCAAGTTTCATGTTTAGTTTCAGACTGGGGGCAAAATCATGGATCTTTCACCTCAACAGCAAACTCTTAGAGTTTGAGCCAATTAGGGTGAGTCTAATTAGTGGAATTGAAAATAATCCATATTAGTGCAAGCCACTTCAGTCTCAACCATTCAATTTATATAACTCTTAATCTCATGTTAGTGTCACAATGGACATAAGCAGTGCTACAAACATTCATCTCTATGGTATACCCTTACTGTGAGTAAATTAACATGAATCTAATTGGAAAGCATCATCAATAGTGCAAACAAGCTCAGCCCCAGACATTCTTCTAAAAGGTAACTAACATGAACGTGAGCAACACATTAATCTCAAAGATACATTCTGAGAGGTAGGAGGAATTAGGATCAATCTGAATAGGAGTCTGGATAAGAACTCTTCCTGTTAGGGTAAAAGACCTCCACTCAGAAAATTATAAGATACTGAAGAAAGAAACTGAGGAAGACACAAATATGTAGAAACATATACCATGTTCATGGATAGGCAGAATTAAATCATTAAAATGCCCATGCTACCCAAAGCAATCTATAGATTCAACACAATTCCTATTAAAATGCCAATGGCATATCTCACATAACTAGAATATTCCAAAAATTTATATGGAACCAAATAAGACCCCGAATAGCCACAGCAATTTTGAGAAAAAAAGAACAAAGTTGGAGTTATCATGCTGCCTGATATAAACTATACTACAAGGCCATAGTAATCAAAACAGCATGGTACTGGCATAAAAAGAGATCAATGGAACAGAATAGAGCGCCCAGAAATAAACATGCCTTTATGGTGAACTAATATTTGACAAAGGAGGCAAGAACATAAAATGCAGTAAAGCAAGTCTATTCAATAAACAGTGTTGGGAAAACTAGAGAGACACATGCAGGGAAAAAAAAACTAAATGACCTCCTTACACATACACAAGAATAAACTAAAAATGGGTTAAAGACTCAAATGTAAGTCATGAAACCATAAAAATCCTAGAAGAAAACATAGGCAGTAAAGTTTCAGACATTTCTTTTAAAAAAAAAAAAAGTCCTTACCCAAGGATATGTTTTTAATGATTTTGAGAAAGCAAGCAAGAAACATCGATGTGAGACAGAAACACCCATCAGTTGCCTCCCCTATCTATGCACCCTGACTGGGGATCAAACCCACAGCTTTTTGGTGTAAGGGGCGACACTCTAACCAAGCAAGCCACCTGGCCAGGGCATTGAACATTTCTTGCAGCAATACTTTTTCATGTATCTCCTTGGGCAAGAGAGCCAAAAGAAAAAATAAACAAATGGGACTACATCAAACTAAAAGAGTTTTGCACAGCAAAGAAAACCATCAATAAAATGAAAAGACAACAATGAATGAGAACATATTTGCCAATGATACATCTGATAAGGTGCTGATATCTGAAATTTATAAAGAACTTATACAACTCAACACACACAAAAACAAAATCCAATTAAAAAATGAGCAAAGGACCTGAATAGACTTCTCCAAAGAGAACATACAGCCTGACCAGCGTGGCTCAGCAGTTGAGCATCAACCTAGGATCCAGGAGACTGCAGTTTGATTCCCAGTCAGGGCACATGCCCGGGTTGTGGGCTCAATCCCCAGTGGGGGGCGTGCAGGAAGGAGCTGTTCATGATTCTCTCATTTTCTCTTTCTCTCTCTCTCTCCCCCTTCCTCTCTCTGAAATCAATAAAGGTTTTGTGTGTTTTTTAAAAAAAAGACAACATACAGATGACCAAGAGACCTATGAAAGGATGCTCAATGTCACTAATGAGAAATGCAAATTAAAACCACAGTATCACCTCACGCCTGTCAGAATGGCTATCATTAATAAATCAACAAACAAATGTTGGTGAGGATGTGGAGAAAAGGGAACCCTTGTGCACTGTTTGGAATGCAGATTGGTGCAGTCAGTGTGGAAAACATTATGGAAGATCCTCAAAAAATTAAAAATGGAAATACCTTATGATCCAGCAATTCCAGTTCTGGAAATATATCTGAAGAAACCCAAAACACTAATTCAAAAGAATATATGTTCATTGCAATATTAATGGATGGCCTGGGAAATTTTTATGCTAAGTGAAATAAGCCAGTCAGAAAGACAAATATCATATGATTTCACTTATGTGTGGAATCTAATGAAACTAAACTAACAATATAGAAACAGACTCATAGATACAGAGTATGGACTGACAGCTGTCAGAGGTGGGCGGGGGGTAGAAGGGCTGGATGAAAAAAGTGAAGGAATTAAGTAAAAAACAAAACAAAAACAAATACAGACAAGTGTGATTTCCAGAAGGAAAGGGGGTTGGGAGGAGGTAGAAGAGTAAAGCAAGGATAAATGATGACAGGAGACTTAGACTTTGGATGGTGAACAAACGATGCAATATACAGATACTATATTATAGAGTTGTACATTTGAGACCTGTTTAATTTTTTTTAACCAGTGTCACTCCAATAAATTTTTTAAAAACCTTTGAAATGATAATTATAGTAATGCTTGTATTAGTCAAGAATTCTAAAAGCTCAAAAACCCCCTGTACTGTTTAATGTACTTGCATAATATTCATGAGTAGCTAAATTACAAATTTCCATAACAAGGATAATGCAAAAAAAATCAACATTGGTAGTGTCTAAGCCTTTTATCATTAAATTTTTAAATGTTAAATATAAATAGCAAAAAGAAAGAAAAAAAAAGAAAAAAGAAGAACTCTTCCTGTCTTCCTGTTAGTACAAACTCAGTCCTGGACTCCTCATAGCTTGAAGTAAACTGAGATGAAGGTAAGCACAGCAGTACTGTATTTCACATTCATACTGTGAGACAGTGAGTTTGGATTAAACTAAGCAGTACTATTGAAGTGAATCTGTATTAGTACAACAAATTCATTCCCAGACATTCTTCTTGAAAGTAACTTATCGTTAGAGCAAACTGAGATGAACACATTCATCTTAAATTCAAATGAACCTAAGAAGTATTATTGAGAAGAATCCTTACTGCTTGGTGAAGCAGATGGACTCGTTTCTCTCAAAAGCATGTTTATGGTGAATCTAAATAGGAATATGGAAAAAGATACTATATTAGTGCCGACTTTAGTCTCAGCCATTGCTTCTCACTGTAGATAAACCAAATTTAGATGAACATAGTGTGTAAGTGTACAATTTAGGTATACACGATAAAATCAAGGTCAGCCAGACACTAGGCTGATGGGATATTAGACTCACTAGTCCCAGGTTGGAGAGTAAGGTTGTCAAAATAGAGTTCAGTGTTAACTTCAAAGTCAGGATTATGATTAGGGTCCATTTTAATGTCATTTCAAGGGAACCATGTTTATAGGATGACCATCAGTACCAAGATTAAAGTTAGGGTGAGCTATTACTGGGATCAGGGCCACTTACAAGGTTACATTCAAGCTTATTTCAAGATAAAGCAGGTTAATGTTAGGGTGACCATCAGTTTTAGGATGATGGTCAAGATCAGAAGCCAAGTTCCATTTCCATGCCACGTTCAAGGTTAGGACCAGAGGAACAGATCAGAGGAATAGTGGCCTGGTTTGTAGAGATGAGCATCACACAGGGTCCATAAACTATGGCCCAGTCACTGGGCCCCAAGTTGGAGAGGACTCTGCTTCTCTAGAAGCCAAACAGAACACCAATTAGGCCCTGTTCAGGGGGTGGGACCAGAGAAGATGTAAGCCATGCACCCCTAGCCATGGTGGAATTGTAGTCATGAGCTTCTAAGAATGCTATTTTTAATGCATGAAGTATGAGCCAAGAACAGGTACAAGGAAAGAAATCAACTGAAGAACCTGAGAAGTGGAAGTGTAGCAAACTAGAATCCAAGAGCTATGTCAACAAGCCACTTCCGCAAAACCTACACCCATCCACTGACTGAAATGCTACTATTTTCTAAACTGGTTCTAGGCATCTATTCAGTTGCAGTTGGTGGCTTATATATGTTGGAATACAGGGTGCCTGCTGCCAGATCTTCCTTTCCTACGAAAAATCAGAAATCCAGAACTATGTAACATCTAAGTACCAGCAACTACACCAATTAAAAAGACAAAACACAACACATAGACTAAGTTACACTCACAGGCTGTGCATGGTCCATAGGTCACCAGTAGTTTGAGGTTGCTCCTCTAAAGGGACAGTATGTTCTCCATTTACGGTCCCCACCCCTACCCCCAATACTATGATTCAAAAGAAAAAACAAAAACAAACTAGGGACAGGTACTGCAGGACCAGGTATTAGAAGGCCTTTCTGCCTCAAAGCACCACGTGCCCAGTTATGGAGGGCTCCTTTGCTTAATAAAGCACTGGTTATGACTAGCTAACATGGTGTCTACTAAGCCAACGGTCTGGAAGAAGGAAAAAAGACAGGGCAAAGGCAGATGATCTTTGCTCTTGTTACATTTTATTGGCATCACGTTCATCTCTTTACAGAAGAACTCGGCCCACACCCTAGAATGCAGACCTTTGAGAAAAAAGGAAGTGCTTCGTTAAGCAAGCTACAATGCAGGGGCAGATCCTAGGGAGGGCGCAAAACTGCCACGGTTCCATACCAAAGAAACAGGTTAGGTAATAATGGGCAATACTGGGGAGTCGGTGGGTAAAAGGAGAAAAAGGTTTGCTAGCCTAAGGATACCACAACCCTGAAAGGAGTGCCTTCTAGAACAAAGGTAAAATCACTAGGACAGATCTGTTAGGATTTTCCTTTTCCTCTTATAAGTTGCTGATCTAATGGGAAGTTTCAAAGTGTGGAGCGGGGGGGGGGGGGGGGGCGGGGGGGAGAATAAATGAGAATTTTAACAACAGTCATTTATCCACTGCACACGCCACTGTATTATGCAAATTAACCTTTTGGGAAATTTAGATACAGAAGGGAACTAGACAGTTTCCCCCCTGGAGAGATGAAAAGCTTTTTGGCTCTTAAGTCTTTGATAAAAGGCATACATAATTCTTGTGCCAACTGTACAGAATACTGCCTCTAGCTGGATTTCTGAATTCTGAGTTGCTAACACTATGCAATCCAGACAGGGTTCAACCCTCCATCTTACACGCCTGCATTACAGGACTTAAACACATAATCCAAGAATTTCTTACACTAATTTATACATTTTTAATTGGTTGCATATATTAACATGTACTATAAGATTCTTTTCTAAGAAGCATTACATAATAAATGGATACTGTAAAAAGATCTGATTAGTTAAAAGTAACAAGCATTAACAGATACATACAAAACTCAGCCTGATCAGACTGGGTGTGAGCCTGTAATGAAGCATGGGGCACCAGCCTTCCCAAGTGATAGCCTTCACAAGAGGGGGGTGGGGATGGGGTAAAAAGATCACAAGACCGTTAAAAAAATCAGATAACTAATTAGACACAGATTAACTGTAAACAGTCCTCTCTCCCTGGTGGACAAAAATAATAAGCTTCTGATGTTGACTCTACACCAGAACAATTTCTACAGCTGGCCCATCCTGTTGCCACATGAGGGCTGATGCAGTGGGTGGGCAGACCCTGATGCAGCCACCACAGGCCTGGGCTGCTGGAGTCTGTCTGCTTGTGTCAGATCTGTGTGTGTGTGTGTTGTATGGAGGGGTGTGTTTGGTGGGGTTTCTTTTGGCAGCTGGATATGAGAGATTACTTTATGTTTTGTTTGAAAGAGGAGAGGGGGGTTTGTGTTGGAAGGCCTAAGTGTGTTCTTGGTTTGTGAAGGGCTCTGTGCTCTGCTCTCACTGCCCATTCAGCAACTGCAGCTTTCCGCCGAGGCTTTGGCCCGGTCGTTCTTGTCCAGTTTGATGGGTTCAGGAAATTCATTGTACAGCTCCACCTCTGTTTCCTGGGCAAGGAGAGAGACAGAAAGGTTTGTTACTCAGGGCACCAGGAAATTCCTGTGGCAAACTTCCACCTAGGCATAGTGGGAAGTGGGGACAGACCTAGCAGTGAAGGGAGGGCTGTGGCAGAAGGCATTCAACCCTCAAAGGCTGAGCAAGAAGAACAAAAGTTTTGTGATAATTCCAGAACAATATGAAGAGAGAAATTCAACAGGAAGAGCAGCAATTGACATTGAGAAGTCAGGACAGAAGCTGACTCATGCTTTGCATTAGATGGCAATCTGGTGGCTTGGAGACCACAGCCAGCTCACAGATGCTTTCAGTATGGTCCTCAAGAGTTACCAACACAAAAAGAAATCAGGCTACATGGCCTGGATTTTTGGCAACTCTTGGACAGCATTTTCACAAGGCAACTGGGAGCTGAAGCTGAGTGCTAGCTGCCTCTCAGTCCTAAAACATTCCTCCAGTTCCCTATTTGCCACTTATTTTTATGGAATTAGGGTCTATTTTCTTTTCCCCCCAAAGGTTTAGGAGAGTTTTGTTTCCAAGTGCTGCATGTTTAAAAACCAGCTGTGGATGAATTTTATCACCATCTGTGGTAAGGGATCAAAAGAGAGGGACTGTATCAGTTTAGTGGGACTTTTGCTAAATTAACATTTTCCAATGAGGAGCAGGTTTCTACTTCCTGGTGTAGGAAAACAATTTGTCATTTAAGCACTGAGTACCAGGAACTGTTCTAGGATTTGGAGATTGAAGAAGGGAATGTTTCTATTCATTAAAAGTTTTTTCTCAGAAAAATTATTCCACTCACAAATAGCTATAAAAAACAACAAAAAACTCTTAGTAATAACATGTGTATATAATATATATATTTAAATATGTTTTTATTGAATTCAGAGAGAGGAAGAGAGAGGGAGAGAAAGATAGAAACATCAACGATAAGAGAGAAAGTTACTGATTGGCTGCCTCCTGCACAACCCCACTGGGGATTGACCCGGGCATGTGCCCTGCCTGGGAATTAAACTGTGACCTCCTGGTTTATAGGTTGATGTTCAACCACTGAGCCATGTCGACCGGACTAGTAATAATATTTTTAAAAATTAGCTTTCTATCTCCATCTGACACTCTCAACCCTTGCTAACCACCTATCTACTTTCTGTCTTAATAGATTTGCCTATTTTGGCCATTTCCTTTGATCAACATTTGTTTGGGCCACTTCCAATTTTTCGCTATTATGAATAATGCTGTTATGAACACCTGTGTACAAGTTTTTGTGTAAACCTGTTTTCATTTCTCTTGGGTATATACTTAGTAGTGGAATTGTTGGGTCATACGGTTGCTCTTATGTTTAACTTTTTAAGGAACTGCCAGTTTTCCAACCTAAAATAATAGCTGTTATGGACTTAATGTTTGTCTTCCTCCAAAATGAATATGCTGAAGTTCTAACACACAGTGTGATTGTATCTGGATTAAGAAAGTAATTAAGGTTAAAATGAAATCATAAGAGTGGGGCCCTGATCTGACAAGATTAGTGTATCCTTATAAAAGACGCCGGAGTTCTCTCTGTCTCTCAGTGTTTTCTCAGTCTTTCCCTACTATCCCCAATCTGTGCATGTTCACAGAGAGGAAAAACCAAGTGAGAACACAGGGAGATGGTGGCACTCTGCAAAAGATGAAGAGAAAAAGAATTTGCTAGCCTCCAAAACTGAGTGCAAATAATATTTTGTTGTTTAAGCCACCCAGTCTGTATTTTGTTATGGCTCCCAGATGATACTAATACAACAGCTATAATGCAATCCCAATCAGAATCTCAATAAGGTTTCCTTTTTGGGGAGGGTGAGGAAAGAAAAAGGTGGAACTAAAATAATATTCTTAGTCTTAGTCTAAATGGAAAATGCACCAAAAGAGCCAGTAGTAAAAAATATAAATAGGACTAGTAAGGGGAGAGTTGGTCAGATAGATCATACTATAAGGAAGTCAAATCAAGATGGTCCAAACAAGGAACACATAAGTCACTAGAACAGACTTAGAAGACTGGAAATAGATCCAAATATACATGACCGTTTATTATAACAAAGGTAATGTTTCAACCTGGTGGGAAAAATAGTTTATTTAACAACTAGCTACTAATATTTGAAATAACTGGCTATCTCTCTGAGAAAAAAAAAAAAAAAAAGGAGAGTCCCTATTTCCTGCCATAAGCCAAAATAAATTCCAGCTGAATTAGACAACATGTGACCTAGACATAGGAAACCCAGAAATTTAAAATGACATACCCAACTAAAAAATTACTTTTTTCTATGGCCAAAGGAGATATATATATATATTATATAAAGATAGCAGAGTTGGAAAAATCACTTGCAATATAGGTGAAGTTAATTTCAGCTCACGAAGAGCTCATGAGAACAGACAGGTGCCCAGGCCAAGTGCCTATGTACTGGCTATCTGCAACAGAGAAAACCCAAAGATTGGCAGAGTGTCAGCAGACTTACAGATGATAACTACCATTTGCTGAAAAGCAGGAAAGAGAAAGAAAACATGCACTGCTGGTGGCAACTAAAATATTACTGCCCTTGCGGAAAGCAATCTGGTATCATCTCTTAAAAATACATACCTTTCAATTTAATAATCTCACTCCTGAGAGGACAGCTTGTAGAAATGCAAGCATTATAATAAAGCTATAGAGACAGCAATATTCAAAGAGAAAAACTCCAACAGTGATGGTAGTCAACAGGGAACTGGTGGAAAACAACTCCCCACACATATTTATAGTTTTGCATGCAATTAGGAAAAACACTAGGTTATTAATCTAGGTGTGAGGGTAGGTTAAAGGCAGGGGGGGAAAGGGAGACAAAAAGGCCTTAAATCTGCATTCTGTGAGTTCCTTCTCAGTGTATCAGTGTTTCTCAGTAGGGGTCTACTGGCATTTTGGGTAGACCAATTCGTCATTGCGTAGGGCTGTCCCTTTTTATTATGGAACACTCAGTGCAGCCCCCAGTCCTTGGAATAACTCATTCCAAATTATCTCCCTGCCCACAGGTCCAGATGCCCTATCCTACTGAGAACCATTACCATCTATACACTGATTCCGGGAGCAAGCAGAACCCACTTGGCCCTTTATAACTACAAGGCGCTTCCTCAAATGTTCTCTGCATCCCTGATGTGTAACTCACCTCTGACACCCCCGCAATCCTTGTGTGTGACTACCACACATGACTGACAATGCTTCATGACTTGCCTTAACTCATTGGCCCTAATGGAGCTGCTAAATCAAAAAAGCCTTCAACTCCCACATGCCAACAAGTACCATTTTGTCTGTGAACAGGTGAGTGAACAACGTAAGAAAGAAAATGCAGGTAAATTTTATTTAAGGAATACAATTCCTAGAGCTTCTGGTTAACCTTTCTGATGACAAAAGTAAGTCCATCTCATTTAATCTGTACAACCACTGTGCAAAGCTGGTATTCTCGTTTTCCAGATGAGGGGATGGAAGCTCATGTATGATAAACTATCTAATGATAGCAGCAGAGCTGGGATTTGAATTCAAGTTATCCCCTCTATAAAACAGAAGGAATAACCCCACCAGGGACCTCCTAGTGGCCTAATCTCCTCAGCAGGCAAAGACAGCAAGAACATGTCCAGTCAAACAAGAGTAGCCTCAGCCGGTCTTCACTGCCAACGCATCATCCAGATTATTCACAAACAAGTGGAATTTCTAGACGCTTTAGCAGAATGTGCCATTACCTTTCCAGATAAACATACAGTTTTTTCTGGCTACACGAAAAAGAGAGACAGCTAGGAAAGAAGATTAAGAATAAGGAAGCCAGGCAGGGGCTGGGTCAATGGTCAATCACCACAGGGAGCTAGACAGCTGCCAGAGACCCACCTGTTTAAGTGCATTCCGTGCAATCGTCTGGAATGCCTGCTCCACATTGATGGCCTCCTTGGCACTGGTCTCAAAGTAGGGAATGTTATTTTTGCTGTAGCACCAGGCCTGTGCTCGTTTCGTGGCCACCTGAAAGGGGAAGCAGGGCGCATGTGTGCTCATATTAGAAGCAGCTAGCACTGACTCAATCCTTCCCAGGATTACTGTCCCTAGTCTACAGGTAGTACAGGTGAGGAAACAGACGTCAGGCATTAGGATGTGCAGCAGGTACGGGATAGAGAGACCTGCTGGCTATGCATAGTATAGCTAGGATTCAAACCCAAAGCCCACTTTCTGTTTCGAACCCATGGCTTTTAACCCTTAGCTACATATAAAAGCAGCTTGTGAAGGAAATAAGAAGCCAGCCCAGAAAGAAATAAATGGTCTCTCCTGGGACCTCAGAGGTCCTAGCACAGGAAGTACCTGACAGCTTCGTCTTAAGGTTTGTAGTCCCTTACCCATTACCGCTAATGTTACGTCACCTGTGTCATACATCAAAGTGCCAAAAAATTCTGCAGCTCTCAGTGACACCTTTGCCTCTCATATCCTAATTCCTTCCCCTACCCCAGCCCACTTTCAGGTATAAGAGCAGAACTAAGTCACTTAGGAAAGGGAGGAAAAGAGATCAATGATCAGAAATAAACTTAGAGAAATGCTATTTGAAAGTAAGATCCAGGCAGGTCCTTGAGGTGTTGGGAGAGCATTTGAGAATGACAAAATCTAATTCCCTCTTTTCAAGTGCAGTAAGGGAACTGAGGCTCAGAGGCCAAAGGCAATAATCCAGTATAACAGCCAGCTGGGGCAGCATAGGGGTTTAAACCAGGTCTCCCGGGCCTTAAAGGCTACTGGTCTGAAGGTAGTTCACACTCTCACATGCAAATACTAGAGCAATTCTGGACTTAGCACAGAACCCTTCAAATTCATATGGTACCGTAGAAGCAGGTGTCTCTCACAGGAGAGGAAATCAACAATGGACAATTGGAAAGAGGCATCCAATCAATGACGACACTCTCATCACTGATGTTTCTGTCTCTCCCTATCCCTTCTCTCTCTGAAATCAATAAAGATATATTTTTAAAATACATTATATATATATATATAAATGATTTTAGAAAGAGGAAGGGAGAGGGGGAGAGAGAGACAGAAAGATCAATGATGAGAGTCATTGGTGGGCCGTCTCCCGCAGGCCCCCAACTGGGGGTCGAGCCCGCAACCCCGGGCATGTGCCCTGACCCGGAATGGAACTGCAATCGCCTGGATCCTGGGTCGACGCTCAGCCGCTGAGCCATGCTGGCCTGGTGCAATTATGCCTTTAAATCCAAAAGACCAAAATGCAAGATACCACTGGCCTCAAGTCAAATTGTTTCACTGGAACAGACCACGAGGAGTGGCCAGCACAGGTAGCACCACAGAATGGACTTGCTGCTTTGCTGGCATGACTTTAAAGGGAATACTACTGCAGAATTCACTGTTCCTGTTTTACCACAGGGGAAGCCACAATGGTATGCCTTTACCAAGTTAGAGAGCAAGACTCCATTCCAAGGCCTGAGCATGTAACTCATTAGTTATGCCTTCCTCCACCCCCACTATGGGGCACACAGAGACTGTGTGTGTATACTGGTCCTTGAGGCATGTGGCATTATACCAATCAAAGCTAAAAATAGCACCTGTCATCACAAACTTAGCTGTCACTTTTAAAAGAAGGCCTTTTCTATGATCCAATAGCCATAACCTACATGATGGTAGGTTTATAAGTCTCCACATTTAGATTTCCACCATCTTTGGCACTTACTTGTCTGTTTTCAAGGTCAATCTTATTTCCCAACACCACGAAAGGAAAGTTTTCAGGATCCCGAGGACTGGCCTGGATGAGAAACTCATCTCTCCAACTGTCAAGGGTTTTGAACGTGTTGGGGGCAGTGACGTCAAATACCAGAACGCAGCAGTCTGCACCTCTATAGAATGCCACACCAAGGGACTGGAACCGTTCCTGTCCAGCTGTGTCCCAGATCTGTGAGAGACAAAACATTATTCTTTGGGGTTAAGAGCACTAAGAATGAGGAGATACCAGAGGAAAACGAGATGGATTATGGGGCTACCCAGAAACAAATGACTTCAGAATTCAGGAAACAGATTTCACCACCAGAGTATCCAAAACAACCCTGACAAACAGCACATGTGTGAATACATGTGTCTATGAGGGGTAACACTGGAGTTTGAACTCTGGGGTCCTAGAAATTTTTCTTATCTTAATCCAGGTGGTAGTCACATTGATAAATATTTATGTAAAATTTACACTATAAACTTAACATTTATGTACTCTGGGAACTTTTTTTGGGGGGGGTGATAGAAATATAGGGAGGTAATTTGTCACTGAATTATATATATAAATCTATGCATTTTACTGCATATAGTTTACCTGAAAAAAAAAAAATCAGTATGTTTAATAACAAAGCAAAGAAAAAACCCTGACAAAGAGATAAAGAAAAAGACAAGAACACATTCTAGAGTATACATGAAAGTCAGCTTTTAATCAAAATAACACCAGGTATTAGTGACCAGCTCAAAGAACTTCGCATCATTCACTGCCATTCTAGGTTCAAGGGCAAGGATGGATTTCCTCACTGACCTGGATCTCTTAACAGGGCTACCCTGGTCAGCCTGGAAAGATGACTAGTGTTCTGAGGAATGGTCTGACTCCCCCCAACAAGCCACCTGGTTTAAGAGAGTGCCTGGGTCAGAAGCAGCATGCAGTTACTTCCAGTTGACATGGGTCTTCAACTTTTGGATCAACAGTCTGTTTTGCAGGAAAAACACTTAGGAAAACATGAAAACTTGGACCATCCTCATAACCCAAATAAATTCTAACTTTATGTCCAAATCACCAGCCAACGTCCCCAAAGGCCCAGGGTTCAGACCAAAATGGAGGAGTATGTAGGCCACTACAATTTTATATCCAGACCCAGATTTTGCAAAAGGATGGTTGAGCTCTTCTGTGAAGCCCTTCTCAGGCAGTCAATACTGCCTCCCTGTGATCCAGAACACTCGGGGAACATGTCAATTACAACGTGTGCTTTCTTTCTCTATTTTATTTTAATTAATTAATTTTTAATCCTCACCCAAGGATACTTTTCCATTGCTTTTCAGAGAGTAGAAGAGAGGGAGGAGAGGGAGAGAGAGAGAGAAACATCAATGTGAGAGAGACACATTAACTGGTCGCCTCCCACTCATGGGCTGACTGGCAGGGATCGATCCTGCAACCCAGGTATGTGCCCTTGACCAGAACAGAACCAGAGACCCTTCAGTTCACGGGCCGACACTCTAATCACTGAGCAAAACCAGCTAGGGCTCTATTTTAAAAGCCTAAGGTAAAAAAAGCTCTCTTATTTTCATTTTTAAAGTTTTCATTCTGGCCCTGGCCAGTTTGGCTCAGTGGTACAGCATCAGCCCAAGGACTAAAGGGTCTGGGTTTGATTCCAGCCAAAGGCACATACCTTTGGTCAATCCCCAGCCTGGGTCGGGGCGAGTGCGGGAGGCAACCAATCTATGTCTCTCTCTCACATCATGTTTCTTTCCCTTTCTCTTTCTCTCTCCCTCCCTTCCACTCTCTCTGAAAAGCAGTGAAAAAACAAATCCTCTGGTGAGGATTAAAAAAAAGAAAAAATAAATAAATACATACATACATAAATAAAAGTTTTCATTTTGTATCTTTGCCATCCAGGTCATGGACCCTCTGGCTACTACCCACCTAAATGGAAAGCCCCTGGCCCGGCCAGCCTTGTGGACTATGTAACTCCTCCTCCTCCCCCTAGACGTCTTTCAAGTCTGTTCCCTCTCCAGTGTCCAGCTAGGTATGCCCTGCTTCTATGTCCTCTGCTCCCTTGATCTGTATATCTCGGACACTATCACACAGTTTAAATTACTACGGGTTCATAATAAATCACATTTAATTTTTCATGCATTCTTGACTCCATCTAATGTTTAATAATGATTATTTTCTCTCTCCTTCCAGAACAATATATGAAAAATTTAAAACCCACAAGTCACTAATCTTCCTCTACACATTAAATTTTACAGTTCCAATCCTAGTTTCCTTATACTAGTTTGGAAGTAACATGCTCTTAATATTCGGGTAACAATTGTAAAAATAGAAACACACACACATACAATTAAAGTTTATCTCAGTGTATCTTATCTCAGACCTTTCCAAATGCAATCACTTTCCTTCTGCCTGAAAGTACATCCTTTAGAACTTTTGTCACTAGAACTGAAGGATGTATGCTTTCATATCTTTCATGGAAGATATTTTCAGTAGGGATGGAATACTATGCTGACAGCTCCTTTGAGAATATATTCTATTAACTGCTGATTTCCATCATTACCTTTGACAACAGAAATGCTGCACCATTCAAGGTCATCTTTTTCCTCTGGCTGCTTTCAAGTTTGTCTTTATTTTATTTCATTTCTCAATTTTATTATGAGTCACGCAGATCTCTTTAAATCATCCTTCTTAGAATCTGGGCCTCCAGAATCTGTGGACTGGTGCCACATCGGTTCCAGAAAACTCTCAGCAAATACCACCTTTGATCTATTCTCTCTGCGACAGGTTAAAAACAGGCCCAATCTACTCACTGAGTCCTGTTTTTACCTCTTTCATATTTCCTATCATTCTTACTTTTCAGCCCCTTTTTCTCTGCTGCTAAAAATAATCTCTGAATTTCCAATTTTTGGTTATTGTATTTCATTTTTAGAGGTTCTATTAACCTACATGATTTGTTTTTTCTATGCAGATATGTAAGATTGCCTTATTTCTTTAAACATAAAAAAAATTCTAAAATTAGCATTTCCACTGGTTCTTGCCTGTTTTCTTATTTGGATTATATTTTATTATAAGCTGCTAACAGTTCCTGAAAAGTATGTGAGGATTCCTCAAGATCTAAGATGATGATGCCTTTGTCCAGAGACGACGGTGTTCATTTACTTCTAGTCTTTTAAATTGGCTACAACCTCTCAGGAACACATTCTCTTTTATACTCTGGACTCCACTCAAGTGCCCTGGGGTTCTCTAGATGGTGTTTACTCCAGAAGTGAAGCACTCCTGGATCCTAGATTACTAGTTTATGGGGGGCTCTAGTATAATGGCCCCTAACCCTGAGGGGCTAGGCTCTGACTTCTGAATCATCTCACAAGACTATCAAAACCACAGCTTGGTTCTCCAGGTCCGTTTCTCCTGGTGCAGACAGCAGCATACATGTGTAAAATCTGCACGTGGTACTTCACCCCCAGCACTCGGAAAGCATTCCATTCCCTTCTGCCTTCTGTTGCTCCTGAGGACTCATCCACCTGTTGTTCCTTTATAAGTAGTCTGTCCTTTCTCTCTAGTTGCTCTTATGATTTTGCTTTTTGGTGTTTTGCAGTTTTGAGTTTTCTTCAAGGCAATCTGCTCAGTTCTTACAGTTTACTGTTTTCTTCAGCTGTCTTTAATTTGCAGTTTAACTGTTCATTTAGTTTATTTCAATTACTATTTTTTCACTTCTTGAAGTTTTAAGTATTCCATATCCTCATTTTTAAAAATAGTATCTCTTTTCATTATGGTTTCTATTCCTTTTTCTAAAGTCTCTAGTCATTGTGAACATTTTTTGTGGTACATTATTTCCTCATGTGGCTATGAGCTCATCTTCTGTTCATGGATTCTAAGTGCCCCTATAGGGGAGTCTTATTTTTGTTTTTGCCAGGAGTGCTCAGGTTTATTTTAATTCTTCCAGACAAAGATTTGTGTGCAGAGTATAAACTCAATACACCTATGAGTATATTGGACTAAGATTCTCCAACAAGGAGGAAAAGCCCCAAGCCTGTACTTCACACACAAACTTTGCCACTTTCTTTGGTGAAGGTATTTGGTCCTGTTTTCACATTTTTCTAAAGTCCTAGACAAGTGTGTGCGTGCATGTGTTTCCAAGGGGATTCTCAGTTCTAGCTCCCCCACCTTGTGCAGTCACAACTCCTATCTCTGCTAAATGATAAAACTCAAGTCTGCAGCAACCCCTGAGCTTATCATTAACTTTCAATTCCCTCTTCTTTCCTGTAATCTGGAAATTTCCCTTTCTCAAGCCTGGCTTCTTTAAATGTTAGCTATATTTTGAACATCTCTAGGTACATGTGTGGGGAAGGTGAGGAAGGGAGATCTAGAATAACTGTGTCCTAAATGTGTGAGTCAAGAAAGTGTCAAGTCCTTACCCTCTGGGAGCATGTCATAGCTCAGGATGAACACATGTAAAAACTACCTGAAACCTGTATCATTCAAACATTTCAGTGAATCTGGTGCTTGCTAGGACTACAATGGAATCGAATTGTATTTGTCTCTAGAGACTTAGTCATCCAGGGATATCATTTTAACATGGAAAGAAACAACTGCTATGGAGGTAGGAGTTTCAAGACATCATCTGGGCTAAAAGTTGGAGACTTCAGGAAGGGGTGTATGTGACAAAGTGCATCACTGGAAGCACATGATTTGGAAAAACTGGCAGGAATGAAGAATATTTTGTAGCCAGAATGTGAAGGCTTTCAAAAAGACATATAAGGAGTCTGTATGTTACTCTGGAGAAAGAGAAGCCCCTGAAAAATTAAGCTGATACATGAAAAAACAAAAACAGATTGGCTTAATAGAAACACAACTTTGGCAGCTACAGATAGGATAGATTAAAAGAATCCAGGAAAAGAGGGAAACTAATGCCTGCTGTAAGAACCTAGGAGAGAGACAACAATATTTTTTGGCCTAAAGCACTAGGAAAGGATATTAAGAAAGGAAATAGTTAACACATTTTGGAGATACCAGTAGGAACCTGTGCTAAATTTAGAAAACAAAATAAAACAAACAAAAAACAGAAAGTCCAGTTAAATTTTTAGTATGTCTCATGCTATATTTAGAACATATTTGATGTTTTGTATTTTATTCTGGCAATTCTACCTGCAGTGAACACTCCATGAATATAACAGTGGGATTTGAAGACCAGGGAGGCGAAATGCCTAGGCATGAAAAAAGGGTTAAGACTCAATGAACGAGCATGGCTTGGTTGGCCAAGTTGAGACATGCTTACCTGCATTGTAACTAGTCTGTCATCCACCATCACCTCCTTTGTCAGAAAGTCTGCTCCTATTGTGGCTTTGTACTGATTACTGAATTTCTTGTTCACATACTGGTTCATGAGTGATGTCTTACCAACTCTGAAATTGGAGAAAAACCACAAGTATAAATCAACTAGAAAGGGAGTGACACTGATTGTGATACTTGCAGCCTTGAAGAAACCTGCCTATTGTGAAGAACGAGGAACTGAGCTCACAAGAGGGTAGACAGCAAAAATCTCAGCATTGCTCATTTGAGGTTGTACTTTCTCCTGGGTTAAAAATCCAGGGTATAGATGTGGGCCGCATGTTAAAAGCTGATATATACAGGGTGCCCTCCAAAAATGTATACACATTTAACAGCTGATAACTCAATTGATGTTTCTTTCTTTCAGATTTAACCCATTGGAATTAATAATTATTCAAAGTGTATATACATTTCTTGGGGACAACCTGTACATATATTTTATTGGTTTTAAAGAGAGGAAAGGAGGGAGAGGGGGGAGGGAGGAGGAGAGAGAGAGAGAGAAAAGGGGGAGGAAGTGAGAGGGAGAGAGACACTGACGTAAGCGAGAAACATCAACTGGCTGCCTCCTACACATATGCTGACTGGGGATTGAGCCAGCAACCTAGGTATGTGCCCTGACCAGGAATTGAACCCACAACCTTTTGGTGTACAGGGACACTGCTTCAGCCAACTGAGCCACACTGGCCTGGCCAGGGTGCTGTTTGTAAGTTTTGGTACTGACAATTCAGTAGGTAGAACTTTTGTTTTCCTTCCAGAAGGATGCCGGCAAATATTCCCCAAAATTCTCTCTGCTGTCTTGGGTGTCTCTCCATCTGATGGCTGCTATTCAGTCCAAAGGAAATAGCAAAAGAAAGCCTTTGGATTCCAGAGACACATACAACAGTCAGCCAACCTGCTGCTTCAAAGTATCAAATCTGAAACAGAAAAAGCACCAATATTCCACCATACCAGAATCTAACTCAAAGTATGCTCTTCCAGAGATGTTTTTCAGTAAGAAAATTAAGCAAGAGACGACGTGTGATTTTTCTGGTGATGAGGTTAGTTATGGCAGTCTGAATATAACACAAAAAAGCCTTCCTTGTGGTCAGTAACATCACTGTTCTTTCCCACAAAGAAGCACATTTGTTTTTTTATGCTGACGACCTGAAAGCACAGGCAGTGTTCTCCAACCCAGGCTACCAGAATCAGAATTTTCAGGGAAGCATTTGGAACCAAGGGCTAGTGTTTCTTTTCAGGCAAGTCTGGGTAACACAGGCCTAAAAGAAGTACCTATCAGTCCTGACAGCACAGCAGAATCACCAGGAGAGTGGGTGAATGTGAGTGAGTGAGAAAGAAGGGGAGGGAGGGAAACACTGATTCTTGTATGTGTCCTGACTGGGGATCAAACCTGCAACCTTGGCAAACCTGGAAGATGACAACGCTCTAACCAACTGAGCAAGGCCAAATGCTAAGTTTTATTTATTTTTATTTAAACATGTCCTTATTGGTTTCAGAGAGAGGAAGGGAGAGGGAGATAGAAACATCAATGATAAGAGAGTCATTGATCGGCTGCCTCCTACACGCCCCCACTGGGGACTGAGCCAGCAACCTGGGCTTGTGCCCTGACTGGGAATCAAACCATGATCTCCTGGATCCTAGGTCAATGCTTAACCACGAAGCCATGCTGGCTGGGCCAAAAGCTAACTTTTAAATGGCTACTCAGGTGATTAAAAACAAACAAAAAAAAACCCTTAAAAAAAAAAAAAAAAAAAAAAAGCTGGCCGGGCATGGCTTAGCATTTGAGCATCGACCTAGGGTCCAGGAGATCGCAGTTTGATTCCTGGTCAGGGCACATGCCCAGGCTGCAGGCTCAATCCCGTCAGGGGCCTGCAGGAGGCAGCCGACCAATGACAACTCTCCCATCATTGATGTTTCTATCTCTCTCCCCTCTCCTTTCCTCTCTCTGAAATCAATTGATATATTAAAAAAAAAAAAAGTTAGTAGATGATCTTGGATCAGAACCCAGTTCCCTAGTCCTGGGCTCTTTCAAATATAGGCCTGAAATAGGCATAGCAGTAGGAGGATACTGCACAACATACCCCAAACCCACATGTATTATGCACAATGCCAACAGCAACAAACCTACATAAACGGGAGTCCCTAGTCTAACCAGCTTGGAAAAAAGGGATTCCATGAAACTATTATTAGCTGAGTGGCTATTATTAGCTCAATAACCACCCCTTTCCCCAAATCATGCCAAAAATCAGAGAGCACAGTGTTACATAACAAGGAATAAACCAAATACTACTGTGTCCCAAAGCAGGGAGGCTAGGGCACTGATGCCACTGTAATTAGAGAAGGAAGTGGCAATATCAGCATGGAGGGCACGGGTTCCAAGGAGGTGAAGTTTAAATCCAAGCCAATTTGTTAGCTCAAATTGATGTGAAACACTTACCCAGAATCTCCCAGAATGATAACCTTCAGCAACACTTTCTTCCTAGAGGTCATCCTTCAAACTGAAAGAAAAAAGCAAGCACTGTAAATGGGATGGAAACACCAAGGTAAACCACTTTCTTTGGCACCAACATCTAAATGCCCCAAAGGAACTGTGCGCTGAACTTCCTACTGGCCATTTTCCCTACTATCTAGTAGGTACTATAGACAGCAGCATCAGTCATTACAACTATGGACCTCACAGTTAGGGTAAAAGAGCATGACAGGGTCATCCTGCCCCTGAGAGTAGTCTGAGAGAATGCATTGTCCCGCTTGGAAGTGGGATCAATTTGGATTCATGCAGCGACTTACAACCTCTTCCATCTCGTGGTACACATAAACTAATTACTAAAATTCTGTGGCACACCAAAAAATATGTTTTGCTGATCCGACCAAAACATAGGTGGAATTTTGATTCATTCACACCAGATGGCTGTTGTTGTGTTGGCTGCTGTTATTTTTATTCAACAATCTAAGGGAAAAGAGGTCAGTGCCCCTGACTAAATAGATATTACATGTTTTAGAGATTCTTGTGGTACACCAGTTGAAAAATCACCGGATTAATGCTCCAATTTACTCAGCTATATTCTACTTCCTCTGGGTCTCTGCTCAAATATCAATTCCTCGGAGAGGTGATCACTGTATCTAAAGTAGCACACCCCTCCCTATTTGCTCTCTATCCCTTTATCCTGCCTCATTTTTCTTCAGAGCACTTACCACTACTTGACATTTTTATGTATCATGTTGTCTGTCTTCTCCCTCTTCTAATAATCTTCATGAAGACAGTTTTATTCCCCACTGTATCTCCAGTGCCAAGTAGGGAATTATTATCCAACAGGAGTGCATGAATAGTACCTGACTTTGAGGCTCTAGGAACCAGCTTTTTCCAGAAAAACTGTTAGGCAGCCCTCCCATACCCTTCATCAGACAGGTAATCTTTGCTTAATGCTCTTCCACAGCTGACCACACCATGATCTATTTTATTTATCAAGGCAAGGCCCCTCTTGTTATAATTACCTCTCAGTCCCTAGAGCCTGACTCAGTGACTTTCAGAAAATAAGTAGCTTTTAGAAAAGTAGGAGTCCTAAATTCTGGACGTCAACATGAGCGACTTATCTAAAGACTGTTAGAGGAGCACTCCTTCTCATACAGTTGGAATCCCCAATATAAGTCTTGTGCTCTCCTCCAGAATCTGGAATTCAACACTGAATGTGAGTGCCCTCAAAAATGGCATCTTATTCCTTCTGAAAACCCCTAGCTTTGGTCCATTAGTCTCAGTAGACACTGAAATAGCCAGGAGACTATGAGTAACAAAGTAACATCCAACTCCTGACTTCAGCAGAGCTGGGAAAAATAAGTGTGTCTACCTAAACAAATAGGTAAGGAGGTAGATCCAAAACAGCGAAAATGGGTCTCAGAAAAGCTAGTTTTCAGTTTCATCTTTAAACACCTAGCTTCCTGAAGGATGAGGCTGATAGTTCTGTCTACAGTGGGAGTAACTTCATCATGAAATTCAGATCCCAGACTACCAAAATTTTTATTCTTGCTTTGCTACCTGTTATTAGCTGTATGCCCTTAGGCAAGTCATATAACCTCTCTGTTGGGATAGGGATATGGGAATAATAATAGTAGTAGTAGTAGTAATAATAATAATAATAATAATAATAATGATGATGTGAGGTCTGAATGAATAAAACACTCAGGAGAGTGACTAAAATATAGTGGCTGGTAAATGTTGACTGCTATCATTTTAATGTGTGCCAAATACAGAGATGAATAAATAACCAAACAGAGTACAGGGGTAATAAGAGAACTAGTATGTCACAGAGCATAGGCAAGGTAATTAAGCTACACTCTGCTGTTTCCAGATGCTTGCCTGTCAACTGTTCTTTTTCAAAAGGTGGTATTGCACCAAAGACCACAAACTGAAAGGAAATATTAGACCTGACTACTGCTCCACAGAACAGGATTAGAAAACAAGCACCATGCTACTAAAAGTGGCATTTTCCGTGGCTTCAGAAACAGTGTGGGAACGGGCCCAGACTAGAAGCAATTTATTAGGCATTTAAACCAGGCCCCATTACCTATACCTCTAGGTTCAAGCTGTCTCAGTGCCCAAAGCCTCATGCCCAGGGCTGGTCTATGAAGATACCATATCTTAGTGCCCCAGTATTTGTCTACAAAGCTCCCACTTGTGCTACTTGGAAGGTAGTATAAGATGACGATGAGTTGTGCAAAGCCCGTTTCCTTTAGGCTTCCATCATATCTAGGTTTTTTTGTTTTTCCTGTCAGCATACCTCAGAGATATTGCATGTCCAGTTCCAGACCACCACAATACAGTGAACATCGCAACAAAGGGAGTCACGCCAATTTTTGGTTTCCCGGTGAATATAAAAGTTATGTTTTCAATATACTGTATAGTCTAGAACTGTGCCAGAGCATGTCTAAAAAAGTGTATATACCTTAGTTAAAAATATTTTACTGCTTAAAAATCATCATCTGAACCTTCAGTGAATCATAATCTTTTTGCTGATGGAAGGTCTTGCCTCAGTGTTGGTGGCTGATGATTGATCAGGGTGGCTATTGCCGAAAGTTGGGGTGGTTGTAGCAATTTCTTAAAATAGGACAACAATGAAATTTCCTGCATTAACTGACTCTTCTTTTCATGAATGATCTCTCTGTAGCATGTGATGGTGTTTGATGGCATTTTACCCACAGGAGAACTTTCAAAGTTGGAGTCAGTCCTCTCAAACCCTGCTTCTGCTTTATCAACTCAGTTTATGTTATTCTAAATCCTTTGTTGTCATTTCAACACTCTTCACAGCATCTTCACCGGGAGTACGTTCCATCTCAAGAAACCACTTTCCTTGCTGATCCATAACAAGCAACTCCTCATCCACTCAAGTTTTATGAGATTGCAGAATTCAGTCACATCTTCAGACTCCACTTGTAATTCTAGTTCTCTTGCTGTTTCTACTACATTTACAGTCACTTCCTTGACTGGAGTCTTGGACCCCTCAAAGTCATCCATGAGGGTTGGAATTAACTTCTTCCAAATTCCTGTTAATGTTGATATTTTGACCTCTTCTCATGAATCATAAATTTTCTCCATGAAATCTAGAATGGTGACTCCTTTCAAGAAGGTTTTCAATTTACTTTGCCCAGATCCACCAGAGAAATCACTACCTATGGCAGTAATAAGACTTGAAGTTAAATGGATGCTGTGTTAGCAGACATGAAAACAACATTAATCCCATACATCTCCTTGGGTGACCAGCTGCATTGTCAATGAGCAGTAATATTTAGAAAGGAATCTTTTTTTAAGAGCAGCAGGTCTCAACAGTAGGCTTAAAGTGTTCAGTAAACCATGTTGCAAGCAGATGTGCTGTCATCCAGGTTTTTTTGTTCCATTTATAGAAGAGAGGAGTAGATTTAGCATAATCTTAAGGGCCCTGGGATTTTTACAATGGTAAGTGAGCATTGGCTTCAGCTTTACATCATCAGCTGCATTAACCCCTAATAACAAGAGTCAAGCTGTCCTTTGAAGCTTTGAAGCCAGGCACTGACTTCTCCTCTTGCCATCAAAGTCCTAAATGGCTTCTTCTTCCAATATAAGGATGTTTAACCTACAATGAATATCTGTTGTTTAGTGCAGCCACCTTCATTATCTTAGCTAGATCTTCTGGATAACTAGCTGCAGCTTCTACATTGGGACTTGCTACTCCAACTTGCACCTTTATGTTATGGAAATGGCTTCTTTCCTTAAACCTTGCTGACCAATCTCTGCTAGCTTCAAACTTATTTTCTGCAGTTTTCTCACCTCTCAGTCTTCACAGAATTGCTCTGAATTAGGCTTTGCCTTAAGGGAATGTTACAGCTGGTCTGATGATCTATCCAGACCACTAAAACTGTTGCCATACCAGCAATAAGTTTGTTTTGTCTTTTTATCATTCATGTGTTCACTGTAGTACAACTTTTAATCTTCTTCAAGAACTTTTTCTTTGTTTGCATTCACAACTTGGCTAACTGGCATAAGAGGCCAGGCTTTCAACCTAACTCACCTTTTAGACATTCCTTCCTCACTGAGCTTAATCATTTCTAGCTTTTGATTAAAAGTGAGAGACATGTGACATTTTCTTTCACTTGAATATTTAGAGGCTATTGTAGGGTTATTAATTGGCCTAATTTCAATATTGTTGTATCTTAGGGAATAGGGAGGCCCAAGGAGAAGGAAAGGTGGGGGAATAGCTGGTTGCTGGAGCAGTAAGAACAAACAGTAATTATCGATTACATTTACCATCTTATATGGGCACGTTTTGTAGTGCCCCACCCCAAACAACATCCCAGTTACAATATTAACATCAAAAGGTCACTGATCACAGATCACTGTAACAAATATAATGATGAAAAAATCTGAAATATTGGGAGAATTACCAATATGTAAGAGACTGAAGTGAACAAATGATGTTGGAAAAATTACGCTGATAGACTTGCTCAAAGCATGGTTACCACAAACCTTAAATTTGTAACAAACAAACCCCACAATATCTGCAAAGCACAATAAAATGAGGTATGAGTTTATATTCCAAACTACCTGTTATCTGTGGAGTCTCACAGCCCCATCCCCCTCTCCAGGGACTGCCTTGACCAAGGTTTAAGAGTCTTATCCCAAGGTCTGGTACCGTATTTTGGACTAGAGATCAGAATATGCTTGGGTCAAATTTCTAATCCAAAGAAGGGCAAATTAAGGAAAGGAATAAACAGAAGATGAGAAGCTTTGCAAAGAAATTCTTGAAGAATATTTAAGAAAGTCATTAATTTTGAGAATAGGAAAAAGCATTTCTATAATTTGGCTTAGTAAGTTTCACTTGTATAACAAGTACTATTTAATAATAATAGAAAGAAAACAAAGCAAACAAGGAAAACACAACCTCCCTAGTTCTGCATGACAGATTTCATGTTTGTTTCCTTTTTCCTTTTTACTCACACAGGCTGCAGGCTTGTCTGTGGCCATCTTGTCAGGATGACCGTCTTGGGCAGCAGAGGAGCCTCTTTCCTCATCTGCAAATCCCAGTCATAGTAATCCCAGAAACTACCTGAGGATGCAGTGTGGAAGTCCCATAAGTCCCCACTATAGCAGTCATACAGCCTCAGCACACAACCTGGTATTTTGTTCCTCCCACATTCACTTGGGGCTTGCTAAACATCTGGGGGTTGTTGCAAATGGTACTCAATAGCTGATCAGAAGAAATCACACATGGTTTCACCAGGACATTGAGCTATGTTATTATACTCAATGTTCTCCAAGATCAAGAATGGGACACTTGTTTCTAGAAAAAAAGCTAAGAAAAAAGCAAAACAAAACCTGAACACAACTTTTGCCACAAGAAGCTGCCCAAGCAGCAGTGGCATTAAAATCTCCACTGGCAGTTTTTGTAACCCATTTCCATCACCATCTTCATGGATTTCTGAATACTGAAATTACCTTTTTAAAACTTACAAAGTTAGAAATTTGTAACTGGAAAACAGTTCCCTAATGCATAGACAACTTCTTTTTACAGGAGAAAATTAATCAGGCAGAGCAGAAACAGGTGTATACAAGGTCCCTGACCTCTGTTCCTTGGAAATGAACACTTTAGATAACATCTATTAATCTGGTTATATATAAATATCTTCTACAACCTTTCTAGAATAAAGTATATTCAGAACACATTTTCTTTCTTCTGCTATCAAACCAAACTTCATCAGTGTGCTTTAGAATCAGTTCCCCAGAAGAACAGGCCTTTTTGGGGATAAACACTAATGTGCTGAATTGATAATCTTTCCCTCAAGTATATTTCTTGTGTAATAAATCAAAACCTAGAATTTCCCTCCATTTGCCTGGAGTTATCATCACTTTTCTCATCTCTGAAGCAGAGAAGCCAACTGACCATATAGGCAGACACAATAAGAAAACACCAAGAAGGTAAAAGGTCAGGGGAAATACTGTTCTAGCATCTGACTGCACAGGGTTAGTGAGGGCAGAAAAGGCCTGACAGAATGCAAAGGGGTGAGTGTGTAGGGTGAGAACAAAGGACTGATGTGGGAAAAAGGAGAAGAGCAGGGAAGGAATAGTAAGTTGGGGGTCAGTGGGCCATTTCAAAGTCTGAATTTCTGGAGGTAGAACAATTTGCATGGTGATCAGAAACAAACAACTAGGCTCAAGTGAAGATGGGGCTCTACAGGGAGTTGCAGAATCAAAGACGTGAGAGCAAAGTTTTGGGGAAGCCATAAAAATAAGTGTAAAATGCAGGGAATTAAACTGAATCAAGTATTTATCAGATCCAAGGGTACAAATCAATTAAGTGGCAGAGCTGGAATTATTAGGTGTTAGTGCAGGCCCAATAGTTAACCATGCCGTTCTGCAATACTACCAGCTCTCACCACAGAGAGGATTCTGATTTACTAGGGCTAGGAAGCAGGCCTCCATTAGGCATTTTTATAAGTCCCTCTGGCGACTGAGACAATAATCACTGTTCTGATTTACATGTGTGTCTGATACAAAATTGTAATGATGGCACTAAATATCTGAATAAATTTTAAAAGTTTCAACAAGGCTGGGACAGTTAAACCAACTGATTTTTCTATATTCTATTAACATTTTATTTGCTTGGTGTTTCCAAGTTGCCTACCTATGAACAACTAGATCTTTTTTTATATTAAAAATTTTTTATGTTCACATTATTGCAGACTTTCCCTATTTTCCCCACTTTGCCCACCTCCACCTACCCCCGCACCTCCCCCTCCCTTGGCCTTTACCACACTACTGTCGGTAAAGGCCAAGGGATATACACACATGTATTCTTTAGCTAATCCCTTCAACTTCTTTATCCAGTCACCCCCACCCTGCTCCTCTCTGGCACCCTCCAGTCTACAAATCACTAGATCTTTCTTTTTTGTTTTAAAATTATTTCACAAAGTTCCCCTAAACCCCAAGATTTCCAGTACCCACTTGGCACCATACAGTTATTACACAATTATTGACTATGTTCCCTATGCTGTACTTGACATCCCCGTGAACAGCTCTATCTCAACCAAAAAGATGACTTTTGTGCTGCCCTGTCCCCCAATTCACTACTTCCAATTAAAGTACTGAATTGTAGAAAATTCAGGAAAGTATAAAGGAATGGAAAAAAAAGCCACTCACAATTCCATCTCCTAGAAGCAATCACTATCAGCATCAAGGTTAAGGTCTTCCCAGTTTTCTGCAAATGGTTGAGATTATACTGTTTATAACTTTGCAGCCTGTCTTTTCTACATTAAATAATGTTATTAACATTGAGATTGCATGATATTTCAGCATATGGATAATTTCACTCCTTTCCTTATTAAGCACACAGTTGCTTTCAATTTGATGAGATGAACCTCTGTATATAATCTCACATATGTGTAAACAGGTAAACAGTATGAATATTTTGAAGGCTCTTGAAATATACTGACAAATTATCTTCAAGAAATATACTGACAAATAATTTTCACCCCCACCAGCAGTGAACTAGTATTTTCATTTCACTATACCCCAACTATCATTAGCACAGATCATTGTTAATCATATACAGACATACCTTAGAGACACTGTGAGTTCAATTACAGACCACTGCAATAAAGCAAGTGTCTCAATAAAGTGAGTAAATCTTTTTGCTAGTACAGGACCTTGCCTTCAATTTGTAAAAACAAAAACAAAGGAAAAAACACACACAAAAAACCCACATCTGTGTGAAGCACAATAAAACAGTGTGTCTGTAGCTAGAAATGAGGGTCAACTGGTTCCATTAGCATTTCTTAGATTAGTAGAGTCAAAGATTTTAACCATGTATTTCTCAGTTGTCTAATGGTCTTTGCCTATTTTATCTACCAGAATGTGATTTACTGCACAGTCTAAATATAGCACAGGGAAGGACGAATCACGGAGACATTTCAGAAGTGGTAGGCTTCTGAGCAGATTCAAAAGTACCATTCTAAACTTTAAATAGCATGAAACAACTCCATCCCATTTTCTTCCAAGATTCTATGCTCTGTCCCTGAACATTAGAGAAAACCCACCTTGCCTTTAAAACTGATGAACTTCACAGCTCAGACTGAGGTAGGCAAGCAACACTAGCTAACGAGGTTTTGGAGAAGGTTACAGGGGAGAGACAGGGAAGGCATCTGAAGTTATTTAATACTACAGTGCTGGCTGTAAAGCTGAACAGTAGTGTCTGTTATAGGTAGATCTTTTTTTAACTTTCTAACTGAGGAATCAGATTAGGGTCTTAGGGCCCAAACAGTGGAAGAGCATAACCTATGAAATAGCAATAAATAAATACCATTTACTGAACATGCTCTGTGTTAGGTATTGCACCACAGACTTTACTGATGTCATTCATTTACTCTTCACAAGCCCCGAAGGTTAAATTCTCATTTAACAGATGAGAAAACAGAAGTTCATAGGTAGTCACTGGGTTTATAAAAATATTCGTATGTAAGATTGGAGCCCAGAACTGATTACAATGACGCTCATCTCAGCCACTATGTTGGGCTAATCACGAAGATCAAAAAACGCATTTCATGCTTCAGAATAAAACAGAGGGTGAGATGGAGTGCACAGACAAAACAAAACTGGCACAAGTTGATAACTGAGGCGGATGGTTACACAAGGTTCATAATACTGTTCTCACTACTATTAAATATATTTGAGGTTTTTACATAATAATTTTACATAATGCAATTCATACTTACAACAAAGTTTATAAGAAAAATAAAAAATGTCTAAGTTTATTTTCATTAATAAAAATACTTTGACAAACATATGGCAAATATACCCCAGATTGCCCTACCCAGTTTGGCTCAGTGGTGTCAGCCTGTGGACTGAAGGGTCCTGGGTTCGATTCCGACCAAGGGCACATACCTTGGTTGCAGGCTCAATCCCTGGCCCTGGTTGGGACGCATGCGGGAGACAACCAATGGGTATCTCTCTCTCACATCAATGTTTCTTTTGATGTTTTTCTCCCCACTCCCTCCATTCTCTCTGAAAAGCAATGATTAAGGCTTGATAATCACCTCTGGTTATTTGTGGTAATCAGCCTCTGTATGAAGAGCAAGCAAGACTTTAGTCTTGCCTTGCAACCATAGAAATCTGAGGTTAGAAACGCCCACCATAGGGCCTAAATTAAAAATCGTTATGATTTTGATAAAAACAGATAACTTCTTTTAAGATCAGTTTGAGCAAGAAAGGGGAAAAGAAATAATATGAATTTGGATTCCTGTCTCAGAGTTTAACATGAGAACAGAAAAGTCAGAGTAAGAGCAGGCTTTTCAACAAATAATACCATCAAGACAATGCCAATCAGCAAACAGGCATTGCACAAGGGTTCTAGAAAAGCAGGAGATAGCCATAAAATGTCATAAGGAGAATAGAAACAACTGTCAACACCACCTCTAAGCCAGGAGGTGGAAGGGTGGAAGTTAGGTTGGTTACAGAAGGTAGGTTTGCTTGATGGCACAGGGAACATAAATAGCATAAGTACAGGAAGACTGGCTACACAGAGGCCTAAGCTCAAACAGACCAATTTTGATGTATGTCAGCTCTCATCACCAACTGCTTCTTTTGAAAGCTCACTATGTGCTTATCTCCAGGCTAAGCATTTTATCTGTATCATCTCATCCGGGGAGGCATGATGGCTAGGACAACTTACTGCTAGATATGGGATAGTTTCAGGATATTCAGTATGTCCTTTGGGATGGGACTTGAAGTGTGGCCAAGGGTTAGCAAATGTAAATACTGCAAGAAAGAAGAAAAAGGGAGGGGTGTAATAGACTGAGTTAAAAATTAAAATGGCCTGCCTGGCTGGCGTGGCTGAGCGGTTGAGCACTGACCTATGATGTAGTAGATACATGTTCAAATGGTTGCAGGCTCGATCCCCAGCAGGGGGCATGCAGGAGGCAGCCGAGCAATGATTCTCATCACTGATGTTTTTCTCTCCCCCTCCCTTCCTCTCTCTGAAATCAATAAAATTATATTGAAATAAATAAATAAAATCAAAATGGCTTCAAAGTTCTAAGCCCAGGGGAAAGGCAAGAGAAATATCACTGAACAGTCAAGGAAGTCAGAATTTTACTTTTAAGCAACCTTTGCCTTGTTTTTATTATTCTGCTCTCCCTTAAATCACCTAGAGCACCTTCAATGCCCTTCATCTGGCTAATCCCTAATTTCCCTTCACTTAATGCAACTATGTTTCAGAATAATCCTAAAGCCTTAAATCTAGGTTCTACATACCCAGGGCGCCAGGGTTTATCTGTAGCTAGTTTTTTTGGTGTTTTTTTTTTTTTTAAACTCCTTTTAGGTCAAATGCTGCTTTCACTGAGAAGTTCCCTCTGACTTCCCTGGAGCCCCAAGACACACTCAAGCCTTCCTTCACCAGCTTCCATTACACTCTCCTTCACTATCTGGGGTAGGTGAAAAGCTCTACAAGGCTCTGTCTCAATCCTAGGTTACTGTAGATGTGGGGCAGGAGTTAAGAGGGCCACGCCCACTTTTGTTGTCCTTTTGACAGCACATAAGCCTGTAGGCAATGTAGAACTGGAAGACAGCCACCTGCAAGACTATCTCCACTTCCGCTGCCATCTCCGAAAGAAACTCCACTATTGAATCATGGTCCTCTAACAGCTCTGTTTCTACCTATGTTAATCTATGTGGTTGGCTCCATTTTTTCGGAGACACTGAAATTTATACAACTTGAAAAAATGGTCCATTGATAAGGCATAAGTTTTATGCTCCATATAAGACTTTTACTATAATGATATTAGAAAACAGGCTAGTAGTCTGTTGTTCCACTTAGAACTACTACCTTTAGGGATAAAGTAGGAAAAGTTACCAGAAGCTTTCGAAAGGAAACTTTGAGGGCCTAGGGGATAGGGCTACTCTTTCATTACAATAAAAATATCTAGTGAGAGAAACACATTGAGTTGCCCAAATATGTTACAGAAACATCTTACTCTCTCTCTTCCACAGAGTCAAGAAACTCTTCTCTGATATTTAGTTTCTGATCATCCCACGAATAGAACTCTTAAGCCCCATTACTACCAATCAGTCATATTAATCTTGTTAGTCATGAAATAAATATCAAAGGCAAGAACAGACACTAGACTATAAGCAGAAACCACATAAAATGCAAAAATAAACACTATTGTGATAAAGACATGTTAAATTGATTTTAAAGGTAATTACCTTAGTTGGGAAAGTTAGGGAAGGATTCCTCCAAGAAAAACTGATTGAACCTGGATCTGAAGGGGGAAAAGAGAGCAAAAGAGTTTTCCTGGCAGAAAGAACAGCATATACAAAGGGCTTATTGCAGAAAAAAACCAAAAATCTGGAGTACATGGCCAGATCTCATGAGACATGGTAGGCCATTATAAGGCCCTTACACCAGAGCAACGAGAAGCCCACATTTTGAGCACTTTTACACAGCAGTGTTACTGAGAAGTCATCACCCTGCCGGCCATGGGTGGTGAGGGAGTGCTAAAGCAGGAGACCTTAATGGTGGACCAGTGAAAAGGCTGCTGTAAACTTCAGGCAAGGATGACACCAGTAGTGATGAAAGTGAGGAAAAATGGAAGCATTTTAGGGTTTGAAGAAAAGATGGACAGCATTAAGTGATGGACTGGATTGGGAAGGATGCAGGAAATGAGAAAAATGCCAAAGAAATCACTGAGGTTTATGTTTAATGCAACCTAAAGGGTCTTGAGTCAGGGAATCCTGAAACAGAGCCAGGAGTTTTTTGGAAGGGAATTATGTTTGAGTGAGACATGCTAAGTTTGAAGTGCACTTGACACACAAAGAAGACACGGTCTTTAGTCAATTAAGTATGTGTTTTATTTGATTAATGCTCAAAATGTCTTTAAATGGTAAATGTATAATTGAGTGGAGGACATGGACCAAAATACAGACGTTATAAAGGATCTGAGTAAGAGTTACCTTTCATGGTAGGAAAAAAACAACAGTGAAAAGCAGACATATTGTGGGTGGGGCTAAACTCTAACAACCCAGAGTGGAATCTGCCAAAAGAGGGAGCCCACATCTAGGACATAGATGGGGGAGGGGGGCAGAGAACAGGGCCTGTGTAAATTCCTGTCTTGCTGAAGCAGTTTGTACTCTGGAAAGTTCAAGAGCCACTGCTTTAAGGATCTGGTAAGGAACATGCATTTTGAAACTCACATTCAATAACTTCCATGTTATAGTTTACAGGGATTTCCAACACTAGGAAAAATATAAGCTCAGCTGAATTTTATTTTATTTCTCTATCCTCCAATACTGTATTCAAGGGCTGGGAGTAATCTTGCAATCAAATCTATTTTTAAAAGATACAGTCGTATTTAATTATATTGTTGCACTGTTAACTGAGGGAATGCTGTTTGTGCTAGGATTTTATGACTGAAGTCTAGATGCATGTGCTAAAATGGGAATGCCAGCCTTCACAGGATATGAAGGGCAGTACAAAAAATAGCAGATGGCTGGCCTTGCCTTCTAGAGGTTTGCTGTCTGGTAGGCAAGAAGACCTAATCATTACACAGAGCAGTAAAATACAGTACATTAGATTAGCACAACAAGGGAGAGAACACTATCAGCAGAAATAATGAACGTTTTCAAAAGAAGATTAAGCAGCCGTACATGCAATGCCTAAGCATGAGTCAGTGTGTCAAAGCTAATCGAACAGGATGTTTCACTTGTTTTCAATCCCTTACAAACTTCAGAGAAGTTCCCAGGAACTGAAATGAGGAAGAGCAAGACTGTGAAGTGTCAGGTCTGAGGAGCAGCTGCACATCACAGAGATGAGAAAGAGTTGTCTAGGGCCAGTTGGCATGTGGGACCAGGGCCTGAGAGCACGCATTCACAAGACTGGATGCCTGAGTTGGCACACAAAAACTAAAGCCCAGGCTGCCAGAGGTGCTTCAGATGACGACACAAGGGAGTCATCCAGTCTAACCTTGCAACATTTCTCCAAAATATGCCTCATTTCCACCCCCCGAAATGCCATGTGTCAGCTGAGCTTCCCCCTACTCCTCCATTGTATTCAGGAGTCTGCTCATCTGGAAGGGGCAATCTTAAAAGCCTGTCTTCCTGGACACCAATCCTCAAACCCCAAGGTATCTGGATGTCATGGCCCTCCCTTTTTTAACACCCTAAATTATGATTACCTGTTTATCTGCCTGTCACCCAACCGGGGGCAGAGGAAGAGGCAATTTCTCCTTGAAAGCACCCTCCTCCATCCCTGAATCCCCAATTCCAGCAGTGTCTGTCACATGTGAGGGCTTGGTAAACAACTATTGCTTAATAGTGCACACACCCGAGGCCAAGGAAGGGACCTGGAGAATGGTGGTGTTTCTTGGTTTAAATACAGTTCCAGGGTACTGCTCCTGAGCGTCTTCTTCTAGGCTCAACTCAGGATTGACAATTCTTAAGTTTCTCAGTACAAGGCTAGCTCTTATTCAAATGAAGACTTTAAGCCTCTTGCCCACATCATGACACCTGATATACATTACTCTGCAGGAAAGGCTGGCTGACACTTCTGGCCAGGGCAAAGTAGCTGAAGCAAACATAGTACTAAAGTGTTGCCTATACTCTCACTTATTTATTTATTTTTTTAAAATATATCTTTATTGATTTCAGAGAAAGGAAAGGAGAGGGAGGGAGAGAGATAGAAACATCAATGATGAGAGAGTCATTGATCAAGCCCACAATCCAGGCATGTGCCCTGACCGGGAATCGAACCCCGATCGCCTGGACCCTAGGTCGATGCTCAACCACTGAGCCACGCCCAGCCGGGCGCCTATGCTCTCACTTAAAAGGTAGAGCCATTACTTCCTTGATCTGTGATACTTTAGCAGTAAAGGCTGAAGGGAGTAAGCAAAAATTTGGAAGGATTATGCAAGACATAAAGAAATGTGGGTGGCTTGGATGGTTGGGCATCATCCCGTGCACCAAAAGGTTGCAGGTTTGATTCCTGATCAGGACACATGCCCGGGTTGTAGGCTCAATACTGGGGGGGTGCAGGAGGCAGCCGATTGACATACTGCTCTCACATCAAATGCTTCTCTCTCTCTTGCTCCCTCTTCTCCCTTCCTCTCTTCCACTCTTAAAACAAACAAAAAACCCCAACTATTCTTAAAAAAGAGAAAGCAATGCCTTGGAGCAGCCCCTTTTCCTCACCAAGTTTCAGTAATTTTTGTGGAAAGCTCCACATCTCACTTGAGTCTATCGTGGCCAAAAGAAAATCAGTACATGTTCACACCAAGGAGTGTGACATTAGAATGCACAGTTACTCTTTCTGTTACCATAAGCAGAACTTAGTGTCATTAAAGCAGTAGTGTCTCTTCTGTCTAGCCCAGATAGATTATCAGAAACTTTGTGTAGATTGAACAGATTTAGGAAGTTTTCAGCCATTAAATTTTCAAAAATGTCTTATTTCTTCCCCTCCCCCATTCTCTTTCCTATGAAGTGTGTTTTGGCATGCTTGATAATGTCCCATAGGTCCCTCAGGCTGTGTTCTTTTTAAATTTAATTTTTAAATTACAGTTGACATACAATATTATATTAGTTTCAATTGTACTGTATAGTGAGTGGTGTGATTAGACATTTACATACCTTACAAAGTGATCACCACAATAAGTCTAGTAACCATCTTTCACCATAGTTATTAAGATATTATTGACTATATTCCCTATGCTGCAACATTACAGCCGCATGTCTAATTCTGTAACTGGCAGCTTGTACTTCTTAGTCCCCTTTACCTTTTTCATCCAGTGTTCATTTTTCTTTATTCTTTTCTCTTTCTGCACCTCAGACTGAATAATTTCAATTGTTTTACTTTCAGCTTGCTGATTCTTTCTTCTGCTTGCTCACATGTGCTGTTAAACCCTTCTAACTCTTCCTTTCAGTCACTGTACTTTTCTGTTCCAGAATTTATTTTATTCCTTTTTATAAGCTCTCTTTGTTGAAATTCTCATTTTGTTCAGACACTGTATTCCCAATTTTCTTTAGTTCTTTTTCTTTAGTTCTTTAGTTCTTTGGTTGAGACAGTTGATTCATATCTTTGACTAATAATTCCAACATCTAAGTTTCTTCTGGGATGGTTTCTGTCAGATTTTTTTTTTCCTGTAAATGGGGCATACTTTCTTTTTCTTTTCTGGGCCATACATTCTTCTTGTTTCTTTGTATGTTTTGTAATTTTTTTCATTGAGAAGTGGACATTGAGTATTATAATATGGTATCCTAAAAATCTGATTCCCCCACTCCTCGGGGATTGCTGATTGTTGTTTGTTGAGAGCTGGAACTGTGCATTTGCAAGCACGCCGCGCCACTCACTTCATGAAACACTTCCCTACCCAATCAAGTTCCAGGGGTCAGAAACAGTTGATTACAATCACTCCTTCCAGCTCAGTGGTTGACTTGGTAGATGGAATGACCATTAAACTTCCTGCTCCATCATTCTGCACGACATCACTGTGGTCTATTGTTTTAACTTAAATATCAGTGACCCAGTCCAATTTTTAGACCTTGACCAAACTCGAATCATTCAAGCCACTGAACTGCTGCTAATTCACACAACAGAAAATGCCAGGTACATGTTTATTCTTAGCATATAAGGTTTGATTTGTTTTCCAGTTTTGGTAAAGGATCAGAAAAAATCATTCCTTCCTTAAATGTAACTCCTTCCTTAAATCTCTTATGACCACAGAAGACTATCACAGGAAAGGATTTGATATGTGGCAAAAGACAATCTAATAGCACAGACTCAAAACACCAAACTAGTGGCTCCTGGGTTTAAGCACTGTAGTATTAAGTAAAATGCAGTACTAAGAGGTGGTTGACAAGGAGCATGACAGAATATACTTCAAGAATCTTTATTATGGGGCCCTGGCAGGGTACTCAGTTAGAGAGACATCCCAATACACCAAGGTTGCGGGTTTGATCCCCAGGGTCAGGGAACATACAAGAATTAACCAATGTATGCAAAAATAAATGGAACAACAAAACAATGTTTCTCTCTAAATCAATAAAATAAAAAAATTTTAAAGAGTCTTTATTCTAGGAACAACTGCCCAGTGCTCTGAAGCTACAGCTGGAATTAACACTTCTAACTCTGTGCCCAGCAAACATTAAGAACTTGAATATTTCCTAAAATATTCAGCTTCCTTTGTCTTGATACAAGCATCTTTCTGGAAGCATATCTAAGAAAGGATACAAACAATGTTCCATGTAAGCTAAGTACTTAGCTCTCAACCCTGAAACCTTCTCTAAAACATACAATTTTTAAGGCAATTAATTTGTATCAGTAGGGTTAAGCCAGGAGTCACAATATTTGGGAAATTGATGTTCAAACAGTCAGAAATTTTCACCAGACAAGTTCTTCCAACAAAAACAACCAAATTACATCAACAACTGACCAGTCAGTGGCCATGACTATGACATGATCATTGGTGAGTAACAAGAAAGGAAGTTGAGAACTTCTATATAATTAGTTTTTCTAATTGATACAAACTGGGGTACCACATCATGCCAGAACTGCCCAGGCATCTTTGGTTAATGCTGTTTTTAGCCTGCTTCCTGAGCTTGCCCAAGCCCACCCTGGTAAATACATACCAGGAAGACTTACATGTATTATTAGTGAACATTCTAAAATGTAGTTAATATTTCAAAGAAACACAGAACAAGTTATACTTTCATTTGTGTTTATTAGGTTGAATCCTATGAAAATTTTCATAGGTCAAAACCAAGCAATTTTATGGGGGTCACTATTATCTCTAGCTAGGAGAGACTGAAGTGGGACAAAGACTCGTTTTCAAGGTTTCCTTTTGTACAACTGGATTTATCAAGTATATTAATTACCTATTCACACACAAAAATGAACACCTGTCCAGAAGCCCACTATTAAATCGATTTTCATACTACATCATCCCCTTTTGTAGGTAGATCTTCACATGTCACACAGCCAAAAGGAAAAATTCTTCCAGGACAGGAACTATCTTATTTCTTTGGCATTTCCCTAGCATAGCACCCAGCAAAATTGTTCTACTGACTACACTTCTGCTTCCCCTATATCACCAGACGCAAAGCTTGGTATTCTCTACCAAAGCAGTGGGGAGCAGAAAAACTAATTCACTTCTCAGATACTGACATGCATTGCTTGATTTACCCTGTGAACAACCACAGGTCAAGTTATTCATTAACTGTGTACACCATCTGCTCAGGGAGGGCCTGTATTACAGAGATAGCCAACATGAGCTCCTGCTCATCAACCCCCACTCCCAAGAGAAATCTTTTTAATACCTCCTCACCTCTCCACAGGGCTAATACAACCGGCCACAAGGTTCCACCCTTCACAGACTGTCGATGCTCTACAACTCCAGACAACTTTATGGGTTCACAGAACAGCAAACCACAGAAGACTGTCATTTGAGAGGGGCAGCTGGTCAGTTACATGTAGGCAGGATTTCATACAACAACATGCAGAAATGATTAGCTACACTTTTATAAGATAAGAGAAAAAAAGGAAAAAGTGGCTGATCCAGTGTACTTTTTTCCTGTTTAAAGGGAAATCATTTCTCCCAATTCAGGTTGCTAACGTTCCTTCAAAAGCCCTGAAAATAAAGACTGGAGCAACCACCTACTCTTTATCTGTGGAAATTAATTAACCCCTCTTTATTAGTTTCAATTAATTAATAAAAAGAAATGTTTTTAATGCATGCCTAGTCTGGGACACTCCTATGGGATCTGCTATTAACAATGCTCCACCAGGAGTAACATCTACTTTGTCAAAGTTAGACAAGAACAGTTAACAGTAAAAATCCATCTAGAGTACAGATTATGAAGTAACTGTGTATGTTCAAATACTTCAAGACCAAAGAAGGCAAAACATGAAATCCTTTTAAAAACTTTATGAGCATACTTGTGCTTCTTCTGTTACCATGGTGTCCTGAGGGGGTCATGGGCATTTTTCTCTTCTCTGCACTCCCCCTCTTGTGTCCATAGCTCTGCATGAGATCCTGGACCTAGGTTAAATGTTGGCTTTATCCTTCTTGGTGCTCACACCCGGGTAACTTTCCCATGAATGTGGCTTGGAAGACCAGCATGGACTAGGATTCCAAGGTTGCCTCGTGTGTGCGTCCCTCTTTGCCCGGGTCCCTTTGGGAGCAAGTCCTGGGTAGCCTTGGGGAGGCGCACTTCACTTGGCGGAAAAGTGTCCCTGCATATCTGAGGAAGTTTTGCATGTAATGGGACAGACGCAGAAAGCACAAGAACAAACACAGACACTACTCTCCAGTTGTGTTAATACTCAAAAGGAAATAAACAGGTTAATGTGATGTAGGCCTTCGGAGGAATCTAAACAGATTTGAATGATTCAGGAGCCACCCTTTTGAAAAGCTGGGGTAAAAACATTCCAGACAAAAGGATGCTGGAGGAAAAGGACAAAGCCCACAGCGGCTGAGTGGGTCTGGGAGGCTGAGGGAGAGTGTGACTCCCTGGGCACCTATTATAAACCCAACACTAGATGCTGTTCATTCATTACCTAATGTGCATTACAAATTTAAGCGGTGGGGTACTATTATAATCCCTAGTTAAGGAAACTGAGAGGTAGGTTAAGTGACTTAAGGTTTTTAAAAAGGTCATTGGATTCAGTGTGGAGAATGTTTAGGGAGGGAGTTACAGTGAAGGCAGTGTGGAGGTAAGGTTTTTGAAGTAGGCAAGTAGTGATGATGGCCCAGATAAGGAAGATTAACGGAGATGAAATATGCACAGACAAGATATTTATAAAGTACAATCAACAGGATTTGTTGATGGATTGTTTGGGGTGAGGGAAACAAGGAATTCTAGGATGACTCCTATGTGTTGGGTAGAAAAACGCCAAGTAGCTGGTAGTGCCAAAAAAAGAAGAGAGAAAAATAACAAACAAAACAAAACACCAATACTTGCTTTCCAAAGTATTTTTCAAACCATTACATCACTTAGTAGGATTAAAAGATATGTGCCATTTCCCCACCAACCCAAAAGTGGGACTGCTGGGTCATACAGTAGTTCTATTTTTAATTATGAGAAACCTCCATACTGTTTTCCATAGTGGCTGAACCAATTTACAATCCCACCAATAGCACACCAGGGGTCCTGTGCTTCACATCCTTGCCAACACTCATCGTTTGATTGATGGTAGCCATTATGACAGGCATGAGGTAGTATCTCATTGTGGTTTTAATTTGCATTTCTCTTAGTGATTAACAACACTGAGAATTTTTAAAAATATGTCTATTGGCCATCTCTATGTCCTTTTTGGAGAAATGTCTATTTAGGTACTCTGCCATTTTTAAACCAGACTGTTTGTTATTTTGATGTTAAGTTGTATGAATTCTTTATATATTTTGGATATTAACCCTTATCAAATGTACCAGATTTTGTTTCTTCTTGAATCAGTCTTGGAAGATAGTATGTTTCTAGGAATATATTCATTTCTTCCATTTTTCCAATTTGTTGGCATATAATAGTTCATAATTATTTTCTTATAACCCTTTATATTTCTGAGGTATCAGTTGTCACTTCTTTTTCATGTCTCACTTTATCTGGATCCTTGTTCTTTTCTTCTTAATCAGTCTGGTTAAAAGTTTATCAATCTTGTTTATCTCTTCAAAGAACCAGTTGTTGGTTTCCTTGATTTCTTATATTGAGATTATTTTATTTCTTCAATCTACTCACTTTAGAATGTATTTGTGATATCTTCCTAGGTCCGTCAGTTGTAAAGTTAGATTGTTTATTTGACATTTTACTTGTTTCTTGAGGCAGGCATGTATTGCTATAAATTTCCCTCTTAGAACTGCTTTGGCTGCGTCCCATACATTTTGGGTGTTGATTTTCATTTGTCTCAAGGTATCTTTTGATTTCTTTCTTGATCTCGTTGTTAACCCATTGATGGTTTGTAGCATGTAATTTAACCTCCATGTGTTTGTGTATCTTTCAGTTTTCTTCTTTTAATCGATTTCCAGTTTCACAGCATTATGATCAGAGAAGGTGCTTGGCATGATTTCAGTTTTTTAAAATTTATTGAGACTTGTTTTGTAGCCTCGCATGTGAACTAACGTAGAAAATGTTTCAAGTGCACTTGAAAAGAATAAATATTCTGCTGCTTTGGGGTGAAATATTCTAAAAATATCAATTAACTCCATTTGGTCTAATGTGTCATTTAAGGCCACAGTTTCCTTGTTGATTTTCTGTCTGGATGATCTATCTACCCATTGATGTCAATGCAGTGTTAAAGTCCCGTATTATTACTGTCGATATCTCCCTTTATGTATTTGTTTTACATATTTTGATGCTCCGACACTGGATGTACAAATGTTCACAAGGTTTATAATCCCTTTATCATTATGAAAGATCCTTGTCTTGTTATAGCCTTTGTCTTACAATCTATTTTGTCTCATATAAGTCTTGCTACCCAGCTTTTTTTTCATTTTCATTCGCATAAAGTATCTTTCTCCATCCCTTCACTTTCAGTCTGTGTGTGTCTTTCTATCTGAAGTGGGTTTCTTATAGGCACAATATGTCTTGGTCTTGTTTTCTTATTTATTCAGCCACCCTACATCTTTTGGTGGAAGCATTTAATCCACTTACATTTAAAGTAACTGATAGATATGTACTTATTGTCATTTTGTTATTCATATTTTTATCTCTTCCTCCTCCGCCTCCTCCGCTTCCTTAAAGAAGGCCCTTTAACATTTCTTGTAATACAGGTTTGGTGGTGATAAACTCCTTTAGCTTTTCTTGTCTAGAAAGCTCTTTATCTGGCCTTTGATTCTAAATGATAGCTTTGCTGGATAGAGTATTCTTGGTTGTAGGGCCTTACTTCTCATCACTGAGTATTTTGGACCAATCCCTTCGGGTCTGCAGTTTCGGCTGACAGGCTTATGGGAGCTCCCTTGTACATAATTAATTGCTTTTCTCTTGCTGCTTTTAAGATTCTGTCTTTAACCTTTGCCATTTTAATTATGATGTGTCTTGGTGTAGGCCTCTTTGGATTCACCTGCTTCGGTACTATCATTACTTCCTGGATTTGTATGTCTACTTCCTTTGCCAGCTTAGGGAAGTTTTCTGTCATTATTTCTTCAAGTAGGTTTTCAATTCCATGCTCTCTTCTCTGGTCCCCTTTGATTTGAATGTTCTTATCATAGATGTGGTCTCAGAGGTCCCTTAAACTATCCTTAACTTTTAAAATTCTTTTTCCTTTTGATTGTTCTGATTGGGTATTTTCTGCTACCTTTAGTCTTCCAAACCACTGACTCAATCCTCTGGTTCATTGAATCTGCTGTTAATTCCATCTGATGTATTCTTCATTTCAGTCCTTGTATTCTGACTGGGTCTTTTTTATGGTTTCTATTTCTTTGTTTGAATTGTCACTGAATTCATCTTTTCTTCCCCTAGCTTCACTGAGCATCCTTATAACCAGTATTTTGAATTGTGTATCTGGTAGATTGCTTGCTCCATTTCAACTGGGAAATTTCTTTGTCTCCTCATTTTGGCTATGTTTGTTTCTATGTATTATGTAAATCTCCTACAGCTCCCAGTCTTGGCAGGGTGACCATATATAGTAGGTGTCCTGTGAGGCACAGTGCTGCAATTTCTCTGGCCACCTGAGCCAGATGCTCCAGGGGTGTCCCTTGAGTGGGTTGTCCCTTGTGTGGGTGGTGTGTGTTCTCATATTATAGTTGAACCTTGACTGCTGTTGGAATGTCAGTGGGTGGAATTGACCTTCAGGCTGACTGGCTGTGAGGAATGGCTGAGGCTACAGCTAGCTGATGGGCTGTTTTGTGGGGAGCTGACCCCAAGGAGCAAATTCACTTAAGCAGGGATCTGGTGCCTGTCGAGTCTATCTTTTGGGTGTGCCATTTTTGGAGCTAACTGGGTGGTGCTCTGCTGTGGTCTGAAGTTGGCTCCCAGGTGTGTTGGTTCTGGGACTTCTTGGGAGGGACTCAGGTGCAGGCCCAGATCAGGAGACCCAGGGACCCCTGGTAGGAAGTACAAAGTGATCTGCAGTTTGCAGCTGCCAATGCTGGGCTTTGAGGCAGCTGGGAAAGACTGTGCTTCCATGAGTGCTAGGCTTGGGGCCACTTAACGAGAGGTACAGGGTGTACTGAGGCCAGTGCTGCTTGTTCAGAGTTTGTGGACATTTGAGAGATTTTAGGCAAGTCTACAGCAGGGTCCGAAGCTGGCCACTTGTAAGGAACCACCACTGAAATAGGTTGGGGCCACTGCACGAGTTGGGTGGGCTCTAAATGAATCAGCAGGGTGTTAGGCAAGTTGATGAAGACTCAGATTTGGCACCTGCCTGGGCCTGCAGGCTGGGTTGGGGAGAGCTCAACAAAGGAACAATAGTGCCTGCCAGGAGTTCAGTCCAGTAGAGAGCTTCCCCTCCAGTCCTTGACCTGAAGCAGACAGTTAAGTTCCTCAACATATGTCCCTGGTATTTTTCAAGCTGCTGTCTCTTTGCTGAAGCTTTGGGCCATTGTTTGTGAGTTGAGTTTGTACAGAGGCCCTTTAAAAGGACATCTGGGTGTACGGCGGCCCTCCATCTAAACCTGATATAAACCCCACTAATTTTAACAGCCAGATGTTCTGGGGACTCCTCTTCCTAGGCTAGGAATCCTGGTGTGGGGCTGGAATCCCTTGATCCTTAGAAAGGATTTCCACAGCTAAGATATCCCTCCAGACTCTTAACTGCCACTCATGGGTGTGGAACCAACTCTTTCCATATCTCCACTCCTCCTACATGTCTTGAGGTGGCTTCTTCTTTATATCTTTAATTATATAAGTTCTGTTAAGCTAGTCTTCAGGTGGTTCTCAAGGGTGGGTTTTCTATCATTTAGTTGCAATTTTGATGCAGTCATGAAAGGAGGCAAGCACAGTATTTACATACTCAACCATCTAGACAAGTAGTCTACTGATTTCAAACAATGTGAAGAATTTGCAGACATTTCTGTTTTTAAGCCAGTTAACAACAGATGTATATGTATATGCATCTATCAAAAGCCACTAGGGGAATATATTTTTAGTTTTTTAAAATGGTTAACTTTTGGGGGAAAACAGATAAATCAGTCTAGAATCTGCCCTGAGGACCTTCTCCCAGAGGAGGTAAGACACACATATAAAATGCACTCACAGGGATTCAATAAAAGGTGAGAATAGTACAAGCTGAAGCAGCCAGGAAAAGCTTTAAAATGGAGCTGATGATACCTGAGTCAGTTAAGAAATGAAGTGGCAGAAACCAAGCTGAAGGGAGCAGGGAATATAGTATGGAAAAGATATGTAAAGCAACTCAGGGCAATATGGGATGAGCATCAAAAGGCAGCCAAAGCAAGGAAGACAAATTAGAGACAGTCTGTAGAGGTCACAACCACGGGGAATGAAAAAGTATCGAGTTCTGTGGACAGGTGTTAAAAAGAGACAAAGGCCCAAAATGGAGTCACTTGTACTAAGCCCCATGTCACCAAACTGAGAATTAATGCCTGGCTTAATTACAGTTTTAGCTTCCCCCAGCAATGGAATCTTAAACTAGTCAATCTGGAATTACCTGTTTAGCACTAGTGAGCTAATCTGCTTGATAGACCCCTGAAATCCCCCGAAAGGAAGGTTACTAAAAATAGTCTACTCTTCGGTAGTTTTTTTTTTTTTTTTTTAAATATATCTTTATTGATTTCAGAGAGAGGAAAGGAAAGGGAGAGAGAGATAGAAACATCAATGATGAGAGAGTCATTGATTGAGCCCGCAATCCAGGCATGTGCCCTGAACGGGAATCGAACCCCGATCGCCTGGATCCTAGGTCGACGCTCAACCGCTGAGCCACTCCCGGCTGGGCAGTAGTTAACTTCTTTGTCCTGCCCCCTCCTCCCTATAAAAGTCTTTCATTTTGTACAGCTCTTCAGAGCTCCTTTCTATCTGCTAGGTGGGATGCTGCCTGATTCATGAAACGTTGAATATAGCCAATAAGATCTTTAAAATTTATTCAGCTGATTTAAAATATATATATATCTTTATTGATTTCAGAGAGAAGGGGGAAGGAAAGAAACAGAAACATCAATGATGAGAGAGTCACTGATCAGCTGCCTCTTGCATGCCCCTCACTGGGGATCGAGCCCACAATCCAGCATGTGCCCTGATTGGGAATTGAATCGCAATCTCCTGGATCACAGGTCGATGCTCAACTGTTGAGCCACACCAGCTGGGCTGATTTTAACATAGGGAAGGAATAGGACCTAAGCTTACTTCATGCAAAGGATATTTCAAGTCACATAAACTGAGGTTATCACACTTACCATTGAAAATAAATGGATTTCTTAGGAAAGTGACTTATGAGTGATGATAGGCAGCCTGGTATCATTTTTAGCATTTTAAGTACCAGCCAACTAAAACAAAAATTTACATATGAAGCATTCTTGCCCCTAAAGCATTTATTACCTATTAAAGCAAACTAGCACCATTTCCCCAAATATTTCTAACTGCTTTCCAAGTCCATGGTAGAATCACATTTCTTGGTCTCTTGTGCAATGTGACTCATTCTGTCCAATGAGTTGTAAGCAGAAGTCATTTCTGGGCTGGGACATTAACTGTAGGAGCAAGACCCTCCAACAGTTTTTTTCACTTTGTCAAGAGAGCCAGCAATATTCCATATTGTGGCTGCCCCTTCAGATGGAGTAAGAATGACGCAGAGCCCCCTGGAAACCCATGCTGAACATGCTGCATGAGCAGAAAATAAACCTATGTTGTTTCTGGCCATTTTAAGATTATTTGTTACTACAGAATAACCTAGCATACTCAGTCTGATAATGCTTAAAAATTCACTAGCTGGAAATTTACATTTCAAATGAAACATAGTCAAAGCATCCTTCTTTCTAAAAAATAAACAACTAAACAAAACACTTAAAACTAAACAATAAAATTTACATAGATATACTATTCTTCTCAACACTATTAGGGTTAAAGAAACCTGCCAACTGAGATATCTGAGTGTGAGGCCCAGTCCCACGACTCCATGGCACTGAGCATGTCCTTTCAGGACTTTTTCTCATCTGAAAAAAGATTGTGACAACTCAAATTCTGCTTAGTTTGAACTTTGAAATGAAGCTTAAACAAGGTAACAGTTGAGTTCTATAAAATGTAAAGAGATTGTTTATATGTATACTTTGTTTCAGGTATCACATTCATGTAGGGAGGGGGAAAAAGGAAGGCAACTTTCATAAAGAAGCAAGTTCCTTGGGAGGGAATTCTTGTTAAGAGGACTTAGCAACCCTGGCTAGTTTGGCTCAGTGGTTAGAGCGTAAGCCCGTGGACCAAAGGGTCATGGGTTCAACCCTGGTCAAGGGCACGTACCTTGGTTGCAGGTTTGATCCCCGGCCCCGTTGGGGCTCATGCGGGAGGCAACCAGCTGATGTCTCTCTCACATGGACCTGTTTCTCTCTACTCCCTCTTCCCCCATCTCCCCTCCCTCCCTCCCTGAAAATCAATGAAAAAAAATATCCTCAGGTGAGGATTAAAAAAAAAAGAGGATTTTGCAGTCCAGATCAACAGATGATGCTCCCCCAGTTTTCAAGCTTTCTAAATTTAGTAAGAGGCCAGGATGATGGTGCCTTTTCCTTCTTTTTGGTATGGCAGACTGGAAAGCAGACAGCTAGTAAAACAGACAGTTACACATAACTATTATAACAAAGCTTTTGATATCAACCCTAGATCACCTCAGGCTTTACCCAGTGAAACACATTACCCATAAACTGCTAAGAGGAGCCCACAAAGGTCTGGCTGGCTAAAGAAAAACCAAACTATCTTCCACCATCCCCATTTCCTAATCCAGCTCCTACTCTTTTAACCTGTGTTAAAGGCACTGCTGAAGAAGTAAAATCTTTGGTTTAAGCACAGCATTTGCACTTCAGGCCTGGTGCCACCAATCTCTAAATGTGTGTTACTTTGGATAAATTATAACAAACATCAAAGCCATTCCTCGTCCATAATTGGGATACCAAAACCTATCCTATTCTAGTATTAGCCAGTGAAATATCACTTTGGCTGATACTTGTTTTTTCTAAGATTTTTTAAATTGATTTTTAGAGAGAGGGAGAGAGAGAAACATCAATCAGCTGCTTTCTGCATGTCCCCCTACTGGGGATTGAGTTTGAAACTTCGGCACGTGCCCTGACTGGGAATCAAACCAACCACCTTTTGGTACACAGGATGACGCCCAACCACCTGAGCCACACCAACCAGGGCTTGGCTGGTACTTTTATTTATTTATTTATTTAAAAAAATATATCTTTATTGATTTCAGAGAGAGGAAGAGAGAGGGAGAGAGAGGGATAGAAATATCAACAATGAGAGAGTCATTGATCAGCTGCCTCCTGCATGCCCCCTACTGGGGATCGAGCCCGCGACCTGGGCATGTGCCCCGACCGGGAATCGAACCCCGATTGCCTGGATCCTAGGTCGACGCTCAACCGCTGAGCCACGCCCGGCCGGGCTTGGCCGGTACTTTTAAGTATGAATTGTTTGGCATGGCATTGAAGTGCCTATTTTCCCCTCTGTCCCCCCAATCTGGCCCCTATACATATAGTCATTCCCAAACTGGAAATACTGCAGTCCCTTCACCTGCTTTACCATTTCTCTACCTCTATTCATTTCCTTATGCCTTCCCTACAACTGTAATGGCTTTCCCAAGTCTTCCCTCCATATCAATTTATCCAAAAATCTACTCAGCACCCACTTAATCCAACCAATGATCGCCTCTAGCATTTTCTTTAAGGTATTTTTATGACTCTCATCTGCCTTGTTTTCACCATTATTCCTAAACCTCCAGTGCTTTTTAATTTATACTCCACATAGCTGCCAACAGTCTTTTTTCTTCTTTTCTTTTAAAACATGTTTTTATTGATTTCAGAGAGGAAGGGAGAGGGAGAGAGAGAGATAGAAACATCAATGATAAGAGAGGGTCATTGATCGGCTGCCTCCTGCACGCCCCTGCTGGGGATTAAGCCCGCAAACCTGGCACGTGCCCAAATGATGGTCTTAACCTTTCTTATGTACAGTACATGTCTAATATACTGTTTTATTATTACTTAATCCTTTTATTTTCCCCAGATTTACTGAGGTATAGCTGACAAACTCGAATATATATATATATTTTTAATTTTTTTTGTTAATCCTTACCTGAAGGTATTTTTTCTATTCAATTTTAGAGAGAGAGGAAGGGAAGGAGAGAGTGAAAGACAGACGTCGATTGGTTGTCTCCCACACATGCCCCATCGAACCTGCAACCCATGTACATGCCCTTGACAATGACTTGAAGGAGGCACAAGGGGACTTCTGAGTTTATGGAAATTTTTCAAGTTCACTTATTTATGCACTTTTCTGTGTGTATGTCCTACTTCAAATTCTGTTTAATAAAATATATTACCCGGCCAGTGTGGCTTAGTGGCTGAGTGTCAACCCATGAACCAAGAGGTCACTGGTTCAATTCCCAGTCTGGGCACATGTGGGCTCGATCCTCAATAGGGGGTGTGCAAGAGGCAGCCAGTTGATGTTTTGCTCTCATGGATGTTTCTATCTCTCTCCCTTCCTCTCTCTCTAAAATCAATAAAAACATATTTAAATACATATGTATAGAAATGACAACTTACTGAAAAATAAGGGAACACTACTTATCCAGTGTCACCATGGCAAATAAACCTTATTCTGGAACAGGATGCATCAGGTTCTTTACCTACTGCCATTAAACATTTGAAAAATGCAGGTAGTCTCGTGATCCCTAGGAGATAATTTCCAGCTTCTCATCTCTGAGTGTTTATTAGAAATCCCACGTCAAAGGATCCAAGAGTGTCCAGTCTCCTTCCCAGTTAAATTTCTCACACCATATTTTTTGTTCAATTTTATTAAAGGAAAGTATTAAGGTATACATTCATAGGAAGAAAATAATCAGTTAATACCTTGGTCTTCCTCTAGGTAGTGAATTTAATTTTTTCTTCTTTTTACTTATGTATTTTCCTAGCTTCCAACCCCCTCCCAAGAACTGACAGATTTAATAATCAGCAAAAGAGAAATGTCATTTAAATAAAATTAGTGGGAGAAAGATACATTTTTTTTTAGAAGCAGTCAAATGCTGAGGCCTTTATGGCAATCATGTATAATAAAAAAGGCAGGATGGTGCTTCAGGAAGAACAATGAGCTATGTTTCAACGGACCTAGATTAGCATTCTGGGTAGCTGGGCCACCTGAGCACCCAGCCTTAGCTACCTCAGGCAGAAATACAGAAATGGCTACCATCTAAGCCTACACAGTTGCTGTAAACATTAAATGAAATCCTATGCAAACTGTAAGCACTACACAAATATTAAAAAGCATTTAAAGATAAATACTGTGTAAGAAGATTTCTACAAAACATTAATGCTCTTTAACAACCATCAACTGAATGGCACAGGTCAGGGGATTTAAGAGCAGCATTTAACCTGTGGGCTGCTCAGATGACCCAGTTATTTCAGGGATCCCCAGATCTGTAGGTGCACAGAGAACTGTTAGTAGACTGATTAAATATCATATGTAATAGGTACTGTTTTTCATACAGTCTACGTTGCTACAATTGAGTTTTTAACGATTAATTCATAGTAGCTTTGCCACGTATTCTCAAATAACTCAAATGGAAATAAAACTTTTAAATTAAAATTGCATACAAAGACTGGAGACCAATGATGTAACTATTTATTTACAATGCAATTATTAAAAATTTAAAAATTTTTTCAATTATACTTTACATTCATTATTCTGTATTAGTTTCAAATGTACCACAATGTAATTTTTAAAGGATTCCAAACTGAGCTGGATAACTCCAGGAAAGCCAGGAGTAAGAAGCAAGGTATCTTTACTTGAAAGAGTAGGGGAAAACAGAGCTGCTCCTTCACTGTACCTGGCAGTAGTCACACAAGTGCATTAGAGAGCCAAGCAAGGTTACAGAATTCCTAACACTGCCCAAGTGCCGAGGCCTCCCTTAATATGCTTCCTAAGATCTGTTCTGTACTGACACAAAGCAGTCCTAGGTGACCAGGAAATGGACAACAGAATCAGTCAGACGGATACCCATGGCAGTGATGACATCACCTAAACAGAGCCATAGACACGGCTTGAGGTCCCCTGTATTAAGCACTGCATCTTCAGGCAAATGAACAAGGTCAATACAGTATGTCACCACTGGACCCACACCCAAGCTCTCTTCCTTCCCCCAAAAGACATTTTGCTAGTAGTTATTCTTAATTTGATTTTGAAATCACAGACTGTAGTACTAAAATTGAAACTAGTCAGAAACACTGCTAAAAAGCCTGTTCTGATTTCACTCACATCACTTTTACCACAATCATCATGAAGAAGTTTTAAGACATAAATGTAAACTATTTTTCTGTTTAATGCATATGTGGGAAGTAAAAAGCACAAAATAGAGGGAAGATGTGAGAGTAAATAACTGAAAATATAGACACTGCAGAATGTTGCTGTAGCAAACCGTGGACAGGCACTGAGATCTATTAGATGGCATTAATAGATGAGTGTTTGATAACACATAGGAATGGATGCCTGAGAATACAATGGCAATGTTACATGGGAGATAAGAGTTAGCAGAAAGTCAGTAGCTGCAAAATGGGGTGGAAGGGAGCAGTTAATTTCTAAAGCTTCAGTCTCCTTTAGAGAACAGCATCAGTACCAACCGGAACCACTCTTTAGTTTTACTTAGGGAGGACTCCTCTCCTTACTTCCCTGGGAGACCTTGTCACTAACTACCAGTCCAACATCTGGTCAAATCTTTCTTAGCCATATGTGTTGAATTACACAGATGGAACTTTAGACGACTTAACACAGGAATAATGATAAATATGTCAAATCTCAGAGAGGAACAGTACATAAGATGATTGTGACACATGTGTGATTTCAGGTCTGGGTTTGCTACATCTTTGCACAGAAGGACTAATATCAAATCAAATGTTAAGGCAAAAATGTTATTAGTGCAGATCTCTTTAGAGATTTATTCAAAGCTAATCAAATAATCAAAACGTTTGGCTGTGGCGTCAGGAATTGAATTCAAGGACACACTTTACTATAAAGCAATGCTCTTTAATTACAGGGTTTGAGGGCTTATACCCAGTTGGTGCAAAAATAAAATAAAAATATTGCCCCAAGTTGTTGCTAACAATTTACCTGGAGGGATATACTAAAAAACCTATTTTTTTAGTGCCTTCTCCTACATTCCACCCTGTTTACTCATGCAGTTCTTCCATAAATACAAATTCAGATCCCATTCTTTTTTCTTATTATTTTTAAAAAATATGCCTTTATTGATTTCAGAGAGAGGAAGGGAGAGGGAGAGATAGAAACATCGATGATGAGAGTCATTGATCAGCTGCTTCCTGCATGCCCCCTACAATCCAGGCATGTGCCCTGACCAGGAACTGAACTGTGACCTCCTGGTTCACAGGTCAATGCTCAACCACTGAGCAGTACCGGCCGGACTCAAATCCCCTTTTAAGGAAGAGGGAGCCAGAACAGTTGTGGGAGATGGGTGTCATAGATGTTTTTGGTTTTGTTTGTATATTTTTATTGATTTTAGAGAGAGGAAGGAAGAGAGAGAGAGAAACATCGATGAGAAATATCAATCGGCTGCCTCCCGCACACGCCCCCCCCACCCCCAGGTATCAAGGCCGAAACCTAGGCAGGTGCCCTGACCGGGAATCGAACCAGCAACCTCTTGGTGCACGGGACGACGCTCAATTCACTGAGCCACGCCAGCAGGTGGAATAGGTTTTATTTAGGATGACACTGGTACGGTGACTGGTAGGCACTACATTTAACTTCCTTCATCAGCTGAAGAAAAAAAAAATCCAGCATGCCAAATGTGCCTTTGTTCAAAGAGCACTGCAACAGCTAGCATTTGCAGTGTTAAATGGTAGGATATGAACTCCCTCCCACCCACTACAAAAGGAGAAACAAGTTTATTGTTGAAGGTTACTATTTAAAAAACATGATCAATTAGAAACTGTAATATTCTCTTCCATACTATCTTCAAGAGCAAACCACACAAACGCTGTTCAAATTAACAAAGCCTTCAAGTTAGCCAAAACACCACACTGGATTACTATGGATTCACTTGCTGAGATAAGAAACAACTCCTCTTTCCAAATGCCTCAAAATGCTTGGCCATGATTACTCACCATTTAAATTCCTTGAGGACAGGAACAATGCCTGTCTCTCTGAGTCAATATCCAGCAATGCCTGATACGTGGTAGATACTCAAAACATTTGATGAATAAATGAAAAGGTACTTATCATTACTTGCCTCTAAACTTACATATTACTTAAGGCTACCATACTTCTTACTCACTTTAAATATATTAGGCCGGGTAGCAAAATTTAAAAAAGAAAAGAAAAAGAAATTAGAATACAACAGTGTTCCAGTACTAAGCTTGAGTTTGGACAGTATCTTCAGCGGTACTCACAACTCAACCCTGGCAGGGTAGCTCAGTTGGTTAGAGCATTGTCCCTTTACGCCAAGGTTGCAGGTTGGATCCCAGGTCAAGGCACATACGAAAATCAACCAATGAATGCATAAATAAGTGGAACAACAAATCAATGTTTCTCTCTCTAAAAATGAATAAATTTTTTTAAAAAAAGAAAATACTTGTAACTCATTCTCCAGGTCTTAAGACTCAAATCTGAACAAACTCTCCCAAGTGTGAAGAGAGAAACACACTAATAGAAGACTATTATTCCATGGATGAGAAGTCATACGGCTAATAAGCTGCTTAAGTCACAAGGAAGAGACAACAGCCTATTCTTTTGGAATCCAAAGAAAAGATATAGCATTTTCAAGAAGAAAGAACCTACGGGTTGGACACTATGCACTAAAGTTTTAAGAAAGGTTGACATGACAGGATTGCCAGACCTACTTCATTTGACAAAAGACAGAGGTAAAAAAATTTTTCAAACTCAATTAAGTACTTTGCTAGAATTCTAGAGCTCCTAATTTACTGGCCTTACACTACAAAAAGATGTTAAAAGTCACAACCGAAAACGGAATATTGTATGGTTTCAAGGTAGAACTAATATTACCAAAGGAGGGTTTCAAATGACAGCACTAGAAAAGAAAGGAGGCAGAGAGAGGGAGAGGGGCAGGCAAAAGATAAATCACAAGTTTCAGGGTCATCTGAAAGCACTACAGCCATGGACTGAGTACAGTGCTCTGGAGTCTGACTGCCAGGGCTTGAATCTCTGCTCCAGAACTTATTAGCTGTGTGACTGTAGACAAAAGACTTAACCTCTCTGTTCTTTGATTTCCCTATCTATAAATGGGCACAATAATGGTACTTTAGAATGGCTGTTTTGAGAATTAAGATAATTTGTGCAAAGATCTTGTCATGCTGCCCAGCACACTGTAAGTGCTCAAATGTTTGCTATTATTATTCTCCATTTTCCCACTTTTAGGAACCACTATGCAGCAAGAGGGCCGCCAATGCGCGGTTGTAATTCAAATACAGCTCTACAGCCAACCACCATCTTTCCCCTAGTAAATCTGACAACTTCTTTGAGGATTAACCGTAACATGTTTACGATAAAAAGTTCCCTGCCTCCTGGAGCCAGAGGCGCGTCACATGTATACAAGTGTTTGAAGCTAGCCCAGTGCATGTGACCTGACTCACCGCCTTTATTCAGCTGTCGTCAGGGAGCCTCTCACACTAAAAGAGTCAGGACCTGTTCAACTGAAGAGACAGATGAGAAAGTGGCTCAGACCTGGGTGACTTGACCAATGCCCGCGCGGACGGCGGCGACTGGGTCGCGTTCCCCGGCGCGGCAGCTGGGGATCGGCTCCGACAGCCTCCAGTTCGCCGCTCCAAGGAACGCAACCGGCTAGCGCGTCCCGCCGCAGCACAGGGCTCCGAGTGCCCAGCGGCCACCCAAGTCAGGAAACCTTCCCAGGTCTCCGGTCTTGACGCCGCCAGTAAATAAGGTGTCCGTGACCGCCGGCCCGGGGTCGGCCACCCTGCCAGAGGTCACAGCCGGCGACCTCCGACCTCTCCCAGGCCCGGCCTGCTCTTGGCGCCTGAGCAATGCGGCCATTCTCCGCCAAGCCCCGGCCGGACCCAGAGCCTGCCCAAGAAAGGGATGACGCGAGGCCTTGGCGACTGAGGGGCTAAAGAGGGGGATGGGGCCAGGCAGCCGGCCGGGCTGGGCCCGCTGCTTACCTCGGCCGCTCCGCTGAGGGCTCCGAGCCGGGCGTGTCACGAGGGCTCCCGCCGAGAAGACGCAAGGGAGGACAGGGACAGAGAAGTCCAAGTTCCAATTCCAGCAGACTATTCGGCGCTCTCCGAGACCCCGGCACCAATGCAGCCGCCGCCTTGGGCTTTAAGGCCAAGACTCCGGCTCCCACTTCCGCCACCGCCGCCGCCCGGAGCGGAAGTACCTGTCACGAGGAGCTCTACGTCAAGGGTGCGGGGAGGGAGCCCCGCCTCAGCCCTGCGTCACGTTCTGGCAGCCTCGGGCCTGAGCCTGGGTCACGTGAGACAAACATGTCTGCTCCCGATGGTTGTTTCCATCTTTGAGGCTCCCGCGGAGAGAAGGACCGCGCCATGTTAAATCCAGAACCGACGTTTCAGCCATCCTCTAGGTACGCCGGAATAATGAGTGGGAGGGGTAAGGGGGGGGGGTACGAGGATAAACTGGGCCTTCCATTAGTGTCCCTCTCTCCAAAGGCACTGATCAGCCAACCAAGTGGTCATGTATGCCCAGAGCTGATCAGGATCAACAAAGTTTGCCCTAGGAAGGGCTTTCCCAGGGAGAAATCTGTGAGTAGTGGGAGGCGAGACAGTAGCTATGTCGCGAACTTACAGCAGGGTGAGGAAGAGCGTCCGTGTTTACAGTACTGAGCACCTACTCTACACCCCTGCTGCACCTTTGGATAGTCTTCCTTTGCCCTTAGTTTAACCACTTGAAGAAAGATTATTTTCGTCGTTTTGCAAATAGGGAACCGAAACCCAGCACAGGCCACTTGACCTAGCTCACACAGTAAGTGGCAGTCCCGGGAGTTGAACCAAGTATGACTGATGCCAGTGTGTGTGATGTTTCTAGTAAACTGTAAGTGATTCCGCCAGTGCTAGCAGGGTGATAGAGACGCAGAGGTGAATTAGACATTAACAAAACAGTTCGTCCGGCAGAAGAGTGAGGACTTATAAAAGCATTGATTTCATAATCTTTAGCCCAATCTTTGGATTTTTACAGCTTGCGCTCTGAAACTGCTTGAAGAGTATAACTTTGCCCTTTGGGGCTCTGAAACAGCCTGCAGAGCCAGCAGCGCCACCCCCCACCACCCCTCTGATGATTGTACTGTTTAATAAATTGTATTCCTCGCATCATCGTTGTTAAATAATACTCCCTATTGGCCCTGGCTGGGTAGCTCAGTTAGTTAGAGCGTCATCCTGATACACTAAGGTTGTGAGTTCCATCTCCAATTAGGGCACATACAAGAATCAACCAATGAATTCATAAATAAGTGGAACAACAAATCGATGTTTTTCTCTCTCTATCCTTTCCTCTCTCCCTCTCTAAAATCAATAAATTAAAATAATAATAATACTCCCTGTACTATAATTGTGTGATCAAACACTGCCTTTTTGTCCTACAGTCCTGGGCTGAAACTAGGACTTTGATAAATGCCTAATCACCTATTACCCATTGTTCTCACCTCACAACCCCTCTTGCTTCATCACTAAGTCAGCCATTCATTGAAAGTCCAGTTACCCCCACCTATCAGAAAACAAATGATGTAAGTTTATGGTCTTGTTTCCTCTAGCAACTCATCTCTTTGGTCAGCAGTTCCTTGCAACCTTTACCTTTATATCCTGCCCTATCCCCTCCATTTTGGAACATATTCTTGGTTCATATCAAGCGCTACATTTCCTGGTTTGCAAATCATTATATGAATAAACTCTCTAAATTTATTTATTTTAATCCTTACCTGAGGACATGCTTAAAGAGAGGAAGGGAGAGAAAGAGAGAGAGAAACATTGATGTGAGAGAGAAACATCAGTCAGTTGCCTTTCGTAGGTGCCTGGACTGGGGATTGAGTCTGAAACCCAGATATGTGTCCTGACTGGGAATTGAACTGGCAACCTTTTAGTGCACAGGACGACACTCAGCCAACTGAGCCACTCCGGCTGCGTGCTAAATTTCTTTTTTAAAAGGTATATCCGGGCTTTTGTTTTCAAGAGCTCTTAGGAGCGTGGAGCAGCCAACCCCATCTGAGCACATTAAGATCGACTCAGAACTTCATCTTCAACAGTATGCTCTTCTCATAGTCTTTTCCTATCTTAGTTCATGCAGACTTCATTCTTTCAGTTACTCAGTCCAAGAACTTTGTACTGCAATTGCCCTGGCCAGTTTGTCTCAGTGGTTAGAGTGTTGGTTGCGGACGAAGGGTCCGGGGTTCCATTCTGGGTCAAGGGCACGTACCTGGGTTGCAGGTGCAGGAGGCAACCAGTCGATGTGTCTCTTTCACGTTGATGTTTCCCTTTCTCTCTTACCCCCTCCTCCCTCCCTTCCACTCTCTCTAAAAATCAATGGAAAAAATATCCTCAGGTGAGGATTAAAAAAAAACTGGAAAAAATACCCAAAAACTTTGTAATTATTCTTGACTCATGTAGAGAGTTGAATAGTGTCAATGTAAGAAACATTCAAACCTCTGAAGAATTTTTGTGAGTTTATTTGAACCAAATTGTCTACAATTGCCGGGAAGCAATATCTCAACAGATTAAGATAATACTCCAGAGAATGGCAGTTTTGCACCTAATTTTATGCATTACAATCAAAAGAGGAGACATATGTGGGTTACAGGAAATCCACCGGTGATAGATTAGGGAGGCGGGAGACAGTAAAGCAGGGAAACCTCTGGGAGTGGATAAAAAGTAAAATGATAGACAGTACTTCTTTTACATAGATGAGTACAGGATAGTTAACAGTTAACAATTAACTCAATAACAATGAAGGGATCTGTGGTCTCTGTAGAGCGGTACCTGTGCTTTTTCCAGAGGGGTCTGGAAAAAGGAAATTTACTTTGACATTCCAATGATATGTTCTCGTAGATGCAAAAAGACAATAGACAGTCTCAGTTAAAGTAAAGATTGACCTTTGTTAGTGAAGATACTGGCCTAGGACATGACTACCCACCATAAACTGCTTTTAGTTTTAAAAGTTTTAATTTCAGACCATCCTTTGGGTTACTTTAGGTCTCTGAGTTTGCAAGGCTGCCATGCAGGCCTTCCCTGAGCTAGTCAGGTTAGCATGAGGCCCCTTTCATCCACAATAGTGACCCCCCAAAAGATATTTACACATCCTGTAACCTATGGATGTAACCTGATTATCCAGGTGTGCCCTAAATCCAATGACAGGTGTTCTTATAAGAGACACACAGAGTACAAACACAAAGAGGAGTCAGAGATTGGAATGAGTAGCCACAAACCAAAGAATGCCGACATCCTCCAGAAGCTGAAAGAGGCACTAACAAAGGAGGGGGAGGCACTTTGATTTTGGAGTTTTGTATTTGAGATGTATTTGAAAGGATATATTTCTGTCGTATTAAGCCACTAAGTTTGTAATGATGTGTTTCAGCAGTCCCAGGAAACAAATTTAACTCCCTTCTCTATCTCTTGTACCCCTCATCCAAAGCTTTCAAAAGATATCCAACCCCGCCAGGCGTGGCTCAGCGGTTAAGCATCCACCTAGGATCCAGGTGATCCGGGTTTGATTCCCAGTCAGGGCACATGCCCAGGTTGCGAGCTCAATCCCCAGTCGGGGACATGAAGGAGACAGACGATCAATGACTCTATCATCATTGATGTTTTCATCTCTCTCTCCCTCTCCTTTCCTCTCTCTGAAATCAATAAAGATATATTTAAAAATATATATATATCCAGAATGTGACTTCTTACTATCTCTGCCACTGTTTGGTCTGAACCTCCATCATTTCTTACCTGAATTATTGCAATAACCTTGGTTTCCTGCCTCACCTAATCTCCTGCCAATTCTCAGTACAGCAGCCAGAGTAATTCTGTGAAAATGTCAAACCATGTCATTCTCCTGCCCAAAATCTTCCCATAGATCAAAGTAAAACTAAAGGTTTTACAAGCAAAAGGTCCTACCCCAGCTGACCTCCCAAATACCTCTTTGACCTCATCTCCTTTTAATGTCTCCTCTGATCAGTCTATTCAAACTATACTGAATTTAAGAAAAGAGAAGGCACCCATCTAATTCAGGCCTTTATAATTGTATTTCTTTCAGTCTGGAACACTCTTCCCTCAGATATCTGTATGGCCACTCCCTCACTTTACTCGGGTCTTAAATGTCATCTTCTCAGTGAAAATGGCCTTCCCTATTTAAAACTGAAGTTCCCCTTTCTATCACCACTAAGTGCAAAACCCCCACTTGCTATCTCCCTGGGTCTTCGTTTCTTTACTTTGCTTACTTGTTTGCTTACTGTCCATCTCCCCCATTAGAATGGCAGCTCCATAAGGGTGGGAATTTTTGTCTCTTTTATTCATAGCTATATCCTTGATTCCTAGAACAGTGCTGAGACACGTTAGCTGTTCAATTAGTACCATTTACAGAGTGTTCAGGGGAATGGAAATTGGAAATAGTCTCAAAGGCAAAGAATTACGATAATTCCACCCCATTCTGCACCCATTAAAAATGCTAAGTTTGAAGATAAAGTAGCAACTAGATAACACAAAATAAGGCAGAGCACAAAAATAAAAGGGAAAAATAAAGAGACTTGTGAACCCCCAGTCTTCTAAGAAGCCGACTGAGAAGCTTATTCAGATGCAAATGTAGACTATTTCTTTTGGAAAAGAAAGGACTCAGAAAAAAAAACCCATGAACCAAGAGGGTGGACTCAGCAGCTGCAGAGACTCATTCCCAGGGTGCAGGATTAGACCTGAACCAAAGAACTGGCAATATGGACCTAACTAGATTTCAGAATTGCTACGATGTAATGGTAGCTATATCATTCCTATGTTTCCCCTTTTTGAACAGAAGTGTCTGCTCTGGTTATCTTATGTTTGTCAACTCTGTTTCTTGGGCCTATGGAGAGCAGATAACACGTCTGTAGCTCACAGGTCTTCTGATCAAGAGGAACAGTACTCAAGAAGCTGTTCTGGAGGAATCATAGCTGAAGAGCCTCATTGCAACTGGACCTGATTTACATGACAATATCTATTTATGAGCCAATGCCGTACTGGGAGGAAACTTTTGGGATCCTTGGGAGGAGGTGAGTATATTTATGCATGTGAGAGAAATATAATTTGTGTCCAGAGGTGGACTATGGTAGATTAAAGATGGCAGTAAATTCTTTGCTACTTCTTTGAGATGTGGAATCTACTTCCCTTCCTCTTGAATTTGGGTTGGCCTTACTGACTTGTTTGACCAATAGCAGAAGTGATAACCTGTGATTTCCACTGCTGGATTGTAGGAAGCCTTACACCTTTTGCCCAGAACTCTTGAAACATCCAGGCAGGAGAAGCTCCTCCTCAGAAACCACCCTCCATGCTGTGAGAAGTCCAAACCATGTACAGGTACTCTTTTTTTTTTTTAAATCCTCCCCTGAGGATATTTTTTCTACTGCTTTTCAGAAGGGAGAGAAAGAGAAAAAGAGAGAGACAAACATAGATGTGAGAGAGACACACTGATTGGTTGCCTTCTGCACACACCTCGACCGGGGCCGGGGATCGAGTCTGCAACCGAGGTACATGCCCTTGGCCAGAATCAAACCCAGGACCCTTTTGTCCGTAGGCCGATGCTCTAACCACTGAGCAAAACCAGCTAGGGCAATGGTAGGGATTAGACCTCATACAATTGTCAGAGTTGGTAGAAAGTCTATGCAGGCTGTTGCTTCTGTGCCCAGTGTTGAGCCCAACACCAGCCACTGCAGGTCAGCTGGAGCAGGAGTCAGGAGGAAAAGCTGCATGTAGATGAGAACAATGACACACTGGACCCCATGAGGATAACTAGAGCCCACATGGACCAACTGGAGCCCATGTCTGTCTCTCATCACCTCCAACTTCAGTCCTTTGTATGGGTGACCTGCAGGAAAATCTGGTGCCCTTCACCACAGAGCTGCACATATGCATGGCCAGGATTCAGAGAGGCTGAAGGGGGAGGTCTGATGGAGGTTGGAGGAGATGTGGATCTGGGTGCTGCCTCAAGCAAAAAGATCAGCAGACCAGTGACACCATTCACTAGGTGCCCCAGTGCCTGGCACCCTGCATGATTTTCAGAGTGTAAACAATATGACTGCAGTTTCACTTTTGCCTTTCAAATCTCATGCAAAGATCTCTTATGACTAACATGGATACAGATCCATATAGAGGAGAGAATTCTGGGAAATGTAGTAATTGATGCACTACAAATCTACCATGTATGGGGTAGAGGTGGGAGCTAGATTTATTTTTAAATTTTTAAGATCATTTTTAGAGAGAGAGGAAGAGAGAGGGAGAAAGAGAAACATCGATGTGGGATTGGAACTTCGATCAGCAGCCTCCTTCATGCCCCCTGCTGGGGACTGAGCCCGCAACTCAGGCATGTGCTCTGACTGGGAATTGAACAAGCAAACTTTTGGTGCACCAGACGATGCCCAACCAACTGAGCCACATGGGCCAGGGCTCAGGTGCATATCTTTTATCCTATCTTTTCAGTTTTAACCATAAGTTTGTATAAACTATCAAATATTAAAAATTAAAAAATATATATCTTTATTGATTTCAGAGAAAGGAAGGGAGAGGGAGAGAGATAGAGACATCAATGATGAGAGACTCATTGATTGGCTGCCTCCTGCACCTTCCCCACCGGGGACTGAGCCCGCAACCCGGGCATGTGCCCTGACGGGGAATTGAACCGCGATCTCCTGGATCCTAGGTTGACGCTCAAGCGCTGAGACACACCACCTGTGATAAGAAGCCCTGGAAGGTTTTAAGCAGAGAGAGAACGTGTGTATGTGAGATGTGTCTCCCTTCACAGGTCACTTGCACCGCAGTGCCTTTCCTGGACGCCAGCCTCTCTTCCCCTGTGCCCACAGTGGGCCCCGCCACAGCCCATGGCGCTGCGTGCGTGGTGTCTGTTTGTTCATCTGTTCTTCATCTAGACTGGGGCGCTCCTCAAAGACCAGTGCCTGCTTTGATCTGTCTCAACGTCCCCCGCACCCTTTTGGGCGTTGGCAAACCTCATCACCATGACTGAGCAATTCACAGGAGAGGAAAATGTGGAATTATTCTCTCTGACACGGCTTTGCATGATTTATAAAGTTCTCTGGGGTTTGATATCGAAACATGACTGGTTTTGCTCAAGGGCTCCTCTCTTGGTAGCTTTTATGAATTCACTGGCTCCCTGTCCCTCCCTGCCTGCTCGCTCTCTCCTCCTTCTTAGGACTCCCCCTGACCCCCAGCACTCAGCCTGAGTCCCTGTGTCATTAAGAAACTCACTCGAGCTCTCTGGACCTCAATTTCCTCATTCTGCAATGGTGTTAATAACCCAAATTCTCTGAGTTATTGAAAAAATCAGATGTGAAAGTGATTTGGGAGTGCTCCATCACATGCAGGGAAATGACTGAAGTTATATGTCAGTTGCTGTGAGAGATAAATCTCAGGTGGTGGCTTCAAGCATTTTTCTGCTGAATTTGGTAAAGGAAACAAAGGTTCATTCATTCATTCAAGAGGGATCAGTCCTCAGCTTCCAGGACAAACCTAGGGACTCAGAGATAAACAAACCACAGTCTTTATGCTACAAGAGGTCCCAGTTATGTGCATGTGGCTGGCGGGGTACCCACGAAAAGACAACCACACAACCCTGTAGATTCCTCTTCCTCTTTCCACAACTCTAGCCACGGGCTGCCTTCCAGAGCCTTTCTGCGCACAAGGCTGCATTGTAGGCCTCTGTTCACAGTGACCCTTTTAGGAACAGGCACTTGACCAGCTCCAGGGCAATCAGGGCCAGTAACTCTCAAGTCTAGGTCTTTTGGGGGGTAGAAGGAGACAGATATATTGGAAGAAAAGACTTTTTCTCTATGGAGAAAGAATAACACATGCCTAGAATTTCTGGGGTACTCTTTGTCACTTTGAGGGCCAAGTGTGAAGCTAAAGACAAAACAGAGGAAAACAAAGATGGTGAGGAATATGTCTTAGTGATAAAATTTGGGGAACTTGTATCCAATGATGCTTGAATCCACCAGCTTCCCTCCCTCCCCCATTTTCCTCCACCTCATCTCCACCCCACCTGTCTGACTTTACCACATGCTTCATGGAAATTCACAGCCACGCCCGGAGGCTGGTTTCAGCAGGAGCTGCAGCAGCTTCATGGCCCAGGCCCTAGCTGACTGGACCCACAAAGGCTTTGGCTCTCCTAGAGACTGCCCAGAAGAGTCGGGAATATAGGCCAGAAATGTCAGGAGTGAACATCCCCATGGGCAAACTCTGACCAATGGAACTCAGGATTCGGTGGTAGGGGAGGGAGCTGAGAGGTGCAGTTTCTGCCTTTACCTTTCTCCAATGGACTGTTCCATATGGCCTTCGTGGAGACATCTTATGAATCTAAATTTGTCAGAATTAGCAAGTAAAAATACTCATACTAAAGCAGCGTGTTCGTCTGGTATTCAGATTGAGCTGGGCGTCCTGAGTTGACCTAGCAGCCCTGTGTGTCACCGAACAACCAGCTATGTTTGCTGAGACAGTGTGCCTAGGGTGATATAACACACTACCTTGTACTTGTTTTCCCTTCTCCCCCTTGTTCTTTTCTCACTTCTCTTTTTCCTTCACCCTTGCTGCCCACGTACTGAACTCCACAATATAAGTGGCAGTATCGTAAGCTTGATCTCAGGCTGTTTTCTAGGGATCCAAGCTAAGACAAGGCAGTTCAAGTTAGTTTTTTGTCACATCCAAAAGTCCCGATGAAAACTCAGCCTGTTTCCTTTTCTGTGGAACAAGGATGATAATTCCCACCCCACTGACAGCCTGCAATGGATGAAGAGATCAGATGATCTTATGAAGGGCAAGGTGGTAACACCAGAGCCAACAGGTCTTGGCAGTCACCCCAGAAGACAGGAGATTGAGTCCCAGAGCTGTCCCTGCCATACTGAGTTAATGGGCTGCGAAATGGGGTTGCTATCCCCTCAGCAGCTGTGGATTCTTCCATGTTCTCTCACATGGATGGCATCTCCCCTGGCTTTACTTCATCAAACCACTGCACCTGACTGTTTCAGACTTCAGATTAACAAGCACCAGGGAGCCCTGCTTCCATTAAGTCATTCTTTCCACAGTGTGGATTGAAGCCCTCCTCTGATTCCTTTCTGACAATGCTGTGGGTGGTTCATCCTGCCTTTACCTAAGCAACACATGCCCCTCCCTGTGTGCACCTCTGATTCCCTTTGTCTAAAATGGCCCTACCATTGCCCGCAAGGCCATATATCATCTGGCCTTGTCCATAATTTGTTTACTCATTCAACAAACCTGGCTTGAGCAGTTACTGTGTGGCAGGCACTGTTCTGAGCACTGGAGAGAGAACAGTAAACAAAACAGACAAAAATCCCTGTCTTCATGGTACTTACATTCTAATGGCAGACACAGAAAGTATGCCATATAAATAAGTAAAAAATATAGTATATTAGATGGTGATAAGTTTGATGGACGGAAAAGAAAGCAGGGAATTGGGATGGCTAGTGATCCTGCCCCCATCTAGTCTCACTCTCCCCCCTGATCAATCCATTCTCACCACACTGGCCTTCTTCCTGTTCTCAAATACGTCTAACTTGTTCCTGCCTTTGCCCTCCTAATTCCTCTGTCTCAGACATTCCCCCTACCCCCATTCCAAATATCTTTATGTGGCTGGATCCTTACCACTTATTTAAAATATTTTTAAATTGATTTTTAGGGAGAGGGTAAGGGAGAGGGAGAGAGAGAGAAACGTCTATGTGAGATTGAAACATTGATCGGCTGCCTCCTGCACGGCCCATACCAGGAATCAAGCCCGCAACCCTGGCATGTGCTAGGAATCTAACTGACAACCTTTCAGTGCACGGGACAACACCCAACCAACTGAGCCACACTGTCCAGGACTTACCATTTGAGTCTTGCTATTTCCTACTTATTTTTTTTTATCCTATAACCTTGTTATAGTGTAACATTTTCTCCATACCACATCTCTCAGAAATGATCCTCTGTAATTATTTGCTTACTTGTCTTTGTTTCTCCCCCTAGAATTTAGCTTCATGAGAGTAGGAACCTTGCCTATCTGGTTTGCTGCTGTAATTCCAATGTCTGAAACAGTGCCTAAGACATAATAGGTACTCAGTGAATATTTCTTGAATGACTGGTAAATTCATTGCCCTTCTGTCTCCTCTACTCCTCGTTTTTCACACAGAGAACTCCCACTTTTCATCCAAAACCAGTCTAGTAAGAATATATGAGTCGTGGGATAGAAGGGGTCAATGGGGCAAAAAAAGGAGACATCTGTAATACTTTCAACAATAAAGATAAACATTTTTTAAAAAGAATATATGAGTGAAAACACCATTACAAGAGAGATAGGAAGATACTACAATTCTGGCATTGAAGATGGAAGAAGGGTCCATGAGCCAAAGAATGCAGGTGGCTACTAGAAGTCAGAGTAAGTGAGGAAACAGATTCTCCTTTAGAGCCTTCAGAAGGAATGCAGCCCCGCCAACACCTTGATTTAATCCACTAATACTCAGTGGAATTTCTTACATACAGAATTGTAAGATAATAAATCCGTGTTGCTTTTAAGCCAAAAAACAAAATAAATCACCATTACAATACTGTATTAGGTAAAGTAACACTGGCTGCTGTAACAAGCAGGCCTCCAATTAGATCTCAAACAAAAGAGCAGCAGGTGGTTTTCATCCATACATTGCCTTGGAGTACCAGACTCTTTCCACCTAGTAGCAGCACCATTCCCAAGGGTCTCACCATTGACTACATACAGCTAGTGGCAGAGGAAGAACTTCGTGGAGATGACACATCCTCTTCTTAAATGCCTTGGTATGGAAGTGACACGTCACTCCTGCTCATATTATTTTAGCAAGAGCTAGTCATATTGCACACCTGATGCAAGAGGAGGTGGAAGGCAGGAACTGGGTGGGTCAGGCAGCTGCCTTCCAGCAACAGCCGTGTACTATGAAAGAGAGAGAAACTTATCAGGGGTGGGGAACCTTTTTTTTCTGCCAAGGGCCATTTGGATATATATAACATAATTCTCGGGCCCTACAAAATTATCAACTTAAAAACTAGCCATGAAAAAAGCTCCTAGACTTATTGAATTTTGAATCCCACCTTTGGTTGCCTTGACAGGGCCAGACCAAATGATTTCTCAGGCCGTATAAGGCCTCAGGCCGGACGTTCCCCACCCCTGACGTAGGTGAGCAGCTTTCTGTCTCTGCGATAAATACAACCTGGTAAAGGCTAAAGGAAAGCAAAGGAGTAGGGTGTCCCAGGAGAAGCACCTGATGTAGCCAAGAAGACAAGAGTAGTTAAAGAAGGCTTCCCAGAGCAGGCAGTGCTGAGGTGACTCATGAAGGATGAGTAAGAATTTGCTGGACAGAGGAAGAGGACGGTTACTGCCAGCAGAGAGACGACTATGTGCAAAGGTTTGGAGAAAAGAATGTCATAACTCATTCCAAAAATTGCTAATGGTTCAGTGTTCCTAGAGAACAGTTAGAGGGAAGGAAGCAGGGGCAGTAAGGAAACCCAAGCAGAAAGACCAGCTCATGGTAAGTCATGAATGCCTTAGACCCAAATGTTGACAGGTCCTTATCCTGTTTCCTGGTATTGACAATAGAGATCAAAATTGAGGACAGAGGGCATTGAGAAGCTCACATTTAACAATGATTTAGGACACCTGCTAAGGTTGGGGCACTAACAGGCCCTGCCGAAGGAGTGTACAGAGGAGTGGCAGTGTTACTGGACACTGGCCCTGAATGGGTCTGCCTGGGCGGTTGGTAGTGTGTGGGTTCTTGACTCAGCACAGGAAAGATTTCACAACACTTGTCCAGGTGACTATGAGGGTACATTTATTAAAGCTGAGGACAGTGAAACAAGGAAGGGCTTAGCATAGAAGCAGCAGCAGGAGAGCCTACGCTGGGCTGCTTTGGCTCACTGCGAAGTCAGAGAGAAGGGGGCCTTGGAAACAGGTCCAGGGGTTTAGTCCAGGAAAAGCTGCCACTGCTCATTGGCTGCAAGTCTCCCGAGGACCCTTAGAGTTTAGGAGATGCACGCCTGCGGGGGAAGGAGTGGGGGAAGAGGAGGAGGGAGAGAATGGCACGGCTGTGCTCCCCAGGAGTGTGTGTGCTGGATCTTTTGTCTTGAGGGTTTTTATCTATCTCATAGGAGAGGTCTCGGGAGGGTTTTAGAAGAATATTCATCAGTTTTCCAGGTGTGCTCTTTCAGGGTTGTGGTCTTTACTGGTTGGTCAGTGCCAGGGCAGGGGCTCATTAGTCATTACAGCTGGCCCTGGCAGCTGAGTACCTGGTTTTGCTACTTTTCTGGGCCTGGAGCTGAAATACAACTGAGGCCTAGAAGTTATATCTAGGGAGGTGACCTTCTGTATCTGGCTATAAATTGTTCAGCCAGTTTATTCTGCTTCTCAGTTTCCCTATTCCACTTATCCTGGCTTACTGGCCTGTCTCAGCAGGACTGGTCCTACCACGCTCACCCCTCCTCCTCTCCCCACCCCCATATGAGCACAAGTAGGGGAAGAGGTGAGAGAGGGAATCATATAGTCATAGGTCCTCTGGGAAGTACTGTGTTTTTTCCCCTTCCACACCATCACCAAGGTGAGGCTATTCCAATTTTATACTTTAGAAAATATTAAAATTACCTCAAAACTTGGGAGCTAAAAACAATAAGCATTTAGCATCTCATGGTTTCTGTGGGTCACAAATCCAGGAGTAACTTACCTGGGTGTACCTGGCTCAGATTCTCTCAAAAGGCTGCACTCCCCTTATGTTAGCTGAAGCTTATGTCATCTCAGGGCTTGAGTGGGTAAGGATCCACTTTGAAGCTCAGTCTTGTGACTGCTGGCAGTCAGTCCTTAGGTCTGCACTAAATGGTGTCTAGAGACATCAGTTCCTCACCACATGGTATCTCCATGGAGCTGCTCACGACATGGCAGCAGCTTCACCAGAGTAAGGAATGCAAGTAAGAGTAAGAGAGAAGGAGTCTCCAGTATGGAAGCCACAATTCTAAAAAATATGTTTTTATTGATTCTTAGAGAAAAAGGGAGAGGGGGAGAGGAGGGAAAAAATCGATGTGAGAGAGAAACACTGATCAGTTGCATTCAGCATTCACCCCTACCAGGGATCAAGCCCGTAACCTGGGCATGTGCCCTGACAGGGGATCCAACCAGCGACCTTAGGATGCTCAACCAACTGAGCCACACTGGTCAGGGCGCCACAATTTTTTATATAACTCAATATGAAAAAAGACATCTCTTTACTTCTGCTGTAAATCTGGCCCACACCAAAGGGGAAGGCAAGGGTGTGGATGCCCGAAGGTGAGAATCTCTGGGGTCATTTTAGAAGCTGCCTACCCAACACCTATATAAAACATTATTTTGTAACCTACTTTTTTACTTTTACTTGAGATACAATTCAGACACCACAAAATTTACCATCTACCAGTTTTAAAGTGTCCAAATCAGTGGTTTTTAGTATATTCTCAAGGCTGGGAAAACATCATCACTTATTCCAGAGCATTTTATTACTGCATAAAGAAACTCTGTGGCCATTAGCAGTTCCTTTCCATTCTCCACTTCCCCCACCCCTGGCAACCATTAATCTACTTTCTGTCTCTATGGACTTGCCTATTCTGAATATTGGATATAAATATCGAGATATTACATCTACATATGCATATGAATTGCATACATTATGTAGCCTTTTGCCTCTGCCTTCTTAGCAATAATGTTTTCAAGGTGCATCCATGTTGTAGCATGTATAGTATTCATTCTTTTTTATGGCAAAAACTATTCCATTGTATGGATATACCACATTTTGTTTATCCATTTATCAGTTGATAGATATTTGGATTGTTTTTCTTTTCTGGCTACTATAAGTTATGCTACTAATCAACATTCATGTATAAGTTTTTTGTGAACATGTGTTTTTTTTTAAAAAAATATGCATTTTTTATTGATTTCAGAGAGAGGAAGGGAGAGAGAGAGAGAGAAACATCAGTGATGAGAGTCCTTGATCAGCTGCCTCCTGCATGCCCCCCACTGGAGATCAAGCCCAAAGTGCTGGCATGTGCCCTGACTGGGAATCGAACCGTGACCTCCTGGTTTATAGGTCGACACTCAACCACTGAGTCACACTGGCCGGGCAGTGAACTTACGTTTTCAATTATTTTAGGTATAAACCTGGTTGGTCATTTGGTAACTCTCTATTTAACTTTTTGAGGAACTGTTAAACTATTTTCCAAAGCTGCTTCATCACTTAATATTCCCAACAGCAATGTCTGAGAGTTCTGATTTCTTGACATCCTGGCCAACACTTGTTATTGTCTTTTCTTTCTACTATAATCATCCGAGTGGGTGTGGTTTCTTATTATGGTGTTGATTTGCAATTCCTAATGACTAATGAAGTTATGTATTTTCTCATGTGCTTATTGGCCTTTTGTGTACCTTCTCTGGAGGAATATCTATTCAAACATTTTGTCCATTTTAAAATTAGGTTGTCTGCCTGGGTTGTCTTAAAAAAGTGATTGAGCATCGAACTATGATCCAGGAGATCGCGGTTTGATTCCTGGTCAGGGCACATGCCAGGGTTGTGGGCTTGATCCCCAGCAAGGGGTGTGCAGGAGGCAACCGATTAATGACTCTCATCATAGATGTTTCTATCTCTCTCTCCTTCTCCCTTCCTCTCTCTGAAATCAATAAAAACATTTTAAAACGGGGGGGGGGGTTTTAAAAAATTGGGTTGTCTTTTTATTATTTATAAGTATTTATATATTCTGGGTAATTGATCCTTAGCAGATATTTGATTTACAAATATTTTCTTCCATTCTGTGGGTTGTCTTTTCACTTTCCTGACAGTATTTTTTGACATCCAAAAGTTTTTAACTTGGATGAGGTCCAATTAACTTTTTCATTGGTTGCCTGTGGATTACATGTAGTATCTAAGAAACTATTATATAATCCAACAACATAAAGATTTACATTGATATTTTCTTCTAAGAATTTATAGTTTTAGCACTAACACTTAGGTCTTTGGTCCATTTTGAATTAATTTTTGTGTATGGTATAAGGTAGGGGGATCCGACTTCATCTGTTTGCAGTTGTCTCAGTACCATTCGTTAAAAAGATGATTCTGGCCCTGGCTGGTGTGGCTCAGTTGGTTGAGCATTGTCTTGTGCACCAAAAGGTCGCTGGTTCGATTCCTGGTCAGAGCACGTGCCCAGGTTGCGGGTTTGATCCGGGTTAGGGGTGTGTGTGGAAGGCAACTGATCAATGCTTCTCTCTTACATCAATGTTCCTCTCTCTCCCTCTCCCTTCCTCTCTAAAATCAATAAAAATATATTTTTAAAAGACAATCTGTCCCCATTAAAAGTGCTTGGCACCCTTGCTGAAATCAATTGACTGTAGATGTATAGGTTTATTTCTGGAGTTTTGTTCTGTTCTTTCATTTGGGCCATGTTTCTTTGACTCCTCATTTTGGCAACCTCCCTGTTTTGTTTCTAGTTAGTAGAGCGGCTCTGTCTCCCAGGCTTTGTAGAGCAGCCTATGTAGTAGGTGGCCTATGTAGTGGCCCTCCAATGATTTTGTAAGCATCTAATCCCCTGTATTAAATCCCCTTCTGATTAAAATAGCTAGAACTGTCCTGGCTGATGTGGCTCTGTGGTTAGAGTGTCGGCCCACTCACCGAAGTGTTATGGGTTCGATTCCTAGTCAAGCATGAGTACCTGGGTTTCAGGTTCGATCCCAGGCCCTGGTCCAGGTGAGTGAGGGAGGCAACCAATTGATATGTCTCTTTCACATCAATGTCTCTCTCTCTGTCCCTCTCTCCATCTCTCCCTTCCACTCAATGGAAAAAATATCCTCAGGTGAGGATTAACAAAAAAAATCCACAAAAACAAGTAAAAAAGCCCAAATGGCTAGAACATCTCTGTTTCCTGTAACTGAAACCTAATTAATGTAGAGGCTACACAGTTGGAACTGACTATGCATCTGCATTCCACCTAAAACGTGCCTCTAAGTCAGGCTCTGGCTCACTTTCTGAAGAGCCTGCTGCTGTCGTGCCCAGAAGGCAATGTGGACACATCCCACCAGAAAGCTCCCATGGCCTGGCCTGCTGCAGATGGAGAATAGGCTACTTCTGAGGGCAAATCAGGGCAAGCATAAACACAGCCTCTCTGGAGGCATCCTGCTTCTGACATATCTGGTCCTCCCTTCTACACCCAAAGGTAGGGGTTGTACAATCCTGACCATGACTCAGGCAAGTTGAATGTCTGCAACAACTTATTGAATGGTTTTAAATACCTATCATCATAGACATCTAGGGCCTCTTTCATTTCCCTACAACAAAGTCATGGAGGTTAAATCAGAGACTGTGAGGGTAGGCAATGGAGGGGTATTGGTGGTGCTGCTGACACAGAGAGGAGGCAATGATCACTCTGCATGCGTTACCCCATGGTGGTACACACATGAATCACTTTTCATTTTAATCATTGTCTCATTATTTTGAGTAGGAAAACAATATGTAAAATAAGCCCAATACTGTGAGCAGTATTTCTTCAGGACATGGCCACATTTACAACGCAGAAACAATTAGGGGGGATTATTAGGTAAATAAAAGAACTGATGTGAAGATATGGTCAAAACCATGCATATGGCATGCCAATTCCTAAGATTTGGAAAGTCCATTGCAGGATCACATCTAGTCCTTGTGACAATTGTGGGAGTAATTTGTTGGTTTTTTTGTCTCCACTTTTAGAATGGAAAGTGAGAGTCAAAAATTAAAATGATTTGTCAGGGTCACATGGCTGTTAATGGTCAGTGACAAAGCTGGTCTTCATTCATGGACCATAGCTTCTTTGCCCTATTCCCATATCACCTTATTTGTCATATACAAACTCTGACACCTACCATGGTCACCTACCAGATCCTGGTTCTCCTCTAATGGGGCTGGTCTATTGCAGAGAGAGCTCAGGAGATCTGTCAGACCTTTGGCCTGAACATCCAACCTGGATGACTCCTCCAGGGTGCAGGTTGGAAAGCAGCAGCTACCTTCAGGTTCAGGAGCAGAGAGGAGGGAGGAGTCTGTCTGGGTCTCTGCCACTTCTCCTTGCCATCTTCTCTGGGTTACATTCTATATCCCAGAAAAACAAGAGAGAAAAGTACAGCAGGAATGACTTCAGGGATCGGGATGCTGGCTGAGCACAGGCTGAGTTTCTCCTTTTTTTAAATTTGTTGATTTGAGAGAGAAAGAGAAACATCAATTTGTTGTCCCGCTTATTTATGCATTCATTGGTTGATTTTTTTTTTTTAATATATCTTTATTGATTTCAGAGAGCGCAAAGGAGAGGAAGAGAGATAGAAACATCAGTGATGAGAGAGTCATCATTGATCGGCTGCCTCCTACATGCCCCTGACTGGGGATCCAGCCCGTGACCTGGGCATGTGCCCTGACCAGGAATCGAATGGAGGCCTCCTGGATCCTAGGTCGATGCTGAACCACTGAGCCACACCCGGCTGGGCCATTGGTTGGTTCTTGTATGTGCCTACAACCTTGGTGTATCTGGATAACTCTCTAACAAACCCAGCCAGGGGGAGTTTCTTCTTAAAAGCCAATGACCCCTGTGGCCCCAGGACACAGGGTCAGAGGCGTTCAAGGAAGCAAATGGAAGAGGAGCAATATCCAAGCCAGCCTTCCTCAGGAGCCAGTGGTTATTGATATGCCTTTTGGACCAAAGGTTTCAATGTTGTTCTAGTGCAGAGGCCAACCAGCAGGGAAGGTCTTTTGGGTATGGCTGCAGCCCATCATTCTTGTTACATTTCAAACAATTCCATTTTATGTTTTAGATTTCTAAAGACATTTTGAGAAACATTGTCCTAGTATCTTCTAGGCCTCAGGTTTGGAGAAATGCTTGTAGGGCCTTCCTCATTTAGCCACTTACATGAAGTCCCTAGAGAAGTTAAATTCATAGAGACAGAAAGTAGAATGGTGATTGCCGGGAGCTGGGGGAGGACAGAATGAAGAGCTGTTGTTTAATGGGTGCAGAGTTTCATCCTTTTGTAATATGAAAGACTATGGTTACACAACAGTGTGAATGTACTTAATGCCACTGAACTGTACACTTAGAATCAATTAAGATGGTAAATTTTATGTTATGTGCTTTTTACCACCATTAAAAACTAAAAAAACTCAAAATTAAACACATGCAGTAGGCACTTCATATTAAATACTAAAGTTTGAGGAATGAGCCTCAGAAACAGTGGCTGATGTCTCTGAAAGGTGCTCCAAAGAGGTAACTGTGAGCTGAAACAGGGCAAGTGGCTGTTGGCAAGGGAGTATCTCTGCAAACGGCCTGCAGACCATATCCGCCTGGTGTGGAGGCCTCGCCATTTTCCCAATGGAGACAGGAAACCTGAGGCCCTGAAGCCAGTGGACCTGCCATCCCTCCAACTTCTCCTTGTAGGCTTCCTGTGTTAACTGTCACCCTGTGGCCGCCTGCTCCTGCCCCTTGACAAGAGAAGTTTTCCTGCCTCTGAGAGCAGTATTAGTTCCTTATTTCTGAGGTTGAAATATTACTGAATTAGAGACCATTTATTGAGTGCCTACTGTATGCCCTGCATAAAGTGCTTTGCATACATTATTTCTAATTACTATTTTTACAGTGACCCCTGAAAGAGGTTTAGTAATTCTTGTCTTACTCATGAGGAGACTGAAGTCCTGAAAGATTAAATAACTTACTCAAGGATACACAATAAAAAGCTAAATTCCTACCTGTACTTAGGATATTAAAAGACTCTGAAGAAAGAAACTGAAACTACAAATAAGTGAAAGCATACACCGTGTTCATGGATAGCAAGAATTAACATCATTAAAATGTCCATGTTACTCAAAGCAATCTATAGATTCAGTGCAATTCCTATCAAGATGCTAATGGCATATTTCACAGAACTAAAACACGTATTCCAAAAATTTATATGGATCCACAAAAGATCCTGACTAGCCACAGGAATCTTGAGCAAGAAGAACAAAGCTGAAGGAATCATGCTACCTGATAGCATAATAGATTATAAGGCCATAGTAATCAAAACAGCATGGTACTGGCATAAAAACAGACATATAGATCAATGGAACATAATTAAGAGCACAGAAATAAACCCACGCCTTTAAGGTCAATTAATATTTCACATGGGAGGCAAGAACTTACAATAGAGTGAAGACAGTCTATTCAATAAATGTTGTTGGGAAAATTGGACAGATATGTGCAAAAATATGTTCATTGCAATGTTATTTACAATAGCCAAGATTTGGAAGCGGCCCAAATGTCTATCAATAGATGTGTGGATAAAAAAAGCTATGCTACACTTACACAATGGAATACTACTCAGTTATAAAAAAGAAAGAAATCTTACCCTTTGCGACTGCATGGGTGTACCTGGAAAGTATTATGCTAAGTGAAATAAGCCAGTCAGAGAAAGACAAGTATCATATGATTTCACTGATATGTGGCATCTAATGAACAAAATAAACTAACAAACAAAACAGAAACAGACTCAGATACAGAGAACAGACTGACAGCAGTCAGAGGTGTCAGAGGGGAGGGGAATTAGGGAGCTGGGTGAAAGGGTGAAAAGATTAAGCAAAAAACAACACGTGGTCCAGCTGCATGGCTCAGTAGTTGAGCGTGGACCTATGAACCAGGAGGTCACAGTTTAATTTCCAGTCAGGGCACATGCCCAGATTTCGGGGCTATTCCCCAGTAGGGGGCGTGCAGGAGGAAGCCAATCAATGACTCTGCTTCATCATTGATGTTTCTATCTCTCCCTCGTCCTCTCTCTGAAATCAATTTAAAAAAATTATAAACAAGCCAAGAAAAACAACAGCAACAGCTCATAGACACAGACAACAGTATGGTGATTACCAGAAGGACAGGGGGTTGGAGCAGGTAGAAGAGGGTAAAGGGGAGATAAATGGTGATGAATGGAGGTTTGACTTGGGGTGGTGAACACATAATACAATATACAAATGATGTATTATAGAGTCGTACACCTGAAACCTATATAATTTTATTAACCAGTGTCACCCCAATAAATTCAATAAATAAAAAGTTTTTTAAAAAGCTAAATTTCTTCCATTATACCATGTGGCGTGTAAGATCCTAAAAAGAATGATAACATTCCTACAGCAACTAGGGTATTTTTAAAGCCCCACCCCCAAAGTCTCACAGGCAAAAATGTACTGTATCAAGCAACTCAGGTTTGACCCCAAATACTAATTGCTGATACTTACTGAACACTTAGTACAGGTTAGGAACTTGGCTGAACTCTAATTACATTACCATATGTGATACATCAATAACCCAGAATGGTATGTGTAAGTGTCCACTTACCAGTGCCTGGCACACTAGCAAAGGCTCAGTAATGGTCAGTTGTTTTGGGATGGTGGATGGGTACTCATTTCACATTCAAATATATGATTCCCAAGAACAGTACCAATTCTGAAACTGCTACTGTATTTTTTAAGCACTGGAAACATATTTCTGGATGATTTAAAAATAGAACTTGGTTTGAACTCTAATTCAATGCTACCATTGTTTTCTATGATACTAACCCTAAAAACATAGAAAGACATACCAGCCACAGAAGACGACACTGAGAATATGTAGGCTTGCAGCAGAAAGGCATGCAGGCGTGCACTCAGCAACGTGCTATTCTTGCTTTGATATAACCTTACAAAAGAACTTCACGTATTTATTCATATAACTAATATTTGCAAAACTTATTTTTCCTCCCATCCCTGTTCCCCATCTTTTCATTTCTATTTCTTTTGTTAGATTCGGCAGTCACTGTTACCAGTCTACTCTCTCTGGAGACGTTCTCTGCCTAGACAAGCTCATATGCATCTTTACTTACACGGGTCTTTAGAAAAACAACGCGAACAGTGGCATGTGGGTAACATTTTTCTGCGCTTTGCTTTCTTTCACTTAATACATCTTGGAGTTGGTTACGCGTTAGAATATAAACTGCTGCTTTGCTCTTTCTAAAAGGGTGGACTCTCACTGATTTCACCTCGTTAGTCTCTGGTTTCGCTGATACAGGAAAAAGCATTTTTGTGTCCATGAGTCAGTTTGCAGGGACTAAGAATCCCCATTCTGCCCACCTCTCTAAACCGTTGGAGGGAAAAACCCCTTAAGTAGACACAAAGGGGTGTCATTCACCCCAACTGCGCCGGGAAACACCCAGGCGGAAAGCGCCCAGCGGTGGACAGCACCTATCCGCCGGCACACTAAAGCCCGAGCGAAGCCCAGCTCCGCCCTGCGGCGGGGGCGGGTCCAGCCAAGAGGCGGGCAGCCTCCGCGCCTCCGCGGTCAAACGCGCTTCCATTTTCCCCGACTGTGACCGCGCCCGCCATCTTGTACTTCTCGCCACCGACTCTGTCAAGAAAGACACCCGTTAACTCCGCGGAAGCCATCTTTTACAAGAAGCCAGCGCTGCAATTACTGAGCTCAGATCACCGCGTTTCCCGTAAACGGGAAAGCGTCTCAGCGGCCCTCACCACCACAAAGGGAACCGCCATCTTGTACGGCAAAACCCTTCATTTCCGGGACTGGTCCGCTGACGTAAAAAGGGAGGTGCTAGCCAACGAACGCGACTCTCTCGCCCTCTGGCGGCGGGGCCGAGCAGCGACGTCAGCTGTGACCTGTTGGAGGATTCTGCTTCCGGGTCGTGTAGGTCTGGGCGGTGGACCCCAAGCTGGGGCGAGGCTAGGGTGGAATCCGAGCCTGTGGATTGAGCGGCAGAGACAGGGCGGGGCGTGGGGGATGGGAAGCTGGAGGAGCTGTGCGTTTAGGGTCGCTGCGTGGTCTGTTAAACATCTGCACCGCGCGGTGAGGCACGTAGTATTGTCCTTTACAGGTGAGAAGACAGGCTCACCCTCCTTGCTCACTCTGCTAAACCCTGGCAGAGAGGGGATGAGAAGGACCCCCTTCCTATTTCCTGTAAAATCTGGGAGATTGTTGCGAGGATTGAGTTTTCAGATTACGGTGCCTGGTTGTTCATTATATTAATTTCTTCTCCGAAGAAGCCACACTACACAGCCCTGGACCTGACCTGTGGCGGGTGACGGGCTGTCATGCGCTGGTGTGCTGGGACCCCGGCTGTGGCGCGCTCGCCGGGAGCACGCGGAGCTGGGCAGACCCTGGAAGGTAGTTCTGGCCCTGTCTCAGGAACCTGGCGGCTTGGCCTCCCGTGGAAGGCTGCTGCTTGTCAGGGTCTTCCTTCATAAAAATTATTTTTGTATTCACACTTCCAAGATCCATAGGACCAATTTATTAAGTAAGGAGTGATTTGAGGAATCCATATAACATTACCTGCTTCAAAACATCAATCAGGCCACCTTCAATTCCATCAGAATAGTTTCCTGTTCCTGGAAATTGGATGCATTCCAGGTCTTCAGGAGACCTCTTCATTAAAGTGCAAAAATACCTTCATATCTGTTATCAGTTTCCAGATTGGTTATTATTACCCAAACAGTGATGTGCTTAAAACTTAGTTAAGGGCAAGTGTGACAGTTTTCTTCATCATCATCATCATCATCATCATCACAATTCTGAGTGAGAAACCCAGTTCCTAGGGAAGATTCTGTTTCTGTCCTTGGGAAATACATAAAGTTTGCTAACCTAGGTGTGCAAATTGGCAAATATTACTGCCTTGTGGGAGAAATGAAATAAAGAAATTATTTTTCTGTGATGATCTAACATTGAAATTCTACAATATCATCCTTAAAGTTATGAATGACATTAGACAACACAAATCAAAACAAACAGGAACATTATGCCTTTTTACTTTTATCCACAAAATATGTATAATTAATGCTTAATACTTTATGCAGTTGTCTTTTTGTTTTTTTCTGATTTGAGAGAGAAAAAGAAAGAAACACTGATGTATGAGAGAAACATCTATTGGTTCTCTCTCCTATGTGCCCCCACCAGGGATCCACCAGATGACTCTCCAACCAACTGAGCCACACGGGCCAGAGTTATGCAGTTGTCTTTTAAATCAGATTGAAGGGTGGGGGAAGCTACAAACAAAAAGTACATTTATGTTGTATTTTGGATTTATCCAAGTAGTTACCACTATTGTTGCTCTTTATTTTTTCATTTGTAATTGAGTTATGATTGGTTGCCTCTCGCACACGCCCCAGCTGGGCCCGGGTTCGAATTTGCAATCAAAGTATATGCCCTTAACCAGGAATCAAACCCGGGATCCTCTGTCCTCTGGTGGATGCTCTAATCACTAAGCCAAACTGGCCAGGGCTTAATTTCTCTCTTATTTTTTTATTCTATTATTATGCTATGTTACATTAATTGATTTTGGATGTTAAACCAACCTCACATTCTTGGGAAAAAGCCTACTTGACCATTGTGTATAATTATTTTTATATGTTGCTGGATTCTATTTGCTAATATGTTGTTGGGAACATCTGCATATTCATAAAAGATACTGGTCTGTAGTTTTCTTGTGATGACTATCTCTGGTTTTGGTATCAAGATAATACTAGACTCATGAGTTGTGAAGTGTTCCTCCCTCCTGGTTTTTTCATTGTGGGTATTTTTTTAAATTGCTAATTCAGTATCTTCATTTATTACAATCTATTCAGATTACCTATTTCTTCTTGAGTTAGTTTTGGTAGTGTGTGTTTTCCTAGGGATTTATTCACCTCATCTAGGTTGTATATTTTGTTAGCATACAAATGGCCACAGTATTCCTTCATAGTCCTTAATTAATTCTGTAAGGTCAGCGGTAATGACCTCTCTTTCATTTCTAATTCTAGGAGTGTGCATCTTCTCTCTTTTTTTCTTGTTTAACCTAGCTATAGATTTGTCAGTTTTGTTGATCTTTTCAAAGAACCAGTTTTTGGTTTAATTGACTTTCTCTATGTGTTTCTATTTCATTAACTTATGCTCTAATCTTTAATATTTTCTTCCCTCTCTTTGCTCATGGTTTAATTTTCTCTTTAATGTCTTATGTTTATTGATTTGAGAGCCTTCTTCTTTCTTAATAAAGATATTTACAGTTAAAAATTTCCATCTAAGCACTGCTATAGCTGCATCCCATGAATACTGATATGTCTTCATTTTCATTCACCTGAAAGTATTTTCTCATTTCTCAGAAATGGTTGATAGTTTTTTATTTGACCACTTTGAATATGTTATCCCACTGCTCTATGCCCTTCATTGTTTCTGTTAAGAAGTTAGCTGCTGCCTGGCCAACATGGCTCAGTGGTCGAGCATCGACCTATGAACCAGGAGGTCATGGTTTGATTCCCAGTCAGGGCACATGCGTGGGTTGTGGGCTAGACCCCCAGCAGGGGGTGTGCAGGAGGCAGCCAATCAATGACTCTCTCTCATCATTGATATTTCTCTCTCTCTCTCTCTCTCTCTCTCTCTCCCTCCCCCTTCCTCTCTTCCTGTCTCTGAAATCAATTTAAAAAAACATTAAAAAAAAAAAAAAAGTTGCTAATCTTATTGGAGTTCCCTTGTAAGTAATGAGTCATTTTCTCTCAATGCTTTCAAGTTTTTCTCTTTAACTTTCAGCATTTTTATATAATGTATCTGCTTGTGGACCTCTTTACATTTATCCTACTTGGATTTTGTTGAGCTTCCTGGATGTGCAGAATATATATGTTTTTAATTTTTATTTATTGATTTTGGGGGGGGGGGAGAGAGAAACATTGATCTGATGTTCCACTCATTTATGTATGCATTGGTTGGTTTTTTAAAAATTTTTAATCCTCACCTGAGGATATATTTTTATTTATTTTTAGAGAGAGAGGAAGAGAGAGAGGGAAACATCGGCGTGATAGAGAAATGTTGATAGGTTGCCTCCTGTGTGTGCCCTGACCAGGGATCAAACCCACAGCCTACGTATGTGCCCTGACTGAGAATCAAACCTGCAGCATTTTAGTGCTTGGGACAACTCTCCAACCAACTGAGCCAGGGATCATTGGTTGATACTTATTTTGCCTTTGAACAGCTTTTTATTAAAAATTAGCTGTCTAAAGTGATTTGACCTTTGTAGAATAAACAAATTTAAGTTTATTCTGTAGGTTTCTTTTCTTCTGTAGCGGGTTTCTTTTTTGTGGGCTTCTTAGCTGTTGGTTTCTTGGTAGCTGCAGCCTTTTTTCCTACCAAAGGCTTCTTTTACTTCTTAATGCTAACAGCCTTCTTTCCTTTCTTCCCTACCACGGGCTTCTTGCCTTGAACCCCCTTCTCATCTGATTGGGCTTCTAGTACTGCTGCTGCTTTAGCCACCTGGAGCTTGTGGTTCTTGGCCTGGAGAAGAATGTTTTCCAGTGCATGGTCTGTGCATATGGGTTTAGCTTCAACATGATTCAGTGGAGGAGTCTTCAGGATTCTGTGATGAGTCTTCTTGCATGGTGCTCAGAGGGTTCTTTGGATCTCTGGGCTTTTCAGGTTTCTGCTAAGGTTTGTATTAAGCATCTTGTACATGGGAAGATTGTAGTTACTCTCAAGGGAGGCAGCTTTACGCCAAGTGCCATACAGATAATCTAACTTGCTAACTTGCGGAAAGCACTTTCAGTCCAAACTGCAGAAATGACCCACAAACCCAGCAGGAGCAAGTTTCAAAATCTCCAGTTTGCTTACATTGACTGAGCCTTAAGCAGAGTAATTCCAGGGATGTATCTGAAGGCTTTGATGATACCATTGTCCTCATTATAGATGATGAAAGGTCTCCTGCACTGGATATGAAAACAGTTTCTCATTTTGTCCTTGCCAACTCTCATTTGCTGAGAGGCACAGACTTTTTTTGATATCATTCTAGGCCTTAAGTTTCTTAAGAAGCAAAATAGCCTCCTTGGTTTTCTTGTAGCGTTCAACTTTATTTTCAACCACCAAAGGAAATTCAGGAACTTCCTCAACATGATTACCTTTTGACATGACCAGTGCTGGTAAGGCTGAGGCAGCCAGGGCAGAGCAGATGGCATCTCACTTCTGTGTTGTTTTCACTCTGTAGTGCCAGTGGTACCAGGTTTTGGTTGATGTAAACATGTGGCCTGTGCAGCACATATTTCCAAAAGCATCCTGGCCAGAAGTATGAATTCCACCATCTCCAACTCTGGGAATTTGAGCCACAGCTATGCCAGTACCCCAAGACTCAGTAGTGGTTTGATGACTTGCCAATTCACTGACACATCATAGGGCTATCTATTGTTTTGTGCAAGCTGGTGTGAACAAAGTTCATGATATCTGGTTGAACACAGCAGGCAAAGTGACATTTTTGCCAGATAATTCTCTTTTCGAAGTATACTGATATCAGTGGACAAGCACGTGCCATGACCTGGAGAAGAGAAGGCCACACTCCTTTCAATCCAGGGATTCCCACAGGAAAATGTCATTGGTTGATTCTTGTTAAGTGCCCACAACCTTGGTGCATCAGGATGATGCTCTGACCAAATGAGCCACCTGGCCAGGGTGGTTATTGTTTTTAATAAATTTGAGAAGTGTTCAGCCATTATTTCTTGGGGAAAAAAAAATATGTATTAGGTAAAGCTGCTGCATTTTCTAGATTTGGTAGAGTGGCCTTGTGTAGCAGTAGGTGGCCTGTAGGGCCCAGTGGCACAGCGTCTCCAGTCACCCGAGCTAAACACTCCAGGTGTGCCTGTGTGTGTGCTGTGTGCACTGTCCTGTGATAGTTGAGCCTTGATTGATGTTGGTGTCACTAGGAGGCATTGACCCCTAGGCCAGTAAGCTGCAAGTCTGGCTGTGACTCCAGTGGAGGAGCTGTTGGGCAGGAGTCAAACCTATAGAACAGGACTTGCTTCAGTGCGGCTTTGGTGCTCACTGAGTCCACCCCTAGAATGTATCTCTTGTGGAGGTGGTAGAGTTGTAATCCATCCTGGTCTGAAGCTGTCCACCAGGTGCACTGACTCTGGAGCCTCCAGGGAGTTGCAAAGTCAGGCATCACTAGTGCGCTGCCTAGGGCCATCTGGCATGAGCTTCAGAGCGATCTGCTGATGGCTGTTACTTGTGTTTGGCTTGGAGGTGCCCGGGAGAGGCCAAGCTATGAACCAAGGCAGGCTGCCACTACTGCTGGGCCTGGGGCCACTTAGCAATAGGTGGGGGGTGTGCAGAGGCCAGATGCTACTTGCTTGAGAGATTTTAGGGATGTCCGAAACATGAGGCAAGATAGGTCAGTTGTAAGGAAAAGCCACTGGAAATAGCTTGGATAGCCCTGCAATTTGGGTGGGGTTGGAGTCTCAGGGAATCACCAGGGTGGGGCAAATAGTGTGATCCAGCGGGTTTCAGAAAAGGAACAGTGGCCTCTGCCAGCACTTTTGTCTGACAGAAAGCTGTCGTGTGGTGTCCTGTCCGTACCCCCTCCCCCCCTCCCGTTCTTGCTCTGACATCAGACAATTCAGTTCCTCCTCCTATGTCCCTGGTTCCTGTCAAGCTGCTGTGCCAGCACTGGAGCTCAGAGGGAGTGAGTCCAAGTAAGTCCTTGTGTGGGCTCTTTAAGAGGAACTGCTGGTACTCCCGCAGCCCTCTGTCTTACTCAGCCACAATTCCTGCTGGAATTATGGGGACTTCTCTTCCTGGCACTGGAATCCTGGGCTATCGGGTTTGGTGTGGGGCTGGAATCCTGGACTACAGGGATCAGGTGGGATCTCCGCAGTGAAGACAGCCCTCTTGATTTTAAACCACTACACATGGGTGTAGGATCAGCCTGTTCTGTGTCTCTGCCCTCCCACCAGTCTCTATGTGGCTTCTTCTTTAAATCCCTAGTTTTAGGACTTCCTTTCAGCTATATTTCAGGGGGTTCTGAATGATGGTGGTTCTGTGTATTTTTGATGTGATTGTGAGAGGATTTGAGTAATGTGTTTACCTATGCTGTCATCTTCACTGAAAGTCCACTGGCTGAATTCTTTTAATGAAGTCTATGTTTTCTTTCACAATGTTGCAGGGAGGTGAAACTCTGGGTTTACCCGGTTACTTTGGGATGACAATGATTTTGGTAAGGGCTCTCTTCATCTTTTCCCCTGACTATACCACGTTGTTAAAGTCCACTAATTGCATATGATTGCTCAATTGTTTTCAACAATGCCCTGGGACATAAATTGCTCTACAAACTAATCCAATCAAATGTGGCTCCTTTGAAGGAACAGTTTGTGAAGCCATTATTTGGCATTTGTTCCAATCCTAGGGAGGCTTCTCTCAGCTGTCTTATTCCCTGTTCTCTCCTGAAAACTGCTGGCCTACACTTTTGCCTTTCATCACAACCTCCATTGTTCTTTGGGGTGCTCTTAGGCTTGTATTTCTCCATACTCTGAGGCAAATAAAGTTATTTCCTTTGGAAAGAAATTAGGAACTATCTGTTTTACTGCCTGCTTCTCCACTTAAGCAGAATCTCTGAGCCAGGACTCTGGAGCCAGAGAAGGGGACAGTAGAAAAACTTCTCTCTGAATGACATCCTTCGTCTAAGAGTTGAACAGTTAATGGATGAGAGGTGGGGAAATAACCCAAATTCCTCTTGTCTTGCCTCTCCTGGAATGGAAACACTATCTCATGAACTGGGCCCCAGTCTTGAGAGAGAGTGATAGAGAGGGAGAGAGAGAGAGATAGATGATAGATAGATAGATAGATAGATAGATAGATAGATAGATGATAGATAGATAGATAGATAGATAGATAGATAGATAGATAGATAGATAGATGCTGTGAGACTGTGAATGAGGCAGAAATTATTCAGGGGAAATGAAAGTTCTGAAACTCCAGGATAATTCAGGGATACCTTTGCTGTATAATTGTCACTTGGTGGAAAAAATCAAATGGGTTCATTCCTTTGGGACTTGGTGGATCTCCCTAGATTTGCAACTGACCACTGTCAAAACAGCTTCCCTGTATTGCTTTTAAAAAAAATCCTCATGTGAGGATGTTTATTGATTTTAGAGTGAGGGGAAGGAGGAGAGAGGAAGAGGGAGGGGGAGAGAGAAAGAGAAAGAGAGAGAGGGAGAGAGAGAGAGAAAGAGGGAGAGGGAGAGGAACATCGATGTGAGAAAGATGGATCAGAAAAATGGATCAGTTGCCTTCTATATGCAGCCTGACCAGGGACTGAACCTGAAACCTAGGTATGTGCCCTGACCAGGAATTGAATCTGCAACCTTTGGGTGTACAGGACAGGACAATACTCCAACCAACTGAGCAACCTGGCCAGGGCCCTGTATTGTATTTTAATGATGATAATGTTAAGGGGTTTAACATTATCTATTCTTTCCTTGTCAGGGAGATCAGGTTTCTAGTCCATTTTGCTCTTACATAGCCATGTGACTTTGGGTAAGTTACCCTCTCTGGATCTGTATCTCATATCTGGGAAATAAGGATTAGATTGGGATCCCTAATGCTTCCTTTTGTGTGTGGAAACCTGGGATTTTATTCAATAGTCTGTAGTCGTGGAAAGAGCTACATTTTGGAGTTAGTCCAGGTTTCCAAACAATCTCACATTTACTGGCTTGGATATGTGAATTTACTCATCCATAAAATGGGGTAGTATTTATAATGAAAAGCTCATTTAGCCCTAGCTGGTTTGGCTCAGTGGTTAGAGTGTCAGCCCTCGGACTGGAGGGTCCCAGGGTCAATTCCAGCCAAGCGCACATGCTTCAGTTGCAGGCGTGCAGAAGGTGACCGATTGATGTGTCTCTCATTTTTTTGTTTGAAGATTTTTTAAAAAAAATATGTCTTTATTGATTTCAGAGAGAGAATGGGAGAGGGAGAGAGATGGAGATAGAAACATCAATGATGAGAGAGTCCTCATTGATCAGTTGCTTCCTGCATGCCCGTCTGGGGATTGAGCCCGAAACCCTGCATGTGCCCTGACCGGGAATCAAACTGCGATCTCCTGGGTCCTAGGTCGATGCTCAGCCACTGAGCCATGCCCAGCTGGGCTCAACATCTTTTGCTTTCAGCTGAAGATGGTATTTAAGGTGGTAGCTTCAGCTATCTTGGCTACTCAGTTTTCCTGGGTCTCTTGCCTGTATATAGGAGGTATTCATGTTATTAAACCTTAATTTGTCCCCTACACACAGGCAATTTCTGAACTGTCCCCTTCTTAACTCCTTTCCCACACCAGAGCCTGGAAGCTGGCTCTCAAATATGATCCTTGGTCCAACCTCTCTCTCTCATATTGATGTCTCTCTCTCTCTTCCCCTTCCACTCTCTCTGAAAAGCAATGGAAAAAATATCCTCAGGTGAGGGTGGGAAAAAAAAAAAAATGTGTGTATATATATATATATATATAAAATATACATATATATATAAAATATACACACACACACACACACACATATATATATATATATATATATATATATAAAGCTCATTTATTCCTTCAATAATTGTTTGTCGACCACCTCTTACTACACACTGAGATTGTGGGATGAACAATCCTCCCTGCCCTCAGAGGGCCTACCTATTACTTGCTTATTGTTGCAACAAATTGCCACAGACTTAATGGCTTAAAACAATATGAATTTATTATGTCTACAATTCTCAAGGACAGAAGTCTGAAATGGGTCTCACTGAATAAAGTCAAGGTGCTTTTGGTTTGTCTGATGTTCTTTATGGTTGCATTGAGGTTATGCATTTTCAGCAATTCCGTGGCAATACCTCAGAAGTGAGGTGCCCTTCTGGGTGTATAAGATAGTGGCTATAGATAACACTATGTCTTATAATTGGCGATGTTAACCTTGATTACTTGGTTAAATGGGGTGTCTTCCAGGATTCTCCAATGTAAATTTATTATTTTCCCCTTTGTAATTACTACATAGTTTAGGGTAAATCCTTGATACTGTGCAGATGCCCTGTTTCTGCTTAAACTTTTGCCTAGGCTTTTACTTTCTCCGTTTGAGCTAAATTTTACGGTCTCAAGGAGCAGAAAGACCAGGGTTATTGCAGGGGAAGAATGGTAAGAGCGAGCAGATCGGCAGGGGCCAGTGCCCGTAAGAATTAGCTAAATGAAGGGCCGTGCAATCAGGCGCCGGCGGGCCACCCGTTGCCCTGGAGACGGGGTCCTTCATCCCCCTGTGCGGCCACCTCGTGGCGCCAGCCCGGGCCCAATGAGCGGCTGCGCGGTGGCCGGAGGCGGGGCGATGGCGCCGGCGCGCGGCCTGCGGCTCAGCTTGGCTCTTGTCATGGAGGTCCCTACCTCCCCGCTGCTTCTCGTCCTTGTGCTCGGGGCCTGGGCCGCAGCGCCGGGCAGCGCCTCTCCCGATGCACCGCCGTTGGTCAACGAGGACGTGAAGCGGACGGTGGACCTGAGCAGCCACCTGGCCAAGGTGACGGTCGAGTTGGTCTTGGCGCACCCAGGCGGCAGCTCCACGTCCCGCGCCACCTCCTTTCTTCTGGCCTTGGAGCCGGAGCTCGAGGGCCGGCTGGCACACCTCGGCGTGCAGGTGAGTGGGGTGGGCCTCCGCCGCTCCAGGCGTCTGCCCTTCGACTCCGCGCCCCTCTCCGCCCCTGAGGAAAAGCGGGGCCCCGGGCGTTGGGGGACGCCCCTCGGCGCGGGACACGTCAGCGTAAGGCTGGCTGCTCGGGCGCGGGCCGCACCTCTCCGTTGAGCGGCTGCTCGCGGCTATTGCGGCCCGACGCAGGTGTCCTTGGGCCGAAGGATCCTACTCGTCCCAATAAAACGAAGATCATAGCCTCAGCAGAGGTCTTTATAGGCTGCCAGTGCGCACCAAACTTTCTCTTGATTTTCTCATGACAACGCGGTAGCCCGACTGGAAGACGAATAAATGAGTTAAAATTTAATTTCCTTAATGTCTGGTCTAGGTGCAACTTTCTAGACACCATCTAATGCAGCCAGAAACGTAATAGGGGTAGGTTCCGAGTTGAAGTTTGTAATCGTTTGAAATTGTTAATGTAACACACTTAAGGTTGCTGATGAATGCTTTTTAAAATTTTGTTCTTTAAGTTAGTTTTAAAAATCACACAAGTAATGTAAGCCCGTTTAAATTATACAGAAAGGTAACATCCAGTTCTCTACCTTCCCCTTCTGGTTCTCATTCACACTTAAGTTCATAAGTTTGCTTGTGTCATCCCAGGTATTTCACTAAACACTTTCACCACTCAAGGAAAAGACAGTGTTGGCTTTGGGAATATACACGTACAGAGCTTTGCTTTTTTTTTTTTAATCCTCACCTGAGGATATGTGGATATGTTTATTGATTTTAGAGAGAGACAGGGAAAGAAAGAGAAACATCTATTTGTTGCCTCCACAAGGGCCCTGACCAGAGGGAACCTGACAGGACCAAACCTGCAACTTAGGTGTATGCCCTGCCTGGGAATCAAACCGTGACCTTTCACTGTATGGGAGGAAGCTCCAGCCAGCTGAGCCACACCGGCCAGGGCCAGAGCTTTGTTTTTTATTGCTATTTTCATTAGACAACATCCATTAAGTGATTACCCAGTTATTAAGAGAAGAATAGTCATTATGGTATCATATTTCTTCTAAGCACACCTTACTTTGTGACTGAATCTGGACCTATTAAGCTGTTTATAGAGGTTATACTTATGAAATGACTTCTATTCACATCTTATCCATCATAAGCATTTGCTCAGTTCTACTCAGGTTTGTGGAAAGATGGATTAACACTTCATTTAGATATGTGCTGCCATCTTTGAATTTTTAAAAAATATATATATGTATACCTTTCTTTTAATTTTAGAGAGAGGGAGGAAGACAGAGAGAGAGAAACATGGATGAGAAAGAAACATCTATGGGCTGCCTCCTGCGCGCCCCCTACTGGAGATGGAGCTGGTGACCTCTTGGTTCATGCGTGGTCGCTCAACCACTGAGCCCCACAGGCTGGGCAGGACAATGTGTTCTTATTTCAAAGAGGCAATTGACTCCTTTTGCACCATTTATTTGTGAACCTATATCGCCATCTGAGAGTTTTGGCTTTTGTTTAGAAATTCACCTTACGGTTTTTGCTTATCCTCTTGTTAGTGGTGGAAAATGTCACCAGGTGTTAGACCTCGGTTAGCAACCTCAGTTCTTGAATTCTGGCTGAGAAGAATTCAGAGCCAAGACTCAAATTATAAGAGAAGGTTTATTTAGAAAGTCACAGAGGTAGAAGTGAGCCATAGAAGACATGGATTCAGGAAACAAGTTACAGCAAAAGAAGGGCCCTTGGAGCTTAGGGATAGGGGCAGGGAGAGATAGATACACCTTGAGAAACATAAGTGGGAGGAGAGGTTGGGGCGTGCTGGGGGGGATGGGAATTAGCATGCCCTAGGGAAAGAAGAGGGTGTGGGGAAAGGCATGGGCATGGGCATGCTTCATAGAGAGAGCCTCCAGAAATTTATTTCTCACAGTTCTGGAGGGTAGAAATCTCAGATCAGTGTGCTAACATGGTCAGGTTCTGGTGAGAACCCTCTTCTGGGTTGCTGATGGCAGTTTTCTCCTTATATGGAAGAGAGGGCAAAATAACTCTCTGGGGTCTCTTTTATAAAGGTGCTAGTCCCATTCATGAGGGCTCTCCATGACCTAATCACCTCCCCAAAGGCCCCACTTCCTAATACTATCACATTTGGGGTTAGGATTTCACCATATGAATTGGAGGGGAGGACACAAACATTCAGTCCATAACAACCACCATATCATTAACATGCCATGCCCAAATGAACAGTAATACATAATCTTATCTAATAAACAGCACATATGCACCAATTGTCCCAAAAATGTCTTTTATGGTTTGTTTGTTTGGTTCCTCATCTTCTTACTACCGAGAACCCATCTTATATTTTTCCTCTCGTATGGACGATATATTTAAAATATTTTGTCTCTCTAATCTTTTATTAAGTAATATCTCTTATTAAGACAGTGATATGCACGAGTATAGTAGAGTGTTCCCATTGTGATAAGATTCTAGTCAAAGAATGAAATTTTATTTTTATTAGCATTTATTGAGGATAATTGTATGATTACTTTAGGCTTTTTGAAATATTAAAAATTGCTTTCTCATTGTAGCTTTGTATACCCTATTGGGAATCAGTGCTTCAGTGCTAAAAGGTTATCTTAATATTTTTTTTCTTTTGGTGGAGGTTGGGTTGGCAAAGAGATTGATGGTGTGCGTATACATTTGCTCAGTCTGTTGCACAGTCTCATGATTTGAGATGCCTACTCTTTCTCAGAAAGACCCTGCAGCCTGCTGGAATTAACATCCTTTTCCTGATTACACATCCTGCTGCAGAGAAGGATAAGAATAAGGGTGTGTGCCAAGCAGTGACTATTGGCTCCTTCTCAAGGACTTTTGCTACTGTTAACTTCTTTTGTGCAAATAAAAACAATTTGGTCATGCATGAGACTTCTACAACAATAAATATTAGTATTTATTGCCTATGCATATGTGTATTTTGATGTAAATGAAGATGAAAAATGCCCAGAAAGAAATCTTTCAGGCCTTTATATTTGGAAATGTGAAGTGTATTTGGAAGTGTAATTTTTATTTGTAGGTTTGTATTTGATAATTCAGGAGAATGTTATATTATAGAGCTTATTATAAAGCTTATTTAGTGCGGAAGTAAGTCTTTGACAGTGTTCTTGTGTTTCAGAAGAAAAAAAATTTTTACTGAAACCAGAATTCAATCTTTAAAAAGTTCTGATAGTTTTGAATACTTTAATATGGATATTCTGAGGCTGTTGGTTAATGTTGACTCAAAAATTAGAGGCTAGCCTCATTGGCATGGCTCAGGGGTTGAGCATTGAGCTATGATCCAGGAGATCGAGGTTTGGTTCCCAGTCAGGGCACATGCCCAGGTTTCGGTCTTGATCCCCAATGGGAGGCGTGCAGGAGGCAGCCAATCAATGACACTCTTATAATTGATGTTTCTTTTTTTCTCTCTCCCTCTCCCTTCCTCTCTCTGAAATCAATAAAGATATATTAAAAAAAAGTTAGAGGGCAAAAGACATAAAAAAGAATAACTTTTTTTGTCCTTTTATAGGTAAAGGGAGAAGATGAGGAAGAGAACAATTTGGAAGTACGAGAAACCAAAATTAAGGGTAAAAGGTAAGCTAATGAGTAGTCAGAATATCTATATCTATATTTGCCTCTTCTTGTTATAGATTATCATATAAGGGTTAGTAGAATCATAAGCGAGGAGAGTTATTTAGGAAGTGCCTGGTATATTAGGAGCTGTTTCAATTAATATAGTGTGTGGTAACAAACAACTGGCTGTAATATATTTTGGACCCATTTATGAGTTTTTTCCTGATAACTTGCTGAAATTGGATTCCCCTAACAGTGGCAGTTTATTTTACAACAGGAAAGTAGTTACTTTCCATCCCAGGTCTCTCTAATCTATCCCCAACCAATAGATGGGGAACCAGTGTGAACTCCAAGCTATTTGCCTCAGCAGATATCCTCTCATCAATGGCTGGCTACTATCCCGTTTTGAAGGGGCAGACAGCACCCCGTAGTCCCCACTTTCAAGATTTCAGGGCATGGAAAGTGATGCTTCTTTGAAGGAAGTAGACTGAGCTCTATAAATGTTAAGATTGGCCTTGTTCTCTGCTTTAACCTCAGCACAGCCTGGGCCCTGGCACTTACTAATTATTTATATTAAAACACTTTATTAAGGATATTTTTCAAATACGTATAAAAAGCACAATGAATTATATAAAGAACCCATATATATTCCTTCACCCAGTTTCAATGATCAGTATTTTGCATGGCGTGTATTAGGCACTGAAATATTTGCTGAATGAATGTTGTGGGGAGAAGAGATGTATTTAGCTCCCAACAAAGAATTATCTATCCCAAAATGTCAAAAACCCTGCTTTAGTTTATGTTAGAGTTTATCATAGGAACAGAGAAAAAAATTGGTTCTTGTGCTCTCCCTCTCCAGAGCACATGTATCTTTCCCTTCCCTCTCTGTTTCCCCCCAAGCTCATTACCTTTGCCTTTCCCTCCCCTAAGCTCCAAGGGCCTTTCTTTTGCTTCTGTAACTTGTTTCCTGGCCTACGCAGCCCATCTGGCTCACTTCTTACTACCTCTATAACTTTCTAAATGAACTTTCTCTTACAATTTGGAAAAAATAAAATTGGTTCTTTTTCTTTTTAATCCTCACCTGAGGATATTTTATCTTTTATTTTTATTGATTTTTAGAGAGGGAGGGAAAGGGAGAGAGAGAAGCATCGATGTGAGAAAGAAACATAGATCAGGAGGTATGTACCCTGACCGGGGAACCCCCAAACCTGGGTATGTGCCCTGACTGGGAATGAACTGGTGACCCTGTGGTGCACAGGGCGACATTCCAACCAACTGAGCCACACTGGCCAGGACGAGGATATGTTTTTTTCATTGATTTTAGAGAGAGAGGAAGGGGGAGAGAGTGAGAAAAAAACTTTGATCCATTGCCTCCTGTATGCACCCCAAATGGGGATCGAACCTTAAGCCCAGGTATGTGCCCTGACTAGGAATTGAACCCACAACCTTTTGGTATACAGGACTACACTCCAGCAAACTGGGCCCCCTGGCCAAGGCAAAAAATTTGGTTCTTGACCATCAAATAATTGTGCCTTACAACTGTCAGTCCCCATGTGATTTGGCAAATGTTAAACTGGACCTCCATGCTTGGTAGAATTTTAAAAACTTTTTCTCATTTATTTTGAATTTTTAAAAAATAATGAGAATCTGACCCAACAGTAACTCTTATCTTAATGCATATGTTCGTACATGTATGATTTTACATATGGGTATAAATGAGATCATATTTAAGTTTATTATTTTATATAAAGCTTAACAGCAACATTAAACAAGTCCCATAACCCTAGCATGACAACTTATATATTTTTGTTCTGGACTGTGCCCACTTGCAGATATATTTTACATAGTTTCAATTACTGTGTGACCCTACTTTTTAATCCCCCCCCCCCACTTACATAACATTTCCTGTTTTCTGTGTGATCTTCATAGTTTCCTTTTATTACATGTAATCTTCCTTGAGTTGCTTTGATTTTATGTACAAAAATATATGAGGAGCCAAATTATAACACATGATTACCTTGATTTTTCTATTGTATTCTCAGAATGTGTAAAATGGGCATCTTCACCAGCCCTGCACATGCCAGATCTGAGTTAGCCTTAAATAAATTTCTATTAAACCCTCTTCCCCTTGTTAATATTTCAGAGACTCCTCTCCCTCTGTGGCTGTTTGAGGACCCTGTCTGTGCTTACTGGCTGTGACTCATGGCCTGTAGCACATATCTTGGAGGGGCAGGATGGCATAGTTGTTATGAGTGTGGTCTTCTATCTCTGTTACTACTAATTGGCTGTGTGTCCTTGGGAAGCTGAAGAATACTTTCCTCCTCAGTAAAGTAATAATGTCTACCTCATATGATCATGGTTAAGATTCACTAAATACATAAAGTGTACTTGGAACCTGGTACATAGTAAGTGCTCAATAAATTTTGAGTTAATCACCGAGAGAGCTAACCAATGAGAAGGAGCATTCCAGGCAGAGACATTGTAAAGACACAGAGGTTTGACATTTCATGGTGTAAAGTTTAGTTAACTGGGCCGTCAGAGTGGCTGGAACTCAGAGGAAGGTGTAAAGAGAGCTGAGGTCAGTTTAAGGAGTGCTTTGTATACTATTTTTAGGGTTGTGGACTTTACCGTTTAGTTATTTGGGAATATTTAAAAACTTTTTTAACAGTAGACTGTTTTATTCCTAATTCTGAGTGCATACGTTACATAGATTTGTCTTTATTACTCTTCTTGCCACAGAAACTGACACTGGGTTTTCAGTAAATCTTTTTCAGTAAATGAGTAATGACTTTATTTTACCCAACAAAACCAGGTCCTTCACAGAATGTTCTTCCATTAGGTCCAGCAGAAGAAGAGCTACAGAAAAAAAAAAGTCTGCCTCTTAGATATCAGTATACGCAGCTCTGTGTGGTCTGTCTAGCCTTCTATCAATCAGAAACCTTCATTAGCTGTTGCACATTTCAATAAGATTTGATGTTCATAATGATGACCCAGGAGCACTGAATGGTTATGAAATATCTCCTGAATCATCAAATTGAGATTCAATTATGTCGGGAATATTTAACATGAAAATTAATATTATGTTGGTGGACTGGAGGGAGTTAGAGATTAGGAGATTAATTAGGACAAAATGCAATAACCTAGGCAAGAGATAAAGGTTTGAATTGAGGAGGCAACGGAAAACCTGGAAGGGATGGATTTGAGAGACATTCTAAGGTAGGATAAACCCAATATTCTGTAATGGGTATAGGGTAGTGTGAAGCATCAGAAAATGCCTGACGTTTCTAGTTTAGAGTTGGTTAGGTGGTATCAGTATTAATAGAGAGAGGGAATTGGGATCATGAATGACATTAGATATTGGATATGTTGAATTTTCTGTGAGGTGGTCAGTGGAGTTGTATAGCGAACGTTTGAAAATTTGAGTTTAGAGCTCAGGACAGAGAATGGGATGAGAAGCAGATTTGGGACTTGAGACCAAGAATTGGTTAAGACTGTTTTGGAGAAGGTATAGGGCTTTTTATATTTTGAGTAGGTATTTCAGAGTAGTGTTATGAAGTTTAAAGGTGGAACTGATGAAGACCTTTAAGAACTCTCTAAATACCATGGAAGCATGTTAAAATGCCTTTAGTTTTTCACTAACGGCTTCTGGGTCTATGAAGAATTGGTCTCCTGGCATAATAAAGTCAGATTCATTTTTTGAGTTAATACTCTATATGAATTTTAGTAGTTTCCAGACCATCTCTTTTTCTTTAAAATGCTAGTAGTTTTGTTTCTTTCTGTTTATGAGAGTGATACAAGCTTATTATAAAACAAATTGGGGAAAAACAACAAAATGTAGCTTATCCTCCTACCCTGAAGACAGTTACCGTTAAACATTGTGTGGAACATTTATTAAAATACTTTCTTCACATATATATGTGTATATATTTAAAAATTTTTTTTAATTGATTTCAGAGAGAGGAAGGGAGACAGAGAGAGAGAGAAATAATCAGTGATGAGAAAGAATCATCAGTCGGCGGCCTCCTGCATGCCCCCTTCTGGGGATCAAGCCCACAACCCAGGCATATGCCCTGACTGGAAATTGAACCATGACCTAGTTCATGGGGTGACACTCAACCACTGAGACACACCAGCCAAGCTGTATATATATATTTAAAAGGAATCATACCGTATCTTTTGTAAACTGATTTGTTATTTACATTGTACATGGAAGTGTTTAATATAGATAGATCTAAGTGTCTTTTTGTAGTGGTTACCGATATTCCATTGTGTGGCTCTCTACTGGAATTTTTTTTTAGTTGTTATCCTATTGTTGGACATTTAGGTTATTTTACACTCTTTTACTATTATAAACAACCTTGAGGTGAACATCCAGGTATTTATCTTAAAAGGTTTTAATTAAGAGGTTAAAGGTGATCTTTTAAAGATAACTGCTTTCATCTTGGGTACAAAATTTTGCTGTGACTTTGAATTCCTAGCTGTTTTTAATTTCCTTAATTCTCTTGCTTCATTTTTCCTGCAGTGGGAGATTCTTCATGGTCAAGCTCCCAGTTGCTCTCGATCCTGGGATGAAGATTTCAGTCATTTTGGAAACAGTCTATACCCATGTGCTTCAGCCATATCCAACCCAGATCACTCAATCAGAGAAACAGTTTGTGGTGTTTGAGGGCAACCATTATTTCTACTCTCCCTATCCAACAAAGACACAAACTATGCGTGTGAAGCTTGCCTCTCGAAATGTGGAGAGCTACACCAAGTTGGGGAACCCCACACGATCTGAGGACATTTTGGATTACGGACCTTTCAGAGATGTCCCTGCTTATAGTCAGGTAGGCTCATATGGAATCTAGTCCATCCTTGTCTACTGTAGTCAAGGTCTTCTAGAGTGACTACTAGTTAATAAGGTTGGGGGTGTGGGGTGGGTGGAAATCCAAGATCACCCTTCAGTTTTTTAACCCGCTGTGGAATGACTCCCTGGGATCACTGTTCTCTTGGGAGTACAGACAGAGACTGTGAGTTTAGAGGCTGTGAGTTTAGGAAGTATTAGGAGATAGCATTTGGAGAGTTGGAGTGTGAGTTGGGAGAGAAGAAATCAAGTCATTCTGGGCAGAGGCAATAAGAGGGCTGAAGGCCTGAGGATAAGAAAATGGATGGGAGCCCTGGCTGGGTGGCTCAGTTGGTTGGAGTGTGGTCATGTACACTGAGAAGTTGTGGGTTTTATCCCTGGTCAGGGCGCATACAGGAGGCAGCCAATTGATGCCTCCCCCCCCCAAATGTGTCCTTGGGTGAAGATTGAAAAAACAAACAGATGGGAAAATGTGGGGTGTGCCATCTAGTGTGGTCGAAGTTGCTGCTGTCAGTAGTAAAGCTGGCTGCATTGCTGAGCCTAGGGGTTGGGCCTTAAAGGTAGAGAGAGCAATTAAGGCTTAAAAAAGATTTTTTTATGAAAAATTACAAGCATATGTAAAAGTATAGACAATAGTATAACAGACTCCCATACACCCATCACTTAGATTCAGTGGTAATCAAGATATTAGGACACTCGCTTCAGCTGTCCCTTTTTTCTTTGCTGTAATAATTTAAAGCACATCTTGCCAGAATTTTTCTTTACTTACAATTTAAGATTTATTTATTTTAAAACTGTAAAAATTATTTTAAAAAGCAATTTAAAAAGTTCATTGTAGAAATTTGGAAAAAAACAACTATAAGTAGAGAATTGACGGGGACTTCCAGACAAGATGGAGAGTAGGTAAATGCTATGCTCATCTTCTCCCACAACCACATCAAAATTAAACCACTTGAAGACTAACTGAACAGAACACCAATAACTAAGGATATAAAGAAGAATCCACGTTGAGAGTGGTAAGAGAAGGGCTGAGACTTGAAATGGGCTGGTCTCTCATGTGTGGTGGTTAAGATTTGGGTGGTTTAGATTTGAGGTGGTTAAGACTGGGGAGCTGTTGAGGTCCCTTCTGAGGATTAAGGGCTCCCAACCCCATTCTGGGCTTCTCAGCCTGGACCACCAGTGCTGGAAAGAGGATTCCCCACAACATCTGGCTGTGGAAATCATCAGGGATTCTGTCCAGGTGAGACCGAGGACTTATTGGCTGGTGGACTCACTGATTCTGAACACCAGTGCAGGGGCAGCAGCTTAAAAAGTGCCAGGGACATATGGAGAGGAACGGAATTGTCTGTCTTTAGGGTGAGGGCTGGATGGAAAGCTTTGGCTGGGGCAGAAATGCTGGCAGGTGTCATTTTTCTTTTGTTGAATCCCTCCTTCACCCAGTTGGCAGGTACAAGCAGGTGCCAAATGTGAGTCTGTCAAACTCACTGCCTCCTGGTGATTCCCTGAAAACCTGGCCCATACAACAAGGGCACAGGCCAGAACCTCTCAGTGGCTGTTACTCACAAGCAGCTGGCCTGCTGCAGACTTCCTTAAAATCTCTGAAAGATCCATAAACTGCAAACAAACAGTAGCTGGTCTCAGCATGCCCTATACCTCTTACTAAGTGACCCCAGCTACCAGTAGTGGCTTGGTTTGCAGCATAGCCTCTCCCTGGCATCTCCAAGCCCAGGATAGGCAGCTACCAACCTCAGATTACTTTGTAGCTCCTACCAGGTGTCCCTAGGCTAGGCACAGGCAGGGAATGACCTGGGCCTGCACTGGAACCTCTCCCAAGAGGCCCCAGAAGTAATATACCCAGTAGAGCAAAACTCTGTGGGGTTTTCCCCCCATAAGCCTTGTCTATTGCGGTCATGGCCAGTCCTGACAGCCAGTCTGCTTGAGGGTCAGTCCCACTCACTGATGTGCCAACAACAATCAAGACTCAACTGTAGCAGGAGGGCTCATACCACTCACACAAGGGATGTACCAGGAGCACCCTGTTCAGGTGACCAAGGAGACTGCACCACTGGGATCCACAGGACACCTACTACATAAGATCACCTTTCCAAGACTGGGGGATGTAGCAGATCTACCTTAGTCATGGAAACAAACACAGAGAAGAGGCCAAAATGAGACAAACATGTCCAAAATAGAAGAACAAGACAAAACTTCAGAAAAAGAACTAAATGAAATGGAGGCAAACAATCTACCAGATACAGAGTTCAAAACACTGGTTATAAGAATGCTCAGTAAACTTAGGGGAAGAATAGATGAACTCAGTGAGAACTTACACAAGGAATTAGAAACCATAAAAAAGAACCAGTCAGAAATGAAGAATACATTACATGGAATCAAAAGCAGATAAGACAAAGCAGAGGATGGGATCAGTGACTTGGAAAACATGGTAGTGGAAAATACCCAGTTGGAACAATGAAAATAAAAATATTTTTAAAAAAGGATCCGTTGTCTTGGCTGGGTAGCTCAGTTGGTTAGAGCGTCTTCCTGATAAAACAAGGTTGTGGGTTCGATGCCTGGTCAGGGCACATACAAGAATCAACCAATGAATGCATAAATCAGTGGAACAACAAATCCATTTTTCTCTGTCACTTTCCTCCTTCCTTTTTCTCTAAAATTAATTTTAAAAAATGAGGATATGCCCTGGCCAGTGTGGCTAAGTTGGTTAGAGAGTCATCCTGTACACCAGAAGGTCATGAATTCGATTCCTGGTCAGGGCACATACCTAGGTTGCCAGTTTGATCCTTGGTCGGAGTGTATATATTTGAATCTCCCTCTCTCTAAAATCAGTAAACATATCCTTGGGTGAGGATTAAAAAAAATGAGGATAGTTTAAGCGACCTTTGGGACAAATTAAGCATAACAATGTCCGCATTATAGGCATACTGGAAGGAGACGAACAAGAGCAAGTAATTGAAAACTATTTGAAGAAATAATAACAGAAAACTTTCCTAACCTGGCAAAGGAAATAGACATACAAGGCCAGTAAGTGCCAATAGCCCCAAATAAGATGAATCAACCTAAAGAGGCCCACACCAAGACACATCATAAATCACCCATTAAATTGGTAAAGACAAGGAGAGAATCTTAAAAGCAGCAAAAGAAAAGCAGTTAGTTACATACAAGGGAGCTCTCATAAGAGTGTCAGCTGATTTATCAACAGAAACTGCAGGCCAGAAGGGAGTGGCAAGAAATATTCAAAGTGATGAAAAGCAAGGACCTAAAGCCAAGATTACTCTAGCCAGCAAAGCTATCATTTAGAATTAAGGTCATATAAAGAGCTTCTCATACAAGGAAAAGCTAAAGGAGTTCATCATCACTAAACCAGTATTATAAGAAATGTTAAAGGGACTTCCTGAAGAATAGGAGGAAGAAGAGGGGCAGAAGGGATAAAAAATATGAATAGTAAAATGGCAATAACTACATACCTGTCGATATACTTTAAATGTAAAGAGGTCATATGCTCCAATCAAAAGACAGGGTAGGATGGCTAAATGGGTAAAAAAACAACCCATATGTATGCTGCCTACAAGAGACCCACTTCAGATGGAAAGACACACGCAGACTGAAAGGAAAGAGATAGAAAATATTTTATGCAAATAGAAATAAAAAGAAAGTTGGGACAACAATACCTATATCAGACAAAGTAGACTTTAAAACAAAGGATAAGAAGAGACAAAGGAGGACATTTCATAATGATAAAGGGATCGATATAAATCATTTACGCACCCAGTGTAACAGTGCCTAATTATATAAAGCTAATGTTGATGTATTTAAAGGAAGAGATGACAGGAATACAGTCATAGTAGTGGACTTTAGCACCCCATTGACATCAATCGATAGATCTTCCACACAGAAAACAAGGAAATGGTGGCCTTAGGTGACATATTAGATCAGATGGATTTAATTGATATATTTTGAACATTTCATCCCAAAGCAGCAGAATATACATATTTTTCAAGCTCACATGGAACATTTTTCAGGATAGACCACATATTAGGGTACAAAACAAGTCTTTTTTTAAAAACTTGTTTTTATTGATTTTAGAGAGAGGAAGGGTGAGGGAGAGAGAGAGAAACATCGATTGGCTGCCTCCTGCGCACCCCCTATTGGGGATCGAGCCTGCAACCAGGGCATGTGCCCTGACTAGGAATCAAACCAGTGACCTTTCTGTTCATGGGATGACTCTCAACCAGCTGAGCCACTCCGGCTACGACAAGTCTTAATAAATTGAAGAAGATTGAAATGATGCCAAGCATCTTGTTTGGTTCATGTTCATGGTATGAAACTGGAAATCATTGCACACAAAAAATACTGAAAAAAAAACCAACACACAGAGGCTACACAACATGCCAATAAACAGTGAACGGGTTAACAATATAATTAAGGTAGAAATCAGAAGATACCTTGAGACAAATGGTAATGAAAATATGAACCATAATCTATGAGACACAGCCAAAGCAGTTCTGTGAGGGAAATTCACAGTATTTGAGGCAGATCTCAAGAAACAAGAAAAATCTCAAATAATCTAACAACAAAAGGAACCTGAAAAAGAAGAACAAACAAAGCCCAAAGGGAGTAAAAGGAAGGAAATAATTAAGGTCAGTGTGGAAATAAACGAAATAGACTCCAAAAATATATAAAATGCAGTGAAACCAAGAGTGGCTCTTTGGAAAGATAAAAAAACCAAAAACTAAACAAAACAAAAAACCCACACTAAACCTTTAACCATACTCATCAAGAAGAAAAGATAAATAAAATCAGAAGTGAAAGAAGTGACAGCTGACACCACAGAAGTACAAAGGATTGTAAGACAATGTCATGGACAATTGTATGCCAACAAATTGGACAACCTGGAAGAAATGGATACTTTCCTAGAAACATACTATCTTCCAAAAGAATGAATCAGGAAGAAATGAAAATCTGAATAGACTGATAACTACTAATGAAATTGAATCAATTATCAAAAAACTCCCAACAAACAAAAAAAATCCTGTATTGGATGGCTTAACATGGCTTCACAGGTGAATTTTACCAAACATTCAAAGAAGAATTATGTATCCTTCTTAAGCTATTTCCACAAATTTAAGAGGAGGGAAGGCTTCCAGGCTCATTTTATGAGGCCAGCATTACCCTGATTCCAAAACCAGGTAAAGACATTACAGAAGGAAGAAAAAAAGAAAATTATAGGCCAGTATCCCTGATGAGCTTAGGTGCAAAACTCTTCAACAAAATAATAACAATCTGAATTCAGCAATACATTAAAAAGGTCATATACCCGTGACCAAATAGGATTCATTTCTGGGATACAAGATTGGCTAAATATCCACAAATAGTTAACATTATACACCACATAAACAGAATCAATGATGAAAACTATATCACATCAATAGATACAAAAAAGCATTTTTACAAAATCTGTCATTCGTTTATAAAATCCTTAAGCAAAGTGTGAATAGAGGGAACATACCTCAACACAATAAAGGCCATATGTGAAAAACCCACATCATATGTCATACTCTATGGTGAAAAGCTAAAAGCATTTTCCTTAAGATCAGGAACAAGACAAGGATGTCTGCTTTCCCCACTTATATGCAATATAGTTTTGGAAGTCCTGGACTCAGAGAATTATAAGACATTGAAGAAAGAAGTTGAAGAAGATAAAATTAAATGGAAGCATAAATGTGGTTGAACTGTTTTAAAATGGTCAAAGTGTTCATACTACCTAAAGCAATGTATCAGTTCAACACAGTCTCTATCAAAATACCAATGACACTTTTCACAGAACTAGAATAAAGAATCCTAAAATGTATATGGAACCACAAAAGACCCCAATAGCCAAAGCAATCTTGAGAAAGAACAAAGTTGGAAGTACCTGATATCAAACTATACTACAAGGCTGTAGTAATCAACAGCATTCCACTGGCATAAAACCAGACACCTAGATCATTGGAACAAAATTGAAAGCCCAGAAATAAACCCAAGCCTATATGGTCAATTAACCTATGGACAAAGGAGGCAAGAATGTACAATGGGTAAAGATAGTCTCTAATAAATGGTGTTGGGAAAACTGGACAGATACATGCAAAAAAAATGAAACTAGACCACTTTCTTATATCATATACAAGAATAAACTCAAAATGGATTAAAGACCTAAAGATAAGACTCAAAATCATAAAACTCCCAGAAAGAAATAGGCAGTGAACTCTGACATTGTTCTTAGTACTATTTTTTTTGGCTATGTTTCCTTGGGCAAGGGAAACAAAATTAGAAACAAACAAATGGGACTAGATCAAACTAAATGATGGGGAGAGGGACTGGGGAGAGGGATGGGACGGGGTGGAATGGGTCATTGGGGAGAAAAAGGGACATCTGTAATATTTTAAACAAAAATAAAATTAAAAAAAAAAGTTTTTGCACAGCAAAGGAAACCGTCAACAAAACAAAAAGACAACCTATTGAATGGGAGAGGATATTTGCCAATGATTCATTTGATAAGGGGTTAATATCTAAAATATATAAGGAACTCGTGTAACTTAATCCTCTGAAAAACAATCAATCTGTAACAAATGGGCAGAAGACCTGAACAGCTATTTCTCCAAAGAGGCATATATGTCTATTGGCCAGTAGACAGGAAAAGATGCTCAGTATCACTAATCATCAGAGAAATGCAAATTAAAACCACACCTGTCAGAATGGGCATCAATAAATCAACAAACAGTAAATGTTGGTGAAAGTGTGGAGAAAAGAAAACCCCCATGCTTTTTGGCCTGATTGCAAGTTGGTGCAGCCATTACAAAAAACAGTATGGACGTTCCTCAAAAAATTAAAAACAGGGCTGCCATATGACCCACTAATCCCACTTCTGGGTATATATCCAAAGAAATCTAAAACACTAATTTAAATATATATTTGCATCCTTGTGTTCATTGCAACATTATTTACAATAGCTGAAATATGGAAGCAACCAACGTGTCCATCTAGTGACGATTGGATAAAGGAAATGTGGTACATAAATTACTTGGCCATGTGAAACAGTGAATCTTACCATCTGAGACAACATGGATTGAACTAGAAGGTATTATGTTGAGTGAAATAAGTCAAAGAAAAACAGATACCATATGATTTTACTTATATGTGGAATCTAAAAAACAAAACAAACGAACAAAACAGAAACAAACTCAGATGCAGAGAACAAACTGATGGTTGCAAGGTGGGAGGGGGGCTGTGTGAAAAAGGGGGAGGGATTCAGAGGTACAAATTGGCAGTTACAAAATAATCACTGGGATGTAAAGTACAACATAGGGACTATAGTTAATAATGTAATAACTTTGTATGGTGTCAGATGAGTACTAGATTTATCACAGGGATCACTTCATATGTTATATAAGTGTCTAACCTTTATGCTGTACACCTGAAACTAATGTAATATTGAGTCAGCTGTAATTGAGAAATGAAAAAAATTAAAAACTATAAGGAGAAAGTAGAAATAATCTATAATTCTGCTTCCTCTCTGTTGAGATTCTTATGCATTGCATTTTAGAATTGTTTTTTTCTCTCACATAGTTGCTATAAGAAGTTTTGTTTTTAAAACAAAAGATACTTATGTTAGAATTTTGTATATCCTATTTTTCTAATTAATAACATCATGAATATTTATTTCCATATATTAAAATTCTTAGTAAATACCATTTTAAAATGTTGCATACATTAGATAGATTATAAGTTAACCATTCTGTTGCTGATGTGTAGTCTCCAATCAATTTGATTTGAACTTTGAACTACTTGTTTCCTTCCTCTGCAGGATACTTTTAAAGTACATTATGAGAACAACAGCCCTTTCCTTACTATCACCAGCATGACCCGAGTCATTGAGGTCTCTCACTGGGGTAATATTGCTGTGGAAGAAAATGTGGACTTGAAGCACACAGGGGCAGTGCTTAAGGGGCCTTTTTCACGCTATGATTACCAGAGACAGCCAGATAGTGGTATATCCTCCATTCGTTCTTTTAAGGTATGGAGTGTTCAGCTTGGACATTGGTACAAACTATGACTTTATCATATCTGCTCTTTTGTTTACTTTTTGAAAGTAGCTAACTAATAAGGACAGTTGTTTGATATTGATTGGTGTTGAAGTGGTTGAGTGACAGGGTTAGAACTAAGAGAAAGAATCTTTTAAAAATGCCCTCATTTATATAACGAAATTAAGCTGTATGAAAAATATATTACATTTTCTCCCCCTGATTATCAAAATATGCTTCCAGATTTGGAAGCTACAATAACGAATGTCATACGGAGAAAACCCTTCTATAACCCTGCCTGTCACCTAATTATTTGATGTAATTTTTTTCATCTTTAGTTTCCGTCTGTAAAATAACTTTCAGGTTGTTTTTACCTTTGTTCTGTCTTTGGTATTCGTAAAGGTAATTATGATTCTATTTATTATTTACTTGAAGAATTTGACTATCGACCTTTTTGAGAATCAGATTTGGTATCTAGACATTTCAAATCCTTGGGGAGGAAGTTAGACTTGTTTACAGTTTGGGAACTATTTTAATTGAGTAGTACTATGATGAAGATTTTGGTGCAGAAAGTCTTTTCTGTATTTAGGATTATTTCCTCTGAAAAAGGTATGTTCACTCTCTTGCAGACTATCCTTCCTGCTGCTGCCCAGGATGTTTATTACCGGGATGAGATTGGCAATGTTTCCACCAGCCACCTCCTTATTTTGGATGACTCCGTAGAGATGGAAATCCGGCCTCGTTTCCCTCTTTTTGGAGGGTGGAAGACCCATTACATTGTTGGCTACAACCTCCCAAGCTATGAGTACCTCTATAATTTGGGTCAGTCTTAGTAGTAAGGGAGTGGAAAAGGGAGAGACCATCTTTTTCTTTAATTTCTTGCCAGTCCTAGATGCGGAGAGAGAATATTTTCTTATTCTTAAAAAGGCTGGGATATCGGGAAAAACTTTCCATAGGTGGGTACAAATTGCTATTATAAAAGTAATACATACATAAGGTAATCAGTTCAAACAGTAAAACTCCTTACCTCCAGTTCAATTATAACTGGATGGAACTGCTTAAATTCTTTTATTTTGACATATTTAAAAAATAAAAATGCAGGGAATAATAAACACTTTTATATTATACAGACACCCAGAACTAATGATTATAAACATTTTGTAATTTCTTCAAGTCTTTCTTTTAAAAACTTTTAAAATACAAAGTAGAATATAGAAAATGACACAAATATAGCTCAATAAATTAATGCAAGAGGAACACCAGGTAACCACTACTCAGGTCAACAGATTGAAATTTGCCAGCCCCTCAAAAGGTCCTCCATGTACCTCTTCCTCAGAATAGTAATCAACATCCTGACTTAGTTACCACTTTCTTGAATTTCTCCATAGTTTTAGCACTCAAGAGTACGTCTTTAGGTACTCTAGTTTCACTCTTTTCAAAAAATTTGATTTGTCTTATCAGTCTTTATTTATCCATAGATTCCTCTTCCATCTGTTTCTCTTACAATTTATCTGTTGAAGAACTCGAGCCCACTTGTAGTGTAACCTGCAATCTAGATTTTGCTCACTGCTTACCCAGTGCAATTTAGCATATTTCTGTCTTCTATATTTTTTGGAAATTGACAGCTGTCCTGGAGGCTTGATATCAGACTCAGGTTTGATCCCTTTAGCAAGACTCAGGTGATGTGTTCTTTCATTAAAAGGAAGGCAGTGGGTAGAGTCTGGTATCTTTTGTGATGCTCAGTGCCTAGATTCTAGTACTTTACTGGGCACTGCAAATTACTGATCTAATTCTGGCATTTCTTTTTCATTTATTAGGTGCAATTTATAAGGAGACACCTCCCCTTGTCTATTCTTAGGTTTCCCAATATTGCAGTTCATATAGAAAAGACAGGATAAATACTTGGTTCTTTCCCTTATATTTACTAGGTGACCAATTAAGTTTTTCATTTAAAAAAAAAAAATCATTATGTATGTACAGATTTAAACATTTTATGGGTTTCATTCTTTTGCAATGATTATACTCATTGGTGCTCAGATTCTCCCATTTTTAGCCACTGAGCACTTTTTCAGGTTAAGTTCCTGAGTTGTTTTGACATGACACTAGTAAGTCTGTTAGCTTCCTTGCTGTCTTATAAAAAGACATTCCTGGCTCAACTTGTATATTTTCTGTCCCAGACCTGGAATCAACCATTTCTCGTTGATGCTCTAGTTTCTTCTAGCGATAAAAAGGTATTTGAAGACCAAAATCTGAGAACTGGGAATACTCATTGTTCTTAGATTGGTTAATTCCTAGGCCTTTTCAGTTGACAGAACTAGGTGTGTATGTATTATCTGTATATATTAAACATTTATGAATTCATGCAGTTACTTATTGTATGACCTATAGAGATTTTGCTTTTATGTTTTATCTATACCTAATTCCATATTGAGAATCCTAATTGTGAAGGACATAGGATGATAGAATTAGAATATTTCATAATTAGTCATTTGTTTTATCCCACACCTAATACACAGCAGTCAATAAAAGTGGTCATACTGCCTGGCTGGTGTGGCTCAGCTGTTGAACATCGACCTATGATCTAGGAGATCGAGGTTTGATTCCTAGTCAGGGCACATGCCCAGATTGCTTGCAGGAGGCAGGTGATCAGTGACACTCTCATAATTGATGTTTCGATCTCTCTTTCTCCCTCTCCCTTCCTCTCTCTTTGAAACCAATAAAAAATATATATATAAAAAAAAGTCTTACTACCTCTTCCAGTATGATTACTGAAAAGAGTTAATTCTTTTTGCATATCCTTTTTTTTCTCTATAGTCCGTCCCCTTTTTAGAAAATATGTTTTTATTGATTTTAGAAGAGAGGGAGAGGGGAAGAGAGATAGAAACATCAATGATGAGAGAGAATCATTGATTGCCTGCCTCCTACATGCCCCCTACTGGGGATCGAGCCCAGAACCCTGGCATGTGCCCTGAGTGGGAATCGAACCCATAATCTCTTGGTGTGTGGGGTGACACTCCAACCAACTGAGTCACCTGGCCAGGGCTACTTTCTCCTTTTTAATTTGAGTCTTAGTTCTACAGATAATTATATTTAATGCTCACCATCAGTCCTTACGTTATCAATACCTTTAGTAATTTTGATGATCTGGAGTTCATTCTCTAGTAGATGCTGCAGGAAGGGCTTGGGATGAGTTTTTACAGGTTGATAGCAGGTTGTGCCTTTTGTGCTTAAAAGTCACTTTTGCTGAATATGAAATCCTTGGCTTACATCTCTTTCCTTGAGTATCTTAAATATGTTACTTCATTTTCTTTTTTGGGGGGGCATAAAGTGTTTTGGTCAAGATCTGATAATAATTTTATTTTTTTTCTCTTATAAGTCACTTGCTTTTTTTATCTAGATGCTGAAGATTTTTTTCTTTCTTTAAAATATAATACTTTTACTAGAACATGGCAGTGGTTGCTCTCCTTGAGTATGCATTATGGTCTTTCAACTTAGGATTTCAAACTTTTTGTAAGTTTTCTCCAGTGGGAGTTAAATCTTTGCCTGTCTTCAATACTTGGCACTTTCTCTTGAACCTTTTCTTCATTTAAAACTTTTTTTTCTTTTTATCTTTTTATCCTAAGGCATTATCTGTTGATTCACTCACATTCCTTCTAGCTTAGCCTTCATTTCTAAAACGATTTTTTCTTTTATTTCTAAATTTTTTCCTGATTTCTGAAGCTTTTCTGAATTTCTATACATGTGATTTATATTGCTTTTTCATGACTTGTGTCATTTTTATAATACCTTTAGCTTCTGGTGTGCTCTCATTTTTTCTAGGATGTTTTTTGTAATTATTTTTAATTACATTTGACATTGTAAGTTTTTAAAATATAACAATCTAAAAGGGGGAGTCTTATACTTTTCTGTTGCTCATTTTTAACATTTCTAATGTGAACTTTTAGGAGGAATAACTGTAACTGCCCAATTCTTTGTTGTTTTAGTGTAGTATTAAAAAATATGGTGGCTTGTTTTCTGAGCTTTCTCTGGCTTCGTTTTCCTGTGTCTCTGTTGTCCTCATTATGCTTGATTTTGATTCTGCTCCAGCAGTTTTTCCTTAGTGGGTAGGATACTGTCCTGGAACGGGAGCTCTGATGGGCTTTTCAAAGTTCTCAGGGACTAGACTGCTCTAGACTTAGAGATCTGTGGGCCCATTTTACTCACCCACTGTGCAGGGTGTAGGACTCCTGAGTTTTAGATTCTCTTCTCCAGTTGGCCTGCCATGCTCTCAAGTGAACACTATTGTCTATCAGGGGGTCTTCTTTTCTCAGGTTTATCACTTGCCCTTTTGCCCCTTCTTTATCATTCACAGACACTAATACTGTGTAGGTCTTAGGGCTGTTGGTGTTTTGTGGATCACACTCCCTTGTATTTTGGGGATTGTGGAGATGCCTTGTTACCTAGTTTTGTTATGAGTATGGTCCATGGTTTTTTAAATTTTGTTATCTAGTTGCTCTGTCTTTATGTGGAAATTGGGGAAGACCCAAAATCTTTGCTGCCACCACCACCTCTGTCTTCCAGATTCTCCTAGTCCATTAACTGTAGATAGCATCTTTACTTCTCTCTGTGTAAGATGGGAGTGTTCATACCCTGTACTCCCCTCTAGCTCCTGCCCTATTTTCTCAGTTTTTCACATCATTGCACATATTTGCTTGATCCTTCAGGTGACCAGTATGCACTGAAGATGAGGTTTGTGGACCATGTTTTTGATGAGCAAGTGATAGATTCTCTGACTGTGAAGATCATCTTGCCTGAAGGAGCCAGGTGAGTATGATTGTTCCTTTACTCTCTTCCCATTTCTCTGATGGTGCCCTAGGTACCACAAGGAAAATCTGTGTTGAGGGGGTACAGAGTAAGTGCTCAGTATATAGCTTTGAGAAGCCTGTAGGGACTGGAGTTTAAATAGAAAATTTAGATTCAGATGCAGGAACAAGATTTATATATGAAATATTCCACCTGCCCTTGGCATGAGTGACAAACACCTTTTTGTAGGTTTTTTGTCATTTTGCTCTTGATTCATATTAAAGGGAAACATCTACTTGGCCTCTCTTGGGTTACTTGTCTATTCTGATCCTCAGAAGAAGAGGCACCTTGATTATTTTTCCTGTGGAGGCCATTCAGTGGGGAGTGGCTAGTTCCTCCAAGTAAAATAGAGTGCTGTTGACTAGGAGAAGGGAGAATGAGTCTGTGCAGGCAAAAGCAGGACATGTCCACTACACCCTAGAACAAATTTTCAGTCATGTGAAGAGACAGAACATTTGGAGGAACTTTTCAGTGGCCTCTTCAAGTCCCTGAGAGGCTCTCCTTGGGTAGAATGCACACAAAGTTCTGTGAGCTGTGTGACTCCAAGGGGTGGGCCAGTACTGGTGAGTCCTTATGAGTGCAGGTTTCAGGGTGACAGACAGTTTGCCTCAGCAGAAGAATGGTCTCATCCTCAGGACTTTTTGGCATTGGGTCAGCTGTCTCAGGTGGTGTTCCCTGGTGCTGGAAGGGGAGCAGAGTGGAGTGTGAACTTAGTGACCCTGAACAGCCCCTGTGTGAGCCTTGGAACTTTCCAACCCTAAATAAACCTAGCTGGTCAGTGCAGTTTGTCTGAGGCTATATTTTATTCCCATCTGCCTCCAGGAACATCCAAGTTGACAGTCCCTATGAAATCAGCCGTGCCCCAGATGAGCTGCACTACACCTACCTGGACACATTTGGCCGCCCTGTGATTGTTGCCTACAAAAAAAATCTGGTAGAACAGCACATTCAGGACATCGTGGTACGTGACCCCACTCTTATGCCCCCCTGGGTGCTGGGGGCCAGGTCTTACCCATCTTTTCCTACTTGGACTGGAGCGGTTTGAACACAGCATCCTCTGGGGGTAGGGCTGGGCAGATGGGGTGGGACAGCGTGGATGATTGTTGGCTTGGTGAAGCTCCTTTGGCCCCCAGGTTTCTGAGTCCATGTAGGCCTATCAAAGCCCATAATTTTGGTTCTCCCTCCAGGTACACTACACATTCAACAAGGTGCTCATGCTGCAGGAGCCCCTGCTGGTAGTGGCTGCTTTCTACATCTTGTTCTTCACAGTCATCATCTACGTCAGGCTGGACTTTTCTATCACAAAGGTACTCTTGCGTCTTTCTTCTTTTCATTTTGTCATTTTGCACCCTTGATAATGTGTTTCACCAGCTTTACTGAGCACTGGTTGTCACAATAGCCGAAGGCAGAACCCTATTGCACAGAAGACTCTTTCCTGCCTGTGGCTTCTGCCAGTCCTTTCTGTAAAGATACCTTGTTTTTGTTGCTGTGATTACAGAGCATGCACAGGTTGCTAATGGTGGGTGAGTACTTTGGGAACAGGGCAACAGGCATAGTGTGTGCTTTTGGTGGTGGGACCTGAGGTCCTGAAAAGGCTATCCTGAGAAGGTGACAGGCAGAAAAGGTGGGGAAGGGCACTTAGCCAGAGGGAACAATTTGTGGGACAGCAGGAAGGGCTTCATGGGACCTGTGGGTAGCAGTAGTGTACACGTGAGCAAAAATGTTGATCCAGCTGGTTCCAGAGACCAGTGAGGCTGCCCAAGGGTCAAGGTGGTACAGCTGGGACTGCTGCTAGCAAATCTTGTCATGCAAAAGGGGCTGAGTCTAGGTTTTATTATGAAAGTGCCCTATTTTTTAAGCTATAAAAATTGCTTGTGTTCTATTGATTTAAAAAAAATTCCACATTTATAGAAACTTTGCAAGAAAGATAAACATAACTCTTGTATACTCATCACCTAGACATAGCATTCGGCCTCTCTCTGTTCATAATTATTTTTCCTGAACCATTTGAGAAGTTTGCAGACATTTGTGTTCCTTTACTCTTGAATTCTTAAGTGTGTATGCAGCCAGAGAACAAGGGTATTTTCTTACATAATCACGATGCAATGATCAAATTCAGGAAGTGTAATGTTATACTATTCACCAACATGCAGTCCACGTTCAGATGTTGCTGATTACCCCAGTGATAACTTTTATAGCAATTATTTTTCATACTCCAGAATCCAATTGAGTATCATGCAGTTCATTTAGTTATCAGACTTCCTTAGTCTCCTTTAATTTGGAGTGGTTCCTTAGCCTTTCTTTATCTTTAATGACCTTGACATATTTGAAGTTTAGAGACATTTTGAAGTTTGTAAACTGCCCCTTAGTTTATGTTTATCTTATATTTCTCCCTTATGAAATTCAGATTATGCATTTTTGGCAAGCATACTATAAAGTGATGCTGCATTTGCAGTACACCACATCAGGAGGTCCTAGTGTTGGTGATATTAACTCTAATTACTTGCCTAAGTTGATGTCTGCCTGGTTTCTTCACTGTAAAATTATTTTTCTCTTTTTACTTAATCTGTTTCAGGCCATATAAATATATTCGTATACATTCACCCATTCATTGTAGCATTTGTTATTGATTCTTGTCTGTATGTTTTTTAGTATGGAGGTTGAAAAACTATGATTCCTTTTACATTATTAGTTGGCATTCTGTAAAGAAAGGCATTTCTTTTTGGTTGATTGGTTATATTTTGGATTCATGGGTTTTTATTGTGTTCCATGGATTATTGTCCACTGGTGCTATTTATTTCGATCCTCAAATTGTCCTAGATTTGACTTTTTAACATCATCATCTTTTTTTTGAGCACTTCCTTATTGTTGGTACAATAACACATTTTAGACATATCTTGTCTTCCCTCCAAGGAGCACTGGTTTCTTTTAGTGCAGAATGGTACCTTGAGACCGTGATCTTTGAGTTAGGTGTGATCATTGCTTTTGGACTATAGCTCTTTCTAAGCCTTTTCAACAGATAGAGCTAGGAGATAAATATATGTGCTGTTTAAAATATGAATTAATACTGATGTCTTTAATTCCAATCTAATAACACAGGGTTCTTCCCTGTCTCCCTTTATGCTGTTTTTCCCCTTTCCTTAATTCCCTTCAACATCCATATATTTATTTATTTGCTGAATTCTATAAACACACAAAATAGTTTCAGAATTGGTACTCATACCACTATAAACAGCAAACCTACCAGGTAGAATCCAAGATTTGTGTGCAGTTCTTTTAGTCTTTAGACTGAGAATATAATTGTCAAAGCACTGTGTTCCCAAGGTAGTTGGCTTGGTTCTTTTTTCCTGTGTTATTCATCTGAAATATAGTTAAGTTCATTTATTTCTGTTTGAATTTTATTCTAGTTTTCCTTCCATCGTTAATATTTAATTTTGGTTATGAATTTGTAAAACATTGAAAAGTTCTAAATTTAGAACTTGAAAAGGTTACTGATTCCTCCACCCTTTCCTACCCTGCCTTGTAGGTAACCAATTTCATCAGTCCTGGGATATCCTTTCTGATTTATTTTGCAAAAATAAGCAAATACTTTAATTTTTATTTTCTTACACAAGAGATAGCAATAGTATATATTGTTTGTACTTTTCCTTTTTCACTTAACAAATATATCCTGAGCCCGGCCGGGCGTGGCTCAGCGGTTGAGCGTCAACCTAGGATCCAGGCGTTTGGGGTTCGATTCCCTGTCAGGGCACATGCCTGGGTTGCGGGCTCAATCAATGGCTCTCTCATCATTGATGTTTCTATCTTTCCCCCTCCCTTCTTCTTTCTGAAATCAATAAAGATATATTTAAAAAAAAAAAAACAACAAATTAAAAGAAACAACCAAAAAAAATACCAAATATATCCTGAAAATCACCCATATCAGTTTATAGAGATCTTTCTCATTACTTTGTTGTTGTTGTTGTTGCAGAATTCTTCATTATATGGATTGGTCGTAGTTATTCAACCAATTTCCTATGTATACATCTACCTATTTTATTTTATTTTGTAAAAAATACGTTTTTATTTATTTATTATTATTATTTTTTAATCCTCACCCGAGGATATTTTTCCCATTGCTTTTCAGAGAGAGAGAGGAAGGGGTAGGGGAGAGGGAGAGAGAGAAACTTAGATGTGAGAGAGACACATAAATTGGTTGCATCTCTCATGTGCCTTGACCAGGGCTGGGGATTGAGCCTGCAACTGGAATGTGTGCCCTTGGCCAAAACCAAACCTGGGAGCTTTCAGTCCATGGGCCAATGCTCTAACCACTGAGCAAAACTGGCTAGGGCTAAAAATATGTTTTTATAGATTTTAGAGAGAGAGGAAGGGGGAGAGGAGAGAGAAAAAAATATCAATTGGCTGGCTGCTGCACACCCCCTACTGGGGATCAAACTCATAGCCTGGGCATATGCCTTGACTAGGAATTGAACTGGTGACGTCTTGGGCCTTGGGATGACACTAAACCAACTGAATCATACCAGCCAGGGCAACATCTGTCTGTTTTAAAGTTTTGATAATACATTGAGAAAAAACTAATTATGGGCCAAATCTACTATCTGTAGACTAGATTCAGTCTTTGAACTATAAAACTAGGACTTCTGTAGTAGACACCTAGTGAGAGATGATTCTGGAAGGTCTATAGGGCCTCATCTAAAGGGCCTTCAGTGGTAGGATGAGGAGTTTGGGTTTCTCCTTTAGGCCCTGGGAAACCCTTGAAGTTTTTAAGGAGAGACACATAATGAACATCCTGGAAGCCTTCCCTGACCTGAGCTGAGATTTCTCTTTCCTCAGCACCTTATCCCTTCCATGGTGCACTCTGGCATTAGTACCCCTTTCACATCCGTCTGTCTGCCCTGCTGGACTTTGAAGTGAACATCTGTTTCATCTTCATGTCCCCAGTCTTACCCATTGCTGAACTGGCCCAGATTCATTGTTAGTATGGGTTTGATTCTCTGACTTTCCAAGAAGATGATGGCTTTTTTTGTTTGCACAGTTGGTGGTGGGTGATCTTTGGGAGGTGAAAGAGTGGGCTCAGACCTAGTTTCGTCTCACACAGTGTCTCTCTTTCAGGATCCAGCCGCAGAAGCCAGGATGAAGGTGGCCTGCATCACAGAGCAGGTCTTGACCCTGGTTAATAAGAGAATAGGTCTCTACCGTCACTTTGATGAGACTGTCAATAGGTATAAGCAGTCCCGGGATGTGTCCACCCTCAACAGTGGCAAGAAGAGCCTGGAGACAGAGCACAAGGCCTTGACCAGTGAGATTGCACTGCTGCAGTCCAGGCTGAAGACAGAGGGCTCTGACTTGTGTGACAAAGTAAGTGTCTGCTAACACTGAGTCACTTGGCTCGTTGCCTACCACACCCCGCTTTCGGGGGCTGTACCCAAGTGTCTAATATGGCTGCTGTGCCTGGGTCAGACACCAGGCAGCTCTTGCTCACTGCTGGCTTGTGGAGTGGTAACGTAACCATTCGTAGACTTGTGGCATGATGCCAACCCTTGTGGAACAAGAAGTTTTGGTGTCTTGGATATGAGTTGGGTTTGGAGAAACGTCTGCTAGCTTCTGTAGCGCTGCCTGTCTACACGGCCAGTATTGAGAGTAGCTACTTCCTCTGCTGGGAGCCAGGTTGAATAAGGTAAGACAGGAGAGTGGGGTTGAATCCAGGCTCTGATTCAGACTTTATAGACCTAGGCGAGGCAAGTTATCTTACTTTCATACCTCAGTTGCCTTACGTGTAAACTGAGGATGCTCTTAGTACTTACCTCATAGTGGTTGTGAGTGTGAAATGAGTTAGTGCATATAACGTGCTAAGAATCCTGCCTGGGACATGATGTGTGAGTTCTTGTGACCTGTAAATGAGATTGGAATCTCCCTCCCCCTGAAGGTGTCCCTCAGAGTTCCTGACCACCCTCTCCATGTGCCACACCCCAGCACTCCCTCTCCTTACCCTGTGCTGTTTTCTTTAAAGCATCTACCGTTTTCTGAAACTGTTTGTTCATGTGCTTAAGTATTTATAATCTGTCAGCTTTGTCAGGGGCAGATGCCTTATCTGTCTTTAGTGCTATTTTCCAGAACCTAGAATCATGCCTAACACTATGGCTCACTAAATATTTGTTGAATGTTGAGTGAATGTGACTATAAAAGTCCTCAGCCTGACACTGAGTCAGTGATAACATGGGAGTCATTCAGTCCCGCTGCCATATCCCTGCCATTAGTCTTTTGTCTATATGAATTCCTGCACCTAATTTGATAAACTGAAGGGAAGAGAATGAACATTCCTGGAGTACCTACTGTGTGCCTGGCACCATGTTAGGTAGTTTCACATATTTTCAGTTCTTACAATCCTCTTCTATAGCTAAGGCCCAGGGATGGTGGAGGGGCTTGTTCACAAGGGTCAGAGCTTGAAGGAACAGGGTTGGTAAGGGGGTGAAGCTGGCATTTGTCGCCAAGCCTGTTTCCCTTCACAACCAGGCCCTCTGGCTTGGGAGTTCTGGAATCTGTAGGCATGGGAGGTGGTGGGCCTTGCTGAATGCGGGTGAGAGAACCACTTTCAAGCCCTGCCCTGCTCTTGCTTCGGCCAGGTGAGCGAAATGCAGAAACTGGATGCACAGGTCAAGGAGCTGGTGCTGAAGTCGGCAGTGGAAGCTGAGCGGCTGGTTGCTGGCAAGCTCAAGAAAGACACGTACATCGAGAATGAAAAGCTCATCTTAGGAAAGCGACAGGAGCTGGTCACTAAGATCGACCACATCCTGGATGCTCTGTAGCCCCTGCCAGTTGTCTGCTGGGTGGGCTCAGGGTGCTGCACTTACAGATGGCAGGTGTGTGTGTGTGTGTGTGGGTGGGTGGGTGGGTGGGGGTGGGGGTGGGGTGAACATTGAGGCCAGTGAATGCTGGCATGTGTATTTTGTAAAAGGCCTTCAAGGAAGAGAAGCCAGGCCCTGCCTCAGACAACACAAGAAGCTTAGTTTTTGTCCCTAAGCTGTTCTTAAAAAAACAAACAACAAAACACACACCAAAAACTTAAATTCCATTAAAAATAAAATATCTTTGTGTTTTGAACAAAGAAATTTTCAACATTTGATTGGTTTTGTTTTATTCTGAAGCCTAGGACATTCTTTCAAGTCTGTAAACTCCCTGTTTTATGCCGTTCTAATTCTTGATGTTTGGGTATTTTGCAAGTGTGTGCATGTTTTTTAAAACGTGTGTGACTAAAAGAAAATAAAGCAGGGACTGTGAAACATTTGTTTTGTTCTGTTGACAATCTCTCTTAACTTATTTCTTAGCTTTGAGTATAATGCTTTTATCAAGTGCTGTTTTGTTCTGTTGACAATCTCTCTTAACTTATTTCTTAGCTTTGAGTATAATGCTTTTATCAAGTGCTTTTTATTCATTAAATAATGGACTTGCTCCTTAGAGCTAGTGTGCAAGCAAGTATTGGTTATATATTAGAACACTGAGGCCACAAAGGTAAAGTGGACTTCGTAAGGTTGCAGAACAGAGTGGTGGAGTGAGGGCTCTGTTCTTGCATTTTCTGATTACTTGTTTTTCATCACATTCTCTACTAGGCACTTAAGAAATGATGAGGAGCAAAGCAGAGATGATTCTTATGGAGGACAGATAGTCAAATGATCAAACACAAATTCATAATTACAAACTGACAAACCCTTGTGAGGAAAGAGGACCGTCCTCTGATGTTATATATTGGACAGTACTTATTGGACTTAATCTGCAAGGGAGCTGGGGAAAGGGTCAGTGAAGGAAGTGACTTTAGAAAAAAAAATTTTTTTTTAATATCTATTTCAGAGAGAGGGAGGGAGGGATAGAGATAGAAACATCAATGATGAGAGAGTCAATGAATAGTTGCCTCCTGCACTCCCCCGACAGGATTGAGCCCACAACCCGGGCATGTGCCCTGACCGGGAATCGAACCTCGATCTCCAGGATCATAGGTTAATGCTCAGCTGCTGAGCCACACCAGCCAGGCAGGAAGTGACTTTTGAGTTGAGCTCTGTAGGAGTTACATAGATGGCAGGGGGTGGTGACCAGAGAGCATTCCAACTAGAGAGCATAGCGTGTGAAAAGCCCCGGGACAGGCTGGGGCTTGACATGAAGGGAATTCAAAGAGTAATGTGGACAGTATACAACATAGGGCTACAGAGGAAAAGTACAGAACAAGGTGAGGCTTTATAAGTCTGTCAAAGCTTTTGGCTTTATCCTAAAATGAAGGGAAGACTGGAGTGTGAGAAACATGCTTAGATTTGTATTTTGGGCTGAGAATGAACTGCTGAGGGCTGTAAGGGTGTGAGAGAAAACCTGAGTCTCTTGTAGTCCAGGCAAGAGAGGATGGCTTGGGCAAGGGTGGTGATGTACCAACATGGATGAAGGTGAGAGATTTAGGTGGGGAAGTCAACAGTGCTAAGTGAGTGCCATGGTTCTCCCACTGTTCTCTGGGGTATACATCTTGTCTTCACTTAGTTAATCCCTGTTCATCCTTCAGGTAACAGTTCAAGGTTTCTGTCTCATGGAAACCTTCCAGGACCTCAGACTCAATCAAACCCTATTGTGTGCCCTCTTGTTCTACCTGTACCTCTCCACGTCATACTGCACAGTCAGAACGTGTGATTACTGGGCTAGCTCTGATAGTGCAGGGGTTTTGCCTGCTATGCTCACACTTAATGTTTTCAGCTACATGCTCAGGTCAGTGTATTACACATAGGTGGCTTACTGAATGAATGAGTAGCTTAAATATTGGTGGGGTGGGTTGCGGGATGATTGTGCCAGTCATTTAATATGGGAAGATCTGTAAGACCAGGTTTGAGGAAGATGATAGCTCTGTTTCAGACATGGTCAGGTGGGTGTGCTCGAGACATCCAAGTGGGAGCATCTATGGGCAGTTGGATACTTAGGCCTGCAACTCAGAGGAGAGGTCTGGTGTGGAAATGATAAATGTGGGGGTCGTTCAGCATGAAGATGGCTGTGGAAATGGTGAGATGGAGGTTGTGATGGTTAAGGGTGCCTAGGAAGGGTGCCGAGTAAGAAGAGACCCAGAACTGAACATTAGGACTTCCAAGTACAGTAGCCGCTTGGAGCACAGCACTGCACACAAGTTGAGAAAATGGCCAGTGAGATAAGAGAAAGTCCAGGACCATGTGGTGTCAAGGAAGCCAAGTGGCAAGATGTTTCAAGGAGGAGCACTCAGTGAGTGCTGCTGAGAGTTGTCAAGCAAAAGGAAGAATGGGAGATGTCTGTTGGTTTTAGGACGGGTCATTGAAGTCATTCTTCGGTGACTTGAGAGCTGCTGGTGGAGTGGTGGGAATGGGGATTGGACTGAGCGAGGCTTCTTTTGATATTGACAGCATTTCACAGACAGGCTATGAAAGGGATGAGTTTGGGGTAGCTATTGGAGGATGCGCAGCTGACAGTTTTAAGATGGAAGAGATTCAAGTATGTTAAATGCTATTGGGAAGGATTGGAGGCTGAATATAGAGGAGAGAAAATGATTGTGGCCAATGTGAGGAATTTGCAGTGGTAAGATATGCAGCCCAGAGGACAGTGGACGGCCCGGGACTTGGATATGGACGAGGACACGCCTTCACGATGGGGCTCCGCAGCCATAGACCTGCGTGGAGAGCCGAGTCCTGCCGGCCACTGTGACCTGAGGCAAGGCTTTTGGGCATCCGTTTCCTCATTTGTAAAATGAAGCAGTGCTGTATTAGCTGCTTGGTAGGATGGCTTTAAGGATCATGAGGTAGTGTGAAGTGGCACATTGCAGCTGCCTGTTAGTATTAGCAATTGTTTCCATTTTGTCTCATTTCTTTCCATTCCTCCAGTCATAGTGTTTGTGGCCTGAGCCTGGGCCCTTGGCATGTCCTATTCTCAAGGCTTGGAAACTGGAGGCTGCCCTTGACCAGTGTTCATATGGTGTTCTGGTGGGCCTGGCCCCACTCACACCTGGTCTCTGGTGCCTCTAGGTGGGACCAGGCCAGGCTTCCCCCTGTTCCCCTAGAATTGCCCAACTGACTTTCCCAGCAGCCCTGCAGCGCCGCTTCTGCTTCTCTAAGGTGCTTTAGGGCTGGGCCCCTGGACACCCTAGCCAGGCACCACCTTGTCCCGTGTCACCAGTTACTTCACTAGCCTGGAAAATAAAGTTGGCAAGGGTTCATGCCAGCGGGCCTCTCACAGGCCTTAGTAGGGAGCTGCACTTGTGCCCTTATGTCTCTGAAACCCATGGAGATGTCATTGGGATGCCAGGAAATGAGGCCTACTGTCCAGGGACAGAGTGCCAGCTGGGCTAGAAAAGCAGCCTATGCATGAGGCTGCACCCATGTTAAAGGCAGGGTAGCTCTGTCATTCCCCAGAGCTATTGCTGTGGCTATGGCACCACCTAGGGGCGTAGGTCTGGGAACTGCCGCCCCCACCTAGACTAGAACTGGGTCGGTTCAGCACGGGAGCTGGGCTCACCCAGTGCCCTGGGCTGGGGGCTACAGTGAGGCATCCCACGCCCAGCCTTCCCACAGCCTCCTCTCATCCTTAGTTCTGGGCGTAGCATCTTTGGCCATGGGCAACCCTGCACTTCCCTAGTCCTCGATTTCCCTGTGGCAAACATGGCCTCAGTAAATTGTAGGGTAAGGGGTGAAGTAAGGCCTGTGTGTAAAGCCTTGACCACGGTCTGCCTGACCCCCCAGGCAAGATGAGGCATCCTAAGACATCCGACACCTTTCATTGGGTCACAGACCCAGTCTACCTTATCTGTGGCCCTCACAGTATGTGCATGGAGAGGAGCACTCCCCCCCGGGCTTCCAGGACAGTGTTTTTATACTCCCAGGCCAGTGCCATCTGTCCAGTCTTGTCCAAGATGCCTGATCCCTGTGGCCTAGACCTGGCATTCATCATGTCCTCAGCTTTCAAGTGCCCCTACAGCCATAGGTGGTCGTGCAGCAGGCCCCTGCCCCTGAGCAGCTGGCCGCAGCCCTGCTCCTGGCTTAGAAGGGGGAAAACACAGCTGAAGAAGGAGGGCTGGGTGTCACTTTTCCTCCTCCATTTGTCTTGGAGGCTGACATGGGAGAAAACCCCAAAGGGCCGAATGCACCCTCACAGTTTCACCACAAGTATCCTGACCGGGCATCTGGTGCCGAGCTGATAGTGCAGGGCCCGGCCGCAGCCCCGCGGAAACCGTGCTGCCAGCGGTTGGGGGCAGCAGGCCCAGACAGGAAACGCCCCCGGACGTACCCCAGGGCCCATGCTCCCGGCACAGGCTTGCTGCCTCCGACCAGGCCCGGCGCCATTTTGAAGCCGGGCTGGACTCTGGGACTCTGGCCTGGAATCTGGGGACTGGTCTGTCACCTGCCTGCACAGGCTTGGGAAGTGACAGGGAGGGAAGATGGAACCTCCAGACTGGGCTAGCCAGGTGGCAGAGTGGAATGCAGCCTCTTCCCTACCATGGCCAAGCCCTCCATGGTGCCCCCAACCAAGCCCTTTAAATTCTCAGTTTCCATCCAGTGGTTGGTTCCATATTTACCATTAACAGGCCAGAAATAAATGCAGGGAACACAGAAGTGAACAAAATAGTATTAGGCATCAGGAAAAGCAGACAGAATAGGGGCCTAGTTAGGAATACTCACAGGGTCTACAGGATTTGCCTGGGGTGAAGGACAAGGAACTAGAAAATAAATTATTGCAGGTAGTGATGAATACTCTGCAGGAAATAAAACAGGGCGATGTGATCCAATGAATTTAGTCTGAAGAGTTGGGGAGACGTCCCTGGGAGGGGACAGCTTGGAAGGTGGGAAGGGCAGCATAGCAGGGTTTCGGCTGTAGTGAGTGAATGCTGCTCTTTCCCTCCTGGTCTCTTCCTTGCCCTGCCCCATTCAGGCCCTGGTGGCTACAAGTCAGGTTTCATGGCACACCTCCCCAGCCCCCAGCTTTCCCCCCAGGCCCTGGCACTCACTTCCCCAGTCCCTGTTGTCGCCACTCTCCCCACCCTCACTGCCTTCGCATCAGGGCTTGGTCATACCCATGCCAGGCTTCTGACAGGGTATGTGACCCACTGGAGACTCAGGGCTTGTTTTTGTACTCATCCTTACACTGCTCGCCTGGAAACTGGGGACAATAGGAGGCCTGAAACAACTCAGTAACGGGATGCAAGTAAAGTCTTCCAACAGTGCTGGCTCAAGAAATGGAGTCTTCCCTCAACAGACACAAGAATGATTAGCATAACCTTTTGTTGGAAGAGTATAGCTGTTTACAAAGTGCCTTTTTAAGTGTCCATTACGCTTTAGTTGGCAGATGGGGGTCTCAGTACATTTGGTTGAGGTCCAGCTCTGCAGCCAGCCCCTGTGCGACTTTGGGCAACTCCCTTCCCTTTCTAGGCCTAAAGTCTTCCTGCACAATGACAGATGTCAGAGGGTGCTTCTAGTATTGACACTTTGGGGTGCTGGGGCGAGTCGTGTGGGGAGAGCCCCTGAAGCAGCCTCAGTTGAGGAGGGGGGAGGTACGGCTTTTTTCTGTTTTGCCAAACTGGGTTTTTTACAGTGCTGTGCCGGGCTCTCAATGGGGAGAGCTGAGCCTGGTCTCTATGAGGTAGGACCCATCTTGGTTTCTTGTTGCCCTGACAGTGCTGGGGGCACTGTGATATGGAGTGGATCCTTCCTGTCCCTGGCATGATCTGCAGTTGCAGAGGGGGATGGTCTCTCTCTTTTTCTCTATTTCATGTGTATCCTCATGAGAGACACCGAAGGCACACAGACGCAGGTGAGCAGCCATTCCAGTGTTTGGGTGTACATGCCCCTCCCACACCCATGGTTCTCGCTGAAACTCACAGACACGCACGCACAGATCGACATGCAGGTGTATGTGTACACCCACTGCTGTGTTGACTTACATATGTCAGGTGTTCACTGAATGCCCACCATGTGCTGGGTGCTGCCCTTGGCTTGGGGACACAGGGGTGTGGGCAAAGTTCCCACCCTCATGGACCTTGGAAGCCCACAGACACACTGTCATAATAACAGCCTATACTCAGAGCACTTACACGGTGCCAGTCACTGCTCTGGTCACCTTACACACCTGCTAACAGAGCCACTCTATCAGTAGATACTATTATCCTACTTTGCAGCTGAGGGAACTTGTACAGCAGGTAAGCTTGGCATTCTGGGGCATCTCTCCTTACCCACAAAGTCTCTCCTCCCATGAGACACAGGGCATGCAGGCTGCTCCAAGGGCACCTTCACTGCAGAAACACTTCTGTGCACCCTGAGACCCTCCACATGGTGCGCTCACACACACCCTCTCAACAGCTTTCGCACTCCTTGCTCCTGTGTCCTGCCTTGCTCATGAGGGCTTCTCTTCTGGAGAGCACCTGTTTTCTCAGTCAGCCCCAGCTCTGTCACTCTGATCCATCCCCCTTAGAGCCTGGCGCTTCCCTTTACCAGGCTGGGAGCCCAGGGGCACGGCCTGGGTTTTCTGCCCAGCATGAGGCCTGGAGTGGGGAAGGTGGGTCTGTTGGTGTAGTGAGGGAGTATTGGGTGAGAACTAGATGAAGGCAGTCTCACCGCTGGTATCCAGAACTCTTCTAGAGAGTTCAGGGTTTTTTGCATTGTGAGGCCAGGTCATTAGGGTGGAGTCCTGCTCAGAGCCAGGAGGCAGCCAGGGAGGAGACGAGAGGCGAGAGCAAGATGGACTCTGTGGTGAGTGGACCCAGGTAAGGGACTCCAGTGGCATAGGGGTAAGGGGGAATTGTCAGAGATGAAGACTGAGCTCTGAGGAGGAGACTCCTTAGAACTTGACAGGGCTAGAGAGGGTCAATTTGGGCTGAGGTATCTATGCATACATGGGGCACAGGAGGGGCAGAGACAACTCCAGGAAGGTGTTATATTGGACTGTGATGTGTGTGTGTGTGTGGGGGGGGGGGGAGGATTTCAAGGCCAAGGCTTTTGAATTAATAGTGTGGACATCCTGTGATTTAGGGGCATTGCCCACCTATAACTTAGGACTCAGAGTTGCCTCCTGTGGGCTGGGCACAGACAGCAGTCCTGCCTGCAGGGGTTCACATCTACAGACACAGATACGGGTTCCCAGAGAGATGACCTTACCCAGGGTCCACTGCTAGAAGTGGAGGCCCCGGTTATTAAATCTGAAATAGGTTACACCCTGTGCTGGGCATTCTATTATTAATTTTTTCTACATTGATCTTTTTTTAGATTGGGACATACTACCTATGTCCCTGTTGTACCTTCATTCCTCCTGACCCCCACTCCCATCCCATATCCCTATCCCCACTGACAGCCCCACTGTGTAGGGTACATGTCCTCAGATGTGTATGTATGCTGGTAATACATGTGGTGTGTTTCCATGCATGTGTGTCCACTTTGCTCTCAACACACACTGCTCCTTGCTGGTCTCACTTGGCTCAACTTTTGGGGGTCCATCCATGTCACTGTATTTCCAGATATCCTTCTACCCCAGAGTATCTCACTGTGTGCCCTCTGCCTTTCAGTCACCCACTACCCAGTGATGGATGCCCAAAGGCCCCACTTTCCCTCATGCTGCATAACCCACTCCCCAGTTATGGATGCCCACAGGTTCAATCTTCCCTTTATGCCCAAGGAGGCTGCAAGGATGTCCGGCCATGGAGCTGGGGTGGGAAGACTAGCGGGCCACATAGACTCTGCTAAGATGGCTCCCAATTTGTCCCTTCTCATGGTATCTACCCTGTTTTGTGCACTTTGCCTCCAGTATCTGTTTTGTCCCCATAGCAGATCTGGAAGGAGGTGTAATTTATCATTTACAGTGAGGACTGGAAGCTAGAGTGGAGAAATCACTCTTCTGGGGCCATACAACCATCAGGCAAGACCTGGTAGCAAGGACTTGCAGAACAACAGTTACGTGGTGTAGCCCAGTCCAAAATGTGGGCCCTCGACCAAAACTCCAGCCTGCTCTGAGGTATCGGAGAGCAGCTATGCCCACTGTTGGAAAGAAGATAAGGTAGGTGCAGTGCCTGGTCAAGGTGAGAAAAACTGACTCAGAGGGTAGGTCTCTTGAAAGAAAGTCCAGGGTGGGATAGCTCTGGTCTAACACTCCTGTAACACATAATGTCTTTGCAAAGACAGAGCTTCTCCTGAACTCCAGGCTCTCCAATCCCTTGACTATTTGTGGGGAATGGAAATTCCTTTACTTGATCTACATTTTTTTCGTGTGTGTGTGTGTGTTACCTTTTATTTGGGCAAGTACAACTGGTTTTCCACTATGGTAGTGACTCAGAGTTTTACTTAAAACTAAATTATACCATGAGAATGACCTGATTAGGGAGGAAGTGGTATAGCAGAGAGCTTAGCCTCACTGGCTCTGGGCAGGCTTCCTGTGATGGATGGCTAGCTTTGCTACTTTATAGCTGTGTGATCAGGGACAAGGTACTCAACTGCCCTGTGCCTCAATATTCCCATTCATAAAATGGGGGTGATATTAATTTCTAACTGATAATCATTTTTGGTGTGAGGCTCAAATGAGGTGACAGGGCTCCAGGCACTGGCCCACAGTAAACACTAGGTAGGGGTCTGTTGTTATGGGAACATTTAGACTAGTGGATGGGAGCATATGGCACAGGATATGAAGGTGGAACTTGAATGCCAGCAAAACACACATCTAATTCAGGTTCCATTTCAGAGGAAAACCGGAGTCTTTTGTTTTATGCCACACTCCACTGGACCCAGTGGAACATGGGGGCAGTTAAGAGGTGACTCTGGGAGGCTGGCCTTTGGGGTAGCTTTGGAATCAGCAGAGTGAACCCCTGGGCCTCATCTATAGAATGGGATGATCTCAGAGACAGTAACAAAGACTCTCCTTGACCAAACTCTAGTTGGCTCCTCTGAACTCTCTTCTCAACTGGGCCCTGACTTTTGGGTTTCTGTGTTTGTCTCTACATTGTCCAATTTCAGCAAGAATCCTGTTAAGTCAGTTTAGCCAGAATCCCTCACACGTGATATTTAATCCAGGTTCCTTATCCCTCACCATCAGTGATTCTGATCACCTGGCCAATCTTCCTGTTAAGTTGATTCAGCCAGACTCCCCCCTTACCCCTGATACTTCCTCTTAGTCATTTTCCATCCACTGACCCCACTCTGCTCTGAGGCTATAAATTCCTTCTTCCTTGTATTCAGGGTTGAGCTCCATCACACTTTCCCACTATAAGACCCTGTTGGCCCTGCCCAGTGTGGCTCGGTGGGGTGTTGTCCTATGTACCAAAAGGTTGCCAGTTTGATTCCCAGTCAGCACATGCTGGGGTTGCGGGCTTCATCCTGGTAGGGCGTGTGCAGGAGGCAGCTGATGGATGTTTCACTCTCACATCACTGTTTCTCTCCCTCTCCCTTCTTCTCTTTCTCTCTCTCAAAAAAAAAAAAGACCTTGTTGTAGTGGTACCCCTTGAATAAAGCATTCTTACTGTTTTTAACAAGTTCCATAAATAATTTTTTCTTTAATAGGGATCATGGGAGACCATGTACATAGAGCACAATACAAGCACTCAATAAATGCTTTTGTCCTCTATCATCCCACAGGCCAGCCACTGGGCATCAAGTCTGGCTTCTTTCAGTTCTTCCATGAACCAGTGCTGTGGCCCTGGACAAAGTTTCTGCTTCATTTTTAGGGCCTTGGTTTCTCCTTTGCAAAGTGGGGCGTCTGGGCCCTGGGCCTTAGTGGTGAGTCTGAAGTTTAGGTAAGAGCTGGGCCTGCCTCACCTTCCTACCTTGCTCCAAAGACCTGAGGTCCGTGGGGACTCTGTGCCCATCACCACCAGAGGGCGACCCCTGCCCAAGAAATCTACTCCTTTCCCCAAGGCTGGGCTGGGCCGTGCCCAGAGCATTGAGGCTGGGCAGTTCTTGACGGCTGTGGGTCACTTTTGCCAGTTGGTGGCTGGTGCTCTGGCATGGAGAAGCTCTCTTGACGTGGCCAAATTTTACTTTGAAAGGGTGAAGAAGTGTGATGCCTACATGAAGGGTGTGGTAGGTGACAGCCTGGGTGCTGGAGCCAGCCAGCTGGGGTTTAGATTCTGGCTCCCATACTCACTGGCTGTGTGTAGCCCTGCTTGCCTCAGTTTCCTTATCTCTCACAAGGGCTTATCACTAGAACTACCACACATGGCTCTTATGAAGACAAGACAAATTGATGATGGCAGGGCACTTAAGCAAGTGGGTGCCAGGTAAATGCCAGCAATTATTATGGAATTCCTGTTCCAAGCCAGGCCCTGTGATATAACTTGACATACCATTGGTTCCTCACAATTACCTTGCAGGTAGAGGCACCTAAGGAAAGTGGAGTTTAGGGAAAGATAGCTAAAGGTCCCACCAAGGTGATTAAAGGTCCCAGAGGTATTTGAACTTAGTGATCAATCAGCTCCTAATCAGGGGCAAGTCATGCTGCATTGCTCAGAACCTGCAGGGTGCCCGAAGAGGTTGTCTTGCGGGGATAAACAGGAGGCCTCCTGGGCAACTGAGAGGTAGCTCTGGTTCAGGTCCTATGGGGACCAGGGACATTCTCAGGCTGCAGTCCCTGCTCTGGAACCACTCTGTGACACTAGGAGATGGCCTTCCTGGAATCCCAGCTAGATCCATGGTCCTTGACATGGGCCAGGCTCATTTCTCCTTCCATATCTCTACGCTTGTGCTGTACCTACTACCTTAATCCCCTTTCCTATTCAAATCCTCTCTGTCCTTCAAGGCCCGGTTGAAATACATCCCTCCATAAACTTCACGAAACCTTCCCCAGTGACCCCAATAGCTACTGACTTCCTTGGTCTGCAAGGAAGCTTCCCTTCTTGTCTGTCTGGAAAAAGTCCTATCCATTCTCTAAGACCCAGCCCCCAGCATTAGCCCTGAGAAGGCTTACTGCCACTCTTCTAGATGGAGACAGTTACTGCCTCGCTGGGCTTTCTGTGCATCCCAGTTACAATGTCTTAACAGTGTCACTGCAATGGTTTCCGTTCGTATCTTGTGTTTTAAAACTGTAAAAGTAATACATGCTAGTAAGTAGTCAAGCAGATCAGAAGGGTATAAAGAGAAGAGTAGAAGCCCGCCCCCCTTTCCACTAGCCCCCAGTTGCCAGCCTCTGTCTCCCAGAGGAAAACTTGTTGGCAATGTCTGTGAATCCCCGGGCAGCTCTCCCTGCCTATACGCCGGAGATCACACTGTTCCGTTGTGCTGCAATGATCTCTGTGCACTGCTCCAAGCCCAGCTCCCTGAGGCCTGGATCTGACTGAGTCTGACTTAGGTGGGTGCCCCGCACCGGCCCTGGGCTGGTTCCAGAAAAGACCCTCAGAAGACGTTGCCTGGCGGTTTTGTACCTTCACGATGCTGACTGGTCACATGTACCATGGGACCCAGCGAGTCACCTGGCTGCTGACTGCAAGTTGCACCAGCTAGCCAGCAGATGGATTTTCTCTTCCTGCAGAATGTTATCATTATGGAAAGTTGAATTCATGTTCAACATTTAAAAGTCAGGAGAGATTCCCTAAAATTTTGAATTTTCTACACCTCTTGAGAAAACTCAGATGATTGGGCCACATGGGGCCTGTGTTCTGCCCAGTCCAAACAGCATCCTGTGCTCCCACTGCTGCTGCTCCTCTGGTCCTTGTGCTGGAGTATGCCCCTAGCCAGGACCTCGGACCCTGCATGTGTGGCTGCACCTGGCCACTGACTAAGGAAGACAGGCTTGTAGGAAATGATCAGTGACGGGAGTCTGCACCAGCTGAGTGTCGAGTGGGGATGAAGGAATGATGGAGAAGGAACCAGGTGTCATCTGTGGACCCCAGTACAGTCCTCTGGGACTGTATCACCCAGTATAGCACTGGGCTTCCACTCTAGATTCTTACTGTTCTGTGGGTGGAAACCTCGCTGCACAGAGATAGTGTGACCTGGGGCAGTGCCTGCAGCCTGCCCTGCTGTGGATGCCAGTAGCCCTGGCCAGTGGATGCAGACACACGGGGGAGCTGTTCCAGGGCGATGGATGGGACTTGGACTGGGGTGCCCTGGCTTGGAACATGTGAGCCAGGGGCAGGTCGACAAAGTGTGGGGGCGTAACTGACTCCACATAGCACTGAGGATAGTAAATAACAAGCACAGCCCAGGTTGTTTGCTGAGGGGAAGAGCAGGGGCAGGGAGTGAGTGGGGGAGGTGGGGCCTGGGGCACATGGGGCCTGTGGCTCAGAGCTTACCAAACAAAGCTGGAAATACAACTTAAAAGAACCGACTTAAAGATTTAAAGATAGAAACCCAGTTACCCATGCAGCAAACTAAATATACCAGTGGGTCTTCAGTATACCATATCTGATTGGCTAGTCCCATGATTTTTTCAGAGAAAAGGTTTTATTTTTTCCCTAAAAAGTGGGAATATCATAATTTTGGAGTGCAGGATGGCCCTTTCACTGAATGCATTTTGCTCTCTAGAGAATCCACTGGGTTGCCTTCAGGTTTCTGGTTTCTTGATGAGGTGACTGGTGTGAGGGAAGTCCCAAACTTGGTGACTCCAAAGCCAGCCTGGGCTTGCTCTCCCCCTGCCATGTCCGGGCCTGGAGTCCCTGCCCAGCTGCAGTAGAGGGGATGCTCTGCAGGGCTGGGCAGGGGACGCCAGCCAAGGAGAAGCCCAATCCTCTCAGCCTTGGTCAAGGAGGCCGCCCGGCTCTGATGGAACCCCAGTTGGCTCGAGGCCCCAGGAGGCTCGGGAGTCACCCCAGCTGTGGGATGCTTCCAGGCCGAGAGGGCCTCCAAAGGCTCTCGTCCATCCTGCTGCGCATCAAGGGCGTACTCAGGCCAAGGACCAGCTCAGCAGTAAACCCGAGCGCCATGATGATCACTCGGCCTCACACCTCGCCTCTTCCCACTGGGTGCCAGGGCCAGGCCCCGCAGGTTTGGGGGCGAGGCTGAGGCTGAGGGGTTGAGGCAGGCCATCCGCGCTCTCGCCTATCCCTGGTGGAGCCCCTCTGTCCTTCCTTTCCCAGTGTGCCCCCATACGCCCCTGCTCCCCCTGCGGGGTGCAGCGTTGGGAGTTGTTGACAATTTGTGCATTAATCTCTCTGCCGGGGCCTCCTGGTCAGGTGGTGCTTATCAGGGTTCCGCTCCTGTCAGATGGGCCTTCCGGAGCCGCGCGAGGGGAGGGGCGGCGGCGGGAGCCCCGCTGCAGGGCCTGGAGGTGGCCTCACCATTCTCGGGCCTTCACATCCTCTTACCACCACTACCCCGCCCCCCCGCCCCTGCGGGCTGCCTTCTTTACCACATCAGGATACAGAGCATTGCATGAATTCCGGTCTCAATGGAATTATTTCAGAATTCTGGTCAACCGCAAGCTCGGGGTATTTCACAAACTATCTATCACTGCTGTGTGGTGGGAAGAACCTGGGTTGGGGGCAAGTAACGGATACAGCGAGGCCCCTGTCCACTGCGTGTGGGGGTAGTGAGTCCCTGCCCACCTTGCTGCCCCTCCTGGTGGCACCATGGCTTTGTAGGCAGATGCCCGCCCCTCGCCATGTCTACAAGAAATTTAGGGTGGGGGGGTGGTTTCAGGAGAAGCAGCCAGGGGCCAGGCCCTAGGATGGGAAGGGTGAATGGGAGAGAGACAGAGTGGGGGGTGGAAAGCAGCCAGGTTTGGGGTCCACCCCTGGCTCCACCACCTACCAGCAGTGGAACCTTGGCAAGCACTTTGTGAGCCTCAGTTGCCTCAACTGTAAAATGGGGTCATGATACCCACCCCTCAGTTCAGCAGACATTCAGAGATCAGTAAGACTCCAGCCCTTGCTAATTCTAACACTTTTAGGGCTGTTACGGGGTGCGTCTATAAATGCCGGGCTGGTAGTAGGTACTCAGTAACTGCCAGCTATAATAAGGGGAGGAGTGGTAGTATAGTAGTAGTAATAGTAGTGATTCTGCTAATAACCTCTCCCTATCTCTCTCTACTGGAGGTCATGCTTATAACTCCAGGATGGCAAATATATGGTCTATATACTGCGAGTCTCATTCCACATCATGGAGACGTGGCCAATAGATCGTCAATACACTCCTTCAAGCTTGGACAGTACCGCAGAATCCTTGTCATCACAGTGCCTGGGCAACACTATCAGCCAACCAGAGCAGGCACTTGAGGGGAAGCTTCTTTGTTATTCTGGCCCCAACTGATGGGAGTGGTGAAAACTGGCAGGACAAGGGGTCCCCACTCTGCTTCCTGTTTCCTAAAATCCTCTGAAAGGTCTTGGCCCTTTTTTCGGGGGATTGCCTTCTTAGAGGGCAGGGGTTGAAAGGGCCAATCCCATCTCCTCCTCCGTAGGCTTCCCTCAGACCAGGGGTGAGGCAGCCTTAGCCCCAGTGTGGGCTGGGAGGACTTGATGGAGAGGCCTGTGCTCGGCTGGCACAGGATTTACTTCTCACAAGGGTCCAGGATTCTGGGCTGTCTGCTCCACAAGACACGCCCAGGTGACATTGGCCAGGTTGGGCCGGAGCACCTGGGGGGTTGCTGCAAAGGCCCTGAGCCAAGCCCGGTGCCAGCCCTGCCTATGAGGAAGCAGGTCCCATGTCCTGGGCAGCCCTGTCCCTCCTGAGGGCACCAGTAAGGGTGATGGAGGGAGTATTTGAAATTGGGGTGGTCCCAGCAAGCCTAGGATTTCTGTCCTTACGGCAAGTCCCAAGGGCTAACTAAATTAGTCCCCACACCCATTTCTTTTTTCTTGTTCTTTTAATGAGGATGACTGTTCCACCCCCCCCCCCCCCCCCCCCAGTGCTTGCCTAGGTGGTCTGTGCCCCGGGGCTCAGGTCCAGGCAGCTGTGTTCTGCCATCCACAGCAGCAGCGCACTACCATGCTGCCTGCGGCACCTGGCTTCCTCCCTTCTCTTTGGAGATTGTGAATATTGGTTCTATTTATCTGCCTCATTCTTTTATTTCTGAAGTTTTTATTTTGGAATAAATTTAAACTCATAAAAAGTTAAGAATAAGAGTACTACCTATAAAAATCACCTGTATAGCATTTACCCCAATTCATCCATTGTTTACATTTTACTTTATCATTTTCTCTCTGCTCTCCTTCCCCCCGCCCATGTATATGTCTGTCTGCAAGTATATGTAAGCACACAGTATTATGTACATTGTGCAAATATAATACACATTTCTGAACCATTTGAGAATAAGTTGCATGCATCATGGTTCTTTAAAGATGTTAGTATGCATTTCCTAAGAATAAAGATTTTTTTATAAATATATTTTTAAAAATATGTTTTTATTGATTTTAGAGAGACAGGAAGGGAGAGGGAGAGAGAAACATCGATATTGATCAGTGGCCTCTTGCACACTCCCTGCTGGATTGAGCCTGCAACCCAGGCAGGTGTCCTGATGGGGAATTGAACCTGCAACCTCTTGGTGATTGGGACGACACTCAACCAACTGAGCCACACTGGCCAGGGCAAGGTTTTCTTCTATATGTATAAAGACAATGCAGTTAGTAGTCTCAGCACAGTACTCTTCTCTGATCTCCTGTCTGTAATCCTATTCTTCCCACTGACCCAATAATGTCCCTTCAGACACAGATCCAGCCGAGGGTAAGGGATGGCGTTTAGTTTTCCTGGGACTTGTTAAAGGGCCAGAGCATGTCATCACTCTGACTAAATGAACTGTCCCAGTGATGGACATTTCACATGTTCCCACTGAACACCCTAATATATCCACCATACAATGAATTTCTAGGAATGGGTTTACTGGATCAAAAGACACATGTCTGCCACATTGTCCTCTGATTTGTCCTTCCAGGAGGGTAGGACATGCCACTGCCCCACAGCCTCACCCACACAATGTCTTTGTGCATTTTTGTACCTTTCCAGTCCCCATTACGTCTGACAAAGTTCAAAAAGAAAGATGGGGAAAAATTATGAATTTTAAAATGTCTCTGAATTTGCCTATGAACCAATTATTATATGGCATTAATAAAATATGTTGTTAGTGATTGTAATGTATTTTGACTATGTAGAAAAAGGTTCTAAGACATGTATGCAGAAGAGGAGTGACATGAAGTCTATGATTTACTTTAAAATATGTCAGCATAAAAAAATGAATTAAAGCTGAGGAGTGGGCTTCAGGGACCAAGGGGTCCAGTGGGAGGCAATAGGTGGTGCAGGGTGGCACCCATCTTTCTTCCTCTGTTTGTCACCTGGAGCTGGAGGTGTTTCATAGAAGAGTTGATCTGGGATGCATTTGGGATTGGAAGATGGGGAAGGTGATCCTGGTGAGTGCTGGGGGTTTGGGTGAGCCGTTGAGTCAGAAATGCTGGCACAACTCACTGTTAACATTACTAATAGCAACTTAGGAGGACTTATTAAGAGCTAAGTGTGTTATTATTGTGCCCATTTAAAAAATAAGGAAACTGAGCCAAAGACATGTCAAGGAGCTTGCCAGAGACACCCAGCAGGGGAGTGGAGGAGCCACCCTCGGAACTCAGGCAGCCTAGCTCCAGAGTCTTGCCCTTGACCCCCAGCTGCATGGTTAAGGGTGTCAGGTAGCCTGGAGTCTTTAAGACACATCACATTTTAAGGTTGCATTGATTTAGTCTGAATTATCAAACTTACAGAACATTGTAGAAAGTTTTCAAAATAAAACGAAAATGAACAGTCTTTCACCACAGAACTACCATATCTGCGATGATCAATTGGATGTGTTTTTGCCCGGTGGACATTTTTATGAATATAACTTTTTCTTTCCTCCCTCCTTTTCTCTTTCCCTCCTTCCATCACTTCCTCCCTCTTTCTTTTTATGACTTTCTAAGGCTAGGTTTCCAGAAATAGATGAACGGGGCAAGGGTGATAAGTTTGTCCTAGTTTTTTTTTTTCCCATAAAAGAGGAATTCGCATCTGTGGAGGCTGAATATGGGGGTTTCACAGATGAGAAGATATATCTTAGGTCCCTTCTCAGAGGCTTATGGGAAGTGCTGACACCCAGGCGTCATTATCTCTGATGGTCATCTTCATTGTTTTATCTAAAACCCTTTCAGGAAGTGCCAGGGTCTGTCAGAGCGACACAGTCCCAGACTCAGCCTTGCCTCGAGACTTTCCCTCGAGAGAGAGAGGCAAACCACAGAGAGCAGGCAAGTGTAGGACACACAGAAGGACCACCATGAATGCATGACTTGGGGGCCCTGAGACCTGAGATTGCAATGTCAGACCTCCTGGGAACGCTGCTGTGTTAGCTGTGCAGGCTGTGGACTGCCGGAGGTGCCATTCACACAGACTATGGCTCAACAGGGCCGCTAGACATGAGCAGTGCACGTTCTTGACAACCTTCTGAGGCAGCTCTGGCTGAGCTTGTAATGCACATGAGTGAACAGGACAGTTGTCTGCAGATTGACTCCACATAAATAATCTTTGCTTCCTCCAAAGTAAAATTCATGGCCCCTTGATTTACTTTCTATTTTTCAATTTTTGATAGACATGGTACCAAGAACTATGTCTCCACCATAAGAAGAGCAACAGTGTGAGGGACTTAGAAATAAAACAGTATCTCGGCTTCAGTGTCAGTGGCAATAAGGAGTGGTGGGGACTGTAGTGAACTGGTGAGCACAGGCACTGTGTAAAGGGGTGGCTGCTACTCAGCTCCAGCAGATTGGAGTTTAGCTATTTTAATCGCTTAATCTCTGTATGTGTCATTTTCCTCCTCTGAGAATGGGGATAACAGTAGAAACTTCTGCAAATGGTCACTGCGAGGATGAATTCACATAAGTCCAGCCCTTGAAGCTGTACCTGGCTGAATGTTTCTGTGATGACTTCCTGTCCATCCACTGGGACGTTGCTCCATGTCTACAGATGACCGTGGAAGGGAGACATATTCTTTAAACAAATGAATTGATAATAGTTACAGCAAATAACAATGGCAGTTTGCAAGGCCCTTTTCATCTAAATTATTTAATTTAATCCTCACAATCATCCTGGGGTTCTTGACTCTAAATTACTGGTGAGGAAACTGAGGCACAGAGGGGTGAAGTGCTTTGCCCAGGGTCATGCAGCCTGGAGGTGGCCAAGGTCAGGAGTTTCCAGCCCAGTGCTTGGGACCTGGGCTGAGTAGGCTGGAAAGTGTAATTTAGGAGTGAAAGAGTTGCTTCTTCGGGAAACCATCTCTTACGAAAGCATGTGCTGGTGATGTTTCAGGTGAGCACAGTTTTGTCTTTCTGGGTGTGTACCCTCCCTGAAGGGGAGGGGCTGCAGGCAAAGGTGGGAGGGATGCCCCTCAGAAAACTACAGAACTCTGCTCCATGAATTTGGTTTTCCGAGGGGAAGGAAACCACATTTCCTGAGCACCCATCACACGCTAGAGGCTGTCAGAATATTCAGACCTGTGTGTTTTTAAACCCCCAGCAAATTTCCAGGTCCAAGTGCAGGCCCCTTTTGAAGCTGAGGTTCAGAGAGCTGGAGCCACCTGCCCAAAGGCACGGCCAGATGGGAGACCCTGAAATGTCTACCACACTCCAAAGGGGCGGAGAAAGAAAGAACTTGGCAGCCATCGTTTCCTTCTGCCCTGTTCTCCTTCTCAGTCCAGCTCCCTGGGCGGCTGCAGGGAAGGCACTGCCATGGTTCCTGTGTGACTCCCTCAGGGGACACTGGGCAAATCCTAGGGCCCATGAAGCCTGCCTTGTCCTCTCCCAGGGGCTTGTCTCCTTTATTCCACCTTTGCTGCGTCCTCGATGCTCACAGCAACTTTATTTTTTTAAATTTTCACCCGAGGATATTTTTTTCATTGCTTTTTAGTGAGAGTGGAAGGGAGAGAGAGAGAGAAAAATAACACTGAAGTGAGAGAGACACATTGATTGGCTGCCTCCTGCTTCTGTGGGACCGGGGCAGGGCATGGAGCCTGCAACTGAAGTATGTGCCCTTGGCTGGGATTGAACCTGCGACCCTGAAGTCCTCAGGCAGATGCTCTAACCATTGAGCCAAACCGGCCAGGGTTGTGGCAACTCTTTTAATGAAGGCTAAGCTCATGAGGCTGCAAGAAGCACTTGCACTTTTATAAGTGGAAGTCTTTATTGAGGTAATTGTGGATTCACTTGTCAGAAAGAACACTGAGAGAGCTTGTGAACCCTTGACCCAGTTTCCCAGCGCTGACGTCTTGGGCATCACAGTCAGGGTACGGACATTGCTGTCGTCCACGCTTGTTCTGATGGCTCCTGTTTTATCTGCACCCATAGGGTGTGTGTGTGTGTGTGTGTGTGCGCCTGTGTGTGTGCTCTGTGTTTAGTTCTATGCACTTTTATGTATTTACCAATAGAGCGATGATCACAAATAGTTCCCACACTGTGGGGTCCCTCCTGTGGCTCTTTCACGTGTGTTTCAATGCGGGGCCCTTGCAGGTGGAGGCCTGGAGTCGCCCATCCTGGTCTCCAGGGTTGAGCTCTTCAGCAGCCCTGGAGGTTGGCACAGGCAGCCCATTGTGGAGTTACTTTGCCCATAATGGTGCAGCTGGGATGGCAGGAGCCAGGACTGGCCCAGGACCATGGAACATCCCTTTGCCTTAACAACCCCATTGTTACTATTATTATTATTAAAACAGTAACACATGTTTGTTTTAAAAAACGGAAGGGGATACAATGGAAAATACAAGACCTCCCTTTCTTTCCACCCTCCCCCAAGGGAACACCTGTTTTCAGCTGTATCCCTCAAGTCATTTTCTATGTATTTCCAAGTCTGTATGTGAACATTCTTTTTTTTTTGAAAAAAAGATTGACTCACACTAGCCATCCTGTTAGCAATTCATTTTTATTTAAATGAATCTCTCTATATCTCTACATATAGATCTTTCTTCATTTTCTTCCTTTTAAAATCTAAATGTATTTTAAAAAATAATATATTTATGTTATTTAAAATCCAAAAGGTACAAAAGAGCACACAGTGAGACCCCCTCCTCCCACTACCCCCTCAGTGACGCTCTGTGGAGACAGACAGTATTTTCAGTTCCTGGGAATTCTCCAGACAGCGTTCCGTATACAAGCATATATATGCATATAAATTCTCCTCTCCTTTATTTTTCTGAGATATAATTGACATATAATATTATATTAGCATCAGGTATACAACATAATGATTTGATATTTGTATGTAATGTGAAGTGATCACCACAGTGAGTCTAGTCAACACTCATCACCATGCATACTTACAAAATTTCTTTACTTGGGATGAAAACATTGAAGATCTACTCTCTTAGCAATTCAAATATGCAATAAGTACTGCAGTTATCTATAGTCACCCTGCTGTACGTAACATTCCCAGGACTTATTTATTTTGTAACTGGAAGTTTGTACCTTTTGGCCCCCTTTACCCATTTCACCCACCCCCACTTTCCACCTCTGTTCTCTGTATCTATGAGTTTGGTTGGTTGGTTGGTTTCAGATTCCATATACAGTATACATGAGATCATACGGTATTTCTCTTTTTCTATGTGACTTATTTCACTTAGCATATTTCTTTCAAGGTCCATCCATGTTGCCAAATGGCAGGATTTCCTTTTTTTAATGGCTGAATAATATTCTTCTTCCCCCGCCACATTGCTTTTCAGAGAGAGTGGAAGGGAGAGAGAGAGGGAGAGAGAGGAGAGGAAATATGGATGTGAAAGACAAGTTGATTGGTTGCCCCCTGCATGCATCCGGACCAGAGCCAGGGATCGAGCCTGCAACCGAGGTACATGCCCCTGACTGGAATTGAACCCAAGACCTTTCATTCAGCAGGCCGACGCTCCAACCACTGAGTCAAACTGTCTAGGACCCATAACTTATTTAAGTTGACTTGTACTTTTATCCGTTTAGGCTGATTCCAATTTTGTGTGTGTACAACAGGAGATAAGAATCATTAACGGTAGAATTCCAGGCACAGTAGCAGGCACAGAAAAATAATTTGGGGGCAGGAGTTCTCGAGGGCTCTTGGGAGCATTTGTGATCACCAGAGGTCAGGTGTCCTAGAGGCACAGGGAGCCTCTCTGCCCAGTTGTCACAGGGATATGTGTGTCAGGAATTTCTTACCAGTGATATTTACAGGTTGGCGACAAAGAATCCTGTTCAATATTTATCTTACTTCCTTTCTGCCCTTCACTTTTTCTAGCTTCTCCTCCTCTGTGTTCCCACCCAATGAACAGAACCAAATCTAGGGTCCTGTGAGGATCTCCAGATGTTAATGAGTTGAAACGGTCATCCAAACCCGGACTGTTAGAATTTAGGCTCCTTATTGGGTTTATTTCTAGAGAGATGGGAGTTGAGAAAATTTGGCTAAGGCTTCTGATTTGAGATCTTATGATCAAGGTCACGGTGGCAACTTCTGTTCCTCCTGGGGTGGTGGAGAGAGCCACAGTTCTGCTTTGACAGTTGATGAATTTGTGCGAACTTGGCAACAAGTCAGGCCAGAAGACACCAGCTGGGCTCCAGCCTGGTGTCGTGTTCACCTCTTTGATTATTTTTGGTGGTGTGGGTTTTGAAAAGGGAAATCAAACACCAACAATTTCACAGACATAGCCTTAAAGCAACTTGTTTTGTTAAGTCAGGGAATATTTCACTTAAAGTTTTCCCGGGAATTCAGCTCCCCCACGCAGAGGCCATAGGAATGGTTTGAACTTGGATTGTGGGTTTTAAATGTCTGGATTCTTCTGGGAGCATGGCATAGGCGAGCATAGCAAAACTTGATATTTGCATTTGGTTGGTGCCCTTTGAGGATCCGACCCTTAAAAGTGCCAGGGGTGACATGTGCTCTAGGTTTTAGTGTGAGGAATCATGACAAGCTTTTGTAGTAGCTCAAGTAGGACCCCTAGTGACCACATTGGGGCTGTGCTGCCTCCACACTTGGGTTCACTGGCTGCAGGGTTTGCCAATCCTGGCAAAGGAAAGTTCCCATGGATCTGCCTGCAGGACATCCCAGTAGTGTCACCCCAGCCTCAGGGACAATGGCCTCACACAGTCTCCAATTCCCAGCAGGCTTCCCTGCTCATGACCAGGCTGCCTCCAAGTGTTCCCTCAACTTCCCTCACCCTCTAAACCTTCCCTTCCTCACACTTCGCCCCCCCCCCCCCCCCCCCCCCCGTGATTTCCTCCGGGGCCCCGACTCTACCCTTCATGCTTCACCCATGTGCATATCATCTCCCCCTGAGGGAGGAAGTTCCTGCAGGCTCCGCCAGCCACACGCCTCCCCCTTTCATCCCTCCCTGTGAGGTCTAGTTCTTGCTTTCACAGGCCCTTCCTCTCCACTTGGGGACCATGTGGCACAAGGAGGTGGGGGTTCCACCAATATCGCACATGGGTGAGTCTCAAACTCAGATCTTCAACATTTTCTCTAAAAGAAGTCTAACACCAAGAAAATGAAAAGACCAGCCAGCCAGAGAATATCTTTGCAAAAGACTTATCCGATAAAGGACTGTTGTCCAAAACTTACAAAAACTCTTAGAATTCAACAATAAGAAAACAAGCAACCTAATTAAAAAATGGGCCAAAGACCTGAACAGACACCTCGCCAGTGAAGATATACAGATGGCTAAGAAACATGGAAAGATGCTCACATCGTATGTCATCAGGGAATTTCAAATTAGAACAAGATACCACCATATACCTCCTAGTATAGCCAAACAAACTGTTAAAAAAAAAAAGACATTTGTTAGATAATTGGAAATTTGAACATTGACAATATTCATTTCCTGGGGCTCTCTTAACAAAGTGTTGCAAACTGGATGGCTTCGAATAACAGAAATGTGTTGTCTGATAGGTCTGAAGGCTAGGCATCCAAAATCAGGCTGGTACTGGCGGGGCTATGCTCCCTCTGAAGGCACCAGGGAAGGATCCTTACTTGCCTCTGGTAGCCCCAGATGTTCCTTGGCTCATGACAGCAGAACTCCAGTTTCACATGGCATTCTCCCTGTATCATTTCCCATAACATTCCCTCTGTGTATGTCTGCCTTGGTGTCCAAGTTTCCTTCTTATAAGGACACCAGTGAGATCAGATTAGGGTCCACCCTAATGACCTCATCTTAGCTCAATCACCTCTATAAAGGCCCTATTGCCAAATAAGGTCACATTCTGAAGTACAGAGGGTTAGGATTTCAACATATCTTTTTATTAGGGGGGGAATAATATTCAACCCACAATACTAGATATTTGATAATATTGAAGAATAATGTTAATTTTTAAAAAAATTTGTGATCATGCCTGGCTGGCGTGGCTCAGCAGTTGAGCATCAATCAACCTAGGATCCAGGAGATCGCGGTTTGATTCCCGGTCAGGGCACATGCCCGGGTTGTGAGCTCGATCCCCAGTCGGGGGCCTGTAGGAGGCAGCCGATCGATGACTCTCATCATTGATGTTTCTCTCTCTCTCTCTCTTCCTCTCTCTGAAATCAATAAAGACATTTTTTGTTTTAAAAAGGTGTTATAATGATATGATTATGTTTTAAAAGTTTATCTTTTTTTCAGAGAAACATACTAAAATACTTACAGATGAAATTCTATAATGCATATGATTTGCTACACAACAATATGGGAACAATTACGGGGTAAATACATGGCAGCAACAGATGAAGCAACATTGGCTCTGAGTTCATTGTTGCACCTGGGTGATAGACGGGCCATTAAGTATTCTGTTTACTATTACAAAAGTTTGAAGTTTTTGATAACAAAGGTAACACAAAAAATATGAAAAACAAACAACAACAATGAAAAACTTCCCACATAGCTGACTCGGCCCCATCCCTATACCCGTATAGGGTCCCCCCAGGCCCACCTTCTTCCACCACAGGGGTCCCCTCTCATAGGCGGTCTGGCTGGGCCTCCCTCGTGAGTCCCCCCAGGAACCTCTGGGCCCACACATTGTGGTGGGCTGCACACAGCCCCTCTCCGCCGGAACCTTCCTCCCCTCCCCTCCTAGGTGGTACCTTGCCCCAGTCAGCTTTCCTTGCGCGGGAAATGCCTGGCTGCAGTCTTTGCCCTCTTGGGGGCAGCCACTGCTCAGGGAAGAGATGCTGCAGCCCCAGTGCAGCAACAGGCTGGGAGCTCAGGTGGGGGGTTGGGGGGAGGGTGGAGGTGGGAGGCACTGCCCTGGGCCTGCCACATGGCCTTTGAAGGGCTGGTGGCTTGGGGATGGACTTCTCCTGAAAAGAATTCAACTTGGCTTCGTTTGCAGTCATTTCTTCCCCAGCTCTCTGAGGCTCTCTGGGCCAGGCCTCAGGGTCAGGGCATTAAGGCCCAATGGTCCCTGGCAGGGATGCTCTGTTCTTTGGGGAAGAGACCCAAGCAGAGAGTGTCCCCTAAGAACACTGTGATCTCTGTCCCAGGGCCTCTTCCTCCAGGAGTGAGACAGCCTTATAGAATATTAAACAATATTGGCAAGACAGAATAGCATTGTGACAAATTGTGGGATCTTATGATTGTTTAAATCGCACAGATTAACACCTTTGAGAAAAAAGGCTTCTGTAGGAATAACCGCACTTGAAGATAATATAAAGAATGTGACAACAGGGCTTAGATAAAATGGCCCCTGACCTCTTCTGAGTCACCTCACAGACCCCAGTCCTACTGGTTTTCCCTAGGAGCTCTCCTCAGACTTCCCGCGGGCAGGCATCTGTCCCAGGAACCTCCTCCATACCTATGATCCCACAGGGCTGGAGGGGAACAAGGGAGAAAACTAAGGAAGAAAGATGGCTTCTCAGAGCCTCCTAAGGACAAGGGTCTTGGCCTTATGGTCTCCCAGCCCAGGCCGCCATGGCCAGAGGACTGTGCCCTAGTTTCCTTCATACAAAGCTGCAGGTCGGTTGTCTATAGGTCAGCCACAGATGTGCTTCGGCTTGTCCCACATGGTAAATTCTTCTCACAACTGTTTGTTTGGCACCTACTCTCTGCCAGGGACAGTTCTAAGTCCCTGGGAAACAACACTAAACACCAGAGACAAAAATCTCTGCATTTTAGAAGGGGGGCTGACAAGCAACAATAAAGACGGCAATGAAGTAAATTGCAGTAAGTGTCAGGGATGTGTGCAATGAAAACATTGAAAAGGGGAGCAGAATAAGGGGGCAGTTGTGGCCAAGAGGCAGATGTCACTTAAAGAAAATCCTAAGTTTAGGATCTCTTGATGAATAGGACTCTCTGGCAACCCCCGGGGATTGGATCCTGACTGGCAAGAATGGGTGGGGACCATAGCTGTGGTGCCTTCATTAGGCATAGTCCCCAGTGCTCCTTAACACCTCCCACAGGTCACCTCATTTATGCTTTATGCCTGTTCTTGTGGGTGTTGACCCGGGGTAGGAGTATACACATGCTTGTCCTTCAGTATTTTCAAGCTTGGGGCAGGGCTGCTCAAACTTTAATGTGTTTCAGTCACCTGGGAATCTTGTGAAAATGAAGGTTCTGATTCAGTAAATTTGGGGTGATCTCTGAGATCTTCCAATTCTGATGAGTTCTTGGGTGGTTCTAATGCTGCTTGTTCACAGACCACACCACACTTTGAGTAACAAGAGGTTCATTGACCTGATCCATTGTCTTGAAAATACCCATGGACATTTACTTAGGACCAAATTATCTTTTTTTAACATAAAATCTCTCTCCTTTTTAAAAAATATATGTGTTTTTTTTATTATTAATTTTAGAGAGAGAGAGGAAAAGAGAGATAGAAACATCTATGAGAGAAACATTGACCGACTGCCTCCTGCATGCCCCCTACTGGAGGTCGAGACTGCAACCTGGACAGAGAATCGAACCAGCAACCTGTTGGTTCATGGGTTGACCCTCAACTGCTGAGCCACACTGGCGAGATACTTAGGACCAATTTAAAAACACTTATTTTTGATAAAACACACCCAGTTCAGGCTGGTCTTTGTTCTCCAAGGTTTACTGCTAACTGCATGCTGTGGCCACAGGATTCCATCCGTCAGTGATACTGTGAGCTCACCCCAGGGACTTCCACCCTGTTCACACATTGGAATCATCTTGGAGAGTTTCCAAAAATTCCCCACCCCAGACAAATTCAGTGACTTAACCACAATGGCTCTAAATGCCTCACGGGTGATTACAGGGTATGGACAGGGTCAGAAGTCAGAAAGGTGCCTGCAGCACATGAGATGAGGCATCAGGAAGCATCGTGAAGCAAGCGACGTGGTGGGTTTCCTGTGGATTGTGCCAAATGAGAAAATGACAGGGCTGGAGCTGGACAAAAAAGGGCCCAGGATCAGGGGAGGATGAAAAAAGGATGGACAATTTCCGTGAAGTGAATTTAAAAGACCCCCCCCCCCCCCGAGCCTCCTGAAGTATGCTTTGCTTCCACATGACTTTCATGCCAGGACTTGAGCAGGTGGGAAGGATGGCAGGGCTGCAGAGGCCGCAGCAACCTGCAAGATGGGAATTTTGAGACAGAAGGGACTGGAACCGTTGGCAGGGTGGGTCAAGAAGGACTCGAGTTCTGGGGTTTTGCCTCACTTGTGAATTCTAACCAGGATTGGATTTGTGCTGTAGAAAAAACTGTGCTGTGTGGAGGGGGAAAGGCCGGTCAGAGGCTGGAGTCAGGAGAACCAACTTAGGAGGCTTCTGGCTTGTTGGGAAATGACAAGAGCATGTCCTAGATCAAGGGCTTGAAGGGCCGCTGTGGGGAGTGTGGGTGGGATGTGGAGGGTGGGGAGACCCCCGAGAAGGCCCCAGAGGTCCCCAATGCGCTACAGACAACTTTCCCAGCCTTAGACCTGTGGACTGCACAGGGCCATGATGCCGTCCCAGGTCAATCGGAGAGGGGCCTGGCAAGGAGGATCAGCTGCCTTTCAGTCAGATGAGTCTCACTCCCAACCCTACTTCTTCGAGGCGTGGGGCCTTAGCTCTCCTTGCCACCGTTCACGACATCATCAGTGGAGGGAGTATATCTGTATGCTGTCCTCGCTGTCTCAAGGCTTACTAAGGGGAAGGCGAGAAGATCACGAGTTACGTCGCTGCCACTTTTGTATCTCCTGGTGGCATTGCCGGAGAACGCCAAAGGGAATAAAACTAATGACACTTTGCCCAGAGATCTGCTTTGGTTTGTAATATATCTGTCCTTTCAGATCAGGCATCTATGGGCTTTTCTTTCTTCTGCACAATCAAATTGGTTTGATTTCCTGTTCCAGGAGCCATGTTCTTTGCACTCGTCCCAAACATGCGGCTCCCTCCAGGGCTCAGAAGAGGGAAACAAGCCCCAGGAGGCAGATGGTGCCCGCAGAGAGCTGCTGTGGGCCCGGCTTGGGCACGGCCCTCTTCACCAGTGAGATGCCTTTCCCAAGGTGCTGGGGGGCTAGGCCTGTGGCGTGGGAGATGAGAGAATAAAGAGTTACTCGGTTGTGCTAAGAAATGAGCTGAAATTTGGGAGAGCTGAGAAGAAAGGGGAAGAGATGGGAAGAAGGGAGGCATAGGGCCCATGGAAAAGGGAGCCGACAAGAAATTCTTGGTGATGGGGTTGCCGCAGAACTCCTAATCATTACTATTAATTACTCTTAATTACGATGTTCCTATCCAATTGAGGCTTACATTGCTGTCATTTAAACTTCCCTAAAGCTTCAGGAAAACCCATATTCCTAGTGTCTTATGTGAGCAGTGTTGGGTGTACAGGGGAGTGGATTGAGGAAAGGGGCGAAGTTCCATCTCCAAGTCAGTGAGGAGATGAGGGAAGGCTCGGGACACAGAGGGATGAGTGAACAGAGCCAACGGGGAGTCGCAAATGGTCAAGAGAATAGGAATCCTGGGGCATGTATGGAAGGAAATCTTGAGGAGAGTATTGGACAGGCCATGAGGTGAAGGATTGGCGATGTGACCCAATTCTACTGAGCTCCTGGGTTCAGGGGCGATGCAGACATATGTAGGACCCACCACAGCCACACCCAACCAAGGTGAGGTAGGCACATGTCAGGGCACACATCTAAACTCAGGTCTCAGATAATTTTCTTTAGTGGTCTTTTTTGGTTTTAAAAGAGAATCTCAACCCAAACTGACATAAGGAGGGAAGAAATAACTTATTGGTTCATTCATTTAAAAAGCGAGGGATAGTTTCAGGCATGACTGACATATGGTCCCATGGGTCAACAGTGAAAACAACAGTTAACAGTAAACATGTTTAGGTATTAGATCATGGAATCTAGAGATATAGGTATAGGCTTTAGCTAAATGTTTCAATTGCTTTGGTTGTCCCGTAGCTTATAGATTGAGAAAATACATTAGTCATGTTCTGAAGGACTGCCTGTAAAGCAAGCTCCAGGAGAGATGTTTAAAAGTATACTTTGCCTTGGCCGAGTGGCTTAGTTGCTTAGAGCGTCGTTCCAATATGCCAAGGTTGCCGGTTTGATCTCTGGTCAGGGCACATATAAGAATCAATCAATGAGTAAATGCATAAATAAGTGAACAGCAAATTAATGTTTCTCTCTCTCTCTAAAAATCAATAAACTATTCTTTAAAAAAAAAGAAAAGATAACTTCACTGACCCACAATTATGAGACATTTTGCAGAATCCTGGTTCTTCAACCCAGCACCCCTTGTCCTCACAATATCATTTTGTGTTGCTAATACACTGTTTCTTTGTCAAGCAGGAGGAGATAACTCCAGGGCCACAAGGAGAATTTATGAGTTTGTTTTGCAGAAGGAATAAATGTCTTTCAGAAAGTTGTGACCAGTTGCTGCCGCCCAGAAGTCTGGTTGTACAAAATGTTATCTGTGACTAAAGAAACACAGACTTTCCCCTCGGTTCCCTGAAACTCGCCCCCTCTCACTCCCTAGCTACATAAAAACTCCCTACTCTGGTTTTTTCGGGAAGACAGATTTGAGAGATCTTGCTTTCCCATCCTCTCACTTTGGCCAAGTCGGATAAACCCTTCTCTATGTCCAAGCACCAGCGTCTCAGTGTTTGGCTTACTGGTGCATCGGGCACATGGACCCAAATTTTGGGAAGTGATTCAATTACAACAGGACTCGGTGCTTCCCCAGTTCTTGGCTTCTGGTTTCTTTGCTGTTGGCTGTATTGTAGTCTCAGGCAGGAGTCCCCCTGGTGGTGGCAAAACTGAAAAGCAGAATTCTGAAGTGTTTGTGGGAACTTTAAAAAAAGAAAAAAAAGAAATATTGTTGAATAATGCCAACAGAAACCTGTTGGCAAGGTGTAGCTGGAGGGAGTTTCTGTAAGCAGGGACAGGGGCTAGCTGCGAGCCTTTGCCTTTGGAGAGAGACCCCTTGTTGCAAGAGTAGAAAAAAAGTTGCAGTAGAGTTGAGGCAAAGTAAGTGGGCAGAGGCCCTTTGAACTTGAGGAGGGCTGCTCTGAGATGAAATTTGTTCTTGGTCTAACCCTTGTATGGGTCTTATATATATATTTATATATTTTAGAATTGATTTCAGAGGGAGGAAGGGAGAGGGAGAGAGAGAGAGAGAAACATCAATGATGAGAGAGTTATCAATCGACTGCCTCCTGCACGCCCCCTACTGGGGACCGAGCCTGAAACATGGGCATGTGCCCTGACGGGGAATCGAATCGTGACCTCCTGGATCATAGGTCGACGTTCAACCACTGAGCCACGCTTGGCAGGGCAAGAATATATTTTTTAATTATAAAAGCAATACATACTCAATATAAAAAATTAAAATAATACCCAGGTATGTATAATAGGAAGTGAAAGTCCTCGGCCCCTTTCTTCCTCCAGTCCTGACTCTGTAGACGCAGCCCCAGTTCACAGTTTGGGCAGAAGTCCCACGGCCTTTTCCTGGGCTCTATATGCTCTGCTGAAACTTTCCCCACTGAATTCCATGACCTCCATCCACCTGAACACACACAGGTCAGCCTCATTCTTTCAAGTACCTTAGAGTAGTCCCATGGTGAGCTCTATCATAATTTATTTATTTATTCCTTCATGGGTGGACACTGAGGGCATCAACTAATATTATTTTTAGCTTCATTGCCTGTTTTCTCAAGAAAAAATAAGCCATTGTCATTGTCCTCATCAATTGGCATTTAGAGGGTGCTCGCTGTGTATAGAACACTGTGCTCTGTTGGGGGGACACGGACCAGAACCGGACAGGATTCTTGCTCTGAGGGTTTGGCCGGGTCTGTGTCAAAAGGTCAGGTGACACTTGAGCACCAAATGAGTAAGTTAGGGAGGAGGGAGTGAGAACAAGTTGGTTGGCTGGGTGGTGCTCCCAGGAAGAAGTCATCGGAGCTGATTCTGGAAGGTTGGGTAAGTGGCAGGGAGGCGCCTACGCGGGAGAGCAGGGGAGCCAGAGGTGCAGAGGCAGGAGAGTGAGTGGGCCAGTTTGTCCAGGCACTTCTCGGGGTGCCCGGGAAGCATCATGCTTCTCAACAAAGGCAAAATTAAGGTGCCAGGACTCATTACCTGGCCTTCTTCAGGGCTCGCAGACTCACACCTACTTCTGTGGTGGTATTTTCTTTCTTTCTTTCTTCTCTCTCAACTTTTTAAAAAATAAAAATAACTGTGAAGGGTTCAAGATGCCTTTCTTTAATGACATCTCAGCACTTAGGTTCCAGCAGCGCATGCTGGCAAAGAATGTCCCCTGTCACCATGGCTGCTTGCCTTTATTTGAAGTGTCTGGCTGAGCTATCTCCTTGTGACATGCTTCTTTCAGAGCGAATTATTCATGTCCCCTCAGCCCCTACTGTTCCCTCAGCCCCTGCTCATTCATCCTGCAGGTGTGAAGACAGGTCCTGCCTTTGTGTGTGCAAAGTGTGTCCCCCTCCCTCTGCTCCCTCTTGGATCTCCTCCAGGCCTGTCAAGGTTTTCCTCGTTCTGGGCTGTGCGGAGTGCAGGCTGATGTCTCCTGTCATCCAGGACCGGGCTGCGCAGCCCCCAGCCCGCCTCTAATCTCCCCCTCCACAAAGGACAGCCCTGTCACTCAGGGGGACTGCCACCTACCCCTCCTCAGGTAGGGGGAAGCAGGGCTAGCAGAGCAGCCACAGTTCTCCAAAGGAGAGGCTGCTGGGGGAGGGAGCAGGGGCCCTGGGCAGAGAGAGGGAACATAGAGCCACCTCGGGCTACTAGGGTCATGGCACCAAGCTTATGTTAGGGAGATGTGATGGGACTGTTCACCAAGTGAAGGCCCAGCCCTGCTAGCTAGTGGTTAGCGTTGGGGGGAATCTGGAGATGGTCTCAGGGCCACTGTAGGAAAACAAAATGACCTACAGAAATAGGGTCGGCAGCTCCATCTTCCACGAGACTCCCCAACTCTTTCCCTGCCTTCTAGATGGATGGTGATGACAGAGGGAGGCAGGAATGCAGTGAGCCAATTGGGACTGGCTTGGTGCAGGGCCAGCTAGTGTGCCTTTTTCTCCTCAGTTTCCTCATCTGTACAAAGGGGAACACAGCACAACAGCACCTGCACACAGTAGGTGCTCATTGTTAGTACTGGACAGTGGCACAGAGCAGAAGTGAGAGGCAGGCCCTGCAGACAGGCTTTCTTTGGCCTACCCAGTGTTCAGGAATTTACTGTGTAAGTTACTAACATGGAAAAATGTGGAGATTAGAGGTAGAAATAGGGCCACACAGGGCCCACCTTACTTCAAGGTAACAGCAGGCTGGAGTTGAGCAGAGCCTGTCCCCTGCAGGCGTCACAGGTGCCTCCAGCCCTCTTCAGCTCTCACCTGTTCCACAGCCTGCGAGCATTGTCTGGCTTTATGCCCTGCCTGGCCCCTGGAGGCATTTGAGTTTGAGAGAGCTCTGGACTTAGAAAAAACCCACCACTGCTATCTATGACCTGTGTAGCCTCTCTGAACCTTAGTTTCTTTGTCTGTGAAATGGGACTCACATCCCCAATGGATGGAAAACAAGAGGAGCCCGTGCGTATCACCTAACTTTGCACCTGGCACAGAGAGTGGATCCTTAACAAATAGGAAGATACCATGACTGAGGTTTGGTTGTCACTGCTTGCTACGGGACCAGCGTGGTGTGGTGTGTACCCCAAGTGACTAGACTCCTCCCGCCCCCATGGGTGCATCAGAGGGCAGTATAGCACTGAGCCAGGCAGGCCCTTGGCTCCCAGAGCCTCTGCTGCAGCCCACAGGGAAACGCAGCAGAGGGGCAGCCAGAGGGGTTCTGCAGGACCCTCCTCAAAACTCCCTGTCCCTGGAGGCTGGCCTCTCAGAGGGGAAAACAGGTGCTGGGTGCCAACTGCGAGTTCCCCACTGTAAATTAATCCACCCAAGCCAGTTCTTCCTGTCTGGTTCCGGACAATGGACAATAAACGCAGCCAGCCCTCTGGACTCTGCCCCCTGACCTCAGAGGCTTCAGGAAGAATTTCCCAGCACACACACCTTTGGTGTGTTGAGCACTCAACACTGTTCTGTGTTGGAGCTGAGCTGGGTCCCGTTCTCTCAGGAGCCTCCAGCTCACTCTGGGGTTGAGCCCAAAGAGCCTTCACTCTTCCCCCAAGACACACATCTCCTGGGGAAGCAGACCCCTACATGACATGTATTGAATACGCTTCCTTTGGTTCAGTTTCATTTGATGCATTCATAAAGCTCCTACTATGCACAGGACCTGATGTGATGGACTTCTCAGCACATCACCAAAAAGCTACTGTTTAACCAGAGCACCACGTACACACCCTGTGAGGCAGGCATCCAAATGATATGCACATGGACAGGTTCAAATATTCCCATCTTACTTGGGAATCTTAAACCTAACATGACAGGTACTGTTATATCACCAGCAAGTAAGGACAGCTAGGGAAGTTATTAATTACAATAATTTTTTTTAGTTTACAAATTTTTTAAAATTTATTTTTAAAAAATTGACAGTATTATGGATGTCCCCCATTTTCCCCCTTTGCCCCCCTCCACCCAGCTCTTGCCCCACTTCAGGCCTTTACCATGCTATTGTCTGTGTCCATGGGCTATGCATATATGCTTACAAGTTCTTTGGTTAATCTCTTCCTGTCCTCCCCATCCCCACCTCCCCTTTGAGATCTGTCAGTCTGTCCCATGCCTCCGGACCTATTTTGTTTGTCAGTTCATTTTGTTCATTAGATTCCACACATAAGTGAGATCATGTGATATTTGTCTTTCTCTGACTGGCTTATTTTGTTTAGCATAATATTCTCCAGGTCCATCCATGCTGTTGCAAAGGGTAAGAGTTCCTTCTTCTTTACAGCTGTGTAGTATTCCATGGTGTAAATGTCCCACAGCTTTTTTATCAGCTCATCTACTGATGGGCGCTTGGGTTGTTTCCAGATCTTAGCTATTGTGAATAATGCTGCTTTGAACATAGGGGTGCATATATTCTTTCTGATCAGTGTTTTGGGGTTCATAATATATATTCCCAGAGGTGGGATAACTGGGCCAAATGGCAGTTTCATTTTTAATTTTTGGAGGAAGCTCCATACTGTTTTCCATAGTGTCTGCCCCAGTCTGCATTCCCACCAGCAGGGCACTAGGGTTCCCCTTTCTCCACACCCTCACCAGCACTTGTTGTTTGTTGATTTATTGATGGCAGCCATTCTGGCCGGTGGTTTTAATTAGTATCTCTCTGATGATTAGTGACACTGAGCGTTTTTTCATACGTCTATTGGCCATCTGTATGTCCTCTTTGGAGAGGCTTCTATTCAGGTCCTTTGCCCATTTAAAAAATATATACTTTACTGATTTCAGAGAGAGGAAGGGAGAAGGAAAGGGAGAGAGATAGAAACATCAATGATGAGAGAGTCATTGACTGGCTGCCTCCTGCACGCCCCCTACTGGGGATCGAGCCCACAACCCCAGCATGTGCCCTGACCAGGAATCGAATGGCCATCTCCTGGATCCTAGGTCAATGCTCAACTGCTGAGCCACGCCGACTAGGCGCCCATTTTTAAATTGGATTGTTTGTCTTCTTTATGTTGAGTTGTATGAGTTCTTTATATATTTTGGAAATTAACCCCTTATCAGATGTATCATTAGCAAATATGTTCTCTCATACAGTGGTTTTTGGTTCCCTTTTCATTTTGGTGATGGTTTCTATTGCTATAGAAGCTTTTAAATTTGATGTAATCCCACTTATTTTTTCCTTTGTTTTTCTTGCCCTAGGAGATGTATCAGTGAAAATTCTGCTATGTGAGATGTCTGAGATTTTACTCCCTCTGTTTTCTTCTAGGATTTCTTTGGTTTTGTGACTTACATTTAAGACTCTTATCCATTTTGAGTTTATTTTTGTATATGGTGTAAGTTGGTGGTCTAGTTTCATTTTTAAAAAATTACAATAATTTTTGACTCCAAAGATAATCATTCTGTAAGCAAGACTGGCTTGAATTGTTTTCTTGGGCCAATGCAAGCTCTGGTGGAGGCTGGCTTCTTGAGTCAAGCGAGAGTCCCACAGGCTGGAGGGATGCAAGGCTCATTTTTAACTCCTGAGGCTGATAGCCAGGCCATGTGGTTTGACCTTTAGCTCTGGGAATACAGGCACCAGCGCATGAGCTGGCCGAGGAATTACTAGCCACCCTGCCTTGCCTGGGTCGTGGTCACATTTTGTCTTATTAAGAATACGGACCAGTGCATTCTCAGAGAAGGGAAAAGGAGAGCGTGCTGTTCAACCAGAGGGCAGCTGGGCGACCCATTCTGAAAGGCTTTCGGCAGGACTCAGGCCCCAGGGACTCTCTGTATGTGCGACTCTCTCATTTTTCCTTCACAAAATCTGAACTGCTGGTGAGGCCAAGGGACCTGCCCCGAGCCCAAGGACACATGTGAGCAGCCTTCTTGTCCTGGGTGTGCCCTGCAGCTTGTCCAGCTCCTGGGTGAGCAGGTGCTTTGAGACAAATATGTCCTGAAAACTCCTCAAAAGCAGCTTTTGTTTGTGGCTGCGGGACTGCCTGTGGGCACAGCCTGTGGAGATGCCGAGGCTGGCTGGGGGCAGATGCCGCTGGGGGCTCTGCTTCTCTTTGTGGGTGGTGGCCCTGCAGCCAGGCTTCTCGCTCTCAGCACTCAGGGGAGGCCCCCTGGAAGGGCCAGTCCTTCCTGTCCCCTCTGTCTGACCATTAGTGAGCCTCTTTCTCTCTTTTTCCTCCTCAGTGATTGGGTGGTTGGAATCAAAGAGGCCCTCCGGTGACTCAGGCGTTTCCCATTGCCTATTCCAGCATCCTCTACTCTTAGCGCTGAGAGTTTTTCACGTCCTATTTGGAACTGATAGGAAACCCTTTCATTGTTTCACTACATGGATATTAGCACTGATGAAGGAAGCGTTCCATCAGATAATTGGCTGCTGCAGCGAACTGCCTTCCAACACGAGTGCTCCCAGAGTCCATGTGTCGCCACCCCCCAGTGACCCACAGACTTGCGGCCACTGGGGCACCCTCAGCCCTGATGGACAGGGTCTCTGCCAGCTGAGAGACACAGGGGTCCAGGCTGAGTCTGACCCCTGTCCCCACTGCTCCTGCCACCCCCCACTGACATTTAAAATGGGCCCCCTGAGAGACAGAGAGACAGAGACAGAGAGATGACAACATTGGAAATTGAAATTGCCCTTCAGCGCCCCACAGTGGGCCAGGGCCCCACTTGGTCACCTCAGCCATTTCCTCGCCTCTCCCTCTCGGTACTGTTTTCCAGCTAACCTAGGCTCCTTGAGGTCCTAGGGTCCTGGAGATATTCCTGGAGACCTCTGAGCAGCTTCCTTTTGATCTGTTTTCCATGAGCACTATCTTTGTAAGACTTTTTTTTTTTTTTTTAATATATCTTTATTGATTTCAGAGAGAGGAAGGGAGAGGGAGAGAGAGAGAAACATCAATGATGAGAGAGAGTCATTGGTTGGTTGCCTCCTGCAGGCCCCCAACTGGGGATCGAGCCTGGAACCCAGGCATGTGCCCTGACTGGGAAAAAAACCGAAATCTCCTGGATCCTAGGTCGATGCTCAGCTGCTGAGCCACGCCCAGCTGTGCTTTGTAAGACTATTTGAATGAAGCACTCACTGCTAAAAGGTCATTGGAAGAACCACTGCCTGACCACAACTTTCTAAGGTAAATATTTTATTTTGCAATTAGATATTTGTGGGTGGTTTGACTAAAGCCTGACTCGCCTCCTGGACTGTCAGTCTGTGAGGATGATGGCCATGCCTATTATGTTCACTGTGGTCTTTGGGCCCTTAATTGAGGGCTTACCCTAGTAGGTGCTCAATAAAAATCTGAATGAATGGATGGTTGTCATCATCCTCCCTCTCAGGCTCAGAGAGGGTACATGATTTTCTCAAAACACACAGCAGGATTTGAACCCTAGGTTCTTCTTTTCCTGGGAGAGGCTGCAGCTCAGGGGGTGGGGATGGGGATCATGGGAGGAAAGATGACAGGTGTTCCCCACAGCACCATTCTGATTTCTCATATGAAAGGATTTCTCCTTGATAACTTCTGTCCCATTTTTCAGAGTTAAAATAACAAGCCATGCCCACGTCCCTGGTTAAAGGTGCTACCCTTCCAGGAAATGTGCATTTGAACAGCGCCATCTGCTCAGTAGCTGCTCCAGAGGAAAGGGCCACACTGCCTAGCAAGTCTCAGCTCACACCTTTCTGCTAGGGCCTTTCCTGGCTCTTGAATCTTAACCACAGCTACATTTTGAATGTCTGGTATGTTCCAGGCCCTGTGCCAGGTACCTTTATGTATGTTACAGTCTTCAAAATAAGCCTTACATAACAGAGGCTGGATGACCTACTCAGTCCCACAGATCGGTGATTGCAAACCTGCATCCTTCTAGGCCTCTAAGATGCCCAGCTTTGATATCTCAATAGGTTGGGCATTCAGAAGGGTTTGGGAAACTTGTGAAAAACAAAACAAAACAGATTCCAAGCCTTACCCTTGGTGATTCTGAATCAGCATGCAGGGGTATGGTCCAGGAATCTTCATTTTGATAGTTGTGCAGGTGATTGCCACACACAGGTAGGTTTGTAAATTGTTGGTAGATGATTCACTTGTCTTAAGCATGGACTGCTGCTTTTCCCCCATAATCTGGCTGAGATAATGATGCTGGCGGGAAAGCAATCTATTCTCGAATCCTAAAAATCCTACCCGGGAGGATGCGTCCTAGGGCCCAGGCTATTATACTCTGAGATAAACCTAAAAATCTTGTGTGGTCACCTTTTAATGGAAACAAACAAATAAATCACCCATCTCAGTGTTGCTTTAGCTTAATCAATTAATTAATTAATTAATTTTAACATGGTGAAATATACATAATATAGAATTTACTATCTTAACCATTTTTAGGTGTTCACTTTGTGGCATTCGGTACATTCATTGTTGTGTTACTATCACCACTAGCCATCTCCAGAACTTTTTCATCTTCCCAAACTGGAAGCCTGTGCTTATTAAACACTACCTCCCCCTGCCGGCCTTCCACCCCATTCCTCAGCCCCTGACAGCCACCATTCTACCTTCTGTCTCTATGAATTTGACTATTCAGGGAGTTCATATAGTATTTGTCCTATTATGACTGGCTTATTTCCCTTGGCATAGTGTCTTCAAGATTTATCCACGTTGTCACATGTGACAGCATTTCCTTTTTAAGGCTGAATAATATTCCATTCTATGGACAGACCACATTTTACTTATCAGTCATCCTATGGTGGATACTTGGGTTGCTTCAGCTTTTGGCTATTTTGTGACTTTAGCTTTATTTTAACATTATATAAATTTGTGTATGCCAGAAACTGAATATCTGCACTACTTCCACAACAATAAAACCCAAATAAATGTATAAATAAAATAAAATAAAAATGATAAGACTAATGAAACTTAATTGAACAACATAAACGTGTATCAGTGGCTGATGTTTTACTGAAACCTTATTGAAACAGGAAGAGGGTGCTGGCGATGTTGGTACAGACTCCATGGAATCTGACACTTTGTTTAACCACTGTGATGACACAATTTTCCTACATTTTTCTCTATTTGAACTATTGCAAAACCTTAGTTTTTATATCACACACAAATGCTGTTTGCCCTTCTCTTGTGACAAAAGCATCCTTTACATTTTATGCCCACCTTTGCTCTTTCCTTAGTGTCTTATGGCCATTAAAGAAGTACCTGATAGCTATCAGGTGACGACAGACCTGAATGCTGGTACTGGAATTTTGTGATTGCCCTTGCTTAGAAGAGAGCCATGCAAATGATTGTGGAAAATGACTTCCCAAAGTTAAAAGCTCTTGGTAAACTAGCAGAGTCTGGAGACCATGCCCATGAGCCCCAGTTTGAGAAATTCTAGTTTAGCCTCTTGTTCAGGCTGTTTCTACCTGCTTGTGATTTTAGCTGTTGCCTGAAGTTACTATCTAGTCTCCTAGGTTTTCAGCAGGCTTCCAGGCTGTCCTGGCTGACAGAAGGCAGCCTCTGATCCTATTTCAAAATCCCTAGTCTCTGAAAATTCTGTTCAGTTCTTGCTTCTCTACTTTTAATTGTCAGTTCATTGCTGAGCAGAGATGCTGGGCAAGATCTGAGATTAGAGAAACCCACCTCTTTAGGTCATAGTCTCTATCCATGCCCTGTGCACTTGGACTTCTCCTTTCCCCATATCTTTCTTCTTTTCTCCCCATGCATAGACCTGATAGAACTTTGATTATTCTTAATGATACAAGTCACCATTTATTGAGCATCTACTATGAGCCACAGGCTGAAACCAACTTCTTAACATACATTGTCTCTTTGAATCATCACTACCCTCCAGGAAGGATCATGGTGTCCCCACTTTTCACATAGGACTCTCATAGAGTCAGGTACTTTGCCCAGGGCCACAGGTGCAGAAAGTGGCAAAGCCAGGCCTGGCTGACTCCTCTAGGACTTCACACCATCCCCACCAGTGGGGGCGATCCTGTGGGTAAAATTCTTGGGCCACTGCTGTCTGGCTCTATCAGTAGGAGAGAACTGGCTTTGGAGCCAGTTCCCAGGCATGCCTGGCCCAGCACCGAGAGTTAGCCCCACTCTTCCAGGCCAGCCCTTTCTCAAGCAGCTGGCATTGAAGATGAACAAACATATTTTTCCTGACATCAGTGTTTCCCTTCATGTGTAGTATCTGTGACTACAGTATAACCCAACTAAATCTATTCTTTTTCATTGTAAATGCCTGGTGGTCCATCTGGGCATGATGGGTAAACCAAGCTTTTGGGGGGGGGCTCCCCGGGGGCACCCACAGCCACTTATAACATTGTTTATGTGGGAAAACGGTTTCACCATTCAGACAACAACCTTACAAAAGAATTTTAGGAACACAATTAGTTTATAAATTGAAAACTTCCTGTCTTTGTTAGGGTGTGGGGGATGGGCACAATAGCTAGTTTCAAACACTGAGATAATACATACCAAAGCCTGTAGCACAGTGATTAGTAGTCTGAACTCACTCAAAAAAGTAGTTGCTGTTAAATTATTATTATTGTTATTGTTATTTCACATGAAGGCAGCATCTATGTGGCTCAGGATAGCAGGACTGGGACCGGTGAGTTGCAGGTGGTACATGTCTCCTAAAATAAAGGCTTCCTGATCCATCAAGGCTGTTTAAAAATGGAATGGGCCGTAGTGAGCACCCTGTCATTGAGAGTGTTCCAGCAGAGGTGAGCTGCTGAAGAAGAGAATATACAGGATGAGGGGAGGCTTGGGCCACAGGCCCTTTGAGGTTCCGCCCAAATGCCAGGTTCTAGCTTCTCTCACTCCCCACTGGAAACTCTGGGTTGAGTCATACTGACTTTCCACCTCAGCTAGCACGCACCTCTGCCTTGTTCTGCAAAATGCTTCATGGCATCTTCGGTGGACTTGCCCAGTCAGCAGAGCAGGGAATTTGGAGCCAGCAAGTTCTGAGTTTGAATCCTGACTTTGTCGCTGGCCAGGAGCTTAACCCTAGGCAAGGCATTCACATCTTCTGTGCCTGTCAAATGGAACTAATAGTACTGACCAGCCGGGGTTGTTGGGACAATGAAATAGGATAAAAGATGTGAAGTGCCTAGTTTGGAACATGACTCCAGATGTATCATCTGCTGGCTGGGAAAGTCACAATATGTCTGAGTGTCAGTATCTAAATTCTGAGTGCCAGTATCTTTAACTCAAATTGGGGATGGTACCTAGCACAAGGTCATGGTCATTGTGACATTGGTAGCCACTATGAGATATACCTGGCACAGGGTAGGCCCTTGACAGATGACTATTCCAGGTTTAGCCAAATACTTCCCACATGCCATTAAACCTTCCTCAGTTGTTCTGCTAATAACAGCTAACATTTACTGAGCACTTACTATGTTCAGGAATGGTTCAAAGTGACTTACATATAATAACTCATATTACTTTCACCAAAACCCTATGGAAGGGCAGTATATTATCTCTGCAACACGGAGGAGGAAAGAGACTCTTGGAGAGGTGAAGTGGCTCGCCCAGAGTCACACAACTAGTTAAACGGCAGAGCGAGGGTTTGAATCTGCGTGTTTGACTGCAAAAGTCCTGCTCTGGAGAGAATCAGTCTGTAGACTAGCGGGTTGCTTGACCGCATCTCCTTTGCAGGTGGCACCAGGATGCCGCACTCCAGTCTGTCTGGGAATAGAAGGCACTTGCTGGCTCAGGAAGAGTTTGAAACCTCCCTTTTACTCTTGCCAGCAGCATGCTCTAAATCTCTGCAGACCCTGGGAAGTCCATGCCCCAGCCTCAACACCCACAGCCCAGGTTACTAGAACCCTGGACTAATGCTAAGTGGTGTGACCAGGAGGCAAGGTAGAGAGTGGGAGGATGTCCAGAGGCAGCGCTTGTACCCTGCCCGTCTTCCAGTGGCTTGACTTTGGGCAAGCTGGGTAAGCTCTGAATTTCCCCTTCCCCCCTTTTCAACATGGACGGTCACTAGCGATTTCCCAGGAACAGTTCCAACACAACATTTCTCTGACTGTTAGGACAAGAGCTAGAAATAGTATTTATATTGGTGGGAAAGTGGGTTAAGGACAATACAGTCAAGAAGAGAGACCTTGAATGAGGCTGAGTGTACGGAAGTGGCTAAAAATTGACCAAGAGCCAGGCCCGGCGTGGCTCAGCGGTTGAGCGTCGACCTGGGATCCAGGCGATCGGGGTTTGATTCCCGGTCAGAGCACATGTCCGGGTTGAGGGCTTGATCAATGACTCTCTCATCATTGATGTTTCTGTCTCTCTCTCTCCCTCTCCTTTCCTCTCTCTGAAATCAATAAAGATATATTAAAAAAAAAAAAGTCTGTTTAAAAAGAATAATAATAAAATAAAAATAAAAATTGACCAAGATTTCTCCTGAGATCCTAAAGTTCCAACTGCAAATAAATTGTTCCTTTTGGTGAGAACTCAGGGGTGAGAATAGTGGGCACATGGGCTGGGCTTGGGCCCAGGGTGTAAGGAAGAGCATGTGCTGAGCAGGGGCTATGCTGGATCTTTCTTCCTCAGATCTCCAGAATCTGTATCATTCCTTCCCTGTCATATTTTGAGACAGAGGCTTGGTGACCAAACCTTCTACAGCAATGCTGTTCTAACCTGTGACTTGATTTTGCACATTTGTTTTCCATTTAGGTGCATTGCCTGCCATTAGGATATGCTGTCGTCAAGTGGCAGTGCCATTTCCACCCGGCCTACAGGCTCAGAGGGTTTCGTGGTAGCTGTGGCTTGCGGGAATTTGTGTGAGTGGAAATAGAATTCTGCAATAGCATTTTGGCTGGTAGTTGCCAACTCTGTTCTTAATACTGTCTGCCTTTAAGAGTCTTTAATAGCAAACCCCTTCCCTCAAATTCTTATCAATGGGGATATTAAATCACAGAAGAAAACTCTTTGGGAATTAAAATAAGGTACTTTTTCTTCTGTGGAATAGGCAGTCATGGCTTTTTCCTTTAAAAAATAAGGTAAGAGATTTGATTTTTGTAAAGATGACTAAGTGATTTATACCAACCTGGGAAGCAAGTCTCAAAAGGTTTCAGAGAAATGAAATAATACAGATATGTTCTCTGACCACAACATAATTAAGAAATAATGACTTAAAAGATAACTTTAAAAAAACCACTTAAAAATATGAAATGTTATGCATGTATTATGTAGATAATTATGTAATTAAAATTTTATTAATGTTTATAGTAGAGAAGTTTAGTGTCTTTGCAATACTAAACTAGTACATCCTAAAACAATCTAAAGAGTATAGAGAAATATTTGAGTGTGTAACTTTCAATCTGACAAAATTTCCAGATCCTAACTAAGCATGAGATTCTAAGAGAAATTGCATCAGAAAGAAAGAGCGTGTTCTATAAGTTATTGAGAGAGGTAGGAGTATATTAACATGCGGATTTGATCATTTCTCTTGGTCTGTTTTCTGCTGTTGTTTCTTCTGGTTTCACTCACGTCATCTTGTCTCTGCACCTCATTCAAGAAACTGAAGAAAAAAGTGGAACCAGGTAAAAATGAATCAGCCTGGGGTCAGATCATCATCTTTTTGAATACTTTCTCTCCTCTGCTCTCTCAATTTAAAAAAAATATTAAGCAATACTAAAAAACCTAAGAGCCAAAGAAAAAAAACCCCACGATAACAATTAAAAATATATTTTGAACGAATGATATTTAAAATACCACATATAAAAACCGTGTCACCCTGGCCGGTGTGGCTCAGTTGGTTGGGTGTCGTCCTGGGCACTGAAAGGTTGCTGGTTCAGTTCTTGGTCAGGCACATGCCTGGGTGTCGGGCTCAGTCCCTGGTAGGGGGTGCGCAGGAAGCAGGCAATTGATGTTCCGCTCTCACATAGATGTTTCTCTCTCTCCCTCTCCCTTCCTCTCTTTCTAAAAATCAACTTAAAAAAACTGAAAACATGTGGAATGCAGTAAAAGTCATACTTAGAGGGAAAATTATAGTCTAATACATATATTAGAAAAGAGGAAAGGCTGAAAATAATGAACTAAGCAGTTGTTTTTCTCTCTCTCTGGTTTTTAAGGTGCATCGGGAGAGCTTGACTTTACAAACAGGTAAATGGGGTCATGCTATTTTTGCATCTTGCCTGTATCAGGTTTCACATTTTTGTGTGGCAAAATGTTATATACATCACCGCAGAAGCCCTCATCTAATCTCACATGTCAACAGCATTTAATATGGTTGACCACTTGTTCATTCCTCTAATTTTTTCTTGTAACCCTTTCTCCACTTGGTTTCCAAGCAGCGGTGAGCAGGAGCCAGCTCCTATCAGTTTGCAAGAATTGGTTGTGTGCCAACAACCTGTGCAGTGACATCACATTGGTATCTTGAAATGGACCATGGAAATTGGAAAACAATACAAATCAGTGCATCTATTTCTCATCTATCTATCTATCATCTATCTATCTATCTATCTATCTATCTATCTATCTATCTATCATCTATCATCTATCTATCATCTATCTATCTATCTATATCTATCTATCTATCTATCATCTATCTATCTATCTATCTATCTATCTATCTATCTATCTATCTATCATCTATCTATCATCTATCTATATCTATCATCTATCTATCATCTATCTATCTATCTATCTATCTATCTATCTATCTATCTATCTATCTTCTATCATCTATCATCATCTATCTATCATCTATCTCTTCTACCTATCTATCATCTATTCACCCACCTGCCAAGAATTGATCACCTATCTATCCATCTGTCTACCTTCAGTGAGGGCGTTTACCGGTTTTGGCATACTGCTGGAACACCGCTCCCTCCTGCTTCTCCCCTTCACTGGCTGCTCTCAATCAGTGTCCAGAGCTGGCCCTTCTCCGGAATGCTAAACTTGGGAGTGCCCCAGGACAGCCCTCAGACCTTGTCTCCTTCATCTACTCCTTCCCTTGGTGATCTCACTAGGCCTCAGGTCTTTAAACACCATCTACACACTGATGACTTCCAAGTGGATTATCTGCAGTCCTAATTTCTCTCCTGACTCCAGATTCATATATCCCACTGCTGACTCCACACTTTGGGACAGGTTATATTTGCAGTGCCCATTTAGACAACTAGGTGGACGTGGGGTGACTCTCTTGAGTAATGGCTTTCCAGAAAGATGGGAAGGAGGAATTGCTGTCAACCAGGGTAGGAAATCTGAGGCAGAAGCGGGTTAGAAAGGTAGGAGAGCAAAGTGGCTGCCAGCAAGAGTTGTTAAAATATGTCCAGGAAGAACTGAGGTTTGAGGCCACTAAAGTTGAACATGTGGAATGAGTACCTCTGGGAGTATAGGAGAGAAGGTTTTAGGTGGTACACCAATGGACATGGATATTTGTTTAAAGCTGTTTAAAAAAGCAAAAGGCTTTTTTAGCATAAGATTTAAAAAATGACAGTGACATAAAAACTTTTTCTTAAAATACTTTCATTTTAAAAAGCAAGTCAATCGAAAGGATAAATAATAAGTAAATTGTTAGATGGGCTAGATACAGAAACCCAGGCACAGAAACCTGGGAACAGAGACTCACCAGGGCAGGAAGCCCTGGATACCTAGCAAGGGACAAAGCTGGAAAAACAAGAACTTTGTCCTCAGGGTAACCTGTCCTCCCCTAGCATATCGCTGGTCATGCAGTTTAGACCCCCTGAGCATTCCTCCCTAAAGATAACATCTAGGCCTCAGTTGTATTTCAGCTCCAGGCCCAGATAGGTATCGAAGCCAGACAAGTGTCGCCAAAGCTGCCTCAGGACCAGATATATTGAGTAAGACCCCCTTGCCCTGGCACCGACCAATCAGTGGAGACTGCGACCCTGAAAAAGCTCACCTGGAAAGCTGATGAATATTCTAATGAGACTCTCCCCTGAGGCCTCCCCTAAGATTCCCACCTGCAAGAAAGATAAATGCTCAGGACAAAGGACCCAGTGCGCATTCCCCACTAGGGGAGCATGCCAGTGCCATCTCCATCCCTCTGAGGGCACCCCAAGAGACTTGAAACCAGGGGAGCAATGGGAAATGGCAGCTCGTCCTGGGCTTATCCCTTGAATCTGTCTCCAAGGCCCCCTTCTCTCTCTCTGACTTCTCAGGGAGCCAAAGCAGCCCCACCTGGGCTCTCCTGGTGCTGCTTCTATGCTCTTTCTTGTTTCACTGTCCCAAGTATATTTTTGCTGCCGTCATGGACCCAATGCCCTTTGGCCCAGTGCTGTGTAGCCCCTCCCTTCGGATAACCTCATCCCCTCTTAATGAATTTAATTTTTCTTTATTCACCCGTCTGAGATGGCTATTTAGCCTGCCTGCACACCACCAACCTTAACCTTTCATAAATGATAATACAAGTGCTAGACAAATTTAAAAAAATTGTGAAGATGGTATGGGCATGACTGATGTTTGAGAACTCCATGATGCAGGAATCAAACATGTCAAAACTGGGAGGAGGTAGGGTGGTAGAAGCCAACTAAAATCAACATCCATTCTCAACCCTCTGCTCCCATGGGACCCTCCACTGTGGAGGCTGGAAAATCAAATCCTTCTGCAGACTCCATTATAGTCAGAAGTGGCATGTGACTGAGTTTTTGCCCATGATATATTAGTGGATATCTGCAGGAGGTGGCTTTGAGGAAGGCCTTTGAATAACATTTTGGATTTCTCATTTTGTGAGAAAAATAAATCCCTATTTGTTTAAGTAACGGAGAGTTTTTTTGTTTGTTCGTTTGTTTTTTTGTGACTGAACACAATCCTAACTGTTCCCCAAGCTATCATAAACTTAGCTTCCGTAATAATCTTCCTAAAACATAGGCATGATTGCCACCCTCTTCTGCTTGAAATCCTTCCCTTGGGAGATACCATTTCCCCCTGTCAAACTAGCAAAACAAAAAAGACTGAGCATACTCCGTTTGTAAGCGGTGTAGGGAAACAATTCACAGCATCCGCAGTGGACGGTACTGTACATGGGTACAACACCCTGGGAGAACACTGGGCAATAGCTCCCCAAGTTAAAGGTGCTCACCACCTTCTTGCCAGCAATTCTGTGTCAGTGGAAATCAGGCTTTTCCACGGGATGGTGAGAAAAGCATTTCACCCACCCATGCACAGGAGACTGTGGTGCGGCCAGGTTTATTCACGATGCGAAATCTTTGAAAGGAGCGCCTTTCCTGGGTTCCCCATGACGCATCTTGGCCATAATCAAGGCCGAAACAAAGGCCAGTAGCCAGAGTTTCTGCGTCATATTAAAGCTTAGTCCTTTGGCGCTCGAGGCGTCTGCAGGCCCCGGGTGCTGCTGGACTCGCAGGGTCCAGTGCTCCGGGGGGAGGGAGAACTGGCCAATGGGCCCGGGAGTGTCCGAGAGGGAGAGAGGGAGAGAGGGAGAGAGGGAGAGAGAGAGGGAGGGAGGGAGGGAGGGAGAGAGACAGAGAGAGACAGAGAGAGACAGAGAGACAGAGAGACAGAGAGACAGAGAGAGACAGAGAGAGACAGAGAGAGACAGAGGGAGGGAGGGAGGGAGGGAGGGGGAGGGAGAGAGACAGACAGACAGAGGGAGGGAGGGAGAGAGGGAGCGAGAGAAAGAGAGAGAAAGCTCTTTGTCCCACTGGGGTTTTGACCAGGAGCTTTTTCAAAATAACCGATTAATTTCGCGGGCTTCAGGGGACCCACTCCCCGGCCAAGGCGCCCTTCCCCAGCTCAGGCTGCGGGCGCCGCGGTGAAGCACCGCCCCGCACCATTTGCCTCCCATTGCGCATGTCCCCCCCCCCCCCATCTGGCTGCTCCCGAGTGGGGGGCGGGGGGAGGGTGACGCTGTAGCTTCCCGGGGAAGCGAAGGGGCTCGCGCTCCGCCGCCCGTCGGGCTCGACGACGGCCGACTGCCCCGCTCCCTGCTGCCAGTTGGCTCCGGGCAGCGGCTCCGCCGTGGGCAGGGCCCGGCCCTTCGCGCCCACCCTGGTCCCGGCGCGCGGGGCTCCGCGGGGCGGCCGGTCCCGGCGGCGCGGGCTGCAGCTGGGCCCTGCCCGAGAGTCGTGAGGACGCCACCGGCCGCCGCAGCCGGCAGGAAACATTCCAGGAGCACCTGTTTCCTGAGGCTCTGGGGCTCCGGGCACCATCTGGGCGCTGCCCCGCGGGCTGTTTGCGTTAGGAGTTTAGAAAAACAATTCAAGTTTGATTAATCGCTTTTTAATTTTGTCAGGCAAACCCCGAAGCCTCCCCCTGCCCCACTCGCTCTTCCCTTCCAGCTCTTCTGAGGGGTTCCCTAGACTGTGGCACACACATAAAAAACGCGTTCGCGCTCACACTCACCTATGCGTGCGGTCACCCCACCCCCAGCCCCACACACACACATACACCACAGTCACACACACACCATACACTCACACGTACACTCATGTATACACACACTCAGACATACACTACACATACCACCACACACATATACACACACCACACTCACACATGTACACACTTGCCTATATACACTCACCTGCACCCACAGGTGAGTGCATATAAACACTACACATTTACACATACACTCTCACACTCACACACACACACACCACACGCACTCACAAACACATAGTCACACATACATACTCATATATGCACACACATCCCCCCACTCTCACATACTTTCATTTGCATACACACATATACACACAGACACTGTTACAAGTCACACACTCAACACACATACTTATATATGCACATCCACACACACATCCACATTCACACACATTTCTCATTACAATCTACTTTCTTCTTGGGGGGGGGGGGCTGGCAGGGGAAGGGTCAGCTTAAGGCATTGGGGGTCCTAAGAGCGTGGCCTGTGGAGCAGTGTTTATAAGCACGGAGCCTGGAGCCAGGCTTGAGTCACAGTTCTGCAGCGTGTTCACCTGCCATGCTCCAGTCTCCTCCTTCGCTAAGGAGTGAGAGTGCTGCTGACACCAGTGCCTTCATATAGGAGAAGTGCTTAGGACAGTGATTAGCACAGGGTAAGTGCTATATGTATTTGTTTTTAAAAATTCCAACAAATTAAAGTAACTCCAAATTCAGTACTGATATTAACATAATTTCCCTCCAGATTTTTTCTAATCACATAATTCTGAATCAGTTCCCTGAAGTTGAATATTTCTCCTCTCATGGATGTCCTTGTTTTACTGCACCTATGTGGGAAACTGAGGCCTCCTGTAAGCAGAGGAGGCTGAAGCACAGAGACATCAAGTCTCATTCTTGATGTCACACAGCCTGCTGGAGACTGGGGCAGATCTGAAGAGATTTGTGGACAAAAAAGGGCCACATACTAAACCTGATAAACTCAGGGAAGGCCTGCGTGGCTACCTTACAAACTCAGAGACCTAAAGTAACCACATAGGATGGTGTGAAATTAAAACTTTTAAACTAAAAGGAGTTTATGGTGGGTAGTCAATATCGTAGGCTGGAATCTTCCCTGACAAAAGTCAACCTTTACCTAACCGAGCCTGTCTATTGTCTTTTTAATTGTCTTTTTTCATTTACGGTAACATACCTTTGGAATGTCAAGGCAACTTCCTTTTTTCCAGACCCCTCAAAACACAACCACTGCACCAGAGCAGAGATTACAAATCCCTTCATTGTTATTGTTTTCATGTTGTTGATTGTTAACTATCTTGTACCCACCTGTGTAAAAGATGTGTATGTCTATCATTTTACGTTTTATCCAATCCCAGAGGTTTGGGATTGGATAAAATCCATTTTACTTTTTATCCAATCCTAATCTATCACCAATGGATTTCATGTAACCCATTTACGCCTCCTCTTTTGATTGTAATGTATAAAATAAGGTGCAAAACTGCCATTCTCTGGAGCATTTTTCTCAATCTGTTGAAATTTTGCTTCCCGGCAATTGTCATTCGTTTGCCTCAAATAAACTCATAAAAGTTCACTACAGGCTTGAACATTTCTTACGTTGACAGTTTCCATTGTCAACTGTTCAGGGAATGCCCCCAGCACAGTGCCCCGCAGGTTGCTATGTGGGGGTCGGGCCATGGCAGTTGGGGGAGGGTCTTGATGAGGGGAAGCAAGATGGGTGGTCTCTGTTGCAGACAGTGGGCATAACCGTGGGAAACTGAGGTTGCCTCAGCGAAGCCCACCAACTAGAGTTAACACAGCCTGTCCAGCCAGACTAGGTCTAATTTCCAGGTGCCTTGAGGGCAGGGGCCCAGGCGAGACTCTGGCGCCAGTGGGTGGAGGGTGCCTGGAAGAGGGCAGGGGCAGGCAGGCACTGTGGGCAGCGGCCAGCCCCGTGGCTGGCTGAGGCTCTTTCAGGCTTTGTTCTGGTCTGCTGCCCGGGCTACCTCACAGGCCTGATGGCCCTAGCAGGTCTGCCGTCTGAGAACAAAGCGTCCTGCAGGAATTCCGGCTGGGGAATATGATGCATTGTGGAGCTGGGCAACTTGCCAGGCCACCCCACCCCACCCCATCCCCACCCCACTGTTGCTCACAATTTGGGAGCTTAGAAGTCACCACCAGCACTTAAGATGGCAAAGACCCCCTTACTGGGCCCACCTCCGAAATTCCACAACTGCTTTGATGTTCACTTCACCTCTCCCCTTCCTGTCCTCAAAAGTGTTTGCCTCTGACCAGTGAGGGCAGTGGGAGGGGGTGCTTCCTGGCTGGGCCTGACTGCTGGGCTGAGCAGGGACTCCCAGACTGTTACAGCAGTGAAGATTTCCTTCCTGAAAAACACACCAGCCTTTGCTTTCTGTCCCTGTGTTTCTCTTCAGAGAGCCTGGGCAGCCTCCGCTTCTTAACCCAGCTGTGGCCCAGACCACCTGGACAACCAGCCCCAGGGACGTAGGGAAAGTCAGCAGTCACTGTGGACAGGTGACCTGTCCTTGGTGAGGTCAGGCTGCAGGACCCTGGCTCTCACAGACAGGCAGGGCAGCCACCAGAGAATTAGAAAGAGGCAGTTCCTTCCTCTGAGTGCCCCCACAGCCAGGCAGGCACTGTGATTGCACACAGTCTGCTGAGGCTGATTCAGAGTCCAGAGCAAGTTTCTTAAGTTCCTGTGCTCCAGTTTTCTCATCTGTATATGAGAATCTCTTTTCCTCACCCCCTCACCTTATATGTCCGCGAATCCTGCCAGCTCTACCTTCACAAAGCACTCAGAATCTGGCCCCTTGGTCCCAGCCTGCCCTGAGCCACCCAACCCCTACCTAGGCTCCTTTTGTCCCAAGGCAGCCTCTTCTCTACATCACAGGCAGCAGGATCCTATTCAAACCAAAGTCCCCCTTTGCCCCAAATCCTCTCAAGGCTCCCATGTCTTTCAAAAGGAAGTTCTCCACCCACTCTCTCTCCTTCCCTCCAACCTCACTACCTCTACCCCAGCCACAGTGGCTCCCTCACTGCTCTTGAACCCACAGGCACACACCTGCCCCAGGGCTTTTGCAATGGCTGCTCCTTCTTCCTGAAAGGCGCTCACCTCAGATACTACCAAAGGACATTTGCTTTCCCAACACCCAGAATGAAGCCTGGTCCTTAGAGGCTGTCTCTGAACAACTGTTGCATGAGGGAATGAAGAGCACCTGCCTTAACAGGCCGTTATGAGAATTGGCTGAGTTAATACTTGTCAAGTCCTCGGATGGTTCTGACATGGAGCAAGTACTCTGTGGATGATACTTGCTATTATTATTATTAGTATTGTAGTTTTGGTGGCTCTTTGTTGGAAGTCCTTGATGGACCAGCAACAATTTCCTCTTTCTTTGATAACTCACCCCAATTCCCTCTGGGAACTACCCATCACCCTCTCTTGGCCTATGTGTTTTGCTGGGCTGGCTCCCTCTGGCTCTGGAGTAGGCCACCTCAGCTGTAGCTGGTCAGTGTCCTGCATTCCCTTGCCCATAGCAGTGGGCTCAGAGATGGGCATGATCCAAAGTCAACCAGAGACATTCCTGTTTCCTGCTGGTTTTGAGGCTGCGCAGATGTAAAGGCTGGAACTGCTGCAATCCTGTCTCCACCAGGAGGAGGAGGAGAGGGAAGCCATCAGAGAAGGTGGGTGGAGCTGAAAGAGCTGGGCAACAGGGATGGTGTTTAGAACCCTCTTAATCTGAACCTTGTCCACATCTGGGTGTTTCAGCTACTTCTGTCAATAATGCTCATTTTAGTTCAGCCAGTTCAGGTTAAATCACTGGCACTGATCACCAGAAAAGTCCTGCTTTGATCTAGAATCTGACCTGAAACCCTCTGGAAGTTTTCTTCCTTCACCCTCATTCTTACTCTTCTCTCCCCATCACCTGTGAGTTCATGTTTAGGCCCCTCTGCCTGGCCTTTGGCAACTAGTGGGTCCTGTATTTCAGTCTCATCTCCATGCCTGCTACTTGTCTTTGGTCTTTTATGCTATTTGTCTGGTCCCTGGTGGCTGGTATGTATGGTTCCTGTCCCTTTGGGGAACCAGAACTTAGGATGTATGAATCTGAACACATTTTTCACTCATTTGCCAAATTAATGGCAAGAGCCTTGTTAGTGAACATAGGGTGGGGGTGGGGGAGTTCTGTTAATCAAAGATTCTGGTTTACTGAGAGTTTTCACTCCCTCGCTACCCCTCCTCCAGGACCTGTCCCTCCCCCCCTTCCCCTGCTTACTCCATCGCTGCCACCCTGCGTCTGGGTGCTCCCTGGGCATGTCAAGTCCCTTCCTGTATCAAGAACTTTGCACTGGCTATTTCCTTTTTTGAACTGTCCTTCCTTCAGATCTTCCTATGACACCCCCTTCTCATCCTTCAATTCTCACCTCAATTGTGACTTCCTCTGAGGGGCTTTTCCTCACCAACCGGTCCCTTTTTATTTCAATATCTCCCTCTTTTGGCAGCACGTAGCACTTCTAGAAATAATTTTATCCACCTGTTTATTTGTCTCTCTTGCTAGAATATAAGACACGGGATCAGGAGTCTTACCGTCTTACATGCTCCCTCCATGGTGTCCCACTGCCTTATTTGCTTCTTTAGACGAAAGGAATCTCATTGGTCCCAGCCACCTGGGTTGGAGACCTCAAGGTCATTTTCATGCCCACAGGTAGTCAGTTACTAAGTGGCTTATTCTTCACCTCCTACCCTCCCTGCTGCTCCATTCTGTTGCCTCTGCCTTGGTTCAGCTCCTTCACATTTGCAGTAACTCTTACCTAGGCCCTGCCTCTCCCCTTTCCTTTTGCATCTTCAGCTAGGCCATCGTACTTGTGTTAGTCGCTTCCTCTGGAACATTCTTTGGTTTCCTCTTTGCCTGGTATCTCAGTTTTCAGGAATAGAAGTCACTCTAGGTGTTTTAAGCAGGAGGAGATTTAATACAGGGACTTGGAAGCCCCTTTGGAGGGGCTGGTGGAATGGATCTAGGCTGAGTCTCCAAGATGATCCCAGAAAAACAGCAGAAATGGCCTGAATTCTGCTACCATCAGGGAGCAGGGAATCATGAGTTTGCCATTGAAACTGCTAGTTCAAGAACATAGCATTTCAGCCTGGTGGGGCATGGCTCAGCGGTTGAGTGTTTACCTAGGATCCAGGAGATAGCGGTTTGGATTGAGGTTCGGTTCCCAGTCAGGGCACATGCCCTGGTTGCTGCTCGCTCCCCGGTTGGGGGCGTGCAGGAGGTGGCTGATCAATGACTCTCTCATCATTGATGTTTCTATCTCTCTCTCTCCCTCTCCCTTCCTCCCTCTGAAATCAATAAAGATATATTCGGGGGGAAAAAAGAACATAGCATTTCAGCTATGCTCCAGCAATCAGAGGCCACTCCAGCTGCTACAGTTGCCAGTCAAACTCCATGAAGCCAGAGCCTGGACCCTAGAACATCTTTGTAGAGAGACCCAGTACCTTGCCAACTATGCTAATGAACAGAAAGTCCCCAAAGGCCTCTGGAGATGATCTCTTCTTTCTGTTTGCCTTCTAAATCACGCATGAGTGCACAGATTGGTGGAACCTAATTTGAACCTTGTTGTAAAGGTGTCTGGGACATGAAGTTTATAAATTTGTCAGCATCTGCATTTACAGTGCAGTTGACAGAAGGAGGTGGGAACAGATGCTGGGGGCTCATCAGCCCTGTCTGCACTTTGGCCAGCCCCTGACCCCAGATGCTTCAGGTCCACCTCAGGGAAGCCTTCCTGATGAACCAGTGTGTAGGGCTGGGCCCCTTCTCATATGCCCTCTTGGCACCCTGTGAATTTTCTCAGAGCACACACCTTGATTTGTACTGACGAGTGTGTGCCCATATTTCCATAAGATTGCCCGCGATGCAGGGATGCTGTCCTCCGAGAGGAAGGCCTGGCACGAGGAAGGGGCTTGAAGCAGACAGCATTGCTGAAGAAGCCCCACAGCCTTTCTCCCCACTCCTGAGGCATGTCCTCCTTGAACGGCCTTCCCTACAGCTCCCATATGCTATTCTGAACCGCTTCCTGTCTTCGGGGCAGCTGCCTTCTCTCTCAGGGCCCCTTGTAAGCACATTTGACTTTTACCTCTGGTGTCTCCAGATGCCTACTAGGCTGCAGTGTTTATCCTTTCAGCTATGTAGGTTTTTAAGGAAGATGTTTAAAAAAAATCTGATATGTTATACCGCTGTGAGGGAGGACATCTAGGGGAGAAGAGAGTTTGGCTTAAACTCCAAGGAGAAGATATAAGGAGGAAACACTTCCGAGGGCACCCTCTGAGGGGGCCTGGGCAGTGGCCAGAGCAACAGGAACCTTGACTTGTGTCCTATACTGGACATAGTTGGGCTCTGGGCTTTTGCTGTGACCAGGATGTGAGAGGGGAGCCCGAGTGATGCTCAGTGTTAGTTGGATACTGTTCAGAATAAAGAGCCTCAGCACCCCCCACAACGCACACATGTTTTCTACTTGGGTCAATTGGAAGAGCCCTGGCCCCTGCCTGCTTCTGACCACTCCTGGCCACCCTGATGGCTCTAGCAGTTGGATCTTGGCCTAAAGTAGAGAAGTGTTTGTTTCCCTCTGGAGATTCACTGATATGGGTGAGTGGCTACTGCAATGAGAGGAAAGGAGGGGGAGCAGGGGTGGGTGGAGACTAGAGCCGACAGCCCGCCCCAGCATATTTTTGCTCTTCTACTCTCCTCTCACTCACTCATTTCTGGTTGTTCTCTGTGTCTTGTTTCTACCAGGCAGCACACTTTGGATTGTAGGCAACAGAAGACTAGCGTCAACCTGGCACACCTGAAAATTCCTGTCCAGGGAGGGGGAGGGGCAGCACTTGCTTCAAGGGGCTCAGGTATCACAGGAGCCAGTCTCTCCTTAACTCTTGGATCTGTTTCCTTTCAGTCAAGTCCACTCTCAGTAAGGTTTTATCCATCATGATACAAATGATGGATAAGCACAGGATCCTCAAAAAGAGCCCTCCCCTAGCCACTCCAGGGCCCTCCCTCTCCCAGGTTCAAATCTTTGTATGGCACTGCCTGCCAAAGTCCTGATATTCATCCCAATTGGACCAGCTGGGCTGGCATTTCCACCCTGAAGCCGAGCACAGGATCTCTGGAGGTGGCAGGGCCCCTGAATGCAAACTGGGGCTTAGGAGCCACTCGATAAATGTTTGTTGGGTGAATGGATGAATGACTGAACAAACGAACCATTCAGCCTCAGATGCTAAGAGGAGATGGATTGCAAAGGCCTCTATTTGGGGATCCTGTGTTTGGGGCTGGCATGCAGGGGAAGAGGGGCAAGCCAGGGGACAAGAAGTCACAGGCCATACAAAGGGGCTGCTTGGAGTTGTTTCTCTCTCCGGCAGTGAGAGGCCTGAGCTGGGGCCCCTGGGCTGTTTTTGCACCATAACAAGTCCTGCCGTGCCCACCCTGTTTTCGCCTCCCTATCATATTCAGGAAAGTTCTTTGGGGGACACGAGCAGGAGCAGTTTGGTTTCTGTGTGAGCTCGCGAGTGTTGGAGGTATGTGGGGTTGACTGCCAGCTGCCCCCTCACCCCTTGATATCTACTCTCCTCTTTCCATGGTCAGAGAACTCGCAGCAAGGCACATGACCACTTTATAAAGTTACGTCCCCACATCCTTTCAGTTAGGTGCAGCCACATAGTAGTTCTGAACCATTTTCCGTCCCCCCTCCATCCTGCTGCCTGGAAGGCGGTCATGGGGATGGGCCATCTTGGACCTTGCAGGGATGGTAGAGCAACAAGGCAGAGGAAGCCCAGGGCTCTGACACCCTGGAGACATCATATCAGCCCTGAAGGCTTATGCCTATACCAGTGGGGAGAGAGAAACAAACGACTATATTGTTTATGCTACTCTTAATTTGGACTTCTGTTCTATAATTGAACTAAAACAGGGCAGAGGCATCTCCTGGGCTAGATGTCATGAGGGAGCAGCTGCTATTCAATCCACCATGGGATTCTGTGCCTGGGATCTTTCTAACCTGCCGCCAGCCCTGAACCAATGAAAGCCCCTGTGGCCCTCCTCTCTGTCCCCCTCTACTCCAAACACTTTTTGGGCTCAGGGAAGTACAGCTCATGCAGTGGGACGGCTCCCTCTTCTGGCCTGAAACACAAGCTATGGGTGGTGGGGTCAGGCCCAGAATAAGGCCCCGGTGCCCCCAGTTATTGCCCCTCCAAATTCAGCACCTTCTCTCTGTTCATGGTCACCCCTCCTGTAGGCCCCCTGAGGAGCTGCCCGCTACCTTCATCCCCGTTCTCAGCTCAGGAACTCTCCTGCTCTCCCCAGCCCACCCCCATGTGCTAGGAAGTGCCAAGGATTCCCCAGCTCTGAAAGGATAGGCCAGATGTGCTGCTGCTGAGGTGAGGCAAGGCTGCCCTTTCCGAAACTCCCAGCCTCTTCCTGCCTGGCTTCCTGCCAAAGCCCTTCCTGGAAACTGGGCCCACCCTGCCCCCAGCCCAGCGCGCCAATATTTCCACGATTCAGAGGTGATTCAGCCAGCCCTCCCTGGGTGGGGCCCCTCCTTTTACGCATGACATTGGAAGTTTAAAAAATAACTTGGGGACAGGAAGGAGAGTGCAACCAGAGGTTTCCAAAGAGGGCATGAAAGATGAAGGAAAAGAATCTAAGAGTTTCTCTTTAAATGTTTACCTAAAAATAGAATTAATAAAGCTTTATTAATACATAAAATGATAATAAAATTACAAGGTATGTAAGTTAAAAATAAATATACGGCTACTGGGCTGCTTGCTCAAAGTTTTTTACTGATACGGTGCATGATCAATACTTCGTGACCTGAGGCTGTTTCTGCTCAGTCCCACACCCTGAGGCTGTTCCCTGTGGTGGTGAGGGAACCTGAGCCTCCAGGGAGGAAGAACTGCCCAGAGGACCAGACTGAGTACCAAGGAAGGCAAGAGGGACCTCTGGGCAGGAGGGAGGGCTGGCATTGGCTCCTGGGGAACAGGCATGTTGTGTGTGTGTTTATGTGTGTGTGTTCAGATCAGAAGGCTGGGAAAGGCCACGAAGGGCAACAGAATGACTGGAATGATGATTTGGGGCATGAGAGATTTTATTTTCTTACTTGATGAGAGAGGAACAAAATTTGTGCCTTGTAAACAAATGGAACCCTGACTTGACCTTCACAATTTATTATGTCCAACAGAATGATTTAATTGTATGTGACAGGAACCCCACTCAATGCCTTAAGGAAAAAAGAGAAATTATTGGTTTATGTAACTGAAAACACTACCAGTTTAGGAATGGCTGGCTCCTGGACCTCTGTATTGGGTTCTTTCTCTGAAGCCTTTCTCCTGGTGCTCTCAGATAGTTTTAGTGGCTTCAGGCTCATAATTTACCAGCTTAGCAATTTCAGTGAAATGACAACTCCTCTTTCCTATTAGTTCTAGAAAAAAAATTACAAGGCTAACTGACCATTGGCTCAGATTGGGTCATACACCCATCTGTGAACCAATCACAGTGACTCTGATTGGCCTGGCAGGCATCACATGATATACCCTTGGTGCCTGTGTGAAGGGTGATGTCAACTCCCCAGTATATCTTAAGGAATTCTCCTTAGAAAGTTCTGTTCTCTGAGGAAGAGAAAATAGAATTGGGGCAATGGCCCCACATTTACATAGTTGACTTCAAGGATATCTGGTTGTTGCACAGAATTCCAACAATTACATATTTGCCTTTTTCTTTCCTTTTTATTGAATTTATTGGGGTGATACTGGTTAACAAAATTATACAGGTTTTAGGTGCACAATTCTACAACATATCATCTGTACACTGTATTGTGTGTTCAGCACCCCAAGTCTCCATTCATTACTATTTATCCCCCTATACTTTCCTCCACCCTCACTCCCCCTGACAGTCATCACACTGTTTTCTGTGTCCATGAGTTTTTTCTCTTTTTTTCCTTTTTTACTCAATCCCTCCACCCACCCCTCACCTCCCACCCAATCCTACCCCCTCAAAAGCTGGCAGCCTGCTCTCTACCCATGAGTCTGTCTATATTTTGCTTGTTAGTTCATTTTGTTTGTTAGATTCCACATATGAGTGAAATCGTATGGTACTTGTCTTTCTCTGACTGGCTTATTTCACTTAGCACAATGATCTGCAGGCCCATCCATGCAGTCACAAGGGTAAGATTTCTTTCTTTTTTTATGGCCAAGGAGTATTCCATTGTGTAAATGTACCAGTACTTTTTTATCCACTCATCTACTGATGAACACTTGGGCTGCTTCCAAATCTTGGCTATTATAAATAATGCTGCAATAAACATAGGGGTGCATATGTTATTTTAAAAAAACTTTATTAAATTTATTGGGATGACAATGGTTAATATAAACATACAGGTTTCAGGTGTGGGTTTCTATGTTACAAGGTTATATTTTCTTCTAATTAGTGTTTTGGATTTCTTCAGATAAATTCCTGGAGTGGGATCACTGGGTCATAAGGCAGTTCTATTTTTAATTTTTTGAGGTAATAACTCCATACTGCTTTTCACAATGGCTGCACCAATCTGCATTCCCACTAACAGTTCACAAGGGTTCCCTTTTTGCCACATCCTTGCCAACACTTGTTTGTTGATTTATTGATGATAGCCATACTGACAGGTGTGAGGTGTTATTTCTCTGATGATTAGTGATGTTCAGCATCTTTTAAAATGTCTTTTGGCCATCTGTATGTCCTTTTTGGAGAAGCATCTGTTCAGGTCCATTGCCCATTTTTTAATTAAATTGTTTGTTTGGTCTTGAGTTTTATAAGTTCTTTAAAATTTTGGATGCTAACCACTTATCAGATGTATCAGTGAATATGTTCTCCTATTCAGTGGGTTAATGGTTTCCTTTGCTATGCAAAATCATTTTAGTTTCATGTAATCCCATTTGTTTATTTTTATTTTGTTTCCCTTGCCCAAAGCGCTATATCAGAAAAAATGATGCTACAAGAAATCACCCAGATTTTACTGCCTATGTTTTCTTCCAGGATTTTTATGGTTTCGAGTCTAACATTTAAGTCTTTAATCCATTTTGAGTTTATTCTTGTGTATGTTGTAAGGTGGTCTAGTTTCTTTTCTTTTCTTTCTTTCTTTTTTTTTTTTTGCACACATCTGTTTAATTTTCCCAACACCATTTACAGAATAGACTATCTTTATCCCATTGTATGTTTTTTCCTCCTTTGTTAAATATTAATTGACTATAAAGGCATGGATTTATTTCTGGGCTCTCTACTTTGTCCCATTAATCTAGATGTCTGTTTTTATGCCAGTACTATGCTATTCTGATTACTATGGCCTTGTAGTATAGTTTGATATCAGGTAGTGTGATTCCTCCAACTTTATTCTTCTTTCTTAAGATTGTTGTGGCTATTAAAGGTCTTTCATGGTTTCATATAAATTTTTGGAATATTTGTTCTAGTTCTGTGAAATATGTCATTGGTATTTTGATGGGAATTGCCTTGAGTCTATAAATTGCTTCTCATAGTATGGACATATTAATGATGTTAATTCTTCTTAGCTATGAACACTGAATATGCTTCCACTTATTTGTATGTTCTTCATTTTCTTTCTTTGGTGTCTTCCAATTTTCCAAGTACAAGTCCTTTACATCCTTGCTTAAATTTATTCTCAGGTATTTTATTTCTTTGAAGCAGTTGTGATAGGGATTGTTTTCTTAGTTTCCCTTTCTGATAGTTCATTACTAAAGCATAAAAATGCAACCGATTTATGGATATATACTTTGTATACTGCTACTTTACTGAATTAATTTATCAGCTCTAGTAGTTTTTTGGTTCTTTAGGGTCCTCTATATATGGTATCATGTCACCTGCAAATAATGACAGGCTCACTTTTTCCTTTCCAATTTGGATGCCTTTTATTTCTTTTTGTCTGATTGTCTAGGACTTCCAGTACTATGTTGAAAAAGAGTGGTGAAAACCGACATCCCTGTTTTATTTCTGATCTTAAAGGAAACACTTGTAGTTTTGCCCATTGAGAATGATGTTGGCTGAGGGTTTGTCATATATGGCCTTCATAATGTTGAGGTATGTTTCCTCTATTCTCATTTTGCTGAGAGTTTTAAATTATAAATTGGTGCTGGATTTTATCAAATGCTTTTTCTGTATCTATTGATATGATCATATCAATGGTTTTTATCCTTTATTTTGTTTATGTGGTATATCACGTTTATTGATTTGTGGATATTGTACCAACGTTGCATCCCAGGAATAAATTTCACTTGAATATGGGGTATGATATTTTAAATGTATTGCTGGATCTGGTTTGCTAATAGTTTGTTGAGGTTTTTAACATCTGTGTTCATCAGGGATATTGTCCATCAAACAATGAATGTATAAAGAAGTGGTGCATATATACGATAGAGTATGACTCAGTTATAAAAATGATAGAAATCTTGCCATCTACAACATGGATGGACCTAGAGGGTGTTATGCTAAGTAAAATAAGTCAGACAGAGGAAGATAAATGTCATATGATTTTACTTATATGTTGAATCAATAAAACAAAACAAGCAAACAAGCAGAACAGAAACAGACTCATAGATACAGAGGACATTTTGATGCCAGATGGGGGGGTGGGAGCTGGATGAAAAAGGTGAAGGGATTAAGAAGTACAAATTAGTAATATAGAATAATCACGGGGATGTAAAGTACAGCACATGGAATATAGTCAATAATATTGTAATAACCATGTATGGTGTCAGATGGGTACTAGATTTATTGGGGTGATCACTTCATAAGTTATCACTTCATAAGTTATATCACTATGTTGTACATCTGAAACTAATAAAATATTGAATGTCAACTGTATTTAAAAAATAAAATAATATTTTTAAAAAAGGAAAGAAAAAGTTTAGTCTAGCCTGCTGGATGATGAGAGTCTTGTGGCTCCCTTGTCCCTGTCACTCTGGCCAACAGCCAGCCAATTGCCAGATATGTGAGTGAGACTGTCCTAGGTCATCAGCCACTAGCTGACTACAGGCACATGAAAGAGCTCAGTGAACCCACCAAGACCACAAGAACTACTCAGCTGAGCAAAATGAAAGGTTAGTGTTTCAGCCACTAATTTTGGGGAAGTTAACTGATTCAAGGAAGCAGGAGAGTATGGGTGGTGGCACCTAACCACCAGAGATAAGATGGGCAGCTGGGCCAGAGCAGTAATTAGGATGGCTTGACCCACAGAAATCATTCATGGTGGCTAATTGGTCATGGTGTCCCTAAAATAAAGTACACAGGCAGTCTAGTAAACCTTACTTGATCTGCATGCCCTGACCGGGAATTGAACCAGGGACCTCCTGGTACATGGAACGATGCTCAACCAACTGAGCCACACCCACCAGGCAGTGAAAATTATTTTAAATACAACCATTTGAAATACCTGGAATTGATCCTTAAGAAACACAGCACATACAAAAATATTTAAGATAATGTACTAAAAATCAGTAATAGTCTGTGGTATTTAAACCAAGACCCTCTTTTCCCCATCTACCCCCTAACTCAATGAGATAGAAATTCCACACCAGATTGGTAAAGCCAAGAACATAGGGCTTCCACTCCCCCAGCTCCCAGTTGAAGGTCTATGTCTTTGGAAGGGACTTTAGATTTTCTCATCATGCCCCAAGCTACCTGTTGTCAGGCTAAATTCTGGCCAAATGCAGATGAGAAGTATGGATTCTCTTCTTCTACCCAGCTCCCACTTGTGGGACAAAGACTCTATCTAGGGTATGTCACTACTGAGAATACTGGGATCCAAATTGCCCTTTCCCTAGGTGGTGGATGGCCTAGGTGGTGGATAGGGCACATTGGAGGAGGCAAGCCAAGGAGACCTGGGGCTGCTTTCACTTCCCTGCACTGAGTGCTCAGCACCTAAAACTGGGTTATCATCAGAGAAAAGCATGCCATTGTCTCCACCCAAAGCACTGAGTCATTGCTTAAAGATTTTGCCCAGAAAGAGAAGCAGGCCATAAAACAGAAAACTCCAAATCCCTCTCCAAAAGAATGGGCTTCATTTGCAACAGAATTTGGAGGAATTCAGCCTAAGAGAACTTTCAAAAGCAGTGGAAGTTCTAGTGAAAGGCAACTTGGGAGACTTATAGATTAATTGGAGATATATATTAAACTGAAAGCTGCACAGTTTGCAGGGAAAGAGACAGCTTTGAGGAGTCCTTTTGGGGTCAGAAAAACTCTCAAACACTGACCTTGGGAACTATCTGTGCAGGTTAGGCCAAGTACAAAGTAAGAGGGAACACAGTCCACACAAGACTGCCTCACTTCTGACACCAATTGCAGGTTTGAGGATCCCCAAGACCACCCTGAGTTATGATAATTCGCTAGAAAGACTCAGAACTCACTGAAAGCTGAAATACTGACAGTTATAATTTATTACAGGGAAAGGATACAGATTAAGATTAGTCAAAGAAAAAGGTGCATAGGACATAGTCTAGGAAATGTACCAAAGTGGGGCGTCCATTGTTCTGTCTTTGTGGAGTCAGGATATGTTACTTTCCTGGTATTGGTGTGTGATGATACACATGAAATATTGCCAACTATGGAAGCAACCTTGAACCTTGATGTTCAAAATTTTTATAGTTCTCTACTACATAGGCATAATTGATTGATTGCCCACATGGTTGATCCCAGTTTGCAGCTCAACTGACCTAAAGCCCCCACCCTAAATCACATTGTTGGTCTTTCCAGTGTAGCTAGTCCCTGCCCTAAGGTGTAGGCAGCCCCCACAGTAAATCCTATTGTTAGACTACCCAGTGTGTACAAGGCCCCCGGGGCAAAGAAAGTTACTCCTGTTGGGCATAACATTCCAAGGGCTTAAAAATTACCTCCCAGAAGTTGAAGGCAAAGGCAAAGATATATTTTGGGGCAAGGTTAAATTCTTCATTACACACTTTTACCTTCAAAGGAGCCCAAATTTGGATGGATCAGTTTATGGAACAATTTATGCCCAGGGGCATTGTTGAAAACAATAGAGTAATCAACCTCAATTAGAGAAACTTAACAGCTGGATATAGTGAGGAAAAGAAACAACCAAAATGAAATCTGCCTAAATCTTTTCTATCCTAGGGCCACTGTGGGCATACTCAATGTTGCAACATCTAAGGAACAACATCAGAGGCTTCACACTGCTGGGTGCCAATGAGATATGACTTCACTAATATAATCCAGTCAGTTGCTAAAAGTAAATAGGCAAATAACAATATCAAGCCTGGGGTAGTAGGGAGGACAGTACCCAAAGTTGCTCCAATATATTATCTAAAATGACAAATTTCTAACAAAAAAAACATGAGACATTCAAAGAAACAGGAAATTATGACTCATACACCAGGAAAACAGAAGGCATCAGAAACTACCTGTAAAGGGTACGAGATACTGGATTTAACAAAGACTTCAAAAGAGTCATTATAAATATGTTCACAGAACTAAAGAAAACCATGATTAAAGAAGTAAAAGAAGGTATGATGAAAATGTTGCATCCAATAGAGAATATCAATAAAGAGATAAAAATAATATTTAAAATAAAAAATTTTAACAATAAAAATAGATTATGGAATAGAAAATTACAATAACTAAAATGAAAAAATTCACTAGAGGGGCTCAGAAATGGATTTAAAATGGCAAAAGAATTAGCAAACTTGAAAATAGATTAATAGAGATTATGCAATCCAATGAACAAAGAGAAAGAAAATGAAGGAAAAAAAAACAGTCTCAGAGAAACCATTAAGAACACCAACATAAGCACAGTGAGAGTAGCAGGAGAGGAGAGAAAGGAGCAGAAAAAATATTTGAAGAAGTAATGGTTGAAAACTTCTCATATTTATTGAAAAAGCATTAACCTGCACATCTAGTAAGCTACACAAATTTGAAGTAAGGTACTTAAAAGAGATCTATAGCTCGGAACAGTGTGGCTCAGTGGTTAAAGTGTCAGCCCATGCACCCAAGGGTCACTGATTTGATTCCCAGTCAAGGTCATGTACCTGGGTTGCAGGTTTGATCCCTGGCCCTGGTTGGGGTGTGTGTGGGAGTCAACCAATCAATGTGTCTCTCATATCAATGTTTCTTTCTCCCTCCCTTTCTCTTTCTCTAAAAATCCAGTGGAAAAAATATCCTTGGGTGAGGATTAACAAAACAAAACAAAAAGGGAGAGAGATCTAAAAACAGATAGATTATAGTAAAAATGTTGAAAGTCAAAGACAAGGAGACAGTATTGAAAGCAGCAAAAGAAAAATGACTCATCACTTACAAAGGAACCTCAGTAATATTAACAGCTGACTTCTCATCAGACAATGGATGCCAGAAGTCAGTGGGATAACATATTCAAACTGATCAAAGAAAAAATCAACCAAGAATCCTATACCAGCAAAGCCATCTTTTGAAAATAAAATGAAGTAAAGAAATTCTCAGATAAAAAACTAGAGAGCTTGTTGCCAGCAGACCTGCCTTACAAGAAATTCAAAAGGAGTTGTTCAGACTGAAAGCAAGTTACCCCAAACAGTGTTTAAAATTCACACACAAGAAACAATGATCACTGATAAAAGGAATTATATAATTATGACAGTATAAACACATATTTCTTTTTTCTTTTCTTATCTGATTTAAAGAGCAATTACATAAAACAATATGTATATAATGTATTGCATGGTCTATGCCACAATGAAATATATTTACCAATAATAGCAAAAAGGAGATGGGTAGAGCAAAGTTGTATTTCAACTAAGGCAACTATTCTAGATGGTAACTTTATTCCACAAGAAAAAACGAAGAGAACCATAAATGATAAATAAGAAGACTAATATGACCAAATCTATAAATATATACTTGCTCTTCTTTCTTCTCAGTTTCTTTAAGACACATGAAATTATATAAATTAATCATTATAACAATGTAATGTTGGATTAGAACATTTATGGATGTAATATATATAACAATATTGCAAAAAGGAAGAAAAAGAAATAGAGTTATATATGAAAAGCATGTCTATATGTCACTGAAATTAAGTTAGTATAAATCTGAAGCAGATGATAAGTCCTAGAATAACCATTAAGGAAATACCTCAAAAAGATACAGTGAAAAAATCACTAGAGTAATTTAAATGCTACCTTAGAAAATATTCACTTAATAAAAAAAGCAGTAAAAAAATAGAAGAAAATGATGAGCATAGAAAACAAAATGTAAAATGGTAGATGTAAATCCAGTTGTATCAGCAGTAATATTAAATGTGAATGAATAAGTAATACAATAAAAAGGCAGAGGTTGTCAGATTACATTAAGAAAAAACCCCACACAAGCTCTAATCTATACTGGCTACTGGAGACACACATTAGACTCAAAGTAAAATGATTAAAAAAAAAAAGATATATTATGTAGACAGCAATCACAAGAAATCTGGACTGGCTATACTAACATCAGACAAAGTAGACTTTAAGGCAGAAAGTTTCTAGAGATAAAAAGGAACATTTTATCATGATGAAAGGGCCAATCCATTAGGAAGATACAACAATTTTACATGTATATGCACTTAACAACAGAACATCACACTATATAAATCGAATACTGACAGAAATGAAGGAAGATACAAACAATTCAACAAAAATGGTTAGAAATTTCAATAACCCACTATCAATAATCAATGAGACGATGAGGCAGAAGATAAAAAACCAAGAAGGCTTGAACAATTCTATAAATCAACTGGAACTAACAGACATCTACAGACCACTCCTCCTAATACCAGCAGAATATACATTCTTTTCAAGTGTGCATGGAATGTTCTCCAGGAGAGACCATATGCTAGGCCATAAAACAAATTTAAATAACTTTTAAAAAATATAAATAATACAAAGTAAATTCTCTGGCCACAGTGGAATGATGTTAGAAATCAATAACAGAAATTAATTTAGGAAACTCACAAATATGTGGAATTTAAACAATACTCCTAAATAACCAATGGGAGAAAGAAGAAATCAAAGAGAAATGAGAAAATACTTTGAGATGAATGAAAATGAAGATACAACATATCAAAACTTATGGCATGTAGCTAATGCAGTGCTTAGAGGGAAAATCATAGCTGATCAGGACTGGTATCAGAAAAGAAAAAAGATTTCAAATCAGTAACCAAAACTTTCATCTTAAGACACCGGGCAAATAAGAGCAAAGAAAACCCAAAGCAAAAAAGGAAGTAAATAATAAAGATTAGAATGGAAATTAAGAAAATATAGAATAGAGAAACAATAGAGACAACCAGCAAAACCAAAGCTGATTCTTTGAAAAGATTAAGAAAACCGGTATTTTAGCTAGATTGATCATAAAAAAATAAGAGAAGGCTCAATGACTAGAATCAGAAATGAAAGAGACATTATCACTGACCTAAAAAAATATATACAGGATTCATAAAGACATACTATAAACAATTGCATGCCAATAAGTTAGAAAACTTAGAGGAAATGAACAAATTCCTAGAAAGTCGCAAATTACCAAAACTGACTCTAAAGGAAATAGACAATCTGAACACACCTGTAATAAATAAAGAGATTGAATTAGTAATAAAAATAAACTACCCACAAAGAAAACACTTCCCAACTAATTATATGAGGCCAGAATTACCCTGATATTAAAACCAGGCAAAGATATATGAAAAGAAAACTATAGGCCAATATATCTTATGAATATGGATGTAAAAATCCTAAACAAAATGCCAGCAAACTGAATCCAAAGACACATATAGAGGAATTATACATCATGACCAAGAGAGATCTATCCCAAGAACGCAAATTTAGTTTAACAACTGAAAAAAAATAAATCAATGTAATACACCTTATCATAGAATGAGGGACAAAATAAATACACATGATGATTTCAATAGATGAAGAGAAAGCATTTGACAAAATGCAACACTCATTAATAATACAAACAAAGCAGAACAAAAAAACACTAAAAAAATACTCACCTTGGAATACAAGGGAATTTCCTCAACCTGATAAAGGGCATCTACAAAAAAACCATAATTTGCACCATACTTAATGGTGAAAGACTGGATACTTTCCCTCTAACAACAGGAAGAAGATAAGAACGTCCACTCTTTCCAATTATAATCAATATTGTTCTAGTAAGGGCATTGAAAGAATTAAAAGAAATAAAATACATCTAGCTTAGAAAGGAAGAAGTAAAACTGTCTATTCACAGATGATATGATATTGTATATAGAAAATCCTTAGGAAACCACTAAAAGGCTATTAGAACTAATAAAGAAATTCAGCATGGGTGCAAGATACAGGTTAATACAAAAAAATCAATAGCATTTCTATACACTTGCAAAGAACCATCTGAAAATAAAATTAAGAAAAAAATCAATTGACAACAGTACTGAAAAGAATTAAAAACTTAGCAATAAATTTAACAAAAGAAGTGTGGAATTAAACAGCATGATATTGCAGAAAAACAAACACACAAGCCAATGAAACAGAATTGAGAGCCTGGAAATAAACCCGCTTGTATATGGGCAAATAATTTTGGCAAAGAAACCAAAAACATACAATGGAGAAAAGAAAGCCTCTTCAATAAATGGTGCTGGGAAAATTGGAAAGCCGCATGCTAGAATGAAAGTAGACTGCTATTTTTTTTAATTAAAAATTTTTAAAAAATATATTTTTATTGATTTCAGAGAGAGGAAGGGAGAGGGAGAGAGAGATAGAAACATCAATGATGAGAGTCATTGATCAGCTGCCTCCTGCACGGCCCTGACTGGGGATCGAGCCCTCACCCCGGGCATGTGCCCTGACCAGGAATCGAACCACGATCTCCTGGATCACAGGTCGATGCTCAACTGCTGAGCCATGCTGGTTGGGCTAGACTGCTATTTTTGATACTATACACAAAAAGTAACTCAAAATAGATCAAAGAGCTAAATATAAGACCCGAAACAATAAATTCCAAAGGAGAAAACATAGGTACTAAACTTATGGACCTTCGTCTTGGAGAGGATTTTATGAATTTGACCCCAAAGGCAAATAAAGGTAAAAAGAAATAAATGGGACTATATCAAACTAAAAAGCTTCTGCACAGTAAAAGAAACCACCAACAAAACAAAAAGGCAACCAACCTAATGGGAGAAAATATTTGCAAACAATAGCTCTGACAAGGGTTAAAATCCAAAATATGCAAAGAAGTCATACAACTCAACACCAAACAAACCAGTTAAAAAAATAGGCAGAGGACCTAAAAAGATACTTTTCCCAAGAAGATGTGTAAATTGCCAACAGGTATATGAAAAGATGCTGAACGTCACTAGTTATTAAGAAAATGCAAATAAAAATTACAATGAGATACCCCTCACGCCTGTTAGAATGGCTGTATAAATAAGACAAGTAATAACAAGTGTTGGAGAGGTTGTGGAGAAAAAGGAACCCTCATTCACTGCTGGTGGGAATAGAAACTGGTACAGCCACTATGGAAACCAGTATGGAGGCGCCTCAAAAAATTAAGAATAGAGTTACCTTATAACCCAGCAACCCCTCTTCTGGGTATCTACCCCAAAAATTTGAAAAAATTTATTTGCAAAGATATATGCACCCCTTGTTCATTGCAGCATTACTCACCGTGGCCAAGACGTGGAAACAACCAAAGTGTCCTTCGATAGATGATTGGATAAAGAAGATGTGTCACATATATGCAATGGGATACTACTCAGCCACAAGAAAAGATGAAATTCTGCCATTTACGACAACATGCATGGAACTTGAGAATATCATGCTAAGCAAAATAAGTCAAGAACCATATGATTTCACTCATATGTGGGATATGAAATGGAAAGAAACAAATGAATAAACAAAACCCCCCAAAACTCACAGACATAGACAACAATATGATGGCTACCAGAGGGAAGGGAGTGGGGGATTGTAAAGGGTAAAGGGGGTAAAAGGTATGGTTACGAAAGAAGATTTGACTTTGGGTGGTGGGCACACAATACAGTATACATATGATGTATCATAAAAATGTACACTTGAAGCCTATGTAATTTCATTGACCAGTGTCACCCCAATAAATTTAATTAAAAAAGAAAAAAGAAGTGCAAAATTTATATTCTAAAACTATAAATCATTGTTGAAAGAAACGAAATAAAATCTAAATAAATGGAAAAACATTCCATCTTATGGATTGTAAGACTTAATATTGTTTAGGTGACAATGCTCTCTAAATTGATCTACAGATTCAATGCAATCCTTATCAGAATTGCCTATGGCTTCTTTGTAGTAAGTGAAAAACTGATTTTTAAAATTCATATGGAATTACAAGGGACCAAGACTAGCTACAACAATTATGAAAAAGAGGAACAAAGTAGGAGGACTCACACTTTCTGATTTCAAAATTTACTACAAAAAATAGTAATCAAGATGATGTGGTACTAACATAAGGATAAACACATATAAAGCAATGGAATAGAATTGAAAGTCAAGAAATAAACTTGAGTGTCTGTGGTTAACCTATGTTTGGCAATGTTCCCAAGATGGGGAAAGAATAGTCTTTTCAGCAAATGATAATAAAAACTGGATAGTCATATGCAAAAGAATGAAGTCGGACCCTTACATCATACCATACACAAAAACTAACTCAATATCAATCAATGACCTAAATAGAAGATCTAAAATGATAAAATGGTTATAATAAGCATAGGAATATATCTCCATAACCTTAGAGTTGACAATAGATTCTCAGATATGACACCAAAAACATGTATAACAATGGGAAAAAACCAGATATAGTGGACTTCATAAAAATTTAAAACGTTAGTGCTTCAAAGACATTATCAAAAAAGTAAAAAGACACCCCACGCAATGGGAGACAATATTTGAAAATCATGTATCTGATAAGGGACTTGTATATTGAATATATAAAGAAAACTTACAACTTAATAAAAAAAAGACAACCCATTTAAAAATGGGCAAAGGATTTGAACAGGCATTTTTATAAAGAATTACACAAATGCCCAATAAACATATGAAAACATTATTGGTATCATTAGCTATCAAGGAAATGCAAATCAAAACTACAAAGAGATATACTACTTCTTGCCCATTAGAATGGGTATAATACAAAAGTCAGACAATGACACGTGGAGAAATTGGAACCCTTGTACACAGCTGTTTTAAATGTAAAAAGGTGCAGCCACTTTGGAAAATAGTCTTGCAATTCTTCAAATGGTTAAACAAAGAGTTACCATATGACTCAGCCATACCACTCTTCGGTTCCTACTCAAGAAACAAAAATGCATGTTCACACAACAACTTGTACACAAATGTTTATAGAAGTACTATTCATAATAGCCAAAAGGTAGAAACTATCCAACTATTTATCAACTGGTGAATGGATAAAGTACGGTTGATCCATACAATGGGATATTAGTCTGCCATAAAAGGAAGGAAGTGCTGATACAGTTGCAACACGGATGAACCTTGAAAACACTGTGCTAAGTGACAGAAGGCAGTCACAAAGACCACATGTAATATGATCCCTTTTCTATGAAATGTCCAAATATGCAAATATATACAGACAAAAAGTAGATTAGCGATTGCTTAGGTCTAGGGAGGGGGATACAGGTGACAAAAGAGGTGGTAGCTAAATAGTATGGAGTTTCTAAATTTGACAATACTGATGGTTGCACACATCTGTGAATATTCTAAAAACCATTGAATTTTGCACTTAGAATAGGTGACTTATACAGTATGTGAATTATATTTCAATTGAATTATTATTATTAAAACAAAACAAAAGTGAACTGGCAGTAGGCTATCTCTCATAGCTTTGTTTTGAACATCTCCTTGGTTGGATTTAGATGTTCTTGAATGGCAAATGTTTCTAGCCTGGCAACTGTTCTAGCAAATGTCCTCTAGAAGCAAATGTAAATTCTTTCTGAAGAAAGATAATATCATCCATTACCTGTATGATTTTTATTGTTTCTACGATTTTTTCATACACAGTATCTGGCACTTAATTAAAAATCACCAGACATATGAGAATACATACGAAAACCCAAGAGGAAAAAAAAAGATAGAAACAGATTTCATTATCTTTCAAACTTTAGCTGAAACATCACTTTCTCAGGACACTTTTTCTCAGGCTTCTGGACTTATTAAATCCCTGAGTAAATTTAGTCCCATTTCACCCTATGCTTCCCCTAATTACTTGTCCAATATCTGTGAGCAAATTATTTAACTCTTTTCAGTATATGAGTTTTGCACAAATTAGAATTTAACTTGTTATAGAGCTTCTGTCACATCTAGCTTATCCTAAGAAAAACAGAAACAGATTATTTTTTCACCTACATTTTAAAGTTTTGTTTTAGTATAACTACAGACAAATTTACAACTCATAAGTATACTTCTTGATGAATTTTCACAAACTGAACATATCCATGTAATTAGCACCCAGATCAAGAAACAGTACATTACCAACGCCTCAGAAACCCTCCGTGTGTCTCTTTCCAATCACCAACCTTTCCCAAGGGCAACTGATTTCCTGTCTTCTAATACCTGTCTCCCAGCACTTCTAAGATTAGTTTTGCTTGTTTTAGTTCAATGTATTTTCAAAGCACAACATGATGCACGTGCCCAAATATTCACTGCAGCTTCATTCATGATAGCAAAGGACTGAAAACAACAATGAAATGTGGACAGAGTAAATTTATTATGGTCTCTCTTACAATAAACTTTTATGCAACCATGGCCTGGCCAGGTGGCTCAGTTGGTTGGAGCATCACTCTATACACCAAAAGGTTGAGGGTTTGAGTCCCATCAGGGCACATACCTAGGTTGCAGGTTCAATCTCCAGTTGAGATGTTAAATGTAAAGATCAGATATGAAAATACTCACATAGAAAGATATACAAGATATGTCAGTAAAGTGGAAAATCAAGTTTTATATCCATTTGCCTATCTATCTGTGTTTATGTAAAAAGAAAAAATCGGTTTTTATATGCTATATGCTATTTGTTTGTGCGTAAATGCAGAGTAAATAGTCTGAAAGTATACATGCCAACTAGTCACAGTTGGCAGAGTGACTGGGATAGGAAGGGAAGCAACTTGCACTTTAAAAAACACATGGGTATCTATTTTTTACAAGAAGCATACATTTTGGTTGTTGCAATTTTAACTGCAATTTAAATATATAAGAAAAATCACAGTACTTGAAATTTGTCTCTGGGATTAAGGTGACTGAATTGAAAATTGTTTTTAGTTAATAATGAATTTTTACTGCCTGTATATATTAAAATCATAAATGCACATCGCCTCTGATATAGGATTCCACTTCTTTTTTTTTCAGTCTTCACCTGAGGATATTTTTTCCATTGCTTTTCAGAGAGAGTGAAAAGGAGAGAGAGAGAGAAACATCAATGTGAGAGAGACACATTGACTGGTTGCCTCCACGTGAGCCCAACCAGGGCCCAGGATTGAGCCTGCAACTGAGATACGTGCCCTTGGCCAGAATCAAACCCTGGACCCTTCAGTCTGTGGGCCGACGCTCTAACCACTGAGCCAAACCGGCTAGGGCAGGATTCCACTTCTTTGGAAGTGAAACCATTGTTTATATATGCTAGAAGGCATTAATAAAGATGTTCATTGGAAGAGTAAAAAAACAGAAATAAACTCAATGTCCATTCCTAGACCACAGTGTAACCATTCTTTAAATAAGGCAATAGTAAGGAGAATGAAGTTATTCTATATTTATTAGCATGAAGAAGCCTCCAAGATATATTGTTGAATGAAAAAAGAAGCAAGGTACATAATAAAATGCAAATTATAACATTTACATAAATAACCCCTTCTCAGTGGATATGCATATATTTGTGCATAAGGCATATGAAAATGTCTAGAAGGATGCATTCTATCCTGATGTCAATTTTGTAAGGTTTCAGTTTGAGGATTTAATGCAACCAGGTGGTGGGATTGAAAGAAAGCCAACTTTTCTTTTCTTGAATATTGACTGTGTGCCAGGGGCTCTGATGTCCTTTATCTCATGTATTCCTCAGAGGAGAAACCATGGGCTAAGTGAAGGTAAATGACTGACCCAGGGTCACACAGAGAGTAAATAGCAGAGCTGGGATTCATGTCCAGGTAGGTTTGATTTCCAAGCCCATTCTCCATTCATTCCCCACTGTTGGAGGGAGATGTGGAACTCAGGCAGTGGGAGGGGCTTGGCAGATCTGCTACCCAAGGATATCCTCCTACCTGCTTGATTTGCAAAATTCCTCCCCTCACTCTCTTTCTCAGGAATGTCTATGATTTCTCTGTGCAGGTGAGTGACACCTACAGGATAGGGCACAGATACTACTTAGATTATCTCTGTGACACCAAGCATGTGGTTGTCTAGTTCTTTCCATCATAATGAGCTCACTCCCTTCTGTCATTCCATCCCACCATGGAGAGCTCATAGAGAGAGTTCTTTCTAATATGAGACTGGGATCTGCCATCCTGTGACTTCCCCTCAGGTCCCTGCTTTGTCATCTGTGCCCCTAAATGCCACCTGCTTTCTCCATATTGGGACAGAGACTTTGACAGTCAATGAGTGAGTCCCCTCTCACTGCCCTTCTCAAGGCTGAGCACATCAGCTCCTTACAGGATGGGGTCTCTAGCCTCTCCCCATTTCAGTTGTCCACTTCAGACCCCTTCCTCAGGTTGGCCCTGTCCTTCTCTAAGGGGGGATCTCCTATCTGGGAGGTCTGGGGGTTTGAGGGGCAGTTGATAACCAAATTTGACTGTTTTCTGAAATTTCTAGAATGTGAAAGAGAGATTAGCCCTGGAGACTCTCAGAGGAGAAGATACCAGCAATACTGGGTCTTGTGGGTCATATGTTACCAGGGTGACTTCAGGGAAGATCTGTTCTTGACACCCCACAGTCTGGGCCACTCTTTAGACTGCTAATGTGGAACCCGAGCCTGTGGCCAGGGTGGCAAAGCCAGGAGCCTCTACTCCAGGGAACATCTCACAGTGGTTTCCGTAAGTTGGTGGCTATTGCATAACTCTTTCACCAACTGCCATGCCGGATATATTTTGCAATCCAGCCTGCTGTGCCACATGTGTCCGCTGGCACGGCTGGCTAGTCCTCCCACAGAGGCCGAAGGAAGTCTGAGAGTGAAACACAACCGACAGCACCTCCCAGAACCTGCCAGCCACAACACACACTCCTTTCTCTCAAAGTTATGCCTTCGGGCCCCTGCTGGGCAGGGCAGGAAGCTCCCAGGATCCCACTGTCCTCTGGTCAGAAAAGGAGCTGTTAAGTATACAAAGCAGCCAGAAAGAGGTGTGCACTTCAGAGAAGCCTCCATCATATGCCAAGAGCTCTTCTCCATTTGGAAGCTCAGCACCATTTGGAGCAGGCATGGCAGACAGTGAGTTCAGAAGGATGGGGTGGATTCTTTGGCCATTCTAAGAGGGCCAAGGGGAGGGGGGTGAGTGGTCCACTGGCTGACAAAAGAAGAGAGAGGACATCCCACCAGCTTGTTCACTTCTTGCCAAGGACAGCTGTGAGGGGCTGGACAAGGGGCTGAGGATTGGCCATTTGCCCACAGTTCTTTGGGTGCCAGCATCGCACAGTTTGGGGGATGACCCAGATGGCTTTGTAGTGCTCCCAAAGCAAAAGCCAGGAATCTCTGGGAAAATGGAGCCAAGTATGGAGAGAGGACTAGGGCCACTTTCATTTTCTGAAAAGGTTTTTGGTGGAGTCAGGAAGTGTAGTGGACACTGTCATGTGCCTCGCAGATCCCCAAGTCATCCCCCAACTGCTGGGGGCGCTGGCTGCTGATGGCTCACAGCCGAGTCCCTCTCCAAAAATTGCTTGTAGCTAAAGAGAGCTGCCTCTTCCAAGACCAGATCCCTTTCTTGGAGACAGCCTGCATCCAATGACTGGTCAGTGTATGAGTCTAAAGACCCAGCCCTATTGCTCAAGCTTAAGACAACTCTGAGGGTCATCCCAGCCCCAGAGCTCCCTGTGAAGTTGGCTGAGTCTTTGTGGTGACTGCATCACAGCTTGAGTTCTCTTTCTGCCCAATCCTACTTCCCTTGTTCCCTCACAAAGTGCTGATTTTGAAGGCTCCCTAATAAACCTTTTGACATTTGTTCCCCAGGAACCTACTGTAGGAGAGTATGCAAAGCCACAGAGGAGTCCTGCTGTGCTCAAGGGTGTAGACCAAACTAATTCAAGTGTTTTCTATTTAAATTAGTGGTTTCTGTGCTTGTTGGTGTTAGTCTATTCCAGCCAACTCTATTCTCCTGGCCACTCCTATTGGGGCAGTCTTTGGACTGCCTTAAACCAAAAAAGGCACCCTCTGGTTGGAAAGAGAAAGTAGTTAGCCATTAACAAGAAGATTTAAAGATATATCAGTGCCTAACTGAGACTTTCTAGTGAGATTACTTAGAAGATAAACATTGAACAATAGAGTTTTGTTTGGTTATAAACACTTGTGAATTAGTTTATTTTGAAAGATCTCTAGAACATTTTTGGAACAGGAAAACCATCTGATTGTCTTTTTATTTTATTTTAATTTTTACAGTTGGAATGATATTTTATTTTGCAGGATTATACAGTCTGAATGACTCGCTCACAATCTAAGACAGTTTTATTAGTTTTGTCATTCAAAATGATGTTAGTGTTGTAGGGCAAAAAGACCTAACTGACAAAAAAATTACATTAACGTAACAAAATCAAGAATGATGTGCTGGTACCACAGATTACAAAGTGGACCTAAGCAAGCCATTCTCCCACCCTTCACAGAAAAAGGGGATCAAGAGCTAAAAATACCTTCAAAAATCATATATCACCTGTAACACACTCTTATACAAAGGTCAAGCTTTTTAAATTATTAACTCATGGTGCTCAAAAGTGAGATAATGAAATATAAGGCTAAAATCTGGTAAATCTTCTCATTTCCTCTTCTTTGTGGAATATAGCTTTTCTTTAAGTGGGGCCAGAATAATCCCTTCACACTCCTTTACTTCCTGGGTCAGAGGGTGTTTTACAGTATTCAATCTAATTACACCACTGTCTCAAGACAAGTGCTCCATTATGCTTTCAATAACTGTTGGTGGTGCATAAAAATGTACCAAGAAATACATGCCTCTATTGTGCTGTTAACTATGGGAACAGATCTTACAGGGAAATGCTCATTCACCCAGGTTTTCCAATTTCTTCACTATTGCCCCTCTGTTCATCAGGGCTTCTATCCTGTTTCAAAGAAGCAGCAGTTTCTGACCACTGCATGGCTTTTAGGACCAAAGCCAGCTCCTAGCAGGAAATGCCCAAATGTAGGGCATGGGACTCTGGACCAAGCTGGCTCCTGGGACGATGGAGAGGTGGGAACCAAGGGGACCTGACAAGGTGCTGGGCCAGAAGGCTCCCGGGCAGTGAAAGCCCCATCTGATTACCCTTTACTCTCCGCAGCAAAAGTGACCATTTACTGCACTATATTCAGGCAGAGCAAAACTAGGACCAGCCATTGGCAATTTTACTAACACATCTAGCAGGAATGATTTTACACACATGTATAAGACTGATCCATTTATTAAGTAACCTAACATTATTCATCATAGCAGTTGGGAATCCAAAACCATCTTAAGAAAAAAGGAAGAGGAGATATTGCTTCATTTAACTAAAAATAAAATAAAATAAAATATAATATAAAATAAAATAAATCTAAAAGTGGTCTTTAGGTATAGCTTGATCCAGGGGCTTAAATTTTGTCATCAAAACCCTGTTTGTCTGTCTTCTTTCTGTTTTCTCCCTGAGACTCTACTTTCAGACAATCTTTCCTCTCATGTGGCAAGTTAGCTGCAAAAATTCTGGACTAACACCCTCTACAGTTGAAGAGTTGAGTGGGAAAGTGAATCTTATTTCCAGCTGTCTAAGTAAAAGTCTTAGGATTCATGTTGCTTGGCCCAATTGGCTTGGCTTTAGCCAACCCTGAACCAATTGCTATACCTTGGGGGAATTTCTGTGCCCTGCTTGGTCACATTTAAGACTCACCTGTAAATATTTATTGGATTTTGGTCTCTTCTTGCCTCGGCGCAAAGTTCCATGGCTCTTGCCAACATGGTTCTGTTGACACCCCATGAGCTCTTGAAGAAGCTCCCCGAATATAATTTATTTGGCTGCAAGTAACAGAAAACCTGGCTACAGGTGGCTTAAACATCAAGGAGTTATGATCTCATGTAACAGGGAGTCTAGAAATACGCATTCATGGGTTGGTTTATACAGTGGCTCAAGGACATCATTCAGTACTCCTGGGCTGCCATCCTCTGCCAAACTTGGCAGGTTAGTTTTCAGCCCTAAAAATAGGCTCTGAAAAATCAGAAGATGATTGCATCAGCCCTAGGATTTGTATCTTTACACAGAAATGTCCAAAAGGCCAGATGGAGACAGGGTCCTTTCCTTGTACATCTTTACAGAGAGGAAAACATTTCCCATAAGCACCCCAGAAGACCACCTCCTGTATCCAGTTGGCCACAATTGTGGCACATGTTCATGCCTAATCAATATAGCACTCAGGTTTGGTGGCTGTAACAAACATCCAAAAGTAGCAGTGGCTTAAACAAGAGAGATATTTATTTCTCTCTCAATGAAAAGCCCAAGTAGGCTGATATGTGTGTCCACAATGAACAGGGACCCAGGTTCTTTCTATCTTATGACCCTGCCATCTTTAACTTCGGGCTTTCATCTTGTGATCCAAGAGGGCTATGGCAATTTTCCATTACGTTTTCATTTCAGCCAACTGGGAAGTGAGAAGATACTAGAGACACTCCACTTTCCCTTAAAGTAATGACTTGAAAGTTCAGATGTAATGATTGCTCATTTCCCATTCATTCAATTAAATTACATATCCATCCTTCCTCAGGTGCAAAGGACGCTGGGCAATGCAGGCTTTATTCTGGACAGTTCTGTTACTAAGAGAAGAAGACGGAATGACTATTAAGAAACAATGAATCAAAAGTAGATTGAATGAAGCAGAAGACTGAGTCAGTGATTTGGAAGACAAGGTAGAAAAACACCCAATTAGAGCAGCAAAAAGGAAAAAGAATTAAAAAGCAGGATAGTTTAAAGGAATTTTGGGACAACATGAAACATAAAAACATCTGCATCATAGGGGTATCAGAAGGAGAAGAATCTGAGCAAGAAACAGAGAACCTGTTTGAAGAAATAATGACAGAAAAATTCCCTAACCTGGTGAAGGAAAAAGTCACTCAAGTTCAGGAAACACAGAGCATCCCAATCAATATGAATCCCAAAAGACCCATACCTAGACACATCATAATTAAAATGGTAAATGTTAAAGACAAAGAAAGAATCTTAAAAGCAGCAAGAGAGAGACAGAAAGTTACCTACAAGGGAGTCCCTATTATACTGTCAGCTGATTTTTCAATAAAAACACTTCAGGCCAGAAGGGAGTGGCATGAAGCATTCAAAGTAATGAAAAGCAAGGGTTTGAATCCAAGACTACTTTATCCAACAAGGCTATCATTAAGAAGTGAAGGTGAAATAAAGAGCTTTGCAGACAAAAAAAAAAGCTGAAGGAATTTATTACCACCAAACCAGCACTGAAGAAATGCTAAAGGGACTGGCGTAAAAAGAAGAATAGAGAGAAATAGAGGAACACAGGCATAAAGAAAAATGGCAATAAATAACTATCTATCAATAATAACCTTAGTCTGGCCAGGCATGGCTCAGCTATTGAGCGTCGACCTAGGATCCAGGCGATCAGAGTTTGATTCCTGGTCAGGGCACATGCCTGGGTTGCGGGCTCGATCCCCAGTAAGGGGCATGCAGGAGGCAGATGATCAATGACTCTCTCATCATTGATGTTTCTATCTCTCTCTCTCCCTCTCCTTTCCTCTCTCTGAAATCAATAAATATATATTTCAAAAATAATAATAATAACCTTAAATGTAAATGGACTAAATGCTCCAATAAAAAGACATAGGGTAGCCCAGCTGGCATGGCTCAGTGGTTGAACATCGACCCATGAACCAGAAAATCATGGTTCAATTCCTGGTCAGGGCACATGCCCAGGTTGCAGGCTTGATCCCCAGTAAGGGGCATGCAGGAGGCAGATGATCAATGACTCTCTCTCATCATTGATGTACCTATCTCTCTCTCCCTCTCCCTTCTTCTCTCTGAAATCAATAAAGTATATTTTTTTAAAAAAAGAAAAAAGAAAACACGACCCATATATATGCTGTCTACAAAAGACCCATCTCAGAACAAAACGCTCACACTGGATGAAAGTGAAGGGATGGAAAAAAATTTCCATGCAAATGAAAATGGGGGAAAAAAGGCTGAATAGCAATAGTCACATTTGACAAAATAGACTTCAAAATGAAGGCTACAATGTGAGACAATGAACATCACTACATAATACTAAAGGGATGGATACAATAAAAGGATATAACCCTGGTAAACATATATGCACCCAATACAGGAGCACCCAAATATATAAAAAACTTCTGGAGGACTTTAAGGGAAAGATCGACAGCAATACAGTCATAGTAGGGGATTTTAACACCCCACTGACATCACTGGATAGATCTTTCAGACAAAAAAATCAACAAGGAAACAGCGTTCCTAAACGACACACTAGATCAGATGGAATTAACTGACATTTACAGAACATTTCACCCCAAAGCTACAGAACATACATCCTTCTCAAGTGCAAACAGGTCATTCTCAAAAATAGACCACGTTAGTACACAAACAAGTCTCTACAAGTACTAGAAGACTGAAATCAAATCAAGCATCTTCTTGGACCACAATGGCATGAAACTAGAAATCAACTACAATAAAAAAATACCCTAAAAAACATTCAAATAACAGGCTAGATAGCATGTTATTAAACAATGAATGGGTTATCAATGAAGTCAAGGCAGAAATGAAAAACTTCCTGGGAACAAATGAAAATGAACACACAACAACCCAAAGTCTATGGGACACAGCAAAAGCAGTTCTGAGAGGGAAGGTCATAGCATTCCAGACCTACCTCAAAAACAAGAAAAAATTTTAATAAACTATCTAACCCTACAACTTAAGCAAATAGAAAGAGAACAAGAAAAGCCCAGGTTAAGTAGAAGGAAGAAAATAATAAAGATCAGAGTGGAAATAAATTACATAGAGACTAAAAAGACAATACAAAAGATCAATGAAATCAAGAGCTGCTTCTTCGAAAAGATAAACAAGATTGATGAACCTTTAGCCAGACTCATCCAGAAACAAAGAGAGAGGACCCAAATAAATAAAATCAGAAATGAAAGAAGTGAAGTAACAACTGACACCACAGAAATACAAAGGACTATAAGAAAATACTTTGACCAACTGTATGCCAACAAGCTGGACAACCTGGATGAAATGGACAAGTTTCTAGAAAAATACAATCTTCCAAAACTGAATCACAAAGAATAAAAGAAACCTGAATAAGCTAATAACAACTTATGAAATTGAAGGAGTAATAAAAAAAAGTCCCAGCAAACAAAACCCCTGGTCTGTACAGCTTCACAGGGGAATTTTACCAACATTCAAAGAACTAACACCTATCCTCCACAAATATTCAAAAAAATCCAGGAGGAAGGAATGCTTTCAAGCTCTTTTTACAAGGCCAGCATTATCCTAATTCCAAAACCAGATTAAGACACTACGAAGAGCCTGGCCGGGCGTGGCTCAGCGGTTAAGTGTCGACCTAGGATCCAGGCAATCAGGGTTCGATTCCTGGTCAGGGCACATGCCCGGGTTGCGGGCTGCAGCCAATCAATGACTCTATCATTGATGTTTCTATCTCTCTCTCTCCCTCTCCTTTCCTCTCTCTGAAATCAATAAAGATATATTAAAAAAAAAAAGACACTACGAAGAAAGAGAATTATAGGCCAATATCCTTGATGAACATAGATGCTAACATACTCAACAAAATATTAGCAAATTGGATACAGCAATATATTAAGAAGATCATACACTATGACCAAGTGGGATTTATTCCAGGGATGCAAAGCTGGTACAATATTTTCTAATCAACAAATGTGATACATCACATAAACAAACTGAAAGACAAAAAATCACATGCTCATATCAATAGATGCAGAAAAAGCATTTGACAAAATCCAACACCCATTTTTGATAAAAACTCTCAGCAAAGTGGGGATAGTGGGATCATACCTCAACATAATAAAGGCTATATATGACAAAACTACAGCCAACATCATACTCAATGGGCAAAAACTAAAAACATTTCCCCTAAGAACAGGAACAAGACAGGGATGTTTGCTTTCACTACTCTTATTCAACATAGTACTGGAAGTCCTAGCCACGGTGATCAGAAAAGAAGAAAACATAAAAGGCATCCAAATTGGAAAGGAGGAAGCAAAACTGTCATTATTTGCAGATGACATGATATTGTACATAGAAAACCCTAAAGACTCCACCAAAAACCTACTAGATTTAATAAATGAATTCAGCAATATAGCAGGATACAAAATTAATACCCAGAAATCGATGGAATTTTTATACGATAATGAGCTCTCAGAAAGAGAAACTAAAAAAACAACCCCATTTATCACTGCAATAAAAAATGAAGATACTTAGGAATAAACTTAACCAAGGAGGTAAAAGACCTGTACTTGGAAAATTACAGGACGTTGCAAGAAGAGATAGAGGAAAATATGAACATGTGGAAGAATATACTGTGTTCATGGATTGGAAAAATTAACATCATTAAAATGTCCATACTACCCAAAGCAATCTATAGATTCAGTGCAATCCCTATTAGAATTGGCATATTTCACAGATCTAGAACAAATACTCCAAAAATTGATATGGAACAAAAAAAAACCCTAAATAGCCACAGCAATCTGGAGAAGGAAGAACAAAGTTGGAGGGATCACAATACTGATATCAGGGTTCAACATTATGTGAAGACCTTTCTCACAGTCAAAGCTCTGAAGGGCCTTCTTAGAAGGAGGGAGCCTATCATCAAGAGAGGCTAGCAAGTGGAGCTTAGACGACCACCTGGTAGAGATGTCAATGAAAGACTTCCTGATTTTCTGAAGGGTTGTTCTTATGGACCCTGCATGTCCCTTTCAGCTAGAGTCTGTGAGTCTGAATTAAAAATCTCTACATTCCCAATCAAGGTTCCTATCAGGGGAGAAATGCTCAATAGAACCTATGAATTAGATTCCAGGAGTTGAAGTTGAAGGTTCCAACAATATGCAAAGACAGGCTCTCACAGGCTAGGAGGAAGACCTATCCTTTAAGGGGCAGCATTGGCTTTCAGCCCTCCTGGGGCCAAAGAACAGAGCAGCTCTGGATCAATTCACCCCAACTCCATCCTTTAAGGCCAGCTCTTCCAAGCAGCCAATTTGCCTTAGGATCATTTCACTAAAGGCCACATTTCCATTTTCATATGCAAAATACAGTGACAAAAAAATATACCTCATAAAAATGTTCCTTAGATCCAGTAAATAAATTGATATACTTAGTAAAATTGGAGAAGCTTTCAAAAAATAGCTTTTTTTTTTTTTTTTCTTTTTTAGTGGAAGACTGGTATTATCCTGGCAAAGATCATCAGGGTGTTTCTCTTCTCTGCCCTTTTAGAGATCTCCTTGAGTCTTTGGCTCTTTCACCTGTAAAGGCAGAGAAATATCAGTTCAATGATTTCATGAACACATCAGCATTTAAGTATGGCCTCTCTCTCAGTATGTCACAGGAAGAATGAAATGTGAGGATGCAGTTTGCTTCCTGATAGCTCTTTCCAGCCCTGGCCTCTTTCCTGGCTCTTATGTGTCCAAAAGTCTCATGAACTCTGCCTCCAATTGTCACATGGTACCACAGACCCTTCACCTCTGTCTCAGATCAGGTTTCCTGGAAGCACAGCCTAAGACAAAGATTTGAGTGTATGTGGTTGGTTTATGGAGTACTCTCCAGAGAACCCTGGAAAGGGAGGGGGGAGCAAGCACCGGAAGGGGAAAGGAGCTTAGCAAGAATGTGCTCTCAGTTGGAGTATGGCTTCAGCCTGATCCTACCGGGAGCCCTGGGGGCATAAATGGCACCACAGAGTTAGTTCTCATTTGAGGCAAGGGCTTGAGGCCTTTCATCCCTCAGGCTGCCTCACAAAGAGGGCAGTAATCAGAAGAGGCTAATTCTGAATGCAGCATGGAAAGGGCAGATGTGAGCCTTTAGCAATCAATATTCATAGCAACTGGTGCACTGACTTAGTAAAGGGGGGCTGGGGCAGGGCCCTAAAAACATCCACTACAACATCCAAACAGCTTACCACCTCTCTTTCAGACTGAGCTTGCATTCCTGATAGTGCTAGCACCTTCCTTCAGTCCCCGCCCCAACCCTAGCTCCACTCCCAACATCCTTATGTGCAGGGGGAAATTCCCACAGGGACTTGTCAGCCAGCTCTCCCAGCAGCTGGGGAATAAGTGTGTGGGTCTTGAAGGTCAACTGAGTGGTGCACCACAATATTCACTCCATGTAGGCATTATTTTCCATTTTACAGGGTAAGAAACTGAATCCAGACAGGTTAAAGAACATGTCCAAGGTCACATAGTTACTGAACACTGAGCTATGACAGATACCACAAAGTAGAATTTCTGAGTCAATGTAATCAAATTAGCCTGGTATTGGCACAAGAACAGGCATATAGATCAACGGAACAGAACAGAGAACCCAGAAATCAACCCAAGCCATTATGATCAGTTAATATTTGACAAAGGAGGCAAGAGCATACAATGGAGTAAAAACCTCTTCAATAAATGGTGTTGGGAAAACTGGACAGGTACATGCAAAAAAAATGAAACCAGACCACCTACTTACATCATACAGAAGAATAAACTCAAAATGGATAAAAGACTTAAATGTAAGCTGTGAAACCATAAAAATCCTAGAAGAAAACATAGGCAGTAAAATAACAGACATTTCACGTAGTGAAATGTTCGTCAGTACATCTCCTAGGGTGAGAGGAACAAAGAAAAAAATAAACAAATGGGACTATATCAAATTAAAAAGCTTCTGCACAGCAATAGAAACTATCCTCAAAATGCAAAGGGAACCCACGGTATGGGAGAACATATTTGCCAATGATACATCTGATAAGGGGTTAATTCCCAAAATATACAAGGAACTCATACAACTCAACAAAAGGAAGACAAACAATCCAATTAAAAAATGGGCAAAGGACCTGAATAGATACTTCTCCAAAGAGAACATACAGATGGCCAAGAGACATATGAAAAAATGCTCAATGTTGCTAATCATCAGAGAGATGCAAAGTAAAACCACAATGAGGTATCATTTCACACCCGTAAGAATGGCTGCCATCAGCAAATCAACAAACAACAAGTGGTGGTGAGGATGTGGAGAAAAGGGAACCCCAGTACACTGCCAGTGGGAATGCAGACTGGTGCAGACACTATGGGAACCAGTATGGAGGTTCCTCCATATGGTTTGACCCAGTGATCCCACTTCTAGGAATATAACCTAAGAATCCTGAAACACCAATCAGAAAGAATATATGCACCCCTATGTTCATAGTAGCTCTATTTACAGTAGCTAAGATCTGGAAACAGCTCAAGTGTCCATCAGTAGATGAGTGGATAAAACAGCTGTGGGACATTTACACCATGGAATACTATATAGCTATAAAAAAAGAATCTCTTAGCCTTTGGGACAGCATGGATGGACCTAGAGAATATTATGCTAAGCGAAATAAGCCAGTCAGAGAAAGACAAATATCACATTATCTCACTTATATGTGGAATCTAAGAAAAGAAATAAATTGATGAATAAGAGAGACCACAGACATGGAAGCATGAAACAGACTGACAGATCTCAGAGGGAAGGCAGGAAAGAGGGAAGGAAGAGATTAACCAAAGAACTTACAAGCATATATGCACAGCCCATGGACACAGACAATTGACAGGTGAAGGACTGGGATGGGGTTGGAAATGGGTGGAGGGGGGGAAATGGGGGAAAAATGGGGGACATCTGTAATACTCTCAACAATAAAATAAATTTTTAAAAAAGACACTACAGAGAAAGAAAATTATAGGCCAATATCCGTGAAAAACATACATGCAAAGATCCTGAACAAAATATTAGCAAACTGATTTCAACAACACTTTAAAAAGATCATACACTGATAAAATGGGGTTTATTTCTGGAATGCAAGGATGGTACAAAATCTGCAAATTAATTATCATGATACAATACATAAATGAAATGAAGGATAAAAATCATATGATCGTATCAATAGATGCAGAAAAAGCATTTGAAAAAATCTAGCATTTATGTTAAACAAAAAAACTCTTAGCAAAGTGGGAATAGAGAGAACATACCTCAACATAATAAAGGCCATATATGACAAACCCACAGCTATCATCATACTCAATGGGGAAAAACAAAAAGCATTTCCCTGAAGGTTAGGAACAATACGAGAATATCCACTTTCACCACTCTTAGTCAACATAGTACTAGAAATCTTATCCACAGCAATCAGACAAGAAGGAGAAATAAATGGCACCCTAATTGCAGATGACATGATACTGTATACAGAGGACCCTAAAGATTCCACCAAAAATTTCCTAGAACTGATAAATAAATTCAGTAACAGAATACAAAATAAATATTCAGAAATTGGTTGCATTTTTATACACCAATAATGAACTATCAGAAGGGGAAACTAAGAAAACAATCCTATTCACAATTGCATCAGAAAAATAAAATACCTGGAAATAAATCTAATTAAGAAGGTAAAAGACTGGTACTAAGAAAATTATCAAACACTGAAAAAAATGAAAGAAGATACAAATAAATGAAAGCATATACTGTGCTCTTGGATAGGAAGAATTGACATCATTAAAATGCCATACTACCCAAAGCAATCTGTAAGTCCAACACAATTCCTACAAAAATGCTAAGGGCATATTTCACAAAACTAGAATAAATAATACAAAATGTATATGAAACCATGAAAGATCTTGAATAGCCACAGCAATCTTGAGAAAAAGAACAGAGTTGGAGGTGTCACACTACCTGATATCAAACTATACCACAAAACAGCATGGTACTGGCATAATAAAAACCAGACACCTGAAATAGAATAGAGAGCCCAGAAATAAACCCATGACTATATGGTCAATTAATATATGACAAAAGAGGCAAAACATACAATGGGATAAATACAGCCTATTCAATAAATGGTGCTGGGAAAATTCAACAGATACATGAAAAATATGAAACTAGACCACTGTCTTGCACCACACACAAGAATAAACTTAAAATGGATTAAAGACTTAAAATGTAAGACACAAAACCATAAAACTCCTAGAAGAAAACATAGGCAGTAAAATTTCTGACATTTCTTTTAGCAATATTTTTTTGACATATCTTTTTGGATACAGGAAACAAAAGAGAAAATAAACAAATGGGAGTACATAAAACTAAAAAGTTTTTGCACAGTCAATGAAACCATCAACAAAATGAAAAGACAGCCTACTGAATGGAAGAAGATATTCACAAATGATACATCAGATAAGGGGTTAATATTTAAAATATATAAGAAACTCATAAATTTAACATCAAAAAACCAAAAATAAATTCCAGTTAAAAATGGGCATTTCTCCAAGAGAACATTCAGATGGCCAACAGACATATGAGAAGATGCTCAACATCACTAATCATCAAGAAAATGCAAATCAAAGCCACAATGAAATATCACCTCATATCTGTCAGAATGGCTATCATCAAAAAAATAAACAAATAATAAGTGCTGGCAAGGATATGGAGAAAAGGGAACTTTTATACACTGTTGTTGGGATTGTAAATTGGTGCATCCAGTATGGAAAACAGTATGAAGCTTCCTCAAAAAATTAAAAATATAGCTGTCATACAACCTAGCAATTTCACTTTGGGACATGTATCCAAAGAATACAGAAACACTAATTTGAAAAGGTATAATGCACCCCTATGTTCATTGATGTATTATTTAAAATAGCCAAGAGATGGAAGCAACCTAAGTGTCCATCAAAAAATGAGTGAATAACAAAGATGTCATGCATATACAGGGGTGGGCAAAGGTAGGTTTACAGTTGTTCATATGGAAATTAATACAATAATTACTACATAATAATACAAGAATAAATTATTTTGCATACTCACAAGTGTAAACCTACTTTTGCCCCCCCATATATGCAATGGAATATTGCTCAGCAATAAAAAAGAATGAAATCTTGCCATTTGTGACAATATGGATGGATCTAGAGGGAATTATGCTAAGTGAAATAAGTCATACAGAGAAAGACAAAAATAAAATCAATAAGCAAAACAAAACAGAAACAGACCCAGTGATGTAAAGAACAGGTGATGGTTGCCAAGGGAAAGAGGGATGGGTGAAAGAAACAAAAGTATGACAGTTACATTTTTAAAAATCACAAGAAAAGAGAACTATGGACCAAAATCTCTTATAAACATAGATGCAAAAGTCTTCAACAAAATTTTTATAAATCGAATGCAGCAATACATAAAAAGAGTAATATATTGTTTCCATGTTTGGCTTACTCCAAGTATGCAAAGTTGATTTAATATCCAAAATCAATTAATGTAATCCTCTATATTAATAGAACAAGAGGGGAAATCATATGATCATTTTGAAAGATGTAAATAAAGCATTTGACAAAATTTAATACCAATTCACAAAAATTCTCAGCAAACTAGGAACAGAAGGGGACTTCCTCAGTCTAATGAAGGACATCTGTGAAAAACCTATAGCTAACATCATACTCAATGGTGAAAGCATCAAGGTTAAGATTAGGGATGTCTGCTCTTACAACTTCTGGTCAACATTTATATGGAAGGTCTTAGCCAGTGTAATAAGGCAAGAAAAAGATAGAAATGGCACAAAGATAGAAAAGAAAGGTGTAAAACTGTCTGTTTCCAGGTAACATGATTGTGCATGCAGAAGGAAAAAAAATTTTTAAGCTACCAGAACTGATAAGTGCGTATGTCAAGTTTTCAGGATAAAAATCGATATGTAAAAATCTATTGCATTTCTGTATACTACCAATGAACAACTAGAAAATGGAATTTTAAAAACAACTCAACTTACAATACCATTAATAATAAGATACTTAGGAATAAATTTAACAAGATCTGTTCACTGAAAACTATAAAGTCTTACACTAGGAAGTTAAAGACAATCTAACCAAATGCAGAGATATACCTTATTCATGAATTGGAAGACCCAATATTGTTAAGGTGATGATTATCCTCAAAATGATATATACATTCAATACTATCTGAATAAAAATCCAGCCTTTATTAAAAAGAGGAATTTACAACCAAATTTCAAAATTTAGATGGAAAGGTGAAGGACTTAGAAGAGCCCATATAATCTTGAAAAAGAAGAATAGAGTCAGGTGATTTACACAATCTGATTTCAAGACTTTCTACAAAGCTATAGCAATCAAGACTGTGATTTCAGTATAAGGATAAATCTATTAATCCATGAAAAAAAGGAAAGAGTCCAAAAATAGACCTGCACATATGATCAATTGATTTTTTTTTTTTTTTTTACCAAAGTACCAAAGTAATTCAATGGGGGAAACTATTTCTTTTTAAACATATGGTGCTTGAACAATTAAATATATTTACAAATAAAAGGAACTCCAATCCTTATTTTGCACCATACTGAACAATTAAAAGAAATCATAGATCTAAATATAAGAAGTAAAACCCTTAAAAGTCTAGAAGAAAACACAGAAAAAAATATTTGTGACACTGGGTTAGGCAAAGATTTCTTAAATAGAACACAAAAGGTACAATGTATATATAAAAAAATAGACTTCATTTTTATTATTTTGAATCACATACTTATTACACATTTTTTAATTAGGTTTTTTAAAGGTTTTATTGTTTTTTTTTGGATAACAAAATAAATATGTTTGTTTTTACAATTCAAACACTGTCACTCAGACAACCCTAAGGAATACATACACACATTATCATATAGGGGTTTTAATAGTAATGGGATTATAATACATATATTATTCTATAACTTGGTTTTTCCCATTTGGGAAAAATTATGAATAACATTTCTTATCAGCACATACCTGTCTAACTAATCCATTTAAAAAGCTGCATAGTGAGCCAAATAATGATTTTATCAAAATCTATTTAACCAGTCCATATTGTGGGCATAAATCTGTTTCCAATATTTTTGCCATTACAAATGATGCTTGTGCATTTATTTTTTCATTCCTGATATTTCTGAACAATATATTACTAATTATGTGATTGTAGGTGTGTACACTTTAATTAAATTTAGATAGATTCTAGTTAATTGCTCTTCCTAAAAGATTATATCAATTTATATTCCTACCAATGGTGGAACAAAGTGCTTACTTTGCCATAGGCTCACCATTGATGGATGTCATCACTCTTGTTACTGGTGTAATTTTTTTGGTGTGACCAGTCTGATAAATTAAAAATGGTATTTCGATGCTGTTTTTAATTTTCATTTATTTGATTATAAATGGGGGCATGCTTTCTTTTCATATGTTTATTGACCATTATATTTCTTCTTGTGTGAATTGCCTATTTTCTTATTGGGTTGTTTGTCTGTTCCTTATTGACTTTTAGGAACACTTTGCATATTGTGGACATTGACTGTTACTTCATTATATGCAATGCAAATAGTCTCTCCAATCCTTTGTCTTTTAAGTTTGTTTATAGCATCTTTTACTATACAGAAGTTGGAACTTTTTATGTAGCCTAGTGAATCAATCTTTTTCTTTATATTTTCTGCTTTCTGTGCAATGCTTGGAAAATCCATCCCTACCCTGAAGTTACAAAAAAAGTTTCACATTTTCTTCAAGTATGTGGTGAATTTCTGAAAACTGTATTGATTTTAACGCTTAAGCTTAATGTTTTAATGCTTAATCTAGGTGTTGGGCACATAGGTGTTTTTACATTATTCTGTTTAATCTTTCATGTGCCTAAAATATTTCACAATTTGTTTTTACAAATAAGTAGAGAGAAAAACCTCATAAATTTTTGATGGGGTTGGACTGCCAGAAAAAAATCCAAGTCTGGGAAAAGCAAACAAAAGACTATGTGACATTCCCTCTAAGCCTAAGCAATCTCAAAGGCCTAGAATCTGCACCATCATGAACTGGCTACTAAAGAGAGGAAAACCCCAACGGCCACCTCAGACATGGCCATGGAAAAATGTTGGCAGAACTGGGGCAGTTGAACTGGCTGCCCAAGAAACCTGTGAGGAAGAAGTTCTGATATATGCTACAACATGGATGAACTTTGACAGCATTATGCTAAGTGGAAGACACCAGTTTCAAAAGACTGTAGAGCATAAGCTTCCATTTGTATGGTATGTCCATAACAGAGACAGAATGCAGATTAGTGGTGACCAGGGCAAGGGAAAGGGGAAATGGAGAGTAAGTGCTAATGGGTACAGGGTTTTTTTGGGGGATGATTAATATTTTCTAAATTTAGACTGTGATAATAGTTGCACAACTCTATGAATATACTAAAAACCATGGTCTATCCATTTACCACTAATCTGCTTTTCTATGTTGTAGCCTGTGTCAGTACTTCATTCCTTTTCATGGCCAAATAATATTCCATTGTATGGAGAGATCAGTTTGTTTATCCATTTATCATTTGGTTGGCATTTGGGTTGTTTCCACTTTTTGGCTCTCATGAACAATGCTGTTATAAATAGTAGTGTACAAGTGTTTGTATGGACATATGTTTTTATGTCTCTTGGGTACATACGCAGGAGTTGCACTGGGAATTCTATATCTGACATTCTCCAATATTTTTCCTAGCAAGCCTCGAGATGTGCTATGGGCTAGTGCCCATTGCTGTGGTTATCTACTCTCTCTTTTCCCACATGGGAGCTGATATATTTTTCCTTTTCTTTCCGCACAGGTTATGTTAATGGTGACGGGGAGTTAAGCTTAGACCTCAGCTCTGGATCACTGGAATCCTGCTCCTGGAGCTGGATGTGTAACAGGAAGGGAGAGTGTGTTGCCTCCAGGCTTCCTTTTTTCATTGCTGCTGTAATGATTTACCACAGACTCAGAGGTTTAAAACAACATCCATTTAGTATCTTACAATTTCTGTGGGTCAAGGGTCCAGGCAGAGCATGACTCAACTGGGTTATCTTCTTAGGGTTTCCCAAGACTGAAATCAAGGTGTTGGCAGATTGAGCTGTTTCCTGGGGGCTCAATGGAAAAGAGATTGAGATTGTGGGCAGCATTATTTCTTGTTGTAGGTCTGGAGTCCCTACTTCTTTCCCAGCTGACCCCCTCCATCCTCAAAACAGCAATATGCTTCAAATCCTTCTTGAGAGTTGAATCCCTTTCTCCCTTCTGCTACCTTTCTCTAACTTCCTCTTCTGATTTCTTCTTTTACCACTTGCCAGGAAACATTCTCTGCTTTTAAGGGCTCACATGATCACACTGATAAGCTAGGATCATCTCCCTATTTTAAGGTCAACTGATTAGTAACTTCACATCTGCAAAGTCCCTTTGGCTGTGTAAGGAACAAAATCACAGGCATTAATAGTTTCCAGAGATTAGGGTGGGCATCTTTAGGGGCCATAATTCTGTCTACCACACTTCCCTCAAAAGTGAACATGGGCAAGATGCTTATGGATGTTGGACAGTCAAGGTGTGAGCTGGGTTAGGTTACTGTGGGTTTTGCCACCCAACATCCATTACCATTTTTCTGAAACTATATCCTGATTTTCCTCTGGGGTCACTGCCCTTCCCCCAGTCAGTTGCTCAGGTGGGCTCATGACTCAGGCTGGGCCAGTCTGGCCACAGTGTGCTCCTGGCGGCAGAGGCTGATTCAGGGATGAGCACATGACCCAGCTAAATCTAATGAAAATTAGCAGAAGGAAATTTCCTGGAAAGCAATCTCACATTCTTCCTGCTGACCTTGGACATGAAAGGCTGAAAGGGCTGGAGCTGCTGCAGCCGTCTTTCAACCATGGGAACAGAGCATGACAGAGAGGCGCCTGTACAGATGTGACCTGTTTCAAGTTACCAGGTTCAGTCCACTCTAGAGGGTTTGGTCCTGCGAGCCAATGAATTCCCTTTCTTTTTAAACATATGCAACCAACTGAATGCCTAAAGTGTGTACTTTAGTTCTGATGACACACATCTGTGAAAATAAATGGCCTTTGAAAGTTGGACTCTAAGTGGGGCCAGAGAGACAAGAGCCAGAGGTGTGGGCACAGAGTGCCCCATCTGTGGGGAGAGGCTATGCTAGAGGACAAAGATTGGGGAGCTATTTTTATAGAAAATAGATTTTTTTTTTTTTCATTTTTGGATATCTTTTAACTTTGATATAAGTTCTCATATACTGTTCACCTAGATTTATCAGTTGTCTACATTTTGTCCTATTTGCTTTACCATTCTCAGTGTATTAATATAGATATGCATATTTTCTCTGAAACACTTGAGTATGTCGGAGACACGATGCCCCTTTACTATCACATATTTCAGTGTGTATTTCCTAAGAACAAGGAGATTCTCTTAACATAAACACTTATTCACACTTATAAAAATTAGGACAATTACCACTGATACAATAATATGATCTAACTCCACAACCTATGTTCAGATGTTATTAATTGTCCCCAAAATGCCCTTTATACCTATTTCTGAATTGGTTTAGAGTCCAACTGAGGACCATGCAGTGCATTTGGTTGTCACATCCCTTTAGTTGAGGAAGTGATAATTTGAGCTCAGCTTAGAACTCAGAGCCGGTCGTTGACTTGCAGGAGAGAAATCTGAGAGAAGAGCAACAGCCTTGGTAGGAGGTACTACTGCATGCCATTTGAGTGGGGATTTGGGTTACTTAGGGGGCTTTCAAGGCAACTGGGAGTGACTTAGGCAACACAGACATTTAATTTCCTCAGGTAACAAGTCTGGAGGTGAGAGCTCTAAGCTTGGTGTGACAGCCCAGTTATATCCTCGGGGATGCAGGTCCTTTCCTCTTTCTGCTCAGCATCCTCCGGATGCTAGTTTATTCCTTGGCATCCCACCGCGTGCTCCCCAGTGAGCTGCCACACACCCACATACCATAGTTCTAGCACTAGTTTGTTCAAAGAACACATTCATTTTCTAGGGCTGCCATAACCAGTACCACAGACCGGGGCTCTCAAAGAGCAGACATCTATTTCCTCACTGTCCTGGGGGCTGGAATTCTGAGATCAAGGTGTCGGCAGGGTTAGTTTCATTGAGGCCTCTCTCCTTGGCTTGCAGATGACCGTCTTCACCCTGTGTGTTCACTTGGTTGTCCCTCTGTGTGTGTCTGTGTCCTAATTCATGTTCTTATAAGGACACTAGTCCTGTTGGATTAGGGCCCACTCCTATGAACTCATTTCACCTTAATTACCTCTTTAAAAGACCTATCTCCAAATACAGTCACATTCTGAGGCACTGGGGGTTAGGACTTCAACATAGGAATTTCCAGTGGACACGGTTTAGCCCAACCAGGGGGAAAATGACAATCTTCCCCATGTTTCTCTCTTGTCCAAAAGGAAAATTACCCCCAGAAGTCCTGGACAGACTTGAAAAGCACTGAATATTAAGTTGCAACTTTGAGGGGTGAAAATAACCAGGAGGCCTGGGTCAAGTTCCAGCATTGTTACCCACTTACTGGGTGTCCCTGTACAGCTGGCCTCCCTCCCTGGGCCTCCACCCACCTATAAAATGAGGGCGATACACTAATGACATAAATGGTAATAATAGCTACCATTTACTGAGGGTGAATTCATTGTCGGGTTGGGCGCTGCGGTTTCCTCCACCTCCCAGCAGCTGGCGAGGGTGGCGTTTCAGGCTGGCTCAGGACCCCTGCGTGTTCTAACACCTGTCCACGAGGTGAAAATCTTCCGCATCAACACCGCTTTTGAGGATTCCCTAGGTCACCCTCTAAGTGCTGTGTCCCCCAGTTTTATATGCACAGCCCTGTGCACAAGCGTGTGTGCAAAAGCACAGAACACATGAAAGTGTTTCCTGGTTTTAGACACTATTTAAATGGAATCCACCTGCGCCCTTCTGTGACTTGCTTTCTCACAGTGCTGGTGAGATTCCTCCAGGCTGACGAAGGGCAGGACCCGATTCCTTTACCCGTCTCCCTGGGAACAGGCTTGGGGTTGTTCCCAGGAGTGTTGTTATTGTGGTGAAGGGCATTTCAGTTGGTGCTGCTGTGAACTTTACCTGTGAGCGGGACGGCTGAGATGACCAGCAGGCATCTGGGTATCAGGTTCCCCCGATTCCTGTCCGAGGTGCACTCGCGCAGATTCGCTCCCACCCGCAGCTCGTTGAATGCTAATTGCTTCCCCTTCCCACCAACGTTTGGGCCTATCAGTCAACCCTTGAAATTCTCCCACAGGATACGGATGAAGCTGCCCACTCGTGCTGGGCCACGGAAAGTGCTTATGATTTCCTTGACGTGGTTGGCAGCCCTAGCAGCACCCACATGCCCACCGCAGGTCTGGCGCCAGCACGCTCCACTGTAGGCCCGGAGCATCCTGTGCCCGCGCTGCCCAGCGGCAGGCGCCACGCAGCTTGCTCACACGGCTGCTTCCCTCTCGCCCTGTCTCTCTGTCTCTGTCTGTCAGTGTCTGTCTCTCTGTCTCTATCTCCCTGTCTCAGTCTCTGTCTTTCTGTTTCTATCTGTGTCTCTGTCCCTCTGTCTTTTTGTCCCTTTTGTCTGTTTCTGTCTATCTCTGTATCTCAGTCTCTCTCGTTCTCTGTCTTTATTTCTTTGTCTCTGTCTCTCTTCCTGATGAGGATGTGCTCTCCCCACTCCGGCAGGAGACATTCATCACAGGGGATGCTGGGTGCTTCTGGAGGCTGAGAAGAGGGCATCTCTCCTGGACAGGAATCGAAGCAAGTTAAGCTGAATCCTCGACTTGGAAAGACCCTCTGATGCTGGTCAAGCAGAACTCAGTGGCCGTGCTGCCTACCTGGGATGCACCTGCCTCTGTGGACCTGGCAACGAGGATGCCCTGTGGGACTAAAGTTGTTTTGGGGACTCTAAGTAGCTTTCTGCATGTGATGAGTTGGTAACCCCAATCTATTCATTTTATTTAATGAGGTCCTACTATGTGCCAGGCTATGTCTTTGAAGCTTTGACACAAAGACAGAAAATGTCCCAGTGCCACCTCCAGCTACTTTTCCTTCCGAGCTGTCCCTTGCTCTTCCCTGCTCTGTTCCATATTATGTGGTAGGGGACAGGGAACCTACTCTTGCTGGATGAATTTCCCAGACTCCCTTGCCAGCTGGTTCCCTGCTGAGTTCAACCAAAGGAGGCTCTGGAGGGATACAGAAGGGTAGGTGAAAAGGAGAAGACAGGGTATTTCTCCCCCTTCTTCCCTGTCTCAGATGGCATCTCTGGTTGTGACTATGTCTCCTCTGTGGCTCCAGCTCTCACAGAACGGGCCAGTTGAACATCCTCTGGGTCACCCCAGGTCCTGGACTTGGAAAATACAACCTCCTTTCTTTGTCTCTCCAGCCCTGGGGGAGGTAGCAGCTTCCTGCTACTTATTTCTGGCTTGCCTCACTGTCCCCTGTTTTTAGCAGTTTCATTGCTTACATAGTCATGCCCCTGCATTTAAGTTTTAAATTAGGTTTTAAACTTTCCAAGTGGTTTTTATTTTCCTGGGTGGAACCTAGAGCTATGGTCCCTCTTTTTATGTTGTTTATATTAGAATGGAGAGAGGTGCATGATGAACAGAGAAACAAATAGTTATGGTAAATGCCACGAAGAAAAGAAAACAGGGCCTTTCTCTAGGGAGTGAAGCTCATCCTTGGAGTTCAGGGGCAGAGAAAGGCCATTGAGGAGAGAAGCAAGATGTGCAGACCGGAAGAGTAAAGAAGGAAGCTAACATTTACTGAGCACCTACTATGTGTGAGCCAAAATAATGATAGTTGTTACAAGAACTCTGGACATATATATTTGTGTCAGAGACTGCTAGATATCCTCCAGAATTCATTCTCTTCTGCTTCCATAAGAGAATTTTGGCTGAGCACATGGCTTCCCGGACAAAGACTATATTGTCCAGCCTCTTTTGCTGCTAGATACGGTAATGTGACTATGCTCTAGCCAATGGGATATCAGTGAATGTGTTAGTTTTTAGGAAACTTCCTTAAGAGACAGCTGATGCACACATTTTTTGTGTGTGTTTTGTTCACTTCTTCCTTCCTGTTCCTGGAATGTAGACATGATGGTAGCAACTATCTTTTCAGGCCCTGCACCAGGAGCAGCAAGATAAATCCTGGTCTCTGACAGTAGGGAGTGAGTAACATAGCAGCCCTGGATCACCTACTTCTGAATTTTCACATGACAGAGAAATAAACTTCTATCTTGTTATGTGCAGCTGTATCTATTCCTAGCAATGCAACACTAATGTTCTGACAGATGAAGAAACAGGCTCAGAGAAGGGAAATAACTTGCCTTTGGGTCTCATTGCTGGTCTCATAGCAGAGCAGGGACTCAAAATCAAGGCCCCTCTGCTTTCAAGGCCTTTTCTGCTCCACCATCCTACCCATGCATCCTGTGCCCATATGGATGTGTGTAAGAATTCCCAAGGAAATGAGCCAGTTCTATGCATGTCAGCAGCCCCACCTCTCTGTCTCATTTCTTAATCCACTAGGGATATGTAGCTCTTGGCTAATAAAAATTATTGCATTAATCTATCATTGAATTAGAAAAACTACCCCAAAACTTAGTGGCTTAAAACAGCTTACTGTTATTATATCTCACATGACTGTGGGTCAGGCATTCGGACAGTATGCAGCAGAGATGGCTCATGTCTGCTCTGTGATATCTGGAGTTTCAGCTGGGGTGACTCAAATAGCGAGGGGATGGAACAACTGATTGGGCAACTCTTTCTCCCCACACAGCCTCTGGCTAGCGTGGGCTTTCTCACAGCATTGCGGCCTCAGGGTAGCTGGACTTCTTACATGGCAGCTCAGAACTCCCATGGAGAGGGTTTCAAGAAACAATGGGTAGAAGCTACAAATCTTGTAAGGCCTCGGCCTGGAAACTGCAGTTACTTCCACAATCTTCTCTTGGTCAAGTAGTCATAGAGACCACCCAGATTCAAGGAAGGGAAAGACATCTCTCTCAGTAACAAAGAATTTGTGGCCATCTTTAACCTGCCACAACTCTGATTACCAGGATTCTTTCAGTGGTATGAGGCAAAAGAAAACCTCACCCCAGACCGACTAAAGGAAAAAAGTAGAGGGTTGTATTATTGGCTCATGTAACCGAAGACCAGGGATATATCTGGCTTTAGGCACAGGGGTTTAGGCAGTCTCAGGGAGTCTTGGCCTTGATCCCAGGCTTCAGGACTACCTGTCTGCCCAAATGCTGCTCAGAGCCTGTGGGGGCTCTAGGACGCACCCGTACCTTGGCTGTCGCCGGCAACTGGCTTGGCCCTCACCAAGAGGTAGTCCAGGTTTCTCAAGGAAGGCAATATTTGGACAGATGCTCCAATTATATGAAGAAACCATGTGGATATCTGGGCAAAGGCAACAACAAGTGCAAATGTCCTGGGGTGACCATGTGTCAGATATGTTTGAGAAATAGCAAGGAAGCCAGTTGGGCTGGAGTTGAAGCAACCAATGGATGAAATCAAAGAGGAAATAAGGCGCAAGGTGGTGTGAATTCCTCTGAGTAAAGCAGGAGCCATGAGAGGGTGTGGAGCAGAGTAGGAATGGGTCTGACTCACATGTTCACAGGATCCTCTGGCTGCTGTGTTCTGAATGGACAGTGGGGAAGCTGGGAGAATTCCAGGGAGAAAGTTAGTATAGTAATCCAGGTGAGATGATGGCAGCTTGGACCAGGGTGATAGCTGTGTTGATGCTGGAACGTGGTCAGATTTTGGAATAACAGATTAAAGGTGGGTGTTCGAGAGAGAGGAGGATGTTCCCCTTGATCTTTGGTTCATATCTCATTAGGGAATTATTGCTCTGACCACCTCCCTGCTTACTCCAACCCCATCTTACCCATTCCAGTCCCAGAAACTTCCAAAATGCAAATTTATCTCATTTATCAAGGTAATTCCAGACCATTCCCCCCCCATTTTAATAGTCAATGCATTTATATCCATGCGGTTCAGAAAATATATAACTAGCTCCTTGAACCCATGATTTTGTCAATAGTATAAACTTACCTTTTGAACAGTTCGATTTATAAAGACATGAATTGATTTAAAGAAAAAGATTAATAAAATAGCACAGGAAGTGAAGAGATGGCTATGGCTTTAGGGAGGCTTCCTGCACGCCTGGCCTCCCCCTTCATTCCAATCACATGGAGCTTCTGCCTTTTCCAGAACTTGCTTAGTCCTTTCACCCACTGACCTTCACACATATATTGCCTCTGTCTAGAATGCACGTCTCCTCTGAGAGATTTGCAAGATTGATAGTTATTTATTTTTTACATTTAAATTTTAATTCATCTGGCATTTGTTTAGATACATAAGAGGGGCCTAATTTTATTTTCTGCCAGGTGCATATCCACTTGTGTCGACACCATTTATTTCACAATCTCCTCCCTTTCCACTGAATTGAAATACTACCTTGTCATGTATTATATTCTCATATATACTGGAATCTATTTTTAGATTCCCTATTATTTTTAATTGTTTATTCTTCCACCAATGCCATATTGATTTGCTTAGTGGCTTTATAGTATGTCCTTAATTCCAGGAAGGTGAAAATCCCACATTACTCTTTTTCCAATTTTCCTTAGCTATTCTTGGGCATTTATTCTGCCACATGATATTTCAGGTCTTTCAACCCAGTTTTAAAAAAATCACCCTGTTGGTATTCTAATTTGAATTATATGAAATTTATACAAAAATATATAAGAGAATTCACGTTTATGGTATTAAATTTTTCCATCCAAGAACATGGCATGGCTTGCTGTTTTCCAGATCTTAGTTTTAAATCTTCCATAAGATTTAATCTCATTTATGTTTTTATACTTTTACTTCATATGCTTCATTTCCATAAACAACATACAGTCCTATTTTGTGTTTAAAATTCTGCCAGTTCTTTCTTTGACTAAAACCTTATTTGCCTTACATCTCTCCATGCAAGGTAACTGCTGCATGGCATTCCATGCAAAGAATGCCCTACTATTTATATATCCATCATCCTTGAGATGGGCTACTAGCTTGACTCCAAAGTGTCTTTTTAAATTCTTTATTTTACAAATAGTGCCCCATGAGTGATTGTGGGGGTTTGGGGGGTGGGTGGAGGTGGAAGAGGGTATAGGGGGGATAAGTGGTGATGGAAAATAAAATAAAATAAAATAATAAAACAAATAGTGCCCACATCTCTTCTATTCATGTGTGAGGATGTCTCATATTCCTAAAGAGGAATTGCCAGGCCATGTGGCATCAGTATTTTCAGCTGTGCTAGATACAGCTGAATTACTCTGCCAAATTCTTATAGCAATTGGCCCAGCCAATAGGGCGGGGACCTTGCTTCCCTATGTTCTGGCCGGCCAGGGACTTTTATCCTTTGACTTCTCTGCAAACTCTTGTTCTCCATCTTTACTTTTTAATATTTTTTTTAAATCTTTTTTGCATAGGATAGATATATAGGTATACTGTGTAACCATGTTTGTATATATTTTTCTCTATTTCAATAGTTATTGTAATATCTATCTATCTGTGTAATTTCAATGCTAATGAAAGCTTACACAGTGAACCCTTTCTCCTACCCCTATCCCCAGTCACCCAAACCTACATCCTTTTGTAAGTGCCAACTATTGTTTCTCTTGTTTTCTATCCAGAGAAATTCTACAAATATGTGAGCAGATATGTGTATTTCTTCTCTCTTTCTCTCGATTGTTAATCAAACAGTGGCACACTACCTCCTAACCTTTATTTTCCCACTGAGTCTGTCTTGGGATCATTCAATATCTGTCCATAAAAGACCTACCTTTTTTCTCTCTTCTTTCTTTCCTTTTCTTAATATTTCTTTCTTTTTTTATTTTCTTCTGCGACAACAGCATGACATCCCACTGTTTTGGCTGTATAACAATACTTTTAACAGTCTCTTCGAGATAAGCATCTTTTGCTTCCAAACATTTGCCATAATGTACAAAGCTGCAGTGAATTTCCTTAAAAATTCACAAGAGTAAGAGCATATCTATCATGTAAAGTCCTATAAATGGAATTCTTGGTTCAAAGCATAAGTGTTTTTGTAAATTTGACAGTGCCACTCCAAGAGTGCATCGATTGACACTCCCACCACCTTGTCTCCCCTGTTCCCTTAGGAACATGGTATTTAATAAAATGTTTTGATATTTACTAATACTGATAGTATAAAATGGTATCTCAGAGTGGTTTTAAATTAATTTATTTTCCAACAGCTTTATTGTAGTGTAATTTACATACCATAAAGTTAATTTCAGTGCTACATTTCAATGAGTTTTAGTAAATTTATGGAGTTACAACCATCATCGTAATCTAATTTTACTCATTCCAAATATCTCAATGTGTTTTAAATTTTTATTTATCTGAGTGAGATTGAGTATGTTTTCATTGATTTAAGAGCCATTTCGATTTCCTTTTCTATGAATTTCTTGACCATACCCTGTGCCTATTTTTGTCTATTGTATTTTTTTATTGATTTGGAGGCACTCTATATATTATGCTCTCAGAGTAAGGTGATCCCCTCCCTTTAACAGTGCCCTGGGCTTCCAGTTCTCATAGGCTGAAATTAACAGAATCTCTTGACGTGCCCGCATTTCCAGCACCCTGTGAGCTCCCTGTGGCAAACAGTGACCATATCTGTTTTCATTCCATGCTCCCCACCTCTCAGTACAGGCTGGCCAGAGTAAGACTCTGCAAAAAATCTTGGATTCCATATTTGTGAATACATATTTTTTCCTCCTCAGAGTTCCTATCACAATTTGTGATGATGTATTAATCTGTGTGGTGAGTCATCTGATTGCTCCCTCAGGGCAGGTGTGATTGCTGTTTTGTTCAATACTGTAAACCCAAGGTCCAAAACAGTGTGGTTTAGCACATTTAAAAAAAAAAAATTGATTGGATTTATTAGTTAACTAATTAATTACTAAGTGGTTTACAGTACCTGGAGGGAGAAAGATATTGGAAATTCCACCAAAGGATATGAAGAAAGAAGGGCCAAAAACCACACAGCCACAGCACCCAGTATTCCTATGAGGGACACCCCCTGACCCAGGGGCCTGAAGTGGGTGTATGGAGACCCTAGGACAATGATGCACATGCCTGTCTACAGGGGCTGGCAAAGAGAACCACAGCATTACATTACCAGGCAGGAATGTAGGCCAAAAGTAACCAATCTTCTAACTTTTCAAGAGAAGCTGGAAATGAGGCTATTTACGTGAAATCTCCCACTTCAAAATATGAGCAACAATTATTTACTGCACTGGCTCCTGAGACTTGGACTGCCAATTTATGAAGCCTGGGTTACAAAACTCTTTTTAAATACATGTTTATTAGTAACTCTTGTAACAACCTTGGAGGGAGGTTTGCAGAGGCAGACGCGGGGATTAGAGTAGGAAAGTGACTTGCTTAAGGTCACCCAGCCAGGCCGGTTATGTGTGTGTGTGTGTGTGTGTGTGTGTGTGTGTGTGTGTGTGTGTTGGAGGGTGGCAGAGAGCCTCAGCTACCCCACAGCTCCTCTTTTAGGAGGGAACAGGAGCTTATTCTCAGCCTCCAGGGCAAGGCCCTCTCACAGGGTTTGTCCCAGCCGCTAGGGCAGGGTGAGGCTTGGATTAGTGCCTAATTAGTCCCTTCCAGCATGGAGATGGGTGGGAAGTCCAGTTGGGCTGTGGCCTTTTCTCAGTTCTAGATACCTTGCGGTTCTTGCCCCACGTACAGTAATTAATCATCACTGCGTCAAGACAACCCTGGTATAATTATCTTGCATTATGAGTGAAGTCTCACCCCGCCGCCCGGGGCCTTCCCAGAGAGGCCACACTCCCTGTGAACGAGGGGTGAGAACTGTCCTCTGCCCTACCAGGCGAGGCAGGCTCATGCTGTGGAGGGGCCTCTGTGGCTCTCTCTCCTTCAGTCCTATACCCCTCTGGCCTTGCCGGCTGGGACAGGTCAGTGAGGCCAGACACCCAGGACTAGAGTGAGCAAAACAACACGGGGGTGGAGTGGAATGGAATAATAATAAAGAGAAACGATGATCATAAAGTGCATGGCCTGGCCACTTACTCCCCCGGCCTCCTCTCTTCCTCATTCACTCATTCCCAAAGTTGTAACCGATGCCCATCCATGGTCAGACACATTCCAGCCACTCTGGTGACTCCCCCTCCCCAAACAGAGCCCTCTGCCCAGGGAGCCTAGCATTCCATCCAGGGGAGCCCCCAGGACAAGCAAAGACAGAGAGACAAGATAATTTCACTGGGTGCTAAGTACAGTGAAAGAAATACGTAGGGTGTCCCAAAATAATGTATACACACTTTAACAGCTGATAGCTCAATTTTGAAAACGAAATGTATTTTAATAAACACTGCCTTTATAATTATTCAAAGCGTGTTATACATTTTCTTGGGACACCCTAGGTAGTATAGACTGAAAAGTGTAGGGCAAAGAGTGACTTTGCTCTCTGACGGGTGACATCTGAGCAGTGGCAGAATACACTCTGGTAGAGGGGAGAGCAGACACAAAGTCCCCGTTCAAAGAACAAAAAGAAGGTCACTGTGGCTGGGGCACGAACGGGGGGAATCAGGTCTGAGCAGAGGTTCCTAAGGAGTTTGGCTTTTATTCTCAATTCAATGCATACGTCCAATAAATGATTTCTTGTTGACAACTAAGTTGTGCGATCGTTCACCGTTAGCCTCATCCTTAATTTCCTTTTAACAAACGTTTGTGGAGCATCTACCGTGCGCCAGCCTGGCCCCAGCGACACAGCAGAGACGAAACAAAGCGCCCCCCGCCCCACCTCTTCTGCCTGCGAGACCCTATTCCGGCCGCGGCCCTCGGACCCCCGCGCCTGGCACCCGCGGCCGCCAGGTGGCGCTCTGCGCCCGCGCATGGGCCGCCGCTGGAGGTCGCGGAGCCGCGAGGAGACCCCCGCGGCGGGAGGCGCGGATCTGGGGGCGAGGCCCGCGCCGCAGGTTGTGTGACTTTGGGTTCGACCTGCCTGCAGATGAGCTAATCCCGCGATATAATAGACTCCTGGGAGACCGGGAAAATGGCTGCGGCGCTATCTGCGTCGCCATGGGGACCATCGCGGGCGGGGCGTGAGCCTGGAAAAATACAGCCTTTGTCGCCGGCGCGTGTCACTCACAGCACGCGCGGGGGACCTCGGGCGGCCGCGCTCGGGTCCCTGTTCCCCCAGGCCCGAGGGGGGGGCTCTGGGGCCGCTGGCAGGACGTGGCCCCCGAGGCGGGTTGGGGTCTCTGGGGGCTCCCAAACTCCTCGGGAGAACGCCCGCACGCCCCCTTTTCTGTCCCGAGCAGTCGCGTTACGCGGCACATCCCACTCCCTCCATTGTGGCGTCTGTCGCACCCACACAGGCGCGCTCTCTCCTCTGCTGTTTCTCCCCCAAGCTCGAAGGGGCCTGCAGCTCGTGTCCAGCACGGAGCCCAGGCACGCAGCACAGGGCCAGGCCCAGCGCCGCCCCCACCCGGGGCCCCCGGGCAGAGAGAGCCACAAGCACACGACCGCCTCACGCAGATCCGTGCGCAACCCCCGCACAGGCTGGGGTGAACCCGGCACCTGCACGCGTACTCCGGGCAGTCACAGGTGTGCATGGATGCAGTGCTTACAAGCATGCGTGCCCCTGAAGCACGGGGTAGGGTGGGACACCTGCAGGCACGCGACATTCGGGAGAGTCATACACGCCGAACACACGCATGCACGCCCGCCCGAGTGGCAGGCACACTACCTCCGGTGCGCACTCCTAAGCAGCTTCTTTGAGGGCAGACGTATCGAGGCACTCACAGTCCGCACATCCACCACACTTGCACACCCGGGCTTGCACACCCACTCCTTCACACACGTGTTTACCCCCCCGCCCCGTGACATGCATGCTCACGCATTCACGTGCAGTAAGTACCCCTTCCTCTGGGCATCCTCAATCAGCCTCATCTCCGGGCACTCGCAGCACGCCCGCCCGCCGCCCGTGTTCGCACGGGCTTGCACACGTGCACTTTCTTGTAGCACACTTGTTTCACATACCAGCATGCACATCAACACCGTTGCTTGTTCGGTGCCCATCCACTGGCACACCCAAGCAGGCTGGACACGCCGGGGGCACGCACGCGCGTCCCCCCTCCTCTCCCCGGCCACCCCGGCAGTCTAGCGGAGCCGCCGCCGGGCGCCTGGCGTGCCCCCCGCGAACCGCTATCTGCCTGCCCATCAGCGCGCGGATCTGCGGTGGTAAATGATGCATTCGATGGCGGGCGCATTTGTTGTGCGCGCTCTGAAAGGGCTCCGATAATCTGGAAGGCAGAGATAAGGAACACCATTTATTCCGCGGCACTTTGGAAACAATTCCCAGCCCTGTACAACCCCATTCTCGGGCAGCCTCCGGCAGCCGGGCAGATAACGATTGGCTATTCATTATCTTCGCCGGGAACAAAGATTAGCCGGCCGAGATGAAAAATTACCCGGGACAGCGGCGCAGCCCCGCGCGGACCCCCCGCCCGCCTTCCTCACCTCCGCAACCCCGCTCGGCCCGCAGGCTCTGCACTCGCGCCCTCCCGGCCGCCCGCCACCTGGCACTCGGGCTGCGGTTGGCGCTCGGCGCTGCTGAGCCCCTGGCTGTCTGTCTGTCTCAGTTTGTCCATCCCGCCTGACCCCTCCCATGTCCCCACTTTTCCCTCTTCTTTCGGGGGCCCTTTCTCCTCCCCATTGCCCTATTGTCTTGTTTCCCTCTCTCTCACTCTCTGTACCTCTCTCCGCTCTCTGTCCATGTCTCTCTGGTTAACACTTTCACTGCTTTTGTTCTTGTCTCTCTGGCCCTTTTTGCCACTTTTGAGTTGTTTGTTTCTATCTGTCCCCGCGCGCCTCCAACCTCCACCAGTGTCTCTGGCCCTCTATCGCTGTGGATTTTTAAAAATCTGCCCTTGGCTCTTCTTTTCTTGTCCCTCTTCACTGGGCCTCCATGTCTCTCAATCCACCCACACCCCTTATGGCCCCCCATCTCCAGGCCTCGCACCTCCTGCCCTCTCAAAGCCATGTCCCTGACCAAAGACCAGAGCTGAGAGGCTCCAGCCAGCTCTGGCCAGCCCTGTGCGGCAGGGAGCTGCCAGGTGGTGTGGGGCGATGTGAGACCTGGAACCCCCCACGCTCCGAGGAAACAAGAAGTACAAAAGGCCCTGTGGATACTCAGGCCTACTGGATTCATGGGGGGGTGGTGAGCCTATACCCCAGGACTGGCTCCCTTGTGTCCTTCCTTGTGGCTGGATGCGCTGGGAGAGGGTGGTCTCAGTGAGGCCACCTCATTAGAGCAGTTATTCAGCATGGCGCTGGTGTTAGGAGATAAGCCTTATCAACTCATCTCCCCCTCCCACAGACAGACAGAAAGTGCCCTGGCAAATGACACCCTGGAGCGCCACTGGCTGTCTGCCCTGCTGGTTAGGGAAGGTGTGGATGGCGGGTGATCTGAGTAAGACACACATAGTATAAGTCACGCAGGGACACACTCCTCCACACAGGCACAGGGTAACACTAGGTAGAAAAACACACATAGTTCAAAGATATATTCATACACATAGACTCCCGCACCCCAGATATACAGACACCCACCCCAACACACATCAGTTCATACATGGGAGCTACACACAGATATGCAGACAACTTGGATACACTCTCCCCATCAGCTCAAAGATACAATGATACACACCCATACCAATGCTGTTCAATACGCACATACACACATTCATGCCCCAATTCTGCAGACACAGGATACCCAGACACACACTGCTACTGACTTACCCACACAAGGACACATACCAGTTTACAGACAAATACTTGGAAATATTGACTTCCCATCACATGATTCATGTACACAATGATCTCACAGATACACAACATCAGGAACATATATCCAGTTCCACAGATACACTCTCCCGTGTGTACATGTGGGAACACACTCTGAAATAGCCATACACAATATACAAACTCTCAGGTACCCCACGTAAACTCTCAGGGACCCATAATACACAGAGTCTCAATGCACAAGCTCCTGGGGACCCACGGAAAGAAATGAACATACTAATATACTCAGTTTTGCAGACTTCCCATGTGTTCACAAGTGCTCAGACACACACGGGCACTCTGGACAGATATTCTCCCACACGCGTAGAGCACCTACACACGCAACACAGTCACCACCAGCTTCAAAGGAAGACCCTCAGACAGCAGGTGCCCACAGACCTGGGGGGGGGGCAGAGACACCCGTCTCCAGGGCACACCTGGGCACACACTAGTTTTCCTAAGACCACAGGCTTCTCAGTCCTTCCAAGACAAAATACTTTCTCTTTGGGCCCAAGAGCCCTAGACCACATTCACTCTCCCGGCAGCTGGAATGGGAGCAGGGAGGGATTTGAGGTTCAATTTCATGGTAGGGGCTTTGGAAGTTAGAGAAGTAGCTCACAAACCCAGGAACCTTCTTGAGGTGAAGACCCCCACACCCCAACTCCTCCACACAACCCTCCAAAGACAAGTCCTCTACTCCGTTTCTCCTTTCTCCTGCACCAGGAGACACCTCAAACTCCACTCCTAAAAGGCTCCTGTCTGCTCTGGAGTTGGGGGATTGAGGGAGGGTGTAGGTGGGAAGGGAGAGGAAATGTGACTATACTTAGCCAAAGCCAAATCAGCCTGGAAGTGAGGGAGGTGGTGTGCCAGTGTTGAGCTACATTTGAGTGTGAGCACGTGTGCCTGTCTGCGTGACCCAGATCTCCTGGCTGAAGATGTCCACGAAGCCACAGCTGTGTGAGCTAACACGTGTGCACAAATGTGTGAGCGTCCTGTGGAGCACTACTGGAAGTGGGTTGGAGAAGGCGGGGCAGGCATCTGTGTACGTGCGGGTGGGAGAGTGTGTGCCCACCGCTCGAGAGGGTCCCGGGGGAGAGTCTCTGAAGAGAGACGTCCGGGCTTTCTGAGCGCGCATCCCAGAGAGCAGGGGGGCGAGTATGTGTGTCCCTGAAGGGTGGAGGTGGTCTGGAGTCAGGGCTAGTAGGGGGTGTGCGCCTTGAGTGCCCGCCAGCCCTCCACGGGCCCGCAGGTCTGTGGACTGCGGAGGCTGGGAGCAGAACCCGGGGAACCCTCCTACCCCCCTGCAGCGCTCCCGCCCCCTCAAAGTGCTGTCGAAATAAAAGCGGCGGTGGCTGAGGCGCGGGGAGGGAGAGGCGGCGGGAGCGAGAGGTAGGGAGGGCAGCGCCGCCGGGGCTCGCCGCTCCAGTCTCTATCTCCAGGCTGCTGTCGCCTCCATCCCAGCCGGCCCGGGTCGGCCACCGAGCGGACAAAAGCGGCCCGCTGCGCACCACGCGGCCGCTCGGCACACCGCCCGGGCCCTGCTGGTGACCGCCGCCCGCGCGCCGCGGGGCCGGTGGGCCCACCTAACCACGCGTCGGGCTGCGCGCCGGGCTCCGCTGTGACCCCGTCCGCCCGGGGGCGCCGTCCGCCGCGCCTCGCTCGGTAAGTGCCCCCGCCTCTCAGCCCGGCCAGGGCCCTTCCAGCCCCCCAGGCTCGACCCCTCCGGCACCCTAATCGCGAGGCCTGCCTGGTGCAGTGTCCCCTGACACGTGGTACTCCGGGCTCGCCCTACCAGCTGCCCTACCTACCCGGGTCATAGGGGTCTAAACCTGAGGGAGTATTTGGGGAGCTGGAAACAGCAGGCCCACCTCGGCCTCTCGCCTTCCCAATTCTCAGACGGAGCCCTAGGCCTCGAGCCCCAGTTATTCCCGGAGCCTCGAAAAGCGCCCCCCAGCCCCCCCCCCCCCCAGCTGGGGCCTTTGTCTCCGCCGCCCCCCACCTCCGGGCCGCGGTGGCGGATGTGCCCGAGCCGGGCCGCGGAGCCGCGTCTGCACCTGCCCGCCGGTCCCGTGCGCCGGCTTTGCGCGGCTTAACCCGGCTGGCTCCCGCGCGCGCCCCGGAGCGCAGCGCCCCGCGGCCCTTTATCCTGTACGGTTGGGGTTCGGGTGGGGGAGAGCGCGGGGCCTGAAAGTCTCCCCCCCCCCCCCCGCCCCAAACCGGAGTCGGAATCCTTTTAGTGGGATTTCAATGAGAATGGGCCTCGGAGGGCTCGGGGATCCGCCTCGCGGGGGGGTGAAGACGGCGGTCTGGGTTTGTCTGGACGACTGGCACTTAGAATCCTTCCGAGGAGGCCGGGCTTGAACTCCAGGTTGCCCCAACAGCGAGGGGAAAGGTCCCGGGTTCAGTGCCTCCGGGTGTGGCGGCCGCTCCTTTCCCTGAAAACACGGAAGGAAATTCGTTGTTTTGGAAAAAGCCACGTCTCTCCGCCGGGGCTGGGAACATCTGGCGGCGAGCTCTGGGTCTACGCAGACACCTCGCGATGGGATTCGTTTATGAGTAAGCGGGATTCGAGAAACAGGTAGGGCCAGTGCGGCTGCCCAGGCGTCTGGAGAGCGTTTCCCCAGCCGGGTTGACAAATTGCAAACAAATTGAGTCTAACGAAACGGATTTACCAGTTGTGCGGCCCAGCCCGCGGGCCGCTCTGAGTAAACTGTGGCTATTCCTGGAAGAGGCCGGCTCAGCGGGACCCCTGGGGGAAGCTGCCCGGCTCGGATGCAGGGTTAGAGCCTGGTGAGGACGCACAGGACCTCCGAGGTGCCTCTGCTCCGGGCGCTGAGACCTCAGGACGCTGGGCCCCTGTCCTTACGATTCAAAGGGACCCCGAGGACGGATGAGATGGGAAAGCCAGCATGGAGGCCAGAGGAGAGGGAGCCTTCAGATTTGGGGTGGGGGGGCTGGAAGTGAAGCTCAAAGAACAGGAACTGTTGGAGCCCAGGTTTCGCCAGCGGAGGGATAGCTGTGACCTGAACAGATCTGAGGCCTTGCTCTAGAGGAGACTTCTGAACCCCTCTGGCTAAAGAAGCCCCCACTTGCTCCACAGGACCCCTCAAGGCACAGTGCCAGTGTGGGGCTGGGAGGCTGCTGGGCTGCAACTTAAATATCCTTATGGAAGGCAGTCCCTAAGCAAACGAATTTCTTTGAACGCCCCCCCGCCCCCACCCCAACCCCACTGCTGGCGAATTAGGTGTCGGTAGGCAAAGGTGAGAAGAACTAGACCACAAAGAGGGCAAACTTATGGTCCCAGAGGGGCCACCTTTGATAAGCGAAGTTTAAACAAAGGGCGCGGAGCATGGGGCTACGAGGGGCCGGTAAAACCCGGGCAGCCGAGCCGACCCAGGCCGGCGAGGCCCTACAGAACCGGGCTTCGGATCCCTGCGTCCCCAACTCTCCGGCGAGGGCGTCTGGGGCCGCGCGGACCCACACTCGGCCGGGGCCACTCGGGTCACGTGCAAGGCGTCAGACAGTCCGGTTCCGTCGTTGCGCTCTCCCAGCCCTTCGTGAAATCTTGTTTCCGTGCAACATCCGAGTGCGATCGAACAAACGAGGCAGCGGCCTGCATTTGCACCAACTCTTGAGAACGAACAACAGCATCAGCAAACAACAAAATGAAGACAGGAGCGCGTCTCTCCGAAGGTGCTCGGGAGACCCCGAAATCCGTGGCCGCGAACGGAAATAAATCTGCCCTGCTCAGGCCGGGGTTGGCCCCGCGACCCTCGCGGATCCTGGGGACTGCCCTGACCCTCCTGAGACGTTCGGGCAGCCGCGACGGGACGGGCTCCGCTGCCTGGTGAGCGAGGCGCCTGGCCGGTGTCGGTCTGTCTGTCTGGCATAGGCATACGCGCAAGAGCAGTCCCCCTTTATTGGTCAGCCGGGCGTCCTGCTGCCTGGCGCCGCGCTTTTCTCTCCCAGGCGGGTTCGTTCCTGCGGGAGAACACGGCAGTCCCGCGTCCAACGCAGGCGCTCCCATGAGCGTGGAGGCCTCGGCCAAGCCAGCTGCCCGCCTGCCTTTCGAGGATGGCAACCCCAGGGCCTCAGGAAACCTGGCGGGGCTCCCTTTTCCTTTTTTTCTGTAGGCCCGCATAGCGGGAAGGGAGGCTGGTGCGGATCTCCTGAGGCCCCTGCTCAAGTATTGCTTTAAGTGCCCCGCTCAGCTCCTCTGCGCGGCGATTTTCTGAGCCGCCGAGCAGGGTAATTAAATCCCCGCCCGCGCTCCGTTCCGCGCTGGGCCAGCGGGCGGCCGCTCCGGCAGGGGCCCGGCTCGGCCGGTCACCTCCACCCCTTCGGCGTCCAGGACGCTGCGCCGAGGGTCTTCGGGCTGCTCCGGAGGAGCTGGAAGCAGAGCTCGCGGTGATGAAACTGCAGACCCACCCAACCGGGGAATAATTTGAACCGCGCCTTTGGGAGGAAAAGTTGAATTACCTGCTTTTCCGAGCGCTCGGACTGGCTACCTCCCTTCTAACCGAGGCGCCAGTCGCCGCCCCGAGGGAAGCTTCCGTTCCGCTCCTGCATTAATGGCCCCGCGCGGGCCAGCGGGCCAGCGGGCCGGCGCCCTCTCACGCCGAGCCCCGGGATTCGAGCTCGAGTGGGGCGGCCTTGCGGGACAGGGGCGGTTGTCCCTGAGGTTGCGTTGTCTTTGAGAAGGTCCCGCTAGGCTCCAGGGACACAAAATAGGCTCGAGGCTCCGCGGCGATCGCATTTTACGCGTTGATGAAGAATCGTAAACTAAAGATAGGGAAGAGAGACGTGCGTACGGAGAGGCAGCGGGCCCTGCTCAGACCTGGCGCGTTGCTGGGAGCGCGAACCAGGAGGCACGGAGGACACTCACCTGCCCGCCGCGGCCGCGGAAGCCCGGTGCCGGGTGCCCGGGGCCTCGCTGTCCTGCTCCCGACCCCGGCGCGCCTCACCCGGCCGCAGCCGGCCTCCTCTCCCGCCGAGCGGAGTTCCAAGAAGCCTGGGCCCCGCGCGCCAGAATCGATCGGAACGGGAGGCGCGGCGGCCGGTCCGGGCAGGCGGCTCCCCAAGGGCCGAGCCGCGCGGGTTCCCAGCCGGATGGGGCGCTGAGCCCCCAGCCCCGCGCCTTTACCTGCTCCTCCGGGAGACGCAGAGGCGGGAGGGAGGCCCCTGGTCCTGGCCCGAGACCCCCGTGGCGCTGCCCACAGCTAGCCTGAGAGGGAGACGGAGGCGCGCGCGTGATCTGGGTCGGGCCGGGCGCCCCCCGAACCGAGGGGACCGAGGGCTTTCCTCCCTCTCGGATTATTAAAAAGTTCATTTCCTGGCGAATCGGGTGACGTCAGGGGCCCGGCGTCGCGGTGGCGGGGCCGCCTGGCCCGAAGAAGCCGCCTCCAGTTACCCAATTACCGACTGTCAATCCCGCCGCCCCTCCCCCCCTCCGGGGGGTGTCCCGGACCCCGCCCTCCCCCCGCCGCCGACCCACCTGGGATCCCTCTGGGCATCTACCCCGAGAGCCGCGGGCCCGGCGAGAGGAGAGGGGCTGGGGGACGCTGATAACTCCCCATTACCCCCGTACTTAAGTCCCCCAAATTTCTTTGTTCCTGACCCCCCTCCTCGGCCACAGGCTCCCTCGGAGCCTCGGTCTTCTCTGTCCAGCGGGAGGGAGCCAGGAGATTTGTGCGCCGGGCCCCCGCGGCCCGCAGAGCTGCATCTCTGGACTGGAGGTGCGTGGGGAGCAGTTCCAGGTGACCGGGGACGGAGTTCTCGCTCTCCCCAGGGGCCGCCTTAGGGAACTCCGGGAAGAAAAATGCCTCCTCCTGCCCCGAGGCGTCTCCTGCGAGCCGGCGCCGGCGAGTCCGGGTCTCCGCGGCCTCGCCTCGGGCCGTTCGGCCTGTTGGTCTTCGAAGGCCACGCCCGGGAAGGGGACGCCCCCTCCCCTCGGGAGCTGCAGGCCGGGCCACCGCCACCGGGTCAAGCTCAGACCTAAGTGGCCTCGGACCCGAGGCCCGGGTGCTCACTGGGACCCCACAATTCATATTCATGCCCCTCACGGCTCCCGCTGTCCCGCAGCTGTCTCCCCCAGCCCCCCGCCCGGGCGCTCGAGTGGGGGGGACGCGGCGGTCTGGGAGGCATTTGGACTCGCACGGGCCCCGCTCGGCGGTAGAGGAGGTGGGGTCCGAGAGAGCGGAAGGGCTGGAGTCCCGGGGAGGGGGACAGCCGGACGCCCAACTCGTGCGCGGCACGGGGTCCCGGGGCGGGGGCCCCAGTTGGAGGCTAGTTACTGGGAGGAGGTCCCAGAGGTTAGGGGGACTCGGAAGTGTCCGCGCGAGGGGCGCCCCGGTCCGGTCAGCCTGCGAGGTGAGGGTCCTGGGCCGGGGGGTGGGGTGGCTGCGGGGACCGCAGGGTGGGCGCTGGGAGGGGACCTCGGCGAGGAGGGGGCCCGCCCGCGGGTCAGCGAGGGAGCCCGGCGGGCCCGGAGCGCGGGCACAGCCAATGGGGGGCGGAGGCTGGGCGGCGGGCCGCGGTGATTGGCTGGCGCCGGCTTCTTAGGCGTGAGCGGCCCCCGCTTCATGTCTGTGCAGGAGTCGGGAGCTGGCGCCAGGGCGGCCGGAGGATGCCGAGGGGCCGGAGCCGGGCGGGCCTGAGGCCGAGGCTCGCGCTGTCCCCCGCTCCTACCCAGTGAGCCGCGCCAGCCGCCTGACGCTTTGCCTCCGGGCCCTTCACCCCCGGGGCCCCCGCGGTGCTGCAGCCCCCCCCAGTAGGCCGCTTCCCTCTCCCGTTGGAGCTGCGTGTGTAAGTTTGGGGTGCGAAGGCTGGTTGGGGGTTTGGGGTGCGCCAAGCTCTGAGAAGTCTCTGCGGGGGGCTCAAGGCCGGGGCGGGGCTTCGGGGGACGGCTTCGGCGCGCCGGGGTGAGAAGTGCAGATTGTGCTGCCTGGGAGGGGGGGCTGGCTCTCCGCCGGTGTGGCTGCGGGTGCGTGTGGGGGGTGGGGGGCAAAGTCACGGCGACTCGGGCGCCAAGGGTAGGTGTGCGCGCCTCTGGGATCATGTGCCCTAGTGGGTGCGCGGACGGATGCCTGTCTCCAACTTTTAGTCTGTTGCCTCAGTGTTTCTGTACAGGGAAGGTGGGGGTTCCGCGTGAGTGTCTGTCCAAAGTGCGACTGTGTGTGCGTCTGTTGGGGTAACTACTGTCGGGTCTCGTTCCCGTGCGTGACCCCGTGTGCACGGGTGTGTGGCTCTGGGGCCAGCGGTCACCACGTGAGTGTGCGTGGCTGAGCCCTCTGCCTCGCCTTCCTTTCATTTTGAGCTTTGAGCTTCCCTCGCCCCCGAGGCTGGCCGGCGGCTGAGCTCCGCTGGGTGAGCAGCGCACGGGACGCCGCCGGACGGGACTTTGGGGGCGTCGGGCTGTGGCCGCATCCCTCATTCATGCCCCCTTGGGTCACGCAGGGCCGCTGCCGCCTCCGCCCCAGAGCCGAGCCTCCCGCATCCGCTATGGAGGTGGCGCCGGAGCAGCCGCGCTGGATGGCGCACCCGGCAGTGCTGAATGCGCAGCACCCCGACTCGCACCACCCGGGCCTGGCGCACAACTACATGGAGCCGGCGCAGCTGCTGCCTCCCGACGAGGTGGACGTCTTCTTCAACCACCTCGACTCGCAGGGCAACCCCTACTACGCCAACCCGGCCCACGCGCGGGCGCGCGTCTCCTACAGCCCGGCGCACGGTGAGCCCATGGCGGGTGGGAGACTGGAAGCCCTGGCGCCGCGCTCCGGGCGCGGAAGGGGAGGAGGGCCGGCTGCCTGCTTCCGGGATGTGGGATCCGCAGGAATCGGAGCAGCCGAGAAATCGGGGCGGGAAAGGTGGAGGCAGCGGCCTCTCGGGGAGCGTCCGGGTCCCGCAGGGTTTCTGCCCATTTCCCGCCGGTCCGTGGGGGCTCACGCCCGGCCTTGTCCAGTGGGGTTCCTTTTGTGCCACTTGTCCTGCAGCTCCGGCCTGACATGCCTGGTTTTTTGTCGGTGGTTACATCGCTGGTGTTCTTTGGGGAGGGGGGCACTGCGGGTGGCTTCGCGCGTCGTGGTCCTGCGGGTCCGCGTCCCGGCCGGGCCCGCACCCCGGCTCCTAACCCTCTCCTCTTCCCTCAGCCCGCCTGACCGGAGGCCAGATGTGCCGGCCACACTTGTTGCACAGCCCGGGGCTGCCGTGGCTGGACGGGGGGAAGGCGGCCCTCTCCGCCGCGGCGCACCACCACAACCCCTGGACCGTGAGCCCCTTCTCCAAGGCACCGCTGCACCCCTCGGCCGCCGGAGGCCCCGGAGGCCCCCTCTCCGTGTACCCCGGGGCGGGGGGCGGGAGCGGGGGAGGCAGTGGGGGTTCCGTGGCCTCCCTCACCCCCACCGCAGCCCACTCTGGCTCCCACCTTTTCGGCTTCCCGCCCACGCCGCCCAAGGAAGTGTCTCCTGACCCCAGCACCACCGGGGCTGCCTCCCCCGCCTCGTCCTCCGCAGGGGGCAGTGCCGCCCGGGGGGAGGACAAGGACGGCGTGAAGTACCAAGTTTCCCTGCCCGAGAGCATGAAGATGGAAAGCGGCAGCCCCCTGCGCCCAGGCTTGGCCGCCATGGGCACCCAGCCCGCCACGCACCACCCCATCCCCACCTACCCCTCCTACGTGCCGGCTGCCACCCACGACTACAGTAGCGGACTCTTCCATCCTGGAGGCTTCCTGGGTGGCCCTGCCTCCAGCTTCACCCCTAAGCAGCGCAGCAAGGCACGCTCCTGCTCAGGTAACAGGAGGCGCTAGGGACCTGGCGGCCCTGGAGACAGTTTGTGCTTGGCCGGGTGGGGTGGTGTAGGCTGTGATATGGGAGAGGGGCAATGTCAGTCTCCCAGATCTGGGGTTGCATGATGTCCCTTTCTAAGAGCCCCAAGAGATGTCTGAGGACACCAGAATGGGGGAGAGGGGGCCATAAAACATTTGCCCTTAAGTGTTCCTTGTGGCCCCAAAATTTCACTTTTCTTCCCCCCTGCCCTTCCTTACCTTCCCCTCCAAGGCTGGCCAGTGCAAGACCAGATCACAGATAGGGGATTTCCCCCTTCCCTTCCCTGAATCTTAAGTGAAAATCCAGTGTGAGAGGACGCAATCTGCAGGGGAGAGCAGAGAGGCCGTGTTTGTGTGTGTACGTGTGCTTGTGAGCGTGTGTACGCTCGAAAGGCTCCAGATCCTTAAGGAATCTGGTTCTCCAACTCAATCAGTCCCATCTTGGGATTTCGTGGCTCCTGATCTCCTTGGGAGATTTCCCCAAAGCAAAATTCCAGAACCTGTTCATGCTCCCCGCCCCTGGCGTCCTTCACTCTCCCTCCCTGAAGGCTCGAGTGAGGGAATGAAACTATCGGTGCCTCTGCCCCTTCGCGGGAGGAGCTGGCTGGGGCCAAGTTGGAGTATCCCAAGAATCTGGCCGTCGTAGAGCAGAAACCGTGACTAGTGTGGAGGTCCTGTTTTCGATGCATCCTTCCCAATTCTTTTAAGCTGGGGAAAGGAAGATTTCAAAAACTTACTCCTGAGTCCAGGACACACCTTTTCTTACCCATCTATATTGACAATTTAGTTTAAACTAAATGTGGAAAATTTTCCTGGGTAACATGATGCTAAAACAGCTACCCCGTTTGATCCCTGAAGCTGCCACCTGCATCCACCTTAGTCTCACCTCGGAGTCCCTGTTCTGCTCAGACCAGCTAGCTTGCCTTTAATTAGTCCTTTCTCCCAAGTTTGTTTTACAATCTATTTGAATTCCAGATGGTCTTTTAACAAAAACAAAACAAACAAAAACAAAAAGCCAACAACAGAAAAAAACAAAACAAGGTCACTTAGCCTAAAAACGAAAGGGCTTATTATTTATTTCATTTTAAAGAACAACTTCGATCTGAGTCCTGGACTGAAATGTAGGGCAACAGCAGAAGAGGGGATTTTGGAGGGTAAGAAGAACATTACCCTGGACTGAGCAGAAAGACAGGGGAAAGGCTGAGGGCAGAGACGCGGAGGAGAGACTCAGTAGATAGCCGACGCGGTTGGGGAGATTGGAGAGACAAAAGAGAACAACTAGAATGGGGGCCGGAGTCCTCCCTGGCCCAGTCAAGTCAAGCTGGGTGATTCCAGTCACAGCCCTGCCTTTGACGAAGTTTGTTGTAAATACCCTCTCCTTGTTGCTCTTTCGGAGAACCGCTGGGGCCCTGGCCCGCTCCTCCCTCCAGCCCTGTCTCCCTTTCTCCCAAAGAGGATTTTGAAGAGGGAGATTTGGCCTTAAACTGCTCTCTGAACCTCGCTCCTTTGGGGGAAAAACCCCTGGGTCCCTTTTCCAGTCCAGACTGGGACTAAAAGTCACCTCCCCTGAAGCAGCCTGGCCAGGCGACTGATGCCTGATGGGCATCTGCTCGCCCACCCAACTCTCTTCCGTGACCTTGTCGGTTAAGTAGACTTGGTGTCTCTTCCCTGTCCCCCTTCAGAAGGCCGAGAGTGTGTCAACTGTGGGGCCACAGCCACTCCTCTTTGGCGGCGAGACGGCACTGGCCACTACCTGTGCAATGCCTGCGGGCTCTACCACAAGATGAACGGGCAGAACCGGCCACTCATCAAGCCAAAGCGGAGACTGGTAGGCAGTGGGTGCAGGCTGGTAGCTGGTGGCTGGGGAGAAGGCTGGTGGGCGGCACCCGAGTACGCTAACCTGGGCAGGAGCCGACAATTAGAAAAACAGTAACGACAGAACTTTTTGGATGCTGATGACTTGCCACTTGAAATCTTTTATCGTTAAAATCACTTAGATGTCGGGTGGGATCACCCTTCTTTCTGGCCAGATTTTTTTCAGGCCAAATTTCCTCCTCGGCAGCCCATCGGGGACCCTCACCCCACCCCGCTCAAAAGATACTGAAAGTTAAGTGTCCAAGGGCCCTGGCCTCTGTTTAACTCTTTTTAAAAATAGGGCCATGAAGTAATTTTCCTTGTGGCTTAGGGCAGCTCTCTCACAATCTCCTCATGCCTATTTAAATAAAACACACCAACCACCAAAAAAACCTGCCCTTTATTATTTTTCCATGGAGACACCTATACTGTGTATTTTCATTTGAGCGATTTAAAAAAAAAATGCCCTTTCGGATCTCCTGCCGGAGTTTCCTATCCGGACATCTGCAGCCTGAAGATAAGGAAACTTCGCGTATCTGTTTCCGGACTCTGCGAGTTTTTAGAGTCTCTCCTCGGCTCAGTCCTGCCTCTCGCTGGGCTGTTTTGAAATTTCTAATACCCTCCACTTTGCAAATAATGTGTAAAATGCTAAGAATAATAAATATATTTTTTCAGGGCGAAGTGATTTATGAGGCTTAAATCACTCTCGCCGCTTTGGGGGCCCCCTTTTTTTCCCTACAGTGAGGGCGGGGTGAGGGCCGGGGGAAGGGGTAGGGATAGAGGCTAAGGTGTTGGCCCCTGAGTCAGAATTCCAGCTTCAGGCTGCTTACTCACCCCCCCTCCCCCCCCACTCCGAGGCTGCAGTCCGCAGGCCCCACTGCGGCCAGGCTTTAGCCCGGGCCGGTCCAGCCTCTGCTGGCCTCGGCCTCCCACACCCAACCCTGCTGCGGGTGGTTCTCTGGTAAGTGTTGGGGGAACGCGTTCTGTGACTGTGGGGCTGGCACTGGTTGACCCGGGAGAAGGAATCTACTTTCTTGGATAAAGACTCTCTTACCTTCTCTTGCAAGCCTTTTTCACTCCCTTCTCCAGGAATCAGACCCTCATTGCCCCACCACCTCTGTCCTGAATTCCTTGAGAGGCTGGGGGAGGGGGGGCAGTTAGAACTTTGAGGTTTGGGATACAAGGGGCTGAATAGATAGACCAGCATTGTCCAATAGACCTACAATGATGGAAATGTTTCAGGTCTGCACTGTCCACTGTGGTAACCTCCAGCCCATATTGTGACCATTGATTCCTTGAAATGTAGCCAGTGCAATGGGAGAAACAGGATTTCTACTTTTTAAAAATTTGTCTTTATTGTTGAAAGTATTACAGATGTCCCCTTCCCCCCCATTAATCCCCTTTACTCTGTACCCGCTCCCCTTCAAGATTTCTACTTTTATTAAGTTGAAATTTAATCTAAGTAGCCACATGTGGCTAGTAACTACTAGTAGCTACCGTGTTGGGCAGCTCAGCTTGAGTGAGACTCCCTAACATTTTACAGCTCCTCCCTGGGCAGCCACAGGGTCCCCCACTTTGCCCTCAGACAGGACATTGACACGCTCAGGATTATGGATTTTGAGGGGAGTCCTGTGGGAGGAGACAGAGAAGCAGCTCCAGACCCAGGGACTCCAGGGAGACCGAACCAGCCTTCTAAAATAAAGAGCACTCCTCGGGGCCTCAGTTTCCCCATTTACAGTGTTAGACTGTTTGGTGAACCCAGAAGGTAGTTGATTTTTTTCATTCTAGCTCTCGAAACCCCATTGACAGTGAGATCAGGTTTCTGAGAGTTCTTTATTTAAAGTTCTGGGATTGTCTTGATCTCAAATTCTACATGTCCGTGGCTCTGAGATGCCTCAATTCCCAGTAGGGATTTAGGCTTCTAGGCTAAGTTGGTGGGGGCAGGGTAGGGGTGGGACAAGGGTCTGGAGGCTGGTAGAGGTGGGGCGTGGCAGCCCAGCCTGCTGACGCTTCCCCTCCCCTCCCAGTCTGCTGCTAGGAGAGCTGGCACCTGTTGTGCAAATTGTCAGACGACAACCACCACCTTATGGCGCCGAAACGCCAACGGGGACCCTGTCTGCAATGCCTGTGGCCTCTACTACAAGCTGCACAATGTAAGTCTGCCCCGCTCGACCTGCCCCACCCCTCCCCAGGGACCTCTGCTCTTTGTGCTGCCAGGCAGAGGTCCCAGCCGCTCTCCAGCTTGGCTTGGCTTGGGAAAGCCCGGGCTCCAGAGGCTCCTAAAAGAGACGGCAAGCTGGCTAGAGGTGTGTTCTCCACAACAGGGCCCAACGAGTATCTCTGTTTAAAACAAAAGTGGAGGGGAGTGTGTTTTGATTGTGTAGTTGGGGGCAGGGCTGGAATTTAAGGGGCTCAGTGCCCTGCAGGGTACAGGACAGCGCCACTCGGGATAAGTGCCCTTTCTGAAACTGCTGGTGACAGGACTACGGTGGGCAGTTGGAGGTGGGATCCCCACCCAGACCTGCCTCTGCCCCAAGCAGGGGGTGGGGGTCTTGCTCTGGGAAGGGACCTTGCTGCTCTGAAGGCTTCGTGGCTGCCCCCAGGTGAACAGGCCACTGACCATGAAGAAGGAAGGGATCCAAACTCGGAACCGGAAGATGTCCAACAAGTCTAAGAAGAGCAAGAAGGGGGCGGAGTGCTTCGAGGAGCTGTCCAAGTGCATGCAGGAGAAGGCCTCCCCCTTTAGCGCAGCCACCCTTGCCGGACATATGGCACCTGTAGGCCACCTCCCACCCTTCAGCCACTCGGGACACATCTTGCCCACCCCAACACCCATCCACCCCTCCTCCAGCCTCTCCTTTGGCCACCCCCACCCATCCAGCATGGTGACCGCCATGGGCTAGGGACAGCCCCTCACGAATGGACAGAGGGATGTAGAGGAGGGTGGCCTGCAACTCAAGGCTGGGTGCTCCCAGGATGGGTGGACCAAAACCTTACCAGTCTGCCCTTCCCCAAAGACTGATGCCTCTCCTGTCAGCCCAGCCGGAGCCCCATGCTGCCTCACCTGTGGGTGCCCTGCTCAGCAGTCTCCAGTCACTATGAAGATTCTCACTGGGGCCAAGAGGTCGCCTTGGCCCAGCTGCTACCCAGGTGGGGTTTCCATCATGGACAATTGTTTGGAGAGCAGAAAGGACAACTTTATGAAGAGAGAAGGAGGGGGCAGGGGACAAACAAAGGAAACCATTTTAGAAGGAAAAGGGAGTAGGCGAAAATAATTTATTTTGCTCTTGTTTCTAACAAGGACTGGGAGAGGCCTGAGCTGCCCCAGGCTCTCCTGGTCTTCCTCAGTTTGGCCTGTGGTCCACTTGCTAGGGCTCTGAGGGCAGATCTGTGAGGGACTTAAGCCTACACCTTCTCCTGGGGCTTCTCTCTGAAACGCTGAGCCCCAGGCTGGGCCTAGCCAATCTAGAGGGGTCATGGCCTATGGGAGGCTGAGCCAGTGTGTGCCCTGCTGATGGGCCCTGGAGGGCAGAGACAATCACAGTCCTACACAGATTCCCAGACCAGGGCTGCGTTACAGGAAGGAAACAACATTTTCTTGAGAGGGGAAATGTCTCCCAGCACGCTCCCCTTGCTCTGAGGTCGAAGCTGGTGTGGCTTGTGTCCCCTTAACACCAGAGCTACAGCCTGCCTCCTCTGCCAAGTGGACCCCTGTATATACATCCTTTACCTGCTAACCCCTCCCCCTTTCCTCCCACTATGAGACAAAAGAAAAAAAATATTTTAAAAAACTGCATAAGCTTAACTCGCTGATGAGTTAGTTGTTTTATCTTTAAACTCTTTTGGGGTCCAGTCAATCGTACTTTGCCACAGAAGCCTTTCTTATGGAAGGGAATAATACCTGCAAATCAAGGCTGCAGCTTCGCAATTATTTTTGGAAAAGTTCTTGGATCCCACGGCCCTAGAATGGGGAGCTGGGGGCCAGGGTCACGGCCTTAGCTGTTCTTGGCTTCTGGGGGCTGGTCCGGCAGGTGGCAGAGGCAGGAGTTGGGGGTGAGTCAGGGCCAGGACTTAAAGAGAGGCCATGAACCTGCTGGGGTCCCAGGAGACCTGGGTTCTGCTCTGCTTTGCTGTGGCTGTCTGGATCCTTCCCAAGGTACAGCTGTACATAATCCTGTCTGAGCTTAGATTCTGTATGAGGCGGTGGTGGTGCGTGGCAGCTGGAGAGGGCCGTGCCCAGGAAGAGGATTGTGCTGATATAGTTGACCAAGTGCAATATGGGCCGTTGATTGCTGCCAGGGGCACCACCACCAGAAGTAACTTATTTTGTACTAGCATCCACATAAAAAAGAATTGGCAGTATTTTCTGTTTTTATGTTTTATTTGGCTTGTTTTATTTTGGATTAGTGAACTAAGTTATTGTTAATTATGTACAACATTTATATGTTGTCTGTAAAAATTATATGCTATCCTCCTATTCCTTTAAAGTGAATACTGTTAATAATAAAATACTTTTTGTGAATGCCTTTGTCATGTCTTATGGACTCCTGGGGCAGCCGAGCCCCAGGTGCAGAGATTAGCAGTCAAACTGAACTGCTCCTATAGCCCAGAGATTTGGAGGAAGAAACTCCTGGAATAAGGAGTGGGGCCCTATCTGTCTGGGAATCTGACACTCTTGAATTGCTTCCATCTGAATTTCCTCATTATTACCTAACTGGGGGTCCTGGTGGCTGGGTGGATACTAGAGAGTCCCAAGGAGGCTGTGGCTTCTCTGGCCTTTGGTCCACACACTGATCCTTTTCTTGAGGGCTCAATTGGGGTTCTTGCAGAACCCAACAAGAACTGACCCCACATTCACTTCCTCTCAGGTACCGATCAGCTTTTGTTTCTGGGCTAGCTGGTTACCAATATTCCCATTCATTGACAAACCTGATTACTAATGTATTTGATCACTGATGTAATTGATTTCTGTCTTCTTTAATCAATTATGTTGGTCAGCAGAGATAGCCATGACTAATATTCAATGATCAAAGACAATGTCAATGATTCAATGACAATCATACCAGAGCCTGTGATCATAGACATCTAATTACTAACAACTGATCACAAGTACTTAATTACCAATATTTAATCAATGCCTCTGATGGATGCTGTGTCTGATTACTGACTTCCACAAAATGTGATCTCTAATGACTATGCTTGCTCACCACTATATGTGTGATCATGAATATCTCTTATCACCAATGTTTCTGATGAGCATATCTGTTCACCAATATTTCTATTCAACATGTCTGTTTCCCAATATCTCTGATGACCACTGTCTGTTTCCCCAGCATTTCTATCTACCATGTCTGTGATCACCAATGTGTCTTACCACCTAAGTTCCTGATTATCAATGAGTTGCTCACTTTGTCACTAATGTTCTAGGTCATCAAGGAGTATGATCACCAATGTCATTGATCAATGACTTTCTAATCAATGATAGATGAAATCACTCATATGTGATCTCCAACATCTCTGATCATACTATTTCTTATCACCAATGCCTCTTTGACGATGTGTTTGGTCACTTGTCTCCAATTACCAATATCTTTAATCAACAATGTCCCTGATCATAGAATCTTCTTATTACCAAATTTTCTGATCATCAATGTGGTCACTAGTGACTCTGGTTACCAGTATCCTTGACTGGTCAGTGCTAATTGCCACCATCTCTAGTGTCCAAATCAGTGACTGTTGAATCTCTTTATCTTCCAAGTCCTTGAGGACCAATGTTCATTACACCGTTGATCACTTGTAGTACTGATCACCAACCTTTCTGGTCACTGGTATTACCAGTCACCTGTTTCTGATCACCAAATCCTCCAGTCATTGATGCTTTTGATCCCTAGTAGATCACACATCACCAAGATCTCTGGATGTCTCCAGTCATTGAATTTTATTACCAATAGTTCTTCTACCTTTGGTTATCAAGAACATGAGCACCGAATGCTTTCATCCTAATGCTCCTGTCACCCACATCCTCGGTCCTCTGTGTTCTTGATCAATGATTGACATAACCAATTAACAATCATTCTGATCACCAAGATCTCTGAGCATTGCCTCCTGGTCCTTCATGTATGACCACTACCCTCTCTGATCATGAATGACATCATTTCCCCATGACTCCACCATCTCTAGTTACACTCTAGTCAGAGTCCCTGACCAATGACTCCTTTTGACCCTGATCATCATCATCTCTGGTCCCCAGGTCTCTGATGACTAGTGTTTCTAATTGCCAACTTCCTTGTTCCTTGACAGATGTCCAGTGGTCCAGGAGGCTTTCCTTTCATTCTTCCCATCCCCGATTGCTGGCAATAGCAGGACACTTGCTTGGGGCTAGAGAAACACTGGACCCGTGAAGGCCAGCATGCTTCTGTGAAATCCCAGATGTCCCAGCCTGTCAGTTAGAGATGGAGGAGCATCTCTGGCACTCTGACTCAGGACATCTCTGCCCTGTGTGCCTCCACTCTCTTACCCATGTCTTTTCTCTGTGGAAGAGAAACCTAGAGCATACAGGAATCCACCTGGGTGTGGAGCTGGGTTGGTACTTACCTGCCCATCTGAATGCCTGGGCCCTCTGAAGCCTCCTGGAAGCTCCCCTTCCGTTCCTGCGCCCGCTGAGAGCAATTTTGCTTCCCCTCTGCCACCTGTAGCCACAATGAGGGCATGGATGGTCCTGGTCTCCTGTGTCCCAGCTCATAATTGCAGGGTTGTGTGTATATGTCATGCAGCCCAGTGTGCACTCTACACACGCCTGTTGAACACCTCCTACACATCAGGCACTGTTGCAGGAGCAGGGGCTACACCAGTGGATAAAACAAAGCTCTTGAGAAAACATCCTACTTGCCTGGCCCAAAATCTAGAACTCAGAGCCAGGAAGTGGATCCAGAGCTGAGAGTCTACAACCTGCATCCCCGAATTCGGAAACCAGAACTCAAAACACAGAGCGCAAAGCCCATACCCCAAGACCAGAACTTAGAGTTTGGTGCTCAGAATCTGGAACTTACATTCAAGAACTCTGAGGCTGGGGCCCAGAACCTGGACCTCAGAATCCAGATCCCAGAACATGGATCCCAGAACTGGGGCCCTGAGTATGAATCCCGAAATCCACAACCTAGAGCTTGGAGCTCAGAACCCAGAATTTAACACAGAGGACACGGGAGCCCAAGGTCTAGTGTGTGGATCAGGATCCTGGAGGCCAGGATCTAGAGCTCAGAGTGAGCCCTGAGAAAAGCCTCCCCTGTCTGTCTGTTACTCCCCCAGTCTTATTGCCTTCCTTCTGCCAACCAATATTTTTGGAGCACCTAGTGCCAAGCACTGTCGAAGGTGCCAAGAGGCAGCCAGCAGGAAACAAGCAGAGGAGTGGATCCCCTCTCTCTGCAGTGTTAGATCCAAGAGAGCAGAGACTGTGTCTGTCTTGTTCTCGCATCCCACTGCCTTTTGTGGGCTTGTGGTAGGTGCTTCTCAAACGTCTTTTGAAAAGATTCATTCATTTATCCCACTAATGTTTATTGACCGTATTTGTTCTCGGCAATTGGGTTGGGGATAAAACATAGCAAGATCTTCCTCTGGTGAATCAGCTCTCTCTAGCACCCACAAAACTCTTGGAGGGCAGGGACTGTTTCTGACAAAGAGCTGGGGAAGGCTGTGGTGGGGGTGGTGGGATGGTGCTGAGCGGAGAGGGGTGAGCTCCAGGAGCAAGGAAAGCACGCTGGCCCTGGGGGTTCCAGATTCAAATTTATGTGAGAACAGTAGAACCAAGCTCAGAGGCTTCTGTTCCTGCAGCTTCTGTTCCCTCCTCTATTAAAAAAAATAAAAAAATAAAAAATAAATCAGCTCTTAACAATGACTACCACTGCTCAGAGTCATTGTGCAGATAAACAGTGGCCTCAGAGCTCCCAGGCAGGGCAAGGCAGGCAGGCCAAGCACTGCAAATGGCCCAGGTTAGCAAGGCCATGGGCACCTTTATGATTTGTGGATCCTGGTGCCAGGGTACTTGGGGCAGGTTAGCCTTTGTTCTATGTGTTTGCATCAAAGGGGGGCTGGCTGGCCAGGGCCTCTTCCCCCTTCCTCCAACCGGACACTCCAGGCCCTGCTTTTTCTTCCCATTTTCTGTAGGAAGAAACCAAACCCTCTTTGTAATTCTTTTTTTTTGTTTTTTTTGTTTTTAAGTATATCTTAATTGATTTCAGAGAGAGGAAGGGAGAGGGAGAGAGAAACATCAGTGATGAGAGAGTCACTGATTGGCTGGCTGCCTCCTGCATACCCCCTACTGGGGATCAAGCCCACAACTTGGAATCGAACCTGGACAATAGGTCTATGCTCAACCGCTGAGCCACCCCAGCTGGGCCTCTTTTGTAATCTTTAAAGACCAGCTCCTCCTTCTTCAAAAGTCCCTGCTGCCTCCTGGTGACTCACCCCTAGGGTTAGGACAGGGAAGCCACCCTCCCCTTCCGCAGGGCCGCAGAATGGACATGCCTACACTTGATGGAAGGACAAACTCACCTGAGAGTGGGGACAGAAGACAAACAATAGGAGCTGCTCCCGAGGTCAGTGGGCTGTCCTGCCTGAGTGTAGAAGGACATCGGTAATCACTGGGATTTTTTAGTTGCTGCTGCTGTTGTTTTTCTTTAGGCAAAATGATAAAACAATTCCAAACTTATCTGGAAAAACTGACAAAACCAGTGGGACAGGTCAGAAAATCAGGGAAAATAAAGTGAGGGGTGTGTGTAAAATGCTTTTCAATACTAAACAAGATTCTCTGATCAGAATCATTCAAACCCTGAGGCCCTGCTGTAAGAATCAGTACATCAATGACACAAATTTGGGTAAGCCCAAAGCATGCCCTATTATTTACGAGATAATGAATAATAAAGGAGGTATTCTGAATCAATGCAAGGGTGGAGGAGGGGCGTTCAATCTAGTGGGGTTGGAACAACTTAGCATCTCTCTGGGTGAACATTTACTCAGAGATTTAAGACCTGCAGCTTGTGGCCTTATCCAGCCAGCAGACAAGTTGTGTTTGTGCTGTATGATGTTTTGTAAAAATATAAATGAGTTGCAAATGGTCTTAAATTAGAGATTCACTTAAAAGTAGGCAGAAGGTCAGGCCCCAGGGACTGTGTCTGCAGAGCATTTTTGCCTCTCTCCCCTCAGGAAGACCTGTCTCCATCTCCACCTGGCCCGTTATGCCCATGCCCGCTGGGTCTTGGGGACACTGAGTTTGAGTCCTGACATCATCACACGTATCCTATTACGTGTTTGGGATTTATTAAGGAGTTAGTCTTGAAACCAAACACCAATCCACCCAGCTGGCTCGGCCAGGTTGGTTCCTCCACAGATACATAGATAGAGAGACACTGCAAAACTCAAGGTTAACTTTAGTCTTTGAGGAACCAAAGAGAAAAAAGAAAAAGCGTTGAACATGCAAGATGTAAAAGCTTTTGCAGTGGGGAAGGAGTGGTAGGATAATTTGGGCTGGTGCTTTTGTAATGAGCTCTGAGATAATTCCATTTTCAAGACTTGAATGTTGAGTAATCAGCCAAATACCTTTACCAAGAAGTTCCCACGCAAAGATATTTCAGGACACCATTATTTACAAAACTGAAAGATTGTATATAACCTAAAGGCTCAAAGAAGGGCACTATAAGAATATAGTTACAAAAGAATTGAAATCAGGTACTTGAAAAGATATTTTCACACCCACATTCACAGCAGCAGTGTTCACTATAGTCCAAAGGTGGCAATAATCTGAGTGCCCGACTATGGATGAATGGACGAGCAACATGTGGGACACACAGGCAGTGGAATACTATTCAGCCCTAAAAAGGAAGGACATTCTGATACCTGCTACAACATGGATGAAACTTGAGGACATTATGGCAAATGATATAAGCCAGTCACAATAGGACAAATACAGTATGATTCCACTTCTATGAGGTCCCTAGAGCTGTCAAAGTCATAGAGACAGAAAGTAGAATGGTGGGTGGCAGGGGCTGGAGGGAGAATGGAGAATTAGTGTGTAATGGGTATAGAGTTTCAAGATGGTCAATTCTATGTTATGTGTATTTGCCACAATAAAAAAAAAAAAAAAGGAGAGGAGAGAGGGAACTACAGGACACTCACTAGAAAGCCTTCAGAATTCCCCCTGAAGGTTATGCTTTTAGAAGCAAGTCATGGGATAGAAATGTGTGACGTGATCACGGTAGTAATTACAGCATCTAGGAGGAAAGAATTCTCACCAAGCGTTAACAAATGGCAACATCTATGTTACAGATTATGTTACAGATTATTTTTCCCTTGTTTTCTCCTCATTTTTCAAATATTCCAAATTATGCGATTTAGCTTTAATGATCAAAATCTTTATATGTAATCACTGCAGAACGGGATATAAGTTTTCAAAATATGCAAAAAAGTCAAAATAGAAAAATAAATATATAATAACTCCTCACCCCCTCAAAAAGAAAACCAGGCAAAGGATACACAAAAAGGTCCTGCCCAATAGAAATGTAAGTAAATAGTCAGTAAACATTTGGACAGGAGCTCAACCTCAGAAATGACACAATACATGCAGATGGAACAGGGAGGTACGGCCTTCTACCTCTCATCTTAGCGAAAAGGGAAAAGGCCAGGCAGATGTGGAGAACCAGACCTAGCACAGGCTGTTGGTGGGGCTGTTGATCAAAAGTCCACATACTCTCTGGCCCAACGAGCTCTCTTTAGGTTCACCTCACAGAAACCCCGGGGAGTTTGGGGAGCAAAATTGCAGGTTTTTGAAAAAAAAACAAAACAAAAACAAATTGCAGAACAATACATAAAGCATGCCATTTTTTGGTTTGTTTTAAAAAATGTTTGTGCAGAGATAGGAAACTATTTGCGAAGATACATACCAAATAAATAATGGTTGCTAGTTCTGCGAAGTGTGATAGATCCGGGATGAGTAAGAGGGTCTTTTTCATTTTATAAACTTGTGCTATTATTTTAATGTCTTGTAACTATGTGCCACCTTTGAAATTTAAATTATTAAGAATTATTAAGAAAAATATGTTTTCTTTTCTCTACCTTGTCCTGACTGGTCTCTCTCCCTGGGATGTTTTCCCCCTCAGATCTGCCTGGAGAACTCCTCTTCATCCTTCAAAACCCTAGGCAAAGATCCCAGGAGAAGCCTTATCTGAGTTGTCCCTCCCTGAGCCCCTCAGGAACTTCCCAGTCCCTAACCAATATCACTCAGGAACAAGACCTAGCTGTGGGGCAGACAGACCTGTCTCTCTCTCGCTGCACAGCCTTGAGCAAATGGCTAAGCCTCTGAATCCTGACTCCACCAGTAAAACAAGGCCACACCTTGCAGGGTTGTTGTAAGGATAATATGAGAAAGGCAAAGGGTCCAAGTCCTAGGAGAGCTCACCCAGCAAGGAGACCCTCTTCTAATGCCACTTCAGCCCATTGGTCTTCAGACTGAGCGCTCATACAAGCCCAACTCCTAGAAGCCCAGGGTGTTTGGGACCCAGGACAAGCTGCCCGCCCTTCCATTTCGCCTTATTCCACGGCATCTAAGACTCAGGGTCTCTGGGGATGCCAATGGGATGCCCTGACTATCAAGTACGTACTTTCAGTATTTCCCTTCACCCTGTCCCCAACCAGTCAGAGACCCCACAGATGGTCCCTCCTGTCCAGCTGGGAAAACTGAGGACCAGTGGGGGCCAGAATGAGGCCTCAGGCCCTAGGAGGTGGTAGGACTGGATATCTCCCCACTGGCATGCAGGCTGGAGTTGGAGGGGTCACCTTCCTGGAGAGGGGACATAGTGGACTCTGCAGCTGCTCCCTTCCAGTCCCCCATCTCTCCCTCCCACAGCCCCCTGCCACACTGTGGGGCTCCCTAGGGACCCCCTTATTCCTTCTCCGTCCCTCCCCTAGGTTTGTCCATGCCAATCTGGGAAGTGGGGCTGTGACTCAGGTCATCTCAGGGGATGATCAGAGCACAGCACCACTGACACCACCCCGACACCATCCCGTGTGCCCTTCTCACCTCACACCCCCTGGAGCCACCCTCACCTGCTTTTGGTATCAGCCTCCTCCTGGCCCCAGCCCCAGCCTCAGGCTCATGCCCTGCAACCTATCTCTTCTGCTATTGAGATCTGTCTTTTTTTTCATTAAAAATTTCTTTATTAAATCTTTTGAGGTGACATTGGTTAATGCAATTATATAAGTTTTAAGTACAGTACTATAATATATCATCTATACATTGCATTGTGTGTTTATTACCTAAAGTTTAGTCTCCTTCTGTCATCATATATTTGGTTCCCTTTCCCCTCTTCAAACCCTCCCCACCTCTCTTTCCCTCTGGCAACCACCACTGTTGTCTGTGTCAATGAGTTTTATGTCATAAAACTGTATGTGTGTGTGTGTGTGTGTGTGTTTTGTTCATTTTTGTTCTGTTTTATATCATAGGGATCTTTTTAACCTTTTAATTTTAACTATGAAACATTACAGATATCCAAAAATATAGCTACTAATATAGCAAACACCATGCATAACAAATGGCCACCAACTGAGCAGTTTAAAACCACACACATTTATTATTTCACAGTCTCTGTGGGTCAGGAGCCCACGGAGCGTAATAAATAGCTACTAATTAGAACAACACCATGGTAGCTGGGTCCTCACTTAGGGCCCCACAAGGCTGCAGTCACGTGCTGACCAAGGCTGGGCTCTACCTTAGGTCTCCTTGCAGCTGCAGGATTCTTGGCAGCTTGACAGGAGTCTTGCACTCTGGAATAACATCCCACTGTCTTTGCCACATTCTAGTGGTTCCGAGTCACAGGTCCTACCCACCCTTCGGTGCCTGGGTGTGGGGCAGGGGAAGCCTGGGGAGGGGAAGGGGGAAACAGCCCTAGACTTCCCCAGCTGGAGCCAGTAGGGACATCTTTGGAGACATTGCCCAGGCACAGCAGGGCTGCAGGCCTTGTGTGCGTGTGTGTGTGTGTGTGTGCTTGAGTGCACATGTGTGCATGTGTGTTGGTCTGTACAGGTATGCACAAACATGTGAGGGCATCAGTGCCTGAGTGTGCATGTGGAGGTGTGGGGCACTCTATCTGACTACCCTGTCTAAAAGAGGAGCCCCATCACTCTCAAAGTCCTTTTTCTGCTTTGCTTTTTTCCATGGCACCTTTCACTACCTGACATTATATTAAACATTCATTAGTTATCAGTTTCTTGTATCTCCACCACTAGATATCAGCTCTATGAGGGCAAGGCCCTGTCTAGTGTGTTTACTGGCATATACACTTGCAACACTCGGAAGAGTGCCTGGCACACAGCATGGTGTGGATAGGAGCTCAAATAGCATGTGCGATGGATAGATGGGTGAGTGGGTGGGTGGATGGATGGGTGAGTGGGTGGGTGGATGGATGGGAGAGTGGGTGAATTAGTTGGGTAGATGGATGAATGAATGGTTGTTCACTGGTGTGAATGTGTGCACTGGTGTGACTGTGGAAGATACTTCAGGCTTCTTTGTTTTATATTCTTTCCAGAAAGATCCAGGAAACCCTATCCTCCAGAAGCTGCAGAGGTCCATGGGTATGTGGGAAGGCTCTGTGAGTTGAATCCTTCTAGAGGCTTTGGATCAGCTGTTGGAACTGGGATCAGAGTCCTGCCGAGGGTCGCTCCATGCAGGGGTGGTGGGCTGAGGGCTAGGGCACTGTGGGTGAGGAGGGGACGGTGGCTGTTCTAACAGGCTGGTGCACTTTGGAACTCAGTGGGGTTGGGGGACTGTGTCCCACAGCTAATGCCTTAGCTCAAACAGTAAAGCTCCACTTGAAGCTAGATCTGAGCCTCCAGGGACCACATAGGTCTATCCAGGAAGAGTGTTACCTGGGCTGAGATTGAGGGAAGGATCCTGGGGACCAGGGCCGGGCGGTCATCATCACTGGCTGGGATGGTTGAGCAGGAAGCTTTCTTGGCAGTGCTAAGGAGGGAAAGCAGATCGGAGCCAGGTCTGTGTTGAGACCTGAGCTGAGGTTGTCCTGTCACCTCTGGAGAAGGAGGAGAAGGTGAAGCATTGCCCTCCGCTTCCCACACCTCCTGTCTGAGGCTGAGCACTCACTGTCGCCTCCACTGTTTAGTAACCCACCACCTGACCAGCTTCCCATAAGCCCACCAATTTGTACGTGCATCTACCTTTCTACCCATTCTTCCATGGACCTGTTTATCTACTATTTCTTCCCTTCCCTCAACAGTCAGTCTGTCTTTCCATCCATCCCTCTATGCACCATTATCAACATTGTCATCATTATGCTAGCAAGTAAGCTGTCCTCACAGCAACCCTATGAGGAAAATACTATTACTACCCCCATTTTACAGATGAGATGAGGAAATAGCACAGAGAGCTTAAGTGTCTTCACTAAGAACACACAGCTAATAAATAACAGAGCTGTCTGACTTGACAAGCTGAGCTTTTAACCTCTGTCTGTCTATCCATCCATGCACTCTCATAGCTGTTCATTCAATCCCTTCACTCACCTGTCACTGTCCATCCAGTGACCCATCCATCCATTGCTTGTCGCCCATCCATCCTGAAGGTAATGCAGTTAGAGAACCAGGGGCCCTGAGGGGAGAGAAAGCCTGAACTGCCCATCTGGCTGGGAGAGGGGGGTGTTGGGGGGTAGGGTGGGCTGCCCCAGGCTGGGCCAGGCTGCATGGGGCTAGAGGGAATTAGCCCAGTGACTGCCAGGATCATCTAATTAGGAATGCTAGTGATAAGCAGATAGGAATCCAGGGGTGATTAGAATCCTTTTAAAAAGCCACTCCATTAATTACAAAGACAGAGAGGGGCCTCTGGCTGCTCAGAATACCAATTGGTTGCCTAATTGGCCTCTATCAGCTCGCCCTGGGGGAGGGTTCCTGGGACTGCTGTGTGACCTTGGTTGTGCCTGCCCTCTCTGGGCCTCCCTGTGCAGAAGGTCAGGCTCTGCTTGAGATCACCTGGTCACTTAAGGTCCTCTCTCCTCAGGCCTTGGTTCAGGGGGCTGGCTTTAGGGACATCAAAGGTCAGAGGCCAGGGAGGCTAGGCTGCCTCCCTAGAGGGGAGAAAGCCCAGAAAAGGAGTTTCACCACTGCATTGACAAATGAGGACAGAGAGGTTCAGAGAGGGAAAGTGACCTATCAGCCTGTGAGAGTCAGGAACTCAGGGGGCATGAGCTAATGTTCATGCCTAGTCACCCCTATTCCTCCATCTTTGTAAAAGGGGAAACCATCTTTGGGTTCTGCCACCAGGTTCCACACGTTTCTTTATGGGGAGCTTGCCCTCCACTCACCCCAGGGAAATTGGGAGGGCTTTCTATCTTCAGGGCACCTGTAGCAGTGAGGAGCTGTGCTTGGGAACAGCTCTGACCCAAGGGATATGATGGGCTCTCCAGCCCTGTCTCCATCCCAGCTGCCTCCTACAGATCCAGCCCAGGATGAAGCCTCAGGCTGAGTACAAGGCCTGGGCATGGAGCAGGGCAGAGAAGCTGCTGAGTGGCTCTAGAACAGTAGGGGCCAGAAGAAAATTCCTCCTTGGGAGGACAGAGGAGGTCAGCACCAGAGTTTCAGGCAAGGAGGGATGGGGGCCTGGGTAGGAGGACGCATCTGTGGGAGTCTTGGGCACCTCATCCTTCTGGGTTCCTTGTCTGTTAACATTGCTGTAACCACCCACGTACTGTCTCAATTACACTGTTATGGCACCCTCAGGCTTCCCTTGTAGTGATGCTGTTGTCATCAACCCCTTTACCAATGTCACATCACCCTATCACCATCACCGTGAACACACCATCATCCCTACCTCCGTCATCGTCACCATCACTATTACCATCACCATCGCTATGGACTCAGCTGGTATCACCATCACATTGCTCATATCACTATTATCACTCTGTCACTCCCATCACCCCGTCACATCCTGCCTCTGACATCACCTTCATTACCTCAACCAGTACCACCGTTACTAGGACCATCATTACCATCACTATTACTAGCATCACCACCATAACTATCATCACCATCACTTCTATCCCTACTACCACTGTCCTGCCTCTAACATCACCTCCATTATTACCACCACCTCTACCACCATCATCATCACAATCTCCATCTCTGCTGCCTGTTTCATTATTATCATTATCTTCACCATGTCCACCTCAACTAGTATCCATATTACCATGACCACCAATACCTCCATCATTGTCATCACCACCACCTTCTTCATCTCAACCAATATTGCCATTAACATGACCACCATTACCACCACAATTACTACGTCACCACCACTTATATCACTACCATTTTTACTTCTACCAATATCACTATTACCACCACCTTCCTCATCACTACCACCATCATCTCTATCACTACCACCACCACCACCACCACCACTACTATATCTACCTCAGTCAGATTCACCATTACCTCTAGCTCAGCCATGATCACCATCATCACCACCACCACATCTGACATCACACCATCACCACCTGCATCATCACTATTATCACCATGTCCATGTCCACCACTCCCACCACCTTCATCTGAGCAATGTGTCATCATGACCACATGGACACAGTTACTGACTGTGTAAGAGGTATGAAGACATTTGATAAAGTTTCCACAACCTTTGGGTGCCCCAGGGGAGTAAATATCAAGGGAGTAAGTCATTGCTGATGGTCTCAGTCTGCAACTCCAAAGTGAGTAGATCTCAAGAGCTCTGTTGGAGCTGCTAGAAATTTATGATATTCTGGGAAGCTGCCCCTGAATATGTCAGCCTGCATCTCTGAAGCAGGGGATTCACAGAAAATTGCCCAGGAGCTGCTCTGAAACTCTGGGTTGTCATCTGCCTGCAACTGCCTCTTTCTCTTCCACTTTCCAAATCCCATGAATTGGAAGACGCTAACCTGGAACCATATGGGTAAGGGGATTCTGGAAAATCTTTCAGAATCCTCTACTATGCAGAGAAGACTATAGAAGAAGATGGTGGTAGTGCTGAGTTACCAACAGAAAATATAGAACACTACACTTCCAGTATCATTAACTCCACGATCAGCACTATGGCTATAGCAGTCATTCCCACCAGTATATCATTCCCACCGCTTCCATCATCCCCACCATTTTTCACACTATCACAGTTACGCCACCTACGCATCACCACACATCTCCACTTCCGCTCCCATAACCAGCAGTACCACCACTGTTTCTGCCAGGGCCATCATGACCACTGCCTCCATCACCCCCATTATCACCTGTGGCAGGCTGCAATACTGATCACTCCCTCTTCCCTATAAGAATATTGTGCCTGCGCAGCTAGCATGGCTCATGAGTGTCCACCCATGAACCAGGAGATTGTGGTTCGATTCCTGGTCAGGGCACATGCCCGGGTTGCAGGCTCGATCTCCAGTGGGGGGCGTGCAGGAGGCAGCTGATCAATGACTCTCATCATTGATGTTTCTATTTCTTTCTCCCTCTCTTTTCCTCTCTCTGAAATCAATTTTAAAAAATTAAAAAAAAAAGAATATTGTGCTTCATAATCCCTGGTTGGGGTGCTTAAGGGAGGCAACCAGTTAATGTTTCTCTCTCTCCCTCTTCCTTCCTCTCTCTCTAGAATCAATGAAAAACATATCCTCAGGTGAGGGTTAAAAACAAAAAGAGCATTGTGCCTCTCCAGCTGTTGATTGAGATTTTCAGAGCCTTCCTAAAGGAGTGCCATTGATACTGGCTTTGACCACATGACATGAGCAAGAGTGACACACATCACAACCCAACAGAAGTTTTAAGAGGAATCCCAAGTTTCCATCATCTCTCACCCGCACCCTCTCTGTCATGAGGATGGCATGTTTCAGATTAGAGCCACTTCCTCAGCCTGGGATTCAGAATGAGAAGACCTGTGAGTGGAGCCCCAGTAGCTGACCCATGGGTGCTGACAAGTAAACTGGACAACAACTAAATGTCTTTCATGAGGTACTGAAATGTGGGGGTTGTTACTGTAGCAAAGCTGTATAACACGCAAATTCTACTACCTCACTGCCTTCATCATCACCGTTACCAGGATCCCACCTCCAGGACCACCGTCACCACCCCAAACCTCACCAACAGCTCCGCTAGTAGCCACTTCCATCACACCTCCACCATCACTATCAGCAACCCCTCTATCACTGCTGGTCTCACAATCACCATCCCTTCCACTGTTACCATAACCACTACTACCCCCCCCCCCCCCCATAAGTTACTGTCTCCACCAACATCCTCATTGCCGGTGTCACCATCACCTCCACTAGCATCACTTTCCCCATTATCAACTCCACTGTCACTACCACCATCGCTGGCCTGCCATCACCACTGCCTTCACAACAACACTGCCACCCTAATTACTTCTGTCTTGACGATGCCTTATCTGTAACCGTGCATAGCCCACTTTGTGATGTCCCCACAGTCACCATAGTCAACAATAGCACTATTCCCAGTGTCACTGACATGGAGAATTGTGTGGGTTGGTCTCTTCCCCAGTTTCAATGGACAAGCCTGTCAAGAACAGGTTCTAACTATAGTGGTAGAAATATAGTTACCAAAAACGTAGAAATATTTTCATCTATAGCTACACCCAGTGGAGTTATCCTGTCATTCATTTCCTCTACCAAGCAACGTGAGTTGGGTGTGTTAGTGAGTGTGGGTGGGTGGAGGTGGGCACAGAGAGCAAGTCCTGCTCTCGGTAAGGTATGCGGGAGTGACGGCATTTATCTCTAGGTTGGGTGTGCAAAGTGTCTCCAGATTCTGCTTTCATTCCTCCTGGCATTTAGGACTGGTGAGAACATGCTGTCCCTTGCAAGGTGCCGGGAACCTAGCACCAATGAGTATTGGAGGAAAAGAGAAAGAGGGAGGGAGTGTAATAAAAGGAATGAAGACTAGAAACAGGGAGAAGAGAAAGAAGGGACCGCAGGAGGGAGGGATGACAGAAGGGAGGGAAGGAAGAGAAGTGCTATCCCAGTTGACTCTGACCCAAATAGCTAAGTTCCTCACTGGCTTGATAAGTAGGTAGTTTAGCAGGTTTTCCATCTTAACTGGAGGGAGGTCAGGTGTAGGTAGGAATAGATGTTAATCGGTCTTGTTAATCGCTATTTCTATAAATGATCCAACATCAGAACAATAATTTTAAAAATATAAATGCATACTTTATTAATTTCCTAGGGCTACCATAACAACAAATTATCACGGACTGGCTTAAAACAACAGAAATTTGTTCTCTCACAGTTATGGAAGCTAGAAGTCCAAAATCAAGGTGTCATCAGTGCTGCAGTCCTTCCAGAGTCTCTGAGGGAGGATCCTTCCTTGCTCTTCCAGCTTCTGGTAATTGTTGGCTTTCCTTGCTCTGCATCGCCCCAATTTCTGCCTCCATCATCACATCACCCTCTCTCCCCTCAGTGTGCCTCTCTGTGTGTCTCTTACAAGGTTATTGTCATTAGATTTAAAACCAGCCCAGATAATACAGGATGATCAAATCTTAAGATCCTTAATTTAATTACATCTGCCAAGATCTTTTTCCAAATAAGGTCACATTCACAGATTCTGACCATAATGACAGGGACATATCTTTCGGGGGGGGGGAGGAGGGGGCACTATTCAACCCACTACACTCACTAGTCTATACTTATTTTCAATCCCTATTTTCCTTTCCAGAATTGAGTGAAATGCTTCTTTTAATTTGCTGTCCACTAGAGTCTCAGACAACCTTGGGTTTGCATCTCCCTCTCTTACTGACTTGCTGTGTGATCTTGAGTATGTTGCTGCATGTCTCTGAGCTTCATTCATTCAACAAGTTGAACTGATTGCCAGGCACTGTCCTAGATGCTAACAAATGTCCCTGCTTTTGTGGGGCTTACCTCTGAGGATCTGATGGGATGATGGGGCAACAAGAAGAATGAACTCCTGCCCCCATCCTGCCTGAACCTCCACCTTGGGCTCCCTCAATCCATACAACAACCCATCCATTGGGCATATCCCAGGAAGCCCTCACTCCCTTCCCCTGACCACCATCACTGACCTTCGTTGGCCGCGTGGGCCTGGATCCCGTGGCTGATCCTGGGGCTGAGCCAACAGCCCCAACATTACACAGCTTCGAGTCTCGGCCCACCGCGGTGGCCGGCCTTATTCACAGGGACAGGCCAACATGCCGGGTTTTGCCAGGTCCAGAGCTGGGGGTGGATTTGCCCCGCCCAGGGGCTGATGTCATAAAGAGCCTGGTCTCAGCTCTGCAGGGGAACCTGCCCACGCCTGGCCCCACAGTGGCAGTGTCCCTCCCCTCCCCCCACCCCTTTCAGTGGAGGTGTCCTCCTGCCCCTGAAAGCTGGTACTATGAAAAGGTAAACTCGCTGGGCAGAGCCACGCCCAGAGCCAGCAGAGTCCAGCAAGACCCCTGCTGAGGGACCCACACCAGCTGCTGCCTCCTCCACGCCCACCCTAATCACCTGGGCCCCGGGCCCCCGTGCCCGCTTCACCTTCTCTCCCACCTCTGCCTCCCCCCGCCCTCAGCATGGCTAACTATTACGAAGTGCTGGGGGTACAGTCCAGTGCCTCCCAGGAGGACATCAAGAAGGCCTACCGAAAGCTGGCCTTGCGCTGGCACCCTGACAAAAACCCTGACAACAAGGAGGAGGCCGAGAAGAAGTTCAAGCAGGTGTCCGAGGCCTACGAGGTCCTGTCCGACTCCAAGAAGCGCTCTGTGTACGACCGGGCGGGCTGCGACTGCTGGGGGGCCGGCGGCGGGGCCAGCACCCCCTACAACAGCCCCTTTGACACGGGCTACACCTTCCGGAACCCCGAGGACATCTTCCGTGAGTTTTTCGGTGGCCTGGACCCTTTCTCCTTTGACTTCTGGGTCACCCCCTTCAATAGCGACCGCACGGGCCAGGGCCACGGCCTGAGGGGCGCCTTCTCCACCGGCTTCGGCGAGTTCCCCGCCTTCATGGAGGCCTTCTCGGCTCTGGACACGCTGGGCCGCGGGGGCACCGCCAGCCGCACCACCTTCTCCTCCACCTCCTTTGGGGGCTCCGGCTCCGGCAGCTCAGGCTTCAAGTCAGTGATGTCGTCCACCGAGATGGTTAATGGACACAGGGTCACCACCAAGCGCATCGTGGAGAACGGGCAGGAGCGCGTGGAGGTGGAAGAAGATGGGCAGCTCAAGTCGCTGACCATCAACGGCAAGGAGCAGCTGAAGCGGGTGGACAACAAGTAACCGCGGCCCCCGGGCCCTGCACCTGCCGCCTGGCCGGCCGCAGGCTGCTGGTTAATAAACGTTCAAGTGAGTTCATGCAAACAGCTAGCCCGGCTTTGGGGGTGGCGGGCGTCTCAGTGGACCTGTGCGCCCCACTCCGGGGCAAGCGGATGTGCAGAGGGGCCTGTGCCTGGGGGCCTGGGGGCACCACCTCCCAAATCCGGGCTTTCGGGGGCAGGGAAGGGGGGAGGAGGCAGGGCTGGTTCTGCAGGTGATTTATGATCTCTCATCTGTATCGCCTCGGTTGATAAATGCCATGAACATCGATCCATCTCAACCCAACCCTGTGCCTCTACAGGCACTGTTAATGCCGGTGTGGCCACATGACCCTCACTGGGCTTTGGCCCCGACTTCCAGAGCTGCTCCTCACAGTGATTCTTCATGGGTTGCTGTTGTGCCGAAGTCCACATGCACCATGTTACCTACCTTGCTTTAACCCTGCAGTGGCACCCTTTGCTTTAAGCATACAGACCTCAGCCCCATCCTCATCATGAGGCCCCGGTGACCTGGCCCTGCCCACCTTCCTGGTCTCACCTGCCACCAACCCTCATTCTCTGAGCTGCACCCATGCTGGCCTTCCCTCTGCTCCTTCATTGCGCCAAATGCCCGAGAGCCTCGGGGCCTTCACACATGCTGCTCTCCAAGTGAACGTCCACTCATCCTCAGGCCTTTGCTCCAACATTGCTTCTTCAAGGAGTCCTTCCCTGACATCTTTATTCTGAATGAGCGCCCCACCTGCCTGCTCTACTTTCTCACAGCCCCTCACCTGTTTTCCCATGGCCCTTATGTATTCATCTGTGTGACTATTTGAAAAATGTGTGCATCTCAACCACTCTGAGGTACAGGGGAGCAGGGCCTGCACCTGCCTTGCCCCTCACTGTGTGTCCCCAGTGTCTAGAGCAATGCCTGGCACCAAGGGGCCGGGCACATGTGTGTTGGAAGAATAAATGTTTCTGGGTGTTGTGGTGGGGATGTGGTGTGTGTGAGCATAGTGTGTGTGCAAGTGTGTGTGATGTGGTATGTAGGGGGGCGGTATGTTTGATGTGGTGTGGTTCACGGGTACACGGGCTGCTATGGACACACAGGAGAACCCCTGGCAGGCATTCTGAGGACTACGATCCTCATATGATTTCCCAAATGATGCCCATGTGACCCTATGTGGGCAGGGGACTGTGTCATGTTTGGGCACTGTGCATACATTTCTGTCTGTGTATGTGGAGCATGGAGAAGTGGAGGACGGTTCGATTACAGTCTGCAGCCCCAGGAAACCCTAAACTCCTCAAAAGCAGGAACACTGTTTTACTCATTGCTGACCCCAGCACCTAGCTCAGGGTGTTGTATGCAGGTGTCTGTGTGGCATGTTTGTATACATTTGTCTATGAGCCTGGGTGAGGTCTTTACACCTGGGCCACAGGCTCTGTCCTCAGAACTGTATCTTCAATATTGGCACCAAAGCTTTGAAGGAGCCACAAAAGGCACAGACCTCACATTCTCTGACACATTCAGCTGGGAGGGGAGCAGATCCAAGAGCTGTTGCCCAATTAGAAATAAGAAGATGCCCAACCCTGAAAACTAGAGTAAATAATTCTGCTTTAAACAGAAGAAGGAAGTTAGGCTGGGGAGACCTGGCTGGGTCAGCAGTGGGTGGGCCCCAAGCTTTGTGTGACTAGAAGGTGTTAATGAAAAAGTACCTGGGAAGTCTCATGTGACCTCAGGGAAGGGAGGGCTCTTCTGTTCCGAACTTCTGATCCCACATTTGCATTCAGCTACAGGCCCTGCCCTGGTAGAGGGGCATGGGCAGCCTGGGGTAGGTCCAGAGGTGGTGGCTAGGGTAGGGAGAAGGTTGGAGACTCCATCCTGGGAGGAGCTAGGGAGACTCAGCATGGAGAAGGCAGCCTCGTGGACTCCAGTTGCTGTCCCCAAGTCTCTGCAGGGCTATTTCACTCCAAGAGATCAGATGGGCCTGAGGCTCAGAAATCAGACCTAGGATCTGCTAGAAGGGGTGGGCGTCACTAGGAGTATGTCCTGTGGAAGCAGAGCTTTCTCCGAGTCAGCGAGGCAGACTCCCTGAGGTGGAACAAACTTCCTGTCATGGGAGGGGTGCTGGTGCTGCAGAAGGGGAAACTGTGTTCTGATGACCTGTGGGTCTACTGAGTGACAATCTTTTAGAACACCCATGGTAGGGGTGCTGAAAACCCAGAAGCGGGCCTAGGTGCTGGTTCTCCCAAGGGAACTTGTTAAAAGCTTCTTCTAGGAAGCCAAGGGCCATCACCACAAAATCTTTTGGGTTGCAAAGCCACTCCAGTGCTGCTAGTGCCTTGCCCAGGAGGACACAGTAGGTTGACCTGGATGCTCAGCTGCACCTCCAGCTTTAGCCCAGGCTCTGGCTGGGTCCCACCTCCAGGAGCCCCTGGGACAGGCTGGCAGCTGGAGGTCCCCTAACCACATTACTCAAGAGGCAGGAGAGCCCTGAGATGCACAGAAGGCCGAACCCCAGCTCCAGTCCTGTAGGGACTAACTTCATCAAAATCCCTACTACAGCATTAACCACCTGACCTCTGCCCCTGCCGACCTGCTAATTTCACCAATTACTGGCCAGCCGAGGTTGTATCAAGTGGACCTGCTTAGCTCTGACAGCTGCTGGGAAAATCCAGTTACAGTTCAGCAGCCCAGGTGGTTGCATGTTCCTGGGGTTGCGTGCATAGCAGAGATCTGGGTGCTTGTAAGGCACTGGTGTTCCTGAGAACTCCAAGGACCTCGGGGCCAGGGCTCAGTGTCTGCGCTGCCTTCCTTTCACCAAGCCTCCCACCTGAAGCTGGGGCCTCCCCTATCCAGGGCATTCCCCGGCTCTGACTTGTCCGGTAGCTACCGAGCATGGCAGCTGATGTACCTGACTAAGCATCCGACATGTCCCTAACCATCTCGCTAAATCCTTGTCTCAACACTTATCCCCATGTGACATATGGAGAAACTGTCGGACAGGCTGAGGGCAACTAGAGCTGTACGCCCAAGATAAAGCCCAACTCCCTAAACTGGCATTCAAGGCCCCTGCTGCCTTTCCAGGCACTGCCTGCTCTAGACCCTCTCAGCGACCACATCTTGTGCATGCTGTTCCCTTCATCTGGGCCAGCCTTCTCATCTCTTCTGGCCTGCTAAATTTATTTTTGGAGGCCTTGCTCCGTATCACCTCCCTGGGAAGACCTTGCCCAGCTGCACCAGAGCAGGCCATTCTGGCCACGGGAACTTCACCGGGAGCCCCATCTGGGCCTGTGTTCAGGATCTGGGACTGCAGCAGTGAGGAAGCCTGGTGGCCCTCTGCAGAATCCCCACAACCCAGCAACCACATCCTAGCTTGGGACCTGTTGGTCAGGTCCAGCATAGTCTAGCCTGCCATACGGAAAGGCCCCGAGGGTGCAGGTTACACCATGGCCCCTAGTTGGTCCAGCCCCAGCATAGATGCTGCCCCAGGTTGTCTCCTGGACATTGCACCAGCCTCCTACCTGACCTCCCTGCCTGCTCCCTCCCCTTCTTTCACCCTACTCTCATTTCAGCAGCCAAAAGGATCTTGTAAAAACCTACGAGTTTTTGCAAGACAAACTAAAAGCCAAAGTCTTCACAGTGGCTCACAAGGCCCTGTGTCATCTGGCCCCCATGACCTCCCTGGCTCCCCCAGCCTCCCCAACCTCTCCACTGTCCTGCACACATACCTGGCACACTCCCACCTCTTCCAAGATCTTCACGCAGCCTCTCTCTCCTCTGCCTCCCTTCAGGTCTTTGCCCATCTTCTTACTGTCCCCTCACGCTCTGTTCCGCAGTCCCCTCCCCACATCCTTCTTGCCTCAAGAGTTTTGCACATACTGACCCCACTGCCTGAAACACCCCCGTCAGCCCCACCTAGCTAACTCCTACCAAGCTCATCTTGCCTCAGATGCCACTTCCCCAGGGAGGCCTCAGACCTGGGCAGGGTTCTACCTCCTCCACCCACCGCTCCCGGGTTCTCACACCCTGGCAGGGCTCCTGGATGTCTAAAGGGACCTGAATCCTGTGGAAAGGGAGTGATCTCCCCATCGATGGGTGGACAGGATGGCATATCTGTGTGTTCTTCTGGCACTAGGATTAAAGGCACTTTTATAAGGGGGCATTTTATAAGGGAGGGCACCAAAACCCTGGAGAGGATGGGTGCACCTCGGCTCACAGAGCAGGTAGAGAGCCAGGTCTGCAACCTTTCTACTATGAGTGGCCTGAGTGAACATTCTGCTCCCTGAGACCTAGCCAGGCAGTGTTACCCCATAGTGAGGTTTTCCACCAGGGTCTGGTTTCTTTGTGAACTGGGGGCGGGGTGGCAAGGTTCTCAGCCCTACTGAGCACACATGAGGCCCTTTGCCTTCACACATTCCCAGAGACTTGCCCTGGCCCCCAAAAAGAAGGATGGCTATTTGCTCCCATTTTACAGATGGGGAAACTGAGGCTCAGAGGGTCAGAGACTTGATCAAGCTGACAGCCACATTGAAAGCTAGTTCTGCCATCCTCATACTTTCCCCTTGCATCCAGGGCCTGGGAGTGGGTGGGTGAGGTTCAGGCAGCCTCCTGCTTGCCCTCCCTCCCTCTGGCCCGTTGATGTTATGATGCTATCACAGCTGATTTAATTTCAAAGACGGATTGAGCTGTGGTGGGAGGGAGAGCAACTACTCGAAGCCATCTGCCCCGTTGTCATGGGGATGGGCTCCCAGCAATTGTGCAGGGGCTAGACCCAGATAAGGGCACAGAGTGGGCTGGAGGGGCCTGCATGGATGGGGTGGGGATGGGTGGGATGGTGAGGGAACAGGGAGAGGCATGGAAGGAAGGAAAGACCCAGAAAGAGAGGCAGGGACACAGAGACACGAGGGCACAGAGATGAGGGCCCAGGGAGACAGCTCAAATGTGCCCAAATAAAGAGAGAAAGACACCCAGAGATAACTGTGGGATGATGTCAAGCGCAGCCTCAGCGCAGCTCTGGTTGTTGCAACAAGGGGTGACATGGAAGCCTTGCCTGCTCACTGTTCTCTTGGCCATAGACCCCATACTAACTCCAGAGCCCTTGCTGAGCCATGGCCTCCCACAGAAATGTTCCTACTGGGACAGGGCCCTGGGGGAATGGTCCTCTGGCTCCTCTGCCACAATAGATTTCACAGACCCCAGTGTTTGTCCCTGAACAGCCAGGGTCCCAAGCTCGGCTCAGAGTTGGGACACCAGCTGCTTCTGCCAAACAGCTTCTAGCACCCTTCATCTGGCTTTTAGGACAATCACATCATCAAAACTCGCCAAGACAACAATGGCCTCATCTTGCAGATGGAGGGGAGGTGCTGAGCACTTTGCACTTTGTCCACCAAACATCATCCACACCTCCAGACAGCCCTGGCCATTTTATAGGACAGAAACTTGGAAAGAGAGTCCCCACTGTAGAAAATATTTATCCACCACTTCTTGTGTGCCAGGCCTTGGAAGGTGCTGGGACAGCATAGAGTGGCTCTGTACCCCCAGCCCCACCTGCCCATGCCCCACCTGCTCAAGGCCTGGCTTGCCTCAGCCCCTTCCTCAAGGTGCCCTGGTCTTGCTCTCACAGCTGAAGCCCTAGCACATCTCACAACTGGTCTGTGAGCCTTTGCAGATGCTGTCCTGTCCCAGCCAGATGAGGGTATGGAAGCACCATCTCAGCAATTTTAAGACTGCTGTTATTGGTGGCACCCCACAACCCCCACAACACACATTTATTCTCTCACAGTCTTGGAGGCCAGAATTACAAAATGGGTCTCACTGGGCTAGAAGCGAGTTGTTGGCAGAGCTGCATCCCTCTGGAGACTCGGGGGGAGGATCTGTCTCTGTGCCTCTAGAGACTTCCCGCAGTCCGGGGCTAGTGGCCCCACCATCCATCTTCAGAGCCAGCAGTGTAACATCTCTAATGTCTAACTCTGACCTTCTTGCTTCCCTTTTATAAAGACCCTGTTATTACCTTGGGCTCTCCTGGATAATTCAGGATGATCTCTGCATCTCACACTCTTAATCTGCAAAGTCCCTTTTGCCATCTAAGGTAACATACATGTTTTGGGGATTAGAAAGTGGACATCTTTGGGAACCATTATTCAGCCTACCACAGGGCTTTTAGAGAGAACGGGAGGTCAGAGGGGCCGGTATGAGGACAGCTCATGGCCACCTACTTCTCCAACAAATTCCTGCCTGAGAAGGCACTTGAATATCTGGATCCCTGGGGCAGGACCTGGCCCCAACTCCCATCCCCTAGGAGCCCAGCGGGAGGAGACTGTATCTGGAATCAGAGCAAAGGAGAAGAAATCAGGAGGTCATGGCTGGGAGCCAGGACTAGGAAGGAGGACCTGCAAGGTGGGGCTGGAGCCAGCGTCTGTGTGTGTGGCGAGGGTGGGGGCAGCTGTCGGGGTCCTGGACATACTCAGCCCCACTTGCTGGAGACCCCAGGTCTGTCTCTCCCTCTGTCTGGGACTTGTTTCTCGATCTGTCAAAGCTCTCCCTCTCCACTCCCCAAGGCTATGCTGCCTGCCCTAGAGCCCCTGACATCTTGAGCATCCAGAGGGATTAGTCACCCCCTTCATTGGACCCTGTGAATAGTCTGGGCCTAGGTCCCTGGGAAGGCCCGGGATCACAGTGCAAGCTGGTCCTGGGTGGCTGTCCTTTGATGCAAATAGGCACTGGGACATCCACAGGGGCAGTTTAGATTTGTTTTAAGAAAAGCTTCGATTACAGCTTCCATCGGCATCTCAGAGGGATCTGGGGCCCACCCAAGGTTGAGCGTGACGCGACATCTCTGAGCTCCCATCTCCCACTTTCCCCGCCAGGGCTGCCTGGCCTTATGTTCCTGATGCCTGACACTCCCTGGCTTGGCGGCGTTAGCCAGTGGGATGGGCCTCCCCTCCAGGGGTCCGGGGACGCATGGGAGCCGAGCAGTGCTGGGGCAGGGCCGCCAACCACACTGTGCTGTCACACCCCCAAAGCAGGAACCTGGCACCACCAGCCACTTGAGCCCCCAGGCGCCGTGGTTACGCCTGCGGTCACCGGAGCAGCCAGTCAGGAAACCCCTGGGGTCGTGGGGTTCTGGATGGCAGCAAGGGTATGTATGTACAAGCCATCTTCTCTCCAGATGCTTGGGCTGCCCCTTGAATCCTCGCCATGCCCCACATGGCCTTTCCGCCACCACACCTCTGGCAATGCAAACCCCACCCCCAACATCCTTCTAACTCTTCTCCATCAAGGCCAAGTGGAGCCTTGGCCTTCCTATGGCCCACGGTCTCCCCACCCCATTTCTCCCTCTCTGGGGGTCACAGGAATCAGCCTCTCTCCACTTGACTTTCTCGATGCTCGAGAGCAAGGACATTCTGGGCTCTGCCTCCAGAACCAGAGGAAGCCCAGCAGTGGTGGCTCTTGGGTAACTGCTGAGTAGAGAAAGTGTTTCCTTGCATGGCTAAAGGAGACAAGACAGGATGGAGCTGGGCCTTGCCCCTTCCCCACTCTGCTGTGTCCCGCATTGCCCTCCCGCAGCCCAGACCTTCAAAAGACAGTCTCTTTAGGAAAGGAAAGCAAGGGCATTTATTGCAAGAGACTGATTCTCATACTTGTTTTAAATTGATATTTAATTGAAGAGTTAATTATTAAGTAGGCTTATGAATTGCCTGCCAGTTGCTGACCGGGAGAGGCTGGCTTGTGGAACTCTCCACATCTGTGTTTCTTGCTGAGCTGGGTCAAAAACACCATCTCTGTTCACATCAGCTCAGCTGCTGACTTTGCCGCCAATGGTCTGGCTCTTCTCCTGGCAGGAAATTCAAGAGGGTTGGTGATGCCCAGGTCTAGTTCCCCTGGGGCTGGTGGGTTTGAGCACTCTCCACAGCAGCCATGGGGGCCTAGGAATGGCCTTCCCAGTCTTATTTCCACCTTGAACTCCAAATCATGAATCTGCTGGGCTGCATCCTGGTGCCTCACCCTGAATGGCCCACAGGTATTATTTAGTTCCCAAGTCAAAGGTGAACTTGGCATCTTCTTCCCCACATCTGACCCCCAACCTCCTGCACCCTTGCCCAGGAGTGGTCCCTCCAGCCACCCAGTTGCAGGCACCTGGGACTCATTCTGGGAATTCTTTCTCTCTGTGCCCTCTGCACCACCCTGGTCTAAGCCTGAAAGAGGTGAGGAAGCAATCCAAGGGAAGGTCTGGGGAGAACATTCCCAGCAGGGAGCACAGGGCCCTGAATCAGCAGCCTTCTCTGTAAAGCAAAGAAAGCCCTGAGCTGAATAGAGTGAGAAGGGGTTGGAGAGGTAGGAGGGGGTTGGATCATAGGTCCTTCTCATGGTTGTGTTAATTTGCTGGGTAGATGGGAAGCTATTGGAAGGTTCAGAGCAGAGGAGGGACTGACTTATGTTTTCAAGGGATCCCTGTGGTTGCCTTGGGGTGTAAAAGTGGAGGCAAGGAGCCTAAGAGGAGGCTGTTGCAGCTCCCCAGGTGAGAAAGCATGGAGACTTGGATCAGAGGGATACTAATGGAGGTGGTGCAATTGATAGAATGTTTGGAAGATCAAATTGCCAAGCTTTGCTGATGGATTGGGTGTGGGGTAAGAGAAACAAGTCAAGAGTGACTCCATGCTCGGCCAGGCATGACTCAGCGGTTGAGCGTCGACCTAGGATCCAGGTAATCGAGGTTCGATTCCTGGTCAGGGCACATGCCCGGGTTGCAGGCTCGATCCCCAGTTGGGGGCATGCAGGAGGCAGCCGATCAATGATTCTCTCATCATTGATGTTTCTATCTCTCTATCCCTCTCCTTTCCTCTCTCTGAAATCAATAAAGATATATTTAAAAAAAAAATTAAAGAATGACTCCATGTTTTCTGGCATGATAAAATGGAGTTGCTATATTCAGTTGGGCAAAACTGCAGGGTGGGGGGACAAGGCTGTGCAGATTTGTGGGTTTTGGTTTGAAGTATGTTGAGTTTGAGTTGCACAGTAGACAGCCAAGTAAGAGATGCCCAGTAACCACTGGGATGCATGATCTTGGGAAGAAGGTCAGGACCAGGCTGGAAAATCAAGATCTATCAGCCTATGCAGTGATGTTTAGAGGCCTGAGAATGGATGAGATCACCCAGGGAGTGAGCAGAGATGGAGAAAGATCCAAGGACAGTCAGAGGCCAGAGAAAGAGAAGAAATGGATTTCATCACAGTTCACCTTGCTCTGCTGCTTCTTTTCCAGTTGGAGTTACCTGGTTATAAGAGACAGAAATCAATCATTGTTAATGTAAGTTAAAAGGAGGGAGGGACACTATTGGATGGATACAGCCTGGGTTAAAGGAAAAAGAAACTCCAAGGAAGTCAGGAAGCTGGGCAACTCCTGGATTGAGGAGTGGTCTCTTTGACCTGCTGCCATTGGAATAGATCACCTTCAACAGTGTTCCACCCTTGTGTGAGCCTGCTGAGTGTCAATTGGCCAAGCATGTGTGGAGGAGGTGGACACCATCACTGCCACCACCATCCCTTCAACTACCCACCACCACCACCACTGACATCACTACACCACTAACAATGGACCACCCCCATTGCCATCACCAGCACCCAAACACCATCACCAGACACTCGCCACTACTTCATTTACTTACTCAAGAAATCTTTGTGTGCCTGCTACGTGACAGGCAGAATGCCAGGCTTTGTTGACACCATGATGAGGAAAGGTCATTCCCACTTGCAAGTGGATTACAGTTTAGTGAGGGAGAGAGATTTTAATCAAATAGTCACAAAGAAAATTGTAAGACTACAACTCAGAGAGGTGCCATAGGAAATAGACAAGATGCTAGGAAAGAGTCTCTAGGGGGATTTGACCCAGATAGGAAGGTGAGAGAAAGCTTCCCTGAGATGAGAAAGGCAAGTGTGAGTTCATTAGGGGAAGGAAAAGTGCATCAGGCAGAGGGACCTGCATGTGAAAAGTCTCTATGACAGGAGGGACGTGCTAGAACAAGGGTTTGAAAGAAGGCTATTGTGGTTGAAGGGAGAGAGCAAGAAGCATGGTGGCAGGGGCAGGGCTGTGTGCAGGGTCTGGCATGAGTGTTGTCACCTTGATCTTAAGAGCAATGGGAAGGGTTTGAAACAAGAAGGTGCCATGTAGGACTTGCAATGTGGAAAGACCAACCAACAACAGCGTGGGAAGAAGACAACAAGGGGCCAACACAGCAGTAGGGAGACCAGTTAGGAGGATGTAGCAGTCATCCAGGTGGGAGGTTGTGGTAGAGATGGAGAGAAGATGGATTCAACAGCTATTTGGAAAGTAAATAGCTTTGTGTTTGACCAAATATCTGATTAAAGGAAAGGGGACTGTTGAGGCAGATTCTCAGATCTTTGGCCTAAGTATTAGAATGAATCGAGGGGTTGTTCACCTGAAATGGGGAGGAACACAATTCAGATTTGTACTTGCTAGGATTGAAGTGCCTTTGAGACCCCTGAGATATTTCACTTGGGCAGTTGGATCCATAAATCTGGACTTGAAAGGGAACTCAGACCTGGGAATACACTTTTGGGGTCATCTGCAAATAAGGGATAAATAAAAGGAAGGAGGGAGAGGAAGATGACAGGGCCTGAGCCTCCTTCCATAATGCCAGGCCCAGGAGGCTAAGCCTTCAGAAGACACAAAGCAGTAGTCTCCAGAGAGATGAGAAGCCAGGAGAAGAGGGTGTTTGGAGAAGAAGGGAGTGGCCAACCATGCTGACCACAGACTGATGGATGAAGTCTAGAGAATACTCAATGGCTTGGACAACACACAAGACATTGTTGACCTTAGTGAAAACTACTTCTATGGAGTGATGGAGAAGTCAGACTGGGATGGCGCTGGGGTCATTGAGGGAACGGGACAGTGAATGTACACATAGACAACACTCTCTGCTGATATTTCACAAGTTATCTGACTGAGAAGGAGCAGAGAAGTGTGGGAGTAGCTAGACTGGCATGAACAGTTGTAGTAGTGAAAATGAGCTAAATTATGCTGAGGTGACAACTCCCAAATTTTCATGACTTTACCCAGTAAATGTGTATTTCAAGCTCATGCTACATGCCTCATTCTGATCCATGGGGAGCTCTGCTCCACCCAGTCACTCAGGGATGCAGGCCAATAGTCAACCATCAATTTGTAGTGGCACCATCTAGAGCAGTTGCCTTCTTAGTTGCTGTGGCACAGAAAAAGAGACTGGACTATCTTCTTTTAAAAAATATTATGAAAAGTGTCAAACATCTGTAAATGGAAGAAAATGGTACATGAACTTCCTTACACTCATCACCAAGTTTTAACAATTAGCAGCATATGGCCAATATTATTTCATTTATATCTCCCACCACTCCCCCAACCTTGGACTATTTTTAAGTAAATCATAGTTCATTCATAAAGATACAATAAAGAGTTAAAAAACATAATCACAGTACCTTTATCATATGTAAAAAGCAATAAATTTTAATATCACCATCAAACATATGGTCATTATTCAAATTTCCCTGATTATTTTTGATTTGTTCAAAACAGCTTTCAAACAAGACCTGTACATTGCATTTGACTATGTCTTTTCAAGCTCTTAAGTTTATAATTTCCCCATCCCTTTGTTTTTCTTTTCAATTCACTTGTTGAAGAAACTGGTATTTTTCCATTTTATATTTGCCAGTTGCATCCCTGTGGTGTCATTTAACATGTTCCCGTGAGCTCTGTGTTTTCCTGAAGGTCTACAGGCTTGAGATAGGTATAGAGGCTTGACCAGACTCAGGCAAGAGATTTTGGCAAGGATATTGCGTAGATGGCATTGTCACTTTAGGAGACACCTAATGTCTCATCTCTTCCTTTTTGTGAGATTAAGATTGACCATTGGTTCAGGAGTTCTCAGCCTGGCCCATCCTTTATAAGGTGTCCCATCTGCTTTTCACTAATGATTTTAGTAACCACGGATGATTATCCCTTACTTTGTTATTAGGGGTTGAAAACGGTGATATCCTCTCATTCCCTTTTCATTTATTAACTAGAATTTTCCTAAAGAGAACTTCCCTCATCAAACAGTTATTCAGAGAAACAGTTCACATAGGAAACAGAGGATAAACGGTTTTTCTTTCTATTTAAAAACATTTTTGGATTAAGTTGGTACCTAGAAGATCCAACATAAGGTTTTTAGGTACCCTCATATACACATGGATTTTTAACATCTTTGCTGTATTTCAGTCTATTGCAGAGTTTTCTGCTGTTCAAATTGTCCTGCCTCTGGCCAGTGTGAGAGCCTGGGCAAGTCAGCTCCTGAGTTCTCTTTTCACGACCCCACAGACTTAGAGCTCTCCCCTTGCATTCTTCATAAGCGATTGCAGGCTCACCTTGAATATTCTCTGTCCCAGACCTGGAACTAGACACATGTCCAATGAGCCCTGGCTCCTTTTTGTGGGACATGGTATTTAAAGACCAGGAGACTGGAGGACAGCCGAGGGCCTAAAACGTAGAGGAGAAATATGAAGTATTTGGCTATGGAAGCCTGAGGATGCTTCAGATTCATTGTGAAGAAAACGGCTGCATGAAAAAAGAGGCGTGTGTGTGTGTAAGAGAGAGAGAGGGCTGGGGTGGGGGGAATGGTTGATCATGCAAGGCTCTTGGACAGGAATGGTGTGCTGGGTCCAAGGCACAGCTGAACAGATTAGGCCTGGGTGGACGCAACAGTTCCTTTACTGCAACAGCAGAGAGGGAAGATGGATGCAGGTGTGCTTGGTCACAGGAAGGTTAAGGACTTTCAGTAACTTCTATTTTTTTCTGTAAAATTGAAGGTGAGGTCATTTTCTGAGAATAAAGTGAGAGAAGAGAGCAAGGGAGAGGGTGAAGTTTGGGGAGGGTGAAGTTTTGAAATGGTTTTTTAGAGAGTTGGAGGATGGGTTGGCCAAAGAAGCCTTCAGATGAGGAGAGTCAACATCTTGATCACAACCTTGGGAGAGACCCTAAGTCAGAACCACTCAGCTAATCTCCTGGCTTCCTGACCCACAGAAACTGTGTAAGAATACATTTGTTGTAGTTTAAAGCTGCTAATTTTGGGAAGTAATTTATTACCCAGCAATAGACAACTAATATCATGATTGTGACCCAAAAAGACAGTGGGGCAGGGAGGAGATAGTGGTCAGGGTGTGGGGTGTTTGAATTAGTGATCTTGGAGAAAAACCTACCAGGAGGAGGTCTTGAAGATGAGGCAGTCAGGAACTAAAAGGCTAGATATGGAACAGATTGTCCAGGTGGATATTAAAATCCTCCAGGAAGATGGAGCAGCTTGAGATCTAGGGAGTCTGTGAGCCAGTTTACAAATTCTTCAGTGAATGAAGAGGAGTTACCAGGAAATGAGGAGATGCGACATCAAGGATGAGAGCAGAGGAGGCCTGATGGTTTCGCCCTCAAAGGGAAGGTTGGACTTTGTGCGTCTGTTTTGCCATGAGGAGGAAGAGTACTAGTCAGAAAGGAAGTTAAAGAGCAAGAATAGGACTGATCCCATTTCCTGACTATGGGATAAATGGGAAGTGAGAAATTAAAGACATCATCTAACTGTTACTGTCACACAACTGCCACCACCACTTTCTCCATCATCATTGCCACTACATTATCATCACCATTGCAGCCATCACCGCCAGTGTCTGCAAAATCTTGACCATTACCACAAACATCAACTTCACCACCAACACAAATATCATCAACACCACCATAATATCGCCACACCAACAAAAACACTGTCACCAACACTATCGCAATCCACCAATATGCCATTAAACACCAACACCATTGCTACCATCACCTTTACCACTACCACCTTCATGATCATCTCACAATTACTACCACCACCTAGACCCCCACCTTCCCCATCACAGTTGCACCCGCCATGACCATCACAAACATCATCACCTCCACCTCTACCATTACCATCAGCATTATCACCACCATTGATTCTAACATCACAGGGAGGAGCTACTAGATGTCTGCCTCAATATCTGTCCTTTCTTTAGACACAGAATGCCAGATTCTTCAGTGGGCACAAGGTCATGTGGAACAAAGATCACATTTCCCAGGCTCCCTTGCAGCTGGGTGAAACCAGGAGACTAAGTTTTAGCTGATGGGCTGAATGGAAGTATGGGGGACTTCCTTTATGTAACCTTGGCCCAAAGACGACCCAGGGTGTCTTTTCAAAGAAAGATCAGCCCCTCAACCCCCATTTTTATCACTATGGTGCAGCAACCATTCCCTCCTACCCACTTTATTACAATAGCTTCCTAATGGGTTTTTCAGATTCCTCCTTTGCCTCCCGACTCCATATAGTAGCCAGAGGTAAACCAGACCATGTGATTACATTGTTTAAAACCCTCCAACTGTGCCCTAGCCAGGTGGCTCAGTTGGTCAGAGCGTCTTCTTGTGCACCAAAAGTTTGTGGCTTTGATTCCCAGTCAGGGCACATATCTAGGTCGCAGGTTTGATCCCTGGTCTTGGCATATAGGGAAGGCAACCGATTGATGATTTTCTCTCTCTCCCTTTCTCTCTCTCTAAAAATCAATAAAAAACATATCTTTGGGTGAGGATTGAAAAACCAAAACCAAAACCAAAAAAACCTTCCAATAGTTTTCCAAGGCATCTAGGATAAAAATCCAAACTCTTTATTCTGGACTATAAGGTTGTAAAAGATGGAGTCCCTATCCAAGTCTTCATTCCCGCCTCCCACCAGACTCTCTCTTGCTCACTACTCTCTAGCTATGCTGCACCCTTTCTAATAAACTAATCTTCCACTCACCACAGAGCCCTTGGACATGCCGTTTTTTCTGCCTGGATGTTCTCCAACCCCTAACTCCTCTGTATTCTTCAGCATTCAGCTAAAATATCCTTTGTTCCAGCACCCCGGCCCTAGCCATACCAGTTTCTTGTATATCCTTGCTTCATGGCTAGTATCATTGTTTATAACAATATATTTGTGTGCTCACATGTTTAATGTATGTCTCTCCACAGATCCTTGAAGGCAGGAATATACGGGTGGGTGGGGGTATGTGTTTGCTAATTTCTATTTCCTCAATGCCAGAAAAAACACTGGACACATGGAAATATTTGTTGAAAACAATAAATGCATGAGTGCATCAGTGCTGGCTCCATCTCTGGATCTAGGCTCTTGCTTCAGTTTCCTCAAGTGAGTTATTAAATGGTCCCTTGTCTCAGTCTTCTCATCTGAAAAATGGTGATAACAATAGACCCTACTTCATAGGGTTGTTTGGAAACTGAGTGAGCCAATACAGATAAACTACTTAGAACACAGCACACGCTAAGGACCACATAAATGTTAATTATGACCGTTTTCACTCCTCCTGCCCTCTGAGTCTGCTTTAATGGCACTAGAGCCCTCTCTCACCTCCAGGTTGCTTGACTGAATGCTCCCCCTCCCCTGGGGCTTGGACCTGCTCCCTACACTGCAGCTTCTGGAAGTTTCAGATGACCCCCAGTGCCCTCCCTACTTGATCATGCCTCCTTTATGTGAAACTTGGCCCAAAGCACAGCTGAGTTTACTCTCAAACCCCCCTCTGGGGCACCGCTCCCTGCAGCCTGGGCTGGCTCTACCTGAATGCACCTGACTGCACATTGTGTTGTATGGGGTGCATTCAGCAGTGTCTGCTGAATTTTTAAAATATTATTCAAAAAAACCTTTAACATACTTATTTTAAAAGTTGAACAACAGAAAAATTAAAAAACAAAACTAAAGAACCCTACCACCCTGAATAATCATCATCCACCTCCTACAAGCGCACACCCAGAGAGAGGCGCTCGGGAATGTGGAGCTGGGCCACTGGTATAGGAATGGATCACATTGTGTTGGCAGGCTGACAACGTTAAGGGATTACATTATTTGAATTTAATCGAAGAGAAAAAGCTTGATGTGCCACCAAATGAACTGCTGAGTGTCCATGTGCCACCAAGTGTCATGCAGTTCCCTTCAACCGATGACATGCTACTTGGACCTGAGGCAGGTTGCGCAAGGATCCCCATTATCCTAGTGAGGCATATGAGGTTTGCCAAATCGGTGACGATTTTAAGGAATCCAAGGCCTGGGCATGCTGGGAAATCCCTTTTGGGGAAAGGGACAAGCTCTTTTCCTTCCCATCTCTGACCATGAAGAAAGAGGCCCAGCAGTCAGTGGGCTCCAGGATCTGGGATGCACAAACATCACACTCAGGAATTCTGCCCCAGCCCACTCATCAGGTAGCTACGAGCTCTAAGTAAGGCCTGGAGCAAGAGAAGTCTCTGAAGAAGGTTCAGACTGTGGTCAAGCTGCCCTGGGGTCACATAACCTGCAGATCCATCTATCTGATGGTGGTGGATCTGCCCCAGGTGGAGCCTCTGGCCAGCCCTGGTAGGGGTTGCAATGCCATGCTTGGAATCCAGCAGCAAGGCCCTGCTATTCTAGAAGCAGCTTCTGGAATGTCACAGGGGCTCTGCAGGGCTCGAGCATCTAATGATGGGACAACACATAACCTTATAACTGGAGCTAGCCATCAGATCCACTGAATCACAAGATAGCTGGGTCCAGTGGTGACCCATGGTGTGACAAAAGCGGAACACTCAGAATGGGGCCTAAGCAGGCCCATAACACAGGTCCACAAAGGAGGTGGCCCAGACACCCACACTTTTACCTCTGTTGTTCCCCTCCCACCTATAGCTTCATGGGAGGTTCCCTAAGGTCAACTGATGTAGAGGGGGAAGATTAAAGCCTGGCTCACAGATGGGTCTGCAACCAAATGTGGAGCTCTGCGGTCCTACAGCCCTCTTGGGAGCATCCCTAAAGGAGACTAGGATAGAGAGATGCCCTGGGTGCAGTCCGTGAGCTGTGCACTTGGTTACCGACAGAGTAGGGAGGAGGAAACAGCCAGAGGAAGGGTGTGTATGGACTCCTGGGCAGCAAGCAATGGCTTGGCTGGTTGGTCATGGCCTGAAAGTAGTAAGAATGGGTGACAGGAGAGAAGGACATCTGGGAATTAAGTTACAGGGTGGGTACAGCGTGTGTGCACCCACCACAGAGGAGAGATGCTCTGGCTGGGGTAGACTGATCTGCCCAGTGGCCACTGCCGCGTGTGCAGGATGGGTCTGTGAACAGAGCAGCTGAGGGTGCTGGACAGACTCCATGCATACAGCCAGTAGCATCCAGGCACTGTCGCTAGGATTCGCCTGCCTTCCAGCAGCAGAGACCAGTGCTGAGTCTCTGATGGGGCTGCCCCTTGAGGAGACTGACCAGCTACTTCATGGCAGGTTGGTTACACTGGACCCTTTCCACCCTGCAGAGGCCAACAATTTCTCCTTCCTGGAACTAACCTCTCTGGGGTGCCTCCACAAGTATCACCGTCCAGGAGCTCACGGGAGGTCTCATGGCCATAGATTTTGAACAGGGGCAGGTGTCTTCTCAATCAGTTTCCCATCTGAACCAAGCACATGAAAATGACTCAAGTGATTATTTTCTCAATTTACCTTAGGATGGTACATCATTAGTACCATTCCAGATGCAAAAGAAAGAAGTTAATTCATTATATAAAGGTGCCTCAGGTTATTAGAGCTTCATTCTCTCAAGGAACCCTGGTGTCCTGGACACTACTGTTTCAGATAAGAAGGGGACAATGTGAATTAACCATGGGTCCACTGGTCATGCTCCATTTCACATCATTCAGAAGCAACTAGTCTAAAAGGAATGACTGGTTAAAGGTTTAGCTCTGGTGCCAGCTTGGGATATCGGGAGGGCTGGGGCTTGTCCTCTAGGATGCAGCACATGCACTGAGCCCAGACCGATATGTGGTGCCAGGCCCTGTAACTGGAACACAGCCAGAGGGTGCACCTCCTGTGTGGGCAACCTCAGGCCTGTGTGACTCCTTCCCAGGATCACCTCTTTCTGTTCCACCTCTCACTGCAGGCAGGGAAGTGTGGTTCAGAGGGTGCACTTGGGTGGCCCCCAAAAGCTGGTGATAGCTGCTGGGACAGGACGGGTGGAGAACCATCCCACCTCTGACTCAGGCTGGGCCTGGGCCACCCCCAGTCTGCCCAGCTTGGGTCTCCTGCCCAGCGAGCCAATCTGTACAGACTTTATATCTCGGCCATCCATCAAGGGCCACCTGGACTAACCAGTCCTGCCAGAAACTGGATCTGGCCATAAAGGCCCCTCCCTGGAGAGGTGTGTGTGTGTGATAAACCCCTACCTTCCACTCGCCTTTCCCACTTGCCAGAGCCAGAAGGCCAGGGCCCAGGGGTGGAGGTGGTGGGAAGCTGTTCTTTTCTCCCCTCTCCCGCCTCTTCTGTAACAGGCCAGGGTGAGTCTGGTCTGGGACTGACACACAGTCCAACAGACAGACTGACTGGTCCTTCTCCCCACCAACCACCTCAGCCTGAACCGGAGACATTCTGGCTCAGCTTTCTGAGCCAGGGTCAGAGAGGGTGGGGATCAGCAGCTGTTGTCACTGGGGAGAGCCTAAGAGCCACCTACTGAGCTCCAAGACCAAATTTTCTTTGTTTAAAAGGAAAACTGAAGCCCAGAGAGGTTCTCATCTCCATTTGTTGACTACTCATAACCCATCACCTCAAAACACTCTACTTTTCCTTCCTGTAAATCTGCATTGTGTACTCCTAAGGCACCCTTGGGTGGGCACTCTGCCTGTGAACAGGTAGATATCACTACTATTCCTGCCTTCTCAATGAGGAAACTGAGGTCAACTGCCCAAGGTCATGCAGGCCCAGGTTGCACAGGGCTGAGCTGGGACTGGACTGCCCATCTGCCTGCAAATCCCTGCTCTTGGAGAGACTTCTAGGCTTCACCAAAATTAACACTCTGGTCCACTCATCCTATTGGTTCCTGTTAAAGATAAAGATAAATTCCTGGATGGAAAAATCACTGGACCAAAGCTCCTGCAGAACGGTGAGCGTGATTCGTATTGACAAACAACGTGCCAGCAGTGGGAACTCCAGGTACTCATGGTGGAGAGGATGCCTGTCTGACAGTGCCCAGCATCCCGTGTCACTGGTCCTGCTCTGCACCTGGGAAATGGGCAATGATGTCATGTTATTCCATTTGCACATCCTGGACTCCAAGCGTCTTGTCTAGGCCTGTAGGTCACTGCTGTATCTTCCGGCATGAATTCCAGTCCTCCACCCTTTGCAGGCAAAGACAAGGGCTGGGGGGCCGTGGGTCCCACTGCTCTCTGGCCTCAGGCTCTTCATCAGCAAAATGGGGAGAGAAGGTGCTCCGGGGATGACCAGGTGACTGGCTGGGGATACCAGATCTTCCAGGCATTCCAGTTGCAGGAATGTTTCTCCTCCCAGGTCTTGCCCCAGGTCTGACTCCTCACTGCAGGCAATAAATAACTTTCATTTGATTAGTGTTTTGGTGAACCATTTGCTCTGGGGAAAGTGGGCACGTCCCCAGACAAGGCCTCACCTTAGCTACCCTAGGAGGGGCAAGGATGGGTGGGAAGAGGGCAAGTACTGGGCGAGTGAGAACCTTGGTGTGGTGAACACCTGCTCCATTTCCAAGCACACCCACTTTGCGTTTGCACCCTTATGCCAATCAGCCTACAAGCAGCCTGCCAGGCCAGAAGCATCATCCCAGTGGCTCTCTCTGCCTTCTGGGCCCAGCCCTCAAAGTACGGATGGGAAGACTGAGCCCAGCATGGGGTCCTAGGGGTGCACTGTTCTGACACGGGTTGGGGATGGCAATGGGAACTGGTCTGCCGATCTGGCTGGCTGGGGGCCGTTCCCCAATGTGCTCCACAACAGTGGACACTTCAGCCTCTAGGCCCCAGCACCCTAAGGTTCCTTTGACTGAAACGCAAGAAAAGCAGCCTGTCCCAGAGAAGCTCAGCGACTTGGGGAGGTCGCCCAGCGTAAAGATCGCAGATCGGAGTTCGGGTGGGACGAAAAAGCGGGTCTTTGCCACCAGCCAGGGCCGGATCTGGAAGCAAGGACAGCCGCCCCCTCCCCACTCCTCCCAGGTCAGCTGTTGGAGCCGCGGCGCCGGCCGCCAGAGGGTCATTTACATGACAAAGGCGCGGCCGTCGGGCGGGCGGGGCGGGCGAGCGGCTCCTAGCGGAGGGGCCCCACCGGCGCTCGGCCCCGCAGCTGCCCGGCTAAGCCTCCACCCCGCGGCCCGAAGATTTGGGGGGCGGGGGCGGCACGCGAGCCCCGGCGCTCAGCTGTGTTTGCTCCCGGGACGCCACGCGGGGCGGCGGGGCTGGGGCGCGGGACAAAGGGCCGGATCTGGCCGACCCCGCAGGTGGCGAGGGGGGAGGGGAGGCGCGTCGGGGAGCGAGCGCTGGGGGAGGGGAGGGCCTAGGCGGCGGGGAGCGAGGGGAGCCGCTGGCCGCCTGAGACCCGTCCCGGCTACCTGGCCTGGGGTCGCGGGCCGCAGGATCACTGGCTTCACCTGCCTGGGTCCGCGATCCGGAGCTGCTTCCCGCACCCCTTGACATCCCCCCCCAATCCGAAATGACAAATGAAATCAGCATCCATCTTAGCTTGCCTTGGGGTCATTCTGCTAGAAGCCAATTGTCCGCAGGTCCACCTACTTCTGGCTCTGGGTGATGCCCAATGTTATGTCCCTAGTGGGCCCTCTCCTCCCGGCCTCCTCTCTCCCACTACTTTCCTGCATGCCCGCCTCAGTTTCCCAGACACACAAACCAGCTTCCTCCGCCCTCCCCATCCCAGGAAATGGTACTTCCACCTTCTACCTGCAGTGACCAAAAGAACTTTCTCTCTCCCTCCCCCTCTCCTGCTTTCCCTCTCTGCTGGCTCCACCTTCAAAATCCAGCCACAATCCAACCAACTTCTCCCGCCCCACTGCTGCCCCTGGTCCAGTCCCCATCATCTTTGGCCTGGATGGTCGCAGGAGCCTCCTGCCTGTTCTCCCCGCCTCTGCCCCAACAGCGGGCAAAACCAAAGTCAGACCTCACCGCTCCTTCGCTCTGCACCCTCTCATGCCCCTCACCTCACTCGGAGGAAGAGCCCAAGTCCTCACAGTGCCTGATCTCGGGTGAACCCCCACCTCCCCACCTCCCTGATTGATTCTTTTCAGTCCGGTCACACCAGTTTCCTTGCTGTTTCTCGGCCTTCCGGACCTCAGGGCCTTTCACGGCCGTCCCCTCAGCTTGGAACACACACCACCCTGCCTCCACCGGCCATTTCCTTCAGCCTTTACTCAAAGGCCACTTCCTCCGTGAGGCCCTCCTTAGGCACCCAACCTAAAATGTGAACCCTCCCCCCTCGCCTCTCTATGCGCCCCCCTCTGCCCCATTTTCTCTCCGCAGCACTTCTTGCTGCTTGGCTTTTCCACACGCGCTTACTCATGTCGCTCATCTTCTGCCTCCTGTGGACTGTGAGATGCTCCAGGGCAGAGAGTTTTGCCTCCTTTGTTCATTGTTGTGCCCTCACCCAAAACCTAGCACTGTCCCTGCTATACAGTAGATGTTCAATAAATATTTGCTGAATGGATAAATTAAAGCATTTCGTTCTCCACAGCAACCCTGTAAGTAGGCGCTATTATCTCCATTTCACAGATGAAAGCACAGACTGAGCGAGCAACTTGCCCAAGGTCACACAGCCAGAAAATCTGAGAGGCAGGATTTGAATCCAGGCCCTCACTTCCTAGTGAGGCCCCAAACTAGAGGCCCTCAGGCTGGGTTTGGCCCCCAGAGGATTTTGTGTGGCCGAAGGGTTCAACCATTTGTGGCCATTTTCCATACAAACCTATTGCTGAATGAGCCTCTAGCCACACTGGGTCCTCCATCCTGCAGACAACTATGCGCTTGAGCTGAGCAGTAGTCGCCCCTCAAACAGGGTGTGAGCTGCCCCATTTGCCCCAGTCTCCACCAGGCTGCTTCCCACCCAGGCCCTGCAAATCCCCATCCTGCCCAGGCCTCCCTCCTGTGAGCTTTCACTCCTCTGGGCCTTTGCCCTTGTTGGTCCCTCTGCCTGGAATCCTCTCCCTGTGCTTCTGTCTTGCTGCCTGCTTCTTGTCATTCAGGTTTCAGCCCAAATGTCACCTCCTCAGAGAAGTCCTTCCTGATTATTCTGGCTAATGGTCATTTTCTGAAATTATTTCATTAATCTCTTTGGTGTATGCTCACTGGCCGTTTCCCAGTAGAATGGCAGCTCCAGAAGGGCAGGGCTCAAGTCAGTCTTGCCATTCCCATCTAGGACAGTGCCCGTACCTGCAGACACAGGGTGCATACTTGTTGGCGGATAGAATAAATGAGCAAATGAATGAATGAAGGGGTTGTCTGTAGCAGCCTCTGTTCTAAGCACTTTCTGGGCATCAAATCCTCAAATGTGTGTACAATGACCTTCTGCAGGAGCTCAGAGGATCTATGGGGTAAGGTCATGCACAGGCCCTTTGCTGGGGGAACAAACCACAGTGGTTTCTGGCTCTGTGACAACTTTGATAGACATGGGGAACCCTCTCCCTACTCCAATACCCATCTCCCCAGCTCCGGGGTTCTCACCGCAGAATCGGAGCTGAGTCTTCTGGGTCAGCTAAGTTTTACTGCATCGGGGTCCTCCTTCTAGTGTTCCAGGTGCAGCCCTGTCCCCACCTGCCCATTAGCCTTGATCTCCAGCAGGCCTCACCAGGGTAGCCTTTCAGGAATAGAAGGGACAGCAGGTGGGCTGACTGGTGTACAGGCTCCAGTTCACATCTGGCTCCATCCGTTTCTCCCAGTGTGACCTTGAACAACTTAACTAGTTTCTCTGAGTCCCATTTCCCCCTCTGCAAACTGGGGCCCCTGCCCCTCCTTGAGACTTGAGAGAGCTCCTGGAGCTTGTGCATGGCCCTAGGTAGATACTCAGGACAACAGCAGCTGCCAGCCCACATGTGGCCTCTCCAACTGGCTGCTCAAGTGGGAGAGCCAGTGAATGGGATTTTGGAGCTCACCCAGTGACTGTCACTCTGCATGGACCAGTAAGATGGCTGGGACCCTGTGCTTACTTACGGATGTCGTCTTGGGTGACTGTGTGGCCACGTGTGTGCATGTGTATGTGGGTGAACACAAGTGTGAGTGTGTTTGACAGTGTGACTGTCAGTGATGTGTGTGACAATGGGGGGAGAGGTGCCTGAAGGTACCCTCACTGGCCAGGGTGGGGTGGGTGGAAGCAGGCTCATCAGCCCCTCTAGGCAGCCCATGGGGCAGGTGTTCACTGGGTACCAGCTGACCAGGGCTGGCTGGTCAGCCTGAGCCAAAAGGAACTGGTTTGTGTTGGGGAGGGTGACATATATCCCAGAGCAGTCAGACCCTAAGACCTGGCCCTGCTACTCATTCTCTAGTTCCCAGGACCAGGGCACAGGGTGGGAGGCTGGACCTTACTGCTGGTCACTGCAGCCCTGGAAGCCTGTCCTTTGAAATTTTTATTGATGTCCCATGGCTGGGTAGGGCCTAAAGCCTGCATGCTGCTTCCCTGCCCCCCACCTTGTCCTCCAGCATGAGGGCTGAGGCTAAAACTTGGCTTCCTTGGCCCCCCCCCCCCCGTACCCACATGACTGTCTCCACCACAGGAGTGGACACCTGGTAAGAGCAGGGACCCTCTCATGGGTTCCCATGTGGTCACAGGGCTCAAAACATTGATTCAACACTCATGCAGCCCTTCATTGTCTGCTAACTGATGAGTAAAGTAGATGTGTGGGGGGAAATGGAAAAATGGCTACTTCTGCCCCTGGTGGGGGCTGCCCCAGGGTTTGTCCCTGGGCCCCAGGCCAGGCATGGGCTGCCTGCCCCACCCCTCCCTGCTTTCTGAGGGGTTCTTCAGGATGCACAGACCCTCCACCCAGCCGCTGCTCTCCATGTCTGGAGCCATTTTTGACTTTCAGCCTCAGTACCAAATAAATGTCTACTTCCCTCTACCAAAAAAAATCCAGGCTCAGCAGGTGGGGTCTGTCCTGCACTCGCTGTCTGCATAGTTCCCGAGGGGCTCAGGTCCACTGAGCAGAAAGGTTCCTGCTAGCCTGGACCTGTCAGAGAAACCTCAAACCACAAGACTCAGTTTCCCCACATTGCTCTCCCGGCTACTTGCAGGAGAAAAGCCTCCCTAGCCTGTCATTGGTCCAAAGGAGGACTTGGCTTGTCAGTGGGGGAAGGCGAAGACCTCAGGTAAAAGCTGTCCTTCCCCACCTGCTCCTCAGGAGCCACAAGTAGACTTAGGAGGGAGTGCTGGGGCCCTGGCACAGCAGAAGCAGGATCAGCCAGGGGAGCCAACTGACCCCAGGAGCTGCTTGCCTGGCCCTGTTTCTGGAAGTGTCAAGCCTGGGATAGAGGCACAGTGACAGAGAAACAAACAGGGAGAGACACACACACATGTGCATCACTCAGGAGTCAGCTGGAGACAATACGTGGGCCCAGTAGCTTGTGGCCTTCTCGGATCTGGACTCAGAATATAAATTAGAACCCCAATCCCAAACCATCCTGGGTGCATGTGCACCTGCAGGTGCAGGAAATGTTGGTGTGGGCTGCTCTGTCTTCGGGGCTGGGCCACACGAGCAGTGCACAAGCATGTCAGGGTGTGGGGTGTCTCTGGTGTGTGTTGGGGTGCATGAGAGGCAACCTGTGGCCATCTATGGCTGTGTTTGAGTATCCCTGTGCAAATGTTTGTGATGGCCACACCAGAGCCGGCCCCAGAGGCCCTAAGCAGCCCCAAGCCAAGAGCTCCTGCCTGCCCCTATCTCCCCCCTCCCCCCATCCCTGGGCTTTTGTCCGTTTCTGAAGTGACAAGAGACACACAAAAGGGCTTTTAATTAAATCAAAGGAGGGGGAAACAGACCAGGCGGGCTGCTATTATGTTACCAAATGTGAAAATGAAAACTTATATTTAAAGCTCTGGTATTAATTTGAGATTATTCAGATAGTTAATTAAAAGTGCAGCATGTGTTAAATATTATTTCAACAAAGATTTTCATCGGGCCTCCATGTAATGTGATCTGAGGGCTTGGGGAGCTGTATGCAAATACTCTGCAGCCAAGAGAAAGGACCCACAGCACCAGTGGCAGGCGGGCCAGGGCAGTCCCACTCTTCACCTCGGGTCTGGCTCTTTGGGACACAGATAGAATTGCAGCCAGATCCCCATGTCCAGGCCCTGGGTGAAGAGGGAGACCATCAGGCTGATCCTGGGCCTCTCAGCCAGCAGCAGAACCTTCAAAAGCCCTCCAGATGGTACTTGGGGCCTTCATGGGATGCTGGCTGCACTCCTGTGCCTCAAAGGCCAGCACATCTGCAGGTATGTGTGCGTGGGTGTGAGCGGGGCTGTGCACAGGAGTGCACAGGAGTGTGGACATGTGTGCCCTTGAGGCCATCACAGGCCTGGATGTAAGCAGGTAACATTTGCACATGTACCCGCTGGGATGTTGACAGTGTGCATTTGGGCACTGGTCCATCCATCTGTCACACGTAGATCCTTGCACATGAACACATTCAGACACTAGCCTGTGTGTGTATGCATGTGTGCACCGGGGCATGGGGCAGCACTGCTGGGTGTGTGCCCACAATTGGCTCTGAGCAAGTTAAGTCAACACACGGTGCCTCAGTTTCTCCATCTATGAACTGGGGGTGATAATGGTATGGGCCTCACAGGGAAGATTATCTGAGGATTAAATGGGCTGACAGTGTACGTAGGCAAGCGTTATCCTGTACAAACAGAGCACAGCCACAAATGAGAGCCATGCATGTTGTTTTATATTTTAAATAGCTACATTTGAAATAATAAAAGTGAAATTTATTTTATATATATTTAAATCCAGTATATCCAAAATATTATCATTTCAACATATGACCAACACAAAAAATGATTAATGTGACAGTTTAGATTCTGTTTTTCATACTAAGCCTTTGAAGTAGGGTATGTATGGGACACAGCACATCTCAGTTTGTACTGGCCACATTTCCAGGGGACTTCACAGCTTTGAACCTGAGAAAGGCCCTGTAAGTGGAGCCAGTTCCCCCGGGGTCTGCCGGTGACTTTCTTGAGGAAGACGTGGGGCCTGCTGTGATGCCCCCTTGGGGGTTTCAGCTGCAGAGGAAGGGGTACCCGAGCTGGGGGGGGCCCATGACCAGAGTCTGCCAGGCCCTCCGTGCCCCTTGCCCACGTCCTGAACCGGGTTCCTGTCCCTGGGTCGTGCGTACCCCGACAGTCTTACACACACAAGGGTGCCCACGTCCCCACTGCACTTTGGGACCCAGCCCAGCGCAGCGGCCCGCTGGCTGCAGACGCCGATTGGCACAGATCCTGCGTCTGAGCCGCTGCCCGGCGCTCCCGGGCCGGCGGTGAGGTGCGGGCAGCTCCTGCCCTCTGTCGGCCCCCGGAGGCAGCGCAGCGCTCACTCACCTCCAGGGCCCTGGCTGCCGGTCCCTGCCCGCAGAATCGCCACGAGTCCACGGCCCACTGCCAGCACCACAGTGCCAAAATTCTCACAGCAGGACTGCAGGGAGGGCTCCTAGCTGAGGTTGGGACCCAGGTGTTAAGCACAGTTATGTGAGTCCCACTTGGCTGTGTGCCTCAAGCAGGTGACACCTCTAGGAACTTCTTAGTTCCTCAGCTATAAACTAGGGATGGCAGTAATCCCTCTGCTTAGGGTTGCTCTGGGGACCAAATAGGAAGATGTCTCTAAGGTTTTCAGCACATTCCCGGCGCACAGTAAGTATCCAATAAATTCATCACAGCCACAGCATCATAGTATGTATGACGTGGCTACCTCAGGGCCTTTGCACCTGTTCGGTGCCCTGCCTGGAGCCCTTTGCCCTGGATCTTGGATTGTATAGCTCCCCCACATCAAACTCCCCTCCTGAAGGAGACCCTCCCTGAAATCCCCTTTCTTCATGTCACCCCGCTTTATAGCCTCAGAGCCCTTGTGACCATTCGACACGATCCTGAGTGTTCATGGGTTTCCTTGCTTCTCACCTGCCTCCCGTCTGAATTGTCAGTTCCAAGAGGGCAGGGCCTTGCTCACCCGGGCCACTTCCACCCCTGACCCACCACGGTGCCTGATAAGAGTGCAAAATGGTGCAGCCACATTGAAAAACGGTTTGGCAGTTACTTATAAAGTTAAATGTACATGCACCATACAGCCCAAACAAAAACTTATGCTCACACAAAAATCCATAAGTGACTGCTTATAGCAGCTTTATTCATAATCACCAAAATCTGAAAACCCAAATGTCCCTCAGCTGGTGAACAGATAAACAGTAGTATATTCACAAGGCGTAATACTATGAAGCAACAAAGGGAACCAACACCAATACACACAGGACACGGCGACTCCCTGAGGAGTCTCATTCGAAAGGCGGTGCGCCCTGGCCCACGTAGCTCAGCTGGTTGGGCACCAAAAGGTTGCCAGTTCAGTTCTGGGTCAGGGCGCATGGCCAAGTTGCAGGTTCCATCCCTGGTTAGGGTGCTTTTTACTGTAAATAACAAAGAAGAAACAATTTTTTAGAACAGTCAGAGTTGTAAGTGGTTTTAGTATATAGGGTTGTGCAACCATCACCACAATCTAAGTTTACAACATGTTGTCCCCCCAAAAGGAATGCCATATCCGCTGTTAGTCACTCCCATCCTTCCTATGCCCCCAGCTCCTGGCAACCACAATTCTACTTCTGCATCTATGGATTTACCTATTCTGGACTTTTGTATAAATGGAATGATACAATCTGTGACCGTGGGGCCTAGCTCCTTTCACTGAGCACAATGTTTTCAAGATTCTTCCATGTTGTAGCACATATCAGTATCTCATTCCTTTTTATGGCTGATAATATTCCATTGTATGCACCAATCACATTTTATTTATCCAGCCATCAACTGATGGCCATTTGGGTCATTTCCACTTTTTGGCTATTGTGAACCATGCTACTACGAACATTCACGTCCAAGTTTTTGTGTGGACATATGTGTTTAATTCTCTTGGGCATAGACCTGGGAGTGGAATTGCTGGCTCATATGTTAACTTCACTGTTTTGTTTTTTTAACATCTTTATTGAGATATAATTTACATACCATACAGTTCACTCATTTAAAGTGTACAATTCAGTGGCTTTTAGCATATTTACAGAGCATCCATCCATCACCACAATCAATTTTACACCATTTTCATTACTCCCAAAAGAAGCCCTATACCTCCTAGTCACCCTCCTCTTCCTCCCATCATCTCTCAGCCCTGGGAAACCACTAATCTACTTGCTGCCTCTACAGATTGGCCTATCCTGGGTGGTTTATATACATGGAATCACATAACATGTGATCTTTTGTGTCTGGCTTCTACTCAGGACAATGTTTTCAAGGTTTACGCATGTAGCATGCACCCGTCCTTCATTTCTTCTTCTTCTATTATTGTTGAGTAAGACTTCATTTAATTATTCATGGAAAATATCTCATGTGGTAGACGGGTATATCGCATTTTGTATATCCGCAAACATTTAAGTAGTTTCCACTTTTTGGCTTCCACTTATGTTTAACTTTTTAAGAAATACCTACACCATTTTCCCAAATGGATCATTTAGTCAGCACCTACTGTGTGCCCCTTTCGTCCTCAGCACTATAAAGTGAGGCAGGTCCTAATATTTATTTCATTTTGCTGTGGCACTGAGAGGGTGAGACACTTGCCCCAGGCCTCATGAAATCCCAGATATGTCCCTGATCTTAAAAGCAGGGCTGCTGTGGCTGTAGGGGTCTGGGAAGCAGTCCCTTGGTCAAATGACCACTGGGATGATGGTAGCATGTGAGTGCCTGCGATTCCTCTCATTACTGGGTGCCCCTGGCAGGCCTGGCAGGCACAGAAGGAGGAATCTGCAGGAAGGATCTGGATGCTGGGTGTCTGACCTGGGTGAGTCCTGGACCCACTCTCCCTGCAGGTGGGCCTGAGGCTCCCAGACATGGTGGTGTAGAGGCTGGGCAAGGACATCTGGGCCTCTGGTCTGAGTGGCAACTCTCTCAGCCCTCCTGGGCACCTCTCATCAGGAGGACAGGTTGTTCCAAACTGCCCCAGGGCCCTGGCAAGTGTTAAGGAAATTTCGGTACAATTCTGGGTCAAAGGAATCAATGAATGAGTGATCGAGAATGGCAGCTGGGGCATTTCAAGGCGCACAGGGCGAGCGCAAGGGCCCAGCTCTTTGGCGGTCACAGTCCTGCTCTGTGTGGCTGCTCAGAGCTCTGGGGAGTCAGAGGGGTGGGGGAGGCTGCTGAGGTGCTGGCCTGGGAGGAGAGCCCCAGCATTGACCCCAAGTCTTTGCAGTTGTCCAGGGCTATGGGAATGAGCAAAGCTGCAGAACTGGGACCCAATCCAGTTCTAGGAGACAACCACAGCCCTGAGTACCAGGCAGTGTGCGGGACATCTTGTCTTCATGACTGCCTCCAGTGCTGCTTTATCTAGCTGCCAGTGGGCCTGAGTAGCATGAAGCGATCCTCAGGCCTAGAAATATGTAAAGAAGGCTGAACTTAGAGAGGTGGGGCAGCAGTGGGGCCCAGCCTAGCTCCAGGTGACTCAGGGTCGAAGACTGAATGAAGTCCAGCATCCTGACTATGCGTGATATCGGCAGGTGGGCCAGGATGGGGGGTGCTCTGAGGCCCTGGAGGGCAGCCCAGACCTCAGTCCTGTGGTGATTGTGAGATAGGCCTAGGCCGCCCAGGAGGAATGTGCCGGCCCCCTGCTCATAAACTTGCTCTTCCTCCTCCCTGTGAGCCGGGAGGTCATTTGGAGGTCACCCTCCGGAAAAGTTGGCACAAGAGGCACCATGGTCAGCTCTAGAATCACTGGGCCCACAGCTGACCTGGGCAGGGTGGAGGGGGTGCAGAGTCAGGGCCTCAGCAGGCTGTCCAGGTAGGGCCCACAGCACAGTGGGCTGGGTCTCAGAGGCATACCCAGCTGTGAGCCTAAGTTCAAATTCTCGGGGATCCTGGAAGCCCCACTCAGAAGTTGTATAGAATATAGCCCCTGAGGCCCAGGGATTGCAAAGACAAGGTCTCAGAAGACCACAGGCACAGACAGAAGGCTTCTCCCCGTGTCTCGCCATTGGAGTGTTCGCAAGGGGTCCCTGGAGTTAGGAGTTGCCCAGCTGTAGGATGAGCCTGCGCCTGCAGGAGCGTGGCTGTGGATAGTCTGTTCTTGCTTAGAGGTTGTAGAGGCCAGGACTCTGAGCTCAACCCGGGCACCCTGCCTGTACCTGGCCCCAAGCAGGGTGTGGGCCTGGAGAGGCTGGCTACAGTGATAAGGGTTCCCCAGTGAGCCATGCCAGGGACAAGACCTGAAGACGTCACACTGGCTCCTGGGGGCACAGATGTGGATGGGCTCATGGGCCCCTTCGGCTCTGGCTGGGGTTCTGACTCACCCAGGACTGGTCAGGCCTCTCTGAGGGGTGGTCCTTAAGCGTCTGGACCCAGGCAGGCCCAGGGCTACCTCTTTCTGGAGCCTGCATATGTGGCTGTGCTTGGGGTACCCCCAACAAAGGGCACAAAGTGCGGGATAACGGGGGTCTAGTCTGAAGAGAGGAGCTCCCTCCTGAGCTCCAGCATGTGCTTCCCTGCCAGGGAAATCCTGTGTCAGTTTTGGGGCGAGGCTTGGTTAGCTCTGCTTGGGATGGCAAGAGAAGGCTGGGGGCCCTGAAGGCAACCCATAAAATGAAGAAGGGAGATTCGGGGACTTCCTACTTCTCCCCTAGGGGACTCTCCTGCCATCTCTCACGGCGGTATCCAGATATCAGACTATGAGAGAGGACGGGCGAGTTGTAACTCTGGCCTGGGCCTTACCCTCTCTGCTATGGAGAGAGGGAGTGGAGGGGCTCTTAAAGGTGGGCTAATGCCCTCCAAGCTTGTTAGGACCACCGAACGTCCTGGGGCTGTGCTGGTCCCTCTCCTGAGGCTGTGGGCCCAGCCCTGAAGGCCACCCCACCCCCAGCCCACCTGTCAGGGTTGAACTCTCTTCCCAGCAGGAGCTGTTCTCATGTGTGCAGTGAGGAAGGAAATTGCAAATTAATCTTTATTTCCATCTTGGAAGAAAACCTTAATTCTCTGCATTGAAATGATCCTCGTCATCTCAGGGAATCAATTACAGGATTTAATTGCAGCCAGTCTTGGCCAATCAGAGCAAGGCAGCCCGCCCAGGCCTCTCTCTCCTCCCTCTGCTTCTGTCTCCGCTGCCCCCTCCTCCAGGTGCATTGAGCCCTCTGGGACTTTATATTTCTTTGTCTTTTTGTCTCTGTCTTGGTGTCTGACTCTTTCTCTCTTTCTTTCCCTCTGTATGTCTCCCCTTGTCTCTCACTATGTGTTTGTGTCTTGGCTGCATTCTCCCCTGCAAGCACAGGGCTCAGACATGACCCCCTAGGTTTGACAAGCCTCCTGGGGGCTGGGTGGTCCCCAGGCCTCCTCTTGCAATCATCTCTAGCCCTGGAGCTGCAGCTTTGAGGGTGGGAGCTAAAATTGGGATGAATTATTGGCCTGTCCCTATCCCCTTGGGGTCTCTAGGAGTCACCCTCTTGCTGTCCCATCCTTACCCAGAGCTTATTGTCCCTGGTTTAGCCTGGTCATCAACATCTCAGGCCACCCTTCCAAGCCAGAGTCACCACTAAGCTCTGTCCCTGGGGATTTGGGTGGGGATCATGAAATGGGGTGGTGGCGGTGGGGACCAAAGAATCTGGGACCCAGGGAACACCTGGGCCTTTAGGGCAGAAACTGCTCTGGGTGGGGTCCAGAAAAGGATCCAGAGCAGCCACAGAGGAATGCAGGGTCTCACTCCTCAGGGCCAGCCTTTTGTCAACCAATTTGGCAATAACCAGAGAGCTGGTCTTCAGGAAAAGAGGGTCAAGTGGGTGTGAGCAACAAGGTGCCTACATAACCCCCGTTATCACCCATGCCTCTGTGCTTGACGTAACATTTTTCCTTGTTCATCTTTAATTCGTGGCCAATACACCAATACAGTCTCTTTGAACAAAACTAAAACATAAAAGATAAGGCTAGAGTGCCCTTTGCCTATCACTGCCCCTTCTAGTCCCTTCTTAGGGTAGCCACTGATTATTGGTTTGGAGCATATCCTTGCATGCTTTTTCCTACTCATTTAAATACATATACCTGTATTCACAGAGCATATACAGTATGCTTTATGGAATTTCTTTTTTTTTTTAAAATATATCTTTATTGATTTCAGAGAGAGAAAGGAAGAGGGAGAGAGAGAGAGAGAAACATCAATGATGAGAGAGTCATTGATCGGTTGCCTCCTGCACGCCCCCAACTGGGGATCGAGCCAGCAACCCGGGCATGTGCCCTGACCAGGAATCGAACCCCGATCTCCTGGATCCTAGGTCGACACTCAACCGCTGAGCCACGCCCGGCCGGGCTATGGAATTTCTTTTAAGTGTAAAAGGTATCGAGGTGTTCCACTCAAGATGGCAGAGTAGGTAGACACTGTACTCATGCCCTGCCACAACCACATCAAAATTACAACTAGCCCAGTGTGTGTGGCTCAGTGGTTAAGCATTGATCCATGTACCAGGAGGTTGCCAGTTCGATTCCTAGTCAGGGCACATGCCAGAGTTTCTGGCTTGATCCCCAGTAGGAGGCATGCAGGAGGCAGCCGATTGATGTTTCTTTCTCATCGATGTTTCTATCTCTCTATCCCTCTCTCTTCCTCCTTCTCTAAAATTAATAAAAACATTAAAAAATTACACCTAAATTACAGAACAATCAACCTGTATAACCGTTGAGGGCATTGGGAACAGCACCAGGTGTTAGACTTGTAGTGTCTGACCAGACCTGGGTTCAGCAACCTCAGTCCTTGAGTTCTGGCTAGGAAAGAATTCAGAGCCAAGACTCAAACTATAAGAGAACATTTATTTGGAAAATCATGGAGGTGGAAGAAGTAATTCACAGAAGAAATGGGCTTAGGAAACAAGTTGTAGAGGCAAAGGAAGGGCCCTTAGAGCTTAGAAGTGAGGAAGGTAAAGGTGATGTGCCTGGGGGGATGTGGAGGGGGAGTGGAAAGGGAAAGGCATGACATGCTTCCCAGAGGGAGAGTACTGAGTCCTCGGTCTAAGGGTTTTAAGGGTAGAGATTTTAGGGGAGGTCCCAGAGGAAGATCTCTATAGAATATTCAGTAGCTTTCCAGGTGTGTTCTTTCAGGGTCTAGGTCTCCACTGATTGATTTGCTGGCACCAGGGCAGGGGGTCATTATCCAATGCAGCTGCTCCTGAGGTCAGCCATGGTGTCACTTATCTGGTTTTGCTGCTTTTCTGGGCCTGGAGCTGAAATACAACTGAGGCCTAGATGTTATCTCTAGGGAGGAAAGGTCAGGGGATCCAAACCTCATGACCAGTGTCATATGCTAGGGGAGGAAAGGTCACCCTGGGGCAAGGTTCCACCTTACAATTGTCCTTTGCTAGGCATCCAGGGCTTTTCACCCTGGTGACCTTATGTACCTAGCCTGTTGTCCTTGCTCTGCTCATGTCTGTCTAACTGCCTACCACACAACCATCTGAAGACTACCTGAACAGAAGTTCTATAAGCATATAGAGAAGAAGCCATGTTGAGACTGGTAGGAGGGGTGGAGATATGAAACAGGCTGGCCCCACACTCACTTGTGGCGGTTGAGAATCCAGAGGGATATCTCAGTTGCAGAGGTCCCCCTGAGGATCGAGGGTTCTCTGCCCAATGCTGGGATCCCCAGCCCAGAACACTAGTGCTGGAAAGAGGAGCCCACATATCTGGCTGTGAAAATCTGTGGGAATTCCATTTGTCTGAGTGAGACAGAAGGCTGTTGGAAACCTAGGCATACCCCTAAAGAGCACACAAACTGTTACTTGCAGGGGCTCACCGTGAGCTCAGTGGATGTGTAAAAAAAAAGAAAAAAAGATGTGGTAAGCAGGCAGACAGGAGCAGAGCACAGATGATGGGACAGGTAAAGTAGGTCACCAGGATGGAAAGCCTTGGGTGCCTAGTAAAGGACCTTGTCCCCAGGGTGACCTTTCCTCCCCTAGCATACCACTGGTCATGAGGTTTGGACCCCCTGACCTTTCCTCCCTAGTGATAACATCTAGGCCTCAGATGTATTTCAGCTCCAGGCCCAGAAAAAGCAGCAAAACCAGATAAGTGACGCCAAGGCTGACCTCAGGACCAGCTGCGTTGGATAATGACCTCCTGCCCTGGAGCCAAACAATCAACCAGTGGAGACCTAGACCCTGAAAGACACACCTGGAAAGCTGATGAATACTCTATTAAGGTATTTCCCTGGGCCCTGGCAGGCATTGTTCAGTGGTTAGCGCATCGGCCTGCAAACTCGAGGGTCCTGGGTTCAATTACCGGACCAGAGTACGTACCTGGGTTGCAGGTCCAATCCCAGCCCCTGGTCGGGGCATGTGTGGGAGGCAACCAATTGATGTGTCTCTGTCACATTGATGTTTCTCTCTTTCTGCCCCTTCCCCCTCCCTTCCACTCTCTGTAAAAATCAATGGAAAAAAATCCTCACTCCTATGGTGAGGATTAAAAAAAAGAAAAAGATCTTCCCCTGGGACCACCCTTAAAATCCTTAGGACAGAGGACACAGTGCACTCTCCCTCCTAGGAGTATGCCCACACCTTTCCCTTCCCCCTCCCCAGAGGCACATTACCATTACCTTCCTCACTCCCAAGGTCTAAGCTCCAAGGGCCCTTCCTTTGCCTCTATAACTTGTTTCCTAAGACCATTTCTTCTATGACTCACTTCTTCTACTTCTGTGATTTTCCAAATAAATGCTCTCTTATAGTTTGAGTCTTGACTCTGAATTCTTTCCTAGCCAGAACTCAAGTACCAAGGTTGCTGAACCCAGGTTCAGTTGGGACCCACCAGTCTAACACCTGGTGCCATTCCCACTGCCTACAACAGATGGATGGAAGCTCAAGGGGTGCCAGAGAAAAACAGGGAGAAACTGAGTTGTGTGAATTCAGGGCGAGGGCTAGAGGGACGAGACAGCTGCCATTGTCCCTGTGTTGGGTGCCATCTTTCCTGTGTTAAGCGCCCCCCCCCCCCCAGCCAAATCTGAATCTGCATTAGCCTGGTAAACTTCACTAGTTCCATCTGACAACTCCCGAGACCCTGCCCTACTACAAACACAGCTACCCTTGGTGTACCCTGAGACTTTTGCTGAGTGGCCTCAGGCTCAGCACTGGTGCAAATCTGAATCTGCCTTAACCTGGTGAATACCACTCACCTCACCCTGGTGACTCCCTGAGACTTTGCCTCACTCAACTCATGTACCACTAGAGATTCAGTGGTTGAGCCTTACAGGCAGCTGGCAGATGGTGGCAGATATGGGAATGTCTTGTTTCTTTTACTGACCTGCCCCAGGCCCAGAACTGATATCAACCAGCCTCATTTGCAGCATGGCCTATCCCACATGCATCCAGGTCCAGTTCAGGCCACTACCAAACATGGATCACTTTTAGCTCTTAACAGGTAGCCTTGGGCCAGTCACAGGCAGAGTCTGACACTGGCCTGCTTTAGGGCCTCTCTCAAGAGGCCCCAGAACCAGTTGCATTTTATATACCAATATTGAACTACCAGAAAGAGAAATTAAGAAAACAATCCCATTTACAATAAATAATAAAATATCTAGGTATAAATTTAACCAAGGAGGTAAAAGTCTTTTACTCAAAAAATTATAAGAAATTGAAGAAAAAAATTGAAAAAGTTACAAATAAATGGAAGAATATACCATGCTTGTGAATAGGAAGAATTAACATCATTAAAATGTCCATATTACCGAAAGCAATCTATAGATTCAATGCATCCCTATTAAAGTACCAATGGCATTTTTCACAGAAATAGAATAATCCAAACATTTATATGGAACCACAAAAGACCCGGAATAGCCACAGCAATCTTGAGAAAAAAAGAACAAAGTAGGAGGCTTCACAATATCTGATATCAAACTATATACTACAAGGCGATAGTAATCAAAACAGCATGGCACTGGCATAAAAACAGACATATAGATAAATGGAACAGAAAAGAGAGCCCAGAAATAAACCCACACCTATATGGTCAATTAATTTGGGACCAAGGAGGCAAGAACATACAATGCAGTGAGGACAGTCTATTCAAGTAATGGTGTTGGGAAAACTGGACAGATATGTGCAAAAAAATGAAACTAGATCATCTTCTCACACCATACATAAGAATATACTTAAAATGGATTAAAGACTTAAATGTAAGACATAAAACCCCTAGAAGAAAACATAGATTCTCTACATTGCTCTCAGTAATATTTTTCTGATATATCTCCTCAGGCAAGGGAAACAAAAGAAAAAAAATAAACAAATGGGACTACATCAAATTAAAGAGTTTTTGCACAGCAAAGGAAACCTTCAACAAAATGAAAAAACAACCTACCGAATGGCAGAAGATATTTGCCAATGATGCATTGGATAAGGAGTTAATATCCAAAATTTATAAAGAACTTACACAACTCAACACCAACCCCGCCCCCCCCTGCAAACAATCCAATTAAAAAATGGGCAGAGGATCTGAATAGACATTTATACAATGAGAATGTAAGATGGCTAATAAATTTATGAAAAGATGCTCAACGTCACTAATTATCAGAGATATGCAAATTAAAACCATAATGAGATATCACCTCACACCTATCAGCATGGTTATCATCAATAAATCAACAAACAACAAGTGTTGTCAAGGATGTGGAAGAAAGGGAACTCTTGCGCACTGTTGGTGGGATTGCAAATTGGTGCAGCCATTATGGAAAATAGTATGGAGGTCCTAAAAAAATTAAAAACAGATCTACCTTTTGACCCAGCAATTCCACTTCTAAGTATATATCCAAAGAAATACAAAATACTAATTTGAAAAGATATATGCATTCCTGTGTTAATTGCAGCAGTATTTATAGTAGCCAAAATTGGAAGCAACCCAAGTGCCCACCAACAGACAATTGGATAAGAAGATGTGGTACATATATACAATGGAATATTACTTGGTCATTAAAAAGAATGAAATCCTACCATTTGTGACAACACGGATGGACCTAGAAGATATTATGCCAAGTAAAATGTCAGTCAGTCAGAGAAAGACAAATTCCATATGACTTCACTTAAATGTGGAATCTAAAGAATATAAATGAACAAACACAACAGAAATAAGCTATAGATACAGAGAGCAAACTGGTTGCTAGATGGGAGGTGGTTTGGGGGACTGGGTGAAAGGTGAAGGGATTAAGAAGTACAAATTGGTAGTTACAAAATAGTCATGGGGATATAGAGTACAGCATAAGGGATATAGTCAATAATATTGTAATAACCATGTATGGTGCCAGGTGGGTACTAGACTTATCGGGGGGATCACTTCATAAATTATATAATCGTCTGACCACTATGCTGTACACCTGAAACTAATACAAAATAATATTGAATGTGAACTGTAATCGAAAAAAGGTGTAAAAGGCATCATTCTGTAAGTATTCTTTTGCAACTTACTTTCACCTGTTTCTCAGATTTATCCACAGGACACCCAGAGTTCATTTCTTCTACCCTATGGCTGCCCATCACCAATTGGGTGTGTCCGCTCCATACTGATGAACACCTGTTGTGCTTTCCTGTCCTTCCTCCTCTGCATTCCTAAGAGTGTGTGGTTGTGCCCACAGGGCACTAGCATTTTAAATTTACTAGATGTGGTAGCTTGCCGTGCAGGGCAGCGGTGTGTATGTCTTCATCTAATGGCACGAGGAGAGTTCCCATCACGTAGCCTCTTCCCCAACACTTGATGTTATCAAACTTTACATTTTCTATTATTTAAAAACATTAAAAAAATCATTTTGACCAATGCAAGATGGAATCATTGCTTTAATTTCTATGGGGATGAAGATCATGGCTGCCCAGGATGCGGGGTGGGTATGGGGGTCTCCTGGTCTTAGGGAGGTGGCGCTGGGGGTCCGGAGGCCCAGAACCAGGCTGAGGAATGGTGAGAGAAAGGGGAGGGCATGATAGAGACAGGTGAGCCCGGCCACCATGGCTCAGTTGGTCGAGCATCGTCCCATGCACCAGGAGGTTGCAGGTTCCCTTCCAGGTCAGGGCACATGCCCGGGTTGCGGGCTTGATCCCCAGTGCAGGAGGCAGCCGATCGATGTTTCTCTCTCATTGATGTTTCTGTCTCTCTCTCCCTCTCCCTCTCTCTGAAATCAATAAAAGATATTTTTAAAAAAGACAGTTAGTTAACCTTTGACTCAGTGAATACATGCACATCATTCCAAATCCTTGCAGTCACCCAAGGCAGCGATGGTAAGACCCCATTTTCAGGAGAGGAGACCAAGGCATAGGTGATGGAGGTCAGAATGTGCAGGAGAGGGTTCAGGTCTACCTGACTCTTAAGCCCTCTGAGCCACCATCAGGACTGGATGTGAGAAACACATGTCCGCATATCCAAGCTCACACATGTACATGGCATATGTGCAGTGCACACAGCCTGGCCAAGACCTCGGATCAACCTTGCCTGGACAGGTGTCCTATGCTCACACGTGGTGTGCACATGAGCTCCCCCCCAGGTGTCCCAGCCTCAAGCCTGCCCTAGCTCCTGTCCACACTGGGTTGTGCACAGATGTTCCTAAACACCCGGGGCCCATCAGGGTGGTCCCATGGTCAGGCTGAAACCTACACACAGCTGACACTTGCAGGCCTTCCGCACACTCTCCCTTCCAGGACCCCAGGACCCACCGGCCATCCTCCCTCATCACTCAGCCTCCGAACGGCTCCTGCTCTATAAACTATTAACTTACCAGCCCAGGGATCTGGGTCTTAACCCGCAGTCCCTGAGCTGCACTCACAATGTTCACCTGGGCGGGGAAGGGGAGGAGGGACAGGGCTGAGGGCGTCCTCCGAGGAACCTGGGTCCACTGTGGGTGTCTCGGTCTCCCCTCTCCCTTGCCTTCTACTGCAACTAAAGAATGTGTATAAAATGGGGTGCTGATGGCAATGGGACCCGAGTCTGAGGCAAACTGTCCCTGATGGTCAAGGCTGCCAGAAACAGCAGCAATAGCAATGATGGCATCAGCTTATGGGGCCCAAGGACTCAACATGGACTGACTTTTTTAATCCTCAGTAGCCCTTTAGTGACCTACGAGTATGGGGCACCCAGCGTGTGCTCGGTGTTGTGCCAGGCACTGAGGACAGAAACTCCTCTCTCTAGAGCTCACATTCACATTCACACGGGGGACACTGACCATGAGTGAGGTGAATGAGCAAACTATTCAGTGTGTTAGAAGGTAATACACGTCAGGAAGAAAACCAAAGCAGAAGGCAAGGATGAGTAGCATGGGGAGGACTTTTACTGAGGTGCCCAGGCAGGGCTTCACTGAAGAGAGTGAGGGGCAGGCTGGGGGCTGTCTGGGGGCGCAGGGTCAGTAGGTGCAAAGGCCCTGAGGCAGGAGACCAGTGGGGCTGGAGCAGGTGGGTGATGGGGAGGGTGGTGGGATAGGAGGTCAGGAGGTCCCAGGGCAGATAGTACAGGGCCTTGGGGGGTCACGGTGAGGATACCTGCTTTTACCCTGAGGGAGGAGAGGGCCCTGGGAGGGTTTTCAGCAGAGGGGAGATGTGACCTGACAGATATGAATAGGACCTGTCTGGTGGCTGTGAGAGTCTGTCTGTAGGAGCAAGTTGGAGCAGGGGACCATTGAGAGGGGACTGCAACAGTCTGAGCAAGAGACACGCAGTTTAACCAGGCTGGTGGCAGTGGGATAAGGAGAGATGAACTTTGAGAAGGTTCTGAGGGTGACACTGGACCTGCCGATGGGTCAGATGAGATGGAGGGGGCCATGGGCGCTGCTATTGTTATCACCAGCTTTCAGATGAAAACACTGAGTCATGAGCAAGTAGCTTAAAATCAGTAAAGTTAGTAAGTGGAAAAAAAAATTGGTATTTTTACATGAAATCTACAATGTGCAAATGCTGCTGTGTGAAACAAACCTGCCTGAGCTGAGTGGTGGTGCGCTCTGTGGCAGAGCTGGGTACTGGGGATAAGGCAGGTGGGCAGCCTTGAGAATTGATCCAGGGTGCTGCTCTGTGCCCAGCCCTGCTGGACTGCTGGGGGAGACCAGGCAGAGGTGGTGGGTTGAGCACCCCCAGGCCAGGGGGCAGTTGTGTGCTTGGTAAGGGAGGGAGAGGGACCTGCCCAAGGCCCACAGCTGAATGTGAGTACCGGTCATGGGAAAAGACTCCCAGAGTGGGCAGGATTGAGGATCAATGGGTACACAATGGCATATATAGGCCCCTGGGTGTCTGTGCAAGTGCACTCAGGACCCAGGGCATGGTCCAGACTGGCCTAGACTGGTGAGTGTCACAGCTGATTTTGCCATGTACACTCTATGAATCACAAAACAGGAGCCCACTCCAACAGGCTTCAACAACAAAGGGAATTTACTTCTTCATATAATGAGGGTTCTAGCTTCAGTCATAGCTGGATCTAGGTGCTCAGCTGATGCCTTCAGGAATCTCTCTCTCTCTCTAACGCTCTATCAGTTGTCCTCAGTGTTGACATCATTCCTTTGAGGTATAGACTTCAGTTCCTTCATGGTGACAAGCTGGCCAGAGCAGATTCAAGTTCATATTGACCAGCTCAGTAACCCTAGCCAGAAGAGAGGGCCTTGTTGCCGATGGCTCCAGGGAAAGAACCCAGTGACATGCCCCGTTCCTGCCATCCCCACACTTGGAGGGGTGGAGCAGGTCAGGAGGAACCCTGCTGACCTGTGATTCTGGGGGGTGATGGTCCTGGAGCCAGAGAGACCTGGGCTTCTGCACCTGTGACCTGCTCAGTGACTGTCCCTTCCCTGAGCCTCCAACCCTGCACCTATGAAATAGGACCAATCATAATGCAGAGTAAGGATGACCAGATGCAGAAAGTATCCTGGGGACTGATGGCAATATCTGGGAAAGGTGTAGGCCCGGGACCCTTTCAGGTGTGGTGTCAAATCCCAGTCCCTCACCTACTCTGGGGTGACCTTGTGTGAGTCCTTAAGGAGTCCTCAGACTGCAACCTTAAAGCCCCACTGGGGCTAGAGTCAGAAGGGGAGCTGGGTGTGGGGTTTTGAGTCATCAATGATAACCGACCTCATTCCTGTCACTGGTGCCCATCTCCCCACATCTTGCCTGGCTCACCCCTGAGCCCCAAGCCGAGCCTTGGCCTCTGGTGCCCAATTGACCCCCACCAGGCCGTGACCTGATAGAAAGCATGTAGCACACTCTCTCAGGCCTGTCACATGTTAGTGAGGGTCTCCACTACCCCCCAGCCTCATTCTGTAACAGTTTCGATGTCCCAGAATCATCTCTTCTTGGCTGGATAGTCACCCTTTTCGGAGCAACAATGAGCAGGTGACAGTCCTGGTGGGAAGGGTGCTCAGGCAGGGGCATAGCGTGAGAAGGGTGTGATGGTGGGAAGTGCCTGGCATTTGAGGGTGCCCTCAGAAGCCCTGTTTGGAGCTGTCAGTGGCTGGGGTGGAACTGGTGAGTGGGCAGAGGCGGCTTGAGGCAGGGTGGGGCTCTAGCCTGGTGCAAGGTCCTGTAAAGCGACCTCAGGCTTGGCCCTCCCTCCCCAGCCTGTGTACAGCAGCTGCCCAGATGCCTTGGTGAGAGCTCCCACCACGGGGAGGGAGAGTCCTGTTCAGAACCAGCAGCCTCAGTGTTTCCACCCGAGATGTGGGCACCCCCAGGCTAGGCCTCCTCCCACCATCTTCCGGCCACTGGGAGATGCTTGTCTGTTTTATCAGTGGTACGCTGTGACTCTGACAACTGTCTCTCCTTATCAGCAGTCCACCAGCTGTCCATGGGGTGTGAGTGTCTCCAGCTGGCCAACAGGTTCACATGTGCACCCAGATTCCCAGTTCCCAAGGAGCGGTCACTCCACTCACAGGTTTCCCCGTGCTGGGGGTGCTGGGGCAGAGGACCACCCCTTCCCTCCTGCTTCAGTTTCCCTTCTGTGAAGGAAGTCCCCAAAGATGCTCCTTAGGAATGGGAGCATTCCAGTCCATTCATAAGCCAGGGGCAGCCGTGCTGGAGGGACAGGGCAGGTCTGCCCCCTGATGGCCAAGACACCTCCTTCTAAGTCCCAGCCTCCTGTCTGAGCACCACTGTCCTTCTGGGTTCTTCCCCTCACTGTGGCCACTCCATCAGGAGCTATCTGTGAGGGGAGCCCTGAGGCCCAGAGAGGAGGGGCCTGTCTGAGATCCCTCAAGGAGGCAGGCAGAGCGTGAGTGAGCCCCAAACCTGGGCCCACCAGGCAGAAGGAGCAGTGAGAACAAAGGCCAGAGGATGTGGGGTCCCCTCAAGAGTAGGGAAGGTGGTGGCCTTAATTAGCTTGGGCTCAGCTCAGGGGAGGCTGGGCTCCTGTGGAGGCCCCCGGGCCTGGATGGAGGCGCACTTCCTCCCCACCGAATACTGAGAACCCGTGAGATGCTGCTGATCAGGGCTATCGCGGCCAGTCATTCAGCTCCACATCTGATTAGAAAGCAAGTGGTTTCATCTCACACCGCACCCATTACACAACAGTCCTGCAGGTGCCCCCTCCGCCTGCCACCCGAGGTGCCAACCCCTTCTACCGAACCCTGCCTGGCCCCGCCCTGGCTGCCCCTGCTCTGGCCTGGAGCATCTTTTAAGCAATGTCTACCACCCCAGGCCAGTGTGTCCTCTCCCACAGCACCTCAGGGCACACCCCGGTTCCCCCCAGCCGCCTTCCCTGTCCTCCTCCCGGGCTCACTTGCGGCCGCCTGTCTCAGCTTGGGCTTTCCTCCCGACTTGTCTTGGGCCCTTTTCCCTTCTCTTTCTACTCCCTCCTGGTCTCGCAAATTCCCTTGGCCTTGTATGAATGTGCCTTTGACCCCTCTGGGTCTCCAGCCAGACTGCTCCCCAAGGGCCCCGAAGTGTGGCTCAGGAGTCCCACACAGTCATCCAGGTGTCCTGCGCAGAGCCGCCCTGCTGCTGGCCTTCCATCTGTGGGCAGGAGAGGCTGCCAGGCATCCGGACCCCTCACTCCTGCTCCCTCACCCGCCCCCTCAGTGCCAAGGCCCGTGGTTTTACCTCCGATCGGTCCCAATCTGCCTCACCCTTCCCTGAGCCCACACCCTACCTCCAGGTCAGCTCGCCCTGGCCCTCGCCCCGCCTTGGTTAGGCTCCTCCATGCCCGCAGCTGCCTCATGCTTCTCCCGCTCGCCCGTCCTCCAGACAGGCCTCCCCCAGGTGCTAATGGGGAAGGAGGTGGTCCCAGGGTGCTGGTGAGGTCAGCCATGTGATAGTGTGACAGTACAGGGACAGTAAGGGGCTGACTTGGGAGGTCCTGCTTGGGTATTGAACTGAGAGGGCAGACAAGGGGTAAGGAATCTGGCTTCTGTGGCCTGGCCTGGGCCCCACCTCTGGAACCCTTGGGAAATTTGGGCTTTCAGGGCTTCTCCCTAGAGCTTCGAGGGAAGGCGTGGTTCTTGCACCCCACCCGGTCTCCCCCCACCTTTTATATCTCTGGCCAAAAGCCTCGCTCAGGCCCTCTCACCCACTAGAAGAAACTTAAGAGACGGGATTAGGAGGGGCCCTGATAGAGGCTGCAGGATGGGGCCAAGATAGTGGAGGGGCAGGTGCCAGGGTAGAAATGCAAGGAGGTGGTGGGAGGAGAGAGCTCGCTGGACTCCACAAGTGCCTTTTGCAGGTGACAGGCCCACAGACCAGAGCCCCCAGCTCAGCCTCCGACCTGCCCCAATGAGGTCTGCTGCCCAGGGCCAGCCCTGGTCTCAGGGTGTGACAGGTGGGAGAAGTGAACTGGACCTTGGTCGGAGCCAAGCTCACCATGAAGGAGAGAGATGGATGTGGAGACAGAGGCAGAGCAGAGGCTGGAAGGAGGGGTGTTGGGAGGCTGGTGCACAGGCCTCACCAAGGGCCCAGGTAGCCCCTGAGGCCCCTTACTGAGCCCAGTGAGCAGGGCTGACAGAGGTCCGGGTCACAGGCACCTTCACGGTCACCTGCCTCAACTGGGGATGGGGCTCAGCAGGGAGGGAGCGGGGGTGCAGGTCAGGGGAGCAGAGGCTCTGCTAACAGGAATGAGGTGGCCGTGAGCAGCCAACACCTGGCCCTGCCCAGTAGTGAGGTGGTGACTCTGCGGGAAGCCTAGAGGCTCCGGGCTGAGTCTGTGGGGTGTCCCTTGAGGGGCGAGGCAGGTGGCTGAAACTCGCCCCTTATCCCAGCCTCCTCAGGTTGGCCTGGGCTTCTGGCTGGCCTTTATCTGGAGCCCCAGCTATGGCCACAGGAAGTGGCCGTTTCTCTGTGCTGTGCTGTGCTGTCTCCCCACCAGCCCCAGTGATAACATGTGAGGGGGCATGGGGGGATTGAGCAACACCTTGTTGTGGGGCACATGAGACTCTAGGTACATGAACTCTGACCTGCTGGCCTGGGTGGGTTGGGGGTGCGGTTTAGCCCCATCCTGCCTGATAGCACTGCACAGAGGAGGCTGCCTGGGCACAGGGGCTGCAGATCACCCGTGGGACTATTCTGGGGAGATGTGGGGTCCAGGCGGCTCCTGCCCAGCACATCCAGGGAGCACTGGGCTGACCCTAGGGCCTGGCACACAGGAGGTGCTCGGTGAATGTGGAATAATCAGCTTTAGGCCTCTTCCCTAATCCATCCTGACTCCCACGTTCCACTCTGTGCTGAACCCCCAAACCTTCTCCAATGTCCTCACCTTCCCAGATGTCCCCTTCCTCCTCCAGGGCCTTAGCCTGAACTGCCCCTCCCCTAGGCTTGCTCAGCCAATCACCAACCGGTCCTGGTGTCTTCCTCCAACCCAGTCTCTGCCCCTCTGGCCGGCCCTGGAAAGTCAGTGTTTGAGTGTCCAGATCTGGCAGGAAGTTGGGGGCCAGAGGCTCTCTTGAAACCCTGATGGACACAGTCTCCCCACCTGTGCCCTCAGGACTATAATAGCCGTCGAGGCCTCTGCTTGCCCAGCCTGCCTCCATGGCTGCCTCTACCATTGGCGCTCAATAGTAGCACTGGGCTCCCGCAGCAGAGCCCTGTAAGCCCAGAGCTGGGGTCAGCCACCCCCGGGAGCACACAGTGCCCCCCACTAGCTGCCGGTGCTGCCTCCCAGTGCTGGCTGAACTGGGCTAATTAATGGCTTGCTGGATTCCATTATCAGCCAGGTGGGAATTCCTTTTTAATCAGGGTTACCTGTGCGGAGGCTCTTGGAGGCCCAGCAGGGGCTGGGGGAGACTGGGTGGCCATGACTTCATCTCTGTTCCTGCAGGTCCCACCAAGTGTTCTCGCTAGAGCCCTCACTCCTGCTGTTTCCTCTGTCAGAACATCACTCTTCCTCCCCCTGGCAAACTCCTCTCTCTCTTCAAGACCTTGCCCGGTGGCCCCTTGGCCTGAGGTCATCCTTCACCCCAGTCACTGCCAGGGAGAACAGGCCTCGGCCTCTGAAAGGAACCTGGAAAGCTAAGTCCCATGTGCAGGCTGCCCAGGCAGAGAAGGCTAGGAGGCCTGAGGCCTGGGTCAATCCAAGGGTGAGCACTGAGAGGGTCCAGGACCGCAGGGGGCTCTGGGTCGGTGGAATGGGGGTGAGGAGCTCCCTTCCATCCCACCGACTTGCAAGCCCCTTGGCCCAAAGAACGAATTGGTGCTGGACACATGTCACCTCCCTATGCACACTGGATCCAACTCTTCCTCACCCGCCTCCCACATAGATATGCCAGAGACAGCCTGACAAACCCTCACTGGTCCCCCGCCCCCCCCCGGAGGCAACAAGATCCACACACACCCAGACATCGCAGACACCTGGGACATGGGCACCCCCCATAGTCTCCCCCGACACCTACACCCCCATCCCCCCAACCCCTCACTGCCCTCCTCCCCACATGAACCGCCAAGAAAACAGAGGCTGCCCCTGCTCCTGCCCCGGGCCCCTAGGACTTCCCTTTCATAAGACTTTATTTATCAAAACTATATTAACCCAGAAGCCTGTTTCCATCAGAGTCTCGATTCCAGGGACATTTCCAGATAAGCCTTATCTCATTGCTGGTGCATTAGCCTGGCTGGTCCGGGGCCTGCCAATCACGGCTGGCCCTCCTGCCCAGCCTGTGGCAGGATGCCTGCCCATGACTTCATTCTGGATGGGCAGGCAGGCCGGGGAGCAGGGCATGGGGCAGCAATGGACCACCGATCCGAAACAGGGCTCCAGAGGACACCTTGTTTTAAGGACATACCCAAGGCATTAGAGTCAGGGGAACTCTAGCGTCATCCAGAATTGAGGTTCAAATCCCAGTTCTCCCCAAGGCAATGGCTGGGCTAACTGAGTCCAGTCCCCACACCCACACCTGCAAAATTGGAGTGACACTTCCCAGACCACCCGTATAAGCAGATTCAGTGAGTTTCTGTGTATGATGATGGCTGGGATGGGCTTAGCACAGCACAGCCAGGGGACGGGGACACAGTCCTCAGAATGCTGGGCGCCAACGCTGCCCTTGACCACCAGCCCCACTGAGCTCCCCTTCAAAGGCTGTGCCCTAGCTCACCTGGCTCACTAGTGCTCGGGTTTCAACGGATCCCAGGCCAGACAGACGCCCCTCTCGGGTAGTTGGCCACTCCAATGGCCACCTCACTGTACATTCGGGGCGGCCTCCCCCTGAGGCATAGTAACAGGCTGCTGTCTCCTCCCCTCTGTACCTCAATTTCCTCCACCTGAGCTCACTCCGTCTCTGGGCTTTGAGGAGTGCTGTCTACAGGAGAGGTGTGAAGTGGGGAGAAAAGTATGGGCTAATATGGGGACCCTCACAGAGATCCTGGAAAAATGGGCAGTGCTGGGTCTGGGCTGCCTGCACTACTCTGAAGGGGTTTGTAGGCCCCTTATCTCTCAGTAGGAAGACTGCTTGCTGGTCCCACACCCAGGGCTGTGGGTAATATGATGGCCAGCATGTGCCCAGGTGACTAAGCAACCTCACTGAACAGCTGCTTTTATTCTTACTTTGTACATGGGGACACACAGGCACAGAGGTTAGGGGCTGGCCCGAGGTCACACAGCTAGTAAGCAAGAGGGGCCAGGACTAACCCAGGCAGTGGCTCAAGTTCACCCTGGTCTGCTCATATCCCCACGGATCTGTCCCAGAACTAACTCCTGCTCACTAAGCACCCCTCTGTGCCCACTGGGAGGGGTGTCTCCACTGGGTCACATGCCTCCTCACTTGGAAAGAGAGATGGTGACATGGCCAAGGTCACACAGCCCATGCAGGGCAGGGACCTTCAGTTGAAACCAAGCTATTCTCTGTCCCAACTTGCAGGGATCCCAGAGGGAGTCTGCATGAAGGCATTGGCCTCACCCTTGGTTAGGGACGACTTGGCCTGGCTGGGGTGGGACACCCAGAGGCCCGGGCCTCAGCCCCTCGCACGCTGAGGATGGTGAACGGAGGTTTCCTCATCTAAGAGGAAAGTCCTGAAAGATGCCAGCTCTGAACATCTTGTTTACTCTCAAGGGCTGAGTGGCCATGGAGGTGGCCAGCCCAGGACCTGGCACCAGCAGGTACTCACACAGGCCTTTTCTGCTCTCCCAGGAACAGGCTGGGCTGGGGCTGCAGGACCTTGCCCTGAGTGCTCCCTGGGAGCTCACTGCCTCCCTGAGCTAGATCAGCCTCAGCTCAGTGGCACCATCTGCCCAAGGAGATGGTCTGCAGCGCAGGGGTGGGGGCTACACAAGGAGGGCCAAAGCCTGGCCCACAGTGGGGGGAGGGCCATGCAACAGGCCCACCGATGTTACTGGAGGCATCCCCTCAGGTGGTGGCAGTGGAGCCCCCAGGAGCTGGAGGTCGAATCCCTGGGGAGCCCCCACAGCAGCAGCAGGAGCTGTGGTCAGGGCAACACTTTGCTCTCCCCAAACTCTCCTCCAAGTTCATTCACAGCACAGGGGGAGCTGGGGGCTGGGCCTGGACACTCCCTGCCCACCCAGCCCTCAGCTATGGTCCTTGGCTGCTGCTCTGACTGAGGTCTGGGTCCCTCTGAGGGCCAGTGAGGGTCACTGGCCAGCCACCTCCACCTGCACCCTCTCTCTCTCGGGGCCCTGCGGCTGGTGTATGTAATGTGGGCTGCCTGCGCCAGCCACCGCACAGGGACAGCGTGTTCTGCAGCGCCACTCCCCTTCCTCTGTCAGAAGCTCCAGGGCTCAACACTGCCAAGTCATTTGATCGAAACCTGTCCCTGCTCATATTTTTAATGTCATTTTTGCAAATTAGAGCATAATGCACTGATTACCGGGATAAAAGGGTGGCCTCTGCGTCTTTCTGGAGGCCAAATAAAGGAACGTTGGAACATCTGTTCGTCCTTCGGATGTCTTTAAAAGCTTTGATTTCCCCTCAGTCAGTTCTGCCATTTCACCCTTTTCTGAGTATCCACAGCTTGGGCCTCAAAGTGGGGTGGTCTGTGGATGCAGGGGGAAGAAGAGCAGGGGCGACGCTCCCACCCCCTGGCCTACAGCTTGCTTTGGGCAGAGCTGTGACCCCCCTCACCTCCACACTTGGGGAGTGGGTCCCAAACTCCAGGGCAGTGGCATAGGGACACCTGGAGTCGGGATGAATGAGCAACCTCTCCAGCCCAACACCCGGTGCCCCGATGCTCCCTGACATCCCTTGAGTGTCCTTCCTGAATTTGGCTGCCCAGAGAACCCCCATCTCCCTTAAGGCCCAGGAGACTCTGGGGGCACCCAGTCTAGTTTAAGGGCCCAACACCTTGTGGATTTCTCAGTCCATCGGGCTCTGAGTTGGGTTCTTCCCCCAGTGCCCCCAGCAGGAGACATGGTGGTTCCCTTTACATTCCTGGTTGGCGGGGGGCGGGGGGGGCCCTCAGTTGAAGTCACAGAGAGATGAGCAGTATGTGTGGGGGGCACCACAAGACATTTATTTGCAGTTAGCAAGTACTCGGCTGCCTGATGTCTGGGCCCCTCTGAGGGCCAGTGAGGCCCTCAGCGGCAACCAGCTCTCCAGCTGAGTCCCACTCTTCCTTGGGTGCTGTCCTCTAGCAGGAGGAGACTGCCTGCTGCCTGCAGAGCTGTGGGGAGGGACTTCAGGAGGTCGAGGCACATCTGGTTGGGCGTTTGGCACTGTGGCCCAGCCTAGGCCCAGGCAAGGTGGCCCTGGAGTCATTCAGGGAGACTGGACCATATGCTTGTGGGTGTCGAAGACGTAACGCTTAAAAGACAGGCTTAGTGTCACGTGCTGCGTAGGCTCCGGCCGCTCCACACCCTCCTCCTGCTTGGCCACCTCCCCTTTGCTAGCCCGACTCCGCTTCTTGAGTGCAGGTGCCAGGATCTTCTTGGACTCGGGGCTGAGGCCACCTGCAAGGCACAGAGGGAAAGCCTGTCACTCCGCCACTCCTCAGCCTACCCACTCACCACCCTGGATGGGCATCTGTACTGGCCCACCTTCACACGCCCTTAGGTTGAGCCAGGGCCCCAAGGTCCCTTCTGCTTCCCTCCCCAGCCAGTGGACCCTCAAGGCCTGCGGTCCACGTTGTCACCTAAATCTGCATGCTAGCCCCTCCCCCTGGGCTCATCCATGCCACTGGTCCATCAGCTTGGAGCTCAGCAGAGCTTCCCACCTTGGTCTCCGGGTCCCTTGCCCACCCTTCCACCCTGCACTCAGGGCCCTGTGGGGATCAACCCCATACCCAGTGGCCATGTCCTTCCTCTGCTCTAATGGTTCTGTTGCTTCCCAACACACTCATGCTAAGACCCACACCCTGAAACGGAGGCCCACTGGCCTCAGTGTTTTCCACTCTCCACCCTTCCATGGCCTAGGAGGCTGCCTCTGCGGACGATTTTGTGGGCGCCCGCGCCCTCTGGCCTCTAGTTGGGTTTAGCGAATGGAAACACTAGCGTATCAGAGGGAGGGAGGAGAGAGCAGCTGGGGTGTTGACCCCACATCCTTGGCCAGAACTTCTGTTGGGGGTCCTTCTCCCTGGGCTCTGGAAGATGCTGTCCCCTGCCCCCAGGCCTCCTTGCTTCCCACCATGTCTTACCAGCTCCGTTACCTCCCATGCCCCCGCACAGACTCTCTCTTCACTCCCTCCAGCCAAACCACTGAGCAGAAACCTGTTTCCTCTGACGCCTGACTAACGCCCACCCAGCTCCTCCAGCCCCACTGCCACTTTTTTGGTGCTTTCTCTACAGCCTTGAACACAGGGCTGCTCCTGGGCTCCCATCACATTTGAGCCTCTGCATATACTGTTCCTGCTGCCTTAAATACCCTTCCCTTCCTGCCCCAATAATCCTGAAACACCAGGCTGCAGTACTCTTTCTCAGAGGCTTGTCTTTATGAGGTATCTGCTTGGTGGCAGTACTGTGTAGCCTTCTTGAGAGCTGCCGGCCTGGACAAGACCTGGTCCTGAGCACAGGGGGCTAGGCCCCATCTCAGCTCGACATCTGTGGAGTGCCCTGGAACAGCCACTCGCCCTCTGTGAGTATCACAACCCCACTCGGAGTCCTGGTGGGAGTAAGCTGGCAGGGCTGTGGCAAGGCTGAGCTGAGGGGGCACCGTGGATGGGCACGGTGCAGGGAAGCCCAGCAGGTGGCAGTGCCTGGAACTTCTACTGGAGGAGCTGGGTATGAAGTCTTCATGATCTGGTGAGGGGCAAGTGGTGTGGAGCCTGGCCCACACCCTGCTTGCCAAACACGGGGCCCTGGTGGGCCCCTGTATCCCCCAGAGAGGGCATGCCACTTTTGATTTGCTCAGAGGGCTTCATCAACCAGTGGTTTTAGAGGCAAGGTGTCCAGAGCCAGCAGGAAGTTGGGGATAAGCACAGGCCAAGGGCTCCCCTCCCTGCATACCCAACTCTGCGTCTGCTGGCATCTGAAGGGGTTCCTCTGTGGCCCAGTCCTGCCTGGGTTAGCCCCGAAGAGAAACCATGGAGCTCAGGCATTAGCCTCAGTGCGAGAGGACCTGGCCTGGTGTGTCTCGACCAGGCAGGGAGTGCTGGGCGGCAGGGGCAGGTCGTTAGCTCCTGCTGAAACCAGGCACTCCATGCTGCTTGCTGAAGATTTCAGCAACTCTTTCCATTTGCAGATGAGAAATCGGAGTCTCAAGAGGGCAGTGACTCACTCGAGGCCCCACGTTGAGCCCAGAAGAGCCAGGATTTAACCCGGGACCTACATCCAATGGCAAATGCAGGCCAGTGCCCTCTAGCTCATCCTTCTAGGAGGAGTCCACCTTTAGCAGATTCTAAAAATGGGCTGCAGGGGAATGCAGGCTATGAGAACATGTTACACCAGCCCTGCAGCTCCTGGACATTTAAAAGGTGGCCAGGAGACTGGCTCATGGGACACCTGTAGAGTCGGTAAGGAACAGCCCTATCCACTGCAGGAAGGACTCAGTCTCCCTCTCCCCAGGCAGAGGTGAGACTGCCGGCCATCAGCCATCCCAAAGCCTGCCTCATCTGGGAAGGCTGGGACACAGATGATATTAATGGGCTCCAGAACACTGGGGGTCTGTACCAAGGGGAGGTGCCGTTCTGCAGCAAGGTACCTTCTGCAGCAAAGTATCTAATCACAGGCTGAACACCCTGTTGGTCTGCGCACCTCCGGGATGGGGTGCGGGGCATGGGAATGGCCCTGGGCCAGCCCCTACGAGCAAGTGCCAGGCCTGCAGGTATCTGGCCTTCCTTCTGCAAACAGAGAAGGTGGCCGGCACCAGACGCTGACAAATGACATGGGCGGCCTGTCTCCCTCTGGTGCCAGGAGGTCTGATGGCTGAAGAGGAAGGGGGCTCCCCCATGTCTGCGTCTGGCTGGGAGACAGGCGTGGCCCAATCGGCAGGCCCATCTTGCCTGCGATGGCTCTCGTTACACACAGTGCATACCTCCCACTGCCCAAAGGCGGCAGAGCCAGAAAACCTGTCTGGCACTGGCAAAGACGTGGCCATTTAGTTGCTCTTCTGAGGTGGCAAGGCTTGTTTCCCACCACTCGATTCCAGGGTGGCCTGGACACAACGCTTAGAAAGCCTGACCCATACAGACCTGTCCGCCGAGGCTACTGGGCTGTTTGGATTCATGGCAAATGTCACGGGGAACTGCTTTGTTCACAGTGGCCTTTTTTCCCCCTTAGCCAATGGCAAATGGAGGGAAGTAAAGGGCAGGTCAGCTGCCCACACCAACCAGACTCATGGGCACTCAGCCTTGAGCTATGCTGAGTTTTTTCCTACCTGCCCTGGCCTTTCGCTCGAAAACATTCAGGACGCTCCAGGACTAGGAAACACTGCTGGTGAATGTGCAGACCAGGGCCCAACCCCCACGAAGTTTACTACTCTGAGAAGGAGCAGACAGTAATCAAGCCAGCAAAGTAATCCAGATAGTCACCAGACAACCAAGGAAACAAAACCACTGTTCCTGGGAGCAAAGGGCAGCCCGGCTCCATGTGTCAAGGGCAGACTTCTCTGAGGAAGAATGCTGGAACTGGGGCCAGGTGTTACGGGGCCAGCTACATGGGGATCTTGGGCAAGGGTCTGTAGCAAAGGGAGTTTGAGTGCCAGGTCCTAAGTGGGAATGAGTGTGACACTCGAGGTTGGATGAAGGTGTGTGGCCCACAGTGTACCACATCCACAAGGTGCCTCATGTGCCCTGCTCTGCAGCAGCCCCAAACAGGGAGGGCCTTGGAGACCTGCAGCAGCCATGCACCAACTTGGGGATCAGTGGTGAGGGTGTGGCCGAGTGCCAAATGTCCATCTGCCCAGTGTCCACCAGTGGTTCCTAAGCATTTCCTGTAGGCCTTGGGGACAGAGGCAAGCAGGATTGTCCCATTCTCATGGAGCTGCCATCCTCTCTTAGGGACCTCCCTCTGAGAGGTCATGTGGGTTGAGCGACATTGTGTGGCCCCTCCTGGGATGGCTCCTGCATCCCTTTCTTCCCATGTGACCTGGCTATATTGCATCTTAAACTGTCTCACCCCCCAATCCCCAACACACCAGGCACACTCCCAACCTGGGCCTGTGCATTTGACGATTCTTCCCCCAGGAGTCCCGATGGCTCTCAGGTTCACTTCCTTGGACTCACTGCAAGAGTGTTACCTCCTGCTGCGGCCTTCCCCATCACCTTCAGCCCCCTGCTGCCCTAACCACTCCTAGCCCACTCTATTTTCCATAGCTATTATCACCTTCCACCATGTGCTATTATTTCCTCGTTTGACATTGTTGTCTGCCCCTGCTGAAATACAAATCCTACCTGGCAGGGATTTTTTTCTCTATTCCCGCTATAATCCCAGGGCCTAGAATAGTCACCTATATAGCAGGTGCTCAAAGAACACTGCTGAAGAATCAGGACTGGGTGAGGCCTCACGGGGCAAGAACTGGCTGCTAAGCTCCCCAGATGGTCACAGCATGGACCCAGGACCTACTTCTAGGAATTCAGTCCTATCAGGCAACCTGAGATTTGTGTCACCACACACCACGGCACTTAATCTTCACAACGCAATGTGGAAGAGACAGGCCCAGAAGAAGAGTAACTGGCCCCAGGTCACTCAGCTCTAGAGTGGCAGAGATGGACTGACAGTGAGGCTGCCTGATTCCAGGTCTGTGTGCCCACAGGGGAGAACTCGCTGAGACTAAGAGGAAGGCAGTCAGGACAGGACCAGCATGCATTTGCTGTGGCAAAATGTTCCAGGAGATGAAAAGTGATACCTGAGAAGAGTTTAAAGCTACACAAGGCAGACTGATGTTACAATGTTAATTAAAAAACGACAGGAATCCCCTGGCCAGGAGTAGCTTAGCAGTTGAGCACCGACCTAGGATCCAGGAGATCACGGTTCGATTCCCGGTCAGGGCACATGCCCGGGTTGTGAACTTGATCCCCAGTAGGGGGGGTGCAGGAGGCAGCTGATAAGTAACTCTCTCATCATTGATGTTTCTATCTCTCTCCCTCTCCCTTCCTCTCTCTGAAATCAGTAAAGACATATTTAAAAAATAAAATAAAATAAAACTGCAGTTATCAAAATGTTTGCAAGAGTTCTGTTCCAGCTCTGGGATGCAGAAAGAAAAGCCTAGAAGGCTACCCATTAGGCCACCTGGGGTCAGCAGTGCAGTTACAAGCAATCCTTTATTTTCCTTCTATTTTTCTGTTTCCCAAGGTGTCTATCATGCCCTAGGTACTCAGAGGACATCTACTGCAGGGCTACTGGCATGTCCTGCTGCACACACGTCCGAGCCCAGAGGAGGCAGTGCCCACCCAGTGCAGTCTGGCTGCTGAGTACATGGGCACTTGGGGAGGCAGCAGGGATGGGGAGAGGGCCCCCTGGGGATGGGAAGGGAGGGAGGGCAGGTGGTGAAGCTCTCAGAGCTGCCTGGGCCAGGAAGCTTGCTGCCATTTCTAGGCCATGGTTTGGGTCTCTGCAGCTCTCTGGCTCTGCCCAGTGAGAGATGCGGCTGAACAGAACCTCGGGGGCAGGTGTTGTTCCTGGCCATTTCCTGGCCCTGGAAATCCATGTTTCTGACATTGCTGCTGCACCAAGAGCAGTAACTGAGAGGCACAGGCTTAGGAATTTGCCCTCTACAACCTCCCAAAGGCCCACCCCCTGCTCTCCATCTTTGCCCTCTCTGGCCCCTCCCCCGCAGTGGAAGGGCCGCCTTAAGGCACAGTTGCACCATCTGGGATCGGTTCCACCACCAGCAGTAGAGTCCTCTTATTTGGCAGCCGGGGCCCTGCATCATCCACCATGCGCCTCCCTCTGCGCCTCACCCCTGCTCACTCCCTGCCCCCCCCCCCCCCCCCCCCCCCCCCCCCCCCCGTCTCCAACCATGCTGCTAGCTCCAGCCAAAAGAAACCAAACAGGCTCTCCTAACACACACTCCCTTTGTCTGCAACACTCTTCTTGCCTTTTCTGTATGGCCAGCTCCTGCTCAGCCACTGTCTCCAGGGGAAGGCACAGGCCTCAGGGTGGGTTTGCTGGATGAAAACAAAGGGAATGAGCACAGTCTCACCCAGGAGCGCAGGGCAGCGGAGGGAAGAGAAGTGCTCCAACACAGGCCGGCCTCCAGAACTAGGGATTGCCAGTCTGCAAGCCAGTGGCCCAGGGAGAAGCCCAGGCTGAGAGAGCAGCCCCCGCGATGTGGTCTGGAGCCTGGCTCCCCACCTTGCAGGGTGGACACGAGGGGAAATGTACTACATGTGTGAAGTTCACACTGCGGCCATCATCCCCAGGGTGCAGCAGACACCCCCTGCTCCTTCTTCCCAAACCTGGGGGTTCTTAGAGCCAGGGGCCCTGCTCCACTCCGGATGAGCAGACCAAGAAGGCAGTGGGGGCAGGCTGACATGACCCTGGGGGTGACGTTGCTGCCCGTGGCTTTTCTTGGGGACACTCTCCCAGGGCCCGGCTGGCCTTTCTCACTGAGTGCCAGCTCCACACAAAGGCACAATGGGCTGGAGGCTGCTGGGTCTTGGCTCGGGCTGGGGGTAATCAGGGAAGAGTGTGGGAAGCACAACTGTTTCCCAAGCCCTGGCTGAGGGTGCCGCCCTGACATGGCCATCAAAGGCCGGCAAATTGCCTCCAATTGCTGGTGCCGCTTTCATGTTGGGGGCCAGACTGGAAAAGGGGCCTCCATGCTGGTGGGTGGCTTGTATCCTCCCAGTGGGAACCGAACCCTTGCAAGCAGCTTGGGGTCACTGGCCCCCAGCTAAGTCCAGCCACTCTAGCGCTCCCCCCTCCTGGATAAAGCAGCTCTGGAGAGAGTTGAAATGACAGGGCAGAAAGAGAGCCAGGGCAAGGGGCAGGACCCTTTGTGGGGTCAGCATCGTGGTGATGATGGGATGGGTGGTGGAGCTCAGAGGGACATGCCTGGCAGCTGGGCTGGGCTGACATATGGGGTGGTCGGGGTGGCGTGGGCACAGGACCTTGACTTCAACTAGGCCTCAAGTCTGGATTGGATGCTCGGCCTGTGAGCAGGTGGGGCTGCCCAAAGGGGGGGACTTCCTTCAATGAGGTGGTCCTGAGTATTAGGGCTGAGGCCCCTCAAACAAGGCTGCTGCAACCCTTACCCAGTGAGCTCCAGTACCACACTACACCTAAAGAGAGGGGTCTCTGCCCACCTGTCCTTGGTTATGAAGCCACCCCGAATAGGTCACAGGTGATCATGGGGGGTTTGGCAGCACAGGGCCTGACAAGACCCCTCCCATGTGGCTAACATGGCAACCTATGCAGGGTGGGCAGCTAGGAGTGGGCATAACTGGGAGAGAAGTTAGGGGGCAGAAATGGGCCAGAGTGTAAGGGTCTGACCCAGGGCAGGACCAGTCATGTCTGATATGCACAGGGCTGCTGCTGCTGCTCCATCTGGCAGGTGACCAGCTGAGGCGCATCAAAGTGTGAGGACTTGCCACAGCCCATAGTAGTCAGTGGCGGAACTGAGGTTTGAACTCAGACCCCTCTGCCTGCCAGCCAGCCAGGGTGGTGTGCGCCCTGTAAAAGCTGAGCTCTGACAGAGCTAGCAGGGATGGAGACGCCAGCACAGCGCTGGAACTGCCCAGTGGCTAGGGAGAGCTGGGTCAGTGACAGGGGCCAGTGTGAGGGCTTGGGCAGAGGAAGTCAGCTCACTTCCTGCTGAATCCCTGGACTCTGGAGACTTTGGAATTCTCTGCCATCTCCTGGTCAGGTCTGGTTTTCTGAATTTATCTTTGGGAGCTGAAGCCTTTAAGCATCTGGCTGGAGGGGAGGGATGCCTGGTTTTCCTGCTTTCTCTTCTTGCTATGGATCCCGTATATAGACAAAGATGCAATTTGCTTTAAAAAGATACGGAGATTAAGTTTTTATCAGACGTGTACTCCACTGTCCCTGCAGCAAAAGGAATTAGGGGAAGGCAGGAGACAAAATAGGCCCTTTACGGGAACCACGCTTTTGGGGGTTCTTGAGTGCACACTCAACAGGCTCCACGTGGCCCCTTTGCTTGCGGGGACGTGAGGCAGTGGGCACCTGCACCTCCATTGTGATGTCTTAATGTTACTTAATTCCTCCTTTAACTTACATTAAGCTTTTCAGCAGCAATGATGAATTATTCTAAAACAAAAAAGGACTCTTTGCAGAAATCTTTCCCACACCATGTAAATTGAAATGAAAATGTAGTCAGTCAAGGCTTTGGAGATTGGAGGTGCATGGGGAGGGAAAACCAGTGCATTAAGTGGAAGGAATGTTTTGTTTTAAGGCAAAAACAAAAACGTTCTGAAATAGGAATAACTTGATCTCGAGAATCAGACAAGGACTCAATTATTAGAGGAGCAGCTGAAGCAAAGGAAAATTTGTTGTCACACGACAGGAGAGGGTGGGGAGATGAGGGACAGCTACAGTTGGTGTGGGGCTGGTGGTGGCTGTTAACTACCCAACACCATCCAACATTGGCTCCTATTCATCCCTCTTGGCAGAGGCCCAGGGCAGGCATGATGCTCACCTGGGGTGGGGCCAAGTCCCCCTGAAGAGGCTATGGCAGGTAACTGAAGCCATCCCTGGTGCGCAGCCTGAAAGCTCAAACTCTCACCTGAAGCTTCACAGCCGCAAGAGGGGAGCCCACCTTGCATCTCTGGGTGCTTGCCTTGAGGGTCCCTTTTCTCTGCACCCCAGCAGGCCCTGCATGAGCAGGGTCTTGGCACCAAGGCCGTGGGCACTGGCCCCCTGACATGAGTCACCAGGCTTCTCTCCCACCAGCTCCCTCTTCTCACCTGTCCTTGCGTCTGTTGCTAAAGAGATTCCTCTGTAACAAAACCTGATCATCTCTCCCGGCTTAGAACTCTCCAGCCATTCCTCAGCAGGTGTCCAAATTCCTCTGAGCAACCCTTTACCCACTGCTTCCTGCAGACCCAGCGCTTCCTCACCAGCACCGCTCACCCCTGCGCAGGGTCCCACCACCCAGCCCTGTGCAGGGTCCCCCACTCATCTCTGCCCTGGCTCTACGCAGGTGCTCCTTCAGCCAGAGGTGCCCCATGATGTTATCTATCCGGCAAATCCTACTTTTGCTTTAGTTCTCAGCAATAGGCTTAACATCTTGGTCCAGCCCTGTCTCATACTTTCTTAGGCTTCCTCCTCTATGACAACCAAGAGTCTACACTCTCTGCCCCACATCCAGACTCTGTCCCTAGGAGACAGTCTGCAGCAGTGGCCAGCAGCCCCAGGAAACAGCACTACTGGCAACCTCAGCCCGCCTGTACCCTGTCTGGTCTGCTGGTGGGCCAGGTCCTGAGAGCTGGCTCTTTCCCAAGGGCAACCACCCTCTCCAAGGAGGTCAGAGCTCGCCTATCTGCCAGCCTGGCTCCTGATCACCCTCCCACAGTCAGGAAGCAGGGGAAGGTCCTGTCAATTTACAGGAGACTTGGGGAACAGGACATCAGAGGAGGTTGGGCTGGCGAGGAGGCGGAGTGCTCTGGCCTCTTGTCCCACATGCGGAGCCCAACCAGCCCTGGAGGCCTTCTCCTCAGCACACAGGGAACCTGGACCCTAGTCCCTTCCCCTCAGCTCATGCTCCCTATCAGCACAGGCAGGATCAGCCATGTGGGTGCCTAACTGTTCAGGGGGAATGGGCCAAGTGCTGGGCAGGGGCCCTGAAACCTGGGGATGGAGCTGAGCTGCCTCTGAGTGGCAGAATGTCCATAAGGTGAGCCCAGGCAGAGGTGCTCCCGGGGACTCTATCTGGCAGAGCCTTGGACTGAGGTTTGACAAAGTCTCTGGGTGGGGAGGGCAGGCTGGAGTGTAGGGCCTGGGCCTGGCTGGATCCCTGCTGTGCTCTGAGGGAGGGAGAGCTGGGGTGAGGTGGGCTACACAGCCAGTGGATATCCTATAAGTCAGGGGAGGGGGCTGCCCAAGGCTGCATAGCTGGTAACCAGGGAGCAGTGATTCAAATTCAGGCCCGGGGCTTTACAAAGCCCTCTGCCTGCTGCAGGCCTGGAGTCTGTCTGTGGGCCTGGCCACCCCAGGGCCCTGCTGTTTCTCTCTGGGAGCAATGCTGTGGGTGGAGGACATGGGGCTAAAGCTGCCTCCAAGCGGGAAGAAGATGGAATAAGGCAAGGGTGTGGCATGGCTGCCACCCCAACTCTGGCAGCGTGGGGTGTGTACCTCATCTCCAGAAACTCCCAGGGATGAGCCCTGGAGGCTGCTGTACTCTGGGTCCCAGAAGTGGGTATGGGGTGGGAAACCAATGGCCTTGACTACTGCCCAGATAGATGCTGAAAGGGGCCTAAATAAGAGAGGTCTTAAGTGGAAAGACTGTCTTGTATGAGGCAGGCCTGACCCACACTGCCCCAAGGTGGGCACCAGGCAGTTCTCCATAATCACAAAAAGAACACCAGCAGTGATGCCAGCGAACATTGGCAATGCCTTCACCATATGCCAGGCTGCGAGGGCAGGGAATGCACCAAGAACAGTACTGTGCTGTCTGGCGTCTCTGTGCCAGATCCATTTCCTGGGCCTGGCCTTGCACTCCAGCCAGCCATGGAAAGGTTGCAGGGTCAGGAGCTCCCACCTCTGCTGGGTACTTGGGGGACACCCCTCGCACCTCAGTTTCTATGTCTGAAATGGGCCAAACAATCCCCTGCTCTGGCGGGGAGTGGGGAAAAGCCCCTCAGAGAAGCAGTGAATTTACATCAGATTCCTGCAAGAGCCTGGCACAGGGAGAGGCTCTGGAGATGCTCCCTGCCTTCCCCAGCCCTGGAGACAATGCCTTCATCCTTTCTGTTCTTCCAATTTAAGTTTGTGGAGGCCTTAAATGTCAGTAGTCTGCACTACTGGTACTGAGGAGTGAGCTGCCACAAACTGCCCCATGCACACAGAAGCGTGTCTGCACATGCCACCTGGTGCCCTTTCTCTGATTTCTGAGCACTGTGGGGTCCGGAGAAGTCAGTGGTAGGAGGGCATTCGGTACTGCTCCTCCCCACAAAACCCGGGGGAGGCCTGGGATGCTGCCTCGCTGTTGATGCCACTGTGAGATCAACCCTGGGCCAGCCCTGAACCTTTCTGAATTCAGTTATGCCCTCTGTGAAACTGGACAGCAATACTGCCCTCCCAGGCCGCCCCTCACCGGACTGTGGGAGGAGTAGTGAGAAAATCCCAGGTGCACTTGGTCCAGCAGGGACTTAGAAACCCAGCTGAGGGGGAAGGGGAAAGAGAAGGGGAAGGGGAAGGGGAAAGGGAAGGGGAAGGGGAAAGAGAAAGGGAAGGGGAAAGAGAAGGGGAAGGGGAAGGAGAAGGGGAAAGAAAAGGGAAAGGGGAAGGGGAAAGAGAGGGGGAAGGAGAAGCAAAAGCTCTGCACCACACGGCTCCTCTCCAGCCTCAGCTGCATTCACGCAGATGAATGACAATATAGCTGCCTCAGGTCCTGCACCCTGTACTCCCTCCCTACCAACTGGTTTCCGTGTGCACGCGTGGATGGGTGCATGTGGGTGTGCACATATCTGTGAGTGCTGGGAGGAGATGGGGCGGGGGCAACAACCGTGCCCCCTTAACAGGGTTGCTGTGAGGCCTATGTTAGTGAAGTCACTTGGGCTGGGCTGGGCCCTAAGCATACACTCAGTCACTGTATATGGTCTTATCTCTCTCTGCCCTTAGAGCCTGGACCCCCAAGCACCTTGACCCTGCACCTCACAAAGCAGCCCATGAGATCTTCTGCAGGCTCCCTAGGCTCCTGCTGGAAGACTTCACAGACCTGCCATCCCCCAGAGGGAACCCTAACCTCTTCAGGAGTCAAGGTGCCCAGGCCCTCCTGCCTAGAACACCCTCCCCCAGGCAGACTCCTACACCCTCCAAGGCTGAGCTCAGTGCCCCCTCTTCCGAGAAGGCCTCTTCCCTAGCTAAGCACAGTTGCTGCTTCTCTCTGTGCCCCGGGCAGAGGTGCCTGGTCCTCCTTCCTGAGACCTACCATTCTCATCAGAGGCAAAAAAGAAAAATGCCAGCCTGGGAGTGGACACCAGCCTCCCTGAATTTCTGAAATATCTGAATGATTCACTAACCTCAAACTCAGGACATTAGATGTACAATCCTGAATCTCTAGTTTGTTTTGAAAAGCCTATCTTCATATTCCCTTCCTGCATCAGCGAGGTGGACCAGGCTGTGGCTGCCCCTTTATGGCCTGTGCTGTGCCTGGGGCCACCAGCTACCTTCTATCACTGCCATGCACTTCGTCTTTTATCCGGGACTGGCTCCCCTCTTTCAGGTGCCCTGCCCATCCATGAAGGCACCTGAGTCCCTTCCCCCAGCCCTACAGCCCCAGTGCCTCTGGCCCGGGGTCTGGCAGAAGGCCAGGAGTGGCAGGCGCCCGCCAAGTGCTGGCTAATGTCTGTTGGGCAGGATTCAGGCCAGGTAGCGGCAGCCTGAAAGGGCACACGCTGTCTCACTGCTGTCCTCCCTGGGAGTCAAGTGTAATAGCGAAGAGCTCGGGCTGAGGACCAGATTGCCAGGATCCAAACCCTGGCTTGGGTTCCGGTCAGCAGTGTGCCTTCATATAAGACATCTGATTCTGTGCCTCAGTCTCCTCATCTGAAAAATGCGAATGGCCACAGCACTTTACAGGGTGTCTGTAAGGCCTGAATGAGTTAATGTAATGGAAAGCACTTAGAACAGCATCCAGCACAAGGCAAGGTCTGAACAACGGTAACCATTTGTATTATTACACCCCCATCACAACCACCCGAGGGTATCTACCATGTATCACTCACTCAGCACATCTTACACTTATCTACTGAGCACTTACAATGCACCAGACTCTGTTCCAGGTGTGGGGGATACAGCAGTGTATGGGTTAAGTTTGCAAGAGGGACAGACTTACAACCAATAAATAAAGGTGAAAATTTCCAAGAGTGATAAGTGCTATGAAGAAGTACCACAGAGCAACAGAGTGATGGCACTGAGTCTATTTCGGATGGGGTGGTCAGGGAGGCCAATCTGAGGCCTCCAAGACAAGAAGGAGCTGTCTACAAAGATCTGAGGGGGGAGCAAAAGAGGGGGCTTCGCTCAGGACCTCCGTGGGGCAGGAAGGAGGCTGGTGTGGCTGGGGGAAGGGTTGGGAAGGGGGGCTGTGCAAACCTCATCCTGGCCAGCCAAGGTGGTCTGCCTCTCAGGGAGGCAGCAGGTAGAGTCCCAATCTAGACCCCTCCACCAAGTTCCTTTGTAGACAACTAGGAGCTGAAGCCAATGTGCCTCCAGCACAAGGCTGGGGTGGGCAATGTGGAAACAGGAGGGAGATGGGTACATGCTATCTTTTCTTCTCTCTCTCCCTCTTTTCTCTTTTTTCAGGTTCATCCTAGTATGGTTGTGAGGATATGGAGGGAGAAAGGGCAAGAGTTGAGAGTGGCAGGAATTTATGAGCTCAGAGTGCAGCATGCCTTTGGCGAGGGTGAGGGAAAGAGGGCTCCTTTTGCCAAAACAATATTCAATTTTTTTAAAAGGCAGCTACAAAGCCATGATTAAGCTCAGGGCCCTAAAAGAAGCCCATAAAATCGAAAAATATTTATCTGGAAGGGTGGCAAGTCCAATAAAAGTTTTATGAATGTTTTACAACTGCCCTGTCAGGAAGCTGGCCTCTCACTCACCTCCCTCCTGTGAAAAAAAAACCACAACACACAAACACACGCAGTCACTGGCACAGACACACACTGACGCAGATACACACACTCCCTGGCACAGATACACACTCACTGGCACACGCATCCTCACAAACGTGGACATACGCAGACTCAGACACACCTGCAGACACACGCGGGCCGCACAAGCTCCCTCTGGTACCACGTTCTCTTAGTGAGCACGGGGCAGCTGGGAGAGGAGGCGGGGGCAAGTCTGCTGGGAGTGCCAGGGCCTCAGCTCTGGGCAGGCTTCCTCCTCCACTGCCATGTGTCTGGCTCTTGGCTACAGTCTACCCTTGGCAGGCATGAGGCCCGGGTCCTCCTGTTGCCTCTGTGTTCGCAGCAGGCCAGCTGGCACCCCCCTGTCCCAGGAGAGTCACCTCAAGGTCTAGGAGTTTGAAGGAGGCTTTCTGATTTGAGGCTTTGGACTGCCCTCCTCTAGCAGTCCAGGAGGCCAGACTGCCAAGGCTTTATTCTTTGTAACAACCTGGAGAGTGTCAGGGCTCCCGTTTTAGAGAGGAAGAAACTGTCTCACAGAGACACATGCTCAGGCCTGTCTCTGGTGGCTTCTGTCCTAAGGTTGTGGACAAAGTCCAACACGAGGCCCAGGTGTGAGTCAGCGCCACTGACCTCTCCCACTGGGCCCAGCCATAGGGCCTTTGCTCAGACTTCTTTCTCCTGGCCACCCTAGTGAACTCGCTGCAATGCTGCTTTCTAAAAAGTGCTCCAGTTTCCGTCCAGGCCCCTGTGAGACTTGCCCTCTTCCTCTGTGGCACTCATCTGCCTGGAAGCACACACTATTATGGGACTATCTGACTACCCCTTTTGTAGAGCTCCAGGAGGGCAGAAACTGAGCGATTCCTCTTGTCACTGAGTCCCCAGCCTGAGCCAAGAAGAGATGAAAGATGCATGAATGAGCAAGCATCAGGCTCCAGAGCCTGGAGGTGTGGGTGGCTTTTCCAAGGTCCCCACTGTCATGGGCTGGTTTCTAAAGGCCAAGGCTGACATTGCTCAGGCAGCTGTAACTCAGCCTCGCCTTGCCAGAAGTTCACCCTCACCTTGGAGATCAAATCATCCATTGCCTGGGGCGAGACCCAGCCCCAGAGGCCAGTTTCTAGCAACCAGCAATCCCCTTTCTAACAACAATAAAAGCCAGAGCTCAGGCAGAGGGCTGACTACATACCAGGCACTCACCAGGTGCTTCCAGGTCCCAGCTCCAGATCTGTGAAATGACCATGGTGGGGGGACGGGTGTCCATTCCATCTTACAGCTGTCAGACTCTTAAGTTACAAATGGGAGTGGCCTCTAGCAGAAATTGGACAGAGCAAATCAGGAGCCCAATTTCTTGTTAAACACCCAGGTTTCCCTTCAACCTGGTCAGAGCCAATAAGAACCTCCAGCTCTACTCCACTTGGGAGGTTGGAAGGATTCCTACAAAGGCCTGATATTTAAGGCCACTCCTGGTCCTCCAAGAAACCAGGGTAAGCACAAACTTCTAGAAAATCTGACAAGAGCATCCCTCAATTGGTAAGAAATGGTAAGTGGAATAAGGTAGGGGTGGGTGGGGTGAGGGCAGGGGACAGGCTGGCAGATGTGTAAACGGGCACTGCCACCTGGCTGGCCCTCATTCTGTCCACAGACACTCACACTTTGGGGCCAGATGACCACATGCCCAGGGCTTACCTAGAGAAATGCTCTGGCACTGCTCTGCAGAGGAGAGAGTGGAAACTACCCATCTGTCCTCAGTCAGGCAACAGGTGCACATACTGGTGCATACAGACTATGGGATAACACACAGCAGTCAAATGAGTCAACTGGAACTGTTGACTAGAATGGCAAGTTCTAAAACAAAAACAGCAAGTGTTCCAAAAACACTTTGTTCGGTGTGAGACCAAGTATGTAAAAACCTAAAACACATAAACCATCAACACTGTTTGGGATGCAATCTTATGCAGGGAGAACACAAAAACACCTAATGAGCACGAGGCCCCCAGCGTAGGGGAGGGGATATTACCTACAGGGAAGTGTGTGAGTGGGGGGATTCACTTTATCAGTAACATTCCACGTCTTAAACACAGAGAAGAGAGAAAGCGTGTGAGAGATTTGGAGCACATGACATGTTTGACCTTGCTGCTATCAGGGTTGTCTATTCTGTTCCGTATGGCCAAAATTTTTTATGATTAAAAACAATTTTTATCTTTTTTAGAAAATCAAGTACTGATTAAAAGGAGAAAGTAATGTAAGGGACACAAGACGTGGCCACCAGCTGTGCTCTGGGCAGTCTCTGCCCGAGCATGTGCATACTCGGAGCCTCCGCTTCTTCATCTGTCCACTGGGGACAGCTGTCATGAGAGCTGGCTGGGCCTACGTGAGCTCAACACCTAAAATGTCTGTGACTGAGACCCCACAGGTCAGGGCTCTGGCGGCTGCTACCACACGAGGCCAGTTACTCTCCTTTGCTCCTTATAGACACTGGCCTGAGCACAGGAAACCCCGGACTCGCTCACAGGTACCGAGGGAAACATCGCAGAATCGCAGTGCTCTGACAGAGAAGCGAGGGGTGCCTTGGGACAACTGATGGGGCTTAACCTCATCTCGAGTCAGGGAAAGGTTCCTGGAGGAGGCTCTGATCCCAAAGAAGATACTTCCTCAGTGTTCAGCTTCCCTTTTGTTCAAGAACTTACTTCTAAACAGGTCTCAGGCCACGGGCCTATGTTGGCTGCCAGGGCACATACCTCCAGAGAGCCTCTTCCTGGGGGCCCCATCCTCGCATTGACCATAGTGGGAAGCCCCTGGCACCACCCTGTACGGATGACATGGGGCCATGCCCACGGTGAGGCTGGCAGGCAGATGGTTTCTGTCCACTGCACTGTGTTTATGTTAACTGCAGATATTTCTATCGTATTGTGTTACTCCATCCATCTTTGTGAACGGTCCGTCTTGTAAAATTCTTTTGATGATGTTATTTTTTCTTGCCTAGCTTCATCATCTGCAATTATTTATAATATCATTGTCTTTGTTTCAAACACTGGGTATAAACATTGTTGTAACAGTTCTTCGATGGGGTTCATATAATTTTTACAATTGTTTTGAAACGCTTCAATGGCCAAAGGGGAGGAGTTTGGTAATTTGTTGTGGAAAAAATACACCCCAAAGTGCTCTCTGCTCTTGGTGAAAGGTCCTCCTCTGTCAGGATGGCTTCCAGGAGAGGCTAGACTTGTCAGGGGTGGGCCCTCCCAGAAAGCCAGAGCAGCCTTGCAGGGTGGGGGTCTGGCAGCAGCTAGCTGGCTGCTGGATTAGGTTTCAGAGTCACCTTCCCCATAGACACTGGGGCAAGATCCACAAAGGCCACAGTCAGGGTAAGATGCCAGTGAGAAAGACGGATGGCTTGTTTTAATTTTTATTGGGATTTTCTGAAACCTCAACTTTCACCCCTTCACCTCTTTTCAACTCTTTTCTCCCAACTCTGTTTTCTAGAGTCTCCTTGGCTGGCTGGCTTGCTGTGTGGGACAAAACCCAGTGGAATGCCCATGACTGTTTGGGGAGAGTCCACCCTCACCTTGGGGTCACTGGGGGCTATCCAGAGTTGCCCCTGATAAAGCCAGCTTCAGTCCTCTCTGCTCAGGGAAAGCCAGGTTGTTAGAGAAGTTAGCTGTTGGAGAAGCGCCAGCCTGCAGTTGGGTTGGCAGCTTACAGCAGCCAGCCTGGTGTTTGGGGAACAGAAAGAGGGCTACCTGAGGCTTCTGGCCCTTTGCCTGCTTTCCTATGCTCATTATGTATTCTCAGGGGCTCCCACAGGAAGTCTGCCAGCCCCTCTAGACCACTAGTACCATCATCATTCTCAAACACAATTCAGATCCTGGCTTCCTCTGCCCAAACACCGTCAGTAGTTCCCCAGTACCTGGAAGTGAGCCCTGGCCAGGCCATCTCCCCAGCCTCACGCCAAGTCCCCCTGCCTCACTCTGTGCCTCCCAGGTGGTTAGGTGTGCCAGCCTACCTGCCTTCCTTGGATGGTGCCAGGCCCTCGGGATGCAGGGGTACACAGACCTGTGAGCCCCCTGTCCTCAGAGGGCTCGCAGGTGGTCCTTGAATCTAGCAAAAGGTGACTCATCCTTCCAGCTCTAAGAAGTTCCCCAATTCTTGGCTTTCTTCTGCAGTGTTTCAGATGCACCTCCTCCATAGCCATGGCCAGTGGCGGGTGATGGAGCTGCCTACTCATGACACAGCCATCCTGCCTGGGGACTGAGTGGCCGAGGACAGGCCCTGAGTCTGGGCTCTGGGTTCAGGACTTAACCATGGGGCCACATGCAGAGGGATTTGCATTGGGTGGAAGAGAGAGTGTCCTCATGCCTTTGGACCAGAGCTGTGAATGCTGAGATGGACAAAGGGCCTTCTTGGTAGCATTGCCTCCTGCTTGCACAGGGCTTGGGGAGACAAAGTTTACGGCAGCTTTGAAGGTCAGAATCCAAGAGGTACTCAGAGCTCAGGGTGGGAGCCCGAGGTGGGGAATTCTGGCAGGTGTGACATAAACACGTCAGGCTGTGAATGACACCCTCTTCTCCGCATACCTGCTTCTTTTAATTCTCTTTAAAGAAACTTGGATATGGCAAAATGGTTGACCTCACTAGTTACCAAAGAAATGCAAATAAACATCAAGATGCCATTTTCCATGTATCAACTTAGCCAGGATAAATAATAGAGGGTCAGCCCATGCCAGTGACATGGTGGAAAAACAGATGCCTTCAGACAGCGCTGATAGGAGTATAAAATGATGTGATACTTTTGGAAATCACTTTCCTAGGAGCTTTCAAGAACTTGAACTTTTTAAATGTTTGTAGTATTTTCTTTTTAAAAATAAGAACTCACCCTAGCCAGTTTGCTCAGTGGTTAGAGCGTAGGCCTGCAAACTGAAGGGCCCAGGGTTTGATTCTAAGGGCACGTACCTGGGTTGCAGGCTCGGTCCCCGGCCCCAGTCTGGGTGTGTGCAGGAGGCAACCAATCGATGTGTCTCTCTCACATTGATGTTTCTCTCTCTCTCTCTCCCTTCCAATCTCTCTGAAAAGCAATGGCAAAAATATCCTCGGGTGAGGGTTAAAAAGCAAACAAACAAAAAGAGCTCAACTTTTGATAACATTTAGATAGACTGATACACAAAGATGTCCCCAGCAATGTTGTTTATGAATTTGTGACAGAGAGAAGTTGGAAACACTAAGCATGCAGCAGGTGCCCGCGGTACCGCCCAGGGGACAGCTGATGCTCAGGGTTACGGCGCACCCGCCGTGCGCTGGTGCTGTGCTGCTGCGGAGGCGCTTCTACAGCTCACTGCACATTTAGACCCCACAGCCCCATGCAGGGAACACTCTCACTCCATCCTACAGGTAGGGGCTAAGGCTTGCAGGGGTCCAGTCACTCACCCAAGGTTATCAATCTGGGAAGCAGTGGGGCTGGGGTTTGAACCAAGCTCTTAGCACTGCACCATTCAATCGCCCCTGAAGACTACAGCGTAAAACAGAAAGGAGAAAAAAGTTGCATAATTACAGTAATTGAAAAGAATCAAACACAAAATTGTACATACCATAACCTCTAGGCTACATAAAAAGCAGCCTTTGAAGAGAAGAGAAAAAAAAAATTCCAGAAGGGAAAATATTAATGATGGGAGTACAGGAGACTTTTTTTCCTCCTTTTAACTTTTCTTTAACATGCAAATTTCATTGAATAAGATTCTATTACTTTTAGGTTATAAAGAAAGTTTGTGACTTTTTTTCCCCAAACCACGTAAAACATCTCATTTGGAAGCAGATGCTTGGTGTCAGGCCCTGACCCCTGTGTGGGAAGGTGGCCCTGCTGGGACAGGAAGAAGCCTTCTTTCCCCAAGTGACAGCAAACAACTGTTAGCCTGCAGGGTAAGGGTCCCACCAAACCCTTGGGTACAGAACCACCACCTGTTCCTGCCACAGGTTCTGAGGGAAATTCTCTCCATTTCCCAAGAATCATGACTGCCGCCCACTCTGCTGAGACTTTTGAGACCTGATCAGGCCACTGGCAAATTCTGACATCCTGAATGCTTTTGACGTCACTCATCAGTGGGCTAGGGCTAATGAGAGTGACTGACTTTATCCTTGCTATCAGATCGATCACCGTGATCGGGAAAAGGGAAAGTTTGTAACAGCTGAAGGGGCAGGGGTCCTTCCTAGCCCACCATGTGTGATCCACAGGGCTCCCTGCGAGGGACCCTGAGGACACAGGGAGACTCAGCCAGGACCCTCAGCCTAGAGAAGCTCACCTCTGGGGGAGGCTCCTAAGGAGACAGGTGAGAGGCCACAGTAATCCAGAGGTTTCAGGAACTGAAGCCGGCCCAGGATGCTAAGGGGGTCTTGTGGAAGGTACCTCCTACTATACTGAGGCTGAGTGGAAGTCAGGGGTGAAGGGAAGGCCACTCCAGCAGTGAGAACAGCTTGGCACAATCACTGGGCACATCTGCTGGCAGCAAACATCTGTCACTTCTGCTCCTTCTTGCAATAGCCCTTGGCTTTCCTTGGGGAGCAGAGGGAGAAGCAGGGTGCACCTTTGGAGGCAGGAGCAGCCATGACCTAGGCTGACCTGTGCATGCCCCCAGCCCTGGCGCTGGTTGGTGGATGAGCACGGGGCTCCGGTACTTTCGTGGGACTACTGAGAGAGACTCTCTCTCTCCTCTACTAGATCTGCAGCTGGGAAGACCATCCATGGGAGAGCCTGGCGAGGGGCAGCCACTAGGAGGAGGGAAGGGCTGAGCCCAGAGGACACTGGCTAAAGCCCTCAGGCCTAAGAACTAAGCCATGTCTGAACACAGCACCACTGCCGGACCTTTTCAGGTATATGGGTCAACGGAGTTAAGGCTTCAATAGCTGATTCCTCAATACACCTGGCTTAGTGCAGGGTGATGGTCCACAGCATCACAGGCGCATGCTCGCACACTGGCCCTGCGGGAGGCAGGTGGGGGCAGAGGACGAGAGGTGGCACCAGAGCAGAGCCCAGAGGATCCAGCACAGGCAGCAGAAGGAAGGACAGCTGCCAATGGGCCCATACAGAGCTGGAGGGTGGCCTGCGGGACAGAGGAGCAGAGCAGGCAGGCGGGTGGCTGAGTGGGAAGAAGCTAAAAGCTCATGAGCCTGAACTCTGCTCCAGACAAGAGGGGATGGTCATGGCAGCCCCCACAAGGGGTCTGTGCCCGCAGTAAGGGGGTATAAGGCCAGGGACTAGAAAGCAGAAGCTATGAAGACCGGCAGAAGCACGTGCTTACCCAACAGTCAGGTGCTGGCAAAGGTTATCTGAGACTCAGGACATCTGCCAGTCCCCAGAGACACAGAGACATGAACGTCAGGTCTCACCTTATGCTTCATTCCCAAGTGACAGCCTACAGCCTCCACGCACAGAGAAGGAAAGAAGCTCACACTGAACATTTACAAGGAGCCAGGTGCTTTATATACATTTTTTCACTTACTCATCATCTCAACCCTAAAGGCAAGAAATGCTCCCCCTTTTCATATAGGAAAACTGAGGTCCAGGGAATTACTGTAACAACCCCACCAGTGGGGTCAAGCTGAAACTGGAACTTCTGGAATTTCCAATTGTTAAGCCGTAAGCTCGGCCATATAGAGCAGATGACAAGAGGGTAAACTGTCAGTGGGGAGTGGAGGGGTAAGAGCAAGGACTCTGCAGCCAGATGGCCTGGGTTCCAATCTCAATGCTGGGACTCAACAGCTGTGTGACTTTGGGCATGTTCCTTTACCTCTCTGTGCTTCTGTTTCCTCAACTGTAAAATGGCAATTTCAATAACTGTGATTGTGATGGCATCTTCTGTCAGGTTTGTTGTGAAAATGAAACGACATCATTACATGCAAGATACAGAATAATAGTACATGGCACATACTAATAACTATGTAATTGTTTTTCATGCCTTTTCACCCCTACCGCTTGTTAATAACAACTATCAAGGCTCTATGAACACATGTGAAATGAGGTGAATTCAAAGTGCAGGAGGACTGGTGCCTGTGAGGTTCTTGTTCCTCGCACATGTCTTTGGTGGCCTTGAGGTTTTGGAGTGCATGACCAGCTGCAGTCCAGGGCACCCAGTATTAAGACCCAAGAGCTGGCAGAACTGCTCAAGCCAACATCGCTCCATAAGAGGATGTGGGGTGGCTCTGGTTTCTGGGACTTTCTTTCAGATATTTAAGACTGCTGGTCAGTTGCTATACATCAAGGCTTTCTGGAGAGAGTACCTGGCCAATCACAAAAGTTTCACTTACCATTGCTGAAACATTAGAACAAATATTCAGTTTACTCTGATGACTTTATTTAGGCAGCATCAATTATATGAAAAATAGAAATTTTCCCTAAATCACAAACGGGTAAAAAATTGGAAAGTTTTAGAGATTCCTAAACAAAGAGAAATATTTCCCAAGGAAGTTTCACTCAACTTGTAAGAATCCAGGTAATAATACTGCATTCTTTGCACACACACAGCTGGAAAAAGTCTCTCTTGCCCCTTAAGGCTGCTGGATCCAGATCTCAGGGGCCTCCCACCACCCCAGGGCCCAGAGAACATCCCAGAACACAGGGATGGAGTAGGCAGTGCTGGAGCTCAGCTTGAATGGCTGTAACCTGAGGCCTCCCTGGGACCTGCCCTGCTGGCCATGAGGCACCCAGAGGGGGCCTGAGGTACAGGCTATTTGAGACACCCCCTCCGCACCCCTCCTTATCCTGCACCCAACAGGCACTGAGTCACTGCAGCCCACCCACCCCACTCCTGGCCTGCTCTCCACATGTCCCCTGCCCCAGCCATGGGGCCTTCAGTTCCACTACCTCCTTCCTATCAGCTGTCAGGGAGAGCTTTCTGACTATGCCCCTCCCTGCACACTGGCGACTGCAGCTTCTACCCTCTACTGAGACTGATAGTTCTCAACTGGGGCCATCTTGCCCTCCAGAAAAATGTCCAGAGAAGTCTTTGGTTGTCACAATTGGAGAAGGGGTACAGGGGGTGTGCTATTGGCACCCAGCGAGCAGAGGCCAACCTGCAGTGCACAGGATAGCCCCACCGCAAGGAATGACCCAGCCCTGAATGCCAGCTGTGCCAAGGCTGAGGAACTCTGACCTGACAAAGGCCAGATGCCAAGCATGGGGTTCAGGGCCTCAGGCCTAAGGCCTGGAATTGAAGATGAACAGAAGGATCCCTAGGGGCTCAACTGTGGTTGATTCCATGTAAGACTTTGTTTAGAAAAAATGTTCCATTGCTTTAAAAAAGTTCCAAAACCACCATTTTAAACACACCAAATAAAATTAGTTAGTAACATAAAAAACATTTAGAACAATGTCTTACATATTATATTAAGTAATAAATCTGCCACACCCTTTCTAGCCTCTGTGTGTTAGAACACTGCTTCCCTGTCCTGAACGCCTTTCTTTACCTGGGGAGCCCCCTCACCTGCAAGGCCAGCTCAAGCCTCACTGTGTCCTACTCCGCTCTGGAAGGGAGTGGTCGCGCCCCCCTCCCCAGCCACATGGCCTATAGGGTGCTACCGCAGTTTGTTGCTTTCTGTAGTCCTCTCCAACAGACTGGTGCCCCCTGGGGAGGGGCGGGAACCAATTCTCTGTGTGTTCAGGTCTGACTGGAGCAAGGGGAGTGGGGAGACAGACAAAGGGAGAGAGAGGACTCTGAGGCTTTGGGAAGTAGCAACTCCTTCCTCCACAGGCCCTGGCTTAGCACCATGGAGCTTTGGGGAGGGGGTGGACACCCCTGAATTGGGCCCCACGGCGGCAGGTCTACCTCACTGCTGCCAGACCAGGGCCTTAACCATGAGTTCCAAAGGGACCTCACAGTGCCGTCCCCCATGCAGGCCACAGAGGCCTCACATGTGGGCACAGCTGCCCTGCACGCCCTTCACACCAGCTCTCTTTCGACCATGGCTGTCTCCATCTCCTCACTGACCCTCCTAACAATCATCTTAACCAGTGATCAAACCTATATCACCCATGATGGGCAAATGGACACTGAATGCATCCCAAGTGATGCACTAAGGACACAAGACTGTCTCTGTGGGGTTCCTTCTACATACACACATCAGAATCTGGTCATGAAGAAACACAAGACAGACCCCAAGAGCATGTCTGGAAACCCATCTAGAATCCAAAAACGTCAACATCATGAAACTAGGAGACATTAAAACCAAATGCAGGGACAACTGGGGAAATCAAAGTGAACTATATCTTAGGTCATATTGTGTTGACATTAAATTTCTCAAGTGATAAATGTATGGCAGTCACAGAGGAGAATGCCCTAAACCTTAGGGGGCGCATGCTGAAGTGTAAAGACATAACTGAGTTCCACAGCTAACATTTAAATAGTCCAGCAAATACACAGAAGCAAATGTGATATTAACAACTGTGAAATTTAAGGTTCAATAAACTATTCTTTCAACTTTTCTGTAAGTTTGAAGTTATTAAGAGTTGGGACGGAAAACCCTCAAAATAACTCGTCTTACAGATGAGGAAACCGAGGCTCACAAAAGTTAAAATTCTAGCCAGGATTTCACCTCAGGTCTGGCGGACTCCGAAGCTCTTGTTCTTTGAAGGTACCCTGCTTCCAACCTCCCAGAGTGGGCAGAAAATGCCAAGCGGCACAACCCCGGCCCTGCCAACACCTTTCAATAAAAGTCAATTTGATCCTGGCAGCCAGCTAAGAATTCCGATGAAATCCCAAGGACAGGTTGCCCAAGAATCCTCTCTAAACAGAGTCTACAGTTTCGACTGGGTAGGTGGGTGCAGAGAATACATTTTAAAGAAAACCAGTTTTATTTCAAACCCCAGGGGGAACATGCAGCCTAACAGCCCGTGTCCCAGGGCCTGTTTATGGGAGCACAACACCCACAACCTCAGGGCTCCTGTGGACCTTCCCTATGGCACCAAGATGAGTTTGAATTCTCTTTGCTGGGTTTTCCAGAAGCCTCTCAGCTGAATGATGCCCGCGAGAGAGGCCCACTTCCACCCGGGGCCCTGGGGTCCACTGGGCTAGTCATCCAGCTCCTCAGAGTTTCAGTGTGCCCTTCAGGGAAACAGGATGAGGGCTGCAGCAGCAGAGGGCGAGGCTGCATGTCAACAACCTGGCACCAGCAGGCCACACACAGCAGCCCCATTTGAGAACTGGGAGACTTCATGTAAAAATCCAGTTTCCAGTTCTTGAAAAACCGGAGATCTGATCACAGTGTGGCAATATTGCTGTCCTACAACACCCACAAGGAAGTGAGCAGTGGCTGCCTACTGGGACGGAGCGGCCTGAGCCAGCCCCTGCCTGGAAGGCTCTGCCCTTCCAGGTACCAGCACACAGCAGGCAGATCAGGGCATCTTTGTACGCCAGCCTGGTATAGGCCCTCTAACAGCTCCTCTCTGCACTTAGGATAGAGACAAACATCTTCCCTCAGCTTACCAGGCCCTATGTGGTAGCCCCTGACAGTCCAAGGCCCATTATCTGCTGGCTTCCTGGGCCCAGCTGTCCCTGGTGGATGCTGATCTTTTCTGCCTCAGAGCTGTGCTCAGACTCCTCCTCCTCCTAGGACACTCCCTCAGCTCCGCCTGAAGGACTCCTACTCACCCCCCAGGGCCCTGTGCAAGGCCAATGCCTGGGTCCTGCTATAAACAATCCTGGCACCTCACACATTCCCTGCACAGTCTGATGTGGTTTGCCAAAATACAAATCTGGGGAGATGGTCTGCTTGCCGTCTGTCTTCCCCACTGCTAGGGGATGAATTGTGTCCCCCCTCAAATTCCTATGTTGAAGTCCTAATCTCTACCTCACGTGACTGTATTTGGAGACAGGGCATTTCAAGAGGTAATTAGGTGAGACAAGGTCACTAGGGTGGGCCTAATCCAGTAGGATCGGTGTCCTTATAAGAAGAGATTAACTGCAGGTGGGGATTATGCGATCTAAGCCCAACTCCCTCTCTGGAAATCAGAATTATTCACCCCATGTTAGCACTGAGGGGCTAAAGCTCCGAGTGGGAAATGACCTGCCAGGATCAGAAGGGGCTGTGGCAGTGAGGGGCCTGGACCACCTGACTCTGAAGGCCAATCTCTGTGCTGAGCCAGGTGACCCTCCGAGGAACTGGGCCAGTAGCCCCTGAAGCCCTGGCTTCGCCAGCCCACCCTCCTACACTGATGCAGGCACTGAGAGTCAGTGATGCAGAAGGGGTGGTACTGCTCTGCAGAGTGCTCAGGCCAAGGCAGTGCCCAGGGTTCTCTTTCCACAGCCAACATTCATGACCTCCCCCTGGCTCAGGCTCCGTTTCCCGTGGCATGTCAAGGGCCCAATAAACAGCTGATGAAAGACAGATGAATGGAGGCCCGGGCTGCTGCCGTGAGTCCTGGGACAATGACGCTGCATACCCACTGTTTTGGTGCAAGGGACCTGAATAGTCTGCCTGAACAGAAGAACCAGCTGGGAGCACCTCTGGTGGGTGCTGATCTTTTCTGCCCCTCACTTCTGGTGGCCACTGTGGTACCCCTGGGACTGAAGAGGCAGACAGAGATTCTGAGTTCACACTAGTATGCAGCCGTGAGCAAGGGGCCTCAGTTTCTTCACCTGCAGAATGGGACGAATTGGATTAAACAGAGGTGCTCCCTGCCTTCCCAGCCCAGGCCTCCTCCCCGCACAGGTGCTCTCGGCAATGCTGTGGGGCCAGAGAGGAGTGCCAGGCACACCTCCACAGAGGAGAGGACTGGTTTGGGCTTTATGAATGGAATGGGCAGCGAGAGAAGAATGGGGCCCCAGGAAAAGGTAAAGTGAGAATTCCCACATCCATGGTACAGGTGCAAGAAATGGAGCTCAGGGCAGGCAGCTGGGGCCTGGATCCATCCCGTGGCCTTTCCCACTGGCCACAGGGTTCTAGAGAACATCCCATAGCTGATTCCAGCTTTCTCCACGTCTCCTTCTCCCCTTCCCTCCCAATCCCTGCTTGAACAGCACCTCTGGGAAGTTTGCCCTGACTCTTCCTCAAAATGGCCACACTCCTCACCCCATTCCTGGCCATGTGCCCCTATGGACACCCACCATGCTAAACCATGAATTTCTGGTCTATGCCTTCATCTCTCCCACAGGGATGTGGCTTGGGGCAGGACTCTGTGAGAATAATTTTGGCATCCCCAGCCCTGAGCCTGGAGTTTGCTGAGTTGGATGGACTGACTGGTGCCTCTCCTTTAAAGGAGACAGCTGTGTCGAGGACATCCAATGACACTGTGCCTGCCTGAGTTAGGAGAATTTCTGGGGAGGCACCAGGCTTCTCTGTGCCCACAGGCCTAGGTTCATCCATTTGTTCATTCCAGTCTATTCCACTGAACTCCATTTATTCATTTGTGCAAGCAACATTTCCTATTCCACAGAAAGCCACCCCCTTTGGCTTGGCAAACCGTGACCAGGATGGGACACCGAGCCCTGAACCCCTGGGGGCAGAAGCTGAAGCCAGGCCTAGGGATCCTCTTCAGAACACCCTTTGGAGGTGAGCAGGTGGTAGATCTGATGTCCAGCTACACGGCAGGCTCCCTGTCCCATCAACAGCAACCTCACAGGCCCTCCGCACCAAGCCGCATTCTTGGTGTCCCTTTTCATACACAGCCCAGGGGACAGAGCTGAACTTTCAAACCTTACAACCAGCCCTGGGCATGAGACACCAAAGCTGAGAGAAAATCTCAGGCAGGTGTTTTGAATTCAGATTCCAACTCTGATGTTTACTAGTATGGAACATGGACAAGTTGCACTGCTTATCCTCCAAGCCACGGTTTCCTCATCTGTGAAATGGGGATACTCCAAGTGCTGGGGGTATAAGTAACAGCCAACTTTTCTGGGAGCTTCCTAAGGCCCTTCTCTGACTGTTGTTGTGGTTCCTGAGTGTTGGCTCCTTCTGAAGAGCAGTAAAGAGAAGTTCCTTCTGGGGTCTTACTAGAAGTACAATTCTACAGATTTCTTTTTCCCCCCTCATCTGCCTACAGTCCATTAAGTTGTGATTAGCAATTATAAAAAGGTTCTTAAAGATCACCAAAATCTGATGACACTAAAAGAAAATCAGCAGGACCCAAGTCAGGGTTTGATTGAGAATCTGGCCGTGACACACAAGTTCCTGGCACATAAGTGGACTTTCAGCAGGTGGGGAGGAAGGGCCCATGGATGCGACAAGGTTGTTGCTCTGGCCACCAATGGCTGTGGGTCTCAGTCACTGCTGCTCTAGCTTTTCGAAGATGACTGTCTGCCTGCAGCTCTGTGACACAGATTCATTTGCTGTGACTTGTGTAGTCATTGATGAGGGGCAGTGATGCCCATCACACCAGTGGTACTTGGGGCCTAGAGTTTTCCAGTGACAAGGTTATAAGCTCTGTGTGCACTGTGGGCTATCCCTGCCAGAGTGCTAAAGCAGACCACATTCAACCCTCTCCAAAATGGCAGGTCCTGGAGCACCTTGTGTGAGATGGAGCACCCACCACAAATTCGGGCCACTCAAAAGCTTGCTGCACTCTATCAAGGCACACATATCAACCTACTGGGTCATTTTAGGGTTAGGAGACAGTGTTTCAGAAGGTGAAATCCTATGTATATGTTCACCTTCACTCCTAGAGTCAATAAGCAGTGACTTGTAGCTGTCACGAGTAACAAGCCCATTCATCCTCTCATTTGACCCTTCCCTGGTTGGATGATGTCAAAGAAGTTGTTTCGCCTGCACAGTGGGATGTGCAGGGCTGGCAGGAGCTGTTGTTCTAGTCCACCATCCATGCTCTCTCATAGTGGGAGCTGACGCCTGAGGCACCGACACAGAATGGAGGGTGGGAGCAGCAAGACAGCACTGGCCAGGGTGAGCCACAGAAGCCCAGCCAGGCCGCTGTGTTTTATCAGCCTCTCAGCAAGGGGACATCTCCAACCATGTGTGTGCTCCATGGTGCTGAGCCCTTTGAAGCCCTGATGGCTCTCTAGGGGCCAACTGGGGAGGGCAGGTGCTATACCCCCAGAAATACTGTGGGCAAAGTGCTCCCCTCCTCTGCTCCCCAGGTCCCCCCTTGAGATGCAGATAACAAGATCCAGCTCTGACACTGAAGCAGCACTCAGGAAGCACAGTGATGTGATGACACGGGCAGGAGTAAGGTTTGTCTAGATGAACCTTATCTCCACCTGGCAAAGTCCTCCAACGACTCTACCAGCAGAGGGTTCCTAACTCACTTCAAAGGGCCTCCCAGCCTCACAGAGGCAACTTTTTTGAAGGGAACAGTTATATAAATGTGGGGCTTTTCAATCTTGAGGTCCCCTAAGACTTTCTGGGAAGGCTCCTTGGGTGTCAGAACCAGCCATCCTTTAAGCCACTCTAATTTCCAAGAGTGTCTTCTGGGGAAGCAATGGGCTTAAGTGTTAGGACCCTTGTTTCTCAAGCCTGAATCTACAGCTCCATAAAATACTGTTTGGATACTATATTTCAGTTTCCACTCCTGAACCTGAGGCCCAAGTGTCCTTCACGAAATTCAAGGAGTCACAAGTCACTATGGGCCAAACTCAGCCAAAGGCATGTTTTGTTTGGTTCAGGCAATTTTAGTTTTTGATCTGGAAGTTTTACATAAAAGTTAAATCAGGTAAAATTTGATCCCTGGGCCTACATTCCCATATAGCAAGAGTTAGCCAGACCCAAGAAGTAGTTTTCTATGTCCCCACAGTCCCCACCATTTGCTATTGCCCACCACCTGACCTCTTCAACGCCTTTTTGGCCCTTGTCAGCATCTGGCCTTGACACCAAGGTAAGAGGCCAGAGAGAGCTTCCTGGCCTAAAGGTCAGGGGGTGGAAGGGAGGACATCCAGAAGGCTCTCCAGTCTGCTTTCCCCAGCAGGGCCACCCTACAGAGCCAGCAGGGAGGCTGGTAAGCTGAGTTTGAACCAAATTGCATCCACGAGCCAACGGCTGAGATAGGCCCCGAGCTGCTTCCTGCTCCAGGGAGCCTTTTCTGTGTAGCAGCGCAAGCCTAGGCTTTACCCCGCTCTCCCAATTTGCAGCCAGCGACGCTCTGCCCTCCTCCACCTGGCACTGCATGGCTTGGGTTTACTGAAGAGTCTTTTACAACTAAAGTACTTAAAAATGGTTAAAAGTAATTCTTTATGGGAGGAATCAGCAGGAAAAGACAAGCAGGAGGTGGGGGTGGGTGGGATGAAGGAATGTGACCAGTTATATTTAATAAAAAGCTTAAAAGCCACAAACAGGAAGCAGACCTATTAAATAGACAAAACTGATCTAACAAAGGAATGTGAACTCGAGTTGACTGAAGCAGCGTCACCATGTCTCCCCTCCTTCCACTCCCACCCAGCACCCAGGGCCCCCAAACAAACCTCCTCCTGCGTTCTGACCTGTTCTGGGAACACCCCCAACTCTGAGTTTGCCTTGGGCTAGACCAAAGGGAGCTGAGGGGGAGGTCAGCATGAGCCTACCCACCCTCAAAGAAGCAGACATGCCCTCCCCTCTGTCTGCACCAGCAGAGCCCCAAGCAGCCTGGGGAAGGGGCAAGTGCTCTGGGCTGCAGCCCCTCCCTCCAGGCAGCTCTGCTCTTGCCCTCTTAGCACCCTGCACCCCTCCTTCCCAGAGAGCTCCCACAGTACCGGCTCAGGGCCCTGCGGACTGAGGCCAAGACACTGCCTGGCTCATGCCCTGTGCATGTTCCCTGGAGCCAGAGCAGAGCACTAGGGAGGCCCAATTTGGCTGAGGTGAGGACCCAAGCAGCTGAGCACTGGACTGGGTAGGATAGGAGCTTGAAGCCCAGTGTTAGGGCTGGAGGCTCCCAAGGGTGTGTCACCTCACCTGCCCTGAGGGAGTCTCTCTGTAGGGTGAAGAGGCTCAGCCCCACCTTGACAGGGCCTCAGGGCAAAAACAGCAAAGCAAGGTATGCAGGGAAGCAGGCCTCTGGTGACACTGCCCTCCCTCAGGAGAGGGCAGATGCCAACACGTGGCCCTCTGGGCTTTAGGAAGGATTCGGGAGGCAAGGCTCCAGCCAGGCTCTAGGAGAGTGGAGGTGTGGGCTTCGCTGGTGAGTTGCCAGGGATCTGGGAGTCCTACTTCCTAGCTGGGGCCAGGGTACCCCATCTGGAGATTTTACTCAAAAAGCTACCCACATAACTCCATGCTCAGGCCACTCCTGCCCAACACCCTGTCCTGAAACACACACCAAGCTCATCCTCACCTCAGGGCCGTCTCACTTGTCTCCCTCTCTTTCTGCTGCATGTTCTTCCCTGGTATGTGTGCTCCCTCCTTTCTCCAATCAGGCCCCCATTCCACCTGACCTTTTCAGAGAGGTTTTCCCTGACTGCCCTGTCCAGACAGCACGCTCGGCAATTATCTCCACGATTTATTTTTCTGCACACCAGTCTATCTTCACTTAGTATGTTCTCGCCTGTTGCCTGCCATCACCACAGTACCAGTCCGGTATGCAGTAGGCCGTCAGGAAAAAAGGGTGTGGGAAGAGTGCATGAATGACATATCCAAGGTCCCTCACATGGTCACAGTGAAGTGAGAATTCACATTCAGTCCTTGACCCCAGCTCAAACCAGACGCTGGCTCCACACCAGGCTCTTCTAGGACCCACATTGGTTTTCCAGTCACAAACTGGTGGAACCAGAGGCCACAGTGGACTGAGCTCTGCACGTCAGCACAGGCTGGCCTAGGCACTGTCAGGGCACTATCTCTGCCATTTCTCAATGGCCTGCCACCACCCGAGAGCAGGGAGCAAGAGGAAATAACCATACTCACCAGGGATGTTGATCTTAAACTTGCCACTCTGGCCGAAGGAGCTGTCAATGATGCCCATCTCCCCAGTAGATAGCTGTACCTTGAGTCCCACAAAAAGCTGGATGTTGGTCTCCTTTTTGAACAGGGAGCGGCCGATCACGCTGTAGTCATCTATTACCTGTTCCCACACACCCAGCCCCGGAAAGACAAAGCATCAGTGTGTGTTGGTGAAGGCCAAGGCCAAGGTCTGCCACATCCTCCCAGGTGATCAGTCCATCTTACAGATAATGGAAGGCACTGGAATCATTATGATGACTGGGCCCCTTTATCATCACCACCACCCACCACCAGCAACACCTACAGAGCCTAGGCTGTGTGCCAGGCGGCTGTGAATGCTTCATGTGAATAAATATACTTAGCCCCATGGTAGCAACATGAGGGAGGCGCTTCCTCTGCTTTACAGATATGGAAACAGGTACAGCAGAGTTAGGCCATCTGTCCAAGGTCACAGAGCTCATAGGGCAGAGGTGTCTGAGAATCCAAAGCTGCCCTGCCTACACCTGCCTCTGTGTGGCTACCATGCCCCACCTGCCCCCACTAGTCTAATGAGAGCTAGTGGTACTCTCCTCATGAAAGCTTTCCTGGACGCCCCAGGCTGAGAGGATGATGTCTATTCCTGAGCCTGCATCCAGGCTTTTCAGAACCCTCCTCACTCTCTTTCTGGTTTCCCCTCCTATGTGGAATCTCTGAGAACCTGATGTCTACCACTTCATCCTGCCACACGCACACGCATTTCTGCCCAAAGCCCCCTTCCTGGCCTGGCCTACATCTACTCCACAGCTCACTGCCCTCTCCGCTGTGATGCCTTCCTGTCTCTATCCTGTCCCATTCCCCCAGCTCCCCAGTGCTTGTGCCAGGCCCTCTGCTGTAGAGCTTGCATCCCCTAGCCTCTTGACGGAGGCCTGGGTTGAGAGGAGGAACATACATGTGTATGAAAAAGTCAAGCTAGGTACATCCCTGATTTCATCACAAGCTGTGTTCATCTTGAAACTTCTCCCCAAGGGACTGAGTGTGGGGAAAACTGAACTGTTACTGTCTCCTTCCTGAGGTCTCTTGAAACTCAGATTCTTCTCTGGAGAAGATGGCATAGCCAGGAGACCCCCACCAGATGGCCTCCCTGTCCTGCCCAGCTCCTCTCCAGGGCCTGTGCCAGAAAGCTGCTGGGCCTCTGTGTAAAAGAGAAGGGATGTGCGTGTGTGTGTGCATGTTAAAGACCAGACCCTCCCCCAGATGACCTCAGCAGGGCTGGCAATTTCTTCCTGAGATCTGCTGCTCTTTGGAGCAGGGCCTATGCTTCACCCGGCCTCTGTTCCACTGGGTCCTGCACAAGGGCCACGGAAGAAACTGGGAAGTTCCTCCTGTTTCTAGGCCCCGTGCATGGGCCTGGGTTCTTTCTGGGGACTGGGTCTGGTCTGAGCAGGCACTGGCAGCAGTGTGGAGGCCAGAGGTGTTGCCAGTGGCTGGACCTGCTGCCTCCCCCGGGCTCCCTTCAGAGACTCCCGGGGACCCCCATGGGCTGAGCTGTCCTCAGCCTCAGAAACATCTCGCTTCTGCCCAAGGTTCATCCAAGGGGCCCAGATGAATTGTTCTGAAAAGGGGAAACTGTCCCATTTACCCTAAAAACCTTTTGGAAAAGCATACCCTACTCTATTTGATTCATAGCGCCAGATAAAAGGTACTCGCATCCCTCCTCTCTAGGGTGATGGATGAACCGGATACAAATAATGATAAGGATAATCGTTTCCACTTGCACAGCCCTTTATAATTCACGAATCTCATTCCCGCACATGAACTCCTCCTCATTCTTCTGGACTTGGCTTTAGCAGAGCAGCCCTTGCAGGCTGGGGATGCCCTGGCTGCTGTGGCTCTGCCCTTCCTCCTAGCTCTGCCCTGTCTGGGGGCTGTTGCTCCCACTGCAGCAGGCGTCCAGCAAGGCTGCTGGGTGAACTAAACACAGATGGTTCCCCAGACCTGTAGAACTGCAGAGTTAAGACGAACAGAGGTCACCAGCCCCAAATTATTTCCCATACTTCCCAGCTCCCAGGACCCTAGTCCCTTGAGAGGCAGAGCCCACCTATTCACATTCAGCAGCCCAGCCAGGTACAGTAGGTACTCAGAACCCAATGGCTCTGGACTAGCCACTCCACATTCCCCATGACTGAAAGGGCTCATTGCCGTCTCCTGTCCCCAGCTCAGCCCCTGCAACTAAAGAGAAAAGGAGTACCTCAGAGCCATTCAACTCTTAGAGCCCCTTAACTCTCAGAGCCCCTCAGCCCCAGTCATTTGTAGCCCCACATCCTCAGAGCTCCTCAGTCCCTCAGAGTCCCTCAGCCTATGCTCACCGAGACATCAGGGGTCTCCTTGAGCACCTTTGTCTACAAGGGTTTTTGTTTCTGCTTCAGAGAGGGCAGGGCTGAGGTCAGAAACAAGATCTCAGTGGGCTGTGGCCACCCAAGTGAGAGGCACAGTGGAAATGCAAACCCAAGTCTGCTGGGCCTCTGCCAATCAGAGCAAGACCATGGCTGACTCATGCCAAGCTGGAGAAGCGGGAAGTAGTGCTGCCAGGATGTTCTGGTCCCACTGGGGCAGCATGCGTGGGTCCCTGGCCTTGACTATACTGAGACAGATGTGGCTGAGATGCAAGGCCTGCCCCAACACCAGGCTAGCCGAGAAATGCAAAAGGACAGTGCTTGAAAGAGGAGCATCCACCCCATTCAGAGAACCACCTTCTAAAGGCACTGGCGGGACCAAGCAAGCAACAAAGGCAGCTGTTCTCTGTCAGCGAGTCCTCACATTCACGGCACTGCTCTGCCCTCTTCCATTGAGAGCCTGCCATGTGCACAGCATGTAGCTAAGAACAAACCAAAGCTCCTGCCTCAAGGGATACATGCATGTCCTATGGAGTGGTGATGTTTACATCCCCCTTTGCCCCATTGCCTGTGGACCGTGCACTGGCAGAGACAGGGTGCTCCATCTCTGTGTCAGCTCCTAGTGCCCAGAAAGGGCCCTAGTCAAGGACTTCATGCCTGCAGTGTCCCTAGAAGCCATGGCTCACTGTCCCCTGCCCCCCACCCCGTTCCTCTGCAACTACTTGGCCTGTCTTTAGAGGGCAGAGCACTCCCTGATGTATGTCAGCTTTATCTGTTACTCCTCATTGCTCCCAACCAGGATACAAGGTCCGTGAAGGCAGAAACATGTCTGCTCCATGGCTCTGCTCCCTCACTGGATGCTCCGCGAATGGTGGAGTAAATCCCGAGTGCACACCTCACCATGGCTGCTGGGGCATGTGCAGTGCTCGCTCGTGTCTGTGGTCTCATTTTTTAAAAGCTTCATTGAGGACAACTGATTACAACAGCATATACATATTTAAGGTACATACTTTGGTAAGTTAGGATATATGAATATACCCGTGAAACCATCACCGCAATCAAGCTACTGCACATATCACCCCCCAAATTTCCTCATGTTCCTTTATCTCACTTCCCTCCCTCCCACCCTCCCATGCTCTTCCTGGCTCAGCTTGGGCATCCCCTCCTTCAGGCAGCTTTCCCCATAACAGGCCCCTCCTGTCCCGAGAGTGGCAGTTCTGTCTCATCACTGACAACTGGCTCCTCGCCAAAGACTGGGAGTTCTGTCCCAAAAGCCTTCGCCCTGCACATGATATGGAGGTGGGGAGGGAGAGATTGGTGAGAGAAGGTAGCTCTTGGCTCTTTGGGGATAAAAGTAAGTCACGTAAGTAGACATATGGTTGGAGGATATGCGCATCCAAGAGTGAGCCAGCCAGCCTGCTCTCGGCCTACCTGTCTTGCACACCCAATGCTGGTTTCTCTTAGGCTGCAGCACAGGCAGCCCATAGCTTGGCCTTCCAATGGCCTGGCACTGGGCTTCCCGGTGACCAGAGCCCTGGGGTGGCAGGTGCTCCCTCCTTTCTTTTGGTTATATTAACTTAAAAAGCTAAATGCCACAGAGGTAGCAGAGGATCCATCTTTCCCCAAGCCAGGGTCTTGCAATGAGGGCAGACTAATTTTATTAACTTCTGGGGAACTTCAAAAAGCTTCAGGGCTTTCATGGCAGACAGTGAAGACCCCAAAGTTGGTTTAAGTGCTACATAAACAGGCCTAGGGCCAGGAAGTGGAGGGCTCTCTGCATTTCTTGTTTACATTCTCATCTGACAGAGTGGGCTGGTGGGCGGGTGGGGCCTGTAATCCTGCTGGTGTGTGAGGCCATTCAGTTCACTGACCTACATTACCATAATATTTTTGTAAGCAGCCGGGACAAGGTTAGGAGTGAATAGGCTTTTTCTGACCCTCTGAGGAGGGCCCGAGGGGCTCCTCTTGCTGCTGGCCTCATAGTTTCACTGCTGCTGGAGCGGCAGTTTAGAAAGGATTTCAGGTTGAAAGGGAGCATTTCTGTCATTCCTCTTCACTTGTCCTACGATTTGGCCAGAAGATACAATAGCACTGGTTGGGTGCTCCCACTACCCACTGTGTCTTTGATTTCATTTGTGGGTCAGGTGGTGAGGGGGAGGCTGGCTTTAGAACACCCCCAGGAACCTGGTCTCAGGAACTCTGGGGTGCCCCTGCCCACTGACAGTCACACTGTCATGTTACAGCAGCCAGAGTGGATCCTTCTAGGACCAGCAGCAAAGCCCTCCTCTCTGACTCCCAGCCCTGGGCCCTACTCTCCCACCTGGCCTGCAGGAGATTAAGGCCACAAATTGTCCTCAGCCACGTTCTGGGAGAGGTGCCTCCACACCATTAGTTAAGCTTTAGAAAAGCCCTTCAGGGGTTCAGCAAGGCTAAAGGATTTGCCCAAAGTCACAAATCCCAGCTTTTCCTGCTGCTTGGTGTCCCAGGGGAACGAGAGCCAAGGGAAGGTGGAGGTTTGGCAGCAGTGAAGGAGCCCAGCCACGGTATTCTCCATCCCTTGGGCTCCCCTGAGCCAGGCCATGACTGGCTGAACCCAAGATGGCTGGTAAGTCCGGCCCAGGCACCAGGCAGCTCCATCTCCCCAATCCCAGCTCCTAAAACCCAAAGTTCCCGAAGGAGCTAACCCCCAAGTGCAGGGACCCAGCCCCCATGCGCTGTCTATGGGGAAGGAGACAGGGAGGGAGGATGGATGGAGCATGGCCATGCAGGAGCTGTGGTGGGCCCAGCACCTTACTGCCAGGGAAGATGTGCCAGCCCATGCACTGCTACAAAGCGCTGAGGCAGACACGGAAAGCATGAAAGGCAAGTGATTCCCTGGCTTTCAGCTTCCTCACCCACAAAATGAGACTGGAGGGAGGGTGAGCTCTCCCCATCTGTGGTGCTGGTGAATTCCAAGTAACCAGTTCTAGTACAGGCTGCTGAACTTGGGAAAATGTGGCATACCAAAGACAAGAGAACAGTGAGGGCAAAGGTTATGAAGATGGGCCAGGTGTGAGGAAAGATGAAAGGAGCTAAGAGCAGACTGGAGTGCTGCTATCTAACTAGATTTTAAGGTTTCACAGCAGTGAGGTGGATCCCAGAGAGCATGGTGAGCTACTGCTTGCATAGTAGGTCAGAGCAAGGGCTAAAAGCCTCAGTCTGGTGGCCTTGAGGACTCTGGTCTGTGTCCTAAGTTGTGTGGGCTCCAGCTCCCATCTACAATGTGGGGAAAGTTGTTTGGGTTCACATGGAGCCTCTGTTGCCCCACATACCCCAGGACTCCCTCAGTTGCACCATACAGGACCACAGGGCAGTAGGTGGGATTCTGTGCATCCAGCACCACTGGCCGCTGCCCCGCAGATGTGAGCAGACCCTGCTAGTGGACACAGCACTCTTCCACAGCACCCCGCCAGTGCAGAATCCCTATTCAGAGGCTGTGGTGGGCGGAGGCCAGGACAAAGCCTGTGTTCGGGTCTCCCAGCACAGCCACAGCTTGCCTGCACCAGTTGGCCCACTTGGAGGCGGGTGTGTGTGTGTGTGTGTGTGGAAAGGCAGGAGCTGGCCTAAGCACATTTCTGCATCCCAGAACAAACACCTTCCAGAAGTTACTGGGGGTGGGGTGGGTACTAAGAGGGGATTCATCAAGTGTACGCCGCATGAAGCCTCATTGAATTAAAAGTCTGGTTGGGGGAGAGACAATAGCCCCTCCTGCTGCAGGCAGTGAGGCCTACATCTCTAGAGAGCTTCAGGAAGATCAGGGTCATCATCTGTCCTGGGTGTTGAAGGCAGAAGATTGGGGAAATGGCTTTCCTTGGCCCTCCATCTCTAGAATATGTGTGCATGTGTGCACATGTGCAATAGTTGGACTCCTCTCCAAATCACAGACTCTTCCTACTAAAGGAGAAACCTCAGAGATCAGACACAGCACATCCAACAAGGAAAAACCCTCAGAGAACAACTGGAGGTTTTTCATCTTGAAATCAATCATTGTAACGCCAAACCAAGGCAATGCATGTGGAATTTGCTCGGCAGGCCTTGCTCCTAGGAAACAATGCTGAAATGGGGCCAGCACAGTCACAACAATAACTCTAAGAAGGGACTTTCACTGTCTGCGTGAATAATTTGCTTCGTTTATTAGCCTTCAGTCATTGGAGCAGTCACTGGCTGCACACGGAAGCCAGGTCCTCACTCACATGCCAGGTGAGTCCCCACTGCCCCAGCTTTTGAGTGGGGACTTGGCTGCCTATGCACATAATTATGTCATTACATGTGTGTGTCTCTCTCAAGAGCCTGGCTCCCATGATGAGGCTTGGGAACTGCCCAAGTTCTGAAGCAACTATTCTAATTAAAATTGGCAAAGTGGCACCAAGGAAAGAGGGTCAGCAGGCTATGGAATGGAGCCCCAAGCCAGGTCTGCTGTGAGCAGGACTCAGATGGGAAAGGGGCGGGGAAGGTTTGAGTCCCGACTCTGCCTCTTCCAGCGCTACGATCTTGAGCAAGGGACTTCTCTGAACCTCAGTTTCTTCCTCTGAAAAAAGCTATTGCTAGGATTAGGGGTGCTGATGTTGACAAGAACACCTGAGACTTGGTAGCAGGATGATCACTCAAAGAAAAGAATGGCACAGTGTCAAACTGGGAGAAGCTAAAGTGAAGGGCCTTTTGGGACAGGGGATCTTCTAACATACCCCGAAAGCACAAGACATAGAGACTTATCAAACTTGCTGAAGAAAGGCAAGGACGCTAACACATACTCAGCACAGACTACCAGCCAAGGCCTGCCCTCAGGTCTCCCATCGTACTCCAACCCCCTGCCCTCCACAAATAGGGTGCTAACTCTTCCAGGGCACTTGAAGGCCACCAGAGTTGGTAACTTTGCCAAGAGTCTCTGGGATAATGATGATGTTCTTGTATCACCCGTTCTTATTTGGCACAGGACACATTTCACTAAGACTAGCCTTTACCTCCTCCCAGTGCAGGGCCACAAAAAGCCAAGTCACTCCTCTGAGCCTCAGTGTTCTCTTCTGTGAAACAGGGCACATGCATCCACCTCCAAGGTTCTTGTGAGGAAGGAATGAGATTTCTGACATGAAGGTATGCTGTCAGCAAGGATCAGCCTCATTGCAACCCCTCAGGGTAAGCCCAGACAAGGAAATTAGCTTTCAATTAATCTCATGTTGTCAACTGAGTTCCAGAGGCCCAGGGTAAGAAGACCTAGGGTGAACCAGGATCTGGGCATCTCAGAGGGCATCCATCCAGGGAGGAATCTGCCCCCCGCTCCCCACAACTAGCTCTTAAGACTAGCTAGGGCTGTCTTTCTCAACCCTGGGCCAGTCACCATTGAGCAGGTGCTCTGCCCATTGGTGACAAGCCCTGTCAGCTCCCTCCACCCTTACAACCCCCTACCTGCACTGAATCCCTCCTTTGTTCCTGTTTTCCATCACCCAGGTACCCATGCAAGTAAAGTCAGTGGTTGATCAGGAGGTACCAAGACACCGCTCCCAAAGGCAGCTGCTTTTTCATGGACAAAAGGGAAAACTGACATTTTACTGAGCACTTACTATACACCAGGCCCCATGCTTAGCCCTTTGCACATGTGGTCTTATCTACTCCCTACCATAGCTCCTTTAAAGAAGAAACAGGTTCTGCCCTAGTCAGTGTGGCTCAGTTGGCTGAGCATCACCCCATACACCTAAACGTTGCTGGTTCGATTTCCAGTCAGGACACGTGCCCAGGTTGCAGGTTCAGTCCCCATATTGGCTGCATATGGGAGGAAGCCAATAGGTGTTTCTCTCTCTCTCCCTTCTTCTCTCTCTAAAATCAATAAAAACATTTTAAAAAGAAGAAGAAACAGGTTCTGGGGGTATGAGTAAGAGGTGGGAGGGGCGACTTGTCCACAGTCAGGCCAAGCCAGCGCCTGCTCAGTGCACTGGTCTCTAGAGCCAGCTCTTTCCACCACGTCAATCTGCCTTGACCCTGTGCCTGGATACAAACAAAAAAGCAATTTTCAAGGCAGGCTAACAGGCCCTTCAGCAGCCAAGCAAGACTCTCAGCTATCGATGCCAATATCTGTAAGGGAGGAGAGAGGCTGAGAATTTGGGCCAGGGGCCAGAACACTAGGACAGCTCTCTGATCTTATCATTAAGGAGAGCGCCTTCTAGGCCACCTGCCTTCTCGAGTGGCCTGGGAGCCGACACAGACTTCAGCTTGCTGACAGGGACCTGGGAGAGCAAGGGGCAGCTAAGCAGGCCAAATGCTACTTCCTCCAGGGGATGGGGTGCTGAAGTTGCCCACCTGGGGTTGCCAAGCCTGCCAGATAGCCCCTGCTCAGGAAGTATAGCCCCTGCTTACCAGGGGCAGTCATAGACCGAAGCACCCCAGCCAAGCACGTTTAACAAGCCATTAGCAGTACATGGGGCAAATCAGGAGCCAGAAGGCAGCACTGCTTCCAACTTCAAAGCCAGCCAGTGCTCCTGGTGGTGTCTGCCTATTTACATTTGGTTAGGTGGATGCTGCAGGCTCCTCTGGCCCAGCCCTAAGGCCTTCCTATCTGGTGCCAGTGGGTACCAGACCCAGGATGACCAGCAAGCCTGACCTGATCCCACCACAGGGGGTGGCAGCTTCTTGCTACCACCCTAGCTGGGAACCCAGGCATCTGAGCCATGAGGAAAGTTTGAGTAAATAGCAATGAGGATGCCACGGCTCAACAAGAGCCTACCCTGTGTCCAGTTATAACACTCAGCATCTTACGTGGAATTGATCTCCCTTTCTTATACCACCCCATGAAACAGAGGCTATAGCCCCCATTTCTTAGTAAGGAAACTGAGGGGAAAAGAATTGCCCAAAGTCCCACTCCTTCAGGAGGTCCACCCCGCAGGTCCTGGGACTCTGGCAGGCTGGCTGGCTGGAGCCTGAGCTTCCATAGCCTGCAGACACCACCACGCATGGCCCTTTCCTCTCCTCCAGCCCTGGCTTCAAGGAAGTGTCTACTTGGACCCACCTGCCTGCCTTCCCAGCCTGCCACGCACTAGTGCCCACGGCTGGCCTACCACTAACTTTACATTTAGTGGTAGACCAGCCATGGTGTGTTAAGGTGTGAGCACTGTCTTTGTCCTGGTGATGAGGTGGGCCACAAGAGATTTTGGAGTAAAAGCTGGCAGGACTACCTTTGTTTTGTAGAAAATGATTTGGGTGGGGCTGTGCAAGCTGCCAGGGCAGGGAGGGATGGGGAGGTGAGGAAGGCCCCCTAGGGTGTGGCAATAGTGGAAGGTGTGAAATGGAGCACGCAGGGGTGCAGAGCACTCACAGTCCTTGGCACTGAGCCCTCATCTGCTCCACTGCTTTTCATGCAATTGTTACAAGTAAGAAAACAGGGCCCCACAGAGTGACTTTTAGTGATGGCCAGATGATTCAAGTCAACCCAGGGTGAGACTAGAAGGCTAGGTAAGAAGGGTGAAGCTGGGACTTCGAGTGGACAGCCTCTCTGCAGGCTGCTCTGCTAGCCCTGCTCAGAGGATTTCTTTAGCACAAGTTGAACAGGAGAGTCTGGACTCCCCTAACCCCTAGTCTGCAGTGTTACCCTGGTCAAGGATCAAAAGCCTGGCTCCAGTGGCTGGCCCTGCCTGCCTCCTGGAGCTCCTATACCCCGCCCTCCAGCTGCTGGGCACCCTGCGCTGAGGGTTCTTCTCCAAATGGCCAGGGCCAGGCACAGTGGCTCTGTGCCTCTGCAGAACAGCGCCCGGACCTGTTGAATGCTCAGTTTCTGTAAATGTGGCATACACATAGGAAAAAGTATATTTTCTCTACTCATGGGATGTAAGTTTCCATCTGCCTTTCTAAAAATCAAGAATAGTGACTTATTATGTCTCTTTTACCTGCTGTCTAGTGGGCCTGTCCGATTCTGAAATGTGCACTCTCAAGTGCCCCACTGCAATTATCATTCCTTTTTTTTTACTAAGTTCTCCTTGGATTTCTAATAGATGTTGTTTTTATATGTTGTGTGTATACAAGTTTGTAACTGTGCTTTTTATCATTACATGATGTCCCTCTTTATCTCTTAGATTCTGCACTGTCTGAAATTAATATTACTCATTCTTTCTTTCCGTTTACAGTCACCTAACATCTTTCTATTTCCTAACCTTCGTTTATCACTTTAAGTGTGTTTCTAATAAACAGCATATAACCAGATTTTGTGTTTTTATTTAATCTATCAGTCTCTGTATTTAAATAGAACTCAGCTAGTCACATTTAGTGTGACTAACACTTAATTTTGTTCCTTCTGTTTTTGTTTTTCTTATTTTTGTTGGGTTAATGAAATTCATTCCAGTTTTTCCTTAGTTAATGTGGAAGTTCTACTATACTTTTCTAGTCCATTCATAGTTGCTTTTTCTTTCTCTGTGTTCATAATCCTATACACATTTCTATATTTTTACTTAAATATGGGATACTAATGATTTCCCTAATCACCATTTGCTCTAATTCCCTTCCCCAAGACCTCTCCCTAGAAAAACAGCCCTTTAGAACACCTTCACCCTGCTGGGGTGAGAGCTCTGACCAGCTCTATCAACCCCAGCGCCACCTGAGAACCTAGGGAATGCACAGAGAGGGAGGGCTCGTAGCTGAGATGACATCAGACTTTTTCTTGCAGGATGTTTATTCTATTTCAAGACTCCTTTTACCATTTAGATCAGGGGTTGAAAAACTATAGAGCGTCAAATTTTATCCAATATCTATTTCTGAATGGACTTTACATTTTCCAGTGGGTTGAAAAATATCAAAAGAAGACTATTTTATGATGGATGAAAACTATAAGAAATTCACACTTCAGTATCCATAAGTAAAGTTTACTGGCACTCAGCCATGCTGACTTGTTTCCATCTTGTCCACAGCAGTAGAGCTGAGCAGTTGCAACACAGACCTAGGAGGTGCCGGGTGCACCACAAATCACAGTGACACAGGGAGAGCTCCACAGCGTCTCACCCAGCCACACATTTTAGTTATTTACTTAGTATTATCAGTGCACATCCACCCGTGCATACTCAAAACAGAAAAAGTGGACTTCGCATGTCACACTTCTAAGGCTCTGTGGGGTGTGGGTATTATTTTATTGAATTATATGGCAAAGTGTGTTTGTTATTGGCTCTGCTGACGGAATACAGTATACACTGGCATCACATACATTCCCAGCTCACAGGAAAACAATGGTCAGAAAAAGGAGAAAATTTCAAACAGTATATCTTATCACAGAGAATTTCTTCACAAAAATTAAAAATGAGAATGAGGCTGCAACCAAATCAGTTTCCAGGTGACTCATTTGTTGCTGAGCAAGGAAAGCCACTTCCAGTGGTGAGTTAATTATGTTGTATTTTATTGCAGCAGCTCAGAAAGAGAATCCAGAGAAAACTAGCATGGGAAGTGGAAAGGCTGGGGAGGCCTGAGAGCTGGCCTTTGCAATGTGCCATGAATGGTCTTCAGCATTTCCCAGTTATCTCCCCCAGTTACTTTCTTTCTAGAACTTCCTACTACCTGAAAGTGTCTAATTTATTATTCCTTGTCAGTGCCTGTTGCGAGGACAAGAACTTTGTCCATCTTGTTGTATCCCCAGTGCCTAACACACACAGAAGCTTGGTAAACATCTGAACACATGAGTATCTTAGGTAGTGGGCACAGAAGACCTATATACCTTAAACCCTCCAGGTGGAAAGTGTCCACTCAACACATATCTATCGAGGGCTGGGCCTTCCTTCTCTGTGAATGGAGGACATCTTGGAGGCCCCAGGGGAGCTCCCAGAAAGCTGACTGCGCTTGCAGAGCAGACACAATGAGCCTGCCCAGCAGCACAGAGCAAAGATTGGGAGTTGGCTCACCATGGTGGTAAAGATCATCCTAGGAGGTTGAATTTAACATTTTCAAGATGCCTTGGACTCTTGGAGACTTTTTTGAATGGAGGCATGCCCAGGATGCTAGGAGGTAGCTATGATGTGTCCAGGAAATTTTGGAGGCAGCCAAGCATAGCCACGGGAAGATCAGCATGGGGCTATCCCTGCCCTGGACAACCACACCCATGTGCCAGACTGACTCTTAGCTCCCTCCCCAAACATGCCACTTCCACCAGCCCTAGGTGGCTCCTATGTTTCAGAGAGGGATAATGATGTCCAGGGTAAGGAGTAAAATACCATTCTGGCACCAAGCTCCAGGACTTATTCCGACTCTAAGAGCTTGAAAATTAATAATCATGAAAACAGCAAGCACAGAGTTAGGAGCCAAGCACTGATCTTGGGCCCTCACATGCACTCCTCCACCTTGCCTCCATCTGACCCCACAGGGCAGCACTGTGACATACTCAGGTGCAGGGAAGTCTCATAACCATTCCATTTCCACACTAGAAGGTGGTGAGGGTGGAACTGAAGCCCAGGCCTACTGGGCCCTAGGCCTGCACATCTGACCAGTCTGCCACACGGCCCAGACTGGCCAACCAAGCGATCTGAAAAATCTCTGGGCACTCTGGGTCCTGCTTAAAGCAAACAGGGCCACCCTTCACAAACAGTCCAGCCTTCTGGCTGTACCTTCACTAGAGTCAACTCTTACAAGTGGTGCCCTGTGCTATGGTGGCTCCTTCAAAACAACCCGACGAGGTCCATAGTTTGCCCCAATTGAGTGAGGATGCTGAGATGAAATGGCTATGCAGTGTTGCACAGCACAACCAGTGTTTGAGCCCTATCCATCTGATCTCCAAGTTCAATGCCTTACCAACCTTACCAGGAAGGAAAGTCTCCCACCAAGGACACTCCAGGTTAATTCATTTCAGCAGTGTGTTTACTTACTCCTCACAAACCCATGCTCCTGTCCTCAAAGGAGGTGACTGCCATCCCTGGCAGGCTTTCGTGGGTGCAATTAGAACCATGAATACACCAAGTGGGGCATTACTCCATGGTAGATATTTCACCACAAAATAATTATACTCCAAAATGCTGCTAATAAATCAAGCTAGACAAATGAGTGATGTGTGCTTTATCACCTTCATCTTCAACAGCATCTTGGGGCTGGCCTAGGGCTGACGGAGCCCTTGGACAGGCCCCCATGGTCAGTCTTCAATACTTTCCAGTGATCTTAGGAGCTTAGGCATATGCTCTGCAGATGAGAAAACCAACATTCACAGAGGATAGTCCCTTGCCCATTTAACAGCAGAAGTGGGATATAGACCCACCTCCAGGATCCACACAGAGTGACCAAGCTATGCCTGGCTGAGTTGGAGGGCTATATTCACAGATTTGGGAATCCTGAGTTCCAGACCTCTGAGCAGGTAAGAAAGGGGCTGCTTCTCATTTCCCCACTGGAGGGTGGTTTAAGTGTAGGGGTAAGAGAGAAAGAGGGACAAGGCCTGAGTACCTAGGAAGCATTCTGAGATGAGGAGGGAAGGGGTAGGGTCTGCAATGGCAGAAAGTTCCAGAGGAGAAAACCTGGGGATCTGGACTAAGAGAGGGAGATGGGAGGGTGGTAGGCAATGGTAACCTCAACACTGTCTAATGCCCAAGGCTCTAAGCACTTTCTTCTGAGCACTTGCTCAGTATAGGTCGAACACTGTGCTAGAGCCTGTGCTGACGCGAGCAGGGCTAGATCAGAGGGGTGACCTCGTCCCACTGTTGAGGAGCAGAAGTGCAGGGCCTGCTGAGAGCCTCAGGGCAAACCCCATGAGGAGCCTGAGCACCCCAACACTGGGGTCTTAGCGCTGCCACGCTTGGTCAGCTACAGCCCAGTTCCAGGCCCCCCCACAGCCATCCCTTACCTGCACAGGCCCACACCCGGGCAGCCCCAGTGACAGTGCGATTTGCACATTTGTCCACCCATTCATTTGAGGCCCAATAGGCATGGATTCCCACTTAGACCTATATGGATGGATGTTGAGGGTGGGCAGGTCCACCCAGTGGGAGAAGGGGATTCCAGGACTTTGGGACCCTCTGTAGACCCTCTCAGGCTGTATCTACCCACCCTAATGATAGGCCTATAAAATAGACTGGCTTACCCACATGCTTAAGACCTATCTCTAGTGATGTCAGATACCCCAGAAAGCCAACAGCCTGGACCCTCCCTCTGTGTCACCTTCCTGTACCTTCCCACCCCTTGCTCTCTAGCACCTCTGCTACCATTAGCTCCTACTATCCCACCCTACTGACTGAGGACAGACTTGGCCCAGTCTGCATGACCAGCCATATTTCCTCTGTTGACATGACTGGCTTGGGGCAGCCACAGCAGCCACCCTGCCTGATGAAGGCTCAGCGCCCCCTGAGAGTCAGGGGCTGGCATCAGGGTGACAGGGCAGGGTCCAGCCTCCCCTCCAAAGCTCAGGAAGGCCACTGACACCGCTGGTTGCTGGTCCAGGTGAAACGCTGCTGCCTGAAACTGGCCTGACAGCCAGGCCTGCTCTGCCCTGGGTATGTCTACTGCCAAAGGAAGAGGAGGGCCAGAGGATGGGCTGTGGTGGGTGTAGTAGGCTCCCCCGCCTGGGTTTAGGCCCCAGCACAATGACTAAACGGGCTGAGAGAACTTGGGCCACTTGACCACTGAAGGCCTCAGTTTCCTTGCCTAAAACTACAGAAGGTCTCTCAGGCCTTCCTGGCTTTCATCTCAGATGCCAAACTGTGTCCATCCCAGCCAGCAGAGCCTGACAGAAGGGCAATGGGCGGGAAAGAACTTCTTACCCGCTCCACAAGGCCATGCTTGTGCTTCAACTTGTATACTCTCAGCCTGGGCAGGAGGCTCTCGGCGTAGTTCTTGTCCTCCAGCCCATGCAGCAGGACGCCATGGAAGGCCAGTCGGCATGTGTTGGTGTGAATGTCCGCATCCAACCTGGAACCAATCACCAGGCACAGCCGAGGGCAGGTGACAGGCTTTTCAAACTCCACGAGGGCCCACTGCTGTCGCGGACAGAGGCCTTCTGTGGTATGGCCCACCTTCTCGTTGGCCTGGTCACTGCCTGTTGCTGCTGGCGCCAGATCCTTACAGAGGTACTGTTCCTGAAAGAGGTATTCTCGGGAGAAATCGAAGGTGTCCAGCACAGGCTCATGGTCAAAGCTGTCGGGGGTAGGGCTGAAAAACATCAACCGGCCCATGACAGTCTCATGGCCTACCGTGATGTGGAACTTGGCCTTGGTCTGCAGGGGCCCCCGGAAATATGGGATCTTCTCCACAGAGATGAGGGCCGCATGGACGGTGTGCAGGGACTCAGGGGCACACACCAGGCCACGCTCCAGAAGCTTGGGATCAAACTGAGTGACACAGATACCCAGCCGGTCTCCCTGCATGGCCGAGGTGACAGGCATGTGGAACATCTGCATGGACTTGACCTTCTTCACCACCTGGTCAGGAGCAAGAGACAAAGTTCATGAAACCCACAAGCTATAATGTTGAGGTGAGGGGCTCCAGCTGGAGAAATCCCTGTCCCAGTGCTGCCAACACTCACCTAGCACCTTGACATGCCAGCCAAAGGGAGCTCTGGGGCTGGTCAGACTCCCCTTGGACAGAGAAGGCTCTACCCTGCAAATACGAGGCCCAGGTCCACAGGGCACCCTAGTCCAGGATGTGGGCAGTGGTCACAGCAGCCAAATCCTGCCCTACCTTAGTTTCCTCTAACCTTCTATTCCCTGCTCTACCTCAAGCTCTATTCCCAGTTTCTTGCCTTGAGCCCTCTTGTTTAGGCTTGCCACCCCATGAAGAACAGCTCCCCAGTTCCTCAGCCTGCCAAGCTATGCCCTTCTGTCCTTGAAAGCCAAGGTCAAACACCGCTGCACTGGGAAGTCTGCCCAGACTCCAGTGGGTAGGATCTGTCTCTCTGTGGTGCCACCTCAGCCACTCTGAATCACAGCCTGCTGTGCTATCACTGCTTAATCTGTACCTGCCTGCTTGCTAGTCTGTGAGCTTCTCCAGGGCAGGGCAACTCTTTATTCATTGACACACAGACCCTGGCTGTGTGCCTGGCACTGTTCTAAGAGTAGGAATAGAATGATGTCTATTTCCAAAGAGCAGAGTATCCAGAAAAATCAAAAAAATTACAAGTATATTAATATATAAATATTAACTAAATTTATATGAATACAAATAAAATATAAAATGTTACGTGTTTAAATATATATAGCTAATATAATTACATAATATGCATATTATATATAACATGCTATAGAGAAGGACTGGGGTTGGGGGAGGGTCTGGCTTTTTTAGATCAGTGGTCAGGAAAGATCTCTGTAGAAGCGATATCTGAACTAAGATCTGATCATAGGAAGAAGCAGTGTGAAGGTCCAGAAAAAGTTCTAAACAGGGGATCCAATAAGTGCAAAGGCCTGAAAGAGGCTTGGGGAATTTGAGAAATAAACAGAGGTGGGAGGGCTTCAGCAGGGAGGTTGGGGAGGGGAGAGCAGGCAGGCAGGGAGTCATCCATGAGTTTAGGCAAACCTGATTTTATCTCTGCTTCTAACCATTACACTAACTCTATATCAGGCAGATTTCTGTATCCACAGTTTGTAAAGCAGGAACAGACATGGAATAGGCTCTAACAAATGTTCACAAAATAAATGAATGTTCCTACTAAGATCCACTGTCTCGGAGATGAGATGAAATCATGTTCATGGATTTCTACTTAGCAAAGCAGAGAAATGTATAATGTATTTTAGAAAACCTACCATCAAAAACTGTTAAGCTAAAGACAATTTTGACCTTTAGGTCACAAACATCCCCGTCTTCAAAGTGGGGTGTGTGGAACACTCTTTTTCTCCCTGGATAAAGGGAGAATGCTGTGCCAACATCAGGCCCAGGTCCCTTCCTGGAGAGCCATAATACTCAAGTGTTTGTTTAAAGATCATTAACTACCTAACCAAGAGGTCAGGGGGCAGAGAAAGTGAGAAGCACAGTGTCAAAAGCCACAGCCAAGATCAATCAAAGAGAAACATAAAACATCTCTGAAATGGTTTGTAAGGGCAATGGGAAACTCAGATGTTTAGGAATGCATCCCAGAGTAACTGGAGAATTTGAATATTATCTTACACTGAGTGTCGGCCCAGTGAGGTAGGGACCCAAATCACAACTCTTCCCCTAAGGACAGCAGCAGCCGAGTCAGATGTTCTCTGGCCTGAAACCTTGCCCTTCCTCCTCCCAGCCAGCTTTCTAAAACAGGTCTGATGATGCAGCCCTTTGGCACCAACACGTACATGGGCTCCGATCTTCCAAATTGTGACTTTCAAATCTTTTGGGTGTAGCTGTTGTGAACAGGAAGATGTTCTGGTCAACTGAACTTCTACGGGGAACCAGTCCCTCCCACTGAGTGATGCTGCTCAGGGTGGGTGGGGGCTGCCACGGTTCCCAGCACCCCTGCTGCTTGCTGGGCTCCTTTGCCTTCATTGGAGCCTCCCACCATCAGGTCCACCTTACAGCTCTTCCTGCCCCATGTTCTCTCAACCCTTTAACCACAGCCAGTGGAAGCTTGAATGATTCATTGCACACACCGTGGTTCTACATGTCTCTGCCCTGGGTCCATGAGGCTCCTTCTGCCTGGGACTTCTTTCACCTGGCAAATTCTTGTTCACCCCTAAAACCCCAGTTCTTTTCTGCCCCCCCCCCCCCCGGGACAGGGCTGCTTACTATCCTCTGTGACTCTGAGCCTGACTTGTCATTGCTGATTGACGGCCCTGTCAGCCCCACCTCTATGTATTTACTGATTTAAATAACAATATAATAAACATCCACAACCTATGATCCACCCAAGGCTCAATATTACCAAGAACTCTATATCCCCATGTGCTCCCACCTCACCTAGCTCTCCTACCTGCTCCAGCTGGAGATAACCAGTCCCTTGGATTTGGTGTGTTGCATTCCTTTTTGTTTTATACACGCATGTATACGGTTGTACAGAGGTTGACTACATATGTAGGACATATGCCTAACCAATAATTTGCTTTGTTTTGTGAGTTGTTGAACTTTGACTTGGTGCCTGTGGCTCCCTCACTGCTGATGCGGGTATATCACATGGTACTCAGAGACCATGATCCAGTCCCCTATAGATGCACACTTCCAAATCCTTAAGACAGGGGCCATGGCATACCTACTGCTGCACCCTCAGTGCCAAGCACAGGAGGCTGCTGAAAAACCCAGCACTTCCAAAGAGAATAACTGCTCCAGATTCTGGAAGAGAAATGCCCCTAGTTGCAAAAACCCACCTGGCGAAGCATTGAGCAGAGTTTCCAGACCTGCTGGGCCTGAGAGACCCTTGTGTTTAAGAGCCTTCCTGTGACAGAGGGTGGCCAGAGCCTTGTACCACCTAACAGCCCCACCCCCACCCATCAAGCCAACCACCAAGCACCAAGCAGGCTTTATTCAAAGCATGTTCTCTTTTCAACAGGGCTCATGTTCTTAGGACTGAAATAATAAAGAATGCCTTAGAGGGCACCGTGAAGAGCAGAAAGACTAATAACTGTGCAAATCAAGATTTTAAGGGCCTAGACAGGAAATTGTGAAACAGATAAAGGTGGGGACAGGGTGGCGTGACACTACTGTGGGCTCTCACAGGGTGCACGCAGACAGCATTGCCACATGGAGTCACTGTAAAGCCCTCACTCCACTAAGACACATTTCAAGAATATAAAATTCCATCTAGGACACCAAAAATGTAGAAAAGTAGGTAGTTGTAACAACTTAAGCATGGGAAAAACAGACTTTCCTTTCAGTCATTTATTTTCTACCCATCTTTTTAACAACTCACTCATCAAATACAAGAGTGGGCAAAAGTAGGTTTATAGCTGTAATACAAATAAATAATACAATAATTATTAAATAATAATACAAGAATAAGCTGTGTTTCGCACACTCACAACTAGAAACCTACTTTTGCCCACCCCTGTATTTACTAATATTCACGTCAAGTGGCTGAGACACCGTATATGCATTTATTCAACATATACTTACCAAGTTTCTCTCATGTACCAGGCCTTGCAATGATATGGGGGAGAGCAGAACAGAAACATTTTGGGTCCTATGCTTGGGAGGGGAGCATTAATTAAATCATCAACTAATAAATTCAGAATTATAAAACCATGGGGAGGTGCTATCAGAGAGAGTAACTGGAGGATCTAATTTTTCCTGGGTGGTCAGGGAGGGTTTCCCTGAGTAGGTGGCACTGAAGTTGACCAGCTGGATGAGAAGGGACTACCCACAGGGACTGCAGGCAGAGGAAAGGGCAGAGTGGGCTTATGCCTCTAAGGTGGACAGATGTCTCAGAGACAACACAAGAAAAGGTGCCTGGCAGCTGGAGTTCCAGGAGAAGTGAAGTTCGGGAGTTGGGAGAAGACACACACCTAACTGTCCCCTGGCATTTCCACTTGGAGGTCTGGTGGTATCTCCAGCTTATTATGTCTAAGACCTTCCTCCTTCAGTCCAGTCCTTCTCTGAAATGGCAGCTTCACAGTTCCAGACACTTGGGGGAGGAATGTGGTTGCATCTTGGCTCTCCTTGGCTCTCTTGTACCCAAACCCAGTCATTAGGTGGTCTAGAGGGTTTCACCTTCAAAACAGACCCCAGTCCTTCCCATTGCATCCATTGCCCACCCTGGTCCCTGACCCACTGTCCTCCCCTTGCAGTCCATGCTCCACAGAACAGCTTAAACATAAGTCACAGGACACTGGAGTTTTGCCTCCAAACTCTCCACCAGCTTATCATCTTGCTCCAAAACAGCTAACGTCCTTACTATGACCACAAGGCCCTACAGTCAGCCTGTTATTCCTTTGGCTTTATTTGCTGTGATTCCCCGGCCCTCCATCCCGTTCATGTTGCTTTAGTAACCTGAGCCTTCTTGCTTTTTGCTCCCTAAACATGCTAAGCGTGTTCTGTTAGGGCCTTTGCATTTGCTCCCGACTGGGATGCTCTCCCCCAGGTATCCCTATTCCTCTTTTCCTCCTTTCCTTAGTGTCTCTTTATCCGAGCCCATCTGTGACTCCCCAAGAGGAGACAGAACCACCACACCCCCATTCCTCTCAATCTCCTTTTCCTTGTTTTAGTTTTCTTCAACACTCACCACCCCAACATATGTTTGCTTACTGACTGTCTCTCCATGCTGGAATGTAACCTCTATGGCATGAGGGCTTTGTTTTTTCCCCATTTTTATCTCCAGTATCAAGCACACAGCCTGACAAACAGGAGACTTCAACACATATTTGTGGAATAAATGGAGCCATGGATAGGTACATCATCCCTGCTCTTGGAGAATTCCGGTCCGAGTCTGGGATCTACATATCCACAAAGGTCCATGGAGATACATCCCTACACTGTGGGAGCAGGACTGGCCCTGAGACTGGCTGGGCATGTACAGGTTCCATTCAACCCTCAGGGTAAGGGGCCTTCCAAACAGAGGAGAAGCAGGGCTGAGGCTCACCAGGGCCCCAAGTTTCCCTGGTGGGGTGGTTAGAATGGTGGTAGAGAAAGATGGGTGACAGAACAGGAGGGTCACTACTGCTGGACACCTGTCTGAGTGGGACAGGATAAGACCACCAGTCAGGCCCAGTTCCTGACTCCCCACAGGGCATGGCTGTCTCTTTTTCCTGTCCTTGCCATCTCTCTGGCACCAAGCACTTCTGGGAAAGGGAGGAATGGACCCAGGGAGGGAGGGAAGAAGGAATACATGAAGCAAGCAAACAATTTAAAAACCCCAAGTTCATGCTTGCTAAGCAGTTTGGTCCTTTCTGATTAACAAAGAAGCTTTACCATCATCTGGGTCAGTTATTCTTCATAAAAACTCTATGGGGTAGGTCAATATTTTTACATTCAATTTTATGGATGAAGAAACAGAGGTTTTGATGTCTCCAAAGTCACAAGGCAAATAGGCTGAGACTTGGGACAATAAACTCTGGGACAAAAGGGAGGCCTGACATTCCATGGCCCTGTCTCCTGACCAGCTGATCAGAAATTGTGCCATGAGCTGGCTGGAACTAGGGGGCAGAGTAGCTCCGCCCTGCCAGGGGCTGTGGGGTCTCGATAACAGACAATGAAGATGCCCCCAAGACATGAACCCAGAAAGACGGCCCTGGAGAAGGAGCAGAGGAAAGATCCCTCACCAGCCACTGTGAGAGGAGCCCTTGTCAGGCATGGAATAAAGCCAGGAAAGTCAGGCCTGCCATGAGACCTGGCTGGCAGAGGCAGGGGCCGTCCATCCCTCTCTCTTCTTGCAATCAGCTGGTACAGCAGCCCTGACCAAGGTCAGCAACAGCCTCCTACTGGCCAAGCCTAGTGATAGGTTTTAGACCTGACTTCCCTGGTGTCTGTCTTTGGGTAGCACAGTAACAGACCCCCCCCTCGCCCCCCACCAGGACACTCAGTAAACATTTGCTGATTGAGCAAATGAACCCCTTCTGTCTGTTCTCAGGCCTGACACAGTCAGATACTCTCTCTGGTCTTCTAAGTATTTGCAACTTAGTTTTCCAGCATTCTGAGGATTCTGCAGGATACTGTGCCCAGAAGAACCTGGTTTCTGTTTCCGAGGCTACTGAAAACCTCCAATGGAAGTGATTTGAGGTGGGAATCATCAAGAGTTCATCTCCACTCTCCTCAGCACACTGCATGGAATAGCAAGCACCCAACTAATGTTCCAGTGGACTTCATCATGTCATCAAGTGACCCACAGAGAGATAAAGAAGACGCACTCCACATCTGTTAGATACCTACCCTGTGAGGAAGCTTTACAGACCTAGATGCATGTAATTCTCCTAACAATCTTTGAGGTAACTAACCACGGTCTCAGTTTACAAGGAAACTGAGGCCCCAGAGGTTAGGACATGTATCTATAGCACGCAGATCTGCCCGTCATGAGAACCCATACTCGATCACTCTATCACGCCATAAATACATGTCTACTCCACCACAGAAACCCAAAATGATACACAATCATTGCTGTGGATTTCACTTGCCCACAGGGAGGTCTTTGGCAGCATTCCTTCTATAGAATATGAAATGGACAGGCCCAACACCATCACACAAACTAAGGGAACAGCAGTGTTTTGGGGTCCTCCTGGCATTCTAGAGAATCAACAGATACTTGAAAGAAGTGGGCAAAACCCTGTGCCTAGGAGTCTTTGTGATGTGCAGAAATTTTTGTAATAATGGTATTGGCTGTAACGAGATTGGACCTCTACTGTCCATTATCGTTCCAGTAATGAGCCTGGGAGCTCCTGGCTGTGCCAAAGGCGAGGGTCGCGGCCTTGCAACTTCATCTTACTTAATAAAATGTAAATCGAAGAGGAAAAGAAACACACAAGATTTGACACTAATAACCTTACAGCAGGATCAGTTACTTCAATTCAAAGAGGTTCAGACCGGAGCAGGGAAAATGAAATAAGCTTTTAAAGATCAGTCTAGGTTTGGCTCCATCAGACCTAATAAGGTTTCAATTTGGCTGCTCTTCTTCTTCGAGCTATATACAGATAAGACAGCCCCTACCTAATGCATTGACTGCATCTCGCACAAAAAAGCCTAAAGGAGAGCGCAGGGTGGGCCCCTGGGGGATGCCAGTGATTCCTGTGTTGCTTTAGACCCCAACTTCCTGGCACTGCCTCTGGGATGCAAGAGCGGAATGTCAGATGGGACTTGGGGACTCAATTCTCACCCACTTATTTTTTCAAGGAATGACAGTCATTCAGAAAAGTACAGGAAGTCAAATGATATAATAACTACCTTTGTTCCCACCACCTTCATGAATTCTTTTTTAAAAAAAAATATATGTTTTTATTGATTTTAGAGAGAAAGGAAGGGAGAGGTATAGAAACATCGACAAGAGAGAGAGACATCCATCGGCTGCCTCCTGCATGCCCCCTACTGGGGATCGAGCCCGCAACCCAGGCATGTGACCTGACTGGGAATTGAACCGGAGACCTCTTGGTTCATGGGCTGATGCTCAATCATTGAGCCACATTGGCTGGGCTTCATGAATCATTTATGTGTCCTTCTATTTACACATTTACACTCATGTATGTGTCCCTAATAGTATATATGTTAGTTTGTACAAATGGTGCCATATTATTGCTTAACTCTCCTATTTGCCTCCTTCCTTCTGTATTATTTTTTTGACATCTATTCATACTGAGAAATATATAGATTTATAAATTTATTTATACATCTATCTAACTAGGTTATTCTTTTTGACTGCTTATAGTATTCCTTTTTGGAAATCCTTACCTGAGGACATGCTTATTCATTTTAGAGAGAGCTCAAACCCATAACCTAGGTAAGTGCCCTGACCAGAAATTGAACCCACAGCCTGTCGGTGTATGGGATGATGCTCCAACCAACTGCACCCAACTGTCCTTTCTATGACACCACCACCTTTTATTTACCCATGCCCTTACTGAGAACCACCTTGGCTGCTATTTTTCACTAATCTAAGTGATGCTGCAGTGACTGTTCTGTATGCATCAGTGTGTACACATGCATGGAGCTTCTCTAGTGCAGTTATATGGATGGAGAACTGGTGTGGGGGATACATTTTCGGTTTCACTAGGTCTTAGTGATTGCTCTGTGAAGTGGCTGACTTATACCCCACCATCAGTGCAAGAAAAGGCCTCTTTTCAGACCCTTACTAGCACTTGATTTTGCAGGCTTTTCAATCATTGCCAGCCTGACAGATTTGGCATGGTGTTCCACTGCTGTCTTCTCTTGATTATTAGGGATAGGCTCTATGGAGTTGACCCCAGAGACAAAGAGGTGAAAGCTCTCCATCTACTGTGACCGTGCCAGGCCCCACTCAGCACTTGACGGAAGGGGTGATACATGCCGGGGGCAGGGAAGCGATGAGGTAGAGATCTGCATAGGCCTCTCCCTGCTGCCCGGCCCTCCTCCTAGGCTCACAGCCGTCTGGGCACCGGTGCCAAGAAATGTGGTCCTGGCAGCACTTGAGACACTTTTCCTCCCACCTGGCCTTGTTTCCAGGGACTTGTGCAGGCTGACCAGAGGTGGGATCTGTTCTATGCAAAAATTCCATTGGAGCCTCAACAAAAGACCAATTGTCCCATGGGAGGAGAGAGGAAGGAGCTGGGGGGACCTTTCTCTCAGGGATCCCTGCTTAGCAATGAGAAATGCCCCCTATGAAAAGAAAATGACGACCTTCAGAAGCCTGGGGGACCCACAGACACCCAAAGGCCCAATTCCAGGCTCGGAGATGGTGTGGAGCTTTGCCTGTGTATGTGTGTGTCTGCTTTGGTACCTCCTCCCCAACCCAAGCACACAGGCCAGGCCCCTGGATGCAGGACGTTCAGTGTTGCAGGGGGCCATGTGCATCCTCCCCACCTACACACCTCTCCCTGAGCTCCAGGTCAGCTCTGGTCGTCTGCTCAGTCTTGGAGCACCCTACAGTGTTCCTCACAGCACTCCCAGCAACTTATCCTAATTCCCAATAGGTGCCTATGTGTTCAGTCATTTTCTGTGGGGTTCCCACTCCAGGTGGACAAACAGCCACTGTGGGCAGGCTGGGTTTATTCTGCTCATTGATGGTCCCTGCATAGTGCCTGCCACATGTGGGCACTCAAGGCGAAAAGGAATGGATTTGGTTTCCTACCACATGGCCTACTGATGGGTCCATGGCGACCTCACAAACAAACTGTGGTGATTAACCTCCCAGTTGCTGCAACAATGTAGAACCATAAAAGTGACAAGGGGCCTGCCTGCCAGGAAGCTTTATGCTCCTCCTCCCAGCCACCCTCCACACATTTGTCATCTCATAAAATTTTAAATTGAATTACACCAAGTTTGAGTCTTTTTTCTATATGACAGGGGCTTTGTTTTTAACGATATCTCTGGGCTTTTTAGGGGGTAAGCAACCCTTGGGAGGCAAGCCAAAGGAACCAGCTTTGTCTTTGGGGCTAGGCCCAGAAAAACTACCACTGTGGAATAGTGAGACAACCACAGCACACCTGAGAGCCCCGAGTCCGTGCAACGAACCCAGGCAGGCGTGGATCTCAAAGGGATAGGTCCAGGTGGACAGAAAGGGGCCCACAGCTCTGAGGCTCCCCTTTCCTTCCGTAGGGCTTGTCAAAGCCACATCGCCCCTCTACACAAGCACACCCCTCTCCATGGTCCCCTGCTCCCTTCACTCTAGCTCTGAACTTTGGGCAACTTTTGTAACATTTCCAAGTCTGTTTCTTCACCAGTAAAACGGGGCTAATATATCCTAGGCCACAGGGATTCTGTGAAGACAGAAGGAGACAAGTGTCCAGTATCTGACAAAGCACTTGATGAGTGCCAGGCCCTCAGTGAATGCGAACGTGGTGGCTCCAGTCACACTCGCGTCCACACTGCAGCCCCTGACTTCCTCCTCATCCTCTGAGCTCTCAAAGCCAGTAAGCTGGCAAGTCCTGGACCCTACCTGACTCACACCCAGTCTCTTTCCACTCGACGGGCCTCATTTCCCACAACAGCCATCCCTTCCCCGCGTTTCTCTCACTCCCCGCTAGCACTAAGCCAGACGCCTCTCCAGTGAGATGCCTTCCACATCTGTGGAGGGCTCTCTGGAGCTTTCAGCTGTGCCCCCAGCACACTCCACCTTTCTAACCCACATTGAGCGCCCTCCTGCTCACCTTTCACAGTGGGCATTCTTCAAGGCCCATCTCTACTGTCATCACCTGAATTTCCTCAGCTGGGTTTAACTCAACACATTTGAGTAGCACCTGCTGTGAGACAGGCCCTACACTCAACAGTGGCTCTCACCTTCCACTCTCTCACTGGCTGCAGGGGCAGATACATAAATTGCTACTGAGAGAACATGGCATGTTGAGTGCCATGAGAGAGGGGTTCAGGGAGCCAGGAGAGGTGACAACATCTGAAATGGGTTTGGAAAGATGATGCCAAAGAAATAAGATCAAGGGAGACAGGACAACACAGGAGTGGGGAGGGGAAGTACAAGAAGGTGCCAGGCAGGTGTGGGCAGAGATCTATGGGGTGGGGCTCAGAACAAGAAGAAGCTGATGCTGGGGCAGGGCTCTGAGGGGGCAGGAGCCCCATCCTGTCCATCTATGCATCTTGTCCTGATGAGACAGGGCCTAGCAAGAGAAAAGACTCAGGAATAGCTCATGAAACTGAATTCCAGGAAAAACAAGGGTGGGATTCTTACTTCTTGATACCTACTAGGGAGAAACATGCACACCTCTGGGCCAGATAAGACAATTACTGCAGCACAGGTAATAACCACAGAAATCAGGCAGCAATCTGAAGGCTTATCAGTAGGACAGGAATGTGTAATATGAAATGTCCACACTAATGAATACATGCAGGCAGTATAGCAGCTCCGTATGTAGGGATGAGATCTCTGAGATCAATACTGAGCAAAACCAGAAAAGTGCAAAAATCATATGATATGATGTCAAACATTTACAAAATGGCTTATGTTGCTGTTTCAATCCTAACCTTAGGATATGTTTTATTGATTTTAGAGAGAGGGGAAGGGAGAGAGAGAGAAACATTGATGTATGAAAGAAATATCCATTGGTTACCTCCTGCACATGTTCCCACCAGGGATCGAACCTGCAAACTAGGTATGTGCCCTGATCAGAAATCGAATTGGCAACCTTTTGGTGCACAGGATGACACTTCAACCAACTGAGCCACACCAGCCAGGGCGCATTATGTATTTTTAAAGATATACATGTATATGTAATGCCTAGAGAGGGTTTAGAATGATAGACTCAAAAGCACTAACAGGGGTCTCCTCTACACAGGCGGCAGGATGGGGTGCAATGCAACGACCCTTCCTCTTAACTGAAAAGTTTCACTTTTGTTATAAGAAGGCTTTCAGGAATTAGTTGTGTGATTGAAAATTAAAAAGATAGACTTTCTAGTCAATTAAACTTAATAAAATAAGGTTCCAATAAATTCATTCAATAAAGACTGATAGCCTACTTTGAGCCAGACTCTGGGCCAGGAGAAGTGGAAGATGGAGGTGTGCTGGGCAGGCAGGGCAGCTGGAGACTTCCTAGTCTGTCACCTCAGTGTCCTAACTGCAGACTTGTGCCTCCTTCCCCAGCAACATCCTGAAGCCACGGCCACAGGACAAGGAGCCTCCCTAACTAAAGTCTGGTCCAACTCACACCCTCCACATAGGGAAATTGAGGCAACTCTGGCTGAAGCAGCAGGCACAGGATGGGAGACTCTCTCTTGTTCCTCCTGAAACATGGGAACAGCCATGCCACCTGCCAGCATGAGGACAAAAGAGATGGTACAAGTCTCAGCTGTTCTGAACATTCCCAGTAGTGCCCAGCACAGCAGCTGGCTAGCAGGAGGAGCAGCCCCAGACCAGACCCAGGGGCCAGGTACTCTGAGACACTAAAATATTCTGTCCCAAACTTGAGCAGATCCGCCCCCAACTCCACCTCAGTGCCCGAAGGCAAGGGCCTGTTTTTCATGCAGTCACCTGGAGACAAAGCAAGTCCCCTACAACCACCATCCCCACTGCCACTCTAGAGCATGCTGGTCCAGTCTTTATGAAACAGTTAATCACTCCTACATTTTTTATGTCCAAGAATCCCACCTCTAAGAAAGTCTCCAAAAGGCGAAGATGAGTCACTCAAATATTCACCTCATTCTAGCTTATGATAGCCAAAAGACAGGAACAACCTAGCTGCCCAACAGTATAGAAATGACTAAATAAACCGTGGATGAAAGCAAAATAGAGACAGACTCACAGATAGAGAGCAGGCAGACAGCTTTGGGGTGGGGTTGGGGGCTGGGGGTTGGGGTAGTGGAGGAACTGAGCAAAAAAGAGAAAAAATAAAGAGAGAGAAAGAACTCGTGGACATGGACAACAGTGTGGTGATTACAGCTGTAGAGGGGGATGGATGGAGGTGGAAGAGGGCATATAGGGAATAAAAGGTGATAGAAAAATAAATAAATAAAAAATAACTAACTAAATAAACCGTGGATGAGATGTCATGTGAGTAATCAAATATATGAAGCAATTTTAGCAGCTTGGAAACAGGCTTTTTCTATAATACTGAACAAATAATTAAGGCATGAAAATATGTCTAAAATATCATCTTAACTATATATAGTATTTGCCTCTGAGTAATGTGCTTCTTGGTGAGGTTTTTTTCTCCCTAGTTTCTTTACAGTGTATAAAAATTTCTAAATCAATCATGTATTTCTTTGATTTATGGAGGAAAGCTTTTTAAAAAACTAAAAGAAAAGAAAAAAAAAGACCATCCCACCAGACCTCTGTGATGTGCTGTCCCTGAAGAAAGATCATCAGATAGATTCTCTCCCAAACTAAATGCCCTCGCCCAAATGGCCTGTTGGGTGGGCATCCTGCCAGGCTGAATGTCATTCTCTCTGATCCTCACAATCACTGTGCTCCCCCCCCCCCCAAGGGTAGGTACTGTCATCACCGTTTGACAGATAAGGAAACAGAGTCAGCAATTGCCCAAGGTCGCTCGGCTGGTAAACAGTGAAAATGGACACAAACCCAGCACTGCCTGGTTCTGAAGTGTGAGCTCAGTGGCCAACAGCAATGGCTATGACTGGCACAGAGGTCTGGCCCCAAATCCGGAGCAAAGTGAGGAAGTGGTCACAAAGATGGCTTGGGCGTTGTCAGCAAGGCTTACCACTTCTGCCCCCAGAGAGAAGAAAGGGGGTGTCGTTGCTCTTCCCCAGAATGAAACTGCAGAAACCATAGGGTATGGGCCAGCAGCAGCAGCTGTGGGACCCAGGCCCACCAGGAGGACTGAAGAACCCCTCCTCCCACCCCTGCCCCAGAAGACAGCAGGGCCTAGGAGGAGCGTCTAGGGGCTTGTCTCTGCCTGTAATAAGTAAAGCTGCCTCTGAATGGCTTCTGTCTCTTTTTTGTTATGAAGCTGACTTCTAATTATAAAAGAAAACTCAAAGTAAGGTTTGTCTAGAAAGGAGAGGTAGCCTCATGTTTGGAAGTCTTGAAACAGTAACAGGAAGGACACCCTGTGCCCAAGATTTTTTCCTCCTTTCTATTTTCTTTATATTATGCTATATTTTCCAAGTTTACCCTTAGCCTTTAGAATTAGAAATTTTAAAAACTTTGAAAGCAAACATCAAATGTCTCAATTTTAAACTCAAACACTTCACCTGGAACTAATTCCACCAACAACCACAAAGGGCCTACTATGTTGGGCTGTTCAAGGAGCTGGGCCTACAACCAGGCACCTGATGATGCACTTCACTTCGGCAAGGAACTCAAAGGGGTGGGCAGGGTGGAAGGATCAGAAGCTGGGTATCAGCAAAGAAAAGTGCAACTTCTCCCTCTGGGTCCCTCTCCCCTCCTCCCTGAGGTCTCTCAGGGAAAGCTCTAAGTTCCACAGTGGAGAAAGGAGCTGCTGACTCACAGGAGACCTGCATTTTGCACAGGATCCAGAGCCATCCAGGACACTGTGTACTCTTCAGTCTCATACTAAGAGCCCACTGCACAGAGATGCCTAGGAATCCTGAGAGACAACACGATGTGCTTCCGCCCTTCATACAGCAGAGACGAATAAACAGGACAATGCCTGAAACTGCCTGCTGGAAGCAAGTATTTCCTTGAAGTCCCTCCCAAGTTTTAGATTTTAAGACTCGTGGTGTATTCATTCTACACCATAATAGATCCATGTTTGTTTTAATATAAAAATAAAGTTTGGAAGTAAGTGCTCTGCAAAAACTGACACTGCAGGAAACGGACCCACTGGCCCTGGGCATCCAGTTCCCAGCACACAGCGGCATTTACTCCACCTCCTGGCCCCAGAGCAAAGAGACCCAAAGGTAGAGATGCTTTCAGTTGAAGGGATGTGAGCACTCACAGGCCTGGGAAGAGGGGCTCAGACAGGCACTGAGAGACCATGTACACAGCTACATGTCTTCCTTGCACTCACTCACTGTCTGCCAGCCCAGAGCACATCAAGGCACAGTGGGGATCCTACTGCTCCTTTAGCACCTCATTTCAGCAGCAAGCTTCTGCTATTGTAAGCACCTGCCACACTCAGGGAGGCTCCTATCCAGAGATAGAGATGTGCCATCCAGCCTTCACCTTCTACTCCCATGTAGGAACACTGGGCTATCCCAATACCGGCTGAGTCTACTGAGGAGCGGCCTGGTGTCCAACAGGACAATTGCCTGAGGGGTTTTTGAGGGAAGGTTCACTTTCTGTGCTTGCCCTGGGGCTGTCTCAAAAAGTAGCCCCACGCCAAGATACGGCTCTGGCTCTGGGAGCGCTCAGCTTTGGAGTTAAACATGCTAGCCAGCTCTACTACTTTCCAGCTAGTTGGCTTTGGGCTCTTTATCCTTGAGCCTCAGCTTCCTTGTTTGTAAAATGGAAATGGTAATAACTGCAGGGCTGTGGCAAGAATAACAACAATGGAAGTAAAGGCCAAGCTCAGTACCCATCACTTGGGAAAGAGTAATTCTTATTATGATCAAAAGGGTGGAGGGGAGCAACAGGAAACTGCATCCAGAAGGTGCACTCTTTCCAGTACTTCAAATAACAAAGGTCAAAGGCCTTGACATCTCAGGCTTCTGGCACCCAGGCCAAGCACTTAAAATCCCCAAGTTACCATCTTACATTGCACAAACAACCCGGGCTAGAACCAGCAAAACACATGAGCTCAGCAGAGGCATGAGCAGTGTCTGGCTCTTATGAAACCACATGGAGAAGAGGTCTCCAAAAGCTAGGTGACTAGATGGACTCAGTTTCTGTTTCCACAAGAAGAGATCTCTCCAAAGGTACCGGCAAAGCTTGGGCTAACAAATGTTTTCCTGAATATCTGGAGAGATTTATCTAACATGAACTACTGCTAACTGTAGACAAACAACATATATACATTTTATGTGGGGCTGAAGAAGCTCTCCAAAAAGTGTTATGAATTTATAAGTACTTGACCAGAAAGTAATTTGGGATATTAATATTAAATATTATCTGAAAAGTTTAAGATTTTAGTAAAGACCAATGAAAATGACTTTTGTGTACCCTGATACCTACTGAAAGAAGATTACTACCAAACAGGGCTTCTGGTGGCTAACTGGGCTCAAATTAAAACAACAACAACAAAAACAACAAAAAAACAGAGCCTAGCAGCCATTTCTATACAGGGGGCCTCTCATGAAAACTGCACTTCAGGGAGAAGCCTGCACTGAATACCTGCCTCTGCATTGAACTGCATCCTGGCATTGTGTTCCTGCCCTCTGAGCCAGCCCTTATTAAGGAGTTCCTGGAATCCTATTTCAACCAATAGCATGGAGGCTTTTCCCATCTAATGAGAGCTTTGCAACTATATTTCGCCCTCCCCCCCCCATTAGCTTCTTCACTGACCAATTAAGAGTGGCTCCATTCTGACCAATCAGGACAGTGCCTTTTGGACCAATCACACTGTGAGGCCTTGGAGACCTCATCTGCATGAGGACAGATCAATCAGGGACCACAGGCTGGGACTTCTGTTTGTAAGTCAGCTCCCCTCCTCTCTGAGAGCCCACTTTCTCTTTCCACTGAACTGTGTTTCTCTCACTGGAGCTGACTGGAGCTGAAACACCAAAGATATCCCATTGGAGCAGAGCAGGCTAGCACAGGCGAGAGCCAACTGGCACAGAACAGAGCAGACTAGTACAGGGCAAAGATGATAGGCAAGGAGCAGAGCAGACAAGCAAGGAGCAGAGAAGAGCTGTCTAGCTAGAGAGGGGCCTGGCCCCAGGGCCACCTCACAGCCATGGAGCCACACTGTATCACAACTGAGCTATTTTGCACTAAATAAAGTTTCCTTCTTCACCTCATCCCAAATTTGGGATCCTTGCTGGTGCTGAATTGGCACCAATGACCATCAGCTGACACTTTAAAGATGTAAATTGGAAATGTTTGAATGGCAAAATGTCAAGGAAATAAACTGCCACAAGGATGGGATAGAAAAGGTGCACTCTAACCAGCCTGGAGAGTCAGGGAGCTTTCCGTTGAAGTGACAGCTTTATGTCAGCAAAATAAAGTAGGACAGAAGAGGAGCAACATAGGCAAAGGTGGGGGACAGGCAGAAGCAGAGTCCAAACCACCTGTTAGGCTTCTCCACCACTCCTGCTGCCTCCCTGGCCCAATGCCTCCTTCCCTGGCTTGAAACTGCCAACCTCAAAGGCCTGGGTAAGGTGATAATCACTAAGTTCCACACCAAGTCTCTGTCCTATTAGCTCAGCTACAGGGTTTGAATGGCTCATGATCTGCAGACATTCTGAAAACATGCTATCAATGGACTGATGGCCAAGGTTAGTCATTTAGGCAACTGGTGACCTGCCACATGAAGCTGATGAGTGCCCTTCCTCTTAGTGTCTTTAGGATCCTTCACCTTCCTCTGCCTGGCTTCTTAGTCTTGGCTGAAGCTCTGCTGCCTCTAAGCAGCCTTCCAAGACTACCTCAGGTTTCCCTCCTGAGCCACTTCCTTTCATTGTCCCCATGGTCCCCACCCTTGCTCCCACCCTCACCACCGCTGACATGTAGTGAGCACTTCCTATATCCCAGGCAGTGTTCTAGCAGCCTCACATGTATCCATCCGCCTACTCAGTTTCCACAAACCCCTAAGGGGTGGGTCCTATTGTGACCCACACTGCAGGGGATCAAAATGGGGCCCAACGCTCCCCTGCTCAGCAGTGGTGGAACCAGGGTGCAAGCCCTGGAGGCCAGGCTGCAGACCCTGCCTTTGAAGCCCTGGCAGCTGTCCCTAGCAGGTACATAGTTGTTGCTGCTGCCCTGCTTGCCCAGCCCATAGGGCCCTCCTGAGCAAATGGTTCCACAGTCTCTTTGTGTCCTCTACTCCAAAAAGAGGCCTACTGCACTGATGGTGGTAATAACTGCTGTATGAACCTGAGATTTGGGGCAAGTGAACAAACTACTGCATACCACAGCAGTTACAAGCACGTTTTGGATTCAGACTTTCAGGGTTCAAATCCTAAGTATTACCTATTACCTATATGACCTTGGGCAAGGAATTTCATCTCTATGCTCCTTTAAATGGACAATGTACCTACCTCCCTAGGCAGTCGTGAGGATTATATTGAGGTAATCCATGGGAAATAATTAGTGTGGCATTGTGAAAGATATAAATTGTTCTATAAGGATTAGTAATTAACTATTGCTATTACTAGTTCATCATCAATAGAATGGCGAAGAGCATCCCAAATTTATTTGGATTACTGTGACAATGACATTAAGAGATGTGTGATGCCTAGGTGAGGCCTGGAAGGAGTGGTGTGAAAAAGGGCCCTTTGCTAGCTTTCTAGAAGCCCACAGACAAGAGTTGCAAACTTTTCTGTAAAAGGCGAGATGGTAAATATTTTAGTCTTTGCTGGCTACACAGTCAGTTCTGTTGCAACTCCTCAACTCGGCCATTGCAGCATAAAAGCAGTCACAGAAGAGAAAGCTCTATTTACAGGAACAGGCAGGTGCTGCCCCTGCCATGCACTGAGGGTTAGGCCATTGTGAGCTAAACCATCCAGATGAGAAACACCAACCCTGTGCTGCAGCAGCCAGACACACCTGGTCAGATCGATGGGCAGGGCACCGAGGGTGCAAATCCACTTAGGAGCATTCACTCAGCAGTCATTTTCTGAGCCCCTACTCTGTTCTGGTGCAGGCAGAATAAGACACAGTCCCTGCAGCTGAGGGACCAGCAACCCATGAGGTGAGGCAGCACTGGAAATGGGCATGATGGGGACATTCAGTTCAGTCTCCTCATCTGTAACCTGGACATAGAATAATAGTGCATATTGTGAAGCAGAACGAGAACAATACTCAGAAGCCCTGGTGGGGGCTGGAGTGATTGTTATTCTCATTCGTCTCCTAGGAAGCAGAGGGACAGGGCAATTCACTTGAGATGACTGTCAGAAGCTTAAGAGCATAGGCTTTGTGCAAAGTCTGTTTGGGGTAACTCACAGGCCAATGTGAGTCATGTTATATCGCAAATAACAATCGGCCCATGAATATCCATAATCCCCAAGATAAATCTCCCAATCTCACAGCAGTAATAGAGCCACCCTCCCTCACACTGGCATGAATATTTACCATCCTCTGGCTTTACTGGTCTCAATCTCAGTTCAATTTTGCAAATTAAAATGAGGGCTGTGTGGATAGAGAGATTACAGAAGAGCCTCCTGAAGCCTGCTGTCCCCAGTCAGGGAGCCAGTTAGGGTAAGCTGGTTCCTTCCCAGTGGCCCAGTACTTCTGCCTTGAGGATCAGAAGCAACAGAAAATAGGATGCAGGAAGCGGGGAGGGGTCAAGACTTTGGAAACTTTACAGAGTGGAAATAAAACGGCATCTAAAATGGAAACAAGTTAGCAGTGGGAAAGCTGTGGAAATACCCAAGGTTTTCTTTCCCTCATGGCTGAGAAGAATTTCCCAGTAGCCAAAAGAGTGAGCACTTTAAAACCAGACAAACCTGGGTTCAAAGCCTGTTTGGACCTTGAACCTGGGCATGCCTTTTCACCTCTCTGGGCCTCAGCTTCTTCATCTGTAAACTGGGGATAAATTTTGCTGATATGAGAATCAAGGAGACGCTATATACACACCAGGTGTCTGGCCTACGACACTTACTCAGTGTTGATGAGCAACACGTCGACCATCTCTCACACATCTGCTGCCTGTTGGCATATGTACTATGCAGGAAGAGACATAAAATTCGGTCATGAACCAGAATGGCAGAAGCAGTGATGCTGGCCAATGAGGAAGCTCTGGCTTGTGGATTGGGAGCAACCCTGGCATGGTATCCAGCCAGCAGCCTGGCAGCAGTCTACCTGGACTTACTAAATGCCTGGTGTGAGGCTGAGAAAGATTCCGATTCCAAAATTTCCAACTGGGCCTTGCTGGTAGAAGGGAGCAAGAACATAGCACCCTGTGCCTTCTGCTCTCCTGGGTGAGAAGGGCAAAGGGAAAAGAAAGTCAAGAGGCAGAGCATGGATAGGGGTGTTACGACAGGCAGCTCAGGAAAACTGCTAGCCTCCCACAAACTCAGGACATCTGTCTATCACCAGACCTGGTTCCCTAGAAACCAAAAGCCAGATGGATAGAATCACTTAATCTGCCTCAGCTAATCTCAGGGCTCTAAAAAACTAAGGAAAAAAAATCTGTGTGAAATTTAGCCCAACAAACCTTTGCAAGGACAGCACTACAACTTTATGAGCACCTAAGATGTTGCAGGTATCAGACCAGGCTCTTCCTAAGAATGCTCTGGACCCACAACAGTCTGTGGGGAGGGATTCTCAGGCAGGCCTTACAGCTCAGGAGCCTGAGACTCCTGAACTCATGTAGCTAGTCACAGAACCATAAAGTGCTGAGACCAGGGTGGGCACACCCAACCAGCGGGCCTCCTGTGCATGGAGCTTAGTGTAAGTCCTACACTACATGGCAAATCTAAGGAGACAGAGATGAATCAGATGTAACAACCCCAACCACCCGGAGCTTCCAGTCACCTGTGAACCTGTTCCTATGTACCACATGGCAAGGGCTGGCCGAGAGTGGCAAGGAGGGCAGGGAAGGCTTGAGGAAGGGACCCAGTTACCCCTTGGCAGGGAAGCTGGGGCAGAAATCCAGAGGATAGGTGACATTTGTGCTGGGCCTTGAGGACGAGAGAACAAGAGCATGGCTCAGGCAGAAGAGGAGCAAAGGCCAGGTGCCTAGAAAGGATGCAGAAAGGATGTGCCCGGGTCAGGACACAGTGAGAGCACAGGGTACAAGTATGAATGGCTGCATTGGAGGCTGAAGTTGGCTGTTCTCAAAGCCCCAGAGGTCAGGCCAAGGAGCTGCAGCTTCTCTCTGCTGGCAGGAGAAGTTCACAAGACACTGTGGCACAAGGGTGAGGGGTGAGGAAAGGTAAAAGTCAGAAAGACCGCCCCCCCACAGCTGGCCATGTGAAAAAAAGGAGGGATGGGGAAAAGACTAAGGGCAAACAAAGCAGAGAGGAGAAGCTGGAACAGGCAGACAGGATGCCGGCTCCAGAGGCTGGGCCTTTGTCTTGTTCACAATGACAACAGAGTGTCTGTGATGTGTCTGACGCACAACAGGCACCAAATAAATGTTTGTTGAGTGAACGAGAGAGCAGAATGAGAGTCTGGACTCAGAAAAGCATGGATGAGAAAATGCAAGGGCCACAGTTTGGGGAATGCAAGGAAACTTGGACAATGTGTCTGGACGAGTAAGAAGCACTGCTTCTTGCCCTGGCCGGTGTACTCAGTGGTTAGAGTGTCGGCCCTGCACACCAAAGGGTCATGGGTTTGATTCCTGGTCAAGGGCACATACCTGGGTTGCAGGTTCAATTTCTGGCCCTGTTCAGGGCATGTGTGGGAAGCAACCAATCTATGTGTTTCTCTCACATCAATGTTTCTCTCTCTCTTTCTCCTCCCCCCTCCACTCTCTCTAAAAATCAATGGGAAAAAAATATCCTTGGGCGAGGATTAACAACAACAACAAAAGGAAGCACTGCTTCTTCGGCTTGGCAATAGGCAGCCGGAAACAACAGCTGGCAGCCTGGTCCTAGTCTCCTACGTGAGTGGCACATACCGTGTCTGCAGGGCTTCCACTGTGCTGGTGAGGCCTGAGACCAAAGGGTTACTTGCTGCACTCAGAAACCCTTACCCCCAGCCTGACTAAATGTCTTCTATTTTTCTTTCTGCTTTCTTTAAGACCCCAGATGTGTTCTTGCACATCAAAAGAGAGCAACTTAGAAAGTTAAACTAAATCAAGGGCTTTTGTTCTGAGGCATCGTTGCTGAACTAATTATTCCTGTATGTTGTTTAATGAAATAGTAGTGCCATATATTAAACCAGTTAACAGGATGAGCACATGAGTTACAAGGAAGGTCGGGGCTGGGATTATAAATTTAACTTTTTCTTAAGAAGAGATGAAACAAACCACTCAACTCCCTGCTGTCGTGTGTCATGGAGGGGAGAATGATGGCACTGAGCAGCACCGAGGGGGGCTGTGCCCCGGTTCACGACGCTGGCGGCCCGAGCTGGGCGGTGGGTGGAGGGTAGAGGGCCCCGGCTTCCTGGCTCCCACCCCAGCTTCTCTGCACCCAAGCTTCAGGCCGGCTCAGTGCTTGCTCCTCGTCTCCTGTGTCCCCTCAGTCCCTAGACCTACATCTAGTCCACATAACACTGTGCACAGGCAAATCTAGCCAAGTTGAGAACCATCCAGAAAGTGAGCAGTAGCCCTCACAATGCTGCACAGGGATGCTGTGCAGCACCCTCCCCACAGCCAGAAACACCGGGAACAGTCCTCATGCCAGTCATGAGGGACGGGGAAACTGTGTGGTGCCTCTCTTCTTTGGATCAGAATAAAATATGTGAAGACAAATGAGTGATGTGTGGAGATTCCACTATACATTAAGTGAAAAAACTAACATAACCAACAGTGTATATAAGAGAAGCCCGCTTTGTTTTTTTTAAGTATGTATATGAGTGTGTATGTGTGTGTGCTGCATATATGTGCATGCTCTTAACATTGGTTCTTTCTGGAGAGAAGGGTTTCAGAGAACTTTAATCTTCACCTTTAGGTGACAGTGTATTAATTTTTCACAGCAAGCATGCATTTTATAATAATCTAATAAAGCAATAAATAAATATCATTCTTCAAAAAATAAATACACAAACAAGCAGCAGTACCCCTGTGCCAGAGACTTTACTTCTTCTAGCAATGCATGAAGAGTCAAAATAAAAATGTACTTCACGTTTTACTTGCATAATTAAGATTTAGAAAAATTTAAGAAAATATTTAACTAAAAATATTATGCATATGCTGTATACCTTAAGTTTATACAGTGCTACCTGTCAATTATATTTCAACAAAATTGAAAAAAAAACTAACGTAAAAACTAATGCAAGCAATAAAATGGCAACTAACCAAGAGTTTTCAAGACATGAGGATGTATTTGTGAAACAATGGTACTAAAATGCATCAAAAATGGTGATATATTAAGTAAAAATTAAATCTAGTGATTTCCACTATGTAAATATATACCATATAGTCATAGGCAAGTAAATTAAAGGCAATTCATATAAAAGTGAACACTAGAATTATAGTCAATTTTTTCCTTACACTTTCCTGTATTTTCTTATGAAATGTACATCGCTTATATAATTAGGGGGAAAAAAGGTATCATCACTATGAAGAAGAAAAGACTCTGAAAAAGTGTGTCCACATCAGGGCCCGTAATCCCAGCTGCCCTGCCAGTGGAGAGGAAGGCCGGAACCCAAAGGTAGGGATGCTGGCTGGTTCAGGATGACCCAGCAGGCCCTGGCAAGTGTGCAGGCTTCTGGTAATGGGGCCTCACTTTCCATTCCACCAACACTGCAGAGACCTTGGCCAAGGAGAACTTCTGCCAAATGATTGGCTACAACACAGAGTACCAATAGCAGACTCTGGCTCTCTTCCCTCCTCTGGAGCCAAGGCATGCCTTTTGGATGAGTGAAGGCAGAGGGCTGCATCAGAGCTGCCTGGCCCTCACCCTGGCTCTGCTCCCTACCAGCCCTGTGACCCTGAAATGGAGCAAGAGCTTCCGTTTCCTGAATGTAAACGGATGAAGATCCCTACTACCCATGACTACAGGCAAATCTAACTGCAACCATCAGTTCAAAGATCCTGGCACACAGATAAGGCAAAGCAGTCATTTTGTTTTTCTGTAGATAATAGCCATGATATATTTGCCAGTCATGAAGATATACCACACACCTGGCACTGTGCTAATAAGTGCTCTCTCTACAGGCATGAAAGCATTGAATCTCACACCAATAATGGTAGCTACTATTATGCCCAATTCACAGCTGAGAAAACTAAGTCCCAGAAGAGGCACATGTCCTATCCCAAATTATATGATAGGAAATGGCAGCATTTTTTTCAGAAATGACAATGTGCCAGGTGCTGAATGTGGTCATTCTCATAGCAATGCTGTGACAAGGCATGATGTACAAACAAGAGGACAAGACCGACAGGACCTCTGTGACTTGACCAAGCCGACACAGCCAAGAAATGGTAACCCTGAGATTTCAACCCAGAGCTACACAAGTCCAAAGCTAATTTTCACTCCAAACTGGACCATATTCCTGGAAGCTCACTCTGCTGAGGGGTTTAGAATTACCTACTCATACACAGTAGTGCAGGAAAACTGTCTTCTGGGTACTCTTTTACAAAAAGAGTTAGCTAAATGATTAGGAGAGAAGGGGAGGGAAGGGAAGAGAAATTTAAGAGGGCCTCCTCCTTCCTGTCAGCCTAGGACCCGTGCCATGTCAGGCAACCAGAAGGTGCTATGAGATGCAGCCTGCCATTGTTTGCACTTCAGGAAGCAAGTTGGGACCTGAGGCAAGGCCAGCCGCAAGGATGGTGGCCCACCCATCTCTCAACTGTTCCTCATTAGCTGGAACATTACATTTTTCTACCTCTGTCCTTCCTCGAGGGCAAGGGTGGACCCTCTTTGGAACACTGGTATTTTTCCTGGTGAGTGCACACACCAGACAAAGGCTCCCCTATCCCAGCACAGTCTGGTGACACAAAGGAACAGGATCCTTCTGCCCATCCTCTATGCATGGAAGCAGCCAGCAGGTAGATAGGGCCAGAGCTCCTGAGAAAAAAGCCTGACCCAAGAAGGGGCTCCAAACCCAGGAGCTGGCACAGGTCGAGGTGCACAGAGGCATCTGTGAGAACCCTGACTGCCTGAAGCCCAAGATGCCATGTAACTGAGGCACAGGGCTCACTCCTTTGCACTTTGGTTCCTTCATCTCAGAGTGAAAAGGATTAAAACAGCACCTACTTCACTTCGCAGGGTTGTCCAGGATTAAATCAGAAAGGAAAACATGAAGAAAATGCTTAGCTCCATCTCTGCCATGCAGTGGGGTTCTTTCCCTTTTACTAAAGTTCTGCCTCAGAATCTTCCCCACACAGCTCTGTTGACCACCACAACCAATCCATCAGAGGTGGGCATGGAATGAAGCCTTTCTGAAGCCCTCTGTGAATTTCCTGAGGGCAGATTGACCCTGATGAGCCCTCGGTGGGGCCAAATACTCTGCTAGGTGCTGGCAGTTCCACAAGGGAGAGAGTAGGGGCCTTCACTTAAGGAGCACAGAGTCAAGCAGAAGAGAGCTAGTACTATGATGAGGACCTGGGCTAAGCTCCTGCCTTAGTACAGACACAGCCCCAGGAGGAGGGGATGTTCCAGCTGAACTTCGAAGGATTTCTAAGAGTGCTTCAGATGGTCAGGGTTGGAAAGGGCATCCTATGCAAAACAATGATGACAAGTAACACTCTGAGAGCCTCCTCTCCGTACATCAGATGGTCAGTGTCTTCTCAGGACTACTTTGGCCCAAGCTCACAAAAGGAACAGTGCTGTCAAAGCCCAGAGGAATGGGGAGCTGCTGGACCCAGGAACCAAACTGGCTCTGTGGGCCAGGAACTTCACATGGGGGGATGCGCAGGAGGACAGGGCTTCCAGCTGTGCCCTCTGAGGCTTCAGGTTGTGTCCTGAAGGTCATGGGACCATTGTGAGTTCATCACACTAGCTGACAGTTTCCCTCCTTCCCTGCAGGAGCCTGGTTTCCCACCCTTTAACAATTCTCACTCCTCTTCTGACTGCCTTTCAGATTTTCCACTTTGCAGTAAAATGGCAGACCCAGAACTAGGCTTGGACTACCAAGGAGGTGACCATGAAGGCATGGATGCCATGGAAGAAGAACTCCTTACTCTTCCCACCTACTAAACATTGCCCATGGGCCCTCTTTTGAAAACTGCAGAAAGATCAAATTTCTCTAAAACTAACTATATTTAGCAATTAAAGAAAATCTCATGATTAATCCTTTTCTAAAACACATTACTATCTTCTCCTGAGACTTGGTCAAATCCAAATTTTAACTTTTACAATTTTCTTAGAGGAATATATCCTGTATTATAAACATTCTTTGTTAACTTATTTTTTCATTTATATTTGTTTTCTTACCTAGAGTCCTTTAAAAAAATAAAAAGGCTTTACTGAGTGGACTTTGCCCCACTGAGTGTTGCTTTAACAGAAGGCCTCCCAGCCAATCCCATGCCAGGACACATGGACAGCCGAGGTCAAAGGGCGCTGCTGAAGCCAGGGGCAGACCAAGGCCCCATGTGGATGGGTCGAGGCAGCACACTGCCTGTTTTCAAATGCTGGGTTGACAATTCAGGGGGTCAAAACCAATTGTTCCTGTTTTCAGTGAAAATGAACAGAACAAAATGGAGTAAAATGCAATGCAAAAGAAACCAGAAAGTAAATGTATTTGTTGCTTCATAAAAATTTCCATTTTCTCTATCTGTATGTGTAGTGGGTCATGATGTAAAAATCTATCTCTACTGTGGATTATGGGGGACAAACAGGTGAGAAAAAAACCGTGCTATTGTGTGCTTACAAAGAAAACAGCAGCGGCCCTTGGCCCTTGGCCCTTGGGCTCTAGTCCCGATTGTAGAAATGTGGTAGGGGAACAGGGGGCAGAGGTGATGTGCTGAGAGGCAGTCTACCAGATCTGACCCTGTACAATGTAAAGAATTCTTAAGGAGTCTCACTACAAGGTTGAGGTGAGAGCAACAGCCCCGCTGGAGTCAGGGGGAGTGGCAGCAGCACCCCTGCTGGGCCTCTAGGTCAGCCCTGCCCTTCCAAGCACAGGCAGAGGCTTCGGCTAGAGAAGGCAGGAAATGGTTCTCCTGGCCCCTTCCTTACAAGGGGAAAGAAGGAAAAACTTAGGAAATCCTGCAACTTTCTCCTGCCTTTAATTAAATACACAACTCTGGTGAGCCCTAATTTCCTAACCTTGCCAAAAGGCTCATTGTGCAACACACCACAGGACTGTTCTCAACTGTGCCTCAGATGGTCTAAACACACGGTGGCCGAAGGGCACTCAGCTGATAATGGTGACACCTGTTTCTCTTCTTGAGCCGTGCAGATGCTGCACTGCCTTTGGTTCTGTTATGGCTTCATTAAGCTGCACGAGGTATATGTGGTTGGAAAACAAGTGTTCCTTTGTGTTGCTTTTCAGTTTTCTTCTTTGAATGTGTCTATTTTAAATGAGTCAATGGATGTTAATGCTACAAAAGATGGCACCCGAATAAGATTCCACAATGTGGCATCCAGCATCTCGAGATTGCAGGCCAAACCAAGCTAGGTCAGGAGAGCCAGGACAGGCGAACGAGGCCCCAGAGGCGGCGCCAAGTGACACGTGCCAAGGTGCCTCCTAGAAGCATCTCTGCTCTTCTCAAAGCAAAGAGAGGGTTCCAGAAGCTCTACACCTGGTGGAGGAGGAGATGCTGTCTGGCTAGGAACAGCACTCTCAGGTGATTCTGATTTATATTTCACTCCTTAAGCAATTGGCCTTTTCTCCACTTTTTCCCAATCTCTGCCATAGATCCTCAAATATCGGATTTGAATCTTCACATCTAAAATCACGTTTTATAGCCAGAAGCAATGGTCTTTCAGCAGCTAAAAATCCAGATGTGAGTCCTGGTTCTGCCACTTTCTAGTTATATGATCCTGGGCAAATTTCCTCTTTGAACTTTGGTTCAAAGAAAATGGACAAGGTGCCTCTATGCCAGAGCAGCCAAGGGTCTGCTCAGCGGGCATGTTTGTCATCTGGGTAGACCCAGCAAGCTCTCAGCAAATGGCAGCCTATGTATTGACCCCCCTCCTCCAGGGAGGCCCTTAACTTCTGCTTTGAGGCATTCTCTATCATCCTGCTCTCCATCCCACCTTTAACTGACCCAGCCTTAGGAGGCTACCCTCACTCATGTCTCCACGATCAGTCCCCTGGGCTGTGTTTCCTACAAGGACTCACAGCTCAGTGCTGCCAACACCCTGCCCCACCATGGTGCCTCTGTGGAAATCTCTATCTCTGGGATGGTTCTCACTCTTTCTGCACTGACCATTCACCTGCACCTGGATGAACCCTGATTCTTTTTTTTTTTTTAAATATACCTTTATTGATTTCAGAGAGAGGAAAGGAGAGGGAGAGAGAGAGAGATAGAAACATTAATGATGAGAGAGTCATTGATCGAGCCCGCAACATGGGCATGTGCCCTGACCGGGAATCAAACCCCGATCGCCTGGATCCCAGGTCGACGCTCAACCGCTGAGCCACGCCTGGCCGGGCATGAACCCTGATTCTTGAAAATAAAGTCACCCCCAACCAAACATATTCATATTCCCTCAAATGTCCTGGTCTTTTCTATTAATGATGATGGTTCCACCAAACTCTATCTGTCACCTCTCTTCAATTCTCCCCCACTCCCTCTTCAACCCTGCTCAGTGTTCCCTAGGTCCTGACAGCTCACTCTGGGCACCCCCCACTCCCACTCCACCCCATAATTCAGGTCTCTTCAAGCCTTGTGCCAGGACCACCCAACAATAAGCGGAAAGCTGCTCCACTGAGCTCCCATGATCAGTCCAGGCTCAATCCTCAGTGAATGTTTGTGGAGAAATTAATAAGTGAACAAATAAAAATAATCACTTTCATACTCTTGCTCACAAAGGCAGTCCATCCAAATGAGATAATGTGTGCAAGCTTCTAGTTGGCTCTCTGGCTTACCTAATGGTCCTCAATCATTGCTAACTGAAACAGAACTTTCCAGCTCAAAAAAACAGAACTGGCATGAGGGGCAAAGCTTGAGTTTTTGTTTTGTTTTGTTTTTTGTTTTTTAAATATATCTTTATTGATCTCAGGGAGAAGAAGGGAGAGGGAGTGAGAGAGAGAAACATCAATGATGAGAGAGTCATCACTGATTGGCTGCTTCCTGCATACCCCCAACTGGGGATTGAGCCCGAAACTGGGGCATGAGCCCGGACTGGGAATCGAACCATGATCTCCTGGATCCCAGGTAGATGCTCAACCGCTGAGCCATGCCCGGCTGGGCAAAGCTTGGGTTTTGAGAAGCCTGATTCTACAGGCTCTCATATCCAAGTGCTATACAATTTAATGGCCCTGGCTTCGGGTGTTTTTTGTTGTTCGTTTTTAAACTGCAACAAGGGGAAAAGAATACCAGCTTTGGGAGATTCTTTTGAGGGTTAGTATGTAGAAAGCCTAGTTCAGTACATGGCACATAGCAGGAACTCAAAAACCATGCCTTCTCCCAATTCATGACTACCCCTTCCACCCCACACACATTAAGCCACAGGTGGGGAACCTTTGTTCTGCCAAGGGCCATTTGGATATTTATAGTATCATTCAAGGGCCATACAAAATTATCAACTTAAAAATTAGCTATGAATAAAGCTCCTAGATTGAGTGAATTTCGAGTCCTGCCTGTGGTTGCCATGGCAGGGCCAGACCAAATGATTTCGAGTGCCATATATGGCCCGTTGGCCAGATGTTCCCCATTCCTGCTACACCCAAAAGTGAACCTGGCACTTGAATAATTGAAGTTAGAGCTGTGGCCCCTGCCCAGATAGATGGCCTGGTTCTTCCAGGGCAGAGCCATGACTAAGCCTAACATCTAGCCCCCTTCTCCTGAGGCCAGCTCCAGGGCTTGCATGGCAGACCTGAGCCCTTTGTTGAGAGCTCCACTTTTTCAACTGCCTGTGCAGGACATGTTTACAAATTGTTGTAAGTTCAAACTTCTTGGTCCATTCATCCTTAGCCACATAGCTCAACTGACAAAACAGACTACTGGTGAGCTCAGGGTACCACTGGACCACACACTGACTGGGCGTCACAATTTAGAGACTGAAGAGAAATGGTGGTCTCATGAAGTGCCAACAAATAGGTGCTCTTCTCTGTCATGCAGAGAGCACAACTGAAACCATCATCACATTCCCCAAAATGGAGAAAGATAAGGGCCCAGTTCTGCAAACAGCATCATCTCTGCTTTGCAGAGGTCCTAAGAAAGTTAGTGACGGCCATGTTCACGCAGCTGGAAGTGGTGAGGCTAGACTAACGTCCTGCTCGGTGTGAGCACCAGCCTAGTGCTCATCTTAAAGAGCGAGTGCCACATGCTCTGTGGTTCTGTCTAAATACACCTTCTTGTCTCTCCTTTTGCAAATAAAGCAGCTTAAGCAGTTCCTTGCCTAGTGTGTCCAGCCAACATTCACTGAAGGCTGAATGGAATCAGGCCCTGGAGGAAGAGACAAAGTGAACGTGGGCTATGCCTCAGGATACTTTGTAAGACCTTTCAGGCACTAAAAGGGCTTGTGAAGCCAGGCCTCCTGAGTCTGGGCTCCTCACTGAGAGCCTGAAACATAAGTTACTACCAGGAGAGGATCTAGGAAAATCTCCCCTCACCACCAACGAACTAAGCCCTTTCCTCCACATTCAGCACTGTGGCCTTCGCCCTCTGAACTGGCTGTCCTTTTTCTCCAAGTCTCTGGCTCCATCTGCTGTCTCTGTATGCCACCAGGAGCTGAGGCTGGAAACAGTATAAAGAGGGTAACTGTAAGCCTCGAGAAGGCTTGGTGAGAACCCGGGCAGGGGCAAGAAAGGCTCTGCGTGTGGCCAAACCCCCACACCCAACAGCAAAGCTGCCCTCATCCTCAGAGGATGGGGTGGGTTAGGGGGTTACTGTTTGCTTGACCCTTGAGCCCACTGCAGTCTGGTTTTAATTAAGAACAAAAATGAGTCTAGTTACTAGGTAACCCTACTTGCCACAATTCATCTGAAAAGCCAGAAATCATTCCACGTAGGGTGACCTGGGGTTTCATCCACAGCGCTATAGTGGCTACATAGGCTGAAAGGAAAGTGCAGATTTTGGAGTTAGAAACCCCTGGACTGGGGATCAATCACAGCTCAAACACTGATCGACTGTGCAACCTTGGAAAAGTCACCTTCCTGGGTCTTACCTTTCTCCTCTGTCAAAGGAAATAAGAAGCATCTGGAAAGGAGAGCATTGTGTATTTTAAGTGAGATAATGGACTTACAGTGAATAACATAAACCTTGTCTTATTCAAACATTTTGTAGCTAAAAAAATACTCACTTTATAGATAGAGAAAGTAAAGTTCAAAGAGCTTTGTGGGACTTTAAAAATTCATTTTGATTTTAAAAAGGCTACTATGTATTGTAAATAAAAACTGCATCTAAAATAAAAGGACTCACACATGCTAAAAGTAAAAAAAGATAAAGATTACTATGCTAACAAATGAAAACTAGGTTACATCATTTAAAACTAACCAGCCTAAATTCTAGGCCAAACAGGTTACATGAGTTAAAGGGGCTACTAATGATTAATGAAAGTCTTAATTTGCAATGAGGATATGAGTCATAAATATTCACATACCAAAAAGCAGAACAACAAAATACATAAAGCATAAATTGCAGGCAAGGAAAGAAAAATAAAAAAACAATGAATTTTCACCAGAGAGAAAGAAAAAGTAAGATTAGAGGACCTGAACAAAATAAGTGATTAGCTTAAACTAAGATCTAAATACATGTGATATATAAGGTGTGTGCATGTGTGTATTTATACCACAAACTTTATATTCTGATAACAGAGTAAGTCTTCTTTTTAAGAGCCCCTGGAACATTTACAGAATTGTATATTAGGCCATGAAGAAAAAAACTCAATAAACTCCAAACAGTTGACATGACACAGGCCACATTCTCCCCCACAGTGCAATAAAAACTCTAAATGCATAACAAAACTAATAGAAAAAAAACAACTTGGAAATAAAGAAGATTTTTCTCATTAAACAAATCTTGAGTCAAAGGAGGACTTAAAATGGAAGTTGCAGAATATCTAGAAAGTAATAGTAAAATATATACTGGAACACATCTAAAACAGTGCTCAGAGGACATTCACAACCTTACACACCTAGATAACTACATAAGATCAATATATTTAGTTTGTAAGTCAGGAAGCTAGAAAAAGAACAAAATTAACCCAAGGAGAGAAGTGTGGAGCAAAGATAAAGGCACAAAATATTTAATTAGAAAAGGGAATAATAGAATTGATAGATAAATGCAAAAGCAAGTTTTTTAAAATGGTAAAGCATGAATATACAAAATTAGAAGTAAAAGATAGGAAATGACATACATAAAAAATACAAAGGTTTACTTGCAAAACCCAATGCAAGTAAATTTGAAAATATAACTTAAATAGATAATTTTCTAGGAAAATATGCTACCAAAATGATCTCTAGAAGAGATGGAAATAAAAAAGATGGCAATACGAAAGGAAAAAACTTAACGTTATCAAAGTGCTATCCCCCAAAGTAAGTTCAGACTGTTTCAGAGACAAAGTGCTTCAATATTCTAAGGAACTGATAACTATTTAAACTGTTCAAAAAGAGTAAAGAAGAAAAGCACCCAATTCCTTCTGTGAGGCTAGCACACTGATACTCAGATTTCACATGACTGAAATAGTCAAACAGATATTTCAATTACGAATATTAATGTAAGTACCTTAACCAAAATACTTGCAAATATAGTTCAGTAGTGCAGTAAAAGAATAATATACTACAACTACGGAGGATACATGCTAAAATGTAATATTAGAAAACCTATTAATGTAAAACAGGTGAAAAGACAAAAACCAAAAATCACTCCAAAAGAGGCTATAAAAGGCTTTAAAATTCAACCGCAATTCTTGATTTTAAAAAATAGGAATAAATGGATATATTTCCTTACTATGAGGAAAAAGATGAGACCACATTCTCATTAAAATTACAAACAAAAGGATGCCTGCCATTTGGAATGGAACTTAGTAGTTCCAGAACAATATAATAAGACAAGTAAAGGAAACTGGAGGTCTAAACATTGAAAAGGAAGTACGGAAATTATCCCTGTTTGCAAAGGATATAATTATATACATAGGAAACTTAAGAGAATAAATTTTTAAAAATGAGAGAAACAATATTTAAGTCTGTTTCAGTAAAGTGGTGGGTTTCAGCATAAATATTTAAAAAATCAATAGCTTTCTATACAAAGACAAATTAAAAATTACAATGAAAGAAAAATGCTATTGATAATAAGCAAACCAAAAGATTAAATGTTTACGTAAAAATGGAAGAAATATGTATGATTTATTTGAAGAAAACTCAAAAACTCTGATAGACATACAGTGTTCTCAGGAAGACTAGAAAATTATAAAGCTGTAAACTCTCTTTATATTACTCTATATTCAACTCAATTCCAATTATAATATTAGAAATTACTTTTCGGCAATGGACAAACAATACCGAAGTTCATCTGAAAAATAAACATGAAAAAATAGCTATGAAAAGACTGAGAAAAAAACCAAATGGAGGGTGGGGGAAGGCAGAGACTAGCCTTATCAGCTAAAACTACATTATTATGAAGCTATAATAATCACAAAGAAAAGAAACAGTTTGGCACAGAAGAAAAAAAGTGAACAGATCAGTGAAACAAGAAGAAGCTTGGAGATGGATTTAAATAATTGCTAATACAGGTTGACATTTCAAATCAGGGGTAAAAGAAGTATCACCACCAAATGGTGCTGGTACTACTGGCTAGCTGGTGGGGAAAATACAGTTAAATACCACCTTTCTATTGTACCAAAACACAGTCAAAGATTAAGTGTAAATAAATGATAAAAAAAAAATTCAGCAGAAAGAATGGGTAAATTTATAATCTTGTAGGGCCATTCTAAGCAGAAAGGAAAACACAGAAGTCATGAAAGACTGACAAATTAGATTACACAAATATATAAAATATCTACATGGAAAAAAATTAAGTAAACCAAGTCAAAAGATTAACCAAGAGATGGGGCAGTAGTTACTTACAACACAACAGACACAGGGCTAATTTCCTCATTTTACAAAGTTTACGCTAATAAAAAAAGGCAGCCCAGTATAAAAATGGGCAAGGCCTATAAACAGGTAATTTATTGACACTGAAACACGAATGGCCAATAAACATATGTAAGAATAACCTCATTCATAAATTAAAGAAATGCAAAAAGACTAGCAAAGGAATACTACCTTGCCAGGTACGGTAAAAATTAAAATGATTGACAATACTTTTTGGGCAGAAGTCTGGAGACATGGGCAATCTCACATGGGCAAGTTACATAGGAATGTAACTTGACACCACCTTCCTGAAGGGAAATAAAAAAATATTTATCAAAACTATGTTTATGCAGCATCAATTGTAACTTTTAAAAAAGACAGCAGTCCATCAACAGGGCTGGTTAAATACTGGTTAAATAAAAGATGGTACATTCATACAACAGAATACATATGAAACATTTAGAAGTGAGATAGATGGAACATACATGCTGATAAATATCTCTAAGATTACAATAATAATAAAAAGCAAGCATTTCTCTTGAGTATAGTTCTTAAAAGAATTTTATACATAGCTATGTATAAGCATAACGTTTTTTCTAGGAAAAATTTAGAAAAGTTGTTAACACTGGTTATAGGAGTGGGCCTTTGTTGGAGCAGAGAGGCTTTCACCCTTCATTTTGTAACTTTTGTGTTATTTAAAGTTTCTAACCATGTACATAAAAGAAAAATCACGAGTTTTCTGAAAAATGACATACTGAATCATTTTCTCTTCTGCATTAAAAAATAAATGTTTTTAGGTATTTTGCTTGTAAGCCAAACATTTTAATAATTATTTTAGGATTTTTATTTTTTATTTCATGGCTGGAAATGAGGGCACTGAATCAGTCTGTCTATAGGGTTGTCAGCATTGCCAGGTGGGGTAACACCCACCTCATCCCATCTCCCTCCTGGGAGAATATGACCACTGGTGGTGTTCTGCTTTGAACCAGGCACACAGTTACAGCTAAATGAACACTAATGTTGTAAGTGAGAACAAAACTTAAATGTTATTAAAATAGCATCTTTCTAGCACAAAAGGCACAGAGCATGCATCTCTGTGTATATCTTCCTCCCCCCACCCCCTTTTTGGACTGGGATGATAAATGTCATGCCAAGAAAGTTATCATTATAACCAACCCACTAGGAAATGGAGGAGAATGATTTAATTTTGACAACTAAATGAGCTTTGACAAATGACTTAACTAACACTCTAACCAACTTGCCCTGATAAAAATCGGGCTGTTTTTCCACTTCGATGAGAAAAATTCATCTTCACCCTACTACATAAATGTTAGCAGCTACCCAGCTCATCAGCAGCCACTCAGCACAGGCCCACAGGCCCACGTTCCCAGTGGGATCCTCTGCCGCATCTCATGCCCTTTCACCCATGGGCCTTTCTCCCAGGACGATACAGCCTCTCTGCTCATGCCCCTCATGAAATGACTGAACATTTGTAAGCCCCTCTGGGCACCAGGCCCTCCTCCCACTCCCATCCCACAGAGCTCCTCTCCCCTCCAGCCCGTCAGGAGTGATGTTACAGCTGAAGAAGAGAAACAAGTTGCCATGAGGGGAATAAAGGACAGGGAGAGAAGGGAAAGGGGCTCACAGAAGACACTGGACAGGCAGAGTAAACAGGAGAAGAGTAGGGAGTCTGAGTTCACGGGTTTGGAATCCAACACCTATCTTCCTTACATTCTGACAACCTTCCAGGAACCACCTCCCAAGGGCCAGAGGGGGCTTCCTTGCACTATAAAGTCCAACCAATCTACCACCTTACATTTCAGTTCTGTAGATGACCCCAAATCCTCCCTGTGTGCTGAGCCCAAAGCATAGGAGAGCTCACAGAGGACACGAGATGTGAGTCAAGCCCTCATGGAGGCGTGGGAGCTCATTGGGCAGAGGAGAAAGCAGGAACATGTGTGCATACCTAAGAATCTGTCAGTGTATGGGCCCAGCTGGAAGCCAGGGCACTTGTTAAGAGGTGGGAATTGGAGACTGCCCATCTACATATCCTTTCACCATTGCTAATAAGTCTCCAAGGCTTCCTCTGGCTGCTCCAACTTGGCAAAGTCCCATTTATTTATTTATTTTTAAATATATCTATATTGATTTCAGAGAGAGGAAGGGAGAGGGAGAGAGAGAGACAGAAACATCAATGATGAGTCATTGATTGGCTGCAGCCCACAACCCGGGCATGTGCCCTTACCGGGAATCGAACCCCGATCTCCTGGATCCTAGGTCGATGCTCAACCACTGAGCCACGCCCGGCTGGGCAGCAAAGTCCCTTTTAAAGCATGGCCCCAGTATGGGACAACACACACACGACATGGTTTAACCTGGTAGCCAGCAGGTAGGCTCTTTGACACATCTGCTACAACCCTTCCTTTGGGGCAGACAATCACATTACCACCTGTGCAGACAGAAAGTTGTGTCTCTCCATTCATGGAGCTGGTTTGGGAGGACCAACTACAGAATTTTGCATTTATCCCTATTTAACTATAACAGGCAAGTACAAAAACTTGGAATCAGCTTAAATACCCAAGAAGAGAAAATAATTTATAGTACATGTAATATTTCACTGCTTTTAGGAAGGAGGAGGGATATCATTAATGTGGGAAAAATGCCTAAGCATCGAACAATAAATATGGTGTAGTGCTATTTGTTTAGAAAATGTTACATATCTATTTATGTTTATATATACATATGAAATATCTGGAAGAGCAACATTTCCAACTATCAAACTTCTTGGGAAAAGGTACTGAAGGAGCTTATTTTTTATTTTTATGTCTTTATTGATTTCGGAAAAAGAAGAGAATGGGAGATAGAGAGATAGAAACATCAATGATTGATCAGCTGCCTCCTGCATGCCCCCTACTGGGGTTCGAGCTCGCAACCTGGGCATGTGCCCTGACCGGGAATTGAACCTTGATCTCCCGGATCATAGGTTGATGCTCAACCACTGAGCCATGCCAGCTGTGCCTGAAGGGACTTTTACTTTTTATATAGCACTAGGATTATTTCTTTGATGCACACTGTATGTATGTACACACACACATACACACACACATGCAGAGCTCTAAGGCACACACAGCTTGAATCCCATTCCCAACAATCTACTAGTGAAACTCCAGGCCAGCATTGTGATGCCTCTATTTTCCCTCTCAAAACAGGGTACTGTCCATTCCCTACAGAGCAGCTGTGTGGACTTGGGTGAATTTATGTACATTGCCTCGTACATAGCAGGCACTCCAGAAATGACAGCTGTTTCTGTGACTGTAAATATACTGCTGTGGCAGGCAGAGTAACGGTCCCTGAAAGGTGTATAGGTCCTCACCCCTGGAACCTGTGGTATATTATGATACATAAGGGGGAATTAAGGTTGTCGATAGCATTAAAGTTGTTAATCAGCTGACCTTAAAAATAGAGATTATTCTGGATTATCTGGATGGGCGCAACGTAACCACAAGAGTCCTTAAATAGGGAAGAGGTAGCAGAAGAGTCAGAACTAGAGAGAGCATCAAGAGAAAGACCTGATTGGCCACTCCTGGCTTTGAAGATGGAGGAAGGGGCCACCTGCCAAGGAATGCAGGTACCTCTAGAACAGGAGTGGGGAACGTCTGGCCACAGGCCGTATATGGCCCCCAAATCATTTGGTCTGGCCCTGCCAAGGCAACCGCAGGCAGGACTCGAAATTCAATCAATCTAGGAGCTTTTTTTCATAGCTAAGTTTTAAGCTGATAATTTTGTATGGCCCTTGAATGTTATAAATATCCAAATGGCCTCTGGCAGAAAAAAGGTTCCCCACCCCTGCTCTAGAAGCTGGAAAAGGCAATAAAGTGATTCTCTCTCAGAGCCTCCAGGAGGAACTTAGCCCTGGGACACCTTGATTTTAGCCCAGTGAGACCCATTTTAGAGTTCTGATCTCCAGAACTGTAAGAGAATAAATGTGTGTTGCTTTAAGCCATTAAATCAGTGGTATCACAAACATAGTGGTAATTTGTTACACCAGCAATAGGAACAGGAACAGGAAATGAATATAACTGACATAATAATATAGTTGATTTCATTAGCTTCTTACCATCATTCTAGCCTATCAAGATCCAGGAATGAGATAAAAGGCCATATTCCTGTACACAGTGTTAGAGTCAAAAGCAGGAGATAAAAAAAAGTTAAGTTGAGAGAAATTTTGACACAGGGAGGAAGGCAGCTGGGAAGTGGCCAGAACAGCTGTCCCAGGGGTCTCTAGAGCAGCTCTAGCATACCCAGACTCAGGGGAATAACAAAAGCTGGGTCTGCTCTTCTGAGAAGCCAACCCCACCAGTGAACATCACTTGGGGAAGACAATCCCTGAAGCCAGAGAAAGGCATGGACAGGACTTGCATGGTGGGAAAGGGTGCAGAGCCATGGTACAGGCCCTACCCCAACAGGAACCTCAGGGTACTCAGACCACATGTCCAGAGTCCACAGGGGACCCTAATATTTTTGTCTTTTCTGACTTTTAATCCTCACAATGACTCCATGAAAAGGAAGGAAGGACAGGTCATCTCTGAAGCAGGAATTATCAGCTCCATCTGAGAGATGAGGAAAGTAAAGCCATAGAAATGAAAGGAACATGACCACACAGCAAGCAGCAGCCAGGCCTGGGTTTGAACCAGGTCTGTGCTCTTGGGTTCCCAATGCCCTTCTCCAAGCCTGCCAGTATGTCACGTGTCCATGGATATCATAACATTTTGTCTTCTCAATGTGCCAGAAAACAATGGTGACTCAGATTGGCACGAGAGAGCAAGAGGAGCTGATCCAGGAACATGGCCCCTCTGTCCTAAGGGTAGTAGATGATTTTTAGAACTCTGCATTAGCACATCTCGTCAAACATTGCCCTAAACTATAGGATCCTGCTCCCCTCATGAGAGCACATAGGATGCACCCTCCCTCCTGCCGCAGGTCTTCCTGACCACTCCAGCTACTGGATTCCAGTAAGGCATGTCCCACCAGCATCTACCAAGTGCTTGGAGAAATCAGCAGGGTTGGCCAGGAGCTAATGGACTAGGGTTTTCAGCAAAATTGAGATAAGCACCTGGTTTAAACCCAAGATCTGGGAATGTGATGGGACTAGCTTCACTGAGCTGGCTAGAAAGAACCTAATTTTATAACTTAGTATGCTATGTTTATGTTATATGTTTATAGGTTTGCATTTTCAGTTCTTTAAAAATGCATTATTTTACAGCCTGAGTGAGTCATAGGGAATGAGGCTTGCAATCTGAGCCCCCAAAATAGGGTAGTCATATGTATGAAATCCTCCTACGAGGCCACTGGAGGAATCAAAATTAGGCAGGAAGCTCTGGTACACATTGAGTAACTGTGAATTCAAGATCATCTTGAGATCATGGCAGCTATCATGCCAAGCTTCCCAACATGAGCTGCTTTCATCCCTGAGGCAGCCTCCATCCACCTGAAGTTTGGAAGGCTCTTTAACTTCCCCCATTAATGAAACCAGAGCAGAGACCTTAATCCAAAAACAAAGATGGAGGCATTGGTGAAACCAAGTCTCCAGAAAGTAGCTCCAGAAAGAGGATTTTCCCCCCTAAAATAATTCTCCAGAAAGTTATCATCAAACCTAATGGTAATCAAGAGAAGGGAAACCATATATCCTAAGCAGCTCCTATATGCTAGGCTTCCAATTTATCTCAGTGATCCCTCCCAAGCTATACCTCCCCTGTGGGACCAAGTACCTTTGCTGCATGTCTCCCACCCCCCCTAATCCCTGATCACTCCTCCCAGACCCTGGACCCAACAGAAAGGCCCAAGCTGGCATGTCCTTATTCCTCTGTGCTGCTCCTCCCTGGTATGCACCTCTGGTCTCCCAGGAGGAGCAAGCTTACAGAGTTTGGAGCACAGAGGCCAGCGCCATGCTGCCAACTCGGGGGGTGGGGGGGTGTCACTATCCTCTGGGTAGCACGGTTGCTTTATTTCTTTTACCGAAAAGACTACAGAAGCTTTGTAAAATTTCTGGGACTCTGGGAGACCCCCTGACCTGGGCAATGCAGAACATGAGGTGCAGCTTTTGTGATCAGAGGCAGTGAAGGGGCCTTTTAGCCAATGTACACTTCCAGAGTGCTGCCTGCAAGCCAGGCCTGCCTCTCCGACCTCTCAGGACTACAAAGACCAATAATAGATCCCCATAGCAAGGTAACAGCTGTCAACTGGTCATTAGAAGCCAGAGGACTAAAGGGGTGGATCTGTGCAGGTGGAGGGGCAGAAGATGGAGCTGCTTCCTGAAGTGCCTACACAGATGTTCCTGACTGAAGAGGGAGTGCAGGTCCCACAGGTCATGTATGGTCAGCTGGCAGGAGGCAAAGGTGTCTGAAGAAGCAGGAAAATCCAGTTCACTGTGGCAGTGGAGTAAGGCAGGGCACACCACGATGGCCTGGAATGCTAGACTTCGGGGTGATGTACAGAGGAGACCAGGAGGGTTTCTGGATGGCCAGGACAAGGTCAGAGGGCATTCTATAGTTTTGGCAACAAGGGATGGTCAGCTCAGACTCCCTCCCTCCCCTTGCCTCTACCCTACCTTTCTCCCTATAGAGGGGTGGGAGGCCTGATCCAGCTGGTTATATTCCAAGATCCGATGTGGACTACACTTTCCAGGGGTGAGGCTTTGGAGGTTTCCAGAGCCAGCACATCCCAGTGTGCCCACAAGGCCTGCCCCTCAGAGGAGATGTAGCCATCTTATGCCTGCCAGGACCTTGTCCCCCAGAGGCAGCCAGGATAGCTCAGCCCTAGGGACCATGGTCAACCTCACCTCTCACTGTCTGTCTTTCCTCCTCTTCTGGGCTGAACAGGTGTGCTCCACTAAGGGGAAAAGGCAGAGCCTGCCCCACAGGCCAATGCACACGTAAGAGCTGAGAGGCAAGTGCTGGGGCCTGCTTTTGGCTTGCTTTCCTCCTATTCCCCACTCTCACACTTCCCTGTGGGCAGGAGGATGGCAGGGCTGAGAAAGATCTGAGAGCTTCTTGGGTTCCCATCACCACACTGAGACCGCGCACCAATGGAGACAGGCCCCACTGCAGGGTGGTTCCTGCTGCATCCTGGGATGCCTGCTGGATCATTGCCTGTGACTCTACTAATTAACGGGACTGACAGGGAGCAGCCCAGGACCATGTGACTTCATCTTCCCACCCCAATCTCAGCCCCAAAGAAGATTAAAAAAAACACACACAAAAACCCCAGCGACTTTAGAAAGGCCATGCTAAGTAGTTTGGAATTGTTTATTTTGTAAACAAACCAATGGCAATAATTTATGCTGAACTTTTAATAAGATGCACATCATATTAGGTCTACATTTTTGCCAAAAAAGAAAAAAAAGGTAGGAGGAAGTAGAGAGAGAGAGAGAAAAATGCCTTGAAGTAAAGATCACAAAAGGGGTTTCCTGTTATGAGATACGGATGCATTTCCTTGACCAAAAACAGACTGATCAAAATGCCAAATCAAAAATTAAGGAAACTACAAACAGGTGACAGATTCAAATTTGCTTCCTTTGCTGCCTAGATGCCAGGAGGTAGCCTGGGGGCCTCCAACTCCTGTAGTTGGCAAGTGCTTTGCCATCACCACAGGTGGTACCGAGGGGCTGCTCACTGCTGCTCGTGTCAAGCAGAAAGCATTTCAGGGGCCTGGACTCGGGTGCAGCTTTTTGATAATCAGCCCCCTTTTGTGTCACTTGTGTCTAGATGACCAAGTAAAACAAATCCACCAAACTGAGCACATTCCAGTGCTGGACAACAAACATGGGCTTTAGCCAACAAATGCTCTGCATCGCCTCTGCTGGCACAATGACAGACCTCCTCCTAGGCATCACAGGGACAGCACCCTATGATGGGCACAAAAGAAGCCTAGAGGTATACACAAGAGGCTATTTCTTGGTCAAAATGCAACATGCAATGAAGTGACTGTTTTTGCTTTTGTTTTATAACAATTATGATTCAAACAAAAAAGTCAAATATCCAGAATAATCTTTGCTCTTCCATTATTCTGGGTTTTTGCACATGCTGCTGCCTCTGATAGGAATGCCCTTCCCTCACTTTTCCACCTAGTAAACTCCTGTTTGTCTTTTAGGAGCAGGTCATATGTTCCTTTCCTCTCAGAGCCCTCCACATCTCCAAGAAAGCCAACCAGTCCTTTCCTTCCAGCCCCTCTCTCTCCTGAGAATGCTCCCAATGTTCAGGTGCTATCCTTCCTGGGTGCGCTCTCTCCCACAGATCATGTGGTCTGATGACAGAGCCAGTATCTAACTTAGGTCTGGGTCCCTGCCACTCAGCCCAGGGGAGGCACTCAGCACAATTGCTAAAGACGCACCCTCTGTGCCTAGCAGAGAATTGACCTATCATTTCTGGAGGCTCAATACTTGACTTTTTCTTTAAACTTTTTTTTTTTTAATGTCTTTATTGATTTCAGAGAGAGGGAGGGAGAGGGAGAGAGAGAGATAGAAACATCAATGATGAGAGAGTCATTGATGAGCTGCCTCCCACATTCCCTCGACTGGGGACCAAGCCCACAACCCGGGCATGTGCCCAGACCAAGATCAAACCTCGGTCTCCTGAGTCATAAGTTGATGCTCAACGACTAAGCCACGCCAGCTAGGCTTTACTTTTTTTAAAAAATCCTCACCCAAGGATATGTTTAGAGAGAGGAAGGTTGGGGGAGAAAGAGAAACATTAATGTGAGAGAAACATCTATCGGTTGCCTCCCGTACGCACACCTACTAGGGATCAAACCTGCAACCTACTATGTGCCCTGGTTGGGAATCAAACCTGCAACCAACCAGGCCAGAGTGCATGTGAAACTTTTTTAATGTTCAGATATGAATGGACCAAATTCACTTTTCCCCTATAAGTTTCTCTTCCTAGAACAAACATTCAGGAAGATGCAAGTCTTCCTTTATGCACTTTAAATGCCAGGCCCCAGTGAAGCCAGCAAACTCTATTTTTGGCAACCTTTAGGGGTGGAAGGGAGAAAATGTCCTCCTGCCTGGGCCTGGGGGGGACTCTCTTGAAAGGAGGACTGTCTGTTCACCCTAGCAGGCACCCCAGCAGGGACCACTGATGGCTCTCCATTCCCAGCACCTCCTGCGAGCACTGGCACAGCCAGTCTACAGGAGTACTGGCACTGCACTGACTGTCTCCTCTGAACCCTGAGGCCAAGGGCACAGCCACTAGGCAGGGCAGCCTTCTCACCAGTAGCAGAACAAGCACTCTGACTACAGCCCAAATGGAAGAAGCAGCTACCTGTGCATGTAAGTCTTCCTAAATTCTCTGAGTACTGCTACAATTAAAAATATCTACCATTTACAAAGCCAAGACTATGAAGAAAGGCATTTTATACATATCTCATTTAATATTCCTTCCAGCAACACCACAGGGAAGATGTTCCCATCATCATTTTAAAAAGTTAACTGAGGTTCAGAAAAGTGAGGTCACTTGTCCGAGGTCACTTTTCCAAGGTCACAGAGCCAGGAAGTGACAGAGGTGGCATTCAAAAGCAGCACTTTCTGCCTCTGAGGACCTATGACTCTATAAGGGAGGTGTGAAAAGGCTACAGCAAACAGATGCCTACGAGAAGCAGACAGACAGAGCTAAAGAAGGAAGGGGAGGATGGCCTCACAGGAACCTTCTCTATTCTGAGCTGGTCCCCTACACAACTACTACTCCCCTTTCCTGGGCCACCAGCACCTGCCATCTACTGCCTGCCTCTCTACATTTTCAGAGTAACTGCATAGGCCATAAAGTAATTATCAATAAATTTCAGAGGACTAAACCACAAAAAGTTTGTTCTCTGACCACAGTGGAATGAAAGCATAAGTCAACAACAAAAAGTTAACTAGAAAATTGTCAAATATTTAAAAATTAAGCAACACATTTATAAATAGCTCATGTCAAATAAGAAACTACAATAAAATTTCTTAGTTATAACCAAATGATAATTTAAATATATGGCATATCAATTAGATAAAGCTAAAGTAAGCACTTAGAGGGAAATTTGTAGTTCTACCGGGTGGGTAATTAAGGATCTAAGCTTTCATCTCAAGAAGCTAAATAAAGAACAGAGAGTAAACCCAAAGGAAGTAGATTTTTTTAAAAATAAAGAGTAGAAATCAGTAGAATAGAAACAATGCACAACAAAGAAAATCAACAAAGGTAGTTATTTATTTTAAAAGATTAATAAAATTGATAAACACCTAGCAAAACTGATCAAAAAATAAAAAATTACAAATTATCAATATCAGAAATAAAATGGACATCACTATAGATTCCAAAAAACATTAAAAGATAATATTATGATTTTATGCCAATAAATAGACAAAACTCAGTTAATTCCTTGCAAAAAAGTAACAAAACAGACACAAAAAGGAATAAAAATCTAAACAGTCACATATATATGTAATTAATTTTAGGAATGCAAAGTGGATTTGACATTCAAATATCAATAAACCACAACCTTAACAGAATAAAGGAGAAAACCCATATGATCATTTCAATAAAAGCAGAAAAAGCATTTTAGCAAATTCAATATTCATTTATGATTTTTTAAAAAAGTTTGGCAAAATTGGAATAGAAAGGAACTTCTTCAATATGATAAAGAATATACATGAAAAAACCCATGGCTAAGATAATATATAATGATGGAATAGTAAACACTTTCCCAGCAACGACTGGAACAAAACAATGAATGACATCTGTTCTCTCCATGTCTACTGAACATTGTACTGGAGTGCCTAGCAAGTGAATTAAGGCAAGAACAAAAAGGTAAAAATGGCAAGATATGGCTGCTCCAGCTCTGCATCTCCATGTACAGCTGAGGTGGCACAGTGGTTCTTTGGTACACCCAGGTCTACATTACTTACACAGGGCACAAAGTGTAATTTTTCCTATATGTGCCTTCCCTCCCAAAGGCATCTGATTTTGTGATCTGACTCTAGAACCTGTATCTCAGAAAGACTCTGAAGGCACTGAGAATGTGCAGAATGCAGAAAGAAAAGTGGGGGTTGTGATGGTGGCTTCTAGGTCTTTGTGAAATAGTTCTTATACAGGGAAAACACCCACACTTGGAACTGCTCCAGGGGCCAGCATTTGGGCTACTCAGGACAAATTCCAGAGGCTGACTGGTGTTGCCAAGAGAAAATGGCAGCCAGAGGGCCCAACTGGCTACAGCACAGCTGCCTCAGGAGGGAAAATGTGCAGGCACATATTAAGGGGCACCAGTGAGGAAGCTGGCCACATCCTCGTCACCCATTTCCATTACCACATCCTGACCTCTGACCTCTGCAGGTTGCTACTACAACTGAACGTGCCACAATTTCAAGGACAATCAATCACTTTACCTGAATAGCCCCCTGCACTCAGGCACAAATGGACCCAAGAAGAACTGAAAATGTTTCAAATAGGAAATCCACAAATAACTTAATAAACTTCTGGAAAATGCCTGGGCTGTCTGCAGCAACCTAGTCCAAAAGCACAGACCTTAGGATCTGACAACCAAGCTGCTCTTCTCACAGAAACCCTTCTTACGATGGGGCAGAATACTTCCATTTGGAGACTTCTGGTGGTGAAATAAATACCTACACCTGAGAAGTAGAACATACAGGCCTTACACTCCAATCCCAATGCACCAGCAGATTTCCATATCCTATGAGCACTTCCTGAAGCCAGTGGCCACGGTGCAGCCCAAATCCTGTGGCCCAGGGGTGTATATTGTTCAACAAGGGGTTCCTAATCTCTGCTCTGGGCCTGGCCCCATGCTGTGGTCCTAGAGATGAGTCATCTCGGGGAAAACCCCATCCACAGCTCACTGATGTGCAGACCACTGTTAAAAAGAGGCAGGAGGCAGCCAATCAATGACTCTCTCATCATTGATATTTCTATCTCTCTTTCTCCCTTCCTCTCTCTGAAATCAATAAAGATATATTAAAAAAAAAAAGAGGCAGGAACTCAGTCTTTTTCTCTGAAATATATATATATATGACTTATGTTTCTCAGGTCTAGAAAACAATGAAAAGGGCACTGGTATGTAGTCAGGAGACCCAGATTCAAGTTCCCTTTTAGTACCTCTATGACCTTAAGCAAAACATCATTCATCAGAGCCTTGATTTTTTATTTTGAACTATCTGTCAAAACCACCTCCCAGGGATCCTGTGAAAATGTTTAACAAACCAAAATCCACTTACCCAAAATAACGTTAAAAACACCTGTGTCATGAATTTACACTTTGAGTTGAGAAGTAGAAAAGTCAAGCAAAAGATCGAAGCAACAGAAGTGTCCGTCACTAGGAGAGCTGTAAAATGAATGAAGGTGCATCTGTAATGTCACTATGGCAGCAGTAAAAGGAATCAAAGGCAGATCGATCTGTTCTCATATAGAAGTACCATATGACAGAGAGTATTTATGGAAAACAAGGTATAAAACAATGTATATACTACAGTATCAATAACAAAGTAAAAATGGGGGATAGGGAGTGCACACGATTATGTTTGAATATGCACAAACTACTTCTGGAAAGACACTACAAATGGTATAAGTGTGGGAAACATACTTTACATCTTTTATATAGCTTGGATTTTTTTCTGACCATGAGAATGTTGCACTTATTTTTTTAACTATTAAAAATTAAGTTAATATGCTGTAGTTACTGAATCCCCACTGGCCCCTGGATACCTCTGGGCATTATCAGCTGACTTTCCCAGAATGCACTTGTCAGGGCCTGACCCCAAGAGAGCCTGCTAACTACATCTCTCCACATTATCCCTTCCCCCTTTTGTCTACAACTAGTCTTGCTTTCCACAGCAGTAACTCCAGTGCATGCTGAGGCCCTAAGGCAGCCAAGGCTAGTAGGAAGAGAGGTGCAGCTGTTAAACGGTGTCCACCTCTCTCCCCAGCCTCCTCATGTCTCCCAATTAATGTGACTTGCCGTGTTGGGACCCAGGTTTCCCAGGGCTGCCAGGATTCCTGATCTCACCCCTTCCCTACTCTGTGCAAGGCCTCTTTCCATGGCAGCCCGTGGCAGCATAAGCCCATCTGCCCCCTCTCATTTGCATCTCTAGGAACTCTTCCTTCCAACCTCACCTCCTCAGCCTGCTGGCAAGAAGGGGAACCATTTCACAGGTTTATCTACTAAATTAGCTCTCAGGGTTTATTCCTCAAAATGTCTGTATGAACAGCAACTTTCCTGCTGCCACAGATTAAGGGCTCAGGAACTTGTGGGCAACCACAGACAAAAGCAACTCTAGAACACCTGTCATGTCAGAAAGTAAAAAAGAGCCCTGGCTGGTGTTGCTCAGTGGTTAGAGCACTGGCCCATGCACTGAAGGGTCATGGGTTCGATTCCCAGTCAAGGGCATGTACCTGTGTTGCAGATTAGATCTCTTTCACATCGATGTGGTTTTTTCCCCCTCTCTTTCTCTCTCTCTCCTCTTCTCCTCTCCCCCTCCCTCCCTCCCTTCCATGCTCTCTAAAAATCAATGGTGAAAAAAATCCTCAGGTGAGGATTAACAAATATGAAAAAAAGAGAAAGAAAGTAAAAAAGAGTTCAAAAGGCAAAAGAATGGCATGCCAAGGGGACTTAGGAGCCACCAGCCTGAGAGAGCTCCCAGTAGCTAAGGCTAGAACAATCTGAGTTACAGAATACTAGTAATACTGGATTATAACCCAAAGTATAAAATATATAACTAGATATAACTAGAAAAATAAATGACTGAATAAATCAACAGGATGAAGAGACAAGTCTCCAGTAAGGAAGAATTCCAAATAATTTGTATAAATACTCCTCCCTCAAGAAGGTGCAGCCTCACTCCCTCCCGCCTTGTCTGCCCCAAAGCAGACAGCTAGTATGTGCACAAAAGTACAAGGCAAGGGCGTAACCAATGCTATGGGAATGCCCGTCAAGAAAAGAAGGGATAAATGCACTGTAATCAAGTCCTAATGGAAACCACACAGCAGTAAGAATTCATGAATGAAAACTGTCCACATCAGCAAAAATAAACCTCACATCACAGGTTGAATGAAAACAGCAAGCTTGGAGTAGGATGTACAGAGGATGTTACACTTACACGCAGCTTTCAAACATGTAAAACAATGGAATGATATATATTATTTGCAAATACAAACGTATGTAGGAGACCTATTTTATATCAAATTCCAGATAGGAGGAAAAAAAAACTAGCAGAATAGACTTGTGAGTTCACGGATATTATCGTATTCCCTTTTAAAATAAATTTTTAAAAATTTACAGTGTGTTGCTAAACTAACATGAAGTCAGGACAGTACAGGTGATACACAGAGGTACTACACAAATTTGGGAAGGGTTATGAAAGGAATGAGCGAATAGCCAAGTACAGGGTACGTTGAAGGACAATGTGAACTGACCCTGAGGCCAAACAGGAGCTGGCTCAGTGTGTGTGCTGGGGTAGCTGGGCTGTTGTCCAGATGGTTGAGGAAATCACGATAATGTTTTAGAATGGGCTAAGATTGGGAAGGAACGGGTAAGTGCACAGGGTGGGGGGGAGGGCAGGACAGAGGAAGTGAACATGATGTGGGCAGTGAGGAGGAGGTGGGAAAGGACATGAGAGCCAGCGTCCAAGGCCTTGCTTTTCCGCTTTCCTCCCATCTCTATGGCCAGTCCTCCCTCCTCTTTCGCAGGCTTGTCCCTCTCTGCCCAGCCATTATGTGTCACAGTTCTTAAAAAAGCAAGGCCTTCTCTTCTTTTTAAACTCACCAGCTGGTATCATCCCACCCCACAATTTCGGTGACCAGCAATCAAGGATGACTCCTGCTCTGGACATCATCTACTGAGCATTGTGTTCTCCACCCAGATGTCTCATAGGCATCACAGCCCCCATACCAGGTGCACCTTCTGCCCCACACACCTGGTCTTCTTGCATCCTAAGTACCACCATCCTTCTATCATGCAAACCCAAAATCCAGAAATCACTCTCACCCCTACTCCTTCCTCTTTCTCTGTGTCCACGCATCACAAAGCCTTACAGCAGGCTAGGTATATCTCAAACCTGGCCTATTCTCTCTCAATACCACCCTAGACCAAACCATCACCAACCCTTGCCTGGACCCAGCCAGTTTCCTGTACCCACTCTGGCCCCCTCTAGTCAGACCTCTACCCAGCCAGGTGGTTACTCCCCTACTTTCCCTTCCTCCCCTAATCCTTGTTTAAAACCTTTCAGTGCTTCCCCTTGCTCTGGGAGTAAAGGGAAATGGGAAGAGGGTTCCCATTCATTAGGCAACCCTAAGAGTGCCCAGAAACCCACTTGGACCTTTTGCTCACATCCCGGCCTCTGTCAGGCTCCTGTAACTAGGGAAGGATCCCTTGGCCTGCATAGAGCCAAGACATCCTCCCACTGGACAGGCTACCACAGCCCTCTAGGCTTTGCCGGCATGGAGCTATTTGGAGGAGCAAGCAAACCATACATTCAGACAGCTCCAATCCCATAATATCAAATGGTTCATCAAAACGAGCTGAGTCATCAAGAAAGGATGAAATTATATGCAGTATTCTAGGAAGAATTGTGTAGTTCGAAGAAAAAGAGGAGTATAAAAAATACACTTTAGAATGATTCCCAAACTCAGATAAAATATAATTACTTCTGTGCTTTATAGTCAGCTTCCTGACTATATGATTTCTATTTATTGAAAATGAACAATGTCCAGGCTGTGTGGGAGTGGAGGGGTGGGAGACACACAACAACATACACAGTATGATTCCACTGGTGTGACACAGCATGTGTCTGTCTGTGCATTCACTAGAACTGTCTGTGGGATGTGAGACAAAGGATATCAGTGCTGCTCTCCAGGAGGTGGGACTAGAGGTCATTTTTATATCCTTTTCAGTAGTGTTGAATTTTTAATAATAAGCATTTTTCTTAATCTGAAAAAAGTGTTAAAATGTGAGTATCCCCCCTCCCATCTAGGGAGGACTGACACTTTCTCCAAATCCCCCAATATGTACACCACTGGTCTAAGACTAGAAATGAAATAGGGGTTCCAGCAGACCAGGGGTGATGGGAGTATCACATAGATGTCATCAGCCCAGAGTACCCAGTTCTGCCAAGGTATAGACTGCCTGTGGGAAATAGGGCCCCAGCTTGTTTCCCTGGCCAGGTCTCTGACAGTGGCACCTGAGTCCTGTGGATCCCAACACTTGTGTAGCACTGCCAGGAAAGAGGGACTGGACATAAACTCTAAGAATGGTACCCTAGAACTGACCACAGCTCCCACAAGGAGAAAGACTGCCTGAGGAGCAGCCACTTGGAGCAGAGCTAAGTCAAGAAATAGAAGAAGACAGTCCTGACAGCCTTCAGGCTCTAGAATCAATCAGTCATATTGAAAGCAGAACCTGACCTGTCACTTATGTAAGCAATAAATTCCCTTTTGTTACATGTGTTTGTCTGAGTTGGTTAAACGTCAATGAGCTAACATACCTACCCCTGTGGACACAGTGCCCTCTTTAGGGAGATGCTGAGCTAACTAGTACCCACAAGCTGCTGGCATGGGCTAGAAAAGAGAGTAACCTTAACCACTGCCCCTCTGTGTGCCTCACAGACACAATGGGCCCAGGGGGGCAAGGAAGAGTTAGGAGGGTCAGCTCCAGAAAAGCTTTCTGAGAGAGAGAGAGAGACGCATTTTCAGAAAAAATTCACTGCAGGTCTTCTGGCAGGAAGTACCCAACTATATCCAGAAGAGAAGATACTCACTTAAACAGGAACCATGGGTACAGAGCCCCACGTTCTATTCCCTTGTCCTGTGCTAATAGCAGACAGCACTGCTTGCCTCCCAGAGCCATCACCCACCTCTAGCATGGAGTCCTTACAGCAGCCTATGAGGTGGGGTGAGCTGGCCCCAGAATAGGAAGTCTTGCCCTAGAGCAAGAGGTCCACAGACACCATGAAGGAGCCAAGATTCCACTCCAGCCAGCCTAATCCCGAAGCTACATCAAACCCGTCAGGTTGCCTCTCGCAAGAGGTAACGGCCCCTTGTTTCTCCCCACATGAAATCCTACCATTGCTAACACCTAGAGGATGAAATCTTCAAGCTACAAGTCCCCAGTGAAAGAGGCAGCTTCCCCAGACCCCAATCATAAGCCATGTACTTTCTAGGACTCTGTGCTATTCTGCACAGATTCTGCATGTGCATGTGTGCGCGTGCCCTGGCAAGCAGCTCAAGCGCGTGTCAACATGTGGGTCTGCTTTCAATTGTGCTGGAACAATCCTACCTGATAAACAAAAACAGATCCAAAATAACCTTTGGCAAGCAGCATATTTTTAAAAGAAAGAGAAGGTCCGAATGAACTGGCAAGAGTAAATGCTTAAGCAAACAAACTTGGTCCAGCCAAACATCCATTATGCACATCAAAAGCCCTTTAGAGGGCTCCTTGTGAACCGAGGCCAGCAATGGGGAGGAGGTTGAAACTGATGCACTCCTGGCCTAAAATGGGACAGGCCACCCACTTCCCGCCATTAGTCGTTGGCATTTCATGCAGGTCATAGGATCAGACCACCAGTCAGGGCCAGGAGGCCAGAACTACTCACAGCAAGAGAAGGCAGCCACCGTCCCCCCTCCCCTCCAGCCAGAAGCTCTTGCTCCACAAAGCCCCCTTCAATGGGATCTGCTGGGCAGATGACAGAGAGGGCATGTGGGCAGCATGGGGCTCTGTGTCTTAGAAGAGTCACAGAGTCCCTGCTCAGTGAAATGGTCAAGTTTCCAAGACATTTCCTGTCAAAGATCCATTCAAGCCCAAGGGCTAAGACAGAACCAGATCTTTAACTGCCTGCTTTGGACCCAATGCCACCACTAACTCAGCGGAACTCTGTGTTTCCCACCCAACCCTGAACTATAAAATGCTGAAAATCACAGAGCTGAAGTGGTGGCCCAGGGCCCCCACAGCAAGTGATAAGGCACAAAGCCCCAGCAACCCAATTGCCCTCAGGAGAATAACCAATTGCCTCTTGTGGAGACTACTTACTTGTCCCTAAGCAGTTTCACAAGTCAGGCCACCAAGAGCTCCTCATCACTAATCAGAAGGGGGATCCAGAAGGGGACATACTGGTGTCAGACTCTGAGCCACCATCTCTGTCCTTCCTGGTCCCTTCTGGAAGACACAGATCCATCCCCCGCCCACTCTTCTCCATCTAGGTATTTCTACAGTGAAAACACTTTGAGAGCTTCCAGCTGGAGGGTCCAAACCCCCACAGTGCCTGGCCTCCTGAGGTCTGGAACCTCCAAAGAGGCTGGTTCCTTCACTGTCTCACCTATCCTCCCCCACCCCAACTTATACAGCTCACATCTGTCCACAAAGTTCATGTTTGGGACACTGTTCTTACCAGAACTGGGCTGAAGTCAGCCACAAAACCCAGGCCACATCACATGAAACCCCTCCTTCTCTCAAGGCCTCACAGGTTCAGCTAAGACTGAGAATGACCTAGGAGGTCTACAGAGGCCAAGTACTGATGGTAGGAGCAGGGTAACTCCTAGGGACGCCCATAGCAGCAAAGAAAGCTGGGACATGGAAGGCTCAAATCAAGGGATGGCTCCAAGGATGTTATAAACTGTTACAGGCTCACAGAAGAGGCACAAGGGCCAGGTGGAGAGTGTACACATTTTGGAACCAGATCTACACCCAAAATACGTGAGCCTGAACAAAGAACTTCTCTGGGCCTTGGTTTCTCCTCATCTGTTAAATGGGGAAGTGCATCTTTCATGGAGTCATGAAGAAGAAACAGAAAAGAACCTGCTATGATACCTGATAGCAGGCTTCTGATAAACAGTTTGCCAAGGCTGAGACGGAGTTGGTGAATTTAAATAGTATATCTATCTTCCCATAGTATTATCAGGAAAGATGGCAGCCTCTATAAAAGGGACAAGAGTATTTATATACGCTAAAGTGCAGGAGACAATGGAGCAGCAAGAAGAAAAGATCCCCACACAATAGGCTTCATATGCACCTCAGAGAGGTAAGTGTGGAGAGAGGTGAGGAGCGAGAGAGAGGGTTGAAGCTTGAGAGAAATGAGTGAAAATAGCTGATAAGACAATGAAAGGCAAGGAGCATGCCACCTGCTGAGCAAGCTTCAGGCACAGCAGGCCAGAGGGAAGGGCTGCGCAGAGACAAGAGGAAAAGGACAGTAGTGCCAGCGGACACTCTGCAGGGCGGGAACAGGGCCCACTCCAGCTTTCTGAAGAGGAGGTGGCCTTGCAGCACCACAGTGCCAGGCCAGACCTGGACCTCCCCACATAGAGGCCTCCCCAGCAGAAAACAGCTTCCCAGGGCACAAGGGAGTGAGAGAGAAGCAGCGAAGGGTACAACAAAAGTTGTTCTTTCTCTGGTTCTTTGTATTTTTCCTTCATAAAAGCCACACAAGAAACAGATGAATATAACTCTGAAAGATCTGCCCACCGATTACACAGACTAAAACATGAAAGCTGTTTCAGCCTCTAAAGTCCACTTTCCTAAGTTCCCCAAGGTGGAACCACTACTCACAGTTTGCTGTGTCTCCTTTCAGGTCTTTTCTGACTCATTTATATACAAATATATGTACACAGTTTTCCCATACAAATGGGACCAAATCATACACACTGTTCTGACACTCGCTTCTGTACTTAACAATATACGTATCCTATTTATTCACAAAATATTGACTAAGGGCCTAGGAACAAGACTGACAGGCATCTCTGCCCTCACGAACCTGGTGGCTCTAGAGGCCGTCTCTGCACCTATATGTTTCACCCTTTTCAGCAGCTGCACGGCGCTATGGTTTGTATAGCCAGCCTCTGGCACTGCACACAGAGCCTATTTCCATTCACTCACAGCACAAACAGCACTGCGGCAGACACCCCATGCTCATCTCCTTGGGTTGCTGCACTTGGAACAGGAAGAGAAAACAGGCTCAGTAATCATCTTCCCAGGAAGCAAGAAAGATAGAGGATTCACAACCCCAACTCGCAACCAGACACTGATGCTGGCTGAGGGTCCCGTCCCCCCAGCAGACTGTGTCTGAGGGGTGCAGTGCACGATGAGTTCCGAACCTAGGAACTCGAATTTACATCCCAGCTCTGTCTCCCACATGTGACCCTGGGCAAGTCACACCTCCCCTCTGACCCTATGGCTACCTTCTTCCTGAGAAAATGTCTCCCACACACTCAACCCTGGTTAGTGCCCCATGGAAGGAAGTGGTGTGTCCAGGGAGGGCCCCTGAAGGGTGCAGGCCAGGCAGAGCCCAGGACAGGGCCAGGCAGCTGAGTGAAGCCACCTGGTTCTCAGCCGGGGACATTTAGAATGTCTGGAGACAGTTCTGGTCATCACAGCTGGAGGAGTGTGCTTCTGTCATCTAGTAAGTAGAGGCCTGGGATGCTGCTAAACCTCTTACAATGCACAGGACAGAGAATTATTGGGCCCAAACGTCAATGTGCTGAGGTTGGAAGGCCTGCTGACGCCCAGAACCCAAAGAGTTAAGCAGCACACTGACCAGGCTGCCTTTCTGCCCGGCCTGCAAGGACTGCATTAAGCAGCCAGGAGATGGGCCCTGCGTCTGGTTCGCATTAGCAGAGCTCTGCTTGGCAAAATTCCCTCTGGCAAGCTGCCTTCCCTCCCTGCCCCAACTACTCTCCGCCCCAACTCAAAGGAAAATACCAGGATCCACATATAAAACCCGCTCACTCCCCTCTTGTCTCTTACCCCTGTCTTGAATAAAATAAGCTCTTAAACTCCTGACCTTCCGCCCAGTGGCCCGTTTGCATCCCAGCAGCGACAGCTTCACAGAGGCTTCACAGACCGGCACGGGCACGGGCAGGGGGCAGGCAGGGCAGCTCCTCTAGGGGCGGGCCCAGAAGTCTGTGATCTTAAAGAACGCAAATGTCCCCAGAAATATCCTCCCCCCTTTCCTAAAATGCCAGAGTCTGAGCTACTTGGACCCTCACCTTTCAGAACTGGGAAGGCTCCCAAGCCAAGAACAAGAGGAGGGTTGGGAGCCTTTAAGCATCAAAAGTAAACCTTAGACGAAACAGCTGAAGTTTGCTTTTTAAGTTTTCTTATCTTTCCTCACCAGAGGCCCCAAATGCAAAGTCTGGATACATCAACAGCTCACAAGCTCATGTCTTCCCCCAAACTTCTGATATTGACCCTAATACCAATTTAGACCCTAAAGCCCTAATACCAGGGAGGAGCCACCTAGAGCTCCTCTCCAACAGGATACCCCCTCAAACAACTCTAACTTATTAAAATCCAACCCATGCTCTCCTCTGCCTCCATACTCACCCCCAGACCTTTCAGGGCTCCCCCTCACAGTATAGGCCCTACAACCAGCCTGCTATTCCAGCCAGAGATCTGGGAGACATCTTAGACATGCCTCTCCCCTCCCCTCCATCTTCCCCAGGTCAACGCCATCACCAAGACTGGTTAACCCAACCCTCCTGAAGACCCCCAAGTCCCACTGCATTGCTACCTCAATCTGCCAGGATTGCTGCATCAGCTTCCTAACTGGGCCCTGGAAAGTTAAAGTTACTCTAGCCCCTCTCAAATCCATTCCCCGTACCATCCGTTTCTCCAAGACACAAAGAAATACATATGCACACACATACCACATATACCACTCCACACCACCCTTCAAAACCACCTGCATTATTAAAATGGATTAAAATCTTTAAGCCTTATGTGGTCTGTTCCCATCTACCTATAGCACCTTTCACCCCAGTTCTATTTCTGGTCTCCAGCCAAAATGCCTTTCTCTTAGGTCTTCAATTCTCTAAGCTATCTCCCACCACAGGATCTTTGTATCTGCTGTTCCCTCTGCCTGGAACAGTTTCTATACCCACATGCCAGCTCAACTCTTTCTTCTTCAGACCCCCAGAAGCCTGCTCTGACCCTCAGCCTAGGTCATATCCTAGAATGCTCTCAGAGAATTCTACTCTGACCCGAAAAGGCCTTAACTCCACATGTACAAGTGTGCAGGGAAGGAGGATGCCACGCAGTAAGGCTGGGAGGCAGGCTGACGCAATTATGTAGACCCATCCTCATCTACACTCCATTTATGTCTTCACAAACACTGGTCACTAATAGCAAGCCAAGGAGGTGGCTGTGCACTGATGGGGGCAGAGCCTACAGCTGTGTCACAGACAGCTTCGTCCCACAGAGGCTGGCTCAGATTCTGAATTACCCCTGCCCACAATCATCTCATTTAAATACTTTAGAAAAGACCAAAAAAAAACCTCAAACACTTTGAGTGGCTGGAATTTATTTTTAAACAAGAACATGTTATAATAAGGCATTTTAACAAAACTTCAAACAAAAGCAGGCAAGTGCCTTTATTTTAAAAGACATCTCACTTGCCCTTTCCCCATGATTATTACAAGTTGAAGCCTGTGAACAATTAAAACAATGTTTATGGTATTTTTATTATTGTTTTATTTCTTAAAAGAAGGAATTATAAATATTCAGTTTAAGTGGTGCATTGGCTTTATACACACTCAGGAAACACTCGATTTTCTTTTAACAAGAAAAATAAAAACAAAAAGGTCACAGCAGAGCTCCAGAGGATGTCAGGGCCACAAATGCTCACCATAGGCTGCAGGTTGGCTGGCCTCTCCCTGAGGTGCCACGTCAGAGGAGCTGGCAGGGGCTGGGAGAGGTGCCCTAGCCAGCCTCGCACTGCTGCCTTCAGGCGAGGGGAAAGGAAGCTCACATTTGCTGAACTTGACAGTGTTCAAGTCAAACCCAGACACTGGCCATGGCCTCCAAAGCCCCTAGACACTCCAAGCTCTTGCCTATCCCTCCATCCTCTCCTCTCCCTCACAGCCGCACATGCCCAGGATGCTCCCATCTCTTCCCTACACCTCTGGCAGTGTGGATCCTTTTTTGTCTGGAGAGTACCACTCCTCAAAGAGAGTTTTCTTGACCTAAAGAGCTCCAAGCCCCTATTTTTTTTAATCACTTTACCATAAGGAAAATCAGGTCATTTGTTTACTGATACCCCTACTGTCAGAAGGTAAAATCAATGAGGACAGAAATGTGACCTTTACTCTTTGACCTGTCCTAGCACCTGGCTAAATGAATATGCTGGCCACTCTATGTGAAGTCTTTACCTGCTCCTACTCCCCTGAAAAGCAGGCACTGTGTGTCACACCTCCTCACTGTGCAGGTGAGCAGCTGAGGCTCAGGGAGGGGTCACCAGGGCCACAGAGCACATGGCAAATCAGGGATGTGAATTAGGCCTACCCAACTCCAGAGCCCAAACCCCAGCCCAGGGTTTCCCCAAACTGCTTAATAAGAATGCCCTCGAATGAATGGTGCAGACGCTAATTCCCTGGCTCCTGCTGACTAGGATTTAAGGACATGGGATGAGACCAAGAATCTGTAATGAGCATCCCAGGTGATTCTGAATAGTCCACCCTCACCCCTGAGTATAAGAAATAATGGATCAGATCCTGCTAGGCCTTGAATTCCACTGTAAAGAGGAGGAGGTCCAGGAGCACAGGCTGCATGAGGGATTTATTCCAACCACTAGGCGAGAGGCAGGGACCAAGCCTGGAAACAGCCCAGGAAGGGACCTGGGACAAGCCAGAGCACAGGGCCAGAGCAGACAAGCAGGGCTCCAGGACCACAGCCGGTAGGGCAAGAGTGTAGGAGGGTATGGTGTGCCCTGGAAGAGCTCTCTCAAGCCTATTTCCTGGGTGCAGCAGTGCCTCCCCAACATAACAAGGAGTACTCTCAAGCCACACAGGAACAGAATGTGACCATGGATGTGACTCCAGCTGGAGAATCCTCTTCTAGACACGGCCTTCAGAACATTCTCTTACTGTCCAAAGCCCAGACCTCTTGGTAAGCATCTGACCACTCTTCTTCCCAGACCCCACAGCAATGAGCTTCATGTTTCCCTCAGATGCACAAGGTATTCTTTCTCCTCTGGGCTTCACCACAGGCTATTCCTCTGCTTGGCATGCCCTGGGGAAGCCCTCTGCCACCCTGGAACTCAGCTTCAGTACCCCTATCTGGGTATATTCTCACCCAGCATCTTCCCCAAACGAAGGGACTGCTGCCCGCCTTCCCAGCACCCCTATACCACCAACCCCCATAGTAGGCTCAAAGACAGCTCAGGCTCTCATCTCTCTCAGTGGCCTGTCCCCAACATGAGATACACCACAGCACTCTGGGAAGGCTACAGGTAAGGCTGGCTTTGTGGGTTGCAGCCTGTATGATCATACAGGGCCTGTGCGCCAGCCTTTCTGTTGAAACCAGAACTTTCTTCCAAGCAGAAAGAAGGCAATGGACCTCAGACAGGCTAAGACCAAACACGCCTCTGTGGGCCAAGAGGCACCCATGCTCACTTTGGGCACAACCCAGCACCAGTCAACTAGCTGCTGACTGAGCATATTCTGATCTTCTGCAGCAAGGCTGCTTCAGCTGGGACTCTGACCTTGGCTGGGCTCCACTTCCTGACAGATACTCCCCACCCCCACCCCACCACAGTGTTCTAAGTTCTGCAGTTCTCAGCCTAGCTGTCCCACTCCCCTCGATGATATGCTCCCCATGCTGGCTATAACCCACAATGGAGAAAACTACAGCACCCCCAGAAGTCTTGGTAAGCCCATACTCATCTCACCCCACTGATCCAAAATACATGCCAATTGCACTGGCGCTGAGTGAGAGCTTCCCTGTGACACTTACCTGACTGCTGTGGGGTAAACAGCAACCGCCTAAGACCTCAGGAGAAGCGCTGCCATGTGAGGACTGTTCTTACTTCTCCATGAAGGTGGCCTGGTAGTCAGTTTATAGTCACAAAGCTGGGCATTTACACCTGGGACCCCAGCCCCTAGGGATTGCTAACCATGCCATAGAACTTGTAAACATTAGAGGAGTTTCCACATGATGACTTGCAGGGTGACGGTAGGGTGCTCTGTGGGGCCCACATTTCCTCAGGAGATGTGGTGACATTCCTCTCCTACCCCATTTATGATAAACACTCTCAGCTAAGTGGGAATGGAGGGAACAGTATGAGGTTACCTCAAAAAGTTAAAAATGGCCCAGCCAGTGTGGCTCAGTGGTTGAGCATCAACCTATGATCCAGAGATCACAGTTCAATTCCCGGTCAGGGCACATGCCCAGGTTGCAGGCTCAATCCCCAGTAGAGAGCGTGCAAGAGGCAGCCAATCAATGACTCTCCCATCACTGATGTTTCTATCTCTCGCTTTCCCTTCCTCTCTCTGAAATCAATAGACATATTTAAAAATTAAAAAAAAATAAAAATGGAACTGCCTTTTGGCCCAGCAATTCCACTTCCGGGAATTTATCTGAAAAAACCCTAAATGCTAATTAGAAAGAATATATGCAGCCCTATGTTAATACAGCATTAGTTACAATAGCTAAGATTTGCAAGCAGCCCAACTGTCTATCAGTAGATGAATGGATAAAACAGCTGTGGTACATTTATACTATGGAATATTACTCAGCCGTAAAAGAAAAAAAATTTTACCCTTTGCAACAACATGGATGGATCCGGAGAATATTATGCTAAGTGAAATAAGCCAGTCAGAGAAAGACAAGTACCACAGCATTTCACTCATATGTGGAATTTAGTGAACAAACTGAACTAACAAACAAAATACAGACAGACTCGTATAGAGAGTGTAGGCAGACAGCTCTGGGTGGGTGGAGGTGTTGGAGGGATTGAGTAAAAAATAAAAGAGAAAGAACTCATGGACATGGATAACAGTGTGGGGTAGAAGTTGGTAAGTGGAGGTGGTAGAGGGTATGGGGGGACAAATGGTAATGAAAAATAAAATTAAAATAAAGAGAAAAAAAATGTGGGACAGCAGAGTTCCCACCGAGTTGCTGAAAGCACAGGATGAGAACCTGAGAAGGTTTAAAACCAGAGCCCAGCACACAGCACTACTTGGCACATATTCAACAAGCCATCCTTCCTTATGCTATGCCAATACCCCTCTACATTTGAGCTTATGCTTCTAAATGCCAACTGACACCAAACTAAGAGAATGCTGGACCCCAGCTAGGCTGGAAATGGAGCCTGCTTCATCCAGCCACCAGCAACTCGGCTTGGGCTGTGAGTATCAGCATATCAACACCATCTCTGTGGATGGGCATGTCAGCATGAAAAACCATTCTCAGAAATAAAGGGAGACACACACAAAAAAGAACGAAAGAGAAATGGGTCTTCTGGAAGTGGAACTGCGGTTGATTCTTGGGGACTGATGTCAAAGGGCACACCACTCATTTGGGATTGAGAGCTGAGAACAAGTTGGAGGAATTCCACAGGGAAAGGCCTGCATAGAGGCAGCTTACTGCAGCCTGCTACATCTTCAGGATGCCAAACACATGTCTTTAACGACAGCACCTAGAGAGATGTCATCCTGACTCCCTTGCCTGCTCTGAGATCAATCTCTGTCCTTGTCTATCACCTGTCCCTTCTTTGCTAGACCCTGTTAAGGTAGACAACAGGGTATTACAACTTGGCTGCTGAGGTGATTCAAATCCCCAAGCCAGCAGAAAGGCGAGGGAGAGGCAAAGGTCTCAGAGCTCTGGTGCTCCAGGGCGCAGGGCATGCTGGGCTTAGGCCACCACACCCCACAGTCACTGCATTCTGTGGGCCAAGTAAAAGGCACAGTAAATGGAGGAAAGACAAGATTCAGAGTGGCATGTGATAATAAAAATGATAAGGATAGCGGTGCCACTGCAAGCACATTATATGAATGTCCTCAAATCTTCATGAGTAGCTCACCAAAAACAGGCTCTGGGAGGTGAAGAAACTGCCCCAGGAAGTAAGTGATGGGGAAGGACTTAAGCTCAGCCCCTTTGACCAGGGCCCAGGCTACCGAGACATGGACACATGAAACCATGAAGTACTGGACACCTCAGTTTTGCCTGCCCAACATCTATTTTCTAGTGATTGTGCCCCAACTTCCTCTGGGAACCTTTCCAACCCCTGCCCCAGCTTCAGGATCAGACATGTAATCAGCCTGCCCAGAGTGTGGCACTCATCCTGGCCACAGGGATGAGCTCCTGGTCCAGCCAGGCCAAGGATATTCCACTTCATAACTGTTGATAACCCCTGGAAAAAGAAGCCTTCTCCTTCTATCCCAAGGAGCAGACAAGCCAGACTGAACAGTAGGGGAATGTAATTTCTGTCCCAACACCAAGCCCATCAGGGTTCAGGCACTGCTTTCAGCCATTTTCCTCTTTCCTCTGGCCTCTTTTTGCTCGCCTCCCCCTCATGCTGGTAACAAGAAGGTTGCTTACCCCCTCAAGTCCAAGCCTCACACCCCTCCCCCTTCAGTATCCAGTGGCAGAAGAAACGTCTTTTCCTGGGGTAAATTTCCTAGAGGCAAGGATACTTCTCCCCAACCCCCAGGAGATTTCACACCTCATTGGCCAGAACTGGGTAACCAGTCACTGGCAGGGGAGGAGCAACCTCATTGACTGGGTCCATCTTCTGAGTAGCTAATCACTAGAATATAGCCCACTATACCCTAAACTTGAAAGGGAAGAAATGAGAAGTCAGTGCTGTGGGACTAGGCCACAAACAGTGGCCTGCACAAAACACATCTGGAGGGGGGCACCAGAGTCCTCCCAACCCAGGCTTCTCAGTAACTGAGCCAATGTACCCCCTATCATGTTAAAGCCAGTGTAAGTTAGAGTTCTGTCACTTGTGACCAGAGTCCTGCCTAATACACTAAAAGCAGGAGTGATCTTGTGTGGCTCTGGAATAAGAAACAGGCTGGCAAGGTGACAAAAGCGAGATCATGCTCAGCCTTCTGGGTCACACAAATCACTTTAGATTTTATCCTGGAGATGAGGGTGACCCACCAGCTAATTGAGGCTGGGTTAGGGAGGCTTGTGCACAAGGCAGGGAAGGGAATGGGATCTGGCAGTGGTCCCAGGGTGAGCCAGGGGGGCTGGATATAAGCAGTGCTCCCAGGGTAGGAGGGAAAGAGTCTGATGGCAAGGCCCTCCTCAGCCAAATATCCAAATTCATTGCTTACAAATTCTGCTTTCCCTGACTAGTAAATCAGAAAATCATACAGCCATTGATACCAAGAGGTTCAAAGAGTAGGTTGAGGAAAAACAGGTAAGTCACAGTGGACCATGGGGCCTATAAATAAACATGTTCCCATTTCAATAACTCACTAAGGAACCCTGAGAAGAACTATTTCCTTACAACCAGGAAGAACCCTGACATTTACTACATCTGGAACCCAAAACAGAAATTCCACATGAAAGTCATATTGAATGGCAACAATAAAGATGACAAGAGTATCAGCCTCCTATGTGCTAGGGACTTGCTACCCATCATCCCAAGGTGGCACCACACCCCTCTGCCCTGCTTCCAGAGGCCCGGGACATTAGCCAACACACAGGGGTCTCTAAGTTGAGGAGTTAGTGAAACACAGAGAAGCTGGGTAACTTGCTGTGGTCCCTCTGAATTCCCAGACCTCTCTTTCTCCACGGTCTGTGGCTCTGATAGTTTCGGATGTTACAACACTGATAGCCAGTCATCACTGGAAACATCACTAGCCTAAATCCCAAGATCAAATCTTACCAGAGGGATTTCCCAGGCTGAGGATGGAGAGAGCCAAGAAGCCTGAAGAGAGGCTGGTGAATCTCAGGGTGTCTGGCGTTTAGACCATTCTGAGGTCTAAATGGGATCTGGTTTTTCTCCTTCATTCCCTGTTCCCCAGCATTCCCTCAATCAGCTAATGGGCCCCAGCTGGGAACAAACATGGGCAGCAGAAATAGTGGCCAGGGTCTGACAAGCTCTGGCAGGAAAGCCCTGGCCAGGAGGGGAATGCAACCATTTATTTGGAATGGCTGTGCTCTGCCTCTGAGGGAGTTCAAGTGGTCAGATGTGTCCAAGTCAATTAGTGAAATCTGACAGGGATGTCACTGGGTTTGGGAGGAGGGCCATCTAGTTTAAAGTCCTACCCTGCAATGTCCCCAGTGTACAACAGGCACTAGTTGCCAATTTGGTTAGTGGAGAGCAGGGGTGAGAGGTCAGGAGCTCGGAACCTCAGGAGCTCCATGACAAGGGAGAGGCGTCAGCAGGGCACTTACAAAGCTGCTCAGGAGGTTGGGGGGTCCTTGTCCAGAGGAGATGAATACCACTGGCTCTAAAGTCTCCTTGGGGGCTTCCGGAGCAGCAGGTAAAGACAGAGCCTGGTCTTTGGAACTGGATGAATGACTTCAAACACTGGCTTTGCTGTCTAGTTGCTTAACTCCCCTGAGCTTCTGTTGAGATGTTTGATTAGATCCTTGAGTCACACACCTCATCTCTTCAGCAAAGGCTATCCAGCCTTGCCCTTGGTCTTTCATCAGAGCATGTTTCCTCAAAGAGAATTCCCTACCTGTAGCATCCTTTGGAATTTGGACAGGCCGAGACCCTCCCAAATCATCAAGTGCTAGTTCCTTTTTGCTAACACTTCCTTCTTCAATCCATTCCTTTCCTCTCACATTCACTACAAGCAGCAAAAGAGAACCAGGCTGCACCCTCCATATTTTGCTTGGAAAACTCCTCAGCCAAATATCCAAGTTCATTGCTTACAGTTCTGCTTTCGTTGACTAGTAAAACAGAAAGTCATACAGACATTGATACTAAGAGGGTTGAAAAGTAGGCTGGGGGGAAATAGGTACACAAAAACAAGAAGAGTATTAAATTTATGTTTGCCAAGCACCTTCCACATATCCAATAGGCAAGTTCCATCTTTATAAGGGCAAGAGGAGTCGCCAAAGACCTCAGAACATATCCCCACTCAAACATCCCTGTCTACTTAACATGGCTGACTAACTCTCTTTCGGCCCTCTCCCATACCCTTGGTCCCAGCACTGCAGCCCCTGATCCTATCATCACACACCTTTTCTTCCCTCTAGAGCGTCAGGTACTCCCAATTCAAAGTCTGTTTCCCACAGAGCCATCTCCTCACACCTCCTTCCTACTCCCAGCTGCTCTTCCAGGCTGCAGACATGTCTTCTTCCAGGGCAGAGGGATGTTAGATTAGGGTGGTCCCAAGGGGTCCAAGGGAGCACAAAGAATGGAAAGAAACTTAGCATTTGATTCATTCTCTATTCCAGCTAAGAATTAACACACAGTCACTATTATAGTCTGAACTTTGTTAAATATGTTTAGTTTATTTTCATAATTCTGTGCTTTATTTTTTAAGATTTATACTTCATCCCTGCACAACATGGATTTGATTTAATCAAGAGCTAATGATCTTCAGAGGAGGATCCAGAACAGCCAGTGGAGGAGGGAATGATGGCCCACAGTGTCAGAGAAGTCCCTAGGACTCAGAAGGGCAGGGCCTCACCCTCCAACTCCTGCTGCCACACCAGGGAGCCCTGGAACCTGGCCAGCCTCAGGCCTATAAAAGCTTTTCTTTGGTTGGTTCTTCCTGGTCAGGAGACTCTTCCCTGTACCTTCACTTCTACAGGAGGAAGCAACAGTCACAATACCATAAAATGAGTGGAGAGGGGAGATTTAAATCTGAGATTTTCTTTACTGGGGAAGCCCTGACCATTCCTCTCACCCCTGAAATGCCCCTTTCCTATATCCTCTGTGGCTGCCCTAGATCAGGAATGGCCAACACAAGGCACAGCTGTTCCCTTGCCCTCCCCTTGCTCAGGGCAGATACTACAACCATGGCCCTCTTTGTCCCAATGTGATGGTGAATTTTATGTGTCAACATGGCTGTGCCAGTGTACCCAGATATTTGGTCAAGCATTATCCCAATGTTTCTGTGACAAGATTAACATTTAAATAGACTAAATAAAGCAGGTGACCTTCCACAGTGAAGGCCTGAATAGAAAAAGACTGACCTCCCTAGAAGAAGAAGAAATTCTGCCAGCCTTCAGACTCAAATTGTAACTCTTCCCTGGGTCTCCACCTTGCCGGTTCACCCTGCAGATTTTGGACTTGCCAGGGACTCACAATCATGTGAGCCAATTCCTTAAAATGCATCCCTCTCTCTGTGCAAATATATACATACACATACTTTTGGTTCTGTTTCTCTGGCAGACCCTAATATAGCTAACGAGCCATATCAACACAGCCCTCCCAAAAGAATTCCCAGTTAGCATGCAAAGTGAATTCATTCATCTAGGGCTATGAGTACATCAGCAGCTGGCACTGTCCCTGGCTGTATACACAAGACCAAGTGCATGCCACCACGTCCCTGTACTCTGGGTTCTTCTAGAACTAGAGAACTGCCCAGGACCTTGAATTCCTGGTAGGGTCTTCCTAGTTCTAACTAGCCTTGTTCCCCACCATATTCCCCCTGAAGGGATCAGGCAGGCAGGGGGGCTATACATTTTTCCTCTTCAGTAAACCAAAGCCATAAGAAAAGCCCCATGAAGAAGAGAAACATCAAGGCCACTGGACATCTTTTAAATTGAAGCCAGCCAGAAGTTACCAAAAGGTGGGGGAGACAGAAAGACACCCAGCTGTCTATCCTTTTCACAGGTCTCCAGAAGATGACATGGCATCTGCTAGCGGTCACTAGGAGTGTGAAACTCATCGAGATGTCTTTCAGACTGTATGAGCAACACAAGATTCTAATTGTGCTTAAAATTTGAAATTTTTGTGATTAAGCAAAAGGTGCCCAGAAATCAGTCCATATGTACTTGGCACCCTGACACAGGAAGCTTGTAGAAAGGGGGTTTACACCTAGCACCTCACTTGTTGAACATGTGGTCCTGAGCCCAATGCACCTTCTGGAGCCTCAGTTTCATTATCTATAAAGGACATAAAGGATGAGCCATAAGGATGAGCCTTGGGAGGATATAAAGGATGAGCTTTAAGGCACATGATGGCCTCCAAAAATGACTGCTATTATAAGAATTAGGGTAGTGGTAGTTCTAGAATCCAGGCAAGTCATGAAAGGAGATAGAGTAGAGCAGAGCCAGCTGGACAGTCCCAGGGAGCAGACCCAACAGGCTCAGTAGCTAGAGACAAAGAGACCATCCCTTTCCCTTCACCAGAGAGAGAGGGCAAAAGAAAGGACAAGGGAAGACTGACCTTGAGGGCAGGAATCTCCACACTGTCGCCGAGGCTGATGGAGCCTGAGAGGATGGTCCCTGTCATCACAGTGCCCTGGCCTTTGATGGAGAAACAGTGGTCCACAGACATGAGGAATGGTCCCGAAGGATCTCTCGTTGGGATGGAAATCTGGGACGTCAGGAGCTAGAAAAGAGATGCTGGTGCGACACTCTGTCAGGAGAGGACTGGATGGGGCGGGGTAGAGGAGGGTACAGGGTGTGAGAGTGCGCAGGCAAGCTAGCCCCAAAGATCAGAAACAGACAACTTCCTGACTACACTCCAAACTTCTGCCATGCTCTCAGTTCTGTCCCTCAGTGCAAAGGCAAAGAACACTTGGAGAAGCCTCAGCTATCCTCTCCCAATGGGATTACTGCAAAGTCTCCTAGCAGGCCAGGCCTGCAGGCCGTCACCTACACTGCAGCAGGGGCAGCCTGCTACAGGACATCCTTGGTCACATTGCTCCCTGGCCTCATGCATTTCCATCCTCCTGATGCCTGTGGAATTTAAAATTTTTTGTCATCTAGCCCCTAGGTATTGCCGAGGCCTAGTGTCCCACACTTGCCCTTTCTCACTAGACACCAGCTGCTGGCAGGCCCAGAAGTTCACCACCCTCTTTAGCCTCACCCTTATATTCTCCGAGGAGGGCAAATGGGCAGCATCGCCTCTGGGAAGGCTCTGCTGCCCTTTATGTAAGGCTGCATTCCCTACTCCCCATCGCTGCAGTTAACATGCTACTGTGATCATCTGTCTGTTGCCCCTCCTGGGGCTGTGAGTACTTCCAAGTATCTCCAGCAGCTGGTCTCTCACCTGAGAGGACAAGTGACTGAAGGAAAACTGAAGGATTTGGGGAGAGCAAGGCTGTTCCCAGAAGCAAGTGCCTGTGTTTGGTAGGGTGGAGGGGTGAAGGCCACTTCTCCAACCCCCGCAGAGACAGAGGGATGATCTAAAGTCTGCAAAGGGCCAGTGCTGCCCCAGTTTGTGCTCCTGCTTTTCTTTCTCTGCTGACTCTTTCCACATGCTTCATCCTTAACCTGCGCACTTTCCTCATGCGATCTATGTGCTCGGAGGTGGTGTCAGAGCCAATTACCACCAAACAAGTAAAAATAAAGACCACATTACTCCTTTTCTTTTGCTACTTCCTATCAAAAATGTATTCGGTAGTAAATGTTCCAAATTCTTATTCTTGTGATAACAATCCTTTTGGAAAAAGACAAAAGATTCAAAACAGGCTTGGCCTGAGACTTACACAGAGGCTTCTAAAGGAATATATGAACATCTTTTATAGCAGTATTTTTGTGGGTTTTGCTTTAACAAATACAACTGTCCCAAGCTCCCAGGCCAGTACTCTCTGGAGCTGGTGAAAAAAGTAACAAAAGCCTTACCCAGAAAATACTGGTTTTGCTAAGTCAACAAGATCAGCACCAAGTAGTCATAGAAGCAGTGGTAGCACACGGTCACACCTGATCTTGGCTCTGTGGATCCAGGCAGACGCCAAAGCCCACCCCACAACCAACCTGGGGTTTTAATCCCCGCTCCACCACATACTTGCTGTGAGACCACGGGCAAGTTACTTAACCTCTCTGAATCTCAGACACTTCCTAGGTAAAATAGAGATAAAAAATTTAAGCCTCTCAGGGTCACTGTGAATGTTATGATCTTGTATATAAAGATCTTAGTACAGTGCCTGGTATGTGATAATCATATCTCACCATCACAGTAAACTGATATACCACTGCTCCGAGCACATTATGCACATTAACTCATTTAACTCTCACACCTATTCCACAAGGGAAGTGGTGCTATTATTATCTTCTCTGAGGGAACTGAGGCAAAAGAGAGCAGGTCATGTGCCTAAGGTCACAGAGAGAGCAGGTGGTGGGGCGCGCACTGCAACCCACCCTAGAGTCAATGTACCTCACCACTCCAACCCTTTGAACTGCCCCAAGTGTTCAGCAGAGAGACACTACAGTCCCCAGTCTTACTGCCATTTTCATAGCAGCATCACTACCACCCTGCCTGCTGGCTGCCCTGGGCACCTTGTGGATGGCTGCATTCCCTCCCTCTGTCTACTACTACCCAGTCTGGAGGAACAACTGAGCCTCAGGCCCATGGCTTCAGAAGATAAAGCCTCCAGTGCTTTGGCAGAGGCCACAAGACCTAAGCTGCACTGCCCTGCTCCTGGGCCCATCTCCTTCCCCTGGCTCACTGGTCCATCTCCCCCAGCTCACTGGGCTCACGCCAGCCCAGGTAAGACACACTGGAGGAGCTGGTACAATGTGAAGGACTGGAACAGATGACTTGGCCCCAGAGTTCTAGACTGACAGGAGCTGCTTTGTCTGCATGGAGGTGTCTGACAAGAGAAAGAAAAAAGAAAGGCTTAGAAGGGTGGAGGCCTTCAATTCTGTTTGGGATTAACTTTCTGAGGGAGGTGAGGGAAGCTGCATTAAGCTGGGGGGAGCAGGGGGAAGGGACATTAAAGGAACCACCACAGAATCTTCTTGTGGAGGCTGTCTCTCTCAGGTTGCGCAGGACACAAAAGAACCTGCCTGAGTAGAGCTGGGGCCAGAGACCAACCTGGCTTCAAGTTGAAAGTACCTCAATGAGCTCCGAGATGCCCTGTGGAGCTTCTGTTTCAGGGGCCTCTGGTCCCCCAGGCTTGGCCGCCACAGGTATAATAGGTGCGCCTCGGAACCTGGAACAGAAAAACAAGTTCCCACCTTAGAGAGACCGTCAGCATGGATACAGAACACATCTGTGAGCACCTGGCAGACCAGCAAGCACTACAGGTGTTCTCTCCTTTCCTCCTCTCAAGAGTGCCTACAAAAAGAGTGCCACCATACTCCACTTAGCAGATGAGGAAATGGGGGCCCCAAAGGGAAATGCCTTATATTGAACAACACAATTTAAAAGGCTGCGCCTAGGTTTTAACTTCCACTTTCAGAACCCTCCCTGAGGAGACAGCAGTAAACCCTGGCCACCAGGCCTCTGAATTAAAGACCCCTTAAAGAAGACCAATAAATACCTTCTAACCTCCTACAGAGTCTCGGGAAATACCAGTGACCAAAAATCCCTGGAGATGCACCTGGGAGCTCACCTGCACCATCCCAGTTTAATGGAGTCCATTCCTCCTGGGACCTTCCGAGGCAGACCCATTTTCTTTAAGAGACTTATTTATCTTTTCCATTCAGGAAAAAAAGGGAAAATATACAACCCATAATCCCATAATTGTGGTGTGGTGTGGTGTGCTTTCTTCCAACCTTGGTTTTTCAACACATTGCCTAGGGATTATATTTTTCATATTTTGGTATTGTATGCACACAATTTCATATCCTGGTATATTTGCCATGATATCATAAAGAATTTTCTGTTGAATGACAGCAACTGCAACGATAGTAACTCACTTCGCTGAGCCAAGCATATACCAAGGACACTTTCATGGAAACCTCACAATAACACTTTAGAACTGTCACCATTTTATAGATGAGAAACCAAGGATTAGAGAGGTGAATTAATTTGCTCCAAGTCATTGGCTATAAATCTCAGAGCCAAACTCCAATCCAGCCCATCTGACCCTAGAACCAAGGCTCACAACTTCTATGTTAGCCTCCCACTCCCTAGGCCTCCTATTTCATTTTTAACAGTTGCATAATAGTGTAACCCAGAATTTCCGTGCCCCCCTACATTACTCATTTAGAACACTTCAAGCTTTTCACTATTATAAAATAGCACAGTGATAAACATGTTGGTAGACATGACTGACTTTTTTTTTTTTTTTTTGCCTTGCTTTGGGATAAATTCACGGGGTATAAGTCTAAGACTCTACATACACTGAAAAATCAGCAAAATGATAAGAGTAAGGACATTCAAAAAGACTCTTCTCCATAAAAGCAGTAAGAACACTGGCAAAATTATCAGAATAAACTTTTTCAGAACTCTAGAAATTAACCAAAGGCTTGTGGCAATCTGTGGAATGTTTACTCGAGAAAAACCTCAATCTCAGTAAGAATATGAGAGCTTTGTGGAATTTTAATTTGCTTTATACCTATTCACCTCTCCCCTACTCTACCGTAGCCTTAATAACCAACATCTGCAAAGACAGTGGCAACAGGAGGCTGACGGCCACTAAAGGGTGGAGAATGGGTTTGAATTACATCAAAGCCCCTCTCCCCAAGAATTGTCATTATTTTTCCTATCTGGCAGTTCTCTGGGAGACCCTACTTGCCAGGCTATCTTTATTTGACCTGCTTTGGAGGCGAACAGCCTTGGGGAGAGGGGGAGACATTTGTTGAAAATAATCAGAGGCAATTGTTTAACATATGCCTGACGCAGAAGATAACAGTTAAGCAAACAACAGGCTGACCAAAAAGCTTAGATTCCTAGGAATCTAGAAGGGTACTTGCAGGCATAGGGCCATGGGCATGCCCAAGGCACTGTGCATGATCAAAAAAGATGGAAGGCCCTAAACTCTCAGCTGTGGGTCACCTTGAGATTCTACGTAAACAGGCAGTGAAAGCTAAGGCAGTGTGTTAAGTGCCTGCCTGAGCATTAAAAACATGCCCCAACATGTACATAGAGACCTTTGGCAAAGATTGGGAGACATATTGGTTGCAGGCATTTAAGTAAATTTCTGTCTAATTATTAGTTGACAACTAAGCTAACTAGGCAGAGACTTCAGTGATCACACATGACTCTATAGAATTAGTTTACAAAAGTCACTAAGCAAATAATAACAACAAACTATGGACATGTGGGGGAAGAGGAAAATCTGATTTCCAGAACTGCCATATTATATTACTTTAAATGTCAAGTATTCAACAAAAATTCACAATAAATACAAGGAAGCAAGAGTGTAACCCATATACAAGAAAAAAGAGTTAATAAAAACTGTTTCTGAGGAAGCCCTACTTAACAAAAACCTCTTTTTTCTCATTTAAAAAAAAATTCTTGTTGGATTTATTTGGGTGACATTGGTTAATAAAATTATATAGGTTTCAAGTGTACAATTCTAGAATACATTATCTGTATATTGTATTATGTGTTCACCACCCAAAGTCAAGTCTTCTTCCGTCACCATTTATCCCCCCTCTACCCTCTTCTAATTCCCCCCACCCTTCTATCCCTCTGGCAATCACTATACTGCTGTGTCTATGAGGAGTTTGGTTGGGTTTTTTGGGGGGTTTTTTTGCTTAATGCCTTCACCTTTTGCATCCAGCCCCCCAAGCCCCTTCCCTCTGACACTGTCAGTCTGTTCTCTATGAATCTGTTTTGTTTGTTATTTTATTTTATTCATTAGATTCCACATGTAAGTGAAATCACATGGTATTTGTCTTTCTCTGACTGGCTTATTTCACTTAGCATAATATTCTCCAGGACCATCCACGCTATCACACAAGGTAAGGTTTCCTTCTTTTCTATGGCTGAGTAGCATCTCCTTAGGTAAATGTGCCACAGCTGTTTTATCCACTCATCTGCTGATGGATACCTAGGCTCCTTCCAAATCTTGGCTTTTGTAAATAATGCTGTGATGAACATAGGGGTGCATATATTCTTTTGAATTAGTGTTTTGGGTTTCTTTGGATATATTCCCAGAAGTGGGATTGCTGGGTCATGAGGCAGTTCCATTTTTAATTTTTTGAGGAAACTCCATACTGCTTTCCACAGTGGCTGCACCAGTCTGCATTCCCACCAACAGTGCAGGAGGGTTCTCTTTTCTCCACATCCTCACCAGCACCTGTTTGTTGATTTATTGATGACAGACATTCTGACAGGTTTGAGGTGAATAAACCTCATTTTAATTGGGAGGGCAACACAAAGTACTTTGCATCACTGGGGTGGTTTCCAATTTTGTGCTACTGTAAGTAATGCTGTGAGGAACATTTTTGTGCATAAAGCTCTGGCTCATTTCAGATTAATCTTGGTAGGTTTTGTGTTTCTAGGATTTTGTCCATTTCATCTAGGTTATCCATTTGTTGGTGTACAATTGTTCACAGTATTCTCTTATTATCCTTTTTCTTTATGTAGAATTTAGTAGTTATATCCCCAATTTCATTTTGATTTTAGTAACTTGAGTCTTTTCTCTTTTATTCTTAATCCATCTGTCTAATGGTTTGACAATTTTATTAATCTCTTCAAAGAACAAACTTTTGGTTTCATTGATTTTCTCTACTGGTTTTTTATTCTCTTTTATTTATCTCTGTTCTAATCTTTATTATTAACTTCTTTCTGCTACCTTTGGGTTTAGTTTGTTCTTTCTCTAGTTCCATAAAATGTAAAGTTGGGTTGTTGATTTCAGATCCTTCTTGTTTTTTAATGTAAGAGATAGCTTATAACTATAAATTTCCACCTTAGCACTGCTTTTGCTGTATGTTATGTTTTTGTTACCATTAATCTCTAAGTATTTTCTAATTTCCCCTGTGAGTTCTTCTTTGATCCATTGTTTGTTTAAGTGTTTCTAATTTCCACAAATTTTTGAATTTTCCAATTTTACTTCTATAATTGATTTCTAACTTCATCCTGTGGTGGTCAGAAAAGATACTTTGTGTGATATCTTTTTAATCTACTGAGACTTAATTTGTGGCCTAACACATGGTCAATCCTGAAAAATGTCCCATATGCAATTGAGAAGAATGTATGCACTATTGTTGCTGGGTACACTGTTTTGTATCGTCTATTAGATCTAGTTTGTTTATTGTGCTATTTAGGTCCTCTATTTTCTTACTTATTTTCTGTCTGGTTGCTCTATCCATTAATATGAGTACAGTATTGAAATCTCCAACTATTGTTGTAGAACTATTTCTACCTTCAATTCTGTCAGTTTTGCACATATATTTTGATGCTCTGTCATTAGGTGAATAAATGTTGTAATTTTCATTTTATCTTCTTGCTGTCTTGAATCTTTTATCAGTATATAATGTCCCTTTTTGTCTCTTGTAACTTTTTAAATTTAAAATCTATTTTGTCTTAGGATAGTTACCCTTTTGGTTATTATTTACATGGATTACCTTTTTCCATCCTTTCACTTTGAATCTTTTGTATTTTTGGACCTAAAGTGAGCTGCCTACCCTCCTTCCCCACAACCCCAAACCTTTATTCCCATGGCCCTCAATGACCCTTGCCTCCTAGAGAGGCCCTTCTTCCTCCCCTATCCACTGTAGGTCGCTCTCAAGAGCTCCCTGAGAGTCCAGCTCTTCTCTCCCTGGACTTCTGTCTTCTAAGAGCTCCTTGCACTCTGATGACATGTGCCAAGGTTTGTGCACAATGCCCTCTATGATCTGCCCCAGTCTTCCTACAAAACCTCACCTCTCCAAATCCCCTGGAAACACAGGTAGAAACTCAAGTTCTTGCCCAATGCCAAACTCTTCTCCCACTGCTGCCCTCAGCTCTCTCTCCTCTACCTATCCAAACCTAACCCAGGCAACTTGAGGCAAGGCACAGAGGATGGGACTTTGAGCAAGAAACCCAGGACTAATTTCCAATCCACATCTACCTTATTATTCTACCTCCCTCAACTTCCACTTTCCTGTCCAACAGTAGACAGCATGACCTACGTTGCAGGGTTGTCTCTCATACCAAATAAGTTAACATGTGGAAAAGCAGTGTGGGGAGCTTGGAAACCATCCTTAGAATGAGGGCAGACTGCAGCCATGCGCATCACTTCTGAGAGGTCAATTTCCTGACCTGTATCATATATTGTGAACTTCACCTCTGCTTAGTTATTTACCCTTCTTAAACCAATTCAAATTCATGGCTCCCCAGGCCAGAAGGAAATTCGCGTTCCTCAGAAGCCCTCATGCTTCTCTGAGGAAGCCACTTTAGCTCTAGTCTTTAACTTCTAGGCAAATCTTCCCCCACTGTTACTTATTCCACTGGTTGGTCTTTCTTGCCCAAGTGAACAGTTCATTCCTTTGGCGGAGTAGGGGTTGGTTCAGCTGGTCTTTGATTCTATACCACAGTGCTCCTAGCCTGTCTGGGGGTGAGCACTTAGAGAAAATCAGATTTTTTTTTTTTTTTAAGATGAGAGGAAGTAACTCTGAGAAGCTAAAATTCCTTAAGGAGCAAATTAAACAATCTCAGGAGCCACTGGCTGCCCAAAGGTCAGTGTGATGAGATGATACAACTTCACGGGGAAATTCCAGACAGGGCCTGAGATCCACTCACCAATCAAGTCCAGAGCCGCTCAGATAGGCCATGTTGCCAGTGGATAAATGTCAGGACTTAGATATCTGTCTTGGGAAGGATAATACCCAGAGGGAGAGAAGAGATTTTGGAAAGGGAAAGGGGGTGGGGAATAGTGAGGAGAGAAAAGGGAAAGACATAAAAACAGAGAAGGAGAGACAGAAAAGAAACAAGGGAAAAGAAGATAAACTGCTGCCTAAACGCTTGTTCTGTGCTAACACTGTTGGGTACTCTCTGTGCAACCTTAACACCCCATGAGCAGGCACTCTGACCCTTACTGTCAGAGAAGTCAAGTGATTTGCACAGGTCTGCCAGGGAGCATGGGGGCAAGTGGCTGGTCTATAGGAGTCCAGAGTCCAGGTCTCTCCCATGGAGGAGGAAAGTCCATTCTCAATCCAAAACAAGTGCTCCAGCTACTGATATCAACAAACCAGGCCCCAACCATAAGCCAGGGCTCAGTACATTTGCAAGGTCTCTGCTTACCCTCCATGAGCCCGGGCCCAGAGGGAAAGAAAAGGGTAAAAGCATGCACTGAGAATTCCAGCTATTAACCATAAAGCTTTCAGAAATTCAATTATTTTTTATCCAAACCCTCTTGGGCAATGTATTATAGCAAAACATAGACATCTGTGGAGTTGGGTGTCTGGCCCTTTCCCAGGCTCAAGATAAGCTGGCCTTGCTGATTTCTTGAACATGCTACATACTGGGGCACCCTGGCTTCTAGCAGCAGAAGGATAGTTCAGCAGCCCCTGGGGTACAAGAGGCCCTTCCTGTCTTGAGTTTCAGATCAAGACTGGTGTCTGGGTTCCAGAAGAACAAGGGGCTCCAACCCAAGATCGGAAGAAGAGCCCTGAGCCCAGACCCACAGCTCAGAGAGGACAGGAGCTGACCTGGAGCACATTTAAGTGCTTCTCCTGTTCCCAGCACCCCACCATGTCCTCCAGACTCCCCTAGCAGTTGTGGTACATAATGGGGTGAGCCAGGCGCAGATATACTGAATCTGCATGTAGGCTAACCTTTGACAAATCACAGAAACTATCTCAGATAAGTAAAAAAAAAAAAAAAGTGTGTGTGTATGTCTGTGTACACAATGTATAACTCATAAAAGACATAAAAGACATAAACAAACAGTATATGTTTTAGGTTTGGAATAGAATTTTAAAAAGCCAGTATTTGTTATGCCTTCTTTTTCTCACCAGTCAAGCCAGACACAAAACCTATCCCTTGATCCAACTGATTTTCTATGGAAATCCCTAGTACAGTGCCAAGCACACAGCAGTTGCTCCACGTTACAGCTATTATTACTAAGTAACTACTATGCACCAGGCTCCATGTCACATGCCCCCTCATAACAAATGGTGTGAGGCTGAACTTACCAGTTCCCATTTTACAGAAGAAATATTAACTCAGAGAGAGAAAGTGAATTGTCCAAGACCAAACAGCTAGTCAGACACATAGTCAGTATGGAATGCACACCTTATAAGAATCTCCTTGGCAGCAGCCAAATCACTTGAGATTGGGCATTCCACTCAATCCCATGGAGGGAGGAAGGGTCAAAAGAGCCCCAGTGGGCTCTAAGCAGATGTCTTTGGCTAAAACAGAAACAAGGAAATAGAAAGTGTTTAAAAAGCAAGAGGAAACACAGAGGGAGTCTGGAAGAAAGATACATCAAGGATATTGACAGATGATAACATTTAGTCGAAAATAAAGAAAGAAAGGCTAGAACACAGAACAGTGTCAAAGTACTGATGACAACTACCTCAAATTGTATATGTGTGGAAAAGACTGACAAGAATCCTAGGGAAAAACACTTTAATTTGATGCACTGGGAAGATTGTGAGTACATTTTTATCTCCTATTTTGATTTCTGTTAACATTTCATAAATGCTTATGCAAGAGAATTTTAAATGCTTTCAGAGATAAATCACAAAGAAAAACAATCAAAGAGTTTGACTACATACAAATTAGAAACTTCTGCATGTCAAAAAAGCAACTAAAATGGAAAGGCATACAATAAATACTAAAGACTTATTTGTAGCAAAAATGGTAGGCAAAGGGTTAATTGATAACAACATCTTTATTAATATTAATCCCTCCTGAAAATAAAAAAGAAAGCAGTACGGAGGGATGCAAGATGGCAGAGTAGGTGGAAGTTATATTCACCACCTCCCAGGACTAAACTGGAAACTACCACTAAATTACAGAACAATTAACCTAAATAACCAACTGAAGACTAGATGAACAGAAGTTTTATCACCAAGGATTTACAGAAGAAGCCACATCGAGGTGGGTAGGAAGGGTGGAGATGAGAAAAGGGCTGGCCCCGTATGCATGTGTGATGGTTGACAATCTAGAGGGATATCTCAGCTGCAAAGATCCCTCCTGAGCCCTATACCAGGCTCCCAAGCCAGGAGCACCAGAGCCAGGAAGAGGAGCCCACATAATATCTGACTGTGAAAATCACTCGGGGTTCTGTCCACCAGAGAGACAGGAGTTGGCTAGAAACACAAGTGTCCTCTTAAAGGGCCAATACACAAAATCTCATTCATGAACACTCATGCTGGGCTCTATCAGAGAAAAGGCTCTGGGGAAAGAGCTGAGGGGACAGCTGCTAGGGTCCCTGTCCTGTGTCCCTCTCCCACACAGCCTACAGACAGTATTTCCTGGGTCGGGTACTCCCCTCCATACAATATCAGCCTAAAGGAATGTACTAGCACCATCCTCCCAACTCCTTGTACCCCACCCTGCAGAGCTCACACCCTATGGAAAAGTCAGCTGCCTGAAGCCATGGTACAGAATTTTTTGGAGGGCTCTTGAGGAGATCTAGGCAGGCTCACTGAGTTGTGTGGCTCTGGAGCAGAAGCCATTCCTCCCACCACATGCCTCACTGGCACAGCACCCCTATGAGAGATCCATCAGTCACACACACAACTCCCAGTGGCCTTGCCCTGCTGAGCTAACCAAGGTATGCACATTCTTGGAAGGCTCTCCAGGGGGTCTGGGCAGAATCAGGGAGAGACCGAGTTGTGTGACTCTAGGCAAGGGCCATTTTTCTATTGCACACCCTACAAGTACCACTGTTTCTGTGCAGAACCCATACTTCACAGAGCCAAATTTTGGTCTGTTTAAGCATCATGAACTCTTCTGGCCTCGAGCTGACAACTACATGAGACTCCACCCCACTGCAAAGGTTCACATGCACCCAAAGGTGGTAGCTGACCTTGGTATACCCTGGGACTTTTACTAAGTGGCCTCAGACCCAGCACTAGCACTGAGTTAGAATCTATATTAATCTGTTGAACACCACTCACCACTACCTGGTGACTCACTGAGAACCTACCTCAAACAACTTGCGTACTGCCAGAGGCTCTGTCAGTGACTGAACCTAATAGGCAGCCACAAGTCAGAGGAGAATCTTGGGGTGCTGACGGACTTTTGCTGACCTGCCCCCAGACTCAGTAGTGGTAGAAGCCTGCCTTGGTGCACAGCTTCTCCCCTCCCATGCACACATAGGCCCAGCAGAGGAAGCAACAAACAGTGGATCACTTTGTAGCTCCAAACATGTAGCCCAGGGCCAGACACAGGCAGCAACTGATATTAGCCTGTACCAGAGTCCCTCTCAAGAGGCCCCAGAACAAACACAACTAATGGTGGGCTTCACATCAGAGCCACATCAGAGCATGACCCAAGCTCCACAAACAGCACACTCAAAGGAAGATCTCAGCAGGCACCAGACCCTATTGGGGTGAATTCTGCTTCGTGGGGTCAGCCATTGCACAGTACTTCGTACACTGTGGTCAGGGTCAATCCTCACAGTCAGCCAGCCTGAGAATCAATCTGACTCATGAGAGGCCAAAAGCAACAAGACTTAACTACAGAAAAAAGGCCCACACAACCCACACAAGGGACATTCCTGGAGCACCTAGCTCAAGTGATGAGGGCCACTGGGCTCCAAAAGACACTCATTATATAAGGCTACCCTACCAAGACTGGGAGACATACCAGATCTACTTAACACACAGAAACAAATACAGACAGGAAGACATAAGAGGACACACACACACACACACACACACACACACACACATGCACAAAAGGAAAGAACAGGAAAAATCCCCAGAAAAAGAACTAAGTGAAATGAAGGCAAGCAATCTACCAGAAAGAGTTCAAAACAATCAAAAAACGAAGTTTGAAGTTCCACAAAAAATAGCAAGCATTATAAAGGACATAGAAATCATAAAAAAGGACTAATGAGAAACAAAGAATATGATAGCTGACATGAAGAATACACTAGGAAAAAATAAACAGCAGATTGGATGAAGCAAAGAATCTAATCAATGAGTTTGAGGACAAGGTAGCAGAAAATGCCCAATCATAGTAGGGAAAAAAACACTTTTTAAAAATAAGGATAGTTTAATGGACCTCTGGGACAACATGAGTGTAACAATATCTGCATCATAGGGGTACCCGAAGCAGAAGAGAGAGAGCAAGGTCTTAAAAACCTATTTAAAGAAATAATGATTTAAAATTTTCCTAATCTGGTGAAGGAAAGAGACATACAAGTCCAGGAAGCACAGAGAATTATAAACAAGATGAACCCAAAGAGGCCCACACCAAGATACATCATAATTAACATGACAAAGGTTAAAGACAAATAGAAATTCTTAAAAGCAGCAAAAGAAAAACAATTAGTAACGAACAAGGGAGCTCCCATAAGACTGTCAGCTGATTTATCAATAGAAATATTTCAGGCCAGGAGGGATAGACACTAAATATTCCAAGTGATGAAAAGCAAGGACCTACAACCAAGACAACTCTACCCAGAAAGGCTATCATTTAACAATGAAGAAGAAACAAAAAGCTTCCCAGATGAGGGAAAAAAAAAAAAAGCTAAAGGAGTTAATTACCACCAAACCAGTACTGCAAGAAATGTTAAAGGGACTTAACTTTAGCCCAGCCAGTGTGGCTCAGTTAGTTGAGCGTCGTCCCATGTAACAAGAGGTCGATGGTTCAATTTCTGGTCAGAGCACATGCCCGGGTTGTGGGCTCAATAACCAGTGGGGGATGTGCAGGAGGCAGCCAATCGATGAATTCTCTCTCATCGATGTTTCTCTCTCTCTCACCCTCTGCCTTCCTCTCTCTATAAAACCAATGGAAAAAAATTTTTTTTTAAAAAAGGGACTTAACTTTAAGTAGAAGGGGAAAAAAGAGGAACATAGTTAAAAAAAATAGCAATAAAGACATACCTATCAATAATCACTTTAAATGTAAATAGATTAAATTCTCAAATAAAAAAATGTAGAGTACTTGGCCGTAAAAAAAAAAGAAAGAAAAAACAAAAGGAAATCTTACCTTTTGCAACAGCTAGGAAGAACCTGGAAATTATTATGTCAAGTGAAATAAGCCACTGAGAGAAAGACAAGTACCATATGATCTTACTTATATGTGGACTCTAATGAACAAAACAAACTGATGAACAAAATAGAAACAAAGGCATGGATACACAGAAAAGACTGTGTATCCACAGAGGGAGGGGGATTGAGGGACTGGATGAAAGAAGGTGAAAAGATTAAGCAAAAAACCATATATAAATAACACACAGACACAGACAACAGTGTGTGGTGACAACCAGAGAAAGAGGAGTGGGGGGTAAGTGGATATGGACAAAGGGGGGTAAAATGGGGATGGAAAGAGACTTTGCTTGGGCGATGGGAGCAAAATGCAGTGTACAGATGATGTTTTACTGAGTTGTACACTTGAAACCTGTATCATTTTGTGAACTAATGCAACCCAATAAATTCATTTAAGAAATAGCCCTGGCCAGGTAGCTCAGTTGCTTAGAGCATCATCCCATACATCAAAAGGTTGAGTGTTCTATTCCAGTCAGGGTGCATACCTAGGATCTGGGTTCGATCCCCAGTCGGGACACATATGGGAGGCAACCTGATTGATGTTTCTTTCTCTCATCAATGTCCCTCTCTCTCTCTCTTTCAAATCAATTTTAAAAAACCAACATATCCTTGGGTGTGATTAAAACTAAACAAACAAACAAACCCACATGTAAAGACAGTAAATTTTAAGTGATCTCACCACAAAATGATAATTATATAATATGATGGAGGTGTTAGCTAACACCATAGTGGTAATCATTTTGCAATATACTTATAATCAAATCAACACCTTGTATTTCTTAAATTTACATTATCTTTTATGTCAGTGAACATAAATATCTCAGTAGAGATGGGAAAAAATGAAGGAAAAAAAACATAGGTAGCTGAATGGATAGGAAACCAAGACACACATATATGCTTTCTACAGAAGACCTATCTCATAACAAAAGACACAGGCAGACTGTAAGTAAATAGATGGAGAAAGATATTTCATGCACATGGAAACAAAATAAAAGCTGGGGCAGCAATACTTATCTGAGACAAAATAGACTTTAAAACAATGGCTATAATAAAAGACATAAAAGGACATTATATAATGATAAATAGAAGAATATAACCTTTGTTAACATTTATGCATCCAGCATAGGAGCACCTAAATATATAAAGTAAATCTTGATGGGCATAAAAGGAGAGAGCAGCAGTAATGCAGTCATAGTAGGGGAATTAACACCCCATTGACATTAATGAATAGATCTTCCAGACAGAAAATCAACAAGGAAAAAGTGGCCTTAAATGACACCTAGACCAGATGGATTTAATCGATATTTTCAGAACATTTTACCACAAAGCAACATAATATACATTATTTTCAAGTGCACATGGAACATTTTCAAGGACAGACCACATGTTAGGACACAAGTCTCAATAAACTTTAAAAGTTTGAAATTATATCAAGTATCTTCTCCAAGCAAAATGGAATAAAACTAGAAATCAATTACAAGTAAAGTAAAAAACACACAAACACACGGAGGCTAAATAATATGTTACTAAACAATGAATGGGTTAACAATGAGATCAAGGAAGAAATAAAAAGATAACTTGAGACAAATGAAAATGCAAATACAACCACTCAAAATCCGTGGGACACAGTGAAAGTAGTCCTGAGAGAAATTCATAGCAATTCAGACCTACCTCAAGAAACAGGTAAAATCTAAAAAAAAAAAAGTAACCATACGCCTAAAGAAACTAGACAAAAAACAACAAAAAAAGCCCAAAGTGAGTAGAAGAAAGGGACTAATAAAGGGCAAAGCAGAAATAAACAAAATAAGAGTCTAAAAAAGTTAAACAAACAATACCAAAGTCCAATGAAACCAAGAGCTGGTTCTTTGAAAAGATAAACAAGATTGATAAGCCTTTAACTAGCCCTGGCCAGTGTGTCTCTATGGTTAGAGCACTGGCATGAGGACCAAGGGGTCAAGGGTTCATTTCCCTGTCAAAGGCATGTGCTTGGGTTGCAGGTTCAAGGCTTGTCCTGTCGGGGTGTATGCGGGAGGCAACCAATCAATGTGTCTCTCTTGCGTGGTTGTTTCTCTCCCACCCCCTTCCCTTCCACTCTCTAAAAATCAACGGAAAAAATATATCCTCAGGTGAGGATTAACAAAAAATAAAATAATAAAGTACACTGTCCCTCCCTTTAGTTTATAAATAAATAAATAAACCTTTAACTAGACTCATCAAGAAAAAAAGAGAACATGATCTCACTTACATGTGGAATCTAATGAACAAAATAAACTGACGAACAAAATAGGCCCAGAGGTATGGATGCATGGAACAGAATAACAGATCTCAGTGGGGGTAGGAGTAGAGGTGGGGGAGGGGACAGGAAGAGATTAACCAAAGAATATATATGCATATATGCATAGCCCATGGACACAGACAACAGTATGGGGAAGACCTGGAGTAGGGCCGGAGTTGGATGGAGGGGGGCAAAAAGGAAGAAAATGGGAGACATCCGTAATACTGTCAACAATTTAAAAAAAAAAGAAAGGGGCATTAGGTTAAAAAAAGAAATCTGAATTAAGAACTTCAGTTAATAACAAAAAAAGAAAGAAAAAAAAGAGAAAGGACCCAAATAAATAGAAACAGAAAAGAAAGAGAAGTAACAACCAACACCACAGAAATACAAAAGATTATAAGAAAATATAACAAACAACTACATGTCAACAAGTTGGACAATATGGAAGAAATGGATAAATATCTAGAAACATACAAGATAATCTAAGACTGAGTCAAGAAGAAACAGAAAATCTGAACAGATCAATTACTACCAACAAAATCGAATCATAATAAATAAATAAAACTCCTAACAAACAGAAGTCCTGAACTGGATAGCTTCACAAGTGAATTTTACCAAATATTCAAAGAAAAACTAATACCTATCATTTTCAAACTATTCCAGAAAAGTTAAGAGCTGGGAAGCCTCCCAAGCTCATTTTACAAGGCCAACATTATCCTAATTCCAAAAACCAGATAAAGACACTAAAAAGATAGAAAATTATAGACAGATATCCCTGATGAATACAGATGCAAATATCCTCAACAAAATATTAGCAAATGGAATTCAGCAATACATTAAAAAGGTCATATACCATGATCAAGTGGAATTTATTCTAGGGATGCAAGGTTGGATCAATATCTGCAAATCAATTAACGTGATACACCACATAAACATAATGAAGGATAACAATCATATGATCATATCAATATATGCCAAAAAAGCATTTGACAAAATCTAGCACCTATTTATGATAAAAAACTCTCAACGAAGTGGAAATAGAGGGAACATACCTCAACATAATAAAAGTCATATATAGCAAACCCTCAGCTAAGACATACTCAATGGGGAAAAACTAAAAACATTTCCCTTAAGATTAGGAACAAGACAGGGGTGTCTTTCACCACTTATTCAACACAGTACTGGAAGTCCTAGCCAATGCAATCAGATAAGAAGAAATAAAAGGAAAACAAATTGAAAAGGAAGAAATAAAACTGTCATTATTTGCAGATGACATGACACTGAATATAGAGAACCCAAAAATTTCACCAGAAAACTACTAGAACTGATAAGTGAATTCAGTAAGATAGCGGGATAAAAAATGTTCAGAAATCAGTTACATTTTTTAAAAAAGGATTTATTGCCCTGACCAGTTTTGCTCAGTGGCTAGAGCCTTGGTTCTCGGACTGAAGGGTCCTGGGTTAGATTCTGGCCAAGGGCATGTACCACAGTTGCAGGCTCAATCCCCCATGCAGGAGGCAACCAATGGATGTGTCTCTCTCACATCTATGTTTCTCTCTCTCTCTCTCCCTTCCATTCTGTCTGAAAAGCAATGAAAGAAATATCCTTGGGTGGGGATTAAAAAATAAATTAAATAAATAAATAAATAAAGATTTATTTTGTTGCTGTTATGGTTATTAATCCTCACCCTAAGGTATTTTTTCCCACTGATTTTGAGAGAGAGTAGAAGGGAGGTAAGGAGGGGTAGAGAGAGAGAGAAACATCGATGTGTCTCACATTGATAGATTGCCTCCCACAGGTGCCCAGACTAGGAATTGAAACCACAACCCTTTGGTGTGTAGGTCAACACTCTAACCACTGAGCAACACCAGCCAGTGCCAGTTGCATTTTTATACACCAATAATGAAATATCAGAAAAACACTAAGAAAACAATTCCATTTACAATTGCATAAAAAAATTATAATACCTAAGAATACATTTAATAAGGAGTTAAAAGACTTGTACTTGGAAAATTATAAGACAGTAAAGAAAGAAACCGAAGAAAATACAAATAAATGAAAGCATATACTGTGCTCACGGATAGGAAGAATTAATATAATTAAAATGTCCATACTATCCAAAGCAATCTATAGATTCAACACAATTCCTATCAAAACACCAATGGTATGTTTCACAGATCTAGAACAAATAGTCTAAAAGTTTATATGGAACCACAAAATAACCTCAATAGCTATAATGATTTTGAGAAAAAAAGAACAATGCTGGAGATATCCACAGTAATCAAAACAGCATGGACTAGCATAAAAACAGACATACAGATCAATGGAATAGAATAGAGAGCCCAGAAGTAAACCCATGTCTATATAGTCAATTAATATTTGACAAAGAAGGCAAGAACATACAATGGAGTAAAGAGAGTCTATTCAATAAATGGTGTTGAGAAAATTGGACAGATATGTGCAAAAAAATGAAACTAGACCACCAACTTACACCATACACAAGAATTAAACTCAAAATGGATTAAAGACTTAAGTGTAAGTCTTGAAACCATAAAACTCCTGGAAGAAAACAGTCAGTAAAATTTCTGACTTTTCTCTGAGCAATATTTTTTCTGCTATATTTCCTTAAGCAAGGGAAACAAAAGAAAAAATAAACAAAAGGGACTATATCAAACTAAAAACAGTTTTTGCACACCAAAGAAAACCATCAACAAAATGTAAAAATAACCTGCTGAATGGGAGAAGATACTCACCAATAATACATTTGATAAAGGTTAGTCTCCAAAATTTATGAAAAACTCAGACAACTCAACACACACACAAAAAAACCCTACACATACAAAAAAACAATCCAGTTTAAAAAATGGACAGAGGAAATGGTGATCGAAAGAGACATGACTTGGGGTGGTGAACACATAATATACAGATGATATGTTACAGAATTGTACACCTGAAACCTATATAATTTTATTAACTAATGTAACCCCAATAAATTCAATTTTTTAAATGAGCAGAGGACCTAAAAAGACACTTCTACAAAGAGGACACATAGAAAATAGACATATGAAAAGATGCTTAACCTCACTAATCATCAGAGAAATGCAAATTAAAACCACAATGAGACACCACCTCACACCTGTCAGAATGGCTACCATCAATAAATCAACAAACAACATGTGTTGGAGAGAATGTGTAGGAAGGGGAACACTTGTCCATTGTTGGTGGTAATGCAAATTGGTTCAGTGCCTATGGAAAACAGTATGGAGGGTCCTCAAAAAATAAAAAATGGAACTGCCTTATGACCCAGCGATTCCACTTATGAGTATATATCTGAAGAAACTCAAAACACTAATTCAAAAGAATATACACCCCCCCATGTTCACTGCAGTGTTATTTACAATAGCTAAGATATGGAAGCAACCCAAGTGCTTATCAACAGACAAGTGGATAAAAAAGCTGTGGTATATATATGCGATGGAATATTACTCAGTCATAGAAAAATAATGAAATCTTACCATTTGCAACAGCACGGATGGACCTAGACGATATGATGCTAAGTGAAATAAGTCAGAGACTGACTCATAGATACAAAGAACAGACCAATGGTTACCAAGGGAAGGGAGGTTGGGGGATGGGTGGAAAAGGTGAGGGATTAAGAAATACAAACTGGTAGTTACAGTCACAGGGATGTAAAGTACAGCACAGGGAATATAGTCAATAATTGTAATGACTATGTATGGTGCCAGGTGGGTACTGGAAATATCAGGGGGAACACTTTATAAAGTATATGATTGTCTAACCACTATGCTGTACACCTGATAACTAATAAAAAATAATATTGAATGTAAACTGTAACTGAAAAATTGAAAAATATATATAATACACAAGATTCCACCTCCAACACAAAAAAGAAAGCATTAAAATTGCAAGAAGCAAATACACAAAATATATGGGCATAATTAAAATACACAAAAGCACACTGTTTAATTTATTCAAGGAAAATGTTCAATCTCACAAGTAATTAAAGAATTACATATTAAAACAAGAGTAAAATATCATTTCTATCCTACTTAATTTGAAATATACTTTTAAATGATAAATCAAAGTTAGGTGCTGATACCTGTGTGAAAGGGGACAAACCCTTCTATGAAAGAATATGGCAATGTACATTAAAAGGTCTACAGTGGTTCATACCTTTTGATCCAGCAATCTTACACCTCAAACCTCTGATGAGGAAAAAATTGAAAATGTGGAGAAAGTTTAATGATGGTCAAAGATGCTCACCCCAAGGCCATTTATTTATAAGAAAGAAAACTGAAGGCAGTCGAAAGGGTCAACAACAGTGACTGCTATATAAAGTGTTAATAAAAGCATAAATCAAAAATATAAATACCTCATGATCATCATTATATGTTTAAAAGGGGAGAACTGAATTCAGCAAAATTGCAGGATAGGAGATTAATAAACAAAAATCAGTTTGTGTTTCTATGCACCAGCAAAAACAATTCAAAAAGGAAATTAAGAAAGCAATTTCATTTATAATAGCATCTTAAAGAATTAAACACTTAGGAATAAATCTAACCAAGGACGTGAAAGACTTATATACTGAAAACTATAAAGCATTAATGAAAGAAATTAAAGAAGATCTAAATAAATGGAAAGGTGACTGTGTTCATGGATTGGAAGATTTAATGCTGTTAAGATGTTCATACTACCTAAAGTGATCTACAAATTCAGTGTAATACCAATTAAAATTCCAAAAACCATTTTTTGTAGAAATGGAAAAGCAGATCCTCAAATTCATATGGGAATTGCAAGGGTCCTCAAATATCTAAAATAATCTTAAAAATTAAGCATAAAGTTGGAAGACTCAACTTCCTTACTTAGAAACTTACTACAAAGCAGTGTGGTACCGGCATAAGGACAGACACATAGACCAATGAAACAAAATAAAGAATCCGAAATAAACCCACACATATATGGTCCATTTATTTTTGACAAGAGTAAAAGTCTTTTCAACAAATAATGCTGGAAAACCTGTACATCCACATGCAAAATAATGAAGTTGGGCCCTCAACTTATACTATATATAAAAAATAACTAAAAATGGATCAAAGATCTAAATAAACTTAAGAGCTAATACGATAAAATTCTTAGGGAAAAAAAACTGAAGAAAATCTTCATGACATTGGATTTGGCAACAATCTCATGTATATAACACTAAAAGCATAGGCAACAAAAGAATAAAATAAATGAATTGGATTTCATCAAAACTTAAAAACTTTTGTGCATCAAAGGATACCAATCAAGAAGTGAAAAGACAATCTATAAAATGGAAGAAAACATTTGCAAATCATATATCTAACAAGAGATTAATGTCCAGAATATCTAAAGAACTACAGAACTCAACAACCCAATTAAAAAATGGGCAAAAGGACCTGAATAGATATTTCTCCAAAGCATATAAATGGCTAATAATAACATGAAAAGATGATTAACATCATTAATCATTAGGGAACTGCAAGTCAAAACCACAATGAGATACCACTTCATACCTACTAGGAAAACTATTTTAAAAAGAAAATAAGTGTTGGCAAGGATGTGGAAAAGTTGAAACTCTTGTGTATTGCTAAATGGAATGTAAAATGGTACAGCCACTATGGGAAACAGTTTGGTGGTTCTGTAAAAAGTAAGAATTACCATATGACCCAGCAATTCCACTCCTGGATATATATCCAAAGGAACTGATAGCAGGGATTCAAATACAGTAGGTATTTGTACACCAGTGTTCATAGCAGTATTATTTACAGTAACCAAAAGGAAACAACCCAAGAGTCCATCAATAGATGAATAAATAAACAAAATATGGTCTATACACACAATAGAATACTATTCAGCTATTAAAAGAAGTGAAATCCTGACACATGCAACAACATAAATGGACCCTGAAAGCATCCTACTAAGTGAAATACGCCAGACACAGAAGACCAAATATTGTATGGTTCCATTTATATAAGGTACCCAGAATAGGCAAATTCACATAGACAGAAAGCATAATAAAGGTTACCAGGGAATGGGAGAGGGGAGACAGAAGGGAAGTTATTGTTTAATGGGTAGAGTTTATGTTGGGAATCACGGAAAGTTTTCAGTATAGACAATGGTAATGAGTACACGTGTGGCTTTGTGAATGTATTTGTTGCCAATGAATTATACATTTACAAACAGTTTTAAAATAATAAATATTATGTTATATATATTTTACTAAAATTTAAAAAGTGAGGGCAATAGTATGCATAGTGAAAAGATAGAATGAAATAAACCAAAATGTCAGCAGTGGCTATTTTGAGATAAGAAATCTTTGGGTGTTCTCCTCTTTCTTTTAATCACTTTTCTCTATTTTCCAAATTTTCTTTCAATTACTCTTTGGATAGGAGAAAAAAGTTTTATGTTTTAACACTTTTCAGTTTTAATACATACATAGTTCACCAGTCCAAAGTCTTCCCTTCCAGATAGAAAATTTCTTTACATTTGGACCAGCATTTACAAAGGATTTACTTAACAAGGGACCATAAGAAAAGGAAAAAGTCACTTAAAAGATTTAAAGAAGTTCATTGTTGCACAGAGGTAAGAACTAATGTTTTCTTATGAAGGGGTTCCCCTTGACCTGGCCACAGGCCCACTGGGCTCACTAACTACAACCCATCAGGGTAGAAATCCTTTCCTTTATCTGAGTTTCTCTCCCAGACCTATGGGTGCTAAATAAGGAGAAAAAAGGTTCCAAGGCCCCTCAGATGGACAATTTCCTCTGGATATGTGATAAGTTCACAATTTGACATTCAACCAATAAATCAAAATAGAATGGTTAATTTAAACATGCAAGTGAGAATTTTCCTTAATTTAACTAATTTAAATAATATTAATTCATCCTTAAAATTACTCTAAGCCCTTCCCAGAACGTCCTGTTTATATAGTAAATGATACTGGCATTGTGCTAGGTTTTTAATGCAGGAGTCCAAAGGACCTGTTCTCCCCTTTCTGACAAGTAAATAAAACAGCAGGGAATCAAATAACTCACTAAAAAAGAAGATATAATTTTTTATCTTCCTTTTTACAGTCTCATATCCACTTCCGTTGGGAATAACAAAGTCTGAATTTTTATGCAACACTTATCTAAATGTGTCGATTTTATCGGATTGATGAATTTTGCTAACAAAAGGCAGCGCTAGGAAATCTTTTATGACATATTTGGCCCATTCACAGGGCTGCAGCTTTAATTTAATCAACTTGAGAATTCTGAGAGAGAACTGCAGGTGTTGGATCTGAAAAAAAGTCATAAATGGGAAGGCATATCAATCTTTATGATGGGGAAACAAAAACACTCTCTACTTGCTTGCCCTCCACAGGCAGGAGAAGGAGAGGTGGAAGTGGCAGGATATTGTCTCAGGCTGCATAGCACAGAGGAAGCATTGCTGTCTCCCAGTGACCACTATTTAGTATTGATCAAAAAGTGCTGGCCCAGAGAGGAAGAGAGGAATTGATAAAACAATGAGGCTTGCCAACACTGTGTGCTCAACAAGGATGTTTTCTCATTTTTTCGACCACATCAGAATTAGTCATTCCCTTGGCTACTGAGCAGCCAGGTGGCTTCTGTCCCATAGTTTCTACACCTCTCCCACTCCCACCGTGCCTAGCAGCACTGTCACCTTTCTGCCCCCATGGACCTCTTATCAGAATGTGCTGATTGTAGGCAGAGCCAATAGCCTGGCAAGGCCTGCTGAATCTCCCTAGTTCGCCCTCCTCTCCCTCTACTACCTTAACTCTGAGCCACACTTCTCTCCATGGAAAAACTACCACCACCTCTCCCTGCCTGTCTCTCTGTTGCCTCCAGATCCTCCTTGCCATGCCATCCTTCCACCTACAGCCAGCCATCTCTAGATGGGAGGGAAACTTCTTTCAGTCAATCTCCTGCACAAAATTCTTTAACTCCCTACTTTCCACAAGAAGAAATTGTAAATTCCTTAGCATGAAATACTACAAAGGTTCTTTTGTGATGTGACCTTTCACAGTCTCCCCTCAACAGCAATTCCCATCAGTCCATTTCACCTGTATATCCACCCAATTTAAAAACCTCTATAACAGAAACATCCAGTCATATCTCCTTTTCAACTCTTATCTCCAACTGCAGCTAAATAGACAGTGAGGGGGGACATCCCCTAGCTAAATGAGCAGGAAGGATGGAGTCCTCACCAACAGAATTTCAGCGGGAAGGGTATGCCCCTTCCAGGTCCACACTACACTAGACTTTCCTGCAAACATGGACACAGCAGTACCTGTGCCCACTTTGACTACACAAGGACACACCCTACAGTAGAGGGCCAGCAAGATGGAGACCTGGGTTTCTCTGAATGTCATGCAGAGCAGAACGACACACTGTTCATGTTAGGAAATTATCTGTAAAATCAACTTTTTGCTTCTTTATACCTCTGTACTGTTTGGTCTCTCAAAAGCACCTTAGCCTTTACCCTTCGTGAAAGCAAGGGCCAGGTGAGATCCTACTAACTAGGACTCAATGTTGACAACTGCCTGCCCAATCAGTGTGTGCCCTGAAGCCTGCTTGTGTAGGCTTCCTCTCACTGGAAAACCTACTTGGTGTTCTCTAGGGTCTTCTGCATTTTCTTGGTCATTTTATCTATCGCTGCCTGTCTCTTCCCTTCAGCCAAGAGGTCCATCTTGTTCAACACCACGACCAGCTTCTGGCAGGCAATCTGCCCAATCACAAGGCATTCTGCTGACTGGGTCTGCATCCCCTTGGTCACATCGATTACCAGCATCATCAGATCAATGATCTGGGCCCCTGGAAGAAGAGAAGACAAGGTTAGAAATGGAAAAGGAAGAGGTGAGCTCAGAAAGCTCTAGGTCAGGCAAAACTGGCCAAATTAAAGTGTTAAAAGTGGGCAGAGTAGAAAATGAATAATTACCACATGCCTCCTAGCACCAGGCCACAGGTGAAGTGTTTGGCCTACATGATTTCACTGAATCCTCACAACCACTATGAAGGGCAGACGTGTTACCCCATTTAGAGATGAGGAAATTGAGGCCTATAAAAAAGAGCTTGCCCAGGCCACACAGCCAGCCTGCAGCAGGGCTGGGTGACTCCAAAGCGCACAGCTTTCTACTGCACCAATCCTATCATTTCATTCCAACGTACATAGGAAAAAAACAAGCAGAAAAAAGCTCAGCGTTAGACTTGATAAATGCCTAGAGATCTGCCCTTGCAAAGAGATAGGAGAGAAGGGCTAAAAATGTGAAGGACTTTGGGTGGGGAGGGGACATCTCCTCCTAGGTCTTCTCCTCACAGCACTGGTTTCATCATGATCATGACCAAATCATGCTTAGCTGGGCTACATCTACTCGCTTCTTCTGTTCTTTCTGTTCTGGTTGGGGGGCTTCCTGTTCTTTCAGGAGGGTGGAGTATGAGCATTCAAATCAACAGAGCATCATACGTATATATACATATATATGCATGTATGTTGTGTGCATGTGCATGTGTGTGTATGCATGACGAATTTGAGCATGGTCTGAACACACAGCCACACTTAAGCTGAACAACAGGTGGACAAATTACAGAGAAATCAATGAAGGGGAACTGCCATTAAGTCATGTTAGGAAAACTAATGTTAGCCAATGAAGTAACTGTGTTCTTTTTAATGGGATTTGGAATAGTTTCAATTTAAAAAGGTATTATTTTGTGGATGCAAAAATGTGCAAACATTTCCTCTTTGCCCCTTGAGGGGTTTTCAGGACCAAATTATTGTCATGGTGAGGCAAAGGAAGACTCTCTGTGGGTGACTCTCATGACAGAACTCTACTACTGGGGGGGGCGGGGGCGGGGAAGAAGGGCAAGCAGGAAGGGTGGTCTTTTTGTTGGCACACTTACTAGTGCACTAGTCAGCCACACAGATTATTCTACAACCTAGTATTTCAGACGAAGGTGAGACTCAGAGTCATGGTGTCATCTGCTCTAGGTCACATAGCCAACTGGTACCAAAGGCCACCAGAAACAAGGGTGCCTGACTCCATTGCTAACGAATCCTTCCCTGGTCACCACTGACCTGCACAGCTCCTCTGGCCTCCCCCAGGAAAAACGGTATGTGTCTCTGACACTAAGTGAGCCTTGGAATATCCCAACTCTTCTCCCTCCCTTCTACTCTGTCCTCTCCAGCCCCCTTTCCTACTTTATCCTGTCAGTTGGGGACACAAGTGGAGCTGTGGTCCAAAAGGACCTGGAGGGGAGGGCTAGGTGCTCACAGCAGCCCCCATTGGCATCTCCCTTGTCAAGTCACCAGGCAGTAGGGCCCAGGTCTCTACTATAGCCAAACAGAAGAGGGACAGTGATTCTATCATCTACCATGAACAGGACAAATTACGTATAACAGATTCTCCTTTTTAAACAACTGAGGCCTATAAAACCTCATCTGAAAGGTTTTCTCATTGCTACGGAGTCACCAACTCACCCCTGGAATCATCTCTGTTATAGCTCCAGTCCCCATGGCCACATCAGGCCGATGTTAGCTGTTCCCTGATGGGTCTCTTTGCCTCAACTTGTCCCTTCGTCCTCCAAGCAGCCTCCCAAAAGGAACTTTCTAAAGATACATAATTGATTCATACACTGTTGGAAGGGTGGGAAGGGGGTTAAATTAGTACAACATCTATGAAGGTCAATTTGGAAACAGCTATCAAACGTACATAATCTTTGACACAACCAAGCCCACATACATGTGAAATGTCCCTATAGTATGCTTGTTGTAGCTAAAGTTGAAAACCCTGGAATGTCCATCTGTCAACTGTGTGACAGAATACTAGACGGCCATTAAAAAGAATGAAGAGCCCAGCTCAGTGTGGCTCGGCGGTTGAGCATTGACCTAGGATCCTGGAGATTGCCGTTTGATTCCCGGTCAGGACACATGCACAGGTTGCGGCCTCGATCCCCAGTAGGAGGCCTGCAGGAGGCAGCCGATCAATGACTCTGTCATCATTGATGTTTCTAACTCTCCCTCTCCCTTCCTCTCTCTAAAATCAATAAAGATATATTTTTTAAAAATTCAGAACCCAGATATTAAAAAAATTTTAAAAAATACAAATAAAATTTTAAAAAATGAAAAGCATGAAGATTCTTCTGTATCTTTTCATTTTAAACAGGTGTACTATCCATTCAGAAATAAATTAAATTATGATGTTAAATACATGAATAAATATCAAATAAAACACCGACCTGACTGTGTTATTCTCCTGCTAAGAGCCCCCACTGTCCTATGGTTAAAACCAATCTCTGTGGTGTTGCTTCGGCAGCCCCCGCTTACCTCACAGTACTGAACACTCTCCCTGTGCCAAGCATCACACTGCACTTCACAGAACCCTTCTCTGTGCTCCTTGCTCTATCCTGGGGTGGGTGCCCTCCCCACATACACACACTAGCCTGAGCCCCACCCACCTCAGGTCTCTCCACAGGTTCTCCAACCACAAGCAAACCTGTTACCAGTACAGGGTGATGTGGCCAGTTTTGAGGCAAAAGGATGGGACAAAGCCTGCTGGTAAACAGTGAGGAGGTAAGCTGTGGATTCTCAGTCTGTGCACTGTTCTCAACCAAGGTTTCACAGCAGAATGCCTGGCTCAGTGGCCCCCAACTCTGATGGGCAAAGCTGCACTCACAGAGCCAAGGCTACTCTACCCCATGGGTGACTTAAGGACCTTGTTTCAAGACTAATTCCAATGACCTGGGCTCCCTATAAAACCTATATGCCATCCCCTACCTCATCCGAACTATTATTGACCCATTTTAGAGATGAGACAATAGGGCTTAGAGAAGTTAGGTGACTGCCCTGAGTTCCTCACCAAATAGGGGTTAGAGAAAAGATCTGAACTCTGGTGCCTGTTCTTACCCACATGCCATACAAACATTGTCCTTGCAGTTGGAGACCAGCCCCTCTCCAGCCTCCTCTTCACCCAGCCTCCACTTTACACTGAGAATCAAGGCACAACCCATGCTAATTCTCACCCCTTCTCTGCCTTGCTTTTGCTCCTGCTCCTCTCTGCCCAAACCTTACTTGCCCTGACCCTTCCTCCCCACGCCACCCCACACTAAGAGTTCACAGACCAAGACCTGGGGTTTCAGTTTGTATTCGCAGCAACCAGCACAAGCTCCAGCTTGGGCACAGCTTAATCAATCTTTGTTGGACTGACTGAGCAAACAATAGTTCCCTCTACCTCCTCCACTTTCTTTACCAGGAATCTGTTTCTTTTCTCTGAGATTCAATTTCTTATTGGTCTATAAAACTATCCAGGAGTGCCTTTTCGTGGCCCGGTGGCTGGAGGGGAAGGATGATGTATAAGTAATTAGTTAATCTCCCATCTGATGCCTGTTGGGATGCTGGGGATGGGAAATTAAAGTGAACTGACAAACCCAGAAAGATAAGTGCAGACAGGACCCAAACCCTCTGAGGCCCATGAGGATTTCCTCTGCAGCCTCACTCTAACATCTATAAGCCGCCTTTGTTGCAGGGAGCACACAGCTCTGCTCCAAAAGACCAGCCTCTCAAGCAGACTGCTGCAGCGCAGCCAACATCAGGGATTTCTAAGGAGACCAAAGGTCACAGTGACTTGACTGGCCCTACTGAGAACCAGGGCACCAGTGGAAACTGGGGTCACCATCAGGCAACTGCCCGGCTGCCTGGAAACAGATTTCAGTTACTCCATTTCTTCATCAAACTTTTGATCAGACGACAGGAAGTGACATAACTGGCCCATCATGTCCTTTTCAAAATCCCTAGTATTGCCACAGAATGAATCAAACAATGTCCTTCCCAATTCCCACGAACCCAGAGTAGGAAATCGTTGAGACCAGAGAGAGGGAGTGAGTGAGTGGGTGGGAAACACAAGTCAAAAACTTGCAGTGTACAAATGACCCTCTATATTTCTCAATCTATCAGAGCTTTTCATCTGGTTCTACTGACTATAGAGTCCTTTAAAGCAGCGATTTTCAACCTTTTTCATCTTGTGGCACCCATAAACTAATTACTAAAATTCTGAAGCACACCAAAAAATATATTTTTTGCCAATCTGACATAAAAAATAGGTGTAATTCTGATTCATTTACACTGGACAGCTATTGTTGTGTTGGCTGTTGTCATTTTTTTATTTGACACTTTAAGCAAAAAGACATCAGTGCCCCTAACTAGTCAGGTGTTGCATGTTTTAAAACTTCTTGTGGCACACTAGTGTGCGGTGGCACACCAGTTGAAAATCACTGCTTTAAAGGTTTGCAGAGTTAAAGCTTCTCAGTAGTTTTGAAATTTCCAATTCTGTAGATTATATATTTTAATCATTTCAAAAATAAAAATAAAGAAAAATTTACAAAGTTGAGCATTTAACAAAGTATAAGTTATCTGTGAGATGTAATTTTCCTTCTGGGACTGAAGGAAAAAAAGGGTGTTTAAAAAAAAGTGTCACCCGGAGAAGTAGAATGTAAAGATGTAAACATATTTTAGCAACCACAAAATCAGAGAGTTAATCAAAATTTGATTTTCAATCAAAAGCTACAGGCATCCTAAAATCAAGAAATCATATTAAATTGGATTTTTTTTTTTTTTTTAAATGGTGCTGGCCAGTGTGGCTCAGCTTGTTGGAGCTTGGTCCCATACACTACAAGTCTGGAAGTTCAATTCCAGGTCAGGTATGTGCCCTGGTTCGATCCCTGGTTGGGACATGTATGGAAGGCAACCAGTTGATATTCTCTTTTACACTGATCTCTCTCTCTCTCTCTCTCTCTCCCTCCCTCCCTCCCTCTCTCCCTCTCTCCTGCCTTCCCTCCCTTTTTCTCCCTCCCTTAATTTCCTTCCTCTCCTCCCCTCTCTCTAAAATCAATAAGCATATCCTCGGGTGAGGATTAAAAATAATAATAATAAAGTAAAGAGCCCTGGCCGGTGTTGTTCAGCGATTAGAGTGTAGGCCTGAAATAAGTCAGACAGAAAAGGACAAGAACCAAATGATTTCACTAGCATGTGGGATATAAAACTGAAAGCAACAAATGAACAAACAAAACCAACAAACAAACAAACAAAAAACTCATTAACACAGACAATAGTATGGTCGTTACCAGAGCAGAAAAGAAGAGGGAGAGATTGAAGAGGGTGAAGGGGTTCAAATACACTAAAAGTTTAGTTCAAAAAGACTAAACTTTGTGAGTGATGAGCACATAATACCATATACAGATGATGCACTATAGTACTTTACACTTGAAACTTATATGACCTTATTAGCCAAGGTCACCCCAATAAATTTAATTTTTAAAAAAAGAAGAAGCCTAGCCAGGCGTGGCTCAGCGATTGAGTATCAACCTATGATCCAGGAAAGTGTGGTTCGATTCCTGGTCAGGGCACATGCCAGGGTTGCGGGCTCGATCCCCAGTTCGGGGCGTCCAGGAGGCAGCCGATCAATGAGTCCCTCTCATCACTAATGTTTCTATCTCTCTCCCTCTCCCCTCCTCTCCCTGAAATCAATAAAGATCTATTTTAAAAAAAAAAAAAAAAAAGAAGAAGAAGAAAAATCTAGGAGAACAAGGGGAGCACAGTTAGTGGTGTAGAAACAGGGTAAACAAAAAAGATGTAAGAGACCAAGAAAAGAATAAACAGCCTCAGACAGGACAGCTGACAAACAGAAGTGCTGGACTCTTGCCAAAAGGAAGAAAAGACAAAGCACAATAAACACTGGAGACTTGTGACAAAACACCTATAGAACTGAGAGAGGGCAGCAGTGCAGAATGAGGTTTGCTGGCTGTGAAATCCTGGGTAAGTAACCTTCCTTTTTGAGCCTCACTGTCCACATCTGTAAACTGGGAAAAGCATACAACAGTGACACAGTAACAGTGGATAGCTGTTCAGATAAAATTAAAACTGGATCTCTACCTTACACATTGCATCAAAATAAATTCCAAATGGATCAAAGTTTTAAAAATAAAAATATAAAACTAGAAAAGTATTGGAGAAAACACATGACAGAATTTTTTATAATCTTAAAAGTAAAAAACACCTAGGTAAGGCACAAAACCCAGAAACACTTTTTTTTAAAAGAAAGATGGAAAAATTTAACATTAAAAAAAAAATTAAAGATTTCTGCATAGAAAAAAATGATAAAGGCCAAAGATGACTGGGGAAAGAAGCTTAAAATGTACAATACTTGCAAAAGACTATTTTCCTTAATATTTAAAACCCTCCTTCAAATTGATAATAAAGAGAGCAACAATCCATTGAAAAATAGAGACAATATTAACAGACAGGTAACACTCAACACATTCACTGAGCTCCTCCTTGCCAAAACCCCAGTGAGAACAGGCAACAACCCCTACCCTTACATGGGGGCTCACTGGGCATGAGGTAAGGCTGAAACCACACACACACTTACTTCATGAATCTCATGGAAGGGAGAAGATGATGTGTCCTGGGGGAAAAACAGAGCAAGGAAAGAAGGCTCAGGAATATATGGGAGGCAGGCAGGCTGCAATTTTAAATTGGACCATCAGAACAGGCTTCACTGAGGAGAGACATTTGAGCCAGGCTCAAAGAAGAGGGGGCTCGCAGTAAATCAGAAGAAGAGCATTCCAGGCAGATGGAGGGGGTCGGTGCAAAGACCCTATGTGATGTCAGTGTGTCAGACAACCAGCAAGGAGGCCAGGGTAGCTGGAGGGAAGTCTGACAGGAAGCAGGGCGGAAGAAAAGAAATACACATAACTCAGACATATAACAAGATGCCCTAGCTCACCAATAACAATAAAAATGCAAACTGAAACTACACTGAGATTCTAGTTTCACCTACTGGTTTGACAAAACAATTGTGACCATAACAAAAGGAGCTGAGGAACAGTAAGTCCTTGCCCTGCCAGGCGCTGCCGGTTACACCACTGACTCCCAAAGCCCTCCAGGCAACCCTGAGAATGACCCCCATGTAGGAATGACAAAATGAAGTCAAAGGATGGGGCTGAGGGGCTAAAACTCAAAGTCAAGCTGTGGCTATCCCTCAAATCATTTGGCAATCCCTGCCGCTAACAGTGTGGGGAGACAGACAAAACCTCTTCGAAGGCCATTTTGGCAATAGCCATCAAAGGTGCAAATGCACACATCCTGTGACCCAACCACATCCCTCATGCAAATGAGGCACATACAAGGCCATCACAGCACTGTGCCTGCAACAGCAATCACAGGGGCCAGCCTCACTGCCTGTCAGGAAGGAAGCAGTTACCCACATAACAACATTACAGCTACTAAAGAGCACACAGTGGCTCTACATTCCCTGAGTGGGTACTCTTGTCAAAAGTGTGTGCACAGTATACTGCCATGTCTACAGATTTTGAATGAGAAAGTATATGCTTGAAATCACTGTCCTTGAAATTTTTAGAAGAAACAGGTCATAGCAGTTTGACTCTGGGGTAGTAAACTAGGTAAGCAGGGACCAGGGTGTGAGGAAGATCCACTTATTGTCCATACTTCTGTACCTTTTAAGTTTTGAACCATGTACATATATTACTGATTCAAAAACTATTTATTTTTAAAGTAAAGCTTTGTATCACTGGAAAACCGGTATTATTTACCATAAATAAAAGAATTTTTTTAAAGTATAAGAAAAATAAAACACTGCTACTAAGTTCTAGCCAGACACCGAAGCTAGAGGCACCAGAGACCTCCTTAACAGAATCTGAGAACTTGAAGAACCCTGAAGAGCGAATAACTTTCTTACCATGGTTAGCATCCCTTAATGCCATAAAATCATCTAAGGCACCACTCTTGGTGTGCATCTCTCCTATTAGGAAACTCTGTAAATTCAGAGGTTGGATTTGATCCTACAAGTTATGACAATCCAACAATGGAGGGAGAAGAGAGATGAAGGTAGACACCCAATAATGTCTGTTTAAAGATAATATAGATATTCTCTTAATGATGTTTCATCCTTCCGTAAGATCAGTGTAGAGACTACAGACTTGTCTTCACACCACAACCAGCCATGGTCTACTAGAGAACAACTCCTAAATCTGGGTGTGTCAATACCATGGTTACTACCTTTACTAGTACTTACTTATATATGTTTAAATAAAGTCATTTTTGAACCCAAATATATTTATATTAAAAAGAACTTTACACCAAAATAAGTGCATTAAACTTGCTATGAGAAGTTAATTGTAAAGATAAAACAGAAAGAAAACAATGTGATGCAATGCTACTAAATGCAAACTAGATATGTTGCCTGCTAAAGCTCTGGGCCTGAGGCCTGCTCTCTGTTTAAATGGGACAAGAGCCTGTAAAAGACATACTAGCACTAAATCAAGTCTTTCTCTTCAACAAAATGGGAGAGACTGGATAAGGATTGGAAGAGGCATGACCTTCCAACCCTGTCAAGCAGGAGTATTAATCACACCAGGCACTGCCTCACACCATCCCTCATCAGAGGCATGTGGCCCACCCTTAGGAGCCACTGAAGTGAACACCACTCCCAGCGCCCTCCTCAGGAGAGGAGCAGAGGCAGGCTCAGGCATCACAGGAAGAGCAGAGTGTCCGTGCCTCCTGGGGTCAAGGGGTGGTGGCTACCACTGCCTCCTATTCAGGTGGAGGGAGACGCGGGCACCATGGGCTATGAATTGCCAACCTCACCAGGAGGTTTGCCTTTTGCTTCTTTAGCTACTGTGTCAGTCTATCTGGGGTAGTCTTTTTAGCTGACTTTGCACAACAGTACAACTCCTGTTCAGAACAGTGAAAAAGAGCAGAAAATGGAATTTGAAATGTAGAAACAAAATAAGTGTGGGCCATGAGCTGTAATTTGATTTCATGCTTTACAAGGAAATGAAAGAAGGCTTCCTTAAAATGTACGGTTTCTGTTCTCTCCCCTCAATCCCCCTCCCCCTCCCCTTTAACCATTTTAGGATTTCCTCTAGCACCGAAGAGAAAATAGGATTGTGGAAAATGTTCAGTTCTCAAGTGTCACTGCCACTCAGGGGCAAGCTCGATTTTAATGTGAACTTCCCATTCTGGGTAAGAGGAAATTCTTCAATTAATAAACCGGGTGTGTGGAGGCCAGTATTTAAGGTTTAATCAATTTCATCTGTACTTAGGATAAAAAGACTGACTATTCTACTTTTTTTCCTCATTTACCTTCTTTAAAAAAATAATAAATGAATGTTTTATTTTAAATTCTTTGAGGTTCGTATCTCCTGTTTCAGGAAATATTGTCTATTTCATGCAGTGAGTATAAAAACTTCCCCTTCTTTTTTTACTTTTGCTAAGAATCTTTTTTCAAAAATAACCAAATTATCCTGGGCCCTCATATTCTGTAACAGCTTGGGAGATGATACAAATTATACAGGATTTTGGCAGACACCTCAGGGGTGGGGGAGGGAAAAAGAAACAAATCACCAAATATGGATGCAAGAACTTCTGGACAAAGCAGTAAGAGGTAGACATGGGAATATAAATCATGAAGAAAATCCATCCCAGAGTAGCCTAAGCAAACTTCAGTGATGTCTGAGAGTCCCAACCACACTAAGAAAGAGACCCTGTCCATGGGCCACCCAGTCCCTTACAGTTCTCTCAGCCAGGGGTAGACACAAAAGGACAGCTCAGAATCTCAGAATGACACCAGGGAGCTCTCCCTAGCAGTATCTAATAAACATTAGGGCTTGCTGATCTCCCAGGAACAAGAGGACTTGGGGAGGGGCAGAGAATTCCTGAATCTTTGTTAAGTGGCCACTTGACACTCTGGTCCACTCACATTCTGGGGCAGAGGTCATAACCAGGCCCCACAGCAGAAGGTAAAGAGCACAAGCTTTGGGGAGGGTCAACTGGAGTCTGAATCTCTGCTCCACTTACCAGCTGTTGAGTCTTTCATGAAACACCTAAACTCTATGGGCCTGTGTCTTCATCTATAAAATGGAGATGGGAGTTTAGGAGGTTATGTGATGCACCTAACACAGTGCTTGGAGCAAAAATGTACCTGATCCACAGAAACAGGAGGGCCAGGCTTTACAAAGACCTGTAAAATTCAGCATAATCCCAGGTCTTCCCAATGCTTTTATCAAGATGCCTTGGGGAAAATGCTACCTTTTAAGTCAGTATTTTTCACTAAAACTCTATAACTCTAGGGCCCTATCAATGTGATTTCCATTGTGAAAATGAACAAGAAAGTCTCATCCTTCATAATAGTGGCTACCAATTATCAAGGGTCAAAACTGCTGGCGACTTTGACATGCAACAGCCCATCTATATATGAGAAATGTGAGGTTCAAAAGAGTTAGAAACAATACCAAGTACATAGTAAGTGCTCACTCAGTGAGAGGGAGGAGGGCAGAAAGGAGTGAGGGTGGGGAGTGGAAGAAGGAAGAGATTGGGAGAAGGGAGGGAGTAGAGGAGGAAAGAGGGAGGGAGGGAAGAGAAGAGAGGGGACAGTGCAATTTAAGACTGCACAACTCCCAAAGCTAGAACATGGTGGAATCAGGAGCCAAAGCTGAGTCTGCCTGATCTGAAGCCCATTTTTGTTCCACCAGGTATCCTCCTGAAGTGGCGCCAAAGAGGATTTCTCTTGAAGACAGTATCCTGTAATCCCAAAAGGAAACTCTGAAGGAAATTTCATCAGAAGTATTTCCATCTCTAAGAGCAGGCTGACTCCTGGGTTTCGGGACACGAGCATCTTCCCTTCCTAGGAAGAGGTGTGAGGAGAAACACCTACAGATGTGCAGGTCACTATGAGAATGAAGGCCAGATGTGTGGGAAGGGAGACACACAGGGCTTTTCAGGGAACACACTGGATCCTATTTCTGCTTCCCCTACCTGCATGCCTAGTGAGACCTGGTACCAGGGCTCTACCTATTTTAAACCCAGTGTCTTCATCTGCAAGATGGGGATCATATATTATTCACAGAACAGTGTTTGCAAACCTCATAATCCAGGGTCTGGCACACAGCAAGTGCTTAATAGTGGAAGTGATCATTATTCTTGGACCTGAGTTCTGGTTCTCACAAATTCTAGTGCTGGACAAAGACCTGTCCTAAAATGGAAACAGTGAGGAGCAGTATCCCAAACATAAAAGCCTGCAGGGCCCAGTGAGCACCTGAACTGCATGAGGTGGTCTAGACACAAGACAAGATGTAAAACTACAAAGAACAGAAACTCCTGTGCCAGGCTGTAGGGGACAGTCTCTCCTCAGCTCCAGCCCACATGACCAGACAGGAATGTGTGCCTGAAGTTGCCAGATCTTCCGATTTCTCAAGAGAAGCCAAAAATCTGGATTATTATGTGAAATTTGCCAATTTTTAAATGTTGACAACCAATTCAAAAACATGTTTAAACTGTATGGCCCAAACAAAACATGTCCATGGGCCAAAACTAGCCAGTGTAAGGTCTCTGGAGGGAGTTTTCTCTAGAAAGGAAAGTTGGAAGAAACAGAATAAACATCCAGCTTCTTTGGCCAGTACCTGTTTAAGTCAGAAAAGCACTCAGGATCCGTTAGTCTAGGCAGCTGAGCTCCGGCAGTTCAGCAGTTCCCAACTCCTCTTTGCCCTATAATCCACATTTTGGCCTTGATAGGGGTGGAGAAGGTGGATGCCAGGAAGGGTTCATCCTGCAGGAAAAAGGCAGTGGGCTCTCTGGTGTAACCAGGCCCCAGAGTGCTAGAGCAGGTGAGACCAGAGGCCAGAGGCTTAGAGGTCTGACAAACCTCAGCTCGGATCTAGCCCTCTGCTGGGCCACAGGGTGAGCTCTCTCCCTCCCTGGCCTTGGCCTCTTCCAAGCAAATAAAGAGGCAGTGTTGGCTCCCCTACAACCCAACATTCTGGACTGAGACCCTCACCTAGTACAGCAATAATGGTGCAGCAACACTGTGTAAAACTGGAGGAGATAAAAAAGTGCCTACTTCATAGGACTGTTATGAGAATTGAAGGAGTTAATGCATGTAAAAGCTCCAGTGTCTGACATGTTATTTTCTCTTTCGTGGGTTTTTTTACCTACAGTTTCAAGCACAGATCCCCATATTGAATCTCAAAATACTTCTAGTAGCTAGAAAGTCCAATAATAAACTAAGACCATGATTCTTCTGGAAGAATGAAACAGGAAGACCTCAGAGACACCAGGCTGGAATTTTTCTTAGAGCAGAAGTTATCTGTCCTCACTGAGTCCTTGGTATAAGCCCCTTCCACAAGAAATGAACATTGTCTTCATAGCTAACATTTAATGGCTAAGTGTTTTGTTCGTACACCTAGAATGCAGGTACTATCATCAATACCCCCAATTTACAGAGAACGCATCAAGGCACAGAGAGCTTAAATCACCAGGACAAGATCAAAGACCTGGTCAGTGGCAGGACAGAATTCAACTGCAGGCACTCTTAGCCCAGAGCCCTGGTTTCTGAAAGCACTATGTTACCCTATGTGGAGAAGAGAGTGAAAAAATCAGAGCTCCCACCCAGGTACAGAGAAAAAGGCCATGGGGTTGAGGCCCCATCTCCACCACCTTATCTCTCCAGCCTCATCCAGCACTCCCTATTCCTCATACTCCATGCTTCTGTAGGACTGACTTGTCTCAGCTCCTCAATCAACCATGCTCTTTACCACCCCAGGACTTTGGCATGTAGACATGTGTTAAAGCACTCTTCCCATTCTGATCCTTCTTCTGGCACCTCAGCCTTCAAATTTCAGCTTAGATATCATCTTCCAGGTATTTTCCCAACTCTCCCTGGTCTAAACAAGGTGGTCCTCCCTCAGGGTCACACAGTTCCCACATTACCCTAGGACAAGCCTATCCTGTGAATCACTGGTTGCCCTGCAGCCTCATGCACTGCTTTTTCCCACAGATCCCTCACATTCAGCAGCACAAAGTAAGTGCTCAACAAATATTTAGGAAGTGAATGAAGAGAACTAGCAGGCCAGAGGAGACTAAGCCTTTTAAATAATTGAGAACGTCCTCTCCATTAGGAATTAATGGATTGTTCTCTGTTCTTTAGTGGTGATGCCCTAGTACACTCCAAAATGGTATGTATGCTTGTTCAGAAACAGAAAGAGAAGGAAGAAAAGTTGAGCCACTGAAACAACCATGCCAAGGACAGGACTGCATGCCATGAAGATCAGGCAGCCCAGGGCCTGCAAAGAGAGGATCCAGGGGCCACCAAGGGCAGAGTCCACTTGGAGAAGACCCCAAGCAAGTCCCCCATGAGGGGGAAGGTGCGTCCTCACATGTCCACTTTACAGATGAATAGACTGAGACTCAAGGTAGTAAAGAAACCCATCCAAGGCTGCACTGCCAACAAGGGCAGTGCTGGGACTCAGATCTGAACAGCCCCTGGTCCCAGACCTCTTCCTCCACATGGAAGTGAGGTCCATCCTTCACAAGGCATTTGAGGCAGGAAAACCAGGGCCACTCTCGCCAACTCTCACACTCTATTGTTTTTGAAAAACAGTGGTTGTTGCTGTAGCCTCAGACACAAACAGGCCTTCTAGAAATGGGTCCCCAGTGCACAGAGAACCCCTCTTCTGAAGCAGAGAAAGCAAGTTGGAATATTTTTTACTAACCCCAGCTGAAGGTGCTAGAAGGGCAAGGCCAGAGTTGCAGAGCCTAAGAAAGTGAACTTAAGAAATTATTTACTGGGGAAACAGAAGAAAAAAAGATGAGGTGGGGTAAATCTACCATAAAAAGTAAGTAAAATCAGCAGAATTCCTTCATGAAAAGGGTGGAATTAGCATATGGCCTCAGCTGCCAAGCGAGGCCATTGAAGCGCGCAATGTAAATGAGTTCAAGATACAATTAGACATTTTTCTGGACGGAGACAAAGGGGACTGAAGAAGGCATGGCAAGTCACATTTCAGAAAGAGCAGCAGGAACCCATTTCCTTGTAGAGCCCAACATGCATGCCTAAGCAAGTGACCACAGGGACACCACAGAGGGCAGGCTAGACCGGCATCCCAGGCAAGCATGCTCACTTTTGGGATTCTCCCTCCCCACTATTAATTAATTTCTCAAGATGCCTCATACAGTACCTGCAAAGCAGCTACCCAGGCACTAAAATAAAAGTTTGGCTCTGTTCCACTCCATACATCTGTATGCTGCCCCTGGGCTGGATCCCAGGCTTCAGAGATTAATCTAACCCAGTCCCTGCCCTCAAGGAGCTCACAGTCTGGTGGGGAGACACAAAAACCCACAATATCAACACACTGAAGTATATCAAAGTAAGATGAGAAGTTTCTGCTAACCAAGCACACAAGAGGGGAATTTAGCAATTGGAGGGAGAGGAGGCCAGAAAGCTGAGGGAAGAGGCTGTTCTGGGGAGTGGACACAGCAGAAGGCTACGAAAGCCCCAGCTGCCAGTGCCTCACGGAGGATGCTGAGTACGCAGTTCCCCTGGACCTTCGGGGCTAGGGCCAAGTCACCTTGAGCTTTTCGAAAAAGGACGGAATGACCAGAGGCGCCAACCACTGGCCCATGGACCAGATGACTCAACTGCAACAACTCAGGACAGCTGTTCCCAATCTTCTCAAAAGCACAGTACATGTGGCCCACCCAAGGAACAGAAAACACTGTCTCTTGTGAGGGACACACTTTATTAGGCCCTCTCTAGCCCAACAGGTTCTGATGCCCTCTTTTATGTGGCTCACAGCACAGGCTGTCTCACTTGGTCCAGCTCCCTGGGCCCTGTTTCCGCCAAGGTGAGATAAATGTTTACTCTAGTCACTCTAAAAGGACTGCAAACATTTCCTTTGTGTCATCAGCATACTCACTGGCACAGAGCATTTCCATGGCCCCTGAGCTCCTGCCCCAACTCTAAGCAGTGTTCTGTCCCCATGCATATCCCGAGAGTCAGAACAATTTCTGCTAACCTCTTGCATCGATGAACTGGATCTCTAGATTTAAAATGAGAAATAACCCTTAACATGTAGAAAAGATGAGGCATATCCCCCTCTGTGCTCAGCATCCTGTCTATAAAGTAGTGTCACATCAGACAGGTGAAGAAGGAACAAGACACAGGGCAAGTGCTGGGCAGTACTTCCCTTCTTCTCTCCAAAGCCCTGTAAAGGCTGGATGCCTGGCCACCAGATCACTTTATACAACAGCAGAGGAGAGAAGAAAGGGATGAGCGAGGTCTTCCTCGGGCTGGGGGGCAGCGGCTAATGATGCCCCAGTGCTCCATGCTCCTCCACTGCAGAGAAATGGCATTATGTTCCCATTTATAAATGGCCACTGTGCCCAGCACCACGCTAGGGATACCTACGGTCACATAATCTTCCCAACAACCCTGTGAGGTAAGCACCATAACTCCATTTTCCAAAGGCAGAAGCTCAGTCAGAAAGGTCAATTCCCAGGCCCAAACACAGTGAGTGAGCAACAGGGCCAAGATCCCAAAGGCCATGCTCCTCCATAATCCTGCAGAACTCCCTATAGCCAGGTGTCATCATTTTAGCAGGTCTTGCCACTGTCCCTACCCCAGAAAAAGTCCGTAAGAACTGACACAAAAACAAAGAAGAAACTACACTGGCCCAGGGCTGAGGATGGCTTTGATTCACCATGGCAATCAGCTCCGTCTTCTAGAGAAAAACTACTCTGTGTGGGGTGTGCTTCCTGGGGCAGCACTTATCTTCCTGTTTCCTCCCCCAGCCGTAGCCCCTACATTTGTGGGCCGTAGCTTTAGGCTGAGGTTAGATGCTTCATCCTATTCAGGGTAAACATTCCCAGGCAGTCAAGCATAGGGCATAAAACACAAAACCCAGAAAGAGAGGTGTGGACTCAAGTCCCAACAGTACTACCTGACCTGAGGAAGCTGATTCACATCTCAGAGCCTCAGGCTCCTTGCCATTTATCAAGGAACTGGTGATACATGTGTCCCTATATCACTTTTTAGCAAGAGGTGGAGAGAAAGGAGAAGAACCATACTTAAATAATATTTTTTGAGAAAATTGGGAAAATTCTAAATATGAATGAAGAATTAGATAATACCAAGGAGTTATTAATATCATTAGTTGTGATAATGACACAAGAAAATTGTACTTTTTAGAGATACATATAAGTATTAGGGGTAAAATGACTTGAAATCTTATAAATTTGCTTTAAAATACGTCAGAAAAAAGTGGGAGGAGAATAGCTGATACAAATAGGGCAAAATCTTAGTAACTATTAAATCTGCATGATGGGTATATGAGAGTTCATTCTCCCTATCTTGGGTATGTTTGAAATTAAATTTTTCATTAACACCAATAAACAAACAAAAACCTCCTTAAAGAAAGAGTAGCAACAAAGAGACAAGCCCAAATGAGAATCTGGGAATGAGGCATCATGCAAGGAAGGGCTGAGGGAGCTAGGGACACCATGTAAACAAAGAATCAAGTTAAAGGACGGTGACGTTTATTCTTTCATCAAGTTATGTGCCTCTTATATAACAACTGCATTTCTTACAATTCTTGAAAGCATAGGTACACACTACAAATGATTTCACAAAAATTCACTAAGAACAAACTGTGGAGCAGAACAACCAAAACCATGAGTATGGGAGGACATCTTAGAGTTGGGATTCATTTCTATAGTCAGTAGCTTGAGAAATCCAGGATTCAACATATGTATTAGAGATTTGAAAGTAACTATTGGTGGAACCATTCATTGCTAGCTCTAAAGTAAAATAAGCTGTAGGTATATGCAAATTAAAAGAATGAGACATAGAAGATCACACAGAAAATAAAAGAAATAAAGAATAGAGCAAGGAAGCATAGAAAACATTTTTTAAAAATTGAACATGATAACCAAATGTATAATAATAATTGTAAAAGGGATAAACTAACCTATTAAAAGAATGAAGTTTTCAAAATGTAATCCTATTTTGATGTCTTTGGTTGGGTGGTAGCTTTTGATTTCCTCTTTCTCTTTTTTCTTAGCTGTATTTTCTCATTTCCCCACAAGGCACATGTGTGCATGCAAACACTTACACACACGTGCACATGGTCAATGGGCTAGGCACTGGTCTGAGCACTGTACAAAGATTATCATACAACAACCCTATGTTGTCATTACATTTCCATTTTATAGATGAGGATATTGAGAGACAGCTAATAAAAGCATAATTTTATATGTAAACTTTAGAATGCAAATGGTGAGTTAGTGTCAGACTCCACAAGTTCAGGGCAAGGTTTCCAACAAGACTGCCCTCACTTCAGCCCACTGAAAGTTCAGGGGTCTCCAGGCCACATGCACTTCTGATCAGCTGGCCACAAATCTGGGGAGTTCTTACAACACCCCTCAGGTTAGATATTTCACTAGAACAACTCATAGAACTAAGAAAAGTACCACACTTAGGATTCCAGTTTTATTATAAAAGATATAAATCAGGACCAGCCAAATGAAGAGACACATAGGACAAGGTATGGGTGGGTACTAAGTGCATGCCCTCTCCCCATGGAAATAGGGAACGTCACCCTTGGCACATCAATCTCTCCACCAACCAGGAAGCTCCACTGAGCCTTAGTGTACAGAGTTTTTAATTAGGGTTTCATTACATAGGCATGATTGACTGAATCACTGACCATGAGATGGAACAGAATTTCCAGCCCCTCTCCTTCCCCCAGAGGTGAAGAGGTGAGACTCAGTTCTGGGCCCAAAGTCCCGACCTTCTAATCACATGGTTGGTCTTTCAGACCAACCTCAGTCTTTTAACATAAACTCAGGTATGGTCCAAGAGCCCACCTAAACAACAAAGACACTCCTATCACTGGAGAAATTCCAAGGGTTTTAGAAGCTCCATACCAGGACAAAGACCAAATTTTTTATTATACAACAATAAGGCTAAAATATGTTCACATATCATTGCCCTCCATTCCTCCCAACCTCCCCCACTGCAAAACATACATCCCCACCTATTGATGGAGCCACCTCATTCCTGGTGATCTACGCTAAACAACAACCTGAAATGCAAACAAATGCACATCATAGTGTTATCAGAGTAGGAAATACACAATTCGTCAAGAGGAGGTGATACACACAGAATGGGAGAGCAAGACGGTGGGATTGGGAGCCATTAAAGATGTTTTCAAAGAATAGTTAATGATATAGAACAAGGCTTATAGTTCAAACCACTTTTAAAATCAATGTCTGAAATTTATATTCAGTGGGATCCCTACTAGAAAATAGGATGTCAAAATATTAACAGGAGTTATTCTGAGTAACTAGGTTCTTATTTCTTCCTTATATTTTCTGCTGTTTTCCAGATCTTAAATATGCATAAATTTCTTATGGAAAAGGCTTTAAAAAATAACATATGAAGAATAAAACTGCATACACTAATTCAGTGAAGCATTAATAACCTAATTAATCTGAAAGTACATGGCAATTACTGCATTTTCAATACTTAGAATTTTATTTTTATTTTTTGAATATATCTTTATTGATTTCAGAGAGAGGAAAGAGAGGGAGAGAGAGAGATAGAAACATCAATGATGAGTCATTGATCGGCTGCCTCCTGCACGCCCCCGACTGGGGATCGAGCCTGCAACCCGGGCATGTGCCCTGACCGGGAATCGAACCCCGATCGCCTAGGATCCTAGGTCGACACTCAACAGCTGAGCCATGCCTGGCCGGGCAGAATTTTTTTGATTCTTTTTCAAATCTATACTTTTTTCATAATGTCCTAATTTCATTATGGATTCTATTCCTTCATTTACATTTCAAGCATTCTTATTTTAAAGCCCATTTCAGATTCATTTTATGATTTCTAGTTCCTAGGATATGAATTTTTGTACTTGTGTCTATAGAATGTCTTTTTCATGGTAGTAATTTTCCTTGTGTGCCTTGTGGTTTTGTCTGTAAATTCATCCTCAGCAAGGATTGTTTCCTGGGGGAGGTTGTATGTGTGTGCAACTGGAGAGGACCCCTGTGGGGTGATGAGGGGCTAAGGCAGCCAGGGCTAAAGGGCATCACAGTGTTTACATTAAGTTCTTGGTTCAGGGTTTCCAAAAGCATTGATGATAAAGATATGAGCCCTGCACCTCAGGAAGTCTGTTCTTTCCTAAGAAAAAGAAACTCTTTCTAAACTCACCTCCCAAGGTGAGCAATTCATTTCAATCTGCTGGAGGGAAACTTTCCTAGTTCCTTTTCTTAATTTATGAGGTGACCTTTTACCTCTCCAGTCTAGATAACCCTGTGAACCAACTGGCTTCCAGTCCTATTTGCTGTGAATCTGACTTCCTTTTGTCCAACCGTTAAAGATGTTCCTTTCTGGTTCCAACATATCACTGTGTTTGGGACACAAGGCATCCAATGGCAACATGGCCCACCACACTTACCAGAAGTCTGAAAGAATGTGGTAAACTCTAAGGGGGTCAGGTATGGCACACTGTCAGGGACACTTGCCATTCTCACCACTCAAAAACACTGATAAAAACTAAATGCAGTAGGAGTAACTGGAAGTCATTTTGGGGAACAGAGAGCTATGCTCAGAATTGTATTGTCTTCTCTGAGTCAGAGAGACCTGGATCTGAACCCTGGTTCTGCCAGCCTGGCAATCTAAGGCTGCTAATCTGTCCCACCACCTACCCACAGGGAGGGATATCGTGAGCACTGGCAATCACGTACATAAAGCACTACTGAGGAAATATAGGCCTAAAGCATGGTCTGCTGTGGGATGTTCCTGGGAAGTTGATCTCTGCTTACCCTGGTCTCACAGTACACATTCAAGGACAGGCTGGGATTGTCTGTACCAATTACTTCAGGCAGGTACAAAGTCAGAACTTCAGAACAGTGAGTTAGAAGCAGAAATCAGAATGGCATAAAAATCCTTATGAGAGCCAGGCCGATGTAACTCAGTGGTTGAGCACCGACCCATGAACCAATAGGTCAGGGTTTGATTCCCGGTCAGGGCACATGCCCGGGTTGCGGGCTCCATCCCCAGTAGGGGGTGTGCAGGAGGCAGCCAATCGATGATGTTTCTATCTATTCCCCTCCCTTCCTCTCTCTGAAATCTACTTTAAAAAAAATCCTTATGAGAATGGCAAAGGGAGCTTCTAGCACCTAGAAAATCCTCAGACTGTGTGGCTAAAGCCATATATCACCATGGGAACTTCAGAGAACCTGGCCGTTCATACTTGTCTGAGAGCATGTTGTGTTGTCTCCTACTTTCTGTAACGGTCTCTGAAAAGGCCCCTGTCATCTGCCATTAAAGACATTTATGTCTTCTATGTCTGCAGGCACTTGTGCGCCATTACTGGCCACACCGCCAACAGCCACAGGAACCCCATAACAGAGTGCTCAATAAGTAGGAATGGTTCCTACTATTCCAGTTCCACCTCTAGAGATGTAGTATCTAATTCATGCAACTCCAGAAATATTCCCTCAGTGGAACTCAGGCACGTTTAGATAACAGCACAGACTCAGGAGCCAGAATGTCTGGGTTCAACTCTCAGCGCCACTGCTTATAAAGCTAAGGACTTTGTTAAGTTATGCTTTCTGTCCTTGATTTCCTCATCTGCAAGAAGGGGGTAATAATAGTACCTATCCCATAAGGTGAAAATGAGAAATACAATTATGCTAATAAAGTGCTCAGAACAGTGCCCGGCACATAGTAAGCGTTATGTAAGGGTTTGCTATTATTACTGTTAGTCATTCTTTTTTGCTCATAAGTGCTATTCAGCAACAACACTGTATTCCTGGACACAACTATAACTAGGACAATGTTTTCACTAATGACCTCAGGTAAGAGGGCAATGATAGGTCCCAGGGGTATGGAAGAGCACTCCAAGATTGATTTCATTGGTACATTTTGTTTAGTGTGTTACCATGGGCCAAGCACTATTCTAAAGGAGATGCAGCAATTTCACAAAACAAACAGGGTCCCTGTCCTCATGGAGTTTACATTCTAGTGGGAGACACAGATACTTTTAGATAGAGATAAAAGCTATGCAGAAAATAAAACAGGACTGTGGTATAGAGCAGTGGGGTGCAGTGGGGTGATATTCTAAAGAGTAGTGATGAAGGTTCCCTTGGAAGTGAGAAGGCCTTAGTGAGAAGACAAGTCTGAGTGGCTGCACAACAAGCAGTAGGGAGGCTGACAGGGGAGGGGAAGAGTCACATGGATCCTTGAAGGCTAAAGTAGGCAGCATGGGTTTTATCTCACTTGTAACAGGCCAATGGCAGTTTTTTAGGTGAGGAAGTGATATGTTTTTGTGAAGTTCACTGTGGTCCCCATGGGGACAATGGATTATTAAAGGTAAGAGGCCAGTTGGGAAGCTGCTGCTGTGTGCCAGTGGGAGAGGATGATGGCTGGGCCAGGACAGCACTGAGGAGTGCTCCATAGCACTTGGGCCAAGTAAACCAGCTTGTACACAGGTGGCAAAGCTGACGGGGGAATTCAGCCCCACCCCTTCTTCAAATCTAATACAGAATGACTAATCCTCACATTGCCTGCTCACAGACCCATCTCCTCACTATCTGTAAGCTTCCTGACAGCAAGCCCTGGGTTTTATTCAGCTGCATAGTATTCCCAGAGCACAGTGCCTCTAAGCTTTTTGAAGATATGAAAGAATGCCCGTCTGCAACTGAAAAGAGCAGATGAGAAGGGGAAGAATTCTTGTCTTCCTTAGGAGGGAAGCTTCAAACAATGTCTGAAGTGGGGGAAAACAAAAAGTAGCATAATAAACATGTTTTAAAGATTATACAAAAAATATCAACTAAAAAAGTTGAAAATGGTTGTCTTTGGGAAGAAAGAGGCTCTGTTCTTACTTATGAGTCTAGCTTCCTCCACTAGATCATAAGCTCTGGAAGGCCTAGGGCCCCAACCTGCCCATCCACTGTACTAGCACAGTGCCTGGCACATAGGATGCATTCAATAAATGCTGTTACAATGAATACTCAGTCCAGAATCACTCTTTTAAACCCCAAACCCAAGCCTCTGGAACATACCAAAATAATGACTGAATGGACACATTTAAAGAAAGAATGAAACACAAATCAAGACAGTGGAGAGGCTCAAGCAGCCCACTGTAAGAAATGAACACTGTGCTTGGCCCAGAAAGCCAGCAGCATCTGTTAAAAGCAACTAAAACAAAAATTGTTTTAAGTTACAGCTGGTGTCTGAGACACTTTATCATGCACTTAAGATACAGAGCTGATTATTTTTCCGGCAACAATGAAAAAAGAAAGGCTGAAAGTATGGTGTCCTGTTACCAGCTATTTCCAGAGTGGTTCTTACAGTCTACGTCTGTGTCAGGGCCAGAGACAACCAAAGAGGCCTACCCATGAAGCTTGTTACACTTGGTCTTTTTTTCTTTCATTTTTTTCCTCTTGCATTTCAGGTCCTTGAATCATGCAAAGTACAACCTCTTGGATAGCATCTTGCTGTACTCGCAGTGCTATTTGCCAAAAGCTTGCTAAAAACAGACTTGGATTAAAAGAAACATATGTACACACTGTGGTCTTGACTCTTGGTCTCTGCCCCCTTACTTGGATCTGGATTCCAACACCAGCTCTCCACTGGCCTGCTGTGTGGTCTTGAACAAACTTCCTCACCCCTGCCCCTCGCCCCGACTTTCCTCTTCTATAAAACCTGAGTTGTGGAGCAAAGTGGAAATATTTTTATAGTGCCAAGCAGAGCCTAAAATATAGATGGTGCTCAATAAATGGGATGATACTTAATATTTGCCTCATTCTAATCACTCACACCACCTCTCTCCCTAAAATGCTGAGGTTTTTCCATGAAGTCTTATCTTCAGGACAATAATCATGGCAAGAGTGGAAAATAAGACCACTAAGACAAGTTATGCACATGGGAGGTGAGGAAAAGGGAGAGGTGCCACTCACTCCCACCTTCTCATATATTTGTTTAACTCAAACACATCCAGGCAGGTGAGCAGGCCCAGAGGGTCTAGGCCTAGGGGACTAAGAACCAAACTGGAGAGCCACGGTGTATGTCCAATTGTCTCACCTAGTGATCCTTAAGCACTTCCTGCTGGAGGACAAGGGAGATAACACCCTGTCTTTGTGCAGTGGCAGCTACTGCACAGGACACTACTTCTACCCCAACCTCACTCACTCCACTTGGGATTATACCCACACAATCCTCTGGATAGCACTCAGTCAAACCCAGTTAGCACTTGAACTGGGGCTTTTCATCAGCACCCTACAGGCTAGTTAAACATACCCCCCAAACATACAGACCTGACCTCTGTTCCAGAACCAGGGAAGAGGATAATAGCGTCTCCATTCTACCTCACACTGTTACCACAAGAATTCAAGGAGCACATACAATGATGTCTGGCACAAAGCCAAAATTACAAAGTGCTAACTGCTATTATTAACATCTACCATGGTGGGATTATGGGTAATTTTTATTTTCTTCTTCCTATTCTTTTCCAAAATGTAAAAAGAAAATTAACTTCACAATAAATATAAATACTTTATAATAAAAATTGTTACCTTATTACCTACTAAGATATTAGAGTAAAAATGCTTGAGCTATGCATATGAGTCCATCCCAAGGGCCAGAGGTCAGGTATCTGAAAACAGTTTCAGTTTTCAAGACCATTGCCATAGGCAGTGGGGTAAAGACTGCCCCTGCCTGTCTCTCGTCAAAGGATTCCAACCCACCTATAGTCTCCATTGTCCTAAATCAGTCACAATGAATAGGACCACACTGTCTTGTCCCAAGAGTGGCCTAACCAGAAATTGGCCAGTGAGTAACAGTGACTTCGGGCAAGCTGAGCTAACAGGTTCCCCTGGGGATCTTGTGTGATTCACTGAGAAACGGGGCCATGAGATGGGCGCTGAGGTGAAGAGTGTGAGGTAGAGCCCCATGTACAGGCAGCTGTCAAGAGGCCAGGCGCAGGGCTGAGTGGGCCAGTCAAGGGGTGAAGGGGCAGATGTGGGAACAGGTACCCTGGCTGGGGCAGGTGGAAGGCCAAGCAGAGACACTGCTGTGGCTGCATGGTATGGACAACTACCCACTCCAACCTGGGCTCAGCATGCCCAGCCCAAGCGCAGCTCTGCCTCTCCCAAACCCATCCCTTCACTAGAGCCATCCTGAGCTAGTTTCTGGTTCTGAACCAACCGAACCTAAACTAAACCCCATATCTACAGACCTGTTCGTAGACATGAAGCCACTCCAGTGGAAGCTGAGCTTGGTGACTAGCCAAACTTTGATGTTCTCCATTTCACAACTGGCCAGAGTCTTGTTTATTTTTCCTGTGTAACTTTTGCAATGTTTCAACTAAACAGGAAAGGTTTTATCAACAATTTTCAGAGCGAAAAATAGCAGAATGTTTGGTTTGTAATGAAGACTGGTAAATCTGTTAGGCTGTGAGAGACTTGGAACTCCATGCAGGAACTGTGCCTCTCTAGTGATGAGGGAGACCAGCACCCCTTTGACTGGTCACAGAGCCTCTCTTTTCCTTTGGGATCACCTCTTTCCCCATCTCAGTCTCTCTTCACAAGTGGCAGGAAATCCAGTCCCAACTCTAGGTGTAGGACTGGGACCCAGATCCGGCCACTCAGTCTCTCCTGTGTCTTCTGCTGGGACTCCTGGGAAAGCTCTCTCTTTCGGCTAGAGGGGCTGACTTGGCAGAAAGAAAGCTGAATCGAAGAGCCATGGGATGCTCTGCAATCTCACGAGAGCCAGCAGCCTGAGAAATAAGCTGACATGAGGGAAATGGAGGCAGGGTCTTAATCATATCATTTGAGGCCCTAGATTCAGCTGTGCTTAAAGCTTGTGTTCACTACCTTGCTGGTTTTAAGCAGCAATTTGGGTTGAATTTATGTCCTTTACAACCAAAGATTATATACTAATATAATGTATTAGCCCATGCTTTAACAATTCAGTTCACCTTGAGATCATGATTTTAATACCTTCATAGTATTTTTAATGCCACTAAACTGACTATTTATACACATTATCGCACCCACCAACACATTATGGTAACCCTTATATCATAGACAACGCCCAATGAATTCATTAACTTCTACCATCAATGTCACAATCATCATCATTTTATTCAAAGTCACACAGATATTGGGTAGTAGAGCCGGGATCCAGACCCAGGCCTACTGAATCCAAAACCCATGTTCCTTCCCCCAGTGAAGGCCCTGCTGCCTGTGTGTGCAATCCCATTCTAAATGCAGGCAGACACAAATGGAGCATATGCTGCACCCTTAACATCCAAGGGCTTGCAATGACCTTGAAACTAGACTTAAGTCCATGAACCAATTAGGGATATTAAAAGCCATAATATAATTGAGAGTCCAAATGTGTGGTCCAGGTAGTAGCCACATGGCAGGAAAATAAGGTAACAAAGAAGGTACATTTCCGGGCTGGATGTTGGTGTAGAATTTCACCAACAGTATTAGTATCTCAATAATAAAACACTGCATCTTCTAATTCAATTCACAGGCCACCTCAACTCCCCCAGACACATCTTCAACCAAGTTTTCCCCGATTACATGATTTTACTGTTGCCCTCCTTCAGACTGCAAAAGGATTCCCTCATAACTGTACTGATCAGGACCAGGACCATTAACTGCCGCCCACCAACCTTCTTCAAAAGCATCTGAATTAAATAGCTTTTAGGTGACACCATGCACAATAATTTCCAGTTTTCCTCCTAGATATAAAGAAACCTAAGGTAATTCTATAATCCTACATTACATCATTAATATTCTGGTGTCAACTGATGGCCTCTGGGTCTATATTCGGTCTTTTTTTTTTAAAACATATTTTTATTGATTTCAGAGAGAGGAAGGTAGAGGGAGAGAGATAGAAACATCAATGATGAGAGAGAATCTTCTATCGGCTGCCTCCTGCACACCCCCACTGGGGATCAAGCCCACAACCTGGGTATATACCCTGACAGGGAATCAAACCGTGACCTCCTGGTTCATGGGTTGACGCTCAACTACTGAGCCACACCAGCTGGCAACTATGTCATTTTTTATTGAGTATCTTAACTTGCTGCTGCAAATAGTTACTGAATAAATTCTATCTTACTGACCAAGAAAACATTTTTAACTTGGCCATCTCATTTTACGTAACTGAGAAAAATGAACTTTTTAAAATTCATATCATATTTCCTAACCAACTTACATTATATTAGTGATATGTCACTGAATGATTTTTCTTAGGTCAAAATTTTTCTTATCAAATCATAATATAATATTAAAGATATGTTCCAAAAATGAACAGTCAGCAAGGACTCCAAAAGAACTCGAAGGCAAGTCCCACAATGCAGTGGTTCTCAAATGTTAGTCATTCCTGTGCCACCATTACAAATTGTGCTATATTCACTATTTCCTGGCTTTGTTTTCTTCTTTTAAGGCTTCTGTGTACATAGAGATTATATTCTGGTGAGAGGACAGATAAACAATACTATATAATTAATTACAAAGGTCACTTCAGATGGTGACAATGCAGTGAAGAAATTACATTTTGATGTTGTGACAGTAACTTGAGAACTGGTAGCATTAGAAAGGCAGGTTTGGAGCCCCCTTGCTCAGAGGATTATGTTTGAGCTAAGATCGAAATGAAAAAACAGAGGCAGAGTGGTTTGAGCGAGGGGAACAGCAAGAACAAAGGCCACAAGAGTCAAACAACAATGGCCTGTGTAGCTGAAGGAGAGGAGGGCGACAATGCGGGTGCCACGTCACCAAAGGGATTCGCTTGACTCAGAGTATAGTGCCAAACCACACAGGGTTTCCTCATGGGGACATGCTTATCGCTGCTTTTAGTTCTTTAATTTCCCAATGTTATATTTTGAAAAAATTTCAAACTTATAGAAAAGCTAAAAGAACAGAATAATTAACATAGTAGATCCCTCACCTAGTTGTGCCACCAACTGTTAACAGTTTCTACACCTGTGCTCTCTTTCTCCATGTACATATATGTATATATGTTCTATACATGTATGTTATATACATATATGTAATACATATAATATATAATTATATATATATATATAATTTAGATAATATACACAGATGTTTCCTTAACTGCTTTAAAGTAGGTTCAGACACAATGGTACTTAAACCCTTAATATCTACCTTCTAAGAATCAGGACATTCTCCTACCCAATAATTTAACACTGAGACCATAATATTATCTACTCTACTGCCTATATTCAATTTTCCCCCAATTATCTTTCATTCCCCACAATGTCTTTCAGAATTGTTCTTTATTTTTTCCAGATCTGGTCTCTCTAGTTTTTTTTAATCTAGAAATGTCACCTGCCCCCCACCTTTTTTTTGGTGGCAAATAGGAGAGTATCTTTTATGATCTTGACATTCTTGAAGTCTTGGCTGGTTTATTATTTACTTCATATTTTTCTTTAAATTTATACACTTTTTATACTGAAAAAAATGAAGCCAAAGGAAAGCAACAACTTCCATTAAAATTGTAGGTTTGATATACTAGTTATTTGGGGGTTTTTTCCTAATATACATTAAAATAAGTATGTAACTTTAAGACTAAAAGTGTCTGTCTGATGGTACTCCCTTTATATTATCCTGCGTGCCACCTGTGAGAAGTCCTTTAGTCTAGCCTGGTCCACACCAAGCCTCAGCCTGACCCTCTACTGGCTCAGCACCCTGAGGGGGTCCAGGCACTGCATAGCGCAGCTCAGCCACAGTGCCAGAGCTCTTTCTTCCTCAAGAGGAGTCAAGACCTTCTGCCTGTGACTTCTAACAAGTCCTCAGTGGCAATGGGCCAGGTGTCTACTCTGAGGTAAGTGTCACACTCCCTGTGTACAAATGAGAAAACAGGCTCACAAAGATTACAATGTTTGCCCAAACCCTCCAAATCAGCTAGGCTACAAAAGCACTTTCCACTACACCACCTACATGCTTGGACATGCCAAACACTTTCCTTTTCCCCTAACTAAAGATCTCCAGACTCTTCACCAGGGGTATCACCAAGAATCAGGAGGAGGATTCTTGTGGATCAGACCATGCAACCAATGAGTAACAGAGCAGCTATCACAACTCAGGTCTCTGATTCCAGCATCTTTGGTCTCCCAGTCACCCTGACTAGCCAAGGCCTTCCCTCAGGGCCATCCATAGGGTAATGCAGAAGGTGTGGTGTGGTGGCCAAAGCCTAGGGGTCAATGATAGTTTGACAGAGTTCCTCTCCAAACATGAGCTCAAGGGTGGAAGCCAGTGCTCCAGATGTGTGCTGGCTGGACATTGTTTCCCAGGCCATGGATCCTGTGATCACAGGAAAGCAGCCTGGAGGGAGCCGGCTGACATGGCAGCGCCAGCCCATTACTGCTTGGGGAAACTGGTAGCCAGCTGGAACTCCTAACACCTCTTCCACTTACTCCTGTTTCATTCATCATATTGGCGTTGGCTCAACGTCCAAGCCCACAGAGATCATCTGAATTTTGATTCTGCTATCTCCAACAGAGTAGAAACTCTACCCCCAAATATGCTTTTTTTATAAGGCTTTCTAAAAACACTCCACAGCAGAAGGCCAAAACCAAAGTCCTGTCTCTAAACCAGATCCTTCCCATGTTGACATAGAGCTTTTAACCATTGCTCTTGGAATGTGATTCTCAACCAGCTTCAAATCCTTCTCTTGAGTGGCATTCATTTCATTACTTTTTGCACTCAACATCAGTGAGAGGTGACACTCAAGAGCAGGTTTTTGAGTGCAACAAGAGCTTGATGGGGTCCTTCCTGTAAGGCAGAGGGCCAGAAGGCTCACAAGGCTCACAGCAGGCACAGGAGCCAGTCTCTAACCAGCATGTGGATAAGCAGAAGGAGCAATACCAAAAGCTGACTCCAGTACTGAAGGTCAGTGGAGGAACACCTGTGATGAAGGGCCAGTCCCTGTTCAGACATAAGCTGGGGCAGCCCCTGATCTCCTGGCCCCTTCCACTGCCTCAAAAGAAAATTAGAGATGTCCTCCCAGTCCCATTCCACACCAATATTCTCTGAGTGGGAAGAAGTATATGTATCTCTCTTCTTGGTCAATCTACATCTTCACATGTTGCATTATCAAGTAACAGAGGATTATCTCTGGGTGAAGGCTTTCATATTAATAACTGCCTCCCACACCCCCTGCAGAGGTGAGAAGTTGTCTACCACAAGGAGCTTCACAGATGACAACCAAGAACAACAACGCCCGCCCTAGCTAGTTCTGCTCAGTGGTTAGAGCATCAGCCTGCGTAATAAAGGGTCCCAGGCTCAATTCTGGCCAAGGGCATGTACCTCAGTTGCAGACTCGATCCCCAGCCTTGGTTGGGGCATGTGCAGGAGGCAACCAATCAATGTGTCTCTCTCACATCGATGTTTCTCTCTCTCTCTCTTCCTTCCCCTCTCTGAAAAAAGCAATGGAAAAAATATTCTCAGGTGACGATTAAAAAACAAACAAGAACAACGACGCCCGTATTTAAAGTATACACCACACACCTATACATGAACTAAACCAGTTCTCTAGGTATATTATCTCTAATCCTCCCAATTGCTCTGCAAAGTGGTTATTATTAATCCTGTTTTGCAAATGAAAACAGAGACTTAACTCAGTGCCCTTACCCAGGCTCACAAAGCCAATAAGCAATACACTGTGTAACTGCAAAGCTCTGGCCTCCCCATTACTCCTCTTTAAGTCACTGGGCAATAGACAAAGTGTCAAGCAGACTGGCAGGACCCTTTCACTGTTGCTAATATAAAAAGCAGACAGAAATGGACAGGGAAAAATTCCAGGATGCTCAGCTGCCTTGAGCCTCTGAACCCTGGAAGCAGCAACAAGCTTCTCCCCAGAAAACAAAGGTCAGCGATTCGTTCTTTCTACACCAAAAACCCACCAACACAAGAATGCCCAGTGTCATCACACACGTGGAATGAATGCTTCTTTCATTCCAGGGAAAACATGCAGCAATCTGCTGATTTTGAAACTAGCTTTCTCCAAAATATCAGAGATATGACTGTGAAGCTAGAAGGACCTTAAGTAAGCATTACTGATTCCTGGGGATCTGCTCTGTGCCACATGCTAGCTCAGGCATACCAACAACCCTCCTAGTAATCCTTAAGGTTGGGGTTTGTAATTTCACAGTCAAAAGAGGAAACCAAGGTCCCAGCAGGTGAGAGGCAGAGCCAGGAGTTAATAGATTTATCTAGCTCTAAAATCTGTTCTTTCCACAAGCAGAGATCTTAAGTTGTACCTACAAATAAATATACATGTATTTCACTTGACTTCTCTATGAAGACTTCCTGCAGAAGCCTCAAAGTCAACATGCCTCCTTAATCCCCAAGCCTGCCTCTCCACTTATTCCTCATTCACAGTTGGGGCCACTATGGTTGACCCAAGACACCAAGCTAGGTCATCTCTGGGACCCTCTTTCTCATCATTTGCCCCCAAGTCCTGTCCATTCTCTCTACTAAATCATGCAACAGTCCCTCCTCCCCTGCTATAGCCATTTCCCCCAAACCCACTACTCTGCATTTCTCTCTTGGGCTTCTTTTTTCCTTCCCGCCTCCAGTTCTACTCATTCTAACCACCACTCACAGAATTGCACAAACTGACTTTCTAAAGCATGAACAGGTATACTGCTCAGAAACTTTTAGTGATTCTCCATTGCCTAGAGCAGTGTTTCCCAAAACGGGAAATATAGGGTGTCCCCCAAAAATGTATACACATACTTTGAATAATTATAAAGGTAGTGTTTATTAAAATGCATTTCATTTTCAAAATTGACCTATCAGCTATTAAAGTGTGTATACATTTTGGGGGGACATCCTGAATTCTGGGTGACATAAAGATCTGGAATTACAGTGTAAGAAAATTATTAATTTTTTCATTCTCTTTCAATCTCTCTAATTGAACAATGAGCAAATCTCAATAGGGACATAATCTACTTAATACCTCTCAAAATGCCCTACTTCCCCTTTTTAACAAAATAAAATCATGGCTTAAGTTCATAGCCTGCAGCAGACTAGAATTTAACAACTGTTTGGTATTCAGTGCGTGGTATTCAGTGTATGTGTGTGTGTGCACACATGTATATTCTATTTATGGGAAGGGATACTGGTTTCCATTTGCTTAAGTAATACAAAATTTCCATGTGATTATTTAAAGTTTAAAAATTGAACTGATTCAAAGAAAAATATTAAATCAGGACATATGTGGCACTGAGCCCATGACAGACTGTGCAGATGGTTCTAAAATGACTGTAGTTGAAAAAGACTGGCCTCCTACCCTGACCCAGCACCCAAAGCAGTTCTCTAGAAGCTGGCTGTTTCTCTCCAAGTCCCCAAATCTTTTCACTGTCTTTCCTTCCCATAGTCTGTCTACTCAGACACACAAACCCACAAATTCCTGGATTAGCCATGGTCTTTCAAACCTACATGGCTCCATGTGCTTTCTACCCGGCCTAAACCAGTTTGAGAAACACCAAATACCATATCCTGCTCTTTTAAAGGGAGAGTTCTCTCAGTTCTCACAGGACTTGTAGGTGAGCTGTGATTCTAACATTTAAAATATAGATATTTTTCATACAACACAGCTCCTAAACATCAACTAACTACTTCGTCTGTGCTCGACAGAGCAATCCATTCCAATGCCAGAGGAGAAACTGGCCCCACACTGAGCCGAGAAAAGAGACACTCACCCCTCTCGAGTCATTTTCCAGGGTAATTCAGACAACACACAGCCTTGGTCACAACACAAGACCTACCACACCTAACACACATGTTAAAGATGTGACTAGCACAGCACTCACTAAACAGCTTATCTTGCTGCAGTTCTCTCTCCCTCTAACCTGTAAGCCCCCTTGAAAGCAAGAATGCCATCTTAGTCATCCTTTCTGCTCCTGACTTACAGGGGCCTCCAATAACCAGAGAAGATAAACAGACGGAAGGAGAGAAAGCGGGGAGAGGAAAGTAAGGCTGGGAGAAGTGAAGTAACTGGTTTCTATTAGACTGAAATCTGCAAGGACAGTCTCTGAGGGTGCTAAAGGGACAAGAAAGCTACGTGTCCAACCATCTGTCTGATGGTTGCGTCTCCCAAAGTGGAGTACAGTCTTTGCTGGGACACTTCAGTGACAGGGAAATAGTGAGGCAGCACCAGGCTGTCCTGGTTCCCTTGTTTGAAATGACTTCATAGTGAGTCCAAATCCAACTGCCTGGAGTTTCCTCAATGGTACCAATTCAGGCTCTGGGGACAAAACAAATCTCCCAAGATTAGGGACAAGAAGTCTATCATTTACCAAAAGAGAGAAAATAGACAAACAGGCAGGCAAATTTCCCAGGTGATCTGATATGTCATCACCAGCGTGGCATCTTTATCAGAACTGAAGTCTGGGGGTTCCATAAATGATAAGCCCTGAAGTCAGACCATAAGTTCATTCAGCAGCCAAATGAGCGTCAAACCTCTCTTTAGCACCCTTCAGAAATACCTGGGGGCAGGAGGGGTTAATGATTAATAGAAATTTTTCATCTAGAATTTTACAGAGCTGTCCATCCACTATCAGTTACAATTGAGTAAATGCCAAATGTAAATTCTTAACAAATAAAAAAAACTTTATGAACTACCACCCTTTATTCTAACTTCAAATGACAATGTGGCCTCCACAAGACATATTGAGTGAAAGGCCCAATTTACTTTATCCTTATTTTGCTTAAACCCCATGCGTGCGTGTGTGTGCACACGCACATGCACAAGCAAGGGATCTATTTGTAGGAGGGGGGTAGGTTTCAGAAAGGTTGCCATAAGATTCTAAGTCAATTTTACAGATTCCAAAGTCTTGGACTCCTTACCTTAGCAACTTAAGAGTCCCAGCCTTCCTGGCAATTTGTGTTCATTTGATGTTAAAATCAAACAAGGTTGCACCTCTTCCTAGTTTCCAGTTTAAAAAAAAAAACTTCCCTGGGGGCAACAAGACAAAGTCAACACACTCCAGAAACTTGCTTTCATAGAAACTTCCCCAAGCCCCCACCCATTTTCAAGGGAAACTGAGATCAAAGACAACTGATGTCTAAATTGAAAGGAAGGAGGGAGGAAGAAATATAGAGGGGTGGGAGAGCGAGGGAGGGAGGGAGAGGAGAAGGAGGGAGGAAGGGCCCGCCATTTTTAAGTACTGTTTTATAATGCTCTTACTCAAGTTAAACAAGTTTGATATTTTAAAATTAAGCACGCCTGGCCGGGCGTGGCTCAGTGGTTGAGCGTCGACCTAGGATCCAGGCAATCGGGGTTCGATTCCCAGTCAGGGCACATGCCCAGGTTGTGGGCTCGATCCACAGTCAGGGGCATGCAGCACGCAGCCAATCAATGACTCTCTCGTCATTGATGTTTCTCTCTCTCTCTCACCCTCTCCTTTCCTCTCTCTGAAATCAATAAAGATACATTTAAAAAAATAATAATAAATAAAATTAAAAAGCCCTAAATTATGGCAATAAACGCACTCTACTCATCCTGATGTTCAAAGATGCGATTTTCTTGAAATGGAGTTCTTAGGTCCTTTCAGATGTGAGACAGTCTAAGTTAGAGAGTTGTACCTGCGTTGGGTGCAGGCTCCTGGCTGCCCACTCACAACTCTAAGACCCCAGCTGCTTTCTCCTACAGGTGGGCTTCTGAGTAGGCAGGAAAAGCTTTCTGCAGATCTTATTCCATCTGTCTCCTGACCAGCCAAGAACAGTGCAGTGGGAAGCAATGTGGTATTCCAATCCCAGGTCTGTACTTCTGTGCCTCAGTTTTCTCATCTGTTACACAGAGACAATACTATAACACAGTGAAATGCTTGGCCTCTCTGACTCCATCTTGTTCAAGCCTGCTTTGTTCCCATGGCCTTCTATTCCCATGGCCTTCAAGTTAATAGCTTCTTGCATATAGACATGCTAATCATTAGAGGAATTCTGCTTGCAGCTTGAATTTTACAAAAACAGCCCCTTACCAGAAGGTGTCTCTCCCAAGGAGATAAGGGGAAGTATGTACAAAAATAATGATTGTTTATCAAAGACCTGCAGGAGCTTCATGATTGGACTCACATCAACTAGAGTCAACAGACTAAGAACAAAGAAGTTTCACAATCTTCCTGGGACCCCTACTGGCACCCAGATGGCTTCAGTCATCAATGACCTCTTGCCCCTCCCATTTCCCCTTCCCTTTACATAAAAGAAGCCTGAACTCTGTACTTAACTTTCTTAAAATAGACTTGAGGCACCACTAAGCCTCCTATCTTCTTAGTTGGCACCTACTTGATCAGTAAACCTCTATCCTTATTCCAAACTCTGACATTTTGAGTTTTGGCCTGATGAAGTGATGGGCACATGAACTTTGGTCCAGTAATAATACCACCCACTTACATGAAGATCAGAAATAACACATTTTACCTCTGTCCCTTTTCCCTAAGAGAAACTACCAATGGCAACCCCATGTTACACAACTGTTTTTTTTAAAATATCTTTATTGATTTCAGAGAGAGGAAAGGAGAGGGCGAGAGAGAGATAGAAACATCAATGATGAGAGAGTCACTGATCGAGCCCACAACCCGGGCATGTGCCCTGACCAGGAATCATACCCTGATCGCCTGGATCCTAGGTCGATGCTCAACCGCTGAGCCACGTCCGGCCGGGCCACAACTGTTTCTATATCATATGCCCTCTTCGTCTTTTTTTCACGTATGTCCAGCTTTCAAAACAGTTGTGTTCTGTGCATACGCAGATGGAAGTGACTAGTGTGCTCCAAGCCAAGTGCACTCCCACAGCACAGATGAAGCATTTCCCATCACCTCTTCCTCTAAAGCTGCATTCAAAGCATGTCTGATAAAGACGAGGATATTTTTTGAGGTTAATGGCAAGTTAAATGCCTCCAAGCAAGCCAAGCACAATGAGGAACTTCTGCCTCCTCCAGGGTTAACAAATACTGCCAGAAGACCAAAAAGAAAAGCTGTTGCCTAGAGTCAATGAACCTAATCTCCAGGAGTCCCCTCCCAGGAAGGTGTTCCAGAATGCCTCACACAACCCAGCTGCATCATTCACAGTTTCATATTCCTTAAATGAACACAAAACACAAAACTAAATACCAGAGTGATTTATGGTCTATATTTATCCCTACAATGTTAAAACGGGTTCTGAAGATCAGTATTTCATCGCATTGTAAAATACTGAGAGTCATTTTGTTAACTAGGAAAAAGAGGGCAAAGACACGATTCAAATGGGTTGGTATACTTGGGACACCCCACTCCCAAAATGCTGCACTGTCAGTAACAGTTTACAAAAGCAGTTTTTAAAAGGCATATAACTATAATTCTTCAGCAGGCAGAGCCTCCTGAACTTATCTAGCTCATCTCCCAACTCCAGGAAAACTCTCCCTTGCAAGACAGTTATCACAGTCACGCAAATTAAGCCAGGTCTGTAGAATGAGGATTCAGAATAAATTAGGTCAAAGAATAAGCCTCTGGAAAAGCAAGAGTTTCCTAAAAATGGAAGCTGATGCTCAGCTTTCTTCAGCATTAGTAAACGTGGGAGAGGCTGAAGGCAACTTAATGGTCTAATAAAATGTTTACAAGGCAAAGGATCCTTACAGACAAATGAGATCAGCAGACCATACGCTGGGGTCTGGGGACCCTTTTATTAGGCAGATTTGACTGTGATGGCATTAACTATGCTGCTGGATGGCACCCTCACCTTCTCACTCCCAATCAGCCTCGGCTCATCCCCTCACTGGGCTCAGTGTTATCTCCCTTCCTTCACTGACAGGCTGGTCAGCAGCACTGCAGAGGGTGCTCTGTAGTTGCCTCCCCACAGGGAAGGGGGCTGGCCAGATTCATCTGAGTCCCTGAGCTCTGGCCCAGAGGAGGCAAGGACTCAGTAAATTCTGGGTGAATAGATAAGTGGACAAACCAAAGAACAAATCAATAAATAACTAAACAGATGGATAAATGGAGGAAGGGTTGCTATCCCTCATTTTAATTTTAACTCATTACTTCAACTAACACTTCTTGAGCATATACTGTATATTAAGTTATACAGAATTAGGGAACAATGAACCCATCTGCCTAACAACCTACAACTTCGAATTCAAAAAATCTTCCAGGGGAAGCCTACAACGAAGCGGACAGAAGTACCTAATGACAACAGAAGTGTGACAACTGTGGCTCCTTTCTTTTCACTATCATTTAAACAATACACCTTTTACAGTTCAATTTTCATCTATTACCTGGTCAGGCAAAATCCACTGGATGAACTTCTGAGCTTGGGAGTGTCTTATTCATGTACAGAATGCTCAGCACACTTAAAATGCACCTAGAGGGCAGTAGCATCTCAGGGTGGGGCCAGCCACTCACCTCCTCCTTGTGCAAGTCTGCTTCCAACATGTACATGGCAGTGGAGACACTCCCAGGAAAGGGTAGCAGAGAGTAATTTATTCTTTAACAACCGGTACTAACTCTCCAGAGCAACTTCACAAGGCCACCAGAGTACAACCCTGTTAGGCACCATGACAAATAGAAAAAAACCTGAGAGTGCCCTACCCTGCCTTACACAAGGGGAATACAAACGCTTATGGCAATTCTCTTTGTTTTAATTTATTGATTTTGAGAGAGAGGGAGAGGGAAAAAGAGAGAGAGAGAGAGACTGATTTGTTGTTCCAGTTATTTATGCATTCATTGGTAGATTCTTAAATATGCCCTGACGAGGGATCAAACCTGAAACCTTGGCATATCGGGACAACACTCTAACCAACTGAGCAACCTGACCAGGGCTGGCAATTCTTGATTAGGCTGAACAAGCTAAAAATGGCAAGGAAGTCCTACTAAATATTAAGAAATAAGTAGCACAATTATGCTAATACAAATAACAATAATAATAGGGTATATTTATTGAGAGTTGACTACACACCAAATTTTTATTAGAGCACTTTACAAATTAATTCGACTGTTAAAAGTAGGTATACTATTATTATCCCTATTTAACAGACGAGAAAAGTAAGGTACAAAGAGGTTAAGCCACCAGCCCAAGATCACAGAGTAAACAATTGATGGTACAGCCCCAGGAAAGGTGGTATAATTTGGAGTCTGTCCTCTTACCACTCCTATTCAACTATATCGTCCAGAATTTTCCACATTCTTTCCTTATCAAACTTAACTGGTCTACAAAGAATTTGTAACTTGGGAATACATCACCTGATTTTATAATATGAAAGTCACTGAGAAAATAGCACTCACCTCATAGATCTGCTTTGTAGCCTGCTTAGAGAACCATATCAATAATGCAATTATTTATTCCCACAAATGAATAATTCTGGGGTTTCATTTACATTTGGCAACCATGTTTCATGCTGTGGATTCCTGACATAATCTAAAAACAAGGTTTTCCCATCTTATGGAGCACCAAGCTTGGCATTCAACAGGCCAACTATAACAGTGGCTGAATTATTAATCAACACGATACATGGTATCAACTAATAAATTATCCTGGGAAATCTGTTACTTAACCCTTAAAGATTAAAGATTCACTCCAAAACTCAGATAGTCTCATATTTCTCAATATAAAAAGGTAGATGTTGCCCTGGCCAGTGTTGCTCTATGGTTAGTGTCAGCCCAAGCACCAAAGGGTCTCAGGTTTGATTCCCCGTCAAGGGTACATACCTGGGTTGCAGGTTCAATCCCCAGCCCAGGTCAGACACATGCAGGGGGCCAACCAATCAATATGTCTCTCTCACATCAATGTTTTTCTCTCTCTCTCTTTCTCTCTCAGACCTCCCCTTCCACTCTCTCTAAAAATCAATGGAAAAAAATATGCTCGGGTGAGGATTAACACACACACACACCACACATACACAAAGGCAGATGTTACCTGGGAAAAGTCCAACAGCATTGAAGTCTAGCTGACCTGGGCTCCAGACCCATTTCTGTCAGAATGTCACCTCTTGCAGATAATCTAATTCCTACCGGCCTGCTTTTCCTTAGCTGTAACTGACTCATGGGCCTCCAACAAGATTAAGTGAGATAACATCTAGTCAGAGCCTGGCACACAAGAAATGGTAGTGATAATGCTGGTTGACCTCTACTCTTTTAGTCCTGGGACTTCTGTCCTTCCTCTTCCTAGGACCTCTGCTAACACTTGTCTTCCTCTATCCAAAGAGAAATAATGACATAACTTTAAGAAAATAGCCTATTATGTATAATTCAAGACCATGAATTAGGGCATACCAAAAGAGAAATGTAAATGATATAGCCTTTTCCATAATATAAGCATTACTACAGGGCTAAAAATCAAATCATACTTCCCTAGCAAATTCCACTAGAATGTCAGAGATGGAACAAAGGCCCTGCCACGTCTGCTGTTTCCCTATCTCGAATATTCCTTTTGGGCATAACCAATCATTTTTCCCAGTACAATCTATATCTGCCTATTGTCTGATCCATGGGAAAAATAATAAACTCCTGAAAAATAAAAATCTGTATCAACTCATTAAAACCATGTTGTAAAGCAATGCTTCAAGGGAAACATAACTTTTTATGTTTAATATTCAAAAAAATCAATCAGCATAATTTACCATAGTAACAAAAGAAAAACTATGATCATTTCAAAAGATGCAGAAAGAGCACCCAACAAAATTCAACGATCATTCATGATTAAAAAAAAAAAAAAATGCTCAGCACATTAGAAAAAGAAATTTCCTCAACACAATAAAGGCCATCTTTGGAAAATCCATTACTAACACTATATTTAATAGGGAAATACTGAATGCTTTCCTCTCCATGATTAGACAAAGCAAAGAGGTCCACTCTCATCACTTCTATTCAACATTTTATTGAAAGTTTTAGCCAATGCAATAAGGCAAGGAAAAGAACTGAAAAGAATAAAGATTAGGAAGGAATATGTAAAGCTATCTTTATTCATAGGCAACATGGTTATTTATGTAGAAAATCCTAAGAAGTCTACAAAACAACCATTAGGACTAAAAGTTTAGTAAGGTTTCATGAAACAAGATCAATATACATAAATTAATTATGTTAATATATTAGAAACAAAAAACTATCATTTACAATAGTATTAAAACACATAAGATACTTAGGAATAAATTTAACAAAATATGTACAAAATCTCTATACTAAAAACTACAAAACATTGCTAAAAGAAAGCCTACTAAATAAAGAGCTATGCAAAGTTCATAGGCTGCAAAACTCAGTATTAAAATAATTTTTAATTCACTGCCCAGGTTTCGGGATCAGTCCCCAGTGCGGGGCCTGCAGGAGGCAACTAATCAATGACTCTCTCATCATTGATGTTTCTCTCTCTCTTTCTCTCTCCCCCTTCCTCTCTGATATCAATAAAGACATTTTTTTTTTTTAAAAGCTACTTCTAAAATTTATTTGGAGATGAAAAGGATGTACTAAAGCTACTTAATATAGTGTGATACTGGTGTAATGATAGACAAATTAATCAGTGAAATACAAGACTCCAGAAATAAACTCACACTTAAGTGATTATAATTTTCAATAAAGGCAACAAAACAATCCAATGGAGAAAAACTTTTTTTTTTTTTTTTTTTAAAATACATCTTTATTGATTTCAGACAGAGGAAAGGAGAGGGAGAGAGAGACAGAAACATCAATGATGAGAGAGTCATTGATGAAGCCCACAACCAGGGCATGTGCCCTGACCGGGAAACAACCCCGATCACCTGGATTCTAGGTTGACGCTCAACCGCTGAGCCACGCCCGGCCGGGCTGGAGAAAAACTTTCAACAAATGATAAACAGGAACAACTGGAGAGACATATGGGAAAAAACACAGACAAAAATTAATTCAAGGTGGATCACAGACCTAAACTTTTTACTGTAAGTTATGTATTTATTTTAATATGCATTGAAGAAAAATGTAACTAGCACTTTAAACCCACATTTCAAAGATAATATTACTTAGGAGAAGGTTAAATAAAATAAATGAGTTAATTTAAAGTAAAAAAATTAATAATAAAGGTGGTGTGTTGATAAGACGAAAACTGCATCAGTGGATTTTGAACAACTCAAGTCTGAGATCACTAGAACCAGGGATCACCAGAAATCAACAAAATAATCAACAGCATATTGTCCCATTCCAGGGCTATGAGAAACTTGAACTTCTCTCCTCGGGGTCCACTGCACCCTAAGGTGACACGTTCCCCCGTGAGCGTAGACGTCCTAATGGGGCAGTCTGGGTGATATAGACACCAAAACCCTGACCACACAAAACAAAAGTTATTCTCCAACAGCTTCATGGTTGTTGTTTTTTAGGAAACCAGAATTCTATTCATTTTGCACAAATGCAAGCCCACTAGACTTAATTCTCCCATGGTCTGTCCAAGGCACAGCTATGAAAACATGGCCACAAAAAGAAATCAGCATTAGCACTCAGAGAGAGAACCTTTTCTTTGCATTGATCACCACAGAATTGGAGGTCTGACACACAGCAGGCATAGAGTAAATATACAATGAATAAATGAAAGGTGACCAATCTTGGAGGCTGGGCTTTTCAAAGTCAAGTTTGCAAACCCAGGTGTGTATGATGGTGTGTCAGGGCACACCGAAATAAATGTCATATAAAAACATAAATTTTACAGAAAAAAACTTGGCATAAAAAAACAAAAATCATCCTGAGATTTTAGACAAAGCCTTCATTTTCCTTGGTGGTAACTCAGTTAAAATATTATTTTTATACAACAAACACAGAGAGTACAGTTTTGGGAGTTTGGGACAGATGTGGCAATATCTTTTTTTTTTTAAATCTTCACTCAAGGATATTTTTTACATTGCTTTTCAGAGAGAGTGGAAGGGGGTGGAGAGAGATAGAGAGGGAGAAACATCAATGTGAAAGAGACATATTGATTTGTTGCCTCCTGCAAGCTCCCAACCGGGGCCAGGGGTTGAGCCTGCAACCTTGACTGGAATCGAATGAGGAACCCTTCAGTCCATAGGCTGATGCTCTAACCACTGAGCAAACCTGCTAGGGCCTGGCAATATCTATTAAAATGTAAATGTTCCAGCAATTTCCACTTTTAAGACAGAAATCCACAGAAACACTTCCACAGGGTGCAGAGGTATGTTCACTTAGCAAAAGATAAGAGACACCCTCAATGGCCACCACTAAAAGACTGGCTAGCCCAGCCAGGCTTGGCTCAGCAGTTGAACGTCGACCTAGGATCCCAGGCGACTGGGGTTCGATTCCCAGTCAGGGCACATGCCCGGGTTGCAGGCTTGATCCCCAGTGGGGGGCGTGCAGGAGGCAGTCAAGCAATGACTCTCTCATCATTGCTGTTTCTCTCTCTCTCCCTCTCCTTTCCTCTCTCTGAAATCAATAAAGATATATTTAAAAAAAACAAAAAAGACTGGCTAAATGACACATGCACACAAGGGAGTATCCTCCAGCTACTAAAACTGCATCTGAGCTATCTGAACGCATGTGGAAAATCTCCAAGACACTGTCAAGTAGAGGAAAGCAAAGTGCAAAAGAGCAGGTGTACTCTAGCTCCACTGAGAAATTTAAAAATAAGTTTTAAAATTATACTAATACATTAATATGAGTATAAATATAAATCTGTTTGGAAAAAGCCAGATTCATTAACATCAGAAAGGTTCTCACTTTCTCTGAAAGTATTTATTAAACGCTGAAATGTTATGGAAACTTTGTACTCAGAAAAGAGTTTGAAAACAAAGAGGGTGTGTTCCCATATAAAAATGCATACAGTGGGGGGGGGGGGGGGGAGATTTCAAACAGATCTGGGCCTCATCTTCAGATCTGCACCTCCAAGCACAGGTTCTAAGCTACCCCCCACCCCCCCACCTTTGGTAGGGCCCTTCTGAGGAAGGTGCAAGCAGCTCTCTGAGAAAGCGCTGTGTTTGTAGGAAAGAGCCTTCCTTAGGCAAGAGTGCCCACAGTCTAGCCTCCCCCATGTTGTCTTACACTTCAGTGTTTCCATAAGAGAGCCCATGAGAGAGACAATGTCCAAAGCTCTCCACAGTCAGCTTGTGGCCCTGTCTCGGGTTTTCACATCCAACTTTCTGGCCCACCATAATGAGCAAGAAGACACTACAGACCCAAGCTGTTGCCAGAAGAGTTCCCTTTCTGAACTTAAAGACATTTTTATGTTCTGTACTTTGTTGGTTATGTTTAGGGGATTTGGGATTATTTCTGATGATTCTTCCTTGGGATTTTTGCTTTTATTTAAATATACACACACAGAATTCAACCACAAGAACTATTTCTCAGGAAATGCTAAGAGACCACAGGAAGATATAAACTTTATTAAGACTAAGCAACTCCTAGACAGAATTGGTCTCTACCAAATTTGAAAATGGGGAGAGAATGGAGTTGTAGCACTCACTCCAGAGCTATATAAAAATACTTTTTGCAAGTCCAAATTACTGCTGGAGGCAAAGAGAACCAGTCTCTCAGTCAATCTCTCATTTTCTCTTTCCCTCTCATCTGCGACCTCCCCCTCTCTCCTATCCTGAAATAACATTGCTCAGGGCTACAGCCATCTGTAGCTGCCAGGGGAAGGCACAATACATTCAGAAACTCTTGGACCCACATACTCCAGAGATTGTAACTGCACAAACAAAGGGTTAGGGGAAGGGGGAAGGGGTAGAAGGAATAAAGGCTTAAAGATTAAAGTCACAGGCAGAGACAGACGGCTCCGTTTTTTAATAACTGAAAACACGAGTTGGGTCTGAATGTGCTCATTGTTTAGCAGAGGGGGCAGTCTATGCAGGCAGGACTGGCTGGCGACAGGACTGCCTTCCCATCAGAAATAAGATTTACCAAAAGCGGGGGGAGTAAGACTGGAGCAGATCTAAACCCAGAGCTCCATTTACTGATGATGGCACAGAGCACAGCAGCCAGGTGAGCGTTAGATCACTGCTACCCTGAGCCATGGGAGAAAAAGGAGAGGGGGGCTGTAAAAGATACCGGTCACCCGGACTTCTCTCACACAGCTGCTCTTGGGAGTGTAGACTGGTACAACCTTCTAAGAAGAAACTTGGCAATTTGGATCAGAGGGATAATAATGTATATGTCCTTTGGCCCTATAATTCCATGTCTAGGATTCTAGCTCCAGGAAATAATCTAACCCAGGACAGGCCTTGACGCACAAAGATATTCTGGGCAGTATTATTTACAATAACAAGAAACTGGAAACAACCTAAACATCCAACGCTATAGGGAAGAGTTAAGTGTTTATTTTTATCTGCCTACTGCAAAAAGGATATAAAGCAGCTTACGTAAATACACAGAACAAAGTGGGGAAATGTAAGAGAAGGAATCAAAACAACAGAAAAAATAATTTGTTTAAAAAATGAGGCCAGAGCTGGGCTGCTGCGCTTCTTAACACACACACACTGTGAGGGCCCACAAGATAGCATGGCCACTGCGACCAACAGTAACAGCAGCTATCACTGTTAAGTGCCTGCACTATGTGAGGTTATGTCCATTCTCACTGAGTCCTCCCAGCAACCCAACAAGTGGCTTATTCCATTCCCATTTTATAGATAAGGAAAAATGGGTTCCAGAGGTCACTCAGAGCCAGGAAATGACAGCACTGGTTGTGAACACAGGTTTTCTCTAAGTCAAAGCTTACATGCTTTCCACAACACCACATGCTTAAAGGAGTTGTATATTCATACAATGGAATTCCTGCAGACATGAAAAAATGATGTTTGGAGAAAGTGACTAATGGTGTGGTAAAAATGCTTAGAATATAATGTTATATCTTAAAAAGCAGCAGAATGCCTGCCAGTGTGGCTTAGTTGGTTGAGCGCTGTCCCATGCACCAAGAGGTCACTGGTTCAATTCCCAGTCAGGGCACATGTCCAGGTTTCGGGCTCGATCACCAGTAGGGGATGTGCAGGAGGCAGCCGATAGATGTTTCTCTCTCATCGATGTTTCTATCTCTCTCTCCCTCTCCCTTCCTCTCTGTCTAAAAAAATTAATAAAAACATATTTTTAAAAATTAAAAAGCAGCAGAAAAAATTACATGAAATGTGTAAGTCCAACCATGCAAACCAGACAATCATTTTCTTCCTTATAGCTTTGCTTATTACCCAAATTTTCCAAAATAAGTCTATATTAGTTTTACAGTCAGGAAAAAAAAAAAAGATTTTGTATTTAAAAACTATATAAAGGGCCACTGTGTTTTTGTTTCATAGCACATATCCGCCCACATGCACACCAACTCACTTTTGTTTTATATAAAAATTCTACATATGTAGTAGAATCAGAAAATATACATGCTGAGACCTAAGCGAAGGAAAACCTTGTATTTATGTCCATCATTCTATGAATTACAAATGAACAACTTCATTCTGCTAGAACTTTATCTTTACAAGTCATTTGGGGTTATACATGTCAGAAGACAATTATTATAAATGAGTTTGGTTTCCTTTTTACTCTTCTCTTTGGATATAGATTCTCGTACAAATAAGCAGAGAGACACAAAACAACTTTCTCAGGCCTTCCTCCTGGCTAAAGCACAGACCCACCCACACGGGCATTGGGCCACATTCTGCACCCTCCAGGAAGTCAAAAGGGCAACCCATCACCCAAGTCTAGCCAGGCCACAACTGCTTCTTAAAGGCCCTGCATCCAAATACCTCCTCAAACAGTTATGCGAATTTTGCTGGGGAGAAGGTCCAGAGCTTTCCCTTGTTTCTCAAAGGGCTCTCTAACCACTAATCATACATGCCAGTCCCAGACTTCACAGCGAGACTTCATGGCAATTCCCTTGGCTTTACCATCTAAACCCATGCCCAAACCCCATTCTACCATCCAGGGACACAGAGAAGGTTTAGCCGTCTTTGACAACTAACACGTAAATGGCAGGCACTTTTATGCCTGTGATAAAGATAAGGAGACTGAGGCTCAGAAGAGGATCACACAGCAAGGATACACTTCTGTTGGTTAGGCCCCACCAGACACCCTACCAGATAAAACAGACATTGTAGATGGCAGTGGCTCCAAGTCTGACTTTGGAATGTTCTTTTTTTTTTTCTGGTCACCAAATACTGTGCTCAGCAACACAACACAGGCTTGGTTTTCTATTATGAGACAAAAGAATAACAATTTCCCAAGAGCTATTTAATAATTTCTTTAAAATGTGCCCTCTCCATTACCATGGAGTTAACAACCCTCACTAGGAGTTGGCTTCCAGCACTGAACAGCAATGGAGAGTCACCTGTGTTTTGGTTATCTGAAAGAAGGGGAAAAAATATTTTAAATGCTTTAATATTTAAACAAATAGAAGGCAGATTTCTTTCATGTTTCTTCAACTCCAAAAGCCACAGAAGAGCCTGGTCCCTAAACTTTAAAATGAGTTTAGATTAAAGGAAGTATCCTAAACTACCAACAGACTTTCATGAAAGATTGTGTGAACAGTCACTGTAATGCTGCTCCCGGGAACAGCCCCTGTGATCAGAGGAGTTGGGTGAACAAGCAGCATCAACTGGCCACATCCTTTCGCCTTGGCATGCCACTCCTTGAAAGAGGCCCGAGAGCGTCCTAGCCAGAGGTAGGTTTTGATTTTTATGTAACTGGGGAAGGGAAGACTATTAAACTAATAACATTCATTACAAAAATTTTGGAAAGTAATACTAGGAAAGAAAAAGACTTGGAAAAAAATACTTTTTATAAAAGGAAACTAAAAGTGACCTACATTCCCATCCCCTAAAGTTAGCCACTATTAACATCTGATTTCTGTCTTTCTGATATCTTTCCTGCTTTTTTACTTAATATTATATTTAATGTGATTTTATGTTTATAAAGTTTCTTCATAAATATCAAGGTTTTTGGTTAGTTTATTTTACTCATTAGATTCCGCATATAAGTGAAATCATATGGTATTTGTCTTTCTCTGACTGGCTTATTTCATGTAGCATAATACTGCCAGGTCCATCCATGCTGTCTCAAAAGGTAAGATTTCCTTATTTTTTTAAGGCTGAGTAGTATTCCATTGTGTAAGTGATGTACCAGAGCTTTTTTACCCACTCATCTATTGATGGGCACTTGGGCTGCTTCCAAATCTTGGCTATTGTAATTAATGCTACAATGAACATAGGGGTGCATATATTCTTTCGAATTAATGTTTCAGGTTTCTTTGGATATATTCCCAGAAGTGGAATTGCTGGGTCATAAGGCAGTTCCATTTTTAATTTTTTGAGATAACTCCATACTGCTTTCCACAGTGGCTGCACCAATCTGCATTCCCACTAGCAGTGCACAAGGGTTCTCTTTTCTCCACATCGTCATCATTACTTGTTCGTTGATTATTAGTGATAGACATTCTGAGAGATTTGAGGTAAATAAATATCATTTTAACTGGAAGGGCAGCACAAAGTACTTTAATTTGCTTCACTGGGGTGGTTTCCAATTTTTTGCTACTATAAGTAATGCTGTGAGGAACATTTTTGTGCATAAGCTCTGGCTCATTTCAGATTACTTCTTGAAAGATAAATTATGAAATCACAAAGTAGAATTTATTTAAGGCTCCAGATAGAGTTTCCCCAATTAGTCCCCAGAAAGTCTGGAACAAGCCAAAGCTTTCTAGTAACCTGTTGTTAAAATGACCATGCATTCCTACCAGCCACTGCTGGTCCCTGCCACCCCGAAAGCATCTGAACTGCAGATGCCTCCTTTGAGATTCCTTCTCTGTCCTCCCTGGGGAGGGAAAAACTACCACAGAACAGGGCAGGTGCTGAACTGGCAAGAGGAGGCCCCAGAGGCTCAGACAATCCCTGCTCTTGCTGTTTCCATTAAACACATCGTGCAAATTCCCTGTGTGTTTTACGAACTGGAAAGATTAAATGTCCCAAGAAGGAAGAGAGGGAAAAGGTATGAGCTCCAACACCAGGAATACCAGACAGCTCAGCCCGTGGTGGCCCAGTTTCATGTGTTGTTTTGGGTTGGGTTTTTCTTCTTCACTCGAGATCTAGAAGGCACCAAAGTCCCTCCGCTACCACCCCCTTAAACAGCGGCTACACTACTCAGTATTCATGACCCAGGCTCCCTTAGATAAATGCATTATTTCTCTTCCTCTCTGCCCACCCATTCCAGAGAATAAACCCATCTGCTGGCACCAGACCTCTTCTTCCTTTAGAAAAATGGCTTTGGGTTTGGTGGTAGAAGGGGGGGAACCTAAAATGTGGAAGCCATCCTTCTCCTGTGTTAGTCTACTTGGATAAAAAAGAAAGGAATTGTTGAAATTGTCAACAGGCAGTAGTAATAATGTAAAACGGGTCCTAACAGACATTTTCTTTCTTCTAGAGGCTGTATCTCTCACCTATCCAAGCTCCTATCCATCTATCCAGTAATTAAATGAAAGGAGTCAAAAAACAAAGAAATTTAAAAGGAGGGACAAGAAAAAAACAAGCTACAAAATTGGCACAAGGGTGTAAGCACTATAAAAATACATTTGTAAAGTTCAGGGAGATCCCTGACCATTTTGGGTTCTGTTCTAGAGGTCAGAGCAGTAGGCAGCAAGGGGAAGAATGGGATTAGGGAGACAAAACTCCGGATCACAACACCACATGCACACCCTTTAAGGAGCTTGTAGAGGAAGAGCAGGTCCAGTGCCTGCAGCAGCACCATGGTCTCCAAGCACATAGAGAGGAATGGGGTAAAGGGTGTGAGCAGTGAGAAAGCTTCTCACACACGACCATATCAGAATCACATAGTAACCTGGACGGAAGTGAAATACCATCTCCTGACCTGGCCAGTGTGGCTCAGTTGGTTGGACATTGTCCCGAGCACCAAAATGTTGCTGGTTTGATTTCTGGTGAGGGCATATGCCCAGGTTTCGGGCTCAATCCCCAGTAGGGGATGGGCAGGAGGCAGCTGATCCATGATTCTCTCTCATCATTGATGTTTCTATCTCCCTCTCTCTGAAATCAATAAAAACATATTTAAAAACAAAAACAAAAGTGGGGACTTGAACAGATACTTTCATGCCAATGTTCATAGTAGCATTATTCACAATAGACAAAAGGTAGAAACAACACAAGTGTCCATCAACTGATGAATGGAAAAACAAAATGTGATCCATCCATACAATGAAATATTATTCAGCCTTAAAAGGAAGGAAATTCTACATGTTACTTGCTATTACATGGGTAAATCCTGAAAACTTAATGCTTAGAGAAATAAGCCAGACACAAAAGAACTAATATATGATTCTGATTCTACTTATATGAAGCCCCTAAAAAAGACAAATTCATAGAGACACAAGGTAGAATGGTGGTTGCCAGGGGCTGGGAGAGGAAAAATTGGGAGTTATTGTTTAATGGGTATGAGGTTTCAGTTTGAGGTGATGGAAAATTATGGAAATAGATAATGGTATGGTTGCACAACGTTGTGTATATACCTAATGCAATGAATTATATACTTAAAAATGGTTTAAATGGTATGTATATTTTGTTATGTATATTTTACTAAAATTTTTTAAAATACCCCCAAAAGGAAACCTTATATGGCTGCCATAAATGGAAAAGAACATGCCAAAATTAGAAGGTAATCATAAAAAAATGATAAATATTAAATGATGTTGGTGTGCTTTTGCCTTCTGTGAGCCGCTTGCTTCTGGTCAGGGAGGGAGATTGATGTTCAGAGAGACTATGGTCCTCTCTCTTTACATTGTCAGAGGGACTACGAGAGGACTGAGATGGGAAGGATTCGCTCACCAGGTGATTCAATGTCACCTGATCTCAGTAGCCCCTAATACCACCGCTGATCCCACTATGGTGGGGGTGACCCAATTTTGGGAACACTGCTCCTCACCACCACCCCATGCCAGGCACTGGGCATCTCAGCCCACCCACCCATCCAGCTCTACACAAACCCATACATAGGGAGGGGGTAGGCAGTCCTGGGGCTAAGACTGTCCTATGCTAACACAATAAATAGCCCATCATCCAACTGCCTAGTAAAGAGGTCTGTCAGAAGGACAGGTGGGTGAAGCTAAGAGATGAACCAGGGCTTGGAGATAAACCAGGTGCCTGGAAAAGGGGGGTAGGGGTACCAGTAAACTTCACAGATGAGGCAGCCTGAGTAATGAGGGGCTGCTGGCAACCTTCCTTGCTTGTATAGTCAAACTGTACAAGAAGTTTGGAAATAGTCAATTAGATGTGATACTGTGGAATAATAGTAATACCAAGGTCGGGAGTGGAACACATTAGCTATGCATTCCAAATACCTGATTCCAGGGCCAGGTCTGCAAGGCAGATACGTTCACTATCCAGCACAAAGGGTCAACAATACCAAGACCGCCAAAACTTTGCTGGGGGCAACATGGAAGTTAGCCAGGAATCCAAAAGCTGCACCTGATTGGCATAAAACAAAGTCGAATGGAACCCCTTTCATCTACCTCTGAAGCTGCTGCCCCCTGCTGCCCCCAGCCCTGCCTGATTGCCAGACTTCATTGCAACAGAATTCTCACCCCTGCCCTACACCCACACCTCACACCCCTTCTATTCTAACCACCCTCTCTCCTTCCTTCCCCTTCTTTAAACTACAGTGTCCCCAAAGGAGAGCCAGTCCACTGATCTGGACAGTCTACTTCCTAACCTGGGTTTCCTCCTCCTTTTCCATCCCTGCCTTACCACCTAATCTAAAGTCTCACCTCCAAAATGGTCTCCTGGCCTCTCGCCCCTCTACCCCACCTACGCCAGGGTGAGCTTTGTAAACCACAGATTTTAATTTCCCTGCTTAAAACTCCACAAATCTCTGAGGTGGCCAATCACCTACCCCCTGGAATCCTTTAGGTTCCTGAGCCCCTACACACACAGCGCCCTTCTCCTGGAACTCACAACCTCTCATATACCACCAGGCAGACTCCACTCCACAACGTCACCTCCTCTGGAAGCCTTCCCTGATTTTCCTGGAGCATAAGAACCCCTACAGCGTTCTCTTGGTCTTTGACTATGGCACATGTATCTGACGTTCAGCACATTTGCTGTCCCTTATACTCCAACACAATAGTGAGTCCTACTGCACAGGGCCATCCTTTATCTGCCAGGGTGAATCTACCTAAGCATTCAGAATACCTTGCTCCCAACAGGTACAACATACACATCTGTGGGGGGAAAAATGACATCCATCCCTCACTACATGGGCCCATTCACTAAGATACTAATAAAGAATTTTTTCCTCACAGAAACTGATTCATTTTAAGCAAAAATTTAGGATTTACAAGGAGGATCATGGGTAATTCTGAAGAAGGCCAGAAGCAGAACTCTAGAGACTTCAGCAGCTGTCTCTCTGGTCTAACACCCTATTTCCATCAAAATGCTGATTTCCAGGACTCCTAGATTCTCAGCCTTTTCTTCTCAAGTTTCAAATTCTCAGGGGAGAATATCTTTTTAGTTTATCTTGGCACAGGACCAATCAAAAATGTAGATGTAGGCCAAATATGGTTCCTGGGTGCCCACATCTGTATAGCAGGAGTTCAGAGATTGGGGACTTCTTGAGGGCTACCAACCTTCCAGCTAGTGTACAGCATCTCATATTCATGTTCAAGGTTTGGATTCTAAAAATAATCACATTATCATGCTGAAACACAGTAATGATGTGAATGTCAGAAAACCTATGATGATCCTCAGTTCTGTTCTCAGGTTTTCTAGGGTATGCCACGGATATTATAAGCTAAGACAGATGAAAAAGGTAATGAGGTGATGTCTGAGGAGCTGGAAAAACAGTGCCTTCCCCATGGGTGAACAGCAATCTATTATTATTATCTAATCCCTAAGATTCTGCAGGAAAATGTGGTTCAGGATTCAGAACATTTTAAAAAGTAATTCAGAATAAGAATAGACATTTAGATCAATGGAATAGCGTTGAGAGTGTAAAAATAGAGTATCACATTTACAGGCCATTGATTATCAACAGTAGTGCCAACACAATTCTATGGGGGAAAGAATAGTCTTTTCAACAAATGTTACTGGGACAACTAGATATCCACATGCGAAAGTATGAATCTGTACCCCTACCTCATACCATATACATTAACTCCAAATATATCAAACACCTAAATGTAAGAGCTAAAACTCTTAGAAAACATAGGTGTACATATTTATAATCTTGGATTAAGCAATGGTTTCTTAGCACAAGCAACAAAAGAAAAAATAAATTGGACCTCACCAAAATTTCAAACTTTTGTGCTTCACAGGGACACTATTAATAAAGTGAAAAGATAACCCACAGAATGGGAGAAAATATTTGCAAATAATATATATCTGATAAGGAATTATCTTTAAAAACTCTTATAGCTCAACACGAAAAACACAAATAACCCAATTTTAAAATGAGCATAGAACTGAATAGACATTTCTCCAAAGAAAATATATTAATGGCCACCTTAAAAGATGCTCAATATCACTAACCATCAGGGAAATGCAAATTAAAACCACAATAAAAATACCACATCACATCCACTAGAATTGGTATAATCAAAAGACAGTTTTGGAGAGGATACGGAGAAATTAGAATCCTCATATGTTGCTGGTGGTAACGTAAAATGATGTAGCTGCTGTGGAAAACAGCCTGGCAATTCCTCAAAAAGTAGAAATAGTTACTTTTGAGCCAGCAATTCCACTCCTAAGTATATACACATCCTAAGAGAATAAAAACATATGCCCACACAAAGACTTGTAAAAGAATATTCATAGCAGCATTAGTCATAATAGTAAAAAAAGTAAAAAACCCAAATGTCCATCAATTGATAAACAAAACGAGATATATCCATACAATAAAATATTATTTGTTCATAAAAAAGAATGAATTATAGACTTATGCTACATGAGTGTACTTTAAAAATACTATGATAAATGAAAAGCCAGATACAAAAGGCCACATATTGTATATGATTCCATTTACATTAAATGTCCAAAACAAGTCCATCTATAGACATAGAAAGTGTTTGCCTAGGGTATGGGAAAGAGGAAACGAGGAGTGACTGCTGTTGGGTATGGGGTTTCTTTGGGGAGGTGACAAAAATGTTTTAAATTGTGCTGATGGTTACACAACCCAATAAGTACCAAAAACCATTTAATTGATGCCTTAAATGCCTAAATTGTATGGTAAGTGAATTTTATCTCAATAAAGCTGTTATTTAAAAAGTTTTAAAAAATATGATAGTTACCATACAATCTTCTATTAAAAATGAATGTCATAGAAAGAGATTATATCAAGTAAAAAGTTACATGTGAAGTGCTTTATATTGAATTGTGAAATTATGAATAAATTAACATATATTGCCCCTAAGAAAGGTAATTCAGTACATATAAGAATATACCATATATTATTTAATACCCTAGCAGGAATGGAGCCATTCCCTATATTAAAATATTTGAATAGTCACATTAAACGGGAAAAATAAAAGCTATAAATAGCCTCAGTCCAGATCCGGTTTGCACCCAAACTCCCCACAAAAGAATTTCAATTTTTAGAGCTTTTTTAATTTTGGAATTATGGATAAGACATGGTAGATATGTATTTCTTACCATATCCAAGTAAGGTACAAAACACAGCCAAGTAAGGTACAAACACAGAAGAGTTTGCGATGCAATCAGTAATCTCAAAAGGAAAATGAGATAGAGCAGCCCACAAACTTCTCAGTATCCCTGAGAAATATCGTTAATATAAAAAAATATATATGCAAAGAGTTTAATTTAACTAATTCTATAGGAGGTAAGGAAAAGAATAGGTAACCTTCATTTTAAAGAAAATCAAAACAGTATATCATCACTAACAATAATATTCACAAAGATCAAGTAATAACATGGAAAATAAAATGTGTTAAGTCAAAGCAAAATACAAAACTATAGAGATGGTTATAAATAAATATACTAGTAAGTATATATGTGTGTTTATGTATTTAACCTATACTTTAAAAACTTGGAAGAATACACATACAAATGAATATTATTCAACCTTAGAAAGGAATGAAATTCTGACACATGCTATAATATGGATGAAACTTGAAAGATATTATGCTAAGTGAAATAAGCCAGTCAGGAAAGGACAAATGCTGTATGATTCTAATTATATGAGTTATGTAGAGTAGTCAAATTCATAGAGATAAAGTAGAATGGTGATTTCCAGGGGCCGGGGGAGGGTGAATGGGAAGTTGGTATTTAATGGGCACAGAGTTTTGGTTTAGGAAGATGAAAACGTTCTGGAGATGGATGGTGGTAATGGTTGCAGAGCAATGTGAACTTAATACCATTGAACCGAACACTTAAAAATGGTTTAAAAGTAAATTGTACATTATGTACAATTTTATCACCATTAAAAAAAACTTGGAGGAAATACAAGAAAACATTAAAGTAGTTGGTGGGATTCGTGGGTGTTTGGAAGGCCAGACTAATTAAAATGCACCTTTTTTTTTTTTTACTGTGATACCTCTCCATTTATTCTTACCATCTCTCTGGGGAACAATAAAAGAGTGGTAAGTGACAAAAGCAGCCCAGTGGTCTGCACTGCTGCTCCTTCTGACAGTGTCTGGTATCCTCTCAAGCAATACAGAAAGCAGTCAGACTTAAACTTTGGAATATGAACAGTGCCTGCCTCTCTCCCCCAAGTTAATACTTCATACAGTCATTTCCTACAGGGACAGCGAACAGAAAGCAACTTTATAGCAAGTCATTATATAAACACATTTGAGAAACACTCAAATTCCCTCCTGTAGTCTATGCAAAATGAAGAAGAAAAAGGAAACAACACATTAATTGAGGACCTACTATGTGCCAGGTCCTGGGCAGGGTGCTCTGTGTGTATCAGTCCTCACAATGACATGAGAAGATAAAGCATTGCTATCCCTATGGTACAGAATGGAAACTGAGGGGCAAAAAACTGATGTATTTTGTCCCAGGTCACATTTCTAATAAGCATGGTAAAAAGCAAAACTTCAAGAATTTTCCTTGGAAAGAAATGATAATCCCTGAGATGAGATATGATAAATAATGGATATAAAGGATATGAGATATGATAAGATAGGTTAAAGGATTTACGACAGTGCCTGACACAGTCAAAGCTCAATAATCTAACTACTGGTAGTACTAGCAGGAGTATTATCCTATTTTCTCATAGCAAATCTCATACTTATAAACCTGAAGCTTAGAAAGGTTAATAAGCTGTCTAAGGTCACTCAACTAATAAAACAGTAGAACTAGAATTCAAGCCTGGGCCAGTGGGATTACAGAAAAGGACAAGATGACAGAGCACAAAACAGGGAAAATGGAAAGGCCTCTAGCTGCTACTTCCTTTTAGCAAGAGTACCTACTAAGGACCACAGGCCCTGCAAGTGCCTAGTGGTAGGCAGGCCAAGAGCCAAAGCAGGAGCTGTCACCAGGTCACTGTGGGCAGAAGGGCTGGTGGGAGCCCTCTGGCCTCTCTGGGCAAGGACGACAGCACTAAACCCAACTGAGAAGAGAGTGACTACACAGGCCTGCAAGTGAGAAAACCCCGTTTCCAGGCAGGGTTCAGCCTCCAGGAACCCATCCTATAATCATGCACATAAATGTAAAAGATAAAATAACCAAATCCATTCAGTGTTGTTTGAAATAGCAAAGTCATCCTGAGGGGGTGAGGTAGTAGGCTTCATTAAAAAAAAAAATGAGATGAAACTATTACACACTGATATGGACTCATCTCTAAAATATATTCATAAAAGGAAATTGATATGTTGGGAGGAAGGTGAATTAGAAGACTGGGCACAGAGACCAGAGGAAGACATATCTTTTAGTATGGTTTGAATTTTCTACCATGTGCATGTATTACCTAACCAAAAACAATACTTTTTTAAAAAAATCATGGATCAGTCACTTTACTACTATGTAGTTTTGGGTAGTTTCTTAACTTCTCTGAGTCACCTTTTCTTCAATTTCCTCCCAGAATTCTTGGAGGGATTAAATGAGATACTAGGGATTAACTAGGACTCAAATATACAGCTTTATTATTTTTAGCTGCCATCCATAAACTTCATCTGGACACTTTCTCCTATTAACAAAATAAATAAATAAATAAGGATTTAACCTTGCATTGCTTGTATTTCATTTATTATTCCTCAGGACATTTCTCAAGTCAAAGAAACACAGCCTCAGAGCAATGAGGAGCCCACTCCCTATCAGTCCAACTGGGGTGTCCACCAGGAACAGACATGCTGGGAGACAAGTTCTTCTCCAACAAGAAAGACTTTTCAAAGGAGAGACACTTCAAACTCCTTATCGCATCTCCTCTAGCCACTGCCAAATTCTACTTCCATTTTATATCAAGGCTTCTTTTTTGTTTTGTTTGGTGTCTTTTTTTCCTTCTAAATCTGGAATAAGTATGGAGGCTGGCAGTATCCCTTGAGAAGGACGGACCATGGCAAAAAACACACAAAAAAAGGGCTCAGAAGGACCATCTGTTTGCCAAACACATGTGACCTGTTCAGAAGAATGTCGGCACAGGCTAAGGGTCTTGATGGGAAAACAGTGAACAAACACAGAATGCTCTCCACACACAGAAAAAGATTTGAGAATGCAAAAAATGGAAGTTATTCTCCGAAGTATTCTATCCTTCATCTGAAATAGAAAGGAGAGTGCACTGGAAGGAAAAGCAAGGCCCCATAGGAAACCCTGGAAGCCCTCTGCCAGGCAGCCAGGCCAGTCACCTACACATCCACACACCCACACATGCCCAGGCTGGGTCCCTATGTCATCTGTCCAAAGAATATGGTCAGTTGTCTAGGTGTTCCAAGGTCATGTCCTGAAGTGGCCCTCAAGCAGCCAAGATTATACACTTGTACTTTTTAACCCTCACCTGAGTATATGTTTTATTGATTTGAGAGAGAGAGAGGAATGGAGAGGGAGAGAGAGAGAGAAACATTGATCAGCTGCCTCCCATACACACACCGAGTGGGGACTGAACACACAACCTGGGTATGTGCCCTAACCAGGAATCGAACCCACCACCTTTCAGTGTACAGGACGACCCTCCAACTAACTGAGCCACATAGGCCAGGGCCCTAGGCTATCCACTTTTTATTGTTGTTGTTGTTAATCCTCAACTAAGTATATTTTTTCCTTGCTTTTCAGAGAGAGTGGAAGGGAGGGAGAGGGGGGACAGAGAGAGGAGGAGGACATCACTGTGAGAGCAACACATTGACTGGTTGCCTCCCGCATGCACCCTGACCAGGGTGGGGAGTGAACCCGAAAACCCAGGTACATTCCCTTGACCAAGAATCGAACCTGTGACCCTTCGGTGTGCAGGCCGACACTCTAATTACTGAGCCATGCTTGCCAGGGCTGGCTATATACACTTTTAAGTAAAGCTCAGGCCCTGGCAAAAGGGCAGCCTGCTACCCAGAAGTAATGTAATGATCTTCTCCAAAGTTACTGATGTCCCCAAATTCCTGAAACTAGGCAGTCAAATCAAAGCTTCCAGAAGTAAAGGGTCTCTATGAGTCACTCTTGTTATTTTTTATTTTTAAGTCACATGTGATTTTCAAAGACTAAACTTTCCTGCTGTGTCCCTGTCTTCTGGAGTAAAGCAACAATTTCCAAGCCTCAATTACCCAATAGTTCCTACCAGCCCGTATGCCAGTGCTCTTGCTTCTCTCAGAGGCCTGCCACATCCGCTTAATATAAGGCTACCTAGGCGTCTCCCACTAAGTGTAGTGGGAAAGGAAGAGGCATCTCCAGAACCGGTGCTGTGTGACTATCACTGCATCAGCATCTCACACATGTTGTTTCATGCCTTCCTCACAACTCTTTAAGGTCTTACTTTCCCTACTTTAAAGACAAGGAAATAGTATTAAGGCACTGTGTTAAAAACTGTGTCACATATCTATCACGACCGAATGCTGCCTGCCAGGTGAAAACAAACAAACAACAGGTATAAGGGTTCTGGGTCTGTACAAGGGGGAGGGGTTTATCAAAGAAATAACTGTTACCCTAAGCCAGGTCATTTGGTCAGGAAATCACACAGCATTTTGCATAGAGCACATCTGGCTTTACAGGACGCATGAAGGTTTAGCTACATGTTGAAATCCTTTTCAGTTTTGTCTTTTCAAGTACTCAATTTGATAAGACAAAAACAACTTCTGTGTTTTAATCAGTTCAGTGAGTGATTTTGTTTTCAACAAAGAAAATTAAGTTTTCTCCCAACCTATATGAGCAAAAAAGGAAAAAAAAAAGTGAGAAAGGAAACTGGAAACTGGGATCTCCTCTATGCTAAGCATAATGCAAAATGCAAAATAATAGATCAAAAGTTTTCTTTTAATATAATTATTCCCTCTGGTGTGTTTTAGTGGTTAAAATCTGTCAATTTGAGGTGGTCACTCTCAAACATGAGCCTCAAACAATGGGTTTTATCTATCTCTTAAAAAGTTTGGATCTTGGGGAAAGAAATTTTTCTTACCCTGATAAGACAGTAATCTCCTACCTTGCTGACTCAAATGTACTTGCATATTAATTGCTTCAGACTCCAAAATCCCTGCTGAACTGGCTAAACTGTGGGACAAATTCAATGATCCAGCAGCCTCCTATTCAATGCCTCACCAAGATAACTTCACATGTTTAATTTAAAAGTACTGATCGCTTTTAAATGAAGTGCTAACGCAAGCCCATCTGCCCAGGCCCAAGCCAAGGCTGCATCTGACAGACAAGCTGCAAGTTGGAGAGCAAGACTTAAGTCCGAGCACTCTTTAGACAATGCGGTAAACAGCTAGCGTCTCTCTTCCAAATGGTGTCTGTTCCCCAAAATCAACCTTTTATGACATGCCCCTTTAGGTTAATTTCTCTGATACACAAGCAGTGAGATCTAGCCTCAGATACTCAAATATTATCTATACCAATTGTATCTGATTAGCAAGAAACACACAATCCTCTAGCAAATGTGAATACCTGCGTTATTTTAGCTGAACTGACCTAAGGCATTTTTTTCCTTTCTTTTTTGCAACTGTGTTCCATGTTTGACCCCTCAAATTTATTTTAAGTAGTTTTGCAAGTAGCTTCCTAACCTCCTTTGTCTCCCATACAGCCATCATCTCACATTTCGCCTGCACAGAACATTTTGTCTACCTTGGGAAGTGGCACTTGGGGAAATGGGGAGACTGCTTCAGTAAAATCAGAATCAGAAATAGGTTCCATTCATTCAAGAAATTAAAACAGTATTAAGGGCTAATTTTTGTTTTACTAAAACAAGCTAGAATTAAAGCTGTGATTCCCAAGTAATAAAATGCACAGCAACCTTTCCACCCTGTGAAAACAAAAACCTTATTCCCCGGTATCACAGTGAAAATGCCTTAGAAATATATATCAAATCCCTGTATGGCTTCATACTCAGCTTCCCATACACACTAATCACCATAATCAAAATGCAAGGCTGAATCTTTTCAAACCAAACATCTAAAGCTTGTTCAATAATAGTAACAACAATAATTATTACAATAAAATAACAATCACAATATTAGAGATTTGGAGATTTAAAGTAATAAGGTAGAGCAAACTGTAAGAAGCAGTTTTGGGTCCGTGGTAAAGTAAAAAGGTTCTGACAGACGGTGCAGGAAAAGAACAATAAGTCAATCTGAATTCATTTCAGGTTCTGGGCTTTTGGAATCACAAACGTTCCATTGTAAAGATTCAATGTGAACTTTGAAACGTCAAACATTAAATGAGTTTAACAGGGAAAAATGTGTCATTTTGTCCTGGGATTTTATGTACTGCTTCTACCAATTTGCTTACCCCAAAATGCACCTATCATTAGAAAGTTTTATTTAGAAATTTCACTTTTAAACTAAGTTTGAGTTTGAATACAACGGAAGCAAAATCTGGAGAAAATATTCACATGATAATTTGTCTGGATGCTGCTGACTTCTCACAAAGAATGAGCTTGAGAAACTGAATTTTCTAAGCGCTTCTCTTCAGCCCCCAAAATATAAGTTACTTATCAAAACTACTTCCAGTTTCACTTTAGGTGCTGAAACACTTTGGGGGTGGGGGGGTATTTAAATGTTTCACTTATAGGAAAATAGGATAGTTTTCCTATTTCAGATTTGCCCAAAAGAGACATTCCTTTAAGACAATTAAAAAGACCCAGTTCCAAAATAATAAAAACTTCACTGAAAAGTAGTTAGTCCACTCATTTTTACTATATAACTCGTGACTCCGAGCTCTGTTTTATCTGCTTACATGCATTTACTATGGTACACTATTTGCCATGAGTTTCCACACATGTACCAATGTGCATATAAACTAATTCAATCATCTGAAATTCACCTTGAGGTCCAGTGTGTCTGTGTTAACAAACATTTTTTTGAGAACCAGCTGGTCTATCCATTTATATAAGGGATGTGTACTCATATTTTATGGCTGTGATTTCTCCAATCAAATTCTAAATGTACCACATGTCATCTCCTGTCTGCTACTCCTCATTAAGTTTTTGCAAATCAATATTCCTATTTACAAAAACAAACTTGAGCCCGTTCCTCAAAGACAAATTACACCAAAATAAGTATTTCCTATACTGTATTTTTAGCCAATTTCCCACTTAGTTTAAGCAATCTGCACTACAGCAAAATGCAAAACAAAAGAATCTAAGAGGTTCTTTAAAGTTTAATATAAGATTTGGCTTGATATGGAGTTCTTTACAATCCCGAAACAGAGGTGTTTTCTGGCTCAGCTAGAGATGCAAAGCATCCAGAACTTTAAGAGTAGTGCAAATCTGAGGGAAACTGAAAGTCAGGAAGACCTTTTTAAATTCCTGGTTAAGTTCTAATGTTGTATTGTTAGTTTAAAAACTTAAAATCATTTATATTTGACATATTTGGAAATGTGCATGCCTAAAAAATAAATAGTAAATTCAAGGGGAAAGTCTCTTTCTCCAATTTAAATGAGGGCACCCCACACACATCCTTCAAAAACCTAAAGTTTTCTGAATTTTTCCCCAGGCACACACATAGGCCTCATTCAGGCTCTAAAAATAATAAACTATTAAGGACTTTATCTGTTCTGCTTTTCAAATAAGGAGTTAACAAAAAAGAGCTTTCCAAAACTTAGTCATAAATTCATTTATGAACCTCTCCGCAACACTGAACCAATGCTCCAGTATATACAGTTATACTTCAGAAAAAACTATAGCATTTCAGGGAAGCCCACATTTATAGCTGACAAAGTAGAATCACAAGAAACTAGGAGACTTTACTATCAGGAGGAAAAGTAATGGTGATAACAATAACCATGTTTACTAAAAGCTTATCGTGTACCAGATACATTTCTTCTAATCCTTGAAATGGCTCTTTCCTATTTTGCAGAGCCGGAAGTAGAGGCCCAGAGAAGTTAAGCTATCTGACCAAGATCATACAACTACAAATCCTGAAGCCAGGATTCAAATTCAATTTTTCAGACTCTAAATCTCAAATTTTAAAAATTATCCATGTTTGCATTTATGCTGTTTTATACTGTTTTGTGTTTTTTCTTTAATATTGATGCATAAATTATTTAAAGAAAAGTTAAGTTCCTTTCATAACGTATTTTTGGGTTCATCTGCATTCAGCAGTGATAGGCACCTATCAGTTTCCAAACACAAAACAAACCGAGGCTTCCTGGAGACTAATCTCTCCTGGTAGACAAAACACACTGCTTTCTAATAAACCATCCACATTTCTCTTCTGGTTTCTACCCTGTCTTTCCCCATTGTGGGCCTTCCTCCTTTCAATTCCAACTGCACTCACAATTTTATAGCCAGATCAACACAATTAAGTACTTATGCTCTGATTACTTCAAGTATGTTCACTGAGTTTCTTCCAACTACATTATCACCAATTTAAAAGCAGAGGCAAAAATCATACAGTACACATGCTATTACACACCATCCATCTAGCCTGCATTCCCATTCAAATATAAGTGAGACTTCTGACAAATGATTTGTTTTTATACGAACAGTCTTTTAAAGATTGAAAATCAAATATTTATGACCGTTTGTTGAGTACTTTATAGGTTGCAGGCACTGAGAAAAACACTATCCATAGCTTTAAAAAACCTGCAAGGTGATTCTCCTCATTCGAAGATGAGAAAACTAAAGTTCAGAGTAGTGCATCATCCCAAGCTAACCACAGAGTTAGGGTTTAAACCTAGGCTAACATGCCCAGCCCAGCTCTTTCCACTACTTCTTATAAACAAGCATAGCTACAGGTGTTGCAAGCCATGACTAGGGAAAGAAGATGCGAATACAGGCCCCTATGATGGGGCCAAGCACATTACCAGAATAACTGAGTGCCTAGTCAGGTGACTCACAACTGAACCCACGTTCTCCTGCTTTCTGAAGGAGCCCAGCGAGTTTCTCCTAGCAATGAATTTCCCAAAAGCAGGGACCCTTTTTCGTTTGGGCTTTTCAAAGCCTGCACTGCCTTGGGCTGGCAGAGCTCATTCTGCTGGTACATGCATTAAATGATGAGGTGATGTTAAAAAAAAAAAAAAAAAAAGGTGAGGTGGTGTTAAATTTTCTCAGCCCTCCCACAGAAATTCCCCCAGCATTTGAGACCCCAGGCAAGCTTTATCCAGAAGTCAGTTCAGTTTTCCATCCACACCCATCTTCCGCCAAACCTTGCTCACTCCAACGTCGCCCTGTCACCACCCCACTGCCCTGGAACTGTGAGAGCATGTCCAAGAGCTCCAGAATGTCACAGGCCCTCTTTAGGCACTCTGACAAGCCCCAAAACTAGCTTCAGGGCCAGCACCTGGCACCTCCCTTTGAGAGCAACAAGAAATGTTGAAGAACAGAACAAAGACTGCAAAAGAAAAAATAATTCCTAGCATCAGAGAATCTCCAGAGCATGAGATTTAATTCCAGGCTCAGAAACTGAGAATGACTTGGAGCAAAGGGGGGTTTTGTTGCAGTCAAAGTAGGAAGAGGAGGAGGAGGAGGAGGAGTGGAGGGGAGGAGGAGAAAGAGGGGGAAGGAGAGGGAAAAAAGAAGAAAATGAAAAAGAAAAAATGCCAATGATGACATTAGACAGGAGAGAGGCCAGCTTTGTCCTGCATCCTGTTGAATAGCCAACTAAAACAATGAATCTGTTTCTTTTCCTCCCCTTCTATGCCTTAAAAAATTCAAGAATTTCATTTCTTTCTTTGAAACATAGCCCTTGCATAATTTCAATGCTCTTTCCAGCTGTCTGCAATGCTGAGGGGAGAGGTTGTCTGACTCTCTCCAATGACCTCTGAAGTAGAGACATTCCTGGGTCGAACTTTGCAGCGCTGGCCTGCGGGAGACAGTGACAATGACGGCTGCTTCCATTTACTGGACCTATACCTTGCACCCAGAACCATGACCACCATATGACAATTATTCCTGCTAATCCTAAATAGCAAACCCCAAAGGTAGGTATTATTCCTTTTTTGAAAAAGGTGAAAAAACTAAGGAAAAGCAAAATGTCCATAGTCACACAATAAGCAAGCAGAAGAGGCAAAATTCCAATTTAAATCTTTCTGAGTCCAGAGCCCAGACCTATTGCACTGCAGCTTCTTAACTCTCTGGGAAGTTCTATAAGGCAAAGTCTGAAATCTCTGGATTTCTCAAAGGCAGCCATTAATTAGGCATGACAAGCAAAGCACCAAAGTTTACAGTGTTAGTAAACTTAAAAATTTTTACCAGCTCCAAAACACAAAAAAAAACCTGCAAAAACTGAAATTACTTAAAGTTGAATTAAATGTATACTAAGATATAAGAGAATGTCACCTAGCAACTTGGTATTCAAGGCAGATGTAAGTATGTATAAACTTTTTTTTATGTGGGATGTCAGCACATTTTATTCCTGTTCGTCTGCTTTCCAGGCTGCGGTGTGGGACCTCAGGCCCACAAAGGTCTAAAAGCAGCCCTCAGTTTCTCTTGCTCGTCTCACCAAAGGGCACTTCCACTAAGCCTATGGCAGACCCTAAGGAAACAAGAGAGGGAAGGGCCTCTGAAAGCACAGACCAGATCAAGCATTTCTCACAGGTATCATGAATAGCTTTCCCAGCCTCTTCTGAGTTTCCATCCCCATAAGAAAGCTGTGCAATTGAGTCCACACAGTCCCCCTCATCCATCTGTGAGAGACTGCGATGAGGCTGGAGCCTGAGAGACAGGCCGTCCAGTGTTAGGCCAGGCCCTTCAAACCTCCCGACCATTAACCCTATCATACACACATGACACATATAACCCCTCCCTGTTATCTTCATTTGGGGACACCATTTTCAGCAGCATTTCCTCCATTTCCAGCTCTTCCCCAGTATTAGTAAATGTTGATAATTACCTTCAAATGCAAAAGCAAAGAAGCAGTTTGTGTTTTGAAATGAGGATCATAATTCATATTGGAAGCTGACACCAATCATTTGATGTTCACTTAGGTTATGCAGAAACATTTCAGTAGAGGGACCGATAAGGAGAAAGGAAATAAAAATTATTGGTATTTACTCAGCTGCAATGCTTGTGGAAGGAAACTCTTTTAAAGGGAGCACTTCAGAATGGTTATACAATCTGAATTTTACAGATAGCACTAGAAATATTTTCTCACAGAATGCACTCTATCTCCACCATCATATCTCTCCCATGTGCCGTTCACGTCTTTCATTGCAGGAATTCTCACTCAATTTTGCTCCATTATGAGCTGATGGTGACCCAGAGTATACGGCATTCAAGAATCTGACTGGAAATTACTACCAAGAAACATCTGTCCCATTCCCAATTCACCAACCCTGCCTTAGGGAGTGAAGATGGAGAACCACCCCGAAGCCACACGCAAAAACAACTTTTCATTCCCCTTACAAACTAGGCTTCTTTGGAAATTGAGGACTCCAGCATTTTTCAGAAAATATGTTCCTGGAAAAACATAGCGTGAGCCTCTTTTGAAAGCCTGCAGCTCAAAAACCTTCCTTTTCTACCCAGACCCTTCTAATAAAAGCCAGGACCAGAGCTTCATGGGAAGCAAATAAGAAGGCCAGCCATGGGTCTCCTCACTCGGTGCTATCAAATTCAAATTCTGTATTAAATGCCACTGATCAATTAAACCCCGTGAGGATGTCACACATACTAATATGTTCCACAGTGTATGTGCATCTATCTTATAGACACGCTCACTTTGGAAGATTTATGTTGTGATTAGAAAAGATTAGAAGACATCTGATTTCATATAGGGCTAAGCCCGGGAACCCAGCTTTTCTCCTTGATGGCTATCAGAGGATCATGTGGCAACGCAGCTCCCCCCACCTAGATTTCATTTTGCTTTGCTGCAGATGCTCACAGGGGCCAAGCAACAGACATGCTCAGAGAATCAAATAAAAGAACTACAACCCTATCTGTGTCTCTACAACCCCCCACCCATATGCTTATAACTGGTCTGGGCCAGAGGGACCAACATCACAAGAACCATTCCCTACTGTGTGCCACAAGCTTTATAAACATTTTTCTCTAAACCACCACCCTGAGAAGGACAATCGCCTGCATTAGAAGTGCACAAACAGGCTCAGAGAGGCAAACTGAAGTGTCATTGACACTGCAGTGCCCGCAGCCAAGTCCAGGCCATGCCTGAGAATGGCTCCTTCCACCTCACCATCATCTCTAGTGTCTCCTCAGGGTGCAGGACCTCCCTACTGCTGTTGTTGTACATTAAGCTCTTTTGGGTGTTAACATTCTGGAGGTACCTGAAATCAATAGTTCCAGGTTCAGGGAACCAAAAAATGAAATGAGGCCCCAATTCTGGCATAAGCTGGAATCTGCTGGGACAGGGTTGTATACCAATATGTCTTTCTGGCTTGAAAGCCTCTACAAAGACACACCACAGAAGAGTTGAAAATAGGCAAATTCTACATAAAAGCAGACACGGCCTGTTTCATATAGCACATTGTGCCTCCGAGAGGCAAGGAGATCACCTTTTTTTCTCCTGGAAATTCTTGGCTTTGGTTAATACCATAAACTTGCAAAAAAAGAAAACAATGTAAGAAGGGTTGATGACTGAAGTTCACATCTTTCAATGCTTGAAAAGTGAAGTCAGATCATCTTTGCACTGATGTGAAAGGGGAGAATATACATTGACCCTTGCTTCAAACAAAATCCCATGTGTTTTTTAATTAGAAAGTAGTTGTTCTGCTTTCACAACACTTTTTAACCTTTGCCATTGTAGGTACAAGGCTGCAAACCGTATTTTCATTAATTTAAAAAAAAACACCACCACGTTGAAAGAAACAATATTTTTCTTTTTAAGGGAAAAAAGATAGCAAGCAACTATATTGTGGAGGAACCAGGTGCTTATAGGCACATATGAGAAGCCACCATGGCTGTGGCTTACAGTTTATTTTGTCTTGAAAGAGTCCGAGGTCATTCTAACTATGCTGACCTGATCATCTCCATCCAGGACTGTAAGCAAACACTGCCCTCTTGTGCACCAAACACTCCTGAAGTCAGCATGGAGATGGTTTCAACCCACCTCCTCCGCAGACAGCCTGCAATTATACAGCTGCTCTCCCCGGGACCTGGAAATGTGTCAAGGAAAGGATGACACACATCTGTTACCAGGGTGGTGCTTGCTAAAATGTCCCCAGATTGCCTTCCAAGACAGATTTTGAGATAAAAAGAAGAGGGGGAGATTCAGCTGAAGAAATGAAACCAAAAATAACTCTTATCTTTCCTAGAAAATATCCATTCCTCGAAAAGAAACTATTGGTCACCATGGAAAGTTCTTACTACGTACTTTTAAAAACTTTTAGAAACAACTAATGAATCTACAATAACAAATATATAGTACTTCTTTTTATCTAGGAAATATGTGCCAAGAAAAGAGATTCCATTTGATTCTAAAGGGGGGGAAAAAGGCAGGGGAAACCCAGGTTGCTCTTTCTCAAAGGAATCCCCTAAAGCTCAGTAATATGTCCCTCTTCTTTTTGAAGAGCCCCTACCTGGTAGAATTTCCTGCAAACATTCTCTCCTCCAACCTGGAGATGGGGTTCTGTCCCCAAAAACTAAACAGCATATCACAACAGCTTTAGCAGGGGTGGGGAACATCCGGCCCGAGAGCCACATATGACTGCAAAATCATTTGGTCTGGCCCTGCCAAGGCCTCAGCAAAAAGGAGCAGTTCCAGCTATCACATTAGGAAGAGTTAATCAAATGTTTGACCAAATATAGCAGGTTAATTTTTAAGTTGATAATTCTGTATGGCCCACGAATGATATTATAAATATCCAAATGGCTCCTGGCAGAAAAAAGGTTCCCCACCCCTGCCTTAAAGGCTATAACTTACTGTTCCCTTATTAATGAACTTGAGAAAATCAAAGGCAGAAAAATATCCACTCAAGTCTGAGGCCAAGCCAGGCCTGCTTGGAAGAAATCTCCAGGGTAAAGCTTTGGTCTTCTCTGAGTCTCCAGTTCCAGTTCTGAACTACAAACCATCCAAATGTTGCACCACTCCTCCACCCTTCTTGGCGCAATCCAGACTGGAACAATCTCATGCCAAACTCACTTCTGGGGGAGGAAAAAAGGCAGAATTTTCTCCCAGTGCATTATCTTCAACCCAATGGGAACCCCAGAAGGAAAGGGGATGAAGAAAATGCTTAGGGGCATGTGCTCCACAGGCTCTGACCAATAGTCCAAAGGTGGGCTGGTGCCAGTGCTTCAGCTACTTCACTTACCCCTTCTGATGTCCAGTGCTTGGTACAGTGGTTCAGAAATATATCCTTAACCTCTGCCTGCCTATGAATCATAAGCAGTCAATAGGCTAATAGTAAATGATCAAACAGTCACAGAACAGTAAAAATTCTGGTTCACTGTATGTCAGGAGTACCTGCCAGCTCCTACTTCCAGTTCAGCCCTTCCCTCCACTATGGGAAGGAAATGAGGGTGCAGTACCAGAAACCTACAATACTATGGGTGGAAGAAGACCAACAGGACAACGGTGCTAAGGGCAGATGCCTCCAGAGGCTGGTTGTCTTCCTCCCCCTTCTTCTCTGTCCTCATCAGAATGGAGAGACATGCAGTTGCTTTATTCTCCAGCAAAATCGAGTGACACAGAGTCCAAATATACATATTTGTCCAAATACACCAGGCCCATACCAGGTCTCCTTTGTGGAAACTATCTCTAATACAGTGAGCCAGGTGAACCTCTTACTTGTAGAACAGCCCAGCCTGTCTCCTGCCTCAAAACTCTCACATGTGCCACTCCCTCCCAACAGTCCAGTGGTCGACTCCTGCTCCTCCTTCAAATTTTAGCTTAAACTTAATTTCCTCAGAAGGGCCTTCCCTAGCCTCCAAACTAGATCCCCACACCCATTCGTCCCTCTCTGGGCATCCTATTTTGTCTTTCATAGGCCCATCACAATTTGTAATTCTGCACATTTCTGTTTACTTCTATAATGTCTTCCTCCCACATTACCACAAGTGAGGTACATGAACACAGGAACCACCACTGCCTTATTCACCAATATAAACCCAACTCCTAGCATGTAGTAGGTTGCTTGGGGTTTGTTGACTGAATTAATTAATGTAATAAAACACTTTTACTTCTACAACGTCTGATCTTAAGGAATAAGGTCACCTAGCCAAATTTTCAGGGAACTAAGAATCCGGAGACAAGAAACAAAAGCAAGTCAAGGAGCCAGACCAGGTACTCAAACAGCCCCAACCTACAGCAAAGAGTTAGTGACAAAACAAACAAGGAACTGTCTAGAGACTGATTGCAGGAGTCAAGGACCCAAGACACCAGCCCCAAAGCCCACAGGGGCCTATGACTGTGATGTCACACATATTCGGGTATCTTTGGGCTTTTCTTTGAGAAGACACATGAAAAACTAAATGGTGAAACTGGCTAGTTGATGGAGGTGAGTCAGAGTCTCAGAGCAAGACACCAGGAGCAGCATCAAATTTCTATCCTCTTGCCTCTGAGACCTTCCTCTCTTTCCCCAGCAGGTTTATTTTTGTAATGGTATATGAACCCCAAGTTCATGTCTAGCCTCCCAAGTTCACAAGAACTTGGTGCTCCAGTAAGTTTATATTTGGAAAGGGGCTCTAGGCCCAAAGCTTGACCATCAGAGATAGGAATCTCTTTCTGTCATATTGTCAAATAAGACCTGGGCAAAGCTGGGTCACCCAGTGGACAGCAAATATGCCCAGTGTGTCTCTGGAAGGCCACCTCTTCCTTCACCTTCACAGACTATTTGTAGAACAATCACTGGCACCAGTCACAGGCTTGCATTATACTCATTTCCCCGACCCCAAGCTCTGGGGCAAGTTTAAAAGTCCTCGTCCTGTCTCAGAATCAGGTCTGAATTAATACCCTTCCTCAAAAGAACTCCAGTAGCAAAGTGAAAACAGACACACTAGACAATGCCCTTTGAAAGCCCCAGCAGGGACGGCTGGTGACAATGCAGCCCCTGGCTCTGAAAGAAACCTTAAGGTTAAAGGTTCACAGAGGCAGAAGAATTACCAAAGAACAAGTTTGTTCAAATTTCCTTCAGCAGATTTAAACAACCAGGGTCAAGCTGAAGATTGCCGGCAAAAACCTATGAGAAAACTCAATCCCTTTGAACTACATGGAGAAAGGAAAATATACGGTCTGGGAGGGATCTATGTTATAGCTTTTTAAAATGTTCTTGAAAAGGTCACCCCTGTTAACTCAAAATCAGTCTGTTGAAGGATGTTTGAAAACTGCTTCTCTAAAACAACAGGGCTGCCAGGCCCTCAGCGTGTGCGGTGAGCTGCACTGTGGTCGCCGTGTTCCAGGCCCTGGTATGCTGACCCTCTGTGGGCCATGAAATTAACCATCAGCACAGCAGAAATCTGCTCTGAGTTAAACTACTTTGCTACGCAAAGTGGCCTGAAAATGAAATATGAGGATTGAATTTCCACTGAAAGATTAACTTTTCTAACCTCAAGGCAGGCTTCTTCCACTGTGAACTCTGTTTGGCCAGTGGTTTAAAGTACCACAGGAGGGTGGTAATTACTGCAGGCAGTGGGAAATTACCTCTTCATCTAATCACTCACTCATTCATTCATTCATTCATGTATGCATGTACCAAACATTCACTCTGTGCCAGGCCGTCCTGGGCCCTTAAGGATGGAGTTGAATGATAATAGGCCCCTGCCCTCAAAGGGATCAAGTCCAGTGGAAAACATAATCCAGTAAACAGAAAAAAACAACAAATGGGAAGAAAATGAGATCCTAGCATATGCAGAGGATGTTATAGGCCCTCAATTGAGGGCCACCTAATCAAGGCTGTGAAGGGCCAACAGTGAAGCTTCCCCAAAATGTGCATGTAGCCAGAAGCATCTGTCCAGAGATTTGTAAGTAGCTCATTAAGCTTGGAGTCCTGAGAGAGACAGAGACAGAGAGATAAAGACAGAGACCCACCCGGAAGGGCCTTATCAGTCATACTGAAGAATTTGGCATTAATGCTAATGGAGAACAACTGAAGACTTTTAAACAGGAAAGAAAAATAATTATATTAGCAATTTAGATAGAGTTCTTGGCTACAGAGGAGAAAGTAGTTTTAAGAGAGGGCTGGAATCAGAGACTGTGAAGAAATGTTGTATGCATCCAGTCAGAAGCTAGCTAGTGGAGACCTGCCCTAAGGAAGCAGCTGTGGTGATCAGGACGCTGAACAGGTTAGAGAACATGCAGGAAGGACAAGACCTGGTAACTGATTCATATAAAAGCAAAGAAGGAGGACATGCTGAGGATCATATCAAAGGTGTGCCTTCTGAGAATGGAGATATCATTTCACTGGGAAGGTGAGGAAGTAAAGAGGGTGGTCTTACAGTTATGGAGTCCGAGGGCCTATGATGTTCACAGGTGGGGAAACCAGCCCAATAAGCAGTTAGATACTCAGGTCTAGAATCACCAATTCATATTTAAATTAAATAAAATTAAAATTTCAATTCCTCAGTTGAACTAGCCAGAGTGCAAGTGCTCCGATAGCCCCAATGGCTAATAGCTACCATGCTAGTCTGTGCCGCCACAGAACATTCCCATCGCCACCAAAAAATCTGTTGAAAGTGCTGATCAAGCCCCTGCAGAGATATTTTTAGACACTGTCAGCCCTCTCTTGGTCATGCTGAAAGCTAATGGTAAACAATGTGCTGGCAAAAACCAGCTTTCCTTCCCAATCTTTCCATGGTCTCCTTGGCTGTGGGCATCAAACAGCAAGTGCTCAAATTTGGGATCCCTCTAATGTAACACCTTTTTTCTCTAGAGCATAAGTTCTGAGGACCATCTCTGAATGTGCCCTGGATCATTTCCGAAAACAGAGAACACTGAGCGTGCATGCATACACACACACACACACACACACACACACACACACACACACACACACACACACGAGGGTCTTTGGTGTTTATAGCATAAACGTTGAAATTCACCTGGAAATGACCACAAGCAGAGCGCTCTTTTTTTTTTTTTAAGTACCACACTACAATACAACTGGGAAGGCAGAGCTCTAGCCCCAGTGTCAGATTTCTCAGGACAAGCCATTGACCCTCCCAGACCTTTAAGCAACCCAAATAAATCTATGGTAAAGGATGAAGCCACAAGGCCAGGTAGGGCAGGTTCCTGAGGCCAAGCAGGTCAATGCTAGCAATTCCAAGCGCTAATTTAAAAAAAAAAGTCAGGTTTATCTTTAGGTAGCACCTGTGCACGCCACCAAATAAATATCCTCAGGAAGCAGGTTAGAGACAAAGGAAATTATTTCAGTCTTCCTGAAGGCCCCAAGACAAGAGAGGCATCATCACAACACAAGAGATATGAAAAGAAAGAAAGTGAACTTCTCTCTCAACAGTAAAACTTGTTTCTTCTCCTGCCAAGAGAGGATCACCATGTTAACTAAGTCCTTCCCGCTCCCTCCCCACCCAACCAGGACCACTTCAAAGCAGCAGGAGCCTAATCACACAGCACAAGAAAATAAAAGACCCAATTAACAAAAAATAACTCAAATGATCCAGGGGAGAATGGAAGCAGAAATCTCTATTTTTGACAGATTGACTTATCCATAAACTTCTCCTCAGCAACGGTGGGGCTAAGGTCAAAGAGTGGCTCCTGGGCAAATCAGGGCCTCAGAAATCAGACTGAGTTAAACCTCTGCTCCAGCCCTGGCCTTTGGAGTCCTGTTTTTATGGGCTATGTAACACAGAGGGGAAACACCACCATCAGGGCCTGGTTTGCAAGGTGTGGTGAGATGATCAATGGTCTAGAACAATGTCCAGCAGACAGCAGCTATTCCTAAAAACATCTATTCTCCCTTGTTCCTTCTGAGTGGCAGGTGGCTCTTCAGCCTTTGCTCAGCCTCCCACATCCATACCCCATGAGCCAGTCTCCCTCCTGATGGTGCCCTTCTGCCAGTGGTATCACTCTCCCTCTCCCTCACCTCTTTCAGCAGGATCTGAAAGCTGCAGTTGCAATGAAGAGACGGATGTCCAGCCTCTAGACCACTTGTCACATGCCCTCTCCTCAGACTCTTCAAAAGCCACTAGAAGAGATCTCCCAGCTTAAAATCCACCCACCACACACACGAGAGGATCTCCAAACTCCTGAGTTCTGGGCTACAGCTGCCTCTGCAGCTCGGGCTACACCCAGATGGCTCCTCTGTGAACTTCACATTCCAGCCCTTCCTTCATCTCTGTGTCTTTGTCTACTCCAAGTCCTGTAGCTGGAAAGCGTCCCATCTTCTCCACTGGCAAAATCTCAACCGTCCTTCAAAGTGTCAATAAGACAGCCGCTCCTTTCTCATTCACCCATTACCTTGATGCCCCAGCCTCACCTCCCACTTCCCCCACACTTGGAAGTAGCAGCTACTGACTGTTCCTCTTCTTTGCTGCTCACTCTGCTGACCACTCAGGCTGTGCCTTTGGTCAGCTCTGCCCTTTCTTTTTTTCTGCCTGGAAACCTCCAGATCACCCTTCTAGGACACACATCTTATGCTCCTTTTCATAAACCCTTTACAATTTTGCATCTTATCTTTGGCTATTGACGCTGCCCCTGCTCTTCCCTAGCCTCAGGACTGGGAGCTCCTTGAAGACAGGCACGCCTGCACTTGCCCTCACTTTCAAAACAAATGCACAATACAGTGGTACCTTAGTCTTCTTATTCTCTTTTCTATTTCCCAATTCTCTTTTCTTTTGTGGTTGTTTTTGCTGTTGTTGTTGGGTTCTTTTGTATTTTTTTGTTTGTTTCCAGTTTTGTTTTGTTTTGCCCTGTCAGCACCTGTACAACAGCTCACACAAAGTAGATGGAGTTGAGCTTTACTGTTAGCCAGCACGAGAGGAGATTCCACCCACAAACAGGACAACAACAATCAAGACCCAATTACAACAAAAGAGCCCAAATAACCCACAAAAGGGTAACTCCTAGAACATCCAGCTCAGGGGTTTAAGGAAATCTCACCACTGGGTCCCACAGGACATTTACTACAACAGGACACCCCATGAAGACTGGGAGTCATAGCAGGTATAGCTAATATATAGAAACAAACACAAAGAGACAACTAAAATGGGGAGACAAAGAAACAACCTTCAACTGAAAGAAAAGAAGGAATCTCCAGAAAAAGACCTAAATGAGATGGAGGTAAGCAATTTATCAGACATAAGACTCCAGAGTAACGGTTATAAGGATGCTCAAGAAACTTAGTGAGAACTACAAGAAACTTAATGGGACTACATCAGCATGAAAAAGAACACTGCAACTATTAATAAGAACCAGTCACAAATGAAGAATACTATATCTGACTTCAGGAATACACAAGAAGACACCCACCTACCCCCTTTGAGACAGCATGAAAGGACCTGGAGATGATTATGCTAAGTGAAATAGAAAGACAAATATCACATGATCTCACTTATATGTGGAATGTAATAAACAAAATAAACTGACAAACAGAATAGGTTCAGAGATACGGAAGCATGGAACAGACTGATAAATATCAGAGGAAAGGGGGTAGGTGAGTGGGAAAAGATTAACCAAAGAACTTATATGCACATATGGATAGCCCACTGACACAGACAATAGTGCAGTGAAGGCCTGGGGTGGGGTGAGAGCCTAGTGGAGGAGGGCAGAGAAAAATGGGGGACATCTACAACACTCTTAACAATAAAAATAAATTAGCCCTGGCCAGGTGGCTCAATTAGTTGGAGCGTCATCCGATACACCAAAAGGTTGCAGGTTCGATTCCTGGTCAGGACGCATACCTAGGTTGCAGGTTCAGTCCCTGGTAAGGGTGCATGTGGGAGGCAACAGATCGATGTTTCCCTCTCACATTGATCTTTCTCTCCTTTCTTTCTCTCTTTCTCTCTCTCTCCCCCTTCCTCTCTAAAATCAGTAATAAATGAAATGTAAAAAGAAGCCAAATAACCCAATTAAAACATGGGCAAAGTTCTCTACAGCCCGGCCAGGCGTGGCTCAGTGGTTGAGCATCGACCTAGGATCCAGGCGATCGGGGTTCGATTCCCAGTCAGGGCACATGCCCAGGTTGTGGCTTGATCCCCAGTCGGGGGCGGTCAGGGGGCGGCCGATCAATGACTCTCTCATCATCAATGTTTCTATCTCTCTCTCCCTCTCCCTTCCTCTCTCTGAAATCAATAAAGATATATTTTTAAAAAAAAAGAAAGAAAAAAAAGAGGGCATTTAAAAAAAAAAAAAAGGAAGATACACAAATGGCCAACAAGCATATGAAAACATGCTAAACATCACTAGCCATCAAGGAAATACAAGAAGATACCACCTCATATCCACTATTATGGCTATAATCTGAAAGACAGACCAAAAACAAGTGTTGGTGAGGATGTGGAGAAATTAGAATTCTCATACATTGTTGATGGGAAAGTAAAATGGTACAGCTGCTACAGAAAACAGTCTGGCAGTTCTTCAAGAAATAGAAATAGAGTTACCCTATAAGCCAGCAATTCTACTCCTAGGTCTATATCCAATGGAATGAAAACATATGTCCACACAAAGACTTGTACACCAATGTTCATAGCAGGGTTACTTACAACAGCCAAAAAGTGAAAATAATCCAAATGTCATTCAACTGATGAATGGATCAAAAAAATGAAAATGTGGTCTATCCACATAATGTAATACTATTCAGCCATGAAAAGGAATGAAGTAGAACTGGGGTAAGGGGAATAGGGAGTTATTGTTTAATGGATATAGAGCTTCAATTCTGTAGATGTTAAGAGTTCTAGAGATGGATGCCTCTGAACTGTAAATAAAAATGGTTAAGATGGTAAATTTAACCTAACAGGTACTTTACAACAAATAAGAATAAAAATAGATTTTCAAAAGAGGAATAAAGTATAGTTCATGCTACAACATGGATGAACCTTGAAAGCATCCTACTAAGTGAAAGAAGCTAGACACAAAAGGCCACATATTGTATGATTCCATTTATATGAAATATCCAGAAAAGACAAATCTCTACAGACATTAAGTAGGTAGTGTTTGCCTAAGTCTGGGGGAGAGGAGAATGGAGAATGACTGTGGGTATGGGGTTTCTTTTTGTAGTGATGAAAATATCCTCAGCTTAGATTGTGCAACAGCTACACACTTCTGTGAATATACTGAAAAAAAACCCCACTGAAGTGTACACTTAAAATGGGTGAATTTATGGTATGTGAATTATATTTCAATGTAAATGTTTAAAAACATTATTGAAAATCTACTGGCCCACACAGAGTAATTCAGATGTCTCTGTCCTGTGATGCCCCCTGTGAGGCTAATGGGAACAAGTGGAAGCCAGCCTGCAGCAGTGGAATGGAGGCATGAGGTGAAAGGAGCCCAGACTGTGAGGGCTCATTCCCACTCCCTGCCCCACCCTGAGGGCACCTTAGAAATGACAGGCTCCACCTCATCGGGACTGAAGCCTCAGGGTTACCCAAAGCACCAAAGCTGCATATACCATCATCTCCAGCACAGTCTCTAAGGCCTATTGAGGCTCTAGTCAACAAAGAATGACAGCTGGAGTGGGGAGGGGGTGGAGGTGGGTGGGGGGACGGGGGTATGTCTCAGGGCTTAATTTATGGGTTGCTTCCTGGGATGCCTGCTTAAATCTTACTCCAACCTGGATGGGGTGACTTTGAAGAAAAATCCAACAGACATGTTGAGAAAACAAAAGAGATGCTAAGTGAAAAGTTTAAAAACAATTAATTTTAAATGATTACAGCTTTACCAAAAGCTATGATTTCCTTCTGACTTTGATTATAACCTTCCAGCAAAAATATCTGCCTTAAGAAGGCGAAGTCTTTGCATTATTTTCTATTCCTAGCATGACTACAAAAATATTCTTTGATTTAACATTTGATATGTTTTATTCTCAAGGGCAAGCCCCATGAGAAGAAAAATGTACCCCAACAGAATGAAATATGACTACCTGTTTCCATTTTTCTTTCCTGTTGGTTTCTGCTCAAACATTCTGCATTAATTTAAACTCAAAGCTGTATCTCTGATGTTGTGCTACTCCCACACTGTCATACAAACTGAAGTAAAGTCACCCAATGTCCAACTCCAAGAGAAAGTGCTGCAGACACAGCTCAACTTGAGAGTCTCCTAGAGATGGCTAAAGGCACTCCAACTTGGAAGATCAGGTGGGGTCAGAGAGTGATAAGGTAGCAGATGAAACAGGAAAACTTGTATCTGAATAGAAGCAGGCTTGGTACTGAGGGAGGCCAACTTCCTACTGGACAGAAAGAGGCTTTAAGTAAGTTAACACACAACACACCAGTAGAAAACATCACAAAAGTGGCACTGGCCCTGGCCAGTGTGGCTCAGTTGGTTGGGTGTCATTCCATGCACCGAAAGGTTACCAGTTCGACTTCCAGTCAGGGAACATGCCCAGGTTGCAGGCTCGGTGCATAAAGCAGCCTACCAATGTTTTGCTCTCACATCAATATTTCTCTCTCTCCCCCTCTCCCTTCCTCTCTTCTAAAAAATCAGTAATTTTTTTTAAAGTGGCAGTGGAAAGGAGGATCTTCAGTTATGGTGCACACTTTCCAACAAAGAAGAAAAAAATAAAAGGTAGCTTTCCCTGGGTGAGCATGAAGGTTCAGGGAACCTAGGCCTGACAGATTCTAGGAGCTAAAGGTTAAGGAAGCATTTCCACTTATATCACCTCCTTTAAATATGCCTCCACATTTTAAGACAAACATATATGTAACACAATGTATTTCTACACAGATTCATAAAAAGACTTAGAAACAAAGAAAACCAAAAGTAGGTATTTTTCTTTGGTTGGTTGGTTTTGCATTAGAATAATTCCTAAATTTCTCACATGGTCAGGCCCCCAGTTTGTTATCTCTGCTTGTCCTGTGCAGCTTTCTGGGCAGCATGTGCAGATGCCCAAAGTTTAAAATAAAAAAATCTGGTTGAGCCCTGGCTGGGTAGCTCAGTTGGTTAGAGCGTCATCCCAATGTGCCAAGGCTAGAGGTTCCATCTCTCTCTCTCTCTCTCTCTCTCTCTCTCTCCCTTCCTCCCTCCCTCCCTCTCTCTCTCTCTCCCCCCCTCCTTCTCTCCCTCCCTTCCTCTTTCTCTAAAATCAACTTTTAAAAATCTGGTTGAAAACACACATTCATTAACACACATGAACACCCAGTCTCATGGATCCAAAGAGAGTATCTCAGACAGACTACAGGCACACTCCTTGATGAAACAGGACAAAGAGACAAGCACTTTCTCCACATTGGCACCAAGAGCTCAGAAAGTTGGAAAAATAGAAGGCAAAATAGCTTGTTTTACAAAGAATGCTCTCTCCAGGGCTGCAGAGATAAAAATTCCATGGGCTGCTGACTATTTTCCCTCCAAAGCAAGTAATCCTGAGTTAGACTTACAAGGGTTTGGCAGCTCTCATCAGCTGTGTCCAGGGGGACCTGAGAGAGGGTCCAAGCCAGGAACGAAGCAGCACTTAAATGGTAGTCACAGGAGGCAAGAGATCAGGGAAGCAAGAGATCAGGGAGGCAAGAGATCAGGGCAACAAGTGGTGGCAGAAGAGCTGCTGTTCATTAACCACTGGAACAAAAGACCAGGAGACAATACACTGTTAATCCTAGCAGCCACCAGAGAACTATAAATTGCCAAACCAAGATGCCAGCATTTTTCAGCTCTCCTCTTTCCTGCCAGAGTTAGATTAAGGATGGGTCCAAGTCCCTCATCCCCACCCAAGTCTTTAAAACATACATTACTGAATCTTTTTGAAGTTCTAACCCCGAAAGGTTTATACTCTAAAATGGATTAGAGAAAAATACTGCCCTGAAACACCACTACAGGGGACTGGAGGGGACAGGCACACTTTGTCATTCACATTGAGAATGGCCAAGTATGAGCTGTGTGGTCAGATCAAGATGGATTCAAACAGAGCTCTGACACTTATGAACTGTGCTTTCTGACCTCTCTAAGCCTCTCCTTTTTCATCTGTAAAATGGGAATATCATGTCTCACCTCACACAATTGCTGTGAGGGTTAACAACAACAAAAAATAAGCATGAGGGTAGCATTAAACAAATTCGAAGTACTACAGTCACCTTTAACCCCACAGCACCACTTAGGAGTTTTATTGTTGGCCACAGGGATCAAGGAGATAAAACCCAATTTTCTCTAAGTTAAGAAAGAATTCTTTTTGTACATGAAAGTATTTAGGGGGAATAACAGAATTAAAGAGCCAGCTTTAAAATACATTAAATTTCAGAGATATCATCATAGAACTCAGACAATAGTTCTAATTTCCTTCTGCTGAGAATGATGTATTCAGCAAGGGGTCTAAATCATTCATAATAGCCTGGGAACTCTAAAAGAAGCCCAACCTTCCAGCAATCCCAGGTATAGGTGCAGTGCCTGATGCCAGTAGGAGTCCCTGCCCAGAGATCCTGCATCTTTCTAAAGCTTGGCCTGATGATGTCACAAACCTGCTTTAAAAGCCTCCCAGTACCCTTAGGAGAAATCTACTCTAACGGCCTAATCTAAGCCCAACACTTACCACTTTTTGGGATCTGGCCCATCAACATTTCTATGTTCATCTTCAGCATACCTCCCTATATACTGTGCTGATTTCCAGCTGCACCTAAATGCTGGCAGTTATCTCTTATCCTTAATAGGCAAAACAGTCGGTTTAAGCCTCAGAGCCCTGCCCAGGTATTTTCTCTACTAGAAAAGCTCTTCTTTCCAGATCATACCTTGTCCCCACCCCCCACCCCCAACAAAGTAAGTTATTCCTGCTTTTGTCCTACGCATAAAGACCTCTAACAGGTCACTGCACATGAGGCAGTGTCCTCTCCCAGGCTCTGTAGTCAGCTCCTAGAAGGAGGGAAAAGAATCAACATGCATTATGTACCTACTTCATACTGATTGCTTTCTGCTCACTATAACCAGCTAGCCCAGGAGCTGGTACACAGCTTCATTCACCCAGAACTTACAAAGTGTCTACTACATCCCAGGCTCTGGACCAAGAAGTGAGAATACACTGGTGAACAGGACAAGACACAGTTCCTGCTCTACTCTCATGGAGGACAGAGACAATTGACAAGTAAACACATAAAGAGTATCGGACAGTGAAAAGGACTATACAGAAATAAAATACAGACATGAGAAAGTATAAGGGGAATAGAGGTGGGGACACTTTCGATAGGTAGGTCAGAGGAGGCCTCTCAGAGGTGACATTCAAACTGAGATGTAAATTACAGAAAGCCAGATGTATTAAACAGAGGGAACAGCAGGTGCAAAGACTGGCCCATTCAATAAGTAGAAATGAGGCCAGTGTGGCTGAAGGTAGGGGGAGGAAGGGAAGAGGCTCAGAGGAAAGCAAAGGTGTGACCATAAAGAGGCCCTCTCTTCCTGTGGGCTATAAAAAAGAAGCTGGATTTTACTTTAAGCACAATGAGAAGCCACTGGAAAGTCTTGAAGCTGAGGGTTGGCAGGATCTAATGGACATTTGGAAGAGGAATATGCTGCCTGCTGTGTGTGGGGCATGAATTAGAGAGAGGAGTGCAAGTGGTTATAAGAAGAACAAAGTCCAGAACTGTGAAAGCCCAGCTGCCACAAGCCAGGATTTGGCCTCTGGAGACATTTCAAGACGGCAAAGATACCCATGGGTTTATGGATCATGAAGATAACTAAAGATATTGACTAGATCCAGGTTAAGGGCAGCAGAGTTAGGTTCCAACATCGGCCCAGGGTATTTCACTTTCAATTTTCTCATCTGAAAAATAGGGCTAATACTCCCACCACATGCCCACCACTCAACATGTTGCATAGAATCAAATTCTTAGCAATGGGCCTGGACCAGAGCAGGACCTCAAATGTGAGCATACTTCCCCTCAAAAGAAAAAAATCTATTCTCTCATTTCCCTGAAAAGGAGGGTGGGAATCTGACCAACTTAAGGATAAATAGCAGCAGCCATGGTCTCACCATTCCAATGTGCTAAGGTCACATTTTAATACCTTTAAGAAAAAAAGGAAAGTCTCAGTCAGGAGGTGAGAAAGAAATAAAAAGAGCCGCAATGTACGTATAAGAGAAAAATTCCCCTTTTTTTCTTCTACAATTTTATAGTCTAGACCAAGGACTTGCCAAATTCTTGGGGGCATTGGTTATATAGGATGAGGCCAGTATCTGAAAACTTTTTGTCCTATGAAGAGCTTCTTTATAAATGTATATGTTAGAAGGGGGCAGGGGCAGTATAAAGTGGCCTGAGGAAGCGTGGGAAAAACCTCTAGCTTTGCAGTGAAGCAGATCTGGGCTGTGCCACTTAGTAGCAGCACCCCTAAGTCCCAATTTCCTCAACTGTTAAATTGTAGCTACCACACTTTTTGTAGGATTTGCCCAGAAACTGGTAAACATGCCAGAAAAGCAATGCCAATAAAGAGCTTTATAGTTACTACTACCTGCCAATGTTTAGAAGGTCCAGAATTAGGTTCAAAAGTCATACAGTTAGTAAGAGTAAAAGCCAGGCCCCAAGCCGAGTTCTGACTCCAAAAGTACATCCTTCACCACTTGCCTATGCTATATACTAAAAAAGACTAAGAATTTGCCTTCTCTCTTTTTTTTAATCCTCACCCAAGAATATTTTTTCCATTGCTTTTTTCAGAGAGAGTAGAAGGGAGAGAGAAACACATCGATTGGCTGCCTCTCGTAGCGCCCCAACAGGGACCAGGGATCGAGCCTGCAATCAAGGTACGTGCCAGAATCAAACCCGGGACCCTTCAGTCCCCGGGCCGATGCTCTAACCATTGAGCAAATGGCTAAGGCTCTCCTTTTTTTTTTTTTTTTTTAACCTATCTCTTCCACCTCCAACCTAGACTGACTCAGAATACATGCCTTAAAATGTATTTGGATGTGACCAAACAATTCAGTTACAAGGGGAGCAGAAAAAGGGTAGACACGCCCCTTTTCATCTGATGACTGAAATATATATGGCTTGGGCAGATCCCCTCTCCTCTTGGAGCCTCCATTTCCTCTACTGTAAAATGGGAAAATTATCTCAGACTGCCTACAGCATGGAACAGTTAAGCAATAACAGTGATGAAAGTATTTAACACACTCATCACTGTTATTGGACTTGGCAATGCCCAGAGACCAATTAGGCTGTCCGCCAACAGGCCAATAAAATCATCAGCCCAAGACAGCACGTGAGGCTCCTATCAGAGTCCGACGAGTCGGGATTTGCACCTGGTCCAATCGGTCCTCCTGAGAACACATTTCTAGAAACCCCCTTCAACCCCTGCCTGCCTGGCCCCTACAGCACCATCAAAAACAGCTGCCTGGTGGTTGGGAGGGTCCCAGAGAAGGACAAGATGCCACTGATGACCTAAGTGGTGACAGCTAGGAGCCTGCATGAGCTTCATTTCCAGCTGCCCCTGTTCACCCTCCTCCCACCTGGAACCTTTCAAAATTCTTTGATTTATTTCGAATCTCTGCCTATATCACTGTTTTTTATCCTTTAATATATCTTTGAAGATGCTGCTGTTGTAGAACTGAGGATTAAACATGTTCAATAAAAAATCATCATCTGCCCAATATATATTCCCATATGTGCTTATAGGTGTAGAGACTATCGCTGGAAGAAAACACAAGGGAGTGAAAAGCAGGGAAGATAACCAGGTACTCACATCAGCAGTAAGGAGACTTTTTTTTAGCAATTTGCCCTTTTGTGCCATTGGCTTGTATTATTGCATCATTTTTCTCTAAAAACAAAACAAGTTTTAAAGCCCTGTCCAGAGACTTAGTAAAATGGGTCTGGAAAAGTAATCCACAAAGGTATAAGTGGCTTCCCCTGGAGAAACAGGAGGGGTAATTAGGGAACTTTTGCCTGATTTATAATGTTCCATTTCCTCACAAGTAGAACATATTCATGTAATACCTCTGTAATTAAAAATTAAGTGGTACATCTTAGGGAGGGCATCTTAGCAGTACCCAGCATGACTGAAAATACACATGCCCTTTGCCCCAGCCAGTTCAGTTCTAGGAGCTTATCCTACAGATATACTAGCACATCCACCAAAGAGTTCTGTTCTAGAAAATTCATTGAAGCAATCATTAGCAAAAACTAGAAACATAAATATCCGTCATTAAGAGATAGTTAAGAAAATGTTGGTGCAAGTATACAATGGAATTTTATCAGACCGTTAAAAAGTGATGTAACCTTATATGTACAGATATGGACCCCTTTCAGTTGAGTAAAATAGGGTATGTGTTGTTACCATTTTGTAAAAAAAAAAAAGGAAGAAGAAAAATAAGGAGGGGATGGGTATAGATATACAGATATGCTTGTCTTTATATGAGTTTTTCTCAAATGATACAAAAGAAACTGGGAACAGTGGTTGACTCTTAAAATGGGAACAAAGTGGCCAAAGGACAGGTGAGCGGAGACCTTTCTGTGACATTTTTTACGTATACCCTTTTTGTAGTCTTTCCGTTTTCTCAATTTGTTTGTGTATTACAAACACATCTTGACTTTTTAAAAAACCAAACACTTTTTTTTTAAGGAAAGCGCCTTCTAGCTCGGTTGTGCTGGGTGAGAAAAACTTCCGAAGCCACCGCTCTCTCGCAGCGGGACCTCCAGCGAGCCAGGTCCGCCCCTCGCGGCCTCGCTGGCCCCACCTATTTAGGGCGATCCCACGCCCGACAGCCGGGCCCGGCCGCTCCGCGCAGCGTCCGCAGCCCGGCTCCCGTCCCCGGCCCACGCTCACCGCCAATGATGGTCCGGATGAGGGAGGCGTGCCCGGGGCAATCGACCAGCGTGACCTGAAGCTGCGGCTCGCCAGGCTCAGGCCCGGTCGCCGGCGCCGGGGAGGGCGCGGGCAGCGCCGACCGCAGGTGCGCGGGCAGCGGCACAGAGAAGCACGAGAAGCCCAGGTCGAGCGTGATACCGCGCTCGCGGCTCTGGGGCTGCTTGTCGAAGGCGGCGGTGGAGGCAGTGGTGCTCAGCGCCCGCGCCAGCGCCGTCTTGCCGCTGTCTATGTGACCCAGCACGCCCACGTTCACGTTTACCCGCTGCCCGGCCATGCTGCCGCCACCGCGAACACCAGCCGGTTCGCCCCTCCCGCGGCCGCCGCTCTGGTCCGACCCGTTAAGCTGCCCCCTCTGCCACCCGCGCGGCCCGCACTCCCGTTCCGGCCCCGAAGTTTCCGCCTTCCAGGCACCTGCGGGCGCCACCAGATTCAGAGCAGAAGAGGGTGCCCCAGGGATGGGACTCGACCCAATTCACGGAGTACAGGGCTGCTCTCACCTGGCCCCTCCCACCTAAACCTTAGAGGAGCCCCAGACTGGGGAATCTATCCATCCATTCATTCATTTTAACAAGCTCTTATGAAGAGCCTCCTGTGTCCTCTCGACATTACATTGTATTGCAGTGGGGGTGAAGGTCACAAACAGGTGAACTAATGACTGAACCAGACCGGTTCAAAGAGTGAGAAACCCTCTAGGGAAAATAAAAGCAGAGATTAAAAAGGACTAGAGCGCCAGGGGAGGGGGGGACAGCTACCTTGCAATGGATGGTCAGGAAAGGCCTGTTGGAGTTGCTGTTTGAGCTGAGACTCCAAGGTTGAAAAGGAGCCAGCCTTGGGAAAATCTGGGAAAGAGTGCTAGGAAAAAAGAGAGAGAACAATGTTATGGAATTTTCACCCTGGGGGGTCTATAGCCTGGCCTTGGGAGGGGCTGCAAAGCTCCAAATTGTACGTAAAATTTTGCGTTTATGTAAGTGTGCTGGAGAGAGATTCCATAACTCTCACTAGATTTTCAAAGAGTCTAGAACCACTAAACAGGTTGTCAACAGCCAATTTAAGTGTCTGCACTGGCCAGACAAGTAACTCAAAAGAGAGAGAGATTAGCAGGGTTTAAGATGCCAGAGGGTTGTAGAGACTGGAGAAGCGGAGAGCACATGTCCAGTCTAAAGCAGGAAGCCATTGATCAGCTTTAGTTGGTTGATACTATGCAGGACTGATAACCCAACATTGCCCGATCTTACCATTTCAAGAGAAGAGTGTTTCTATATGAAATATGACTTTTACATGTCAGCAACCAATTTAGCTTTTAATTTAAACACTGGTGGCCAAGCACAAAATTTGTTCAATTTAGCCTGGCAGCCAATTTGCCCTCTGTGATGAGCCAGGCAATGTTCTGATGTAGTCGAGCCTGCAGTAAGTGCTCCCTGATGCCTCCTGTAGTCCAAGCCCTGCACTCGGAAAGTGTCCCAGAGATGGGCAGACAAGGTTCAGTCCATCCTGCAGCACAGAGATGAGGAGGGCACATGCTGGGATAGCTATGAGCCATGCCCTGCCACTTGACAAGAGCCTGCACAGCACAGGATGAAGACTTAGGGTAGGAGTTTGGGGAAGGGACGCTTATGTTTGTGAGACACATGGCACTCACTGATGAAAAATTTACTGCTTAGTGCATACACACACAATACCCACACTAACAACAGTCCCATATGGCTGGTATTCCCATGTTGTAGAAAACTGTCCCAGGAAAGCTCATTAAATCAATACATATTAATTGAATAGCTATGTTCAATGGCCAGTGATTTAATCAATTGTGCCCTTGTAATGAAGCCCCCATAAAAATCCAAAAGGACAAGGTTCAGAGAGCTTCAGGCTTGGTAAACACATGGAGATTAGGGGGAGAATGGCAAGCTCAGTGAGAGCATGGAAGATTGGAGTCCTTTCACCATGCCTAGCCCTATGCATCTCTTCATCTGGCTGTACCTGAGTTATATCACTTTATAATAAACCTGTAATCTAATAAGTAAGATGTTTCTCTGAGTTCTGTGACCTACTCTAGCAAATTAATCAAACATGATGAGGAGGTCATGGGAACCTCCATTTTATAGCCAGTGGGTCAGAAGCACAGCTAATAAGCTGGACTTATGATTAGCATCTGAATTAGTTGGGGGGGGGCAGTCTTGTGGGCTTGAGGCCTTAACCTATAGGATCTGATGCCATCTCCAGGTAGACAGTGTCAGAATTGAGTTGAATCATAGGACACCCAGCTGTTATTGAAAAATTGCTCGATGGTGTTAGAAAACCCACACACAGGAATTGGTGTCAGAATTGAATTGTAAAGGCCAAGGCCAGGTGACTTTCCCAGAGAAAAAGGACCTCAGCAATGCTGAGATTTGTTTTCAATGTTTGGAACCCACTCTTCAAGAGTGTTGCTCTGAAAGCATTTCAGCGGTCAGCCCTTTGTCCTTTTGGGCCCCAGGGATTGTGGTCTTTGAGAAAAGGCATATTCTAGTATTTCTTTAGTGTATTATTTATAGTAGCAAAATATTGTAAACAACTTAAGTGTTTTTAAAAAGAGACTTTATGGTAAGTTTGAAATATCAAAATAAGTTACTAAGAAACAATAATTGGAAAAAAAAGGAGTGTGTGGCTATCTAGATGAAACAAAATTGGCCATAAGATGACTGTTGTTAAAGTTGGGTGATAGTTCTGAAAGGTTCATTACATTATTCTGTCTACTTTTCTATATGTTTGAAGTTTTCCATAACACAAAATTTTAAATATATATAAAGATTATAGTATGTCCATACAGTGGAATATTATGCAACCCCCCAAAAAACAAAGAAGCTGTTGTATACTATTTGGGAATGAGTTCCAAGATATATTGGTATCAGGAAAAAAAGTAAGGTGCACATATGTTATATAACATGTTTACATTTATGAAAAAGGCACTCCCCTTATATCTGTATGCTCAAAAAGCATAGAATACACAGAGAATAATAACACTGGACCCAGGAAGGCCCCAGGGCTCTGCCCTTAGTTCCTCTCTCTACACTCACTCCCTGGTGATCTCTCCTGTCTCATGGCTGAACCAGGAGGCCGCGGTTCGATTCCCAGTCAGGGAACATGCCCGGTTACGGGCTCGATCCCCAGTAAGGGGCATGCAGGAGGCAGCTGATCAATGACTCTCTCTCAGCATTGATGTTTCTATCTCTTTCTCCCTCTCCCTTCCTTTCTTTGAAATCAATAAAAACATATTAAAAAAAAAAATTTAAGTCTAGGGGAAGAGATTGTTTCTATCTGAGCCTCATCCAGGGCTCAGACAATGACACAATGGCACCAACTTTTTTTCTCTCTCTGTCTCTGTTCCCCCTTCCTCTAGGTTGCTTTCATTCCTAAACAGGCTCTCTCCTCATCGTGACAAGACAGCGGTCAGCACCTCCCAGCTTACAACATCAGCAACTCCACATAATCCCCAGTTCAAGTCATTGTCTTTGATGAAGTCCTGTGCCCCTGCACCAAGCAGAGAAATACAATGCTCTGCCTACCCAGGCATAAGTCATAAGCTCACTCCAAGAGCCAGAAGGAAAGTGAGGGGACTCCCTGTAGAAACTGGAGTACTGTTGCCAGCAAAATCCAGTCACATCATTCCCCTCCATTGTGGTTTTTGGCATCTACCACACTGAGTCAAGATCGCTTTCTACAAGGCTGGTGCTCTGGTGCTCTCCTCCTAGCCTATAGGTTGAAGATAATTATACACATCTTTTTTTTAAAGATTTTTAAAAGATTTTTTAAAGAGAGGGCAAAACATCAGTGTGAGAGGGAAACATCAACTCGCTGCCTACTGCATGACCCCCACCAGGGATTGAGCCCAAAACCCAAACCCGGGCGTATACACTGACCAGGAATCAAAACAGCAACCTTTCAGTGCACAAGACGATGCCCAACCAACTGAGCCACACTTGCCAGAGCCTTACACATCTTTGATAGCACGGGGACTTGCACATGCAAATTGCTCCATAACTCTTCCTTGAGTGTACTCACCCCCAAACCTCTGGCTCACAAATACCTCCTCTTCAGCAGATTCCTGGGTCCCACAGTCCCACAGGCTGTGCACGGTCCCTGGGAAATGATTGACAGGAAACAGTCTGCAGAACTGTGATTATTTGGGATTTGTTCTTAATGCGATGCTAGTTCCTTTCTGTTTCTTTAATGCCATTTTGTACTCACGTAGTTCAAAGTTCTTTACAAACAGCTAGTAATTAATTCAATTCCATTAAAGTCAATTAATCCAGGATTAATTATAAATTTGCCCAGAGGAAGTTATTATACTTTGCTCTTTGATTTGAGTTTTGGCTTTAAAGATTCTTTTAGGAGTGAAATGGAAATTTTCCTTTTCTCTGAGGGTATCTACCTTGCCAGTGATTGTGTTAACCATGTACCTTCCTCCATATGGCCCATACTATCTTGGGATGAGATTGTCACCCAGGCCACCAGCGATGCTTCATGGCATTCCCAGCACTGAACAGATCTGCTAAAATGCCACCTTAGCCACAGGATGAGGAAGATGATATCCTGGGAAGAACTGGTCCCAATGCAGATTCAAATAATGGCCCTACCTCATGGTGACTGTGTGACTCACCATTCCTTCCATCTGCATATGCATATAATCATATTTTGCAAGACCATATGGTCTATAATAGCCAGCATCCACTCCCTCTTTGTCTGTAAGGCTCCTTGATTGTCCTAGGAGGTATCTCACTTCCTTTCCTCTAGGTTACTGTGGGTGTTGACTCCACGTTAGCTCCAAAAGTGAGCTTGAAACTCAGATCCATTCTACTGCCTTGACAGTAGGTTTGGTTGTGAGCATGTGACCCAAGTTAACACAGTGGGAGAAAACCCTGGAATTTTTTCCAGGGCAAGCAATACAAAAATGTACCCTCTGATACTGGACTAAAACCAGGGTAAATCAGTTTGGGTTGCGATGGGACCCCAGCAGGGGAGCCTGGTCATGGCAGAATAAAAACCATTCAAAGATGTCCATGTCCTTGCACCTGTGAGTATGTTGCCCTACATGGTAAAAGGGATTTTGCAGGTGTGATTTAGTGAAGGATCTTAAAATGAGGAGATTATCCTGGCCTATCCTGTGGGCCCAATATAATCACAAGGGTCCTGATAAGAGGGAGGCAAGAGAGTCAGAAAAGAGAAATGGCATCATGAGAAAGACTCTATCGACCACTACTCTCTTTGAAGATGGAAGAAGGTCATGAACCCAGGAATGTGGACAGCCTGTAGAACCTGGGATAGACAAGACAGTGGATTCTCCCCTAAAGCCTTATTCTGGAGTTCCTGGGAGCACCCTGTTTCAGTTTGAAAAGCATGACAAAATTAACCCCTAAGGCCAGGACATACACAGAAGGCAAATATTAAAGAAGAAATGGTTCATGTCTTTATGCTTCAAAGCTCTAATACCATTTTCTGTGCCCCTCCCAGTGCTGTTTTACAGCAGAAGGATATGGACCTGCAGAGATAATTGCTCAAAATGGTCAGATTTGAATCCTTGTCATCTGTGCAGAAGTAGGAGGCTTCCATGCTGCTGGAAGTACAAGGTCCTTCCGTTCCTTGCCAGCTGGTCCTTGCTTATGTTGGGTTTCCTCAATACCAATGATATGAACTATCTTTATAATTTATGCACTATCCAGGTACCACCTATGACTTACTATTTTTCTTTAAATTGATCTGCTTTTTGTCTCAAATAAAGTATTTTCTTATATATAGAAAAACATTATCACTTGCCATAAGTAGCCAGAAAGCACAATAACCTCAGTTGCAGAGTCTTTAATAAAAAAGATTAGCAAGTGTTAGGAAGGGGTTAAAGTCATATGTCACCCCCTAAGAGTTACTGAAAGAAAATTTAAAAGGCAATGATTCCAAGGGTTTTAGAAACTTGATGCCAGAAACAAGGACAAAGACCAAATATATATTTCTTATTATAAATTATATCACAGCTACAGTGAATAATGCTGCTATGAACATTGGTATACAAGTCTCTGAGTTTCTGTTTTTAGTTTTTTGGAGTGTATACCTAGGAGTGAAATTGCTGGGGTTATATGGTAAATCCGTGTTTATCTTATTGAGGAACCAACAGTTTTCCACAGCAGCTGCACTATTATATATTGCCACCAGCAATGCACAAGGGTTCCAATATCTCCACATCCTTGTCAGCATTTATTATTTTCTTTTTTTATTATAACTTTGTGAGTAGGTATAAAGTAGTATCTCGTTGCAGTTTTGATTTGCATTTCTCTAAGATCAACGATGCTGAGCATCTTTTAATGTACTTATTGGCCATTTGTATGTCTTTGGAGAAATGTCTATCAGTCCTTTTGCTCATTTTTTAAATTGGGTTGCTTTTGTTTTAAGTGTAGGAGCTCTTTATATATCCTAGATCTTAATCCCTCATCAGATATATGATTTGCAAATATTTTCTGTGATTCTGTGTGGGTTGTCTTTATACTCTCTCGATAGTGTCCTTTGATGTGCAAAAGTTTTCAATTTTGATTAAGTACAACTTATCTGTTTTTTTGTTTGTTTGTTTGTTTATTTTTGTGGTTGCCAATGCCTTTGGTGCCATATTAAAGAAACCATTGCCAAATCCAAGGCTATGAAGATTTACCCCTGTTTTCTTAAGGGTTTTAAAGGCCAAGCCCTGAAAAGTAGGTTTTTGATCCATTTGAGATAGATTTTTGTATATTGTATAAGATAAAGGTCCATCTTGTTTCTTTTGTATATGAATATTCAGTTTTCCCAGACCATTTGTTGAAGAGACTGTCCTTTCCCCATTGAGTGGTCTTGGCACCCTTGATCATGTATGTGAGGGTTTATTTCTGGGCTCTCTATTCTATTCCCTTGGTCCGTAAATCTATCCTTCTGCTAGTACCACACTGTTTTAATTACTGTAGATTTGTAGTAAGTTTTGAAATTAGGAAGTTAAAGACTTCCAGCTTTATTTTTCTTTCATAAGATTGTTTGGCGCCCTGCCGGGTGTGGCTCAGCGGTTGAGCGTCGACCTAGGATCCAGGTGATCGGGGTTCAGTTCCTGATCAGGGCACATGCCCAGTTGTGGGCTCAATCAATGACTCTCTCATCATTGATGTTTCTATCTCTCTCCCTCTCCTTTCCTCTCTCTGAAATCAATAAAGACATATTTAAAAAAAAAAAAAAAAAAAAGATTTTTTGGCTATTTGGTGTCCCTTAAAGTTTCACATGAATTTTAGGATGAGTTTGTCTGTTTCTGCCAAAGCCATCAGTGTGTGTTTTAAAATGGAAAGATTATGTTTACATCCTAATTTTTGTGTGTTGATTTTGTATTCTGCAACTTGGCTGAATTTACTAGCCCTAACAGTTGTATGTGTGTGTGTTCTATATGTTAAATTATGTTATCTAAGAATAGAGCTAGTTTGACTTCTTGCTTTCCGATTTGAGTACCTTTATTTTATTTTATATTTTTTCTTGCCTAAATGCTCTGGCTAAAACTTCCAATACTATGTTGAATAGTAGTGACAAAAGCAAGCATCCTTATCTTGTTCCTAATCTTAGGGGGAAAAAATTCAATTTTTCATCATTGAATATAATGTGTGTTTTAAGGTGGAAAAGACTGAGTATGTTTATATCCTGTGGGAAATTATCAGGGAGAATAGATGGAAATACAGGAAAAGGAGGGTAATGGGTGGAGTGAGGCCTCTGAGAGATGGAGTAGGGCCCAGATTGTTATCTGAAACCCAGTTAGTAGGGTTACCTTGACTAGGAGGAAGATCATGTCTGTCTTTAAATCAGTATACAAGAATAACCCAGCAGTTCTTGGCAAATGGAAGCTCAGGGTGAAGAATGAGACTTGTTTCCCAATCTATCTTCTCCCCTTTTTAACACAGGAATAGAAATTTCAGTGGGGCACATTCCAGCGAAAGACTACATTTCCCAGACTCCATTACTACTATTTGATTAAGTCTGACCATTGGGATATAAGTAGAAATGATGGTGCAACTTGAGGTCAAGGTTTAAGGGAAGGAGCATACCCTCTCTTCCCCTTTTTCTCCTTCTTGCTGGTTCAAACACAGCCTTTTAGGGGAAGCTCAAGCAGTCATCTTGGACCATGGGATAGAAGGAATGTGTGGGGAATGGCAGAGTAACAAGACAAGGTCAGACAGGTCCTTATAAATTATAGAGCTCACCAGGTAGAGTAGCTGCTTGGACTTTATGTAAGAATAAGTAATGTCTATCTTGCTTAGTTCACTATTCTTTTGTATCTCTCTGTTATTGCAGCTGAATTAATATCCTAACTAATATAAAACTTAATTATTAATTGGACAGCTATGAGTGTTCAGCTGAAGCTGGAGACCATAGCAGTGTAATGGCTCTATGGAGCCACTGAATAATTATTTACTGACATACACAGTGACCTTCATGAGTCAGTGGAGAATGCAGAGGTAGGCCTGACCCAGGCTTGTGGGTTCAAAGGTCAGGTGCAAAAGAAGTCAAGTCCAGGAGGAAAGTGTTGGAAGCTAAGTGGCTGGGATAAGTTTACCTGGACTGCAGAAAAGAGGGGTGGATGGATTGGAGGTGAAAGACTAAGGGTCATGGGAGTGAGAGAATGAGAGATTTGGCAGTCCTGGAGTTTTCACACAGCACAATTCTGGAATGTAGCAGTCCACACAATTACTTGTATATGTATCATTGTAGTAATATGGATTTTCAATACCCACAAATAAAAACCTAACTCAAACCATTTTAAGCCCAGTGTTAGTGCCATATTACATTGCAAGTAGGGAGAGGTTGGATCAGGGAATGTAAAGGATTTCAACAGGAGTCTCTATCAGTTTTCCTCCTCTGTGTTGGTGTCATTTTCAGGCAGAGTCTTCCCATGAAGTAGCAAAGGTCACTTGGAAACCCATGTCCCAGTACATAAAAAATATAAAATACAAAAGTGTCAGGACTGTCATTGGACTGTCTCCATGTCTCAATCTCCATCTCCAGGAGGATGAGATACTTTGATAGGCCAGGCCAAGGTTCTGTATCCATCCCTGAAACAATCCTAGGTGGTGGAGTCAACCCATCCATATCACTTGGACTCAAAGTCGAAGAAGGGTGGTTCTCTAAAAAAATCAGAGTGATGAGAGCCAGGGGAAGTCAGTTGGATTCTGGGTAGGCAAAATAACCCATGTATGCTACTGTGGGCCTCACCTGCCCTTTATTCATCTTATGTATCTCAGACACTGGCCCACCACATAGACCTCTGTTCAAATAAAAGGCACTGTCTGGCTCTGCAACCAGGTCCAGCTTCTTTGAACATGGGATCTGAGGTCTGGGACTGTCAGGCAATTGATCAATTTGTGTTGTTGGACAAATTCCATCCCCTTTCAGGGCCTGAGTTCCTTACCTATAAAATGAGAATGCTAAGCCAGATCAGTGATTTTCGAACTGTTCTTTAGCAGTAAAAAAATGCAACAGCTTTGGTAGAAGGGGAGGTAGGGGTATGGAACTGGTAGCCTATACTCTCAGCTTTTCCCCTCCCCACTCATACTGGCCACGAAAGGATTCTACAACTCTAGGGAATATGGTTGGAAAACCACTGGACCAAGTGCTCCTATGATTCTTCTGAGCTCCAAAGTCCTTATCCTTCTACCCCTGTATTAGGCTGAAAGGAAAGCTTTCTCTTTACTTTGTGCCAAAGTTTGAGGCTTAAAATAATAAATGTAAAAGTGGTCTTCTCTCCTAACTGGACAGTACATAAAGAAGTTAGTTCCACAGAGTGCCTCATTTTGACTACTAGTTGGGAGAAAGTTTCCCTTCTCCACAGGGTGAAAGGAATTGCTATTCACTTATGGGCATTACCAGAAATAAGTCAGTGAAATGTTAAGTGACCTTCTGGGCAGGCCTAGAGGTGATAACCATAGGGGGTTGATGGATCATAAGCCACCAATAATCACCTCAGCTTTCCAAGGCCTTGCTTCTGCTTTTTCAGGCTCTAAAAATGCCAAAGGTTCTATTCACTGACAGAAACCATTACTAAGTCCCATAATACCCAGTGTGTAAAATACATGCAGCAAAACTGCATGACTTCAAATGTATATATGAAGGACTAGAACCTTACTTGAATTCATAAGAATCCTTAATTGTGAGCCAGAAAAAAAAACATTTGTGAGCCAGGCTGTGTAACAGGCACCGGAGTTAAAATGATGAACACCACAAATGTGGTCTACACTCTCATAATGCGTGCAGTTTAGTGGGAGAGACAAACATTCATCCAATAATCTTGCAAATAATTAGAAACTTAGATTCAAAAGTTATAATGGAGAAGTACAAGGAGATGTGAGTCAGGAATCACTGCAGCTGGATTTGACATCAGGTCTGTCTCAACCCTAACACAAGCTGTTCTAAACTCTGGGCAGGTCCCTCTCTTTCTCTGGACCTCAGTTTACTCATCTTTAAAATGGTGACATACCATTTGCTTCTGAGGAAGTCTTACCCATTCATCAAGATTTGGCCCAGGAATTATCACCTCATATCTTCCCTGGCATTCTAGGCTGTTCCAGGGAGCAAGGAGCAGGGCAGGCCTTTCCCTTCCTCAACTTCCTCCTTATCTCCCCAGGTCTTTCACTTTACCTCTCTCACTTCTAAGCTCCAAGGGCCTTCCCTTTGCCTCTATAACTTGTTTCCCAAGCCTATTTCTTCTATGAATTACTTCTTCCACCTCTGTGATTTTATAAATAATGTGCTCTTATAGTTTGAGTCTTGACTATGAATTCTTTCCTGGCCAGAACTCAAGTACTGAGGTTGCGGAACCCAGGTCTGGTCTGACCCCACCAGTCTAACAGCTGGTGCCCTTCCGTAGAAGCCAACAGTTGAACCTCTTTTAGCCTGTGTCTTTATCTGTATTAGAAATTATGCTGTCTTACAGGGTTGTAGAGTTTTGGAGACATAAATGTTATTTACAACCAGCTTAATTTAAATAAAAAGAGATGGTGGAGGCGAGGAGAAGAAGAGGAAGCCCGTTCCCTGGAGCAGTGCCAGGGTGGGAGTGATTGGCAGGCTGGGCTGGGCCTCCCCAGGGAGATACGAAGGCTTGGGAGTCAGAAAACTGAGTAAGCAAAAGTCAAAGCTTAGGTTCTACGCTTGTTTCAGCAACTCCAACACGGAGGTAATAACTCCAGCTTCGCTGAAGGATATGACCGGCCAACGCGCAAAGCACAGGACTAAGCGATTACCACCCTGTCCCCCCGCCCCTATCCCGGCCCCGCCGGGCCCGGCCTGGCCCAAGCACCTGCTGCGGGGAACGCTAACCCCTGAACACAGCCGGAAGTGGGTGGGCGGAACCACCCATAAACCAATGGACAGCGGAGGCGTTTCCGCCTCCGCCAATAGGACGCCGAACAAGGCGGGCCCTGACAAACTGCCTAGTAACGGCCGCGTGGTAACCTGGGTCCCGCGCGTGGGTTTCTCGCTCCTGGTTTTCCACGGTGGTCTTAGCTCCGGACGTGTGCAACATGAAGATTGAGGAGGTGAAGAGCACCACGAAGACGCAGCGCATCGCCTCCCACAGCCACGTGAAAGGGCTGGGGCTGGACGAGAGCGGCTTGGCCAAGCAGGCGGCCTCGGGGCTCGTGGGCCAGGAGAACGCGCGAGAGGTGGGGCTGACGGGCGGGCCTGGGGTTTGGGGCGCTGAGTGGGGCCGCAGTGGCGAGGAGCCGCTGAAGGTGGGGTGTGCGCGGGGTATCCCTCTTAAGTTCTTTAGGGCTGTGAAAAGTGACTAGGGGGGGCGGCGAGGAGGCACCTCTCTGGGACTGGGAGTGGGGCCGTTCCAGGAGAGCAGGCGACGACCCCACCGGAGAGGTTGACTGCTTGCTTCACCTCCTTGACAACAAATCTTGAGTGAGCCCCCCCCCCCCTACTCTGTGCCATGCTCTGTTCGCGACGATAAGGTCCCTGCTCTCATGGAGCTTACATTTTAGTGTGGTAAGAGACAGACGATAAACATTTAAACCAGTAAATAGAAAATAATTATCATATTTTGTTGGGAGCCACTTCCTGCGGGGCTTTTCCGGCTGTAGTAACAAATTTGGATTTTTGTGAGGAGGCTATGGGTATTTTTAAGTACGGGAGTGATCAACCTTAAAAAGCTCACTTTGATTCCTAAGGCTTGGGAGCTGAAGGAGGGAAGTGGGAGTTACTGGGAGGAGCAATCTGCGTTTACCGACACTCAGCATCCTTTTGACCATTGCCATTCAATCCACTTTTTTAAAGTGGCAATGATGCCAAGTTCTTTCACCTACATTATAATCACAAAACTATTCGAGCTCTTTGTATTATTATTATTGGTTTTTGCAGATTAAAAAATTGAAGGTGGGAGAGGTCATTTCACCACTTTCCACCCTGTTTAGCAGTGGTAATGCTGAGATTTGTACCCATCTGTAATTCTGACTCCCAGTTTAGTACTATCTATGATATTATAGCCACCTGTCAGTTTGCTGTGCTCTAAGGTCAGATTCATGCCCCATGGTCTTGCCGTGGTTTAGCAGCTACAGAAACCTTCATATGAGGTGAAGACCCTAATTGTGCTAATAGGGCCAAAGAAAAGCCTCTGGCTTCCATTTTGAGCATCATCTTTTCAAAAAGGCAATATTGACATGGTCAAGGTGGCTTTCAAATTCTCTTTATACAGCTTCTGCTTACTAAGGACCTGTTACTGCAAATAACTAACATTGGTTGAGTACTTTCTATGTGCCAAGCACTGTACTAAACAGCTTTATCTCCATTGTCTTGTTTTCACTTCCACCCTAATAATTGTCTCTCCCCCACTTTACTATAACACTTTTCAGACATACAAAAAAGTTGTAAGACTTGTATAGTGAATAACTGTGTGCTAAATTCTACAATTAACATTTTACTCTGGTGCTTTATCATATATCTGTTCATTTATCAATCCACCAGTCTACTTTTGCATTTCAAAGTAAGTTGCAGACAATAGTACACTTTACCCTTAAACCCTTTAGCATGTGTGCCACTGTTATGAACTTTGTTGTCAGATAAAGAAATTGTGGTTCACAAAGGTTAAGTAGGTCCAAAGTCACTCAGCAGGTAGTGGTAGAGCCAGGATTTAAACCCAACTCTATTAATAATCTAGAATCCATGCTCTTAACTCTGATGCTGTATGCCTCTGTACAACTATGAGCTTCCTGAGGATAGAGACCAGGTAATATTACTAAATACTCAGAACCTGACTCATTATAAGGGCTCAATATTTATTGAGTTAATAGGCATCCTACCTCAGCTACCAGATCCTTATATGACTGGTAACATCAGCCTTCTTGCTGGCTGGTGCTTAATATCCTCATCTGAAAAATGAGAGAGTTTGACTAGGTAATCTTTTAAAGGCCCTTCCAGTTTGTACTTTTTAAATTTTAGTATTAACTGAACACACCTCTCTGGAGAGAAGTTGGAGCTTAAACTGAGGAAGATTAAGTGGGAGAGGTCCTAGTGTGTGAATGAGTACATATCCAAGGTTTGGAAAGTCTCTTCTACCTCTTGAGTTTCTCAAAGACTTTCAGTGCTGAGAATTATGACATCACAGGGTTCTATGGAAAGATCATAGTGGTTCTGTTATCTTTTTAGAAATGCAACATCTGAAGAATAGCTTCTAGGCTCTCTTAAGAGCACTGTGCTTTTCCAGCTGAGCCAGAAATGGAATATAGCACATCTATATGCGTTTCTTGAATCCATGGTTTTGAGGGGCTGTCTTAAGTGTGGTACCAAGATACTTTCCGCAGTCCATGGAGAATAGTGGACAGGAGATGAGATGTATTCATAAGACCCTGTCAATAGGGTATAATGTCACTACCCAGAGAGAAGAGCTAAGGCAAGGAATTCGATCTTGAGGATTTGAAGGGCATTCAGTGAACCTTACAATGCCACAGGTTTAACCTCATGTGCAGCGTCCTAGGATAGTTAACTGATAGCCAACTAGTAGTGTATGTCATTGATTCTTAACCCTTAATGGGTTAATTTGGAAATCTGATGAAAGCTATGAATCGAAAAATGCACATGTGAACACGTACCCATAATTTTGTTTCCAGTTTCATTTTCAATTTCAGGAAATGTGTGGGCTCCTGGAGTCTGTGTCTGGTCCCCAGGCTAAAAGTCACTGCTCCCATTTGTACTCCTATCTATCCACACAGCAGCCATCAAGATCTTTTAAAAGCAAATCATCATAACATGACACATAGCCTAAGGCCTTTTCAGTAGCTTCCCATTACAAGTAGAATAAAATCCAAACTTTAAACTTTGGACTCTAAAATTTTGTTCTGAGTTCTGGCCCCTCATCTTCCCATTTTCCTTATTCATTGTACTTGGCCACTTACCTTTCTGTTCTGTGGGCATGCCAAACTCATGTCTGGATTTTTTAATTTGATGTTTACTTTGAATGCAACACACTCCTGTCCTGCCCAGAACTTCTCATATCAAATATATTGTCATCAGAGAGCCCTTCCCAGATCACTCTTTCAAGAGTAACCGGTGCACCAGGCACTCGCTGTCGTTACCCTTTTTTTCTTCATGGTAATGATCTTGTACAATGTCTTTGCGATTCTCTCTTCCACTGGAATAGGAGCTCCATGAGCACAAGGCTTTTCTGTCTTGTGCCCCATTGCGTCCAGCACCTAGAACAGTGCCTGGAGTGTATTGGCACTCAGAGTTAGTTGAATGAGTATGTGAATTGTTTGGACCAGAGACTGGACTTTTTCCCCCTGTGATACATTTTAATACTGATTTATTATTTCCATTGTGGTGTCTAGGCATGTGGCGTGATAGTAGAATTAATCAAAAGCAAGAAAATGGCTGGAAGAGCTGTCTTGTTGGCAGGACCTCCTGGAACTGGCAAGGTACTCATTTTCTCTCATTTTTTTAATCTACTCAAGAGAATGATCTTAGTGTCTAAGCCAAATTAATTTTTTGTGTTAACTAGTCTTTGTTTAGCTAAATTGGTTATATGTATGTTTTTAAAACTAATGTGGAATAATACAATTGAGTTTCTAAAATCCAGATTATCCTGGACGACCTCCAGAGAAGAGAGAATGAAGTCTGTGGAGGGGTCTCATTGTCTCTAGAATTTGTCTCGTATCTCTTTTGAGTCTCCTTTGCTTTGGAAATACATTTCTGTTTGCCTAGGACTTCATAAAATCTTCACAGTGACATCTTACTTGAGGAGAGAAGAAAACCAGTCAGCAAGCATTTTTCTGAATGCTAACTTTACCCAGCACTATTCTGGCTGTGTGAGAGATGGGGAGAAAAAGGAAGAATATAGGAATCGGAGACATGATTTTTATCTTCAAGGGGCTTTCAGGGCAGAGAGAGGAAACCATGACAGCACAAAATGCTTTAGTTGAACACTAAGCTGCATGGTATTGATTGATCTTAAATGCAACTGGAAGTTGAGTCGGAGGCAGCACTGGGGGCTGGTAAAGCTAGAAGGGTTGAGTCTTGACATTTGCTCTGCAGAGTGGGGAGAGGATTTGACTTTGCAGGGAAGAAAAGGGCCTTGCAGGCAGAGGAGGCAGTATGGCTTGTTGGGATCAATGAGAAGACTGGCTAGATACTTGAAATGCCCCAGAGTCCCTAGTCTGAGCCCTGCTTCTTTGAAAGGACCACTTGGTATAGGACAGTAGGAGCTTGGGATTGCGTTTATAAAGAAAATAAGCTTTACATTCTAGCACTGGTGCTGACTTTCTGTGAGACCCAAAGAAGGTCCCTTAGCCTTTCTAAAGTAGTAGCACATGCCCTGCCTATTTCAGGTAGTTATTAAACTGGTCAGTTGTAAGATAACGACTTTAATTATCATTTGAAATCATAAATTGAATTGACGGTGTATCTTATATTAGTGTCTTATAACAGAGGAAGAAGTGCTGTGTTTGTGAAAAAGTTTTTTTAAACTTAAATGTGCCATATAAATGTGAGCTTCCATTGCCTCTCTGCAAGCAGTATGAGCTTGTCCAGTGTACTTACCATTTATTTGCTTACTACTCCTTCCTACATCTTAGACCCTTACTCTCCATTTTTCTTCTTCCTAAAGTACATCAATTAGAGTTCCTTCTAGAAGTTTATTAGTGGCAAAGTCAGGTTTGTATTTATTATGCTGCCCTTGTTTTGAAAGGAAGTTATGTTGGATGCATAGTTCAGTTGACAGCTATTTTCTCTCAGTACTATTTCTCTCAATGATATGTGCTACTTGTTGGCTTCTTTTTTGCTTTTGAGAACCCTAATTTTGAGGACTTTGGCTTTTATTTCTGGATGTTTTTGAGATATTTTTGGCTTTTGTATTTCACTATGATATGTCAAAGAGTGAATTTATTTTTATTGGGCTTAATATTAATTGTGCTTTCTGAGTCTAAATATTATGTCTCTAATGGGTTCTGACAAATTGTTAGCCTTTATGTCTTCAGATATTGCCTTTCCCTTTTCTCTTAATTATCTCCTAGAAATTCAGCTAGATGCTAAGTTTTACTGCAAAGGTTCTCAACCTGGGGTGGTTTTACCTCCCTCCCCCCAGGGACATTTGGCAATGTCTAGAGACATTTTTGGTTGTCCTAACTTGGTCAGGCGGGGAATGCTACAGGCATCTTGTGGGTCAAGGCCATGGGTACTGCTAAACATCCTACAGTGTGCACAGGGTAGTCCCTACAACAAGGAATTATCCAGCCCAAAATGTCAGCAGTGCCAAGATTGGGAAACCCTGGGCTAGAGCTTCTTTTGTCTTCATCCTTCAATCTCTTCTTCATATTTTCTATCTTTTTTACTTTGCTGCATTCTGGGTGATTTCTTTTTTTTTTTTAATCCTCACCTGAAGGTATGTTTTTATTGAGTTTTAGAAGGAGAGGAAAGGAGAGGGAGGGAGGAAAGGAGAGAGAGAGATAGACAGAAACTTGGATGTGAGAGAGACATATTGATCTGTTGCTGCCTGCACATGCCCTACCAGGGATCGAACCCACAACCTGAATATGTACACCTGACTGGTGCACAGGACAAGGCTGCAACCAACTGAGCTGCACTGGCCAGAGCCTGGGTGATTGATTTATTTTTTTCCCATTACCAGTTGAGTGATTTCTTTAGACCTCAGTTCCAGTCTAATTGCCTTTTAAGCTATGACTAAGCTGCTGTTTAATCCAATCCATTGAGTATTTTTTCTTTTTCATTTTGAAAAATTTGAAATGTACAAAGGATTTGATAGAATAGTATGATGACCCTCTTTATACCCTACTTATAAATGACTAATTGTAAATATTTGTGTCATTTGCTTTTTCTTTACTTAGTTCTGAACTGTTGGAAAGTAAGTGCAAGGACATTTTTCTACATTACCAGGATACTGTCACCATGCCCAAGAAATATAATGTTGTTAACAGTATTAGCAGATACCTAATTTATGTTAAAATTTCTTCAAATCGTTCCAGTGTTTGGCTGTTTCATTTTTTAATATTTTAAAATTTAGAATATAATCAAAGATCACATATTGCATTCATTGTTATGTCTCTTTTTATCTAGAACAGTTACTCTCCCCAGAATTTTTTTCGTTTATGACATTGACGTTTTTGAAGAGTCCAGGACAGTTAATTTGTGGAATGTCCTACCAGTGTCCTATAGGGATTGTATTATATTAAACACTTTGTATTATATTAAAACACATTGTATATTAAACACTGGCACAACACTACACAGATGATGCTGAGTCCTCCCATTGCTTCACAACATAAGGCTGAGGCCGAATTCCACTGTGAAGGTACTGGTTCCCTTTGTAACTAATGAGTGATCTGTGAAGTGACATATTGAGGTGTTGCGAATAGCCTTTCACCCTGTGGGTCATTGATGGTCATTGTATATCAGTTATCACATTAGTGGTTGCAAAATGATTTTTTAATTATTATTAAATATATTGGGTCACATTGGTTAATAATAATATATACGTTTCAGGCGTATAGCTTTGTAATATGACTTCTGTATACTCTTGTTTGGCCACCACCTGAAGCCTAGTCTCCTTCTGTAACTGTATATTTGAACCCTTTTACCCTCATCATCATCCTCCCACCCCCCTTCCCCTCTGATAACCACCATTCTGTTGTCTGTATCTGTTAGTTTGTTTTTTTGTTTGTTCATTTGTTGCTTTTTATTTTATATCTCGCATATAAGTGAAATCATATGGTTCTTATTTTTTTCCATCTAACTTGTTACACTTAAACATGATATTCTCAAGATCCATCCATGTTGTTGCATATGGCAATATTTCATCTTTTTTATGGCTCAGTAGTATTTCATTGTATATATGTACCATGTCTTCATTCAGTCATTCATTTCCATGTCTTGGCTATTGTGAATAATGCTTCAATGAACATAGGTGTACATATATATCTTTATGAATAAGTGTTTTCAAAATTTTCAAGTAGATACCCAGAAAAGAAATTACTGGGTCATATGGTAGCTCTATTCTTAATTTTTTTAGGAACTGCCATACTGTTTTCTATAGTGGCTGCACCAATTTACATTCTTACCAGCAGTGTATGAGGGTTTCCTTTTCTTCACATCCTCTTCAACATTTGTTATTTCTTGTCTTATTAATAATAGAAATTGGTGATTTTCAAAATGTCATTTTTTCTACATATTTTAACTTGCTTTTTTGTTTGTTTTTGTAAAGATGAAGCACCCTGGCCCCTTCCAAAGTTTTTTTGTTTTTTCTTTTAAATCTGGCTATTTTTTATAACCTCTTGTTCCTTGTTCATGAAACAGTGTATTCCTTTTTCTTTTTTCTTTCGTATTCTGTATTTGCTTTTGTAATCATGTTTGATCAATCTGTGAGGCCAATCTCCTAAAGTTAGGACTGAGTGCTTCCTGTGAGGATTTGTGAGAGCCCTGCTATGCTACCAGTCCAGGGCACTTGATGTGAATTTTGTGATGTGGGTTTTCTGGCCATCAGGTAGTGTAAAGACCAATCCTAAATCTGTTTGTGAGCTTGCTAGGGAGACTTTCTTTCCTCACCCAGAGCTAAGGCAATACTGACAAGTTTATACCTTGTACCTCAAGATTTTTTTTTTTATGGCCCACCTTTTCTGTGTGGCCCTTCAAGGATCCTTTTTATTGAAGGGTTTCTGCCTTAATGCCACACCTTACTGGGTTTCTGGTATCTGCCAACCACCCTTCAAATTTTCAAGGCAACAGAGGTTTACTACTCTGGGTTTATTATTATTTGTTTATGGTTAGGTGTTTTGTAACAGGAAGGATTTTCAATGGCTCTAGTGTGCCATATTTCTGGAAGCATAAGTCCTTCATTTCTTTTGTAATATTATGCTGTTTTCCTCTTAGGAAATATGAGAAGTTTTCCACACTTAGAGGTTTGTCCAATTCCTTTTCATGTGTATGAAGGCATGTGGTAACTCTCCTGCATTATAGTATGCTGATGGGCCCCAAAGTTAAGGCAATTTAACTGAGTGACAGAAAAACAGTGCTTCTTTAGAGATGCAAATACATTGTTCAATATAGATGTTACATATTTGAGGACCTCAACCCATTAATAACGGCTCCTTTTGGGTTTTAGAAAAAGATGTTCAGATGAAATTGAAAATAAAGTAGATTTCTTTAATCTTTTGTCAACCACTTCTTTTATGTGTGCCACTTGCATGGGGGTGGGCACAAAGAAAAAATGTGTTTGACATTGGGGTTTGCATCCTGGCTCTGCTGCTTGGTAACTGTTTGACCTGGGGTGAGTTGGTAACTTCTGAGTTTCAGTTTCTAAATCTATGAAACACCAACTAGATTATCAAGTTCATAGGTTAGTTGGGAAGATTCAATGAGATCTCTCTTGTAAGTGACCTAGCACTATATATAGTAGGTGTAGGTATAGTAGCCATGTCATATACCTGTCTTCTGGGAGCTTTTAAATGGAGGAAACTAGACACACCTGAAACATTTTTTTCTTCACCAAGTACTTATCATATTTTAATGGAAGTATATTAATCATCTCTTCTGCATTAAGTAGAGATAGGGGGATGCCATAAAATCAGATACAGTCACTGTCTTTGAAGTTTGTGACTGAGGGTAAGGGAATCGGGCCTATAGAGATACCTGGATGAGAAAGGAGTGCCTGAGAAGGTGACAGGATTTAGATAGGAGGTGGGCATGGCCAGCCTGTGAATCCCATTGGGAAGCCTGGTGTTAGAGTGCTACTCCTCTCAGTGTGCCGCATCATGCTCAGATGCTTGTTGAGGAAAGATGAAAATGGCATTAAAAGGTCATGGCATTTCTCAGTCCTGTACCATCTTTAAAGGACTGGCTTTTCATACCTGATGTTTGACCATACATCTATTAAGTTGGCTTCTGTTTAGCATTTGACAACTGCGGTCATCTCACCAAAAATCAACTTTTAGTTTTACTAGGGCATGTTCAAGTGTAATGTAAGACCAGTCTATAGCTTCAGAATCCTATCTCTTGTATTCATTATGTGTGGGCACTTAATATAAAGTGAACATCACATAATTTATTGATTTCTGATGGGTTGTCTTCCTGTACCTGTATAAACAAAGACCCAATAGTGGTGTTCTGAGTGATTAGGTCAGGACCCTGTTTTAATAGTGAGGAAACAGTTTTGGAAGACTATACTAATTATAATGGGAATATGATCTCTGTAACCTTGCTGCCGGAGTTTAAGTCTACACTCCTCCATTTTCGAGATTATGGTACCTAGGATGTGTCTCAGTTTCCTCATTTGAAAGTGTTGAGAATAGTAGTATCTAATTCATAGGGTGAGTGGGAGGATCATGTGAAGCACTTAGAGTTGGGACTGCACTGGGTCTCAATGAATGATAACTTGTAATTACAGGGATGATTAAAAATGCCATTTAGATGATAAATCACAGGAGTCATCAAACATTTATTGTGTGCAACATGCCAAATGATGTTAAAACTAAAAGGACTAGGTTTTCATTTGTTCCTGGTTAATAATTTTTTTTATTACGTATGTCTCTGATTGATCATATTTTCAAGAATGTAAAACAAGTACGTTTTCATTGTTTTCTGTAGACAGCTCTAGCTCTGGCTATTGCTCAGGAGCTGGGCAGTAAGGTGCCTTTCTGCCCTATGGTGGGGAGTGAAGTTTATTCTACGGAGATCAAGAAGACAGAAGTGCTGATGGAGAACTTCCGCAGGGCCATTGGTGAGTATCATGTTTGTGGGAGGAGGACTTCTTATTTGCATGGTGCACTGAAGCCTTGTGGTTGTAAAAAAGACTTAATGATTTGTATCTGTTGCACTGCTGTTTTTCTTTTGGCATAATTAGTGTTATTTTGCAAACAAAACAAAAACCCAGCTTTTGTAATTGAGGTGCTTTAACAATCAACAAATGTGGGCCCCCAGCTATGGGGCTGGGGTTCTTAACCTGACAAAATAGATGTGGCTATAAAGCTATTTTTAAGAGACAAGTCAGGCCCTGGCCAGTGTGGCTTAGTTGGTTTAATGTTGTCCTATACACCGAAAGGTTGCTGGTTTGATTGCTGGTCAGGACACATGCCCAGGTTGTGGGTTCAGTCGCCAGTTGGAGTGCATATGGTAGGCAACCAGTCGATGTTTCTCTCTCTCCCTCTCCTTTCCTCTCTTTCTAAAAAATCAACATATTTTTTAAAAAGTGCTTTAAAAAAAGAGAAACAAGTCAGATTTTCCTGGCAGTCTTTTTATGCTTTTAGAGATGACTGTCCACTGGAAAGGTTTTGAACTTAAGCCAAAAGCATTGTGTGTCATGCTGCCAGAGGGCCCCTGGTTCTGGATGTTGAGCCAGAAGAACTGTGATCTGTCAGAGAGTGATGATACTGTTTGGTCACTGGCAGAGCTTTGAGGCTGGCAGTGCCAACCTTGTGGGGCTACCATATTGAGTGTTTGTTATGTGCCAGGCCGCTGCATTGATTATAGCTTTTCCCTCCACCAAGAGGAAGCTCTTAGTCTCATTTAGCATCTTATAAAGCAGACTTAGAAAGTTCAATAACTTGTCTAACAGTGACCCAGCTAGTAAGTAGCAGAGCTCTAGTTTTAACCTAATTTGTCTGATTCTAGAGCCCATGCTTTGAAGATCTGCTGTGGGGAGAACATGGCCTCTCTCCCGAATGTTTCCCTCTTGCTAGCTAGGACTTGTGGGGCAGGCTCCTAGCCCCATTTCTTCTGTCCTAGCTCTGGGAAAATCTCAGCTTCCCTCACATCTACTTGTAGAAATCGTTTATTCCTTTTAAGCTGTTAAGAAATATTTAAGGTGTCTCTGCACATGTAAGAGTCTGTCTCTAGGATATAATTAGTTACTGAATCATGAGTTATGAACACTTGTCAGTGCCTATACCATTTTCCAGTCTTTTTGATGGTCAAAGGTAAATATTCTGAAGAAGGAAGTTTACTAAAATACTTCAAGGAACCCTGGCTGGCGAGGCTCAGTTGGTTGAGCATCGTCCTGTGCACCAAAAGGTCATTGGTTTGATTGCTGGTCAGAGCACATGCCTAGGTTATGGGTTGGATCCCTGGTCAGGGTGTGTGCAGGAGGCAACTGATTGATGTTTCTCTCTGACATCAGTGTTTCTCTCTCCCTCTCCCTTCCTCTCTCTCTCTAAAGTCAGTAAAACATATTTTTTTAAAAAGTAGAGAAAAATAATTTTAAAAAAAACTTCAAGGAGATTATGAAAGCTTAAGAAAGAATAGATTTATCTAGTTCAGGATCCTTGCCTCAGGACAGTTGAAGTCTAGTTTAGGGGTAAGATCCTACAGGGCCTTATGCCTTGGTTAGGGCTTTGACTTTTTTGCTGAGTGAAAGGAGAAGTAACTAGAGAATAGTTTTGATTTTATAAGAATCTCTCTAACTGGGGCATAGAGAGTGGACAGTAAGGAGGGCGAAGGTACAAGTAGGGAGATCATTAGGAGTCTGAGGAAGAGATGGTGATAGTTCGACCAGGGTGGTGGTGGTAGAGGTGATAAATGGTTGGATTTGGGATATAGTTGAATGATAAAGCTGACAGGATTTCCTGAAGGATTAGGTGTTGGGACTGAAAGAAAGAGAGGAAGCAAGGATGTAAGCCTCCTCTACCAGGTTTTGTCATTTTGGGAGATGGGAAGGAGCAGACTGGATAGTCATTAAATGTCTACTAGAGATATAGTGGGCAACAAAGGTTGCCCCAGTTGCTGACACATAGTAGGTGCTCAGTGAAGTTTTTCTGACTGAGAGATGGGGTAGACTTTATTTACTTATTTATTTTTTTAGATATATCTTTATTGATTTCAGAGAGAGGAAAGAAGAGGGAGAGAGAGAGAAAGAAACATCAATGATGAGAGAGTCATTGATCGGCTGCAACCCACAATCCGGGCATGTGCCCTGACCGGGAATCGAACCCCGATCGCCCGGATCCTAGGTCGATGCTCAACTGCTGAGCCATGCGGCGGGGCAACAGGGTAGACTTTAAAGCAGAGAGAAAACAGAAGCCTTTAGCTAAAGTAAGATAGCCCTTGGTCTGTGTCTGGCAGTAGACATATTTTGTTTGATTTACACAGTGTTTTTAAAAATAAAATTTGAATTATGTAGTTGCCAGTATTTAGAGATTGGGAGATGTCATATAAAATTCTTCTTTCTGGCTTCTTGAAATGAGCTTTCATTTCCACCCAGCAGCAGTCGTTCAAAGCAAAGTGAGTGCTCTCCTTTTCAGAGCAGATGCACCCCAGCTTGCCCCAGTCTCCATGAGACTTGCTCTCCTTCTTAATGTTTCTTGCTAGGTGCAGGTAAGCACTAGGGTTTGAGACTCTTGCTTTAGACCAGACACACTGTAAACTGTGTCTCTAGGCTGCTTTGTGTTTCTTGGAATGTGGACCATTGTTTTTTTTTTAATCCTCACCCAAGGATATGTTTTTATTGATTTTAGAGAGAAAGGAAGGGAAGGAGTGAGGGAGGGAGGGAGGGGCGGAGAGAGAGAAACATGGATGTGAGAAACATCAATCAGTTGCCTCGAATACTCACCCCAACCGGTGATTGAGCCTGCAACCTAGGTATGTGCCCTGACGGGGAATCAAACCTGCAATCTTTTTGGTGTATGGGACAATGTTCCAACCAAGTTACCTGGTCAGGGTGGAATATGGACTTTTTTGAACTGCAAAATATTTCTTATTGGAAATGATTTTATATTTATTTTTTTAAAATATGTTTTTATTGATTTCAGAGAGACGAAGGGAGAGGGAGAGAGAGAGAGAAACGTCAGTGATGAGAGAGAATCATTGATTGGCTGTCTCCTGCATGCCCAGGATGGAACCTGCAACCAGGGCATGTGCCCTGACCCAGAATGGAACGGTGATCTCCTGGTTTGTGGGTTAACAGTCAACCACTGAGTCACGCCAGCCAGGCTGGAAATGATTTTTTATTACAAAACTTTGGATTTTTTGGTGCCCATTTAAAACTGAAATATAACATACATATAGAATAGTATATAAAACATACCTATTAACAAATAATTATGAAGTAAACGCTTATGCAGTGACCACTTAACTCATGATACAGAACACAGCCAGCACTGTAGATGTTACTCATGTCCTCTGTGGTCACAGCCCCTCACATTTCCCGTGTGTACCCACAGAGTGCGAGAGGTATGTGGCAATGGCTTCTGTGGTCATCATAGCCCTGTACACCCTGTGTGTATCCCTAGACAGTGTGGTTGAATTTTGTCCTTTTAAACTTTATCTAAACGGAACCTACTCTAGGTGTTGTGTCTTGCCTTTTTAGCAGCATTTGTATTTGTAAGGTTTAGCCCTTGTTACTACATGATGTGCTGTCCTCGGACTTCACATTGTTATCTGGAAAAACAGTGAAAATGGCCCACAGGATCCACTTCAGGGTTTCAAATCTTTTGAGAACTTTTAAAGAATTTAATGAACATGTGCCATAGATTTAATTTAACTCATTAATTTATGAGATAACCTGTAAGATGTTACAACTGGTACAAATATGTGTACTTATAAAATGCCTTTTTATGTATTTGAAAAATACTTTTCTGACATTGATAAAATCTGACAAAACTGACCTTTACATGAGTGCATGTGTTTAGGTTGCTTAAAGTCAATTTAAATGCTTTAACATTTGAAAAAATAGAGATAAATTTCCTAGGCATAAGTTTTGTGATTTGCCCTTTTTTGGGGGGAGGGGAGCACCACAGTTCTTTTGATGGCAGCCAGGTGAAGACAAATTTCTTGATCCTGCAGCAGAATGAAAAGGCAGGTCATTGACAATCTTCAAAAAGGAACCCTGCCCATCTTTCTCTGCCTTTGAGTTTCTGTGAAGTTGGCGGGGGGGTGAGGGGTGGCGAGGAAGCAGTAAGCTGACCAGAAATAAAAAGCGAGGAGTCTGTGCTGTTTCCTTGATGTGATGAAGGTCCCTGTCAGGGATTTAGAAACCTGAGCCAGCAGATGAAACCTGTGTCATTTGCGTTGTCGTTGCCAGAGATAGTGCCAGCTCAGCCCCTTTCCTGGCTAACAGCCTGTTTCATTGTCTGCAAACCATATCCCCTGTCTGCTTGTCAGCACAGAGCAACTTCTAAACAAATATGGGACTAGTGAGAGATGGGAATGCCCTTTTCCCCCCACTCGAGGAATTTCATGTCCTAGCCTTCTAACAGTAAATATAGGGAAACATTCTATTTGGAGGAATTTATCTCTGTGGGATATAAAAGTTTTGACTTAAAAATCAAAGCTCAGCCCTGGCCAGGTAGCTCATTTGGTTAGAGCATCATCCCATGCACCAAAAGGTTTTGGGTTTGGTTCCCTGTGTGATCACATACCGAGGTTGTGGGTTTGATCCCGTTGTGGTGCATACAGGAGGCAACCGATTGCTGTTTCTCTCTCACATTGATGTCTGTCTGTCTCTCCCTTCCTCTCTCTCTGAAATCAATAAAAAAAACATGTCTTTGATGAGAATTAAAAGAAAAAATTAAAAGTTCATTTAAAAAGTACAGAAGTTTCCAAGTTTGTCACAATCCTCTGATACATTCATGCTGTTTAGAAAATTTTTTTCTTGGTGTTCAGGAACTAAGAATTTGGTAAGGCAAAAATGAAATGCAACCTATATTTTGGAGCTATTCCAAAACTTCCATTTGTAGGCTATCAGATTGAATGAAGGTAGAGTAAGACTTTTCCTTAACTTTAATATCTGAGAGAGTCTTTGCCCAAATTGAGTTTCTGGGGAAAGAAGTCAACCAACCCAATGATAAGATAACGACCACATTTAAAAGTGAGAAGTGACTGACACCATTGGCAGTGTTTCTTTTTGCCATTTGGGTATTTCCATATCTGAACAGCGGTGGCTTGATGGTGAGGACACCCAAACCATATCAGGGCTTCCTGCCATCAGAAGTTGTTTATGTCTCCACATTTTGAGAATGGAGTTCATTATTCGTTAGATGAGTGGTTCTCAGCTGTGGCTATACATTGGGATCATCTGGGGAGCTTTAAACTAATAATATTGGCAGGGTCCCAACCCCTGAGATTCAGAGGTAAGTGGTCTGAGTGTGGCCAGGGCATGAGGAATTGTAGCAGCTTGTCAGGTGTTCTAAAAGGTAAGAGCTGTGACTGTAGACTCCAGCTAAGGCTTAGAGCAGTGTTTCCTAAACTTAAAGCCATCAGTGTTCTTCCTTTACTGGGTCCCACTAGTATTATTTATTTAAATATTTATTTTTAAGGTGACTTGATAATTTTGTGCATACATACATAAAAGTACATGGATCATAAATATATATAGTTTGGTGGGTTATCATAAATTGAAAACCCACCCAGTGAAGAAAAAGAAATTTGCACATACCCTAAAGTACCTTTCATGTCCACCTCAATCTCCATCCTTCCTTTTTTTGCCAAATTAATGGCTGTTTTGAGTCTAACATTATAGTGTAATTGTACATGTTTTTGAACCTCAAATGAATAGTTTTGCAGTGTATATTCTGCAGTGTTTGGCTTCTTTCTCACAAAGTTATGTTTGTGAGATTCATCCATGTTGTTGCATGTGGACGTAATTCTTTTTCATTGCTCTGTTGTATGAGTAAACCACAATTCAGCTGTCTCTTCTGTTTACAGACAGTGGAGTTTTCTCAGAGTTTGGCAATTAAGAACAATGCTTTTATGACTATTACTGGCTGTATCCCTTGGTGCACATATGTACTCATGCCTAGGAGGTATATATCTAGGAGTTGAATTGCAGAATCATAGGATATTCATGTGTTCAACTTTAAGAGATAATACCATGTTGTTCTTAAAGTATTTATACCAGTTTACACTCCCATTAGCAGTGTTACCTTCCTGTTGTTCTGCATGTTCACCAACTCTTGGTGTTATCAGCCTTTAATTTTAGTGATTCTGGAGGTTGTAGAGTAGTATTTCATTGTTTTTTCTTTTTTTCCTTGTTGGTTTCTTTTTTGTGAATCCTCACTTGATATTTTGTCTACTGATTTTTAGAGAGAGTGAAAGGGAGGGAAGGGGAGAGAGAGGGAGTGAGAGTGAAACGTCAGTGTGAGAGAGAGAGAGAGAAAGAGAGAAACATTGATGAGAGAGGCACATAGATTGGTTGCCTCCTGCACACACCCCAACTGAGGCCTGGAATCGAACCCGCCACCCTTCGGTGCCTGGGTCGACACTCTAACCCGTTGAGTCACATTGGCCAGGGCTTCTTTTTCCTTTTTAAAACTTTTATTTTGGAAATTTTCAAATGTGCAAACAGTAGTCAAGTGGTATGATGATCCTCATCCTCCCCTAATGTCCCATTACCAGGCTTCAGTTCTCAATTAATCTTGATTCATTTATTCCCTCCCAGATTATTTTGAAGTTAATTGCAGACTTTTTTAAAATTCATAAATATTTCAGTATGTATCTCTGAAAAATAAGGACTTAAAAAAAACCCATAATACCATTATCATACCTAGAAAAAAATGAACAATTAATTCCTTAATACCGTCAAATATCTAGTTAGTATTCAAATTTCTAGTTGTCTTTCATCTATGGGTTTCATTTACATTTCAGGTTTTTCCTTTGGGCAAAATATAAATTATGTGGATACTAGGCTCATACCCAAGGGCTGGCAGAGAGGGAAGGGTGAGGTCAGCGGCACATGTTAACTGAAGGGGGAAAGGACAGAGCAAGTGCTGTGGAAAAGGTTTTCAGTGAGCTGAATCCTGTGGGGTGGCGGGCAGAAACAGGCCACAGAGCCTGAAAACTTAGACTCCTGTCCTGGGTCTACCACAAAGGAGGAAAGGACTCTGCTTCCCCTCTTAAAGCTGACATCCCATCTGTAAAATGAACATAAAAAATACTTACCCACCCTGGCCGGTTTGGCTTGGTGGTTAGAGTGTCGGCCGGTGGACTTAGGTGCCCCAGGTTCGATTCCGGCCAAGGGCATGTACCTCGGTTGTAGGCTTGATCCCCAGCCCCGGATTGGAGCACATGCAGGAGGCAGCCAAGTGATGTGTCTCTCACACATCGATGTTTCTCTCTCTCTCTCTCTGAAAAGCAATGGAAAAAATATCCTTGGGTGAGGATTAAAAAAAGAAAAAAGAATACTTGTCCTGGCTGTTTCACAGAGCTAGGTTGAAATGAGATGTGATGACGCACACCTCTTGTTCGCTATTCCAGTGCAGGACCAAGTGAGGTAGTGACATGCAAGACATAGATTGACCGAGAGGGCTGCTTATACAGGTGAAGAGGCCCTGCAGTCACAGGTTTATAGTTTATTCCTGCTGCTGTGGTCTGCCAGCTTTCCCTTCAATTTAAGGACCCCTTCTGTATACATCTTCAGCTAGTATGCCCGAGGATGTTTCCCTCCTTGCCTTTGAATTGATGGCAGGCACAACAACTTAAAATGGCTTTCTTGTTGATGTGTTTAGAATCTTCTGAAAATGGATTTAACCGTTAACTTACCTGTGGCACACCTGTGGTTTCAGAGAAACTCGTTTGCATCCCTTAACCCAGACTTTTGGAATTGGAAAGAGGGTTTGTGTGTGTGCGTGCACACGTGCATGTATGTCTGTTATGTGTTTTCAGAGAAGCCGTGTTCAGTGATGTGTATTGGTTTTCCTGTTTTAAGAAAACCTTCATTTACTAGTAATTATCATTGCTTTATTAGAAAATTCCAGTTTCCTTTTCTCATTTTAATGTAATGTTATTGAGGCATAATATATATATATACACACATACAGAAAAGAACATAAATCATAAGTATAGACCTAAGTGAGTTTTTGTAAAGTCAACACACTCATGTAACCAGCACCCAGATCAAGAAACAGACCTTGTTAGAACTCCAAAAACTCCTTATCCTTCCTCTAGTCACTCCTCCCTGTCCCCCTGAACTGCAGGAAGAGACATGCCCGTATTGACTTTGGAGGAAAGGAAGGTTTGATCTAGGCTAGACCTGGGTTTTGGTGCTGAGGTTGGGAGTGTTATGGTGATGTGGACTATTGTGGCAACCTCCTTAGAGATCTTGGACTTTACACACAATGTGCTGATGTATCTTCAGGCAGACTTCTTGGGCATTGGATGGTCTGCCTGATGATATCCTCTCAACCTTAAGTGACTTCCTTTCTTCATCCATTTCTCTGTGCCTGCAATGTGCTAGGTCCTTAGCCCAAGTGTTGGCAGTTTAACAGAGGGATAGTCAGGTCTACAAGCCCCTGTAGTCCCATGGGTGGGTGCCGAATGGGAGGCACAGGTGACTGTGGAGTGATCCGCAGGGTGAGGATGAAGGGTGTGTCAGGTAAGCTTTGTAGAGGGGTGAGTCTTGAACTGAGAGTCTGCAAGAAGGAGTTGGTGAGGCCAAAAGAACGGAAGGGTGTTTCAGGAAGCAAAACCATTGTATAAAAAGGCACTGAGATCATGTTCTAAAAATTAATTTGGAAACAATTCTTAGTTTGTTGTTTTACAGACAACATTTATTTAACAGCTAATGTGGGCAGTGTTTAGAATGAGAACATTTGCCTTTATTTATGATATTATAATCTAAAAACTATAAATGCTTTACTTTGAGGAGTTGCTTTGGAAATTAATTGTTTTGGCCTTGGAAAACTTATAGAACATCCTGAAAATAGTGAATGACACTGGATATTTCTTCTCGGAGTATGCAGTGAGAGTCAGCTAGAGGCCTAGAACAGTTGGCAGAGTCAGGTATATCATCTGCTGTTGACATGGAGCTCTCATTAATATAGTTACCTTGCTTAGGTCTGATAGTGTCATAAGGAGTATAGTGAGGCATGTGTAATTGCTGCTCTCATGGAGTAGGATGGTTTGTTTTCAGAGACTGGATCAGAGGCTAAAGCTAAGTTTCATCCCCTTGAACGTGTAACAGATATCTGAAACAATTCGGAGGATTATAGCTTGTCTAGTTCTAGATTTGAATCTAGGAATTCCCTTTGAAAAGCTGAACTAAAATTGTTTTTCTGCATTCTGTTATATTTGTGTTTGTAATGCTTTTCTACCCAGGATGACACCCTTGCATGTATGTCAGTAAGGTTGACTTGTCAATTCTTGTGACATGGAAGTTTTGTGGCAAAAAAGGCTATTAAGGAGTAAGAAAATTCAGCTTCTGACCAGGGTTCATCTGCCATCTCTTCCAGGGTTGCGGATAAAGGAAACCAAGGAGGTTTATGAAGGTGAAGTCACAGAGCTAACACCGTGTGAGACAGAGAACCCCATGGGGGGGTATGGTAAAACCATTAGCCATGTAATCATAGGACTCAAAACAGCCAAAGGAACCAAACAGTTGAAAGTGAGTACATGTTTATGGACTCTTTTCTCTTGCCTCAGAATCTCTCAGCACTTTGTGGCCCTGGGCAAGTGGTATAACCTATGTCCCAGTTTCCTTGTCTGTGCACTGTGATTAATGATTGTAACAGCGCCATTTGAGGGTGTTATGTGTATAAAGCAGTAACAAGTATAGGGCAGGTACACAGGAGGACTTAATAAGGATAGCTTTTTATTAATCCAAGGAAATTGTGTATGTTAAAGCATGAGCTTCGTGGTTAGTCAAGTATACCTTCTGCCATTCTATATCCCATGTTATGACCATTTGTCAGAGCCCTGGGCCTCTCTGAACCTGGGCATTATTTTTCAGTTATAGTGCTTGTGCTTACAAAAAGCAATAGCGTTAAGTAATCTGGTAAGAGTTGTAGAATGGACGACAGGTTGACTTATAAGGGACCAAGTACAGAATCCTTACTGTAGCTCCTTGTATGTGTCAGGACCTAGAAACCTGGAGTAACTTCAGTGGTTGGTTCTGCTTAGGCCAGGGCTTTGTAGAGATGCCATAGTGCTGGCACTACGGGAGGCCCTGGAAGACCCTCAGACCCCTCTCCTATAAACCTTGAGGATGCTGGCAACAGGGGCGCCTGGAGGGAAGAGCATGGATTTTGGAGTTAGAGTCCGAAAGGGAATCCTGGCTCTGCTGCTAACAGTGTAGCCTTTGGGAAGTGACTTTATCTGTTAAATGGGAATAAAAATTTCCTATCTCACAGAGTTCTTTCAAGGATAAAAGTGGTAGCTTTGGATGTGTTACCTACTTACCTAAGAAGTGGTAACCTTTGATGTTATTGTCAGAGCTCTTAGAGAAATGGCGCAATCTAGATTGTAGGTCTTGCTTTATCATTATTATTATTTTTGTTAATTCTCACCCAAGGGTACTTTTCCCATTGAATATTAGAGAGAGTGGAGGGGTGGAGGGGCAGAGAGAGAGAGAGAGAGAGAGAGAGAGAGAGAGAGAAGCATCTATGTGAGAGAGACACATCGATTGGTTGCCTCCCTCACGCTCCCTGACCGGGAATTGAACTTGCAACTGATGTGTGGGCCAGTGCTCTAACCATTAAGCAACACCAGCTGGGAAGGGGGCTTGCTTTATTATTAATAATAATATAACATTATCATCATAGTTCTCATTTATTGTATATGCCAGGCCCTGGGCTAAGTGCTCCAACAAATATTTGTTATCATTTATAACTTTGTGTGTGTATAATTTCCTACGATGAAGGAACTGAGGCTCATAAAGAGGTTAAGCAGTTATCTTAGGATCATACAACTAGTTAAGTGGTAGAGCGCCCTCCAACCTGCTGTGTGGCCTTTTGAAGTCAGTTGAGCTCTCTGGGCCTCCATTTTCCTATCTGTAAACTGCAGTAGATTGATTGCAATTTGCAGTATAATTTCTCCATCTTTGTTCCCCTCCATGATTTTATGGTTCTTTGATTCTGAGAGGTGGTTTCTTGGTCACTGCTTTATGGAGATCATAAAAATGTCTCTTCTTCAAAGGGCCATTTTTCTTTTTCCTAAGAGGGTTTCCATCTTAGGAGCATGCCTCTGCAAATCTCTTTTAAACCTGCCCCTCATCTGTCCTATTCTGTATTAATTAGATTTCTTAGTAGGATCTGCCACCTTTCCAGTAATTATATCTTCAGTCAATTCATTTGGGAAATTAACCAATATAAAAATGCTTGAAGCAAAAAAATAAAAAGTATGTGCTCTTCAGTGTATGAGAGATAAAATAAGGCATGCAGTTTAGATTTCAGCTCTTCATAAGGCTGCTTTGCACAGTTTCTTTAAGAAAATAACATAAAGGAGAGGTGATTTTTTTCCCTCTAAAATGAGTACTTCTAGCTACTTTGAGCATATGTACAAGATATTTAGATAGATGGAGCTTAAATACTCAAGAGTGTCTAAGTGTAAAGGAGAATACTATACTTGCAATCAGTATTGAGTCCCTCCCTCATCCCATGCTCTGTATCAGAAGCTTACCAACCACTGTCCCTCCTGCCCATGGCAGTGTTCCAGGAGGCCATGGGGCCCCACACAGCCAGAGAGACAGAGCTTTGTTTCTGTGGTTACCATTTGCAACAGCTTTATTGAGATATAAGTTCAAATACAACTCAAGGAATTTAGATCTATTTACAGAGTTGTACAACCATTACAACCAACCAGTTTTAGAACACTGTTATCACCCCAAAGAAACCTCATGCCCAGTTATAATAGCTTCCCGTTCTTACCCATAGTCCCTGGCAACTACTAATCTACTTTGTGTTTCTATATACTCTTTGCCTTTTCTGAACATTTCATACAATTGGAATCATACAGTATGTGTTTTTTTGTGTCTGGCTGCTTTCACTGTATCCTGGGTTTTTGCTCTTTAATTTTGTTTGAGACACAGCCCAAGTTTTTTTCACATTATAAAATGAGGTTTAACTTAGAGAAACTTATTTCTAAATACTAACTCCTTACAAAAGATGCTGTCCTAGAATATTGATCATCAAGGGTAGCCTGAATCTGTACAATCTGGAAAAAAGCAACAGTTCCCAAAATATGCTACTTTCCTGGAGATATAAACAGGCAGACAAACAGGGAGCAAACACTGGGATTTGAATCAAAAGGCTTTGGAAAGATCCTGGTTTATGTTTCCCTTTGAATTTTACACATCTGTGATCACCTCTGGGTGCTGTTATATAGATGAGGAAACTAATAGCCTTGTCCAAAGTCATAGGCCCACAAAATGCTAGCTACAAAGAGTAAGCAGGGTCTGGCTTTAGTTGCAGAAAGTTCTGTCAGTACTCGAGGTGAGGAATGTGAAGGATTGAAGCAGAGACAGCAGTCTTTAACGGGGTGTTGGGCCTGTCATCCCAGGGACAGCGTAGGCCACCTAAAAGCAGTCAGAGCCATATTTGCCAGTTTGCAACCTTAGGAGTAAAGGGAAAAAGGAGACTAGGGTTCCCCTCATGTCCCTCTCTGCCTGGTATGCAGGTACTCTCAATCTTTTGCTTTCTCTTTAGGATACTCAAGCCCCCAAAGCCAGCCTCACACATCCTAATACACACACATGCATGCACACACACAAATACACTTTCTCCATATAGTCATTAGCTATCTCAAATCTCAAACAGAAAGATACTTTACAGTATGTCAGAAATAAATATAATAATGTATCACAGTTCTCTGATTCACATATTTTTAAAATTTTTTTAAGCTGGACCCCAGCATTTTTGAAAGTTTGCAAAAGGAGCGAGTGGAGGCTGGAGATGTGATTTACATTGAAGCCAACAGTGGAGCCGTGAAGGTAATGTATGATTTGTCTGCCATGGGGAGACCTAGGTGACTAGGAAGTTGCTTTCTTTTGGGGCGGGTGTGGAGTGTCTGGTGCAGTGCTGATGGAAGGTCAGCAGTTGCCCCTTTATGTTTAATAAAGTTTGCTTTCCCTTTATCTTCATTCTAAAAAGTCTGTTAGAAAAATACTAAAACCTGTTTAGAGGGGGAGTACAGGGTGAGAAAGCAAAACAACTGTAGTCATTTTTAAATTGAAATGTGCAGTGTATTTAATCTTCCTTTTATCTCTGGTATTTTCTTCTCAAGATATATGTGCGTGGAAAGGAATGCTGCATTAGTTGGCATTCCTTTTATATCTGATTTTCAGTGTCCTGTACAGTGTTCCTCACTGTTTAATGGATGAGCATAATACTTCATATCATACAATAAATCACCCACCTACAAAAGAGTCTGAACAGCTCCCTCCGGCTCCAGTTAATCTATTGGATTTGCCCTTTATCGGGAATTGCATACAGTTAAAAGAGAGAAGGAAAAATATTCTTGGAGAAAGTATCAGGTGTTTTTCAACTGGGTTTTTGGAGCCCAGTGATGAGCAGATAGCTACCTTCTCTTGGCAGCAGGAGAATGGGGACTATTTGGAGTTAGTCGAGTATGAGTTAGTGGAGTAAGCTGTCAGGCCACACTTGGGAACTGAGACTTTATCTCACTTTAGCAATGTGCCATTTGGCAGTGAAAACTCACTAGGCACTCAGGTTTCTCTCCTTTTGCAGAGGCAGGGCAGGTGTGATACCTATGCCACAGAATTCGACCTTGAAGCTGAAGAGTATGTCCCCTTGCCAAAAGGGGATGTGCACAAGAAGAAAGAAATCATCCAGGATGTGACCTTGCATGACTTGGACGTGGCCAACGCCCGGCCCCAGGTAACTGCCTTTACCTAGACATGACCTGGCACATGAGCCCTTTCGCATGTGCATGGAAGCTCTGGGAGTGAATTGTCAGAGTCTTGCTGCCCTTTCTTAGGGCAGCAAGTCCTTTTCTGTCTGTAATGTTTAGCAATGAACAGCGACATGAGCTACAAGGGACTCCTTTGTTCCCATTCAAATGCTCTAGTCACAGATCATTTCACATGTATTGTTCCTTATCCCAGCCAGGCCTCTGGCCCTGAGCTCCACAGCTTCTGTGGCTTCTCCAGCAGCCGGCTCACACCTGGGAGTCTCTGGGTATTAATGGTGGGAGGGCAGGAGTATTCTTGAAGCCCTTTGCAGGAGTTCAGAAAGCCTGAAAAAGCTGTGTCTTTCTCCCTGCTTAGCAAAATCCCCAGTTTTATAGCTTTGAATGGGACCTGTATTGTGCTGCTCATGCTAAGTAGAAGATGGATACTTTGTGAGAAAATACAGTATGACTTTATGACAGCTCTGGGAAATGTGTGATTTTAAAAACTCAACTCTTCCCTGCTGGTGGTCTTTCAGTTTGCTTTCTTCTTCATCCCAAGAGAGGCCACCTCTTCCCTAGGAGGGAACAGACTTTTGAATTTGAAATTGGATCCTTGGGTGTTTTGTCCCTTGGAGCCTTGGCCAAGAGATTGCTGACGAATCATCTGGGGCCAACAGGTCCTCTCTGCTTGTGGAACGGCTGTCCACTTGGAGAGAGTGCTGGGCTAAGAATTGGAAGTCAGGGATTGTGTTGCTAATTAGCTTGGCTAATTAGTCACTTTGGGTCTCCAGGTTTTCTGTGACTTAGGGCTCTCTGATTTTGAGTTTCTTCCTCTGAAAAGGATACATAGTTCCTGCCTGCAGGGCTGTTTTGAGGCTCAGATGTTGTAAGTCCTCAGGAAACATTTTCTGTCTTTTACTATTGAACATTTAGTGAGCACCTCTGTGTACCAGGGCCTGGTAACCAACAGGTTATCACGAATTGCTGCATAAATGACAAAACAACAGCTCCTTCTTGCTCACTACACCCCAAGGAGATGGTGGGGAGCGTCCAGGCACAGGGTGAGCCCATTAAGAACCAGCTATTATGCAGGGGTGGGCTCATGGACTCTGAGCAGCTCTAGGTGAGGACTAGGTTAATGTGATTGTATAGCGGAGTCTAGTGAGAGGAAATTCAGGAACATTATTAAGTACATCCTTATATCTACTTCGACAGTCTATTTGTCTCCGAGGGAGCTGGAGCATCATGAGAAGGTCAGATGCCCCACAGAGGACCTTTGACCTGAACTTGAATGGATAACTGGGAGCTTCCCAGGAAAGAGCACTGAGTCATAAAAGAGCTTGTGTGTTCAGGGAACTGTTAGGAGCCCTGTGTGGCTAATCAAAGAATGTGGGATTGGAAAAAGGTATGACTGGAGATGGAGGTTGGGATAGGCCCCACAGAGCTTGTACTTCCCATGAAGGAATTTAATTTGATTCTTATAGGTCAGGGGGAACCTCTTAAGAATTCCTGTTTTAGAAGTTTCTTAAGCTTTCCAGTGGAGCTGTTCAGGATCTGTACACCTCAGATCCTGTCGAGTTGACATTCGGAACTAGTGGGATGGGGTTGGGTGGAGGAGGAGGCTTTTGTAGCTGCCTTAGAAAGCAAGACTGACTCTGTTGTCTTTTCTTACAAAGGGGGGACAAGACATCCTGTCTATGATGGGCCAGTTAATGAAGCCAAAGAAGACAGAAATCACAGGTAAGAGAAATAGCAAGGCTTGTGAGCCAGAAGCAGAGCTGAGGGGCCCTGGATTCTGATATCCTTCCTGTGTGAGGCTCTGTGAGTGACTCTTCCCCAAAACTGAGGAAGTGCCCCGAGACAGGCTTTTTTTTCCTCTTCCTTCAGAGCCCGACTCCCTGCTAATAGTGTGTGGCTGGTTCAGACAGCCAAAACTGTACTGTGTGCTCTCTGGCCCTGCTTGCGAGCATGCCCTCTTGACTGCATTCAGTATCCTTGCACTCATCTTCGGAGGTGGAAGCCGTCACAGTCTCTGATCCCTTTGAGGTCCCAGAAATGTGGATTTTGTTGCCCCAGCTCTACAGCATAGCTCCTGCCAGAGTATACCTGAACACAGCAAGCTCTGCTGCCTGGGTACCAGACTCCCCTCCCCTGCCGGGGGGTCCCCATTCCACCGTGCTCAGCCTCCTGGGCACTTCCCAGAGTTTGGTAGGAATGTTGCTGCTGCCTTGTGGACCTTTAGTTTACCCTGCTTCTCTTCCCAACTGGTACTCCCTCTTTTTTTCTATTTACCACCTATAGCTTTGTTGTCTTAAAATATTAAACATTAAAGCATCTATTTTCTTTAAAGTTTTAGCCAGTGGAGTTGTCTGAGGCCTGTATTTTAACATGATTTTGACCATGCATCCTCTTTTGACCATCCCTTCTGCATGGCTTTGATGGGAGATGCTGTATCAAATCTTCACGTTCTGTGTTTGTCAGTAGCTCCCTCCAGATGATAGCACAGGAGCTGGCTTGGAAAACGAGAACTGTGACTTACTTAGATGGGTTCTTTAACTTTTGACTCATCCATTTTGGGACTCTGAGATTGGACCTTTTCTCAGAACCTTTCATTCCTCACAAGTTTCCTTCCAGAGGGGGCTCTACACGTGCCTTCTATTTATTTCTTTGTCCAGGCACGTGACTAAAAGTTAATTAACCTAAGCTTTTCATACAGGGCCAAAAGAAAGGGTCATTTACCAGTGCAGAACAGTAAAACTTGCATATGGAAACTCATTCCATCCAGGGCTTCCGAACTCCAGTGTCTCTGGGATCGGGCGGAAAGCTAAGTTTGGTTGGGGGTGAGTAATAGGACCTGGTGGGGAGTGTGACTTAAAGCACATCTTTAGGGGAAGCATTCATTGTGACTTCTGGTGAGATTATTCCTACTTACAGATGATGAAACCGAAGCTTGGAGTAGGGACATAACCTGCCTGGAGTCACATAGCTAACAGCAAAACCAGTCTCCAAACTTGGGTTTGGGTTGAATTCAGGTATGGGGAGAAGAGAAAAGATGACAGTTTTCCCCACCTAGTACTGACCTTGCATGTCTACCCTTGCTGTCTCCTAGACAAACTTCGAGGGGAGATTAACAAGGTGGTGAACAAATACATTGATCAGGGCATTGCTGAGCTGGTTCCAGGTGTGCTCTTTGTTGATGAGGTCCACATGCTGGACATTGAGTGCTTCACCTACCTGCACCGGGCCCTGGAGTCTTCTATTGCCCCCATCGTCATCTTTGCATCTAACCGAGGCAACTGTGTCATCAGGTAGGTTGGCTGTCTACCAGCCATGAGAGTTTTCCACCTTGCATCTGGGTTCATTTTTTCCTCTGGGATCACTTTAAACCCATTATTACATAATGCACTGGGGTGGTGATGAGGGAGGTCATGTTCATTTTGAGAGAAACATGCCATAGTGGCTCGCCTTCAAAGGTAGTTCATGTGTCAGCCTCAATCTGTCATGGTCACTAAAAGCAACAGCTACCTTGTTACTAAATATGAGGGCCTCCCATGAGGTGTCTGGGGTTACAGTGTGGTATGATTTGGTCATTCATTTGGAGTGGGCAAAGATAAGATTACATAGGCTAGTCTTAGGTTACATTATATATGTTAACTTATTATTACTAGCTCTCTCAAATCAATAAATAAAAATTATAAAACACAGGTTTATAAAGATATAATTCACACATAATACAATTCAACTAGCTAAAGTGTAAAATTAAGGGTTTTTTTAACATATTTACAGAGTTGTGTAATCATCAACACAGTCTATTTTAGGACATTTTCATCACCCTCAAAAGAAACCGTATGCCTATCAACAGCTACCCTTGCCACCTCCATCCATAACCTCCCCCACACACCTTCTTTTCCCATAGCCCCTCTCAGCCATTAACCTACTTTCTATCTCTATGCATTTAATGCCTTTTCTGGACATTTCATATAAATGGCACCATAATCTTGTGTTTTTTTGTGTCTGGCTTTTTTCACTTAATGTGATGTTGTCAAGGTTCACTCATGTTACAGCATTGCTTTGGTACTTGATTTTAAGGCTGAATAGTATTTAAAAATATGGAATATTTAATAGCACATTTTTCTATTCATCATTTGATGGACATTGGGATACCTAGGAGTGGATTTGCTGGGTCAAATGGTAGCTCTGCTCAACCTTTCATGAAACTGCCAGACTTTTCCACAGTGGCTGCACCACTCACCAGCGGTGTGTGAGGGTTCCAATTTCTCCATATCCTCAACACTTGTTATTGTCTGTCTTTTTTATTCTAGTCATCCTGATGGGTATGAAGTGGTATCTCATTGTGGTATTGATTTGCATTTCCCTGATGGCTAGTGATGTTGAGCATCTTTTCATGTGCCTAATGGCCATTTGTATATCTTCTTGGGAGAATTATCTGTTTATGATCCTTTGCCCATTTTTTATTCAGGTTATTTGTCTTTTTATTGTTGTGTTGTAAGATTTCTTTATGTATTCTAGATATTAGGCCCTTACTAGATATGTAATTTGCAAATATTTTTCTCACATTCTGGGTTATCTTTTCAGTGTCTTGATTGTGTCTTTCTTTTGACACACAAGTTTTAAATTTTGATCAAGTCCAATATATCTTTTTTTTTTTTCTTTTGTTGCCTATGTTTTTGGTCTCATGTCTAAGAGAAACCATTCATTACATAATCTAAGGTCACAAAGATTTATACCTATGATTTCTTATAAGAGTTTTTTAGTTGTAGCTTTGACATTTAGGTTTTTGATCACTTAGAGTTAATTTTTGTGTGTGGCATAAGGAATAGGTCTGTCCTACTTCATTCTTTTGCATGGGGATACCCAATTGTCCAAGGACCATTTTGTTGAAAAGACTGTTCTTACTTTATTGAATTGCCTTGGCAGCCTCAACAAAAAATCAAATGGCCTTGTTTTTAGGGCTCAATGGACTTAGGGGAGTTACCCTTCATGTTACCCCGAGAAGTATGCTTCCTGTCATCATAGAAGCTTTAAGCTTTGTGTTAATCGGTGTCTCTACAGTTCAAAGGTTATATAAAGAAGCAGTCGGACAGTGATTCTGAGCCAGGGAAATTTTTACTCGTTATGTCTGGAGGTGCTGCTGGCATCTAGTGGGTAAAGACCAGGGATGCTGCTAAACATCCTACAATGCACAGGATAGTCCTCTACAAAAAAATTATTTGGTCCAAAATGTCAAATACCACACTGGAGGAACCCTTGAGTTAAAATTTTTGCACACATGTAGGTGTGTCTATAGGATAAATTTCTAGAAGTACAATTCCCTTGTTCCTACAGATATACCATATTGGATTCCAAGGAGAATTGATGTCTGTGGCCTCAAAACCCAAACTGTACATCTGGAAGAGGCACACCATTAACATAGTTTGAACAGTTGTCGAATGGCATAATGATGAAATCAGTATTAGGCTGAGGCCAAAGTCAGAAATGAACTTTCAGGTACAAGAATAAATCTGCAATTTTAGCCAAAATATAATTATCATGGCTACCTTGTCAAACAGTGATTGCTCTGCAGAGAGCTCCTCCTGGAGTCACCGCTCTGGGCAGGAGCACTGGTAAATGGGGGGGAGCTTTTGTGCCTAGCAGAATAGAATTCCAGAAACCATTCTTTACTAATATGTTTTCTAAAAGAAACTTCACTTAAGGCTCAGAGCTTGGACAAATTTTAAAAATGTTTCTTTAATTCCTGAAAAATGCCTAGCAGTCTTTAAGCATGTCTTTAAGTCTTTAATTTTATGGATTCAAAACTATAAAAAATTTTCTTAATACATTCTTATAAATTCTGTTATTTTGATGTCTGATTGGGGAGTACTTCATTTTTCTCTAACCATTTTTTCTTTTGACTTATACTTGTTATTATGTCTGAATTGAAGATGATTTATTGTGAGCATTATAGAATTTGGGATATTTTAACATAGTAACGGTGAGGTGTTTTTAAAGATTTTCCAACAGTTCTCAAGAGAATTCCAAAATAAGACTTAAGAAAACTCAAACTGATGGCATAAATAGAATTAAATAACTAAAATTAAATGTAGTTTTTAAAGGTTGTTTTGTTTAATGTGAAGATTGCAGGCAAACCAAACACCAATATATGAATCATGATATAATTTAATTTTTTAAAAATATGTTTTTATTGATTTCAGAGAGAGGAAGGGAGAGGGATAGAGAGATAGAAACATCAGTGATGAGAGAGAGTCATTGATTGGCTGCCTCCTGCACACCCCCACCTGGGATCGAACCCTCAACCCGGGCATGTGACCTGACCAGGAATTGAACCATGACCTCCTGGTTCATAGGTGAATGCTCGACCACTGAACCACACCAGCCAGAAGGATAGAATTTAATTTTTATAATTCTTCCTTGTTACCATTTTTAGAATTATTTGTTGGTGGAAGAGATTTGTTTTCTCTAAAGTTATCTTAATATTTGTATTTGCTATTCTATTTCCCCATTTATTTTGAAAGGTCTTAACCATTTTTTTAAATTTAATAAATTGTTCATTAATGTAGCATTTTATTCTTTTTTGAATTGTTTTTATTGTGGAAAAATATATATTACATGGAGTTTGCCATTTAGGTGTACAATTTAGTGGTATTAATTATATTCACAGTGTCTTACAACCATCACCACCATCCATCTCCAAAGCTTTTCCATCACCTCAAACAAACTCTGTACCCCTTAAGCTGTAGGTCCCATTTCCCCCCTTCCACTCCCCCTGGTAAGCTTTATGCTACTGTCTGTATGAATTTGCCTTTTTTAGATATTTCCTATAAATGGAATCATACAATATCTGCCCTTTAATTATTTGGCTTCTTTCACTTAGCATAATGTTTTCAAGGTCCATCCTGTTGTAGCAGATGTCAGAACAACATTTTATCCTTTTTTATATATATATGTTTTTATTGATTTCAGAGAAAGGAAGGGAGAGGGAGAGAGAGATAGAAACATCAATGATAAGAGAGTCATTGATTGGTTACCTCCTGCATGCCCCCGACTGGGGATCAATCCCGCAACCCCGGCATGTGCCCTGACCGGGAATCGAACCCTGATCGCCTGGATCCTAGGTCGACGCTCAACCACTGAGCCACGCCCAGCTGGGCACATTTTATTCTTGCAATAATAAATATACATTTACACTTCAACTGACCAGATAGAGTTTCAAAAGATGTGTTGTTGTTTTTTACTGAAGTTTTATTTCTACAGTGTTTACTTATATTATAAACCAAATATTCTGATATTAACAGTTAAATCCAAATGACCTGTTCTTGTTCTTTGTTATATTGGTAAGTTATGACTATAGACTTTAATCTGGCACCAGAAACGATGCTGAGGTAGGCCTTCTGCTGCTGTGACTCCCGAAGGTTGGGGCTTCCAAACACTGGCGGAAGCCTGGCCCTGTGGGTTGCCAGGTCTGCCCAATACACAACCTGCCGGGCAAGCAGCTGGTACCTCCAGGGCCTGGTGGATTTAATAGGACTCTTCTGGATTGCTCTTCCTATGGCTTGGCTAAGGATCCTAGAGGAAAATAGAAAAAGACATGACTGGACAGTTCCCCGTACCTCCAGGGCCTGGTGGATGTAATAGGACTCTTCTCCTGGATTGCTCTTCCTATGGCTTGGCTAAGGATCCTAGAGGAAAATAGAAAAAGGACATGACTGGACAGTTCCCCAAGAGAAACAAAATAACTAGTGCATATAAGGGAAAGCATTCAAATGAATCAAGGAAATGCAAATTCAAACAAGGTGTTATCTTCCATTTTCTAAACCATCAAAGCAGCAAAATATTTAAAAAATTATACCTAGTGCGGGCTATAATGCAATGAGATCAGATCACTTGTGTAGATTTGTAAATTAGGACATTCATTCATCCATTCAAATAGATACTCAGGATTGTGTCAGGCACTACTAGAATTGCAGATGAAATGTTCATGACTGTATGCATAAAATTATTCATCAAAGCACCATTAGTAAAAATAGCAACAGTTGGAACCTACCTAAGTGACCAGCAGTTTGGGTTTTATAAAATACCTGATGGATTAAGACCAAAATAACATAGACAAAAGCAAAAAAAAAAAAATCTACATACTTAGTATAGTTTATAAAAATGTATATATGAAAACTTGGCAAATATGATTTTTGGGTGGCTTTTTCTCCCTCTTCCCCAAATTTCCTATGGTATTGATATTTGCTCAAATTATGTTGTTTTTGATGATACCTGAAAGTCTATTTACCCTGGCTCTGACTCTTTGGATGTAAACTAGCTGTTTTCTCATTGTGAGTGCCTCAGCCTTATTTTCCATGTCCAGAGTCTGGTCTCAAAAAGCCCAAGGTGATATGATCATTCTGGCTCTTGCAGGGGCACTGAGGATATCACCTCTCCTCATGGCATCCCTCTCGACCTTTTGGACCGAGTAATGATCATCCGGACCATGCTGTACACTCCACAGGAAATGAAACAGGTGAGCCTGCCTCCCCACCTTCTTGCTCTCTTCTTTCCTCATTTGCTCCCAGTGTTCCCTGATGCCATGAAGGAAGGTATCCACAGAGTAGTCCTGGCTCCCACAACTGTCCTGCCACTTAGCTGCTGTTTTGAGTAAGTCACAATATTCCGGAGCCTCAGTCCCCCATCTGACGGATGGATGGGCCAACTAGACATTGCCTGAAGTGTCACAAAACCTCAGTTGCCTACATCCCTTCTAATAAACTTTACGAAAGGGATGGTGAAAAACATTGACTTGCTGACAGTCATTAGGGAGGCCACTGGCTCTAGGAAAGAGGCAATGAAATGTGATGTAGCAATAGCCTCTTGTGCCCAGGCCAGGCCCTGTCTGAGGTCTCTTTTGCTCAGTGGGCAAAGCTGGGCACTCTGTCACACCAGAACTCACAGCAGGCCAGCTGCAGCAGGGCGCAGAAGCTAGAGGGGGTGAGCACTCGAATCTTAGCAGAGCCTGGCTGCCATAAACAACCTGACTAGTGGCTGGTTTCTCATGGGCTTTGGAGGCTGTGCCTGGAGCTGCTGCCTTGGATGTAGAGATGATGGTGAAGCAGGGTCACACATCTTAGAGGGGCACCAGGAATGGAGGTCATAAAGCTAACCTTACAATGAGAGGCTTGAAGGAAGTGTACATAGAAGCATTTAGCTCAGTCCCTGACACATAGTGCATGGTCAGAATTCCATGTGCGCTGAATTTAGGTTAGGTTTGGGAGTGGGGGTGGGGGTGACAGGGATGTATGAGATTGGGCCTTACACCAAGGGGCACAGTCCTAGTTCGTCCCACAGGAATGGCCTCTTGCTTGATCTGGAGCTGGAACATCAACTGTGTGCTAAACAGTGCCTAGGCAATGCACACTTAGAGTCTGTAGTCCTCTTACTGGTACTTCAGTAGTCATTATGATCATAATCTCTTTTCCTTTTGATGGCTGAGTCACGGAGCAGCAAGTTAAGGATGCAAAGCCAGTCTATGCACTATAGAGCCCAGGCCATCTGCTCAGTGCCATAGGTTGCTGACCCCCTGGGACAGCACGGGCTGTCCACTTTCCTACTGTGTCCACCCATGCCCCAGATGGTCTCACTGCTAAGGTATAGGTCTGTCACTTTGAGGTCCATGTACGGCCAAGGCTGGGAGCGTAGGGTGGACCAGGGCTGCACTGGAGTCTTGATGGGCTCTGCCTGGACCCTCTCCTCTCACCAGAGAACAGGCACTGTTTGTTGGACATTGTGCTAAACCCATGGACATGCTTAGCTTGCATGATTCCATTTAATCTCCAGAACCATGAGGCAGGGAGAACCATTATCATTGTCATTCTTAAAGATGAGGACACCGATAGTTAGGCTAACTAGATGCCCAAGTTCATAAAGCTTGTCACTGGCTAATAGGTGACAGGACTAACTGGAGTCTAGGCTGTCTGATCCTGAAGCCCATGCTCCTAAGCACTATGCCACCAGCTTACCATCTTCTAGAAATACCTCAGTTCAGGGTGGAGTTCCTCTGGCAATTCGTCAGCAGGGCCTTTCCTTTTGGAGCTCTGAGGCCCTCTCCTAGGCACTCCTGGCTGCCCCTTTGCTCATGTGTGGCCTATCCTGCTTGGCCCAGCCAGCATTTCTTATTGACCAGTACCCAGGAGTGCCAGGGTGAGCATGGAGCCAGAGGTCTCCCTTCATAACCAGCATTGACAGAATACTGAAACAGTTGTAGTTCATGGCTGGAGGCCATGTCACCAGATAATGGTCTCTTGCTCTTGGATGAGTGCTAGGTTGAATTCAAGGCATGCACTGAATAGAAGCAGAAGCAAAAACAAAGGAGAACTTGGTCCCTTTCCCATCCTTACCATTGGGACTGGAGCCTGCCAGGAAAGGCAGCCCTGCACACTCAGAGCACTTCTTGGCTGAGTGACATGAGCAATTTGGTGCACTCTATGAGCCTTGGCCTTCCTGGTTCACTGGAAGATCTGTTCCGTCCTTTCAAGGTTGTTGTGAAGACTAAGAGATAGTGATAATAACTTAGGGAAGGGATAGGTCCGGCTCTCCCTTACTACTGCAGTAATTACTATTGTTATTATCAGTTTGCAGGTGCTTCGCAGACATCCACTGGGATCCTTAAAACAGCTTTCAGTAACCGGGGTTTGCGTCTCGGGAACAACAAGGGCCCCACGGTCGCAGAGAATAAGCTGCAGAGCTAGGACCCCACTCAGAACCAGTTCACATTTGTTTCCTCCATTTGACCCTAGAGTACATAGTCTGATCTCCTCTGGAATGTTCTGCAACTGTGCCTCCAGAGTAGTGACTGCAGGCCAGCTCCCAGCCTGGTTCCATTTGGCTCAGCCAGGTTTCCCCTTGGGTTAGCAGAGGACAGACTAACTGCCAGCATGTGCATTGCCTTGTTCTTGCAGCTTCAAGGGAGAACTTCAGCATTTTTACTGGGGCCTGAGGTAGGTTTTTAAAAAGCAGAGTAAATGTAACTTGTGTACTCTGCCATCAGTACTGACACCCTCATAAACTATCCCTGCAGGTTATTAAATGATTAAAGATCTAATTTATGAACTGTCCATTTCCAAGCAGTCTGAAACAAGAGCTCTTGGGATGGCTCTGACCTGCTCTAGAGAGAGTGAGAGCAGAGCATCCCTGACATTCCTGAAGCCCAACTTCCAATTCAGTGCAGCTCACTAAAGATGAAATGCTTCATGCTGAAGCTTTCCCCTTGACCAGGCTCAAGGATTACATATTTGCATCTCCCTAAAGTTTTTGAAGGCCCCAGGGGACATTTTTTTTTACAGGACCTGGAGGTTTCCTTAGTCCCCAGCTGGCAATGAGAACCCCTTTTTATATTGGAGCACAAACATGTCCAGATCTGACCGTTGTGGTCAGAGGGGAGTCCTGTGGAGGGAGCCAGGAGCAAGGATCTCCCTTCCTGCTCCATTTCTTCCTTCCTCGTGTCCATCAAGGACCACCTCTGCTCAGCTGCATTTAGCTTTGGACCCCAGATGGTGAAACCCCTCATGCACAAGCTAAGATCTTTTGACAAAGGTCATACTCTGGCAGCACTTACTGAACAGATAGGTTTTTTTGTGGCTGGTGCAGTGTGAAATATTTTAACAAGTTGTCAACATTTAGAAATCAGGACATTTCATACAAAAATCTGAGTTCCAAGTTTCTTGACAGAATAAAAGACTTTCCTGTCAGCACCTGGCCCCTCCAGTCCTGGCCACCTCCCCTGGTGTGTGCTGCTGTCCTAGCCACCTCAGCCCTAGCCCTGGCCCTGAACCTGGCTTTTTTACTGAGCAGGACCTTTTCCATTCATGGCAGGTGACATACTGGGCCCCTTATCAGAGTCAGCAGGCACTAAACTCCCTCCCCCTGCAGCTCCTGCCCTCAGGGTCTCTGCCTGAGAGCTGAAAGGCTAGTTTGAACTGTCTGTATCCTCAACCTCTGGTCCTTCTCTTCCACTTGTAAGGCTTTAGCTGGGGGCTCAGTCTTTCCCACTTTCTACGCCTCTACCCGGGTGTGTTTTTATGGCTTTAATTTAAACAAGGGCTTCTTGATATCTTGTTTACGAAGCTGCCAAAGTGAAAAATTCCTGTATTATATGAGGCTCAAAGTCTTCGAGTTATCTCAGCTTCACAACACACAACATCATTATCCCAGCTGCCCCTTATCACTCAGTGCTGGTGCGCCTGCAGGATCCTGGTGCCACTGTGTTACTGCGTCCACGCCACCAGCTTATTTCCCATCCAACTTTACCCAGATCTTCAAACTGCAACAAGCGTCAGCCTCTTCTTGATAGATTAGATATCGTTGGGTGATGTTATGACGGCTGGTGAATCTTTAAGAGTAACTTCTTGATTTATTCAGCCATCGTATTTATCAGGCAAATAAAGAATCTCTACTTACCTGAGTGCTTACAGGCGGTGCTGTCCACACTGGAGAGGAAGGTTAGAGCCTGTGTGGGAGCCTGGTCAGGTTTTAGAGAAGCCTCAGCTTTCTGGTTTTGGGGACTGAGTTGAGAAGGGCTCAGAGGCAGGAGCTGAGCCAACTGCTGCACACCTCCAGGGGTACTAGCTGCTTTTCAGTCAGTATGAATGCAGCACCCTGGCTGTAAAGCTATCATGGCACCCCAGGGGTGTGTAAGTGCAGTCCTGGGTAGGGGTTGGCTCTCTGCCCCACCAGCCCAGGATTGGGCCTCTGCTGCTCTGATGATGGGGATGAGAAACACTGAACAAAGTTGTTTTAAAGCAGTTTATAAATGAGACACTTGAGGTCAGTCACTGTTGATCATGGTTTTTCCTCTTCCAAAAGATCATTAAAATCCGTGCCCAGACAGAGGGAATCAACATCAGTGAGGAGGCGCTGAACCACCTGGGGGAGATCGGTACCAAGACCACTTTGAGGTGAGCCAGTTGTCCCCTGGATCTGCATCTGCCTGGAGCTGCTCCAGACCCCACCGGCACCTTCTCAGCAAGGCCAGTGGGAACATAAATGTTCATTAGGACATAAAGGCAGGCCCCCTTCTCAAGGCATAGGACCATGTCTGCTTTTACTGGTGTGCTGGGTCTCATCCCAGGACACTGTGATTTAGAGTACGGAATATTTAGATGATGGTGTTTTAAAAGCTAGAGTAGCAGGTTAAGTCCCCTTGTCTTGTAGCAGGTGTACCCCTGTGGTAGAGAGCTGGCTCTGACCCCGGGTCAGTCCCTTTGATAGAGGAAATGGACAGAACCAGAGAGCAGGGTCCAGGTCAAGGGAGGTCATTAGCTGGGCCCTGCCTTGCCACCTCACCCTCTTGGCCCTGCTGGCTCTGTCCTCCAGGTGTGTCTTGGGTAGGGATGGCAGGTGAGGGAGGAGTGCAGACATAGATTGCTTTCCTGACTGTTCAGTAGCTCAAAGCTGTGGCCAGTGGAGGATGTCCCTCCTCAGTGTCTGATTCCTTGTGAAGTCGTGATTTCACTCCTGTCCCTATTTCTTTCACTCCTAAGTTTGAAGCAGAATTGTAAGCTGTTTTATTTGGGTGGAGTGGTGCTTTTAAAAACTCCTGGATTTTTGTACCTTTGGATAGGGCATGTGCTTTCAGGAACTGTGTGTTCATTCCCTGCCATGTTCAATGTCCTGCTCTGGACCTTGGCATTACCTGCCACTAAGTTTGTGGTCCCTTTCAAGCAGCAGTGGAATTACCTCTTGTCGGAGAACTTTTAAGACTGACAAAGATTTGGGGAGTAGGACTTGGTCATGTTGGTGACTTCTAATGCTTCAATGGGGTTGTGACTACAACTCTTTGAGAAAGGACAGTCCTCATATCTCTTCGTCTGCTGTGTCTGCAACAGCTATCACAAGCCCAGCATTGGGCTCAGCCCCTGGTGTCAGTGTTCCTTTTGATCTGGGAAGGGGCTCCTATCTGTGGCCACCATTTCACTCCTGCCCTGCCTCCTGTTCACTCTAGGTACTCGGTGCAACTGCTGACCCCAGCCAACTTGCTTGCTAAGATCAACGGGAAGGATAGCATCGAGAAAGAGCATGTTGAGGAGATCAGTGAGCTCTTCTACGATGCCAAGTCATCGGCCAAAATCCTGGCTGACCAGCAGGATAAGTACATGAAATGAGTCTTTCTGCAAAGAGACACTCCTCAGCATGCTTGGGCCTGGGTGCAGCCTGCAGATACAAGGCTCACTACTGGCCTTTCGGATTCTGTTCCCACTCGGGCCTGGTTAGCAAGCAAGTTCAGTGTGCTAAGTGTTTCTTTTTAAGTTATCATAATTTTTCCCATGGTTGCTTTGAAGGGCATGGTTACCAAGCAAGTTCAGTGTGCTAAGTGTTTCTTTTTAAGTTATCATAATTTCTCATCAGTATGTTTTCTAATAAATCTTTATAGGATATTTTGATGACATCTCTTTCTCTTTTAATTAAAAAACACAAAAAACTTTTGTATTTTAGAACAGTTTTAGATGTACAGCATTGTTGTGAAGACAGTATAGGGCATTCCCACATACCTCACACCCAGCTTCCCTACTATTAACATCTTACAGTAGTAGTATGTGGTACATTTATCATAGTTAATGAGCCAATACTACTGATACATTATTATACTTTATTCATATATTCTGTTCCTTTTCTGTCCCAGGATCCCATCCAGGATCTCACATTACATTTAGTTGTCATTTCCCCTTATGCTCCTTGTGGCTATGACAGTTTCTCACACTTTCCTTAGGAACTTCACAGTTCTGAGGAGTGCTGATCAGGTGTTCTGTCAAATATCCCTCAGTGGGTTTTTCTGTTTGTTTGTTTGTTTTTTTAAGGATTAAAATGTATTTTAATAAGTTGATGCTTTATTATTGCTCCATTTTTCCAGAAATATTCCAAAGGTATTGAAAAAATCAAGCATAGTATAACAATAAAAAATATGTACTGCATAACTACCTAAGATAGGCAAGGCTAAGAGCTACTATCTGACATCCAGCACACAGCAACCCTGTTCCCAAGATTGTACTAGGCCTATCAAGGAAAGTTGTGAACAGCAACTTCAGACACAAAAGGGCCATTCCCAGGTGGTCCTTACCCAAGAAAAAGATGGAGGCAAGTTAACACAAGATGTTTTTAAAGATATACTAAAATGAAAATTTCTAAGACAAAATGTCTTCTTAGGGCATGAAGGGATAATATATGGGATATAATAGACTGTATGAATGTTATCTGTGACCTCTGCAGTCATTTGCCTGAATTCCCACCTAGTAGTGAATGAAGTGATGGGGCTAAGGTCATTGGGAGATGTTAGTGGTACATGTGGCAGTGTCTTGGGTTGGGGAATTTAAGAATGAGAACGCAAACAGAACAGGATAAACAAAAGAATGGCATGATCGAGATTAATGGGAACTCTAACTGGATCCACTCTGCCATTGTTCTCCCCACCCAGGCCTTCAATAATCACAAGACTTCAGGAATTCACCAGATATGATTAAATGGTATACCACACAGAAATGATTTGTTAAATATCGCCCCTCCCTTGCCCTCTGCCTCCAGCATACTCCCTAGACTAGTACAGGCAGGGAAGGCCTAACTATTGGGAGGAATCCCTAACACCTTTCCAGGGTAGAATTCTGACTAGTCCAAAAAGGGTCCTTCTCTTAAGGGTTTTGGAAAACTAAACACTGCAATATTATTAGTATCGGTGATGTTTGGAGCAAATTCAGCTCCAGGAGCTGCATGGTCAAATGCAGGAGGAATTCTACCAATTGCCCCTATTCCTTGTAACAGCTTGGCCAAAGCGTTCGGTAGTTGGTGGGGTCAGTCCCAAGGTTCCATCTGGCATCATAGTGGCAGGTCCTGGAGGAGCTGTGGTACCAGCAGTCACAGGAACAGGAGGCATGGCACCTCTGTTTTTTATGCCCATAGCACCTCCCATAGCCATCTGGCCCATCTGTATCTCCTGCTCTCTGGCATCAGGGAAGGTTCCCTTGAATCCTTCCTGCTGTCCCCGCATCTCTTCTCATGGAGCCTGCCCTCGTTCTCCTGCCTGAGCTCCAGTTGCTTTTGGTTTTGCACTTCTTGGTTGTGTAGCTCTTCCATCCTCCCTTATTTGCATGGCCTGGTGCTCATGGGGAGCAGCCTCTGTCTCCATCTCCAGTTTCTCATGAGCTTCCCTGATGTTGGGTCCACTTGGACCTGCTGCTGTTTCTGCATCTCACTGATCTGCCTTCCAGCACATGACACACTCATCCAGGCTATGCAAATCTAGGTGGCTGCTTCTGCTGCTTGTGAAATTACTGGTTCTTTATAACCAGCTTCTCTGGAAGTCCCTCTTCGACATCTAACTGGTCCATATGTTCACAGTCACAAACCGAGGAAATGTGGTGAGCAGGAAGGAGCCTTCACTGCATCTGTCCAGAGTTTTCTGAGCAGCTGGCTTCCCTGAGAATTCAACAGTGCCTTTTCCTGAGGGCATTCCTCGATCATCCACAATGACTATGGCCCTCTCTACCTGGCAGAACACAGACGAGGCTTCCTCCAGCAGTCCATTGGACACATCCTGAGGGAGGTTTGGACCTTAAGGGCTGCACTATAGCAGGCAAAGCGCACATGCAGCTGCTTTCCACAGTGACATGCTGTCTAGCTCCACTTTAGCAATCTCCACTAGGGTTTGTGCTTCCAAGCAGATAGAGCCAAAGCCGTATCCTTATCAATGAAGACTTCACCTGCCTTCCCATATTTCTCAAATAGCTTCCTCATTTCCTCCTCAGTGATGTCAGGAGGAAGATTGTCCACAAAGAGCCGGCTACAAAGGTCTCCCAGTTTCCTAAAATTCTACAGGTGAATAGTCAAGCTTTCATTTTTGGCTGCTGCTGCTGCTGGTGATGCTAATGATGCTTCCTTGGAGCATGGTTTTGCTTCTCCAACTTAAAGGTTTTATTGCTCTGCAATTTTTGCACCCCTCTACCGACTGTTCTCAAAGTAACAGCAGCCTTTTTTTTTTTTTAATCCTCACCCAAGGACATGCTTATTGATTTTTAGAAAGAGAGAAATGTTGATGTGAGAGAAACATCAATTGGTTGCCTCTTGTAAGTGCCCCAACTGGGGATCGAACACACAACTTAGGTTTGTGCCCTGACCAGGAAACAAACTCACAACCTTTTGGTGCATGGGATGACGTTCCAACCAACTGAGCCACACCGGCCAGGGATCAGTGGGGTATGTTTGATGTTTTTCTCTTGATTAAACCAGGATTGTGGGTTATTGGGCATAAGACCATACAAATAAAGTGCCATTTTTATCACATACCATCAACAGATCACTCCTGGTGTTGAGCTGGTTCCCCTACCTGAGGTCATATTTGTCAGGTTTCTCCACTGTAAAGTTCCCCTTTCCCTTTCCCACACTGTCCTCTGGAATAAGGCTCTGAGCTCAGCCCCAGCTTAAGTGGTGGGGAGTTTTGCTCCACCTCCTTGAGGGCTGAGCATCTACATAAGTTACTTGAATTCTTTTGCACAGGAGATCTCTTCTCACCATTTGTTCATTTGTTCAACCATTTACCTCGGTGTGGACGCATGGATATTTATTACACGCTTGGGTTATAATCCAATACTATGTTCTTTATTTTGTTGCTTAAATTAGTCCAGCTTTGAGCACTGAGAGTTCTTTCCATTGGTTTCTGTGTCCCTTTGACATGTCCCTGTCACATCTCTTTGTTCACTGAAGTGGGACTTTCAGCCCCTTTGGAGGAAGGAGAAATGGCAGTGCTGGCAGATACCATACCGGAACGTTCTCACCTCCTAGGATGAGCCCCTATTCTTTCTACCAGGCCGGCTCCTGTCTGCTAGCTCTGCGCTGCCTGAGGCGGGGCTTAGCCACAGAAGCAGTGCCTTGGTACAGGCTGGTTGTTTTGGTTCTCCACCCTCACGGGCAGGATCTCCATGCTGCTGTATACGCAGGAGAGGGGACTAACCAAGATGGCCATTTAAAATATATATATATATTTATTTATTTCAGAGAGAGAGGAAGGGAGAGGGATAGAGAGATATAAACATCAATGATGAGAGAGAGTCATTGGTCGGCTGCCTCCTGCATGCCCCCTGCATGCCCTCTGCTGGAGACCAAGCCAGAAACCCGGGCATGTGCCCTGACCAGGAATCAAACTGCCATCTCCTGGATGATAGGTCAGTGTTCAACTGCTGAGCCACACCTGCTGAGCTAAGATGGCCATTTTGATCCAATTGTTGCTATAATCCAAGTTAACCATGAGGTCCTTGGGGAGCAAGCACAACTGTTCTCCCTTTAATGATGGTCATGTGATCGTGTCCAGAAGACTGTGGGACAGGAGGACTGAGATAATGCTGTGGGAGTCCATCCAGCCCTCTGAGAGCCCTCAGGTCCTGAGAAGGGCCCAGCTAGTCCCTGCTGGCAGAATGGACCTTCTTCCGGCCTGGTCCTTGAAGGGGCATTCCAGCATGGGGGTCTTGGGTGGGGGAGAGAGAGATACTTCTTGATGTCAGGGCTGAGCTCCGTGGCCTGTTCTGGGTACTCATATCTTGTGTCTCTGACCTCCCAACTTAAGCCACGTTAGAAAAAGGATAGTGATACCTCTGATACCAGTGAAGCAAGAGCTGATTGGGGGCTAAGGCCTGTGTTAATGCTTCATATTTTCTTTCACATTCTCACAGCAGCCCTATGGTACTGGTGACAGTTATGCCACTTGCCCAGCTGGTAAGAGACAGAACCAGGAGGGTTTGTAATCAGAGTGGTTGGAGTCTGTGCACCTATCCCCTATGGCTATAACACCTTCCTCAGTGCTGAGTTGTTGGAGGGACCTTCAAGGTCTGACCTCCATCCCAGACAGGTGAGGGAAGCAGGGGCAGGTATGAGAAAGGTGACTTTCCTAAGGCGAAACCTCAGAGGACAAGAACCAGGCTTGCCCACCTGGACCTCTTCCTCCAGCCTCCAAACCTTTCACAGTGTTTGAGGAGCAGTAGAGAAACAGCAGTGATGGCAAACCTCTCAAATACAGGTTGGGACAGAGTCCCCTCCCAGCTGCTCAGGAAACCTTGATGTCCAGAGCAGTCCTGTGTGTGTGTGTGTGTGTGTGTGTGTGTGTGTGTGTGTGGTCACAGCCCCCTGTACCGGTTCCTTAGGAATCCTTGGTGCTCAGAGACGTGGCTCACCTCACTTGTCTGGCCTCCAAAGTGAAGGAGATGTTTCTGGATAAGTGGGAAGGTTGGGTTATTTTAATTTTCCTCCTATTTTTTCCAGCAGGGCCTGTGATTATTACATTAATCTTCCAGGCGAAGTTTTTACGACCGATCCCTCACTGACTATGAGAAGTTTCTCCATCCATTACCAAGAGGGAAACAGACCCTGTGGGGAGGGAAATATTTGTTACATCTTATCAGGCTGACACACAATCTACCAACAATTATAGCAGCCTCATTTTTTGCACTATTTCAGGTCTGGCGTGAAAAATTGTTGTAATATTAAAGTGAGGCAGGGTGGGGGTTGGTCATAGGGAATGGCTGATATTCCAAGCTCTGGGCCCATGCTCTTGGTGCCTCCCCACACTGGGCAAACTGATTGGGTGGGCTGGAGAGGGAGGGGTTGCATGTAATCCCAGCTCCCTGATCCTGTGTAATGGGCCACTATGAAAGCAAGAAGGGCCCTTGAAAGACTTGCTGGCCCTTGCTGAGAATCCACCATGTCCTCTTATTTTCTCAGCCTAAATACCTGCTCACCCCCACACCTCTTTGGTTGCACCCTCTACACGGGTTCATAGGATACTTTCGTTTTTAGGACTTAACAGATAGTGGTGTCACACCAGAAAGTGACTTACTGGTTAGCAAATCTTAACCAATTTTTTAGTAAAATGGAGCTAGCTGCACAATGGTGGGAGTCACACTCCTTTTGGCCTCCATGTTTCAGACTCCATGGCCAGCAGGCTTCTTTCTGCCGGGAAAGCAGTAGACATTGGTCAACCAGCATTCCTCTTTCCCTCCCAGTACCGGCCTGGAGGGACCTGAGCAGTCCCTGATCTTGAGGGGCCCCTGGGTGGAGGTGACAGGTGGTAAAGTGGAGCAACCAGGTTCCAGGGACATAGTAGATAGAGACTTGGTCCCTTCTGGTCCTGAGCCTTGGTTTCCTCATCTATAAGATGGGGGCAATCATCCCATAGATCCATGCGAGGACATGGTGAGGGGACATGGGGCTGTATCGGGCACTCAAGATACTGAAATTCGGTGAAGAGTTCCCAACCCCTATCCCTCTTGGGGGAAGAGAAGGTCACTATTTGTCCAATAGGAGCCAGAGGCCTGCTAGGCTCCACACTTCCCCATCCCGGACAGATAGCCCTTGCAAAGACCTAGAAAGGCCTAGAGAAATACCTCTTGGCTTGACCCTTCCCTGTTAGGCCAAGGGACACAGCAGGCTCAGGCCCACACAAGCTCAGGAGCAGAAAGGAGAGAACCTGCAAAGGCATGGGCTTTATCCGCAGTGTTTACACCTGACTTTGGAGGAGAGGACACTGCCCTCACTGGGCCCCTGAGACCCCATCCTCAGTGAAGCCCAGCCAGGGCTGGTGCAGCCAGAGGGGAGACATGGCTGTCTCCTCCCCCCCAAGCAGTTGGTCTCTGGAAAAAAGGGCTACTGAGAGGTTAGAGCAGGGCTCACCTCAATCCACCTGCTGATCCTCCTTCCATTCCCCACCCTTCCCCCCTCCTAAGGTAGGGGGCCACTCGGCCTCCCATTTATTCCTGGGACAGCAGGTCCCTTGGGATGAGAGGTAGGCCAGGTCAGGGTGACGGGCCCCTGGGGGATGGGGGGACCGAGGAAGCAGCGAGAGCCTCGCAGTAGGACTGGAAGAGGGGGTAGGGTTGGGCCAGCGGCGAGGACTGGCTGTCAGCCGCCTGACCCTGTCGCCCCTCCCTGTCACTCCGCCGCAAGTGCAGTGATTAATGGCCAGGCCTCGCTGCCTGTTCTGCCATCAGCGTGCGTCTGGGCGGCGATGGATGTGGCTGTCAGGCCAGCCCGGCCGGTGCTGACCCTCGGCCCCTGTCCGACGCGATCAATGGGCAGCACACGGCAGGCAGCGGCTGGGCGGGCGCGATAAGATGGGCCGATGAGCGCCCGCGGATTGCCCGCTCCGTCACCCGCAGTTACCGACACGCCGCCGGTGCGCAGATCTGCGCCGTCTGCGCCGCGTGATTAATGGGGACGCGGGAAGCTGCCGGGAGGGCGCGGGAGGGCGAGGCGCGCGGACTCCGCACGGAAGGGACGTGGCTGCGTCGGCCGGGGGGGGGGGGGGCTGCGTGTTGGCCGCGGGCGCGAACCTACGCGTGTGGCGTACGGGGGACGCAGAGTGGCCGGTGCAAGTCCGGGGCATACGCTCACAGCATTTGCACGCGGGGGCCGGCAGTACCCAGGGCTCGTGTGTGGGACACAGGCCCGAGGGCTGGGCATGTGCACGGACGGCTTGCACAGAAGTGTCACTAAGGTGTCCTCGGGCGTACTTGCGCAGTCACCAAGGCCTGCGTGACTCGGGCTGGCCGTGAACAGTCGGCCGCTGCGGTGGGGAACAGCTAATATATCTCCCTACCCGGACCCCTGCTTGGCCCGCGCCTCTGCTCGCCCGATGCAGGCCCCCCCCACTGCCCCAGCCATCTTTGAAAAACCCCGATCTCACCCAGTCAGGCCCCTGCTCAAAACCCTTTCCTAGGTTCCCAGGGCCCAAGGGCCCAATCACAAGCCCCGAGGGGCGCGTCTCTCAGGGCCCCCTGAGCCTCGCCCGCCACCAGCGCACAGTCCCTGGCGCCCGGCGCTCTCCATTACGCGCCTGCTGGCTCGCGCGACACCCCGCGACTGCGAAGGAGAAACTGTGGGATCCGCCAGCGCCAAAGTACACAAACGCCCGCAAGGTGATCGGCTCTCCCAGGCCTCTCCTGGGGAAGAGCCAGCCACAGGCCCCACCACCGACAGACGGGGAGAAGTCTCGCGCCAGGTGATACAGGAGGGGCCAGGAGGCTTCCCAGAGGCGACAGGAGCCCGGGGAAGGCCGCGCGCTCCAGGACCCGGCGAGGGGCCGGAGCAGGCGGGAAGGGCTGGCGGGGAGCCCGAGGGGCCGAGGGGCCGAGGGGTCACGGGATGCGTCATGGACGAAGAGAGGTGAAGGGTGAGCGGCAAGGCTGGGGCGGACGCGGCGGGCGGCGGGGTACCAAGGGGTGTCCATCCGCTGCAGGACCAGGGCTACCGCCGCGCCCGTTCCAATCCGGGGGTCTCGGTAGCGTCTTCCCCGCCCCATCCCCACTCCCAGCCCCACTAGCCTGGCGGACGCACAGCTCTGGTAACTGCGAGGCCACAGCGCCCCCTGGCGGAAAGAGGCGCAAAGCTCGGGAGAGCCGGCGTCCGGGGACCTGCCCGGCCACACCTCCGCGTCTGAGGGCGTGGCTAAACCTGGACTGCCACCCGGCGTCCTAGCCAAAGCCCGAGCTCGCTTCCCAGCGCGGGGGAGAGCCTGTAGGGAAAGGGCGGTCAGGGAAAGCTTCCTGAGCTGGCATTTTAATTTTAAAAAAGAAAAAAAAACGTTACGGATAATTTACATCATGGTTCAAAACGTAAAAGTACAGTGAAGAATCTCCCTTTCCTTGCCCTCATCTGTTTCTCTCTGCAGAAGCAAGCTGAATTATACTGCAGGTGTACCCCTCCAGGGATGTCCTGTGCATATGCAAGCCAATACACATGCATTCCCAACGTTTATGAAAATTTTCAAACGTAAGAGAAGCTGCAGGAATTGCATGGTGACAATCTGTGTACCTATTGCCTAGAAACTATACATCCTCCATCAGTCCACTTTTATCCAATTGTCTTTTATTCATTTCAAAGTTGCAGATATCAATACACTGCAGCCCTAAGTATTTAAGCAATTATGCAATATTTGTGATATTTAAATTTTTTATTTTCTAATTACAGTTGACATTCAATATTATTTTATATTAGTTTCAGGTGTACAGCATAGTGTTTCGACAAATATATAATTTACGAACTGATCCCCTCAAAAATTCTAGTACCTACTGGGCACCATACATAGTTATTACAATATTATTGAATATATTACCTATAGTATATTGACTTTACATCCTGGTGACTTTTTTTACCAATTAGTATGTTTCCTCCCATCTGGCAACACTCAGTTTGTTCTCTGTATTTATGAGGCTGTTTCTGTTTTGTTTGTTTATTTTGTCCTTTAAATTCCACATATAAGTGAAATCATATGGTATTTGTCTTTCTCTGTCTAACTTATTTCACTTAGCATAATACCCTCTAGGTCCATCTGTGTTGTCGAAAATGGTAAGATTTCATTCTTTTTTATGGCTGAGTAATATTCCATTGTAAATATGTACCACTTCTTCTTATCTATCAATTATCTACTGATGGACACTTGGGTTGCTTGCATATCTTGGCTATGGTAAATAACACTGCAATGAACATATGGGTGCAAATATTTTAACAAATTAGCGTTTTGGATTTCTTTGGATATATACCCAGAAGTGGAATTGCTGGGTCATAAGCTCGTTCTATTTTTAATTTATTGAGGAACTTTCATACTGTTTTCTACAGTGGCTGGGATTCCAAATTCCAAATTGGAATCCCATCAACAGTGCAGGAGGGTTCCCTATTCTCCTCATCCTTGTTGAAACTTGTTTGCTAATTTATTGATGGTAACCATTTTAACAGGTGTGGTGGTATCTCACTGTGGTTTTAATTCACATTTCTCTGATGATTAGTGATCTTGAACAACTTTTCATATTTCTATTGGATTTTTGTTTGTTTTGATGTTGAGTTGTATGAGTTGTTTATAAATTTTGGATATTAAGCCCTTATCAGACGTATCATTGGCGAATATGTTCTTCCATTGAGTAGGTTGTTGTTTTTTGTTTTGTTGATGGTTTCCTTTGCTATGCAAAACCTTTTTAGTCTGATGTAGTCCCATTTGTTTCGGTTTTTCTTTTGCTTCTCTCTCCCTAGGAAATATATCAGAATATTACTAAGAGCAATGTCAGAGAGTTTACTGCCTGTTTTTTTGTTGTTTTTTTTTAAAGGAGTGTTACGGTTTTGAGTCTTACATTTAAGTCTTTAATCCATTTTGAGTTTATTCTTGTACTGTATATAGTGTAAGAAGGTGGTCTAGTTTCATTTTTTGGCACATATTTGCCCAATTTTCTCAACACAATTTATTGAAGAGACTGCCTTTACTCCATTGTATATTCTTGCCTCCTTTGTTAAATATTAATTGACCATATAAGCATGGGTTTATTTCTGGGCCCTCTATTCTGTTCCATTGATCTATATGTCTGTCTTTATGCAAATAATGACAGTTTTACATCTTTCTTTCCAATTTGGATGCCTTTTATTTTTTTTCTTGTGATTGCTGTGGCTAGGACTTCTAATACTATGTTCAATAAAAGTGGTTAAGTGGATAACCCTGACTTTTTCCTGATCTTAAAGAAAAGTTTTAGCTTTTCCTCCATTGAGTATGATGTTAGCTGTAGGTTTGTTATGGCCTTTATTATGTTGAGGTATATTCCCTGTATTCCCACTTTTCCAAGTTTTTAATCATTAATGGATGCTTTTTCTGCATCTATTGATATGATCATGTGATTTTTATCCTTCATTTTGTTTACATGATGTATCACGTTAATTGATTTGCAGATATTGAACCAATCCAGGAATAAATCCCACTTGATCATGGTGTCTGATCTTTTTAATGTATTGCTGAATTTTTTTGGTAATATTTTTTGAGGATTATTGCATCTATGTTCCTCATAGATAATGGCCTGTAATTTTTTTTTTTGCAATGTCTTTGTCTGGTTTTGGAATCAGGATAACGGTGGCCTCATATAACGAGCTTAGGAGCCTTCCCTCCTTTTGAATTTCTTGGAATAGTTTGAGAAGAATTGATATTAATTCTTCTTTAAATGTTTGGTAAAATTCACCTGTGAAACCATCTGGTCCAGAACTTTTGTTGGGAGTTTTGTTTGTTTTTGTTTTTAAGTATATCTTTATTGATTTCAGAGAGAGGAAGGGAGAGGGGGAGAGAGAGAGATAGAAACATCAATGATGAGAGAGTCATGGATCAGCTGCCTCTTGCATGCCCCTTACTGGGGATTCATCCCGCAACCCTGGGCATGTGCCCTGACTGGGAATCAAACCTTGATCTCCTGGATCATAGGTCGATGCTCAACCACTGAGCCATACCCAGCCAGGCTCCATGAGTTTTGACAAATGAAACCCAAACCCTATCAAGGATGTTACTGTCACCCCAGAAAGTTCCCTTGTGCCTCATTCCAATCTTGAACACACTTGAGGCAACAGTGTTCTGGTTTTTCTCACCATAGATCAAGTTTTTCTCCTCTGGAACTTCATAAAAATGAAATCATATGGTGTATATGTACTCTGTTGTGATTTGTTTCTTTCAATCCACTTCCGACAGTGAGATTCATGCTCTTGAGACTCACGCATGCTGGTGTATATCATAGTTTGTTCTTTTCGATTGCTAGGTATGAGGCCATTGTATGGGTGACCATTTACTCATCCATTCGCATGCTATTCCCACTTCTCAGCTATTATGAATAGGCTGAAATGAACACTCCTGTAAAAGTCTCTGTGTAGGCATATATTTTTATATGCTAGGTCTTTTCCTGATGCAGTCTATTTTTTATCTCCCCCTTTTTAAAACACAAATAGTAGCATACACTGTTCTACTTCTTGCCTTTTAAATTTTTCAATAGTGCATTTTGGAGAGTCTTCTAACTCAGCATATAAAGAATGTCCAACTAGTTCCTTTCAAAAGGAGGGAGATACTGTAATTTAGCCAGTCCCCTTCTGGGAGACATTTAGATGTTTCTAGCCTCACTGAGCTGGGCTTTGCAGGACAGAGTGAGGGGAACTGGGAAAAGGCCCAGAGGCTTGGTGGATCCTGCAGAACCCTTATTGCAGGGACATAAGCTTTCTGAAAGTAGAATCAGCTCCTGACCCATTTGTTCCTGGAGGCTCAGTAATGTGTTGGAGAGGGTGATTGTGGAGGTGTGCTGGCAAAAGGCTCTGGGGCAGAGTGATGGGGAGTTCCAGAGGGGAATGAGGTGGGCACTGCCACTAAGGGGTACCCCTGCGACCCTCCAGAACCAGGCAGTGGTGGGTGTTGAAGATTTTTGCACTAGGGCTTTTGCTGATCCTCAGATGGTGTCACATACCCGCCCCCTGGCCCTTAGGTCAGGAAGCCATACTCTTCCCTGGGCTGACCTCTTGGGTGTAGATGGGAGGCTCAACCATCTTCCCCACCACACATGAGCTTCCTGAGGACTTCTTCCCAGTGAATTGAGCCCATTCAGGGCTTACAGCAGGAGCAGGCTGGGGAGGGGCATGGGAAGTGGGTGTTAGCAGTTAGAGGAAGGTGGTGGGACTGGAGCAGGGGTATCAGCTGAGGCTGGGGCTGCCCACAAGCTAGGGCAGTTTCCCTGCAGGGACCCAGCCACAGGCAGCATGGGGAGGCTCCTAGGAGTGGATCATGTTTCCACGCCCCTCATTCCTTTCCCAGCTAGGCTCCTAGCAAAGGTACCTGCAGGCAGGCCCAGCAGCTAACCAGGATCTTGGAAGAGGGCCTTGAGCATTTTGTCCTGGCTCTGCTGCTAAGTGGCTGTGTGACTGACCTCTGGCCATACTCTATTTCTGTGCCTGTAAAACCAGGACAAGCAGTTTCCTCCCAGGCCTTTAAGCAGCTAGGGGATGGAAGTGGTGGATGAGATCATGTGTAGGTCGCTATCACAGTGCCTGTCCCACAGGAAAAAGAGCGTTATTCCCATTAAGAGCAGGAGGCACTGCTCCACCTCCAGTACACAGATGGGAAGAGAGGTGCAGAGGGGCCAGCTGGTGTCACAGTGAGCCAAGGCAGCGCCTGGCACCCAAACCATGTATGTGGTTGCTCAATTGTGAGTTCAGTTGGCTGTTCCCAGGTGAGGCTGGTCTGGCCACAGGCACAGGCGGCAACAGAAGGCATAGTGCTTCCCTGGGAAAAGCAGGTTTTCTGAGTTTCTGTAGGTCCAAACACAGCGCCCTGCCTGTCTCGGCACTCTGCAGGGCTTCCTGGCTGGCTCCTGCCGTGTCTCGGAGCCCGCCCATTTGGCCGGCAAGTGTAGAGGGAGCACAGGGCAGACTGGCTGCTCATCCTGTCCTGGTGCAGTCTCAGCAGTGCTGATGTGTGGCTCCTGTAGGGCCATGCCCCAAAACCTGTCCCTCAAGTGGCCCAGAGGGACATCTTGCCAGGGATAATACCACCTCAGTGAGCATGGTGACAGGTAGACAGGACCTTCCTCCTTAGCTAGGCTCCAACCTCAGTGCCTCCATCATGGGTCATTGAGGAAGCACCATGCAGGGCGTGATGGAGGGCTTGGGGTGAGGCCTTGTCTGGGACAAGTGTGTTATTTGAAATCTGGGTGAGAAGTTTTCTCCTTCTGCTCTGGAAACATAAGTCTGTCATTTGGCTCGAGTGAAAACCATTGGAAGGATTTTATGAGTGGCACATTCCAGGGAAGCAGCGACATGCCTGCCACAGCTGTCCACATGATGCTGTGGTCCAGGGCAGAGTGGAGACTCTCCTGGCTTACCTACAGGTCTGGCCAAGGCCAACCTCATGATCGGTGAACAGATGTGTACTGATGCCTGTTGTCTCAGCCACGGGCAACAGCGCCCCTTGGCCTGCACTGAAAGGGCGGGGAGGCATGGGGCCATAGGCTTCTGCTGGGAAGATTCTGCACCTCCCAGGACACAGTGGTCCATTCCTGAGGTCCTAGGAAGGGCTCAAGCAGCCTGCACACCAGCCCAGTACCAGGGTTTCTGCTCAGTCACCTGTGTTTCAAACTACCAAAAACCTGAGCATGTGGTTGATACTACCACTAGAAGGAAGTTTTCCAAATGTCTTTCTGAGGAGGAACTTGCACCTAGGGGAGACCTTGGGCACCCTGTACAAAATCAGGACCCAACCAAACCTCAGGCGTCTTCTCTCACTGGCCTTCTTGGGAATAGAAGGGAACTGAAAACCAAAAGAACATGAGCAAATGGCTTGTAAAAAGTTGGCTTTATTTACTTTTTCACCTTATCTCAGTTATGCCATTTTGGCGTCCACAGTGACAGTCCCTGGAAGCTGAGGTCAGTCCTGACCCACTGTGGTCATTAACCACAGAGGCATCACTGATGATTACAGGCCACAGGGAGGGCTGCAGGGCTCCCGCCATGAGGCCCAGCACCCTCCAGACTACAGCCCCTGCGCCTGGGGACGGCTGCCCTGCCTGCCAGAGGTTGCAGCATTCCCATGGGGGGAGGTTAGGTCTCGGCTCAGGACTGGGTCTGACAAGGCCACGTGTGATATGGTGGTCCACCCTGGACTAGGGGTGGACAGACCAGCCAGGCCCATCCTGGTTGTGGCTGACTTGCTGGGTGGTTTTAAGCAAGTTGCTTCTTGTCCCTTGGTCAGTGTTTTCTGGTGAGCACTGCCAGTGAGAACTCCTAGCAGCTCTCCTGACTCAGGTGTCAAATTTGTTACTTCTCCTGAATCATGATCACGTCTCTGTGCTTCGGAGCCACTGTGTACCTGCTGCTGTGGACATCGCTCTCCACATGGCTGCACTTACTCCTGGTGCCCCCTTCTTAGAACTGGGCCATCCTCAGCAAGAATCCCTCAGGCTTGCAGTGCCCAACTCTGCTGTCCCTGCTGCCAAACACTGACAGGCACCTGCCCCCTGAGAGGGACCTCCCTAAAGGCCTTGGAAAAGGTTCCAATTCCTAAGATCTAGATCACCTGTTATTTCGAACAGAACTTATTTTAAACATAATCGTGAGTCTTTTTATAACAATCATTTGAGCAACTGAATGAAAGCACAAGCTCTCTGACCCCGACGGCATCACAGATCTCGGGCCTGTGCTCTTCTCTTCTGGGGAGGTTGAGAGAGAGGTGGCATCTTGTCATTTACCTTACTTACATTTGGTCCTAAGCACAGTAAAAAAGTTCTGAAAATATAAGTGGAAACTTTTCAGCCTAGAAAATAGCAGTGGCCTGTGAACACCAAGTGAGTCACTGTCTCTCCATGTCTGAGTGCCTGCCACGGTGCCTCCCCTAGGTAGGGCTGAGTGGCAGTGACAACTGGAAGAACTGGATAGACATCACTTAAGGGGTTCGCCACACGTTTGCCTAGCTTGGCCAGAACAACTTTATAAAGCTAAAGAATCCCCAACTCGCCCTGGCTGGCGGCTCAGTTGGCTGGAGCATCATCCTGTACACCAAAAAAGTTGCAGGTTTGATTCCCCATCAGGGCACATACCAAGGTTGTGGCTTTGATCTCCAGTTAGGGTGCGTGTTTCTCTCTCTTTCCCTTCTTCCCTCTCTAAAAATCAATAAACATATCCTCAGGTGAGGTTTATAAAGAAAAAAAAAAAAAAAAGAATCCCAACCTCACCTGCAGAAAAAAGGAACAGCCCAAAAGTGTCTGCCAGGAAATTCATCCTTCTTTTAGAAGAAGCTCTGTCCTAAAAAACTACTTTTAAGAGAGAAGACAATTGTGTCTTCCAGAGAACAAGTTTTAAGTAGATGCTCCTACCCTTGACCATGAGGGGACACGCTAACCAGTCACCCACATCTACCAGAAAACACATGGTCTGCTCCCAGCCTCACACCCTGCTGCCACAATGAAATGTAGTCCTTTCAACAATGTTTGTGCTTCTAACCAATAAGACATTCCCTTGTAGGGGAACAGCTGAGACCACTGCAGCCGCCTATGGCACTGAGAAGGTGCGAAGGTTAAAACAAAGGTTACATGGACACTGAGGACAGTCATTTACCCTCCCAATTTCTGGCCATCAACTGAATAAAGCCTCACTGCTTTAGTTATTCTGCCAATGCCAGAATAAAAAGTAAAATTTCAAATTGGAAATTCCTGGCCCTTTAAAAATTGGAATGAAAGAATATGAAATTCAAAAAAAAATAAAAATAAAAGTAAACAAAGGTCCACATGCCACAGCAGTATCCCACGATGGATTCGTTAGTCCCCCTTCCTTGGCAATTCCAGAGCATGGTCCTCTTCCTGGTCCAGGGGAGACATGGCTCAGAACAGAAGGGCCCCCATGCTGCCGACCTCGCTCTGCTCTTTTACAAAGATTTCAAAGTACTGGTAGATGATTGTGACCGCGAGCAGGATCCCAGTTCCAGACCCGATGGCACCCAGGAAGTCAGCCAGGACAGAGAGGGCTCCAATACACAGCCCCCCGAAGGCAGCAGCAGTGGGGATGTACCTGAGGAGTGGGAGATGGGTCAGCAAGGTGCCACCTGTAGATACAGATAGCTCCAGTGTGGCCCACCTGACTCAGGCTACCTGCCTGCAGGGCCGGTCAGTCTGACACGCTTACCTTTGATTTAGGAACCTAACTGCTATAGCGGTCACTCCGCTATCTTCTTGAAACTTCACCTGCTCACACCCCTTAATGGTCTAGGCTAGGGCTGCTGTCTAGTAAGTGGCCACACGAGCCACACGTGGCTAGTGAAATGTGACTAGTCCAAGTTGAGATATTAAAGATGTCACACGAGATTTGTGAAGACAAGAACATAAAATATCTAATGATTTTTCTTACATTAATTACACATTTTTACTTTTTAAATGTGACTACTAGAAAATTTTATGTGGCTTGCATTTTATTTCTTCTGAACAATGTGCGGTAAATCTAGAGTCTTCCGAGAATTCTCACGAAGAGAATGAATAAAACTGCCTACTGCCCCTGCCAGGGATCAAAAAACAATCTGAAATTTGCAATGCTGATTTTCTTGTGGACACAGGGACCTTTTCTATCCTGTAACCAAGGACAAGACTTAATTAACCAGAAATCCCTAAGCCCTATCAAGATGCTTGATGTAAAAGAAAACCACAATTATAAGATACCACTAGGACCTAGGGCAGCACTCACCGGTTGAGTTCATGGACCATGGAAGTCTCTCGGTGGCCCCTCATCACCATCTGCTGCTCCTTCAGCTGCTTTGCAACCTGCATGATGCCCGAAGAGAAGACAATGTTCAATTTTACGTTTGAAACTGAAAGCCAGATAGACATTTAATGGTGGCACTAAACACAGGTTTCCTTCTTTAGTATCGTAACAATATTTATACAGATAATTTAAAAACTGCTGAAAGAACTCATATGACAAAATCTAGTTTTAGTTTGGCTCCAGCTCCGCAGGAGAGCACTTTTATTGCTGGGCTCCATCTATGGCCACAAAGGCTTCGACCTAATGAGGAAGCAGCTGTGTGTGAGTTCACAGGTCACTTATACCAGTGACAGGTGAGAGCTCCTGTTTCCTGGTTTAATTAAATTGTAACTTATACTTACATCTTTGGCAGAGGAGCCTGAGACCTCGATCCACGTTTTGGAGAAGAATGCACACGAGCCCAGCATGAACACTATATATACAACAGCATGGACAGGGTCTTCTAACACGGAGCCGAAAGATTCTGGAGGGGACAGGTAATAGCAAAGGCCACCAACTGGATAAGCACGGGCTGGACCCCCGGAAGACGTGTCCTGGGAAGAATACACAGAAAGCCTGTGAGTGCTGTTTCATTATACCTTAGCATAAGGACAAAAGCAGTTCTGAGCAGATGAAAAGGAATACAATTTTGCTCAAGTGTCCACAGTGCAGTTTTCGTACTGAAAAGAAAATTTAATGTGCTGAATTTGTAAAAGGCATGACTAAGAAATATCTTTGGGTAAAATGTTTGGTCACAAGCAAGACACATGGATGCACCCACTGCAACCAGCCACAGCATTAAAACATCTCTTCAAGCAGCCGTACTTACAGACCAGGTGCCCAGCAGGCTGACCAGCAGGTTGCCACTGAAGCGGGCCGACAGCATCTGGGAGATGACGTACAGGTTGGACACCAGGGCGGACTGCAGGATGATGGGGATGTTGGAGGTGTAGAAGAGCTTGATAGGGTAGGTGTTGTACTGGCCTCGGTAACGAGCCGACTTGATGGGCAGGTCCACTCGGAAGCCCTGAGAAGCCAAACAGAGCAGCGCGCCCTCAGTGCCTCATTCCAGTGTCTGCACGGACACAGCCCAGCTGGGGGTAGCCGGACATACACTGGTTCCAGGGCTCTCATGCACCTCCTGACCCACCACTGCACTTGGGGCCACTTCAAAGAGGGTTCCCAGAAAGACAGGCTTAAAAAATGTACCAAAGCCCAGCGCAGTGGAATAATTCCATCTTTGTCAAAAAACAAACAAAAAACAAACCAAAATCCATCATATTAAATCTACATCAATGTGGAATATACGAGAGTCTGAAGGACACATGCCCTAGTAAGTCCTAACTGGTTCTCTTTGCTGGTTACCTCTCCTGTGCTTTTACAATGGCCCCAAGACAAGGCCAACATGGCCTCCACCTGACACCTCAGAGCAGCCCTTTACGATGTTTTAAATCATAAACAGAAAAGCTAAGCTTTTCTATAAATACAGACTCTCCCTCTGAAACTCTTGGAGAATAGAAAGGTTTTCTTTTATATTATTTTTACAAACTCCCAGTGCCTACAACAGGACTCAGAATATAGAGGATTTAAAATAAAATAAATTTTTAATGACCGTACTACAAATACCCAGCAAGCTTATGGTGGCACTAAACCTTATTAATTAGGCATCTGATTAAATCTCAGCTGAAGGAACAGACCTGTCTGGTCCTAGGAAAAAGCACTTGGCTGGTATAATTACCTTTCTACAAGCACTAAACTGTATTCTCCACTGACATCCCTTCTTGTTAATAAATATCAGAATACAAAGTGGCTGATGAAAAAAATACAAAGACTAATCCAACTACAGAAAAGCAACTGACAGCTCAGGTCTCTTAATTGGAAGCAAGTGACGCAGACTAATAATTTGAAAGGTAAGAGCTCTCAAGAGGAAGGGCCTTTTCTAGGATGACACTACCCACAAATACTCTATAAACTTTGGGTAGGATGGCGATGAGGCTTTAGAGCTTGATGACTTTTCATTTCTCTTGAACTAAGAACTTAAAGATGTATCTTCGTTATCTGTTGCTACGCCCAACCCAAAGGAGCATAATTTCAGAAATGTTACGTCTGCCTCAGTTTTGTTTAGTTCAGGCAGGTCCCTATGACTCAACGGGACACACTTGTTCAGCTCATGTGGAAACCTCCTTTCAAATGCTATCCCACTGCTTCAGTACTACCCTATGATGTACACCACCCCTGGGCGTTCTAAAACTTAAATCGGACCATCAGATCTGTGGTGGGTCTGGACGCACCTGGAAATAGATGACCACTGCAAAGACAAAGATGGTTGCAATGAGATTCATGAGGTTGGGGAGGTTCTGGCGGTAGAAGGCCTCTCGAAGGGCTCGGACCTTGTCAGTGCGTGTGGCCAGCAGATGAAACAATGCAATGATGGCACCTTCAAATTCCATCCCTGTTGGTAAAGGAGGGGGCACATGTGGTAAAGAGACAAACAGCTTCTCAGTGGCCAAAAGAGGAAAATAGAATTAGTTTTAAGATTCATGGTGCCTACTGCTATAACCACAGGGGTACAGTGGCATCTTCTCCCTCATTTCTCTTTCTTCTGTAGGGATTTCAACCTGCAGAAATGGGCTACTCTACTTTTCTGAGTTATTTCATTGGCATGGGAATCAGTGGCCACTAGATGTGTGGAATGATGATCAATTATAAAATCACAAAAGCGGAATCTGCTGAACCCCAGCTGAAGAGGTCCTACACTGAAGAGCAGGCTCACAGCTGCCCCATTCACTTCCCTGGAAAACCCCAGGCAGTAGGAAGCAGGATAGCTGTCCCTCCTAATCCCATTTTGGACTGTTTCCATCACCCAGGGAAGCAGCAATTGTTCTTCTCCCAGACCTGAAAGGGTCTCAGTCAAAAATGCATTTTCCCCATTGCCAAGCCAAACTGCAGCAGAGTTCCAGATGTAGCTGCCAGCTGCCTTCTCAGCCCTGTGACCTTTGTGACCCTAACCTTCTCCCTTTCCCTTCACTCCTCAGCAAGCATGGCAGTCTCACAGCCTCACTCACTACCCACATGCACATGGCTGTAGAATCACCTTGCCTGGTGGCACCTTTTCTCCAGCCAGTTCTCAATCATTGCCAGCTGACATCATGACACTTTTACTTTAAAGCCAGAAACCAACCCACGTTTGCTGACAATTTCCATCACCCTTCAAAGTGCCCCCTTTGTCCCGTCTCTTACATTCTTTCTTTTCCTAATGCCCTCACTTAGCACTTTCCTTGTGACCGGCTGGCTTGTCAAAGCTGGAAACTGAACAATTACCAAACTGTGTTCTGTCTTCCACTCCAGCCTGGGGTGAATGTTTCCCTCCAGACGCCAGTTCCCATCACCTCATGGCCTCATAACTCAGGATGTCCCCCAGGCCAGCTATAGTATGATCTTGCCATATGCCTGAGCTCCCATCCTTCATGCCCCTGCCTTTCACACCCACCCTGGAAAGCCCTGCCTCTGCCCCCTAGTCTTCCCATTTGCCTTGGATTTCCTACAGTTCCAGGAAGTGCTCAGGGAGAAATCAATTCTCATCTTTCCCACTCTTCTCTGACATTCTCCACCCATAGCTATCCTATCTTCTTAGTAATCTATTTGGCACATGTGGCCTTCATATGCCCGGGGACCTGGTTTCAGTTTCACTGAGAGTATGTGGTCTCCAGAGCCAGAGACTCTGTCTCCAGCATTCAAATCAAAGAAACACTCAAATGTGCATGATTATTTCTCACAGGCTTCTTACAATAACATATTTAGTGATGAAAAATGCCAATTGCATTTCCTAGTAAATCATACTTCCCTGTATGTTTAGAAATTATTAAAAACATCCTCTGAAACAAGATGTCCTTGGCACTCTTCATGAGTATAGCGTAGAATACTAACACTATAGTCATCTACTATGGGCTGGGCATCACGTCATTTCACGGTATTTCTCATTTCATCCCGGCAACCAAGGCTCAGAGGTAGAGGGCTTTGCCCCAAAACACTAATAGGAACAGCCAAGAGGTGAATTCCAAGTTCAGGCCTCTTTCACAAAGTTGCTCCTTGCATGACCAAGTGCGTTGGTTGGTTCAGTGATTTCATTTTTAGAAATGTATTCACTAAGAGCAACTGCCAAAATACATAAACATGAATGTATGAGGCTGTTCACTGTTTCTGTTGTATTAACCACCAAAACTGGAAACACATCCATCAGAAGACTGGTTAAAAAAGTGCTGCTTCATCCTTGCCATGAAATCAACACTGTGCTAGGAAAAAATGAGGCAGGATTCTGTATTCTGGCACAGTAAATGTGAAATACTCTGACATGGAATATATAAGTTACATATTATTATGAGCAGAAGCCTGTCTGTGTTTAAAAATTTTTTGCAGATGCACACAGAAAAATCAGAAGAAATGTACCTAAAATGGAGCACTATTTCCTTGGAACGGGGGAACTTTCGTCTTCTGCTTTGCAGGTGTCCATACTTCTTATTGACCTGTTCCCAGAAAAGCCCAGGGCCTTACCTCGGCCAGTGTTGACAGTGGTGGGGCTGAACGCTTTCCACACGATGGTCTCACAGATGTTAGTGGCAATAAAGAGGGAGATACCAGAACCCAGGCCGTACCCTTTTTGTAGAAGTTCATCCAAAAGTAGAACAATTAAACCAGCAACAAAGAGCTGTAAAAATTAAAAAATAAAAGTAAAGAAACCCAAATAGATTGCATTCCTGCTCCCCATAGGAGTGGCTCTTTCCTTCCTTAGTAAGGGGCTTCTCTGATATAAATGCTGAAGTCTGAGCAGACAATAGACAGCAGGGCCTTCCTCTGGTGAGTTTAGAAGGGAGAACACAGGTGCTCTGGCTCTTTCTCAGTAAAAGTTTCTTTTATGCATGGTTCAGGTCTGTTATTTGGATAAGTGAGTGTGAGGAGCTGCTCAGAAGGGGGAAATGTTAGCATAACAATTACCTGAATGGTGATTAACAGGCAGATTCCAGCACCCATTTCAGAAGGGTCCCCATACATTCCCGTCATCACATACACAATAGACTGGCCAATGGTAATGATCATGCCAAATACTAGAAATCAAAAGAAAACTATGTTCTCAAAGTGGGACATTACACAGTCACAGAGGAAACAGTTATTGAACACCTACTCTGTACAAAGATGAAAAACACTGACACTGCCGCCCTGGCCGGTGTGGCTCAGTTGGTTGAGCATCGTCCTATACACCGTAAGGTCACTGGTTCGATTCCAGGTAGGGGTGCATGAGGAAGGCAATAGATAGATGTTTCTCTCTCTCCCTCAAATCAATAAAAATATATAAAAAAGAGAATAATGATACTGCCTCCAAGGAGCTTAGTTCAAGAAACACCCAACAGTCACATTGTCAAAGTATATGACAACTCAAATGCCTGTTAACAGAAGCAGGTGAGCTCCTTAATTTCACCTCCGAAATTCATTTTCCTTTCAGTGATGGGAAGAGGAAAAGAGTTGGAACACAACAAATCTGTTCTTATGGAAGACAAATCAGGGAGCAAAATCTACTGAAGACAGCATCCTGAGGCACATAATTTGGTGATGTCACCAACCCACAGCATCCAAACTCAGATCAGGTTGCTTGGGTTCTGGAGAGCGCTTGAGCTGAACTACATGCCTGAGCCGCCTCTACTGGCTTATCACCCAGGTCCGAGTCCAGAACAGATGATTAACTCTGGGATAAAGGGATTCCCAGTTTGTATGTAATGTGTTACTGTTTTTGAAGGAAAAACCTCACAATGCCATCAATTTAGTCACTTGTCCCATTTCCTCTGCCACAAAGCTCTCTTGCCCTAATAGAAACTTCCCTTTTTGTAGGCTGTCTTTGTTTCTTGTATCATACTTCATTGTTAGGGAAAATGGAACTGACACATTTTTACTGGTTCCACAATACTAGATGTATCTCTCAGTATGGGTGTGGGCTTCAAGTTCAGCTTTTCTGATTAGTTTGTCAAACCTAATTAGTAAAGTAAAATTGTACTCCAGAGTGCCCATCAAATGTAAGCCTTGACTTATAAAAAACTGCTCAATGACACTGAATTCTCAAAGCAGAAGAAATTTAAAAATTTAAAAATTGACAATTTAAAAATTGTCCAGACCAAAGAAAAAAAAGACAATCTGTGCTTTTGAAAAATAATTCACATATATATTTTAAAATTCTGATTTGTGTCTGAAACTGACAAGTTTAAATTAGATTGGTCTTTTTTTGCTTAATTATTTAATCTAAGTGCAAAAAATTTCTTCCACATGCTAATGTGGAAGAAAATATGGCTGGAGAGAAAACTGTAAATACCATTTCCTAATTAATATATTTCAGTTCAGTTAGAGGCTGAACACAGATCATTCTGATGACTGGTCATTGTTACTAGTGACACTTGCTATAAGACAAATATTGTTATTCCCATTTTTCCAGATGAAGAAACTGAGATATAAGAGCTGTCATCTAACTTTGTCCAAAAGTCATAAAGCTAATAAATAGTAGAACTGGGTTGAGAGGATCACCTTTCCCCTAAGTTGAATCTTTTTAATCTTCCAGAAGAAAAACAGCACCAGCCAAATACCTATTATGTGCCAGGCACTAAGAGATGTTTTACAAACGTTATCCCACTGAATACTTACAATAGCTCTGAAGTACAACACATCATCTCCTAAGTGGTAAGGACATGTGGCTGGTGGAGGGAGACCTTCACACCCTGCTCCTTCTACTTGACCATACAGCCTTGGGGACAATGGACATCCTCCCACCCTGCCTTGTCTAGCCTATCCACGTACCTTATACCATGGCTCTCCCAGAAGTGCTTTCTTTCTTTCTTTTTTAAAGGATTATAAACCCAGATAGTTTTATTAAGAAAGAAACTGACAGTGCAGTATGAAGTTTACATTTAAACAAAGTTTTCACAAAAAGCTAACAGATGCTTAAGAAGATTTACAATGGAGTTCTAGATGCAGGTCTAGATAATGTCAAGAACTGATGGATCTCATGGCAATCCATTCTGCACTTTGCTTTTCTCAGCAAAGTGCAGAATGGGTTGCCTCAAAACACTTATCTTCCTTTCCCTCCACTGGGATGGGTGTGCAAACTATAGCATGGAACAGCTTTAAAGCACTAGGACTTCTGTAGGGCACAGAAACTATACTGGCACTTCAAGGACATCTTCTCAAGCCATCTCTACAGTGTGAAGACAAGAACTCCTTCTCCTCCCCACTTGAAACCCACAGTCAGATGTGACAGGGGCCGGTACCAGGAGAGATAATTTTTGTCACCTTTTTTGTCATCATCTTCCGAAGGGTAGGAATGCCATGTCAGCCTTTCCTAAAAGAAGGATATGACAACCTGAGGGCAGGCACTTGACATTGGCTTCTTTGGAAGCGACCAGTTTAGCCTCCTCAAAGTTTTTCCGTTTCATCTGGAACATGCGTTCTCCGCTGGATTCTGCAGCTCCAATAATCTGCTCTGGCTCCAAACCCCAGTCAAAGCCCGGTAGCTTTTCTGACTCTTCTTCGATTTGTTCTCCTCTCTCTTAGCTTCAGAATCAGAGCCAGCTTTGTGCTTTATCTGATTTAACTGTCTCATACGCTATTTTCTGTGACTGTAGAAACTCAGCAGTGAGGTCGGGGCAATCCAGGCTCTCTTCTGGCTCCCATGTGTTGTCCTCATCTGAGAACCCCTTCCACTTTAGCATGTACTCCACTTTGCCCTTTACCACTTGATGGTCGAGAACTTTTCCCACCATATTCCTCTTCCTTCTCTTTTAGCACCTCCTACACTTTCTTCTTGTTTTGTTTTTTCCCCATAGTGCCCACCTGCTTTCTGGTACAAGGGTGACATTGCTCAGAGTACTGCCCAAGAGCAAGAAAGGCATTGGGGCCGCACTAATGGTGCACAGCGTTGGGCAGGCTGGAGGAGTGGTGCCCAGGAAAGCAAGAGGCCAGATGGCCACAGTTGAGCCCCTCACTGAAGTGGCCTACTACAGGCCCTGGTGAGTGGCCCTGTCCAAGAAGCATTTTCTTGCTAATACAGACCACTGAGCACCTGCAGGGCTGGTGAGCCATGAAGTTACACAGTATAAAGGAAAAACTGTTTTGATGCCCCAAACTTTATAGCAAATTCAAATTCTCAGCTATAGACATCTGAACATCATTCAAAATCTCTTACACTTTTGGGCTCCATTGAAGAGAGCTCGGTCTTTTGGGGTGTCACCAACTTCAATTATTTTGGCGCCAGCCAAGAGCTGCATGATGAGGCCAGAGGTGACAATGGGAGAGATACCCAGCTCCATCAATGTGCCTGAGGACAGGGGAAGCAAAACACAGCCCATATTAGCTTGGAAAAGCAACACATTAAGAAAACGAATGAGCAAAATCTGACTGTGTACCCCTTATACAAATGCAATGTGCTTCTGTTTGCTAGCAGCATTTAATTTAGAGAATAACCCACCCCAAATATCAACGATTACAGTAGAATTCAATTCATCTTGTTCGGTCTGCCAGACCACATCTTATTCTGTTTCAGAAGTCACATGGCTTTTAAACAGAGAGCTGCATTTAAATTCACCATAAACAGATTCATTCTGGTTTTACAGAGATAAGAAAAGTTTGTCTCTTCATCGGTTAATAAAAAGGATAACATTCAAATAATTTAAAGAGTCTGAAAAGGAAGCCTGTACAATTGTATCTAGTTGTGAATTACTTCTACTTCCACTATGCTAAAATACTTCTGACTGATTTGAAACTTAATTTGAACTATATTATATTTAAAAAATAGGTTAATCAAAAGTAATAATGACATAAACGTTCAAAATCCTAAGGCAATTAGTTAGAGTATACAAACACTGTTACATATTTTTTTGACACATAGATATAACCTATAGATATGAAAAAGATGCAGCTGAGAAACAAATTACATATTCTAAAGGTTATCAAAACACAAGAAAGACAGGTAGAAATATCATTATTTTAGCTTAAAAAAATTCTAGTTTTTCCACTTTTTTATTCTCTACAACACAGACCTAATCTTGTTATTACAGGTTTTGTACTGCATTCATATGCAATTCTGAATGTGCTGATATGCCTCGATGCTGAATTCGGCATTTACTAAGGCTATTCAGCACAGCACACTAACATTTTTCCTGAACACTCACTGAACTCCACATAAAGCCAAAGTCTGTAATTTAACTAAAGGAGGTCAGTCAAGCCCACATTGTACAGAAAGAGGTACAGAGAGCCAGGGTTCTACCTCTGTTAGAGGCTAGGATCACTCTTATCCAATAGAAAGGGTCAGCAGAATCTGAAGACATGATACCAAACAGGGGAATCTGGAAACAAGCATAGAGAAAAGGAGTCAGTGCACTTGTCTCCAGCCCTCTGACCCCCATTCTTGATACAACAGGAAATATGGACTTACTTGACAGCACACCAAGAAAATAAAGAGGGTGATAGCAGTCCATAGCACCTTCTCCTTAAACTGAATCTATGTAGAAGAGAAAGAAATAAGGCAACAAGTTATTTTCATAAGCAAATTAACAGAAATGAACTCAGATCAGACCTCCTTTGTTCACCAGAAAAGTAAGCCTTGAACACTTCGAACCATGTATCAGACATAGGTGTCAAAATACAAGTACATGCACGACAGGCTTTCTATGTACAAGGTACATATGCAAAGACTTTCATATGTATCATCTCGTTTGATCCCTGCACTACTTAGCGTTATTTTTATTTAACAATGAGAAAACTGAGTTTTAGAAAGGCCCACAGCTGAAATGAGTTTGAGTCCAAAGCATGTGCTTTAACCATTAGCATTAACAGTTTAGGATCAGATGCAAGATCAAAGAATGTTACAACAGAAAGGGATTCCTAAACCAGACAAGCCTATACAGCATATGGGCTATCATCATTAATTTGAAAGGTTTTGCAACTGACAAAATCTTGTTATTTTGGAGTCAACCAATTTGGAATTTGTGATTGTTTAATACATAGTACTTTCTATGAACTAAGGGTAAAACAATGTAATAAACAATATGGGGCAGGAGGGCAGGGAGAATTGCAAGTTTAACTTACTCACTATTAGTAGCATCTATCTAAGACTTTTCACATCTTTTCAGGTATGTAAGTAGGATAGGTTACACTTCAGAATCATTTTACAGATGACTAATAAGAATCATTAGAAAAGTTTAGATGCCCTGCCCAAGGCCCCTTTGGTATTAAGCAGTAGAGTGGGAATTCTTCTGGGTCTTCTGCCTCTAAAACTGTGTCTTCATTAGTACTTGCTGCCTACACTGCAAGAATGGCTTTAAAGGGCTTAAAAAACACAGTAATATTGTGCAGACTAAGGATCTTGATGTGGAAATGCCTTGTGACAGTATTAAATGAACAAAACTGTGTTCTTAAAGTATTTTTTCATTTGAGTGCAAGAGAAGTCTAAGCAAGCACCAAGCCAGGGTCCTGGCTCTCTGGTCAGAAGTTCTAGTCCTCTGTCTACCACTTTAGGCCATGATAACACAACCACACAAAGGTGGTGTGAATTCCATGTTCAGATACTCCATGTGAAGTTTAGTGAATTCATAGAACTCTTCCTCCCCTTGAGAATGCTCCCTTTTCCATCTGTCATCACATCACACCAAGGAATTAGGAGTGACCAGGGATTGAACCCGCAACCTAGGTATGTACCGACTGGGACTCGAACCTGCAACCTTTTGGTGTATGGGACGGGGCGACGCTCCAACCAACTGAGCCACTTGGCCAGGGCTGAAATGATTCTTTATGGGGAAAGAGTGGACAATTTTTACAAGACTCCCCATTTGTTAATAACCAAGTCTTTCATGGATATAGCCAAATTCAACAGCAAAACATCAAAAGCTGTTTATCCAAGTCTTGCTACTCTACTTTTTAAACAGCCCCTAAATCCATCCTTATCTCCTACCCAATCCCATAGTCCACGCTATTGCAAAGCCTCTAAACCACTCCGATCCTCTATTTTCAAAGCAATTTTCTAATCTGTCTGGCTCCTATTGCTCCCTACTACCCTTTATGTTCTGTCAATACTGAACTATATATAACACACTCCAACCTGTTAGTCTTCATTGCCTTTCACATTATACATTCCTTACGCCTGGAATTCCTTTCCCCCACTTCAAGAAAACTTCTATTCTTCCTTCAAAACCACCATCAGACACCACATCTTCCAGAGTTAACTCCTTTTGAAGCCACTGCTATACCTTGCACTAAGCTACAAGGCCAATCAATGTCACACAACTAGTAAAAGGTTGAGCGAAGGGTGGGTCCCAGGCTTGCCTGCCTCCAGAGCCATGCCCTTTCTACTATGCTTCGGGGTGGTAGTAGGGGAAGAGCTTTGCACATTAGCCTGTCAAAGGCAGTACATATGTGGGGCATTTATACAAAACAGTTTTATGTCCAAAAACAAAACAAAACACACACAAAAATAAGACACTCCAAGAATGCAAGTGTCCATGTTGATGTCAAGTACACATATGTGAGTACATGAACAACAGTCTGAAAATAATGTGAAGACAAAAAACATATTACTATTCTTTAACAACCTAATGAAACTTGTTCATTGTCTGATAGCTTTACTTACATTGGCAACACTCACTATCCTGGCCTGTAGCTATTTAGCAGCAGAAATTCTGACAGTCAATGTAAGTCTACATTTCTATTTTTCCATGCTTTAATGTGCCTGCTGTAAAAAGCAGGGTTCACAAAATGCCTTTAGTTTCAGTTAATTTGGCAGCCTACATAAAAGGTTTTTGTACAGAATAAAGTGACTGCTCTTAGCTCTTTTTAGCAGCTGGCTGCAAAGAGCATCTCCTAGAAAAAAATCCAACTCCAGATCTGCTCCTGTTGGAGGTGAAGGGAGAAGGGTAACAACCTAGGATGCTGAGGCTTTTGAGGCCTTACTCACTGCCAGGATCAATTTCTGGGACATGGCAAACTCCAGGCTTTGTTCACTGGACTAACATCCACAAAAGGTGCTCCGAATAAAGCACATGCTTTAGGTGGAAATTCCCACACAAGAAGGTCATCTTTTGACAAAGCTCAGGAGTACACACAACTGTACTCCAGGGGGGAAGAGAAGGGAGGGAGAGTTTCCATTGGCGAGTTGAAGCCATTTTTAATTGTACTGTAAACTTCAAGCACCCAGAGTTTCACGAAGCCTCCTTTGACAGCGATTTGGGGTACTTACCTTTCTCTCCGGCTTCTGAATTTCCGGCAAGATGACACAGAAAGGCTTGATGACTTCCAGAAATTTGACTTTGATGGGAGAAACAAAAGGAGAGTTAGGGCTCGGAGAACCTTTCGCGCTACCCGGGTAAGCCTTCCGCCCAGTTGTGTTGGGGCAATGGGTAGGGGGCAGGGGAGCAGGCCGAGTACCGGGACCCGTGGGGATCCCGAGGGCCTGGGATCTGGGCAGGCCTGGTGGGCGGGCACCCGCCCGGACCGGCGAGGGGAAGGGGGGATGTGATCCATTCTGGCGGAGCCAGGGCTGCCTCCAGGGACTCACTAGCCATGGCGGCGGCTGCTCGCGCTCCGGGTACTGCTTAGGCTCCACTCCGCTCCGCGCGAGGCGACGGTGCCCGCGGCCCAGCCTGCTACGCGCGCAGCACCTCCGCCGAGAGACACGTCAGTGATAGCACTGGGGTGAGCGGGGAGGGGCAGAACCGGGACCCGGTGCAGGCCGTAGGCCGCTTCCGCTTCCTGCCACGCGCCGACTGACTGCTGCGCCGCGCCGATGACTCCGCGAAGACCAGAACTCCCGGCATGCAGCGGGGCCCCCGGGGCCTGTCGGGAAGAGGATGCTCAGCCGGCGCGGCGCGGCGCGGCGCGGCGCGGGGAACGCCGGGATAGGGAGTGTGTGGCTGAAACCACCTGGCAACGCGAGAGCACTTGGGGGAGGGAGGACGAGTCGGGTCTCGGGAGACAGAAGCGGTGCCGGTTGGTGGAGAAACTGGCTCTCGGTAGATGCCTCCTGCACCCGCGGCTCTGCTGGCGAGGCGGAGTCCCCGGTCACTTCCTTGCTTTTCACAGCACTTACAACTCTTTGAATTAGTGAGTAGACTGTAAGCGCCTCTGAACCGACTTGCGTCCCAGCGCCGACCCCAGTTCCGGCACCTAGTAGGCGCTCGGCTCGTGGTCCCCACACCCTCGTTAGCAAACCTGGGGGCCTGGCCTGGGCCCCGGAGATGACTCCTGCCCAGCCCCTGCCGTCTGAGGGCGAATGGGGAGAGTGCGCCGGGAGACCGACGGTCCGAGAAGAGCGGGGGCCGCTGAGGAGGTGGCTGGCTCACTAGGAAACCTGGAAGGCCTCCGGGAGAAGCCCAGTTGCTTTTGTGCCGAAGGCGGACGGATCCCGGCGAGAAGAGGGGAAGGAGGGTGCGCCCCGTCCAGGAAAGCTTTGTGAGGGAGACACGGCAGTGTGACTGCTTAAGATACGTGGGCAAAGAAGTCCTGTTTGGCTGGGGCAAAAGCTGTGTGAAGGAGAACAATATTGAGTATTCGTGGGCCAGTGGGTAGGTCAAGGGATGCTAGGTGGGGAGTCTGGATTTATTTTCAATGCGTCTGTAATCGGGTAACGTGAATAATCTAGAAGAGACTGCTGTGAGCATTACTTGAGGAGGTGGGCGCTTCTGTCTGGAGATTAGGGAAGATTTTATGGAGCTAAATGCTGACCTGAACCGGTAGAAGTTGGAGGTGCAGGTGTGACAAGGTGCCTTTTTTTTTTTTTTTTTCCAATAATAATTTAGGGGTTGCTTTTTCTACTTTCCCTTTCCTCCCATTTCTAGCAGGTAGGCAAGACTGGTAAATCACTTTTTAGGATAGTTGTAGGACAGGAAGTCTTTTTTTTTTAAGGTTTAACATCTTTTTTTTCTTCTTTTCTCGTTTTTCCCGTTTTTTAAAAATTTATTGGGATGACATTGGTTAATAAGATATAGGTTTCAAGTGTACATTTCTGTGATACATTATCTGTATATTGCATTGTGTGCCCACCACCCAAAGTCAAATCATCTTCCATCACCATATATTTGGCCCCCCTTTACCTTTTACTAAGCCCCCCCCTTCCCCTCTGGTAACCGTCATACTGTGGAAGTCTTTTTTTCAAAACCTAATCCAGGGATGGAAAATTCAAATTACTATAGGAGGCAGGTAGGTAACTTCAATCAGTAAGGTGGCTCAGATGTGACCTCACTTGATACCCATCCCCCACACAAAAATTACACATGGACTACTCTTCTAGAGCTGCTTCTGAAATGCAGCCCATTGATGAAATGGAGTTTTGGCTTGAAGTCAAACTGGCAGCTCCTGGATTAAATTCAGTAGATAAACCAGAGCTGATATTTATACACCCTGCACCATGCTGATGGTGAAAATATTGAAATCCTTCATGGTAATTAGCCTCAGAAATTGTGCTATATATTACAATTAGTTAATATAAGTTTTAATATAAACATTGGTTTGTACTAACAGTTTTAGGATATGGTACCATAGTAAATGGGCCTCCTGTTGTAGTGACATTTGAGAAACATTGATGACATAGTTTGGCCTGTGTCAATGAAGGGTCTGTGGCTAAGTTGCATGCGTTAACAAAACATTAATTGCTTTAGGAGAGTCACTAGCTTACAATAATTTTGTTAGCACATTGGAAGAAATTTAAAAGTTTCATATATTAAATATTTGAAAACTTAAAACCCAAAAATGGCCCGGCCGGGCGTGGCTCAGTGGTTGAGCGTCGACCTGGGATCCAGGTGATCGGGGTTCGATTCCTGGTCAGGGCACATGCCGAGGTTGTGGGCTCGATCAACGACTCTCATCATTGATGTTTCTATCTCTCTCCCTCTCCTTTCCTCTCTCTGAAATCAATAAAGATATATTTAAAAAACACACACAAAAAAGCCCCAATATGTTATCAAAGTGAGAGTAAAGCAATCAAAAAGACTTAGAAGGTACTGTTGGAATTTTTAGCACTATGTAATATAACTAAGCATTTCCACAAAAATATTTACTAGAACTTCTAAAGGAATAATATTGATATAGCCATGGGTTTGGACCTACTTGTTAGAAAACAGGTGAATCTCAATGAGAAAACAACTTTTTGGAAAACATAATCAAGGCGATACATTTTACATCATACTCAAAGAAGCTTCATTTGTTTCACATAAAACTGTTTTAATATTTTGCTTAATCTTTCCATCTGCAACAGCATGGGTGGATTTAGAGGGTATTATGCTAAGTGAAATAAGTCAGAGAAAGAGCAATACCATATGATTTCACTTATATGCAGAATCTTAAAGAACAATATAAGTGAACAAACAAAACAAACAGGCTCATAGCTACAGAGAACAGACTGATGGTTGACGGGAGGAATGTTGGGGGACTGGGTGAAAAAGGTGAAGAGGCTAATTGGTAATTACAAGATAGTCATAGGGATATAAAGTACAGCATAGGAAATATAGTCAATAATATTGTAATAACTATGTATGTGGCTAGGTGGGTACTGGAAATATCCAAGGTTACTTAAGCATCAAATGCCATGAACAAACAGACATGTGGCGATTTAAAAATCTCAAGATACAGAATTACTACAGCCCTCCTGTGGGGGTGGGGAGCCCAGGGGGAAGACAGACCATTTCATTTTTGAAAACCACCTCCAAGCTCCCCAAATAAAAAAATGCTTACCAGAACCCTGGAGCTGAGAATACCATCAGCTGTCTCATTTACTATCAGCCTCTAGGAGAGGAACAGAAACATAAGCAGTCTGGAGCATCTACCTCTTCCAAATAATTTGAAGCAAACACAGCATCAGATTTCTAGGCTTTGGAACGACATGATTTCATTTACTTGGTAGATATGGTCTGAATGTGGTAACAAGTTTCTTCTAGGGTTCTGTCAGGGTCAGATGGGGCTGTTCCTTGGATTTTTCATGTGAAAAGAAACACAATTCTGGAAGGGACTTTAGCACTTCTGCCCCAACTACCTTGGCCTCACATTGAATTAGTTGTCTTCTGTCTCTTATTGTAGGGTGTTTTGATTATGTCGCAGTACCTTTCTAAAGGCCGAGAGCCCTCACAAAGTTTTTTACTTCAAAACAATTGCAGATACTTTTACTTATTTTTTACTTTTTTAACCTTCACCGAAGGATATGTTTTAGAGGAAGGGAGAGAGAAAGAAAGTGAGAAAAAGAGAAACACCAATGTGAGAGAGAAACATTGATTGGTGCCTCCCATATGCACCCCGACCAGGGCTGGGGATTGAACCTGAAACCCAGGCACGTGCCCTTGACCGGGAATCGGACTGCGACCATTCAGTGTGCGGGCCAGTATTACCCTGATGTTAAGACCACACAAAAACATCACAAGGGAAAAAAAGACCAATATCTTTGATGAATACGGATATAAAGATGCTCAACAAAATACTGGCAAACTCAGTTCAACAATATAAAAAGGATTGTACACCAAACCAAGTGGGATTTGGAAAGGCAGGTTGGTTAACTCTAACAATCAATGTAATACACCTAAAACAGAAAGGACAAAACCCAAATGATCATTTTAATAGATGCAGAAGTGGCATTTGGAAAAAGAAATCATGATAAAACAACAAACTAGGAATAGAAGGGAATTTCATCAAACTGATAAAGGGCATCTACAAAAAATCCACAGCTTAAGTCACGCTTAATGGTAAAAAACTGCAGGCTTTCCTCTCAGGAGTAGGAACATGACAGAGGTGCCCATCTCATTACTGCTACTCTGCATCGCACTGGAGCTTCTTTCCAGGGTTGTCAGGCAAGGAAAATAAACAAAAGGCCTCCAGGTTGGACAGGAAGAAGCAAAATTCTCTGTTTGCAAATGATATGTACTATCTTGTATATGGAAAATCCTAAAAGAGAGACACATTCAATCAATTAAAACTGACAAATGGGTGTAGCAAGGTTTCAGAATATAAATCAATATACAAAAATCAATTGTATTTCTATAAATTAGCAATAAACACCCTGAAAATTAAGCAACAATTTCATTTAAAATAGCATTAACCAAAAAGAAGTGCAAGATGTACTGAAAGCTACAAAACTTCACTGAAAGAATATATAAGTAAATGAGAAGATGTCTGTGTTCGTAGATTAGAAGACGATGTTGTCAAGATGCCAGCAGCCCCCTGGTGGCAGGGGTGAGCCGCCTCGCTGCAGGAGCGCCGTCAGGTCCAGCCGCCAGGGCGGGGAGCTGCTTGGATCCAGCACCGCCTTGGCTCTGGATGATGCCTCTCCTGGGAAAGGCGCAGGGAGTCGGGGCGGGAACTGGACCTGGAGCAGAAGACCCCGCCCCGCGATGGTGACGCTAGAGGTGGGCGATGGAGAAGTTAGCCCTCTCCACCTGGGGCCTGACTTCCTAGGTAGCCCTTGTCCAATGGGGACAATGATCCCTGACCGGCCTGAGCACCAGGGCTGGGGCTGGAGCCACCAGCTCCACTCACCTGGTCCAGTCCATTTTCCAGGTGGCTCTTGAGCTTTCCTGCTCAATATACTATCATTCTTCATTCTTGCTGGTTTTAAATGAACCAAAAAGTGATCCTGGCATCGGGACATCCCTTCCCCAGGGATCCTGATGTAAATTAGTGTTCTTGGCTCTGGAGTCTTTAATTCAGTAAGTTTCACATCCTACTGGTTGCTGGCTCCTGTCTGAGCTGCAGCTACGGCCAGCATACTCGGCTGGGCTGGGCATTGGGGAGCCAGGCTACCTGAAGCCCTGGGCATGGAGAGCCTGGTTGGGTGGCTCTGAGCCGAGAGAGACCGTGGCTGTCACTGACTGTGCACCTGCATTTACACTTGCCGTTGCTGTCTGTGGTGGCGCCCAAACTTTGGTGTCCATGTGAAGTTTTGTACAGGCTGTGCACAGATGAACTTCAAGGGTAGTCTTAGACATTAGATGATGTGGTAGGCAGAAAAGTGGTTTTCCCTGAATGTGCATCCTAATCCATGGAGCCTGTAATACACAGTCAGTCCCCTATATCCGCAGGTTCCACATCACGGAGTCAACCAACCGTGGGTCAATAATCGGGGGGAAATGTTCTGTTGTTACTGACATGTTACTATGTAGTTAGCCCTGTGATGGTTGTGTCTGTACGGAACAGGTACAGACATTATCCCCTAAGCAATACAGTATAACAACTATTTACACAGCATTTACATTGCATTAGGTAATGTAAGGAACCTGGAGATGATTTCAAAGTGAAGGAGAGGATGTCCATAGGTTATATGCAGATACTATCCACTTTATGTAAGGGACTTGAGCATCAGCAGAGTTTGGTTTGGGGGAGGCCCTGGAACCAATCAACGTAGATACCGAGGGGCAACTATATAAAATTTCATGGCATAGGGGAATTAGGTTGCTAATCAGCCTGCCTTAAGATGGGAAGAATATCCTGAATATCTGGGTGAGCCCAGTGTAATCACAGGCTCCTTAAAAGTGGGAGAGGGAGTAAGAGGAGATGTGACAGCAGGGGCAAGGCAGGGCAACATGATTGTCAGCTTTGAAGACGGAGGAAGGGGCCACAAGTCAAGAAATGCCATCAGCCTCCCAAGACTGAAAAAGGCAAGGACACAGATTCTCCCCCAGAGCCTCAAAAGGAGTGCAGTCCTGCAGACACTCCAATTTTAGCTCCCAGAGATCCATTTTAGACTTCTGAATTATAGAAGTTAAGAATAAATTTGTGTTGTAATTAAGCCACTAAATGTGTAATGATTTGTTTCGGCAACAATAGGAAACAAATGCAGTGATAATTACACTGCATTTTTGCCTGATGTGGGTTTAGACTCTAACCTCTCCTAAGACGTCATATCACTGTGTTTGCGCGTCTCTTCTCCAGAACATGGACTTGTCAAGAGCCTGGCCTCGCATCATGTCTCTCCGTCCAGCGCAGTGCCTGGCTCTGAAAAAGTGCTCAGAACATGTTGACCAACTGACTGATGCTTTGTGATCTTCTTCTAGCCTGTGTTTTCTCTGAGCAATGGCTAGGTGTTCTCTTGCTTTATCCTGGGTATCCTGGTAGTGCCTGGTTGAGGGATGAGCAGCCATATGTGTTGAGTAGAGATAAAGGAGGAGAGAGAGGCTTTTATCTGGAGGCAGGGGCTGTCAGATCCATGCCACAGGGGACACTTCCACCTCTGCCCTCTCCCTGACCCAATACTGGCACACTTCCTTTTGATAACGTTGCTCTAAAGACTCACAGCATCAGGGAGGCAGAGAAACAAGCTTCCAGCAGGGCTGCTGGGCCTTAAATCATGCCTTCGACCTGAAGGAACTGTCCTTGCTGGTGAAAAGCCTCATGTTTGGCTGGAACCTGAAACTTCGGCTACTCTTTCTGACCCATGCATTTTCCCTGTGCTCCATGCCAACGGAGATCATCTACTGCTGAGTTCTCAATGCTGCAGGATGGGCATGGCCTCCACTGGGTGCTGCCACTGTGCCTGCGTTGTCCAGCTGTCTGCTCAGTGACAGGTGACCACTCCCTTCCAGGGGTCCTCTGTGTAGCCTGGACCAGCTTTTGCATGAGACTGGTCTGTTTCCTAGCTTGACTGTTTTTTACCTGCAATGCCTCTCAATAAACCCAAATGCCTCTAAAGTTGCTTGGAGCCCTGCCTGCCACAAGGAGGCAGGCTCCTGCATCTGTGTCTAATGCTCCCAAGCTCCCACGGAGACTCAATGCGATGCAAATTCCACATTCTAAACCATCGCCACCCTGGAGTTTGGTGCCAGAGCCCAGAGCAATGGGGGGTGTGGGGGGTCAGATCCTTCCCCTTTGAATAGCGACTGGAATAATCATACAAAATGTGCAGCTCTGGGGGTTTAAGAAATTATGCTCCATTTATGATGGAATACTATGTTGCTGCTTTAGATATATTGTTGAATGAGAGACAAATGGATTAGAACTATGTTATATATGTACAAATAAAAGAATATGCATATGTATTCCTTTGCAATGTACATATTTCCTTAGCTTAGTATTTTTCTTCAAGAAAATTTGATGGAATACACTAGAAGCTGACAAACTTTTCCTATAAAGGGCTGGATAGTAAGTATTGTAGGCTTTATGGGCCAGAGGTCTCTATTGCAGCCCCTCAGCTCCACTGTTACTGTGCAAAAGCCTCACGGATAATCCATAAGTGATGAACACGACTGTGTGCCAATAAAACATTATTTACAAAGGTTGAAGTTTGGAGAGAAAAATACCTAAGAAATAGTTAAGAAGTGACTTGGGGTTGTAAGCCATCAGCACTTGGCAGGCATACAGAACTTCCCTCACTGAAATGAATGAAATGACCTCCTCAGTAGACTTCCCAAGATCCAGGACCGTGTGAGTCCTCCCCTTTGGCAGGGGTATCAATGTCATCCCAAGAGAGAGTGGCTTTGGTGGGGGAAGGTTGGAGTACCAACTAGGAAGTCTTGGGCTGCAAGTAACATTTATTGCAACAATTAGCATCTAGCAAGCATTCCCATGGCTGATTCAGTCAGTGGCTCAGTCACAAATCCAGGACCTGGGTTTTTTCCCTCTGTGGGTCAACGGCAGCATTTTCTCTCCAGTCTGTCGTCACTGCAAGACAGTTACTGCAGTTCCAGGGGCTCGCAGACTTGAAAAGACACAGCAGCAGAAGAGCCCATCTCTCCCTCTACACCTTAAAAGAGAACACCTTTCCCAAAGCCCCTCTGTAGATACCCCTGTGTCTCTCTGGCTAGGATCGTGCTACGTGGCTGTGTTAAACTAACCATGGGGAAGGAAATGGGATTGCTACGACTGGTTCATTCGAGGCAGGATTTACCAATGAGCTGGAGCAGGGTCCTAGTTGTGGTATACAGAATAGGGGAATGGCTATGGGCACATACCCAGCTGGGTCAGCTAGAGTTGACAAGTGGGGTGACTTGACTCTATACCCCAATACCTCTTCTCTCTTGGTGACCGCCAGCCAGGCCCAGGATGAACAGCTGGAGCCATTTGGGTAGTGTTTCTTAAAGTGTTTCAGAAACACTTTAAGGTGAAGGGGGTGGAGCCCTTGAAAGATTTTCTGGTCTTTGGTTTTGGCTGAGCTGCCATTCTCCTGTGGTTAAACTCCTGTCATCTCCCTGGTTCTGAACTAATTCAGCAAACTGTTGACACCCTCGTTCCTGACTGCACGGGACTCTCATGGCTCCCTCTGCTCCTGGGCTAAGTCAGCTTCTGTGACCTGAGCTCCCGCAAGGCCTCCTGCCCATCTGCCTGTGTCTGCTCTCACCCCACTCATTTACTTGGGGCTGTGGAAAGATATTCTTAAAGGGCTTCCTTGCCCATGTTCCTGGGGCATAAAGGCCACCTCCTTGGTGGGGCATCTGAGGGCTTCCGTGCCTGGCTCATCTCCTTTTCCTGCCATCCTCCTGTGCCTCAGCCACCCTGCACGAGGGACCGCCTCCTGCCCCTCACCTGCTTCATACAACCTGGCCTCGGGGCCTCGCTCCTGATGATCTCCTGCCCAGTCATACCCCACTCTGGTGACACTCAGCACTTCCCGGGCATCGGAGCCCCTTCTTCAAATAAAACTGACATGGAATTGCAATATGAAATGCAAGAGGAAAGTGATCTTTTATTAGTACAATTTTATTTTATAAGTTCAAATTCAAAGCATTTGCTCATTATAAAGTCCATCAGTGAGAACAACGATGCTTTCTTTAAGAACACAAACTGAACTGGCGTGTGTCGGACAGCTGCAGCCTTCTATCAGCCTCAGCATCCAGATCGCTTCCCTTTGTGTCCCACTGCTCAGTGGCAAACAATCCCGCTTCATAATGAGAAGAACTAGCACACAGCCAGAGTTTGATAGGAGCCCTCCATGCGACACTGGGACAGCAACCCATCAAAGCGAAAAAAGGATTGATAGGAAAATGCTGTTTCAATGCTGAATCTCTACAAATATGTAACAACAGGAGGGCAGAAGTGTCTAGTTTTTTTTTAAAAAAAGTTTTTATTTCAGAGAAGGGAGAGGGAGAGAGAGAGAGAAACATCAATGATGAGAGAGTCATTGCTCGGCTACCTCCTGCACAGCCCCCACTGGGGATCAAGCCCGCAACCCGGGCCTGTGCCCTCACCGGGAATCAAACCACGATCTCCTGGATCCTAGGTCGATGCTCAACTGCTGAGCCACGCCAGCCAGGCAGGAGTGTCTAGTTTTGAATTACACATGTGAAAGTCAGACGGCACCAGGGCTTAAGAAAACACTAAAGCAAACCATTGCTTGCTTCAGCACGCCAACTGGAGGAGCCAAGAGGAAGGGTCTGGGAAATTAAGGGTTATCTCAAACCATATGCACATCTCTCCCTAGAATCCCAAGAGACTGCACTGAAGCACTGGGTTGTTCCGGGCACTGCTTCGGGAAATGCTGAGTGCAATAGTAATGATGATAATAATAATGGCAGCTAATAAATGTTTGCTATTCTAGTGTCTTACAGGCACTTTATTCAGTGTTTTCTCAATCCTCACACCAACCCTATAAAGCATTTTTCTTCCTTTCTGTATATGAGGAAAATAAGGCTTTAGAAAGGTTATCTTGCCCCAGATCACACAGCTAGCTAAGTAGTAGAGTTGGGCTTAAAGCCTAGATCTGAAACCCAATGCGTTTAGAAATGTGTCACGACATGCCCGCAAGACCTTCTTGATCCAGGGAAATGTGACAGCTTCTATGTTTAAATAGGTGGAGCAGGTGCTGGGGTTCCATTAAGAGGTGGTCAGGCAAGCAGAGACCTATGGCGGCTCCTCAACCGTGGACACCACCAGCTAGTACAGCCCGCCGGGACGAACTGCTCTGCCTTTGCAGCAAGAAAAAGAATCCATGGATTAGAAGACCCTCCACTAGGGAGAAGAGTGAACTCATTTAACTCAGACTCCTGGACATGCTCAGAGACCAGCCCTCAGACTGAGAAATGCTACTCTCTGCTGGCTACCCAGAGACCCATATGTGCCAGGTACTGCAGTGGACACTTGGGTACCACAACAGAGAGACAGACGTGGCTCCTGCCCTGTCTAGCCTACTAGGGGACAACCTACCTTGGGTCTAACTAGGCCCCCCTTCATGGTGGCAGAAGCAGGTTTCCAACAGGCTCATTTCCATGGACCCATCTCTCCTACCTGGGTTAACAGCTAGAACCTGGAGACATGGAGTAGAGGTCACCACAGTCACACAACTCGATACCAGGGAAGAGCTGTCTTAATCTAAAAATGTCTTCCTCTGGCAAAGTTCTAGGGAATTTACTGACCACTCCTACTTAAAAGAGAGCCTTGTGTAGAAACTCTTGAGAAGTTGTTGAAGATCAGCTATCAGAATGCATTCTTTGAATCCACTGTGCTTCGCTAGCACAGATGGTAAGTAAAATAGATGGATTTCCCAGGTGTTGTTTAAATGCTCTCCCTAAAATATATTTTGGGAGTGGCTGCTTTCTAATTATGCTCAACTGTGGGCTGAAGCAGGAGGTTCTATCCTTCCCCTTAAACCTTTGGGAAGATATTGCAAAGACTGGGTCCAAGAGGGCAGCAGACCTCCAAAGGGGTGTGCTTCCTCTCTTTACTCCAGAGCCTGGTCTGTGCCTGGGCTGGGTGGTGTAGGTCAGTTGTGTTCAGCCAGGGCCAGCCTGTAGAAAGCTGTGTGTGTCTGGGAACTAGTCAAGGGAAGCTTGGGGAAGAACAATCTAGGACCCTCTGTACCAACCCAAGAGTGGATCATGGCTACAGAATCCCGTATCTCCTTCGCTGACACAGACCGGGCCCACGGCGGAATTCCTCTGCTCACAGTGGTTGGCCTTGAGTGCCTAGGCTCTTATGAACTTGTAGGCACTCCACTGCTAGCCCAGTTTTGGACAATGTTTCTGTAGCAGAGGAGTATTCTGCATGAGAACAGACAGTCTGTAAGACTGAAGCCAGAACAGAGTATAGAGATAAGTCTTCCTTTATACCACTCTTTTGAGATCATTTGCCTGCTCAGAGACTAGGTCCCAAGTCCTTGGTCTTCCAAATGGTGGCCATTGAGCTATAACCTACCTTTCTTGCCTTTATAGCAAAGGCAGTGGTCCAGGCAAGCTGGCCCACCTCTGGCTTTCACTCAGCTGTTTCCAGGGTCTCACCATCAACTGCACACATGGGACTGCTTCTTTTTCATCCTCCGAGGCCTGCTTGTTGGCAGTGCTGTCCTTGAGTCCCCAGCAGTATGAGATTCCTCCATCCCCTGCACTCCTGTGGCACTCACCCTGTACTCCTCTTGTGACATCAACACATTCGGTCTTGTAGTGCCTTGTCCACCCTAACCAAGTGGAGGTCCCTGAGGGTGGACTCTGCACACTCTCCCTCACAGTGTCCAGCACAGGCTGCTTTGCACATGGGCCACTACGCATGCAAAGCACATGTATGGATGCCCATGAGTTCTCTCCATTCCTAAGGCCTCCTTTGCAGACACAACAGAAGGTTCTATAGCAATGCTGACCTCAGTGCTCCTTGCCTTCTTCCACCAAATCTGAAGGTGGGGGGATGAGGTCTCGAGGATTCATCCTGGCCACCAGGCAGACATCGTAGCTGTCATGCATGAGGACATTGACGGCTACCACATTCCACTGATTTTCCCATGGGTCCAACTCCAATATTTCTTTGGAGATAACCTCATGGCGGTCTGAAAAACAGCAAAGTAGGAAGACAAAATATCACAGGGGTATTAAATTCAGAGGTCATAATCACTGTATTATATAACTTTCTCTAAAAGACCAAAAATTAACAAAAAAACGAATCAAGGTACTTTAAATGGAAGACACAGTTTTTCCGACATTTAAGAAACTAAGAAAGGCCATGTTACAACTGATATTCAAAATTTATTCAAGACATACTGATTGACGGGGCACACTATTGTCTAAAGTTGAAAGGGTGTTCCCGTGTTATGCTAATGATTTATTAATGCTGTGGGCAAGAGATGAAACTTCTATTTCTACACCCGTGAAAGGAGGTATAGCCGGAGCCATGTGACCTGAGGGAGTCGCTGAGCTCCCTGAGCTTATGTTTTCTTAAATGCAGACAGAGATGCTAACACAGAGCCAGGGTCCTTGCAGGAAACATGACAGCACTCTAACTGGGTAATTAGAAGAATTTAGCAAAGGGACTGTTGGAAAGGTGTGCGCAGAGTTTAGGAAGACCCACAAGGCACAGCATAGCACCCCAGGACTAAGAACGGCAGGGGCTGTTACCACCCCAAGGGTGGCAGAGGAAGAATGGGTACTGGAACTTGCGGAGGGCAGCTATCTGGAGAGTGCTGCCTCGCAGCAGCAGATTTAGGGAGAGGAAGACAGATGCAGCTACCCCGCAGGGAGGGAGCAGGGAGAGTAAATGAATTGACTCTATCCTTTCACGCAACACTTTCTGCTCTTGGCTCCAAATGGCTGAACCTAACCAGAAGCCAGAGGGGAAAGGAGCCATGAATGCAACCCATTCAGGCTAGCGTTGCAGGGCAGAGAGCAGGACAGAGAAGGGACAGGGTGAGCCTGAAAGGGCAAATGAGAGATCCAGCCCAGCTGTCTGTTTCAAAATTGTGTTGCGATTGGGGAAGATAATATATGTAAAGTGCCCAGTACTGGCATATAAAGGTCAATACTTGACAATGGCTGATGTGTGCTTGTAAAGGATGTGTATTTTGAAATTGTTGGGTGTAGTACTCCATATGTGTTAATTAGGTCATGCTAATCTACTCTTCTACATATTCACTGATTTTTGTGGGCTGGTTCTGTCAGTTGCCAAGAGAGCTGTGTTAAATCATCCCACTAAGGTTATGGATTTGTCTTTCTCTCCTGTCAACTTTTAGTGTACACATTTTGAGTCTGTTATTAAGTAAATATAAATCGTATCAATTATAAATATATCAGGGATACAGGATGGCTGCAGAGTAGGTGTAAGTTCACCTCCTCCCAAGACCAAACTGGAATTAAAACTAAATTATAGAACAATCAACTTGAAAACTAGCAGAATTTTTACCAATACATCTCCAAGGGCAAGAGAAACAAAGGAAAAAAATAAGCAAATGGGATTACATCAAACTAAAAAGCTTCTGCACAGCCAAAGAAACCAGCATCAAAATGAAAAGGGAACCCACTGTATGGGAGAACATGCCGATGTTCTGATAAGAGGCTAATTTCCAAAATATATAAAGAACTCATACAACTCAACACTAGGAAGACAAACAATCCAATTAAAAAATGGGCAAAAGGACTTGAATAGACACTTTTCCAAAGAGGACCTACAGATGGCCAAGAGACATATGAAAAATGGTCAACATCTCTAATCATCAGAGAGATGCAAATTAAAACTACAGTGAGGTATCACCTCACATCTGTCAGAATGGCACCATCAATAAATCAACACACGACAAGTGCTGGCGAGGGTGTGGAGAAAGGGGAACCCTAGTGCCCTGCCGGTGGGAATGCAGACTGGGGCAGCCACTGTGGTAAACAGTGTGGAGGTTCCTCAAAAGATTAAAAATGGAACTGCCTTTTGACCCAGTGATCCCACTTCTAGGAATATATCCTAAGAAACCCAGAACACTGATCAGAAAGAATATATGCACCCCTATGTTCATAGCAATATTATTTATAATAGCCAAGATCTGGAAACAGCCCAAGTGCCCAACAGCCCAGTAGGTGAGTGGATAAAAAAGCTGTGGGACATTTACACCATGGAATACTATGCGGCTGTAAAAAAGAAGGAACTCTTACCTTTTGCAAAAGCATGGATGGACCTGGAGATAATAATGCTAAACGAAATAAGCCAGTCAGAGAAAGACAAATACCATATGATCTCACTAATAGGTGGAATCTAATGAACAAAATAAACTAAGGAACAAAACAGAGTCAGAGGCATGGATACATGGGACAGACTGACAGATATAAGAGGCGAGGGAGGTAGGGGTTAATGGATAAAAGAAGGTGAAGTGATTAGCCAAAGAATATATATGCAGAGCCCATGGACACAGACCACAGTGTGGTGAAGGCCGGGGTTGGGCGGAGGTGGGAAAAGGAGGGAGGGAATTGGGGGATCTGTAACAGTGTCAACAATAAAAAAATAAAAAATAAATAAAAAGAAAACTTTCTTATTCAATCCTACAATCAGGCATTAGCCTTCTCTCCCATTTCTCCTCATATTCACTTTACAAACTAGATCTTGTTTTATTCTAACAGTATCCTTTGGAGGTAGTAGCTCCATTTCGTAGATGTGAAAACAAGTTCAAAGGTTTGGTGAGTTGCTCAAGGTCACTGAACACTAAAATACATTCTTTTGCCAGTGCTCATACTGCTCCCAGGATTGTTCTTTGGTGACTGGGTCCCTTAAGGAGGTCAAATAAACAACAAAGGAGGTTATAAAACATTTAAAAATGTATCAGTACCTGCTCCATGGAATCCCCCGCAGACATAAAGCTTCCCATCCACTGCTCCGGCATTGGTAGAATTGGTTCGGAGAGAGAGCAGGGAGCTCGGCATAGGTGGGCCCTCTCTCCAAAAGTCCCCGTCAGGGTTATATATCTCCACCACATCAAGGCACTTGCGAACCTGGCCCCTGTCTCGACCTACGCAGCCAATTCCACCTACAGGGAATGACCCACAGAAATGAGATGACTCAGAACAGACACCCCTTCCTGCCGTGGGGTGTGTAGCAGAGATTCACAGGACTCTGAGCTTTCTCTTTCTTGCCTGGCACTACTTCTAAGCAACAGTGATGCCAACTAGGTGCTCCGTAGCCAAATTTAATGTCATTTTTATTCACAGTGTTCCATCTTCTTGTCCTTAGGCATGAGGCTGATTGTATTGCAGGCTTTATATCCTACAGTATCCAACATTGGTCGACACAATGAGCTCTCCCTTTAGAATGACAGCTCCAGGTTTGAACGTGAGGGTCACTTGACTGACGTCTGCCTTCCTGTTATCATCAGCAATGGTTTCACTGATCCTGCTAGCTAGGGATGTGTCCTTTCCATTCTTCCACATCGCAAGCCTGTCTTTTCCTCTCTTCTTAAGTTGCATGAATTTTTCCTCATTAGGTAGGGACCATTATTTGGTAAATTTAAGGTTTGGGAGTCAAAGGAAAGCCGCCAAACTCAAATGCCCAGTGTATCTTCCACTTTTGGATGATATGGTTCATTCTACAGATATTCACTGATAGCCTGATATATGCAAGGCGATGTGCTAAGTGATGAGTTTAGAGAGACGAATGGGACATGTTTCTTGCCATTAAGAAAGTAATGGGCTGTCATCTAAAAAAATCTATAAACCATTAACAATTACACATACTACCAATTTTATAGGGTTACTGTGAGGAATAAATTTAAAAAAAACCAACCAAATAAATGCAAAGTATAAGCACCATGCAGAAGTATGATACATGTAGTTAGTAGTTAAATACTAACTACTGATATTGTTATTACTCCCCTCACATGACATCATCTGGTGTGAAGTTCTCTGTTTTCATTCAACTAGAACTTATAAATTATTAGTAGGAACTTATTCAAATAATGTTTTCTTTTACAAAAGTTATCATTTATGATATTATTAATAAAACAGAAAATATTTTAAAAAGGAAATTAATGGACTGGAAAGAGCCATGTATGCAAATACATGGAGATCATGACAGGTACCTTAAAACAGATAAAACATCTGCATTATCACCTGTGTTTTAATCTTTCTTCAGTACCGAGTCCTCAATACCTAGTACAGTACTTGACATGTGTGTCTGGAATGAATGAATGAATGAATGAATGGGAAATTTTAACTTTTCCTATGCTTTCTCAGTCTGTCCAAGTGGATGTATTTGTAAGCTCATTCAACACAAAGGTCACTTTTTATACATCTTAGATTTCACAGTGCCTGACACACGAGAGCAGCTTATTTTCACCACGGTTGGGACTTATGCCAGGCCTAAGAGGTGATGGAAGAGACTTTAGAGGAAGTCTTTTTTTCCTCTCTGCTGGCGGAGCCTGGCCTGTTTACTGTCTCAGTATAAATTTAGGGACTGAGGCTATAAACTCAGGAAGTTTTAGCTACTTTCTCTCTTATCTTGCCGGATATTTATCCCAATAATTTGGCCCATTATTGTGCCGAGTCTGAGCGTTCCCAAGGCAAGGACATGCTTTCCTTAGTTAACTGCAAAGCTCTGCTGTTGTTCATGGGCCCTCTTTCAGTGTGGTACTGTGGCAGCTAGAAGTCTCAGTCCACCAAAAAGTGGGGCACAGTGGCCTTAAAGAAGAAGATTTAGCTGTAGCAGTTCAACCTGGCAACCACCCATCAGGTAAGAATGAGATGATTTAGTTACCTGTTCTGCAAGATCCAGGAGAGATATGATTAGGCTGTTTCATATTACAACCATATGATTAGGCTGTTTTATTATTACACTTGTAAAAGTGTAAGCAAACAGGTTAAATGAAAGTTACTGGGAGTCAGGCCAGGAAACATTGAGCAGCCAACATTCTGAATGTAATTCAGAAGTTTCACATAAAAGCCCATTAGAAAAGCTCCCCCAACATAATGCATACAAAGAATAGGTATTAATCTCTTGGTTTTTGGATAACTAGAATGCTTGTCATTTTGATTCTCTGTTACTAAGTGTATTTAAATATAATGTCAACCCTTACTCTACAAAACCAACCTTTTAAATATGTGCCCTTTTTTTTTCAAATCCCCACCTGAGGATATGTTTTAATTGATTTTTAGAGAGAGAAGGAAGAGAGAGAGAGAAACATTAATATGAGAGAAACGTCAATTGGTTGCCTCCTGTACACACCCCAACTGGGATAGAACCTACAACCTAGGTATATGCCCTGATCGGGAATCAAACCTGCAACCTTTTGATGTATGAAACTATGTTCCAACCAACTGAGTCACCTAGCCAGGGCTAAATATGTGCCCTTTTTATTTGGTTGGCAGACGGTTCACACGCTCCACTGGAGGGCAACATGGGCTTACAGGCATTCTGTCTTTGTTCTGACCATTAAAGCCTGAATACATTCTCTGTCTCACTTGGATGTAATTCTACAGTCAAGTACACTTTCAGCAAGATTATTAACAGCAGACTTAATGAGCTTAAACTGGAGGTGAATCCTGATTAGATAAATAATCAAATAAAAGCATGATCTTTATTAATAAGTCAGCACCAGCACGGCAAGAGAACTCTCTTGATTACAGGAATCCTAGGGTAGAATCAGCACATCTTTAGAATTTCAATGAGATACCCCCATATCTTTAATTTATATGTTATCAGAACCTGAGCTCAACTTCATTAAAAAACAGACAAATTAATAGAAATTACCTTTTTAAGTCATACCCAAATGGACTTCAAATGCAAAATATATACCTTGGTGTTTTTTGGTGTGTGAGGGATTACAGAGAGAATGTGTCTCCTGCTCCTCTCATGATTTCTACAGAAATGAAGACTAGCTCTTCTTGTGTTTGGCTACTACAGATTCTTTCCCTTCTGTGAGGTGGGGAGGAAACCTCTCTCCATGCAAAACCTGGCGGGGAGCTGGCTGAGGGCAGAGGAGGAGTGGTACTTCTCTGACATTCTCTAAGGACTTGCCATCCACAGTGCCTCGAAGACAGGTGCTGGCGTTGGTGCCCTCTGCCTGGAGGGTTGCTTCAGGTGAAAGCTTACTCTCTTCTCCCTTGGGCTGCATCCAAAAGAGGAGGGGGATTTTGTAATCATTCTGACGAGCTCCTAAAGTTGGTTATATTGCTAAACAAGCTTTAGCAAATATATTTACTGCTGTAGGTTCCCATGTGTCACGGAAAAAGCATGCAAGCTTCTGGAAACAGACAGCCCTGGTTCATAGGCCTGCGTATCCACTTCCTAGCTGGACAACTTTGGTCCATATACTTTCTCTAAGACTCCGTGCTCTCATCTGTAAGTTAAGGATAATAATAGCAATTTCATAAATTGTTGCAAAGATTAAATTATTAGATAACTATGTAAAGGTGGAGAGGGGTGAGGAACAACTCACATTCGCCGTATACCTATTCACAAATATTCCTATAGGAATTTTCTTTTATTGATTCTCATGTACTGCATGCAAACAAAATGGCTAGCACATAGTAGGTACTCAATAATGTTAATTCTTTTTCCTTCACGTTCTAGCACGCTGCATAAGTAAACAAGTGTTTACTGAAGTTGTCAAAATTTTACATTTGCTTACTCCCAGTTTGATTATTTGCTATGTCTATAATTGATGACTTACTGACCCTATGGTCATATCTCTCTTAAAAGTTTCAAGATTGGATAGAGACAATCAGGAAGTCAAAGGGCTGGGAAATAAGCTGAGCCCTCCTTTCAGCTTTCAAGTGGGGAGAAAAGCTCCCTGATGTGATTTAGAGGAACCCATTTAGTTATGAACATTTGCGAGAGGTAGGAGTTGCCAGGTGACGTCATACAAGGTAGAAAGGGATTTCGCACTCTGTCACTTCCAGGAGTGAAGCCAGCTCTGGGCTGCTGGGCACTTTCTGGGCTGACGGGCATGTCCAATACAGTCTGTTCGCTGCTAAGATGGGGTTTATGACAATTTCATTCTCGCTTGAGTTTCCTGCTCTCTGACTTTTTCTAACATTTTAGAGTTCCAGATTTGGAGCCTAAGATCCTAGAAGACACGAGCCTAGCTTCTTAGTCTAACAGAGGGTTCTCGGGTATTTTTCTCTTTAAAGCATCAACATGTTTTGTTTCACCTCTTTTATATTTGAAAACATATATCACATTATTTTTTGCCTTAGTGAATTGAAGCTACTGAATATAATTTAACATTTTATTAAGGATTCATGAGTAATAGCATGACTTGTTCTCATAATATGCCAGAGGTATATAGATGGTTCTATACATTAGGCTGCACGAAGACATGCCTCAGATTTGCTTTCTTGAACAAATCCTAGCTGTTGTTGTGGTTTTTAGCAACTTACCTCTTTTTCATAAAAGCAAAGTACATACTGTGTAGTTACACAACCCTTTGCTGTGCAACATTATGCTCTACTGCAAATACACAAAGCTGAATCAGAGGCTGAGACGTTCTCCTCAGGCACTTCTCACCTATTCTCAATAACACTGTCATCACCCTTCATCAGGGGCTTTCACGCTGGAGAAGCTTCCAAACGGCCTCTGACTTCAGAATCAAAACCACTTAAGCTTCTAGTTAATTTTAAGCAATCTATATTTTGGATATTCACTCATGTTTTTACTAGATGTCAGAGGAAAACAAGTTTAAGAGTCTATTTTTGTCCATAAGACACAGTCTGTTGAGAAATCAAAGGCAAATACAAAACTGTATGTACTACAGCATTATAATTATACGCTGATTGAAAAAGGGTGCAATTTATAACTAATTGTCACAGTAAAATGTGCAACTGCTAACTATCCACTCTCTGTGAATTCTTAGGATATCAATGATAAAAATTACTCTAGCTAAGTTGCAATTTGGGAACAACAGGCAGACTTTGGTCTCTTAGACTACTTATTTCTGGGTTCCCCACTGAGGGTTCCAGATAATCAAGGTTAAAATCTTTCATATGATTAATTGGAAATACATTTCATGGATCTTACAGAAAAAACATCATGAGCTATTCACTTAAGTTCAAAGCCACTTCAGCTGTTGAATCTCTAAATCCAAGTATTTTCTCAGAAAAAGGAGGCACCAGGAATACCATCTGACTTCTTTAGCCACTGTAAAAGCATATTTCTTTTCTTGTTCAGCATGAGCTTGAGAACTGTATATTTAAGCCCAGAACACTCCTAGAATTAGACCAGAACATACCCGACAGTCTGCTCTGGTAACTTATGAATGCCAGGATATTTTGATCAAAAAATCATACCCATCTTCCTAGAATACTCCCCAGTACACAGTGCTGTCCGTGGGGAGACCTGGTCTCATTCATGTCTGTGTCTCTTCTCGAAGCTAGCCCAGGGTCTGGCTTATGTAACAGATACTCGGTAAGTATTTTGAGCATATGATACCTCCATTAACATGATATTACCTCTTCACTTTCCTCACAATACCCGTATTCCTCAAAGTGTGGTCCAATGATTATTCACACCCACTCTACCTGCACGCTTCCTACAATTCAGATTCCTAGGCCCTACTTCAGACCTACCACTCGGAATTTGCCAAGGGTGAAGGCCAAGAATCTGCCATCTTAATAAAAAGCCTTGGTAATTTGAGAAACACTGTATTTTTAAAAAATTGCTTAGAATTTTATCAAAAGAAGAAAAAAGGCAAAATCTTACAATGAAACTTGGTCCTTTCATCATATGAAATAATTCATCTCTAAAGTGATATTTGAAAAGAATGTACGATAGCTACTGCAACCTTCTGTGTAACTTTCCCTTCATCACTGTCAGTGGAACCCCAGCTGAGAGCTAGGCTCACACAGTGCTGCTCTCTCAGTGAGCCACTGAGGCACAAGGCGGTCTCCTGGAGAAAACAACGCCGATAGTTTGGGTCATTAGCTGCGTGGGAAGACTTATTATCAGAAGACTCCCCACATGGAAATAAAAAGTCCCTACTTAAAAAAACTCTCCACAAGACCTGTAACTCAGATTATTTTTGTGGCTTTTTACATGACAGAAAACAGGCTACGGAGATGAGAAAACTCAATTCAGTAAACAGACACTTACTAAGCATCAATCATGTAATCCAGGCCCTGTGCTGGCTTTTAGAAGAAACACAGATATGAAAAAAGCCAGTTCTATTCCCCTACCAGGGGTGGGGAAACTTTTTTCTGCCAAGGGTCATTTGGATATTTATAACATCATTCCCGGGCCATACAAAATTATCAACTTAAAAATAATTAGCCTGCTGTATTTGGTCAAACATTTAATTAACTCACCCCTAATGTGATGCCTGGAACTGCTTCTCTTTGGTGAGGCCTTGGCAGGGACAGACCAAGTGATTTTGTGGGCTGTATACAGCCCTTGGACCAGACATTCCCCATCCTTGATATAATAGACACAGAAAAAGCATTTGACAAAATCCAGCACGCATTTTTTATACAAACTCTCAGCAAAGTGGGAATAGGGGGATCATACCGCAAATAATAAAGGCCATACACGACAAACCTACAGCCAACATCATATTCAATGGGCAAAAACTAAAGGCATTTCCCTTTAAGAACAGGAAAGAGACAGGGTTGTCTGCTTTCACCACTCTTATTCAACAGAGCACAGGAAGTCCTACCCACTGAGATCAGACAAAAAGAAAAGATAAAGGGCATCCAAATTGGAAAGGAGGAAGTAAAATTGTCATTATTCACTCAATACCAGATATCAAACTATACTACAAAGCCAGTGTAATCAAAACAGCCTGGCACTGGCACAAGAACAGACATATAGATCAGTGGAACAGAGAACCCAGAAATCAACCCAAGCCATTGTGGTCAAATAATATTTGACAAAGGAGGCAAGAGCATACAGTGGAGTAAAGACAGCATCTTCAATTGATGGTTTTGGGAAAACTGGACAGGTACATGCAAAAAAGTGAAACTAGACCACCAACTTACACCATACACAAGAATAAACTCAAAATGGAAAAAGACTTAAAAATAAGTTGTGAAACCAGAAAAATCCTAGAAGAAAACATAGGCAATAAAATCTCAGACATCTCACATAACAGAATTTTCACCAATACATCTCCTAGGGCAAGAGACACAAAGGAAAAAACAAATAAATGGGACTACATCAAACTAAAAAGCTTCTGCACAGCAAAAGAAACCATCAACAAAATGAAAAGGGAACCCGCTGTATGCTAAGTGAAATAAGCCAGTCAGAAAAACAAGTACCATATAATTTCACTCATATTTGGAATCTAATGAACAAAATGCACTAACAAGCAAAATAGAGACAGACTCATGGATAGAGAGCCAGCTGATAGCTGTCGGGGTTAGGGCTGGGTGTGGGGGTGGGGGTGGAGGGATTGAGAAGAAAAAAAAAAGAAAAAACTTATGGACGTGGACAACAGCGTGGTGATTGCTGGGTGGAGGAGGGGTCAGGGGAGGTGGAGAAGGGTATGGGGGGGATAAATGGTGATGGACGAGACTCGACTTGGGGTGGTGAACACACAATACAGTGTACAGATGATGTGTTGTAGAATTGTGCATCTGAAACCTGTGTAATTTTGTTAACCAGCGCCACTCCAATAAAGTCAAGACAAAGGAAAAAATAAAAATAAAATAAATAAATAAATAAATAAATAAACCAAAGCACTGTGATAATCTCCTTAAACCAGTAGAATCCATATTGCAGTTATGGAAGGCCAGGTCACGATCTGCACAGGGCCCGAGTCTGAAAAGTGTGCTGATGGGAGAAGATGGTGGGAAATCAGGTCAACAGACACTCCCTTTAAGTATGAACTGAGGCCATTAAAAATAAAGGCATACTCAAAACACCTGTGCAATATGGGGACATGATTAGTACCCCCAGTTTACAGGTGAAGAAACAGAGGCTCAGAGAAATCAAATAACTTATTTCCAAGTCCATCCATGCTGTCACCAAGGGTAAGAGTTCCTTCTTTTTTACAGCCAAGTAGTACTCCATGGTGTAAATGTACCATGGCTTTATTATCCACTCCTCGACTGATGGGCACTTGGGCTGTTTCCAGATCTTGGCTGTTGTAAATAACGCTGCTATGAACATATGGGTGCATATGTTCTTTTGAATTAGTGTTTTGGGTTTCTTCAGCTATATTTCCAGAAGGAGAATTGCTGGGTCATAAGGCAGTTCCATTTTTAATTTTTTGAGGTAACTCCATACTGCTTTCCACAGTGGCTACACCAATCGGCATCCCCACCAACAGTGCACAAGGGTTACCTCCCCTCCACACCCTCGCCAGCACTTGTTGTTTGTTGATTTATAGATAGTAGCCATTCTGACAGGTGTGAGGTGATACCTCATTGTGGTTTTAATTTGCATCTCTCTGATGATTAGTGACACTGGGCATCTTTTCATATGTCTCTTGGTCATCTGTATGTCCTCTTTGGAAAAGTATCTATTAAGGTCCTTTGCCCATTGTTTGGGTTTTTTTGGTGCTGAGTTTAATAAGTTTTTAATAAATTTTGGGCATTAACCCCTTATCAGATGTATCAGCAAATATGCCCTCCCATTCAGTGGGTTGTCTTTTCATTTTATTGATGGTTTCCTTTGCTGTACAAAAACTTTTAGTTTGATGTAGTCCCACTTGTTTATTTTTTCTTTGGTGTCCCTTGCCCAAGGAGATACATCAGAAAAAAATATTGCTATGAGAAATTTAGATTTTACTGCATATATATTTTAAAAAGTTTTCATTGATTTATAGAGAGAGGAAGGGGGAGGGGGAGAGAGAGAGAAACATTGATGCGAGAGAGAAAAGTCCATCAGTTGCCTCCTGTACATGCCCCGACCGGGGATCGAGCCCACAACCTGTGTATGTGCCCTGACCTGGAATTGAACCCACCACCTTTTGGTATACGGGGCTTCTCTTAAGTAAAACAAACAACAACAAAAAACAAAACTATTCAAATGCTTGGTTTGTTTTTATCTCATATTTCATGTTTTTTCTTTGTCATCTTTTTCATACCCATTCTCTTCCCCAAGTTTTTGCCACTCAGCCACCAGTGCAGATAGAACAAAATAAAAAATTGGCATAGTTATCATTTTACCAGTCCCGTCAGCCTCCTTATCTCAGTTTAATTCTTCCCCATATTTATTAGGGGAGGGGGAGAAGGTGACGGAGGATGACGTTAGGGAAATGGAATGTGCTTAGAAGAGCAAAGGACTTAATAATAAAAGAGTAAGAACAAGGAGGGAGAATAGGGGAAATATACTGATGTCCTGGATTGTTTTGTGGGAATGAACCAGTCTTTCAACAACACCTACTGGCTAGTATAAGACCATACACATTCAAGCAATAAGAAAAAATGCACTCAGGTAAAAAGGATTTGATAACGTCTGTACAGAAATTAGGTGGGTGAGGCAAAAGGAAGAGATTAGCATGATCTGTGGCATCGCCTTACCTGTGGTGGCTTTCTCTTCTGCTCGCACAGATAATCACATTTGGTTGCAAAAGCCTACATTTCATTGACTAAAGGTAGCCAAAGTTTTACTCCCATTTCAAAATATTTTTCTTGGTAGTCTACATAAGCATGTATCACTACTGTTCTTACATTCCAAGGGACTTAATAATTCCATTAAAACTAATTTTGCTTTCAATAAGTCAATGATTTTCATTTAATATGATCTGACTGTGCTCTAGAAAACAAAAAAGAAAAGAAAAATTTTGGCTAGTTATGTACACATTTGAACTGGAATGCAAGAGGAAGGGAGAATATTTCGCTTTTACTGAGGCAAACTGCTGAGAAAAACAAAAGTAGTTATACTCTTTTAGCAACCTGCTTCTTCTTACCTAAAACATAAATTTCACTGTTGACTACAGCTGTACTGAACCGGTACTTAGAGTACTTCATGGGTGCCCGCTCTGTCCATTGATCTTGGCTGGGGTCATACTGCAACAGTTTGTTGCTTAATCGATCAGGCTCTTCATCAGGAAAATCCATCTGCATGAAATATGACAACCAATATAATAATACACCATTTAAAGATCTCTGTGAGTACATAAATGCAATTAATCAAATCAAAAAGCCAAGGAGGCAGAGGTTAAATGCAGTGACTCAAACTCGCAAATACACCAATCCCAAGACTTGGGGTTATAAGTACACTGTCAATATCAGAGGAATTTATCTTCTGTAATAATGGGGCTAAAGTGCTGGTGATCTTAGTAGTGAGACAATACAATACAGCATTAAAAAAAACAATGAAGCAGTTGCAACCCCTTAAAAATGAAAACAAGCTTTCTAGAACAGTATTTAAAGTATAATTTCATTTTGTCAAACTTTATAGTGGTGAGATATCTGCTGATGCCCAGCAAAGACAAAAAGTGTTTAAAATCACAATATACTTTTGTGGAAATGAGTATTCTGGTTTCCCACTTAGAGTAAGAATTTTAAATGTGAAAAAGACCTAAAAATAATTACTTGCCTCGCGCTGCACAGCAGTTATGCACAGTACTGGGATGAGAACCCAGCTCCTCTGCCTCCTCCTTAGATGCTCCCTATGGATAATCCCTCAGCATAAGCATCTTTCATAATTAGCAAGACGGGAAGGGTCATGAAGAATACAGCATGAACCCTGAATGAGGTCATGTCTATGAGTAACACACTTTAAAAAGTCATTCTCCTAAACTGCTTTTACACTTTAAATCTAGTTTAGTATTCTAGAAAATAAAAAATATTTTACCAAAAATGTAAGTCATAACAACACAACATTTTTCAACATAGCAGCCAGGCTCAGCATAGCCATGCCAAGTAGGTATATAGGAAATTTCTTAACCTGAGGGGTCCAGCCTCCAATCACATAAAGTTTATTATTCACTGTCACTACAGCATGACACGCCAATTGTAGTGGAAGGGGAGACACCCTTTTCCAATTGTCCCGTTCTACAGAGTACTTATCAACACAGTTTGTAATAAGATACTGGTTTTTAATTTTCATCTGTCCTCCTATAACATAGAGGTCATTATGGACACTGCCCAGAGCATAGAGCTCTCGAAATTCAGTTGTGCATAACTTTTCCCAAAACTGGTTTCCTCTATCATGATACCTGTAAATTAACAGAGAGAGAATTCAGGATTAGAGGTAACACGAAAACAGTTTACCCAGGAAACACACTTAACTTTCTTTTCCAATTAAAAACAATATGATTTGGTTCTTCTAATTGGAAAGGAAAAAACATAAATATAAGATAGTGATACAGGTTTGCAGGTTTTTGTTTTTTGGGTTGTTTTTTTTTGCAAGGTCTGACGAACAAAACATAATGTGCATAGGGCCAATCAACCACACCTACCTGTAGAATTTTAGGAAAAGTAATATATCGAAAAAGTACAGATTATTCAGGACTAGCCTTCATTTCCTAAGTCTAGGGAAGAAAATCAAGAACAAATAGGAGCCCGGCTGGCATGGCTCAGCGGTTGAGCGTGGACCTAGGATCCAGGAGATCACGGTTCGGTTCCGGTCAGGGCACATGCCCGGGTTGCAGGCTCGATCCCCAGTGGGGCGCATCCAGGGGGCAGCCGATCAATAACTCTTGTCATTGATGTTTCTCTCTCTCTCCTCCTCTCCCTTCTTCTCTCTGAGTCAATAAAAATATATTAAAAAAAAAAAATAGGAAAGTCTTTTAGCAAATCATTTGTAATTTTACCATCAGAGAATAATAAGTAAAAATAAAAACAAAAAAGTCTCATTCTGTGGACTAGAAGTTCCTCTTTAATAGTACATTAAAGAAATAAGTTTTGGAGGACAAAATCTGAAAATATCTCAATTCAAAGACATGTAATGGGATGATTTAAAATGTGTAGACTTTTAAGGATTGTTCTTGCAGTTCTCACTGGCTTAGAACAGCATCAAGAGCATCTGTAGGTGTATGAAAATTCACCTGCAGGTGTCTGTTGGGCATTTAACATCTATTTTAGTCCCCCAGATATGGTAATTTCAGCAATTTCTTCCATGAATAATTATGTCAGTCTGAGAAGAATCTAGGGAGATAGGGACACTAGGATATATAATCTCTCAATACTTCCAGAAGTCCAACACATTAATTGACAATTTGTGTGAGTGTGTGTGTACAGCATTATATAGTAACTAAATATATGAGTTTGTGGCTATCTTTTGTCTTGCTTCTTGACAGAGGTAAGTCAATCATGATTTGGGACACGGTCTAAGAAGGACAAAAGTACTTATGGGGACAGTGGGATAAAATATGTGATATTAGATCTGTCCTAGAAAATCCAGAATGTATACCTGAAATTCAAAGCTAAAACAAAACAAAAAACAGTAAAATATAGAAAATAAGAAATAAAAGGCTGTTCTGTTTGGAAACAAAGAAGAAATTATGTGTGTGTTGTATACAGAGTACAATTTTAAAGTATAGGCTACTTATTTTGCATCAAACACTGACATTTGATTATATTTATAGGAGTTTTTCCTCAATTGTTTTAGGTCAACTCTTTCATTCTTTCCCAGAGACAACTTTTTACTTTAGGCTTGACAGGTAAGTTAGAAGATTATGCTCCTTTCCAAGAGGGAATGCCTGGCTTGTAAACCGAATGCAGAAATTTATCAAACCTCATGAAGGCTGTCTTCTATGTAAGGCTAGGTAGGAAACCAGAGTCCCTAGAATCATGGGTGATATTTTCACCATTTTAAACTGTCCTGGATTTTAGAAGAGAAAAGAGAATTAGGTATCTACAGCTGGGGGCTACTGAAGTAAAGCCAATGAATGAATATATACAAAGAACTGAAAAACAGATTTTGGGTTGCCAAGACATGATTCAAGAAAGCAGGCCAAGAATGAAATACATCTCATGAGCGTTGGGATGTACATGTTTGCTGGGCAACTTGATAATCTGATTTTTGTTTTAACATTTTGAACTGAAAATGAGGAGAAAAAATGCCCAGATAAAGCTGTAAAATTTGGGAGCATTTGTGATCTTGCTTCCTGGCAATTACCAGTTTTGACTCAAGTAAACTCATAAAAATAAAAAACCTGTAAAATTTATTAAGAAAAATGGGTAAGATATAAAAAAGAAAATATAGTACAAAACACTCAATGTTCTCAGAGGTTGACAGTCTAAAAACAACACATAGCCTCAGCTGTATATCAAAGTATGGGAAATAAGTAAAGGAGATAGAAAGGTATATGTTTTTGAAAAGAAATGACGAACTAGAGAGTCTACTTCCTCTTTTAAGTCAAAAAGAAATATATCTGCATGAAAATCTATGAACTATAGAGTAGAAACAAATTGAAGAGCATCTGGGCAAAAATAAAAAGGATTAGAAACAGAAATAATATAGCAGGAATATACAAGATGATGATTTCTCATACATATCACAAAACTGGCACTAAAATGACCTTCAGTAGTGCTGTAGGATTTTAACTATCCAGACATCTGCTGGAAGTTTCATTTAAGTCCAAAGCAATGCTTCTGGTAATTTCATTATTTGCCTTGCTGACAGTTTCATTATTGGAGGGAATGAGGAGGGTATCTATTATTTTTACCCTAATTCTGACCACTGTGGGGGAGCTTGTTGGTGATGGGAACCTGGTTGGTTCAAGATAGATAAGGGTCCATGGTCAGACAGATGCAATAAGAAAGGAAGCAGGCTTTCAAAAAAAGTTAAGAGGTAAGATGTTTGAGGATCAAAACAGAAACACATTTTGACAGGATTGGACATTTATTAAAAGAACATATATGCATATGTGCATATCCGCATAACCCATGGACACAGACAGTGTGGGGAAGGCCTGGGGTGGGACAGGGGCTGTGTGGAGGGGGGCAAAGGTGAGGAGAGAGAGGGGCATTTGTAATACTGTCAACACTAAATAAAAATAAATTCTGCTGGCAGTTCTGTGGACTATCTTGATCAGAAAGAAATAAGAGCTATTTAAAGAACCTGAGGTAAGAGGCTCTTATAGTAAGAGGCTCTCAAAGGGAAAGACGGGCATCTAACCAAGACCAAATAAAACAAGTAGCGTGGAGCTAGAAGAATCACGCTGGGAAAGCCAAAGCTTCCTCATCTTTTAAGAATTGATATCCTGGTTCTTTAGTCTTTACTGGCAGTTCTGAAGAAGGCTGCTCCTTCTGCTCAGTGACATGCTCTGCCACGATGGGCACAGGTCCAGGTCACTCATCCAGGGCTCTGCACTCCCTCCCCTCTCCCTACTAGGGAAGATGAAACATGTCTGCAAAGGATGAATGTGAAAATGGGACAGGCCTATAGCTTGAACCAGATAACTGAACGCTAAGAGGTGGCAGAAAGAGAGCAGACCTCTTAATTCTTTCTTTGTCCCAACTTCACTGTCCAGAGAATTACTTTCTGACTGAAAAGTCTTAACAAACCTTGGTAAGAGGAAACTGGGAGGAGAAGATATTGAAGGAGAGCTTTCTATGTGTATATTTATTATTTACCCAGTTAGATTTAAGAGCTGAATACTTACCGAATACTTGCTGAATAAATAGTCAACAAGTGTACGTGTCCTCACATGCAAGACCTAGGTGATATGCTACTTCATAGCAGACACTTGTTCCTCTAACAACTCTAGGACTGAAGCACTCTTACTTAGGCTACAGACATGTTGTACTGCTGGAGGTTTAGGGAAGATCCACAAATGAAGGATACAGAATAAAAAGTGACAGATAATTAGTAATTTTTGTTTGAGAAAAAATTAGTGCTCCCAAGTAGGAACTAAAATAAGTCAGCTCAAAGGAGTCAGTGGAAATAAATTTTTCTTCTGGTTAAAAGTTATAGCAAACTCTTAGAAAACAAAGTCTATTGATAAATAAGGAAAGAATGAAAATGTACAATGGGATCACAACGTACTTTTAACTTATGCAAATTCCACTATTGTTCTTAACAAAAAGAGAGAAAACAACTTTTTAAGTATGGGTGATTTAATTATGAGTTTCACATATATGTAAAATGTGTAATTACAGGATAATTTTGACTACATGTAATTTCAGATGTGATCACTGTTTTAGCAGTATTTTCTACTGTTGCTAATGTCAAAGCAAGGTAATTAAAACAAACATAAATATAGTGCTAGATACAAACCTATAGATTTCAACATTCTTGCTCTTTTGTCTAGAGAGTTTAGAGGCACTTGCTTCTCCCGCCACAATTATGGCATTGTTTTCCATGACAACACCAGTACACACAGTTCCTAAACCCTCCCCATACTTGGGAGATGAGATAAAGTAGGTCTTCCGTGATGCGGGATCATAACAAAAACTGGCGTCCCCATAGTTCCTACGTCTTGACCTGATTCCTGAAGAATTATTGCCAATGCAGAGCAAAAGACTAGTAGTCTCCATGCCATAACGAAGATGCAGAGGGTGTTGTTGGGGTGTCTTGAAGGCTTTGAATGTGTTTTGAATTATGTCAATGCAATTTGCATCACACAGGAGCATCGTGTTCCTTCTTAGGGCTTGTCTTAAAAAAGATGGATTTATAAGTTCCAGCCTGACTTGCTTCAACAGCTCAACAAGATGCTCTTTGCGCAGTTCTTGGTTATGATTGACCCATCTCAGAACTAAGTCCAGAATGCTCTCCTCTCTGGATATGTTAAGGTCATCTGATTTAATAAGCGTCAGAAATTGGTGCACTTCAATGTCTAGTATTTCTTCATGTAAGCTCACCTCAGCAAAATGCTGATATAAGTATTTCTTCGATTGATCAGATAAATCTTCAGCTCCAATCTGCTTTGCAAAATAATAGATACCTACACAGTTGGAGGCATCCATGTGGTCCATCATATATTTTTGACACACATTAAAGACTTCTTCCATCTGCATAAAATAGGCAGCCATAGCTACAGTTTGTACATTGGCATTATTGACCTCCAAAGCTGCACTGTACATGTAATTTAATATAACTGACACACTTTCTGCTGTGATGTCATAAAGCACGACTTCTCTTTGAGAACATTCAATTAGTCCACAGGTGAACATAGCTTTGAAATATGGACTAAAAGCAGCCAGGACCAATCTGTGGCAAGGAAATTTCTCTCCTTCTGCTATGAGTACTACATCAATCATTTCTGCTAATTCTTTCATGTTCTTAATTTTATTCAGTAAATTCAAGCTATGTTGGTATTTTTCTTTCCCCTCAATTTTGCACTCCATGTTACACTCTCCAGTATTTCTAAGTAAGTCGTCTTTAAATTTAGCTTGATTCTTGAGGGGCTGTTTTCATGTCAGATTACTCACAAAGCAACAGAGATGTCTTATAACATTCCTGAGGGAGAGAAAAGAAGCCGTTTTCCTCTAAGAAACAATTCTCTATAATATTAAAAATGCAGCATTAGTTTTAAGACATATTTACAAATTATTCATTTCAAACAAAATAGTTTAACTTTAAGATAACTACTTTTTCATATATAAAAATAATGCCAATTGTATGAGCAGTACATTTTTATTTTCCTAATCAGCCCCAGAGAGTTTTCTAGGGGGCTGGAAAGTTGTCTCTCCCATGGTAGATAAGACAGAAGTGATAAGATGGGCACATTTTGCAGTTCCACTTCCAGTTACCAAGTACAGCTGCCTTGCAGGCAGAGGGTACAGAGGCATCAGGTAACATTCTCTCTGAGACGATGCAACATCACCTAAAAGGTCATGTGCATCTCCCCCAAAACACACCCAAATGTTAAAATGGCCAATTCACAGAATCACAGCAGGGACCTTGTAGTATGGCTGAAAAGAAAAAAAGAAAGAAAAAAAAAAGGCCCCTAAAGTCCTGCTCAAACTTTGCTATGGGGCAAACAATTCAAAACAGATGCTTTGGAAAGTACAACCCAATGTCTGCTGACTTGAGACTCCACAAAACTTGACACTTACAACTAAATCATCCTAAACTTAGAAAACGCACAGAAGTCATTATGTTTCTCTCTCCTCCCTGCTTACTCAGCTTCCTTTTGTTCCCTATTTCATAGTAGCAGAGACTGCATCACTTCTCAACTTAAAAAGCACTAGTCTAATTAAAAGTCTCTTTAAGCTAGATGTCTCATCTTCACCTTCCCCAGAGGAATGGAAACAGTCTGTTTCAAGGAAGTTAATTAGCTCTTTTGATTTATAAAGGATATTCCTAGAGTCAGTAACCTTAATGTGAGGAGGGGATCTTAAGTATCGGTCACCCTTTCTAGTTTGTACTTGGCCATAAGTTGCATGCAATAACAATAAACGTTGATGGTAGAAAAGTCAGTTCTAGGATGCCGAGCCGGTGTGGCTCAGTGGTTAAGCATCAGCCCATGAACCAGGAGGTTACTGGTTCAGTTCCTGGGTTGTGGGCTCAATGCCTGGTGGGGGGCATGCAGGAAGCAGCTGATCTATGATGTTTTTCTCTCTCATCAATGTTTCTATCTATTTCTCTCCCTCTTTCTCTAAAAATCAATAAAAACATATTAAAAAAAGAAAAAAGAAAAATCAGTACTAGGAGGTTAAGAAAGAAGGGGAGGTGATAATTTCAACAATGTAAAAGCATTTGTATGATAAGTACATTTTATGCAATGTAACCTTTTCAGCCGTAAAGGTTATACATTTTCTAAATCTCTGTGATCCTGTAAAGAATTAGAAATCTCACGTCTCAATACGGCATGGCATTTTTTTTTTTCAGTGCTAAATTAAAGTTCTTTTCAGGAAACAAGTGTTAAGCATGATAGGAATGTTTAATTATATAATGGCAACTATAAGACCTATAAAAAGGAATTATAACAACTAGCCAGAATCTGTACACTTGAAATAGGAATAAAACCCTTCTTGCCAGATTTTCTGGCATTAATTGCTCAGTTTTATTTCATTAAGAGCTTAAGACTTTATCTGCAAGGTTTCCAGTTAAAAGAGGTCATTATTTTTCTGAACTCTCCTATAACACCTTATGACTAGACCAAATCATATTATGTAGGCTACATTATACAGAAAAACATCAATCAACTTTACAGATGACAGTTGTTACTTTAAACTGAAAAGCATAAAAGCTTTCTTATAAGAAAATAAGTAGTTAAGAATTTTTAGTATTGCAGTGATATACAAGAATTCCTCAAAGGATATCAATACTAACAATGCTGGAAGGCCAAGTCAGCTTCCAGATACGATCACTAGATCTAACATGCTGCAGGGAGTTCAGACTCATAGTTCCTAAAACGTTTATCTTGATGTTGCTAGGACAGAAATGAGTTGCTGAGGACCCAGATGTTATGACCAAACCCCTAGGATTTCATATCTTTAAGGCAGGAACCAAACCATCCTTGTCAAACATTTTGGAATAAGCTATTTTAATCAAAACACAGGTGGCAGCCCTTATAAAGGAGTCCTGGACCCACAGGACTCAGACTTTCCCCATCCAATCAGAGCTGTGTGGCTTGACCAACCAGAGCAGCTCTATTCTGACCAATTATGACAGCACCTTTTCAACCAACCAAACTGCAAGGATTTGGAGTCCTCCTTTGCAGGAGGGTGGGGACTTCTATCCATATAAGCCAGCTTCCTTATGGCTCTGAGAGCTCCCTTTCCCTTTCCCCTAAAGACTGAAGAGCTCGTTTGCCTGGCTGAGTTGAAACAGGGCAGCAGGCTGGCACAGAGTGGAACAGACCAAAGCACATCGGAACAAGGCAGTGCAAAGTAGACTGGTGAGGAGCAGAACCAAGCAGAGCATTAAGGTGCAGAGCTGTCTAGCCTGTGTAGCCTGAGAGGGGCCTGGCCCCAGGGCTACCTCACAGCCCTGCTGTTTTCACAGTACTACTGTATCACAATTGAGCTGTTTCGCCCTGAATAAAGTGTCCCTCACCACACTCCAAATTGGGGATTCCTGTTGGCATTGAATTGGAGCCAGTGACCATCAGTTGACACTATCAAGTATAAAATCACTACCCATATTTTAAAAAATTATCCTGAGCCTGTTTTCAGCAACACTGCATCTCATTCAGGCATTACTAGGCCCTTCACAATCTGGCGTCTCCTAACCTTTCCTGCCTCATCTCCTGGCTTTCCTTCCTCACATTTTTCAACCTTTAGCAGTACTGAACTACTAACAATGCATACATGCACCTGAAAAAATGTAAAGGCTTCCTTAGTGAAGCCTTCTCTGCCTTTTCTTGCCTTACCTTGACCATAGTGGTTGCAGTGTTGCTATTTATTTATGCATATGCTGCCTCCCCTTTCAATGATAAGCACACTGAAGGTAGGGGGCTCATGTCTTAATCATTTCTGTATTCTTTTTTTAATCCTCGCCTAGGATATTTTTTTCCATTGCTTTTCAGAGAGAGTGGAAGGGAGAGAGGGAGAGAGAGAAACACATTGATTGGTTGCCTCTACACACACCCCAACCAGGACCAGGGATTGAGCCTGCAACTGAGGTACATGCCCTTGGCCAGAATTGAACCCAGGACCCTTCAGTCTGTGGGCCAATGCTTTAACCACTGAGCCAAACTGGCTAGGGCTCATTTCATTTCATTTCTTTTTTAAAAAAATTTATCTTTACTGATTTCAGAGAGAGGAAGGGAGAAAGAGAGAGAGAGATGGAAACATAAATGACGAGAGAGAGTCATTGATCAGCTGCCACTGGGGATAGAGCCCCAAACCCGGGTATGTGCCCTGACCAGGAATAGAATCACAATCTCCTGGATCATAGGTTGATGCTCAACCACTGAACCACTATGGCTGGGAGGCTAGGGCTCATTTTTGTATTCTTAACATCTGTCTGTGATGATGCTTGGCACATTAGAGTTGCTCAATACAGTTTCTGTTAAGTAAATGAGTGCTTTGCTTAGTCCTAAATTTATAAGTCCTAAATTATAAGTTCATCATAACCTTTTTTCTTTTACATTTTATACATGTTAATAAATCGCTATTATGAAGAATTTTTTTCTACATTTAAAAGTTGTGCTCGATTCTTCGAGTTGCCATCCTTTTGCCCAAGTTAAATAAATCATACAGAACCATCAACTTGAGTTCCTTGCCTATAGCTTGATGCATTGTGACACCCACTTCTCACTCCTACTCCCAAAGTTAATTCCCAGCCACCATGTGCTCTCAGGAATTTGGCTTCCATTCTTAGAGAATAACTGAAGCCAGAGATCACAAATTAGCTGCTCACAGACTTTTCTTTTCGTGTCTTTTTTATAAATTAGTTGTCAACAAGCAAAGTTGAAATATTCCAGCATCTGTTGAGAATAATGGACAGCTCTGGCCAGTGTGGCTCAGTTGGCTGGGCCTCTTCCCCTGCACCAAAGGGTTGATGGTTCAATTACAGTCAGGGCACATGCCTGGGTTGCGCTGGCTCCCCTGCAGGGGGCACGCTGGGTCAATGTTCTGCTCTCACATGGATGTTTCTCTTACTCTCCCTGTCTCCCTTCCCCTCTCTCTGAAAATCAATGAAAATAAAAATAAAGAAAAAATGGACAATATGACAACAGTGAGCCCTTAATTCCCATGGCAACAACAGTGTGCAGGACTTGAGTAGCCAGTTGCCGCCTCTCAGATGGCACATCTAATCTCATGTTCCCCAGCTCCCATTTTCCCCTACTGAGACCTGAGTATCAGTTATAATTTATAACTCTTCCTATGCTGTTGCTTTTCTCATCCCTGCTCCTTTAGTTATCCTACAGCCATTTAAGTTTGTGAACTCTGGTTTTTACTATTACATCCCCATACCCCAAATTTGTTTCAGCATCACCATCTTGTGCAGACACTGGTAGAAAATGGCTTGCACCACCCTAAATGCACTCCGAGTCTCCCACTGGTATGGACAAATGCCCGATTCATTTAATAGTAATAATCATCCCTCGCACTAGGTGTTTAATAATGGCCCGGCGTATGAATGACAAAGCTAAATAAGACAGGCTCCTTTTTTCTTTCCTTGAGGAGTTCATAATGCTTTGTATTCTCACCATGCTTTATACTTCTCAAAGACCTTTAAGATGCATTACAGCTCATTAGCTCTGCTTAAGAATCACGAGTGTGGAGGGGGAGGGGGAATGCAGGGCAATTATATTCCTGGCTTTAAAGTTAAGAGAGTTGCCCTGGGGATACTTGGATGTTTAGAGAAACTTTTTAAAGTGTCAGGCACTGTTCAGGATCCTAGCAAGACACCCTGGAGCAGAGAGGCGGCGTGGTTCTACCTTTCTGCTGCTTACAGTCTAGTAAGAGAGGCAAACGATCAAGTAGTCAGATAGTTCAGAGAATGACAGCACCAGGAAGGCTACCAAACTGAAAAATGTGACAGGAAGCGGGGAAGAGGGCCCCGGCCGGTTGGAGATGGTCTCTGGGAGGAGGCCCCTGCTGGGCTGAGCCCTGCGGGCCAGAGCTGGCCCCAGGGCCACGCACGGGAAGTGCCGCACCTAAGACAAGGCTTTAGAGCCCCACGGTTCCCTGGCGCTGTTACTTACGGAGTGCTGGCCCCGCCGGCTCCGCAGGGCCACGCGGCCCGGTGGCTGTCAGGACGCTCGGGAGTCCGCAGGGCGCGGGGCTGGCGGGCGGCGGGCCGCACGGACCCGCGCTGCCTAATATGGGCCTGTGCGGCCGGCGGTATAAATAGGCTGCTCGGGGAGGGCGGCGGACCACGTCCAGACCTGCGGAGGGCAGGGAAGGAGGGAGGGCACCCGCAGGTCCTCCGAGGTGACAGCTGCGGGCGTCGCGCCCCAGGCGCGGGGACCACGCCCCCCAGGCAGGGACCACGCGCCCCAGGCCGGGACCACGCCCCCAGGCCGGGACCACGCCCCCAGGCCCAGGACCACGCCCCCAGGCCGGGACCACGCCCCCCAGCCGGGCCCCGCCCCGCCCGCCCGCCGGGGGCTTCCCGCGCCCCGTCCCGACGCCCACGCTCGGCTTCCGAGGCCGCTCTGCACCTGCGCGCGTCGCCCGCGCGTCTGGGCGGCTGAGGGTGGGCCTGGAGGGGGCGAGGACACATTTTTAAAGAGAATCTGGAAGTCGGATTTTTTAAAATGATAAATCTATCTGTTTAACCTTTAAAAAAAAAAAAAATTTCAAAACTACCCAAAATCCCAGTGTGTGGTCTCATTGAATGGGAAAATACCAACATCCAGTGAAATGTCAATTTTGGATAAACAACCCATAGTGTTCTAGTATATGTCCCAAATATCGCATGGTCAGTTCACATGGAACTGGTTGTAGGTCTTTTGTTTGTTTGGGGTTCTGTATTTTCATTTGCTACATCCCGCAATTCTACCATCAGCTCCAGGGCCCTTACCCTCAGGTAGGAGGTGAGCTAGGTTCAGGGTCGGGTGGTGCAGGGAAGGGAAGGATGGTTTTCTTGAGGGACGTGCCACCAGAGTATCTACTGTTGACCTTAAACAAATACATGTAGACAACAAGCTATTTCTCCAGCAAAATGGGTTTATTCTGGAACAACCACCAACTGCAACTCAGGGCATGTAGTCTAATGCTGAGCCACCCACAAGGCCAAAAGGGAGCGCCACCCTCTTAAAGCGGACGGGGAGCGCCGAGGGGCTGTTACAAGCAACGAGTCCATTGGAGGTAACCGGGAGTCCTAAGTGTAGTGGCTTTTCATTGGCTGAGTTGCAACAGTCTCTCTTGGCCCAGGGGTTCCCAGGAGGTGAAGAGATGTGGGCTCCCTTCCTGCTGGAGCAGTAGGGTGGGAAAACATCGCCCTGGTGCGGACCGAAAGCACTCTCTTGCTGTTTGGTGGAAATTGAGGGTGAGTGATAGCGACTGAGAGCTCCCCTGCAGGCTCTCCCAACTCCCATTTAAATGAGGTTTCTGCCTGTTAATCTTCACTCTCCTCTGTGGATAAGGCAGTAGTATTAGAATGGCTTGTTTAAAACAAAATTTGTTTTTCGTGGTGGTGACAATTTGCTTTACCTTGCACAAATTTATTTCTTATAGTTCTGGAGGCCAGAAGTCCAAAATGGGTCTTGCTGGGCTAAACTCAAGGTGTCCCAGGGCTGCATTCATTTCTGAAGCCTCTAGGGGAGAATCCGTTTCCTTGCCCTTTCCAGCTTCTGTTAACTGTCCTTATTTTCTAGCTCATGGTCCCTTCCTCCATCTTCAAAGTCAGAAACATAGAGCTAAGTCTTCCTTACAATGCATCACGTTGACATTAACTTTTCTTTTGCTTCCTTCTTCCGCTTTTTTATTATTATGGTAAAATATACATAACATAAAATTTACCATTTTAACCATTTTTAAGTGGATAATTCAGCAGCATTAAGTATATTGACAACAGAGTGCACCCATCATTGCTACCCACTTTCAGATATTTTTTCAGCATCCCAAACAGAAGCTCCGTAGCCATTAAACAACAACTCGTTATTCCTGCCCCTCCGAGCCCAGCACCTGGTAACCTCCATGTTACTTTCTGTCTCTGTGAATTTTCCTCTTCCAGGTACCTCATATAAGTGGAATCATACAGTGTCATGTGAATGACTTACTTCACACATCTTAATGTTCAAGGTTCATCCATTTGTAGCACGTGTCAGTATTTCATTCCTTTTCAAAGCATGTATGCATATATACACACACAATGGAATATTATATGCACATTTAAATAAATAAATAAATAAATAAATAAATAAATAAATATACACACAACCTTTAAAACAAAACACATTTCATATTTGTAAGTAAAGTATCTTAAAACATTTTAGAAGCTCTCCCTGTCCATCTTTTCATGCATCTGTACTTACACGTGCGTATTTACAGTTATTTGCAACAACTCTTTCCTTTCCCCACAATCGTCTCTTCGATCCATTATCCCATTTAGGTCCTTTTACCACTGTTTCTGTTCCTGCTTCTAGCGTTGTCTCCTGGGTGCTTGTGTGAAGCTAATGACTCTTCCTCAGTTGCTGGGAGGCCCTCTGTCATTTCCTGTTCTGCCACTTTACTTCCCATCTTTCATTGGTTTCAGGAGGAAGCGGGACGTGGTCTGAGGAGCTGGGGAGTGGGATCTGGAGGCTAAAGTAGGACCTGGGCTCTCACTCAGGGGCTTTAGTCAATTCTCAAGATATTCATTTGCCAAATGATTTGTGATGGATTAATGTTCATCAGATATGTCGATTTGCCAAAACCTCGCTTTAAGGAATATGCTCCGTGAGTGCATTGTCTCACTGGCTCTTTCCTCGGCCTGACTCATTGCCCCTCCACTGCTGCTCCTTCCTGCTTCTTCACTCTCCCTCAGCTTTGGCTTTTGCTTAAGCTTCATTTTCAGCCTTCACGTTCTTACAATGTCGAGATGTTTTTCTGTATTCCTTTGGGCAGATTTTGCCATTTGGTGGGATTTATTCCTTCCTTCTGGCCTTGAAGCTGATCTCCCTGTGTCTGTCTCACTTTTAGGGTGACTTGCCTCTGGGCGGCTCTTCTTGACACAGAAAGCCCTTTCCTCCTCACACATGCACTCCCACCCCGTCCTTCCCACCTTTCGGAAAAGTGCACGAATCAGAAATTTTTTGGTTCTTACCCTGAGCTGTGCCCATAACTTGGTTTGATTATAACAGTGTCTTGGCTTGTATTTATAGCAGTCTCTTGATTAGGAAAAAACCAGGCTCCTAGGTGAAAACACAAGCAACTAACCTTGTTATTTCAAACCTACTCAATCCCCAAAACAGCCTGCCACAAAATGAAAAATGGCTACACACCAGTGATGTCAGCTTTCTTTCCCTTTCCATGTCTTCATTCTTACTTTCCTATTGCAGTTCTTCTGCTATATCTTACTGTCTGTAGAGTGATACTTAAAGAATATTAGCTGTTTCTTCCCACCCTCCTTCCTTCATCATTTATTTCCTTATTTTGCTTCTCTGTGACATTTCAAAAAGGTGAACTGCTCCAGACACATTGCCTTAGGGGGAGATCAGGACAACAGAAAACCTAGGAGGAGTGAGGGAGGAAGAAATGCTTCCTTCTGATTCCAGAAGTCTGGGCCCTTTCAGGAAAGGAGTGAATTATTGGCATGCATAAAACATTTGGGGAAAAAACTAAATGAGAGCAACGGATACTGTTCCGTAACTGAAGAGAAGAGGGGATCTCTAAAGGAGAAGTAATGTGGAAAACCACCTACTCCCTGTTCAGCTGGACTAAATGTGGGCAGGTTTGAGGGATCTGAAACAGACAGCTGATGGCAGCCAGAACTCAGAGAGTGGAAATAACCCTGTGATGTCTTAGACAGTGAGGGCTCCAGGTAGCCTTCAGAGACTTGCAGGTTCCGAAAGCCTTATTGTGGAAGACAGAGCCACTGAACCAGAGAGATGGGTGCAAACAGGTACATGGGGAGCCCTCAAACAACCAAGGATTTAGGGGCAATGGACCTCTCTGTGGGCATCAGCATAGACAGATGACAGACGTAGAATGCCAGAAGGTCCCAGCCAACCCCAGTGCCTCGGTAAGGTTCACCACCTGCTCCCAACCCCCACTCTGAACTTAGATGTAACTCTGGGGAAAGGGGAAGGTTTAGCTACCCTGGTGACATGGGGACTTCAACGGGAACTTGTTAGCATCGATAAACTTATATTTCATGTACACTGTAGTTTGTGGACTGTGAAGATGAAGGGCTTGACATAATGCAAAATCTGGTCAAAAAGATGAGCAGTAGCAGAAGTGGTTTGTCCCTCTATGGGGCATGGGATGTGCAGAACCTATAGATTTTTCTTTCAACCTTAGTTTCAGCAAGCAACAAAGAGCAACTTGAAAGAGAGCTAAGAAATAGGAACCAAACATCACTATCATACTATATAGTTGACTTATGTATTTTATCTACATCAGTCCCCCTCTCACCCCCAAATGTGAGCCCTCTGAGGACAGGGGTTATGTCTAGCTAGTTCATAGCTGGATCCTTAGCACCTGGGAAAGTGCCTGGCACAAAGCTGGTGCTCAACAAATATTTGTACAGTGAATGAACAAATTAGTGGGTCAGAGTTCTTCCTTGCAGAGAGTAGAATTCAGTCTGGCTCATCTGGGAGTGCCACAGAACCAGACTTGAATGTTAGAGTGCTGGGGCCAGTGTTTTCTGGGGCAGCACAGTCAGAAGAAATGCCCCACCCACATGCCACTCTGCCCCTGTGTGTGGATGGGACTTCAGCAACTTTCACAGCTGCCTCAAACTGCCCGCACAGAGCTTGCCAGAGGACTTTGATTCACCTCCAGGCTCACACCTCCACTTGGCTCACACCTCCACCTCCAGGTGTCTCGTGGGTGCCTCTGACTGACAGAAGCCAGGGCACACCTTTGCACCTTGACTTTAAGAAGCCTAGAACATGGAGCTTTAAGAAAACAATGGTTTACATTCTCCAGCTCCTATATTTGGAGGTTCGGAGTGTGTATTGCCCCACCTACCTTCTCATCCTGAGGTTTGAGAGTTGTGAGAAAGGAAATCACCACCACCCAAGAGGCCAAAGTGGCATCCTGAACAGTTGTGGTGGCCAGGCGAGGGACAGTTCAAGAGAGCACAATGGAGGTGATCCGGAGAGAGGAAGCAGTGGGGAACTGGGTTAAGAAGAGCAAAAGAGCACTAACCGGTGATGGCGTGGTAGGGAATAGGGGCTGGGGGCTGGGAGGCTTGAACTTGAAGGCTGACTTCCCAAATCAGGATGGCAGGCCTGGTGCGTTTAGTCTCAATCCCTGTTCTCTCTCTCTCTCTCTCTCTCTCTCTCTCTCTCTCTCTCTCTCTCTGTGTGTGTGTGTGTGTGTGTGTGTGTATAGGGGGCAGGGTATTTGTGCCTGCGGCTTCAGGTATAGCACCTGTGGGTGTGGGAGAGCAGGGGTTCCAGCAGTTGCAACATCTTTAATTTTTGTCCTTTCTGGTTGTTCTAGTCTCAAGAGCTCGGAGCATTTTTGCCTGCGCCTGTCACCCTATAATGCTTCATATTGTCTCCATGTGTACATGCGTGTCATAGTTCCTCACCAAGCCTGAAATCTCCCAGAGGCCAGGAGCTCTGTCCTGTCCGCCTTTGCTGCCCACTCACATGCCTGGCTCAGGCCCTCCCCAGAACAGATGATCAGGGAATGTTCACCAATTTGGGTGACTGAGAGGAAAAGCTGGTAGGTGACAAGGAAAGTGGCTCTGGGGATGGTACACCTGGCGTCTTAATTTGGCTCTGCCTTTGAAGGCCTCATGCTGTCAGGTAAGTAACTTGGAGCCTTGGAGTATAATATCCAAAATGGTAATGCATCTGCCTCACACCCAAGTTATTAGGGTAAATAAATAGGAGTGCTAATGGATGTAAAAGAACTTTGGTAAACTGTAAGGTAACTCTAAGTCATTTTACCCTGATGAAGCACGTGTTATTAAGTGGAAACTCCTTTCCTCAAAGATCTTGAACATGGTACAGGAAGCCATCTCACTAATACTATTTGCTATATCCTGTCTTGAGACAGAGATAGGGACCATATTTCTTTTGGAGGCTCTTCCACGTTAAGAATCCATCACAGGGAAGCATGGGGAAGAGAGCTGTTATCTGTCTACTAAACTACACTTTCTCACTTTTGTGATGATAAACCATGCTCAGGCAGTCCAGTCTCTAGGTAGTCAAGGCTGCACATACTAATCTAATATATTTGAGGGTTTTTGAAAGATCATGAACCTTCTGGAAGCCAAATTTCTCTCTATATCCCAAGATTATTTTCTTTTCCCCAGCAATAAAATAATTAAATCCTGAGTATATGAATAATCAAAGCTTGTTTTAGGCAGAGTCCGAGTAGTTTCTTAACACAGGCATGACTAACTGTTATTGTTTGTGGTATTTTTAAGCAATGACCAGTATCTTATATACTGTGTAAGTTAAAATATATAGGTTGAGCTGCTCCAACAAAGAATTTGAATGATAGTTCTCTAAAGAGAAAGGAAGTTAATTTTTCTTTTACACATAATTACAGGGAGTGAAGAAAAATGGGGTAGTGTGAGAGTTAGGCTGCCAATAATCGCAGGCCTCAACATTTCATGGCTTAACATAATAGAAGTGTCCCTCTTGCTTATGCAACAGCCCGTGGAAGGTATTCCGATCATCAAGGTAGCTTTCCTCCATTTCACTATTCAGGGACTTGGCTGATGGAGGCTCTGCCAAGGGCCCCGGAGTGCTGATCTCCTGGTCAGCAAGAAGCAAGAGGGTATAGAAAGGGTACATGGGAGGTTTGTGGGTCAGGCCTAAAGAAGCAAATCTCACATCTGCTCACATCCCACTGGAAAGAACCAGACCATGTGGTCACCCCTTGTTGCAAAGAAGATTGGCAAATAGAGTCTAGCTCTGTGTCCGAGAAGAAGGGAAAAGGGGTTTTGGTGGACAGATAACCATCTCTGTCATGGACCAATTAGAAGTGGAGATACTGGGTGCTTACCAGCACTTGTGGAAGTTGTGTATTACAGTTCTTCAAGATGTTTGGAAAATGGAGTTCTAAGTGAGGACAATTTTGGGAAATGCTACATTCCATGATTTTTTGGGGAAAAATCAGAATAAAGATTCTGATGGATCCTGCAGTAAATATACAAAACATTTACTAAATGTTCTTGACTTAGGGACCTCCGGGTCTATGATGTGAATATGGGCCCAGGCATGACATATAAGGCCCTGTGGGACACACCTGGGAAACACTGATTGCGTGGAAGAGGACCTCAGGGTAAATCAAAAATATGTTAAGACAGAAGCTTTCAGTCTGTATAAAGGCACAATCCAAGACACTCTTGGGAGAAGAAAGATTCTAAATGTTAGAGGAGAGAGAAGGTGGGATAGGTAAGAAGGAACAGAAGCCAAAGTGGGGTGGTTGAAGCACCAGCAGCCTTTACTGCAGTGCACAGAAATGGACTCTTTCTGTAACAAAGTGTGAAATTGAAAGAAATACAGGGGATTTGTGATGACCCCTTTGGTTAATTGAAGGGGTGAGATGCAATGGGAGGTCTCAGAAGAAGCTATTTAGAATGAAGCTGTGGAGAACCTCTCTTTTTTTTCATAACCCAATTGTTATTTTTTTTAAATAATTTTATTTTTCAATTACAGTTCACATACAACATTGTATCAGGTGTCCAACCCAGTGATTAAACATTATATAATTTATTAAGTGATCACCCCAATAAATCTAGTGCCCTTTTGACACCATACATAGTTAGTATAATATTATTGACTATATACCTTATGCTGTACTATATATCCCCATGACTATTCTGTAACTACGAATTTACATTTTTAAATCCCTTCACCTTTCTCACCCATCCTCCCAACCCCCTCCCATCTGGCAACCGTCAAAATGTTCCCTGTATCTATGAGTCTGTTTCCATTCTGCTTGTTCATTTATTTTGTTTTTTAGATTCTACATATAAGTGAAATCATATGGCACTTATCTTTCTCTGTCTGACTTATTTCACTCAGTGCAATACCCTCTAGATCCATCCATGTTGTTGTAGATGGCAAGATTTCATTATTTTTTATGGCTGAATCATACTCCATTGTATATATGCATTATTTCTTTATTCATTCATCTATTGATGAACACTTGAGTTGCTTCCATATCTTGGCTATTGTAAATAATGCTGCAGTGAACATGTGGATACACATGCCTTTTTGATTTGGTGTTTTGGGTTTCTTCAGAAAAATACCCTGAAATGGAATTGTTGGGTCTTTCTTTATCTCTTGTTATATAGCCTTTGTTTAAAGTCTATCTTGTCTGGTAAAAGTATTGTTACACCAGATTTTTTTTTTCCTTTTTCCTTTTATGAAATATCGTTTTCCATCCCTTTACTTTCAGTCTGTGTGTGTCTTTTGATCTGAAGTGAGTCTATTGTAGACAGTATATGTACAGGCTATGTTTTGTTATCCATTCAGCCTTTATATGTCTTTTGATTGGAGCATTTAATCCATTTGAATTTAAAGTAATTGTTGTAGCCCAGTGGATGTGGCTCAGTGGTTGAGCATTGGCCTATGAACCAGGAGGTCACGGTTCAATTTCCGGTCAGGGCACATGTCTGGGTTGTGGATTCACTCCCCAGTAGGGGGTGTGCAGGAGGCAATGGATCAATGACTGTCTTTCATCATTGGTGTTTCTATCTCTCTCTCCCTCTCCCTCCCTCTCTCTGAAATCAATAAAAAACATATTAAAAAAATAAATAAACTAATTGCTGTATTCATTTGTTGGCATTTTATTATAGTTGTATTTATTAGAATTTTATTATATGTATTTATTGGCATTTTATTATTCATATTTTTTATCTTTTTTGCTTCTTCAAAAAGATCCTTTACTATTTCTGTTTTTGTTAAAAAATTTTAATGTTAACATCATTGTAGATGTCCTCCTTTTCTCTGCCTTTTCCCCACCTCCACCCACCTCTCCCTTCCCCTCCATGGCCTTCACTAAACTATTGTCCATGTTCATGGGGCATGCATATATGTTCTTTAGCTAATCCCTTCACCTTCTTTATCCAGTCACCCTCCACCTCCCACTCCTCAGGCACTGGCCAGTCTGTTCCATGTATCCATGCTTCTGGTTCCATTTTGTTTATCAGTTTATTTTGTTCATTAGATCCCACATATAAGTGAAATCATATGGTATTTGTCTTTCTCTGACTGGCTTGTTTCACTTAGCATAATGCTCTCCATGCTGTTGCAAAGGGTAGAAGTTCCTTCTTTTTTACAGCCACATAGCATTCCACTGTACAAATGTAACACATTTTTTACCCACTCATCTACTGATGGGCACTTAGGTTGTTTCCAGATCTTGAGTATTGTAAATAATGGTGCTATAAACATGGGGGTGCATATATTCTTTCTGATTGGTATTTTGGGATTCTTAGGATATATTCCCAGAAGTGGGATCACTGGGTTAAAAAGCATCTCCACTTTTAATTTTTTGAAGAGACTCCATACTGTTTTCCACAGTGGCTGCACCAGTCTGCATTTCCACCAACAGTGTACTAGGGTTCCCTTTTCTCCACATTCTCACCAGCACTTGTTGTTTGCTGATTTATTGATAGTAACCACTTTGGCAGGTATGAGGTGATACCTCTTTATACTTTTTATTTGCATCTCTCTGATGATTATTGACCTTGAGCATGTTTTCATGTCTCTATTGGTCATCTGTATGTTGTCTTTGGAGAAGTGTCTATTCAGGTCCTTTGTTTTCTTTGTTTCCTCTTTTGATAGTTCATTTTTTGTGTATAAAATACAACTGATTTAAAAAAAAAAATACAACTGATTTCTGGATATTTATTTTGTATCCTGCTACTTTATTGAATTCATTTATCAGTTCTGGTAGTTTTTTGGTGAAATCTTTAGGGTTCTCTACATATAGTATCATGCCATCTGCAAGTAATGACAGTTTTGCTTCTTCCTTTCCAATTTGGATGCCTTTTATTTCTTCTTCTTGTTTGATTGCTGTGGCTAAGACTTCCAGTACTATGTTGAATAAGAGTGGTGAAAGCAGACATCCCTATCTTGTTCCCAATCGTAAGGGAAATACTTGTAGTTTTTACCATTGAGTATGATGTTGGCTGTGGGTTTCTCATATATGGCCTTTATTAAGTTGATGTATGTTCCCTCCATTCTGACTTAGCTGAAGGTTTTTATCATAAATGGGTGCTGGATTTTATCAAATGCTTCCTCAGCATCTATTGATATGATCATGTGATTTTTATCCTTCCTTTTGTATATGTACTGTATCACATTGTAATTATGATGTATCCTGATGTGGGCCTCTTTGGGTTCATCTTGTTTGAGACTGTGCTTCCTAGACTTGAGTGTCTTTTTGCTTCACCAGGTTAGGGAAGTTTTCAGTTATTATTTCTCCAATAGGTTCTCAATCCCTTGTTTTCTTTCTTCTCCTGGTACTTCTATGATGTGGATGTTGTTACGCTTCACATCGTCCAATAGGTCATTTAAACTATCTTCATTTTTTTTTTAAATCTTTTTCTTTTTTGTTGCTCTGATTGTGTGTTTTCTTCACCTTGTCTTCCAAATCGCTGATTCTATCTGCTTTATCCTACCTACTGCTTATTCTTTAGAGTGTTTTCTAATTTTCAGATATTTTCTTTTCTTTTTTTTTTTTTTACTGGTTTCTATGTCTTTTCTTATGTTTATTATTTTTGGTTAAGTTCTCATTGATTTCAGCCATTGTTCCCTTAAGTTCCTTGAGCATTATTATAACCATTGTTTTGATCTCTGTATCTGGTAAATTGTTTGCCTCCATTTCATTTAGCTTTTTTTTTTCTTTCTGGAGAGTCTCCTGTTCTTTCATTTGGGACATATTTCTTTGTCTTCCCAGTTTGGCTGCCTCTTTGTGTTTGTTTCTATGTGTTAGGTATATCTGCTATGACTCCCAGTCTTGGTAGGGTAGCCTTATGTAGTAGGTGTCCTGTGAGACCCTATGGCCCAGTCTCCTTGATTATCTGTGCTGGGTGCTCCAGGCATGTTCCTTGTTTGAGTTATGTGGGCCCTTCTGTTGTAATTGAGTTTTGATTGCTATTGGCCGATTTGTATGTGGGATCAACCCTCAGGCTGGCTGACTGTGAGAATCAACCCAGACCACAGTGTACAAGCTGCTGTGCAGGTGCTGACCACTCAGAGCAGAATTTGCCTCCACAGGGTCTGGTGCCTGCTAAAATCTCTCTTTGGATATGCTGTTTGTGAAGCTTATTGGATTTTGCTCTGATATTGTCTGAAGCTGGCCACTGTGTTACTGATTCTGGGGCCTCTTGGGAGGGACTCTGGTGCAGCTCAATGTGAGATGTTGCCTGTGATTGGCCCTAGGCAACCTGTTTGGAGCTACAAAGCAATCCAGTGTGTGGCTGCCTTTGCTGGCCCAGGGTGTGTGTGTGAAGGATCAAGCTGTGCACCAAGGCTTGCTTTTACTAGCACTGACCCCTGGGGCAGGTCAGCAAATGTCCCCAGGAGTCTAAGGTCTACCTCTGCCTGCCTCTGCCTGCCTCCGCCTGCTGGCTCCCTGTTATGCTCCATTACCAAAAGAGACTCTGGCAGTACTTGAATTGCAGGCAATAGGTTCTCAGTGAGTCACCGGATGGGGGCAAGAGGTGTTCCCCAGATCTATACGGGTTCCATCTTGGTGCCAGTGCTGGGTCTGAGGCCCCTTAGTGCTGGGTCTGATGGCCCCTAGACAGGGTATACCAAGTCTAACTGCCACCCACTGGGTGCTCACATACCTTTGTGGTGGTACCAAAACTCAGGGAGCCATCAGGTGAGGTTGTCAAGATTTGTCAGGCCTAAACAGCCCGCTATTTGGCTGTGTAAATGGAAAGCTCTACACTGGTCAGGCATGTAACAGAAACAATTTTCCCTGTCCTAGAGTCACACAACTCAATCTATTCAAGATTCTGCCAGGAGACCAATTTCAGCAGGGAGGGGCCACTGGGAGTTGAGAGGGGGGGAGGTGCTGGTCAGGGTTGGGGGAAACTGCGGGCTGTGGCCCCCACCCCAGAGCCACACAACTCAGACTGTCCCGGATTCTCCCCAGACTTAGACTGAGTAGAGCCACAAAGAGTTAAGGAGGTGGGGCCACCAGGAGCTTGGAGAGTGGGGCTAGGTGATCTACCATGAGGGGGAGGCACCAGTCAAAATCACAGGAAAATAGGGGGAATGGACTCTCACCGTAGACTACAGAACTGTCACTGACACCCCTTGAGTCTGCCCAGACCTCTATACCCTGGCCCAGGCTGCTGACTCCTTAGCAGGGTGGAAGAGCCACATGGTTGGTCAACAGGGAAAGACCAGAGGGTAGGGCAATTGCTTTCCCCTAGGCTGATGCCCACCCAAGAAAGGTGGCATCTGCAGTGCAGTAGAGTGACTCATCACAGAGGGCTTTGGCAGTTGCCCCTCAACTTTCTCCTCAGAGCCACAAACTCCAGTCTTTCCGGGAAGGACTCTAGTCTGCTCAACCCTCCCTTCACTGGAGCCGAGGGTGAGAGGCTGCAAACAAAATTTTGTGTATTGGCCCTTTAAGAGGTTGCCTGAATTTCTAGTGTTTTCACAGCCAGATGTTATATGGGCACCTTTTCCATGTTCTGGTGCTCTGGGCTGGGGAGCCAAGCTTGGGCTTGAGACCTCCATGCTTCTCAGTGGGAACCCCTGCAGCTGAGCTATCCCTCCAGAACCTCAGCTGCTACCCACCTGTGGAAGCGGAGCCAGCACTTTTCACATCTCTGCTCTTCCTACCAGTCTCTGTGTGGCTTCTCTGTAAATCCTTGGTTATAAGACTTCTATTCAGCTAGTCTTCAGTTGGTTATTCAGGTTGATTGCTCTATATTTTAGTTGTACTTCCAGTTTGGTCTTAGGAGGAGGTGGGTGTAGCTTCCACTTACTCTGACACCATCTTGGATCTATCCATCTTCTGTCTCAATTCTTCTGAAGAATCGGAAATGAATGGAAATCTCCTAAAGATATTTTATAAATTAGCGCATAATTAGATTTGTAAATGAGTAAATCCCTTTCTCCCAAACTCAATAAAGACAGCTGTAAAAGTAATGACAGACTGCTCTGGCTCGCAAATATCAGTGCTGTCTCCATCCCACCTGCTCGGTGCTTATGTTGCTGGAGCTCTGATTAAGTCTCCTAGCAGATGATGGTGTTTGTAATGAGGGGGTTATATAGGGTTTGCAGTTTGCATGATGCCTCCTTGCTCTTTTTCTCATTTAATCTTCATGCCACTTAGGAGCACACTGAGTCTCAGGATCACAAATGGTGAAGGACAGAGTGGCACAGTGAGTGTGTGAGGGAACTTGCTGTGGAACCCCCACCTGCTAATTCCATATTTGTTATACCAGCTGCCTCATCATTCTGCTTAATGTTCTCTTTGCATCTTTAGATAACCCCCAAATGCAATTAGTGGGTCTTCTATTGCCTTATCTCAATAGAATTTAAGAGAGGTGGGCTTTGCGACATTCTGCTAGAGTTCTCCCCCAGCCTCTACTGTTACAGAAATTTTTATGTTGAAGTCCTAACTCCCAGTAACTCAGAATGTAGACATTATTTAAGATAGGGCCTGTACAGAGGCAATCAAGTTAAAATGAGGTCATTAGAGTGGGCCCTAATCCAATATGATCAGTGTCCTGAAAAAAAAGGGGACACTTGGAGACAGACATGCGTACGGGGAGAACACCATGTGAATATGACAATGGCCATCTACAAGCCAAGGAGAGATTCCTTCCCTCACACTCCTCAGAAGGAACATGCCAACTAATCTCGGACTTCTAGCCCCCACAACTGTGAGACAATAAATTTCTGTTGGTTAAGCCACCAGTCTGCGGTACTTTGTTATAGCAGCCCTAAGAAACTAATATACCCCTTCCCTCAAGCCAGTTGATTAATATTCTGAGTAGTGTTCAGTTTACTGTAAAAATGCCCTCAAGTGTTGTATTGTCATTTTATCTGTGAGCATGTTATGGACAACTTAGTCCAAATCTTTGCCAAAATCAAGAGATACACTGTGCTGATGATCATTAATTTATTTTAGAAAATAAAATGGAGTCAGTTTGACCTAATTTGCAAATATTTATTTTTGTGGGGGAGTTCATATTGATCCCTAGAGAGCCTCACAATCTTCTAAGTGCTCATAATCCACACACGTGAAAATACATTCCAAAATTACTTCAAGGATCAATTTTAAGTTTATCAATCTATAATGATCACAACCCACTCATTATAAATCGCACCGCTTGTCTCTCAGGCAACTGCTCTCAGACCTGACTTCCTCTGTGTGACTGGATGTTCTCATCAAATAGGATCTATTTTGGAGATGCTCCCCTTTCTCCATTTATTTTGAAAGCAAACATATTCACCTAGGTTCACCAGTTATTAACATATGCCAGTAATATTTACTTTCTCTCTCTTTCTACATATATCTCCTAATAAATATAAACGTCTCCACTGATGAACATTTCAGGTTACGAGCGCCATGAGCCCAGGTGGAAATGCTTCGGTTTCCGAACAGGCCTCGGAAGTCGACCGTGCCCGGGCTTCCGCTGAGGGCAAGTCCTGAGGCCCAGCTGTCGGCTGCGGATCCCTCGGTTTTCGAATGTTTCAGAGCTGAACGGTCTTCCGGAGCGGAGTACGTTAGAAAACCGAGGTGCCACTGTATTATACATTTATGATGATTTTATTTTTATTTTATATATAATTATATGTTTCTGAATATTTTAGAATAAACTCCAGATGTTGTGACCCTTCACCCCTAAACATTTACTCATGTAATCCTAAGAACAAGAATATTATTTTATTTTACATATCCATGACCTAATTATCAAAATCATGAGAAATTTAACATCAACAACAAAACTACTATCATACCTATAATCTCTATTAAAATTTTGCCTGTCCTAATATTGTTCTTTATACAATTTTCCCCAATCCAGGATCTCACATTGATCTCCTTTAATCTGGAACATTTCCTCAGCTTTCCTTTTATGATCTTGACATTTTTTAAAAGTTCAAGCCAGTTATTTTGTAGTCGTTCAATTTGGGTCTATCTAATATTTTCTCAGAGTGCTCAGGTTATGCATTTTGCCACATATAGGTTTAGTTTTAAGACCATTCTCTTTGCTGAGGAAGATTTGAGGAAAAATAGTTGCATGTAGTGCTTTCTTCTTCTACTACTAATCGGTTTGCACTACCTTTCTCTTACAACAGAACTTTTCTTGTTGCCAACATGGTATTAAATGTCTTTTTTGGAATCCTGAATGACTTAACCCCAGAGCACAATGCTGGTGGGAGCACCGGTGGGTGCCACCCGCTGTGAGTGTAGGCACCTTTCTGCCCAGCAGCCTCCACATGCCCAGTGACGATGATTGGAACTGGTAAAATCCCAGCTAGTGGGAGTGAATTATTATGAGAGACAGGGCCAGGTTGTGTGGGAGTGCCTGCTATCTGTGTCTTTGGTGGCACCAGCCTTGGCAGTCTTTTTCATTTGTGCTTTTCTGTTAGGCAGAAATGTTACCCTGTTTTCATTTTCATATTTTATTGTTAATAAAGTTGAACTTCTTTTCATACGATTTATTTATTTATTTATTTATATTCTTTTATACTTATTCTTGTCCAGTATCTTTGCCCATTTTCCTTTTATAGCTTTATTTTATTATTGGTTTATTTGAAGTCTGAGATATAAATGATATTAGACATTAATTTTTTTCCTGTAATGCATCACAAATATTTTTCCCCTCCCCCTTTGTCTTTCAACTTTATGGAATTTTAAAAAATTCTGTTGTTGTTTTCTGGGTTTTGAAATATGGTTAGAAATGTTTTTCACATCCAAAGATTATTTTTTAAATGCATCAATTTTTCTTCTAGTGTGTTTATAGCTTTTAGATTTAAAATCTTTACATTTTAATCTATTTGGATTTATTTTGGTGTAAAGAGTAATGTGAGGATTCAGGTTTATTTTGTTATATTTTTCCAAGGGTTGAGCTAGTTGTTCCAATCCCATTTACTGAATACTCCATCTTGAGTTTCCTCATGTCAAGTTCTAACTTTCTCCTATTCCAAATTTCCTTGTTTACTTTTGTCCATTTCTGCACTCTCTTTTGTCCTACTGGCTGTCTGTTTATCCTATCTCAGTAGCATTCTACTTTAAGTCCTATAGCTTTAAAATATTCTTTATCTCATGCTAGGGTAAATTTGTCTTTTTTTTGAAAATTTTCTTGACTATCCTTACATATCTATTTTTCAGCTTCAATTTTAGAATCATTTTTGTCAAATTTCCAAGAAAAACTACTTTGCAGTTTTATTTAGAAGTGCAAAAATACAATATATTAGTTTGAGGAAATGAAATAATTTTACAATATTGGGTATTCTGTCCAAAATCCAGACATGCCTTTCCATTTGCTGGAGTCATCTGTTATGTTCCCTGGTACCGTTATCTGTCTATTCATGAAAAACACCTCTAGCTCTCAGCCTTGGTGAATCTCACTGAGAGTCAGTGAGATACTGCAAACACAAGGCATGTGTTATGCACCTTAAAGAAAATTTAAATGGTTTTTGTAACCGCAATTTGAACTATCACTAATTTTTTCATACATGCATGTGGGTACAAGATCATGCGTGCTGTTCCAATGACCTCTGGGGCACCAAGGTGGCTAAAGGTGTTTTTTTTTTAATTCATGCTTTTGTTTGTTTGGAACTAACTCTAAATCAAGCTAGATACAATAGATAAAAATGGTCATCTATTTGGATATCATTTAATCACAAGGTGTTTTTGGTGCTCTGTAATTTGTCATGATTGACTCAGTGGTTTCCCTCTGGTTTGCGGGGAGCTTGCTGCAATGCTGTGACTTCTGAGGACATGTGTACCATTAAACTGTGGACTGGTGTGAATTTCTTTTACTTCAAGTGAGTCTATCTGCAGCCACAGCAATGATCAGTTTGTAAGAATAAGTTACAGCTTGTTACCAGTGAGTGAAAGAATGTCCTGGAACCTCAGCCGGCACCCAGCGTATCGGTGCCTCCTGGACCGCTTCCCAGCCTTCCCTGACTTGTGTAGGGCAAGGCACAAGCTCTACTCAAAGACACAGTGTTGTAGGGGAATAGCGAGGTGACCATGGACTCTTTTGTAGACCTGTGAAACTTAGTTCAACCGCAGAAGTCTTTCCATTGTAACCATTTCTGACCTGTTTAGGGGCTTTCTTTCCCACCCCCAACCCCCATCCTCTTACTCCCTTTAAATTTGCCGTAACGGTAAAAAGGTTGCCAACCAAGGGTAGTCAATTTAGGGCCAGTAAGGTGGGATTTAAGTATAATTGTGTAACTGACAGAATGATTCATTACTTTGTAGGTCATTGGAAAAGAGCAGAATTTCTCAAACTGTGTTCCATGGGCTGATATTAATCATACAAATGCCCTAAGCACAAAAGGTTCTCAGGGTTCCAGGGCCAAGTTGGCCTAGGAAATGCTGCATACTAATTCCCCAGAGAGGGGAATTTACAATGTGCATTAGCATATTAAAAGTTCTGAGAAGTACAGCAGGGAAGAACTCAGTTTTAGTTCTTTGAGTAATTAAGCAAATATATTAGTGCAAAGGACAAGTTTCTTTTAGGCCAAACAGGTTTCTCTTAGAACTGATTTTGGAAGGGCTAGAGGAGATTTAATGGAATTTTACTTTCTCTTTTCTCACAGGGTCCCCCCACCCCCTCATTAAAACATGTGTCAGTGTTGGAATACTAGAGCTGTATTTTAAATAAAATGCAATCAAAATCAAATTCCACTGAATATATAATTTTGCTTATTTATTCCTAATATCAGTGGTGTATTTAAGTGCATTAGATAAAAAGGTGGACTTTTTAACTCACATGACATTTTCAGAAAATGACCTTCTAATGCAGTCATTGATTAATTTATTCAAATAATAGATATTAAGAACCCCCTGAGTCTTCAACACCATGCTAAGTGTGAAAATGCTGTAGATATTCTAGAGTCAGGGGTTGGTAAGGGATAAGAGAATTGGGAAAATACCAGAAGCCCATATCCTTCATGGGGCTACTCCAGGGGCAGAATTCTGCCATCAGCATTAAGTGGCTATGGGAGAACAAGTACCAGCCTGAGCCTGAGAGGGGCATGGCCCAAGACAGAAAGTAGGTCGTCTTTTCACTGCAACACTTGAGGGTTTTGCCAGGGACAACAGGCCCCACAAACTCTGACATGTATCACTTCTCAGTGATAACTTTTCTGCTGTGTAACAAGCACTTCAAACTTCTATTACTTAAGACAATATTCATTTATTATCACAGGTTGCCTTGGGTTGATCTGATATAAGCTCAGCTGGGTGGCCCTGCTTCAGGTTGTGGTGGCTGGAGCACCTCTGCTTCTTACTTCAGGTCTGTGAGTCAGCTGGGGCATCTCTGCTCGCATGTTTATTTTTGTTTTTATTTTTATTGAGTTTATTAGGTAATATTGGTTAATAAAATTATAAGAGTTTCAAGTGTACAATTCTAGAATACATCATCTGTATACTGTATTGTGTGTTCACATTCCAAAGGCAAGTCTCCTTCCGTCATCATTTATCCCCCTCTACCCTCTCCTACCTCCCACAACCCCTTTGCCTCTTGTAATCACCATACTGTTGTTTGCGCCTATGAATTTTGATTTTTATTTTTGCTTAATCCCATTCACTTTTTTCACCCAGCTCCCCAAGCCCTCGCCCTTCTGACAGCTGTCAGTCTGTTTTCTGTATCTATGAGCCTGTTTCTATTGTGTTTGTTAATTTTGTTCATTAGATTCCACATATAAGTGAAATCATATGGTATTTGTCTTTCTCTGACTGGCTTATTTCACTTAGCATAATACTTTCCAGGTACATCCATGCTGTCACAAAAGGTAAGAGTTCCTTCTTTTTTATGGCCAAGTAGTATTCCATTGCGTAAATTTACCACAGCTTTATTATCTACTTATCTACTGATGAGCACTTGAGTTGCTTCCAAATCTTGTGTATTATAAATAATACTGTAATGAACATAAGGATGCATATATTCTTTCAAATTAGTGTTTTGGGTTTTTTCAGCTATATTCCCAGAAGTGGAACTGCTGGGTAATAGGCAGTTCCATTTTCAAATTTTAAGGAAACTCCATACTGCTTTCCACAGTGGCTGCACCAATCTGCATTCCCATCAACAGTGCATGAGGGTTGCCTTTTCTCCACATCCTTGACAACACTTGTTGTTTGTTGATTTATTGATGATAGCCATTCTGACAGGTGTGAGGTGATATCTCATTGTAGTTTTAACTTGCATTTCCTATGTCTACTAGCCATCTGTATGTCCTCTCTGGAGAAGTGTCTGTTCAGGTCATTTATCCACTTTTAATTAGATTGCTTGTTTATTTGGTGTTGAACTTTATAAGTTCTTTATCAATTTTAGATATTAACCTCTTATTAGATGTATCATTGGTGAATATATTCTCCCATTTGGTTAGTTGTCTTTTTATTTTGTTGATGGCTTCCTTTGCTGTGCAAAAATATCAGAAAAAATACTACTATGAGAAATGTCTGAGATTTTACTACCTATGCTTTCTTTTAGGATTTTTATCTTTTCCAGTCTCACATTTAAGTCTATAATCCATTTTGAGTTTATTCTTGTGTATGGTGTAAGAAGGTGGTCTAGTTTTGTTGTTTTTTTGCACATATCTGTCAAATATTCCCAACACTATTTATTGAAAAGACTATCTTTACTCCATTTATGGTCTTGCCTCCTTTGTCAAATATTTACTGCCCATAAAGTCATGAGTTTATTTCTGGGCTCTCTTTTCTGTTCCATTGATCTAGATGTCTGTTATTATGCCAGTACCATGCTGTTTTGATTACTATGGACTTGCAGTATAGTTTGATATCAGGTAACACGATTTCTCCATCTTGTTCTTCTTTCTCAAGATTGCTGTGGCTATTTAGGGTCTTTTGTGGTTTCATATAAATTTTTGGAATATTTGTATTGGTTCTGTGAAATATACCATTGATATCTTTATCCGAATTGTGTTGAATCTATAGAGTGCTTTGGGTAGTATGGACATTTCAATGATGTTAATTCTTCTTATCCATGAACATGGTATATGCTTCCATTTATGTGTATCTTCTTCATTTTCTTTCTTCAGTGTCTCATAACTTACTGAGTACTGGTCTTTTACATCCTTGGTTAAATTTATTCCTAGGTGTTCTTTGTTTTTGTTTTTTTAATCCTCACCTGAGGATTTTTTTTCCATTGCTTTTCAGAGAGAGTGGAAGGGAGAGAGAGAGAGAGAGAGAGAGAGAGAGAGAGAGAGAGAGAGAAACATCAATGTGAGAGAGACACATTGATTGTTTGCCTCCCGCACACTCCCTGACAGGGCTGGGGATTGAGCCTGTAACTGAGGTTTGTGCCCTTGGCCAGAATCAAACCTGGGACCGTTCAGTCCACGGGCTGATGCTCTAACCACTGAGCTAAACCAGCTAGGGCCCTAGGTATATTTTTACTGCAATTGCAAATAGGATCGTTTCCTTAGTTTCCCTTTCTGATAGTTCATTATTGATGTATAGAAATACAACTGATTTCTGGACATTTATTTTGTATCCTGCTTCTTTACTGAATTCATTTATCAGTTCTGGTAGTCTTTTTGGTGGAATCTTTAAGGTTCTTTCTATATAGTATTATGTCATCTTCAAATAATGACAATTTTACTTCTTCCTTCCAATTTGGATACCTTTTATTTCTTCTTGTCTGATTTCTTTGGTTAGTATTTCCAGTACTATATTGAATAAGGTGGTGAAAGCAGACATCCTGGCTTGTTTCTGACCTTAAGGGTAACACTTGTAGTTTTTTGCCCATTGAGTATGATGTTGGCTGTGGGTTTTTTATATATGACCTTTATTATGTTAAGGTATGTTCCCTCCATTCTGACTTAGCTGAGAGTGTTTATCATAAACAGGTGCTGGATTTTATTAAATGTTTTCTCTGCATCTATTGATACCATCATGTGATTTTTATCCTTCATTTTGTTTATTTGGTGTATCTCGTTTATTGTTTTGTGGATATTGTACCCATCTTACATCACTGGAATAAATCCCCCTTGATCATGGTGTATGATCTTTTTAATGTATTGCTGAATCAGGTTGGTTAATATTTTGTTGAGGATTTTAACATCTATGTTCATCAGGGATACTTGCCTATAATTATCTTTTTTTTAGTGTCTTTATCTGGTTTTTGAATTGGGATAATGCTGGCCTCATAAAATGACTTTGGGAGTCTTCCCTCCTCTTGAATTTTTTGGAATAGTTTGAGGATAGGTTAGTTCTTCTTGAAATGTTTGGTGAAATTCACCTGAGAAGCCATCTGGTCCAGGATTTTGTTTGTTGGGAGTTTTTAAAATTACTGCTTCAGTTCCACTAGTTGTAATCTGTCTATTCAGATTCCCTGATTCTTCTTGAATCAGTTTTGGAAGATTGTATGTTTCTAGGAATTTATCCATTTCTTCCAGATTGTCCAATTTGTTGGCATATAGTTGTTTGTAATACTTTCTTACAATTGTTTGTATTTCTGTGGTATCAGTTATTACTTTTCTTTTGTTTCTGATTTTATTTATTTGGATCCTCTCTGTTCTTTTCCTTGATGATTCTGGTTACAGGTTTGTCAGTCTTGTTTATCTTTTCAAAGAACCAGCTCTTGGTTTCATTGATCTTTTGTATTTTTTTAGCCTCTATTTCACTTATTCCTGTTCTGATCTGTATTATTTTCTTTCTTCTACTTGCTTTGGGCTTTGTTGTTCTTTTCTAGTTTCTTTAAGTGTAAAGATAAATTGTTTATTTTAGATTTTTCTTGTTTCTTGAGGTATGCCTGTAATGAAATGAATTTCCCTCTTAGGAGTGCATTTGCTGTGTCCCATAGATTTTGGGTTGTTGTGTTCTCATTTTCATTTGTTTCAAGGTAGCTTTTGATGTCTTCTTTGATCTCATCGTTGAGTCATTCATTGTTTAGTAACATATTATTTAGCCTCCATGACTTTTTTGTTTTTCAGTTTTTCCTTGTGATTGATTTCTGGTTTCATACCATTATGGTCAGAGAAAATGCTTGATATTATTTCAATAATTTTAAATTTATTAAGACTTATTTTGTGTCCTAACATATGGTCTATCGTAGAAATGTTCCATGTTCATTTGAAAAGAATGTATATTCTGCTGCTTTGAAATGTTCTGAAGATATCAATTTAAACTATCTGGTCTTGTGTGTCATTTAAGGTCACTGTTTCCTTGTTCATTTTCTATCTGGAAGATCTATCTATTGGTGCCAATGGATTGTTAAAAGCCATACTATGACTGTATTATTTGCTGATCTCTCCATTTATGTCCATCAAGGTTTGCTTTACATATTTAGGTGCTCCTATGTTGGGTGCATAAATGTTTCCAAGGGTTATATCCTCTTGTCAGATTGCTTCCTTTATCATTATGTAGTGTTCTTTGTCTCTTACTATTACCTTTGTCAGATATAAGTATTGCTACCCAGCTTTTTTTCATTTCCATTTGCATGAAATATCTTTTTCCATCCCTTTACTTTAAGTCTGTGTGTACTTTTTGTTCTGAGTTGGGTCTCTTGTAGACAGCATATACATGGGTCTTGCTTTCTTATCCTTTCAGCTACCCTATATCTTTTGATTGGAGCATTTAAACCATTTGCATTTAAAGTGATTATTGATAGGGATGTATTTATTGCCATTTTATTCTTTATAACTATGTTCCTCTGTTTCTTCTTTCCTTTTTCTTCTTCCCCTTCCTCCCCCTCATTCTTCAAGAAGACCATTTGATGTTTCTTGTAATACTGGTTTGGTGGTAATTAACTCCTTTAGCTTTTTCTTGCCTGGGAAGCTCTTTATTTCTCCTTCGATTTTATATGATAGCCTTGCTGGGTAGAGTAGTCTTAGTTGTAGCTCCTTGCTTTTCATCACTTTGAATATTTCATCCCAATCTCTGCTCACATGTTTTTCATCGTCCTTGACAAATGGACTAACAAGAATGTTTTTCTCATGAAAATGGCAGAGGCAAAGATGGCAAGCCCAACCATACAAGAGCTTTCAGGCCTCTGCTTTCATTTTATCGTCTAATATCTAATTGGCCAAAGCACATCAAAGGGTAGAAGAATGTACCTTGCCCCTTTTGGGAGGAAGTTATATGGCAAAGGGTATGGATGTCCACTCCTGTGACTGGGGAACAAGTGAGTAGTTAAAACAATAATCCAGTCTGCGCCTTCCAGGAACCATAGGGCAATGATGTCGGCTCCCTTTCAGTATGTAAATTCCACTTCAGTGCAACTGAGACCTCAGCCCTGGCTCCTGGATATGGGGAAGTTCTGTCTGCATCCAGTGAGACCAAGGACTGGCAGCTGACTTTGAATGAATATAGCAGCTCAGCGATGGAAGTTGGGACAGATGAGCAGGCTGATCTCCAGCTTGTGTATTCTAGTCACATCCCCTTCAGACTTAGATGCTGTCTACTGTACAGCTGAAGGTCATGGCTGCAGCTAGCACACATGGTGCCCTTGTGCAAATTAGAAGTGCCTCCCCTGCTCCATCCCCTGCCCCTGCCATCGTAAGTTTCTTTTGAGGGAACCATTGCAGGATGAACTCCAACCAATCAAGAGACAATGGAGGAAACTTCAGAAAAGGATTGAATGTTGCATACATTTGCCAAGAGATGTAAGGCAAAAAAAAAGGAACAAGATCAATGGAATACAGTGTGGGGAAGATACTCTATAAAATGGCCCTTGTCCCACACAAACTCTGGGCTTGGCCCTGCGGCTTGTTTGCTCCACGGAACAACAGTAGGTGTAATAATTCAAGCAGAGACTTGAAAGGTTCTTATGTTTGGGGGCTTCCCCTCTATTGATGCTGCGAGCCTTTCCACCTCAATCTGAACAAGCCCAGGTTCGCCTGCTGGATTAGAGGCATGTGGCTGTTGCCTCAGCTGACATCAAGTCAGCTGCCAGACCTCTCAGGACAAACCCTATTGGTGTCAGAGGCCTCTCAGGACCAGCCCTATTGCAGACCCCATAACTAGATGGTGTAGCCAAGCTGGCCCAGAGGAGCTGCTCCGCCATCCCACAGAACTGTGACAAATAATGAATGTTCATTGCTTTAAGCCACTACATTTTGGGGTGTTTTATTAAACAGAGAAAGCTAAATTATACATTTTCATGTATGCCCTAGCAATGTCTAAATAAGATAGAATGAGCCTTGTTTTTAATGCTGACAAATGTCCAAATTTAAGCATATTTAAGAATGAAAAGATAAACATTAAGAAAAACAGTATTATTGTTTCACAACCTAAAAGTGGGTTGTGAAAGATAGGAATCAGCAAGGGAGGAAAAGAGAAAAGCTAGTTCTATTGTCCATTGTTAGAAAACCCATGGATACTGACAAAAGAAATAGGAGATTATAAGTAATATATAAACATATAAAGAACCACAAGAATAGAATACAAATATTCCTTAGTAGATAAAGAATAAAAGTAAAGAAAATACATTACATATATACTAAAATATATAGCAAATTTTATTGACAAGATTGTATTAGTTGTAAGATCATTATTATTTTAATCATCACTGTGTAAGGAAATGATGTTGCCAATTAAGCCATGATGTACCCTCAATTGTAAGATATCCCAATTTCAGAGATGTTAATGTGAAAAAAGTGCATCAGGAATTGTCATACTGCAGTACCTAAAAACAGGAAACATTATATAGAATATTACAGCCCGGCCGGGCGTGGCTCAGTGGTTGAACGTCGATCTAGGATCCAGGTGATCAAGGTTCGATTCCTGGTCAGGGCACATGCCCGGGTTGCGGGCTCGATCCCCAGTTAGGGGTGTGCGGGAGGCGGCCGATCAATGACTCTCTCATCATTGATGTTTCTATCTCTCTCTCTCCCTCTCCTTTCCTCTCTCTGAAATCAATAAAGATATATTTTAAAAAAATATTACAGAACTGAGACACATGTCATAGTAATAATTTATTTCTCCCATTAAGAGAAAAAATTTTCAGGTTGAATCAAAAAATTAGAAAACCAAAAATAAAAGCATGGGCAAAGGAACACTAGCAGAAAACTAAAGTGTGTGTGTGGAGGAGTCATGATCCTAATATAGAAGAAGGTATCCCAGAAATTCAGGCCAGAAAGTATTAAAAAAGACAAAAGCTGGCACGTTATAAAGCTAAAAGATGCAAACCATGAAAATATAGCAGTTAAAAATATCTATGCATCAAATAATAGCGTCTTTCATTAAGGAGATACAAGGAGAAATAGACAAAAACACACTAATAATAGACCTTAGTTCACTTATCTTTGTTTAAGACGTAAAGCAGACAAAAAAAAATCTTAGAGCAATTCCATTACATACTTTGTAGCTATTATAAATGAAGATTATATAGTTCTAAGGGAATAGTGTACAACATATAAGAAAAAATAGATCATACAGTGTGACTGTGTATCTTATATTAACTTGCAAATTGGTGTTTAGAGGTGCACAGAGATTGGAAGAGCCAAGGGAAGTAGTTGTTTAAGAGAAAAAAATCATGAATCTATAGATTTTAGCAAATTGTTTTGATGATTTAAGCATTTTAAGGAAAATGCTAATTAGTTCTTTAGCATAAATCTGTAGGTTTATAATAGAGAAAGCTATAACAATACTTGCCCATGTGAGGGCCTGAGTAGAGACATCTGAGAAATACAACCTCTTAGGAATTAATTCATCACATGACTAACCTCAGAGGATCTGACTTAAAACAAAATTTGAAAAGTTAAACTGGTTAATGAGAGTGTTACCAGGACACTGAGTCAGACATTGCTGCCTGTTTTGTATGCTCTAAACATTAGCCTTGATGCAGGAAAAAAATTTCCTCCCGACCATTCTTTCATTGCAATCCTTAGCACTTAGCTTAAATAATGTAATTACCTGGAACAAATACATTCAGTTCCCAGAGAATTACAGACTTCGGGAGCAGGAGTGGGGGGAGGAGATAAAATAATAGAATTTTGAGAAAATTTTTGGTTTCAAACAAGGAAACTAAGACAACTCAGATTGGTTGAGTGATTTACCTGTGGTCACACAGCTAGGTAGAAGCCGGGTTAAGATGAAAACAAAGTTACTGCTTTCCAAGAAAAAAAATGCTAAATTTCTTCAGTTCCACTACCTGACTATTCATTAGATTCAGAACCAGGCATAGTTTAGGATAAACGGTACATTTTATATGCGTTAATATATCCATGAAATGTTGCCAACATGTTTAGAATTTTCTGAGCCCCAAGAAGCGCTGTGTGGAAGTCCCGCACCCTAGCATATTGCATCTCTAAGTTGGTTGCTTCTCCCACAACATCACATTCATGCAGTAGCAGATGTTTTCATTGGTTCTCCCTCATGGCCACTTGTCCCTTTTTCACTATTGCAGCTATTTTGCTGACCTTATTTCCTGACTGGGAATGTGCCACTCAGCTGTGGAAAACAAAACCCCAGAAGTACAAAACTTAACGTTTATTTTAAAATAACAATGCATGCAGGGCTTTTTATGTTAAAAATCTTCTATACACATGTTTCAAAGCCAAAGTGCTCTAAATTTCCAGAACAAAGCTTGTGGAAACATTACAGGCATGAGTGGACTCTGTAAACTGATGATGTCCACAGCCAGATGTGAACATAAAATGCTGTGGAGAGATGCAACAGGATTTTTCAAGATAAACAAATTTGCAGAAACAGTAAACACAGTGGCTGGATATGATCTTAGGTCAACAAAGGAAACTAGGGAAGAATATAAGCATGGCCTACAAACAGAAATCTATTGCGATGAATGCTTATTTGGGTTATATACATTTATTCAAAAATACATTTTTTATTAAATGTTTTTTTAATTGATTTCAGAGAGAGAAAGAGAGAGGGAGAGGGAGAGAGAGATAGAAACATCAATGATAAGAGAGTCACTGATGGGCTGCCTCTATTGATCGGCTGCCTCCTGTAGGATCCCTACTGGGGATCGAGCCTGCTGACCTGGCATATGCCTCGACCCAGAATCAAACCGTGATCTCCTGGTTCTTAGGTCAACGCTCAACCACTGAGCCATGCTGGCTGGGCTATTCAAAAATACCTTAAAGCACCTATAGTGTGCCCAGTATTGCATATAGTAGATTGCGAATGTTAATTGTCTATACGTTGCTTTCAATTTTATAGGTTCATTGTGATAAACCTTAGATCCCAATCTTGGCCAGCTACAACAGGTGCTAAGAATATTCCTGTGACCTTCCTGACTGCCTATTTTTTATTAGTATTTAAAAAATTTTTTAATTAAATTTACTGGGGTGATATTGGTTAATAAAATTATATGCATTTCAAGTGTACAATTCTATAACACATCATCTGTAGATTGCATTATGTGTTTACCATCCAAAGTCAAATCTCCTTCCGTCACGTCACCGTATGTTTGACCCCCTTTACCCTTTACTACCTTCTCCCCACCCCACCCCCTTTCCCTCTGGTAACCACCACACTGTTGTCCGTGTCTATGAGTGTTTGTTTGTTTGTTTGTCCATTTGTTGCTTTCAGTTTTATAGCCCACATATGAGTGAAACCATATGGTTCTCGACTTTTTCCATATGACTTATTTCACTTAGCATGATATTCTCCAGATCCATCCATGTTGTAGCAAATGCAGTATTTCATCTTATCTTATGGCTGAGTAGTATTGCATTTTAATAAGACATAAAATCCTCTGAATAATATGCATTAATGGAGAAATGGCAGTGATGGTTCAAAATCCAAAATGCCTATTGAATTCAAAACAGAAAGACCATATAAATGTCTAATCTCCTGCTGAGGTTAAAAATAAGAATAAGCCCATGTAAATGCAATATGAGATAGGGTTAGTGTAAAGGCTAGGTTTAGGTTTAGATTTAAAGTTAGGGGTAAATTTTGAAATAGGGTTAAGGTTAGTATTAGAATTAATATTAGTTTAGGATTAATAATAAACTCCAACCTAATGCAAACCCTAAACCTAAATGTAACCCAGGTCTTACAATTTAAACCATAACCCTAATCTCAAAAAATAAAGACTACTGACCATTTAAAGCAAAATAGTAAGTGTGATAATATCCATCCAAGGTAGAGTATAAGTTAAGGAGGCATATTATAATTTCTAAGCGACCACTACAGTACAATATGAAGACTTATAACTAAAATCCAACAGTGGAGATAAAAAGGAATACTGAAAAAAGCTTGAGTAATTAAAAAGAAATCTGGAAAGGAGGAATAAAGGATTAGAAGGGACAAATGGAAAATAAACAGCAAGGTGGCAGACTTAAGCCCAAGTATATGAGTAACTTAAAATATAAGTGGAACAAAACCACCAATGAAAAGGCAGAGATTATTAGATTAAATGGAAAAAAAGAAGACTCAATTCTGATGTTTACAAAAGACTCTTTAAATATAAAAAAAATATATATATAAATAGGTTAAAAGCCAAAGAACGAAAAAAGAAATAATGTAATTGTAAGAAAACTGATACAGACATTTAAAAATCATTGCTATATTAACATTGCTGATATGGTTACATTAATATTTCCAAGAATAAAGAGATACTTTTCATAATTATAAAAAGTTTAATTCATCAGGAAGTTATAACTCCTCTAAAGTGTATGTATTCCATTATGACTTCAAAATTCATGAAGCAGAAATTAATAAAACTAAAAGAAGAAATAGTCAAACCCACATTATGCACTCCTGCCTCAGTACCAGAGAGAACAAGCCAACAAAACTTAGTAAGGATGTGTAAGATCTGAACCACACAACCAGCCAATTTGACCTAATAGACATTTTTGAGAACAATATACCCAATAACTGCAGATATACATACATTTCAAGTAGATATAAAAGTCACCAAAATAGATCATATTTGCAGCCATAAATAATTGTAAATAGTTTTCAAATATTTAAAATTAAGCAAATTTTTCTATATGGGAACTAAACTAGAAATCAACACCAAAAAAGTATTAAAAATCCCCAACAATTTGAAAATTAAATAACACACCCTTATATAACCTATGGGTTTAAGAAGAAATTATAAAAGATACTATAAAATGTTTTGAACTGCATGATTAATGAAAATACCACATATCAAAAATTCAGAATGCAGCTAGCATGGTTCTTATATGGAAAATTTAGATTTAAATAAATATATTAGAAAGAAGAAAGATTTGAAGTCCGTGATCCAATGCTATCTTAAGAAGCTAAAAAAGGAAGAAAAAAAGAAACTTTAAAGAATTGAAAGAAGAAAATAAAGTTGAGGGCAAAAAAATCAATGAAATAAAAAACAGACAATAAAGAAAATCAATAGAGACAAAAGTTAGTTCTTTGAAAAGATAAATAAAATTGACAAATTCTTCATATATATAAAACAAAAAGAAATGTGAGTATGCTCAAGTAACTGGCAGTGTAGATTTCTGGCTGACTCCAGAGTGGGGCTGACCCAGGGGTTCCAGCTTCGTGCGTGGGTTTCAATCACCATGCAAAGGAAGAAGGAATGTATCTTTCGGAACGTCTTCCCCGTAGGTCCACAGCACACCTACCCTTGTGCCTGTGGGTCTGCTTCTGTCACAGCGAGGGGAAAAGAAGCAGTTTACTGCACCCCAGCAGGGAGAGGGTGGCAGAGGAGGGGACGGACCAGCCACATGGCCCTTTCTAACCAGCTGTGGCCAGGGGATGCCGTGCACTTACTGGCGCAGGCAGGGACCGGGCCAGCCGAGGCTCCTCCGGGTCAGCTCTCCTGTGGTGCGCAGACTGAACCTAGGGGGGCTTCCCGGCGAAGGCCAGGCGCTGCCAGGCAGGACTGCGGGGGGCGTGCGCTGAGCACACAGCCACTGTCCTCCCCGCCTGAGGGACTCCACTGGAAGTGAGACGTCTACAGAGAGCGCCTGGAATGCTCTCTATTTCAAGCCACTTGGTAAATAGTCAATGTGTCCTTTTTGTGAATTGTAACAAAAACAAAATTAAAGAACAAATCTTGAGGTTCCAGAACCTATTTCCTATTAAATCCAATCATTGTACAATACAGTCATTCACGGTACCAAGTGTGATTGTGCTGGTCACAGTGACGTGGTACCTGCCCTCCAGGAGCCAACACTCAAGTCATCAGGACCCTTCTATGGGACACGTGAAGAACAGTAGCGCCGCTTCCTGCGTGGGCAGGCCTTCCTTCTATGTCCCTCTCTTTGGGGGTAGCTCTGAGCTATAGTGGATGCTGCTCAGTTAGGACCCAGTTGCCTGGGCGCTAAGTTACTTATCACTTACCAGCTCTGTGACTCTAGGCAAGTTACTTAACCTTTAAACTCTCTCTTAGAAAAAGGGAAAAATACTCTTGACTGAACATGAGATACAAGTCCAGCAGAAAGCCACACCTACCCACAGGCTCCCCACAGCATCCACACAACAGGTGTTATATGTATAGGACAACGGTGGGCCCTTCTGCAAACATCTGGTTAAGTCGTGTACCCGCTAGATTTCCTGGGTGAAAGGAAACTGCTAACACTCAGACAAATAGTGTGCAACCAGGACCAGAGCTATTTAAAATCTATTATAGCCCAGCCAGGCGTGGCTCAGCAGTTGAGCATCAACCTAGCATCCAGATGATCAGGGTTCAATTCCCGGTCAGGGCACATGCCCGGGTTGCGGGCCTGATCCCCAGTTGGGGGCGTGCAGGAGGCGGCCGATCAATGACTCTCTCATCATTGATGTTTCTATCTCTCTCTCTCCCTCTCCTTTCCTCTCTCTGAAATCAATAAAGATATATTTAAAAAATAAAAAATAAATAAATAAAATCTATTATAAAGTTAGGAAGAGAAGTTTCAGCAAGGTCTCCAAGTATATACGATGCAACCAGTCTTTGATTGTCTAGCAGGTTTTTAATATCAATACCCCGCTTCCTGAGGAATGTGCTGAGGATGCCCCTGGCAGGATAGAAGGGGGGAAATCTGGGCCCCCTGAGTATTGGGGAGCTGGTGATGACTACAGTGGGACGTGGGAGGGCAACGTCATGCGATTTGGGATACGGCTGCCTGGATCCAACTCCGGCTCAGTCACAGTCGCTGTGGGCTCTCAGGACAGTTTCTCAAATCCCTTTCAGCCTCTTTTTCCTCCTCGGAAAAATGAACGTGATAGTAGCACCTACCTCATGACTTTTGTGAGAAATAGATCAGATATCTCACCAAAAGCATTAAAACAATGTCTATTACAGAGTAATGCTCAAAAACTCTTCTCTGTTATTACCATTCATACCAGCTCTTAGCATTTTTGCCATGAAGCATGGGATTTTTATTGACAAGGTTTTGGCCTGATGTTCCCAACTCTCAGAAAACACTGATGCAAGTATACACGAATAGACATAAATAGAAAGAGGGATTAAAATGTTCAGATGGGTTGGAAACAAAGACAATTCTCCTTTAGCAATTATGAAGCTATAAAAAGAATGAGAGCAACATTAGTCTTCTCAACATATTTCCAAAACAGCTTGGCTCAAGGATAAATTACAGTACAGACAAGTACTAAGAACCCTGGAAGCTCCTTTGCACAAGCCTATGAAAGTTTCAGGGCTGAATGCATTTTTTTTTCCTCTTCTTTTTGGCAGCAAGAAAATTTGTCACACAGGAGTGTGAAAATTAGAATTGCCAAGACTGAAACAAAAACCAAACACATCTCACCATTTTGAGAAGGCATCAAGGTTGAGCTTTGCAGCTGTTGTCCTGTATGAAAGAAAATATAGGCCCCTGGCTAGAAAAATGGAACGTAATTATGTTATGATGAGCTGGGAGAAAATGGCAAAGAAAAATTGTCATGCAAAGCATGATGGATGATGTTTTTCAATTAAAACTGCTGGAATGCAGCAGTAGAGCAAAACGGCATAATCACTCCTTCTTCTCTTCCAACTTGGCAAGCAGAAATGCAGCAGCACGCCACATCTTTTTGTTTTATGTTTTTTTCTTGACATAATTATGTCAGGTTTGTGGAGTGGAATCTAGAGTCATCGATAATGAAAATAAAGTGGATATATTACTTTGAGGCGCAAAGCCTCAAATTCCATTGAATAGAAACTTCCGGTTGCTTATTTTTATTTTGAAAATTACAAGAGTGGCTTCTCACAGTCATTTTCATGATGGCAAACTATCCATCTTTGAATACATGGCGTCCAGGTAGTGTGGATTTTTTGAACAACGAGCCAGTGCTAATCACATTTTAAATCATGATCTATGCCACGGTCAGGAAGACTCAACTCAAATCATTAATCAAGGAGACTCGTTTGCTGTTTGTTCATCTGCAAAGGATGCAGCCTTGGGGTCTGGTTTGGTGGGAAGTTCTTCACAGGGGTGGAAGGTGTATCCTGCTTTAATGCAGTATTTTAATTTCATGTTTTCAGATCAATAACTTTATAACTAAATAAGAAATCTGAGTGATGATTCAGGTGGTTTTTTTTGGTGTTTTTTTAAAAAATATATCTTTATTGATTTCAGAGAGAGGAAAGGAGGGGAGAGAGAGAGATAGAAAAAATCAATGATGAGTCATTGATCAAGCCCGCAACTGGGCATGTGCCCTGACCAGGAATCGAACCCCGATCTCCTGGATCCTAGGTCGACGCTCAACCGCTGAACCACGCCCGGCTGGGCTGATTCAGGTATTTTAACTTAATCAAATTATTCAAAGCATACTCTTTTAATTTATTTACTAGGAATTTTATAATTTCTAATTTAACAGAATAACCATGGATATGTGGAGTATACTTGCCATGTCTTATTAAAGAAAAACAATTAATGTATCTGAACCATTTTGTTTAACAGAAAATAAAAACATACATTAAATGTGCAGGTATATGTTCTAAAAAAAGACTTTGGAGTCCAGCACGTGGGAGTGAACTGGCAACTAAAAAACTGGAGGCACAGAGATAAGTTAGGACATTATTTCAGTGGGCCAGGGTGGAAGCAAGCAGTGCCTGACCCCAGGCACTAGTGGTCAGTTGGAAGCAAGGAGGCAACCTTGGTGGACAAAGAGGACAGGCCTCTGGGTGGAACAGATAACAAGCATTGGAATCCATCTTTCCAAGTTATGGGAAGTAAGGTTGCGTAAGATGTTTTAGACAAGACTGCAATCAGACTAAAGTCTTGTTTCTAATATCATTTCTCTTCAGTAAGAACTGTTACTATGCTTAAAATGGAAATCATTATTATTTTAGTACTTAAAGATTCTGAGTGTCTAGTGGACTTTATCAATACAATGTTTATTGAGTGCTTTACTCCCTCTGTGCTAGGTCTTTTATTAGTTTTTTTAACTCCATAATTTTTAAAAAATCACATAATCATAATTTTGTCAACTATTTGCATATAAATCATTCACATTTTATATGTATATAAATATATTTGCATATGAACCATTGCTGGGAGAAATTAAGTATCTAAATAAGTGGAGAAATATACCTTGCTTATAAATTGGAAGACTCAATTTAGTTAAAACGTAAAATCTCCTCAAGTTGACCTATAGGTTTAATCTGATCCCAATCAAAAAAGCCCAGCAGACTCTTGGCAAAAATGATGAGTGAGCCTGGCCAGCGTGGCTCAGCGGTTGAGCATCAACCTATGATCCAAGAGATCTGGGTTTGATTCTTGGTCAGGGCACATGCCTGGGGTGCAGGCTCAATTCCCAGTAGGGAGTGTGCAGGAGGCAGCCAACCAATGACTCCCTCATCATTGATGTTTCTATTTCTCTCTCCCTCTCCCTTCCACTCTCTGAAATCAATAAAAACATATTTTAAAAAAATGATGAGTTCTAAGATTTATATGAAATGCAAAGAACACAGTAGCCAAAACAATCTTGAAAAAGTGCAGCAAAGCTGAAGGACTCATGCAGTGTGGTTTCAGGACTTACTCTAAAGCTAAAGCAATTAAGAGACATCATAATATTAGCGTAAGAATGGACAAATGGATCACTGGAATAGTGCTGGAAGTCCAGAAACAAACTCACACACAATGCCATCAAATGACACTGAAATCCAGTTTTTTAAAAATAGGCAAAAGACTTAAACAGACACTTCATAAATAAGAAATACAAGTAGTCAATAAGTACATGAAGAGATGCTGTCACATCTCAGTCAACAGAGGAATGCAATTTGAAACAAAAACTAAGGCCCATTATGTGCCCTACAAAATGGCTAATATTAAAAACAATGACCCTGGCTAGTGTTGCTCAGTTGGCTGGGCATCATCCCGTGCACCAAAAGGTTGCAGGTTCGATTCCCAGTCAGGGCACATGCCTGGGTTGTGAGCTCGATCCCTGGTAGGGGGTGTGCAGGAGGCTGTGGATTGATGTTGCGTTCTCACATTGATGTTTCTCTCTCTCCCTCTCTCTTCCTCTCTCTCTAAAAATCAATTTTAAAAATCTTTTTAAAAAAATCTTAACAAAAAGAGAGACTGACAATATCAAGTGTTGGCAAGGATGTGGGCCAACTACATATTACTCTCACATATTACTTGTGGGAGTATAAAATGCTGTGACCGCTTTGGAAAACTAGTATTTCCTTATAAACTTAAGTAAACAACTGCCCAGAAATTCCACTTCTAGGTTTTACCTAAATAAAACAAAAATATATATTCACAAGAAGACACACAGAAAAAATAGTAAAAAAAGGAAACAACACAAATTTCTAGCAACAGGAGAATAAACTAGAGAGAGATTTGCAGCATTTCTATATAATGGAATATAAGCACTAATAAAAAAGAAACATACTACTGATATGTACAAAAGCATGAATGAATCTAAAAAATATTATGATGAGCAAAAGAAGTTAGATACAAAAGAGTACATGCTATGTGATTCCATTTATATGAAGTTCTAGAATAGACAGAATAATCTACAGTGACAAAAATCAGAGCAGTGGTTGCTTGGAGTGGGTAGAGTTGACTAGAAGCGGGAAAAGGGAATTTTCTGGGGTGATAGAGATGTTCTATATCTTGGCTGAATGTTGGCTTATATGGGTGTGGATATTTTTCAAAATGTATTAAATTGCACACTAAGATCTGTGCATTTCACTGTATGTAAATTTCACCTCAATAAAAATCCCTCCCAAAATAAGAATTTCACCTAATATTTACATAGGAAAGGTCTTTAGGTGTTTTCTAATGTAGATCCCATGTTAGTAATTTAGGAAGCATTAATAACTGTAATTCCATTAATCAAAACTGGAAGATCACAGATGTGACCAAAGCTGTTCCAAGGAAAATTTGTAAAGTTTTTATTTTTAAATTACAGTTGACATATAATATTATATTAGTTTCAGGTGTACAGCCCAGTAATTAGACATTTATGTAACTAACAAAGTGATCATCCCAATAAAACTAGTACCCATCTGACACCACACATAGTTATTACAATATTATTTACTATATTCTCTATGCTATACTTTACATCTCCCTGACTATTCTGTAACTACCAATTTGTCTAAATCCCTTCACCTTTTTCACTTATACCCCCAGTTAACCCCTCTTCTATCTGGTAACCGTCAAAACATTCTCTGTATCTATGCATATGTTTCTGTTCTGCTTGTTTATTTTGTTTTTTAGATTCCACCTATAAGTGAAATCATCTGGCATTTGTCTTTCTCTGTCTGACTTATTTCACTTAGCACAACACCCTCCAGGTCCATCCGTGTTGTTGCAGATGGCAAGGTTTCAATCTTTCTTTATGACTGAGTCATACTCCGTTGTATACATGCATCACTTCTTCTTTGGCCATTCATCTACTGATGGGCACTTAGGTAGCTTCCATATATTGGCTATTGTATATAATGGTGCAATAAACACATGGATGTATATGTCTTTTCAATTTAGTGCTTTGGGTTTCTTCGGGTACGTACTCAGCAGTGAAGTTGTGGAGTCCTTCTTTGTCTCATTATAGCCTTTGTTTTAAAGTCTATTTTGTCTGGTCTAAGTATTGCTACCCCAGCTTTTTATGTTTTGTTTGGTTTGTTTATTTTGATTTTTCCAACTAGTGAAATGCCATTCATACCTTGCAGGCTATGCAAAAACAGGCAGAGAGTGGGATTTGGTCTGATGACCTTATTCAGCACACCCCTGCTCTAGGCCAACAGAAAGTCCCAATACATCATCTCCCTCAGTTTGAAAGGTTCTCGGCAGCGTATTTATTTTGTTAATTTTGCACATCTCTTTTCTCCTGTCACTAACATCCATTTTCCTAACCAGAAGACCTTTGATTCCCAGAAAAAAAATTGTCTTTTAATCAAATAGTGGATAAAGTACATAAAACTAATTTGAGCTGGATTATAAACCTACATGTGAAAGGTAAAACATTAAGCTTCTACAAGAAAACATAGGATAATATTTTCATAACCTCAAGGTAGGCAAATAACTTGATAAGGAACCTCATTTAAAAAAAGCATATACAATAGACATTAATCAATAAATGTTGTAAACAGAAAATTCCCCCAACAGAACTCCCCCCCAAAAAAGCCCAGAGACAATGGTAAAGATTTTGTGATAGCTGATTATATGGTATGAACTTTGAAATTGGAACTGGAAAACTTGGATATGAATTGCAACCTTGCCTTTTATTAGCTGTGTAACTTTAAGTCACTTAAATATTGCCTAGTTTTATTTTCTTTTACCATAAAGTGAGGGAGGAATTGGACCAGGTGATTCCTAAGTTCTCCCAGCCCTGTTAGATTGCAATTCTATGTTGACCTATTATACATTAAGATTGAATTGATTCAGCAAGAGATACGACCTCATACCTATGTGTAATCAAGTTGTCCATTGATAAAATAAAGACCATTTGAAGGTAAGGATCTAGATTTCAGTCTCAAAGTCACTAACGGTACAGATGCCACCTGCTAGTTGTCCCCTGTGTTATCGACTACGTCATCTCCTGACCTAAGATGCTCAGCTGCAAAGAACTGTGAGCAGGGTTGGTTTTGTAATTAGTATGCTTCACTTTAAGAAGGCAAGCTGTAGGGCATAATTTCAAATTTGAAATAAAAAAGTAAGGATTAATGACTTTCAATATAAAATAGTTTTTCATTTCCCAAACGACTTCCCGTATCATTTTATAAATTTCAAAATATCCTGAGCATTTTTGTAAAATGTTTGAAACACGAAATTATTTACACACAGCTTTTCAGAAGAGCTTAGAGATCTCTGCTGCTTTAAAAATAGATTTCAAGCCTCATAGCGCCATTAAACATAAGATCATGATCTGGCCTCTGTTCTCCATCTCTACTCATCCACCCCACCCCCGAAATTTCACTCCCTGGCCATTAAGGCAACGCCTAAGAACCATTAAAACCGAATTAATCTCTCCAACTCCCACAGGGCACCTCACCTTGACCTTTCTCAGGGCACTTGCCATTCTCCCCCTCTGGTCTGCTTTTGTGGCATGTTTTATTCTCACTGGCCATGAGCTTCTCTGAGGGCAGCGCCCTACCCTTTGCATTCTCAGGTCTCCCACAGCACCTTTTAGGAAACAGGAGTCCAGGCAAGGACTGGGGAGAGGGGTGGAGAGGTCTGAAGCGCCACAAATATGTGTCTGGGGAAGGGCCTGCTCAGGAAGAGCTGGTGAGGCCTGCATTTCACGCATGGTCTCGTTCTGAGCTGAAAGAATACCTGCTAACAAAGCGCATTATCAATCTGCAGAGGAAGCCGTCTCAGGAACGCGGAAAGCCACCTGCTGAGAGTGTCACACCATGGGGTGTTGAAAGGGTAGGTGTTAGGAATGTGGGAATCAGAAATCTGGTCTGTGTAGAAAATGGCAGCTCATTAGAATGTGCCAAGTATGGACCAGGGAAGGGGTGGCCTTTTCAATACCCCTGAGTGCTTTGGTCACTTGGCAGGAGTCACCCCACCTGCAACTGTAAAGAGGCATGATCTCTGCCTTCTCACCATGCATCCTCAGGCTCTTTTTCTTTAGAGCCCATTCTTACCAAGATCAACTCTGATTTTTACTGTTTTCCAAGCAGACTTCTCTGCTGGGAAGAAAATTTGGCAACCCACTGATATGAATACTGCAGTGTACTTGGCAATTACAGTTAGCTTTTAAAAAATAGTACTTACTTTTTCAATTATAAAAATAATACATGCTTATAATAGAAAATTGGAAAGTATTAAAAACTAGAAAGGAAGAAATAATTATGCATGATTTCACTGCCTAGAACACCCGCTGGTAACATTTTAATGGATTTCCTCCCAGTCGTTTTCTATGAATATTTATATAGCTGAACTCATTTTCTAGGTACACCCTTATGTTGCACTTTTAACTTAGAGTTGTAACATGAACATTTGTCCATTGTGGACAACTATTGTAAATATTTACTATCTAGCTCTTTACTTAAACTTTTCATAAACATTAGTAAAATTAAAAGTTTATATATTTTGTGTTCACCGAAGCAATAAAAGCTCATTGTAACAAAACAAAAAAAATCAAAGATGACAGTAAATTTAAAAAGAAAAAGTTTATTATACTCCCTCTCCATAGATATAATCATCATTAGTTGCATTTTTCTATACCTATATTAATATTTGTATATTAATATACACATACATTTTTAAATTTTATGACTTAACCAGTACATTGTGAAGTCATCAGAAGATGGGCGAGTAAACAGAATAAAATGTGAACAGCTCCCATGTGCCCAGCCTCAGCCCCCACTCTCTTCCCAAGAGGGGATAACAGTTAAGGAGTCGGCATGCATTCTTCCAGCTCTTTTTCTAAGCCTTTATATGTGTATGTATATATTTATTTACATATTGTTGATGACTGTTTTTGCACTAGAGTGGCAGAACTGAGTATGTGTGACAGAAGATAGTATGGCTCCCAAAGCCATGTTACCTTCACCACCTGGTGTTACACCATGAATATGTTGCTTTGCTTGACAAAGGGGTTTTGCAGATGTAATTAAGGTTATTAATCAGTTGACCTTAAATAAAGAAGTTATCTTGGATTTCTTGGATGGGCCCAATGTAAGCACCTGGGCCCTTAAAAACAGAAGAGGAAGTGGATCTACTTTGAAGTGGATCTTGAAAGTTTTTATCACAAGAAAAATATATGTAACTATATATGGTGGTAGATGTTAACTAGACTTATTGTGGTGATCATTTCACAAATTATACAAATATGAATCATTATATTATACACCTGAAACTAATATAATGCTATATGTCAATCACACCTCAACTAGAAAGAAAAGCAGTAGAGAGATTCAAAGCACAATAGGGCTTGAAGGTAGAGGGAACTGTGTGGCAGGAAATGGGCCTTCACTCCTTTTACCATGTGGTACCATCCTTATTTGCTCACATGTTGATCTCTTGTAGTTTTCTTAAATCAGGGACCACATTTTACTCATTTTTGTATCCCCAATACTGAATATGTAAAAGTCACTAATAGATCTCTGGTGAACGGATGAATGAACACAGATGATACAATTACATGTATGCCCATACAAAACCTCATTCTTTAAAAAAAGTGTTTCCTTCTTTACTAAAATACCACTTGTAAGTAGCATACTCATTTCTCCTGCAGAAATTCAGTGAGCATCAATTCACTATTATATAATTTATAAACCCGGGAAATGATCATACATGGCCTGAAAACTTGCATTTAGGTTTGTCAGTTTCCTAAGTGCAACAATCCTGTAACCAGGCTCCCTGTCCTGGGACTGAGTGACTACAGAACTCTAAGTCAATGCCTTGGCTCAGTTTGTTTCTGTCTTCTTTCAGCTTAGAGCAGATGATCTAGGCTGCAGTATTAGCAGTTTCCACAGAACTCTCAGGCATGCTCAAAGCTAACAGAGAGAAGGGCGCTTTGCCCTGCCCTGGAACACTGTAGAGCTCGAGGGCTTTCAGGCTGTCGTGCTCTGTTTCAGCGGATGTCATGTTTTGCTTTTCTTTCATTCTGTGCCAATATCATACCAACTCTAGCAGCTCTACAGGTGTATTTTGTACTAATGCTAATGTTAGTGTTAAAAATTATTTTTTCTTCTCTAGAAATACAATTTCAGCAGTTCCTAAGTTTCAACATGCAATGTGTGTGACTAGTTCTGACCGTGTCCAGTGGGACTGAATCTACACCCATTCTGAATGCTCCTTTAGATGGTGGCCACTGAGTTCCCATATCTAGCCTGGGTTTTATTTTTGTAGAGATTTATCTTAAATATCCTTAATTTGTAAAAATGCTAAAATTATTCTCCTAAAAAATTTCCACTGCTCAACTTCATCTCCCAAGCTGTGGAATTTAAAAATTAATTGAGATCATGGGTTCTCTTCTCTGAGCTTGCAATAATTAAGTGTATAGAATACATATAGGATATATTTGTGCACTTATGTGCTCATTTTCTGTCTCTTACAGAAAGAACAAAAGCTCTAATAAGAGAGGCATTTTGTTTCATTCTCGACGTTTTCCCCAGCACCTGGCACATAGGAGGTGCTCAGTAAATCTGGGGAATGACCAAATGGTTGTGTTTCTTTTTTTGTAGATGTATTTGCGGCATACGCCGGTTGCTCTGAGTGAGGCATGCCTGGAATAATTGCAGAAGCAGAGACCTGTTCTCAGTGCTCCTTGCCCCACACCTCCTGTTTTCATTCCTTGGCCTTTTCTAGTCAAGCATGTGACACCCTCCTGACCCCAGGCCTTTGCTGTCTTTCAGCTGCCTCTCCATTCTGTCTCCCCGATATAATGCATGTTTGTTTGTTTTACTTTTGCATCCCCCCAGGTGTTCTCCCAGGTTAATTAGAATACTTAATTTGCCCATTAAATTGGTTATTCAAAATGCAATAACTATTTTGGAAGAGAAGAAAAGAATTCAGGTTATTTTCAGAAAACAGTGTTTTAAAAACATGATTTAAAATCTAACCTAGAAGAGGTTAAATCAGGACAGGGGCTTAAGTAAGCAGACAAGGAAGGCTGTCCATTTCTTACCTAACAAGATGTTAGGGGGCGAGGAATTGACAGAGGGAGGGAGAGGAGAGGGAGAGAGGAAGGGGAAAGACACTGAGGGCAGAGAGAGACTTGCAGATAGCTAAGCTTTCGATGAACACAGAGCCCCATTCAACAAACGTTTACTGAGCCTGTGCTCTTCCAGATGCCAGGACAAGACCAAGTCCCTCTTCTTGTGGAATGTCCATCCCAGAGCACCACTGTCCAATGGAAACAGAATGAAAATCACAAATGCAAGCCATGTGTGGAATTTAACACATTGGGTTAATCCATATATTATTGTTTCAGTGTGTAAGCAATATAAAAATTATTAATGAATTCTTTACCTTCTTTTTTATGTTAATTGTTGAAAATTCCGAGTGTGTTTTGTACTTACAGCACAGCTCAGTTCAGACTAACTATATTCCAAGTGTTTAATAGGCATGTGCGGCTAATGGCTACCATGTGGGATGGCATCATTCTAGACAATAAACAAGTAAACAAAGATGTAACATATGATTGGTATATTTATAAGTAATATAGTTTTAGTATCGAGTATTTTGACATATTATGAAGTACTCATAATAGTAAGAGTATTATGAAGAAAACTAAAACAGGACAAGTGATAGAGGGTAAGGGAGCTATTTGGCCTGAGTGGTCAGAGCAGGCCTCTATGGAGCTGACACTTGAGCAGAGACTGTAGGGAGTGAGGGGAAGAGCCATTCTAAGGTTGGAGAAAGAGCTTTCTAGGTGGAACACCCAGAAGGAACAAAGGCCCTGAGTTAGGACCCAGCTTGGTGTCTCAAGGAGGAGAGCGGGGGAGATGAATTCAGAGCCACCAGGGCTAGGGCCATACCCCTTGAAACCTTGCAGGCTAGGCAAGGAGTTTGCCTTACCATGGTAGAAGCTTGATAAATTTTGGTTAAATATGTATTTTATTTTGGTGGTTTAAGATGTTACTGGATCATGTGATGATCTGAGGTGGGAGGAACCCAATGTTACAATTACAACAAGGGTAGGGCCGCTGGCTATATGAAAACAACTTCTTTTAAGCCCCCCAAAAGAAATTCTAAAGGTTGCTACCCCCGTAATAGCTTTGCCTGATAGTGGATCCCTTCCTACCAAGGCTGCAACCTCTTCATGATCTGATGTGCCTGTGCTACTTCATTACAGTATCATTTTTGGCACTACAACAATGCTCCCTACTGTTCTGGTTTAATTGCTAAATAAACATAGGAGAGTTTTAACTTAGATGTAGAACCACATGTTATTGACAGCATTTTTGAATTTGATCTTTGTGATCTGCTTCAGGTGCCAGAATTGAAAGCGTTTTGTCTCTTCTAGCATTGTGTTCTCCTTTGTCACATGCCCAGGTCCTCCCTCTCATCTTATGTCTCCTGAGCAGTAGCCTCTCTGTTTAGTTTCAAATTTGTGTGTCCTTGGTTGACCTATCACATATAAATGGAGGCAGGAAAAAAATGAAAAGATTTTAAAGGTTTCCTGCTGGGATAGCGACAGTTCAAATACCATATTAATCAGAACAAGTAATGTTAGCTGCTGTAAGAGATGAAACTCAAATGTCAGTGATTTAATGAACTACGAGGTTGCTTGTCATTTGCTTCACAGCCAAATGCAAGTTGTTGGTGTTTTTCTGCTCCATGCAGTCATGCAGGAACCTAGGTCTTTCCACTGTGTGTCTCTACACTATCTTCTAAAAACCCTACACTCTTCACCTGGCTGACAGATTGGGGGTGGGGGCAGAGAGAAGAGAGATTTCCTCCACATTTCATTAGCCAGAACTCGGCTAGATGAGACCTCTGAGCTGCAAGGGTGTCTGGGAAATTCAGTTCTTTCCCACTAATCCATCAGTCTATTTATGTGCCAGTTACCACACTGTCTAAAAGGTGTGCTTTAATGCCTGGCAAGGCATCCCTACCTCTCAGACAGTAATGCTCTTCCTGCAGTTTTAAAATTAAGGGTTTTAGTATCACTTGTCTACCCCCACAAAGAAGCTTGTTGCTATTTTTCCTGGGGTTGTTTAAGCTTTATAAATTAATTCAAGCAAATATGCACCTGAGGAGGAGCATTGGCAACACATACCCCACCCTACCCCCACCACAAATATGGCTTTAATACATCACGTAAATCACAGTTTTGTCCCATGCTGCATAGGTAGGTGAGCCAGGGGTGGCTTGAAAACCATAAAGAATGTATTTGTTCTTAGGGGGACACTTTGCCTTAAGTTCCTTTGCCAGAGAGTTAATTCCCAGCACCTGAAAGGTGGGAAGGGCAGGAGAGGTCCCTGATACCAGTGGTTTTCTAGTAGTTGTGTGGTTACTTTTTTACATCTCGATCCCTGATCCTTTTGGAATTTGTTCTTGGGTAAGGTGTGAAGTGTGGATCTAATGTTATCTTTTTAAACAACTAACTAGTTGTCCAGAGCTATGTGTTAAAAAGTTCAACTTTGCCCCAGTAATTTGAGATGCCACGTTTATCAAATGGCACATTCCTGCATGTGCCCTGGTCTATTTTTAGACTTTCAGTTCTTTCCCACTAATCCATCAGTCTATTTATGTGCCAGTTACCACACTGTCTAAAAGGTGTGCTTTAATGCCTGGCAAGGCATCCCTACCTCTCAGACAGTAATGCTCTTCCTGCAGTTTTAAAATTAAGGGTTTTAGTATCACTTGTCTACCCCCACAAAGAAGCTTGTTGCTATTTTTCCTGGGGTTGTTTAAGCTTTATAAATTAATTCAAGGAAAACTGGAATCTTTATCATGTTGCCATCCTATCTAAGAACAAAGAACGTCTTTCTACTTGTTCACATCTTTTTTTCTGTCCTTCAGAGGTGTTTAATAAGGTTTTGTATATTTTTTGTTAAGTTTATATTTTATCCTGTTATTGTGAAAAGAATTTTCTCTACCTTAATATCCTTTAATTGATATATATAAAACATTTATATATGTATATTTTAAAGGCTACTGATTTCTGTATGCTAATTTTGTATCTTGCTATCTTACAAATTTTTTTTTTTTTTAAACATCACTATTTCTCAACCTGTTTTGTTATAGCGGTTGGTGGACTTTACTGAAAGAGGAATGAGTCTCTGGAAGTTTTCCTCTCTCGGTTTCTCATTTTTCTGTTTCCAAGTTGTCAGCTACAGAATAGCACCCCCCACCCCCTACTCTCTACCCTCACCTCCTGTGTATACACACACACACACACACACACACACACACACACACACACACACAGAGTCGGGGACTTAAACATGCCAACTTCTTGGTTTGACATAATTCGTATTTCTCAGTCTTCCCACTGCTGAGCCTCCTTCAGGCTGGTATAAAGAGATTGATTAGTGTTAATTTACCCACAGCTCTTACTTTCTCTTCTTCCCAGACTTCTCTATAGCTGCCCCTCAGTTCCCATTCCCCACATCTCAACCATCTTTCAATCTGCTAGGAATTTTCCCAGTAGCTCTAGTAGGTTAAGTCAGTACAGTAAGTTGCATCTGTCAAGGTTCTTTGATTGCAAGCAATGGAAATCAAATCTGGCTGATTTAAGCCAAAGGGGACTTCTTTGGAGGTTTGTTGTATTGCTCATAGAATGCACTAGACTGCAGACCAGGCTTGAAAACAACAGAATAGGGCCCAGGACAGGCACCAGGCCTCCCACAGCCCAAACATGCAGTCACCTTTCCCAGCAAGCAGGAGACTGAGTAGTCACCTCTTGTGCCTTCCATCCTGTGTGCTCTGGTCAAGAATCAGCCAGAGAGAATTCAGTGTCCTTCCTTAGGCCTTGGGCCAACCCCTTAGTCCATTGTTAGAAAAGAGAAAGTGTTGCCTGGTGGTCAAAAAACAAACAAATCAGAGAAAACAAATGTCCAGAGAGACATCTAAAGGACGGGAAGGAAATGAGGGGGAAATTGACACAGGCCTGTGGCGGAGTGTGGGTGAGAGATCCCAAGCATCCCAATTCCTGGTTTTCAATTGCTTTTCTTTTCTTCTTTTTCTAAAAAATTTATCGTTGTTGTTGAAAGTATTACAGATGTCCCCTTTTTCCCCCCATTGACCCCCTCTACCCCACACTTGCCTCCCACCCCAGTGTTTTCATATCTGAAACACTCAGAATCCACTGGGAATGAAAGGAGATGATGGAAATAGTGCCGGAGATGCAAAAGGAGAGATCTAACCTCTTGTTCTAATTCAGATTTCATCACCCACTTACTGTGCAACCTTGGTTGAGTCACTTCTCTGGTCTCAGTTGCTTCATCTACAAAACGATGGCTTTAGACTAGATGATGTCTGGGACACCTTCCAGCTGTGAAATATTCCTCAAGGCTTGACAATGTTGCTTGATATACAGAGAAATGTACATTTAACATTGTGTAAGGTAACATGAGCTCATAAGACACAGGTTCTCAGGTGTGTGGTATTGACAAAGGCAATTTGGAGGGGAGAGTTGATGGCCGTTTTACAAATAATCATAATACTACAGCTCACACATAAAGCATTTGCTAAATGCCAAGCATTGCTCTAAGCACTTTAATGTGTTAATTCATTTAGTCATCGCCACAGTACTATGACACAGATACTATTATTGCTTCCATTTTGCTGCTGAAGAAACTGAGGCACATAGAGTCTAAGTCACTTGCTCAAGATCACAGAGCTTATGTCCAAGAGCTGATTCCGACCCCTGGGTCGGTGCCCTTAACAAGCATATCACATGACCTCTCTGACCTAAACCAGCCCAATACAAGCAGACTAGGAAAATATGCTATTGTTTAGAAAAGCTGTGCATTGTGCTTCCTTCCACCCCCAACTTTGCCTAGATTATCTGGAAGTGTCTATACATATGTAGCAATTTCAGCATTGTTAGTCAACCCTCATCGGACTTTCCCTGCCTAAACATAACCACTGCCTCATTTGCCTTCAAAGGCCAAGCTCTAGTGTTAGGTCAGTGCACCTATTTCAAGAGAAGTTGAAAAATGTTTTTCAAAAAGTAAAATAGGAAGATACACGTGTATGACCCACCACTCTTACCTGCTAGCGGAGTCCATTTTATTTACATTTACAATGACCCCAATGGAATATTTTTCAGCATGTATAACTTTTAACTGCTCCATTAACCAGGTTAGTCAGTGGAAGAGTTTTTTCTTTACCACTGAGGGCAAATCTCATTATAATGATTGGGCCTAGTTACTAATTGCTGACATTCTGGAATTGCCAAATGCATTTAAAGAAGGTAGTATGTGGGTGGGAACCTGTGTTTTCATCTTTGTAGATTTGATTGTACTTAATGGCCTTTCCCAATAGGCCTGGTCCTGGTGCTTGACTACAGAGCAAAAATAGCCACCCGCAGAGTGATTGTTTCTGAGAGCTGGGAGAACCCTGGGAGACCATCTGGGCCAGTCCTTTCCCTGACCCACAGGAAGCTGAAGCCCTGAAGGGAAATATCAGCTGGAATGGAAGGAGCCTGACCCAGGAAATTCTACTGCAAGGGTGCGGGGGCCACCTCTCCCACCATCCCTCACCCCCTGCATGTCCTCAAACCCAATTGTGGCCACACCACTGACATTATGACTTTTCTAGATCAATGTCCCATGTACTCTGTTATTTATTTAATCTCTTTCTTTAAATCAACCCATGTTTTAAACTTCAATTCATTTATTTTAAAAGGTTTCTTTCAATAGGAAATGAACACTCACCACAAATTGAAGGTAACCCTACAAATAAATGAAGGAGAACAAAGCCAAGTGGTTTAAGCCTAGTGACGCGTGGCCGCCTCTATTAAATGGGGGTGAGCAAGTGGAGAGTATTACAAATCCGTAAACCCTCATGAAGGCTTTGCCTTTTACTCATCAGAAAGGTGAAAGAGAAGACTTTCTCACAGTGAAACTGAGTGTGATTTTTTAAAAAATATATCTTTATTGATTTCAGAGAGAGGTAGGGAGAGAGAGAGAGAAACATCAATGATGAGTCATTGATCAGCTGCCTCCTGCATGCCCCGAATGGGGATCAAACCCACAACCCACGCATGTGCCCTGACCGGGAATCAAACCCCGATCTCCTGGATCATAGGTGGATGCTCAACTGCTAAGCCACACTGGTTGGGTGAAGCTGAGTGGGATTTAATTCCCTGGATGTTAGACACCTGCATGCATTTCCCCAGCAACCTCAGTTTACACACCAGTCTGTAGGAAAGGAGACAGCACAGCAGGCAGACAGATGGGGCTCAAGGCTGGGTTCTGCCACTTCCCGAGGCCTGGCCTTGGGCAAGTAAGGGGACAGGTGCCGTTTCCTCAGCTGTGAAATTCCACGTTGGAGCCCATGCACAGAGTTCGCCGATGATACAGCAGTGCCCGTATAGCACCTGTTAATTTACTTCCTTTTTGACTCTAACTGATGTAACTTCTGCAGGGACCACAGAAAAAGGATTCAAAACCCACTGTTTTGTCTTTCGTGCATGACTCTGAGAGGCCAAGGAAAGGCAGAAAGGCGCCTTTGACACCTGCCCTTTTGGTACAGTTGTTTCCAGTGACTTTTGCTACCATGGCCTCATGGAAGAGTCAATGGAGGGCTGAGCCAACTCTCAGGGGCTTTTCTGCACCCACACACATTTTAGAACTTACACTTGAATTTAATACCCAGCAGTTCTTTCTCAATCATGAACCTCAGTGGCCCCAAATCTCCTACGCAGGGAGAATTTACAAAGAAGAAACCTGAGACTCTGTGGAAAAAATAAGGAAAGGGGGCCAAGCAGAAATGATTTGGGGAAAATTATAAATACATTTTGATAAGACAAAACAATAGAATCGATATACCCTATCATAGCAACGTTAAGAATATTTATGACCTTTTTAGTCACAGCATTGAGTGCATCCTCTTAATTTGTTTGTTCTATTTGTCATTTGTAAATTCTTTTTTTTGGTAGATAGTATATAGTTCAAAGTATTTATTTTTTCCTTTCTCTTCCCATCCAGATTACCAGTGATTTTTAAAAATGTTTGATTTTTTTAAACTGTTGAATTCCTTCTCCCAGGTCCCACAGTGATTATGGAGAAAGGATAACTTGTTTTTTTTCTTTTTTATTGAATTTATTGGGGTGACATTGGTTAATAAAATTACATAGGTTTCAGGTGTACAATTCTATAATACATCATCTGTATATTGTATTCTGTGTTCACCACCCAAAGTCATTTCATTCCATTACCCTTTAGCCGCCCTATACCTTCCCCTACCTCCCCCCACCTCTCTTTCCCTCTGGTAATCACCATACTGTTGTCTGAGTCTATGAATGGTTTATTTTCTTAATCTCTTCACTTTTTTCACCTGGCCCCGCAACTCCCCTCCCTTCAGTCTGTTCTCTGTATGAGTCTGTTTCTATTTTGTTTGTTAGTTTATTTTGTTCATTAGATTCCACATATAAATGAAATCATTTGGTATTTGTCTTTCTTTGACTGGCTTATTTCACTTAGCATAATGCTCTCCAGGTCCATCTGTGCTGTCTCAAAAGGTAAGATTTCCTTTTTTTTATGGCAGAGAAGTATTCCATGGTGTAAATGTACCATAGCTTTTTTATCCACTCATGTACTGATGGAAACTTGGGCTTCCAAATCTAGCTATTGTAAAGAGAAAGGATAACTCGAAGTTGTAAGATAGCAAATGTACTGGTGGCCTGCTGCATCAGTTAGCTACTGCTGCATAACAAGCCCCTCCAAAACTGAGTGGCTTAAAACAACAAGCATTTATTCAGTTCGTGATGCTGTGCGTCATCAGTTTGGGACTGGGCTCAACTGGGTGGGTCTCAGATGTCTGTCAGCAACTACAGGTCAGCAGAGCACATGGAAGTTGGCCTCTTGTCTGCTAGGAAGCCTCAGCTTCCTCCACGTGTCTCAGCATCCTTGTGCCTTAGCCATTGCTCCATCAAGTTGGTCAGGCTGGTTCATATAGCAGAGGAAAGTGAGAGAGAAAGGAAGCATGTCAGGCCTTAGACGCCTAGGCTTGGACTGGGCATAGTGTCATTTCCACCACATTCTGTTGGCCACAGCAAGTCACGGCGCCAGCCCAGATTCAAGGCCAGGGAAAGTAGACTCCATTTCTTGATGGAAGGAGCTGCAACAGCACAATGCAAATGGCCTGGGGACAGAGAGGGTATTCGCTAAGGCCAATGATACAGCAAACCTCATATCCTGCTGAGGAAATATTTCTCAAGCTCTGTCCATGACACTGTCACTCAACAGTCTGGTCCTGCCTCTTCAGGCCCCCAGCAGCATGGAGCCACTAGAAATTCAGCTATTCTCACTCCCCTCTGATGAGCTTTCATCTTATTTCCTCCCACCCTCTGCGTAGGTGTTTCCAGCATGACCCACTCTCCTCAACCCTCAGAGCACCTCTGGAAGGCCACACAAGAATCCGCAGGACTGGTTGCCTCTGTGGACAGGCACCAGGGCACAGAATAGGAAGGAGACTCACAATTCACTATTAAATTTTTAGTTCTCATTGGAATTTTGAACACATGTATGTATTACTTTAACTTAATAATGGGGAAACGTTACCGCATTCTACCTACCAGGTGCCAGGCATTGAGCTAAGTCGTTCACCTGTGCTACAGAGGCATAAAGAATGTACATCAACGGCCCAAGATCCATGAAATCATAGTCAGCAGAGCCAGGACTTAAATGAAGGCTGTCTGGCTCCAAAATCCATAGACTTCGCCACCATTCTCTACTGCCTCCTCTTGACAGAGAATGTCTTGAGGAGGTGTCTACACTTGCTGTGGCCACTTATTTTTCACTCACTTTATAACTCAGAGCAGGTTGTCCTCTGGCCTGATTAATCCATGAACTGGGTTCTCCCCAAGGTCACAAATGACCTCCTTCTTATTAAATCTGTTGGAGGCGTCTTAGTGCTCGTTCGACTTCTGGATAGCGTTAGATTTTGTTAGCCCTTTCTTCTTACAACATGCTGTGCCTTTGGATTACATGAAATCACACCTTCCAGGCCTCCTCCTGTCTCCATCACCTTTGAAAACTCCCCTCCTCCCTTTCCTCCTTCCCCTTGTCCTCGCAAGGATCTCTCCTAGGACCATGTCTTGGGCAATCTAATTCATTCCCATGACATCAATCACCAATTACTTCTCAACTTTTATCTCCATCCTTAGTCTCACACTGCACCTGCTATTGCCCACCATGCCTCTAGTTGGATGTCTTGTTGAACTCAAAAAGTCTAGAATTACACCTTGCCCACCATCATCAAAACCTACTTTCCCTCCTTCATGTTCCAAACCAGTAAAACAAACCAGGAACCCAAAGATTAGTCTTTTTGGAGGTGGGCAGGGCAGAGGTGTGGGCAGATGAGCAGATGCAGATACCTCCTGAAGGGGGCAGCCTCCACCCAGCCACAGTGCAGACCAATGCCAGGCACAAAAGTGGCCCCTCATTGCCAGTGACCTTTCAGAGGAAATTTAAAAACCAGCACTGTTACATGAAATGTGATTTTTAAATGTCGACTACTAACTCAAATATTTTGGAAGCACTGTGTAGCTCAAGCTAAGCCGTCTGCTGGCCAGACGCAGTACATAGGTGGCCAAGCCACACCTTTACTTGCCCACTCTCCTAGGGTGAGGGCACCCACTCCTTCGGATGCAGGAACTGTTTCTGGGCCAACTCCTGTCTCCAGCCTGACCTCCCTCTTCGGTTCCAGATCCACAAACTCATCTTCCTCTATAAGCCCCTCATGCTCAACACAGTCCACACCCTGGCACTGAGTGTTCCTATCTCTCCACAATTCAAGAAGAGCTGGGAATTGGGATTTGCATGTAAAATCACCAATTTTTAAAATTCACATTAAAATTTTATCACACAATAAGTACTTTTTCTTAGGTCAGATTTGACATCATGGCCACCAAGCTGCCACCTTGATTTAGTGTGAGCTAACTGCCGCCCGGGGGTGTGCTGAGTCCCCCACAGACATGGTCTCAACTGATCTTGGCCAAGGTCTGGAGGGGCGTTCATATTCCCCTGTATCAGGCAGGGAGGCAGGTCAGCCAGGTACAGTAACTCTCTGAAATGTTATACAGCTAGTTGGGGGAGCATATTTCTGAGTCTTAGGTATTTTGGCTCAATTTTCTAAGTTTGATTGTACAAAATCTTACTTCTTTGTCGTTCACTTTAAATACCATCTCCATATCCAAGCTCTCCCCCTTTTCCACCAGGAGTGATTTATAATTGGAGTGGACAAGAGCTACAATTTCTGCAGTTGCAGAAAGTGTAGAGGTTAACACACACGTGCTAAAATTGCTAATGATAGAAACTCTTGGTTATCTTACTGTCTCCTTTCCTCCTCACTGGTATCTCAGCATGATCTATTCTCCTCAAGCCTCAGAGCAACTCTGGAAGGCCACATAAGAACAGTTGTGGAGGGCCGAAAGATGCCATTTTTACTTGAATTGCCATCCTGCCTTTTCATCCTGGGTGGTGGGGACAGATCCTGCCCATGAGCACTTTTATTGCAGATCACCGTACCCAGAGTAGTCCTGTCTAGAGCAACTGGGATGGAGGTCACTGAGGTGACTATGGTCACTGGCAGGCAGGGACGACCAAAATAAATAGCCAAACTTCTGCATCTGCAAGGGTGGAGGGAATGTGCTTGTCCTTATTACTCTTGCTAAATAAAACTAAAAGTCCTGGGCATTATATATAAAACAAGCATAAGGAGATTGTGAAAAATTAGAGAGAAAAGGCAGACCAGTCTGAGATCTTGGGACCCAAGAAAGGATGTGGTGGTGAGTTCCCTGGGTTTTGTTTTGCCTCATATATATTCCAGACTTGGAGCTGAAGAAACCAGCAACCCAGAAATGCCATGGGGGCAGAACAGACAATACCCCACAAAAGCCCGCTCTTTCCAACCAAAGGACCAAGATAGGGAGAGCTGAACACAACAGAAAACTTTCAGATATTAACCTTTCTACAGCAGTCAAACATCATATGGCCCACACCCACATAGGTTGAATGGGAGATCTAGGCTTCTACTTTCACCTGGGAGCAATGAGGCAGCCCTCCCATCCTGACCCCCAACGCCAGGCCTGGAGCAGAAGGGGCCAGCTAAAACTGAAGGTTTAAATAAGACCCAGAGTCTCACAACATAACACAAAAATGTCCAGATTTCAACAGAAAATCACACATCTTACCAAGAACCAGAGAGATCTAAAATTGAATTTAAAAAAATGAATAGATGCCAACAGAAAGAACAGAGATTTTAAAGCAGCCATGATAAAAATGCTTCAGTGAGCAATTAGGAACATGCCTGAAACTAAGGAAAAATAGGAAGTCTCAGCAGAGGAATAGAAAAGCTAAAGATGACCCAAATGGAAATTTTAGAACTGAAAAATACAACAACTGAATTAAAAGCTCAGTGGGTGGGTTCAAAGGCAGAATGATGGGGACAGAGGAAAGAATCAGTAAATTGGAAGATAGGACAGTAGGAATTACCCAATCTGGACAACAGAGAGAAAATAGACTGGAAAAAAATTGAACAAAGCCTCAGGAACCTATAGGACTGTAATGGAAGATCTAATATTCGTATCATTAGAGTCCAAAGGGAGAAGAAAAAAGATGGTGGGGCTAAAAAGTACTTGACGAAATAATGCTTGAAAATGTTCTAAGCTGCTTTCAAAAGCTATTGTTTTATTTCTTGTTAGATTGCAGGCTCTAAGCCAGGGCGCCTCTGCACGGTGTGATGTTGAAATAGCCGTTTCTGAAGGACAACAGTTCTTTCCAGCGCTATGGTGTAAAGTATTTCTGTGAAAGATGGAAGGATATAAAGGCCTGCTGAGGTCAGTGTGAGCAAGGGATGTGTGTCACACTCCTTCGGACGTAGGTAGTGTCACTCCTGAGTTTCAAGTGAAGAGATCAGCCCAGGGGATCTGGACTCTAAGTCCAGTGCTCCTTTCTGTGCCCTCCCAACCTACATTGCCAATTGTCCCGGACAGCTTTCAGACCTTCCCCTGGCCTGTGTGGAGGCACCAGAGAGTTTGTTTGGGGGCCTGACTCCTGGGGCAGAGGGAGAGTTGCTGCAGATGGGGAAGGCCAGTGGACCTCTGCCCTAGTTCCTGGGGATTGTGCACGGCCCCAGCACCAGCTTTTTGTGTGCCTGACTGTGTGTGACTCTGTGTGGCTGTGGACAGTATACGTGTGTGTGTGATATGAGTGTGTCTGCCTATATGTGGTTGACATGTGTGCATACCTGGATATGTCTGTGTGTCTCTTGTATCTGTGCGGGGTGTCTCTATTTGAGTGTGTCTCTTTGTGTCCATGTTCCTCTCTATGTGTGTCTATGTGGGTTTGTGTGTCTCTGGGGATGCCATGTGTCTTTCCTTGTGTATTAAATGTGTATGTGCTGTGTGTCTCTGTGTGTGGTGTATTCTGCGTCTGTCTGTGTATAATGTGTATGTCTTTTTATCTGTGGGGAGGTCTGTGTGCATGCATGTGGTGTGTGTGTTTGTGTGCATCTAATATGTGTCCCAGTATGTTGTCTGTGTCTGTACCTGTGGTCTCTGTGTGTGGGTCTGTGTGTTATCTGTATACACTGTGTGTGTGGTGTACGTGTGTCCCTATGTGTGTGGGTCTGCCTACGTGCATGGTGTATATGCGCGCATGGGTGTGGCGTGTCCTCCAGAGCTGAGGCTCCAGAGAGTCCAGCTCCGTTCCGGGACCCCTGACAGTCTCCCGGCAGCTACCCTGGAGCGGGGAAGCCCCCCGAGGCAGGCGCGAGGAGCGCGTGGCCGAGTCCACGAATGCGCCCCCGCTCTTCCCCGCAGGCCAGGCACACGTGGGCCCTGGGCGCCGCCTCCCCGCGCGCCGCCTGTCAGTCTCCGCGTCCCCACCCACCGCGGGCCGCCCCCACCGCGAGCCAGCCCAGGGATAAAGTGGCGGCTCGGACGCCGCACCCTGTAGCCACGGAGCCGGCGGCACGCAGCTCGGCCCTACCCTGGCCCGCCGCAGACTAGGACCCGCAGCGCTCCGGAACGCGACAGCGGCGCTCGTGCCCCGGTAACTGCCTCCTGGTCCCCGCCCCAGCCTGCAAGTGCCATCAGCAGGGGTGGGGAGCAGCTTCGGGGTCCCTGGCCCGCTGGGCGTGGGCTCCCGCACCCTCTTGTGCGCGCGCGTGTGTGCGCAACTGGGCGCGCGCGCGTGTCTGTGTGTGCGCGCGGGAGTGCGCGCGCCCTCCGCGCTCGCTCGCGCCAGCCCCCAAACGAACTTGTCCGCGTCAACTCCATCTTCCGAGTCCCCGCGGACCCCGCGCAGACACCCGGGTGAAGTCGCCAGGTTTTCCCCGTGGTCTTTCCAGTGACAGCTGCTGGACCCCATGCCCCGTGCTGTCGGAGACAGGCAGAAGCAAAGTTTGTCAGGAACCGCGGGGGTGACTTTCCCTCGGGGACCCGCATTTGTGCGTGTGCGAGCTGCCTCGGAGTGCGCAGAGCGTTTCCCAGTTTTCCAGGCAGTGGGTGCTGGGCTCCCAGCCCCTCCCTTCTCCGAGCCCCTTCGGCGATTTGTTTAGGAAAAGTGATGACATGAACTAGTAGTGGAGGCTCGCAGGCTCCTGTTCCCCGCCCTGGGAAGGGAGGGGAGCCTCCGAGAACTTGTCAGTGAGAGCTGGAAGCAGGCTGCCGGGCTCGGCACCCTAAAGCCTCAAAGGCAGGATTTGGGGGCAGGGCGCAGGGCAGGGGCCAGGGGCTCCAGCCGCTGGCTGCCGGGGGCGGTGACCGCGGCGATGAGGGCACAGCCCTTATCTGCCCAGTCCTTGCCCGCCCAGCCCCTAGCTGCCCGGCTCTAATTCTCAAGGCTGGCGTGCTTGTGGAATGCAAAACCCAGGAAATGATGGAAACAGGTTCGTCCACCCGGCATTTTTGGAATTTCAGACAGGAGGAATTAATGGGAGCACCATCATCCATTATCCTGCCCCCTTGAAACTTCCTGGGGAATTTGAAGATGGCTGTGTCTTCTTGCAGCTGGGGCTTTATACCCAGAGAGCTAACTATAATTTCCACTTGATTACAGCTAAAATAGTCTTTAAGACGAAGTTTCCTGAAATGATTTAAAATAAACACAGATGGGAAGAAGGGGAAAGCTGTAATGAGGCACTTAAAAAATAAAGTCAGCTTTTCTTAAGAACAAATGGGACTTTTCAGTGTTGGAGAGATTGCAAGAAATGTATGTATTTTTTAAATCTTTGAAATGGAGTTTTTAAAAGCTGCTTTAAAAAAAAAAAATGTTACTGACAAGGCTTTTCTCCCCTACGTCTCTGTTTTTGCCGTGTTTCTGACTCTGTATGTGTCGTCCTTTCTTCCAAGGACTTGGAGATCCTTCCAGAATGCCAGAGGAAAGTTCTCCCAGGCGGACCCCGCAAAGTGTTCCGTACCAAGACCTCCCTCATTTGGTCAATGCTGATGGACAGTACCTCTTCTGCAGGTACTGGAAACCCAGCCGTACCCCCAAGTAAGTCTTCCCAAGATGCTCGGATACCTTCACACCTAACTCCTCTCTCTCCATCCAGCGTCACCCATGCGGCCACCGTCTCCATGATCTGCCTCACACGCCACATTAACATTAGGCTCAGCCATGCTCACAAAGCTGAGATTTATACTTTATTTTCATTCTAACAACTAGCGTAGGGATTCTACCGTATGGCAGTTTTCAGAAATTCCACATGACTTTATTTTTTGTACTGAAGTTGATTTCCTGTTGTACAGGCATGTCTTTAAAATCAAACCCAACCATTACAGAAAACCACCTAATCAGACAAGAAAATCAAAATTATATTTAGTAACCTTTGATCTCTTTTCCTGTTTGATTATGAGCTTTAGAAGGTATCATACCTTAACTTGGAAGCAAGGGCTCAGGATATTTTCTTCTGATTTCCTGCCAGCTCGGTTACTCTGTATATTTTTCCATCCAGGATTCTCTTGCTATTAGAAACAGGATTACGACTATACACAACAAGACAGCTGGTCTCCTGCTGCTCTTCTCCTCGTGTATGAAATGGGGACAACCCTGCTTGGTTGTGTTGCGCAGGGAAAGAAATTATTTGTGGTAACCAACTGGCCTAGTGATGAGTGAATAGTCTCTGTTGCATGGACATTTTACCTGATCCTTCCTAGGCCTCTTGTCTCCTAGAGGGCATAGTATGGTGTGGTTATGTCTCCCTTTGCGTTTCAGTCATCACCTAACCCCAGCACAGCCATAAAATGTCTCCTGTATCTTCAACAAGGTGTATAATTCAAGGAGCTGCACATTAAAAAACCAGAGATAAGGACTTTTCAAGGATCTAACAAATTCATAGCTTCAATGCAGCTATACAATCTGGCTGTCACAATGGACTGTTAACAGTGCCTAACAGCTCTGGCAATATCTTTCTTAAAGATCTCCTCTAGAGGAGGGTGTATGCCTGTACATGCGTATGTGTCAGATGGAGGCAGGGAGGGAGGGAGGGAGGGTTGTCAAGCATTATTTTTATGCTCCATTCTGATTTCTTCTCCACTGACTTAACTGGCTGTAGAATTACATATTCTTGGTTTAATTTCTAACAACTTAATGGTAAATGGTGAGTTATTTTGCAATACACAAAAAGAGGACAGATAAGTGAAAGTAGAAGTTTTTAATGTCCGAATCTCAGACTTGGGGGGCTTTCTCGGTTGAAGTGGGAGGTTGTCCTGGTTTGAGGTCCGTGAAAGAAAGAGGGCCTCAGTCCTCCAGTGGGGCCTGGGTGGCAGGCGAGTGGGCCGGGAAAGGCTGGCTGTGAGTGGCTTTCACAGTCTCCCGGCTGATGCTGCACTGTGGGGAGCTCTCTGCTGCTTCACTTCTGTTCCAGTTAGAGACGGCAACCCAATAGTTTAAGCAGAGCTGTTACTTGGAAGTCAGTGTTTGCATCTTAGCGGATGTTGATGGAAATAAAGAATGGGGTGGACAGCTGAGGCAGTTGGGCCCTGGGCTTTGGAAGAGAAATGTGGCTGGGGAGGTCAGGTGATAGCCAAGGCTGCAGAGGCAGCATTTCTAACCCAGGTGGCCCGACCCCAGCTCCAGAGCCCACCTGGAGACCACTCCCCTAGAGGCTCTGCCTCTACCCACTGGAGATGATACAGATTAATAAACTCCATTTGGGGTTGGGGGTCCCCCTCTGTCAGGGATCTTTAAAACGTTTCACAACCAGCTCAGACCAATGAGAAAATCCTTGAGGCCCCCTTCGGTGACAGATGTTAACCCTGTGCTTGCTGCATTTGGGGGAGGCTAGACAATGCTAGAGGAGGGATCATGGCAGCTAGAGCTGTGGGGAGGCAGAGGGGGCCTCAGGGCAGAGGTTTATGAAAACTGGTATAAAGCGTCTCTGTATCTTGATAACTGAGACCAGCTGCTGTGTTCCAGCTGCTGGGTAGGTTGTCTTCTTTCGCCCATGGTCTGGGATATCTCCACAGTTGCATTTCAGCATTGCTGCCTGCTGCTTTTAGGATGGGGAGAAGACTGTAGGCCACCACTGGCTACAGCCTATCTCCTCCAGGGATCTCTTTCAGGCCTTTTCCCCCAGTTCAGCCCCAGGTCTTCCCTACTCTACCATGCATGCGGAAAAGTAGGCAAACATCACCTTCTCTCCACTTGTTCACTCTGCTCTTGTTTAAAAGATCTTTCTCACAGAGGCCCTTGGGACCTCAGAAGACCCCAGGGGCCATCTTACACAGAGGGGCCTGTGCCTTCCTTCCTTAATTGGCACAAGTTTGGGTTGGTTTTCTGGTCAACAAGTTGCCTCCAGCTCCTTGGGCGTGCCCAGAGCAACTGCCAGAACATTCTGCCCTCAGGGGACTTGCTGGGCTCCAAGACCATCCTGAAGTTGGCTGAGAGCAACACTGGGTCACAGGCGTCAGCCGGAGCTGGGAAACTGGCTTTACTGGCTTTTGGAAACAAATTATGTCCTAGTCCCAGATGCTGAGAAAGAAGCAAGTATTTCTTGGGATAGTCATTACAATGTATGTCTAAGCACAATGCTGTTTTAAATATACCAGGCTAGGGTTTAGTCATTGTGAACCAGGGATTTAAAGCTTATACCTGGCAATACCAAGGCAAATTTGTGCTCATCTAATAGTATTTATTTATGGTAATAGCAAACATTAGATTTAAGGTATAGCAGAATTATCTCATAGTAATTGAGTATCAAGTATGTTCTGGACTAGACTCTGTACAGACCTAATCTTATTTTATTTTTACATCAACTTATGAGACAAATATTATCATTATTATTTCCATTTTACAGATGAGAAGCAGAGGCCTAAGATGACCCAGCCAGCAGTCACTGGGTTTGGTCCAGATTTCTTTGGCTCCAAGTCAATTGCTCTTCTTGTTTCATAAGTAGTGCGTTCTTGATAAATTCTTATATTTTTGTTAGTAAAGAGTAATAGAATAATTCATTCTCCCTAATCATTTGCTCATAATATATCAAAAGTGGGAAATAGACTAAAAATATGTATCCATTCTGAAACGAAAAATCTTATAGATGCCCTGGGGGACTGGCTGCCTTATAGAGATTTCTTCAGCACTTTGGAATTTGAAATACTGGTTCTTCAACAAATTTCACTGATGGTATCGGCAGAGTAGTGAAGACTGGCCCAGGTCGGGGTTGAGTTGCTTTGTTTGCTCTTGTGCCCTTGGGTAATATTTAGCACCTTTAAATTCAGTCTACCAAGTGTCCCTCAGTCCATTTAAAGGACAACTTTAAATTAATGTCTGAATATTACTTAGTCATTTTCAGGACAGTGAAGGTGTTTCTGTCCCAAATGTTGAATGACTGACTGTATGACATTGTTGGGGGGATGCTGAAACAATACTTAATTTGATTACTTGATTTCCCAAAAGTCCTTCCTGGATTCTGTCTGACCAGTAAGGCTGGAGAGCACATAGAAATTACGATTATACAAGTGCAACCCCTAACACTGTCGGTTCCAGGCTTGCACCAGACCATGTTCTGTTCATCGTTAAGGCCTGACATTATGGAAACAGATGTCGAATAAATACTTTGGTGCTCTTCATCTGTCTATAAAGCTGATATCTCTCTCATGCCATGTGCACTTTGTGTCTGGGTGGCCTTTCAACTCTGAGGAGCTGTTAAGCCATCCTTTCTGTAGCTTCTGTTTGGGGGAACAACTGGTGTACCGAGGGAGCTATTTCAACACGCAGCCACCCCTCCGCCTGCAGATGTCCTGATGCAAACCCCTAGGGAAGTGAGCCCTCCCACCCTTCCTGGAGAATCTCAAGTGACTCATCCTTGAAAGTTCCATTTAGCATTTTGTTCCAAGTTCCCCTGCATTTTCAGAGATCTTCCAGAACATAAGCCCCAGGCTTTCCTGGCTTCACCTTCTTTTCCTTTCTTTCCTCCAACTTCAGTAACCTGGCTTTTCCCTCCAGTAACTCTGCAGCCACATGCCCACCACAGGTGCCTCTTCTTATCTCCCGCTCCACCAGCCTGTCCTGCCCCGGAAAGAGCCTGCTGCTGCTGTGGTTTCCAGATTTTCCTCTTGGTGATGCGGAGTTAGGGCTGGGAGTGGGGCGCATGGCAGGGGAAGGACTATACAAGAGTGATGTGGCATCGGTCCTGGTGGCCATTGTCGGTGGGTCTAGAGTCAGTAAGCCCAGCTCCCTGCTCCCCTCCTCTTTCTTTATTCCCCTGGAGGGGGGCCCCCTACCTCTGCCCTGCCCTTTCCTGGGTCCCATCAATCCCTTTCTCCACGAAGCCTTTCTAATCTGTGTTTGGAGTTTTGGACAATGCCCTCTCAGGACACTTCCTCCCACCAATGCAGATTTACCTGGAGAAGCCGATCCCCGAAGCTAGAATATATTTAAATGCTAAAAAAATATTCTCCCTTCCTGCCACCCTTATAACATCCTCCTCACATCAGCCTCCAGCCACTTGGGTGTGGCACCTGGGGCTCCAGAAGATAAGGGCCCGTCCCAGCCAACAGGATCCAGACCGCGGAGATGCAAAGTCCTCACCATCTGGCTGGGCATAATTTTTATCCCCTCTGCCTTCTGGAAATGTTGTCATAGATCGGACGGGTGTTTCCCAATTTCCCCTCCCTCTGAGGCTTCCTAATCAGGTTGTGAGTCTGTTGTGTGATGCCTTTCTCCCCCCCCCCCCCGCCTAGGCTGTGGCTCAGTGTTCCCAGCCAACATGTCGCGGGTTCTGCTCACATCCTTGCGTGTTCCTGCCTTACTGTGCAGCCCCTGCTGACTCCTGTGTGACAAGGTGTTACTGTATCACCTACCTGTGGTTGTTCATCCTGAGGGTTCACCAAATTGCATCCCTTATTTGTCCCTGAAAGAAACCATTTTGAACTCCATTCTGTTGTTCTCCAAGGGTTTGAAGACAGCTGAATTTCCCCCAAGACCAGCCCCTTGGCCTTCCCCTGGTTGGGAGGAGCTAGGATAGCATTCGGGCTCCCCAGAGCCTCTTAACAGGACGGGCTCCTAGGGTTCACCTTTGCCAGTGTCCCTGTTCTTCCTGCTCAGTGGTAGTCTCCCTCTCATTCAACAGGTCAGTTCAGTGAACGCTTATTTGTGGAAGTCTGCATGCCCCAGGCATTGTAGTGGGCACCAGGGTGAGGAGAGCGTGCCAAGGACCACTGTGTTTGACAAGGGGTGGGAGGGGCGATGGACACATGGACAATTAGCATATGATGTGATAAGTACCTAGAGACAGGACCACACTTCGCCAGGCGGACATTTGTGAACATTAGAAAAGGGAGCCCATCTGGGTAGATACAACTCCTCAGGTGTGTGGCTTGGTGAGCAAAGTGTCGGCTAGATGTCAGCTCCTAATCATCCTTTCAGCCAGTGCCCTTGAATGGTATTTCCCCTGTGAGAAGGGCATGGCAGAGCAGGGAGCCAGGGCAGAAAAGCAGGAGCCTCAGCAGCATGGCATTGCTGGGCATAAAGCGCTGGCAGAAACGGAATGAAGCTAGACAGGTGGGAGGGGGCCCGGCCTGGGGGCTCTTGCAGGCTGAGCTACAGGCTTGGCCTTGGAATGTTCAGGGGTTGGGGGGAGCATGGGCTTGTTACTTGGATAATCAGTTTGTTGGAGATGTTTGCAGTAATGCAGGGGACAGGTGAAGAGGCCTGAGTCACAGCACAATAGTGGCCCTGCGTGGTTGTAGCGGATGGGGAGATGAAAGGTGATTGTATGGTGATGCTGGGCAGTGGAGGGAGGGAAGGAAAGCTCTCAGCTGTCTTCCTGAGTGATGGGTACACATGGGACCGGGGAAGCCCCTTCCCAGCACACACCTTTAGATTATCTTCTGCTCTGAAGGTGCCAGGGCTGCTCTCTGACAGTGAGTTCAGGGGGGCCATCCAGTGCTGTGGGACACTTTATTGGAGCAGGCCTGGAATACACCAGTAGGAGAAATGGGGGAGAGGGAGCATGGCCAAGCAACTGAATTACATTTCACACGTCACCAATAAAATATGAATGACAAGGACAAGTTCATTTTAATGAAGGGGAGAAAGGAATCATGCCTTACAATGTCTTCCCACAATCAAGAATCAAAAATTAAGTATCTCTGACTTATAAGCGTTATTTCATGAAATTGACACTTAGACTCTGAGAAAATGGACCTTACTGTGCATCTTATAGCAATGTCACATTCTTTTTAATCAGATTACTGCCTTTCAATGGTGCCTCAGTTCTCTTTTGCCTATTTTCAGAATTTCCAAAAGTTTCTTCTCTTGTATGAAGCTGTTATTTCTCCCTCTGATGCTTCCGCCTTTGTTGTAGCGGAATGAACTGCCTTATTTTTAAATAGGGCATCTCTTCTGGGCTTCTTCTTTTTTTTTTTTTTTTTTAAGATACTTTGAATAGCAAAGATCTTTTGATGGTAATAGGAAAGGCCGGCTGCTATTCTTGCAGTTGATTTTTCTAACAGCTTCGTTAAGGGATAATTTCTTCCAGTTGCTATAAGAATGTTCTGCAAATACAGATCTGGCTTTGTTTTGCAGTGGCGTCTAAGGAAAAAATAGCAAAATAAGCTGCTTCCTGAATAGCAACCATTGTCCACCATTGTCTGTTTATTGGCACCTTTTAGGTTTAGATCTTTAATCCCAGATGCACTTTGTCCATGAATGCAAACCAAACTATTGATATTGTATAAATGGAGAAAACAGCCTTTAGTGGTGTGGATTTTTACAGCTGAGATTACAAGGCGACCCTTGTCCCATATTTTAGGGTCATCCAAGGTTCTTGTTGGTAGGAGGTTCTTTTCCTTTCACGCAGCCTTGTTCATGAGGGGTGGGTGTGGGGATGCTGACGGTGATCCCTGAGCGGCACTGGGAGTGAAATTGTTCTCTACATATTTGAAAGCGTCATCAACGACAACGGGGGGCTGTGTGTAGCTGGGAGGGCTGCGGGAGAGGCTGTGCCTGCGTTCCACTGCACTGGCAGCTGCACATGCATGGCCGGCTCTGCACATGCCTCTCCCATGCTCTGCTGACCCTTTGTTTCTTCTCTTGGTGCCCAACAAATCCTCCTGTGTTCAGTGACAAAACATGCCTCACCGTTCTCGAAAAGGTTCAAACGCACTGATTTTCATGGAGTCACAGCTCTATCAACGTTCTAGAAGGAGGAGAGGAGAAGGGAGGGGAGGGGAGGGGAGGGGAGGGGAGGGGAGGGGAGGGAGGAAGGGAGACAGGGAGGAAAGGACAGAAGGGAAGAAGGAAGGAAGAGGGAAAGGGAGAACAGAAGGAAAGAAAGAGGCTTTGAAAACTCTATCCTGTTAATGTTAGGGTTAAAGGAATTTGACCTTCCTTTCCTTGAACAAGTTTTCAAAAACAGAAATACTTAGAAGGGTGCATGGGGCAGAATTGATAGGTTCTCTTTGTGAAGTTAGACCTGTGCTACCTCTAAGGTACTTGTGCCTCTGTCATCTTATATTGCTACCCCCAGAGAGCAGGTGTTGGGGATGAATGACCCAGAGAAAGGTTTCGATTACAGAGATTGTGATGCACTTGTCCCACCAAAATGCAGGTTCTCCAGTGGTTGGTTTCTCTGTGCACATGTTGTGTGCTTGGTCTATTAAGCTCTCAGTTGGAGCTTAATAAATGTGTCGATTGAACGAGTCTGCTCCAGCAAGAGGAAAAGGGCATGTGAGCATGTTACTAACAGAGCTAGATTTTTTCTGGTGAAGAAACTCAGACTTGAACACTAAGATATAGTTACAATTCACCAACTTTCCCTAAGTTTAGGGACTTCCTGAAATTGGTGGTGGAGAGTTTTAGGGGGTCAGAGTCTGTGGACCTCTTGAAATGGGTTTGTGGGTAGATGCACTTTTCTGGAAAGGAATATAGATCACAGACTCCACGAGCCTCTCAAAATAGGGTACTCCAAAACCCCAATGCACTGTGCCAAACTTAATCATTTTACAAATGGAAAATCTGAGGTTCAGAGGGTAAGCATGAGGTCACCTAGGGAGCTGGCATTGGGGTCAGGGGCAATCTCCTGACCATGTGCTGCTTCTGCTCCATGCTGTCTCTCAGGAGTTACTCCCCATACCTTCTTATGGGTCCAAACCACAATTTAGCCCTTCCCAGTAGGGATCTGAACAAATTTCCAGTTTGGGGCAGGGATTGGAGAGGTCTTAATGTGCCAGCTGCCTCTCTCCTGCCAGAGCCCTTTGACACATCTTCATTTGGGTGATTCTGTTTTTGGTGGTTAAAAGTGTGTGAGCACCAGGTGATAACCAAGGGGGCTGAGTGATAAGGGTGGGTGGACTTCACAAAGACAGCAGGAGACTTACCTAGAGGACCAAGAGATGGGGTGGGAGAAAGGGGATAAATTGCAGGAGGAAGAGAAGCCCAAGAGGCCTCTAGGAAAATAAGAGAAGAATGTGACAGAGGAGATAGGGGTCCCCAAATAAAAAGGGGGCAAGGGGAGAAAAGAACGTAAAGAGAAAGCTTGAAGTCAAGGAGAAAACTGCTCTGTTTAACTCTTTGCCAAAGCAGGTTGGTTTCTCCAGGATATTTGCAGCCTCCTGGGTTAGAGCTGAAAGGCCCTGATTGGGAAATTGCTGCCTTTAGACATTTGAGAAGTTTTGCTCTTTTTATCCTGTTCAGTTGATCTCAGAGAGACATGTTTTAGATAAAACTGTTCTCTTTGGGAAGCAAAGCAGAATGGTGCAGTGGAGAAAAGCTTAGGCCCAGGAACTGGACATCTGGGACCAGAGCAGGCCCGTATGGATGAGGCATGAGGCTATGGTTACGTTCCTTGACCAGTCTTGGGATCGGTTTCCTCACCTCCAAAATGGGGAATAATAGCACCTCTCCCCCAGGGTGATTGTGTAGGTTAGAAGTAGGTGTAGGGGTCAGTGCTTGACACGTAGTAAATGACATGTGTGTGTTGGCTCTTATCACTTAGTTTGGCCTCTTTGGCTACTTCCATGGTTGGTCTGGTGGGCTCTGAGGATCTTGTGTTGGGCTTGTTTGTTACCTGCCATTATCCCTTACTTCCTGCCACCTTTGTCAGTCACAAAGACCTAGAGTGAAAACAATAGCAGTCTTCATAAACTTCCCTTTACCACTCTCCCCCTTGATGACCAGTTGCATGCTTTTCCCCAGTCTCTAGGTTATTTCCCCCTCAATAGTTAAAAGTCAGTTCCATTTCAGTGAGCTTTCAAACTCCCTGATAAATTTCTATAGATGCTGGGTACTTAGTTGACAAGGTAAACAAAACAAGAAAGCCATGAGGAAGCCATCGGTGGTGAAATTCTTTTTGAGACATCTCCAGGGATGTGACTCATGATTGTTTTAAATCAGATGTGACTATCCAATTCTTCTTTCCCAGTGTCATTTGCAGCCAGGGCTGGCTATTGGACCAGTCTTCCACCTAAAGATACTAGGAAAAGAGTAGCATCCATCTCCTCACTCATCCCCTCATCCATGCATGCATCAATCCATCCATCTGTCCATTTATTCATCGATCCACCCATTAGTTTCATTCAACAAACGGTTACTGAGCACCAACTCTATGCCATATCTTGTGCTGGGTCTTGGGAGTTAGAAAAATTGAAACCCGATGGTTTCTGCCTTCTGGGGGCTCACAGTTTAGAAAGGCAGGCAGGCAGGCAGGCAAACCACTTGTTCATGTGCCAGAGTCCAGTGAAGTCGGGGCCTAGACCAGGTCCTTTGCTTGGAGAGGCTGGAGAGCTTCACTGAGTGTCTCCTCCTCACAGTCCCATGCTCACACCCTGCCCAACCACTTAGTGCATTCAGAACTCCATACACCAGACCAAAGGTGGCCATTGTTAGGCTTTGTCTCCACTGAGGCACCAGCTGAGAGTTGGGGGGAGAGTCTGTCTGATCTCCATGGCTGAACCTCAAAGGACTACAACAAAGCCAGCTTTCGTTGAATACTTTTTTTTTTAAGAAAACTGTTTTCCATTTATTTATTTAATGTGCCATTTGCTTCTGCATAGCAGTTTCTCAAGCTTTTCTGAACCTTTTCTTGGTATTTTCAGTATCAGAACATACACACTGCTACTCAGATGGCTGGCTGGAGTGAAATAAATACAGTATCGAGCTCTTTTTTTTTTCTTTCAAAAGAAGTGACAATTCAGGGAGTTAGGCCCAGTGTCAGAGTTTTGAGGAATCTTTTCTGTACTAGGGAATCCTCAAAAGAGTCCAGGGTGGCCTGAGATTCCACTTTTCTTTATTTTCTCTTTATTTCCATTCCCCAGCCCCTCCCCTTGGCCAACCATCAGCTTGTTCTCTCTACCTGTGGGCCTGTTTCTGTTTTGCTTATTCATTTATTTTGCCTTTTTAAGATTCTACATATAAATGAGATTATGTGGTATTTGTCTCTGACTTATTTCACTTAGCATAGTATCCTCTAGGCCCATCCATGTTGTCATAAATGGCAAGATTTCAGCCTTTTTTATTGCTGAATAATATATATCACATCATCTTTATCCATTCATCTATTGACATCTAGGTTGTGTCCATACCTTGGCTGTTACTAATAATGCTACAATGACCATAGCAATGCATATATCTTTTTGAATTGGTGTTTTTGTTTTCTTAGGATAATAGCCCAGAATTGGAATTGCTGGATTGTATAACAGCTCTATTTTAAAATTTTTAAGGAATCTCCATACTGGCTGCACCAATTGCAATCCCACCAACAGTATAACAAGGGTTTCTTTCTTTTCCACATTCTCTCCAACACTTGTTATTTGTTGATTTATTGATGATAGCCATTCTGATAGGTGTGAGGAGGTGAGATCTCATTATGGTTTTTGTTTTGTTTTTTAATATATCTTTATTGATTTCAGAGAGAGGAAGGGAGAGGGAGGGAGAGATAGAAACATCAATGATGAGAGAGTCATTGATTGGCTGCCTCCTGCACGCCCCCAACTGGGAATCGGGCCCGAAACCCAGGCATGTGTCCTGACCGGGAATCAAACCCCGATTGCCTGGATCCTAGGTCAATGCTCAACTGCTGAGCCACGCCCAGCCAGGCTCATTGTGGTTTTAATTTGCATTTCCCTGATGCTTAGTGATGTCTTGTGAGTAATGTCTGTTCAGGTCCTCTTCCCATTTTTTAATTGGAGTGTTTGTTCTTTAGGTGTTAACTTGTATGAGCTCTTTATGTATTTTAGATAGTAACCCTTTATTGGCAGTATCATTTGGGAATATCTTCTCCCATTCAGTAGGTTGTCTTTGTTTTGTTGATGGTTTGCTTCACTGTGCAAAACGTTTTTAGTTTGATGTAGTCCCATTTGTTAATTTTCTCTTTTGTTTCCATTGCTTAAGGAGATATATCCAAAAAGATATTTTCAGAGCGATGTCAAAGAGTTTACTGCCTATGTTTTCCTCTAGGAGTTTTATGCCTTTAGGTCTAACATTTAAGTCTTTAATCCATCTTGAGTTTATTTTTATATATGGTGTAAGTGGTCCAATTTCATTTTTTTGCATATATCTGTCCAGTTTTACCAATACCACTTATTGAAGAGACTGTCTTTATCCCATTGTATATCCTTGGCTTCTTTGACATAGATTAATTGACCATATAAATGATGGTCTATTTCTGGGCTCTCTATTATAGTCCATATATTTGTTTTTATGCCAGTATCATTCTTTGATTACTGTCAGTTTGTAATGTACTTTTATATTAGGGAGTGTGATACCTCCCATGTTGTTTTTTCTCAACATTTCTTTGGCTACTCAGAGTCTTTTGTGGTTCCATATAAAGTTTACTTTTTTTTTTACTTTATTTTTATTGTTGACACTATTACAGATGTCCCTATTTCCCTCCCCCTGGCCCTCCTCCATATAAATTTTAGATTAGTTGTTCTAATTCTGAGAAGAATGCCATTGGTATTTTAACAGGGATTGTACTGAATCTGTATATTGCTTTAGGTAGTAAAGACATTTTAACAATATTAATCTTTCCAATTCATGAGCAAGGTATATCCTTCCATTTGTTTGTACTTTGTTCAGTTTATTTCTTCAGTGTCTTACAATTTTCAGGGTACAGGTCTTTTACTTCTTTGGTTGAATTTACTCCTAGGTATTTTATACTTTTTAATGCAATTATAAATAAGATTATTTTCTTAATTTCCTCTTCTGACCATTCTTTATTGGTGTATAAAAACACAACAGATTTCTATATATTAATTCTGTATGCTATAACTTTACTGAAATCACTTATTAGTTTTAATAGTTTTTTTTTTTGGTGGAGTCTTTAATGTTTTTTATATATAGTATCATGTTATCTACATATGAGATGATACTATATGTATATCTAAATAATGAGAGTTTTACTTCTTCCTTTTCAATTTGGATGCCTTTTATTTCTTTTTCTTATCTGATTGTTGTGGCTAGGACTTCCAGTACCATGTTGAATAAAAGTGGTGATAGTGGACATCCTTGTCTTGTTCCTGATCTTAGAGGAAAATCTTTCAGATTTTCACCATTGAGTGTGATATTAGCTGTGGGTTTGTCATATAGGGTCTTTATTATGTTGAGATATGTTTCTTTTATACCCACTTTGTTGAGAGTTTTTATCATAAAAGGATGTTGAATTTTGTCAAATGCTTTTTCTGCATCTATTGAGATAAGCATATGGTTTTTATTCTTTGTTTTGTTAATGGGCTCTATCACATTGATTTACAGATGTTTAACCATCCTTGCATTCCACTTAGCCATGATGTATAATCCTTTAAATGTATTGTTAAACTTGAGTTGCCGATATGTTGTTGAGAAGTTTTGCATCTATGTTCATCAAGCATATAAGCCTGTAATTTTCTTTTTTTATAATTCTTTATCTAGTTTTGGTATCAGGGTAATGCTGGCTTCATAAAATGGGTTTGGAAGCATTCATTCCTCTTCAGTTTTTTCAAACAGTTTAAGAAGGATAATTAATTAAGAGTCAGTATTCATTTTTTCAATTTAGTAAAACTCACCTGTGAAGCCATCTGGTGCTAGGCTTTTATTTGTAGGGAGGTTTTTTTTATTTTATTACTGCTTCAATTTCATTGCTAGTATTCGGTCTGTTTAAATTTTCTATTTCTTCCTGGTTCAGTCTTCTAAGGTTATATAGTTCTAGAATTGTGTCCATTTTTTTAGATTGTTGAATTTGTTGGCATTCTTTAATGATTCTTTGTATTTTTTGTCAGTTTCTTTCATTTATGATTTTTTTTATTTGGGCTCTCTTTTTTTCTTGATGAATTTGGCTAACGGCTTGTCTATTTTATTTCTTTTCAAAGAAACAGCTCTTAGTTTTATTGATCTTTTCTATTTTTTTTTCTATGTCATTTATTTCAACTATGGTCTTAACTATTTTTTTCTTCTGTTTACTTTGAGTTCTGTTTGTTCTGTTCATAGTTCCTTGAGGTGTAGTGTTAGATTGTTTATTTGGGATTTTCTTGTTTCTTCAGGTAGGTTTCTTGTTTCATAGCTATGAACTTCCCTCTTAGAACTGCTTTTGCTATATCCCGTAAATTTTGAAAAGTTGTGTTTTCTTTTTCATTTGTTTCAAGATAGTTTTAAATTTCTTGTTTGATTTCCTCTTTGATCCATTGGTTGTTTAGTAGCACGTTGTTTAGTCTCCACATATTTTTTTTCTTTCTGTAGTTGATTTCTTTCTATAGTTGATTTCTAGTTTCATGCCATTGTGAACAGGAAAGATGCTTGATATGATTTTAGTCTTTTTGGATTTATTGAGGCTTGTTTTGTGGCTTAAAATGTGATCTATCCTGGATAATGTTCCATGTCCATTTGAAAACAATGTGTATTCTGCATTTTTTAAATGAAATGTTCTATAAATGTCTCTTAAGTCAGTCTCGTTTAATGTGACATTTAAGGCCATCATTTCCTTATTAATTTTCTGTCTGAATGATCTATTCATTGATGTGAGTGGGATATTAAAATCCCCTACTATTATTGTATTATTGTGAATTTCTCCCTTTATGTTCATTAATAATTGCTTTCTATATTTAGGTGCTTCTATGTTGGGTGCATAGATATTTACAGTTGTTGCAATATAATAATGAATACATGTCTTTAAACCTGTATCATCTTTGGAAAAGGGAAGGAAACTAATCTTTAGAAGGCTCAAGCCTGAGTCTGGCACCTTGGTAGATACTTCTTTGCTTTCCCTCCCTGAATCTCATAGTGCCATATGGTTAGCATTATCCTTGCTATTTTATTGACATAGAAACTGAGTGTCAGAGAGTCACATGCTATGTAAATAAATGGTAGGGCCAGGATTTGAACCCAAATATTTTTGCTTCAAAGGCACTATTCTCTCTCTAACACCCAACGCTGCCTCATGAAATACTTACAAAGCTATTCCTATAACCCAGCTGTGTGCACAGGTGCTATTTAATGCTCACAGCAACACGTGGAGGTAGGATAACCCCATTTACAGATGACAAGACAGGTTCACAAAGGCACAGTGGCTGTGATGAGGTCCCACAGTCAGATGACAGGTCTCTGGAGTGAGCCCATGGTCCAGAGTCTGTCCAACCTCCCCAGGTGTCCAACTCCAGCAGTCACTCTGATTATGTTGGCCTGGCTGCACCTGCCAGTTCAGGTCATAACACAGCTCCAAGGCTGCATTGTGGCCATAAAATTGTGACTGTTTTTCTTAAACTCATCATTGTATGATTGTCTTACCTCTCCTGCATTTTCAGTAAGTTCCTGATTATTTATTGCCATCCATTTGGCATTTCACCACCCAGAAGAACTTAGAGCCATCTGCAGACTTGGAAAGTTCATGCTGTTCTCCTTTCAGGGTAAAAAAAAAATGTTACATAAGATGGAACCCAGTACATTCTTATAGGAAGGTGGTCAGGGAGCCACTTCTCTTACTAAAGAAAGCCCCTTTACTTCTACCTGTCATTTCATGTTTCATTCAGGTCGAAAATTGCATTGCAGCTATGTTTTTAAACATTTTTCTTTGCGAAGCCTTTAAGAAGAATCTAAATGTTATCCCCATGTTTACATGGGGTTGCCCTCTCTTCAAGGTCTCCTTTAGGTTCTGTGAGGGGAGGTTTCTCCCAGAGAACTCAAGCAGCCTTCCTCTCAACAGTCTGCGTGAGTCACTTTGTCCTTTGAGCAAGGATGGGGGTCATCTCTGGGGGCTGAGGGTCCCCTGTGGACCCTTGCCCTCTTCTTTCTAACCCTTCTCTGGGTTGCTCTCCTGGCCCAACTGTTGCCGTTTCTCCCATGGCTCCACAGATAGGAAAACTGAGGCACAAAAGAGTTAAGACTCATTCATTCCCTGGAGCCAGGGAGTCTGAGCTGAGTGTGCCAAGGTCCCCTATCTCCAGGAAGCCAGAATTCAACAGGCAAACAGGAAAACAATTGAGGGATATGTGACCAATGGGGTAATGTGGGACAGGTGGCAAATGAGCAGAGGGGATCGGCTGACTCTGAGAAGGTGGCCTGGATGGATTTGAGCTGAAGGGATATTTGAGCTGGTTCTGGACAGGAAACTGCTGCCAGTGACAGAGGCAGGCCTGGAACTCTGTGTCCACCTACCATCCACGCTTATTGGCCTGACACTCAATCTGGTGCTTCCCTCATTGGCAATGAGGCTTTCTGGTTCCTCATCACCCTGTGACCATTTTGAAGGTTTGCTTCCTAATGGACCACCCCTCATTCAGGTCATTTCTGTCCCAGACCTCACTCCATCTCTACTCTCTAGTGAGTCTTCAAATGCTTCCCAAGGTCCACAGGGACCAGCCTGTTAGTGAGACAGGGGCCTGGTGACCCCTAACAGTCAGAGTTTTGTTGGCCCATCACAGGGGCAGACCTGTGAGTCTGTTTCCCCCAGACCTCGGTTGTTCACATGCCATTTGTGTGATTTTCACTGCAGCTATTTGAAGTTAATATGATCTCTTCGTAGTTTTCTTTGACTCAACTCACTTTTTCACTTCTAATCTATTTTAAGAGGAAACGTTATTCTAACTCAAGAAATGGAAAACCAGTATCAGATGCCATTGATAAAAGGTGACCACAGGAGAAAACAAAACCATTCTAGCTCTATACTGGGCTTGCCTCCAAACCTGGAGCCTGCGACTTCTCTCTTTGTCCTGAAAATGGAGATTGGCTAGTGTCGAAGAGGCGTTAAAGACAGATCAGCACCTAGCTGAGATCCTCCCTTACATACACAGAGAATGGGATGCACTAGAAATTAAGTAACATTTGCCTGTGCACTTCAATGTTATTTAATGCTGTGTCCAGAACCTCCATAATTCATCCTGAGCGCCACCAGCCTGAGAATCTCACAGGTTGAGAACCTATAAGATGGGAATTCTGTTCACCTAAGATTCATGTTAGTAAATGATGAGGATTTGTACTCTCCCTGATAATCTAGCTTTTTCTTTGCCTTGGCATATATGCACACCTCCACTTAAAAGTCACCCTATGAGTGAGTATGCCAATCTCTTTTCCTATAGAACATGTCAACACAGCACAAGCATCCATATGGTGTGAGCTTGCATGCATCGGTAAGGTTGCTGCAGGTCTGGTTGGCACCTGGGAGGGTGCATGGAAGCAGCCAGAGGCCAGGGCACTCCCCTGGGCACCCCACTGCTGGGAAAAAGAGCAAACACAGGCCCTTTTCTGTGCTGTGAAAGAGATTCGGGCTTGGAAGACAGAGCTCAGAGTTCATTCACACAGAAGCCGAGTCAGCCACACCGACGTCTGGCCCCTTGGCTTTCCTTTTCTGGAATCAGGACAGCTGTGAAATGCTTCATTAATGGACCATCCTAAAAGTCACGCCATGTGCCTTCCACAGACCATTAGTGATTTCCCAGAAGGCCAGTTCCAAATATTGATTTGGACAGTGGCCTCTGAGTAGCCCTTTGGCGTGAGAACCTTTCTGAAGCTGGCTGGGCCAGGGCTGCCAGAAAGGCCTTGGAAGAGATTATACATGTTAATGAAGGGCCTGAATCTCTTGGCTTCTTACAATACAGAACAGCTCTGTGATTAAACATAAATCATTCCTGGAGGTTGCATCCCCCAAAGTGTAAGGAATTATGTTGAGGCGTAATAATTCCATGTAAGTGCCTAACTTGGTTTATGTAAGGCAGTTGTCCTCTCTGCACCGAAACACACTGGGAGATCATGAGGGGAAGGGAAAATGTGGGAGAGGCTAATGAAGCCTAATTAGGGAATCCAGGATGTCACTTCTGCTTACTATTACATTTTGGGCAATAGAACTGCCAGGTTACTACATTCTTCAGTGTGCCCCTCATATTTGGTCATTTTTTGCATTTTATTGGCAACAATAGGCATGCACTTAAGCTAGTGTATTCCTTTCTGATCGGTGTCTTTCACTGCTGTTTTCCAGTTTTATCGAGATATAACTGACAGGCAGCACTGTATGAGTTTAAGGTCACAGCATAATGATTTGACTTACATATGATATGATTACCACAATAAGTTTATTTACCATCCATCATTTCATGTAGATGTACAAAAAAGAAGAAGAGAGGAAGGGTTTTTTCCTTGTGATGAGAACTCTTAAGATCTGTTCTCTTTCTTAATACACAAAGCAGTGTTAGCTACTGTGGTCATGTTAGACATTACATCCCCAGTACCAATTTTCTTATAACTGAAAGTTTGTATCTTTTGACCATTTTCCTCCATTTCTGCCCCCACCTCTGGTAACCACAAATCTGATCTTTTACTATGAGCTCGGTTTTTTCTTTTTCCTTCCCCCCCACAAGATTCCACATGTAAGTGAGATCATGCAGCATTTGTCTTTCTCTGTCTGACTTATTTCACTTAGCATAATACCCTCAAGGTCCATCCATGATGTCACAAATAGTAGGATTTCCTTCCTTTTTATGGCTGAATAAAATTCCATTGTGTGTATATATATCACAGCTTCTATATCCTTTCATTCATCAAAGGACACAGGTTGTTTCCTTGTTTCGGCTGTTGTAAATAATGCTGCTATGAACACAGGCGTGTACATATCTCTTTGACATAGTTGTGTTTGTTTGTTTTTTAATGTATCTTTATTGATTTCAGAGAGAGGAAGGGAGAGGGAGAGAGACAGAAACATCAATGATGAGAGAGTCGTTGATCGGCTGCCTCCTGCACGCCCCCGACTGGGGATCTAGCCTGTAACCCGGGCATGTGCCCTGACTGGGAATCGAACCGAGATCTCCTGGATCCTAGGTCAGTGCTCAACCTCTGAGCCACCCTGGCAGGGCTTTGACATAGTTTTGTTGTTTTCTTTGAATATATTCCCAGAAGTGGAATTGCTGGATCGTATGGTAGTTTGTTCTATCTATCATGTATCTATCTATCTATCTACCTATCTATCTATCTATCTATCTATCTATCTATCTATCTATCATCTATCTATCTATCTATCTATCTATCTATCTATCTATCTATCTATCTATCATCTATCTATCATCATCTATCTGTCTGTCTATCTATCAATCATCTATCTATCTATCATCTATCTATATCTATCTATCATCTATCTATCTGTGTTACTCTCCACCTGAAGATATTTTCCCATTGATTTTAGACAGGGAGCGAGGGAGAATGGAAGAGATGGAGAGAGAGAAATAGAGAAACATTGATGTGAGAAAGACACCTTGATTGGTTGCCTCTCACTCTCACCTTGGTCAGGGCTGGGGATTTAACCTGCATCGCAAGTACATGCCCTTGACTGGGGATCAAACCCATGACCCTTTGGTGCCCAGGCTGATGCTCTAACCACTGAACATCACCAGCCAGGGCCATATGGTAGTTTTATTTTTTATTTTTTAAGGAGCCTCCATACTGTTTTCATAATGACTGCACCAATTTCCATTCCAACCAACAGTTCACAGGGTTCCCTTTTCCCACATCCTCACCAGCACTCGCTGTCGCTTGTGTGTGTGTTTTTATGATAGCCACCTGACAGGTGTGAGGTGATATCTCACTGTTGTTTGGATTTGCATTTTCCTAATGATATTGAGCATCTTTTTATGTACCTGTTGGTCATTTATATGTCTTCTTTGGGAAAATATCTGACCAAAGTCTTGAAACTAGTATCTCTCTAGTATGTCTAGTACTGTAAGAAGTAATTAATTCTGTGTTGTGAGGGATGGAGCAAAATACTCCCCTATCGCCCAACCCTAACTCTTTTTCTCCGTAGTGCTAAACAAGACCTGGCATATATTTACTTGCTACATATTTTGGTTCTGGCACTGGACTGGAATCTCCATAAGGATAGGGAATCTATCTAATTCAGATGTGTCCCCAGAGCCTAAACCAGTGCCTGGCCCAGACAGAGTGCTCAAAAACACTTAATGAAGAGCTGAGAGCTGGGTGAGCACCAGACTGGTAACGGGCAGTCCTGCTGTTCCATTGTGTTCCATTATGGTTGTAATCATAGTCTTCTGGCCTCTTTCATGGGGCTTCATTTTTTTCTAGGAAAAAAATATACAAAATATATATAAAATATAAATATATGTATTTAAAGGAAATAGATGCTTTGGTAGATATTTTAGAACTTCGCGCACACCTGAACTTTGCTCTGCATTTCTTACCAGCATACTTGTTAGGGATTTTGCATTAAAATGGATGTGAGGACAATAAAATCAGATGTAAGGGATCTTATTAATGCAAGTCTACATTTCTTAAGTTATAGGCTAGGCTGAACATTGTAAAAGAGACCTCCAAATTTAGTGGCTTATATAAGATAGAAATCTATCTCTCTCTTCCTTACCAGTCCAGAGGTGAGAAGTCCAAGCTGGCCCCTGCAGTCATTCAGGCGCCCAGGTTCCTTCCATCTTGTTGCCCCCCCTCCCCCACTTAGGGTGTGTTCTAACACTGTGTCGTTGTCACTTTTGTGTTGCAGATCATGGGAATAAGAAATAGAGTAAGTATAAAGCAAACAAATTGCTTTCAGGTGGGTGTTGTGGAAATCACATACATCACTTCTGCTCATATTCCATTGGCATAAATTAGTCATGTGGCCACACCTAGCTGCAAGGAAGTCTGGGGAATATAGTCTCTATCTGGGGAGCCATATGTCTGGGCAAAATTCTGTTGCTATGGAGGAAGGGGAGAATGCAGTTAGGGGCAGTCAGTTTGCAGTCTGCCATAAAAACCATCTCCTCTTTTGTGAATGTTAGCGCTGGTCTGTCACAAAGAAAGTGCTGTATGTGTTCATTATGATCATGCAGGCATGTGGTCATTTATTCATTTAATAAAGATTATTAAGATTTTCTTTGGTGGGCATCTCTGTGGTGAGCAGTTTGGGGGCTGCCAACAAGCCCAATTTACTGTCTGCCTGTGACATACTGGGAGATGAGACATTGGCCATGAAACAGGAACAAGAGGACTGATTCATGATTTCATTTATTCATTCACTGTCTTCTATTTACACATGACTCATTCTAAGAAAGGACTTGAGGTAGTGTGATTGTAGTAATATACAGTTGGTAAAGTGCTATTTACACATATAATCTCTTTCATCTTCCTTCCCACCCTAAGAGAGGCAGGGTAGGTGCAGAGAAGTTACATAAGCAGCAGAAATCATACAGTCGGTGAGGGCTGGAGCCAGGCTCAGGACCCAGATCTCTCGGGTAGTGTAGTGTAACGGGCAAAGCACAGATTCAAGGTCCGGTGGATCCAAATTCTAGTTGCAGCTCTTTTGCTAGCGAACAACCTCCCTGTTTAAGCCTCAGTTCTCTCATCTGTAAAATTGGTGCTAAGGTTACTTATGTCAAAGAGCTATCAGGAAGAATTTCTGGGAGAATGGATTAGTCTTTGGGTAAGTGGACACTCCCTATGTGTATGTCTCTTTCCCTCTGGTGTCTTTGGAGCTTTTGGTCCTACGTGTTCAATGATATCCCAAGAATGCACTGGGGGGACACTGAGGCCAGAGACCTAGGGAAGCTGGGTAGACAGCCCTGCCTATTTCTTCAAGTCTTCACTTCCTTGTGGGAGTCCTGCTGCTCTCTTGTCCTGACCCTTGTTATTTATCCCCCTCTTCGGGACTCTTCCGCCTCTGCCTGCCTCACCCACGATTTCTCTCAGTGCCCTCTTGCTTGTCCGTGCCAACTGTTGCCTCGGCTCACTGTGGACACCCTGACCACCCACACCTACACCCACACCCACACCAGGGCCCCAGTGGCTCGAGTCCTCTGGGAAGGCTTGATAGCAGGGCCTCTTCCAACAGGAAACGTGGGCAGAGGTGGAGGGGATGGGCAGGATGCCTGAGGCAGGTGAAAGGGCCTGAGAATGAGTGAGAGGCAGGAGCAGAGTTGTGGGTGACTGGCTGTCGGCGCAATGAAAGCAGGGGCTGTGTCAGCACAGACTTGAGTGGGAGAGGCTGGAGGCAGGGTGTAGAATAGGAAGATTTTGTAGTCGTCCAAGTTTGGGCGATGCAGGCCAGGGTGGTAACAGGGAGAACAGCGAGGAATTATGCAAGAGAGGAGGTAGCTGGGTGAGGACCTGCCTGACAAGTTAGTCCTGGGGCTCAGGGTCCAGTGGCCAGCTGAGGGAGCAGAAGGCATGGTCACAGAGGTGAGGATGAGGCAGGGCCTAAAACCAGCACCAAGGAGCCAGCTGAGACCCAGGACTTGGGGTTTAAAGAAAAGCAAGGGATAAAAGCCCAAAGAGGGAGCCCTGAGACCTGTTGCCTGTGACAGCATCCCAAGAATTTACCTGTGCACTGGTCTGATGTACACACCTCTTTTTATCTGAATCCAGATCCCCCTCCTCCCCCCCATATTCTGGACTGCTGTCTGCTGAAAAGAGTTTTTCTCTAAAACTTATGAAATCCGTGAATAAACATAATGAACAGCCACTCTGTTCCAGGTGCTGTTCTGAGCAATAGAATGAAGGGAAATAAGGGAGACTGCAGTTTACTGGCGGAAATAACAAGGCAACAATTCTTTCAGCCCAGGTGATCAGAGATTGTGACACAGCCAAGTCCAGGCATGTGGGAACCCAGAGGGAAGCATGACTACTTCTGTCTGGGAGAACTGGAAGGACAGTGTCACCCGGAGGTCCCATTGGAACTGGGTATTGCACAGTGGGCAGGAGCTCACCCGGCAGAGATGAGAGGAAGGTTCCCAAGCATATACGTGGTCATGGCAGTGGGAGGCAGCACAGCCTGGAGAGCTCGTAATGTAGCAGGAGGCGCTCGACCTCATCGGTAATTAGGGGAATGGGAATGAAAACCACAGTGATTCCATTTCGCACCCATTCAATCGGCAGATCTGAAGTCTGACATTACCAAGTGTTGTGGAGTATGTGGGCAAAGGAATGCTCATCTGCTCTAGGCAGGGATGTAAATTGATCCAGTCTCTTTGGAAATAATCTTTATGCTCTATCCAGTGACTCTACTACCAGATATATCTAATAGGGTCCCTCTTACCCATGGGCACTAGGAGACATACTCAAGAATGTCCATAGCAGCATGACTTGTAACATGTCAAAACTGGAAACAGTCCGAGTGTCCATCCATAGGAGGATGGATGAATATACTATAGAATATTCTGACAGTGCCATACTATATGGTAGTGAAAATGACACTACTGCTATATACATCCGTGTGGATGAGTCCCCAACGCACACTGAATCAAGAAACAAGACACAGAAGAGCCATTAGGATGAGTCTATTTACATAAAAGTTCAAACACAGGCAAAACTAACCAGGTCATTGTTTACCTATATACATAGGTGGTTAAACTGTGAAGAAAAGCAAGGAAGTGATTAAAACAGGGCAGAAGGTGACTTCTGTGGGGAGAAGGAGCCACACACGTGCTTCGACAATACTGGTGATGCTCTGTACGTGGGTGTCCACTTTTTATGATTGTTTAACCTGCACAGATAAATTCGCAATGAGAGATCACATTAGCCTTGCTGACCTGGGAACACTGACCTTGGTGTAACTGATGTTAAGGCTGGGATGATGCTGGAGGCAAGGGTTGGGAACACATTGGGAAGGCCCTCCTGTGCTATGTAAAACTTTTGATTTCATGTTGTTTTTCTAATCTGGAATATTTTAGAATATTAGCAGTATTCAGAATATTTAAAATATTTATTATAGACCAGCATAATAAGAGAAATTGTCCTATATCTTCATCCTTTTGCCCCAGGTTTCTGCTTTCAGAGGCCTTCCAGCTCAGAAAATAGGCTGTGTGCAGCATAAGACTAGATTGAGCCTTGAAAGGACAAGAGGAAATATTATTTAGGAGACATGGTGCTCTTGTGCATCTTGGAGACATTTTTGTTTGCCTGAAAAAAGTGAGACTGAGCTGGGGAGGAGGCTCAGCCTTGCTTCACTGTGCCCAGTCTTTTTGGGGACAGCCACATGGAATGGAGGAGTGAATGCAGCCAGGAAAGGAGAGGCTGGCAGAGACCCAGGAGGAATGTCCAGAATCTGAGTAGAGAGCAGTCCTGGGACACATCCTCTACAGAGAAATAAGAAGGACAATAGGTGGGGGGCAATGTTGACATGGTCATGCAGCCCACAGCAGCAGGCATGTGTGTGTGTGGCACGACGTGCACCCTGTGCCTGATGGCATTGTGGCATCACGTGCTTCTATCCTGCCAGCCTTGACTTCAGGCACACCAGTCAGCCACGGCTCCCGTGAGGCCCTGCAGAGTGGGTAAGACATACCTTCCAGAACCTCTAGATATGGCAGGCATCCAGGTGGCCCTGGGGAATGCAATAAATGCCCAAAGGAAGATGTTAGCAATTTGATAAATTATGTTAAAATGCATCAAACTGTCTATCCCTGTTTCAAGCTTGTTGATACTGGATTTGCTTTTGCATATTTATATGGAAATGCATCTTTGTTGTGGCTTTTAATTTTCTAGTTGAATAACTTCAGGGCGGGCCCACTTTGTGTTTTCTTTTTGTTTGTTTGTTTTTAATTTATCTTTATTGTTGAAAGTATTACAGGTGTCCCATATTTCACCCCTAATTGGCCCCCTCCACCTTGCTCCCACCCTCTCCCCAGGCCTTCACCCCATTATTGACTGTGTCCATGGGTTATGCTTATATGCATATAACTTCTTTGGTTAATCTCTTCCCACTCTCCACACCTCTTCCCTCTTCCCTCCGAAATATGATCGTCTGTTGCATGTGTCAGTGTCTCTGGATCTATTTAGTTCATCAGATTCTTTTGTTCATTAGCTTCTTAAAGAAGACCCTTCAACATTTCCTGTAGTGCTGGTCTGGTGGTGATGAACTCTTTTAGCTTTTCCTTGTCTGAGAAGCTCTTCATCTGACCTTCAATTCTAAATGATAGCTTTGCTGGGTAGAGCAATCTTGGTTATAGTTCCATGTTTTTCATCACTTTGAATATTTCTTGCCACTCCCTTCTGGACTGCAAAGTGTCTGTTGAGAAATCAGCTGACAGTCATATGGGTGCTCCCTTGTAGGTAACTAATTGCTTTTCTCTTGCTGCTTTTAAGATTCTCTCTTTGTCTTTAACCTTTGGCATTTTAATTATGATGTGTCTTGCTGTGGGTCTCTTTGGGTTCCTCTTGTTTGGGACCCTCTGTGCTTCCTGGACTTGTAAGTCTATTTCTTTCCCCAGGTAGGGGAAGTTTTCTATAATTGTTTTTTCAAATAGGTTTTTAATTTCTTGCTCTCTTCTCCTTCTGGCACCCCAATAATACGAATGTTGGGCCTCTTGAAGTGGTCCCAGAGGCTCCTTATACCATCTTCATATTTCTAGATTCTTTTTTCTGTTTGCTCTTCTGGTTTGGTGTTTTTTGTTTCCTCATGTTCCAAATTGCAGATTTGATTCTCAGCGTCCTCTACTCTACTGCTGATTCCCTGTAAATTATTCTTCACTTCAGTTTGTGTAGCCTGCATTTCTGATTGGTACTTTATTATGTCATTGATTTTCTCAGTTATTTTCGTAAAACTCTTACTAATATGGTTGAGCATCCTTATAACTAAAATTCTGAACTCTGTATCTGTTAGCTTGCTTGGATCTATTTCATTTAGTTCCTCTTCTAGAGATTTCTTCTGTTCTTTCCTTTGTGACATGTTTCTTTGCCTCCACATTTTGGCTGCTGCCAGGTGTTTGTTTCTATGTATTAGGTAGAGCTGCTGTGTCTCCTGGAATTTGTAGAGTGGCTTTGTGTAGTAGGTGTCCTTTAGGGTCCAGTGGCTCAGCCTCCCCAGTCCCTTGAGCTGGGCCCTCTAGGTGCTCCCCTGTGTGGGCTGTGTGCACTGTCCTGTTGTAGTTGAGCCTTGGTTGCTATTGGTGTCCCTGGGAGGAACTGACCCCCAGGCCAGTTGGCTGTGAGAACCAGCTGCAGCTACAGCCAAAGAGCTGCTGTGCTGGAGACACCCCTATAGAGCAGGATTTCCTTCAGTGGGGCTTTGGTGTTCACCAAGTGCACCCCTTGAGTGTGTCACTCATGGATGTGGTGGGGTTGTAATCCAACATGGTCGAGTCAGACTGCCAGGTGCACTGTCTCTGTGGCCTCCTGGGAGGTGCAAAGTCAGCCTGTGCCAGTGCCTTGCCCAAGGCCACCCAGCATGAGCTACACAGCAAACTGTAGTTGGCTGCTACTTATGCTGGGCTTGGCATTGCCCAGGAGAGGCAAAGCTATGAACCAATGCAGGCTGCCACTAGTGCCAGGCCTGGGGTCATATATCCAGATGTATGGGGCCCGCTGCTGCTTGTTTGAGAGATTTTAGGAAAGTCCTAAGCATAAGGCTGGAGAGGCCACTTGCATAGAAAAGCCCCTGGAAATGGCCTGGATGAGCCTGCAGGTGGGGAGGGGCGGGGCCTCCGGGAATCACGGGGCGGGGCCAAAGGTGTGAGTCAGGTGCTGGCTATTCAAACATGGCGCCTGCCTGCCGCTGGGTGCGGGGAGGACTCGCCAAAGGAGCCATGGCCTCCGCCAGCTCTTCTGCCTGGGAAAAAGCCGCCCCTCCGCCTCTCACCCGGATTTCAGGCAGGTTAGTTCCTCCCCGAGTGTCCCGGGTCCTTTCAGGCTGCTGCCCGGCGCTGGGCTCAGAGGGAGCGTCCGAGTGAGTCCGTGCCGGGCCCTTTAGAGGAGCCGCTGGGGCTCCCGCAGCCTCCGCGACCCTCAGGGACAGTTCCCGCTGGTTTCACAGCCCGGAGTTGTGGGGATGTCTCTCCCTGGCACTGGGCCCCTGGGCTGGGTGCCTGCTGTGGGGCTGGGACCCCTCACTCCTCCGGGAAACCTCCACCGCTGAGATTCCCTCCCAGGTTTAACCCGCGGCACTGTCTCAGCGATTCAGCCCCGATCCGCCCGCGTCTGCGCCCCTCCTCCCGGTCTCGATGCTTCTTCAGCTCCCTGGTTGTGGGGCTTCTGTGCAGCCAGATCTCAGGAGGCTCTGAGTGACGGTGGTTCTGTATTTCAGTTGTAATTTTGATGTGGTTGCGGGAGGCGGCGGGTGCAGCTGTTACCTACGCCGCCATCTTGTTTCCTCCAGCGGGCAGGCCCACTTTGGAATCTAATTATCCTTACACTGGGCAGGCTTTACTGAGGTTTGGTGCTCAAAAGACGGGATGACGCCAGACATCTTGTGCCATTTACCATGGGGCACCATGGGCTTCAGCATATTGCTGTTCTGAGAGTTGTGTGACATTCTTTTGATGGCCCAAGAATCAAGATGCACAGGTCTCAAGCTAAGTTCTGCCTGATCACTATTGTATAGTAGAGAGGTCTCTCATCGCCTAGATTCCTAACTAAAGGTTTGAAGACAGGCTCCAGTTTTGGCCACCTGAATGCACTATTACCTCCACAGTGCTTTTTAGTGAAGGCCCAAGCGAAATGTAAAAGGTCCAACTGCAAATTCATTGCATGCAAGAGGCTTGATGCTACAAGTAGTGGAGACATTGTCCTAGAAGGAAATTGGGAATCAAAGCTTCTCAGAAGCAGCCTTTCCAAGCCAGGGTCCGGTGCAGGAATATATGTCCCTGTCTAGGGTGCAGTGCTGGAAAAGACTCAGACCTCCTGGGGTTCAGCAGAACAGGGAGGTGTGATTGGTTAGTAATGCCTGCTTTGAGTTCAGGAGTGGGGATAGTGGGCCGAATGCCATGTATTTTTCATCTAACCATTTCCTAGATACCTCCCAGGTGCTGGGCCCTGTGCAGATATTCTCTCCATTCACGTTCACGGCAACTCTGGAAGTAGGTGGCCTGCTCTTCCCATGGGAAATGTTCATGGAAAGATGTTAGGGAATCAAAAGCAGGATCCCAAATGAAACATACGGTGTGATTACAGTTGTAAATTACAATTACCATTGTAAGTTGTAATTATAATTTATAATTAAATTATAAATAATTACAAACAAATTTTAATATATATGGAATGGAAGAACCTGAAAGAAAATGCACCATAATGTTCATAATGGTTACCACTGGGCGGTGAGATTATGGATGGATTTCAGTTCTCTTTATGCTCATCTGTATTTTTCCATTTTTCAAAATGACCCACATTCCTTTTTCAAGCATACATAAGTTATGTGTGTGGGTGTGGCGGTGTGAATTTTTAAAGCATTATATATGTATGGAGTTGGTGGCATGCATTTTTCACTTCATAAATTCACCAGGAACATTTATTACTCCTCCTCAGTGTAATTCTTAGTAGCTACTTAGAGCAGTGCTAACCCTCCTGCCTCGTCTGGGCTGAAAGATTTGGGCAGGAGCCTTCTTAGTCGCCTCCCAATTTCTAATACTAGACAGACCTTGACCTTCTTCTGAAAAAATGAGGAAAAGGTGAAAAATCACCAGAAATCTAAAAGGCTTAGACTAGAATGCCACAGGGCATCCTTCTGAGGTGTCATAGAGACATCTTATGAGATAGTGTTGCTACAAGAGATTTACGAACTTTCTGATAGCTTCTATCACAGTCCAGGAAGGCTTGGCTTGTATAAAATAAGAAGGGGCGCTTATGAAGAGGGAATAAAACTGACATCTGAAAAGATCCCATGGGATGTAGACCTTTTCCAGTGGGGAGAACGAGATTGTGCATATAGAGCACTTAGCCTAGCACCTGGCCCAGACACTCAGAATATGTTGTTATAATTTTAAAAATAAGATTACATTTATGTTATCACTTATATACACACACATTACCTATCTTTCCAATGTTTTAAAAACTTTGGTTTATTAGGAGTTATGCCAAGTGGGGTTTTGAAACCATCCAATGTGTGGAATTCTGCCAAACCCCGTTCTCTCTTCTCTGTAAACACATGGGTTGCAGGCCGAGACCCAGCTGGGGCACTGAGTGCCGCTGGGCCAGCTGAGGCCCAGGGCGGCTGTCATCCTGCCGCACACCTGGTGCCACTGTGCTTGCGTGTTTCTCTGCTTGGAGTCACTTCAGTTTCCATGTTTGGAGCTGGGAAGAAGCCCATTTGGCTCACAGCCGCGGGGAGTGGAGAATTCCTTCAGACTGGGTAAGCTGACAGTCATCATCCCTGCTCCCAGTAGAAGTATTTCAAGTCATGATCCTTGGGTGGGATCAGGTCCAGTTCATTTTTGGCACAGATGTGCCTGCTTTACGTGAGCCAGATATATAAAAATCCAAATACACAGACCAGAAAACTAGGAAGTGACCTGCCACGTAACCGAACAGTTGTCTGGAGCAGCCTTTCAAAGTGCAAGCATCCTTTGAGTGTTCCCATGTGACTTGACTTATACAATCCTGACATGCACAGAAGGGAACAAAGTAGCCACGTATTATGTAGCAGGTGTGATAGTGGACATTGTGAGAATATTGTTGTAAAACACCTCTGCATGGCAGGGGTTATTTTCCTCTTTTATGTGTGCCTACCTGAGACTGTGAGTGACTTTCTCAAATATCAAAGGTAGGGCTCAAACCCAGGCAGAGCTGATTTTTAAAGCATGCCTCTTCCATTGCTCCCAGTTTTCTCTAACACCTTTCTATCAAATCTTATAGACACATGTTTATGGACCACGGCCATGTTTTTCTGCTATATTACTAATTTATGAGATAAAAATAAAGTGAATGGGTTGATTTAACACAAGTATCTTAAAGCCAGATAATTATAGATCTCCATAGAAAGAGATACAGATATGTAGATTTGGACCTAGTAAGTGACCTCTAGGAGCTGGCATCATGCATGTGAAAGGAGAGGGGACATACTCCTTCTCAAGTGGACAGAACAAAAGCAAATAGAGCCAGCTGCAGTGTAAAGAATTTCCATAAGGTGAGGAAGCACTGTTATGGTTAATCAGGGTTACTGTCAGTGTATCTACTTTTAACGATCTTAACTGAGTGTCTTATCTTGGCCTATCCAAGGTCTTCTGTTTTATAGTGTTCTTTATGATAACAAAAAATATACAACTTGGGGGGGTGGGGACAGCAGCATTTAAAGTAAAATATACTGAGTGCAGAGCTGTTCTGGGTTCTGGGTTGTGCACATTTTGAAAGGTGCATTCATGAAAGAATGCTTCCCCTGTGACCTTTTAAAAATTATTATAATTTTGTTTTCTTCTTGGAAAATGCCTCTATTGAAGATCTTCCTTTTAACAAAACAAAACAAAAAAAAAACTAAACTAAAATTGGATTGGGTTTCAGAGATAATTAGCCTAATTTCCATTGTGTTCCTGAATCTTAAATTTCCCTTCCAGCCATCGATGTCCCTCTGCCTGTCACACCCTAGCCTAGAAGCCTTCAGCACCTCTGAACCCCTGGAGGATGCAATTACCATTTTGTTCCTGTATCTGGGGCCTCTTCCCCACGCAGCTGAGCTTTGCTCCCTCCATGTCAAGTCTTTTCCCAACCACCTCATGAGTCCATATGGCATCCCTCAAACTCCCTCACCTGGACCATAGCTTTCAGCGCCTCCTCTCCTGTCATCATTCTCTTCTTCCTGTGGACCTAATGGCCATCTTGACCTCTCCAGTGAAGCATCTGTATCACTTACAGACTATAGAAGCCTTTCTAGCCAGGGGAAGTGAAAAGGGATTTAACGGGGGATCAGGTGCTTTCAAAATAGTTGGAGGAGCTGCAGAAGAGGTCTGTAGGCCTCCAGGAATGCTTCCTTGACTGTTCCAGCCCTTGGTTGTCTCTGCCTTCTCTAGGCCACATTATTCATTCACTCAACATTTGTGGAGCAAAGGCCATTCCAGCTGTTAGGGACAGGGTACCAAGATGGATGAATACAACATGGTCCTTTTCCCAAAATGCTCATGGTTTACTTACACTAGATTATAATGAGGACTGGATAAAAGAGATGGGAACAAAGTGTTACAGGGCCCCAGCGAACTCAGCCTAGTCGCTGTGGGCTGGGGCAGGAGGCCAGAGGATAAGCTGGTTGGGGTAAGGAGCTGAGGGACACCCCTTGACCACTCACTGTGACAGGACTACACGGTATCTTATCTTCCTCGTATTATGTAATTGTACAGTGGTAAGAGTACAATCTTGAGAGCCAGCCTAATCGGTTCAAATTCTTCTGGGTTCAAAACCTACTAGCTGTGTGACTGCAGACAAACCGTTTAGCCTCTCTGGGCCTCACTTTTCTCATCCCTAAAATGGGGGAAATAGCAGGACCCTCCCAGTGGGGTTTCGTGAGGGTTAAAAGAGTTAGTGCATAACAACACTTAGACCAGTATGTGGCCAAGTAAATATCAGCTGCTAGCATGGGCCGTTGTGTAATGTCTGACTCTGCAGCAAGCATCCTGCTGGGTGCTTTTCCATAAATTCTCTCAATCAGTACTCACAAAGGGCCTGGGAGATCAGCGTTATTGATCTGTTTTACAAATAAGAACTCTTATTTCTAGTTCCCTCTATGAAATTTTAGACCCCTCTAGGAGTTTTGTTCTATTTCTGTCCCTGCCACATGCTACTCCTGTTGCAGGATCCCTGCCAGAGAGGGAGGAACAAAGTCATCCTGAAACTCTGAAAGAGGGGAAACAGTTAAATTTGGATTCCAACAGAGCCTGTCATACTCTGATGTTTGCTATGGGAAAGGGGTCCAACTCAGCCTCATGGTCCTACTCATACCTGGTGATTTTTTTGTACTCAATTAACATTTTAATTAAGGATAACAAACAATAATTAAACAGATGACATTTAAATTAATTTTCCCAACTGTAAATAGCCTGATGGAAATTATTGCTAAATCTGACTTAAATATTTCTCCTTGAAAAAACAGTGACCTCAAACTACCTAGGATCGGAAACATCTCCTTTTTATGGTTGGTTTGTTTGTTTGTTTGTTTAAAAAAAGAAAACTCATCTGGCACCATACATAGTTATTACAGTATTATTGACTCTATTCCCTATGCTGTACTTTACATCCCCATGATTATTCTGTAATTACCAGTTTGTACTTCTAAATCCCTTCATCTTTTTCACCCATCCCCCAGACCCTCTTCCATCTGGCTACCCTCAGAATGTTCTCTGTGTTCTTCTTGTTCTTTTATTTTGTTTTTTAGATTCCACATATAAGTGAAAGAATATGCCATTTGTCTTTCTCTGTCTGGCATTTCACTCAGCACAATACCCTCTAGTTATATCCATGTTGTTGCAAATGGCAAGAATTCATTCTTTTTTATGGCTGAGTCATATTCCATTGTATATGTGCACCACTTCTTTATGCATTCATCTATTGATGGTTGCTTCCATATCTTGACTATTGTAAATAATGCTGTAGTGAACACAAAGATGAACATATCTTTTCGAGTTAGTTTTGTGTTTCTTCCGATAAATACCCAGAAGTAGAATTACTGGATACTTCTTTGTCTCTTGTTATGGCCTTTGTTTTAAAGTCTATTTTGTCTAGTATAAATATTGATACCCTAGCTTTTATTTTCATGAAATATCCTTTTTCATCCCTTTATTTTCAGTCTGTGTGTCTTTCGATCTGAAGTGAGTCTCTTGTAGACAGCACATATAAGGGTCTTGTTTTCTTATCCATTCAGCCACCCTAAGTATTTTGATTAGAGCATTTAACTCATTTGCATTTAAAGTAATTGTTGATAGATATGTATTTATTGCCATTTTGTTATTCATGTTTTTGATAATTTTTTTCCCTTTGTCTTCTTAATGATTTCTTGTAATGATTTGGTAGTGATGAATTCCTTTAGCTTTTTCTTCTCTGGAAAGCTCTTTACCTGTCCTTTATTCTAAATGACAGCTTTGCTGGGTAGTCTAATCTTGGTTATGGGTGCTTACTTTTCATCACTTTGAATATTTCATGCCAATCTTTTCTAGTCTGCAAAGTTTCTGTTGAGAAATCATCTGACAGTGTTATGGGAGCTCCCTTATAGATAACTAATTGCTTTTCTCTTGCTGCTTTTAAGAGTCTCTGTTTGTCTTTAACCTTCATCATTTAAATTAGGGTATATTTTGGTGTGGGCCTCTTTGGGTCCATCTTCTTTGGGACTCTCTGTGCTTCCTGGACTTGTATGTATATTTTCTTCACCAGCTTAGGGAAGTTGTTCATTGTTATATTTTTAAATAGGTTTTCAATTCCTTGATCTCTCTCTTCTTTTTCTGACACCTCCATGATGCAGATATTATTATGCTTGATGTTGTCCCAGAGGTCCCTTAAATTATCCTCATTTGGGGAGGGATTCTTTTTTCTTTTTGCTGTTCTGATTGGGTGTTTTCTGCTACCTTATCTTCCAAATTGCTGATTTGATTCTCAGCTTCATCTAATCTATTGTTGAGTTCTTCTACTGTATTCTTCATTTATAACTGGCTCTTTATGTTTCCTATCTCTTTGTTAAAGTTCTTACTGAGTTCGTCTACTCTTAGTTCTTTGAGCATTCTTATAACCAGTGTTTTGAACTTTGCATCTGGCAGATTGCTTGTCTCCATTTCTTTTAGTTCTTATTCTGGATTTTTGTTCTGTTCTTTCATTTGGGACATGGTTCTTTTTCTCCCCATTTTGACTGCCTCTCTGTGTTTGTTTGTACATATTAGGTAGAACTGCTATATCACCCCATCTTAGTAGAGTAACCTTATATAGTAGGTGTCTTGTAGGGTTCAGCCTCTCCAGTAACCTGAGCTGAGCACTCCAGGGGCATCCCGCATGCAGGCTGTGTGCACCCTCCTGTTGTAGTTGAGCCTTGACTGCTGTTGGCATGTCAATGGGAGGGATTGACCCAGGCCAACTGGCTGGGAGAACCAGCTGAGACTAAAGTGGAGGAACTGCTGTGCAGGGGCAGACATCATAGAGTAAGACTTGCTTCAGGGGGTTGCTAATGCCTGCTGAGTCTGCCCCTTGAATGTATCACTGGTAGAGATGGTTGGATGGTGCTCTGGCATGGTCTGAAGCTGTCCACTAGGTATACTGGCTTTGGGGCCTCCCAGGAGGTGTGGACCAAGATCAGCCAACATGTGATCACTGCCTGGGGCTGAGCTACAACGCAATCTGAAGATGGCTACTACTTGTGCTGGGCTTGGAGGTGCCTGGGAGACCTAAGGTACAAATTGAAGCTGGCTGCTGTTAGTGCTGGGCTTGGGGCCACTTAGCAAGTAAGACATACAGGGCATGCTGAGGCCAGGCCAGATCCTGCTTGTTTGGGGGTTGTGAACCTTTGAGAGATTTTAGGAAAGTCCAAAACATGAGCCAAGACAAGCCATTTGTTTAGAAAAGCCACTGGAAGCAGCTTGGGTGGGCCTGCAAGTTGGGTGGGGCCAGGTTTCAGGGAATCACCAGTGTGGGGTGCATGGTATTAGCCAGGTTGATGAGGGCTCACCAAAGGAACAATGGCTTCTGCCTGCCAGCACTTCTATCTGGGAGAAAGCCACCCCTCCAGACCTCATATATGTCCCTGGTATCTTTTAGGCTGCTGTCCAAGCAATGGAGCTCAGAGAAAGTGAGTTCAAATAAGTCCATGCATGGGCCCTTTAAGAGGAATGCCTGGGACTCCAGCAGCCTCCATCTCACTCAGCCTCAATCTCTGCTGGTTTTCCCAGCCTGAAGTTATGGGGACTTCTCAGCACTGGAAACCTGGGCTGGGGGGCCTGGTGTGGGGCTGTGACCCTTTGCTCCTCAATGGGGACCTCCACAATTGAAATATTTCTCCTGGTTTTAACCGCCACATGGAGTGGGACCAGCCCATTTCACATCTGCACCACTCCTACCAGTCTCAGTGTCGCTTCTTCTGTATAACCTTAGATATAGGACTTCCATTTAGCCAGATTTCAGGTGGTTCTCTATAATGGTTGCTCTGTAGTTGTAATTTTGATGTGGCTATGGGAGGATTTTAAAGTCATAAAATTTGGCAGTAGGAGTTGGGTGGATGTGGATAACTAAGTGTGCCATGAACTGCCTGAGTGGAGTGCTTGGAAGTAATCGGAGATCACAGCATATACAGTCCCCAGAGGAAGCAGGCAGACTTCCTCCCTGCACCTTCATTTGAGGGCATTGTCAAAGTTAGTGGGCCTGCCTGGGACGGGTGCCCCCACCTTGCTACCTGAGCTGCTGCCTAGGGGTAGGAATATCCACTGTGTCCCTCTAACCATTTGTTTCCTCCAACAAATTCTGTTTTTCAAACTTCCTAGTAAAATGAGCAGAACATTTCTTCAATTGGGCATCCAGTTCTCCCTTTAATGAAGCCTGCCTGGCATTGCTCAGAAAAGGGCAGACAGGAAGAGGCTAACATTCTCTAGTCAGTGCCAGGCTATATTAAGTGCTCATTTAATTCTCCTGACGGCCTTGTGAAGAAGATGTTGTGATCCCCATTCTACAGATGTACACATAGAGCGGGGAATGGGTCCCATCAAATCCAAAGTCCTGTGAGAAACAGGTGGGGACCCCTTTCGTGGAGGTGAATTCTTTTCCTCACAGTGCTGGTCTCTGTCTTTCAGGGCACTGGTGAGGCTGCTGACCTGTTTCTTGCCCACCCTTCCAGGGGTTCCTGCACTGTGTGGGTCTATGAATGGGCCTCACCATTCGAGAGGTCAGCAAGGCAGAGCAGATGACTGGGAAGACAGAGGCCTCAACCTTGACCTACAGAGCCCTTCAGCTTATTTTTACATACATTTCTTCATTTCACCCCAGAACCCTAGTGAGTTTTTGCCAAGTGGAGGAATTGAGGCCCATGGAAACCCAGGAGCCGGTTCATGAGAGGGGTGGAGCATAAACCCAGGCCTCCAGACTGCAAGTGGACCATCTGTGTAATCAGAGAAAAGGGCTTCATAGTGGACAGTTGCAGGGTGCTTTCTCTATACCAGGCAGGACCCCAAGTATTCCACACACATCTTCTCATTTACTCCATATTGCCCTCTGTGGTTGGTATTGTTCAGGTTATCCCCGTCTTGCAGGTGAGCAAACTGAGACCCAGAAAGTTTCGTCACTTCAGCAATAAGTAAGCAGTGGAATAAAGAGAGAAATTTTTGAGGGGAAGTTCCATTTTGTCACACCTGGGCATGAATAAGCAGGCCTCGGCGTATAAGCTCTGAGAAACTCTGCAGTGTGCTTATCTAAAGGGCTGCATATGCTTTATTGGGAACTGCCCTGCCTCCCAGGGCTGGATGCCAGGCAGGCCATCTGCTCCTGGGGCCAGGCCTCCCCCTCTGATAGTCATTGCCTTCTCCCGGAACAACTGGCTCCTAGCAGGCTGCAGCCGTTAAAGATGGTCCTGGGAAAAGATCTTCACTAGTCTCCTCTGCAACCTAATTTTTACCACTGTGGGTATTGCTGTGTCTGCATAAATGCCCTGTTAATTTTCTGCTGCTGTTGTTGATCAAGGTTGCAGAATGCCTGGGGAGGAATGGAAGGAGGGCCTAGCCATGCAGGTTTCCCACTTCTCTGTCCAGAGCAGCCAGACGTGCTTTGAAAAATCAGATCAGGTCACTCCTCTGCTCCGTGTCACCCTCTGTATGGAATAGGTGCACCTGTGTTGCCCTGGGTGAGACCCTAAACCCAGACAGCTCTCATCCCTGCCCATAACATCTCTTTCTCAGCCTCAGTTCTCAGCTTGAACACTTCAGGGCCTTCCTGGTTCATTCCCTCCAGTCCCAGTAAGATCCCCTGTGGTATCCTCTCTTTGTGTTCATGGCACTTTTCACAATACACACTTCTACATGTATTCTTTGCTGAGTATCTGTCTTTCCTATGAGACTGTCAGCTGTGTGAGGGTAGGGACAATGCTGTTTATCCATCTCTGAGTCCCCAGGACCTGGCATGTGATAAGCTTTGAGTCAATATTTCTGGACAGTTTCAGTCAAAGGGCCATTGTCACTGCCATCCTGTTACTGCAGGTTCAGAGCAGCCAGGTAACTTGCTCAGGGCCACGTGTTGTGCTGGAATCAAACCAGTCTGCTTGGCTTGTGCTCTCTTTTCACCACCTCCCGACATCTGTGGTATTATTTACTCAACATCTAAGTCCCTTAGTGCTGTGTGTTTTCAGAGCATAAATATAATCACGATGTCTGTGAAACCCTAAGTAGTGGCCAGTATCCAGTGTGAATGTGGAAGTTCCACAGAAAGCCTTAATAGGGTGTTTCCCTTTCCCCAAAGAGACAAGACATAAAGACACAGAGCTGAGGATGTGGCTGGATGTGATGGCAACAAGGGAAGCGCTGGGAGGGGTGGACCTGGGGGACTGCTAGTCAGGTTTAGACACAGGATGGGCATAAGCAGGTGGTGGCTCCACCTATAACAGGTGTGTGGGAAGAGAGCGAGGGGGTCTGACAAGGGGAGGGGGTGTCCTGGCAGGTAGGTAAGCAAAGCAATAGAAAATCCTGGTGCCAGCCTGCTTCCTAAAGCCTCTGCCCCAGGGCATAGGCTGCAACCTGGGAGACTGCAGTGGGCAGAGGGGCCATCCAGTCAACGAATCTTTACTAAGCCCCTAACTATGCACCAGCATTTTCCCCAGCTGAGAATATAGTAGTAAATGAAATCCATGAGATCTCTGCCCTCACAGAACACAGTCTAGTTAGGGGAGGCAAATGAAAACAGCACTGGATAAGTACCTTTAGACAGTGACAAGTACTGAAGAGACTGCTTCAACTGAAGTGGTCAGAAGAGGCCTGAGATTCAAATGATGGCAAAGCCAACAAAGATGGGGTTGGTAGTGGTGATCCCCAGCAAAAGCCCCTACAGGTGGGCTGGAGCAGGCTCAGACAGGCTTCAGTTGCTGATGGTCTGCACCTCATCTCAACTCCAGATTCAGTGACAGCACGTTAATAGGTTGAAATCAGCCATGGTGAGAGCATTTACACCATGGAAATTGGCAAATGCTACAAATGGGGATCATTTCCTTCCCACATCTTAAATACTTAACACACCCTGATAGGCATCAGCAAGGAGCCCAAAGTGGGTGGAGCAGGATATTATCACAAAAGCAGCAGGCTTTGTTCTGTGGCAGTGGGCAAAATGTCTCTGACAGGTTTTAAAGCAGAGAGGTAACATGATTTGATTTTCACTTTGCCAAACAGATTCTATAAAACAAAGACTTGTGTCCAGGGAACAGTAAGTGTGGATAAGAGGAGGAGAGATTGATTTATCAGAATTGAGGGCCAGGCAAGAGCTGAATCCAGTAACTCAGGAGAACCGCCCCCACCCCTTACAGCAGCAGCAGCAGCAGCAGCATAGGACCAGAATGAGGCCAGTTGTCAGTGTATGTCTGTGGAGATGCCTGACCTGGGTCTGGAGGGGAAAGGGGACTGAGCCTGCAGGTGCTGCCTGGCCTGTGCAGAGAGGGGAGGCTGAAGCCTCTGCCATCTGCAGTGGGACGTCCATGCCAATCTATTTCATTTCCAAAGGGATGGCAGCAGCAAGCTCCAGAGGCCTTTACATCTCTATGGATAGAACCGATGGTTTACCCAGCATGTCCCTCAAGGAGATAAGTGGCTCCAAAGTGGCTATAAGTCTCCGTACCAAAATGGCTTCATTCTCACTACTGGCAAGTTCCATGTGGCATCTGAGCAGCACTGTCACCCAAGTTGCACACAGCAATGAAAGCAGGTGTTTCTCCAAGTCAACTGAGCATCAAAACTGCTGGGGAACTTCCCCACCCAGATCAGTTAAACCCAGAGGTTCTTCTGGTGGTAGGATTTGGCGTCAGCATGTTTGAAAGCTCTCTGGCTGATTTCAAGGTGTGGCCCAAGTTGAGAACCACTGGATGAGAAGAATTTCTGTAGAGTAAGAGGCCAAGTATTTTTCCACATATTGCCTAGGGGTGGACTCTGTTGATAGGCAATTCCTGGCACGATGACAATACCTTGTGCCTTCCCTCTGGACACTAAGCATTAGCTGTGGGCTGAATTAATACAGCAGCTGTTGCAATTCCCAAAGGATGTTAAAGTGCTGAGACCCCCCCCCCCTTCTGGAGGTGCAGCCCCTTTGCAGATGGGAGATGAGGCCTAGGTTCCAGCCACGCTCCTCAGTAGCAGGGAACAGTCTCATCAGCCGACCTCAGGAGTGTCAAGTCAGCAGGTACAGGCAGGTGGCTGGGCATTCCATGGAGCATTGAAGAGGGTGTGAAATAATTCTATTGTATTTTTAGGGAAGTCAGATGTCAGAGGAAAATGAAGTTAATGCTGGTACTTGGTGCTCTGCTCAAAGAAAGCCAGGTGCTGACATGCTCTGATCTACCTTTTACCAACTTGCTGTGTGACTTGGACAATTAACTTCTCTGATTTTCACTCTCTGCTGTAAAGAAGATAAAGCATGAGATGACTTTAAGGATTAGAACTCTTGTAAATGGAGTTAACAGAGGAACTGACACATAGTAAATGCTCAATAAAATAGCAGCTACTGATCTCCTCCTCCTCCCCCGTCCACCTCATTGGCACAAATTGGATGTGTGTGTATCACAGCAGTCACTCCTTGCTTGAAGAGACTCTGACCTCCCGTGGGACTTATGTGAAGAATATGAGTCTTGACAATTGTATATTTAAGAATCTGAATTCCCTCTCCTTAAACTCCTCCACTTCTTGGCTGACACCAGCCAATGTAAAAGCTGGGGTGAACCATGTGCAATGGGCGCTGTTGTTTGTGTCCCAGCGTGCTCATGCCTCATTGAAGGCTTTCCTGGGTGACTGAGACCCCAGCCAAGCTCTGCTTCTGGTTCCTAAGGCTGCTTCTACTGCACAGATCTTAGGTGCAAAATATAGCTGTTTATTTTGAAACCTTTCAATCTTTGTCATTCATCCATCCATTCAAACAGCATTTGCAGAGCACCCACCATGAGCTCGAAACTAGCTAGCCACTAAAAAAAATGAGGGAGAAGTCTGCATGTCCTCCAGAAGGTTGTAACCAGTGGTGGAAGTAGGTAGAAAGCAGCTGTCACCCCTTTTGTAACAGAGGGATTACAGAGGCAGAGCAGAGACTTAAGAGAGTCTTTCGGGCTGTAAAATCTTTCTCAGCGGGCAACCTTAAGGATCGGCCTTGAAAGAAGGGGAGGAGTTTGCCAGGTGGAGAAAGAGAGGAGGAGAGTTAAAGGTGCACACATAGTACAAATGCCCGCTGCCTGTGGAAGAAAGAATGTGGAAGTACAGTTATCCCACAGAAAAATGGAAAGAGTCGTATGTCTGTTAGGATTCTCCTCACTGCAAGCGACAGATGATCCAGTGACCTCAACAACAGCAAAAGGCAGGATGGGGAAGAATGCTGGCTTCAAGTCCAGCTGGATTCGGGGCTTGAATACCATTAGGACTGGGTGGCCCTCCTTTACATGGCTCTCCTCTGTTGGGTCAACTCATAGTTCAGTTTGGGCTAGATGGCTGGGACTGTTGTAGGCCCACAGCATCCAAGGCTGCAGTCTAGTGGTAAAATGAAATGCCTCCTCATGACCATCTCAGCCAAAGTGCTAGGATCGGCTCTCACTGGACCCAGTCAGCTCGGTTTGAGTCACATGCCTGTACCTGAGCCAGCCATTGCGGCCTGATCACAGAGCGCCCTGACTGGCTTAGGGCTGGTCCCCCTGGGCAGCTTCGCTAGGGAGGAAACCAGCACCGATGGAGGGCCTGCCACGTGCCAGTGCGCTCTGCCTGGCAGGTTGGCATAAATTAGCACCTGTGACCCTCACCACCCCTCTCCAGAGGAAGAGACTGTTACTACTATTGTATAGGTGAAGAAACTTCAAGGATGGGTGCTTTGCCTGAGAGCTCACAGGATTTGGACTACATTCTGTGGACCCCTGAAGCTCAGCATTCTAAGAGCAGTCCCCTCTCAATTCCCGATGCATTTAGTCTGCGATCTGGTCTTTGACTCGCTGATGTCATGAAAACTCTGGACTGCTTGAGCTGCAGCCTCAGCTGTCTACCGCCTTCCTAACCCAGCTCCCCTGTCATCCCTGCAGGGCCCTCATCTTTGTGTCCCATGGAGCCGGGGAACACTGTGGCCGCTATGATGAGCTGGCTCAGATGCTGATGGGACTGGAACTGCTGGTCTTCGCCCACGATCATGGTGAGTACCCCCAGGGCCTCGGGGGCAGGGCCCATGATTCTGACCTGACAGTTTGGGGGTCTAGAAAGGTTTAGTCCATCTTACCTCCCTCCTTCCTCCTCAGTTATTCTCTTCTGATTCCTGCAGTGAAACTGGGAAAAGACATCCTCCATGGGATGTTTCTAAGTTTAAAAATACAAAGTATGTAAACAAAAAGCGTGTTTGACCAGCAGTTTCTGTTGAGTTTGGAATCGAATCTAGTTAGGAACCTCCACTGAAAAACCAAATTAGAAATATGTTTATGTAAGAACTTGCCCCAGGCCAAGTAATTCTGTCTTACATTTATAGTGCGCTTTCTGTACAAAATGGGCTCTGGTTTTCCCCCAAGGGGCTTCAAATGGATGTGGTGCAGTCAGTGCGAGTACAGCTTAAACTCTGTTTTAACCACAAGAGGTTCACAAAGCATTTCAAACCAGGAGAACAGTAAAAGTCTCAAAAGGCCATGTTGGTCACAAGAAGACTCCAAACACACACACACATGCATGCACACACATACAGACACATACAGACACATACACTTACACACACACATGCACACACGTCTCCATGCCCAGCCATTGATTCTTTGTCATGTAACAGAATCCACAATAACCATCAACATGTAATGTTCATTAACGAAGTTAGTATGTAGTTCCTTAATTATTTCTGTGACATTCTCCATGGCTGGGAAGGCTTCCAATATAGATCTTCTTTTGCCTCACAGTCTTTAAACTGAAGAGTTTTCTGTGGCAGAACATTGCCACCCTGCATTCCTGTGTGTTGTCAGCAGCACACTACCAGAACCTTCACCCCAGACGGCAAAAGGGCTCCGACACAAGCACCCCTGGGTCCAAGTCCCCACTGGACTGCGATTCCAAGCTGTGCTCTCTGGGAGACCTTGTTTAACCATTGCGAGCCTTCATTTTCTCATCTGCCAAATGGGTAAGATAGGGCTGTAACATAGTAAGGACTGTCATGAGATAATGCATGTGGGAGGCCCAGCGGAGTAAAGGCCTAAGCAACCTTTACTCTGTCTGCTCTGAGAGCCCCTCAGGCCACAATGCAGACCAGCTGGTGTCCTGTGTACCCCAATGGGGGGCTCCAAGGCTCTTAGCAGGACCAGCTAAGCCAAGGCTGGGAGTCAGGGATGCTGGCCCCTCGTCTCGGTGTTGCCCAGAGCCAGGTCAGCTGGCAGGCCTGCAGAGGCTGCTGTGGAACTAGAATGAAACGATAGATACGGCTACTGACAGTGGTTTTGTTGCTGGTTTCTAGAACACAATTTGTAGAAACAGGTTTCTATAAATCTGATGCTAACTGGATTTTAAGTTAAATCTTGCTGTTTAATTATATTACAGAATTTTATTGGTTGGACAGAAATCTCGAGACCCCGTGACTATGTCAGCCGGGCTGTGTTCTCAGCGTGCCCAGCAGACTGGTGTATCAGAGCAGCACTCAGTATCTCGTTTAACTTCGTTTTCCACTTTCACCTTAGAATTTTACAGGTTGACCTCACGGGCATGAACAACTGCCAGAAATGAGAATTACTATTCCTGGCATTTATTGACTGCCAGCTGCACACCAGGCTTTGTCCTGGGCATTTTGTACATTATCCCTAATCTCTCATAACAGTGAGCATCACCACCTCATTTTAGAGGTGAGGGCTCTGAGGCTGTATAACCAGGAGAGCCCATTGTCATTGCACCGAAGTGTGTATACCAGTCCTGGCAGTTTGACTGTACCCAACAGAAACCTGACAGTAGTAACTTAACGAATAAAAAATTTTTCTTCTCTCATGCCCCATGAAGTCTGAGGCAGACGTGAAAATGCCCCAATGCCATCAATGCCCAAGGCTCCATCTGCAATTTTGCTCAGCTGTTCTTAGCTTGTAGCTTTCACGTCGAGGGATGCCATCTCCTCCTCATGTTCTCAGCAGGAAGGAGACACAGAAACAACACAGAGGAATAGGCGGGGCTCATATCAGGAAAGCAAATCTTTCTTGGAGCTCCCTGGCATATTCCAGCTACATCTCATTTGCCAGCACTGCATAGCATGGCTACCCCTAAGCTGCAAGGGAAGCAGAGAAATCTAATTTATTAACTGCTTATTTGCTGATCCATACAAAACAGGGTTCTGTGAGTAAGAAAGAAGTACAAAGTACACATCGCTAATAGCCTCTTGTCCTCTGCCACACCACATTCCAAGTTTATTATTTAAGAGAGCATTTCTCAACCCTTTCTACTTTATATGTTTTCTGGGTATAACAGCTAACTCACAGAATCACATTTCCATCTTATCCATCCCTATGTTCCTTTATATGGCTTTGATGGGGAGGTTGTTATTAGCATCATCAGTAAGGACCGGTTAAAGTTCCGAATCAGCCCTGGGTTAGGTGTTATATAAGGAGAAATGCAAGGACACAGTAACTGATGTCCTAATGGTAGGGTGACCGGTCTTTACCAGAAAAATGAAGCAGCCTCTATTAAGTGCTCAACTTTGTTAGAGTATTTATCATCCTGAGTGTTATCTATTCCTTTATGGTGGTGGCAGCAAGCTCCTGGCAGACAAAGACTATCTTGTTGTGTCATGTGTTAGCTTCTCTGTCTATCCCCACAACCTCTTATCTGCTTTGTGGGGCCCAGGACTGAGCAGACAGGAGAAGCATGACCAGTGGCTGTTGAATGAATGAAGGAGTTTATAATCCAAAGTAGATCAGACCAGAAATGTTTCAAATATCAACAGTAAAGTAAGTATCCACATTAGCAGGGCACTATTGGGTCTTATCCTTGTGGAGAGGATCCAGCAGAGTGGCCACTGGAACTCTGATGGCCAAGGTTGGGGTAGGGGTAGCAGTCAAGTGGAGCTAGACAGTGATGCGGATGGAGGCTGGAGCAGAGGCGGGGTACAGAACCTCAGAGGCACAGGGTTTTCCCAGTGCTTGGAGGGCTTGCAAGGTGGGTGGGTCTTGTCGGGTGAGTAGGAGCTTACTAGAAGAAAAAAGGGTGTAGAGAGAGGCACCGATCATTGAGAGTTGTGGTTCTCACCTTGGCTGCCCATTGAAAAATACTGAGGAGTCTTGAAAAATACTGATGTCTGGGTCCCCTCTCTCCACAGAGACTGATTTCTTGGGGTTTTAGTGTGGCTAGAGCATTGAGGATTTTGAAACGACCCAAGGCTGAGAACCACCATTCCAGGCAGAAGAGGTCAGAGAGCAAAAAAACCGTATACACGAGATCACATGCTTATGTACTGTTCAGGTAGAAATCCTGGCACAGGGGTTTAGCTGCACCCTGAGGTTTAGGGACAGGAAGTGGGGAGCCCCTGCTGGCCAAGCTCGGGGCCCTGTAATGAGTCCCTTCGGGCACTTGGAGTTTGTGGAGGAATTTATGCGGGGAGAGGCAGGACGGCTGTGGGAAGCAGCAAGGGCCACCAGGAGTCTTTTGGAAGCCTCAGGAGATGGGCTCCAGGGCAGGGCCCAGCGAGAAAGGGGCATGGTCTGCAGAAGTGGAGTTGCTGCGGGGATGTCTGAACAGGTGGAAACCACGGAGGCTGGGATTTTCTGTGCTGTTCTAAATATAACCACCCAGCCCCTCGGTCGCCACCTGCTCTCGCTGACTCACTGGAAACCCCTCAGCCTCGCTGGCAAGCAGCGGCAGTGCGACCAGGAGAGAGGGGCAAAGGAGGCAAGGCGGGTGGAGGGAGGTGGGCAGCAGGCCCCGGGTGACAAAGCTGCTGGTCAGGTCGCCCTTCCCGGTAAGCAGCCCCCAACTGTGCAAGGACCCACTGAAAATTACTTTTGCTGGGGCTGGAGATGGTCTCTCTTTATTTACAAAGTGTAAAAGAATCATTCTCAACTGATTAACAGTGAATTAATTATCTGCAAATATTTGAGGGAAAGTGTTAAAGGAAATTTATTTTGGTTTTTGGTTGTGGTTTTTTGATGGCTTAGGCACGTTTTATTGGTTTTCTTTCAGATATATATATATTTTTAACTGTGCTGAGGTATGTGAGAAGAGGAATTTCTGAGCGAATGTTTGTGGTTGGCAGTTATGCCCGAGTAACTTGGGAGGGGCCTACCCTGTCCAAAGAAGGGTGTTTAGGAAATTCTGGGGAGAAAGATGATGTATGTGTGTTTCCCATGCATGGAGACAGGTTTGAGTCAGGTACCTTGCTGAAACTGTTCTAAGACAGACTGCCACCAGTTACAGGAATATATTTTTGTTTCAAAATTATGTTAACAATTTTTCTTGTCTTAGTAAATATGAGAGTGAAAATAATAGAGTGGCCCTGTGATGCTTCACAGGGCCCAACCCAGGCTGGGCGTGGGGGACTGGCTGTGCCTCTGCATCCCTTCGAGGTCTCTGTGGCTCCCTTCCTCGCCCCGCTCCCTGCTCTGTTCACAGTCAGATATGCCCAAACCTCCCATCTTGGATACAGATCTCTGACATGGGTTTATTTGGTCACTCGCTTCTTTTTTGAACAAAGCAGAGACTCCCATGAGCCTCAGTTTGCTCACCTGTAAAATGAGGGTAATAATAAATAACAATAATAATAAAAGTTGCATTGTGGTTGTGGGATAAAATGGAGGAGAGAGGGGTTCTCACTGTTCCTGTAAGGCTTGTGGAAACCCACATGGCTGGGCTTCACCCCAGACCGTTGGGTTCTCTTGGGCACATTTCAGGAAGAAGGGGAACAGGGTCACCCAGGTGTTCCTTGTATAGACATATTAAAAATCAGAAATGTAGCATTCACAATAAAGATTCAGCCCTCCATATAGCAGATACTATATGAGAACCTACTGAGTGTGGGGTTTGCACTAGATGTGGGACTATGGAAATGGCACAGACCCAGTTACTGCCTCTAAGAACCCAGTACAGCAAAGGGGACAGACATGCTTTAAAAGAACAGAGAGTGAAAGAGCTCACTACAGGGCCCTGGTGGGAGTGTGCAGGGTGGGAGGGAGGGAGGGAGGGAGGGAAGGAAGGGCGAGTCTCCCTTGGGGAGCAATCATCCAGAAAAATGTTCACAGGACATGGTACTTGTGACCTTGGACAAGTCACTGCTCCTCACTGAGCCTCAATTTCCCTACCCGAATCATAGTATCTACCTGGTGAGGATTATATGAATGTGGTAGCTGCTGGGCACATAGTAAGTGTTCAATAAATGCCCGCGCCACACTCACCACACACAGACCCACTTCTTCCTTCGCCATCCATTAGACACAGACTTTGAGAAGAGAGCTTTCTGTTTCGTTTTCCTCGGTTTTCATCTTTTCTGCAGCAAATTGCTCACACTTCCCATGTCATTGAATCCAAAAGCAATACAGCCCACAATGGGCTGCTCTTGCCTATGCCACTGTCACAGAAGCAGCCTCTTTGTCAGCATCCGGGGGCTTCCCTCTGATGATGCTTGGAGAAGTCACCTCTGGCTTTCTCCCCACTGTTGATTTCGTTTTTACAAATATTTAGAAAATGTTTGCTGTGAGGACACACCGAGAGTGCCGAATGATTCACAAGTGAATCAGACCCACAATCTACTAGGCGAGTTTGTAGTCTGAGGCCTGTATCAGGAGTTAGTGTTAGGAGCTTTGAAAGCCAAATGGATGTTTCTGGAAATCCAGTGCCATCTTTTCTCACTTCAGTGCTGGAGTGGCCTGATAATGTGTCACCTGGTTATCTTTCAAAAGGAATTTACCCTAAGGCTATATATTCCCTCAAAATTATTCATGTGGCCCCAAGACGTTAATATTTAAGGTTTTCTGGCAAGGAGAAAACAGGTATCACTTTCTGTTTCTTGAACAAGCAGTTTCTGAAGTGTTCATATGAGTTACTTTCTGTATTGAAAGAAAGCCTGAATAATAAATTCTAGGGAAGGGAATTCTTCTCAGAAGAGGTTTCTGTTCACTGTGGTTCAGGAACTTGAAAGACCCAGTTAGAGGCAGTTCAACCACTTTCTTGCTGTGTGACACTAGGCAAATTACCTGCCTCTCTGAACCTCAGCTTTCGTATCTACAGCCAGAGAAGAATCAAAGTCCCTATCTGGCCCATAGGGTCAGTGTGTGTGTGTGTGTGTGGGGGGTGTAAGAGAGATAACCCACAAAGAGTGCCTGGCTCCCCTTAAGTATTCCATAAATATTAGCTATGATGGAATGACTACTTATTGATCTCAGAAGCAGCGGAGTTTGACACTACTTGCAGTTTCATACCACCTAGTGTGTTTTTCAAATTTGAAAAGTAGATGTAATATTACTTATCTCATGGGGCATTTATAAAAGTTGTCACATTGCTGAGATCTTTATATTTAATTAATATTTACTGTACCCCTGAATGTCCACGCAAAAAGCTTTTTGAATATTATTTTGTTTGACCCTCATGGCAGTATTGAAGTAGGTAGAGTTGTTGTTACAGATGAGGAGAGCTCGTGAGCACTGTGGGATGCCTCTGCTAACGACGGGCCGAGGCCCTACTGGTACTTCCCACCCTTCATTTCATTTATTCTGCACACAGACCTATAGTCTAGACCAGCAATTTTCAACCTTTTTCATCTCATGGCACACATTAACAAATTCTGCAGCACACCAAAAATATGTTTTTGCCCATATGATAAAAAAAATAGATAAAATATTGATTCATTCACACTGGACGGCTTTCATTGTGTTGGCTGTTGTCACTTTTTTATTTGAAGAGGTCAATGCCTAGGTTGAAAATCGCTGGTCTAGACTTTTGCATGCCCATTCTCCAGACTGGGAAGCAGAGGAAAGGCACACAGATGAGGTAGGCCAGCTTGGGTTCTTCCCAATCCAGCTCTGCAGCCCTCCAGAGCCACTGTTCTCTTCTCCCTGTGAAGGCCACAGAGCTGCTCTTCCTCCTGACACTTCCTGGAGCCCAGGGAGTCTGCTGCTTGGTCAGATGTTCTTAAAGGGAAGTGTGTTCTCCCCAGTCCCTCCTCTATCCTGTCAGAGGCAGTTCTTGCATCTGGGAGGAAAGGAGAAGACAGCTGACCTGGGAGTGATGTTCAGTCACCTTACCAAATAGGCATGGGTGCTGCCTCAGAGGGCCCGTGTAGAGATTGGAGATGGAGGTCATCAGGGTGGGGCTGGGCCATGCTGCAAATCCCAGGAGAAGCAGCGGGAGCCTCCAAGGTGTCCAGGAGGGAGGAAAATTGCAGGAGTGCGCGGAGAAGGCACTATGTGAGCTGAGACCTGAACTATAACTCAGACATGCCAGGTAGAGCAAGGTGGGAGGAAGGGTATCGTGGGCCCCAGGAGTGGCTGGGCAAAGGCTCAGAGGCAAGGGCAGGACGTGGGCCGAGCTTCCCCGCCATAGGCCAAGCACCATGAGCCACACGCGTGTCTTCTGCTTTAAAGGTGAGAGTACAGTAGTCCCTTCTTATCAGCGGTCTCACTTTCCAGGGTTTCAGTTACCAGCAGTCAACTGTGGTCTGAAAATATTAAATAGAAAATTCCAGAAATAAACAATTTATAAGTTTTAAATTGCACACTACATAAGTGAAATCTTGTGCCATCCCCACCATCCCACCTATGACATGAATCATCCCCTTTTCAGTGTCTTCACACTGTGTACGCTCCCCTCCTGTTAGCTGTCTCAGCATCACAGCGCTTGTGCTCCAGTCACCCTCCTCTTCATAATGGCCCCAGAGATGAGAGCAGTAATGCTGGCAACTTGGATATGCCAAAGAGAAGCCTTAAAAGGCCTTCTTTCAGTGAAAAGGTGAGCACAGTACAGTAAGATGTGGAGAGAGAGGGAGAAAAGACCACATTCACATACCTTGTTTACAGTTTATATAATTATAATGTTATAATTATTTTATTATTAGTTATTAATGTTAATACCTTACTGTGCCTAATTTATAAATTGAACTTTATCATAGGTATGCAATAGAAAAAAATGTAGTATAGGTATATATAGAGTTCAGCACTATTTGGGGTGTCAGGAATCCACTGGGGGGCTTGGAATGTATCCCCCAGAGATAAGGGTGGCCTGCTATCCTGAGCTTTGGAAAAGCAGAAGGCCAGGTCCCGTGGTAGGAAGGGCACACTGGATTTCCTGGACTCTCCTAGATGGGTATGGCTGGGAAGACACCTTTGGACTGAGTGGCCAAAACCTGGGGCTTGGTGATGGGTTGTGGACAGGAGTTTGGAGATGACTGTTAACCACTTGGGGAGGTGGGCAACCTGCTGCTGCCCAGACCAGGCTCCAGGACAAGGGTTAGCTGTTGTCTCATCAGTCAGCTCCTGGGTTCCCATTCCTGTCTTTAAGTCCCTTGCGTTGCACACAGTGGCTGTGGATATCATGAGGCCCTGGAGTGTCAGCTGCATCTCAGAATACAGCTTTGTGCAGACCCTGCACCACCTCTGATGCCAGTTGCCAGCCTGCCCAGGTCCCTCGCACTGGGGCCTGCCAGGGCCCACCGAGCCCAACTCATGCTCCTGTCACTCCCTTTACTTGCTCGAAGATAGTGCATCTCCCACTGTGTATTTTTAGTTTTCTGCTCATGTGTTTGCTTCCCCTGCTAGACTCTTAGCTCCTCCAGCATCAGAACCAAGTATTTGTCCCCCTGTGTTCCTAGCACAGCTGAGATCCTGGTCACTCACTGAAGGAAGGCAGAATGACTGAAATAAATAAGCTTAGTTGCTCCCTGAGGACAATGTCCATCTTCGCCTCTCCGGTAGGGGTTCCATCTCTGAGTTTCCGGATAGGGGAGTGATAGGGAGAGAAGGAATAGGGAGGGGGAGGAAGGAAACTTGAAGAGACTCCTCGGAGGGCAGGGTCATGGTGGCAGAGTTTAGAGCAGAGGTAGAAGTGGACTCCAGCCAGGATCTGGACTGGGTCAGCAGCAGGACACATCTGGTGGGCCTTGTGGCTGGACTGAGGTCCCCACCTGGGTTGGCAGAGTCCATGTTCAGGCAGCCTTGGCTGCAACAGGCCTCTGGGAAGCAGAGGGCACACTCCTGGGTGTGCCCCAAGGCCTGGGCTGCGTCAGAGCTGACCTTGAGCTCGAGTTGCCCATGTCACCATAACTACTGGGTACTGGCCAAGCGTTGTTAGTTTCCAGTGTGGCTTCACAGTATCAAAAGCATTGATGCCTTTAGTGGTCATTTTGTAACATTCTCGGTCAGTGCTTCGGCAGATGCCCCTACTGATGTCTTAAGAACTCGCTTTGAAGTTGATGTGCCCTCTGGGGCCTTTTCTTGTCAGGCACACTGGTTCCAGGCCACTGGGCCCGCTGGGGGCAAGCCTGGCAGGCGCCAAGAGTTCACCAGCACATGCCCTGCAGCACTCTCCATAAGGCTGTCTCCTCTGCCATGCGTCAGAAAACCTTCTAAATTTGAACAGTATCGCCCTGGCTGGTGTGGCTCAGTTGGTTGAGCACCCTCCCATGCACCAAGAGGTTGCCGGTTTGATTCCCGGTTTTGGCTCATCCCTAGGGGGCTTGCAGGAGGCAGCTGATAGATTTTTTTCTCTCTCTTTCCCCCTTCCCCTCCCTCTCTAAAAAATAAATAAATAAATAAATAAATAAATAAATAAATAAATAAATAAACATTTAAAAAATTTCAACAGTATGCACCTGGCTTAGGTGACAATTACCTTGGATTATTATTTTCCATCTGCAGATATTGAATATTTTCCTAAAGACATTCAAGTCAGGTGGCTCAGGCTTCTGTCCCCAGTCAGTTAGTGACAGAGTTTTTCAGCACACATTGAGAGCCAGGGGAGAATGACCTACCACGGCTACCCGGGGTGAGAGGCAGAATTGGGAGCAACCGCCTGGGTTCAAATCCCAGTTTCTCCACTCGCAGCTTCAAGGCAGGGTAAGGACCTGACCCCAGGACTTCCTCCCTGTGAGGTAGAGATGGTGGTGATGTACCTGGATGTAGAGCTCCTGTGGTTACCATCTGTAAAGCCCTTAGGACCTGGCCCAAAGGAGCATGTCAGCACCTGATGCCTATTCTAATACGCACACTCCTAGCTGAAGCTAAGATATGAGCATAGTTATGATCATGTATTAGTCACCCACAAGCAGGAAGCCACAATGAACTTGCTAGGAAGGCCTGTCTTCTCACTTTAGGGCAGGGGTGGGGAACCTTTTTTCTGCCAACGTCCATTGGGATATTTATAACATCATTCGCAGACAGTACAAAATTATCAACTTAAAAATTAGCCTGCTATATTTGGTCAAACATTTAACTAACTTGCCCCTAATGTGATGCTGGAAGTGCCTCTCTTTGGTGAGGCGTTGGCAGGGCCAGACCAAATGATTTCAGCCTGCAGGCTGGACGTTCCCCACCCCTGCTTTAGGGTGTGGAGGCGGATGCTGGATTCTAGGTCCCACCAACCAAGGCAGGTTTGGGCCAGGACCCCACGTTCCCAGGAGCCTACATGTGTAGCTCCCAGGCTTGGAAAGTGCCGCTGTCCTTTGGTAAATTAGCATTTAAAATAACTCTGGCTGCAGAAGGACCAGGAAAAGGAGCTACTTAAATTTTTAATCAGGTAGAGCCAAGGCTGGCTGCATTTTAACATGTCCCCTGGAGAGGCTGCATGACTCTGTGGGGCCCACATGGAATGCTTTGGCCTGGAAGCTTCGGCTGCCTGGGGGAGGAGCATTCTCTGTTTGTGAGCTGGAGCCTTTTTTAAGTTGGAGGTGAAATAGCATGTGACCAGGAAATGCCTGACCCATGGAGAACTAAAAATAAGTGACTAAAAATAAGAACTAAAAATGATGCTGCTAACTACCAGGGCAGCAGGAGAACACGGGAGAGGGGAGTAGGCCAGTGGGGCCCTGCTCAGACTGGAGAAAGGAACCTCATTATGGTCGACAAGCTGCTTCATAAGCCTCTGGTGGCTATTTTTTATTTTATTTTATTTTATTTTATTTTATTTTATTTTATTTTATTTTATTTTATTTTATTATTTTATTTTATTTTATTTTATTTTATTATTTTATTTTATTTTATTTTATTTTATCCTTTTAATTTAATTTGTTGGGGTGACACTGGTTAACAATATTATACAGGTTTCAGGTCCACAATTCCACACACATCATCTGTACACTGTTATGTGTTCACCAACCCAAGTCAAGTCTCCTTCACTCACCATTTATCCCCCCATAGCCTCCCTACTTCCACCCCCCACCCCTGGCAATCACCACACTGTTGTCTGTGTACATGAGTTTTCTTTCTCTCTTTTTTTTTTGGTCTTTTTTGCTCCATTCCTCCACCTCACCCACCCATCCCCCCAACACCTACCATAGCTGTCAGCCGGCTCTCTATCTATGAGTCTGTCCCTATTTTGCTTGTTAGTTTATTCTTGTCATTAGATTCCACATATGAGTGAAATCGTATGGTACTTGTCTTTCTCTGACTGGCTTATTTCACTTAGCATAATGCTCTTCAGATCCATTAATGCTGTCACAAAGGGTAAGATTTCCTTCTTTTTTGTGGCCGAGTAGTATTCCATTGTGTAAATGATGTACCACTGCTTTTTTATCAGCTCATCTACTTATGGACACTTGGGCTGCTTCCAAATCTTGGCTATTGTAAATAACGCTACAATGAACATATGGGTGCTTATAGTCTTTTGAATTAGTCTTTCGGATTTCTTCGGATAAATTCCCAGAAGTGGGATGGCAGGATCAAAAGACAGTTCCAATTTTAATTTTTTGAGGAAACTCCATACTGCTTTCCACAGTGACTGCACCAATCTGCATTCCACCAACAGTGCAGGAGGGTTCCCTTTTCTCTGCATCTTTGTTAGCACTTGTTGTTTGTTGACTTATTGATGGAGCCATTCTGGCAGGTGTGAGGTGATATTTCATTGTGGTTTTTATTTGCATCTCTCTGATGATTAGTGATGTTGAGCATCTTTTCATATGTCTATTGGCTCTGGTCGCTATTTTTAAATGTACACGATACCAACTTGGAAATCACCATCTACACATGCATGACACCTACCCTTCCAGAGTGTCTCCATAACCATGATTAATTTCATTTCCTAAAGTCACCTCCAAGGCAGGTAGCATCATCATCTCCATTTCACAGATGAGAGAACAAGCAGGAGTGGGGAGCCAGGGTCAGAATTCCTACTCACCTCCCTGTGAAGCCAGTCTCCCAGTACCTTGATTTCTCTTCTATTAGTGGTAAAAGGAAAAATTAAAAGGCCACTCAAGGAACCAATTCCCAGGCACAGTGAGATCTCACTGGCAAAACCCCGAGATGCCAAGCATATTTACTGTTTACCTGGACATTTGAGAATGAACAGCTGTGTTTGAAGGCTGGTCGAGTCTGAGCTGGGCTGCCAGTTACCAAGTCGGTGAAGTGAGTAGGGACCAAGGCAGCCTGAGTGGCTGTGTGCCGGACCCCTCCGGGCCTGTTTCCTCATCTGCAAAAGATGAGACCAACAATATTTCTGTTGTAGACTGTTATAGTGAGCAACTTATTGTAACACATAGACACATGTGAACAGCACATGGAATGGGGTATGAAGGCCATGTGGAGTCTGCTTCAGCCCTTCCACGTGGGTATGACTGCAGAGGTAGCCTCCTCTGGAGCACTGTGAGGTCCTGCCCTCTAAGCAGAGGTTGGACAGTGGGTGGCACTGCCAGCTGGAGATGGAGGAGCCCTGGAGAGACACCCACTCCCTCGCAGCATCTCACCCCTGTCCTGAACCAAGCCAGCATCCCCAGAGCTGTGGCTCTAACAAGACAGCACCATGGAAGAGGCTGGTGTGCCTGGTGAGCTCCGGAAAGCAGGGCAGTCTGGTCATCAGCCTCCCCAGGAACTCCTTCCCACACTGCAGGTCTCACAGCACAGTCAGCCACAAAACACCCCCTGACTGTAAGCACCCTCAGAACAGTGCCCAAGGCTTGCTGATCTCTGCATTCTGCCTGGTACATAGACGTTGTAGCTGCCCAATGGTTGTCTGATGAATTATAAGGCATTTGATCAAAAACTATGGTTTCTCTGGGGTCTCCCAAGTTCAGACTCATGAATCATGTTTATGTGTGTATAAATTTGGACCGGAGGGTGGACTCTGTCAAAGAAAATCAAATAATGCTTTTCCACCTGGGAAAATCCATCACCTCTGTGCTAGGAATTATTTCTGTGGACCACCTCCATTTAACCCTTGCAGCAATGAGACAAGGTGGGGGAGGGTCTGCCTATTGAGGAAGCAAGCTCAGAGATGTAGAGTAACTTCCCTAAGGCTGCACAGCCACCAGGATGGCCAAACTCTTTAAATCTCCACACTCTCTCACCTCACTAGCATTTTAATTTTTGGAAAATTGCTTTGGGATGGGGTGCTATAGGGTCCATCTGACCAGCAGTGCCCCTCTTGATGTGTGCCTCTGAACAGCTGGCTTGGAGCACAGTCCCCAGGTAAGTGGCCCTGGGGTTTCTGCATCATCTGATAGAAGTGCCAGAACAGCTCCAGGAATTGCTTGGGACATGCATTCTGTTAGGAGTACATGCCAGGTCCCCACCACACCTTCTGCCAAGACTCTGCTCAGAGATACTCTGACTCCCAAAGGTGGCACCCTAGCCCAGCCAAGGGACAGACACAGTGCCAGGGCCAATTCTAGTAATGGGAATACCATCCTTTACCCAATTCCTCCGAGTCCCCACTGGCAGAGAGTGTTGTGTGCCCCGTGCTAACTGCATCAGTGAGCCTCATGGGGGTCAGATCCCTTTTTTCAGGTCAAGCTCAGCCCAAGGCAGAGGGACTCAGGTTCCAGGCCTGGTCCACTTTTCCTGGCCGTGTCCAGGACTAGTCAGTATACTCCCGTTAGCCTCAGTTTACCCATCTGTTTGATGGGTCTGAGGCTTCCCCTAGAAACCTTAAATCATAGACCCAGTAAACTCAGTGTGCAATAAACGTAGGCTTCAGTGCTCATATAATTCTTTCCTTTCCCTCTGCTCTGATTTTGTTTGCAAGGCTGCGCTCACATCAGACAGCCCTCTCTACCGTGCCACTAGCTTCCTTTCTTCAATGTAGAAAACCAAGCCCGCTGGGCAGGGCCTGCCGGCAGACCGAGTGTGAGAGGCAGGGGCCAGCTGTCTCTTTCTGCAGAGTTGCGGAGAAGTGCTGGATCATTTAGGCACCATAATAGCAGTTATTTTTCCCCCTGCTTATTGTGCAGATGTCATCCGATTGTAAAATCCCTCAGAGGGCTTATTCAGTGGAAACTTCTTTTACCGAAAAAGGAGAGGAATCATGCTCAGTATTTCATCTGAAGGCCAAGGGACAGATTCCAAGGCCACTGGGGAGAAAGAGGGAGGAGGGGCTGGGCTGATCTGAGGCACATCAGGCCCCTCCTTCCTCCCTGCTGACCCACAAACCAAGAGCTCCTGAGGTGCTCAGGCTCCCTGGGCTGCAAGCATCTCCATAAAATGACACCATTTCTATGAACAAAAGCTTCTCCAAGCAGGAAGGTGCCAGGCTAAGATTTCTGAATGACCACAGGTGGACACAACCATCAGGATGGCAAAGCTCTATTCAAATCCCCACACTCTCCCACTCCCTTGGGCACATGACACAGAAAGAAGGTGAACCTGACCTTCACTGAACACCTGCTGTGTGCCAGTCACAATGTGGGAGCTTTGTCACATATTCATGTGTGTGACAGGGGCCAAGAGAAGGGTGAAGACAGTTCTGGAGAGGTTTGAGACATTGGCCAGTCACTTGGTGGCAGAATGACAGGCTTGAGACCTGTACTGTTTGAAATAGCTGTGGAGAGCCTCCTAGATCTTCCTCACCTGCAAGGATAACATTTGCAACTCACAGCTAGTACATTTCTGCACATTTTCAGGAATGATATTTCCCCTTTAGCAATAGCTTGTTATTGGCATGATAAATGTGCTAGTTTTTTTCCACAAAATATATCTGATTTTTAAAGGCCTTTTTAAAGAGCAAGAAAGGAAAGAAAAACGTAAGTGACTCCCCAATTCTCCTTGCTTCACACAACAGAATTGTTAAGAGACTGGCACTTTGTCTTTCAGAGTTAACAATGGAGTATGGAGGAAGAGAGAAGTGTGGCTGTAGGTTTAATTATACAAGGCAGCATGGGCCATGTAAAGCGCCCGACAGATAGGGGCTTCAGAATGCTCAGAAAACTTCTTGCTATTGACATTTTGTAAATTCCTTCACATCTCCGAGCCTCACTCACTCATTCATTCATTTGTTCTGTAATTTATTGAATACCTGCCATTGGCCAAGCCTGGTCCTAAGCACAGGCAATATAGCTGTAAACGAGACAGAAAAAAATCCCTTTAATTGTCAGACCCTGTACTGTCAGACATGAATGACTTTAGAGTGTATAACTCAGAGATAAATGTCACAGAGAAAAACAAAACAGAGAAGGGGCAGGGTGCCATTCCAAGTGGGCTGGCCTCACTGAGAAAGTGGCAGTTGAGCAAAGACCCGGAGTAGCCATGCAGTGCTTGGGGAAGAGGGAACAGCCAAGGCAAAGGTCCTGGAGTTGAGAATGCCTGGCTCACAAGAGGAGCAGTCAGGAGATGGGGTGCAGCGGGAGAGAGAGTGGTAGATGAGACGGAAGTGACGGGAACAGGCCACGTGGGGCCAATGAACCTCAATCCCTCATCTATAAAATAGAAACAAAGACCCTACACAACAGTCATGCATATGTGGTGGGATAACAGCACCTACACATACGGCAAGCATTCAGCAAATGTAAGCAAATGTGAGTGTTCCTTTCCTGCATCAGAGTGCAGTTGGTCAGCTCTCCCTTTGCAAGGCGTCAAGGACACTTGGCTAAATGCAGCCGAGACTGGGGAGCTTGGGTTCAGATTCACCCTGATCAGGGTCAAGCAGTGCTCTCTCATTAGCAAACCCACCCAACCTCACAACACTGTCAAAGCTTCCTTAGTTGTACTGACGCACGCGCGCGCGTGTGTGTTATATACATATACGTTTTATATATAAGCATTGGGATATGGCTAGGACAGTTTCTAACAAGTGGTAAGAAATCGAGAAATATTTGTAGATTGCTACTTTCCTGACTGAATCAGTCAGCAGCTGCGCAACAAAACTGTGTAACAAAGTTCTCCAAAATCTCCACATGGGAGTGACATAGAATGCCAAGAGTATGTCAAAGGATATCTCAGTGACAAGTGCGCAAAGAAGATAAGCCTGCCTCTGAATGTGTGTGAGTTGGGGGCACATTGGTGCCGGGCACTGTCAGGAGAGCAGCCCACCAGCTGGGGCCAGGACTCAGTGCAGCTGACACTGGTGGATTTGAATGGACATGTGTCACTGCTACTCTGGCCCCCAGCGAGTGCATCAAACCTGCTGTGGCCCAGGCCTCTTTTATATGAGTCACAGGGCACCACCTTTACAATTTTGTCCTGGCCACACACCGTCTAAACCTAATGTGTCTTTTTATTACATGGACTCACTTTTTTTCTTATGTCAGTGTAGTCATTAAAGACACTTTCTATCACTACTGTTCATGGAAAACCAGAGTCACTTCCCATAAACAGAGAGTAACTGGGAGAGATATTTGCTTACCCAGTGTCCACTCTCTCCCTTCTTTTTAGTAACTTAAACCTGATTTTATTCAGATTGGCAATGTACCCAAAACACACTATCCTCTAGCTCCCCTAATAATTAGGTGTGGCCATGTGCCTGAGTTCTAGCCATGAAAATATAAGTTGATAGATGGGACTTCCAGGAAGTCTTAATGAGAAGGTAGGCATCATTTCTGATATCTGAAATATAATTGAGATGTGATGACTGAAACTCTAGCAGCTGTCTTGGACCAAGAGGCAAACTTGAGGCTCGATGCTCTAAGGGAGGCAAAGCACCCCTCCCTCCTCTCACCATGAACAGGGTTTTAACTCTGGCTTTTCCTTCTTCCAGGTCATAGTGGCTCATGAGAAGTGGAATTGTTTGAGTTAAGGTTTATCTCTTGCTTTTCTCTATGAGCTTGAGCAGCGTGTAAGGGACCTCCCCAGGCAGCTGTGGCTTTCCAGGCTGAGAGAGCCCCAGCTGCTGGCAACCCTTTCTTTAAGCACAGTCCCTCCCAGATGACACAGCGGAGTGACAACTCAAACTGGGTGCCACTGCCCAAAGGTCTGAGGATGCCAAAAAACACATATAAAAACAAACAAAAAATGTTGTGTTTCTCCTACACAGTCCCCTCGCTTGGGCTCTAGGTGACGTTTTAAAACAGAATGCGCAAACCGTTGAGGGAGTGTTTCCATCTAAAGAGTGTGGGGTATGTGAACATGAATGCGCATATTTAAAAATACATCTTACAAGATGCCAACTCCAAAACACCCTCTCATTTTGACATTTCCCCTTTTTCTCCCCGTGGCTGGTTTCCTCAGCTGCTGAGTGGGAGGGAGTGTGGGGAGGCCGGCTGGGAGCCTCCAGGGGAAAGGCTGAGGGACAAATTATGTGCTTTCCCTGCATTCTAAGCTAAGGCTGGCCTGTACTCCAGCCTTCACCAGATGTAGGCCAGTCTCCGCCTCCCAGGCCAGAGCTCCAGGACCCTTGCTCCCCTGGCCTGTGGGGAACCTGCTGAGCACTTGCTGGGACTAATGGCCTAAGGTGGTCAGAGCAAAGACAGCCAGCTGTGGATCCCAGCGCTGCTGGTCACATTACCCCTCTGTCCCTCAATTTCCACCTCTGTAAGATGGAGATCAGTAATGCTGTCTACCTAGCAGGGCTGTTGTGAAGATTAATCCAGTTAGTAAAGAGTTTGAGACACTGCATGGTTATACAATATTTCTAAGTCTCCCAATAGCCTTTAGCAGGAGGCTTAGAAATTCTCATCTTATGGTTGAGGAAACTGGAGCAGAAGTGAAGTATTTCTTGTAATCTTGGAACATATCGGCATGGATATATATATATTTTTTTTATTTTTTTCTTTCTTATTTTGCCTTTTATGGTTTTGAGGATGACAGCAGGACTGCTTCCCCCAAAGGGAGAGGTTTTCTCTCTTAGTTGAAGCACCTTCTTCTTTCAAGGGGTTATAAGGAGTTCAGAGTGAACTCCGTGAGTGTGGGCGGTCAAGCCTGGCAGGTCACGGGGATTAGAGGTCACCACGAGGGCCTCTTGCAGGCTGTCGGCTGGGCTCATAGAAGGAAGTGCTAGCAGGAGACGGAAGCTCAGAGAAGCAGTGTGAAACCAGGGCCAGGGTAGGTGAGAGAGTGTGGTCTGTGGGAGGTGGCGCCCACAGAAACAAGGCAACGAGCTGAGAAGTCCAGATGCCCAGAAGCTGTGATGTGGCTGGTGGCAAGAAGCGCCACTGAGGGAAGATGGGGCTCATGAAGTACCCACCAACCCGGGCTGGTCCACTTAACGTGCCAGGTCAGAGGCGGAGATGTAGCAGGGGTGGAAAAGGAGACCCATCACGAAGGAGAGGATGTCAGAGGGCCCTGCTGGGGGTGGTGAAACCTGCATGTCCCCATGGACCAGGAGCCTTTGCCCTCTTGTAGCCATGTGGCCTTGATTTGGTCATCTGATGGTTTCTGAGCCTCATCTTATTTGCAGAAGGGTCTTTCCTCCCCATGGACTCCATGCTACCCTTGTTATTGCCACCGTTTTCGACAAGGAAAGTGGAGGTCAGAGAGGTTACAGCATTATACTCGGCTTCGCAGTGGCAGAGCCAGACACAGGCCCAGGAACATCTGATGCTGATTCAGTGAAGCGGTGCTGGGGATGCCCCCAGCCCAGCAGCTGCCCCGTCTTCTGTTCTCAGCAAATACCAGGACTGACAGAATGTGGCTGTGGGAGCAAAGAGCCATTCCAACCTGGCTCTGGGCCATTTTCTGTGGGGCGAACAGCCTCACACCTCAGCGCAGAGAATGTGTCTGGGTTCTCTGAATCACCGGGGGAGGGGCACAGTGTTTTCAGTACCGTGGGCCTTGGGTGTGGGTCAGGCTCCTGGGCACACAGGGCGAGCATGCGCCACGCTTCTTCACTGCTCTCTTCTTTTCTATTTGTGTTTCTTGTCCTCTTACCCCTGTGACTATTGTGTCTCCCATTTTTGTGGTTGTTCCTTCTATCGTCTTCTTCCCATCAGAATCTGGTATTTGTTTTATAACCCAACAGTAGAAAAATCTTCCTTATACTTTTTTCCTATGGAAGACCATTAACTCAGAAATAAACAAATAAACCAAGGGCACAACAGTAGTTAAATAGGACCAGTTTCCCCCTCTTAGAAAATACAGCAACTTCACCGTACATGCTTTTTAGATTAAGGCAGGAAAGATAAACTCTATCCGCTGAGTCCTGTGCTGTGCATGCCTAAGGCTGTGCGAGAAAGAAAAAGAGGGGACCCGAGGGTGGAGGGAGGTGACAGAACCAGAAAGTGCAGGGTGGACCCGGCTCAGCTGGTTTTGCAGGACTGTTCAGTTCACTGGTCTGTGGACTTTGAAAAGTCTTCCTCTGCCATGGTTATTTCCCTTTAAAATGTTCACTTGACGGGTGATCCCACGTTTCTGTTTTCACCCCAGAGGGACCTGGCATGTGTACACCTTGTTCTAGTGAAACAACCCACATGCCCACAGCAGAGCAGTGTGAGAGCTGAGGCACACTCACACCTTACTGGTTAAAAAGGAGAAACAGCCATGATTTGGGCTATGGGAAGTTTTCCAAGACATGTTGTCAAGGGGAAAGAGAGAGTACTGTTTATGGAAAGAAAAAGAAGACCGTAACACAAAATTATATAGAAGTAGAGACATATGAGTGTGTGTAGGAAAAAGGTCTAGGAATGCATGCCAAAGTAATAGGATCGGCAAATCTGAAGGAATAGTGAGACCATACACATGTATTTTATAATGTAAAATAAGTACATCAACAGATAAAATACTTGTTGACCAAGTTATTATTTGTGGCTCTTCACCTGGCAGTGTTTGACCCCTGAAGGGCCCTGCTGTGAACTGGGAAACCCCAGGTGTCATCACAAGAGAACAGTTTTTTTCTGCCAGAGCTTCACAGTCTAAACAAAATTCTCTGAGGGCCAGCTTAAATTGAGCCAAGGTTTTCTCTCCCAGGGACATTGCCACAGTAACCAGTTAATCAGTTATTGCTGTGTAACAAACTACCTGGAACTGAATGGCTTAAGACAGCCATTTATCTAGTTCGTGATCCTGTGAGTCAGTGAGTTTAGTCTGGACTCAGCTGCAGGTCAGCAAGACCCCTCTGATCTGGAGATCATCTTGCTGTTGTCTGGGGCAACAGAGGTAGGGGGGTGCCTAGGGTGGCCTCTGTCATCCGTTATGTTAGCACAGCTTCCAGAAGCTACGAGACCCATTGAACCTGGGTTCAGATGTGGCGAAACATCACCTTTGCTGTACTGCGTCAGTCAAAGCAAACCTGACCCCCCAGGTCAGCCCCAGCTGGGAAGGGCTTCAGGGTCACATTGCAGTCAGCCTACCAAGTGACCGAGATAAGTGTCCAGGTGTAATTTCCAAGAAGTCAGAGATGGCAGAATAGAATGAAAAGCATTTCTTGGTCCTCTCCCTGAGATTTAGTTTTTTCCATCCTAGAAATTGTCTGTGGCTCTGATGCAGGACAGCAGACACCTTATGGCTCTATTAAAGGCTCTTCAGTTCCACTGTCATTATTTCCTTCCCCTGCTCCACTCAGCTCATGCATTTTCATGTCCTCAGCTCCTAGCCGAGCCCCTGGCATGCTGGCGTGAGGCCTGAGTGTGCTAACGCCAAGTGTGCTCATTGCTCAAGAGTGGATATGATCGTGGGCTAATTGCAGAGCTGGGGGATTTGTTTCGTGCTTTATGTATCACTACATATGTACAAATGTGATTTTTTAAATACAGCCTTTATTTTTCCCCCATGACAAAATACCAGTTCACTGGAGAAATTTTGGAAAATCCAAAAAGGGGCAAAATAATTAAAATAGCCCTAATTCAATTACTCAGAGACAGTACCCTATTTTGTGGTATATCCTTTCAGCCGTATGTGCATGTGTTTGCATGTATGTGGGTATGAGTGGATATTTTTGTGTGTATGCATGTGTTGTATGTATATGTGTAGTGTGTGTTTGTATGTGTGTGCACATGCATGTGTTTGTGTGTAGGTGTGTGCACATGCATGTGTTTGTGTGTAGGTGAGTGTGTGTGGTGTGTATTTGGGAGTGGGTATGCGTGTGTGTTTCTGTGCAAATGGCTGAGATCACTGGTTTTGCCAACGTAATAGACAGACATTCCCTCCGCATCCCTTGGGGTCCAGCCTGCACCTGCTGGTTCGGGCAGTCTCTGTTTCCTTCACCATGGTGCTTGCTCTTGTTTTTGCACCTCCGTCTGTTTTTTTTGTAAGTTGTTTCTGAAATTGGAAAATGGGAGCACAGCATTTTGAAGCATGATGGGAACAGATTTGGAGACTTAACTGCACAGATGAAGAAGCAAAGGCCCAAAGAGGACAAGTGTCTTGCTCAAAGCCACCCAGCTCATTGGGTGCAGAATGGCGACTCTTGACTACTGGTACCCAGACCATCACATGTGGTCTCCTTGTCATTCAGATGCCTTTTCTACAGCAAACTCAGAAGAAAAGAGGCCCTGAATTTCACCAGGGAGCAAACTGGACAGGAGGTGTCTCTTCTGGCCCCAGCTTTGTCCCAGAGTCTATTCCCCACAGGGAATGCCTTCCAGGTAGGGCATAAAGATCTGGCCCTGCCCCTCCCTGTCCTCTGGCTTCTCTCTGCTCCCCACCTACCCAGCCCCCATCAGAGCCTCCATGCAGTTCCTCAGATATCTGTCACCTCCTTCTCATCTTTACTGCAACATCACCTCCTAAGGCCTTCTCTGAGCTGTATTCTACACACACACACACACACACACACGCACACGCACACGCACACCTGCACACCCTACTCACCCCCTTGCTTTGATTTTTCCAGACCACTAGCAGACCTGCTCTGCATTTCCTGTGTGTCTTATCTGATCCCAAATGGAATGACAAAAGAAATGTGGGGAGCAGGGTGGGGAGGGGTCTCTTCTTTGGTCTTGTCTACTGCTGACTGCTGAACCCCTCCTCCTCGGCACATATCAAGTGCTCGGAAAACTTCTGGTTGAATAAAAGATGAATGGAATTTGAAATGAAGGAGTCTAGAGATAAAGGAATAAAAGAGGACAACAGGCACTTTTTCTTTCAAAATGGGCTCTGTCTGAATTTATACATTCTCAAGTTACCCTAGCAGGAGGCTCTGTGAAACCTGTGCTTTGGTCCAAGTTAGAAACTGCTTGGTGTGGATGGAGACCCTGGGGCTGGAGTGGGGGGAAGCAGAGGCAGAATAAAGGAGTGGAGGGCATCGGGAAGGGGTGGCAAGGAACCATATGGGGGCTGATGAAACCGAAGGAGGAGGACCTGTGAGCCAAGGGACAGGAGAGTTTCACCAGCAGGAGAGTGGCCGCCACCTTCACAGGGACGACGAGTGCCTCAGAGAGACTCGGAGCGTGTAGGGCAGGCGATGTGCGGAGCCACCATATTAGAAGGCTTGCTGGAAGTGGCTGCGTGTTTTTGTTTAATTTTTTCCCCTGAAGGAGAGTCAAAAAGACTTGCCCATTTCAGCCACCCGGAGAGAGAGCCCTAACATCTCCTCTGACCTGTCAGCCTGCCGCCACCGTCGCTCTGTCTTCCCTCACTTTCATTCCCACCCGTGTCTCCACCTGAGCCCCTCTCTCCAAGCCCCTGGCCTCTGGTTCTCCCATTCTCTTCTCGCTCTGTTCTTTGCCTTTGCTTTGGGAAAGTCCTAATCACTTCTGTTGTTACGGTGGGCAAAAGTTGCACATTTCACAGCCAAGAGGCTGGAGCCCCGGCAGCCTGCTCCTTCCAGCCTCTCAGCTGGGCGCCCAGGGAGAAGTCTTGGCAGCAGTTGCCCAAGGCGGGATGTGCCCGGCGTGCAGTCACTCACTGTAAAGCCTTGCTTGGCCTCAGGGGGAGGGACTGTGCAGAGGACAGACACCGTGCTACGAGCTCATGGCCCCGGTTTTAAGGCAGACTTTCTCTCTCCTGGGGTCACAGAGGGTGGAAGAAGGAAGACTTAACTACCATTTTCTGGGCATCGGCCGTCACCTGCTTTCTCATGTAAACTCTTCAGCAACCTGCCAGCTAAATGCGGTTGTCTCTGATATCGATTTTAATTGTTGGGAAGACCAGGATCATAGTGGTGAAGTAGCTTGCCCAAGTGCACACAGCCAAAATCTAGCAACAGAATTTGAATCCAGGTCTGATGCCAAAGCCTGTGTACTTTCTGGGATCTTCCAGAAACTCTGCCAGCCCATGGGTTTAGGTTGAGGGGGCGAATATATTACTCAAAACATAGTGTCTATAGTCTGCTTTCTAAAAAAAATAAAAATGATCTTAAGGACACAGAGAAAGTCACTTACAAAGGAAGTATTCTGTAAAATCCAGGCCAGGTCAGGACTTTGTCTAATTTGGCATATTGTTGCCCATCCCCTTAACATTTCCCCCTTAGTCTGGTTCTAAATATGGGGAGTTTTTTTTATATTAAGTATTTCCCTGAAGTTGTAAACCCTTATGATTGCTGATCTTGTGGCGTTCTGTAATTTGCCTCAAGCACTATTTACGGAATTTGCAGAGCATCCTGTTATTCTGTTACAGTTTTTTTATTTCTTGATCTCGCATCCTGGAAGTCTCTGATAGTGAATGCCTCACCCCACCCCACAGGTGCTGCCTGTTTACAAACCAGGGCCACTTTCTGTACGTTCATCAGGGAGATCTGAGTGAAAGGTCTGGCTTTTCTGGTTCTGGCTAGCCCAAATGGCCCAGAGCCCGACCAGGTCGTGAGACAGAAAACGAACGGGAGAAAACGGGAGAAATGCCCCCATTGGCATGACATGTGGGAAGGTGATCGTTTATCAGACAGCGTGAACCAGCCTCCTTCAGTTCTCCGAAACCAAATCGTCAGTCTACAGAATGATGCAAAAGGAAGATCATCTTGCTAGACGCCAAGAACCGTAGTTATGACACTTTTTGTCATGCTGTTTCCTCTTATTTATACAGTGGAGAGTAGGATGTTTTCAAATAAGCCCTCTAAATTTGAAATCCTGAGAATGCATTATTTCTAAAATGCCGCACCGTTAACAGCCTTTTAGCTGGTTACATTATAAAGCATATTGTAACAGCTTAAAGGAAAAATCTGAGCTGAAATGTGTTTCCATAGCCCATATGTTGAATTCTGGCATCTTTTTCAAGCTGTTGTCAATTAGTAGAGATTAAGTTCTATCTTTATGTCCTTTGTAACATTGAGTGTGTGCTTGGATGCTGCAGAGAGCTACAAAGGGAGATGTTTTCCTTGGGTCAAAGGTGACAGAGAGCAACGGTAGTTGGGAAGACAAAGAGGTGTTGTCCCAAGTGTCTGCGATGGACACCCGGGCCATCAACAGAGAGAAGGAATGCCTTTCGTTGTGGTAAACAAACTGTTTTCCAGGCCAACAAGCTGTGATCGTGGACTTTTTGCCATATGCATGTTTTTTTAAAAGAGAGAGAGATTGCAGCAGAGCCTCCGGGTCATATGCTAGTCCTTGCCCCGGCAAGAAATGGACACCTGAGCCTGGCAGCGTGCAGTTCTTGTCTGACACGGATCAAATCACTTCTGTAGACCCTTTACCCTGGGCCTCTGAATCTCCCTTTGTTCCCACACTCTCTGCTCTTGGAACCTAGCAAAGACATTTTTAGCATTAGTGGAATGTATCGGCTGATGACCCAACATACTTTTGTGTTGGCAGCAAATGGACAGATAGCCCTTTAGCTTAAGAATGCACTACCATTACTTTTAACTTGCCATTGGTCTTATTTCCTCACACTGTGGTATAGAATGCCATTGCTAATGGGATTTCTGTTACTGCGTGTCACAGGAGCACAGAAAACAAACCAGACCTATATTAGAAAACAGGTTTGACACACGTCTGTTCAGTTGCAAAGAGCTTTCACCATCTCCCTGCAGCAACCCTGATAGAGAAAGACCTTATCTTATAGGAGGACTGACGTTCTCCCCCACCCCACACCCAAACTTATGCCCCTGGGAACTATGAGATAATGGGGTGTTGACTGAGCAAGAAGTCAAATGACACCCCTGGCTGGTCTTGCTGGAAGGCATATCCATGGCCACCTCCACCTGTACCTTCTGCCCCTTTGTAGCCCATGTGTCATGGGTGCCCTAGCCTGAGCCTCCAGCCTGACAAAGGGCAGAGTAATGCTTACCAGGCGGCTTTGTCATGTCTGGGAGAAGTTGGGCTGGCTGGGAAGAGCCTAAGAAGGCCACACCAGCCTGCCCTGGCCTTGCTGAGGTAGCATTCAGAGCCATATGCAGGACAGATGGTCTCCCGGGGCCACAGGAAATAGTATGATTTTGTGGATTTGTTAAAAATGTAATTGGTGAGCCACGTAGCCGTCATTCCACAATTTGAGTGTTGTTGTTTTTTCAATGATATGTCTTAGAGTTCTTCCTGGGTAAGTTCATGTAGTTCACTTTGGCAAGCCATTGAAATTTGAAATTAATGAACCTTATTGTATATCACATTAGTGACATGAGCACACAGAGAAAATAATTATGGCATATGTGTTATAATTTGAACTTTAAACACAGTACTCTGGCCATATCATTATTGAACTGTATTCTAAGGACAAAAGGAAATGCAAAGAAATATTAGGTTTCCCTCAGTTGGCTTATTGTTGGTGGTAATGTTGGTATTGTGACTTTGAAACTATGCTGTACATTGTTAATACGGCAGATGAGTAAATATGTTAACGCTATTAGCAAAAAAAATTTTCAGTGTCAGAGAAAAGAGATAAAATATAAAATCAGAGAAGTTAAGAAAAACCCTGGAACACTGATTTTCAACTAGGAATACCAACATGAACTTGTGATTTTGAAAAAAGTTAAGTTTCCTAGCTCTGCCCACTGAGAGGGCACAGACACTATGCACCCAATGGCACTGAGCACCCCAGCATTTAAATATCCATATTCAAGCACCATTCCACACTAAAAAGAACTGTGGTTCCTTGGAGAAGTGCTTAATTCTAGATCTGGGGCGGGGAAGGTTGAGGGTAAGTCAGAGATGCTCCTACCAGAAAGCGAGAAAGTGTCGACCAATAAGAGGACCACAGAAACACCATGAGGGAAACCACTCACATCCAGCATGTAGGACATTTTGCTGACCTGGTTGCTTTAAAATGAAAGTGAAGGGAATGTTCTAGATTAAGACAGATGAAAAGAAACTCAACAGTCAAATGCAATATATGAACTTTGTGTTCTGGTTCTTAAAAAACAACTATAAAATACTTGGAGACAATTGGGAAACTTGGATGGCCTAGAAGATGAAGGAGGGAGGGAGGGAGGGAGAGAAGAGAGAAAAAAGAGGGAGGGAGGGAGGGAGGGAGGGAGGGAGGGAGGGAGGGCTGGGCCAGGAGTGACCAGGATCAGGAAGAATCCACCTTGCTAAAGAAAAAAAACCTTGCAGCGGGGAAGGATGAGGAGGGCCTCGTTGGATGGTCCCATGTTTTAAAAATAAAAGAGTGATAGTATCTGCTCAGAGTCAGGAGGTATGTTTACAGGCTTTAGGGTAATGGAGACATTTGGAGGAGATGCTGAGGCAAATTTGTTTGGCAACCAGGTATGTGTGAAGAGGCGATACGTCTGGTATTGCCTGGCTCCCAGCCCGACGAAGGGCAGCTGTGGGCTACGTCTAGAGTGAAAGATGTTCCAGCTCAGAGCTCAGAGGGGCCACGCCTCAGAAACACTAAGCAGGATCACTGTATGACCCAGCAATCCCACTGCTGGGGATATACCCCAAAGAACTGAAAGCAATAACTCCAACAGCTATTTGCACACCCATGTCCACAGCAGCATTATCCACAATAGCCAAGAGGTGGGAGCAACCCAGGTGTCCATTGACAGTTGCCTGGCTAAACAAAATGTGGTAGGTATATGCATACAAGGGAATATTATTCAGCCTTTTTTTTTTTTAAAAAAAAGGAAATTCTGGCATATGTTAGAACAAGGATGAACCTTGAGGACATTATACTAAATAAAATAAGCTGGACAGAAAAAGATAAAACTATATGATTCCACTTATAGGAGATTCGTAGAGAAGTCCAGTTCACAGAGACAGAAAGTAGAAGGGTGGGTGCCAGGGGCTGGAGGAAGGGGAGGGGGGAGTTAATGTTTAATGGAGGGATTCGTCAGCTTGAGCTGCCATAACAAAGTACCACAGACTGGGTGGCTTAAACGAGAAACATTTATTTCCTCACAGTTTTAGAGGCTGGAAGTCAGAGATCAAGGTGCAGGCAGGGTCAGTTTCACTGAGGCTTCTCTCCTTGGTTTGCTGATGGTCATCTTCTCACTTTGTCCTCACAGGTTCTTCCCTCCGTGTGTGTCTGTGTCCTAATCGCCTCTTCTTGTAGGGACGCCAGTCCTATTTGATTAGGGCCCTCCCTAGAGACCTCATTTTAGCTTAATTGCCTCCTTAAAGGTCCTGTCTCCTAATAGCCACTGGGGGTTAGGACTTCAACATTTGAATTGTTGCAGGTGGGGGAGGTGTACATAATTCAGCCCATAGCAATGAGTGTGGAGTTTCAGTTTGGGAAGACAGAAAGTTCTGGTGATGGATGGCGGATAGTCAAGGGTGAATGTACTTAATACCACTGAACTGTACACACAGAAATGGTTAAGATGGTATAAATTTTAGATTATGTATATTTTACCACACTACAAAATTAAACTTAATTAAATTTTTAAAGGGAAAAAAATCCTCAGAGAGGCAAGGGAACTGAGGGTGCTGCTGAGAGGGTGACAGAGCTGGCAGGCCCTGGGCTTCATGCAACAGTCAGAGAGGCAGGTGGGGCTGGGCGGTGGGAGGGTGGGAACCCATGGGGGAGGGGGCAGGACAGTAGGAAACAGGAGTTTGTGGTCTGACAACATTGAGTTTCTGAGTCTGAGGTCTGGGCAGCCGGTCAGTTCCAGGCGATGACAAGTCCTCACCCTTCTTATCTGTGAAATGAGTGTTAATATAATTATTACTACAACGGCTTCCTCGAAGCAGCAGCAGGAAGGGTTTGGGCAGATACTCTCAGTTCTCTCAGAGCTCTTCCTTTTCTGTGATTTTCAAGCAGTCACATCAGCTGCTCTCAGCCTGAATGTGGAAGGAATGTGGAAGCCGCAGTCGGTGTGTTGTTTCTATAGTGACCTAAGCCTTCCTGAGGGGAAAAACATAGGAAGACCCTAAGACAGGAACAGGGGGAATGAACAGCACAGATGTGTGTCAGATAATAAAACCCCAGAGGGATGGAACCTGACCTGGTTTCACTGCTGCTTTGTTGAGAAGATTTCTGGCGAACACACTTAACTGTTTATTTTATGTTTGTCGTACTATGTTCTGTAAATGAGGCGACACTTTATCTGATGAAAGGCTGACATGGGGATGCAACTGTGAGGGTCAAGGAACCGGAAAAACCCAGAAAAATGTTGAGCCTCATGGGTCTCACTGCTGACCACTTTGCAGAAAACGAGGCCTGGTGAGTTTCCCCGCATACCTGCCTTTCTTTCTGCCTTAGAAACGGCCGCAGGGAAGACGTCCTGGCGACACGGGCAGGGTTTGCAGTGTGGTTCACTTCCTGACTGTGTGATCTCGGCAGGTTCCTTAAGCACCCTGTGCCTCACCTTCCTAATCTGTACAGCGGGGAGACGGGTTCTGTGAGATGATCCGCTCGGGTTCTCAGTGAAGAGTGGCTGGTGATTCTGGTGAGGAAACTGCTGCGCTCGGGCGGAAGTCAACCTCCCAGTCACTGCAGCTCTCTTGTCTCCCATTCCCTTCCAGTGGGCCATGGACAGAGCGAAGGGGAGAGGATGGTAGTGTCCGACTTCCACGTTTTCGTCAGGGATGTGTTACAGCACGTGGATGCGGTGCAGAAAGACTACCCGGGGCTGCCCGTCTTCCTTCTGGGCCACTCCATGGTAAGTAGACCACAGAAGACCCAGTCCTGAGCGGGCCTGTGGTGGGTGCGCAGTGCGAGAACACCGTGATGAAGGGGCCCTGCCTCCCTGCCTCATCCCATCTCCCTGCCTGGCTGGCACACCCCACTCTGCACTTGGAGTTCCCAGGCAATTTAGTGCTTAGGAAACAGGTCAGGTTCCGAGTCCCAGAGACAGCCCCAGAGGGAGCTCAGAGTGGCCGGTTACTTCCTCCAGGGCCCAAGGCACCAGGAGGTGGCCCAGCAGTTGTTACTGAGGAGCTCAGGTGTGGGGCACTTTGAGAAACTGATCTTTTTTTTTTTTAACCCTGCCTCTACCTCAGTGCTATTTCATAGTGAGGCTCTCAAGGGCACTTCTACTCCCTGCAGAGCCACTTCTCAGAGCAGGGACGGTGCTGCTTCAGTCAGTGAGAAGCACGCAGAGTGTGCCAACACCCTGCCTGCTGGCTTCAGAGCTGTCCAAGTGGGAACTAGGGACAAAGGCTCGCCGTGGACCCAATTCCTTAACGGTTGTTCAGAATCCTTTTCACCCTTTAAATTTATAAAATCCTATAAGAATTAACCAAGTATAATCTTTAAATTGAGGGTTCTGAAACTGGCAGCGGCCAGGGCAAATCTTCCTCCGAACAACCTGACGGGTTGGCTGGCAGAGAATTTGAACTACTTGATTTTTTTTAAAAATATCTTTTTATTGTATTTATTTTTTATTTTTAAATATGTCTTTATTGATTTCAGAGAGAGGAAGGGAGAGGGAGAGAGAGATAGAAACATCAATGTTGAGAGAGAGTCATTGATTGGCTGCCTCCTGCACCACCCCACTTCTGGGGATCGAGCCCGAAACCCGGGCGTGTACTCTGATCGGGAATCAAACTGTGACCTCCAGGTTCGTGGGTTGACGACACTCAACCACTGAGCCTTGCCAGTTGGGCCGAACTGCTTGATTTTGAATTTGGGGAAACTTTTCACTCTAGAGCAGAGCTTCCACCCCCTTTATCACATCACAACCTGGCTCTGTTCCTGCATTTCTCTTACCTGCCTGGCCCCCGTGAGCATTTGCAGTTTCAACCCTTGGTTCAGATTACTTGCAGCTTCAGCAAACAGCCAAGGCTTCAGACCTTCAGCACCATCCATGTTCACTAAGTATTTTTCTTGGTACCTGAATTTCAGGAACCTTTACTGAACCAGGGGCGTAGGGGGGTTCTTATTATCATCAGATTAAAAACAAAACAAAACAAAAAACCCTCTGATTAAGCCTGACAGAATGGATGAATTGGATGTCTGCCAGCTTTTGGTTTGAAGCAAAGTAGGAATGTGTTATTGTTTAACTTGCAGCCCACAAGCAGGAACCTTATTTGTATCTCTCTGAAATGTTTGCTCTTGGGGGAATAAATGTAATAAAATAATTGCAGACCCAGTTTATCCAACACTCGATGGTGCCTAGTCCAAGGTGGACCTCCTTGGGACTCTTGGGCCAGGCTTAGGAGGACCTGATCCATGGAGTTCATTAGAAATCAGGCGCTGGGGGAAGCCAGCACACAGCAACTCTGCCCGTTTTGTGTTGCAGGGAGGTGCCATCGCCATCCTCACGGCTGCAGAGAGGCCAGGCCACTTCTCCGGTATGGTTCTCATTTCACCTTTGGTTTTGGCCAATCCGGAGTCCGCAACAACTTTCAAGGTAAATGGACTTCTGGTTCTGTGAAACTCCTGTAGCTTCCCCGGGATCTCCATTTGTAGCTAGAGTCTGGGGCAAAGGGCCAAAGTCCATTTGGACAAATATCAAACATTATTGCCACTGGGGTTCTACAATTTCTGTAACCAGGTGCTTTTTTCCCCAAAGACAAAAGAAAAATGACTTCCTGTTTGTGCATATTTTATTGGTGACTGTTACAAGGAGGAAGGATTATATGTGTTAGGAATCCAGCAAAGTAACCTTTTGTTAAAAAGTCATAAGCAAGACTCAAGCTGATTTTCACTGAATATTTGCCAGCTTCAGCCAAAAGTGCACAGCAAGTGGAATTGCAGGCTATTTGTAATTGCAACATAGAGTGGTGTTCACTGTAACTCTCCCCCCATCCCAGAGCACTTTGCCCTCAGATTCTAACCCAGTCATCATTTTGTTGTTCTGGTTAAGATGTTACACAGTGGCACGTGTGTATAACTCTTGGTTCTGGGGCTTTGAGCTACTTTAACAAGGCAAACAAGCCAATAATACCACCAGAAGTAGAGCAGATGCCTTCTTCCCCTGAGAAAGGAGAGGAAACTGGTCCTCAGCAGGGCTGCTTAATTGTGAATATGGGTTGTTGACATGATAGGCCTGTCTTGAAGGGCATGAGGTTTGAGAGAGATAATAACCCTGTGTATCTTCAAGGAATGCTCCATCTCACCTGAGTGCTAGGTGGGACTGCTGCCTCCTGAGCCAGTTCTCGGATCTCTCAAAGGAGCAGGAAGGGTGAGGTGATGGCTCACAGGGCCGGGGGGAAGTGGGCAGCCATTAGCCCACATGCTTACCCTACTTTCCCTGGCCTCACCATCAAATGACAGTAGGATCATTTAAATCATTGCCTTAGCTCAGATGCCTTTGATATTCTCCCGAGGATCCAAATAGGGGAACACAGGACGGGGAACGCAACCTTTCAAAATGTTCTCAAATGTTTCCTATAGCCCACAGCCACTGACTTAATCCCTAAAGGTGGGCTGGCAGGTCCTGCATAGGGGCTTTCAGTTAGGTACCGGAAATTTCACCAATTTCAGATGAGAACAGGTTGAGCAAAAGAGAAACCTGGAACTATCTGATAGTTTAACCAGAGAACAGCAATTTACTTAATTTGAGGAAGGAGGGAGAGGGCTAGCTGTTTTGAATTTTACTCAGGTTTAAAGAAATCACCACTGCTTTATTGTAATTGACTGGAATTAGTAAATTTTAGTGCTGTGTGGGACAGCAGTGGAGGCGGGAGCCCCGGGTGTCTGCCACGGAAAGAGACAAGGTCATCCACAGAATCACAGGTGGCCATTTAAATGTGCAAGAGGGGACATGGCCTCCTGGACAACTCCCATCGTGACTGTGATTGCATAATGTGAGCCAAATCAGGGCTCTTGTCCAAATAGACTAAACAAGACCAGGGGCACGGAGGAGAGGGAAGTTCCCTCTTCTGTCCATGTGCTTGGAGGCACGTGCTTGAGATTTACTCAGCTCGGTGAGTGCCAGGCATGTGCTGTGCTCTTACTTGCATCATCTCACTTCGCTGCCATCATCAACCTAGAGAGAGGTCATGACCTGCATTTTATGGCTTGGGTCAGATGAGTGACTTGCCAAGATCACACAACTTGTTTGATGGATTTGAATGCAGGGCTGTACACTCCTCATCTAGGGTGTTTCCCCCTAGAAGGAAGTATTCTACACTGGACACTTTCCCTTAGAGAAAAGCCAGGGACTGTGAGGCTTTTCATATGATGCACACGAGGGTCGTGGCAGCTGAGCCCTGAGGTGGAGTCGGCAAGGTTTCCTCCCAGAGTCACTGGTAGAGGCGGAATTTCTGGACAAGGCCGCAAGAACATGACCTTTCAGAGCCCTGTGCTAATAGATTCACCTTCTCAAGTCAAGGGCCAGCTGTCCCTGGGGAATGCAGGTCTCTTCTTATTGACCAACACAAATAGATTTCCTGTTGCCCTCAGACCCGAGGGCACGTGCTCGCCACCAGGGGTTCTGCTGCTGCCTCTGGCTGTTGGGCAGTCTTGACTGATAGAGTCTATGATTCATCTGTCTACCCACCCCAGATGACTTGATAACCCTGTCTGACAACCTTCCAGAGTTTCGTTGAATCCTTTTTTTTTTTTTTTTAACTTAATTTTTAAAAATTTTTAGTATAATACACTTACATGAGGGAAGGCTCCCTGCCTGGTTGGAGGTGGGGAACCAGAGTTAGAGGGAGTGGATGCATCTTCTGCGGACGCACATGCATACTCCGTTTGCTCCTGTGTTTTACACGCATGGAACATGTTCCCTGCGCTTTTTGTTTCATTGCTCTCTCTTGGTTGGTTGATTTATTTTTGTGAGTTTTGGGTTGAATTTGGCCACTTTGCAGAGCAGTTCATCTTAGTGCTCCTCCCCATCAGAATAACGAGAGGCCCACTGCAGGATGAGGTCTGGACTAGGTGAGGCCCTGCTGTGGGATGAGCTCTGGGTTAGGTAAAGGCCTGTTGTAAAATGGTCTATGGATTAGGTGAGGCCCTGGTGTAAAATGGGTTTCAGATTAGGTGAGTTCCTGCTATAGGATGAGCCTTGGATTAGTTGAGGCCCCACCATGGAATGGGCTCTGGATTAACTGAGGTTCTGCTGTTGCATTAGGTGAGGCACTGGATTAGTTAGGGTTTTGCTCCGGGATGGGCTCTGGATTAGGTGATGCCCGGTTGACCAACCTTCAGGTCCTTTATTTGCAGTGGTTTGCTCTTATGGACCCAAAGGTGGACAGATGTCTATAGGCCACCTCCTGCTGAGAAAACTTAGGCTCAGGAGGGACCTGTCTGTGTCAGTGGCACTGTCAGGGGGCCACAGAATATAGAGCCTCATGACTCTTCACCCAGAGCTCAGCTCAGGACTTTTCAAAGGTTTGTGTCATGGCCCGGAGTTCCTCCTATAGAGGTTCTTGAAATCCTTAAAGAAGCACACAGAGTGAGATCTCAAGCTTTTCACTACAGAGGGTCATGTAGAAGGTGACATAAGACTATTGACATAAGAAATGTCCAAACCTGAAGAGAATTTTTATGAGTTTATTGGGGCCAAACTGATTACATATGCTGGGGAGAAAGATGCCAAATGCTCCCAAGAATGACAGTTTTGCAGTTTGTTTTATGCATCTGAAACTAAGGGGAGGAACTTAAGGAAGATTATATGGAGGTAGGAGAAAGCAAGGTGGGAGTCAGATTACAGGGTCAGATTTGCCGTCTTGGCAGTTTATCTGAGAAGGAGGGGTGTGAAAGTGGGCATTTCAAAGGTGTGTTAACCTAGATGCACAGAAACAGTGGACGGGACTTGCTTAAAGCAAAGCCTTTTAGTGAAGAAGGCATATGCCTAGGGAGTGACGACTATGATCAGATCACCCTGTGAGGTTACTTTCCATAGGACCCCTTTATTTGTCCATATCCCACACCCTGAAAAGTGAGAACCCCAGGTCTGTCTCCCCCACCACCGCTGCCAATCCTGCACACAGCTGGTTTTCACCTCGATGCTCTGTTTTCAACAAGCTGGGTTGGGCAGAGGCTTCTGGCCTCCAAACACTGTGCTAAGAATGTGGTTGCAGAAGAGAAATGAGAGCAGGAGAAATTTAGAAACAAAAATCCAGTGCATTAGACCAGGTCTCGGCTATTTACGAGGTCATTTCATGGGGATTTTGCCCTGGGGAAGGCAGGGCTGGAGTAATACCAGAAATAGAGGGGAAACCCTTGGCTGCCCAGATGGGAGGATGCCAGACTCTGAGCTAAAGGGGTCTCCTCACCTGACCTCACCCGGGAGAACACCAGGACTGCGCCGCAGGCTGCAGAGCACCTCCTTTCTCTGAGAGATCCTAGGGTCAGGACCAAAATCACCCTGGGCAGAACCTGGGGTCAGGATGCGGTCCAGCCTGCTGGGAGGCTAGTCTTCTAAATGACCTTCCTGCCTGTTGCCTGGAGGCCATCTCCTGGGGTCCAGGGTGAGGTGCAGGAGCCAGCCCAGGGCTTCCAGATGCTTCCACTCCCCACCAACCAGGGCATCCAGCCAAGTGTGACAAGTGAGTGGCCGCTATGAACCTGTCACTCCTTGGGTGACATCCTCTCCATCACCATCCTACAAGGAGGGAAAATTATTCTCAATTTACAGACAAGGAAATGAGGCCCATTGTCTCACTCAAGGTCAACTTGAGCACCAGCTCAGCTAGCTTTTGTGGCAGGATGCTCCCTTTCACCCCAAAACCCGCCCAAATCAGCTTTCCTTAACTCTAACCCACTTCCTAACTGAATGTCACTCATCTGTTTTTAGTCACCAGCATCCAGAAGGCGGTTGGAGCTGTGGCGGTTGGAGGGGAAAAGGGCGGGGTGTGGGGGAATTGCTCTTTCAAACTTCAAGTACAGTTAGATCCAGGAGTTAGGGACTTAGCTGTGCTCTTGAATTTGGCAGGAGCGATGCACCAGGAGGCATTGCTACCTCGGTCCTGCAGCCACTGCTCTCTTAACAGCTGGGGGTTCAGACTTCTAGACATTCAGGACTTGGGGAAGGAGTTAGGGCCCCAGCACATGGGGAGCCCTAGCTGCCAGCAAGTGTTCAGTCCTTCCCCAGGGCTTACCAAAAAGGGCCTGCAGTGCTTTCTATTCTACATCTGCTGGAGGGCCCACTTTCCCTCTGGAGACAGTCTGGGCTGTCCTCTGACCATTGCAGTGATGCCAACCCCACAGGAGGCGTGGAGCTATAGCCTGTCAACCTGCTGGAGCCACTTTAGAAGATAACGATTGTAATTACCTCCCTCATGTCAAGTATGTCATGAGCAGAAGCTTTTAAATGATCTTAAGGGGCTGTTAAAACCTTTCATATCAATAAAGGCATTTGTGCAAGTCGCTAGTATTTAAAGTGATGGGCCTGCAGTTAATCCCGGAATGCCACAAGGGCACGTCAAGGACATGACACATTCCAGTCTGTTGCTCCTCAGGAAGTGAACCTAGTTTCTGGGAAGTTGTCCTCTTTTGTGAGTGAAATGATTTGGCGTTTTAGCTCTGATGTGACATTTGTTGCAAAGCTCCAGGTCATATACTTTTTCTGAAGCCTCCTTTCAACAATGCCAGCATGTGCTCATTCCTTCGCAGCCAACAGCAATTTCTTGAGCTTCTCCTGGGGCCAGAAGCCCAAAGGGCAGTTAGGAACCAGCTCTGTGGGAATCAGGTGCCAGGTAACCTTCCCAGCAACCTTTCAGTGTTTGTTTTATCACCCCCATTTTAGAGATGAAGAAACTGAGGGATCATAGATTTTCTTGGGGGTGCAGAACCGGAGGTCTGATGCAAATTGGCCTGGTTCCCAGTCTCTGAGTCTGATTCCTCCACTTCATCACCTCCCCTTTCTGGGGCTGGTGTCCATTGACTGTGTGTCCATTCATCGTGGGTCTCGGCCCCCAAATTATCCTCAAGCAATGAGACCTGGAGTCCCTGTTGAGTCGGTGTCACTGAGATCTCTGTGGTTGCACAACCTTGACTTAGCCTTAGCTGATGGTGGGGGTCTCTCACTTCAAGGAGGGCCCATTCAGGGTCATCCCTCTCTTGAGCTGGATCCGAGGCTCTCTTCACACTCCTGCAGGATTATCCGAAGATTTTGGTCGAAATGGCATCAAGAGTGGTAAAACATTGGATTCCACCTTCTTTTTGGGTGAGCCCCTTCACCTCCCCCTCACTTACGCCATGGCTTCCTTGGTGTTCCCTTGGAAATAGGTATGGGCTCTCGAGACTGACAGCAGAGGCCGAAGGAGCTTATGACAGGAAGCAGCAGCTGCCACTCAGGCGACCTGGACAAAACCGATCCTTCTGGGTGTGGGGTCTGCCAGGCTCTTTCCATTCCCTACTGCTTCCTTACTACCGGACCTCGAGACCCCTTCTCCACCCTTCTGTGTTCCTTCAATTGACCCACTGCCTCTGCTTAATTCTGTCTGCCCCAGGGCACCTTTCCTCCATCAGACATCAGGGTAACGACATCAACAAAGCTGCAGAGGACGGGAGGGAGAGGGGTTCTCTTTGGCGACTATTCAAAGCATCCTTGCTCCTGCATCCTTCTTGGATCTTTTGCGGGGAAGAGGCTAAGCACCTAATTTTTTTAAAGCTGTGACATTATTGTCATCAAAAGATTTGCCTCTACCCAATTAAATCTGTTAGAAACGTGGTTTGGAACTTACTGTGCAGGTTTAGAAAAAGAGCTAAGGGCCCTGGCCGGTGTGGCTCAGCGGTTAGAGTGTCGGCAGCGCACCAAAGGGTCATTGGTTTGATTCCTGGTCAAGGGCACGTACCTGGGTTGCAGGTTCGATCTTCTCTCGTGGATGTTTCTCCCTCTTGCTCTTTCTCTCTCTGTCTGTCTCTTTGTCCCCTCCTGCTTCCATCTCTCTAAAAAAAAGCAATGAAAAAAAATATCCTCTGATGGATGGATGGATGGATGGATGGAAGGAAGGAAGGAAGGAAGGAAGGAAGGAAGGAAGGAAGGAAGAAAATTGAGGCTCAGGGCCATCCAAACATCTCACTGTGGTGCCTTTGAAAGGGCAGTTTGCCCTTCCTAGACATCTGTGCCCCTCCCCCTCTGACCAGTGGGGGTCAGGGGCACTCTCTACTCTGGCTGCACTTTGGAATCACCCAGGGAGCTTTTAAAAACAACAACACTGATTTCAGGGTCCCAACTCAATCCGAATCTCTCGATGGGACCTGGGAAGAGGCATTTGTGATAGCAGCTGCCAGTCCCTGAAAGTTCAAACACACACTAATGCCTCCAGGGTTCCTGTGAAAATGCAGCTCCGGATCTGATAGGCCTCGCTGCTCCAGGAGCACGCACATGGTGCTGCTTGTCTGAGGGCCGCTCGTAGAGCAGGGAGGCCGTGGAACATCAGGAAGGGCCAGGCTGCCAGTTGGGTGTGCTGCATGCGCTACCAATACGCTGACTGCATGGAAGAAACAGAATGTTCAAAACCAAGGGCTGTCTTTCTGGGAATCTGGGAAGACAGGGAGCCACGGGTCACTTCTGGGGACCCCTCACTCAAGACAGCTTTTCATTCGTTTCTCTCATGGCGCCTCTCCCATGAGGGGTGTGTCCACCTCAAGCCTCTGCATGCATTCTCCCAAGTGTTAACTCACACCCAGGGCTTAGTAATCACCTATAGGCTGAGACTTTTCTGTTCCCGGGGTGACATCTTGTGGGGTTTAGTGACAGGACCCAACCATGCAGAACGGAGAACAGGCAGTGATTAATATCTGCGCACCGACCCCTCATCTATATGTGTAACTGAACATCCAGTTCTCATTGCTAGGACACCAGTATCCTCCACTACACTCAGCCAATGGAGTTGTGTTGTCATGAGCTGGTCCTTTTAGGGGCATTCACCCATCCTGAACCCGCCTGCATCAGCTCCCTTAGATGAGCGAGAACAGCTGCCCGAGAGTCCTTGTGGTAGGAGGCATACAGCTGCACACGTCCCCTGGCCCAGCCACCTGCCACCTCCAGTCCTAAGCATGATGTGTCCTTGCCACGTCTCCTCCTGTTTGTGCTTTGGGCAGTAGGTCATTGGCAGCTGCAGGAGTCCTCACCAGGACTTGGCTCCTTGTCCTTGGAAGGGAGGTGTAAGGTGGTCAGCTGACCTGCCATTAATTGTTGAGTTTCCTCTAGGGACCAAACACCTGCCCTTTTCATTTTACTCAAAGCAAATACTTCTCCAGAAATGCTCCTCCTCTTTTTGCATATGAAGCTCTTTTCCTAAAAGCACCATTTAGCTGCAGAAAGTTCGCCTGTTGAGAGGAAGACCACTCGCTCGAAGAAAGTACAGAACAAATGTTTTCCTGTAATTGTCTCCAGGAGGCAGAGTCCTTCCTGGCTTTCTAGTCCCCTGACCTTCCCGTGAAACCGAGCAGGGTGTTTCCAGCCATAGCATGGCCTTTTCTGATTCCTGTCGAGCCTAAACTGTCAGCATCTTCTCCTGGAAATGGAGGCCTTGCCACTTTTGGATAGAAGTGTTTTGGTTTAAGGAACACACATCTGAAGATGAAGGTAAATCTGCCCAGGTCCCCGCAGAATCAGGTGGTGAGCAACAGAACATAAATTGTTGGCGCCCTGGCCAGTTTGGCTCAGTGGTTAGAGCGTCAGCCCCTGGACCGAAGGGTCGCAGATTCGATTCCAGCCAAGGTCACGTACCTCAGTTGCAGGCTCCATCCCCGGTACCCAAGGGGTGCATGCAGGAGACAACCAATTAATGTGTCTCTCTCTTCCCCCCCCCCCCTTCCACTCTCTCTGAAAAGCAATGGGGAAAAATATCCTCAGGTGAGGATTTGAAAAACAAACAAACAAACAAATCCATATATTGTTGGCAAACCTGCTGGTGCGCTTCAGAGAAATGGAATGAGAACTGCATGGTCTCTCTCCCCCTCAGTTCTGCTCAGCTGTTCCTCTGTTCTGCTTGGTTCTCTTAAGGGTGAGTGCTGAGGTGCTGCATCCCTGGGTCTTTTCCTGGCTTTTGGCCAATCTGATCTGGAAATGGTAGAAAGCTGTCTTGCAGAAAAACAGCTGTGTCCTTGAGAAGGCCACGCTGAGCCAAGCAGGCAGACAGCCCAAATGGGGCAGCAGGGTCTGCACAAGGCCCCATCAAACACAGCCACCCCTCGATTCCTGAGCATGGCAGGGTCACATATGGAGTCAACTCTCAGCCCTGTGTCCACTCAGGGAGCTGTGGGAGCTGTGGGCAAGTCATTGAGAACAGCAGACTAGCTTGAGGTCGGGTCTGCAAACTTTGGGAGACATTAAGGTTTTTCCTCATAGTGTTGCCCTTGGTGGAGGAAATGATCCCTAAAAGTCCATTCTCCTCACACAGTCAGAGTCCAGTGAAGGCTCCGAGCTGGCGCCCACTGCCTCTCTGTGCCCCCCCCCCCAGTGCACTTCTCATCTGCTGTGTTTTCTTTTTATTAAACATTTTTAACCATTGAAAGCATAGATACCAACTTCTGAATTTAAGTTCCTAGGGTAGCCCGTAGATCCTGGAGGTCACAGACATTTGATCTGTGTTTGGGAACACCCAATTCCTTCCCTTTCGTAAAACTTCCAGAATTCTGAACCCTTCTAGTTCTGTATCTGTTCCCAACCCCACCTTGGCTCTTGAGCCTGCCCAATAGATCATGTCCATTCCACGAGGCTTCAGACTGTGCTCCAAGTTGGATTTCCTTACAGTTCTGTGCGTGACTATCACAGGTCAGCTCAGAGCTTGGCAGTAGTACCTGGCACATTGCTGGCAGCAAGTCAGTGTGCATGGGGTTTACTCGCTGAACACTAGGCTTGGGGTGCAATGAACTACAACAGTCTTAGGGGCAGGTGGCTGCCATCCTTGCACTGAAAGATGGAGAGTGGTCCGTGTGGATTTCAGAACAGGCGTATGCATGTGTGTTCTTTTAGGAGCAAAGCCCCGCCTGGTTCCTGGCAGTGTGAGGTTACATCATGCTTGTGCAGCCCAAGGAATGGGACGTTTTATAGCTCTACGTGTAAAGGGAGATTGGGCAGTAGGGCAGTTGTGTCACCATGGGGAGTATCAGTGCTGCTGCTCCTGATCATCCACAGGAAAGGTTGGCTTCTCAGCCGCACTCATACAGGGGAGAGAGGGAGAATAATGAAGGCTGGTGGCATAAAAGGAAAGAGTGGCCTCGCCCAGACCCTTGTCCCCTTTCCAGCTGACCTCACGGTGTGGTGCTGAGCCTCTGTTTTCTTGCCTGTGAAATCAGGATAAACCCTCACCTCACAGCATTTGTGTCAAGATTAAAAAACTGGCACCTATGACTGTGCCTCTACTATGCCTGATGCACCAAAAGATTGTTACCCAGTAGATGTCAGTGCTTCTCTCCCTACCAAGGGTACTGAGGGGACATCACCTAGCTCCATGACATTCGCCCTCAGCATGCACTGAGCATTCACTGTTTGCCACCTTCTGTGTGATTCTAATTTCAGCATTTCACAGCTCACTTTTGAAATAGCATCTTTCATCCCTGAGCGTCTATGCACAGTGCAGAAATGAGAACAGTCCCCCTCTGCAGTCAGAAGTGTGAGCTCCAGGTTCATGCTTTTCCTGGGGAAACACAAGATCCAGCAGGAGAAATGGTGTGGTGGGCTGGGGCAGGGCAGGAAGGCCTGTACCTGAATCAGGTTCAAGTTCAAGGAGCATGTATTAAACACCTACTGTGTGTTCAATGCTTTTGCACATAGTAGTCTCCCGTGGCAGCTAAGGAAACAGAGGCTCAGCGATGGTCGGCTCTATGTCCACGTGCATGAGACAGCACAGCCAGGAATCAAGTGAGGTCTCATTCCCTCTGCCACACATCTCCTAATCAGGCTTGGTGACTATTTCTGTTCCCCTCTGAGAGAAACCATGACAATCGACAGATTCTTTCAGATCAGAGCAGGTTCCTTTGGAGCCTTCTAAGCCATCTGGCTTCACTCACAGGTGACAGGTGATTCTGCTCCTGCTGTGTTTTTTCAGATCCTCTGAGAAGTGGCTTGTGGCTTGTGCAGAAATGCTCAGCCAGGCAGCTCCTGCAAATAATTCAGAATCACAACTGGGAGGGCTACCGCACAGAATCCGGAGCAGGCAGAAAATAGCCATGGCATTCCCTCCGCCAGCCCTGGTGGCCACCTCTCCCCCACTCCCCACAGGGAACCGAGCTAGACTAATTCGAGGCTGTCTGAGTCAGAGCAGGGAAAGTCCTGGGGCTCCCAGCCTTGGGAAGTAATCCTGGCTGATGTTCAGTTTGGGTATCACTTTCCTTAATTTACTGTAAACTGTCCTGTGGGCCGAGCTGGGCATAGATCCCACTGCACTCACACCCTTGTTTTCCCTCCCTGGTTAGGTCCTTGCTGCGAAGGTTCTCAACCTTGTCCTACCAAACATGTCCCTGGGCCCGATCGACTCCAGCGTGCTCTCTCGGAATAAGACGGAGGTGAGAGTCTTTCTGAAAAACCAGGGGGTAGCTGGGGCTGGTGAGGGAGTGAAGGCAGCAGCCCCAGTGGGAAATCTGAGTTTTAGCTCTCTCTGTGGCATTTTGCTGCCCCTTTGCCGAGGCCCTGAATGAAGTGATGGGGACATGAAGGTGAGTGAGAGGCCGTCTGGCTTCAGGATTGGGGGGGAAGGGATAAGTGGTCGTGATGTCTGAGCTGTGCCCTAAATGTGCAAAAGAGCTAACCAGATAAAGTCGTGTGTATATCAGCGAGGTCTCTTTTGGTTGTAAGGGACAGAAACTTAACTTAAAATTAGTTAAGCAAATTTAAAAGTGAAATTTATTGGTGAATATAATAAAGGCCTTGGGCACGGGTGGATCCAAGGGCTCAAAAGTCTTGTTCACCATCCATTCTCCCCAGGTCTCATATCCCCTGGTTTGCCTCATCCCCTACCAAACCTGGCCCAAGTGGAGGCAGAGACGGCCACTGGCAGCTTTACATGAGCAACCCCAGCGGAAAGACACCACTTTCCAAGAAAAGTCCCAGGGCTGATTTTTATTGGCTGATTGTCCAAGCCTGGATTATTTATCCAGGAAAGGGGTCAGTGTCAACCCCACCCAACCTCAAGGACCGAGAGTATGGGAAGGGGGCAGAATTGGGATAGAGTAGCAGAGGACAGAAGAATGGATTCAGGCCAGGCCAAATGTCCTGTGGGTTGTGGGAACGGTGCAGGGCTAAAGGGGAATCAGAGGGAAAATATTTGAGTGGAGGAAATGGCAAGAGTAATGAGCCCTGGCGTGGAAAGAGGACAGCCCATTTGCAGGACAGCCAATAGTTTGGTTCAACCACATGTAGGGCAGCAAGTGAGTGTCGAGGGCTAAACTGAGGTCAGATCATGAGTTAACCCACGAACTTCATCTCCCAGGAGTCACTGCCCTGCCAGGAGTATGTTACAGCCCCCCAAACAGCGTGGTACTGCCTTCTATAAAAGCAAAACCAGGGAAAAAAAGAAATAAAGGAAGGGAGAGAGGGAAGGAAGGAGGAAGGAAAGGAGGGAAGGAGGAAGGAAAGAGAGGGAGGGAGGGAAGGAGGGAGGAAATGAAAGCAAAACCAACTGAGAGAAGCTTAGAAAGAAGAGGCAAGGTGGCTTTGGGAGAGAGAAATAAGTTGGGAGGTTGTGCCATCAGTTGATGTCACCGCCTCTGGGACCAGGCACTAAGGTCAGCATGAACAAAAGGTCAAGATCAACAGTGTGCCTGAGACACTGGGTCTGAGCAGAGTTCAAAACCCCAGAAACTCAGGTTCGTCTATTAAGATACTGCTCAGTGAACCAACCTACCTCCCAAAGTTTAGCGAAAGGCCAGCACCCGTCCCTGCCTTTGAGTGGGCCTAGTGCTCTGCGCCAGGTGGGTGCTGTGTGCTCACCCACTCAGGGCAGCCCCAGATGAGCAGACTGAGGCTCTGCAAGATGAGAGGACTTGCCTGGGTCACCCACTGGTGGGACCAGCCTGAGAGCGTAGGTGGTGTGGTCCCAGCCCTGCTCTGTCTGTGGCGGCGACAATCGGCTGCAAACTTACAGCCAGTGGACAGGCAGCCACTCTGGGTATCTGGAAGACACCGGAATTCTCTTCAGGATTAAGCAAATCATTTTGCCACTCCTCTGCCTCAGCTTCCCATCTTGCCTTAGGAATTTGAAATCATGAAAGTGGTGGCTTCCTAAGGACCCTGTAAAATGGAAAAGGGTGCTCTAGCTTTCCCAGGTTTCCTTGGGACTTGAGCAGTTGGACTCTAGCTTTATTATAAAATTTGACCTCCTGGCCCTCTGAGTCACTTAGAGAGTGGGCAACTAAATGCGAATCATCCCCAATGGGTATGAAGGAGACATTCTTGATCAGGGCCAGCAGTTCCTTATGAATTAGGCTGGTGTGAGGCTCTAGGGAGTGGTGGGGCCTGTGGGGAGCCAGAGGGTATCAGATCCACCTAAGTCATCCGAGTTCAATTTTAATTTAATCTAATTTTTAAAACCCACAGTGCCTCCCAAACCCACATCTTGGGGCCACATTTGACCCAGAAGGGTCAAAGAATATTTGAGTAAAGAGAAAAAACTAAGTAATTTCAAAAGGAAGATCTGTATGTTGAAAAAGCATAACTATAGGACCCCAAAAAACCAAAGGCAAACATATATATGCTGTTTGATTTAATCCCGACATGAATGAGACCAACATTAACCTCATTTCACAGGTGAGGAAACAGGCTCAGAGGTTAAGTAACTTGTCCATGGTTACACAATCAGTCAGGGGCAGAGCTGGGATTTAAACCCATTTGATTCAAAAGCCCATGGTTGCATGCTTCCTTCCAGCTAATACTTTCAGTCATTAAGCTTTTTTCCTGTTTTGTTTTGTTTAATTTTATTGATTTTAGAGAGAGGAAGAGAGAGACAGAGAGAGGGGGAGAGAGAGAGACATCGATCAGTGGCCTTCCGCGTGTTCCCCGACTGGGGATCAAACCTGAGACCTGGGAATGAGCCCTGATAGGGAACTGAACTCACCACTTTGCGGTGTATGGGAGGGTGCTCTAGCCAACTGAGCCGTCCAGCCAGGGCTCTTTTTACTCTTTTGTAATTTCTGCTCCACGCAGCCTGCGGCCGGGGCCATTGCTCTGTGTGCGGGATTCACTTTGTGATGGGAGTCGGTGTGGAGCAGGGGCTCCTCCCCCTGCCGCATCCCCCATAGTGGCTCTGGCTTGGCTGTGCAATCTCTAGCAAAACCAATTATTTTTGCAGCAGCTGTGCTAGGACAGCAATGGGTTAAGAGAGCGAGAGGGGCCTCCCTGTGAGGTCTTTGAGAGGCAACATCCAGGTGCAAATCTGAGTCATTTCTCTCACCACCTGAAAGTACTTGGGCAAAAAGGGAGAACAAAAAGAGAGAATGAAATTATTCCAAACCCTCTTTGTTTAAAAGTAGCAATCTCAGAGTTTTTATCTCATTTTTTAAATAATGGAAAATTCCGTTGAAGGCCTTAAACACATAGAAGAGTCTGGTGTGAAAACACAGCACAGTCTCCCCTGGGATCCCTGGTTGTTCGCCCTCGTGGATCAGGTTTCTCACTGGTCAGGTAAATGGAGTGGTTCTTTAGGAACACATATAAATGTCTCTGCTAGGAAGACTTCGAGGAGGGAGGTGGCTGGTGGCTGGTCAGCACAAAAGCTGAACTCCTGCTGCAATGAACAGGAGCAAGCATTTCCATTCCTCAGCTGAGAGAATTCGCCCCCCACATGTCCAACTCTGAGTCTCCCTTTGAACCTTGTGCTGAGCTTTAAAAATAGCAACGCCCAGAGGGAAATGTGCTCAGAAAAGGCACCCCCCCATCTAACATCAGGGTGTCTTAAGGCACATCTTTAGTTAAGATATTTCCCATGGAGTGCTGCAGCTATAAAAGCCTCAAAAATAAAAGAACCGTTTGCCTAACGAGCTCACTGAAGCAGGCCCTTGGAGGAAGGGTGCAGGCTGAGGGGGTGGAGGGTGGCAGACTCCTTGGAAGGCTGTCTCTGGGGAAACAGGCTGCTTCTGCCATTCGAATGTCAAAAGCAGGATGTTTGTTTGGGGTTTGCCGTGGCAAGTGTTCTCACAACCCACCCAGGACTGTTAGCATAACGCCCTTCACCAGCATCTCTTCACAGCTGCCAGCCCACTGACACACTGTCCTGGCCTATGTAGCCTCCAGGGCTAATGCAGAATGTGCCTTGGATTGTCTCCGCACAATCCAATGAACAGTGACTGCACCCCTCTTCTGTGTCAGACTAGCCCTTTTGTCTCCCACAGCTCCAAGAAGGCAATCTTACTAGCAGTATTTGTATTTGTGAAAGCTTGGGCCCAGACAGGGCAAGTCACTTACCGGAGGTCACACAGCTACTAAGTAAGGCTTTGAGCCTACACCTCTCTGCTCTGAGCCAAGTGCTCTTGGCACTAAAATCCTGGGAACAAAGAAGTTGCTACTCAGGCCTTTTTTTTGTTTGTCTGCACATTTAGAGTCCCTGGTCAGAACACTGGAATACTGACATATTAATCATTCCACCCTCAGAATGTGATGAATCTCTCCCACTTTGAAAAGCCTTGAATGTTCTTAATAGTTGTCAGGCCAAGGATGTGGGTGGTGGTGGTGTGTGTGTGTGTGTGTGCGTTGCGGGTGGGGTGGGGGGTAACAAGGGGAGTTGCTCAGAGTCTCTACCTGTCCTCACACCATACCAGTGCTAACCATGCAGTTACTCATGAATAGAATTCATTGCTTTCTTTCGGAGCTCCATCCTGTGGCCTGTGAACTGGGTAGAAGCCAATAGAGAGGAGAGGCTGTGATTCTGAGTTCCTTTTCCACTGGGGACAATGCACTGGTTATATACTGAGGTACTTTGTCTTCTAGATCCAAGTCTCTGTTCTCTATAAATACTCTGGGATGCCCACCAGGAGTATTCTAGCTTGTTTGTATCACACTGACAGGCCATATGGTGAGAGCTGTGAGGAGTGGCCAACTCCACTTCATTTCATTTCTATAAGTGGGTGCCACTCCAGACCCCACCCAGTGCTTGAGATGTGTCAGCGTCAAGGATTAGTTCCCCTGCTTCCCTGCACCCTGCAGGTCTTCCACCCCCACGCCAGTAGTCCGTCTCTGCCCATAGCCCTTGAAGGCTCCTGCCAAGTCTTGGAAAGCTCAGCCGCACTGAAGCTTTTAACTAATTATAACCACAGCTAAAAATAGGCCCCAGCTTCCCCTCCATCCTCAGGACATAGCCTCCCACAGCAGTCCCCTCGAGAACTGGTTATTAACTTTCCAGTACTCCTGGTTTGGTTAGCAGATTTTATTTAGCTACCCTCCATCAATCATATTGTAACCAAATCACCTCCCAAATTCAGGTTTGTGTACTTGATGCACTTGTGAGCCAAAACATTGAGACACCGGTGGTTGGAGGTAGAAAAAGGTTTGTTCGATTTGGCCAAAACCAGAGGACAGGAGAGCAAGATCTTTCAAATCTGTCTCCCTCTCAAAAAGCAAAAGTAGGGAGTTTTTATGCAGCTAGGGAGCAGTGAGGGGTGTTCCAGGGAACTGAGAGAGAAGTCTGTGTTTCTTTAGTCACAGATAACATTTTGTGCAGCCAGACTTCTGGGCGGCAGCAGCTGGTAGCAGCTACCTTGGAGACATTCTTTCTGTCGGCAAAACAAACTCATAAATTCTCCTCGTGGCCCTGGAGTTATCTCCTCCTGCTTGACAAAGAAATAGTGTATCAGCAACACAAAATTATATTGTGAGGACAAGGGGTGCTGGGTTGAAGAACCAAGATTCTGCAAAATGTCTCATAATTGTGGGTCAGTGACCTTATCTTTAAAACAAAAGGCAGAAACTAGACATCTTGTGACTATCGCCATTGTTTAAGCTATATTGTTTTGTGCTTAACTAACTATATTTTTCTATTATCTCAAGCAAAGTATACTTTTAAACACTTCTCCTAGAACTCTCTTTACAGGCAGTCCTTCAGAAAGTGGCTAGCATACTTTCTTAATCTTTGACTATAAACTACGTGACAACCAAAGCAACTGAAACATTAGTTAAAGCCTGTACCTATATCTCTAGATTCTATGATCTAGCATCTAAGCATGTTTACTGTTGACTGTTGGTTTCAATATCTCATATTTCCCACAGGAGACTTGTCCATTTGTGGCAGCTATAATTCACCAATGCCTTAAAAACAACAAGCCATTAGAACGTTTCTCGGACAGCTCCATATGGGGACAGCTGGCAAATGGCTCTGCCTTGGTCTTGTGCCCTGCAAAGTGGAGTCTGTTGATCTTTTCACCCCCTTACCCCAGATGTTTCCTGCTCCCAGCTCTCCTCCCGCAGATTCTGGGAGAAGCAGCTCTGAGCACGAGAGAGACAGCTTCCTGAAGTCAGTGGCTTTAACAGCAACAGAAAAGCCAGTGACTCTCTAGAGAGACTGTCAGGGGTAGTCCCAGTGGCAGCCAGACCCAAACAGAATGGGCTTCTCCCTGCCCTGCAGGCCGAGCTGAGCTTCTCACCAAGTACCTCCGCACGGCTGGAGAGGAAGGAAGCTGCACACTGGGCTGGGTTCACGTGGAAACACAGCCTGGGCAAAGCTCTCTCAAAGATGCCACGGGATTAAATCCCCAATTACATGAAGATCCCACGCCGCTGACTTACCAAGGCTTGAAAAAGGGGCCGAGCCAGACACAAGCCCCAAACGGGCCTCTGACCACAGGGTCTCCTGCCACAGGCCTGCCCAAGGGATGTATGGCTCCTCCTGGCAAAGGGAATCCAAAGAATGAGAAAAGTGAGACTGCGGGGAAAGGAGAGGCCAAAGGCAGGCAGTCCCCAGCTTTGTCTTCCAGTTCAATTGCGGCGCTGTCCAAATCTATAGGGAAGGTGCCGCGGAGGTACCTGCAACACACACCCGTCCACTCAAGATTCACCGATAGGAATGCTCTGTCATGCTTGCTTTATCTGCGATTAAAAATGAAAATGTAACTGTGGATATAGATTTTAAATCTTTTAAAATGTATTGTGGTAAGATATACAGAACATATATCTTTTTACCCATTTTTAGGCGTACAGTTCAGGGGCATTAAGTACATTCACACTGCTGTGCCGCCCTCACCCCCATTCATCTCCAGAACTTCTGTCTTCCCAAACTACAACTCTGCCCATTAAACACGGACTCCCCATCTCCCACCCAGGTCCTGGCAGTCACCGTTTTGCCTTCTGCTTCTGTGAGTTCAGCTATTCTAGGTGCCTCGTATAGGCGGAGCCATACAGTATTTGTTCTCTTTACCTTTTGAGCGTAAGGTCCTCTAGGTTCATCCATGTTGTAGCATGTGTCCGAGCTTCCTTCCTTTGCCAGGCTGAATAATATTCCATTGTATAGCTAGGCCACATGTTGTGTATCCATCCCGCCTATCCATGGACACCTGTTGTGCTCCCACCTCCTGGCTATTATGAATGATGCTTCTATGAACATGGCTGTGCACATGTCTCCTCGAGACCCTGCTTTCAATTCCTTTGGGTTTCTACGCAGAAGTCGGGTTGCCTGATCATTTTGGTTTGCATTTTCCTAATGAGTACTGTTGCTGAGTATCTTTTCACAAGCTTGTTGGCCATTTATATATCGTCTTTGGAGAAATAGCTATTGAGTACTTTGTCCATTTTTTAATCAGGTTTTTTTTTTTATTGTTGAGTTGTGGGAGTTCTTTTTTGTAAAAATATTTTTAAAATTGATTTTTAGAGAGAGAGAGGAAGGGAGAGGGAGAGAGAGAAACATTGATTTGAGAGCGAAACATGGATCGGCTGCCTCCTGCACGCCCCCTACTGGGGACTAAGCCCACAACCCAGGCACATGCCCTGACCAGGAATCGAACCGGCAACCTTCCGTTGCAAGGGACAGTTCCCAACTGAGCCACATGGGCCAGGGCTGGGACCTACCTGGATGTCCAGGAGTTCAAGCTTTAATAGCAAAAAGTAATTCTTGGAGGAAATATTCAGTGGCTCACGGGCCCTTGAGTAAGTGACAGTTCATATCTCTAAGCTAATCCTGATGAATCCTCTTTGTCTCCAAAGATGAAGCTGCGTTGTCCTTATTTCTGATGGTTCTTGTCTGGCTCAGGAATTTCTGCTTGAGCCTCCTGGTAAATGGATCTTGCTTTGCTCAAGGGAGCCAAGGAGACTTTCTGTCAAGTGAGGCAGGGCCCTCTCTCCCCTTTGCCACCCTGCAGGCAGCATAGCAAGTTCAACTTGCTTGGAGCACCCACTTTGGGCCAGGCCCCAAGATGGAGGCAGAGACACCTGATCAGTCACCCTGTCTTCTGAGGTCACAGTCAGAGGGGAAGAAAGGCTCATCAACGCCTTACAGAGGACAGAGGCAGAAAGGCCCGAGTCTGGACACAGCTCTCCAGCTCTGTCTGTGCCACAGTGTGACTTTGGAAACCACACTCGGTGTCACCGATCCTCAGTTCTCTTGGGGGCCTAGGGTGCAGCCTGGCACAGCATCATCCCTAGGCAGATGGGAGCTGTTGTTATTATAGCTATTAAAGAGGTGTCCACAAAGCTACAGCAGCCCTGGGGAGACAGGCACCAGTTTCACTACTAGTTTCTGGGCACCTGTCATGGGAGGAAACACTTGAACTGTGCCTTGACGGGAAACTGGGATTTGCCGGCAGCCAGGAGTTAGGGCGTGGGAAGGGGGCATTCTGGAAACTGGAAAGAGCAAGGGCAGCCGCCAGTCTATAGGTACAGAAGCTGAGCAGGTGAAAGGAGCGGAGCTGGGGATGGCTCACACAGTGTCCCTGGGGAAGGCAAGGGCTCCCCGGAGGAAGGGGCAGCTGAGCTAAGTATCATCAGAGAGGAGAAACTCTATGGGCAGCCAAGGCTGAGGGGACAGCCATGTGAGGGTACAAGGGCTGGGGGGCCCAGTGTTGAGGACGGAGGCAAAGGGGTGGCTGGAGCCCCATCACATGTAGCCTTGCAAGTCACAGGAAGAGTAGGGACTTAGCCCTGCATCGTGTGGGAAGCACAGCAGGGTTCCCAGGGGCAGGGATGCCCAGGGGGAATCTGAGCACAGTGTGCAGGGGTGGCCAGATGGGAGGAGAATTGGTCAGAACCAAGAGGAGGGGACATGTGAAGAGTGGAGCAGGCACTGGCCACGCTGCAGGCAAGGCTGTTTCCAGTGTTCAGTATGTTTTGTATTCAAGCCAATTTCTATGCTAAATTATTATTTCATTTAGAATATTCCACAAGCCTGACATTCATGAGAACACAGCCCAGTGAGCCACGGGGAAACAATACCCAGCAGCTCCAAAGAGCTTACCTTTCAGGGAGGTTTCCTCTTTCATGCCTAATTATTCTTTGTCGAATGAACTAATGAGGGACCTCTTCTTCTAAGGCCCATGGGTATCATTGCAATGTGAACAGCCCCTTTGCCAGCTGTTGGCCAGTGAGCCAGGTCCAAAGGTTCCCAGCTGCTGTCTGATCTGTGCCAGGCTCCCAGTGCCCAAAGGTGTTGCTTCTGGGGCTGGGTTAGAGAAAGGTTGGCTCATTCATTCATTCATTCATTCAGCCAGTATTTACTGAGGGCCTCCTATGGCAGGGCACAGCAAAAGCAGGACAGACAGAGCCCTGCCCCAGGGGCCAACACTTCAGTGGAGACAGGCAGGTACACAAACACCCAGTTGAAGGGTGAGTGCAGGGCTGGAGAAGGGCTGCTAGCCATCAGAGCCTGGGGGTCAAAAAGGCCTAAGAAAGAAAGGGAGTAGGTGTTAATTAGTTTAGGAGCAAGGGGCTGGAACGGCCACTTGAGAGGGCCAATGGAAGCCACGGTACCTAGGAGAGGACTACCTACCATCCAAGTCTTTCCACAACAAATTGCCATTCAAAACAGAGGTAGGAAATGATAGAGGTCTCTGCAAAGACATGCCCATTCATGGTAAGGTTCCTACTGGTTTCTAGACTTCAGAGATCACTTGGGTAGATTTGTTGTGCGCTCTCTCCACGATGCCAGAGGAGGCTATCTGACTTCCCTGTGATAAGATAGGTGGATTAAGAAAGATCTAAACAACCGAGGAAGGAGATGGGAGTCCCGGGATGGGCTCCAAAGCACAGGTGGAAGAGTGAGGCTTCCATAGGAAAAGGGAGGGTATTGGAGGGAAGGAGGGTCAGGAAAAACCAGTTGTAGATCCATCTAGGTACCTGAAGGGAAGCTGCAGGAGATTAGACCTGCTGGGCTATATTTCTTGGTGAATGGTAAACAATGTCGTGTGAGAAGAGCGCACCCCTGTCTGTGTCGAGTAGGACGCCCCATCCCCTTCTGTGAAGGGTGGCAACCTGTGGGACCCACCGAGTCATTTCACTGTCTGTCAGGCCTAGATGTTTTGGTGCTCACCAGGGACCCACCCCTTTCTTATCTGAGGAGTGTCACCTCCATAGCTCCTATGAGTCCACAGGACGCCTTTACTCTCTCTCCTCTAGATACGTAGCGCAGCATGGCCAGTGGTAACGAATGCTGTCGGTGGACTCCAACTGCCTAGGTTCTTATCCTAGCCCCTCCCCTTACTTGCTGTGTAATCTCGAGTGGGTCACCTAGCCTCTCTGAGCCTCTCTTCTCAAGTATGAAATGGTGAAAATAACAATAGTCCCTAGACTGGGTTCCTGTGAAGCCTTATTCAACATGCGAGTGCAAGTAAAGTGCTCAACACAGCACCTGGTACAGAATTAAGGGCTCAGTGTGTTCGTTATTTTAAATATAATTTTAATTAAAAATGTAATTTTGCATTCCATCACGGAACAGATTTTTTAAAAATAGGTCAAGGGATTTGACTGTAGGGGTGGTGCTAGATTTTGCAACTTTAAGAAAACTCCCAGCTGTAGATTATAACTCTATTTACTGTGCTTTAGGGCAAAGTTTCTTCCCCACAGAGAGACAGTGTTCAAAAGTCAGAAGCCCCAGTTGGCATGTTCCTGGCTGGCAAGTTCAACCTTGCTGAGAGCTCTCAGAGCCCCAGAAACCAGTGAAGGCACTGGAGGAGGCCGGGAAAATATTCACAGCCTGTGAAACTTAAAACCTGAGAGGAACCTTCCAGGTCCCCTCAGTGGGAAAGCTGAGCCCTGGAAGGAGTAAGGCTTCATCTAAGGTTATGTGGCCCGAGGTCTCTGAGGCAGAGAGGCCTTCAGTGTGGAGCGGTCTTGCTCCCCTTGTGCCCGGTGTCAGATTCAGATGCACCCCAGACATCAACCTCGCTATGGGGCCAGACCCTGGGCTTGGCACTGTGTCTGAATCATCTCATTGACTCTCCCTAGAGTCCTCTGAGGCATTTCCACTATCACCCCCATTTCGCAAATCAGCAAACTGAGTCTAGGAGAGAAAAGCCCTGCCCAGATCACTGTCGGGGCTGGGTGCTCCTCACTCCTCTGGTCTCCCTCCCAAGAAAAAACCTTCAAATCTCAGCCAGTGGCAGCACCCCCAGGTCAGTCATCTGAAGCAAAGATGTGGTCACTTCGACCTGGACCCACAGCCTCCAGCTGACATGTCCCTAGCTGACACATTCTCAGCTGGCATAAAAAAGAAAAAGGGGGATTGGGGTGCGAGAGACAGTGCCAAAGACTGGGTCTTTGTTATATGTTACATGTTTTGATGTAATAGTATTTCACATGTAGTTGTGAGAAATAAGAGAGAGGAATCTCATGGACCCAGTTCTCCTTGATGCTGGCATCTTGCAAAACTCTAAGACAACATCACAGCCAGGAAGCTGATACCGGTACAGTCAAACCACAGAGCATCCTATCGTCACAAGCCCCTGTGTAGCACACCCACTTCCTCCTACCCACCCCTGGCAACCTCGTTTCTATTCTACATTTCTCTAATTTTGTCCTTTCAAGAATGTCATAGAAATGGAATCATCCAGAAAGCCATCTTTTGGGACTGACGTTTTCATCTTTGGTTTTGAATGGGCTTGCTCTGATGACCAGTGCTTTGGCGTTGGTCTGGTTTAGGACAGATAGCCCTGTCTGCCTCTTTCCTGGGGGTGACAGGATACGTTCTCACCTCACAAATAGGACTTTTGGTGATTTTAGATCTTAAGCTCTTAAAAAAACAAAGGCTGCTGTGATTGGACCAGAATGGTTACTTGAGCGGAGGGTTTGGGCTCTCTGAGCCTCAGTTTCCCCCTGAGGTATGGCCCTCCATTTTGCTCCAAACCCCACTTTCCCTCTGCCCCTCGCCTTGTCCCAGCTTAGCTCACACCAGGGGCCTGCCCTTTCCCCGACATATCTGGCAGCTCCTTCCCCAGGCCCGGAATCAGCCATTATGTAAACAGGGCCTACGTGATCAAGACATGGGAAATGAAGCCAAGAGTGGGAAGCCACTTGGGCCATCGGAGCAATTAGACCCGAGAACAGACTCCCCAGGGGCCTCATGTGGCCGGGATGTCTTGGGTCAGCAGGGAAAGACGACAGGTCATTTCAGGAAGGCAGTGGTCCTGTGGGCTCTGGCCCTGTGTGCTCATAGGACACGTCCCCTGCAACCAGGGTCCAGCAGCATTGAATAGTTGCCAGCCTGCAGAGACCCAGACCCCAACAGGGGCTTAAACAGGGGAGAAGCTTGTTTCTCTGCACAGGGACTTCTCAGTGTCACCAGCCCCACGTGCTCCAGTGCATCTTGTTGCTCTTTGTTTCTGGGGTGTGGCTCTCATCCCTGGGGCCCAGCTCCCTCCTTACTCTGCTTGTGTCCTGGTAGGTGGGAGGGGGGAAATAAGACCGGCCTTGGCAAGAGGTGCACACAGCACTGCCTCTCCCCTCCCGTTGGCCAGGACATGGCCACGTGGCCACACCTCACTGCAAGGGAGGCTGGGAATGCGGTCTTTGTTCTGGGTGCTTGTGTCCAAATGAAACACTCAGGGTTCTGTGGGGGAACAGGAACTGAATAATGAAGAGTAGGCATTTATCCCTATTTTTCCTCCGCAAAACAGAGATAAATGAGAGCCATCCCTCAGACAGGGTGCTTCTGAAGGTTAATCAGGTTAAACATGTGGTGCGCTCGCATGGGAGGAAAGAGCTCAGAAGTGTTAGCTACTCTTTTTTCTTTTCACTAAGTGAGATCTTGCACGCGATGCCTGGGCACTGTGCTGGGTACGTGTCCAGTCGGGGTGCTGCAGGTGCCATGGCTCTCGTTAGCCTCAGCTCTCCACACACTCCAAGCCCAGGGCTCTCCTTCCAAACAGGGCTCCTTGCAGACTCTGGACAGGCAACTGCGATGGCCATGCACTGCCTGTGCACTACCCCTGCCAGTCGCTTGTCCTCTCAGCCCCCAAACAAATGGCCTGAGCCTGCAGGATTCAGGCCAACTCAGCTGCAGGAAGTGGCTAATCCATCTCATGTGGCTTTCCACAAAGGTCTGCTTTGCCTGCTCTCTCCCCAGCATGGGAGGAATCGGGGATGGCAGGAGTGACCCAGAATAGCCTGTCCCCTCTTGGCATAGATCCAGAATTCGAGCTGAGGCCTGTAGGGGTGGTAGCAGAAGAGAGGTGTAGCCCCCGCCCTTGTAGAGTCAGGTTGGAACACAGCGGACACTCTGGCAGCCTCACAGGGCAGCTGGAAGCACATTTCCTTCCAGCTGTCCCTGCGTTCCTTGTCCCCATAGCCCCTCTGCTCCCTTACCCAATACCGACACCATGTGGCACTTCTCCAACCAGCCAAGAACCCACTGGCAGGGATGAAGGAAATGAGATAAGAGATGTTATGGTCTCACACCTACCCATATGTTCTCATACCTACCCATAGAAACTTACCCAGATTTCGTGGGGGCCATGCCCCATCTGGAGCCACAGTGAGCAGGCAACTCAGTGTTCCCGTAGAGGAGAATTGAAGCCAGGGAGGACAAGGACAGGGTGTCAGGGTGGCCCCATGAAAGGCTGAGTCAGATTCTGAGCCATAAGTAAGGAGAGTGTCAGAGTTAGGTCCTGGGCAATCTGATGACTGAGGAGGGAGAACCCAGCCTCTGGGAATGTCCCCTGGAGAAGCAGCAGGCGTCCCTGTCAGGGTGGCAGGCAGCCTTCTACAGCCCAAAGAACATGGAGACTAGAGCCCACCACAGCGCAGACCTGCCCTGGAATGGCTCCTCCGGAAACCCATGGGGTGGTGCCCTGCCAAAGTGCCTCGGGCTCCTCCAACCAGCCCCACACCTTCCACCAGCGCCCCCATTGCCCCTGCATTTTGTATGTGCCCCTCACCCACTTCTACCAGATGGACACTAAGTAAGGGAAGAGAGGCTTAGAGAAAGCAAAACCCACACAACTACTAACACCAAAGTATCTTCAGAGCTATTCCTGAGTAAAATAATCCTTAAGCAATCCAATGCTGCCTATATAAAAATATATACCTTAATACTTGTATGATTGCAGAATGCATAGAACAAAGCCTGTGAAGAGAGGCATCAAAAGTAGTGCAGGGCCTGGCCAGTGTGGCTCAGCAGTTGAGCATCAACCTTTGATCCGGGAGATCACAGTTTGATTCCCCAGGGTGCGTGCCTGGATTGCAGGCTCAGTCCCCGTTGGGGGGTGCAGGAGGCAGCCGATCAATGACTCTCTCATCATTGGTGTTTCAATCTCTCTTGCTCTCCCTCTCCCTTCCTTTCTCTGAAATCAATAAAAATATATTAACAAAAAAAAAGTAGTGCAGGTCTGGGTCGTGGAAGGGCTGGCCATACTGCTGGCTCTTGGCAGCTGCACCCCAGACTGAGTTGACTGAATGGAATCAGCTCTGCAGGCCATGAACTGATAGAACCCTCTCTTTTTTGCCTTCAGGTGGATCTTTATAACACGGACCCACTCATCTGCCGGGCAGGACTGAAAGTGTGCTTTGGCATCCAGTTGCTCAATGCTGTCTCAAGGGTGGAGCGGGCCCTCCCCAAGCTGACCTTGCCCTTCCTGCTGCTCCAGGGCTCTGCTGACCGCCTGTGCGACAGCAAAGGAGCCTACTTGCTCATGGAGTCCGCCAAAAGCCAGGACAAGACACTCAAGGTGAACACCTGACCCCCTCAGTTCCCCAGGGTGGGAAAGGTGGCATCCCTTTGGCCACATCTGCCCAGAACCCCCAAGGCTTCCCCCAGGAGAAGCATCTTGGGATGGGGCCAACCTGGCCCCATTGAGAAATAAGTACCAGGAATGCAAGGCAGTTGTTAATTCTAAGCAAGAACACGAGCCATTAGCCAATTGTTTGTTCATGGAGAGAACACTCAGAAAATGTCCTGGTCAAGGAAAAAATCCGCAACTGGGCACTGGGCAAAGAAGTGTATCCAAGAGCATGTCTCCCGCTTTTCCATGTCCAAGGTCCAAAGGCATGCGGCTGCCCGGCCTCTCTGCAGGTTTGTTTTCTGCAGCAGCTTAGGACCAGCCACACTGCCAGTGGCTCTGGGGGTAGCAGTGCAGTGGGACATGGCAGGGTCTGGACTACAAGGAAATTTGCAAGAGGGGATGGGACCTATGTCTTAGCCACATGGCCTGTCAGACACACAGACCACAATGAACTAACTTGGAGGGCCTTTAGAGATGGAAAACGTGGTTTGGAGGGTCCAGACTTCCGTGTTTTTGTTTGTCTAACTGAACTGGGGGAAGAGCCCCAGCTGGAGGGGGGCATGGGGAGAGGCGAAGCACCTACTGTATACATGTCAAGTGACCATTGACCCTGAAGGCATCTATCTGTGGTCAACTGGGCAGATCACAGCCCCAGTATACTGATGAATGGATGGATATGTGTCCTCAAGCTGTGCCATTACAGCCTGTGCAACAGACACTGGAAAAAACAGGGCCATTTCCTGCTAAGTTATAAAGAGAACAGCAACTCGCTGCAGATCCCACACTTACTGAGCGGTAGGGTCAGAATTCAAACTCACACCCTCTGACCCGAGCGCACTGACCCTCTCCATTCCATGCTGCACTGGCAGAGGCTGTCACGCCTTTGCAAACTGGCAAGTGCTCCCCTCACACCATTATGATTGCAGACCCTGGCCCACACCAACTACCAGATGTAGACTCATGGATGAACAGAAAGGAGAAAGTGGAAAACTGGCCCTTAAAATGCTGGAGAGTGTACAGTGCCGCGGACACTCTGCAGTCTGGGTGAAGGCACCGTGCAGATCACGGCCTTTGCCGGAAAGGAACCTTGGTGACCTGTGAGAGGAGGCCGTGTAGAGCGCTCATTCATTCGTTCACTCTCCATTCATTCATTTCTTCTTTAATCCAAGTGTTCACTCACTGGGCACTGACTTTGTGCCAGGCCCAGAGAACAAGACAGGAAAAGTCTTCACCCTCTCGCACAGTCTGTCCTGGTGGATGAGCTACAAACAAACAGCCAGACAGGATGACAATGATGAAGAGGGTCAGTGTCCTGAAGGAAATTAGGCAGAGAGTGGGGACAGAGAGGCCAGGGAAGGGGTGAAGCACCTACTTGAGATGGGCGGGCAAGCCTAGGTGCTGACAGTGACCAGAGCGGTGGAAGTACATTCCAGACCAAGGCAAGGGCAGCTGCAAAGACCTGAGTGGCAGAAATATTGGCGTATGTAAGCCACCAGGAGACCCGAGAGGGGGACGGTGGCATGTGACGGGGACCTGGCAGCAGAGGAGGAGCTCGGACTCTCTCTTAGTGCAGTGAAGCCACCAGAGCGTTCTGAGCTGGGCAGCAACGTGCTTCCACTCCAGTTCTCAAAGCCTCTCCCAGCTGCCATGTGGAGGCAAGAGTGGAGGCAGGGACACTGGGTGGGAAGATGGTGGTGCCACCCAGGCCAAGGGGAGGAGCTTGGCCTGAGGTGGAGGTAGTGAAGGCAGGGGACAGCCTGGCAGGACCGGGAGAGAGCGTGACCGTAGTGATCAAGTGATTAAAGATGAATCCCGAGCTTAGGCCTGCACCAGTGAGAAGACTATGACCCCTGCCCTGAGGTAGGGGATATAGGGAGTTCCATTTTGAGATACCCATTAGAGAGTCCATTGGAAATTTGAGGGAAGAATTGAAAGAAACCCTAAGAGGAAAGTATTTCTAGAAGGTTACCAGCTTCCGAATGATGCTAAGAAGGCAAATAATGTAAGAGCAAGTGTCCCCTGGCTACGGAGACTGAAGGTCATTGGAGCCCATGCCAAGAACAGTTGCTGTGGGTTGGTGGGAGTGACAGTAGACTGGGGTCGCTGAGGTCCGAGGGGAAGGGGAGTGAGTGAAGACAGGAAATGGGAATTATGGCCTTGAGATGGAGGCACCAGCCAGGCCCACAGCTGGAGGGAGAAGCGGAACAAAGGGAAGGTGAGTGTTGATTTAAGAAAGGAAGCGCTGGAACCGCGTTGAGACATGTTAACTTATTTCAACCATCATCTGATCAAAAGGCATTGGCACCATAAAGACAAGAGTCCTGGGGGCATGGGGAGAGTCTGGGGGACTCTGGCTGCTACCTGTGGCCTCCCTCCCTGCACCTGCAGCTTCCCGTCGCCTTGATTTCCTGTCTCTCCTAATTGCAGATTTACGAAGGTGCCTACCATGTTCTCCACAAAGAGCTTCCTGAAGTAACCAACTCCGTCTTCCATGAAATAAACATGTGGGTCTCTCAAAGGACCACGGCGGCGAGAACAGGGTCTCCACCCTGAGTGCACCGTCCAGGCAGGCCATCCCACAGTTGGGGAAGTGGGCAGAGGAAGGGCAGAAGCTGACCTCTCAGATGTGACTTGCAAAAAATAGATATATATATATATATACACACACACATATATATATATGAATTGAAGGAATCCCTAGCATAATTTACTAAAGAAAAAAAAGACATTTTTTGTCATATGTTAGGTTGTCCGTCCCTGGATCTACTTTAAGGGATAGATACTTTATGCAAAAACAGAGAAGGGTGACAGGCAGTTTTCCAGACATGGAATGTGCTGGAATGTCCTTAAACACAGCACAGCCTCTGCCCTGTCTCTCCCAACTCCTGCAAGGTTCCCAGGAATTCCTGGTGTTCCTGGACACCTGACTGCAATAATTGCAGGAGCCCCCCTCCTGCCCACCCCTCCAGCCACCCCCCACCCTCCACCCCCATCGGCCTCAGTCTGGCCTTTCTCTGGCCAAGGTGGGAAGGGGTGGTTGGCCCCCACTTCCCAGGCAGACTCATATGCCCCCTGAGGCCCAGAAAATGCCTGGTACTTCCTCAGAATGCATAGCTCCCCCCCCCCCCCATGACCCCTGTCAGCTCCCTGTCAGCAGGAGCCAGGCTTTGGGGTGGCATGAAACTTGACCTTGAGAGAGAAGTTGGCAGGAGACCCTCTTCCCCTTCCTTCCCTTCAGGGAGCCTGAGGCTGCCCACCGAGAGCTGTGTATTCAGGGCTGCCTTTCCCTCCATGACTCATTTTACTTGACACTATGAGAAGATGAGTGTACTGAAGAGGAAGGGTATATTCTAAAGCAGACACTATTTGGTAGGTGGGTGGTGGGACCCAGGGGGCTTGGAGGCATAAGAGTCTGGTGCCTCTGCACAGGAGTGGGACAAGCTGACTGGGGACCCTGTGCTAAAGGCATCAAGGCACAATCCCTGGAGGCAGGGCCCTGAGCGTCAGCAGTGGCTGTGACAGGCTTGTCCCTGGTCCCCACCTGTCTGGGTCCACAGCAGCCCTGGGAGCTCAGTGCTGGCAGCACAGCTACCTCTGGTGGCAGGAGAAGGGAGTCCCAACTCGGTGGCCCTACAGCCAGGTGGGCAGGTGAGGCTGGCTGATAGGGCCAACCTTTCCTAGCTGAGGCCCCGCAGCGCCTGACCAGCCTTTCTCAGGTGCCAACCCCGGCCCGTGGCCCCCACTTAGTGCCAGCAATAAAGGGGGATCAGTGCTCACTGTGGGAATACCTTCACTCTCAGTCGGGCTGGCTGTGACCTCATGAGGCTCCTTAGTGTAACTATGACCATGGGGGGGTTAGGGGAGCCCCCCTATGGAAGGTTGAACCCCATGGAAGGTACAGGCAGGAGCCCCAGACTACAGGAGAGGTGGCCATTTCCCTGCCAGGACCCCTGACTCTAGGAGCTGGGTCTCCCCCCTCCCCTTCCTCTAGCAGCAGAACTGCTGCCCTTCACCCACACCCTGTTCTTCTAGGGCTTTTTCCAGGCCTCAAAGAGGGGAGCCCCTCTGCCCTCCCTCCAGGGACCCGCCCACACGATGGTGGAGCTAGAACTGGTCCCCTTCCAATGGGCAGCCTAGTCATGCTTGCCCAGGGCCCAGGCTTGTGTTCTCCTGCCCCTGCCCCTCAGGAGAGGTCAGGTGCCCAGGAACCTACCCCCTGGGGGCAAGGTCCAGGTCCCCACAGAGAGCAGCCTCCATTGCCCCATTATATTTCTCTGGATTCTCCCTGAGGGAGAAAATGTAAGAAATGCACTGAGAGACAAGGTCGATGCCTGTTCAGCTGGGCAGCCATTTGAATGTTTGCGCTCCTCAGCTAAGGAAAAGCAGAAACTACATTGCAAACTAACTAACCCACAAGACGCCCTGAGCCCAGAGCTGTGACAGCTCAGGCCAAAGTCCCCACACCTCCCACCCACCTAACTCCCACCCTGCCTCTCCCAAAAGCAGGTGATTGCAATATCATGTCCCAAATTAACTATCAGGCACATGGTTTGACCAGAAGTCTTTGGGATGCATGAATTTATTTATATGAAAGTTCTTAACAGAGACAGGTTCAATTGCATTTACATATCTGGTTAAAGGATCACCTATATTAAAGAGAAAAAAGTATGTGAACCTGGGAGTCATTCCAATCTAGGAGAGGAGACCGTGCCACGCCCACCTGCTGACAGAGGCGAGCGCAGAGGGGACCTCAGCGGCCTCTGGAGTCCTATTCTCAGTGCCCGCAGCTCATGCTGACATCTGGAGCCTCAGAGCCACAGCCGGCACAGAGGAGCCGGGTTTGGAAGGGAAGCTGGGCTCACACACAGCCTGGCCTTAAAAAGGTGAGGTGAGGCAAAGGCCAGGCAGGGAGACCTCAGAGACGCAGCCGATCCAAACCTACCTGGAGGGATGGACACATCAGGATACTAAGCCCAAGCACTGATGTGAGCACAACACCTCTCCCTATAACCCAGAGGTCATGCTGGTCCATACAGAAATGGGTTTCATGCCTGAAAATATTTCTAGGCAGAAATGTCACTTGCAGCCGGTCGAAGGTCCCAACCCCAAAGGGCCCCATTCCTCTGCAAGGATTGAGGGGTGGATGGGCAGCCTCCCTTCCACCCAGCGGCAACCCCAGATTCCCCCTCAACTTCTGGGGGGCACTGGGGCTCACAGCAAGAGCACAGAAAGGTGCTCTAAACATCCTCTGGCCCTGCTCAGCACCCTGTGGCAAGGCTCTGAGCTACCTTTTCTTTCTCTCGCCATTGCTAACATAAACCATTAGGATCACAATGATTTTCTAAGCAATTCACCTGTTTGCTGTTGTCACTGCCGCTCAACACACCCTACATGTATGCTGTTAGTGGGGCCATATGTATCAGTTTAGAACTACTAAAGGAACCAATATGCCACAGCTAATCATAATAAACCAGATGTTTTTCTGAATGGTGTTATCTGTCTGTCTGCCTGATCCAAGACTACAGCAGCCCCTACAGACAGAGGAGTGTTGAGAGCCTGGGCTGAGCCCATCATCTGATGCAAGCCCATGTATGTGGCCTTGACTTCCTGTCCTCCACACTTGGGGACTTTGGCCCCAGAAGCAGATTGTGCATGCGTTCGGTTACATGGCAGGCTCGGCCACCCTGCACACGGAGGAGCCGGGCCGCCCCCAGCTCTGGACTAACCGCTTCCTCCACAGTGCCAGGTGGATGCCTGACACCCAGAAACAAGCTCTGATCTTCACCAGCTCCACCTGGGCCTCATTCATCTCAGAACACGCCCCCCGGCTCTACTGCTCAGCCAAAGCTCAGAGGGGCATCCTCCACTCCTCTTGGTCCCACACTTGCACCTGACCCAGCAGTAAATCTTGTCACCTCTGCCTCCATTTCCCTCCCGCCCCACAGCTGACCCCCCTGCCTTTGCCCTTTCTCCCATGTCCACTGTCCCCAACGTGACAGTCTTCCTGCTGGCCACCTTCTCCCTGAAGCCTTTCCTGATCAACCTTCCAAAGTCTCCCCACCACCCCAGGCCCTGCCCTGCCCTCTCCTCCGCAAGCTGATGGCACCTGTTCTGCTTGTCTACTCAGTAGCTCTGTCCAGACCACCCAAGTGAGGTGTGTCCTTGCATTAGATCTCTGAAGTCCAGGGGATCCCTGATAAAATATCTGTCCAGTGACAGAGGGAGGGAGGGGGAATGAGGGAGGGAGAGGAGAGGGACAAATGACCTGGGACAGGCGCTGAGCTTGGCACTGAGGTTGTGGGTCAGTTTCGTGCAATCTGTGCAGTCAGCCTTGGAGGCCCACACTTAGAAGGGCCCACGTTTTGTTCATTGCTCTGCTGTTGCTGTCTTGAAATTCTCAATCATTTCTGGACAACGGCCCAGCGTATTTTTTCTCTACTGGGCTCCACACACGACGTGGGTCCTGTGGGCATAGCTGGAGCTGGTCCTGCCCTCTGTGCGGAGGCCCCTCCAACAGCCGTAGACCAACAGCCCTAGACCCTCCCTTTCTATTTACACCTAATCAAATCCTACCAAGCCTGAGTCAAACCTGGCCTCTCCCGCCTCATGTGAGCATTCAGGACTATCAGAAGCTCCCCACAGAGCACCCGTGATGTGCCTGCCGGTCACCATGCCTCGCCCTGGGGCTGCCCTACACAATGAAGACGGAGTGACACAAACCTGCCACTCCAGCACTTAACGGCAGACGGTCAAGAAATGAGTCGGAGCACACAGTGGGCGCAGCCCAGCAGGCAGGCGCTGTGGGAGACGGAGATAAGCAGGAGTGGGGAGCTCCAGGGGCTCAAGGCAAGACTTGGGGGTGGAGGTTGGTCCCAGAACTGGGACTTTCAGGATGGCTGAAGGCCACACCTGGAAAGCTAATGAATATTCTGTTAAGACCCGCCCCTGAGACCTCCCCTAGGATTCCCACCAGCTAAAGATAAAAAGCCTCAGGACAAAAGACCCAGCGCTTGGGCTCTCTAAAGCACGCCCACGCCTTTCTTGCTCAGTGTGTTATCTCTGCTCTTTCTCCTAAGCTCTAAGGGTCCCCATGAGACTTGGAACCAGGAGAGCATTGGGCAGTGGCAGCTCGTCCTGGGCTTACCCCCTGAACCTGTCTCCAAGGTCCCCTTTTTCTCTTTCCAGCGAGCTGACAGCAGCCCCACCTTGGCTCACTTCTTTCACTGTGACATTTCTCAGTGAGCCAAAGCTCATTTCTTTCCTGTAACATTTCTAGAGAGCCCAAGCAGCCCGCCGAGGCTCTCCTGTTGCTGCTTCTGTCCGAAGCCCTTTCTTTGTTTCACTGCCCCAGCTATAATAAAGCACTCTCGAAATCACCTGGACTCGTGTTGTGAAATCTTTCCTTCACTAAGTCAAGAACCCACACACTACCAGCCGGCCAGAGGCAAACCCGCTCCAGGCCCAGGCCCTGTCCGGTAACAATGTCCCTATCTAATATTCACACAAGCTTTGTGTGGTTGACGCTGTTGCTCCTATTTAGACTAAGTAAACTGAGGCTCCAGGGATTCAGTGATTTGCTCAAAGCCAGATGCTGGGTCCCAGCCCAAGTCTCCAGACTCAGGTGCGGGGCACCCTGCTGCCTCCCAGAAAAGGAGGGTGGGTAACAAAGCCCCAGGTGCAGAATGCAACTCTTTGTATCTTAAACTCACCTCAGGCAGTAACTCCCTGAGGCCCGAGAGCCCCAGGGCCTCTTTCTTTAGAAGTCCTTGACTCTGGTACAGACTTGTCCCAAAGTGAGAAAATTTTATGCCTTCAAAATGTCTGCCCCAGGGACTAAGGCTGCCCCGAGCCCTGGCGACAGCACTCCTGACTTTGTGATGCCGGTGGTCAGGTGGCAACCTGCCCTGAGTTTCTGTCTGCGGCAACGAGAGGGGGCATTGAAGGCTATGTAGGAGTTTTCCAGGTAGATGAAAGAACATATAATGCAAAGTTTTCATTCTTTTTTTTTTTCCAGGTGGGGAAGATATTAGAGAATGGGTGAAAAAAATTTTATTTTTTCATTATGGACTTACCTCACATAAAAACTGTTTGGGTCAGGGCCAGAACAACTGTGTTTAGGAGCGGGGGGCACACCAGAGGTGGTCTGAGTGAGCCCATGTTTCCTTTGGGGAAACAGAAGTTGCACTGACATCTTTGTGGCCATATCTATTTTATAATTTCCTTCCGTGCTTGCAACTTGAGGGCTGTTTGCCTGTTTCCTGTTTGTGACACCACAATGGGCACCTTTGCACTCACCTCGACATAAAATGTAAGGGGGCACCAAAATTCTCAGTAATACTGTAATTTTTAAATCAAGATTAATGCAAACAAATTATGATCAACCAAATGTTTTCAGTAAAGCTAGGATGTGGCTTTTCCTTTTGCTTCCAGTTTTACTATGACCCAGCATGGCACTGCTACTGATCTTGTCTCTGCCCCACCCCACCATCACTCCTTTTCTCTTCTCGGGTATAAGCAGCCGTCCCCTACATTACATTATGTGCATAAGCAGTATTTCTTTCTTTCCCATTGTTGCTTATTTTGTCAGTATTCGGTTGGTTTATTTTTCCTTCTGTGAAAAATATGCGGATACCTTGAGTTAGGATAGAATGCATATATTACCCAATAAAATGTATGAAAATTTATATTTTTTCATTCAGCAGTTTTGCACTTACCAGGAGTAAATCAAAATTAAGTGAGGGATAGATGTGCTTTTTCATTCTAAAAGTACAGCCACACGATGGAAACTACACACAAGTGCCCTGGCAGGTGTGGCTCGGCTGGGTGTCGTCCCATGCACCCCGAAAGGTTGAGGGCTCAGTCTCCGATGGGGGGGATGCAAGAGGCAGCCAATGGATGCTTCGCTCTCACATTGATGTTTCTCTCTCTCTCTCTCCCTTCTTCTCTAAAACTCAATAAAAATATTTAAAAAAAGAAAACTACACACGTCAAATGAGCCCCCAACTCGCACTCGGCACTCCTCCATTCCTTTTTGGGATACCACGTCCTGTGTTTAGGCCCCGGGGGTTGTGGGGCATACCCGAGGTGGACTGAATGAGGCCATTTTTCCTTTGGGGAAACAGAAGCTGCACTGACATCCTTGCGGCCACATCTATTCTATAATTTCCTTCTGCCTACAACTCAGAGGCTGTTTGCTGTTTGTTTGTGACACAGTGGGCACCTTTGTACGTAAAGCCTTTCCCCCACCTTATTACCAAAAGTAGCAGTGAAAATGAGAAAGGTGTGGGACGGCTGGGGGATACAGTCCTGGGGACTGATTCTCCTGGCCCCAATACCCCCTAGTGGAGCACCTCACTGTTACCAAAAACCAGCTCAAAATGGTCTTATCCTGTTTAATGGGATAATGAGTTGCTTTTCAGAGAAAGCAAACCCAAACCACAAGTCTAATAAGGTTCCTTCCAACAATGGTGGAGAGAGTTGTTTTTAAAAATATATATCTTTATTAGGATTTTGGAGAGAGGAAGGGAGAGGGAGAGAGAGAATGAAACATTAAGGATGAGAGTCATTGATCAGCTGCCTCCTGCACGCCCCCTGCTGGGGATCGAGCCCGAAACCCGGGCAGGTGCCTTGACCAGGAATCGAACTGAGATCTCCTGAATCCTAGGTCAATGCTCAGCCGCTGAGCCACACCAGCCGGGCTATACAAAATTGTTTAATGTTTAAACCTTTTAGTACATACCTTAGCACAGGCAAGGTCAGTGGGGTCTGAGATGGGACTTGTGCTCCTTAGGCCACTAGCCTGGCCTCACCCTTCCTATGTGTAGCCTCAGGGCAACCAGAAAGAACAATTTTTTTTTATTGATTGATTTTAGAGATGGAGGGAAAGAGAAACACTGATTTGTTTTTCCACTTACACGCTCACTGGCTGGGTTTTTTAATCCTCACCCGAGGACATTTTTTCCATTGCTTTTCAGAGAGAGTGAAAGGAAGAGAGAGACATTGATGTGAGAGAGACAGATCGATTGGTTGCCTCCCGCATGAGCCCAGACTGGGGCTGGGGATCGGGCCTACAACCAAGGTACGTGCCCTTGTCTGGAACCAAACCCGGGACCCTTCAGTCCGTGGGCAACCACTCGAACAACTGAGCCAAACTGGCCAGGGCTTTTGGTCGATTCCTGTATGTGCCCTGACCAGAGATTGAACCCAAAACCTTGGCACATTCGGACAACACTCTAACAAACTGAGTTACCCGGCCAGGGCCCAGAGTGAACTTTCAAAGGTGCAAGTCAGCCCCATCACTTCCTGCTCACATTTCCCCCCAGGTGCTCAGCATTCACTAACATACCAGGCTCGTTACAACCAGTGCTGCACTGAGCCCTTAACAAGTAGTAACTCAATACCCCAAGCGAGGAGAGAATTCCTACCAAATCACCTCCCATTTATAGACAGGCAAATAGGCACAGAGCAGAAACCAGACAGTAAGAGAGCCAGCCAAGGTGGGAACTCCTGGGCTGTGGCCATGCTGACCCCTCCTGTCTCATGTCAGGCTCCTTCAGGCCCCAGGGCCTTGCACAAACCCTGCCCTCCACCCAGCAGGACCACCCGTCAGCTCGGTGAGCTCTCCTTCCCTGCCAACTTGTTCAACTGATCACTCATCCTGGTCATTCATACCTTATAGCTTCCCCTATCTGACCAACCCAAATGAAATGCACTGAGGAGGGAAAGGAAAAGATCCCAAAAGTTCTGGAAAATAATAAAAGTAAAAAGGTGTGAAGGGATATGAAACAACTGCAGGGAGGGCCAACATGCCCAGCATTCAGCCTGTGAAAAAACAGTGAGCTTCTAACTCTTCCCTAGGGCTGTGGGCATCACTCTGATTTCAGCCAGCTGTTCCCAAGGCAGAATGTAGCCGAGGCCTTGGGTGCAGCTCTGTGCTGCCGATGGAAGTGGGTCCTTACGGTACTGAGAGAAAAAGCATTTTTTGGGACCCACGAGGGAGGCTGAGGTCTTGTGGGAAGATTTATTTGGGTGGAAATAGAAGGTGACCCCTGGGTTCCCAGTGTCCCATCGCTATCCTTCCTGCTATGGAAAATCAGGGCCAGAAATAGGGCCAATGTCCAGAGATCCTGTGCCATATTAAAGCTTAGTCCAGCCCAGTTTTTCACCATCTGGCTAGATTGGCTTGTGTTCCTCAATCCTACTCCACAATCCGCTCCTGTGCTGCTGTATCCAGGCTCCCACCTGGAGCCTGCCAAGGCCACCTGGCTATTGAGGGAGAACAGGGGAAGGAATGGGGAGGGAGGGGGAGAGAGAGAGTGTGTGTGTGTATGAGAGAGAGAGAGAGAGAGAGAGAGAGAGAGAGAGAGAGAGAGAGAGAGAGGAGGGAGACAGACTGTGGGAGACAGAGGGAGGGAGAAAGGGAGGGAGGGAGGGAGGGAGAGGGGGAGAGAGTGTGTGTGTGTGTGTGTGTATGAGAGAGAGAGAGAGAGAGAGAGGGAGGGAGACAGAGGGAGGGAGAAAGGGAGGGAGGGAGGGAGAGGGAGAGAGAGAGTGTGTGTGTGTATGAGAGAGAGAGAGAGAGAGAGAGAAAGAGAGAGAGAGGGAGGGAGGGGAGGGAGGGAGAGGGAGTGGGGGTGGGGGGACTGGCTTTTGTTCCCTGAGACTGTATTACCTCAGGTGGGGAAGGACCAGTTTATTCAAAACAACCAATTAACTTCCCAAGCTTTTTTTTGGGGGGGGGGGGCTGCAGATGGGACCACCCCCGACCAAGCCATTCTTCCCCCAGGCTAGACTGACAGGCCTCTCTAGTCGCCATAGAAGCACCTCCCCCTGAGCCATTTTGACTCCTACTGCGCATGTGCTTACCTCCCCCTTCACTGTCCAGTCGTGTGTGCCCCCCCCCCCTTGTGATCTGGTTCAGGGGAACTGACCTGGGTCCCTGGGGAGTGTGTGAAGCTGTAACTTCCTGGCCAAACAATGTGATTCCCTTTGCACTCTTCCTTTAACATCTAGCTACCTACCCTAACACCTGGGCCTCAGGAACCAAATAGGGGAGATGTGGGGGGGGCTATAAACCTAAAGGGCATCCTGAAAAAGCCACCTCTGACCTCCCTTAATGTCAGAGGCCTGCAGGAGAGGCTGGCCTGGGCCTGAGGGGAAATGGAGGTACAGTCTCCCTCTTGGAATGAGGCCCAACACAGTCAATGGCTAGTGGGGTGAGGAGTGGAAGGAGCCAGTCAGAGGGCTTCCTCCCCCTTTCACTTCTCTGCACCCACTTCTCCGTCCTTCATCCTGGGATAGCAGAGCAAGCTGCTGCCGGGCTGGCCAAGGCCCCTCTCCCCTGGTCCTGTCTGTGGCCCAGCCTCAGTCCCTGTGCCTCTGAAATGCAGGACAGTGATGATTAGACACTACAGCTGTAGGAGCAGCCTCTGATGTACAGCAAGTGCTCAGTAAGTGAGTGCTAGAAGTATTGATGGCTCAGAAGCCAGTCCTTACCTGGCCTGAGGGGACGCACCCTCTGTGTCCTCAGATGGCCCTAACCCACTAAACATCCTCCAGGGCCCCCAAGGGCTGGTAGTTGGGTCAGTGTGACTTCGCCTGGAGGAGCCCAGAGGGAAGCTGTGCCCTGAGGGGAGTCCCACCATAGGGGAAGGGTATGAGGAGAAGATCGGCTGGAAGATTTCTGGGCCCCCACAAACAGGGGCTGCCTACTCAAGACCCATAGATCCAGGGCACCCCTAACCCCTGAGTAGCCCCTGCTGGGCACCCAAACCTCTCCATGAGGACCCACAACTCCAGAAACTGCCCCCCCCCCAATCCCCATGCCACTCCTGGGCACTCAGGTTCCCAGTGAAGTCAAGCTTTATTGCCACATAGACTCTCCTGCTCCCTTCCCTGGCCATCTCTGTGCCTATGAGAAGGTGGCTTGGTTTTAAGAAGCAAGCAGCCAGGGAAAGCCAGAGCGGGGTGGGAGGGGGTCCTAGGAAAGGAGGCTAAGTGATCCCACCCCAGGTTTCCCTGAGTGGTGCCCAGCCCCAAGGCCTTGGGGGCTGGTTTGTGCACTGGGGGAGGAAAACTCATCCCTACGTGACCCTCCCTGGGGCCTCCAAGCACAACAGGATAGGGAGCCCCAATGAGCCTCTTCTACCCACCATGATGCCCTGTGGGGTACAAGGAGCACATGATGAAGCACATGGTTGACCAAACCATATGTGCAGTTCATAGGGAGCCCCTGGCCCAGTGTCTGGTCAACAGTCAAGGCCAATGGACACCAGCAGATTCTCGAGTGCATGTAGCCGCCGCTCCATCTCCTCAATGTTGCTATAGGTCTGCGCCCTGCTGGTCATGTGGAAGCGGATGTCATCTACCAGTGGGATGGAGTCCTGCTCCTGCCGGGCTGCCACAGATGCTGCTTCCTCCTTCACAGCTTCCGAGAAGTCCTCCCGCTCCACCAGCTATGAACAGGCTCGCTCAGGACACACCACTACCTGCCACCCACCACAGCCTGCCCCCACCCACTGAAGCTCCCACCAGCCCACCTTCTCGATAACCTTGGCCATGTACTCAGTGCACTGGTCCTCAAGGCGTGCCAGGCGGAACAGCTTCGCCACACGCCACAAGCCTACCACGCTGTCTTCATCCAGCAGCTGGGCCAGACTGCGGCCACACAGTCGTTTCAGGCCCGGCAACAGGTACATGTCAGCCACGCTCAGCACGTCACAGGCCACCTCAGGTGGCACCTGAAGTAAAATAAGGCATGAGGGAGTGTGCACCCTAAGGCCACCAAGGCCTCTCAGGGGCTGGCAGTAAGGCAGGGACCTGCTGGGCAGAGGGTAGAGGCTTCAGGCACAGCAGGAGCTTCCTACCAGCCAGGTGCCTGGCCCAGGTCCCTGCAGGCATCCATGGGACCAGAAGGGACACAAGAGCCTAGGGTTCCCATGCCTCAGGCAGGACAGATCCTGGACTCTGACTCACACAGACCTGAGCTCGGAAATTCTAGCTGTGGGACCTTGGGCAAATCACTTCACCTCTGTGCTTCAGATGCTCTGTAAGATGCAATCATGCCCACCTTAAAAAGCTGTCAGCAAAGTAAGTTGCTTCTGGCAAAACTGAGGCAGGGACCCTACTAAAAAAGTGGAGGAGTAACTATTTACCAGCTCCCTCCCACCCACAGAGGCTGTGGGATTTAGGTCACAGCCATAGTTGTACCCTGTGCTGAGAAGGACCATGTGCTCAGCTCTGGGCCAACTCTGGATGGCCACAGGGAGCAGGCTGGAAACAGAGCAGACAGGACCTCTACTAAGCCCATCATATGCCATGTGCACGGTGCTTACCTGTGCTAGGCACTGTACTTGCAACATGCACATTCATTTGCAAAGACCTTAAAAAGTAGTAACTATCAGTAACCCCATTTTCTAGAGGGGGAAACTGAGGCACAAAGTAGTTGAGTAGCCCAAGATCACACAACTCTGGGGTGGGGGTGGGGCTAACCCAGAGTCAAACCAGGTGTGGAGCCCAAGTCCTTGCTCTGAGTAATTAAGAAGCTGCCCTCTGGGTGGCAAAGCTCTTTCTGGGGTTGGGATGGGCCAAGGTGGATGCCAGGTGGCAGGGGCCAAAGAGCTGAACTACACCACAGGAGACATAAAATAAGTAGGTAGGAGGGGTTCTCTAAAGGGCTAGGTGGTAAATTCTGTGTGCATAGGGTCTCTGTCACAGCTGCTCAGCTCTGCCATTGTGCAAAAGCAGCAACAGTCAGTACAGAAATGAATGGGTGTGGCTGTGTTCCAGTAAAAATGTATTAACAAAACAGGCTGGACACAGCCTGCAGCCCAAGATGAAGTGGACAACCAGCAAGCTGCCTGCCCAGGGGCACTCCCCTCCACATGGAGAAACAAGCTTCTCTCTTCTGTAAGTTACCATATTTGGGGGTTTCCCTATTACAGTGGCCTTTGCACACACACATACAACCTGGCAGAGAATACTCTTGGCACTATCTATTGACACCCATGTCCCCCTATGTTAGGGAGGCCTTGGGGCAGGTGAAGACACAGGGAGGCCAAGAACCCCAGGGGTCTGTAGCAAACTAAAGGCTGGAGGCTCAGGGCTCCCCACTATTGTTGGAATCCAGGGTTACTGTCCTCTGGCTGAAAAAATTAGGGACCCCACATGGCAGACACTTTGTCACCAAGTATCATGTGCTCATGACATAGGTATTGTCACTCATTCTTGGTGTGGAATCTACAGATGATCCCTCTACCTAAAAGAAGACTCTAAACAGGCCCCATACTCCCTCTAGCCTCATGGAAAACCTGTCCCTCAGAGCCAATCAGGACCTGGGCAGACCCTTGAAGCCCCACAGTGACATGGGCTATGTACCTGTCCATCCCATTGTGCCCCCCATACCCCCTGCCCCTGGCACGGTGCACACAGCCCATCCCAGCCCGCACCTCAGTGTGGTTGGTGTATATGTAGTAGAGCACGTGGGTGAAGACGTAAGGCGAGAGGTCATGCAGGGTGATGGCTGGGAGGCCGCCAGAGGCCTCAAGCCCTTCATTCTCTCTGAAGTGGTCATCCAGCAGGGCCCGGAAGTAGTCACTGCGGCCACAGAAGAAGGCCTGGGGGAGGCTGGGCTTAGGAAAGGCCAAGGCTGGGGCTGAGCCCAGAGAACCTGGCCCAGGGCTTAAAGTAGGGGGTCAGGGGGCTGTGGGGTGGACAGCACCTTGTGGCAGAGGAAGCTGCAACCCTCCACTTGGAAACAAACATCAGGACAGATGTAGAAGCCATCAGGGAAAGGGAAGGGCAGCTCCCCAAGATCACCCTGGGGGATAAGAGAGGAGACACCATTAGAGTAGGTGAGAGAAGGCAGAATGGCTGGCCTCGGCCAAGAGCCCACTCTAGCTTGACCCTGGAGGGGTGGAATGCAACCCCAGTTATAGATTTAACTACAAGACAAACAACAAAAGGAAATAACTAGGCCCAGAAAAGGGAAGTGACTGACTCAAGGTCACAAAAGGAATTGAACCCAAATATGGGGCTTGCCTACCATAGCCCTGTCCCCACATAAGTCTCCTGCCCACCAGGCCCAGCCCCAGACCCGTGTGTGCTTACTCGGAGCTCAGGGGGCAGGGCACAGTCGGCCAATAGGGCCAGGTCTTCCTGTAGCCGGGGGTCCTCTGAGGGGGGCCTGATGCTGAGCACCTTCACCTGAGTGCCTGGCTTGGATGCCACTGCAGAGGAGAGGGCAGCTTCAGGGAGCCAAATTGGCCCTGCCAGTTCCTGCCCAAAGCCCTGGACCCCAAAGCGTGGACGCACCGAACTCAGACACTTCCTTGCATTTGGCCTCCAGGTCATTGAGCAGATCCAGTAACTGGCACTGCTTGGCCAGGCGCTCACAGTCACTGATGTGTTCCACACCGACTTCCAGGCCACCTGGGTGCAGTGAGGGAGGCTCAGAGCCTCAAAGGGGCCACTAGCAGTACCCAGGCACATAGAGTTTCATAGGTGGTCCCTCCCGCTCAGCCACTTGGCTGCAGGGCTGAGACTTCTGGGCCTACATGCTGCTTTGATTCTCCCATCCAGAGCCACTGTCTGAGTTCTACAGACCCCAGAAGAAATGAAAGGGGGCTCAGTTTGTAGGTGAAACAAGCTCTTTCTTAGCGGACAGACCAGCTCATTGTCTCCCAACCCAACCCAGAAGGCAACTGGAACTGCCTCACACTGCAGGGCACAAAGCACCAGGTGGTAAAAGGTCAGCCCAAGGCCACAGCTGGGTCTGATGCTGGACAGAAACACAGTCCCCTCCCTGCCGGCCTGACTCAGACCTGGGGGGGTCACCTGTATACAGGTACTGCAGTAGGGCCCCAAAGGCCACAGGATTGATCTGCAGGCAGACAGCCGGGAAGGAAGGTCAGAAGCGTGGTCCAGCACAAGCCCCCCGCTGTCCCTCTGCTCCCCTGCCCCAGGGAGGGATGCACCAGTGGGTGCTTGAGGACCACGATGTTCTTGCCCTTCCATTTGGTGTCCAGCATGTTGGCAAAGTAGGTGCTGCGTGCACCCAGAATGCAGCGATGGGCCTGGAAGGGCTTCCCGTGCACCACAAAGAGCACGTCGCTGTAGATGCCTTGATCCAGAAGCCTGGGGGGAGCAGGAGGAGGGGGGCTCAGCAGAGTCCCTCTCCTCAGTCTCACCACTCCAGTCCCCCATCTCTTCCTGTAGGAGAGCTCTCAGCCCCATGCAGGCCACACCCATCACAGAATCACTGGGCAAAGGCCACCCAGATGCCCAGTGTTCCACCTCACCGCTGCAGAAAGTCCTCATAGTAGTCCCGCCTCCTGCAGGAGGCTGTCACTTGCTTATAATCCTTCAGGGCCCGGCGGATGGTATCACTTGCAGCCCCATAGAAGCAGCGTTCACCCTGGAAGGTGCTGGCCTCACAGCGGGCTCCTGTGGGCAGCAGGGCTCATTAGTCAGCAGGGCCATAGGGCTGCGTGCTGCAGGTGGGGAGGGGCCAGGGAAATCCTAATCCCCCTCCTCCTCCACTCCACCCTCGTGTAGGGGGCAGAGCCCTGGAGACACCCTGGGCCAACTGTGCCCCCAGGGCTTAGGCACACTGCAAAGTCCTGTACACTCACACCCCCACAGTCACTCACACACCACAGACTACACAAAACAGAATAGGCTCAGAGGCTGGCCCTGTTCTATGTACTGCCAATAACAGATAGCCAGGTCCCTGTCCTTACTGAAGTGACACTCCAGTGGGGCAGAAGGACAATAAACAGATTAACAAATGATAGGTGCTATGAAGAAAAACAAACCAAGATGAAGGGTGACAGTGATGGCAGCTGCCACTGAGGAAGGCCATGGAAGGGCACTGTGGCAGTGACAATGTATATGCAGAGAAACCTGAATGAAGTGAGGGAGTTGGCCATGGAAAGATCTGGGAAAGGGCAGTCTAAACAGGAGGAATAGCAAGTGCAAAGGCCCTGAGGCAGAAGCAAGCTTGGAATGCTGGAGCACCACAAGAGACCAGTGTGGTTGGAACAGTGAGCACATGGAAGAGCGAAAGGGGGGCCAGAGAAGAACAGGTCATGTAGTAGTTCCGAGGCAAAGCAAGGCATTCTAATTCTATGCTAAATACAGTGGGAAGCCATCAGAGGATTTTAATAAGCCTGTCACATTTGTTGAGCTCCACTTGGCTACAATATAGAAAACAGACTGTAGGTGGGGCAGAAGGGGCAGCAGCAATGAGGCTGTCACTATATCCAGGGAGAGATAATCCAGGGAGAGATGCTATGGCTGGGTTGGGCAGGAGCAGTGGCGATGGAAAGTGGATAGAGCAGAGAATAGGTTCTGAAAGTAGAGTTAACAGTACCTGCTGACTGGGTGTAGCGGTGAGGGAGAGGACTCAAGGTTGTTTGCAAATGTGTACACATGCCTTAGAGCCCTTGAGCACATGTGTATACACACACACACACACACACACACACACACAGCCCATCCCCTTCCCTCACCATTGGCCAGAAGGTAGAGTACCAGCTCTTCGTGTCCACATAGACAGGCATAGTACCTGAAGGGGAGAAGTAGTACTGGGAAGCAGCTGTCAGGACTGAAGGGGCTGCCCCACCACCCTAACCACCCACCCACCTGGCACTCACAAGGGGGTGCTATCCCACTTGTCCCATACATTCACATCCACATCTCGCTGCTCTAGCAGGTACCTGGGCAGAGAAGGAGCAGGTCAGAGCCTGGGTCAGCACATGCTCATAGTCTGAGAGAGGAGACCCATGGAAGCAGAAGCAGGGAAGACATTCTTTTTGGCTAAAGGAAGTCTCCCCAGGTGAGGGCAGGTGACAGACCAGAGCAGGAAAGACATTCCAAGCAAAAGGACCAGTGCAGACAGGGTGTGGAGGTGGGTACACAAAAGGCAAACCCTGAGCTGAAGCGGCTGACTCTCGCCTGTAGGCATTTGGGAGTGAGGAGGTGACGGGTGCTTTGCTTCTGCCAGGACCCTCTGGCAGGTTGGGGCAGTAGGTTGACTGGGGGAGGCTGGAGGCAGGGGGACCAAAGAGGAAGCTGCCTGTAGGCATTCTGGTAGTGTGGAAGCATGAAAAGAAGTAGATTCTAGAAGGCAGAAGTCAGGAGACAGGTAGCTGATGGAATGTCGAGGTAAAGGGATCATGGATGGTGGTGAAGCCATCACTAAGCAGGGCAGCTTTGGGGACATCCAGGTTGGACCAAGGAGTGCTGAGTAGCACTCAGCTTTGGGAGTTAGCAACTAACTCCTAGGTGGCACCTGATGTGAGGGAGGGGCCCAGGGAAGCTGTGGTAGGAATTAATTGGGAAGGAAGGGCCAAGGAAGAGAGGCTTCCCACATCCCCAATAGGGCACACTCTCCCTTCCGCCAGAGCCATGGAGATGGCAATTTCAGCGCCATTATTTGCTTTAGCTACATTTATGAATTTCCGAATCGCCGGTGACCAGGGGCGGATTCTGGGCCCTACGTGTTCCCAACGCCAGGTCCAGCGTGGTCTGAGACGAACCACAGCGGGAGTCCCAGGCCTGCCCCAGTCTGACTCCGAGAGCTCAGAGGGTGACCCTCCTCTCAGCCCCCCCTCTTCCCAGCCTCCCCGTGGCAGTCTTCTCCTCCAGGAGGTCCTCTGCGACCACCCCCCCCGGAGTAATCGCCCACAGCTTGTAAGGCTGCCGTGGTCCACCCCCCGAGCCCCCTGCGGCCCGTTGGCGGGTGGTCTGTGGAGGGACGGGTGCTGAAGCCAAGGCGCCCTCCCTCCCCGCGGCCTTCCCCTGCGCACCCCGGGGTGGAGGCGCTCGGAGGGCGCCGCACCTCCCGGGGCTGCGAGGTCCTCACCGCACTCGGCCCACGTCCCCCTTCCTGCAGCTGGAGAAGAGGTCGCTGATATCCATGGCGGACGCGGCGGACGAGCGTCGACCCGCCCGGTAGCGGTGAGTACGGGCCCAGCCGGATGTCAACAGCGCCGGCCCCGCCCCGCCCCCGAGGTTCCCGCCCCCGCCCGCCCCGCCCCGCCCCGCCCCCGAGGTTCCCGCCCCCGCCCCGCCCCGCCCCCGAGGTTCCCGCCCCCGCCCGCCCCGCCCCGCCCCGCCCCCGAGGTTCCCGCCCCCGCCCCGCCCCGCCCCCGAGGTTCCCGCCCCCGGCCCGCCCCGCCAGCGCCCATCCCCCAGCAAGAACCAGTCGGGCAGGCGGACGGGCTGGGCCCGGCGTGGGCTCCGGGCAGTTTTAATGGGGGTCCCGGGGCCCGCCCCTCGGGACATCGGGTGGGGGTGGGGAGGGCTGTGCCAAGACTGTTTTGGGTAGGGAGCGGGAGGAGCCGGCACCGGGAACCTGGCTGCGGGGGGTGGAGGCGGGAAGGAGGGGGCACAACTGTGAGCCTTGGGTTCGCCCCGCTGGTCAGGGCGCGGCGCCGGCGCGCAAGCCCTCACAGGTGCGTGTCCTCCTCAAACACGTCCGAGTCCTCAGGGTCCCGCTTGCCCCCCATGAGCGCGCTCCAGCCCCCCGGGCCGTTCACGGCCCCGCCGCCGTTCAGGCTGGGTTGCTTCTCCTGCATCTCCGACTGGCTGTCGCTGGCCACGTCCAGCGTGGGGTTGTCGTGGCAGCCGTTCTCGACGAAGCGCAGCTCCTCGCCGTGCGACTGCGGGGCCAGGACCAGGCTGCTGGGCGAGCACCTGGGCCAGGCCCCTGCCCAACCCACCAGCTGCACCAACGTGCCCCGTTGGCCTGGCCTGTGACCTTGAACAAGTCACTTCATTGCTCCTTCCCTAGTCTGTAAAACCGTACACAGGGAACCCCAGGGACCCTCGACAGATGCCACTTCCCTTCTGTTTCCACAGCCCAACTCCTTTCTTAAAATAATTCTACCAATCCTTTGACTAAACAAGCGCGAAGCCTCCTGGACACCAGCTGATACCTCCCAACAGCCTCCTCATAGACTCCAGGGAACTCCTGAAAAAATGGGAGTCTTGCCCTGCCCTCTCCTTTGTGGGGAGTCTTTTCTTGACCCCTGAGCACTGCTGACCTAGGGCTTCTCTAGTGAGACATCCTGATGAACTCAGGCCTGCAGGGTCACTCTGTCCCAGGAGGGGCTGGTGCCATGGAGGGCTCCTGGGGGGCGGCTGGTGTCCTGTACAGGTTGACTGAGATGCAGGCACTGGACAAATGGCCTCACCTGCAGTACCCCATTCCCAGAACAATTACCACCTGTCACCCTGAGATGAAGACACTGAGTCTGCAGATGACAGAGCTTGCTGGGCACTCCCATCTCCACCAGCACGCCCCCAGCCCATGACCTCTGCCCCACCTGACCCCACACTCACCACATGTTTGAGCTTGGGCAGCCGTCGCTGCCAGCAGTTGTAGAGCAGGCCCAACACAATGATGATCACACAGATGGCGCCGATGACCACCAGCACCACAAAGAGTGTCCCATAGTCACTACGCACCTGGCTGGCCCGGGCCTGGCAGCTGCTTGTTGTGGAGTAGTTCTGGATGCCAATCTGGGGGTGGGAGGGGCCAAGCTCCTCAGCTGAGGTTCTGGGGTTCCATGACTCCCACCCCATGGGATTGGGGCTTAGGAACAGGGACAGGCTTTGAGAAAGAGCTGGCACACTCCTGGCTCCTGAAGCTCCCTTAAAGGCCTGGATCTATGCTCATGAGGGACTCTCTCTCCCCTATGCCTACCCTGTTCACCTGGGGGCAGCTCCAAGCCTCTCTACCCTACATTTCCATTCCCTGCCTCTCCTCACATCCCCACCATGGCACTGCCTGACCCTGACCCCGCTGGGAAAGAAGTCTGGCTTGAAATCCATCTGGTTGTGACCCTATCCCCCCAGTGAGGCTGCCCACCCCCATGCTGCCAGTCATGATCCAAACTAGATGGAGTCTCACACTGTCCCACCAGTTTAAAAAAGAAGAAAAGAGACAAGGGCAGCTGTGATCCCCTTGCCACACATTCTCCACCACACACCAGCATTGAATTAGGCCCCTGGGACACAGCTTCCACCCGGGGGGTGGGTATTTTGGTATCAGCCTGGCCATAATGGGCCAGAGACAGTGCAGGAGATGCTGGGGACAGCCCACATCATGGCCACTCTAGCTTCCCAGCTTCCTCCCTCTTCCCACAGGAGTGGTCACCAATGGTATTTAGCTGCCCAACCCCACTCCCACACTGCAAGTTGTCTTGGGTGGGCCTGCTTTCTCTGGTCTAGAGGCTGCAGTGCCCTGACCCAGCCCAGCAGATGCTCTCTCCACAGATCAGCATCCAGGCAGAAAGGGAGCAGAGAAGGTAAAGTGATCTCCTCAGAAGACAGGTGCCAGGGTGGTGCTCTCTCCTGGCTCCCGGTGCAGGAACCTGGGGGCCCCCTCTCTGCCTTGCACTTCTCTATCTAATGCCAGGTATTCAACTCTTCTTTGGTTTCTGTGAACCACCTATGTATTTCCAGTATGTTCCTCTATTGACTTTTTAAGTTATCAAGGGTCCATATTTCTTGCTACAACTTGCTAAATTTGCCCACTAATACACTTCCAAAGGCCCGGCATACCTTTGGCCACATCAGTCAGTATGAAGTGTCCAGTAAAATCAGAATACCCAGGGGCTGGGAGAAGAGGCAGGAGGGTCTATAAAAAAGGTCAAGGCCAGCCTTTTCCCACCAGCTCGCGGGGTTCACAAACCCAGACACAATCAGAACAGCCCTCGGTATAGATAGAGCGCTGAGAAAGACCAGGGTCTTGAGTACTTCAGGCCTGGTCCAGAGCTTGGCTCTGCTACTACTAGTTGTGCAATCTCAGGTGAGTCGGGGCCCTTCCCTGGGCCTCAGCTCTAACCTTAAATGGATACCAACAGCACTCAACAGGGTGTCTTACTAAATGCTCACAAGCCCTGGGGTGGTGGTGGTGAAAGAACTGAGCACAGTCTAGCACTCAGTAAGGATTCAATATGCTAATAAAAAAACACACAGAACCCCCACAGAATCCACTCTTTAGCCCTGTGTGTACTAGATGAGAAGGCAGGACCACAGTCCTGCATAGCTCATCTTTGCTGTCAAATATTGCACAGCCCTCAATAAGGAGGAAGACTAATGACAGATCACTGGATTTCACAGTGAGTGGAAGGGGTTTTGTTAGAGATGGTGACTGTCCTCAAGAAGGGAAGTGGAATGAGGAGCAGGAGGAACAATAGGGTCCTGCTCTGCTCCTCTCTGCACAGGTGGCCAGCCTGTCTCCTTAGCCAAGGTCTCCAGGATGGGCCAGGTGCTGGGTTGGGGGTGAATCTCAAGAAGGCAGGGCTGTCTTGCTGTGCCCTGAGCCCTGCCCCTCCACCCCAGTTGGCCCCCAGCTGGCCAAGCACTGCATACTCCCATGGTTTCCAAAAATGTCCAGGCCTCTTGTGCTTTCTCCTGTGGTTCGACACCCACAGCGCGTGCTCCCGCCTACCAGGCTTCTGAACAGTTCCTTGGCCAGTGTTTCTCCCACTATCTACTCAGAAAACTCCCACCTGGCTGTCCCCTGGCTGTCCCATGCACAGTGTGGTTGATAGTTAAGTGCTCATATATTCTGTCTCTTCCACGGGAACTGTGTCTTAGGAGGCCTGAAAGGAAGAGCTAGAGCAAGAGTTTGTGTTTTGCTCCTTTGCACTACATGGTGCAGGTCACCCTCCTACCCTCAAGGAAGGCAGCCCTGTACCTAGAGCTTTAAGGAACAGGAGAGGAACTTGTTCGTGCCCTCTTACCTCCACCAGACTCCTGCGGATATCACCCAGCATAGAAAGGACATCTTGAGTGGGCACCACCCCTGGGGGGAGACATCATCATCAGTACAGCCTTGACCACTGAGGTGCTCCCCCTACGGACTCCTGGTCCCCTTAGACAATCTCTGACCTGACCTTCTAGAGCCTCACTCCCTGGCTCCTGATCACACATAGATCTCATGGTGCATGCACAACCACTCTCTGTTTGCTGCCCATTGATCGACTCATTAAAAAGATTTAGCAAGTGCCTACTAAGTGACAGTTGTGATACCAGGCAGTCACCTCCACAGCTCCTTATTAAGGCTGCATTCTTAACACACCCCTTCTCAGCCCACCACAAAGTGCACAGTGCCATTGTCAGGCAGCTGTACTGAAACCACACCTCTTCCCCCTCCTATTCCCAATGTTCCCACCCTCCTCCTCCCCCTGCCTCCAAGCTTGTTGGTACTCCTGGATCCTAAACTAGGGAGTCCAAGAAGCACCTCATCCTGCTATCCTAAAAGCCCATCTCACATCCAAAAGCCCTGGCTGCACTTTCCCACAGTTCTGCAGGAGAGCTCCCATGGCCTTGGGAAAGGTCTGCTGATTTGGCCTGCCTCCCACTATCTTCTTGGACCCTCTCCCCAGTCATGCCAATCCCCCCTCCTGTGGGTGCCCCTCCCCCCCGCTCACCCTGCTCGCCCACCAAGGTCATTAGAAGGTGCTGCTCCTTCTCACTGGGCTTGCTCAGGGAGATGTGCCAGTCCCCGTGGTGGCCGTTACCATGGCGGGGTAGCACCTCCTCCACCAGGGCCAGGAGTTGCAGCCCCCAATGCTGCCGAAACACCTCCTACAGGGGCAGAAAGAAAGCCTATACTCAGTGAGGGAGATAGCTCTAATGACCCCTGCCTCTAGGCCCAGCCCCCACTCCAACCTCCACCCATCAGCCAAACACTGGGAAAGGCCATCCGGCTATTTCAGAGGGGGCTACACTGGACCACTCGAAAGGCTGTGAGCTTCACCTTTGACAGGACTGTGAGTTGTTCCCTACAGGTATCCAGGTGCTCCTTCCCACCTTGGCTTTGCGCCATGAGGAGGGCGTGGGGCCTGTCCAGGGATACTCACAGTTGAGCTGGGGGTACACATATGCCCACATACGATAAGTCCAGGAAGTGGGTGTGTAGCATGTGAAGGAGTATGGAAGACTGCTCATGGTGCCTGTGTGTTCAAGTGTGTAGTGCAAGGGATGAATATTTTGGGATGCAGGGATAAAAAACCCAAAAGATTTTTGCAGTTGTACAGTCACCAAAGACCAGGAGGACAGGTGGGAAGCAGTCTAGCTGTGCTGTCATTGTAGAGATACAGCCCAAAATTGGAGAATCATGAAAGATGTCTGAGTTCTCTAATAGTGGTAGTAGTACAGAAGAACTAATCAGAAATGGTTAAAATGGTAACCCCCTCCCTCTGGAAGCAAGGCTGGGAGCAAGAGGAGGGGTGTTAGGAGACTTCTTTCTCATCTGACACTCTCTTGTACTGTTTAGATTTTCTTGACCCTGTATATATGTAATTATATAATTTTTTAAAAGCAAGATGCTAGCACTGAGCAGGAACTCAGTGAGTGGCAGGAGCTCAGGCTGGGGCTGGAGACCAGGACCCTGCCTCTGGCTCCCAGCCTGCGATTGTCCCTACTTAGCCCCATCTGGGAAGAAACCCTTCTTTGGCCCTGTGACTGCTACCCACTCCCTATCTCCTCCAACTCCTAGCTCCTCTCCAGCAGCCTTCTCCCTCCTGTACCTGGGAAGTCAACAATCCCCTGCTCTCGGCCTCCAAAGGTCCCTGCCAGACACCCCTCTGCCAGCTGCTCAGCTCTCTCTTGAGTGCCCTTCTGTAAAGCTGCAAGCCAGGGCTGCCATAAGGCACAGGCATCTCACCAGGCCACCCCTCAGGTACCCCTGACACTCCTAGACTCCTTTCTGTTAGAGCCCAAACTAATGAGCTTTCCATGGATGTCATATCAACCTGAAGGCCACCAGGGTAAAGTTCCTCATTACCATGGCAAGTGCCAGGTTCAGGCTCAAGCCTTGGCACTTACTGGCCTAACAGAAACCCAACTCAGTTTTGAATTTGGAAGAAGACTGGTACCTGGAGATAGCCATATGCAGCTAGGAAAGTCCTAGTTCCTAAAATGGTTCTTACTATCTTCACGTATGTGTATGTGTATGTGCACGTGTACGTGTAAGTATATGTGTATGTGTAAGGGGTGCATGCCCTCACCTGCCTGAGCAGGGTACACAGAATGCACTGTGGCCAAGCAGCTCTACTGCTTGCAAAAAACCCTACCCTCCTGCCATGGGCAGTGCCTTCCCACTCCATGCTGGAACACTTTGCTCCACCACGTGTGCATGCCCCACATTTTCTTGGGTCCAGCTGTCTGCCTGGCTTAATCCTCACAGTAAGCCCAGGCTGTTAGGACTAATGCCCACATTTTCAGATGGGGAAACTGAGGCTCAGAGAGGTGCAGTATTTAGCTAAAGGTCACAAAGCTGCTAAACTGCAGAACCAGGATTTGAACCCAGATTATTTAGGTTCCAAAGCCAGGGCTTTTCTCCCAGGCCACCGACACTGAGATGAGGATGTAAAATGGTGCAGCCACTGCAGAAAACAGTACACCAGTGCCTCACAAAGTCACAACAGAATCACAGTGTGACCCAGCGGTTACGCTTCTGGGTCTACACAAAAAGAACTGAAATCAGGGTCTTAAAGAGATATTTGTACAGCAGTGTTCACACTAGCATTATTCACAATAGCCAAGAGATGGAAGAAACCCAAATATCCATCGATGGATGAATGGATAAGCAAAATGTGGTCTATCCACGCAATGGACTATTATTTAGCCTTAAAAAGAAGGAAATTCTGATATATGCTACAACATGATGGACCTTGAGAACATTCTGCTAAGTGAAGTAAGCCAGTCACAAAAAGAATCACACTGTATGATTCCACTTCTATGAGGTCCCTAAAGTAGTCAAAGTCATAGGGACAGAAAGAATAGCGGTTGCCAGGGACTGAGAGGGGGAGGAATGGGGAGGTGTATAATGGGTACAGAGTTTCAGTTTTGCAAAATTAAAAAGATCTGGAGACCTGTTTCACAACAATGTGCATATACTTAACAAAATTGTAAACTTAAAAATGATTAAGTCAATGACATGGAAGCATAGATGAGACTGACGAATGTCAGAGGGATGAAGGAGGGAGGGTGGGTGGAGGGGGAGAGATTAACCAAAGAATTTATATGCATATATGCACAACCCAAGGACACGGACAATGGTGGGGAGAAGGACTGGGGAGGGGGGTGGGACGGGGTGGAATGGGTCATTGGGGAGAAAAAGGGACATCTGTAATATTTTAAACAAAAATAAAATTTAAAAAAAATGATTAAGATGGCAAATTTTGTTAGTTTTTTTTACACAATCAAAATATCTGCCATAAAAAAATGACTAACTAGGTAGTCATCAAATATTATATGAGACTAACAAGATAAAAACAGGGAAAGCAAAATTAAAGCATTTTGATATCTATGTGTTATTGGAAAGAGAAGAGATATATTATCTTAAGACTTTATTGTTCAAGCATGCATACCAAATATTAAAGGGTTTACACTACCTTTATTGTGGTCTCTACCATTTTTCAATAAGAGGAATGAGAGCTTGGAGAAATGCTGATTCTGATTCTGGGGGAGGGAACATACAAAATGAGCCTGGAACATCCTATTATGCCACAAAGCAAGGAAACTCCCAAAAACTAATAGGTTGGTCAAAAGGACTCAGAAGCCAACTCAAAGAGACTTTCACTGACCAAAGGCAGGGCATTTGAGCATCAGTAAGAATAACTGTGATGGATTAAAATGTATCAATATGTTAAAATCCATCCATTTATAATGATGCTGGGAAAAAGAAAACAACTCAATGGTCCTTTTGGTGGGGTTTTTGTTTTTGTTTTTTTTATCCTCACAGGAGGATATTTCTTCCATTGCTTTTTAGAGAGAGTGGAGGAGAGGGATGGAGGGGGAAAGAGAGTGAGAGAGTGAATGAGAGAGAGAGAGAGAGAGACAGAGAGAGAGAGAGAAACACTGATGTGAGGGAGACACATCGATTGGTTGCCTCCCACACACACCCTGACTGGGGATTGAACCTGCAATAGAGGTACATGCCCTTGACTGGAAATCGAACCAACAACCCTTCAGTGCATGGGCTGATGCTCTAACCACTGAGCAACACAGGTCAGGGCCAATGGTCACTTTTTGGATTAAACATACCCATGTACTTTCACTTCCCCCAAAGTGACTAAACAAGATTAAAGAATTTTGTAAAGTCTAAAACCACAAAGCCAAAGCCAAAACAAAACAGAAGAGACAAGAGCAACAAAGTCTGGATGGATGAGTTAGAATTTCCTGATTTAGCTGAAAAGTTGCTCAGCATCACTAATCATCAAAGAAATGCAAATCAAAAACACAATGAGATAGTACCTCACACCTGTCAGAATATCTGTCATCAATATATCAACAAACAAGTGCTGGTGAGGATGTGGAGAAAAGGGAACCCTAGTACACTACTGGTGGGAATGCAAATTGGTGCAACTATTATGGAAAACAGTGTGGAGTTTCCTCAAAAAATTAAAAATGGATTGCCTTATAACCCAGCAATTCTACTTCTGGGAATATATTGAAGAAACCCAAAACACTAATTCGAAAGTATATATGCACTCCTACATTCAGTGAAGCATTATTTAAAATATCCAAGATATGAAAGCAACCCAAGTGCCCAGTGATAGATGAGTAGATAAAAAAGTTGTGGTACATTTACATAATGGAATGCTACTCAGCCAAAAAAAGAATGAAATCTTACCTTTTGCTACAGCATGGATAGATCTAGAGGATATTATGCTAAGTGAAACAGGTAAGACAAAGACAAATACTATATATTTCACTTATATGTGGAATCTAAAGAACAAAATAAACAAAATAGAAAGACTCATAGATACAGAGAACAGACTGACAGTTGTCAGAGGGAAGGGGGTAGCAGGGCTGGGAGAAAAGGCGGAAGGATTAAGCAGTATAAATTGGTAGTCACAGAACAGTTACAGAGATATAGATTACCGCATAGGGAATATGTCAATAATACCATGATAACTATGTATGGGGCCAGGCGAGCACTTCAAGCATGGGGGGATCACCCTGTAAAGTACATGATTTTCTAACCACTTTGCTGTACATCTGAAACTAATAAAGGATGATAATGAATGTAAACTTTAATTGAAAAATTTTAAACTTTTTTTAACTTAAAAAAAAAGTCCCCTGATTTAGCAAGCCCTGAAGAGCTGAATCTTAAGCCAAAACAGAGAAAGCTGAGAAGCAATCAGATTTATACTGTCGAATTTCCCAAATGCTCTGGAATAAGCAGCACTGGTTAACTTTGCAAGAAGGGATAAAACAGTACTAAATATAGAAAAACTGAAAGACTATTTAGGCAGCAGCTGAATCCCTAGTTCCATCTCCCCAACACTGCACAGATGACAAATGTCCCTTCCCCCTAGCAGAAGACTGGAAATTTATTCTTTAAAGAGGGTAAAACAGAGGGTCTCTAACCTAGCAGACACCAGGCACAACTATGGAAGGGGGCTCACACTGTAAACAAGGGGAGTAAAATATATTCATGCACACATGTTCCTAATACTGAGACACCCAGCCCTCTCGCTACCCTGGCTCCCACAACACTGGCAACTAGTCCTTTATATTCCCAGTAGAATAGAAGTTCCCTTTTCAAATAATCTAATCACCTAGGAGGAAGGACCTAAAGATGTTGAAATCAGAAATTTTCTAATGAAATGACCCAGTCAGACAACCCTCCTGAGAAGCCACAGTTAACTCCACCACCACGCTCAGCTTCCAACCAACTTTCTGGAGGCAAACACCACCAGACATTTGAGAAGAGTATGCATGTGGAAAAACTGAGACTGAAACAAAGAAATGGGGAAAGCAACCTATACAGGGAGAAAAGATTTTTTTAAAAAAAACTTCAATATCCTCAGAGAGATAAGATATTGCACACCTGAGCAAAACTACTCCTTTAAATGAAAAACGGAGGGGGCAAGAACAAAAGAGCCCTTAGAAATTTGAAAATATGAAAGCACTGCCTTCTTGGATGTTGATGGATTCATCCTCTGAGTTAGGCTTGTCCCCTCTGACTTAATAGCTAAGGCTTCTATCCATCCACTGCCCTTTCCCCAGTGCCTGCCCACTGCCCCCACTCTGCCCGCCTGCCTCCAATCTCAGCCTGCGGTCCTCAGCCTAACTCGGCACTCACACAGTCTATGTTCTCTGTCATGTTCAGAATGATGTAATTTTTCCCAGCGAGATTGCTCCAGTCTTTGCAGACCACCTGTACAATGAAACAGAAATAAGAGTGACAGTTATAAAGGCATAAGGAAAGGCATCCAGAGAGCATCGGTAGAAACACTTTGAGAAGCTAGGAGGTGAAGGCCAGGTATAGGTCTGGGATAACTAGATGGGAGCTGACAGCCTCTGCAAGATGACATGCCCAGGATCCAACCCAAGGTTCACAAACCCACATGTCTTTAGGGAGCAAGAGAGAGGAGGAGTCCGGGAGTGACACAAAGGAAGAGGAAATTGTGCCAAGAGGGCCAGACTACAAAGGGCTTGCCCCAGCTACAAACTTGTTTTCAACGTTCTGTAGGGCAAACAAAAACATGCCTGTGGACCAGATGCACAGGCTGGAAACTTAGGACCCCTTTCCTTTCCTTCTGGTGTTGGAGGGTATGAGCACTGACTTAGGCGTGTGTGTGTGTGTGTGTGTGTGTGTGTGTGTGTGTGTGTGTGTACTGGGCAAGGATGATGAGGAGAGGAGCAGAGGGCAACTGTACGTGTGATAGTGGGCATGGAAACACGGCTGGGGAGAACACAGGTCAAGCACAAACTCTCACCACTGTCATGAGCAGTGTGGAAGCCAAGGGTAGCAGCAGTAGCACCAGAATAAATGAAAACCAGGCCAAGGACCAGACTCTTCCAAAACTTCTACTTTGCATGTAAGTGTGGTGAGGACACCCACTGTTGAGCCATGAGCTGTGCATCCCTAACAGTTCTGCTGAGGCTCTACATGGTTTCAAGGGCTTCTATGCTTGGCCTGGCAGACCTCCCACCACAGCACAGCCCCAAGGTAGTCAATGGCCTGCACCCGCCTCCATGTTACCTGAGTAGAATCCCAGGGGATTCTGGATTGAGCTTCGGCAGCCTGCCTTTCCTGGGGCTGCTGGCTGAGGTCTTCTTGTCCCAAGGTAGTAGAGGAAGGTGTCAGCTCCATGTCTTGGGGGGCCAGGGGTAAAGCAGCTGAAGCTCCAGGGTAAAGGGGGTCTTCATTTGGGGTTTCAGCCCCACTGGGGGCTTCTGCTTGAGGGAATGAGGCCAAGGACAGCACCTCCCCTTGCGTGCCAGCCAATACAGCGATTCCTATAGTAGCCTCCTCAATGGCCTCCTGAGGAGCCTCAAACTCTACCTCACGCCCTGCAGCTGGCAGCACTGTGCCCCCTGTCTCCTGGCTGGTGAAGTCCTGACCCCCCAGGGTCACTGTGCTTGGGGTGAATGAGGGTGGTGACAGGCTTGGCTCCATGCTGCTCCCTACCTCCACACCCGAGGAGGCCTGGTCCCCAGAATCTTCATGCCTGTGTTTGGGAGCCAGGGGAGTCTGGCTGCTGCTGGTGGGAGACAAGTCGTGGACCTGAGTTTGGGCTTCTTCTTGGGCTCTGTTTACAGGCAGCAGTTCCTCCTTCTCCTCTTCCTCTTCTTTCTCTACCTCTTCCTTCTCCTCTTCCTCCTCTCCAGGAGCTATATGCCAGGGTGGCTCTACCAGGTTCATCTTAGGCAAGGGAGGGGGGAGGCTGGACGCCTCTTGACCCTGGCTGGTGTCCTCTATGGGACCTGCCTTCTCAGTCAAGTCTGGAAAACCATAATCTAAAGACAGAGATGGAAAATTCATTCACTGATTTTATTATTCATTGATTTGTTCAGTATTTGCTGAGCAGATGATATAAAGAACCACGAGACTCTTGGGGGGGACAATGTGGAGGCCACACTATTGGTCATGTCGGTAAAGAGTGGGAAATACATCTGGGTAAGGGGAAGGGGCAGGCTGCAGGGGAAACAAAGGCCAGGCTGGGCCTCATTTCCTTCATAATAATAAAAATGACATAACTCTGATGCCAAAATTCCATGAATACAGAATGCATAAAGTAGACAGGTTGTATGATTACACCCCTCAGAGATAGCCCTTGTTAACAATTTGTGGATATCCTCTCCACTGTTTTCATAATTTGTGTTTCTTCATCTGAGGATTTCACCAAGAAGGCCCCATTAGAAAAGGTTCCCCTTATGAGGTTTAGGGACCTTTTGTTCATAGGAACAGATGAGACCCATAGATTCTGACCATGGTTCCTGAACTGTGCCCTTACTCTATAACTCAGGCCTTGACTGGGAAATGAAAAAGACACAAGTAGAGGTAGCCAGAGGCCAAGGGATGAGCCCACAGCTTTTAAAGGCTTCCAGGACTTACAGGGGCACTGTTAACAGTGGGAGAGGGGATTTTTATTCTCCCTGCTATTCCAGGGATTATATTTTGAAGCAGAGAAATTAGGAGACCTCCTAGAAACCAGGAAATTTTCTGACTTTTCAATGAATCCTAGGCCTCTTCAGGATAACAACATGAAAAATATAGACCAGTTTTGTTGGAAATTCATTAGAAATATCAAAAACTATATCTAGGTAGCAACTTTTATTGTTCTGCCTTCCTGTTCCATCTACTGCAAGCATCTGGAGGTGGAACAGTAGGGCCCCACAAATGCCAAAAGCCTGTCTGAGATAAAGACATACCTACAGAGCACTCCCCACATGCCCCATACCTGAACACAGGTGTGAACAAGCAGAGATACCCAAGAGACATGCTGAAGACTGCAAGAAAGCCAGTAAAAGCCTGTTCCCAGGAGGGTATGGACACCTGGGGCACTAAAGAGATGCGAAAGGTCCCCCAGAGCTCAGGCTTTCCAGGGGGAGGTTCCAGCTTGGCTTCAAAGTGTGGAAGGTCAAGGAATGGCTAAGCTGCAAGGGGACTCAGAAGAAGCTAGTTCAGTCCTCTCACTGTCTGCCCCGCCCCCAGGCTCATGAACTTCCTTCGGTGACACACCAGGCAACAATGCCATGAAGCTGCAGTCCTTCTGGTGGCCATCACTGGAAACTATATCTTCTGTAAGTCCTGGGGAAAATCCAGTCCCCCATTCCAGACACAGGGTATCAGATAGGGGCCCTACAAGATCCAAGGGTCCATCACCTCCTCTTAGAGATGAGGAAACAAAAGCTTGGAGAGTAGAGGATACTTTCTCTAAGCTTTTAAGCTAAATTTGTCATGTTGTAAAGTTGTAAAACTCAGGCTCATGTGTGATCAAAGCCAGTCTTTCAGGACACCTCCTGGTCAGGCCAGCACTCAGATGTCTTCAGATGCAGAGAAAAGCAAACTGACAGCAGTAACATTACCTCTCCCAGTTCATCTGCACCTCTGGCCACAGCCAATCTCTTTAAAGCTAGGCTTGAATCATCAGACCTGATGAAATGTGAGAGCCAAGGTCAAGCTTCAGAGTTTTGCAGATGGGGATTGGAATTCTGGATGACTGGCCTCTAGGCTTTGTACACCCACCCCTCTGGGACAGGAGGCTAAGATGAAATGACATAGTGAATGCAAAATCACCTGGCCCATGGAAGGTACTCTTCTCCCAAGGCAATCTCTGAAAGTCACACTACATGTCTTGCATTCCTCTAAGCTTTCCACACAATCTAGCTTGCAGTAGGTATATCTGTGGTCCAGCCTGTTATTATAATGGGACTAAGAGGAGCCTAGGGTCCTAACACTAGAAGGGACCTAGGAGGCTATCTGATGGCCTCAGCCCTCTGGCAGGTGGCTAGTAAGTCTAGAAAAGGGGAGTTCACAATCCTCTTCAAGAACATGTCTTGGCCTCCTTAGAGAGGACTTGCTATGCTGTTGGCTTTTTTCTCTCTCCCTAATATCCTTAAATCTAACTGTGATGGTCCATTTACAACTTAAGCCCATTTCTGTTTTACCTACTAAGGAACACCTGGGAAGCATTTCCCTCAGGGAAAAACCCCCTAAATATTGTCTTAGTTGCCCTAATTTAGCCTTCTCTCCCTGGGGCTGAACAACCAACAGTAATTATTCCTCATTTGAAACCCTTCCTGTTAATATTTTTTTCCCTTATGAAAACTCTGGATTCTCCAGTTTTAACAGTGGTTATACAAAATCAACCGAGTAGTTACACAACAAATATTTTCTGAATGAATTTCTGGAACTAAGATTCACTAACTAGAAGCTAACTGAGGCAAAATGTAAAGTAGTTCTTGAGTCGGGTAACATCATTTATCACAGCACTTAAGTTACATTCTCCCCAGGTGATGTGATAGATGGCTCAGAGGCCACTAGAGGTCACTATGATGAAGCTCCAGATCTCTAGACAACTTGGATTTTCCAGGCCTTTTTTTTTCTTTTAATCTCACTATGGGGCTGGCTTTCATTCCCTAAATAGAACATGTTGCATTTTCTTCTTCTTATATTTCATTATAGTTTTTTGTGGGTTTTTTTTTTAAGTCCTCACAGAGGACATGCTTTCATTGATTTTAAAAAGAGAGGAAGGGAAAGAGAGAGAGAAACATGGATGTGAGAGAGAAACATCGATTAGTTGCCTCCCTTACTCACAGAATGCGCTGTACATGCCCCCACCAGGGACTGAACCTGAAACCCAGGCATGTGCCCTGATGGAGAATGGAATCCATAATCTCTTGGTCCACAAGGAGACGCCCAACCAACTGAGCCACACCGGCCAGGGTTCATCAGTTTTATAGGTCTTGTTCCCCAGTTTATCAAGGCCACACTGGACTTTATTTCCTCCTTCTGGGAAAGCCATATTTCATGCATGACCTTTGGCATCAGCTTAAATATTAATGAGCTGATTCCTCTGTTTAAGACATGGAATTAAAACAGGCATCAGGGCCAGTAGCCTTGAAAATCACTTTAAATATCCCTTTAGATTAATGTCAAAACACTGAAAACTGTCCCCTGAGTGCAACACTCAAGCCAGTATTCAACTGGATGCTAATATAAAAACACTCACAAAATTCATAATAGATTTGCATAAAACAGGTGCAAGGGAAGAAGCTTTCAGTATAATTAAAAGCTACTTTTTAATGGTCAGCCTCAGTAGTCATGAAAGAAATGTAAATTAAGCAAGATGATAAATTTTTTGACCTACCAACTTTAATATATATATATATATATATTTATTTATTTATAAAGATAATAGCCATTATTGAATCTGTGCTGACCGGAACAGAAATTAGGCCACATTTCGGAGGGGGAGGCAATATGAATGAAAAGCTTTAAAAACAAACATTCTGAACCCACAATTTCACATCTAGAAGTGTACCCTAAGGAAACAATTAAGGGTGTTCATAACAATTTGGTTTTAAGGATTCCCATCATGGCAGAGTTCACATAACAAAGACTGGAAACCATCCAGCTCTCACACAGCAGGGGGTAGACTGAGAACTGGGAGCCCATTACACTTGAGATACTATTTTGGCCTTACAGATGAGGCTGGAAAGCTGTATTTGTTGGCTTGGAGAGATGCTGGTAACTGATACAGCAAGATCTGTACACTATAATTCTAATTTTTTGTCAAAGCATATATTTTATGTATTTCCCATATGAGAAAAGTTCAGAAAGATATACAACAACATGTTAACATTTGTTAACTCTGGGTGATGGGATTATAGATGGTTTTTATTTTCTTCTTTTAACTTGTTTGCCTTTTCTAATTTTCATATGATATTTATTACTAGCATAAAATAAAAATACAGATTTTTTAAATTTTATTTTTTGGTGCTTAGGTGAAAGCGCTTCTGTCAGATGGTCCTCCTCTTAGGAAACATGCCTGAGGTATGGGCCGTGACTCAGAAGGTTAAATCGTTTTATAGCAGATACAATCTCAACAAGGATTCACTGTATAGAAACCATGTCTAAGTCCCAGCAGACAGCTGCTTTGATGATCTGATTTCTACAAAATTCATTACAGGCAGTAGTAATTAAAGTAGTCTCATGAATGATTTCATATAGAGAAGAAACAGCAGATCTTGAAGTAGAAGTCTCAGATTTGAGATTTAGCTCTGCCATTTATTACTTGTGTAATTCAGTGTCACTTTTAAACCTCTCTAAGCCAGTTTCCTTATCTATAAAACAGCGATACTAATCATGCCTCCTTTTACAAATTTCATATATTATTTTTGTAATTAGAAAACATAAATCGAAAATATTATACATTTTAAAAAGAAAACTTAGGGCTAAATTCTGTAACACCCCACCCCATGTGCATGCACGCATGGGTGCGCGCGCATACACGCACACATACACACAATTTGACGGTCTGACATTTAAAATGGGCTCCTGCTGGCCAAGGACATATGCATAGCTGCTGTAGCTAGAAGCATGGAAGCTCTGTTGCACCTGTAATCAGCTGTGGTACGTGCATTCCTGTTGAGCCCAGGTCTCCCATGTCCATCGTCCATGCTCTGTAAGTCCAGAAACCAGCTCTGGTCCATGACTGAGGGCAGGGAAATTAGAATGCCTTGATGGGGCCAGAGAGACTTAAGGCAGGACATGGCATGTGTGCACCTCTGGGAACCTTCAACAGAGACAATACAGCACAGTACAGAAAAACAAACAAACAAACCCCAGACCTTGGAAAGAGCTCAGCTTGAATCATGACTTGACAATCTGAACAGTTGTATGACCTCAAGTATGCTTTTAACCTTTCTAAGCTTTCATTTTCTCATGTGTAAAATGGGGATAATATAAGCACAGAATACAGGCTCATTAAATAGCAGTGAATATTAAGGAGAAAAGGGCCTCCTGAGACAATAAGATATTCAGAATCTCAGAGGCCTGACTTTCATGTACAGAAAAAACTGGTGGGGAAAGAAGAGATGTGATTTGAGCAAGGCAATGGTCCTTTGGCATTTTGCATAAGCAGCTACAATCAGCACATACTCTTAGGTAAGGAGAGCTACCTGCAGTGGGTCCCAGGTCCAGACTAGAGTCATTCAGCTCCTCCTCTTCTTCCCAGAAGTACTGTGGTGGCTGCAGAATTCGGGACTCTTCACTCTCTTCACTAGGGAAGCCTGATCCAGGGGCTCCCAGGCCAGCTCCCAGTCCCATGGCCTCACTGGGCTCCTCTGAGTCCAATGGCTCCAGGCCAGTGGGCAACAGGAGGTCCAGCAGAGAGGTGGAGGTGAGGCCCTCTGGGCCAGGTTCATCGGACCTAGCTGCATATACGCCCAGGGACACCCCTGCACAAACACAAAAGCCCAAAGGTTATGAGAGGCCAGAGAGGACAGGCTGCAGTGGGGTTTAGACACATCTTCACATCAAAGAACCTGAAATGGGGGTGGGGCTTTGAGGGACAGTCCTGACACCCAGAGACTTCGAGGGGATTCTGAGATGCCATGCTCATTTTAAAAGAGCCAAAATGTTTATTCCTCCCAGTGGCCAGGACAAAGGGGAGACAAAAGGATACAGGCAGGAGAAGTGAGGAATAGACTGGCTCAGCATCTGCTAGGCACCAGCTCAATCAGAAACATAGACTGAGCGCCCATTCTTCGCCACAGTTGTGCCAGGTGCTGGGGGCACAAATGCAGCCAAGAAGGGGTCCCTGCTTTTAAGGAACTTGTGTGCACATTGCTGCTATCCTAGCCTGAAGTTTTTCCAAAACTGCATTAAGAGTGTGGTTTATATTTCAGCAATATGGCATCCTCAACACAGTCTTTAAAAAAACCATGTGAGGTTACAGGTCAAACTCATTCAGTGTTGCTAATGACATGTTTGTTTAGAATCTTGAATCTGGCTCTATTTTTACAAAACAAATAAGTTACAAAACAATGAATTAAAGGGCATCTTTGTTACAAAATAAACAAACAAAAAAATTAAAGAACATCTTTTTACTCTTTCCCGTTCACTAAGAATAGAAATACAGCCATATTTGTCAATTTCATAACTTAATTACACAAATATTACTAATTTGCTATATATATATGTGTGTCTTCCAGAAAGTTGCTTAGAATTTCTGGGTCACTCAGTATCCTCAATCAAAAAATGAGGAAGGTGGATGAAATGACCTCCAAATTTTCTTTTCCACGACTAATATTCAGAGATGCGGGAAAGGGGGAATTTCAGGAATTATTTCCTACTCTGTCCCTGTTGTGCACTGTGACTAACTTGACAGTTCATGGAATTTTTTGTGATGTTTATAATAATAAGAGCTAACATTATTGATACTGTGTGCTAAATGCTTTGCAAGCATTATCTGAATTTTGTTGTTGTTAATCCTACCTAAGGATATTTTATTTTTCCATTGATTTTTAAGTGAAGAGTGAAAGGGAGGGAGGGGGGAGGGGAAAGGGAGAGAGAGGGAAAGAGAGAGAGAGACATCAATGTGAGAGAGACACATCAATTGGTTGCCTCCTGCACGTGCCCCTTTGTATCCTCTCTGGGGTTACAAAGATGAACATGAAACATCCTCTGCCCTGGGGAAAATGACCATTGTTTGGTCATTTCTAAATTTAGTAAAATTTGTAATCTAAGTTTTATATAAGGTATCAGCTGACATATCAGCCCTACTCTGCAGAGGTGATGCCCCTAGATAGGGGGAAAAAATACAAGAAACTAATCTGGAAAAATTCATGCAGTCCAGGAAAAACAAGTCATTGGATGAGAAATGTTTGTAATAATTAAAGAGCAAAAATTTTACAGGTTTCAAGGGCACCTGAGCAGCCAATTTTTGATAGGGCAATGAAGTGAAGATCTTTATTGACATATACCACTCTCTAGCAGGTATGTTGGGAAAGACATTACTTCAGCTTTTTTAGAAAAGTGCAAACTGATTTTAAAAATTCTTGGAATTTTACCTTTTACAAAACAACTGAAGGATCAAACACACATTGCCTCTTCAAAACCTAAGAACTGCCTCTCTCAGCTGAGCTGTGGTGTGACGGCAGGGAAGCCACTGCCTTTAGGCCTTGGTCAGGCTCTCTAGGACAGCTTGGGTCTTGAGAAAACTGAGTCCATCCTCTTGAGGAAAGTCTGACCAGCAGTCCTGTTGATTTCCCACCTCTGGGGATAAAATACTTTTTAGTCAGTGGAGTTCTTTGTGCAGAGGACTGTGGTCTGATGAATTCACCGTGTCTATTCCCTACCATTTCTATAATTTAGGAGATGCCTCCATTCTCTGAACCTCACTCCTCTACTATGAAGCGGAGAAGCCACAATCTTTCTCTACCTCTTCTCTCTCCCCACCCCCTCTTTGTCTTCCTTTCCCAACAGCCTGGCAGGAATTAAGAGATTTTGAGCCTGGCCAGCATGGCCCTGGTTCATGGGTGGATTCCCGGTCAGGGCACATCCCTCGGTTGCAGGCTCGATCCCCAGTGGGGGGCATGCAGGAGGCAGCCGATCAATGACTCTCTCATCATTGATGTTTCTATCTCCCTCTCTCTTCCTCTCTCTGAAATCAATAAAGACATATTTTTTAAAAAGCAGATTTTAAAAAAAAAGAGATTTTGATAACCTTTCTGAAAAGCTGTGTGTAAAAAAAGTAATCTGGTTTTTCGTTCTTTCTCCAATAAACAGTTCCATGTTCTTGAAGTGATTTTTCCCTATAATTATTTTTTCTTTTTATAGACCTTGATATTTTCAAAAGCCTTGGCAATGGGTAATTATTTAGGTAATTAGAAGAGGTTACTTATTTTCAAGCTTGCCCATCAAAATAGTAGCTGAGACCTAACCATTCTATGTATAGTTACATTTGCACTTAACTAATCTGCCTTAATTGAGACCCCACCTGATTTAAAATTTCAGAATTACACTTTGTAATTGATTTTTTTCTCTAACACCTACAATTTTCTGTTACTTCATCACTGCCAACAGAGGGAGAGAAAAAGAAAGGACACGAAAAGATTCAAGGATCAGCCTTAAATAACTGAAAATCTGACCCAAACACACTCAGAAAAACAGTCAAATGAAGCAGGCTTACATCTTGGGAAGTGAAAAAACAAGGCTTTAGTAATCCCATGTTTTATTTCCCCTGCAATTTGCTTCTGATCCAAACATCCTTTTCTGATTTCCACCATCAACTCCATCCCCACCCTCCTCCTAATCAGCAGCTCTGAAGTCCAAATCTCTCTAAGCCTTTGCCAGACACCAATACTGTAGCTGCCCAGCAATATCTGTTACACAGCCCTCACACCTGGAGCGTCAGCTACAACAGAAATTGTCCAGCACTGTCATCCTACCACATACATACTTATACTCGTGTGTGTATCTGTACATGTCAGAGAAACAATGCTGAAGGGTTTTTGTAGAGTTTCCACACAAAGGTGTGTAAGAAAGAAACATTGCTAGACATGCACGTCGCCTGTACATGAAGTAATAATGTATGTCATGAAGAGTGTGTATAGGAGGGAGGAAAAGAGAGAAAGAATAGAAGGGATCCTGGCCAGCGTGGCTCAGCCATTGAGCAATGACCTATGATCCAGGAGATCCATGACTGTCTCTCATCATTGATGTTTCTCTCTCTCTCTCCCTTTCCCTTCCTCTCTCTGAAATCAATAAAGATATATTTAAAAAAATAGAAAGGAGAAAAGTTGCCCACAGTAATCCATGGCTAGCCATGTAAGGGTACAGGCAGTTACAGTTGTGCATGGGTCCTGCACAACTTTGCTGACCAGTTCTGGCATGGCTGTCACAAAAAGAACTAGTAAACTAATCAATATTTATTTGTTGAATCTCACCTTCTTCAAAGAGGATTTAAGATATGTAAGGATGGAGGTAAGTGTGTGTGAGTGTCAGAGAAACACTTGTGGACACTTTTTCTATGCACACCACTTAGGTCCTTACCCATCCTTGATTGACAGTGGAGAAAAAGTACCCTTGCTAAACTGAGCCTTCCTGAGACATGCTCAGGAGTGGCCCCTTTCCCCTCCCAGGTGTTTTTCTTGGTATTCTGTCACTATGAACCATGGTAATGGCACATCTCACTGCCACCATCAAGCAAAGACTGCTCCTCCCCTCAGGAAGAGACCCTTCACAAGTCTCTCCTCCACTCACACACACAGCACAACATGCCCATCTTTGTGGGTTGACTGCATGGGAAGTGCCTACTAGCCAGTGTCCCATGCACCCTGCTACATATAAACACATTACATGTGTGTCCACTGGAAATGGAGTCACTCCTGGCTATCTGATGCAGGAGTACACACACACCTGCACGCACACACTCCAGTTCTCTTCACCCACACCAACTACCAGTCAGACCTTAATATCTACTTGTGACATCTCTCCCCCTCACTCCGTCAGCCACGTGGAGAAAGCTGTTTAGCCATGTCCTGATTTGACCTACTCTTGCAGACAGCCCTTTTCCCTACCCCCATTCTGGGCGGCAGCCTGTCTCACAGGCTGTCACATACCTTGTGCCCCACCCCCCACGCACACACCTAAATCCCAAGTCTGCCAGTGAGAAGCTGTTTCCAGACTCTGTCTCTTTCTCACAAGCACAACCATTACACATCTGTCCTCCACCCCTAACCTATCATCACCCATATATATCCCAGTGCCCTGGAGTAACTGCAAAATGGAAAACCATCTCGGAGGGTCTTTCACGCATTACTGCTGTCAGCTGTGCAGGAGCTATCCAGCAGTGTCACTGTCACAAACAGAGACCTTCTGAGGCAGCCATACCTCTTTTTTGTCGGCTCCTAATAAAAGTAAGTTGCCCGACACAGCCTAGGAGACGCATTCACAAAGGCACACCCCTCCTCCTGTCCAGGAGCACCAAACACACGTAAACACACTCCCCACTGTCGCAGCAGCTGTATGTAGAGGCTCTTCGGCAGTCTCCCTTCGCAGCCGCAGACACTCCCACCCCACGCTCACTGTCGCGGCCCCATGGGACCTTTAAATGCCGCCTCCCACGCCTGTGTGGCTGTCGCAGAGGCTGGCGGGCCCGTTCGTCCTCTCAGCCCTGGGGTCAGCCCCGATCGCGCCTCGTCCAGCGCCGCAGGGAGCGTGCTCAGGCGCCTGGCGACGCTCCCGGCTCACTCGTTGATGTGTGTATGTGTGGGTGTGGCGCTCACGCGTGGAGCCATTCACACCGCAGGCACACGCGGGCGTCCCACGCCCCCCACTCCCAGCGAGCGCGCGTGCGGCGGAAGGACGGCGCCACAGCCCAGCCAGACCGCGCTCCCGCCCCACGCCGGTCCTTTGTTGGCGGCCGGGAGCTGTCCAGCACCGCGGCCCGCCGCCCGCACGCCCGGCCCGCCGCCGCCGCCTGTCCGCTGCCGGCGCGCACTCACCCCCGGCCAGCAGCAGGAGGAGCGGCCGCAGCAAGGGCGGCAGCCGGGGAGCCCGCCGCAGCCAGCCCATGGTGCAGCCGTCGCCGCCCGCAGCAGCAGCGGCGCGGCGCCTCGGCCTGCGTCAGGGGCCGAGCTGGCGGGCGGCGGCGCGCGCCCACCCCATTGGACCACGCAGCCGTCATTCACCCTCGGCCCCACCCGGTCGCGTGCCGCGGGCGCGCCCCCGTAGAGACGAGGTGGGCGCGCGGGTGGCTGCCCCTCCGTCTCGTCCCCTGTGCTGGGTCAGCCAATCAGCGCCCGGGAGACCTGGAGGGGGCGGGGCCGCGACCGTGAGGCCTGGAATTTGGGACCTCGAACCTCGAACCTCGCACCTCGGAGGACCCGCTGTCGCCAGTGCCACCGCAGTGACGGAGGTGAGCGCCGGAGCCACCCAGTCACCCATTTCCTGCGCACCCAGGAGGCAGGGAGTGGTCACCTGCATCAAATGAGATTGATTAGAGGGCGAAGGAGTGACCACTAACGCTGTGGCCGTGGAGTGCTGCCAATTGTATATCACGAGGCTGAGCAGCAGCTCCAGGAGGAATGGGGCTGGGAAGGGCTTCTCAGGGGCAACTGAGCAGTGAGCCATGAAGGCCGCGGTGAGAGGACAGGCAGAGGCCCTGGGCCAGGAGAGAGCGCGGGAGGGACTTGGAGCCAGTCTGGTGCACATCCTTACTTGGAATTGGCTCTGAGACCCTGAGAGAACCTCTCCGAACCTTTGGGTCCCAGTCGCCTTATCCTTTAAAAGCGGGCTTTGGGTTATTAGGGCAGTGTTTCTTTTTTCTTTCAAACATATAAGAGAAAGTTTATTTAGAAAGTCACAGAGGTAGAAGAAGTGAGCCTTAGAAGAACTGGGCTCAGGAAACAAGTTACGGAGGCAAAAGAAGGGCCCTTGGAGCTTCGGAGAGAGGCAAGGAAAAGCGACCCAGGTGTGGGTGCGCTCTGTAGAGTCCCTAGGGCAGGGTTTCTCGATTTTTGTTAAGTCTCTTGTCCCTGTGGCAACTAAAGTTTACTCATGTGCCACACACCACTGTAGTGAACAAAAGTCACACCCCCATCCTCATAGTTTGGTCTAGTGAAGAAGACAAAGAGAAATCAACACCACATATCTGACTGCGTAATTACAGCTGTAGTGAGGCCTGTCAAGAAGTAGAAGGGGCAATGAGACAGTATGGAACAGAAGGCTCACACCTGCCTTCCTGAAGACGCATTTAAGTTGGCACTTGGAAGGATGAATAGGTAGGAGGTTGGGTTGGGGAAAGAACATTACAGGCAGAAAGAAAAGCACATGGGTAATTCCTGAGTTAGAAAGGAGCTCAACCTCTTTGAAGAACAGAAAAGTTCCAACCCTTTTGGAATTACTGCAATTTTATTAGCTCCAGCAGTCATAATTTTGTGGAATTTTACTTTATATATAGTATATTCAGAAAACACTTCTTTAAAATAAATTATTATACTGAATCTGTTTTTTTCAAATTCTATCTTCACCCCTCTATCACTAGGCATTGTAGAGGATCTCAAAGGACTCTTCCAGGAATACTTAGGAGTGTGGACAAAAAATGGGCCACATACTAATCTGACAAGCTCAGAGGGGGCCTGCATGGCAGCCTTACAAACTCAGAGACCTAAAGTAACCACATAAGATGGTCTGAAATTAAAACTTTTTAAGTAAAAGCAGTTTATGGTGGGTAGTCCTAGGCTAGACTCTTCCCTGACAAAAGTCAATCTTTACCTTCATTGAGCCTGTCTATTGTCTTTTTGCATCTACAATAACATACCTTTGGAATGTCAAAGTAAGTTCCTTTTCTGGACCCCCTCAAAGCACAGTCACAGAATCAGAGCAGAGACCACAAAACCCCTCATTGTTATTGTTATCATGTTAATTGTTGACTGTTAACTATCCTGGACCGACCTGTGTAAAAAAAAAGTATCTATCATTTTACTTTTTAACCAATCCCAGAGGTTGTGTGTCTCCCTTCCATCCCCCCATGCTTTGCTTTCTCCTGCCTTCCTAATCTATCACCAAGGGATTTCATGTAACACACATCTCTCTCTCATTTTAAAAAAAATGTTTTTATTGATTTTTTAGAGAGAGAGGAAGGGGGAGGGAGAGTGAAACATCGATCAGTTGCCTCCTGCACATGCGCCCTGGCGGGGAATGGAGCTGGTGCCAGGGAGGACAGGACGCTTAACCAACTGAGCCACACTAGCTAGGGCTATGTCTCCTCTTTTGACTGTAATGTATAAAATATGGTGCAGAACTGCCATTTTCTGGAGGATTTTCTCAATCTGTTGAGATTTTGCTTCCTGGAAATTGTCAACAGTTTGGCTCAAATAAACTCACAAAAATTCTCTATAGGTTTGAATGTTTCTTACACTGACAAACTCATAAAAATCTCTACAGGTCGGAACATTTCTTATGTTGACAGGAGAAATAGGAATTTGGATAGCGGGTGATAGAGTGGAAATGGGTCTTAATCAAAGGAAAGAACGTGAGCAAAAGGTAGTTCAGTATGATAGTACTTGCCATATCAAATTTAGGAGATAGTTTAATGATTAGGATGAGGCAGAAGACAAGGTTAAAAAGATAGCTGACTTACTAGCTGAAATTTTTACTGAATTTTTGGTTAATGCAAACAAAGTAGTAGGCCCTTATATTATAAATGAAGCAGTGAAACACAAGGGAAAAGTGACAAGTCTAAGAACATAATGAAAAGCAGTACATAAAATTAGAAATTTTAGGTAAAGATATTCTTAATTCATAGGACTACATCATTTCATTTAGCCTGCGGTCAATGTAAACCTCACAGTCCATTTTATTCAACAGATAATGTGTGTTCTAGAAAGGAAGGTGAGGACCTGGTCATGAAGGATCTTGAAGGTCATGATGAACAGTTTAGACTTTATTCTCTGGAAATTCATTTCTTATATCAGAATCATAGCACAGTTAGGGCTATATTTTAGACAATTCTGAGGGCAACAGGGAGTAAGGACTAGTGATAGAAGAAAGCGCAAAACAGCCAGTGGAGAGATTGCTGCAGGAGGCCCAGTGGCAGATGGTGGACGTCTGACTTAGGGCTAGCACAGCAGATTTGAGAAGCCACCCCAGAGACGGCCCGAATATGATTGAGAATGACTGAATTGAGTCCTGTTGACTGTGGGTTTTGGTGCTATTCTCTATCCAAATACAAATTAGAAAAGGCCTAGTTTATAAGTTTACACAAAAAGCTGACAAATAGGAAATGACTACAAAGCGTAAAGCAATTTTGGGCTTAAAATGAGGACAGTGTCCAGAACAAGGAAATTAATGGTCCTGCTATTCTGAACTGTTTGATCTTTCTCAACATTATGTTTTTACAGGAACCCTTTTTTGTTTGTTTAATGAAGGACCAAGTCACAAAGGAGAAATCCAGGAAGATATAAAAAACAACTGTTAAAGCTGGGAGTATCTGGCTTGAAAAAGAGACAACTAGGGTGCATCTAGACCCATCATTTTATCTCCTTTCCTCTGTTGCAATGAAGGAAGCAGCTCTTCTTTATCACAGCCAGTTTCCTCCACTTGCACGCATCATTGCATTATTTGTCTCCTTTGCAAGAACTTCCATTTAAAAATATCTCTTTCCTGACAGTGTGTCTCTCTCTCTTCTGTGCCATTCTCATTAGGTATAAACATAACCTGGAATCTCTCACCTTAAAAAGAAAAAGCCTTGGGTCTGTTGACCACTGAGATATTTTTGGTTAAATTAGAGATAACATCTAGGCTCAGTTGTTTCAGCACCAGGCCCAGAAAAGCAGCAAAACCAGATGAAGAGACACCAGGGCTGACATCTGGACCAGATGCACTGACCAATGACGCCCTACCCTAGCGCTGACCAATCAGTAGAGATCATAACCCTGACCCTATAGGCTCATTTTGATGCATCAGCATATTAAAAAACACATCTGGAAAGCTGATGAATATTCTATTGAGATCCTACCCTTAGACCTCCCCTAAAATTCCCACCTTTATAAAACAGATAAAAACCCTTAAGAAAAAGGACCCAGTACATGTTTGCTCTCTGCTCCTTCTAGTACACCTACCTTTTCCCTCCTTTCCTAGGGTGCTTTTCTTTGCTTTCTTACTCCAAGGGCCCTTCTTTTGCCTCAGTAACTTGTTTCCTGAGTCCATGCAGCTCAGCTGGCTCACTTCTTCTGCCTCTGTGACTTTCTTTCTAAAGTGCCAAGGCAGCCACATCTAAGTTTGACTATTCCTCACATTACACCAAAGGGCCAAGGCAGGTCAGTCTGAGCTCACTCCTATTGCTATGCTTTTGCCTCTTTTTAAAAAAAAATATATCTCTATTGATTTCAGAGCGAGAAAGTGAGAGGGAGACAGAAACATCAATGATGAGAGATCACTGATAGGTTGCCTCCTGCACGCCCCCTACTGGGGATCAAGCCCTCAACCCCAGCATGTGCCCCAACCAGGAATCAAACTGCGATCTCCTGGATCATAGATCAATGGTCAACCACTGAGCCACGCCGGCCAGGCCCTCTTCTATCATAAGCCCTTCCTTTGCTTCACTGTCCCCAGCTTTAATAAACATACTCTCAAAACCACCTAGACTCGTAAAACCACCTGAAATCTTTCCTGTGCAACATCAAGAACCAAGAGCCCACAAAGCCGCTAACATAGGGACGCTCCTACGTTGGGAGCCCTTCCAGACTTTATGTATCTCTTCATCTGGCTGTTCATATGTATTCTTTAATATGTCCTTTGAAGTAAATCAATAATAGTAAGTAAACTGTTTCCCTGGGTTATGTGAGCCTTTACAGCAAATTATGAAACTGGAGGAGGGGGGTCATGGGAACCTCTAATATGTAGCTAAATCTGATAGATGTTGTGGGTGACCTGGAGGCCCACGACTTGTGACTTGCGTCTGAAATGGGTGCCACCCTGTGGGACTGAATCCTTAACTTATGGGGTCTGTGCTGACTCCTGGTAGTGTCAGACCTGAGTTAAACTGTAGAACACTTGGTCTGTGACTGTAGAATTGTTTGCTTGCTCTGGAAAATCCACACAGCCGTCAGAATTGTTCTGTGCACAGAAGAGTTTTCCTTTCAGCCTACAAGCCCAGCATGGTCTAGTTCCACCCAACCCTGATGTCACCTCTTGCTCTGCCTCAGCCACAGCTACTCTTTCCTTGAGGTTGGCTTCTTCCTAGTCTTCCTCATGAAGATTCCACCTTCACAAGGGTGACTTCCTCAGTCATTCCTCCAATTCGGTTCCATAGTACTGGATTGTTTCCTCAGTCTTCCTTCCCTTTACTGACTAGTCTACCTCAGCCCCCAGCTGGGCAGAGACCATGCCTGACTTGTTCCCCTCAGGGCCTGGGGCTTATTAGGCTCTCAAGGATTTGTGGAACTGATTGAATCCGACACACTCATCAAATATCTGCATGGCTTTCATAGGAAGGGCTCATCTTGGAAGGTTCCAGAAGGGAAAACTTAGATGAGAGAAATCTTGCAAGCAGACATTTCCACTGCATCTCAGGTAAAAACAAACAAACAAACAACTTATTAAAAATTGCAGGTATTTGCCCATCCACAGAGCAGCTGACCAGAGCTTGGCATTTATAGGTATAGGCTGGATGGCTATGCTGACAAAAAAGAGGCCACATACTAAATCTGACAAGTTCAGGGGAGGCCTGCATGGCAGGTTTTCCAAACTCAGAGACCTAACGTAACCGCATAGGATCGTCTGAAATTACAACTCCCTAACTAAAATCAAGTCATGGTGGGTAGCCATGTCCTAGGCCAATATCTGCCCTGACAAAGGTTTATCTTTACCTTAACTGAGCCTATTTTTTTGCACCTGTGGTAACGTATCTTTGGAATGTCTTCCATCAGAGCACCCAACCAGGAGCCCCTCGTTATCTTGTTGCCCAAATACCATCTGTATGTGCTGTAAATGTTAACTATCCCATACCCACCAATATAGAAGTATTTGTCTCCTCATTTTACTTGTTATCCAATCTCAGAGATGTCCTGGCTTTGCTTTTTCCTGCCTCCCTAACCTACCAATGAATTTCATATAACCTTCCTTAGGCCTCCTCCTTTGACTGTAATGTATAAACTGTAAAGCTGCCATTCTCCAGAGCATTTTCTCAATTTGCTGCAATTTTGTTTCCTAGCAATTATCAGTTTGGTTCAAATAAACTCATAAAAATTCTCTATAGGTTTAGACATTTCTTAGTCAACAGTGTTGTTCCAATCAGAAACAGGGTCAGGCTACCTCCAGTCCCTCCTGGTACACAAATCTGTTCTATGGTTCCCATGGATTCCACAGAGGGATCATACAGAGAGCAACTGCCAACTGAATTCCCTAGGGAGAGCCACAGTTTTGGCTTTCTTCACATCCACAAACAAAACAGCTCTTCTAGCCTCATCTACCTCCTTCAGAACACCAAAGGCAGAAGATAGAAAGGGCCTTCAAGGGAAGTTAGGAAAGCTGCACTATTTTAAGGCAGAATGGAGACCAACAGATAATATTTAGATTTTATTAAAAATTTAAACCACAAAAACATAAATGAATGTACAATGAGAAAATGGGGAAATGATTAGGTAGGAGAAAAAACACAGCAAGGGTTAGTGGTATGAGCGGTAGTCTTCATTACCATATCAACCCCTCCGACTCTTCCTCCAACAGGAAACCAAGCTGTGTCATTACAGAGGGGTTGCACTCTTTTCTGACCACACGGTTTCTCCACTCATAGAGGCCTAGATCTACCTGCAGGACAGAGTTCAGAAAAACACTACCAATACCTTGAACTTGCTCCTTAGCCAATGTGGCCCAAGTAGCCAGGACATAGAACTCAAGCCAAGAAGGCAACAGTTTTCCTAACACCCTTATATGCTCAGTCATCTAAAACGCTGTGGGTATCTTGAACATACTAGATTCAATCCAGGATGAAGTGGAGGCGGATCTGTAAATGGTGGGTTACCAAGCAGTTGAAAAAGAAACACTGGCAAAGCATCCCCACCCAAGATGGTGAGAGAAGCAGAGAGGGAGCCTAAGAAATAAATAGCAACATTCCCAGCCACAACCCAAACCCAGCAGACTGGGGAAAGCCAGATGGTTCAGCTGCCAGCCCTGGCCCCAGCACATTCTGTGCCCCCTGGCGTTTGGGTTTTGCATCCCTGAAGCATGGAGGGAAATGGGCACTAAAATTGCTTCCCAGCCAGAATGGAGAAGCTGCTGTGGAGGCTCAGAACTGCTGCAGGATTATCTTCTGCTTCAGGTCATGGCTGAACTTGTTCATCCGAAAGAGCTCACTATCGTAAAAGGCAGAGAGGTTGTGGATGTTGATCTGACGGGCCTAAGAGGAGGAAAGGTCAAGTGAGCTGTGGGAATGGATTCCAGAATGCTCAAGTCCACATAGCCTTGGGTTCAGTCCACTTTCTAAGGCCCATTCACTGCAGGCTGGGCAGGGCTCCCATATCCATTATGGGGAAAATCAACCAGGGCAGAGGCTGGCTGTGTCAGGGTCTGGAGTTAGACACAGGCTTCCCATCTTAGCTCTGTCAACTGCCTGTGAACTTAGGAGAGCTACTCAGGTGCTCTGTGATGTCTTCTCTGTAGGATGGGATGACAGTAACAAGACTTACCTCTTTTGGCTGCTGTCAGGATTATAATGTGCTCTGCCATTATAAACACCCGATAAACGGCTTTCATCTAAGGTCCACCCACTCGCTGACAGAGCAAGGATCTTTTGCCCCCAAAGATGACTGACAGCTCCCCAGGTAGCTAACCCTGCCCTCCCCTCCCATCTGTACCCATACCTTGTCAACCAAGTCTTTCTCAGGCACTTCAATAGTGTCCTGCTGGGCCCCAAAGCGGTTGCGTTGATATGTCACCTGCTCTGCCACCAACTGCTTCAGTATGAAGAGCAACAGCTCATTGTTATCACGCCGGAATGAAAGGTAGCGGGCAAAGGTCTGCATGAGAGAAGAGCAAAAATCACCATCCTTCCCTACCAAGACACTCAGGCACTGAAGGATGTGGTCATCCCACTCCTGCCATCCTGCCTTCACCACCAGCAAGAGAAGCCAGATCAGGGAGCTTCTGCTGCCAGGCAGCACTGCAAGCCCAGTGGCCAGTGTCTCGAGATGGCCATGTATAGCCTCCTGTGCTAAGCTGACCCTTAGCTCCAAAGGAACCCTGCCTCAGCTCACACCCACCTTTCGCATGCTGCGCATGACACTGAACTTCTGCGTGTCAATGAAGCTCTCCAGCATCACACGGATAGCCATGTTGACATCATCCTCTATCACGTAGTCCCGCAGGTGGATGCGTGCGTGGGCCTCTGCCATGCGGATCATGGACTCGATGTGTCGCACCGTGATGGGGATGCTGCCTGTTGCCTGGAGTGAACAGCATTAGATCTTCTTAGGCAGAAGAGAAGCAAGGAAATGATAGTGGCAGTGCTGACAGCCCAAACTCAGAGGGCACATCTAACCACCCTATGGAAGAAGTGCTCACCAGAGCCACCAGGTTAGCTCACACTTTCTGTTCTTCCTTGAAGTGTGGTAGTGCCAATGGAGCCCTATGCTATGGCCTGCCACCATCAACCTACACATTCTGCTCCCAGCAGTTCATTTATAGGCATCCCAGAATCTGTTGTACTTGTGGCCAGCTATCCTTGTTAGCCATGTACTAAGCAGAGAAAATAAGCTGTTGCTTCTATGAAAACTAAGTTGAATGCTCTGAGCAGACTTGAAGTTAAAAGGTTAAAAGAAAAAGTTGTCTTGATTAGGTGGGTGAGAAGGACCAATCTACAAGAATTCTGCATTAAATGCTTGCAAGCTGCCTTTAAATCTTCATCCCACCATGAAAGGACTGAAACGAATTCAGAGCACCTGTTCATTTGGGTGAGATTTATGCAAAGTCGACATGGAACTTAAACAGTGGCCATCGAAAGACCTTGGTCCTATACTCACAGAGACAAATGAACACACATGTAAATGCCATCTAAAACAAAACACTTCTGCCCAGCCGGGCATGGCTCAGCAGTTGAGCGTTGACCTAGGATCCAGGTGATCGGGGTTCGATTCCCGGTCAGGGCACATGCCCGGGTTGCGGGCTCAATCAATGACTCTCTCATCATTGATGTTTCTCTCTCTCCCCCTCTCCTTTCCTCTCTCTGAAATCAATAAAAAGATATATTAAAAAAAAGTAAAACAAAACACTTCATGTATGAGATATGTAAGTTTCTTTTGTAAGACCTTCCTGATTTAGTACTTTTTGGATTAACTGATCACAAGAATGAGAAAGCTGCTGCCTATTTCCTGCCCTGCCCAACCCCACCCTGCCCAGCCCTCTGGCTCCCAGGGCCCGCACCATGGATTCTTTCCTCAGGTCGCTGTACATCTTGGCCACCTTGTCCTGGTCCATCTGATTGAGCTTCGGGTGGACCTTCTCCTTGGCATAGATGATATACTTCTTTAGGACGTCCTGCGGCAGGGGCTCCACGCCATATGTGTTGGGCATGGTGGGCTCTGGGCTGCTACCCAGCCTCTCCTCCTCCTTGTTGCTAGGGTGGTGTCTGATGTGGCTGCCGACCACGAAACGGGCCAGCATCTCATCCTAAGACAAGATGGAAGAGGGCAGGTTGCAGAGGGAGTCTCCTGGCCTGGCTGGGAGGAAGTCAGCTAGCTGGAAGAAATACAGGCTGATGTGCTTCAGAAGAATGTTCTCTCAACACTTATATCCCAAGCCTACTATGTGTCAGGCAGCTCCAGGTACCCGGGTCCATTGGTAAATGTGACCGAGCCCTTATGAAGCTCACCTCCTAGTGAGGGTAGAGAAGACACAGTTTTAAAAATCAACTACAGAAAGTAACATGTGCTAAGAAGAGAAATAAGGCAATGGGCGAGGGTCTGAGAAGACTCTTCCAGCTAAGGCTGCTAGAATACCTTTGTCATCTGACAATCCTGGAGAACAGCATTCCAGGAAGGAAAAAGAGCAAGTTCGAAGCTCTGGCATCTTTAAGGTGTTGGATAAAGTGAAGGAAGGAAGGAGAAGAGATGAGTGCAGAGAAGATCTCGTAGGGCAGCCACAGCAAGGATGGGTTCCCTGATAGTTACAGAGAAAGCTGTTAGCAGGTTCTTAAGAAGGAAAGGCATGAGCTGATTTACGCTTTCAAGACAGCCTGGCGTCTAACTAGTGGTCTAAATGGACGTGAGAGCGGAAGCCAGGAGACTAACCACCAGACACCACAGCACTTCGGTCAGACCAAGAGAAGCTGGAACTCAGGTTATAGCAGGGAAGCAGCAAGTGAACTCAGGCGGTGGGACCAATAGAATGTGGTGGTAGAGTATGGACTGTGTTGACTGTGTTGGGTGGGTGGCTGGGAAGGGGGGACAGTAAAGGAAAGAGAAATCAAGGATGGTTTTTGCACATGAGAACCAGAGTGGACAACACACCATGGACCATGTGGTGCCTCCTTTCCTTATGCCTGGCACAACATAGGCCTGAAACCTCACTAGAGGTTCCCAGAACTTACTGCAGGGAACCTGGGACATGGGGTTGTGTACCTGGACTGGGTCCACTGTGTCCCTCACCACACACAGGATGTCGAAGCGGGAAATGATAGGCTCCGTGAGGTCCACGTTTTCTGAGAAGGTCAGGGAGGGGTCATAGCGGCCCCCTGTAACACAAAGAAACCGATCAGGGATCATGTTCCCACAGATCCTCTCTTCTCAAACCACAGCAAGTTCTCTCAACCCCAAGGTGCTTCGGTGACAGAAGGGAAGAGAACTTTAGCAGAGGAACTGGAAGAGGGTGGAGATTCAGCACCTGATGCCTGGGACGTACTTCAGACAAGAGATGAGACAGCGCTTTCCCTGAGCAATGGCCCGAAAGGCTCGAGACAGAAAGCATTCCGGTCTCCCAGCAGGAACAGCCAACTAGACAGGCAAGGGTGCCTGGGCTCTAAGCACTTGCTGGCTGGGGTTAACAACCGACTCCAGCCACGTTTAGACATGACCTAGATTCTCCTCTCAGGTCTTCCGAGAAGAATGGCCACGGGTGGTTGAGAACAAGGCTCAACAAAAACCCAGGGGTACCCTTTCCTACTTTGGCAGGACACACAGGAAAGAACTGCTTCTTGTTGCATAATTCCTAACTCAGATCTGCGACTGCATGAGGGGCTCTATGGGTTCCTGATTCCCAAAGGCAGGGTCTCTCTGGGTCTTGTCCCCTTTAGCAAGCCCTGAGCCCCGCCAGCTATCGTGTCTGGTGTACCTATGGGGTTGGCAGCGGCAATGACAGTGCAGCGAGCCTGCAGGGAGGTGACGATGCCAGCCTTCGAGATGGAGATACTCTGCTGTTCCATGGCTTCATGAATGCTGGTTCTGTCCTGGTCATTCATCTGCAAGAGTCAAATGCATGATTCTCCCCAACACGCTGCATTAACACTTGTCCCCCACTGAGGGCAAAGTCAACACACCCTAAATCCCATCACCTACAAGGCCCAGGACCTACCTTGTCAAATTCATCGATGAGACATACTCCTCGGTCAGCCAGAACCAGGGCTCCAGCTTCTAAGGTCCACTCCCGGCTGACAGGGTGCCGCTGGACATATGCCGTGAGGCCCACAGCTGAAGCCCCCTGGCCGGTGGTGAAGATGGCACGGCTAGACACTTTCTCAATGTATTTGAGGAACTGAGACTTGGCTGTGCCAGGATCTCCACACAAGAGCACATTGATGTCGCCTCGCACCTTGTGCTTGCCCCCTGGAGGCAAGGATGGGAGGAGAGGGAGTGGAGTCACAAGGGAGGTGAGCGGTACAGGGCTTATCTCCAATTTCTCAACCTATTATGAATGGCAAAGGAATATTCTCTCCAGAAAGGGACGCAATACCCTAGGACCAGCAATCCCACTTCTGAGCAATGAATCCAGAAAAATGGGTGCACAGGAGATGTGCACAAATATGTTCTTTGTAAATGTAAAAGACTGGAAGCAATTTAAATGTTCTCCAATTAGGAGGATAACCAAATACATTACGCTTTGTGAACCATGACACAGAAACTTAAAAGGATGAACTTGCTCAGTATGCACTAATATCAAAAGATACCAAAGATGTATTACTTGAGTGAGAAAAAGTATGGTGGATACTTTACACATAGTCACTTATATACACATACAGGAACTGTGAAGAGAAACATGCATCTTTGTGTGTGAAATGGTGTGTTTTCTAAGTACATGTGTTAAGTCTATGAGCAGCTACACAAAGGTCTGGGAATGCACACAACACAATGACCAGCAGAGTTGACCTACAGGGAAGGGACTAGGATTAAAAAGGGTGATGTTCAACAGTGACTTTGGCTTTTCTGTGACTTCTAACAATTGAAGAAAATGTAACATAAATACAATTGATGTATTAAAAAATACATCATATAAAAAATTGATGTATTATTTTTAAGTTAAAGCAACTTTTTAAAAAAGTTTTAAAAATAAGAGTGAAGCAAAGAAAAGAGTTTGTGCATCACAAAGGAAGGCAGTGGTAGAAAGCTAGGGACAACTGATGCTCAAGATGCCATGCCACAGGCTATGTTCTCCCTACAATGACCAAGCCTCACATGGTCTGGCCACCTCTTAACAAGCTTTAAATAGAGAGACCTACCTTGTTCGACATGTAGAATCTAGCTCCTACTAAATTCCCTGCAGAGGCTGCTCACCTGGGTTTTTGGGCTCCCCTCCAAACAGAGCCAGCGCCAGGCCTCTCTTGATGTCTTCATGTCCGTAGATGGAGGGAGCAATACTGGCAAAAATCTGAGGAAGGAAGGAATAGAGCTATGGAAACAGGACCTCTGCTCTTGAGTGTGGGCAGATAACCGTCCTGTTCCAGTCTCAGGGGGTGGGGAAGTCTCCATCCCCAAAGCACCCACTCTACAGTAGCTTCAATTCCACCAGGTCTTGGCATTAAGCCCTGCCCTACAACTAGGGGCCTTGTCATTAGTTGGCTCTTTCTGAGAATCACAGAACTCTTAACACTTAAAAGAACTTTGGTCAGACCCCTTTATCCATCCTAGTTCAGAAAGAACTACCCCAAGGTTGCAGACCAAGAGCAAAAAGGAGATAAAAGTCAAGTTCTAACAGCAGGAAGACACCTCACATGGGCTCTCTGGCTGGCCCGAGCCTCAGTTTCCTCAAATGGAAAAGAGATAACACTACCCAATTCACAGGTGTTTGTGGGCTCTATCCAAGTGAGGCGTTAAGTGTCTGGCTCCTGGCTGGGCTGTGATGGAGAAATATAACACAAAGCCAGGTCTGGCATGGAAGCAACACAAGTGTCCTTCAATGAGTGAATGAATGAAGATGTGGTACATATATGCAATGGAATACTAGTCAGCCATAAGAAAGGATTAAATACTGCCATTTGTGACAACATAGGTAGATCTTGAGAATATCATGCTAAGCAAAGTGAGAAAAAGTGAAAAATATAGGATTTCACTCATGTGGGATATAAAACACAAAGCAACAAATGAACAAACAAAACAATCAAATAAAACTCAATGACATATACAACCACATGGTGGTTACCAGCGGGGGGGTTAAGGGGGGGGTTGAAGAGGGTAAAGAAGGTCATATATGGTGATGGAAGGAGACTAAACTTTGAGTGATAAGCACACAATGCAATATACAGGCGATGTACTGAAAAATAAACACAGAGCACTGGGAGACACAGCCACCAGGAATTCAGGTCATTTCAACTGGTGAGTCACTGAAACAGTCTCCATTTGTGTGTGTGTGTGTGTGTGAGAGAGAGAGAGAGAGAGAGAGAACACATAACTGCTGAATGTTAAAGATGAAACTAGAGACATTGGAGACATCTTGCTGATAGGAGTCAGCTTCTACCTGTGGCATGTTTGTGCCTTCACTATTCTCAACCTTTCCATCCTCTGCAAGGCACTGCATCCTCACAGGTCAGATTGAGCGGCTTGGTAAGCACCAGGCCCCGGGAATGGGCCTCTGATGGCAAATCAGCACTGGAAGTGCTGAGGGAGACACACACCCACAGTGCTGGATCCAACTGTCTTGCCTCTGCGACCAGCCAAGAGAAGAGTTACTCTTTCTGGCTTCCCTGGAAGCATGAAGATAAGGGAAACCCTGTCCTAACTGGGTGAGGACACAAGCTTGGGCTAATTCCTGATGCCAACATTTATGCTTTCCCCCTGGAGTGTGGGGAACCCCATCAAGACAAGTTTACGGAGCTGCCACTGGGAGTAAAATAAGGGAACCTCAGTTTCCAATACCTGGGAATTAAGATTGAAGTTTTAGGGCAGCTTAGAGTAATAGCCAAGGCTTGGGCAGTGAGCCCTGGGCACCCACAATGCCCCCAGGAGCCCCAGGATTCCTCACAAAGCACGGTACCCTGGGAGACTTCAACTTGCCTTCTCCCCAATCTGCTGGTCCTTGGAGAGGCTGGTGATCATCTTCACATCTTCATCGGTCAGTTCCCCCACAGCAACCTTATTGTCCTTCTTGGCCACGTGGTTGGCTAAGATAACCGTGGCAAAAACGGGGAAGCCATTGGCAGTGTTGAGGGAGCCGTCGTAGTTGTTGTGGTAGATGCCAGTAAGCTCCTAGGGAAAGGGGAGACGGTTAGGGGGGCCAGCCCTACCTCCATGCTTGGCTTCATCCAGTGGCTTTTCCTTCAAGTCTTCCATGCTACAGACATCAAGATGATAAACTCAACAAAACCAAAGCACAACTAATCCTCAACCCAGTGTTCCAGATAACCAGTCCAAGGGTCATTCAAGAACTCAGCCTACTCCCTAGCTGCCATTGACCCCTCCCTGGCCCACCACAAATGCTCACACCAATCTCCTTAGCAACTCAGTTCCCTCCTAGCCCGCTCATGGCCACGTACTATCTCATCTCCTGGCTTGCAGCTGTCCACCAGATCGGCGAGTAGAATAGCGTCCTTGGAGCGGGGTAGCCGACCAGCCGCTACTTTGCCAGGACTTTCTTGAATGCGGATGCGCTGATAGTTCTGATAGATGGTCTGTGAGGGACAAACAAACAGTCATGGGACCTGTCCCTGTGAGGCAGATTTTGTACTCCTCCAAACACTAAATTATGTCACCTACCTTGAGACCTTAGCACCATAAGGGAGAGTAGGCAATGTTGTTATTTCCATCTACTGACTAGGAAACAAAGAGCCAAAGACAGCAGGCAGTGAGCCCACTGTGACCAGCACATCACTGGAAGGTCCCTGCACAAAAACCACCCCGCTGGATGCCTTCTGACTCCTGGATGGTCAAGCACCTATTACATGCCAGAGCTGAGCCCTTGTGTGTATGGATCCAGGCTGCCTAGATTCAGATTCTGGCTTTGTGGTTTACACTGTGTGATCCTGGGCAGGTGACTGCCCCTCTGTGCCTTCTCTACAGAATGAAGATGCTAATACTGCCAAATACAAACTCCCAGTGAGGGTTAAATCTAGTCATACATACAAAACACTTAAACCAATGCCTAAGTAACCAATTACATATAGAATGGGCTCTAATTATCAAATATCACGTGCCAACATTGTGCCGTGCAATTTAATGTCCCTTATTTCACTTACTATATAAGAAGACCATGTAATACAACAGTTTAAAGGGTATGCTCTGAGTCAAAAAGTCAGACTTCTAATCCTTTGAGTTACACTTCCAGCCAGGAAGTGTAACTCAGACAATTTCTTCATTGGTAAAACAGGGTAATAATACCTGTCTCATAGGGTATGATAAAGGCTACATATGTTTCACCTGGCACCTAGAAAGTACTCTAGAAATGTTTATAATTATAATTAATAATTATTAATCCTCTACTAGTTACTGTCTCAAGTTCCCTAGAAGCAGAGCCTCAAGCTCTGCTCCTATGCAAGAGACTTTTGTAAAGGTGCAATCTGTAAATAAGGGAAGCTAGACAGGGCAGAGAAGCCTGGACAGAGGCATGGGCTCAGGCAAAGTCTTGTCTCACAGATGTCTCTCACCAGGCAAGGTGTACTTGAACTCTTAAACAGGTCAGTTTTGGGCTGTGGGCTATCACAAGCGCAACTTCCTAGGCATTTTCTGGCAAAGTGGCTATGGCTAGGGAACTTCTCAGATGTGTAGAGCAGTACAGGTTAGCAGCCAACACTTAAGGCAGCAAGGCACAAGGAGATCTGTGCATCCACTGCAGGTACCATGATGTTACAGATGAAGTTGTTTAAAATACAAAGGCATATGTAACATGCCTGGGGCCATAAGGCCCAGAAGCTTTCAGCAGCATCTCTTGAATACAGCACAGTAGTGTCTAAGGTGGTTATAATCCAAGGGCCCCCAACCAAAGACCAGAGAGAAAGACAGAAATGTCAAGAGAAAGTGTCGCTGGGACTGCAGGTGCCCTGCTAAGGGTGCAGCTGGGCAAGAAGTCAGCCCAATTTAGCCAGACCTTCCCATTTTTCACAAGAAGCCATAAACTTTGATGTTTTCAACAAAATCAACTAATTTTTAAATACTGGCTTGAATTTTTGAAAACACCATGTGGGCAAAACTAAACAGGCTGGCCAGACAGATGTGGTTTGCCCTATGGTTTGGCCAGTACACAATGCCCTCTTGCTTCCTTCAGTTGCCCATGCTGATTTTCCAAACTGCCTAAAAGGTCTGGAAGGCCTTACGTACCAGGAACCCCTGAGACAGGGACAGACAGCAGCCAGTGCTGTGTGCTTACTCACCTCTTCCATGTTGACTTCAAAGGGGCCAGATGACTGGCACTCAGGACAGGAGCCGGGCTTCACCTCCTGGTTCTGGGACTGAGAGAAAGGGCCCAGCACAAAGCTACACTTGTTGCAGTTGTATTTGACCATGCTGAGCTGGGGCAGGACGCCTGTGCAGCTGGTCACCACCCCGCTGGTACGGATTAGCTGGTTCAGGTGCAGTTGCCTGTGGAGATGAGACGGCAAATCAGAGGCCTAGAGCCCGGATGTTTGACCCACACCCTCTGCAGAGGTTAAGGACGGCATGAGAGAGAGTTCCAACATCAGATCCCAAAAATCTGGGACCTGGCGCCACCAGATCCGTCACACCCCACCCCTGTGCAAGCCAGAACTTATGGCTGAGGGCTCTCCTTGGCTGCAGCCACCACCCACACCACTGCCCCGTCAAAGCTCTCTTGAATGATTCCTGAGCCACAGGGTGCCAAGGATCGGACCCTCGGAAGCCACCCTGTCCTCAGCTCACCTCAGCGAGCGCAGTTCCTCCACCAGAGGCAGGTGGGAGATGCGCACGTGGATGTGGCTGGTGATGCGGTCATACTTGGGGTACATGGCCAGAACGACTTCCAGAGCAGCCTCATCAAAGATCTGTAGCAGCTCTGCTGGCGCCTCTGGCAGGAAGTATGCCAGGACATGCTCCCTGGCTGCCAGGTCCTCATAGTTCACCACCAAGCTCTCACGGTTCTCTAGAGGTGGGAATTAAACTAAGTATCAAGCCAGAGAAAGTGATCTTCGTCTCACTGCGCGCAGAGAGAGCCTGCCCTCTCAAGGTCTTGACTTTGAACTAGAAAGCCCAGCTCTCACTTTTAAGTCCACCTTGCCTTAGCTATGTAACTTAAATTCAGTGACACATCCTGAGCCTCAACTTCCCAATCTGTAAAATGAGGATGTCACATAGAGTATGAAGTCGCTGGAGAAAGTAAATAATATACAGAGTGACTAATATAGCAGGGCTGCAACCTGAAATGCCTGTAAGGGCCAGGAAGGAAACCAAGGAATAAACTGTGTTAAATGTAAACATAGGAAGTGGAGGGGACAGCAGAAAACAAAGAATTGCATGCTTCCTTTTAAAATAGTTCTGTCCCACAGAACTATGCCGCTACTTTATGATCAAAGTAATAATCCAGATTTTTACATAAACCTTGCCAAAATTTTTTTTAAATCCTCACCCAAGGATATGTTCATTGATTTGAGAGGGGCTGGAGTGAGAGAAAGAAACAAACATTGGTAAGTTGCCTCCTGTATATGCCCCGACGAGGGATCAAACCTGCAAAGTAGGTATGTGCCCTAACTGGGAATTGAACCAGCAATATTTTTGGAGTACTGGACACCACTCCAACCAAGCCACCCAGCCAACGCAAACCTGACAAATTTTAAACATGTTAAAATACACTTCTGTGGTAGCGATGTGCTCCCTGTCCTGTCCTAGTGCAGACTTGCAATACTTTTTGTATTTGTCTGAAAGATGGACATCGTGGGCACCAAATCCTAGCTCTTGTCCAGCAACAGGCAAGTTATTTAATGTTCCCTGCACTCCGTGTCTCTATTTAATGTGTTGTTACAGGGCCAAAGTGATAATTTTCTGCAGGATAGTTTTGCAAGGTGGACCGTGGTGAGCAGAGGCCGTGAGTACAGAATCCAAACCTTTGCACATGTCACTGATGCGCTCCTTGAAGACATTGTGGCCATGGCTGTCCACGTGGGTGCGCAGGAAGTTCTTGAAGCGATGGTGGATCTCTAGCCGGGGGCCTGCCATGCTCACCCACTCGCGCACAGAGTGGCCCTTAAGGTCCTCCAGGTTCTCAATGCTCTCAATCATCTCGTCCTCTTCACCGTCTTCCATGGCCCGCTCCACATGGCGGCGCTTGCGGGTGGGGCGATCCTCCTCCTCCTCATCACTGTCTGAGGACGACAGGGACATCCTGGAATGAAGTCTTCCCTAGCACTCCTTCCCAGCTCTCTGAGGCTCTGGAAGCAAGGCTAGTCCCCTGGGGGTTATAACATCTCAACCTACCATACAAGAGCCCGCGGCGCATCCGGCCAAGGCCCCGAGCAGCCTCACGGTCGCGCTGCCGCATGACCCGTTCCGCCGCCTCCCTCTGGCTGGCTGTCAGCTCCTCCACGTCCTCATCGTCCAAGGCGAGTCCCTCAGCCTCGTAGGTGTCCAGCTCCGGGATGGCACGGTAATCCCTGAGAGACCCCCCAAACGGACCCTGTTAGTATGAAAAAAAACCCCAAAAAACAAGAACACCCAAATGCCACCCAGGAACCAGGCTTGTTCCCAATGGCCCAGGAGCATGGGCCTGGGCAGGCCTGAAGAGTTTTCAGGCCAGAAACACAGAAGGATCAAAAGGATCTCCAATGGATAAACAAAGTGTCTATTCATGCAATGAAATACTAATCAGTCTCCAAAAGGAAGGGAAGTCTGCCGCATACTACAACATGGATGAACCTTGAGGACATTATGCTTAGTGAAATAAGCCAGTCATAAAAAGACAAATAATGTATGATTCAGTTTGGTAAGATGAAAAAATTTTAGAGATGGTGGTGATGGTGACACAACAATGTGGGTGTACTTAATGCCACTGAATTGGACACTTAAAAATGGTTAAGATGAGACATTTTATGTTATGTGTACTTTTCCACAATAAAAAGGGGGAAGGGGCTCCCCAGACAGCTTTAAGTACCCAATAAGAAAGAGGAATTGGAAGAACCACAAAATCTTCACACAGAAAGGCCTTTCAGAGAGCCAACCCCAGCTTCCCCAAGGAATTCTCCTTCTCAGACAATGCCGCCTCAAACCCCTTCAAGTCCTGGGAAGGTCTTCTATTGACATTAGCCAAACCAGCCTCTCTGATATGCCTGCCCACTGGCTCAAGCCTCTCAGTTTCTTCAAGGCCATCAAGGAGTCATTTTCCACAATGTCATCTATCAGTTATCTGAAGGGGAACGATGCCTTAACAAGGAACCCCTGAAGAGCAAAGTTCTGCACTCCTCCCTGCAATGCTGGGAAGTAAACATCATTGCTCCATGTGGATGTGGAGATCGAGCATTGGGGATGATATCACCTTTGCCAGTGGTTGCTCAGTAGAGTTGGGTGCCAAAATACAGTCTAACCACAAATCGCAAAGTCTGTTCCCTGATGCCACAATGCCTCCCCAGGATAATCCTCTTGAACTCTCCCTTTTGTCAGGTAAGTGGTGATTAGAGCAACTACTACTATTTGGGATTTTCTTCTTGTTGTTTACTCTGTCAAACTACATTTTCAGAACAAGTAATCATATACTGCTGATGCTAGTAACAGAATCCAGATACAGATGTCTGGGATCACGTGTTTCTGAATTCTTAAAGTGTCAGGGAAAAGGTATCTGACTCTTCAAGAATTCTGAGTCACATAAACCGTCCTCAGCAAAATTCTAATTAGTTCATAAAAAACTGACACATTGGACTTGATTAAAATTAAAAACTTTTGTGCTTCAAAATATACCATTAAAAAAAGGAAAATGACAAGCCACAAACTGAGAAAATATTTGCAAGTATGTATCCAGTATAAAAACTCTTTAAAAAATTCTTACAACTCAAAAAAGTAAATCTGAACACATTTCTTTAAAGATATACAAATATCCAATAATCATGTGAAAAGATGTTCCGTATCATTAAACATCTGAGAAATGTAAAACAAAACCCAAATGAGACACCACCTCACATTAGGATGGCTATTATCAAAAACCAGAAAATAACAGGTGTTGGCAAGAATGTGGAAAAATGGGAACTCTCATACACCATTTGTAGGAATGTGAAATATTGCAGCTGCTTTGGAAAATAGCCTGGGTGTTCCTTCAAAGATTAACCATAGAATTACCATATGATCCAGCAATTCCATCCCTTTGGTATGTGCCCAAGAGAACTGAAAACACATGTTCTCATAAAAACTTCATAGCAGCATTATTCTTAATGCTAAAAAGTGCAAAGAACCCAAATGTCCATCAACTGATCATGGATTTTAAAAAGTGGTCTGTCCATACAATGGAACATTATTCAGCCACATAAAGGAATGAAGTACTGACACACACTAGGACACAGATGGACCTTGAAAACCATACAATGTGAAAGAGGCTTGTTGCAAAAGCCAATCATGTATTACCATCTCATTTATGGGAAATGGCCAAATTTGGAAATCTAAAGAGACAGACTATTGACTGCCTAGGGGTGGGGATGGGAACCAGGATTAACTGTAAACAGGCACAAGGGGTCTTATTGGGATAAACATTCCCAATAAGGAAGTGTTCTAAACTAGACTGTGGTCATGGTTGCCAAACTTAGGAAATTGACTAAAAAACACTGAACTGTATACTTAGAAGGGGTAAATTTTAGAATATATAAATTATAGCTCAGTAAACATGTTTGTTAAAAACCCACAAAAACAAAGTCTAATTAGGCCCAGATAGTCCTCAGATATCTCTATCCAGAGGCCTCTGCAAAGGGCCTCTCCTCTTGTTCTCTGAAAGGAGGTGGAACCAGGGTAGAGGATGAGGGAGGGGTATACTGCCTGAACAACTCCACAGCGCACAAGGACCTGTCCAGGGTTGATTTGTCCCAGACTCCTCGTTCCTTCCAGTTTAGCCTGTACTGCACACCCAGCCTGATTGTCAGTGCTTAAAGCAAAGATGTGAATGGTCCACAGTGCCCTGGACAGTCTGTGGGATGGCTCACAAAGCATTCCCTGTGGACTGTGGGATGGCCTGTACAGTCCTCACACACCAATTTTGGAAACCCGAGTCTCAGGAAAGAAAGTCCCAAAAGGAGACTGTTCATGAGGTTCCTGGGCATTCACATAATTCTATTACTGATGCATCTACTAAATCCCAGTTATAAATATGGGGGTAAGGCAGTAGAAATCTAACTTTGCTTCCCTGCAAAGCTTACTCCACTATCTTAGCATTAAGCCTCAATAACCTTTAATACATGTTTATGTTTACTAAGCGTGAAAGTATCTAACACAGAGTCTGGTGCAGATTAGGCACAATAAATGTTTGCTGACTAGAATCTAAATCCTGGTTCATCAGCCCCCACTCCTGTTTCTTTGAAGTTGCAGAAAAACACTCAGCTGCCTGCTTCCTGTCTTTCCCAGTTGACATCCCTGATATGGTCTACCAGGTTAGAGACCCCTTTTATCCCCTGGGGCACACATCTCATGGAGGTGGTGCTTACCCTGGCCTTAAGTGCAGTCTTAGATACAGCAAGTTACAAGGACCTACACTGTGGCCCCACGAAGCTGTCTGTCTTCCCCCATATCCTGAACCAACATGCTCTCATGCTCTGATTTGTCTGTTTTCCCAGCACCCAAAGCAAGGTCGCTGACACACAATGGGCTCTCTACAAAACTATTTGTTGAGTGCAGGGTCTTGAATGAAAGTACCTCTCCATGCCATCTCCAATGAGTTCCTCTCCATCCTCCTCTTCCTCCTCTAGGGGTGCCTCTGTGCCTAACAGCCCCTCAGACTCATCCTCAAAGGGAGGAAGGTCACGGCCAGGGCTGGAGGTTAGGGCATCTGTGCGCCTGGAGCTTCGCCCAGGGCTGGAAGTGAGAGGATCATTGCTTTGCCGAAGGCGGGCTGGGCTGGAAGCCGTGGTGAAGGATTCAGATGATTCCTGCAAGGGAAGACAGAGAGGGTGAGGGTTGACTTCGCATTCTATAAGGTGGCCTATCCTCCCCACCAGTTATCCTGTCCTCCACACCAAATCCTTTTCAGCCTCAAGACTGCACTTGCTGTTTGTTCCCTCTACACAGAAGGCTCCCCTCTGAGCTGAGCCAATGGCTTCTTAACACATGGGAACCAGCTCAAACATCCCTTCTTCAGACATCTGGTCACTCACAATACCATGTTTTCTCCATGACAATTCACTGAGGAAACCTCGCATGTTCATGTAACTTGTTTATCGTCTATTCCTCCCTGTAAGCAAGCATTCCCACCCATTTGAGCACCCACATTGTGCCAGGCACTGCGATACAAGAGCAACCAAAATATAAGAGGTCCTGATGCTTCCAGACTGGTGGGAGGATCAGACGATAAACAAGACAAAGAGACCAAAAATATTACAATAAGAAGGGCACGAAGCTGCGGGACCTTGTCTGCCTTGGGTTACACCCTGAGCCAGGCGCAGAGAGGGGGCCCAACAAGCATGTGCGGAGTGAATGTGTGATAGTGGTCAGGCGGGCTGAGCTCGGCTTCGGGAATCCAACGTCCCCATGCTGGAGCGGGAGAGGCAGCATCACCAGGAGGACTCGAACGGTGCGGGGCACGCTGGCTTTGCAGATCCCGAGAGACATCAGGTACAAACCAGAGCCCAGGGGCCCAGCCTCAGCCGAAGGACCGATCCCCGGCTGGGGGGAGGAGGGGCAGGATATGAGCCCAGCGAGGGCAAGGACTAAGAAATGCGCAGCGACACCACCCCCCAGAGGTGCCCCAGTCGCTGGCCCCAGCCCCGCACTGCCCACGCCTCAGACGGTACTGACTTGTGAGCCGCAGAGACCACCCGCAAGCCCCGCACCCGCGAGCTCACCGCCATGTTACCGCCGCGCTCCTCCGCAACTCCAGCAACAACCAGTTTTCGCGCGAAAAGTGGCTCACGTGATCCGTCAGCCCGGGAAGCGTCAGAAGAAACAGGGCGTCATGACGTCGGCGTCACCTTGCGTCGAGCGGGCGCGCAGGGGGCAGGTCGGGGGGAGCCGCGCCCACGACGCCCGGAGGCCCCGCCCACAACGCCAGTGGGGCCGAGCCAATGATGCTGGAGGCGCTGGACCAGCTGAGCTGTGCGTGGCCGGCTTCCCGCCGTCGCCGCCGCTCTCAGCGGTTTGGGAGCTGAAGTTGCGGGTGCGGGCAACGAGGACCCGCCCCAGCTGCTGGCTGCGTGACCAAGCCGTTTTATAGATGAGGCAACTGAAGTTCACAGCTTTGTTTCCGGAGGTCTTAACTGTCTTAGGAGTGGAAAATCAGTTTCAGCTTCTCCAAAAGCTCTCAGGCTGAATACTTCGAAGCGCCGAAATGCTCCGAAATTGTAGGAAGCCACTTCCGATATTACCGGAGGAGTTATCCTCAAGGAGGGGAGCAAAATACAGGGACGCTCCCGGTTAAAGAACGACATTTGTAAAGAGATAGCGAGCATCTGCAAGCAATTCCGTAGTCCGGGTTAAACAGCTTGTGATGCGTAGAAAGGGACAAGACTTGAGGAGCCAAGGTCACCATCTCCAAGTTTTTCTAGCGAGTTGGAGCTTTATCCTGAGGACAGTAGAGAGCCACGGAAGGGTTTTGAGCAGGTTTGGCGAGTTCTGTGGGTTTTAGGAAGATCCCTCAGGCTGCCTCTGGGTGGAGGTGGATTGAACCAGGTTGGAGGCGGTTGCTGTGGTTTTTCCTCCAGTTACAGGCAGCTCAGGCTAAGACAGGTCCCTCGGTGAGCAGGGCAAGGCTGGATCTCAGCCCTCTTGGTACTTCAGTGCAATGAGCAAGCATCTCTGGATGGGACCCAGAATATGGGGCAGGAGGGATGATGAAGACTGAAAATATCCAAGGAATATTTAGGAGATGGAGTCTATTGGCCTTGGGGATTGAAGACAGCAAAAGGGAGTCATCCAGTATGACACCAGGATTCTGGTTTAGGTGACCAGGCGGATGATGGCACTACCTCTGAGATGCAGAATGCAGGAGGAAGGCGAGGAAGTTTTGGAGGAAAGGATGAGTTTGTTTCTGGCTGTGTTGAACATGGGTCCTGAGTGGAGTTATCTAGGAGGCCATTTGATATTCATTCATGTCTGGGGCTCCAGAAGGAGTTTGGGCTACAGCCATAAATAGCCTTAGGAGTGGTTGGATAACCAGATAGTGAGTGCAGAGAGGAGAGAGAGAAGAAGGCCCAGACCTGGTACCTGGGAAACCCTAACAGTTAAGATGCACCAGCAAAGGATGCTGGGCAGGAGTTGGGATACTGGGAGCCACCGAGGGAGAAGCCAGAGGAGAGATGGTGGATGGGATTGTATTAGTCATCTATTTAAGCATAACAAATTATCTGGGAATCTAGCAGGTTAAAACAGTTGCTGCATGTTATCTCAGTGGCTGTGGTCTGGATGTGGGTTCGGCTTGGCTAGTGCCTCTGCCTCAAGGTCTCACTCAGGCTGCACGAGTGGTGCTACACTCGGCTGGCCAGAGCCCTAGTTTAATTTGAAGGCTCAGCTCAGGGAGGCCTGCTTCCAAGCTCCCTCATGTGGCAGGTTTCAGTTTTTCCTTGATTGTTTGATGAGGACTCAGTTTCACATTGGCTCTTGGGTGGGGGCCTCCTCAGTTCCTTGCCACGTGGGCTTCTCCATAGGCGCCTCACAATATGGCAGCTGACTTTGCTCAGAGCAAGTGAATGAGAGGGTTAGAGAGGCCATACAAGACAGAAGCCATGTCTCAGAAGTGACATTCCATCACTTTTGCCACATCCTGTTAGTAGTCAGTCGTTAGGTTCAGCGCACTGTCAAGGAGAGGGGATCATTGGGGGCCATCTCAGAGACTGCCAACCAGGGGGTGTCAAGATGGTAGATAGTGCCAGTTTAACTAACTGTTGGATATCTACCTGAGCTAACATGTTTTAGGTCTTCAAGGATGGCACTAATCTCTGCCATTTTCCCTGGTAAGGGATATTGTTATTTATTATCTTAGCTGAGGTGGGTGGGTGAGGAGAAGTTTCAGGGACTTTCACTTTACCTTCACTTCTTTGAAAACTCTCACCACTCAAACCAAGGGACCAATGTGGGTATTCTGCTAATTATTCCAGTGAACTATTCAGCCTTCTGGCTGCTACTTTGACTTCAATGGTTATATGATGATTGCACCCACTTTGCTCCTAACAGTTGAACACTACCATCTTGTCTCTATTATTTAGGGACTCCCATTGCTAGAAGTGAGCCAATGCTATAGAAGGATCCTTTCTGTCAGCCATGGCCTAGAGAGGATGACCACCCCAGAACCTGGTGTAGGGCAAGCAACAGAAGTTGGGAGTCAGATCTTTGTTTATTAGATTATTATTTAGTGACATTTGCTGATACTTCACTCTGTCCTGTGTGTGGGAATGCTGCAGTGGAGAAGCCACTGCCTGCCATGAAGGGAGGGGGTGAAATAGAAACCTTCAGTTCTACAAATAAGATCCACAGGAACCTACATGAGGACCTCAAGACTCAGAGTACAAAATGCAGAATTGTGCGTTGTGATAGTAGGAGCAAAACTTTTTTCTTCCCAGGAATTCTGGACTGTTTCAAAAAGCATAAAAATAAAGTGGAGGGTAGTCTGGGCACAGATACTCCATTTCTCCTTCTCTGGCACATGGTGGGAGAGAAGCTTCCTGCTTCCTGGAGGTTAGAAGTGGCCTAGGACTTGCTTTCACCAATGTGAGTTGAAGTGATGTGTGTAACTTCCTGGCAGAAACTCTAGTTGCTGACCTTGACTCCCACAGCTCATTCATGAAGGCAGGCATGGGCATGGAGCACAGCCTCCGCTGGCTGATACAGAAACTGTGCACCCTGACCTCGGGCCAGGCTGGGATAGTCCCAGATAAGCCAAGTCCCAAATGGTCAGGTCACAAGGTGGTGACATCCTAACTCTTCCTCTCTTTTAGAACAAGAGCTAGGTGAAGAACAGGGTCCAATCTCATTCCAGCCCAACTATGAAGTAACTTTGTTATTAGGGGATGTGTATCTTGGGTTTACTGTGATAAGTGGGTGTCTACAATTTGCATCAGGCACTGAGTCAGCCTCAGGACATTGCAGGGAATATGACAAGCACAGTTCTGTCCTCATAACACTGACATTTTGGTGTGTGTGGGGGGAGGCTGATGACTAGGAAGCAAGTAAATGAATATAATGATGTTAGTGAGATGGTGCTCAGAAAGAAACAAAAGGGCATTATGTGAAAAAAGACTGGACAGCTAGCTACTTTAGCTAGAATGTCAAGAAGCGGGATATGTGACAAAGAGCCAGCCAGGCAGTGGACAGATGCAGGTAGCCACAGGTAGGAACAAGCTTGGTATAGTCAAGGAAGATAAACAGAAACCACTGTGGCTTGCACAGCTGAATGAGGAGGGGGTGGGTGGGAATGAGGATTCAGAGCGGGGGTGGGGGTAGGGAGGCAGATCCCGAGGGGCCCGCGTGAGAAGGGCGGGGAGAGAACACCGCATAGCTGTCAGGAAGGCGTGTACAGGGAAAGCTTCTAGAGGAATTTGCCTGAAGGATTGTTGAAGTTGCGAGCAGGTGCAGTTCAATCCCTAGCGTCTGGGCTTTGTCATTTCCTAGTTGTGTGGCTTTGGACAAGTTATTTAACGTCGGGAAGCCTCGTGTTTCTCCTCCGTAAAATGCCACTACTAATAGCAACCCTGTAGGGTTGTTGTGAAAATTAGTGCCTGGCACCTGGACGGGGCTCAATAAAGCCAGGGCGATTTGATAGAGGCCATTCAGGCGGCGTGGCACGCCGGTGGAAACGCGTCGTTCGGGGGCGGGGTTGTCTCTACCCTTCCTTCCTCGCCCAGGTGACCGGAGGTCGCCAGGCGGGGCTGCCGCTTGGGGCGCACGGGGCGGCGGCGGCGACGACACGCGAGGGGGCTGCCCGGGTATGCTCCTCCCCAGACCGTCAGGCCCCAGCCGGGCCGGGAGGAGGAGCGCTGGCTGGAGCGAGCTGGTCCACTGACAGCCGCTGACAGGCGCGGGGGCCGAGAGGTGGCAGCGTCCTCGACCCCAGCCGCCTTCGGGGTGAGAACCCCAGCCGCTTCCCACGCCCGCAGCGGCCTCCGGTCCCCCGCGGCGAGCGCCGTCTCCGAGGTCAGGGGGCCCCGCCCACTGGGCCTCTGATTGGCTCCTTCCGCTGCCTGCGTCCTCTTTTCGACGTAGCACTATTCCTATAGGCTATCGGGGGCTGGGGCGGGCCCAGTGCTCCAAGTCGGGACTCGGGCTGTTTTTGCAGTTCCAGCTGGACGAAAAGGACGCGCCTTCCTTCCGGGTCGCCGCTGCGAGGAGGAGCCGCACTGGGTCCTGGGAGCCGGTGGGCCCGGCTCGCTGGCCGCGCCTCGCCTTCGCCTCGTACCCCTCATTTCCGTGGAGCCGACCGCCCGCGGCTCTTGAGCGACGCTCCCGGGCCCTGGCCACCTGCCCCGGGCGCTGGAGGCCGGAGTCCAGCGGCTGCGGATGGGCCACCGAGGCGGCGGGGCCTGAGCGCGGCTCGGGGCCCTCAGGTAAGAGGGCACCTCCTGTCACGGCATGGAGCCCTACAGTTGGGCTGGCGCCTCCACTTCAGAGACGCCCCCGGTCTCTGCCGCATCTGCAGCCCTTCCCTGATCCCTCCCCGGCGGGGAGCTCCTGGAGCCTGGGTTCATCTAGGATCCCCTCGGGGCAGCTGTGAGGGAGCCGGGATTTGATGGGCACCCGCATCCCCATCATAGCTGGACCGGGGCCCACCTGTTCCTGCTTTCTCTGGGGTGTGACCACTTCTTGCACCGCCTCAGAGAACACACCCTTGAGGAAGTTTCAGAGGGCCAAGGGGGCCTCTGGGTGTGAGGACTCAGAGGAAGAGGGGACGGGGTAACTGGGAGCCCCATGGGGGGTTGGGGGGAGGGAAAGGCCCTGGGAGGGGACAGTGACCACACACATAGCTGCACAGGCCCAGGGCTGTGGTTAGTGAGCAGTGCTTGCTGCCCCTGTGCTTTGAGGCTGTGCAGAAGAGATCTAGGCCAAGACACACCCACATCTGGGCCTCTATCCCCATCTACAAACAGGGTGACAGGACCTGCCTCCAGATTTGCTGTGGCCTTCAGCAGCCTGAAAGGGGCAGGCAGTGTTGTTTATGTGGTGAGGCTGCAGTCCCCTCTAGGATTTGCTGTTGCACCAGGGGCCATCTGGAAGGCTGGAGGACTCTGCTTCCACTGGACTGGGGGGAGGAGGGGGGAGTGACAGTGCCTTCCACTTCTGCAGTGGGGACCCGGCTGTGGGGTCCTCCCAGATGGATCTTTCTCCCACTCCCCAGAAGGGCTTGACTGCACTGTACTGGGGATTTATTTGTCCAAATCATAACATTTGTTGAGAACTTATTTTGTGTGGGGCCCTGAGTAGACCTGGGGTGGACAGCCAATAAACAAACACACAGCTAGTGCTATTTCAGAGAGAGGCCAAGTGCTGTAAAGAAAACACAGTGTGGCCCTAGCCAGCTTGGCTCAGTGGTTAGAGTGTTGGGCTGTGGACTGAAGGGTCCCGGGTTTGATTTTGGTCAAGGGCATGTACCTCAGTTGCAGGCTCCATTCCCAGACCTGGTCGGGGTGCGTGTGCGAGTCAACCAATTAATGTGTCTCTCTCACTCTCTCTGAAAAGCAATGGAAAAAATATCCTGGAGTGAGGAGTAAGGGGGAAAAAAAAGAAAAGAAAACACAGTGTGGGCTAGCCGTGCGAGATGGCTTAGGAGGGCTGCTGCTCTGAGGAAGTGGCCAGAATGGTGAGACAATGCTGGGAGAAGAGCAAGCCTTGAGGTAGGCATACTTTTGGAGAACAAGATGAAAGCCAAGGGCTGGAGAGTGGAAGGGAATGAGGCAGAGCAGTAGGCAGGGTTCAGATCAGGTTGGGCCTTGAAGGCAAGGGACGGGGCCAAGGCTCTTCTTCCTCCTGGGGGCTCCTGGCTGGGCTGCTGGCAGTTTACTAGGAGTGGCCTCTCTAGGACAGTGTCCACCAAGGCTGGAGGATAAGGGGGTTTAAAAGCTCAATAGCCTGCTAGGGATTGGAAGCACTCAAGGGTGTTACAACAACTATGAAGAAGTATAGCCTCTCCTCAGGGCTTTCTGATTTCCCCAGGTTTCCCACCTAGTAGCTCTGGAGAGGTTTGGTCAATCCCATTGCACAGATGAGAGATAAGAAAGCTGAGGTCCAGAGAGGGGAAGGCCCTGTCCAGGGGCTCACAGCAGGTCCAGCACTGCATGACCTGGGCCTAGTTGGCATCTTGCCCCGCAGTCTGGCCAAAGACAGAGAGAGAGAAGTGGAGGCCCAAGCAGTGGGTGGGAACATGGCTTCTGGAAGGTTAATAACATCAGGAGAGTCCTTCCCAGGTGGAAGAAACTGTCCCAGTTTCTCTGGTCCTGGCAGGCCTGCGGTTGCCCCAGAGCACTCAGAATCCCAGGACCACTTCCTCTGAGAATCCCCTTCCCCTTTCCTCTGGTCTGGGCTCCACCCCTTCCTTCCCTGTCTTTACTATCCTTCCCACATCCATGTTTCCAGAGCCTGCAGACTCCACTGTCCCTCCAGGGCTTCTGCCCCCAAGGCCAGGAGCCCACTCCTGGTGAGGGGAGGAGAATGTGGGGCAGTAACGTAACTCCTTCGTGCCTCTCCTTTCCTCCTCTGTACAATGGAGACAATAGTAATTCCCTTTCTCTTAGAGGCTGGCGTGATGGTTAAGTGTGTTACCAAATGTAAAGCACTTGGCCCTGTATCTGCACATAATGTTCAGAGTTGTTTTACTTTTTTAATCATTGCTTCAGTTAGTTATTTTATAAGCTTTTACACAGAGTGGCAGTTCTGGGGTGTCCGACAGCCTCCTAACTCAGAGCAGTGGCGTCACCTGGTATTGTGTTAGAAATGTGGATTGTCAACCCCGCCCCGGGCCTGCTGGATCTGAACAGCACTCAAGTCTGAGAAGCACAGCTTCTCATCTGCAGGCAGAGAAACTGAGGTCTGGAGGGGGGCACCTGGCAAGTTGCTGATTTGGGGCCTGGGCTCTGGAGACAGCCTGGGTTGTGGGCCCTGTAGGTGGCTGCCTATCTTTGAGCTTTGTACAGTGAGGATAATGAAAGTATTTCTCGAGGAGGTGGGAGGGCTCAGGGAGTGTTCTCTGCTGTTATTGCAGAATTAGCAGGGGAATTGGAGGGAAGGAGTTGACACTCTCATTCTTCATCTCAGACCCTATGCACTTGGGGCTTCGCAAGGGGTCCTTGGACCTGTGACCAAAATCCTTCTCTCCATGTCCCCCAGCCTCTCTGAGAAGAGCAGCAGCTAGCTTTGTGTGTGTGACCTTTTATACACATTTACTTCTCTGGTCTTATTTGGTCCTTACAGCAACATCATTAGGTAGGTGTTATTGTCCCTGTGACACCCAGAGAGGGGAAATGACTCACCCAAGGTCATGCAGCAAGTACATGGCAGAACCAGAAGTGCAAACCAGGTTTGCTCAACTCTGTAACTTGTGTAGCTTGAAAATTTTCAGTGGTAAATTAGAGAAATTAGATTCAAACTGGCCAAAGCAGAAAAGGGAATTTTGGGGTTTTATAACCGAAAAATCCAGGGGGAGTAACTAGCTTCAGGCATGGCTGGGTCCAGGGGCTCACATGAGGATCTATCTCCAGGATCTATTTCTCCCTGTCTCTCAGCTATACATTCCTCTGTAGTGGCTTTATTCTTACGTGGGTCTCCATATATGGGGTCAAAGTAATACAGGTCTAGCTCACTGCTCTCAGCAGAAAATATTTCTTTCCTAGTAATTATAGCAAAATACTCAGGGCTGGTTTTCATTGGTCAGGACAGTGGAGTGTCCTGATTGGTCAGGCTTAGATCACAAGCACATTCCCTCGAGTTGTGGAGGAGTAGAATCAGCTGTACCTAAATCTCATAGACAGAGACTGAGGGAGCTGAGTTTCCCCTCAGGAATATGGAGTGCTGGCTCACAGTAAGTGCTCAGTACTGCCTGCTGCGTGGGTGGGTGCAAGAATGCATGAATGAAGGGAAGGGTGGGCTTCTTTGGCTACCTTTCCCATTAGAAGAGAACAGGAAGGAGCCAACTTCTTTTTTTTTGGATCTATTATGTGTCAGGCATATGTTCTCTTTAATATTCCTCACTGTTGGTATGTCCTCAAGTTGCAGGTAGTCACGTGATCCCAGAGCCAGTCAGTGGCCTGTTGGAGAGAGGGATGGAGGGGCCTGAGCCCAAGGTCTCAGCATAACCCTTCAGAGTCGTCTCCCTTTAAGCCAGAGGCAGCGCTCACGTTTCATGGCTGTGAGAAATAGTGAGGATGTCCCTGCATCCCCTCTAACCCTTTCTTCAGCCTGCTGTTGTTCAGGAATATTGTTAGTGCCAGATAAGCATGGGTTCCTGTTGCAATGCTGCAAATTCTTCTTTCCAACAGGTGTCTAGCGTCCTGGGCTGCTCCTTGCTGAGTGGGACACTATGCTCTTGGAGTATAAAAGAACATCTCAATTTTTAAGATTAAGTGTAACTCATACAGGTGCCCAAAGCATAGGTCCATGGCTCAATGAATTGTGACACAGTGAGCACTCCTGTGCGCCCACTACCCAGATCAAGTACAATGGTTCCTCGGTTTTCCAATGTGATCCGCTCCAGAAGACCGTTCAGTTCTGAAACGTCCAAAAACTGAGGGATCCACAGCCAACAGCTAGGCCTCAGGACCTTGCCCTCAGCAGAAGCCATGTGGCACGTTCGACTTCCGAGGCATGTCGGAAACCAAAGCATTTCCTTCCAGGTTTATGGCGTTTGTAACCTGAAATGTTCATCCACGGAGATGTTGGAAAACTGAGGCACCACTGTACCTAGAAGCTGGTGTGCCTCCCTCCACCCCTCTGCCCTCCACCCTCCACCCTTACAGAGGTGACCCTCACTCAGCTCCCTGCATGGGGTCAAGCCGCACCTCTGCTCCTGTGTGTGGCTCTGTCAGCATTCCTGCCTGTGAGGCCCTTTCGTGTTGCTGCCTGAAGCAGTCACTCATTCTTTTTATTTCTGCGCAGTGTTCCAGTGTCATTCATGTGAGCACTGCCATTCTCACGTGCATTCTCATTTGGGCTGCCCCCAGCCTAGGGCCATTATGAACATACCTGGAAGTGGAGACATGCGTCATAGTTCTGTTCAAGTTATCATTTTAAACGCTGGCATCTGTTACATTCTGGTGATCAGGCCACACCTGGCTCACCTGTCCTGAGCCCCTGAGCTCCCTGTGGAAGTCCCTGCCACTGTCAATGCAGGCCCAGCTCTACTGCTACTCTCTCTGAGTCCTGTGACCTGCAAGACTGCCTCGGTTGTTCAGGGTAGCTCCAGGACCCTAAACCACCAGGCCTCCTATCTTCAGGCTGGACTCTAATCTCCCATTCTTAGATCATCATGTGGGTGCTTGACTGCCCCCTCCACCCCATCTCACTGCTTCAGCAGCTCCCTCTACCTCCTTCCACAGCACCTCCTCTTTTCTCACCCTCTCTACTTAGAGACCTCCATGCTTCTACTAGGGATGGTGCAGTGTCCCCTCTAGTTGTGTCTGCTTTTCCAGGGTGGGAGCAGAGGGAGACAAGGGCTTAAGGGCCACCTGAGGTGTGCATGATCCCATACTCTGGCACTTGGCAGCTGTGGCTGCATTCAGCCTCCAGGTGGGTTCTACAGGATGTGGAGAGTTGGAGCCAAAGTTCAGCTACTGAGAATTTCATGTGTGTTGGCTATTGGAGGCATCCAACGTCACTTATCTAGTACTCACTGCAGCCTCGCAGGATGGACACTTGTTACCCCCATTCCAGGGACAGGGGAAAACAGGCACAGAGAGGACAAGGAAGTAAGGAACAGGCTAGGACATGACCCCTGTCTCTCCCCAGCCCCCCAGGACTGGAGGGACTAACCGAGGTGATGCCAAATAGCGTGTATTGCTTTGCCTGGCACAGAGGCAGGCTCAAGCATTGGGGGCCTTTTATTGTTTGGGGTTCATGAGATAGAGCCTGAGACAAGGGACTGGGCCCCTGTGTGGGGGTTGGTTTGGGACATGTGCGGGAGCACCACACCTCACCTCCTGCCTGGTGTGATGGGGAACAAGCAGCAGGCTCACTGTGGGCAGCCGCTCTTGTATTCCATTGGGTGCCTGAGACCCAGAGGCCCAGGGCTACACAACCTCTGTGCTGCTTAACGTGGTGGTTCTCACTCCCCCAGACAGGGTTCTGGCAGGATGGAAACCCTGCAGGAGGTGATTTGGGCCAACAGGAGCACAGTGCTGTCCCCACCCCTGGCTCCCAACATCAGTGTGCCACATCGCTGCCTGCTGCTGCTCTACGAGGACATTGGCACCTCTAGGTAAGGCAGTCACAGTCTTGTTTGCCTGGCTGGCTATGTGTGAGTGGGTTTTCATGGTGTGTGTGTGTGTGTATGTGTGTGTGAGAGAGAGAGAGAGAGAGAGAGAGAGAAGAGAGAGAGACACACACAGTGATGGGGGTGGAATGCAGATATAACCTCACTAGTGAGCTGGTTTTTATACTTGTCTGCTAGGGTCCGGTACTGGGACCTCTTGCTGCTCATCCCCAATGTGCTCTTCTTCATTTTTCTGCTGTGGAAGCTTCCATTTGCTCGGGCCAAGATCTGCATCACCTCCAGCCCCATTTTTATCACCTTCTATATCCTGGTGAGTTCATTCTAATCGGTGACAGAAAACCCAGCTCCAACTGGCTTAAGCAAAGAAGGGAATTATTAACTGCCTCTTTAATGAAAAATCAGCTTCAGGTATGGCTGGAATCCCGGGGATTAAGTGATGTCATCTGGACTCTGTCTCTCTCTGCACCTCTGCTCCCCTCTGGTCTTATCTCAGATGAGTTCTCCCTATATAGTGTGAAAGATAGCCAAGAGCAGCTTAGAGCTAATATCCTGCCTCCCTGCCAACTCTAGCAAATAGTACCTCCAGTGTAGACCTGGACTTCCTTCTGATTGGCTCACCTTGATTTTGTGTTCAGCCCTGAGCCGATTACTGTGACTAGTGGGGAAAGGGGTACTTTGGAGCTGGGAAGGTGGGGTCACCTCAGCTAGACCAGAGGAGGATGGTGGTCCTGGAAGAAAATTGGGGAACCATTACTAGAGGGAAGATGAATGGATGCTGAGTGGGGGAAAAATAGCCACTGAGCCTCCATCCATCCATCTGTCCATCCATCCATCCATCCATCTGAGACCTCTTTGGAGCAGACTTCCTGCCTGTTGGGAGAGCCTGTATTCTCCTTACTCAATGGTCTTGGTGGGTGTTGCCAGGGGAGAGGTAGCAGGGCTGCAGTTGAGAAGGCAGCCCCAGGTGCCAGTCCCAGATGTGGGCTGTCCAGCTCCATTTCTTCAGGGCTCAGGCCTGACTAACCAGAGTCCTCTCCTTTCTATGCCTCTTAGCTATCACTACCTGAGAGCTGAGTGGCTCCCTCACCTCCCCTTTGTGGCCTGGGCCAGAGCTTCCCAGTCAGAAAAATGAGTTGCGGGAATGCAGAGAGGCAGGGGAGACTGTTGGTGGGCCTGCTGACTAGACCCCACCCCTGTGAGGTGGTGTTGAGTAGGGATGGGATTCAAGGCCTGCTTTCTTCTTTACCCTCTCCCGCAGCCTCTCTGACCATTACTTGTTTGTGTATTTATTCAGCAGATATTAATCACCTACTGTATGTCAGGCAGATGTTTTTTCCGGGGGAGTGGGCAGGGAAAAGGAACCCAGGGCCAGTGCCCAGGAACGTGAGGCAAGGCCAGAGGAGTCAGCACTGGCCCCACCCTCTTCTTCCTGGGGACTTGGTCCTGGAGAGGAGGCAGTGGTAAGAGTGCACTTAGGCAGACCACCTCCAAGCCCCAGCTGTGCAGAATGACCTTGGGACAGTGGCTTGACCTCTCTGTGCCTCAGTGCCCTACCAGGTGATGTGTGTTGGATTTGATTTAGCTTTCAGCACTCCTGTGAGCACCAAATGACAGCGTGCATAGCTCCTGCCCAGTGGGGCTTCGCATACAGTAGGCACATGGCAGTTTGTTGCTTCTGCAGCCTGCCCTGCTGAGTGGTGTAGGCCTCCCCAAGGCTTGGGCATGGCTTTCATGGCACAAAGGACAGAGTATGAATGTGGGCTCTTTTGTTTTTATGTGTTAGAAAACCAAACTTAAACCCACAGAAGCCAAAAGGAATATATTGACTGAGAAACTGACAAGTCCCAGGGCTTTGGGCATGGCTGGATTCAGAGGTTCAGTGATGCTGTCCAGCACTGTCTCTATCTCCTTCTCAGCTTGGTGTCTTTCTGATGTCCCTGTCTCTAGCAGCCTCCACCCTTATGGCAGCCAGGCAGCTCCAGCAGCTCTGGGCTTTCACCCCCTCAGCTTCCTTTCTCATTGATTGCACCTCTTGTCCTGGCTGTGACTTTCACTCAACTCCCTTGGGTCCCACCCCTATCCCAAACTGGTGGAATGGCATACAAGAATGGACAGCCCTAGGTCACAGGCCAGTCCCTGAAGCCAGGAGTGGGGTCAGCCTCTACTCCCAAACCATGTGAAGGAGGAGGGTAGGAGAGGAACGAGGCTGTTGCCAGAGGAAGGGGGTGGATACTAGACTGATGAAAGCCACAGATGCTGAGCACAGGCACTTCTGCCAAACTTACTCCTGTAGCACCTTCCCTAGGGTCTGTGATGCCTCTTCTCTGTGGCCTCCTTTCCCAGCCCCCATATCTCAGAATTAAAACCATTAATATGACAAGACTAACTGCAGATGTGGCCCTAGCGCTTACTGGATACCAGGCACACTTCTACATTTTTTTACCCACTTGATCCCCTGGCGATCAGATGCAGTAGGTGCTATTATTACTTCTATTTCATAGATGAGTAAACTGAAGCATGGAGGTGCGGTTACTTGCCTGAGGTCACAGAGGCAGGAAGCAGCAGAGCTGGGACTTGAACCTAGGCAGTCTGGCTTTACCATGTCACCCTACTAACCATTCCATAGCCATTAGTGTATCTGCGACAATGAGGCCCAAGATGGGAGGACCAGGCTGGTGGAGGGTGGTCTCCCCATCTCCTGACTTGTTTAGTTTGGAATCCTTCCATTCTTGGGGAATCAGAACTACTGCAGATGTGGGGTGTGGGTTTGTTGTCCTTGCTATTCCCAGATCTGGTTTCCAACTCCACCACACCTCCCTCTCACCTACCAGGTGTTCGTGGTAGCGCTGGTGGGCATTGCCCGGGCTGTGGTCAGCATGACGGTCAGCACTTCGGATGCTGCAACTGTTGCTGATAAGGTGTGGCTGGGCCTGCCGGCAAGGGGGTGCTGGGCACTGGGGAGAGGGGTGACTGGGCCCCCAGGCTGACACTCTGCCCACTCTGTGTCCAGATCCTGTGGGAGATTACCCGCTTCTTCCTGTTGGCCATCGAGCTGAGTGTGGTTATCCTGGGCCTTGCCTTTGGTGCGTCTGCTGCTGGGGCCAGTGCTCTCCCTGCCCCTCCCTGGCTGGTGGCCAATCCCACCACGGTCACCTGGGCTGGCTCCTGCTGACTGACCAGCACCTTTCTTCCAGGTCACCTGGAGAGCAAATCAAGCATCAAGCGAGTGCTGGCTATCACCACCGTGCTGTCCCTGGCCTACTCTGTCACCCAGGTAAGAGGGGGTAGGTGGGACAGAGCAGCCCTGGGGGCTCCCTGGAGGAGGTTTGTAGTCAGTGAGTGCCAGGCATCCACTGCCTCCTGGTCTTGGATCAGGGTTTGAATGTTTATCAGGTGCAGTGTTCTCAAACTTCAAGTGCATCTAAGGAATCACCAGGTGTACTTGTTAACAAGGCAGGTTCTGGGGACCCCTCCCAGATTCCCATCTAATACATTGGGGTGGAGGAGGGGAGGATGCCCATCACTTGCAGTTTTAACAAGCAGCCCAGGTAGGAGACTGTAGATCGGCAGACCACACTGAGCCCTGCATCCACAGACCTCTTTCTTAGTTTGGGTCAGGGACTGCCCCTTGCACAGCTCTGTCCCTGTTCTGGGTGCTGCAGCTAGATGGGCAGGGTATGGCCAGAGAGCAAGCTGGAGCAGGAACCTCTGGGGGCCAGGCTGGGGCTGGGCTTGGTGTGGTGGGAGCTTCTGGGACTCTGTATTAGGGAAGGGCCCAGGGAGGGGGCTTTCCAAGTGGCAGAAGACTGTGATGCCCTCACCTGCCTGCCCCTGCAGGGGACGCTGGAGATCCTGTACCCTGATGCCCACCTCTCAGCTGAGGACTTCAACATATATGGGCACGGAGGCCGCCATTTCTGGCTGGTCAGCTCCTGCTTCTTCTTCCTGGTGAGGCATAGGGTGGACCCTGGTCCTAGGGGTCCGGGGGTGGCCGGGTGAGCCAGAGCCTGGACACATTGGTTTACCTGGCCTAGCTCTGGACCTGGTGCTCCCCAGCACCCTTCTCAGCCCCCTTTCCGTCTCTGCAGGTGTACTCTCTGGTGGTGGTGCTTCCCAAGACCCCTCTGAAGGATCGCATCTCCCTGCCTTGTGAGCCACTCTAGGACTCTGTTGGGTGCAGGGGCTGGGGTGAGGGGATAGGGAGAGTCTGGGCCACTGCGGCCTGGAGCTGGAGAGCCCTGGGTCGGAGGGAGGGAAGGAGGGTTCCTTGGGGGACTGAGGGGTCCCAGTAACACATTGGGGATGATGTGTGGAGGAGAGGGCAGGACCTCACGCCCCCCCCTCCCAGCGCGGAGGAGCTTCTATGTGTATGCAGGTATCCTGGCGCTGCTCAACCTGCTGCAGGGGCTGGGAAGCGCGCTGCTCTGCGCTGACATCATCGAGGGGCTCTGGTATGGAGGCTGGGGGAGCTGGGAAGGGGAGTTTGGGGTGGTCCCGCCCGATGAGGCCTGCTCTGACCCACCCTCCTCCCCCAGCTGTGTGGACGCCACCACATTCCTCTACTTCAGCTTCTTTGCGCCCCTCATCTACGTGGCCTTCCTCCGGGGCTTTTTCGGGTGAGTCCAACCATAGGGGCCCAGGAAGGGAGACCATAGTGTGCTGGAGGTCTTGGCAGAGCTCCCAGCTTTCTAGCCGGCTGCCCGGGATTGGAGGGCTCCGTGCGCCCCCGCTTGGCTGCTGGCGGAACCGCGCGTTCTGCTTCCTGTGTGTGTGCACCTGCGTGGTACAGCTAAGAGCCCCCTTGCTCCCGATGCAGGCTAAGATAGTACACATACACAAACGCACATGAAACACTTATACACGTACATATATACACTCACATATGTACACATGTGTACATATACATACACACATATATACATGCATATATACACATGTCTATTATATATGCAACAAACGGGTATATACACTTCACAAGAGAGACAGTGGCTATGCACATTGTTCTGCACTTGCTGTTTTTTATTTCAGAATAGATTATTAGTTCATTCATTCCTTCAGCACATATTCACTGTGCCATGCGCTGCTGTAGCTGCAGATACAACTAGGAACAAAGTATGCACAAATTCCCATGCTCACCAAGCTGATATTCTAGCTGGGGGTGACTGGGCAGGGGAGCCCGGTTGGGGGAGTCCAGTGTGTATTTGAGCATGGGGTGGGGTGCACTTTTGTGTACATGTGTGTTTGGGGGGGTGTTAGGGAGATGGGATGCTAAAGACATGTGGGATTGAGGGTTGGACCCCAGGCGTCTGAGGTGGTGGGAGCTCAGGCATTTTTCCCCAACCCCATCTTCCTCACCTGTCAGGTCTGAGGGTGGGTGGGGGAGCCTTCCTCCTGAATGAAAAAGCTGGGAGAGTGCTTTAGAGATGAAGCGAGAAGGACTAGATTGATTCCAGCCTAGCTCTGATCTGGCCTCAGGTTCCTGTTTGAAAATTCTTTCTCCCTCAGAAAGTGATCCTGAGGATTGAGGGATTGGGTGAGCTCAGAGTGCAGGGGTGAAGGTCATGACCAATTCTTGCTAAGCATGTTGAGCCAGGTACCGTTTCAGGTTTTTCACTCTATACAAAGAGCCTCTGAGGTTGGGGTTGTTGCACTCATTTTGGGTGAGAAAGCAGACACAGACCCTCTTGCCCGAGTGCACACAGCCAGGAGGAGGAGGCTGGGTTTTAGTCCTGTTGGATTCTATAGTCTAAGTGATAGGGACCTCAGGTTTGGTGTCAGGCAGCTGTAAGCGCATTTCCTCCTGATCTGATGGCCTTATTGCCCAATGAAGGAGGGTCTTCCTCGACTCAGACAGTGGGGCTTCCCTGCCCTCTATCTTCCCTACCAGCTCGGAGCCCAAGATCCTTTTCTCCTACAAATGCCAAGTGGATGAGACTGAGGAACCGGACATGCATCTGCCCCATCCCTATGCTGTAACCCGGCGGGAGGGCCCAGAGGCAGCAGGTGCTGCCAGCACACAGTTCGACTCTGCCGGCGGGGTGTCCTACCTGGATGACATTGCTTCCATGCCCTGCCACACTGGCAGCATCAACAGCACAGACAGCGAGCGCTGGAAGGCTCTCAATGCCTGATTGCAGCTGCCTGTCTGGAAAGAGTGCTGGGGCCCATGGAGGGCGGGTCAGAGAGGAGGCCAGATAGCGCAGAGTCCCTGGAGAAGGAGGACAAGGTCACGGGACCTTGTGTGGGCAGCAGCGCTATGCAGGCTCTATCCTTCCCTCTAGGCCTCAAGTTGCCCTCAGCCATCTCTGCTCTAGCTGCCCTTCCCTCTTCCATCTGCCCTTGACCTGCTCTGCAACATGCCCAGATTATGATCCCTTAAGGCCAGGATTGGCTATGCTGGCCAAGGGCACTTTTTTTCTCCAAAGGAGAAAGCCTGGGGACCCAGGACTGGTCTGGCCCCTGCCCCCTCCCTTCAGCACTTTGGCCTTCTCAAAGCTCACTCTGGCAGGTGGGCTGAAGTGTGTATATTTTCTTGATCTATTTTTTAATAAAAAGGAAAAGGAACCGAAGGTGTCGCTGTGGAGATTCTGTAGGAATACTGGGACTGGTTCCTTTCAGGAGTGCAAGGGCTGGGGTATTCAGAGGTCCTGGCAGATCCTTCTGCATCCTGAGCCCAGGGATGCTCAACCAAGAATTACTGGCCAGTGCACATGCCCTGCTGGCTGCTGGGAGGTGGAGAGAAATCTGACCCTCGCCATCCCTGACTGAGTGGAGGAGACAAACGTGAAAAAAGTTGTGATTTCTGTGGGCTGTCTTTCCACTCTGTTGAAGTGTGTGGGGGTTGGAATAAGCCCTTTGGGCCCTGTCCTTTCTCTGCTCCTGCTCTGTTGGCTTGAGCCAGCTACTCTCCTGCAGCTCCAGTTTTACCCTCTGTGAAAGGGGATAAGAAGGCCTGTCTTGCATGTATTTATGTAAGGACTAGAAAATAGTAAGTGTGAATGACTGGCACTTGGGAATGGAACAATAATGAGAGCGTGTTATTTTTAGCCTCTAGAACAGTGCTTGGCACACAGTAGGCACTCAGAATACAAGATGGTGGGGAATGATATTCATAATAAGAATGGATACGATGAGGTGAAAATGGGGAAAGTCAGAGTAAAACACTGAGATGGGAAAATGGAAATAAGAGGTAGGATCCACATGTCCATATTGCTGCTGATACAGCTAACTTTGGTTTTGAGTCATTTGGCAGCCAGAGGAAAAGGCCAAGCTCATAACTCAAACACCCTAGCCCTCTCCCTTTCAGCCTCACCTCCACCGTGTGACCTTGGGGAGGAACTGATGCATTGTGGTGGCACAGGCTTGGTTTTGGAGATGGGGCCTGTGAAGTTGAGGGAACACTGACATCCATGGCTACCACTGGAGCGTCTCCAGTACCCTCTACTGAGCTACCTCCTAGAAAGCCAACATAGGAAGCATTGTCCCTCCCCTGATAAGGTGTTACTGACAAGCTGCCTGTACTTTGCAGTCCCAGGTCCTGAGCCCAGGAAGGGCAGACATGCTTTCTCCTAGGGATGAGGGGAGTTGCCCCTCAGAGCAGCTAGCTTCCTGGGCCTGTCTCCAACAACACTCAGGTTGCCTATACTTGCCACCTGGCTGTCCAGCACCGTGTCACCAGGCGTGTGGCAGATGGACTGCTTGAGAGAACTCCTGCTCCCACTTCTTCCTGCAAAAAAAGTCTGCCCTTCTGCCTCCTTAGGGCAGGAGGTCATGAGGAAACAGCCAGCCCAGAGAAGGAGCAGCTGAACCATCAGAAAAGGAGGTTCAGCCTCAGCATTGTGTACCCTGATTCTCAAAACTGGGTTTGTGGAGGAGCAAGGGGTCAGAGATACCCACTTGGTCCTAAACCCCAGTGAGCAGAGTGGCCTGGAGCAGAGGGGTGGTCTGACTGAGTCAGAGACTAGACCCACATTCGCCAGAACTACAAACGCCGAGTGAGACCTAAAGGATGTAGGTCCTGAGTACCCTGTGTCCCTGGGGATCTGTACATGGGCTCTGCCCTCAGACGCAGTCCCAGCAGCACAGGGGCAAGGTAGGCCCTTCTAGGTTTCATGGGGTTGCTGTGACTCAGAGGGCCAGTCTCCTATTAGAGCCAGTTACCCTCGTTCATACCCATGGGCCATCCGACAGAAACAGTTCTGCCAGTCCCCATAAGTACCCTGTGAGATAGGTACTCTTTGCTGATCTCATTTTACAAAGGAGGACTCCAGGGCTCAAAGATGTGCAATTATTGTCTCATGGGAAGTGGAACTGGGAGGTGGGCCCAGGGGAGAGTGGGTTGCCACACTGCACTCCAGCAGCACCAGGTGTGGAAGGTGTGAACCAGAGCTGGAGAGGAAGTCAGGGCCATCCGGCTGGGCCCTGTGCTGGAATTCAAGGCTGTTGGTTGGTTATCCTGGGAGATAATGACAATTGTTTGTTATCCAGGGGGCTGTGGTTATTGTAGTTCTAAACACTCCATGTTGGTTTCACAGTTTCACTCTATTAAGACACACACTATGCCTCTAACTACTGTACCTGACTGCTAAGACTCACAGAAACACTTCCTGCATAGAAAGGGCTCCAAGCCTTGCCTCTGGGGCCACTGGACCAAGGTGAGGAAACTGCAGCCACTCCACAGCCAGTCTGGGGGGTGCAGAAAACACCCCCAAAGGATTGCCAAGGCAGGGACAGACAGCTTCCTGGCATTTAGGGCAGAGTGGGATCCAGAATAGACACTGTTTGGGCATGGGGCAGACAACCTGGTTCCCAGTCCTAGCTCTGTCTTTCCCTCATGTGTGACTTTGGCAGGACCTCTCCCTCTCTGTGCCTTGGTTTCCCCACCTGTAATGTGGCACTGATCAGGCCTCCTAGGCCTCTGTGAAACCCCTTATCCCCATGCTGTGCAAAGCCTGGCAAAGAGCTTCTTCATCTGGGGTCTGCCTACCCTCTGTTTCTAAGCAGGACCTTGGCAGGGGTTGGGATGGGGAGCATTGGGGCTGCTGATGAGAGAGCTCCTGTAATTGGCCGTGTACATCAGGAGGCACCCGCTGGCCTCGAGCGTGGCTAGTGTTTTATTTCTCATATTGTTTGGAGCTGGTGACTCAGCTGAATACATCCAGCAAATCAAGAGGCAATCACCTGCTGTGAAGAATGTTTGAAGCTGCTCCAGTCAGGTTCTTGTTAGGGGCTCTGGGACGCCCTGGGATGCGAAATCAGTTCTGCTCTGCCGGGCTGAAGGGCATTCTGGGGAAGACAGGCCTGATTCCAGGTGGAAAATCTGAGGGCCACCCAGAGGGGATGGGCCTTCCTTTTGGGCTGGGCCCTCACACCATGGCCTGCCCCTGGGGTTTGTGTGGGGTGACTGCACTCTCTTGTAGCCCCAGGCAGCCCCCTAGCCCAGGAGGTGGCCTTCTGGAAGGCTCCTGCTCTTCCCCTCACATTCTAATTTCAAACACTGACTCTCATCATCCTCATAAGCACAGGTGGCCATGGACTTGCTTAAAATTTTTCTTTAACTAGTTGTCAGAATTTAAATATTAGATTTCACATACACTTCCAGATATTTGGATATTTTAAAAAAATTTAAAAATCACAAGATGAAACAATCCCAGACTGGGGCACTTTTCTCCCCGGTTCTGACAAGTTCCCTGGCCTGCACCAGTCACTGTACGCCTGGCCCCTGTACGTATGGGAATGTGAAATAGCAGAGAAATTCTAATGGCATAGCATCGAAGTAACATCTCCCAGGCCGCACCTTATACTCCCCATTTGTGTCATTCCGCAAACATTTCCTGAGTCCCTACTGTTTAGTGGTCCAGACACAGGTGACAATCAAGAAAATAAGTTCCAACCTCACATTGCTGTGCTCTTTTGTGACTGCTTAGTCTACTGATAACCCCATTTCTCACTGTAAAAAAAATTAATTTCCACAGCTGAAAGTCTTTTTATTTTTAAATGTTTTAATTTTTATTGATTTTAGAGAAAAAAGGGAGAGGGAGAGAGAGAAAAACATTGATGTGATTGATTGCCTACTGGGAATTGAACTGCAACCTGGGCATGTACCCTAATTGGGAATTGAACTGGTGACCTCTCAGTGCATGGGACTCTGCTCAACCAGCTGAGCCACACCGGCCAGGGCTCTATTTCTCACTTTTATGGACTGGTCCTCCCAAATCCCCATTCTCAGACTCTCAGCCCCACCCCACCCATGGGTGGGCCCAGGCCTAGCCCATGTGAGGCTACCGTTTTTGGCTCAGGGATGCAAGTGAGACTTGGGCCTAGCCAATCAGGATCAACGAGCTGCTTCTGGACCTTGAGAACAAGACTTCTCTTTTTGTAGAGTTGGCTGGGCTGGTGGAATGTTGTCTGAAGCTGCTGTTACCCCTTTGTTAGAGTCTTTCTGAGAATGAAGCCATTCCAAAGTATAGCAGAGCCAAGACAGGGAGCAAAGCACAGAAGCAAATACCCAGCACCTGGACCCATCTGTGCCTGAGTGTGGTCCTGCTGGGTTTCTGGGCACAGGAGGCAAAGCAGCTCCTTTTTGGCCCCAGCCAGTTTGAATCGGGCTTCTGTGCCTTGTGACTGGAGGAACCCTGGCGAATGTGAATGAAGGGGGGGTTACACCAGGCAGATGGGAGGGCTGAGGGCATGGAGAAGGAGACCCAGCTCTGCCACAGGCAGGGTCCTTCCAAGATGGACACTCTGGGCAGGCTTGAAGGGGGAGCCAGTGTTAGTGAAATGAAGGGGGCAGAGTAGGAGGACATTCTGGGCAGGGAGACCCACTAGCAAAGACTGCTAGACCAGTGTTGATTTCAGTGAGACAAGACTCTCGGCATCTTGGTTCAAATAGGGAATCTAACAACGTCTTAGTTTTAATCTTTTCCTCCTTTCAAGTGTCCACGAGCTTCTTATGGTTTGACTCAGAAATTCTAGAAAATAACAGATGCTACATTTAATATTATTCACAGGGTGAAAAATGATCACATATGACCTCCCGTCATGGGCCTTGCAGCCTAAAAGGGGACTTTGGTCCCATCTCACAGGACAGGGCAGCCAGGTCCAACGGCTCCTTTGTACAAATCACCCTTCTAAGGACACTTTTTTACAGACAGGAAGTAGGACAGGAGTTTACACTTTCACGTCAGCCTCCACCCCGAAGAGTAGGACGATACACTTTTTTGGTGAGCAGTCCCATTTCTCCCCTTATTGGAACCAACTCTGTGATTCCGAAGAGCATCTGCTCTTGGAGCTGTCAGGCAGTGGGAACATTTTCTTTCTTTTCTTGCCGAGATTTCTTTCACCAGGAAAGGCTTAGAGTCTTCAAAGCTTAATGCTGAAATTTTACTATTTGGCAAGTAGAGGAGGGGGGAAAAAGGCAGACTCAACAAGCTTGAGCAGTAGACTCTGGAAAGGCCCAGAGCACAGAGGGTTAGCAGGTAAGAGACTCGGGCATCTGTCACTGCATCCGCGGTGGGAGACCGCGGGCTCCGAGTGTGCTTTGAGGAGCAGCTGTTGTTGGGACACATCCCCATCCAAGTGGCTTAAATACAGAGGTTATTTTTCCCTGATGAAGTGAGGTCAGGAGGGAACAGTCTAGGGCTTCAAGATCTGGTGCCCGGCTTCAAGATCTCATCAATGCCCAGGTCCCTCTACCTTTATGCTCTGCCATCTTAGTCTTGGCTCCCACCCTCAAGGTGGCTTTGGTCACAGGATGGTGGCTGCAGCTCCAGTGGTCCTGTCCTCAGTAGGAAGAAGAAAGGGGTGAGGGTGAAGGGAGAAGAGAAGCCGTGCTGTCAGTTGCTACCCTGTCTGTTTGAGGACTTTTCCCAGAAGCTGCCTTTAATAACTCTCCCCTTCACCTTGCTGGCTAAAAATAGCTGATTTGGCCACCACACTGTGAGGGATCCTGGAATATGCAGGGGTTTCTTTCTCTTTTTCTTTTGACCTGGGCACATGCTGCCCCAGATAAATCAGTAAGAAAGAAGAAAGGAAGGAAATAAATAATAAATAAATTGGGGAGGCAGCTGGCAACCTCTACTACACGTACTCAAAACTATGAAGAATCAGTAAATGAACTAACTGGTAGTGGCGCATACCATCAGCTTGTCACAGTTTTACTTTTTTCCATAGCCACTCAAATAGGTATTTTTAAAACAACCATATGAATTTAACATCGCAGATACGATGAAACCCTGCATGTGACCCTTCCTGACTCCCTCCCCTGACCCCCACAGCACGTAATCCCTATCCCTCTATCTTGAATTTGTGTTTATGGATACAGCAAATAGACGTGGATCTGTGAACAACGCATAGCAGCCCTGCTGGCTTTAAATTAATCAAGGGGGCGCATGCTGATCCTTTTCTTCCACAACTTGCTTTTTTCATTCAGTTTTGTTTGGGAGACTTATCTATGTTGATACTTCTAGCTACCGCATAGTACTCTGTTACATAAACAGCATCATTTACTTGTCACGTCTGTCAGACAGGTTGTTTCCAAACTGTGAAAGCAGATGGTGTTCTGATGCACATCCTGGGTTCTGACTTTCTGGTTTACTTGTGCGTGGGCAACAGCTCTTTCAGCTGTATCTGGGGTGGGGGCAGAACTGCTGGGGTCACGGGCTATGCATTTTCTTTTCTTTTCTTTTTTTTTAAATATATCTTTATTGATTTCAGAGAGAGGAAAGGAGAGGGAGAGAGAGAGACAGAAACATCAATGATAAGAGAGTCACTGATCAAGCCCGCAACCCGGGCATGTGCCCTGACCGGGAATCGAACCCTCATCACCTGGATCCCAGGTCGACGCTCAACCGCTGAGCCACGCCCGGCCGGGCAACGGGCTATGCATTTTCAGCTTCACTCACTACTGCCGGAGTTTCCTTCCAAGTATCACAGCCATCATTGGGGCAGAGAGAGAGACAGAGACACACACAGGGGGAGAGAGAGAGAGAGGAGAGAGAGAGAGAGAAACATCTATGTGAGAGAAACATCCATAGGTTGCCTCCCCTCCCCTCCCCTCCCCTCCCCTCCCCTCCCCTCCCCTCCCCTCCCCTCCCCTCCCCTCCCCTCCCCTCCCCTCCCCTCCCCTCCCCTCCCCTCCCTTCCCCCCTCTTCCCTCCTCCCCCCTTCTCTCCCAGTCTAATTCTTGGGATGCTGATGACAAAGTGATTTTAAATCACAGATGGAAACAGACCCTGGTTGTGTTGACTGCCCCTGCCACGGCGGCCCTCAGAGGACAGCTCGTGTTCTGGGCACCACTTGCTGGGACACACTCTCTGAATTTTTGGTAATTTCAGATAAACTACAACCTGCCCTGTACGATCCTTGGGGGTTGCTAAAGGTGTCGCAGACCTGCCCTCTCTTATCCATCCTAGCTGGGGGAACCTGAGCATCTGAACGGGGAACCCTTTCCCAGGCGGGAGGGAAAGAGGAATGCAGCGGCAGGCAAGAGGTCCGAGGGCTCGGAGCTAGTCCGGCTGCTTGGAAGAGTGATGTCGGGTGAGGGCCTTACCCTCCAGCCTCAGTTTCAGACACTCAGGAAAGCTACAAGGATAGTACAAAGAATTATTCCCTGGACAGTTTGAAAGTAATGGCCGGCATGCTGCTCTTCACTGCAGATTTTGTAATTTCCTTCAAATAGACCATTATCCTGCACAACCAAAGCGCAACCACCCAAATCGGGAAATCACAGTGATAGGACAGCAGAGTCTTTTTTTTTAAAGGTCAATTTTTTTAAAGTATTTTTAAAAAAAATATGTTTTTATTGATTTTAGAGAGAGGGGAAGGGAGAGGGATAGAGAGAGAAACATCAATGGGAGAGAAACATCGATTGGCTGCCTCCTGCGCACCCCACACTGGGGACGCTTGTGGGCATGTGCCCTGACCGGGAATAGACTGGTGACCCCTTGATTCATAGGTCGATGGTCAACCACTGAGCAACACTGGCCAGACAAACAGCATGGTCTTGATCCTCGCACTTTGTTCCCATTTTGCCAATTGTCCCAACAATATTCTTTATGGCAGAAAAATCCTGTTCAGGACCACGTGCTGCCCTGAGTTTTCCTGTCTCTTGAGTTTCCTTGAATCTGGAACATTCTTCACTCTTTCATTGATTTTCATGACTTGGATGCCTTTGAACATTACATGCCAGTTAGTTTATAGAGTAACTGCCTCCACTGATTAGAGTCAGGTGATGTGTTTTCAGGAGGGATATCACAGAAGTGATAGTGCGTTCTCCTCAGTGCACCCTAGTGGGACCCAGGGTGTCACCTTGTCTCACTGGTGGGTGTTAACTCTCACCACTTGAGGCGAAAGGAGGCATCGGCCAAGCTTCAGGGTAAAGTCACTCTTTCCCCCTCTCTAAGCAATGCGCCTCGTTGGGGGTACTTTGAGCCTGTGTATACACCCTGTTCTTTACCCACCTCTCACCTGTTAGTGTTAGTGTCTTTTGATTCTTGCCAGAAACAATTATGGCTGAGCTGGTTGCCAAACAATGACTTTCCAGTTGTATTATGTCTTCCTTCCAAACTTATAGTTTGGCTTCCACTGTAAGAAAGAGCTTTCCTTTTTTCTTTCTGTCTTTAAAATTTATTATTCAGAGGAAAGTACGGATACTTTTGAGAGTGAAAGAGGTCACAATGATATGATAGGAATAAACCAGGACTGTCCCTAGAAACCTGGGATGTGTGCTCACCTATAACACTCCCCATTCCCAATTCTAGCTGGCTTCCAGCTAAGGAGAGCTCAACTACTACCATCCCAAAGGGCCTCCCTGGCTCTGGAAGCCAGGCTTTGGAGGGCCTCCTGACTCCTCCCACTCCCTCACCCCCTGCATCCATTAGGTCACCAAGTCTTGTTCACTTTATATTTCTGAAACATAGCCCCAATCTACCTGTCCCTCTCCCCTCCCTGCCAGCAGCCTGGTCCCTGCTGCCATCCCATCTTTTCTAGACCAATGCTGTCATTCCAATCCTGCCCCCATCCCCTTTGCAGACTGAAGCCAGAGAGATCTTTCCAGATGCAGCTCTGATTCTGTTGCTCAGTCCATCCCCTCAATGACTTCATTTTAGCACAGCTCCCCAGGACCTCCCTAAGGCCGCCAGAGGCCCCCCTCTCCTCACCTGCTTCACCCGGAGCCACACTCCCCTGTCTACATTCCAGCAGCCAAGTCTGTGGAAGCCTCTAATCCGGAGCTTCCCAGCACTAATCTACCAGCCACTGAGGGTGGCAGATTGTTTGTGGTTGTGAATTTTTATAGCTACAAAGTCAGATTTTTACAACCGTTTAACTAAATTCATTTGCAATGATATGGGGACACTGCTTTGGCACCCCCTGCGAACTAATTCAGGCACTGAGACGTCACCCTGTAGCCTTCCCACCTGCCACTAGAGGGCGCTCTGTAGCAGCCTCGCGGCCCGAGCCGGCGCTCTCCTTTTTCAGTACCTGTGCGTCTCATCCACAGTGACTATCAAGAGCCTTATAGAGGCACTTTTATTTGTCCATAAAACAAATCTTGGTGAGGTACTGTCTTTAGTCGGCTCAAGCATGACACCTGATATATTGGTGTAAAAAAATTGTGTTTGTAGAAGTCAGCTCAAGATTCATTTACATATTTAAACTGTTTTATTTGGAAATTTAATGCACATCCGATATTGAATATCTTCTATTTTGTATTCTATTCTTGTCATACTTTATATATAAGGTGTCATCCTTTTCACCATAGCTCATGGAGGTTGCCTCTCCCACCCCTCTCATTTCTTCTGATCCAGGTGAACCGTGGTGGGATGTTCAGCACCTAAATGTCAGCTGGTCAGGGTCTTTGTACATGCGGCTCCTTCTGTTTGGAATGCTTCTGCTCACCCCTCATGGTTAATTCCTATTTATTCTCCAGCCTCTGCTCAAACACTAGCCTTTCTTGATCTACCAAAGAAGATAGGTGCCCCTCTACCTGTACTAGGGTGTTTGCTCCACAGACACATGTGTAGTTCCTGCCATGGGCTAGGCACTGCTCTAAGGCACTTCACCTCCAATGGCTCGTTTAATCCTTCCAGCGGATGAAAAGGGAAGGGGCTGCTCTTATCCTTACCGATGATAAAACAGGCTCAGAGAGGTTTAGTGAGCTCGCCGTGCTCACCCCACTGGTATTTGGGAGAGCTGTGATTCAAACCCCGGCAGTCTGGCTCCATGCCCATGCTCTTAGCTGCTCTGTTACATTGCCCCTCCTTCAGTCACCGTCCTTTGTAATGCACTATTTATTTATTTGTTATATTTGATTATTATGATCTCTTTCAGGGTACTCAGAACAAAGCCTCCTTAGTAGGTGCTCAATATACACTGATTGAATGAATGTAAACATTTTTATTCCTTTAGGTGATCAGAATGTCCACCTTACCCTAAGTTTTTCTTTCATGGACTGAAGGGATATGAGGCTGGGGGAAGTCAGAAGCCCTAGACCAAGCCCCCAGCTGAGAGCACCGATAGATGATGGATGCTCAGAGGGCAGGGGTGGGTCACCCTAGACCTGCCAGTGGACAGAGGTACTAATACTGCCAGAGGAAGCCAGGGAAGGCTTTGCTGAAGAAGCAACTTTGGGTTAAGTTTTGCAGGATGAATAGAAGTTCACTGAAGCACAGAAATCCAGCCTGATAAGACCTGGGATTGGAAGCATCACATATGGTGAAGGTTTAGTCTCAACCTCAAATGGCCTCCCTTCATTTAGGTTGAGAGGGACCATGCAGGAAAATAGGAACAGTGGTGGGAACATTTACAGATGTCTCTGTACCAGTGAAATGGTCAAATGTTTTCCAGTTACCTCTTTGGTCAAATTATTTAGTGCTTTGCAAAGGAAAGCAAGTCAAACCTTGTTCCCTGTGATTTCTCTCACTTGAAATGATGCTTCTGCCCTCCCAACCCCAGCTCCTCTCCTCCTGTGTGGCTGGAAGCCCTCTGGATTTCTGGAAGTCTCCACTGAGCCTGCAGTTATCCTAGGGGTGAGGCAACTAGTGAGAATAGTTGGCCGCTTCATTGTTGGCTTCCAGGTGAGCAGACATGGGCAGGGCCACAGCGAGCAGGGCTGGGCCCTGGAAGGCACTGGCAGAGTTGGGCAGGATGGGGCAGGAGGGCTGGCTCCAATCTCTGGAAGCAGAGGTAGCCTGGGGCCCAGGCTGGCCAATGAGAGCACCATGGTCCCTTGGATGCAGTGATGGTTCAGGGGGGTCATGTGATTTCACCTTGTTCCATGAGGAAATTTCAAGCTTTTGTCTGTACCGGTAAGAAAAAGAGAAGGTGTTGTGTCATAAGTGAGAAGCTATAGCCTGGAGCTGATTGCAGGCGGTCTTCACCTCCACGTGAGAGGGCCAGCCCACGGATGAGCTGGCAGAGAAAACCGGCATCAAGAGACAGGCTTCTGAATGGACTTCTTTCAACACCTGAATCTGCATGGGCCTGAGGTCCTGGGTCCAATAACTTGGACTTCTCCCCATCTTATAAAAGAGCCTGGGTTGGGTTTCTGATGCTGGCTACTAAAAGGATCCAGGGCAGAGGAGAGTTGGCTTAATTCAGGAACCAGAGCAATGGCTGTGGCACTGTACAGGCAAGGGAGACACTCCAGCATTTTCCCAGCTACCAGGCAGAGGCAGGTGGCACTGAGCGGTTTAGAGATTACAGGCGGAGGGGAAGCTCACACACTCATTTACTCAAAGCCACACAACAGATATACTTGGGTACGTGCATGAACCTACAGGCACAGGCCTACAGACATACAACAGAAACACACATACACAAATACATTTCAAATGGTTTAAAAATGTGCAGCCAAAACAAAAGTACACATCCTTTGGCCTTGAAGTTCCATTTCTGGGGGGCTACCCAAAGGACAGAAAAAAGGATATGTCCCAAGTCTTGGCTTCAAGGAATTTCCCTGCAGTGCAGCTTGTAATAACAAAAAGCTGGCAACAATGCAGATTCCAGTAAGGGAGTGGTTGAATTGCTGTAGTGGGACACAATGGCATGCTAGTCATAGTCAGCCAGCAAACGAAAGGCAAAGCTGTTTACTTGTGTGGAAGGTGGACATCATTTATTGTTGAGTGGGGGGGGAAAGCAGCTTGAAAATGGTCTGAATGCCACAAACCCATTTGGGTAAAATAGAAGTCAGAATTAGCAGGGAGTAGGGGCTGGGTGTAACTGAGGTTGTTTCTAAATCTTAGGGTTGCGGTGCTTTTCCTATTCTTATAGGATGTGAGTGTCGCTTTGCAGGTGGGAACAAACAAACTTGATTTTGAAAAGGAATATGAATTCTACACACATATCCTCCTACGTGGGAAATGAGGTAAGGAAGCAGACTGAGATCACAGCATTGCTTATAAAGCATAAGGTTGGAAACAACCTTGATATCCAGCAATAGGGGGTTGATGAAAGAAATCAAAAGGCAGTCATTCAGATGGGTATGACGGTGCAGTTGTTACAGAGAGAAAGTTCTAGATAAGCTCCTATGAGGAACAGTCTCCAAGAAATACAAAGTGGGGGGGAAAACAGAACAGTGTTTATAGTGTGTGATCATCTGTAGCAAAATGCTTCTATGCATACATAAACATAAAATATTTCTAGAAGAACCCACAGGAAACAGAACAGCCTGTGCCTGGGGAAGGGAACTGGTGGTGCGGGATCAGGATGGGGGAGAGAGAGGCTCATGATAGCTGCAAAGTCGCCTATACCTTGAGTTAAAACACTATTTGCATGTGTTCCCTATTTGAAAGCATGACTTAAACATACAGAAAAAGGAAGCACAGTCATGCTTAGGGAAGCACACAGCAGAGAGGTCCAAACACGCTGGCAGAAGCATCTGCTTGTCCCATTGCACACGCACCTCCCAGCAAACCCGCACGTGTGTCTGTGTGTGTAAGGGCTCTGTGCCGGTGCTCCCTTCCCTTGTCCTGCAGGTGGCTGAGGCAACCCGTGGGCCTGGGGGTGGTGGTGTAGGGGTCCTTTGGGCAGCCGGGAGCAATGGCAGCTCAGTGCTCTGTCTCTTTAATTCCCTCTGGCTGAAATGCCAATTTTCTGCTAGGCTGGCCTGGCTGCTGCAGAATCCCTTCTGCTAACAAACTGCACTGAAGAGCAGAGCAATTAGGCAATAAAGTGTTTTAAATTGAATTGAGAGCCCTGATGTTTCTCTGGGAGGGTGGCCTCTTGGCCTCACCTCTGCCCTGTGTGGTGAATGGGAGAGCCGGGGTGGGGGGTGGGGGTGGGGGGCTAAAGGGCAGGGGCTGGTGATGGGCCTGAGTGTGGGCTGCTCAGGGCAGACTTCAGAGCTCAATACTTAGACCCATGGCCCTGTGGGTCTGTGGCACCCTTGCAGGCTCTGGATTCATTCATCCAGTTGTGTATTTACTAAACACCTATTATGTGCCAGGCACTGTCTTAAGCATTGTGACCAATGGTTAATGGAGCAAACAAGGTCCTTGTCCTCTCCAGCTCATATTATACTAGGGGAGGCAGATAATATGTGATGTGACAAAAAGGCAAGATGATTCCAGAATGAAATGGGAAGATAGCAAAGGGAGTGGATGGGGAGCTGTGTTAGCTAGAACAGGCCTTGAAGAACACTCCCAGGAGGTCACGTTCCTGCTAAGAACCTGAGGACGGGAAGATGCAGACATAAAAAGAGTTTTCCAGGTAGGGTGAGCAGTAGGTGCAAAGACCCCGAGGCATGCCCAGACTTGACTCATTTGGGCAACACCAAAGGTTAATATGGCCAGAGCACGGAGTAAAGGGGAGTGTCAGGAAAGACTGCCTGGGGACTCCCAGCATGCTGGCGCTGCTCCTGTGATGCTCACAGCAACCTTGTGGAAGGGGATGTGTTATCCGTATGGCCCCAGAAAGGGGAAGGGCCTTGCCTGAGTTACACAACAGGGGCTACCTCAGGAGCCAAGGCTGCTCAGGCTGAAGAACAGTCCAGGCATCCTGGTCTTTGTGTGCCCATGTGGCTTTCCCTGACAGAGGGAGCAGGTGGCCCCAGGGGCAAGGAGGCACACCCACTGAGTGAGGAGGAGCTTTTCCATGAAACCATCTGGCTCTAGAACACTCTGCCTATAAGGTGGTGAGCTTTCTGTCCTGGGAGGTATTCAAACAAAAGCTGAACAACCAGTTGAGAGGATTTTATAGCGGGAACTCCAATGCTGAGCAGTGTGGGTCCACGTCAGTGTTTTCTAGTTGCTGGCCCGGGGTCATCTCCAGGACTCGATGGGCAGCGTGCCCACCTGTGTGGGGGCTGGGCAGGGCACTCACCTCTTGGCCATTTCCTCAGCTGTAAGGTGGAGGTAACACTAGTACTTGATGGTGTGTTAAAGGAGCTAATGTATGCAAACGCTTAAAAGAGAGCCTGACTGGCTCACGGCAGACTGTGTGTGTGTGTGTGTGTGTGTGTGTGTGTGTGTGTGTGTTAATTGTATTATTTTAGCAGCCCGTGGGCTCTTATCCACTTCCTTTTTCATCTTTTTCTTTCGATTTGAAAACTTCGAACCACATATATGGTAAAAAAAACAAATGCCACCATCCAAAAGGATCAGCAAGGAAAGGTGAATGTCCCTCCGACCCCTGGCTCTGTGTTCCTCCCAGAGGCCGCTGTTGCCAGCCTTTTTTTTTTTTTTTTTGGAGGGCGGTTGTCCTTTCGGAGATACTCCACACAGAAGGAAATATGACTTTTCCCACACAAATTGCAGAGTCTATATATACTCCTCTGCACTTGGCTTCTTCCACTCACTCCTCGTCAAAGCCACATACATTGATTTAACAATTTAACATTTCTGAACAGAAAATTTATTCTCACAGGGCTTATTGATCTATATTGAGAGTTTTCTCTCTTTTTCCTGTACCTGACCCCAGGCAGGTAAGCATTTTTACTGGTTTCTTAGGGAAAGGGATCCTTTCCCTTTCAGTGTTTCTTTACACAAATACAAATGCATGCAAATAAGGCAACTTATTCCCAGACCTGGTCTCTACACAAGGGCCTTACACTGAACACACGGTTCTGTACTGTGCTTTGCCTAACCTGCCCCAATGTCTACCAGAATGCAGATTTTTCCATATCAGCCTCAGAGCCTCCCATTGCTGTTAACAACTGTGTTGTAGTCCGTTCTGTGCCCAAAGCAGAGTTTTTGTAACTGGATCCCGAGTGTGTTGTTTCCAACATTTTCACTATTCCAAACACAGCATTAATGGCTCCTCTGATATACCATTGAAAACAAACAATTTCATGGTACCTAGGTACACCTGCAGGACTCATGCTCAGCAATGGGGTTGCTGGGTGCCCTTAAAGAGAGTACAGATAGCTTTCCCTCTAGAGGATGTCCACTTTGCACTCCCATGAGCAATGGACCTGTCTCCCACAATGTTACCAACACAGTATGTCAGCACCTGCCAAAGGTGCCATTCTGACAGGGGAGAAATGATATCTCAAAGTCATTCATTTCCATTTCTCTTACCATATGTGCAGCCAGGCATTTTTCATATCTTTAGGGGCTTTGAGTTTTCTTTAAAAACATTTGTTCATATCCTCTGCTCATTTTTTATGGGGTTGTCTTTTATTGATTTCTAGGAGCTCTTTATATATTGGTTAAATTCAACCAAACTGTGGCCTGTGGGCTAACTCTGGCCTGCTGACTTATTTTTTGAAAATAAGATTCTATCGGCACACAGCCACATGCGTTGTCTTTGGTTGCTTGCACACTACAACAGCAAAGTTGAGTAGTTGCAACACAGACCTTATAGCCTAAAAACTAAATATTTACCTTATGGCCCTTTTCAGAAAAAGCTTGCTGACTTCGTATTAGACTTTTGTGATATGAGTTGCAAATATTTTCTCCAGTTTGTTATTTATCTTTTGAGATTTTTTCTTTGCTTTAAGTGCATTTTAAATATTAATATAGTTCCTTGGGCATGTTTTATTAGGGCTAAACACTTGGCTTTGGGAGTGTCTTGCTTCCAAAAACCATCATCTTTATATGCCAGACTAGTTCAAAGTTACGTGTGTTTCATTCCAGAGCTAAAAAAAAAAAAAAGAACGAAAAGGCCAATTTGAACAGCGCTCTTGTACTGCCCAGGCTCCAGGCCTGCTGCTCGCCCTGGGTGACCTTGGCGGTGTCCCACTGGGAAGCAAGATCCAGAGCAGGGACGGGCTGGCCAAGGTCACAGAACTCGTGAGACCAGGGCCTGGGCTGAGCGTGGCCTCCCTCCCGCGCTCGGGTCCTCGCAGCCCTTGGTCCCCGGGGTCCTAAGCCCCCTTGTGCGGCCTCAGGAGGCTGCGGGGCTCCCGGCGCGGCCCCCCACCGGCGCACCCCTGCGCTGCGCAGCTCGGGGCGCTATGCTGGGCGCGGCCAGGAGGGGGCGGTGCCGCACCGAGACCGAGCTCGGTGGCCGGGGGCGGGGAGCCCGGGCTGCGGCGGTTCCTCTCGGTTCGCTGATCGGCAGGCGCGCCCTGCTGCCCGGCTCTGGAAGTGGCGGGGCGCTAAATCGGAGCTGCGCCACCGCCCTACTGACACCCCCACTTCCCCCTCCACCCCATCTGGGTGCCCGGGGCTAGTGCTTTCCCCCGGACCCTACCTCCCGCCCGCACCCATTGACCAGAGACCTCGGCCAGTGATCCTGCCCCTCCCCCACCCAACCCCCTCCCCCGACCCCAAGGACCTCTATCTGGCTTCTTTTTCTTGCTTGGAGCTTGGAGCCTTACCCTCTCAGGGGAGGAGTCGGCCTGCGCTGGCCTCATTGTAAAATGTAAAGCCCACCACTGAGTTCCACTCCAAACCCTCTGGGGGCTCCTGTCACTTTAAAATAGAATCCCACGCCTGGCTCCCGGGCTTGCATGAACGCCCTGCCGCCTGGCTGACATCCCCTGTACTGACAGTGCACACATCGCCCTGCATTCCCTTCCCACAGAGCCTCAAGGTTGTGATGGCTCCAGGCCACGCACTTGCAGTTTCCTCGGTCTGCAGTGCCCTTCCCTGGTAAGCCCCCTCCCTTTCCTGCCCACTAGCCTCAGCCACTGGCTTTCTTGCTGGTACTTAAGCAGCCCCCCATGTTCAAGCTGGTCTCTTGGCCTTTGCACCTGCTGTTCCCTCTGCCTCCTCCCCCTACGCTCAATCCAACTGGCCATCCAGGTCTCAGCTTAACTGTCACTTCCTCGGAGAGGCAACCCTCTGAATCAACACTACTCCTTTCTCTTGAATTCTGCCTGCCCCAAACTGCATCGCATCTCTCCCTGTGCACTTATTATGGGGCTCCCTAGTGGTGTGTGAGCTCCCTCTGTGAGTAGTTTCTCTTGTTCACCCCAGCATCCCCAGAGCCGAGCTCAGTGCCCTTGTCTGCGTTGGAGGTTCTCAATGAATGGATGGATGGACGGATGGATTGGCTAGGGAGGGAGGCTGTTTTCCTTCCCTGAGGATCCAGTTAGCAGAAACTCCCTGAGTGCCAGAGCAGCAGCTGGCCAGGTTAGTGCAGCAGCTGGCCAGCCCTCCCCAGGAGCCAAGGTCCATCTGGAGGCTTCGTTTAAAAATGCCGAAATTGGGCGCTCAGGGGCACAACCAAGGTGGATACAGCATTCCACTCTCAAGGACTGTAGGTCCCCCTTGGGCCCAGTGTTTCTGGGTTCTACTAGGAGAAGCGTGAATGTAGGACTGGCTGGTCATTTCAGCCCTTCCCTGGACTCTCAGAGAGAACAAGGGACTTCCCCATTGTCACACTGTGAGGCTGGGACCTGGGCTAAGTGAATAGAGGGCCAGCGACAGGCTCAGCAGGCAAGGGCAGGGTGGGGATCTGGTGGGGGTCTTGGTGGCAGGGCACAGGGATCTCTGTCCTCTTGGGGGGATAGGTGATATACCTTTTCCTGCCTTAGCTCAGGCCATTGCCCCTCTTCCTCATCATAACCCCAGTCCCACCAGTCTCCTTCCTCATGGCCACCAGGGACGATGTCTAGTCCTTCAATATTTGCCAGAAGGCCTCAGAACAAAGTCCACATCCTCAGTCAGCTGGTCAACGTCTCTCAGTTTCTATAGCCTCTTGCCCAGACCCCACTCCCCAGAAGGCTGTCTGCTTTCACTCCCCTCCTGATCTTAGCGTGGAAGCACCTCCCTGTCCCAGCTGAGTCCCCTTCTCCTTCAGGACTGGATTCACTGTCATTGCCTGGCTGGTCAGGGGCCACTCCAGCTCCCCTGCTGTCACTATGGACTGGGCTGGGGCTATTTTGTCTCAGGGCTCCCAGGATTCTGCTCATGGCTGGAGAAAGAGAGACCAATGGATTGGAAACTCTCCAAAGACCTAAATTTCTGAGAGGCTTACTCTTTTATTTGTTGTATGGCGGAGCAACAATTTATTTATTAGCTCATTGCTAAGGCTTGTAGCTTATGTCCAATTTTACTTTTATAATTAATGCTGCAATAAACATCTTTATTTCTTCCCCCACTTCCTCTCCTCCGAAAAGAAAAATGAATGTATGAATGAGTGCGTGAATGAGAAAATTCAGCACTGTTTTGGAAGCCTAGGACCCAGTGGGGTTTCCCAGTGCCCTCTTTGCCTCCTCTCCTTCCCGTCCCTTCCCTTCCTACACCTGGTCTGTTCAGCCATGTCTATCTCCAAAATACACTCTCCCCACGCCCTGTTACCACCTTGGTCTGAGCTGCCCCACTCCTTCTCTCCCAGGTTGTTGCAACAGCCTACCCCCCGCCCTGCCCCCGCCAAGCAGCCAGAGGGACCCTGTCAAGACTGAAGTCAGATCCTGTCCCTCCATGCCCCTACCTTCCACAGAGGAAAAACCCACACAGTCCGTCCCTGGTACCTCTCAGGCCTCTTGACCCGCCTCTCTTCTCAACCCTTACTCTATTCCAGCCACACCCGTCTCCTTATCAGTCCCAGAATGCGCCAGGCTCCAGGGCCTTGCTCCAGGGCTTTTGCACGTGCTCTTCCTGACGCTTGGATGTTGTTCCTCTGGATCCCTACTCGGCTCCTTCACTTCCTTTGGGTCTCTGCTCGAAAGTCTCAAAGGTGCCATCCCTGACAGTTCTCTGTCACACTCTATCCCCTTCACATTGTGGTTTTCCTTCTTAGCTCTTTACTGCCCCATTAAGATGTAAGTTCCAGGAAGGCTTTTGGTGGCTTTGTTTCCTGTTGTATCCCTGGCCCCAGGATGTTGCCCACACACAATAGGTACTTAATAGATATTTGTTGGACGAATAAGTAGATGCCAGGTGGGGGCCGGAGGGACCGTGGGTGCTGCCTCCTTCCTGCCTGTGTGTGTGTGAAGCCCAAGTTTGGAGCGGCCTTGGCCCAGGCCCATGCCTCTTCCCCAGTGTGTCCTGCGTGGTGTGTCTCATTTAACTGTGGCCAAGACCTGTGTTTGCTTAGGCAGAACGCTTTGCCTCTGCACTGGAACGAGATACTCTGCTGTGATGCACAGTGCCCCCATTACGGGCCACCCTTAGTGACAGCTGAGTGCCGCTGCTGTCCCTGGGAGCAGGTCTGTCACAATATTTGTTTAACAGGCGGTGGATGCTAAGCCAGCCTGCAAACACAGTGCTGCCAAGAGGGAACCTCCTGCTGCCGCTGGGCTGCCTCACGGTGCTAGGGACACGCTGCTCCTGTTCCAGCATCTGGCCTGACTGTCCGGCTCAGGACAGTGACTCTCACTGCCCGGCTGCCTCTTCTTCCTTCCTGCCCAGGCTCACCTCTGCTCTAGCTCTGACTTCCTTTTGCTTGAGCCCCTTTGAAAGACTTAGCCCCTCGACCCTGGCTCCCCAAGGCCTGCAGCCAGCCACATGGGGTCCCTTACAACTCTGCCAGGCCCTGGGCCACCTGGCAGCCCCAGACTTTCTGCCTCTCAGAGTAAGACAAATGTGGATAGGACCTGCTCTGGTCAGGGCTCCTGAAGGGCCTGGAGCTGGGAGACACAAACCCAGCTGTTTGTGTTTGTCTCCTGCTTGTCTGTCTGCCCGGGTCTCACCATCTGTCTCATCTGACTGCTTCCCTCTCTGTCTGCCTGTGTTCCTCTGTCTGTGTGGTTGCCTGACTCTTCCTGTGTCGGCATCCCTGGTGTGCCAGACCCTGTGCTGGAATTGCTGGGATCTGTATATAGACTGCCCTGTTGGGTAACCTCAACAACTCATTTCACAGGTGAAGTCACTGAGCCACTGAAGCCCACTGAGGTCACATAGTGTTCACCCAGCATAATCCTGTGACCCTGTGTCACCTCCAACCCCCACTGCTCCAGCAGGTTATGGGGGGTGCTCTTCTCATTGTCCCTGCACCATCCCCTGCTAATGCCTTGTTCCCGCCCAGAACCTTGTCCCCCCTGTGGCTGCCCCTTCAGCACATGCTGCCTACCCCAGCCACATGAGCCTGGCATAACCTTCTACCTTTCACTCCTTCAGCTCAGAGAATTAAAACACAAAATGTAGCATTTATACACTGTGCTCCCTAATTATTTTGTGCCTTATCTTCTCAACTTGTGGGAGCTCCTCAGGCAGAGCCAAGCTCTTGCGCTCAGCATGGTGTTCCTTGCAGGCTGGGCTGCTGGTCACCTTGCCTATGAGGTGCGGCAACACCTTAGCCTGGAGCCCGTGGTGTCACACTAGTGGCCACAGGCGCGGGGCAGAGGCAGTTCATCCATTAATTTTACAATATTTATCCAGCCCTATGGGCACAATGATGCACAGGATTGGAAGACACCCTGTCCCTGTCCTCCTGGAGCCCACTGCGGGAGACGGACTTATATAGTCTGGAAGCATCTGGCGTTAAAACAAGGACCTGACTATACCCTATTCCCTGAGTCCTGTTGTCCCCTCAAAGCCCACAGCCAAGCCAGCAGGTGAGCTTTTTGACTCTGCCTCCAAATGCACCCAGAATTACCATGCCACCAGCTCCACCACAACATCCTAGTCCAAGCGGCTGTCCCTCCCAGCTGGAGGACAGGCCTCCTTGGACATCCCTACCTCCCCCAGGCCTCCAACAGTTCACCCTCCACTCAGTGGCCAAAGGAAGTGTCACTTCCCTCCCAGGCCCTGCTCCATGCAGAATAAAGCACCGTCTCTGTCTCCCTGACAGACCCACACTGCTGTGACCCGCTGACCAGTCCCACTTTCCCCACCACTCCAGCTTCCTTGGAACACAGCAAGCTCCCACCTGCCATCCTTGTCCCCAGGTCCCTGCATAGCTCACCCTCTTCCCTTCATTCAGATCTCTGCTCCAAGAGCACCTCCCTAGAGGGACTGCAGCAGTCAGGGGTCTACAGAGAACCAATAGGATATGTGTGTGTATGTGCTTGTATATGAGTGTGTGTGCATATGTGTGTGTACATGTGCGCTTATGTGCATGTGTATATGTGTTTGTATGTGTCTCTGTGTTTTATGCATGTGTATATTTGTAGAATTATATGTGCATATATGTGCACACATGTATGTGTGTGTATGTTTGCATGTACGTGTGTGTATGTGCATGTGTGGAGAGAGAGCTATATAGAGAGACAGAGATAGATTTATTTCAGGAAATTGGCTCACTCGATTGTAGGAGCTGGTAAGTCTAAAATCTTTAGGGCAGACGAGCAGGCCAGAGCCCCAGGAGGAGCTGATGTTCGCTGGGAGTCTGAAGGCTGTCTGCTTTGGGAGGCGCCTGCAGGCACTGGCAGGAGGTGCTCTGCTATGCGCGGCCCTCATGAAGCACCTCCAGCTGTGCCAGCAGGTGGGACTGCATGGGGGGGGCAGGCCGTGTCCTCCAGGGGATTAACTTCTCAGACTTCTGCTCCTTCCAGCGAGAGAAGCACCACTCAGAGGCCTCTCCGTCTCACCTCCGCCGTTGCTCTTGAATTTACCTCCTGTTCTCTCCTACACCTCTCCTGTCGCCTAGACCTCACTGCTCTGGTCTCCAGGCTGCCCCCCGCTTCTTCCCTTGCCTCCCGGCCCTCTCTGCACACAGACGCCACGGTGACTTGAACGACTCCCAGCCAGCCCCGATGCAGCTCTGCCTGGTGCTCTTCAGACGCCCTCTGCCTCTGAGAGAAGGTCTGAGCCACAGTCAGGACCATCTGTGGCCTGGGCCGCCGCCTTGCCTCTGTCATCCTCCCATATGCCCCGCTCCCGTGAAACTTACACGAGTGAAAACCTGCTAAAACTTGGTGGTGGAGGGTCCTGGCAGGTACCACCTCAACTAGAGCTAAACCACATGAGTAAGAGGCACCCCAGTTGTGAAATGATGTGGTCTTCTCCCTCCAAACCCACAACTCCAAGGGAACCATGAGAAAGTGACAGACAAACCCAAACTGAGGGACATCCTACAAAATAACTGGGTCATGCCTTTCAAAAGGAACAAGGTCAGGAGAGACAAGAAAAGACAGACGAGCTGTCCCAGACTGGAGGGGACTCAGGGGACATGATGACTAAATGCAGGGTGGGAGCCTGGACCAGATGGACTTTAGTGGGCAAACTGGTGACCACTACCTTCCCTTAGGACATGTGCTGACCGCAGTGCTGGTCAGTGAGTGGGTGCACGTCATCTACCTGAGGCCTGGGAGGGTGAGCCTCTGGTCTCTGTGCTCTGCTGCCCAGCATCAGGCTGGTGCTAAAGGGATGGAGGAAGAGTTTGGATTTGCCAGGAACATAGAAGGTGGTGGTTCTGGTGGGGAGAGGCGAGGCACAGGCAAGGGCAGGATGGAGTGCAGAGTGGGCCCAGCCCCATGCCCTCCAATTTCCACATCAGGGAGGGGCCTCCATCTATCCCGTTGCCTGAGCTAGAAACGTGAGCCTCCAGGTGTCCTGTTCCTCCCTCTTCCATCCCTCACGCCCAGGCTTGTGACCCTCCGCCCACTAGGGAGCTCACATCTGCCTGCTTTCTCCATCCCCACGGTGTCGCCTCTACATCTCCAACCAGAACCCACCCCGCTTGCCTGCCCAGATTCTTCCATGGCCCCCACTGCATTCAGGATAAAGGTGGTCCTGACCAGGCACCAGAGGGCTTGGGGGTCCCACCTCAGCCTTGACCCTGCCACTCTTCCTTTGTGCACTAGCTGCACACCAGCGCCCTGGTGTCTGCTTGTCCCTCAGATCCCTACATCCACTTTGTACTCAGGACCTTTGTGCATGCTTGGAATCTCTCCACCTCTGACAGAACCCCCCAAATATTATCTCCCCAGGGCACCCCAAACCTAGGTCAAGGCCTCCTGTTATAAGCTTGATGTGTTCATTTTCCATGAAACTGTAAATGTCCTAAGAGCAGGACAAGCTGTTTTCCTCACAGCAGAGTCCCCAAACACCCAGTGAATATTGCTTTAAAGCATGAATAAATGAAAGGATGGGGCATAGTGAGGGGTTGGCTGGGTCAGGGTCTCCCCGCTGTGAGGGCTACAACAGTGGGGAAGGGCCCTGGATCTGGGCTGAAGGTGGCTCCTGCAGTTGGGGATAACATCTGAGATCCAGGGGACGGGCTGGGCTGGGGTGGGAGGTGTGCAGGGACGGTGTGATGGTGTGGATAAGCTGGAAGCAATTTTTCTTGGGGGTTTCTCTTTTGTGTCCCTGGACACGGCCAACTCTACATGATCAGGCCCCTTCCCTCTTTCTGGAGTGCTCGCATGTGACCACAAGTAGGTGGTGTCTGGCGTGCACCTGTGTGTGTGTGAATCAGACCTGCTTGTTTGTGAGCTTAGTGCATGTTTGGATCTGCGCAGGGGTGTGTGTGTTTGTGTACAAGCATGCGATTGTTGTGGGAAGGTTTGACAGGTGTAGATATGATCCTGCTGGGTAATTCTGGGGCATGTATCTGCAATGATTTGAGTGTGTCTGCCCTTGTGTGGGGGTGTGTCCCTGAGTGCTGCCAGGTTGTATGTAGGTGGTTTGTGGGTTCCATGAGTGTCTGGTTATGCAGGCTTCCCCACTGTGGGGCCCACCAGACCCTGCCCTGCTCCCTACTGGCTCCCCACCCAGTTCCCGTCACCTAGCAACGAGGGACTCTAGTCATCCCAGTGGCCTGGAAGACAAAGGTGTCTCTGTGAGGGATGCGCTGTGCTTGGAGGGGGAGGGTCTCCAGACCTGCTCAGAGCAAAGCCTTGTTCTGGCCTCAGGCCCACTGTAAGGCTGCCTCTCCCAGCCCATTCTGTCCTTGGACAGAGCTCTCCCTCCATCCCCTCCACTCCTGCCTTCCTTCTGGGGTTGGCAAGAGCAGGTGCCCACAGACAGGCTTATTGCTCCCACAGTGCCCCCCACCTACCAGGGAGCTCCTCGTGGGCCTCAACTGGTGGGATGTGAGGACAAGACGGAGTGAATACCAGGTCTAGCATCCAGTGGGGTTCGGTTCTATAGACTGAGGCCTGACCCTGAGCATGCAAGTGAAGGCAAATCCATCCAGAGTGGGGTGAGCAGCTCCCAGAGAAGTTGAGAGGGCACCCAGATCCGATCCTTCTGGGATGCGGCTTCCTTTCCTGAAACCCAGAGCCCAGGGGCATTCACCTGCAGCTTTGGGGCAAAGGACTGGCAATCTTGGGAGGCAGGAGAGGGCACAGCTCCCAGTGCTTTCCTGCAGGTCTTCAATGCTCCGCAGGACCTGGCCTCTTCTGGGGACTGCAGCCTCCTCCCCTACGCACTCCATCCCCATACCCCAGCCATGTGGGCCAACAGGCTAGGCCCATTCTTCCTCAGGGCCTTTCTATGGCTCTTCCCTTTGCCTGGCAAATGTTTTCTCCAGGTCTTCAGGGAGATTGCTCCACCATCAGGGCATCCCTGAGATGCCACAGCTTTGACAAGGCTTGTCCCAGCTCCTCTAAGGCAACTTCCTGTACCCCACCCCTACTGTTTTACCAGTAGCACTTCTCCTTCTCTATGCTTTTATTGATTTTGAGAGAAAGAGGAAAGGAGAGGGATAGAGAGATAGGAACATTGATGACAGAGAAACATCATCGATCGGCTGCCTCCTGCAGGCCCCCTGCTGAGGATCAAATCCACAACCCAGGCATGTGCCCTGACTGGGAATCTAACCAGTGACCTCTTGTTTCCTGGGTTGACACTCAACCACTGAGCAACACTGGCCGGGCATGACTCTTTTTTAAGAGCACAATTCCAAGTTGCACAAATCATTTCTGCGCACTCACTGGTCAATATTTAGATACATGGCCACAGCTTGCTGCAAGGAATGATGGGAAAAGTAGTCTTTATTCCGGGAGTCCCAGTATCCAGCTAAAAGTCTAGCGTTCTGTTTTTGTGAGAAGATGAGAATGGATATTGGGGGACAACGAGCAGTTCCTGCTTCATCTTCTAATAAATGTGACAAGTGCAGCACTTGTCATGTGTAGTCTGTCGACTTAATCCAGAACACACTGAGCACTCATTTCGGGTGAGGCCGTGGCTTGGCCCCCATGGGAAATACATATATGTGTAAGACTAAATGGCACATGAGGGTCAGAAAGTGGGGAAAATAACATGTATTCAAGACTTTCCATTTCCTGGGCTAGAAGCGTTGAATGCATCCTCTTCTTTAACCTCACAGCTTTGTACAGCCATTGCACATCTGAAGAAACCGAGTCTCAGGGAGATGAAGTGCGTCTTAGGTTCCCCGGGAAACAGTCTGCGCGATGGAGGTCTGTGTGCAGGAGGTTTACTAGGGAGCAGATGCAGGATTGAAGCCAGTGGGGAGTGAGTGGGGCGGGCTGGGCAGAGGAAGCGCTTGGGCTGTGATGCAGCTGCAGCGGAGGCCTTAGCTCTACCCAGCTGGGATGACCTTTCAGAGCTGGCATTCCTTCCTAATTAAGGGGCAGCATTTTAGACTCCTCATCAGCTGGTTACTGGCTATGAGATGCTCGCCCCCATTCCCCCTCTCCTCTGGGAGGGGTGTGACCTTAGGCAAAGCAGCTGCCATGACCCAAGGACTCAACCATCAGCCACCTACCTTCAATCACTCCCAGCCTGGGGGAAATACGTGCCTTGGTCCAGAAGTGGGGACTGGGTTGCACAGGACAGCATCCCCAACAAAATTACTTAAGGTCACAGAGCTTGCTGGTTCAAAGCTGAGATTCCAGTTTAATTCTTACTACAAAATTCATGTTCTTTCTTATATCCCTTGCTTCTGCCTCCCAGGAGGCCACCCAGACGTAGATGGCACTGGCAGGGAAAGGGCCTGAGTGCTGGAGTTTCCAATGGCATGTTGCTCCTGAGAATGGGATAAGACAAGGTCCTCACTGCTCCTGGGTCCCCAGATAGCTCTGCCTTCATCTCCTCTTTCTCCCACCCTCAGTATGTCCCAGCCACACCTTCCTCCTTACTGTGCTTTGGACATCCCATGCTCATTCCAGCCCCAGGATGTCACTTGCTGTCCCTTCCACCTGGAGCATGCCTCGTCCATTTTTCACATGGCTGGCTGCTCCAGGTCATTAGGATCCCAGCTCAAATGTCACCTTCCCCACCACCTTATCTAAAGTTATTTTCCTGCCCCAACCCTTCTCTGTCCTGTCACTTGTTAAGTTATCCTCCTAGCATTTAGGACTCTCTAAACTGATCTTTTATTAGTTTACACCGGTATAGCCTGTCTCCCCTAAAATATGAGGACCATGAGGAAGTCCCTGTCATTCCTTACTGTCTCCCTAATACCTAGCCCAGTGCCTGACCCATGGTAGGTGCTCAATAAATATGAGTTGGGTAATGGAATGAATAAATTTAAAATCTATAAATAACTCTAATCCAGGGCAGAAAGAACTTCAACCTGTAAAGGATTACCCTGAGCTGGGGTGTGTGATGAAGGGAGAGTCCTTGTTTCAGCTGCCCTACGGTGGTGGAGCAGGATCGACCTTAGGGAAGACATCAACCTCTCATTCAGTATCCCCGATTATAAGCAAGGGGATGGTGCAGCCTCCCCACCTCCTAGGAAAAATTCTGGAGTCATTTTTTTAGAGAGTGTATGCAGAGGAGAGAATATGTTGCTACAGATGAGCTGACCAAGGTTCAAATCCTGACTCCAGGTCCTCTCTCCACAGCCCCCCTGACCTCCTGGAACCCCAGAGTCTGCATTTGACAGTGAGTTTGATAAAACACCAGCTCCCTGCCCTGGCCGGTGTAGCTCTTTTGGTTGGAGCATTGTCCCTTACACCAAAAGGTGGCGGGTTTGATTCCCAGTCAGGGCACATACCCAGGTTACAGGTTCGAACTCCAGTCAGGGTGTGTGTGGGAGGCAACCGATCAATGTTTCTCATATTGATGTTTCTCTCTCTCTCTTCCTGTCTCTAAGATCAATAAACAAACAAACAATACCTTACCAGCTCCCTGTGTCACAAAGGAAGTGAAAGGAGATGATATGGGGTGTATTAGTTTGCTAGGACTGCCATAATAAAGTACCACAGGTTAGGTGCCTAAGCAACAAACATTTATTTCCTCATAGTTCTGGAAGCTGGAATTCCAAGATCAAGGTGTTCATAGAGTTGGTTTCTTCTGAGGCGTCTCTCCTTGGCTTAGAGATGGCTGCTTTCTCCCTGTGCCTTTCCTCTGTGTGTCTGTGTCTAAATTTCCTTTTTTTAAGGACACCAGTCATATTAGAGTAGGGTAGGGCCCAACCTCATGACCTCATTTCACCTTTAAGGCCCTGTCTCCAAATACTGTCTTAGGTCTTAAGTGCAGCCTTCCCACCTCCTCTGAAAAGTCTATAGGAGAATATTCATAGGTTAAGACTTCAACATGTGAATTTGGGGAAGACAAAATCCAGCTCATAAAATGGGAGAACAGGTCCTCTGCAAGGTCGAGAGAAACCTTGGCACTTCCAGTTGTTCTGCTGGTTTTCTTTGGTTTTTCTTTAGGAGTTTTGCTTATTAAAAAATGATGACATGCCTCAATGGCTTAAAAAGTTAGTCTCTATTTTAAATGGCGGCTTTAACAAATTAGCACTTTAAACACACTTCACTCAAATAATGCACTATGATTATGCTGATAACAAGACAATTCCAATATTTAAGATAAAATGATCATTTCGTGCATTCCAGATCATCTGGTCTGGGCATGGGACACGATTTTTAAGTTTGCCATGAGCGGCTTCTTTTAATCTTATCCTGCATGTCCGTATTTAGGGATAAAATAGTCTAAGCTTTTGATTCCTTGAATGTGGCTTGCCTTGCCAGGCATATCCCAGGCATTACTGTGCAGACAATAAATTTCTCCTGGGCTGTCTCAGAACATGGGCAACCCTCCGAGTCCTTCCCTGCAGCCTGAAAAGCAGGTGCCCAGGTCCTTAGCACCGTGGCCAGGAAAGCTGCTCAGGGAGTGGGAGGGGAGCCAGGCCTGGCTTGGGTGTCGCCATGGTAACGCTCCCCACTCTCTCCGCGGAGACCTGGGCAGCTGTGGCCATGGAGACTGGCCCCCACCACGGGCACATCTGCATAGCAACCAGAGAGGGAGCCCGCGCAGCTGGGCCTCGCTTGGAGCAGGTACACGCAGGGCGTTCAGAAGCCATTAAGGAGCGGATGGGCGCCTCAATGGGAAACGGACAAAGGACAGCGACAAAGACGGGCCCACAAGTGGCTAATAAATATATGACAAGTGCTCAACATTACCAGAGATCATAGAAATGCAAATGAAAACAAGATGCTTTTTTTTTTTTTTTTAACCCAGCGTAATTGGCAAGAGACTCAGAAAACAAAAGATAAGCCCCAGTGTTAGGGGTGGGGGGAGTGCAGGAAACGGGGACTTGCAAACCCCGCTGGTCTGAGTGCACATTTGTAGAACATTTCTGGGAGGGCGATTTGGCAAAATGTAGCAAAAGCCTTTAAAATGCACACACTTTTCAAACCAACAATTCCACCTCTAGTGATTTATTTCAAGGTGATAATTAAGTGAGTAAAGATTTAGCTGCAATTGTGTCCCTGTAGGGGCAATTGTAATAGCAAAAAGTTAGAAACAACCACAATCTGGGAAAAAAAAAGTGATTAAATCATGTATTTTGCATTCATACAATGGAATGCTATGCAACCATCAAGCAATGTTGCAGAAGACCATTTAATGGCATAAAACACTATACACAGTAATGTGTTAAGTGGAGAAGAACAGATTATAAATCAGAAGTATAAGTGTACGGAGGTTTAGCCAGGAAGAGTGTTCAGGGTCCTTTTACCAATGTGAGTGCAAGTGCTCAGCACTCTTTGAACCCAAGGAAGAGACATCAAGACTCAGGAAAACTCTGCCCACAGCTTCTGGAGAGAACTTCTAGGAGATTCTGTTCACATGAGAACATGTTCGAATGTGCATTATGAGAGGGGCGGCAAAGTGCAGGAGACATGGGGACTCCGGTTAAATCCTTACACCACTGCTAAACTGTTTGACCCGGGGACAGGCCTTCCTCCAGAGCTGGTCATCAGGTTGAGGGATTCACTGCTACGCTGACCACCCCATCCCAGGTCATCTGTTTCCAAACCAGACCCAGTTGGGTCAAAGGGATAAATGATGAAGGGACAAAAAAAATTGTTTTTCCAAGGTAACTGTCCAGATTTGGGAAACTTACTTTCATGAAAAAAAATCAGCTTTAATGTAGGGCATTAAAAACTTTTAAAAGATTTTAAAATTTGTGATAAAATGTACATAACAAAAAATGTATCGTCTTAACCATATTTTTAAATCTTCACCCAAGGATATGTTTACTGATTTTAGAAAGAGAGGAAGGCATAGAGAGAGAGAGAAACCTTGATCAGTTGCCTCCTGCACATGCCCCAACCAGGGATCAAACACACAACCCAGGTATGTGCCCTAATGGGGAATCGAACCCACAACCTTTTGGTGTACAGGACGATGCTCCAACCAACTGAGCCACCGGACAGGGCTCATCTTAACCATTTTCAAGTGTAAAGTTCAGTGGCCTTAAGTACATTCACATCTGCAGAACTCTTACCACCTTCCCAAACTGAAACTCTGTCAACATTAAACACTAGCCCCTGAAAACCATCATTTTACCTCCTGTCTCTGAATTGAACTAATCTAGGGACCTCATATAAGTGGAATCATAGAGCATTTGTCTTTTTTGTGTTTGGCTGATTTCACTCAGCATAATGTCCTCAAGTTTCGTCCACGTTGCAGCATGAGTCAGAATTTCCTTCCTTTTAAAGGCTGAATCACATCCCACTGTATGTAGAGACCACATTCGATGTATCCATTCACCTGTCCTGGGTACCTGCATTGTTACGCCTTTGAGCTATTGCGAATAACTCTGCCATGAACATGGGTGTTCAGATAGTTCTTGGGGACACTGTGCAGGGCATTTGTGATGAAGACCCACCCCATGGAGTGAAGCTAGAAAGGGTGATAAGAATGTGCCTTGATTTTCATGTGGGAAAGCTGAGCATCGTAGGGGTCAGTAGGATAAAACAAGACAAACGAGACACATGTGACAAACATCCAGAAGAAAGCTCCACTTCATGAGAGAGCTTAGGAGGACCATGAGATGGAGGAAACGCATTTTGTCTTCTGACTCGCAAACCTAGCATGTACAAAGAGGCAGCGTAACAATTTAAACAGTCACTAGGAAAAAAAGAGCAGCGAGGAGTCATGTAGAAATAATGAGGGTGAGAAACCTCTCAGAACATTCCCTTTACTAAGCATAAAAGAATTCAAATAAAAGATAAATCCTGTCAAATTGGGTCAATTTGGTAGCTACAGTACCTGTATACGTAAGACAGTTTACAGGGAAGGAACTATTGCATACGAGGTCTGTGGCAAGTTTGGAACCACAGTATTGGGGGACATCGGGGGACCCGTGTGGAAGAGGGTCCGGATAACTGACAGGTGAGCTCCATCTGAAATCTTTTGTGCTGCTCCTGATCTTTTCTAGCTCTGCCAGCTTATGCTTTGTCTCCTTTGCCTATCCACATCTTTGTGAAGCTCTAATATCTACTTTGTACTCTTGTTTTATACTGGCAGTGACTTCATTACGTCTTGGTAATTTATGATTGTGATTTATAATTTAATTCATTAATTAAAAACTCCGTGTCTCTTTCAGCTGCTGCTCAGGAGCAACATTTCTTGTAAATGGTATTCATCTGCCATATGCTTTTCTGTGAGATTTCTCATTTTCCATTTATTGTAATATCTTCATAAACATATGGTACCAAATTATTTTTGATTACCCACCTCTGCATAACGCAGGTTTTCATGGACGAGCTGTTTCTTTCAGGTTCAGTGGAAGAGGGCCAGGTTTTTCACCAGGGCTGGAGGTAGTTAATGTGTGGGCATCTTTTAGTGTTGACTTGCCCCTACCCATCAGAGCAGACCCCTGTAGGTCTGGTCCCAGATCAGCATCTCTCTTTTTCATGGGGTCTCATGGCCGGGTGGTTTGTTGCAAATATGTTTTCCTTCTGCCTGGGACTGATTGCTGAACCCAGCCCACTATTTTTCAGACCCAAATTGAGTACAGAGAAGATAGTGCATTTTTTTCTTTATCAAAAATGATTTTGCTCTTACAGTTAAGGATTTTGATTCTTACTTGTATACCTGCACCTTGTCAACTCTTTCTGGTCCCTGCGACCAAGGGCACTTTCTCTGTTTTCTCTTACATTCCCACTCAACTTTTATTGATTTTTTAATACTTTACTTTTTTGATTTAGCATTTCAGCTAAATCCAAGTTCTGGTGAAGGTAAAGTTTGATTTTCTTGCTATTTCTGAGAGATTTCAGTGAGCAGGAGAGAACACCAATTTAATGGGGCCGTTTTTAACAACCTTGTTTGTATTTTTAAATGTTCAAACAATTTTGCTTTCAATCAATGTCATCCAGTTTATATATCATATTTGGTATAGGTGATATGACAAATTCATACCTAGGTCTTTAGAAAATACAGATTTCAAGAAAAATTTCTAGATTTTCATAGAGGTTAAACGATACTGTTTTATCTTGAAAGACAGAGTAGTTTTCATCACTACATAGCATGTTACTATTTTCATAGTCTAGCAATCTGGTTTCTTAGTTGGAAAGCTCAGGAAACAACTTTAGCTCATTTACTGAGAAAGAGAGCTTGTTAAAAGGATAATGGGCGTCTCACAGAATTATAAAAATATCTACAGGATCATTTTCACTGCTAAATCTCTGGACTCCACTCCCAGAATCCTGCTGCAGAACTTGGAACCATGCCCCCAGTCCCCATATGTGCTTCTTGGTGTGGCAGAGCCTGGGTCATGTGTTCTTGCCAACTCTCAATGAGGCTGGGAAGCAGGACCCTGGCTTCTTAGCTGCTTCTAAGTAGTCAGTGGGCTCTTCCTCCTGCCAAAACTCATAAGGTGGTGATTTGTCACTCATAGGAGGGTGTCTTAGAGCAGTCTGCTATAACAAAGATACCATAGACTGGGTGGCTTAAACAACAGACATTTATTTTCTCACAGTTCTGGAGTTTGGGAAGTCTGAGATCAAGGTTCTGGCCAATTTGGCTCCTGGTGAGGGCTCTCTTCCTAGATTGTAGACTGCTGCCTTCTTACTATGCCTTCACATGGTAGAGTGAGAGAGATAATCTCTATCATGTCTCTTCTTATGAGGGCACTAATCTCATTCATGATGACTCTATCCTCAGAACCTAATCACTCCTGAAGACCCCACCTCCGAATACCATCACAGGGGTTAGGGCTCCAACATATTTATTTGATGAGGGGCATGGGGAATGAAAACATTTAGTCCATAGCAGAGGGTAATTCACTTGCCAAGCAGCAAAACAGGTTTCCTTCACTACACCATTTTTGACCACCCATATCAGTGTGCACTTCACTTTCCACACTTTCACATACTTAAATGTACATGTGTATTTGCTGCTGACACAATACAATTCTCTTATTATCAAAAGCATTCACCCTTTCAAAAGGGGATCCCCCAAGTGTCAAAATATATGAGCCTATGTCCAAACTCAGGGTCTCAGGAGATGCCCATTACTTCTTTGGTGAAATTTCTTAACAGAGAAAAGATTCAGATGCTGGGTATAAAAAAAGAAGAGAAGAGTTCTAAAAGTGGGTCTAGTTACCAATCTGAGAGCAGGGCTTTGGTGAGTCCCTCTGACTATTCCAGTATATATTTTGAGAAGTTTTCTTTAAAAAGGTTTTATAAATGGTAAACAAATTGGTGAGGGTGTAAGCAGTTCACTGGCTAAGATGATTTAATCCTCACTTGTAATTCATTTGTCATCTGAGCAAATCAGTGACTTTGTCTTTGCTGAAAGAATTGTTTTGTTCTATAAAAATGCCTTTCCCTAGGTTGTTCTTGGTGCTAAAATAAAAAGATAAAAGAGCCTGTGTTATGGCAAAGAAGGTGTTGATATGTAACCCACTGGGGATACAATTACATCATGATTAACTTTTCAAGGTGATTGTGTCACTTGTTCTTGGGTCTTAACATGCTTTATATTCTCCTGAATATTCATTCTGAGGTCAGAACTTCTTTATGATGGTGTCTTTTTCCTTCAGTAATTCCTGGGATCCAGATTTTAGATCAAGCTGTTGAAACTTGGCAGGCCCCTTGGCTTCTCCTTGTGCAGGTGACACGAGTTCACTCCCTGATGTGCTGGTGCAGTTCTGGCTTGTTGGTATCCGTAGACCTCGCTGGTTGGGAAGCCATCTGCCATCAGCTCCCTCCCTTCTCCCTCATGCCCTGTATTTGTTCTATCTACTCTCATTCCCCGCCAGTCCTCACCAGTTCTTCGCCTTCTGAGAGGACAGGGACAGCACTACTTCTGACAGCCATTCGCTGGCCAGACCCAACATCTGATAGGTGTAACTTACTGAATTTTCTGCTCTTTGAAAAGTATTGAGGTCCTGCCAACAACCAGAGTTGGTAGTGTCTTCTTTCATAAAATAGAATATGTCCACAGGATTACAGGTAGACTTTGCTGAAAATCCACCAGTGAGACTTGTGTCAACAGAGAACCATGCTTCCATAAAGGCCCAGAGAATTTTGGTGAAATCTCAAAGGTGATCAGGAGGAAGCTGCTATGTTCTCTCAGTGGCAGTTAGTTGCCTCCTAATTATAGCTTTGCAGGCTCCTCTGGGAGCAGGGAGCTGAGTCTGCACAGATCTGGTGCTGTGCTCGGGCAGTGTTGACTGTGGGGAGCATCTGGCCCCTGCACACTGAGCCTACTTCCAAGGCAGTGTCCCAGGAGAAGGCATGCCCAGCATGCGTGAGTGATGCATTCTCCATTTGTCCCTGACATCTGATGGAGGTCTTCCCCCCAAATGGGGAGGCGGGATGGCCCATGTATTTGGGATACTTCTCCCTGTTTTTCTGGATGGATTCCAATTGGATATTTAAAATAAAATAAAAAAGAGAAAAAGAAACTTAAGATGAATCTATTTTGGTTAAAAAATGAAATGAAAATGCCAGTATGGTTCCATGTGGTTAAAAAAAATACATACATGCATAGAAAAAACTTTTAAAAGGGTATATACTAAAATGCTAACAATCGTTATCCTTTGGTGGTGCGTATAGATAATTTAATTTTCTTCTTTTTGTTTTTCTGTGTTTTCTAAATGCTCTAGAAGATTTTTTTAGAACATGCACTATTTTTAGAATAAGGGGAAAAAGTTAAAAAGTATCAGCATCTGAAAATATAGACTTGTGCAACCAATAACTTAAGGGAGCTGTTAGTCACTTGATGAAAGAACATTTTAGGTTTCAAAGGGGTTCACAGTTCTGTGAATAAAATAGGCACTTGATAAATATTTGCTGAATCAATTAATAAATGAATTCAGTCTGGGGTTTCCTGAGTGGGAGGCTCCCCAGTGTATTTTAAATAAAATCAATTTACAAAAGCATGATTTGCAGCCCCTCCTCCCAACACATCCATTATGAAAAAGTAAATGATCAGATGTGACTGCATGGATGGATTCCAGTTCTGGTTCCTGCTCTGCCACTGCTCATGGCCCTGCCCCAGCCTCAGTTTCCTTAACTAAAAAAGGGGAAAACAGCCACCTGCTAGCATGGTGTTTTAATGTTTTCGAGAAACTTTTATAAAGTGTAAGCTGCTTCCAAAGAGTAAGAGTTAAGAATCTATGTGACTGTAAATATTGGGACCAAAGAAACAAAGGCAGTTAAAATAATTTTTTATTGTGAATTATGGACACATAACAGAAAATTGCACCAAACCGAAATGTACATCTCAGTGAGTTACCACAAGGCAAATACTACTCAGGGAGGCACGAACCTGGGCAGAAAATTGAACACTGTAAGTACCCTCAGAAATCCCTTAATGTGTCTCCTAATCTTTACCCCTTCCCTTCTTCCCCCAAATGACCATTGTCCTGACTTTTACGGTCATCACTTCCCCTCTTTTCTATATAGTTTTATCACTATACTGACGGTACCGGACTTATGATGGTTTGGCTTCATGATTTTTCGACTTCACAACTGATGCAAAAGCAATATGTATTCAGTAAAAAAGTGAACTTTCGATTTTGATCTTTTCCCCGGTTAGAGATATGCAGCACAATACTCTCTCACCATGCAGGGCAGCAGCTGCCAGATGATTTTGCCCAACTTTCGACTAATATAAGTGTTCTGCGTACTTTTAAGGTAAGCGAGGCTTAGCTATGATGTTCGCTAGGTCAGGTGCATTAAATGCACTTACAGCCTGGCTGCGTGGTTCAGTGGCTGAGCATCGACCCGTGATCCAGGAGGTCACGGTTCGATTCGTGGTCAGGGCACATGCCCGGGTTTCGGGCTCTATCCCTGTTGGGGGGGGGATGCAGGAGGCAGCTGATCAATGACTCTCTTTCATCATCGATGTTTCTATCTCCCTCTCCCTCTTCCTTCCGCTCTCTGAAATTAAAAACATATTTTTAAAAAATGCACTTAGAATGTTTTCAACTTACAGTGGGTTTATCGGGATGTAACCCCATTGTAAGTCAAGGAGCGTCTGTAACAGGTATGCATCCCTAAACGTGATTGCTTGGTTTTGCCTGTTTTTAAAAAATGTAATGGAATCTTGCCTTATTTTTATTTGGCATCTTTTTTAGCATGGTCAGTGAGATCCATCAATGCTGTTGTGCATAATGCAGTGTATTTAATTGTTGTATGGCATTTCATTCGAGAAATATCACAACTCACATTTTTATTTTCATGTTGATAGACATGTGGATAGTTTCCAGTTTAGGGCTATTATGAATAACGTGGCTATGACATTTTTGCACCTATCTTGAACACTTTGCACACGCTGCTATGACACCTCTTGTATATGTGCACACATTTTGACGAGTGGAATTGTGGGTCACAGGCATGCCTGTCTTCAAGTTCATTCAATAATATTAAGCTCACTGCCAAAATAGTAGTGCTGTTTATACTTGTGCCATTAGTGTGTGAGAATCACAGTGATTTCACATCATGTCAACACCTAGCGTTGTCAGACCTTTTGGTCCATTCTCGTGGGTGTGTCAGGGTATCTCACTGAATTTGCATTACCAAAATTATTAATGAGTGTTTGCTGATCGTTTGGATATGAATTTTTTCGTCTGTCATATATGTTACTAACGTCTTTTCCCAATCTGTGGCTTGCCTTTTAACTTTCTTTTTTAAAAGATTTATATTATTTTTTTAAGTTTACTTTTCATTGTTGACAGTATAACTGATATCCCCTACTTTCTCTGACATCCTAGTGGGGGAAGAGAGGAAGGAAATGAAATAAATAAGAGAACGATATTGCCTGTTAGAGGGTGCTACATCCTGCGGGGGAAAGAAGCAGGGATGGGTGTAGGGAATGCCAGTGGGAAGGGAATTTTAATTTATAATGGAATGGTCAGGGAGGCCTTCCTGAGAAGTGACATCGGAGCGAATACCTGGGGGGGCGGGGGTGAGGGAGTGCTCCCGTGGGTGTCCAGGGGAAGAGCAGTCTGGACAGAGGACACTGCAAGTGCAAAGACCCAGAGGTGGGGAGGCTTGCCTTCACCAGCTCCCTTATTATCATTACCCATAAAATGGGCTTTCATGGTAAAATGGGTGTGAAAGTCTTCTGAACACTAACAAATGTTATACATAGTTACTTTTTAATTTATTTTTTCCTTACCTGAAGATATATTTTTTTCCCATTGCTTTTCAGAGTGGAAAGGAGAGAGAGAGAGAGAGAGATAGAGAGAGAGAAAAACATTGATGTGAGAGAGACCCATCAATTGGTTGCCTCCCGCGTGGGTCCCAACCAGGGCCAGGGATTGAGCCTGCAACCCAGGTATGTACTCTTGGCAGGAATCGAACCCAGGACCCTTCAGTTGTAAGGCCGATGCTCTAACCACTGAGCAACTGGCCAGGGCTACTTAGTTATTTTTATTATGCATTCTTGTTAAAGATTCTCAGTCAGCCATGGCCACAAAAGTGTTGTGTAACCAACACCCCCAAAACTCAGTGGCCTCCTACGGTAAGAGCTTACTTTCCACCCAGGCTTTTGGGCAGAAGGGCTTTTGCTGACCCGGACTAACTGCCAGGCTGGGCCACGACTGCTTAGTGTCATTCATGCTACTTGGAGCAGTGGGTCTCCAGGCACGCTCTTCTCATGCACGAGAGCAACACCAGCCAGACACATTGCTTAAAGCTTCTGCTCACCTTCTGGTCTGCTCACACACCTTTGGCCAAACTTGGCATCAAGTGGGAAGAAAAATATACTGTCTCCAGGCTCTCTGGGGAGGAGTGAAGGACTGGGACAGTGATGCCAGGTCAGCAAGCTCTTCTGCAAAGAGACAGGCAGTAAATAATTCTGGCTTTATGGCCATATGGCTGCTGTCACAGTGATTCAGCTCTGCTGTCAGTGTGGCAGCAGCCACAGACAGTTCGCAAACAAATGAGTGTGGCTGTGTTTCAATAAAACTTTATTTACAGACACTGAAATTTAGATTTTATGAAACTTTCAGAAAATATTATTCTTTCAAAAAAAATTTCAACCACTTAAATATGTAAAAACCATTCTTAGCTTGGGGGCTATACAAAAATAGGCGGCAGGTGGCATTTGGCCTGTGGGCCATCACATGCCGACCCCTATAACAGAGACCTAAAGATTCCAGTGGCCCCTGGGCCACCGACCCCTTCCTGGAGCCTCCAGCCCCTCAGCTGGGGCACACACCTTGCCCCTGGCTGCTCCTTTGGGGACACGTGCAGAGCAGCCCGAGAGAAACCGCTGTAAGATTGATGCTCATAAGAGCCCTGAGGCTAAAGCAGAGGAGGGCATTTCTGAAGTGGTGAGGAAGGGAACGAGGTCAGAAGCATCCATGATTTCTGATGATGGGGAGCTGGAGCCGGAGGACCTTCTCCGCAGCCGAGCGGGTCGGTGGCACAGGGTGGTGTGGCCCAGGTGAGAGGATGGCCACCAACAGGCTCTGCAGATGTATAGAGTACTTACTGTGTTTCTTCAGATTCTTGTCTTTATCTCTTCTGGGTGTGAGTGTGTGTGTACATGTGTGTATGTGGGTAGACTTTCCCACCATGGGGATTCTTAGCCTGAACTTGTTTGCACTACCTGGGACTTCTGGAGGTGCAGATGCATTTAAGATGGTGTTAGTCCAGGTCTGGTTCTTTGTATATGGCAACTGGGATCAGAAGCCTGGAACACAGGGGGTTCCATGTGACACTGCATTGAGCTCTTCTGTTCAAGGTCGTTAGGATCTGTTTCCAGGAACCATAAAGAGTTCAATAAACACACCCGTGTGTTCCAGCAGTGAGGTTGGGGGAACAGAGGGTCAAAGGGAATTCAGAATTGTACCGGAGGGATAGGGGTGGGGGCTGGACTGGGAAGCCATCAGCCACCGTTTCTAACAGCGATGCAGTTAACAGAGCTGTGGTCTACAACTCATTCCCTAATTTGGGGACCCTTGGAGAATTGTTTCATCATCACAACAACCCTGCTGGGAGGTACTGTTATCCCCATTTCATAGATGAGCACACTGAGGCAAAAGGAAGTTTAATAATTGTCCAAGATCCCCCAGCAAAGACTTGGTGTAGCTGGTAGTTGCGCCTCGCTATTTGCCTGCAGCATCTTCTGGCTGCTTCCTTTTGATGTGCTGTCTTTCTTTATCTAAAGAAACATTGATGAAATCTGAGTGTTTACAGATCAGCTCTAAACCCATTACTTTATGTGTCATTCACGTTGCTCCCGCCTCCCCATCTGTCTTCCCCTGGACAGAAGTCCCCGCCACACCCCTGTTTTGTCCTTAGGAGGAAGGGCCCGTCTCATTGTGAAGAGGCCTTTTCCTTCCCGCTTCCTGGGTTGGATTAATACCCAGGAAGAATGCACTCTCCTGTTTGGCAGACTGTTGAGGGCAGGAGGGTCACGGTCTGGAGCTGGAGGGGAGAGACAGGCAGCTGTCATGCCTTGTCCCCGGTCTGGAGACCAGCCTGTGTGCAAAGAGCTCACGGCTCCTGGAGAACCCAGGGCCCAGCCATATGGCTTCCTTTGCCAGGGTCTCTGCTGCAGGGGCTCTTCTGTCTGCTGAGTGGGGGTGTGCAGGAAAATCACCATGCTTGGGGAACAGGGTCCTCAGGTTTATGCAAACAAACCCGTGTTTATCAGCAAAATCTGCATTTCCCCCTTGTTATTTGAAAACAATTTTAGCTGGCAACCCTTCTGCCATTTTTCTTATGAAAACAGAAAAATCAAAAGGATGATGGAGAGAAATCTGAATTCAATCATTGTTAAATTTTGTAACCGTTTCTCCATCTTTCCTCCTCTTTCTATGCTCGGCCTCTGCTGAACTCTTTGGAAGTAGTAAACCCCGCAGCCTCCATCTTTGAGAACAGGTGTGTCTAGCCTTAGACCTTCAGGATCCTCCACACCTGTCCTAGGATGTCTGTTGTTTCACCAGTGGCACCGTCTCCTTATTTTCTTTTGAGGAGCAAAGTCAATCTGTGTGGCGTGGTCAGGGGTGACACCTGTGGTCCCCTAGGCCTTGCCTCTTCTCCAGGCCTTTTCGGAAGGTACTGGGTGCCTAGCTGGCTGCACTCTGAGGAAAGCAGACCCCGGGGAGCTGGAGAGGCTGGGACAGCCTCGCTGCAGCCCAGTGTCTGGTCTGGCCCCCCAGGAGCCGAGAGTCACTCTTGTTTTGTGTTGTGTTGTTTGGCTTTGCTTAAACCAGGTTAAGTTCTTGTGACATCATACCAGCATCCTATCCCTCCCTAAAACCTACTCGGTTATGTAAAAATGTTAAATTGAGCTGTCAGTTTGAAATGATTTGTGAGAGCATTTAAAAATAAATTTGGCCTTTAACTCTCCACTTAGTTACTTTCTGTGATTTAGTTACTCTCAGTGATCATCGTGGTCCTGGTGAGCTGTTAACTCATCTAATCTACATATCAAAACAGTGATGAAACAAATGCTTCTGTTTATTTTGTGAGGAGGGCTGTGTGAAGAGGCCTCGAGGGGAAAGCAGCTAGAATTGAGAAGGGACTTCTGAGTGGGCATCAGCCCTCACATCAGGCACCAGCCATTCCAGGGGATGCGGAGACGTGAACTTTGAAGTAGTTTATTGGTGACAAGAGTTGCCAATTGTTCACTGGAATCCTTTGAGACTTCTGCCTCCTTGCTTAGAAATATGAAAATAATTCAGAAAAGAAACTCATCAGACAAAATTAAGAACAGAGAAATGGATGATTGGGTGGGAGGCCATTCAAGGGGGCACAGAGGTGGACAATGCTGGTGCGCCTTTCAATGTCACTTAGCTTGTCTGAGCTTACCACTCATGTCTGTGGAATGGACTCAGTGGGCCACTGGGATCCACCCATTCCACGCATTCAGGACCTCTGGAAGGACAGCTTGACACAGATGCTTTCACAGGGCCTCCCAAGAATAAGGTTGATCCCAGCATGAGGCTGGGGGAGCTTCATGTCCCCAATTCCACAGATGCTGCTCTAGAAGGACATCTGGAGCACAGTCTGCTCAGCTTTCCCTTCCGGTGGACTTAGTGGAGATGTCCCCCCTCATTATAATAGCCCACTTGCCTGCAAAAGGATTAAAGAGCATTGAATTTGAAGTGGGAAAACCTTCACATTCACAGAGTTTTTCTTGATTTGATTTGTAGGAGATTTTTCTATTTTATTAGTTTCTTTTCAAAGAACCAGGTTTGGTATTTATCATTTTCACTGCTTTTATATTATCTAATTTATTTCTTGGCTTTTATCTTTATTATTTCCTTTGTCCTGTTTTCCTTTGGGTTCATTCATTTCTCAAAAATCTGAGGTTGAAAGCCTCATCTGTTCATGTTCTTTTTGTGCATACGAGCAGGTTTTTTACAATAAAAGCATTTAAAGTTATAGGGGAGCCTCAGAGGCCGGCTAGGACTGTCCCAGAGGTTCTGATTCGTGGGGCTTTGTTTTCTAGGCAGTCGGCTGTGGGCAGTCTCCTTGGCCTAGATGTTATTTAGGAGAGTAGTTTAAAATCTTTTTCTTTTAAAAAAAAAATTGTCTTTTTTTTTTTTAGAGAGAGAGAGGAAGGAAGACAGAGGGAGAGAGAGAGAGAAACATTGATTGGCTGCCCCCACAGGCACCCAGACTGGGAATCAAGCCTGAAACCTGGCTATGCACCCTGACTGGGAATCAAATCAGTGCACGAGATGATGCTCAGCCAACTGAGCTACACTGGCCAGGGTTGATTTTCTTGTAATTTTTAGAAAGTATTTATTTCTAGCTCTACTTTATCATGGTCAGGACTGTGGTCTCTAAAAATCTGTTTAAACATCGTTTTGATATGCATATGACTAACATACGATCAGTTTCAAAGATGTTTCATGGCCCCTCAAGCAAGGATATCTTCTCTGTTTGTTGGGTATGGGGGTAGATGCTTATAGAGTAATACTATCTTCTCAGTTATATAGCTCATATCCTCTGTGCTTAGTTTTTGTTTACTTAATATTTCATAAATGAGTTTTAGTGAATTTAGATGTCTCACCATAGCCAGATTTCTCTGTTATGGTGAGACATCTAACATCTTTATTTCTAACATTTAAAAAATGTGTTTTGTTGCTATTTGGTATTTGAAAGTGTGAGGAAAAAAAGGAAAGACATGACTAATTGAACCTTTTTGTGATTATCCAACAACATGGACTCCAGAGCCATACTGCAAGTATCCACCGTGGGCTGCTTATGTAACTTCTCTGTGCCTCAGTTTTTCTCAAATCTGAAATGGGGATTGGAATACTGTCTCCACATGGAGCTGTTGCTGTGAGGAGGGAATGAGCCAGCATGTGGAAAGCAGTCATTACCCAGTGAGCCTCTGGACAACATTTACCATGTTGGCTTTGTCTGATATGAATATTGCCATCCTTGCTTTCTTTTGTTGAAGTTTAAACACACACACACATACATGTGCACACGCATTCAGGAATCTTACCCCTCCCCAGCTCTTCCATCCCCAGTCTTATTTTCTGTCCACTTGATGTGGAAGCCTCAATCGTGCTCTTCTGTTCCGCAATCCATCTGGTTTTGTTATATGTTTGGTAAACAAAGGAGAAGTTTGGTGACTCCCAGCTACACCCCCACCCTGCCCTTTGCATCTCAAGTTCCCTTTTTTTGGAGGCCATTTCTCTTTATTTTGGTTACCTCTCTTCTTCCCAGGGAAGTCGTGCTGATCCAGAGGTGTCCACCTCCTGCCAACCCTCCAGGAATTTTTCCATCTTAGTAAGAGCCAGATTAAAGTGCCTATGTTGTTCTAGACTTCTGATCTTTGCCTGAGGGGTTGTCCCTGGGGCTGAGGGCATTCCTGCTGGAGCCCCGGAGCCCTCTGGCTTCCAGGAGCCATGCGCTGCAGCTGCAGGAGGGTTTAGAGGCAGAATCAACCAACTTTACTTCCCTCCCTCCCTCCATACTTCCCTCTCTTCTTTCTTCAAAAAATACTTAGTAAATGCCTTCACTGTGGTGTCAGGCATGGAGATAAAGATTGAGTGAAAAGAGATGTGGTCCACTGAGTGGTCACGACACGCTCATCAGAATGGCCATCAGATGAAGAGGACAGGCCCTACCAAGTGAGGGCGAGAAGGGGTGGCATGGAGCTCGTATACCCACATCGAAAACTATTCACTAAAGCTGAACACACCTTTGTCCCATGACCCAGCAATTCCACACTTGAGTTTACACGCAAGAGAAATGTCTACACATGTTTACCAAAAGACTTACACACGAACTCTCATAGCAGCGTTATCCATAATAAGCCAGACCAGAAGCAACTCACATGTTCACCTCCGAGTGGGTAGATAAACTTAGGTATGCCATGCAAAGGAATATTATGTGACAAGGAGAACCACTGACCTATAGCCACATGCATCATGGGCTGAACTTCACAGAAACGGTTCTGATGGAGAGAAGAGCACATATTATATGATTAAACATAAAGAAAGTTAAAAAGCCAACAAAGTGAATCTGGGTTGTTGGAACTCAAGTTAGTGGTCACCCTGGGGTGGGGAGGTGAGTGATGGAAGAAGTAGCTGGAGTGCGGTCCTGTTTACACAGGTGTGTACACTAGTGGAAATTCAGTGAGCTGCACATTCATGGCTTGTGTGTGTGCCTCTATGCATATTATACTAAAACAGAGTAGAACAGAATAGAGAATGAAAGAAGGCAAAATAAAAGGATGTGCTCACTGACTTTTTGGAGCTGGTAGTCATGTGTGGGGAGGCAGATATAAGTCAAAGAATTACACAAACAACTGTCAGAGGCACCAGAAAGTGTTCCAAAGGCAAGTGCATGGGCCTGTCCTTCAGAGGTCACTTCTTGAGGTGGCGATGGCCCAGCTTCCATGAAGGGTGAACAGAGTTAGCAAGATGGGGTGGTGAGGTGGAGAGGGTGCATGAAAACACAGCACCCAGGAGGAGGTGACAGCTTATGCAAAAGCCCTTGGTGGGCTCCAGTAGGGTGAGCCTGGGGCTTATCCATGGGGTGCTGGGGTGGGAGCGGGGCTGCAGCCATAAGAGGGACCCAAGACATACTGCGCAGATCCCACTTCATCTGCTGGAAGGCTGTACAGGGCAAATGCTGGCAAGGCATGGTCCTCTCCAGGGCCGTCCATGGCACCCCATGGCCAGTCTCTTCATTCTCTATCATCTGCACCGAAACACTCCAGGTCTGCTATCAGCTGGGGGCCCAGGGCTGAGTGTCTCCATCCCAGTGGGAGAGGTAGCCAATACATGGAATAGAAGTTTGATAGTATTTCCGAAAGTGGAACGTGCTCTGGAGGAAGCCACAGCAGGAAAGGGTAAGAGAAAATGAGTGGGGGCGGGGAGTGGTGTCAGTGAAGGGCCTGGTGCGCTGAGACCTTCGGATGGAGGCCGTGGGGGAAAGGATTCTGCACACACAGAATGGCAGGGGCAAAGGCCGTGGGGTGGGAAGGATGGGGCCGGGGGCTGAGTGGCTGGAGCAGGGTGAGTGAAGGGAGAAAAGTGGGGGGCAGGAAGGGAGCCCTAGGCCAGCAGACTTCTGTGGGGGCCTTGGTCCTGCAGACTCCAGCCGGACAACCACAGCGACATGAATGCTGTCAACTCACACACGTAATGGGGAGGGAGCACCGAGGGCTGCTTTAAACCACTTCTCTTCAGAGTGAGAACCTAAGGGATCCTCTTTCAGAGACGCTGTGGCTTCTGTTTTCTTGGCTTTGGACCGGTGCTGCAGACACCAAAGTGCTGTTCGGTTCTGCCGCCCGCCCTCTCATCCCCTCCCGCCCTCTGCTCCTGCTCTGGCCTGTCTGCAAGCCCCAGCCAGCCGCAGGCCGAGAGGGTGCTGGCTCCCCACCTGCCAGGCCGCAGACTGCTCCCTGCCTCCTCTCCTCTTCTCCATGTAGCGAGCACCAGGCATGCTTTTTATGAGAAAAAGTAATTTATTTTCTAATTACAAAAGATGATGGGTTTGAACAAAGGAAAGGCAGCTCAGAGCTCAGTCGGAGGGGTCATCTGCAGACCTTCCTGCCCCCTCACTGACCCAGAGAGGGATGAAAGGAGCAGAAGAAGCTCAAGGGGTGTCTAGAGCCTCCAGCTGGTGGCAGGAGACCCTGGTTCTATTCTTGATCCTGTCACTTCTTTCAGGACTTGGGGTCTGCTCAGGAACTCAGTTACCTATCTGTGAAAAGGGATACCAGGTCTGTGACCCCAGGGTCTTTCCAGCTAGGATAATCTGTAATCCTGGGGACTCATTCTGGAGATAATTGAATTATTTCTGCAGATTTATTTCTCTCTTCTTATCCCTTTACTCCAAATATACCCTGTCCCCAATTCCTCATTGTGAGGGAGTAAGAAGGGCCACAACATTCTCAGGCAGCCCTGGCCGGTTTGGCTCAGTGGTTAGAGCATTGGCCTGTGGACTGAAGGGTCCCAGGTTTGATTCTTGGTTGCAGGCTCCATTCCCGGCCCTTGCGGGAGGCAGCCTATCAATGTGTCTCTCTCACATCCATGTTTCTCCCCGCCCCCCCCCCCCCCAACACACACTCTGGTCGGGTAAGGATTAAAAAAGTTGTCAGTCTTCAACCAGCCATTCCGTTTGGGACCTCAGTCTTCTCATCTGTGAAATGGAATGAACAAACCTGCCCGGAGGGGTGCTACGTGAGCATTTAATATACCAAAGAGGCCAGCCTGGCACTCAAGAGGCATTCAGAAAGGGCGAATGCAGCGTCTTCCCTCCCCGATTGCTGGGAATTTTATGGAGAGCCTTGAGGACATGCTGGGCATTTTCCTTCAACTTAACTTTGCTTTTTTGTGTGTGCCCCTGTCATTGAACTCCCCCTATTCTCTCCCTGCTTCCTCCAGTCCCACCTCTGCTTGACACTCTTAAATGGATGTACATGCAGAGTGAATTAGATGTGTAGAGCCCCTTGGGAAGATGCTAGTGACAGACTAATCAGAGATGGTTGGAGCCCTAGTCCTGCCCCTGAGGAGATTCTCTTAGCCCAGAGGTCTGGCTCAAAGGGCACAGAGTGGGGCTTCAACAACCTGGGTTCTGCTTCTAATTGGGCTGAAGGGGGGATATGAAGGAAGGTGGTCAGGTGATGACCACATGGTGTAAGTAGGGTAGTGGAAAAGTGAACTGTGGGACCTGGCCAGAAATAGCAACTCTGGCAGAGTGCCTGGGTCTGATGTACCTTGACTCTGATTGGTCCTGTCAGGGTCACCTGCCCACACCTGAGCCAACCACTGTGGCCAGGGGAATGTGGAGCTCCCTTTGGTCAGTGTTAGTGTCGCCCAGTGCTGCTTCAATGGGCACTGGGAGGCTGGGGTTGGAGGGTGTGGTGGGTGCCAGCATACATCCCTCCTTCTCTGTGCATCTCTTTTCCCCACGCCATCCAGGTAGTTCATTCTGAGCGCCATAGTCCTGACCTGTGTTGCCCTCTGACCTAGGCTCCCCTCTGACCCTTGGATTTGTCACCACAGATCTTGTCACCACAAGTCCTGTCTGTGTTAAGCACTAAAACAACTAATTTGGTCAAACCTGGATTGGGTGTCCACCCCTTCCAATGGCAAAGGACAGAAGCCCAGTTCAAACTGTTTAAGCAAAAAATTCTGGGCATGGATTAGGCATTGCATCACCTAGGGACTCAAATAAGGTCTTCAAGTCCCCATACGACTCCATTTCTTACTTCTGGGTTTTCATTCACTTATCCCTTAGCAGTAAAAAAGATGGCCACTCATGGCCAGAGATCCTAGCGGGTAGCTGAAGCTGTCACTTCTCCCTCTGTCCATCTTGTTGCTTTCCTACCTTCCAGGGGACAGATCCCCAGGACCCCCTTTAATGAAAGTCCTGCTCTCTGAAATCTGTTTCAGAGTCTACTGGGGAACCCAAGCTGCTGCAAAGACTGGTGATCTCCTCGTCAATGTCCTACCACCTTAGCGACCCCCAGTGACAGACAGGACCTGCCTCTTGGCCAAAAGTGTGCAAAATCTCCAGTCTGATCACCTCTGATTGTCCTGCCTGGGCCATGTGACCACCCTCCCCAACCAATCATGACGACTAGGGATATATAGCACTCTCATCGGCCAAGTCCAGGTCATCTGGTCAACCTAAAGCCAGGGTCCATCGGGCTCCACCTGAGACTCCGGACTTAGACAGGGGCATGTGATTCCCCAAGGGGAAACTGAGCCCGTTTCCAGAAGAAGGAAATGGATGCCAGCAGAATCACAGCTTCCTGGCATAAGACCTGCCCTCAGAGGCTCAGACTGAGGGCAGAAGCAGCCAAAGATTCTGCCGTGGCCAACCTGTCTTGGAGTGGCTGCCACAGGGCCGGGAGTAGTGTGGCCCATTCCCACCACAGGCACAGGGTCCCCACCACCTGCCAGAAGACCCCTAAGCCTCCCCTGGGTCAGAAGCAGCAGCTTCTTCCAATTAGTCACCAGGGTGACATACACCAAATCAAAGTAGACACTCCAAATGGGCAAATCAATAGCTCCATATTCCCTTCCCATCTGGCGGAGGGAAAGGTAATGTATGAAAACTTTTTTTCTCATCTAGTAGGCGCAGAAAGCCCAAAGAAACCTTCTCAGCTGCCCTCTGAGCTCACAGGTTTTCCTCTTTCCATTTTCCCTCAGAAATGGTTTGGGAAGCACCCGTGGGGACAGCCAGAGTCCTGCCTCTTGGCTTTAATTTCCTCCCCCCACCCAGACACCCAGCAAGGACCATGGTGGGAGTGGCGAGGCCTATCTGTCTCTCTGCTTTTAAAGCTGATGGCGCCTTTGCTCTGCCAGGGAAGGTCCTCTGTGACACCTCAGCCTGATGGGAGTTCCTCCCAAGGCTCCTCACTGTTCCTCTGTGGTCAGGCTGTGTCCTCCTTTCTCAGCCCCTGTGGAGGCTTTGGCTCACCAGGCCCGAGACAATATCCCTGGGGACAGGACATTAGCCCACCTCTGCCCCCACCACCAATCCGTCCTGGTTGTGTGGACCGTGGGCCACTCTGCTCTTTCCCATGCCTCCTCTGGCTCTGATTCTAAAGCTCTCCTGTCCCTGACCATCCCACCAGATGTCCCAGAGGCACTGAAAACTCAACAGGCCCCTGGGTCCTCCCCATACCTGTTCCTCCTCCATGTCTTCACCTTGGGGATGGCCCCAGCTTCTGCCTGGTCCTGGGACCGAGAATCTGGATATCATTTGGGATTCTTCTCCTTGCCTCCACTTGCTCACTCACTTGGTTCCCATTCTCCCACCTCCTCTTATGCCCCTTGCTTCAGGTCCACGTCTTCCACAGGGACTGCAGCCATGGCTCCTGACTGCTTTCCAGGCCTCTGTCTCTCCAGATCCCTGCCCGCATACCCAGCTACCAGCAGAGCCACTAAAACACACTCAAAACCCTAACAGTGACCACGCTGCCCCCTACTGAAGGCTGCCATTGCAAGACCGCAGGCCGTTGCACGGACTGTTCTCTGCTGGGAATTCCAGCTCCCACAGCCTCCCAGACCAGCTTCTCCAGGAGAACTGAGCTCCTGGGGTGTGGTCTCGGCCCCTCTTTCTTCCCCATAGCAGCCTCCCGGACCTGCACAGTTGGAACTCCATCCATTTTTGTGGACCAGCAGTGGAGCAGAGGCTTCTTCCCAGCTTTGTCATGTTTGCTGCAGAGTGAATTCTCCCCTAAGGTCTAGCCTCACCCATCTCCAAGGCCCTGGCCTGAAGTGGGGTGGGGGTGCTCTGGCCTCTAAGGGACCTGGGACTCCTGTGGCAGGCTGGGCCTCTCTGCTCGGGAGAAGCCGACCCTCAGTCCCTCTACCTTGGGCTGGCAGCTGGGCAGCCCTGATTCCTTGTCCCATCCTGTACCCCCACCCTTTGCCTAATTAACGCCCGGAGCGCCGGCTGCTGCTTTGCTCTATCTCATCTCCAGCATTTTTCATGTCCAATCTACCGAAGAGATTTCCTGAAGGCTTTGAAGTCTCCGGGCACACGAATAAAGATGTCACCCTGGCACACACAGCGCTTCTTAATGAGGACGGTTTGATGTGGAAGCTGTGGGCCCAGAGGGAAGCAGCTCCTCCCGCCCCCCATTTTCTGCATAGAATGGCCAGGCCTGCTTGCAGCAGGCAGGTGCAGGGAGAGAGCCCAGGTTTGGAGCAGAGCTGGCTAAGGGGGATCTGGGTTTGGCAGGTCCCCCAAGGAAGGAGAGGTCGATAACTCTCCTGTTGTCCCTCCCCTTCTCATGCCCAGGAAACCAAATCCAGAGATCCAGATCACACAGAGAGGTGGCTGAAGAGAAAGTACAGGTCAGGGAAAGGTGCAGAGAAGACAGGGCATTTTAAGGGGGTGGGGGGGGGGAGAGATGAAGCCTGGGACAGTGGGGCTGGAGGGGAGAGGTGCCTAGAGGGGATCAGGGAAGAGATAGAGCTTGGCAGGGGCACACTAGGGAGGAGATAGGGCCTGGGAGAGGGTGGGGGGTCTGGGTTGAGGCAGGGGAGGGTAAAGCATCTTAAGAGTGGTCCCTGTGTCCTAAATACAACCTAAGTAGCCAACTCTAGGAACAGTCCCACCGCCTTCATCTGGAGATAAGATGTTCTAAAGCCGTGGGTGAGAGGCACACGGACTCACGGCAGGCTCGCTGGGAAGAATCCTGGCTCTGCCACCTGGGTGAGAACCTGACTTCTCTGTGCCTCAGTTTCTTTATCTGGAAGATGGGCTGATACTAGGCTCTGTCTAATAGACGTTGTGAGGACTAATGAGGTAATTTGTGTAAGGGACTAGATATGCCAGACATAGTACAATTACAACCCAGTTTTGGTTAAATGTTTATCTCGGAGCTCAGGCCTAGTTGGGGGCTCTGAACACCCCCATCTTCCTTTTTTAGCTTATTTGTCACCCTCTCATTGTCTGTGCTCCTGGTTTAGGCTCTCTCAGCTCTACCCTTAGCTTCAGTGTCATGGGTATGGGAGGGCTCCCTAGTGCTCCTGGTAAATTCAGTCACTGGGACATTATCTAGCTGAACTTGACTTCAAGATTACTACCCCTGGGTGGCCCCTGCCATCAGGACCCCTGATCACTCCTTTCAGCATAAGGCTACCAGCCAGCATTTTCTTAGCATTTATTGTGTGCCTGGACCCTTTACATGGATGAGCTCAATTCCCCTCCTAACAAACCAGAAGGTAGGCACTGTTATCAGCCCCATTCTATAGATGTTGAAAAGGAGGCACAAAGGGCCTAAGGAAGTTGCCCAGCATCACAGGGCACCTGGCAAGGGACTGAGTCAGGATTCATTCTGTGATCAACTAGGATATTAGCTGGATGCTTTGATTCCAGGCCCCTACATAGACTGGGTCTGTGTTGAGGCACAGCTGACCTTGTGGTTGTGAACACTCTAGCCTTGAAGTGTTCCCAACTTGGGGTGGTGTGGATTGTCCAACTTTTACCCATGTGGGGCTCCAAGAAGCCAGCAGAGCTCAGAATAAAAAGCGTTGCTCTCCCCAGCTGTCCACTGAGAGCTCCAAAGGATCCGGGAGTCCCACAGGAAGGTCATGCACTTAGACCAGTGTGGAGCCAATGGACAGAGTCTGCTGGCTGGGCTGAAAGAGTCCCCAGCAGGGGTACTGTAGAGGTCTAGAGTTGGAAACAGGCCTGACAGTGGGACAGTGGCCTGTGGCCTTGCAAACATGGGGTGTAGGTAGGTCATTTGTTATGAGGCTTGGTTAGTCCTTGGTGCTTAGAACTGCACCCTGACACTCTGACCCATTCTGCTTTTGTGAGGCACCTCCCTTTAGCCTCACACAAATCTTCTCAGGGAGATATTACTGTATCTAGTTCTACTGGGGAAACAAAGATCAGAGAGGTTAGGTGATTGAGGCTGTACAGCATTGGTCTCCTTCCCTTCCTTGTCTTAGCCCCATTTCCCTAATGGTCCTGAGTCTACCTCCCAAATAAGTGACTTGCACTGGATTGTTGTCTCAGGATCAGCCCCACCCAAGACACCTAGCATGTGTCCCAGACAATCAAGAGGGGCCCTGTCTGTGTCTTTGTGAAGACAGCTGGCATTGCAATGGTGATCTGATGTTGACTTAACCACATGCTAAACCTTCCCTCTCAGAGGACCCTGCACTAGCCAACCCCTGCTCACCCTTTTCCATCCTGGTTGGGGCTGAGCTTAGACACTTCAGAACGCAGTTTGCAGCCTGTGTGGTAACACGTTAGAAGTAATTATTAAGCACCTGCTGTATGCTGGGACAGCATCCCCTTCCAATTGGTGGAGTGACTAAGGGGTGTTGACCTTTATGATGGCCATAGAACCACCTGGAAGCGAGGGAGGTAACACCTGGGGAGGGGCAGGGGCCTTCACGGGTCCTGGGGCTGCTGGTGCTCTCCCCCCACTCACAGCCCAGCACTGTGCGTGGTGCCAATTCCAATATGCTGCAGCAGGCTCAGGCCCCGTAAGCCACTGGACTCAGGGAAAAGCCAAGAGGATTAGAGCTGAGGAAACAGGGTGGAGGACATGAACAGTGCTCTCTCTCTGCCGAAGCCCTGGCAGGCTGTTTTCCCTGCCACCCCAGGAATGGGGCCTGGCTCCAGCCCACTCAGGTGGAGCTACCCCACAGAAATATCTGCCCTCATCTCTTCCTATTTCAGAGAAATCTTCCCTCAGTCCTGCTGGATCTGTTCATGTTCCTGTCAGATACCTCTGTGGCTCTGGGCAAATGCAGGATGGAGCCTGTGGCTTTGAGATCCCAGGCTATGGCTCTGCTGACCTGTGGGCCTTCTGTGTCACCTCTCTCAGATCTGGCAAACTCTGAAACTTCCAGGCCATTGCCAGGGCCATTTCCCTTCCTGCCGCACCCTCCCCTTTCTTCCAGGCTAACCCCATTGCGTTGATTTTTCAGCACTGAGGCAGATTCCTTAGCCTGCCATTAGGGCTTCCCTGGTTTAGGTTGTGCCCATCCATCCCCCTGCTGTATACTGAACCACTGTTATTTCTAGATGTGCCTCCTGCCTTCTGTGATCCTGCCTTGGCACATAGTTTGGCTCTTCAGGGAGCTGGACTGACAGAGACTCCTTCAGCGTTTCCAGTCTGAGGACCGCCTTCTGTTATTAGACTCTGCACGGACTGACCCCCCCAGGCTAATCCCTGACCCGTGAAGCCTCCTCCTAGGAGCTAATCCCCCCAGGCAGCTCAGGAATCGCCCTGCATTTTGATGAGCGCACAGAGTTTAGGTGGGAAGGAAAAGTCTGCACCACACACTCTGGGCTCTTCGCCCACCCAGGCTTGCGGCCTGGGAACAAGCTGGGGGCAGGTCAGAGCAGCGAGGTGAAGTTCTGGCTGTGGAGATGCCTCAGGATGATCCACAGAGGGCCCCCAGCTGTGTGTGAAGCTGTTTCAGGGAGCGCAGTCAAGATGGGGGAAGAGTAACGTGCAGGGAGGTGTTTCTGAAGGCAAGTCGGCCTCAAGTGCAACAAAGAGAAGACTTGGATTCTAAGAAAGAAACTGGGGGTAAATTAAAATGGTGGGGCTACTTTTGCAAAGGCAGAAAACCCCAAACTAACCCCCCCCCCAAAACAACAACAAAGACACAAAACAATTACGTACACACAGATGCTGTGAGGGGCAGGGTGGCATTATGGTTGAGAGCAGGGACTCGAGCCAGACCACACAGGCTCATGCCCTGGCCTTGCTGCTTTTTGAGTGCATGTGAGTTTTGAGAATTCTTTATATATGTTGCATAAACTTCTTTTATAAAAATTTATATTCCAGTTACAGTTGATGTACTATATTATACTAGTTTCAGGTGTACAACATAGTGATTAGACATTTATGTAACTTACGAAGTAATCCCCAGTAAGTCTAAAACTCAACCAACACTATACCTAGATTTAATATTGTTGACTATATTTCCTATGCTGTACTTTATATTCCTGTGACCATCTTTATAAGTGGTAATTTGTATTTCTTAATCCCTTTCATCTTTTTCACCCATCTCCTCAAACCCCCTCCCATCTGACAACCACCAATTTGTTCTCTGTATCCATGAGTTTGTTTCTGTTTTGCTTGTTTATTTAGTTTTTTAGATTCCATATATATGCAAAATCATATGGTATTTGTGTTTCTCTGTCTGAGATATTTCACTTAGCATAATACCCTCTGGACCATCTACGTTGTCACAAATGGCAAGATTTCATTCTTTCTTATGGCCGAGTAATATTCCATTGTATGTATGTACCCAGCTCTTCTGTATCCAATTGTCTATTGATGGACACTTAGGTTGTTTTCTTGGCTACTGTAAATAGTGCTGTAATGAGCATAGGGGTACATATATCTTTTCGAATTAGTGTTTTGGATTTCTTTGGGTAACTACCCAGATGTGGAATTGGGTCATGTGGTAGTTCTTTTTTTAATTTTTGGAGGAACACCCATACAGTTTTCCATAGTGGCTGCACCAATTTACAATCTCACCAACAGTGCATGGGGGTTTCCTTTTCTCCACATTCTCGCCAGCACCTGTGGTTTATTGATTTATTGGTGACAGCCATTCTGACAGGTGTGAGGGGATATCAAGTGGCTTTAATTTGCATTTCCCTGATAATTAGTGATGTTGAGCATCTTTCGTTATGTCCATTGCTGGCCTCACCACTTCTTTGATGCGTGACCTTGGGTAAGTCACCTACCCTCTCTGTGCCATGCTTTCCTCAAAACTGCAAAATGAAAATGATAGTAGTGCCTACCTCATGGTTGGTTGATGTGAGAGATTAAATGAGTTAATACATGTTCTAGACCTTTGTTTAGAACGGTGCTGTAATGAGTACTTTTACTATCAGCTGGAGAATGGATGAATAAACTGTGGCTCATTTATACTACAGAATACTACACAACATTTAAAAAGAATGAACCCGGTCTATGCATGCCATAAAGGTAGATATTTACAGTTTGGGTGACACAGAATGTTGCAAATTAATACATATGATGCACCATTTATGAAAAAACATGAAATAATAATATGCTTTCTGTAAGAACATACATATACATGTAAATTAATAGAATTAATTAAATTTATATATGTTAATTGATAGAAAAATATCTGGAAGGACATGATGTGCTAATATTTGTGATGCTAGGTGGGAGGTGAAGATGGTGTTGGTAGTGGGGTCTTGGGGAAGAGATTTGAAATTGGGGGTGGTAGATATGGGGGAGATCCCTTACCTGCAGGGATAAAAAGGAGAGTGCAATTACTTGCACAATGACAACTGAATTTATAAAAAGAAATGATAGTGACTATTGGAGAAGGGGTATGAGATTACAGTCCTGCCTGGGGTAGGTGGGGTGCAGGGTGGGGATGGGCTGGAGCAGGGAATGCACCAGAATCCCTGTGAAGGAATATCTAATTTGAAGAAACACTTCTGAATTATAGAATAATGTAATATTTGGGAATGAAAGGAAATTATTTTTCTTATAATAGAAACTACAGGAAGTAGAATTAAACAAATCTCCAGGCAGTGGGCTTGGATTTAAAAAGACAGACACACCGACTGGTACCCGGGGCCAGCTTTGTCTCGGCATGCAGCATGTCGCTGTCATCCTTGTGCCGCTTCTGTGTCGCTCACCTCCCTTTGTGCTGAAGATGCTGAGGTGATGAGGGGCGGCGAGTTGTTCAGGTCACACAACTGTAGCAAGAGGCAAGTAGGGCAGGGACCCAGATCCAGGCTGTGCTGCCTGTTTCCACTGCGCCGCTCTCTCTGCAGAGGGAAAGGCCAGCAGCTTGGATGTTTAGGCACCAGGAATCTGTGCCCATCTCTGCCATTAGCCTCCTTTTCTTATTAGTCTCAGTAACAAGCCGGCCTCCGCTTTACTGAACATTTACGTGTGTAAAACCTTGTGAGCCGCATCTCATAACTCTTGCAGTAACCCCAGGAGGCAGTCCGTGGTAGACTCATTACGAAAGTGGGTCCCGTTCTTTATTCCTCCCTGTATCCACATTTTGGGATGTGATACAGCCCCTTCCATCAAGCGGCAGAGTCGGTCCACACCAACCCCACCCCCCCAACTCTGGGCTGGCCAGAATGTGGCAGAAGTGACAGTGTTCTGTTTCCCAGCCTGGGTCTCATTTCCACTGTGGCTCTTGGAACTGCTCAGCTGCCATGTGAACAAGCCTGGGCGAGCCTGCTGGAAGATGAAAGACACATGGGCACTTGTGTCACCTGTTGCCCCAGCTGACAGCCATGTCACAAGGCATGTGAGTGAGTCACAGGTCCAGACGAGCTGCCAGCTGACCTGAGAGGCATGAGAAACACAGTGAGTCCTCACATAGCGCGGTTGATAGGTTCTGCATATTTCAGTGAAATGACATATAACGAAACCAATTTTACCATGAGCTAAATGATATCTCATCAACGTTATAATGAAACTACATTGAACAAAAGGACTGTATTGGAGGACCTGCTGTAAATGTTTGTTTTTTAAAGCCTGTGTTTTGAGGTGTTTGTTAGGCAGCACTGTTAGTGACAATCCACAATTGATGCCCTGTGGCTCAGCTCCCTTAGGCTGATACTGACATTGGTCCCAGGGAGACTAGGTTGCCCTGAGGTGGCTGGGCTTGAACGTCTAGATGATCATACTTTGAACTGCCGACTTGCCTGGGGATACCGAAGGCTTCTCCCTTGGTGTCAGTTTCATTTCCAGCATACAAAAGAAGGTTCCCTTCCTGCCCTGCCTATTTCTCCCACTGTATTGCAAGGCTGGAGGATAATTCACCTGAGAAGAGGTCTGCTGGGGTGGGGCGGGGAGGGTCCATCCTCCTCCTGCCCCCTTCCTCGTTTCCTTCGAGGGGAAGAGGCCCCTACTTGCTTTGGTTCTGCAGGTCAGGCTGGCTGCAGGAAATCAGGTTGGCGGGAACATGGGACTTTACTGAGTAATTATAGGATTAGGCATTCCCCTCAAAATTAAATGCTACCTCTTTACCTTCCAGAGAAGAATCCCACCCCTCACCCGCTACCATGTAATTATCTGGTGAATTACTCTACGGAGGTCTCATGGTAATTTTTCGAGGAGTCAGAAGCCAGCGGTTCTTCCAGTCATTACAATGGAGGAATTAGCTTTCATTGTGGAAGCCTGCCATGCCGCCTCGGCGGTGCGGGTGCTGGGCTGTGCAGTTCTTCTGGGCTTAGCCAATGGCCTTACCACCCACCCAATAGCAGGCCCAGTGCAGAGAGGGGAGCCCTGGGTCACAGCCCTGGATGCCCTCCCTGACCCCTGAGGTGGGATGGGTACCTTGCATGTTCAGAATCACATACTTACAAGCCACCAAGAGACAGCAGGGTGTTAAGAGCATGGAGCTTGGGGTCACACTGCCTGGGATGAGCCACTCACAAGCTGTGGGCCCGTTTGCTGCCTCAGTTTCCTCATATGTAACATGGGATTGTTGTCAGGATTAAATGAACCAATAGACATGAGTGATTTTCACAGAGTGAATCTGAGGAAAGGTTTGTCTCTAAGGTGATGGTGTGTGGGGCTGGAGGCTGGATCCTTGAAATGCTCAGCTAGGCAGAGAAGCGAGTCAGAGCCAGGAGAGGTGGCGCCCAGAGAGAGCTGACAAATGGGGCAAGAGGACAACCGAAGGCTGGATATGCTATAGGTGAGGCTCGTGCCTAGGGCTGCCCTGTCCCTTCTTCCAAGTAGTTGCATGGTTCTTTCAAAAGGACCAGGAGGGCATGATCTCTTCCCCTCCCCCATATACCTGGGACCCAGCCCCACTGAGGAGGTAGGCAAGGCTTGATTCACAGTGGTGGCATCTCTCTCAAGCATGAAGCCAGCCAGTGGTGAGGAAGGCTAGTGCAAGGAGCTGGAAGGCAAGAGGAGGAACAAAGGAGAGTCTGGAATAGGGCCCACACACTCCACTCCTGTTTGCGAGTCTGGCACACCTGCATAAGAGCCCCATTTCCATCGCTGGTGGACTTTGGCAAATTACTTTGCCTCTCTGAGCTCTGGGGAAAAATAGCTGAGCCCACCTCTGAAGGCTGTCGAGAGCGTGCAGGCTGCAAACATGGGCAACGTGCACAAAGAGAAAGTGCTCAGCCAATGCTCCTTAAAAACAAAACAAAACGAGCCAGGCTTCTCTTCCCTCTAGGACCTTGAGATCTGACTCATCAGCCTCTCTCATTTCCTCTCCTCCTTGAAGTGTCCCTTCTGCAGGTTCCAGGGCCTGTAAAGCCTGGCTGTAGAGTGGACTCCAGCACCCAATTTCTCCCTGTCCTTTTGGCCACAGCACCTCCCCCCACCCGCACAATGGTGCTGGGCACCTCTCTGGTGTGTGTGTGTGGGGAGGGGGGTTCAGCCATGTTGCAGCCTGTTGTATACGTGTAGCCGCAGGCTTTGGTCCCTGCCAACATGCTATTCACATCTTCTCCACACTCTGTCCCTTCTGCCTTGGGCCCCCACGGTTGCCCGGTGAGCTCTCGCATGCCCTTTCTTGGCGGCCTGCACAGCCTCCTGAGCACTGATGGGTCTGGCTCATCTGTCTACTCCTCTGCCAGGCTTTCTCCAGTCTGCAGTCAGCAGTGGGCAGTGGCCCATTTCTGGGGTTTGGGGTTGGTAATGGGCAGGGTCCAGCATGTGTGAGCAGAACTAACAAAAGGGGAGAGCTTTGCTTTGTGCCTCAGCTTCCTCCAGCCACAGTCTCCTCCATTCTCCTCCATCTCCTCACCTGTCAGTCATGTCCCTCTGCTCTCCTCCCCCTCCTAAGCTCGCCTGTGCTCTGTGAGTGGCAATCTGAGGTTTCCCACTGAGCCTAGTTCCTTTTCAATCCATCACCCCTTCTACTGCTTCATTATTGTAGTCAGGCTGAGACATAGGCTGAATGAGGCAGCCACTCAATTCGAGCCTGGCACAAAGAGTATTTTGATGTTTTCGTTTCTTTCTAGTTCAATAATTCAAGAAAACACATAAATCTGGTGCAGGTTCCAAGAGGCTCTCTACTTTTTTAAACTTTGTGTTGGTTAAAAAGTATCTTGAGATGGAGTGTGATTGGCAGTAGGACCCTGGAGTGGGGGTGCTGCTCTGCCCAGGGGACTGGCTTATTCCAGTTCTCAGACTCACTCCTTGCCCCATCCCCAGCCCCCACACCCCCGGGCCCTGAGCTATTCACCACCAAGAGTTCCAGCCTGGAGAGTCCTGTCTAGGCCAGAACCCAGGGAACAAAGGAGCAAACCTGGAGACCCCCGCCCCAAGCAGCAGCAGCAGGCTCCCCAGGAGCTCTCCGTGGTGCTGAAAGGGACCCGCCTAGAACTCCCCTCCCCCACCCACCATACTTGGAGCAAGTGAATCCTAGTTTATCTGATGCAATGATATTTATTATTTTACCCAAAAGATATTGAGTGGGTTCCTAACATTGGCCTTCTTTGTGCCCATTTTCAAACTAGCAAACTAAGTGCCTGCCTGCAAGGAGCTCACTGACTAGGGCCCATCTTCAAAACAGTAAACTAAGTGCCTGCCTGCAAGGAGCTCACAGATTAGTGAGGACATCCAGCAACCCTATAAATCATAAGTGTTATGATTGAGGGATGGCTGGGCCATGGGAGAGGGCATTGGAAGAATGCCTAGCCTGGATTTAGGGGTCAGAGAAGGCTTCCTGAAGGAGGCAATATCTCAACTGAGATCTAGTGGTGATCAGAATTTAGCCAAGTGAAGACAGAAACCAAAGAGAGTTCCAGATGGAGGTAACAGTGTGTTCAAAGGCATGAGAAGAGAGGGTTCAGTGCAGGGGTTCAAAAGTGCAGGACTACTAACTAGTTGTGTGACCTTAGGCAAAATTACTTACTTTCTTTGTTTCCGTTTTCCCATCTGTGAAATATAATACACTTAACAATATTATACACTTAGGGTTGTTGTGAAGATGAAATGCTTTTAATAAGTGCCAGTGCTTGGAACTGTGACTGGAATTTAGCGAATACCAATGAAGGTTGCTCTGACTGGTGCAAAGGCTCAGAGTTGAGGGGAACACGGTGCCAGGGACCATGCCCTACTTGGCAGCAGGGGTCAGGGGGTGGCAGCAGTGAGGCCTGAGTCTGCAGAGGGAGCAAGACCAGAGACGAAAGAACTTGGGACCCATACTCGGGGGTGGATTTCACTCTCAGGGCAAGTGAGAATTTCAGAAGATTGGCTGTGTGGGGAATGAGCCAGGTGGGAGAGCCCAAATGTAAATGTAGTGTGTGTGTTGTGGGGGTGGATCAGGGACAGTTAGGGAGATGTCATCATCCATACAGGAGCAGATGTATGGAGTGAGGTGCAGGGACTGGCTGAAGTCACTCCCGCATGTCTAGCTTTGGTGACGAGTGTATGCGGGGGATATGCCTAACTGTGGTCATACATCCTTTAAAAGGCAGTGTTTATTGCTCATATCCTTTTTTTCTTGGCTTTCCTTCCCCCACAATTGGGTTCCCTGAAGAAAACCCACGTTAACAACCCAGCATGTATCCTTCTGTTTTTGCTTTGTGTTAATGAATTCCTGTACAGACACACTCAGCTATACATATGCACTCACAGAGTATTTTTGCCATTGTTTTATAGAAATGGGATCGTTTCGTACGTGCTTATCTTCAAATTGCTTTTCTCACTCAACAATACTGTATAGAAATCCCTTTAATTCTATTGGTGGAGAGTTAATTAAATTTTTATAGGTTGCCTAATATTCCATAGTGTGACTGCACCACTGCCTGCCTGTTCCCACTCATTCCCGTTATGTCCACCTACAGGCCTCACCGAGCCCAGGGACATGGCGTGCTGCTTCACGGCTCCACGGCTGAGTGCAGCCTCTTCCCTTCCCTCTGCCTGGCCTGATTCACAGGGCTGACTCCTACTCATATTCCCAAGATTCATCTGAGGCCTGTTCTGCAGGAGAACAGGCCAGTGGGGCTGAGAGGAGTGTGTGTGTGTGTGTGTGTGTGTGGAGGGGGCAAAGAAATCATGGGGTGGGTGAGTGGACAATTTATGTGGGGCCTTGGAAGCTAGGTAGAGTTTGGTCTTGATCTCTTATGTGGAGGAGGCTCCTGGAAGGTTTGAAGCAGGGGAGTGACTTGTATTAAGAAGCCCCTTTGCTGGCTAAGCGCCTGGAGCTTCTGGAGATCTTCCTGGGAATCCCAGTGCCCCCTTCTCTTTCCCAGGCCTGGGTTCTGCCTCCTGCCTCTTTGTACACAACCATCCATCTGCTTTTTCTCCTCCGCTGATGTCAAGATGGGCCCTTGCCTCACTGCAGGCCCCTGCTTCCCAGTCGATTGGGCTCCACAGCTGCTCCCTACAGGAAACAGCAAGGGAGTAACAAAGTCACCAGCCACTACAGTGGGACTCACTGGGAAAGTTCTGGTTTATCCCATGGCTAAGGCACTGTCTCTGTGCTCTGTCTCCCCACTTCCTCTCTGGCAAGCTCTGGTGCATTCTATGCCGTGATTTCTGGGGAAGTCAGCCCCTGCCCACGCAGGTTTCTACTCCCTTGGTGCTAAGAGTGAACAGGGCACAGATTGGGTGGCCTCCCCAGGTTCAGAGGCTCCCAAGGCCACTCCTAGGGCCCAAGAAAGATCAGTTTTGCACCCCATCCCCCTCTATCAGAGGTGACACATCAGCAGTTCACAAGTGAGATGTCCACCAAATGCCTTAATATGAGGTAGAACAGGGCCAACCTTTTGTTTTAATGGTCCTATTTTACTTCAGTATCTTTTACGGCACAAGATACTGACTTTCTAATTACAATAGGGATATAGGGCTTCCTTTTTCAATAAATGTATTTAAGTGAAGAAAAACATTAAAGAAATACCCACATAAGGCACTAGTCTGTACAGATGAGTGAAATCCGAGAAAAAGTACTGCAGGACACTCCTAGCTGGCAAAGGCCAGCAGGTGGCTTGCCGAATCCACATTTTTCTCTTCCTATACTGTTTTGCAAAGCTATTGAATTGTGGGACACTCCCACAAAAACCCGAATTTTCTGACTCTTAAAAAAAATTTTTTTTTATTGATTTCAGAGAGAGGAAGGAAGAGGGAGAGGTAGAAACATCAATGATAAGAAAGAGTCATTGATCGGCTGCCTCCTGCAAGCCCCCTACTGGGAATGGAGCCCACAACCTGAGCATGTGCCCTGACCTGGAATAGAACCACGATCTCCTGGTCGATGCTGAACCGCTGAGCCACGCAGGCTGGGCTTCTGACTCCTTTTGAAAGAATCTGAAAACTGGGCAAAGACAGGGCTCCCCTGGGGAGGAGTTCCCTGGCTCGGGGCAGCGTCCCTGCGCCAGGGCCACCTGCCATCCCTTGTCGCAGTCCTTACCAGATGTTTGGCGAACTGCAGTGCTTGCCTTCCGCAGGGGCCTTTGAGTCCTCCTGGGATGAAAGGCCCCCTATCTGCAGCCCCTGGGGTAGGGACTACCTTCTAAGAGGGCAGTCCGCATCCACAGGCTTGAATTGCGGCTCTGGTGCGGGCCCTGGTTGGCTTAGGTTCTTCTCCGCCCTGCTGACCTGTCTCTGGGTCTCGGTTTCCACGGAAAAGCAAGTGGACCCGGGTCCCCTGCAGGGCGGGCCCGGGGCGCGACGCTGGGCTGGTCTCCGAGTGCGCTCTGCCGCCCAACCCTCCAGGGCCGGCAGGGGGCGCTCCGGGCCCACGGCAACGGGCCGCAGCCGCAGAACAAAGGCCAGGGGTGCCGCGGGCTGCGGGCCGCTCGGACCCAGGCCGCCGGTGCGGGCCGGGCGTGCTGGCGTCGGCGAGCCGGGCCGCGCGCACCCCCTGCCCCTTCCTGTACCCCGAGCTGTCTGCACCCCTTTTTCCGTCTTCGTTTTCATCCATCTCGTCTCTCTCGCCTTTCCTTTGCATTTCTTCCCCTCCCCCATTTCTCTGTCTCAGCCTCTCCCTCTCCATCTGTTTGCACCTCTCCTTGCTACCCCTGGTCTCTCTGCCTTATGCCGTCTCCTGTCTTGTCTGTGTCTCTGACTCATATAGGGATGGCCCTGTCTCTCTGTGCCCCAGGGATCTTTGTGGGTCTGGCTGTCCTCTCCTCCAGATCTCTTTTCCAGTGGTGGGGGCGGGGCGCAAGCATGGCATCAACCTCTATTTGCCATGGTCTCTGTCACAGGCTCCTCCTGGAAACACAGCCTCTGAGCTGCCCTTCTGTCTGCCCGCGGACAGTCTTCATGAAAAGTGGTTCTTACTTGGGTTGGCCCTGTCCTCGCCACCAAGTCCCTGAATTGCCTGGGGACCGGGTGAGAGGTTGGGAGTCAGGCCTGCCTGGCTCACTGTTTGCCTGGTTCTAAGTCAAACATTTTGGGCTCCTGGAAGCTGAAGGCAAAGCTGGTGCTGCATGGGGATAGATGCCCTGCTGGGCTCTGGGGTGGGGCCAAGGGACCTCAGCTGCTTAAGCTAAGGCCTTGATGCTTCTCCCTGCCTAAGGTTCTCCCCTCTCTGTCTCCTCTCCACCTGAATAATGAAAGTGTAGGTCTCTATGACATTTTCCAGCTCTGATCATCTAGGTTCCAATGAAGTGGACCTAAAATCTCACATTCCTGGTGATCATTTTTTATTCTATTTTATTTTTTACTTTTTGTTAATCCTCACCTGAGGATATTTTTTTCCGTTGCTTCTCAGAGAGACTGGAAAGGAGGGAGGAGGAGAGAGAGACACACACATTGATTGGTTGCCTCCCCCACGGGCCCGACCTGCAACCCAGGTATGTGCCCCTGACGGGGAATCAAACCCATGACCCTTCATTGCATGGCCGACTCTCTTAACTGCTGAGCCACACTGGCCAGGGCTGGTCATCACCTCTTTAAAGCAGATGCTTTCTGCAGTTCTCAGGACAACATGGTGGAGGTAGATATCAGCATGCCTATTTCACAGACAAGTAAGACTGAGGCCCAGAGAGCCTAAGGAGTTGGTCAGACTCTGTCAGACTCAGCCTGGCGCTGTCCCCTGATGAAAGGTCAGAGGGCTCCAGTGCCCCTCCCTCCCTCAGCCTCCCTTTCCCTCCCCCAACACTTCTTGGGACCATAGAAGCAATGAGTAGCCACCCTCATTTGCTGTGCTCTGCCTGATTCCATACTCAAGTAGTCTTCCCTGCAGTTTGGGTAAAAGATGATGTACTGTATTAGTTAAGGTCCCTGAAAAGCAGATGCCAAGATGATGGAGTTAGAATTGTAAGGGATTTATTGCAGGGAATGCCTGTGAAAGATAAAGGAGAGGGGGAGCAGGAGTGAGTGGTAAGAGCCTCAGACTCAGTGCAGGTCCAAGCCTTCTAAAAAGAGAGAGTGAACTAAAGAGGCTTGGGTAAGAAGGGTCTTAGCCTACAGGATAGCTCTCAGAAAGCCTGCCAGCCCAGCAGGGAATCCCTGGTACGTTGCGCATAGAGATACCTTGCATTGAGCAGCAATGGCCAGGTTCCTGTTCTGTGGCCACACTCAGTTTTTGACTAGTGAAGAGTGTGGCCTTGCTCTCTAGCTGTGGTGGGTTTTGAAGGCACAGTGGCTAGAGGCTGGTGGCTAACTGCTGCCCTAACTGCGTCCGCCCTCTGTCTGGAAGAGAGAGCTGAGCAGGACAGCTCCATGGCTGGGACACTGCTCCAGAAAATGCACAAGATCTGGAGCCAGCCAGACCTGCCACTTCCTAGCTGGGTAATCTCAGGCAAGTCTCTGGGTCTCAATGGCCTCACCTATAAATTTTCAGACAGTTGCCTTGAGGATTTGAGGTCTTGTATTAAAGGGTCTGTTAGAAACTTGGCAGTAGACATGTTAAAAGGGTGGCTGCTTTTGGATAATTTTCTTCATTTGAAGAGTTGATGTATCTCCCACCCTTTCCCCCGCAGGGGTTGACAAGACTCCACATACAACCCCGTGCCTGTTTCCTTATCTGGAAAATGGGACCAATAATAGTATTTTCTTCACTGAGCTCCTGAGTGGGATGATGTCTGCTGAGCACTCAGCACTGACAACACGTAACCGGTGGTGAGTCTTCTCCTTCCCTCTCTCATTCATGTCTTTTAGCATTTGGCTGCTCACCGCGACCAGGCATTAGCTTGTTTTGTCCTCACAACATGTGTGTATGGGGACACTGAGCAAGAAGACCACTGTGACTGGAGCAGAGTGAGCGAGGGGGAGAGCACTGAGATGAAGCCAGAGGAGCAGGTGTGAGGGTCGGGTCACCCAGGGTCTTCTAAGTCCTCGGAAGATCTTGGCTTTTATTCAGAGTGGCATGGAGGTCATTAAGGTTTTGAGTAGAGGAATGGTGTGCTCTGACTTACATTTTAAAACGATCATTCTTTTCAATAAAGGAACTCTGTTGAAAGTTAACCGTAGTGGGATCAAGGGCAGAATTGGGGGATGCAGCCAGGAAGCTGCTGGAGTAGTGCAGGTGGGAGAAGATGAGGGCTTGTCCACGATGGTGGCAATGGACGTGGGAAGAAGGGGCCAATTTCTGGATAAAATGCACGAGTGTAATCACTAAGCTTGAAGATTCAGCTCCTCACTGAGCCTCTTGCATTTTCTTCCTGTTTGAGGCTATAAAATTTTCCTGTGTTGTTGAAGTGAAATTTACATTCTTACTTTTTGCTCTTTTGTTCATACATTCGCTTGTTTGTCTAGTACATCGCCCTGTTTTATCTCTCTTCTCTTTCTTAAGCTATTTTGCTAATTGAAGTGTTAATTGCCTATCTCTCCTACTAAACGTAAAGTCCAAGAAGATTTGGCCCTTGTCAAAATTGTTCACATGTGTGTCCCCAGAGCCTAGATTCAACCTCTGTTTGTTGAATGATTATGTGTATCTGCCAAGAGCCTACCTCTTCTCATGTAGGGGTGTGAGATAGCCCCCACTCTCCAGGCGGTCCCACTTGAGTAGGGAACTGGATGTGGATGGGCCATGGTGTCAGAGTTGGGGCAAAGAAGGGGGCATATGGTCCAGGAGTGGGAGGGGAGGGAGAAAGCACAGGCTTTCATCCTTTGGAGCTATGCCAGGAGTCCTTCCAAGGTTGCAAAGTCAGAAGAGGCACACAAATGAAGTCGCAAGCCATAAGCCCATAGAGAGCCATGGGTATGAGACACCCTGGGAGCTCTGGCCTTCAAATTACACTTTTATAATAGCAAAGCAGGACTGCACACATACTTGTGACTGAGCAGGGCCTTTGGGTCCCTATGCTGTGCTTGCTGGTGTAGGCCTCTGCTCTCATTTTGGTGTCAAGAGAACATCCCTGGGCTGGCACATGGAACATGTTCACTCATTAGACCAATGACCAACTCTGTATGATCAATGCCATTGATCACATGGCTAGATGCAGAATTGGAAACAGAAAGGTTCAGCAGCTTATCAAGGTTGCTGGCAAGGGAAGGGTCTAGTGAAATTTGAATTGATGGCTGTCTGAATTCAGAAACAATGGTCCATCCACTTACTGTAGCTTCCCTCCAAGCTGCCTGTCTTTACTAAGAGGCTTCAGAGACACATCCTTCGGAAAGCAGCCCTCCCTGCCCCAACTGGCCCTTTCCCCAGCTCTGGCCCTTGGACAGCAGTCTTGGATGCTGGCACTTGGCTCCTGAGCCTCACAGCTCAGCTGCCACAGATGGCTGCTCAGTGGGACTGTGCCCACCATCCTGGTTACTTAGGGACAGATCTCCAGCGTCAGAGGAGGTCTCTGCAGGCCCCCTTGTCCAGGACAAGGCCCCCTGGCAGGCAGCACTTGCGAACGCAGCAGCACTGCAAGGCCGGCAGCACCCCAGATGGCCTGAATGCTGATATGAGGAAAGAATGTAAGGCTTTTGTTCTCCGGATCAACCAGCTGCCACATGGAGGCCACGTGAGCCTGTGGGCATTAGTCAGCTTTGGGTCTTTCACCCAGGCTTGGGCCACCTTCGGCAAGTCAATCTCTCTGAGCTTCAGTGTCTTCGTTCTGAAATGGGGAAGGAGTTTGGCTGCTCAGGCTCTGAGATGAGCTTCTGGCTCTGACATTCTGATGCCATCCTTGCACCCACGCTGCTTTCATTGTTTCTCTTGAATATATATTTATTCTTTTTGCTACCATATCAGAATGAAATTAGCAACATTTGGCAATTAAATCATTTTCTTCCCAGAACGCAGCTCTTAAACAAAGTTCTGAGTATTTGACTTTTATTTTAAATAGGTTGCTGTCAGGAAGAATACATGGCACCTAAAGAAACACATAGACATTATAATTAAAGAGATGCCAATCTTGACAGGTAGTCAGAGAGGAGAGGGTATGTGACAATGAGAATGGAAAGGGGAGAAGGGAGCTCAGGGCCTGGTGGGATGAGAGACTAAGCCAGAGATATATTCCCATCAGGATGGAGAGCTTGGTGTCAGCATCAGCACCCACAGGACCACTGATAACAATAATAATTAGGCCAAAGTTGGACACCTTACAGTTTGCAAAGGCACTTTTACAACTCCTGTCAGGATCCCATGATGTTCCAGAAAGGCAGGTAGAAAGTTGGAAATCTGCGGTCCATTTTGCAGGTGGGAAAACTGAGACCAAAGGTCAGAGCCTTTACTTGGTCCATTGAAACTCTAAACCACAGACTAATAATCTCACCTAACCCAGCCTGAGCCCCATCCCCAGCGTAGCCTGAGCCCTGCCCCTGATCCAGGCTGAGCCCAGTCAAGCTGCAGCCAAATCTCTTCCCCTGGATTGAAAGTGAATGGACTGTGAGCGTGTAGGTGAACCAGAGCAAACCCCTCTCCTGCTGATGGCAGAACTCAGAGCCCCTGGCCATGGGCCTGAAGGGCGGGAGGAGGGCCCTGAAGGGTGGCTGGCTGGGAGAATGCTGGCCCATTCAGAATCAACCCAGTGAGTGGGGGTGTAGAAGCGCTAAGGGGAGCACCCTCTTGAGTGGATGCTGAATGTCTGGGTGCACATGGAATGCTGGGTGGGGGTGGCCTCCGTCCCAGGACGTGCTCCTATACAGACACAAGCTCCTTCCGCCAGGTTGGTTCTGGGAGGGCCTGCTCTCTTCCTGTGGCAGGTTCCTGAGGGGTTGGTTGTCTGAGCAGCTCAGACTGGAGTCCCTGTGTGACCTTGGCAGGTTTCATTGCCCTTGTCCTCAGCCATACCTCCCGGGTCTCTGGGTGATATGTGAGATCATGCGGATGAAAGGCCTCAGATCCAGCAGGTGCTCAGAAAAGGTGGGCTTCCTTCCCTCTTCTTCTGAATCTTGCCTCTGTCCCGAAGGTTGGTCCGCTCTCCCCTCCCCCACCCCATTGTGGGCTCCCCTTCTGACAGGCACCTCATTAGTGGAATCTCTGTAAATAACGCCAACCAGTTAAGAGTTACAACAAGGTAGCTCATTAAAGGCACTCCGCTTGTCTCACTTCCCAATTAGTGTTTCTGCCAATGCAGCTACCAGGACGTGTGACAGGGTGCCCTTGGCATGTGGTAAGGCTCAGGCAGCCCTGATCAGCCCAGAGGAGAGCACTGGCAGCCCCAGGACTTGAGGCGCTGCACTTCCCTGCCCCACTGCAGCTCAGCAGCCTGCACGGTTAGCCTCTAAGAGAACTGGCACCATGCAGGCACCAGTGCCCGTTGTGAGGGGGTGCCAGCTGCTCCAGGCCCCAGCAGTGGACCCAGGGTTCCTCTGGGCTGCAGAGTTTGCCCCCCCCCCCCCCGGTCCCCAAGGTCCATTTTTCCTACAGCATTCTTGGCTCCGGATTTCTACTCCAGATTGCTCCATCAAATCTTACCTGGCCTGTGTCCCTTCTCTTTAGTTTTCCTTCTCAGTCTTCTCAGTCACCTCTTTCATTGGTGACCTCAAACTTTTTCACAGCAACTTCTGGGGACAAGATTCCCCTCCTAGGGTTCTAATGTTATTGGTGACAACAATGGAGGGATTTTCAGGCTAGAGAGGAGAAGAACATTTCAGAAGAGGCTTTGATATTGCAGAGGTGATGAAGTCCCTAGGACAAGTCTATCAGACTGCTATTTTTAGCCACTTTTTTTTTATTTACACATGAAGAAGCAGGCTCAGAGACATACTTTATGTGTGATAATATGTTTTAAGTTTATTTTTTCTTGTTGACACTATTATAGATGTCCCCTATTTCCCCCTCACTTCCCCCCTCCACCCAGCCCCAGCCCCACCCCAGGCCTTCACCATACTATTATCTGTGTCCATGCACTATGAATATATGTATATAAGTTCTTTGGTTAATCTCTTCCCACCCTTCTCCTCCACCCCTCTGAGATCTGTCAGTCTGCTCCTTGTGTCCAAGTCTCTGGACCTATTTTGCTTGTCAGTTAATTCTGTTCATTAGATTCTACATATGTATAAGAGAGGTCATGTGATATTTGTCTTTCTCTGACTGGCTTATTTCACTTAGCATACTAATCTCCAGGTCCATCCATGCTTTTGCAAAGGGTATGAGATCCTTTTTTTAACAGCCACATAGTATTCAATGGTGTAAATGTCCCACAGCTTTTTTATCCACTCATCTACTGATGGGCCCTTGGGCTGTTTCCAGATCTTAGCTATTGTAAATAATGCTGCTATGAAGGTAGGGGTGCATATATTCTTTCTCTTGGATGTTTCTGGATTCTTAGGTTATATTCCCAGAAGTGGGATTGCTGGGCCAAACAGCAGTCCCATTTTTAATTTTTTGAGGAAACTGCATACTGTTTTCCACATTGGCCACACCAGTCTGCATTCCCACCAGCAGTGCATTAGGGTTACCTCTCTTCCGCACCCTCACCAGCACTTGTTGTTTGTGGATTTATTGATGGAGCCATTCTGGCAGGTGTGAGGTGATACTTCATTGTGGCTTTAATTTGCATCTTCTGATGATTAGTGACATTGAGCATTTTTTCATATGTATCTTAGCCATCTGTATGTCCTCTTTGGAGAAGTGTCTATTCAGGTCCTCTGCCCATTTTTCAATTGGATTGTTTGTCTCCTTTTGTTGAGTTATATGAGTTCTTTATATATTTTGGAAATTAACCTCTAATCAGATGTATCATTGGTGAATATGTTCTCCCATACCCTGGGTTCCTTTTTCATTTTGGTGATGGTTTCTTTTGTTGTGCAGAAGCTTTTTAGTTTGATGCAGTCCCATTCGTTCATTTTCTCCCTTTGTTTCTCTTGCCCTAGGAGATGTATCAGCAAAAATTCTGCTACGTGAGATGTCTGAGATTTTGCTGCCTATGTTTTCTTCTAGGATTTTTATGGTTTCTTGACTTACATTTAAGTCATTTTCCATTTTGAGTTTATTCTTGTGTATGGCATGAGTTGGTGGTCTAGTTTCATTTTTTTGCATGTATCTGTCCAATTTTTCCAACACCATTTATTGAAGAGACTGTCTTTACTCCATTGTATGTGCTTTACTCCATTGTCAAAAATCATACTTTTTTTTCTTCTTTTATTTTTTGATTATAGTTTAAATTCAACACTATTTTGTATTAGTGTCAGGTGTACAGTACAGTGGATAGACATTTATATAGGTTACAAAGTGTTCCCTCAGATAATTCAAGTGCCCTTCTGGCACCATGAATAGCTATTACAGTGTTGTTGACTATATTCCTATATTGCCTGTGCTTTACCTTACATTCCCAGGTCTATTTTGTAACTACCAATTAGTACTTCTTATTCCCATCACCTTTTTCACCCTGCTCCCCAACTTTCTCCCCTCTGGCATCCATCAGTCTATTCTCTGTACCTATGAGTGTGTTTCTATTTTGTTTGTTCATTTATTTTGTTCTTTAGATTCCCCATGTAAGTGATATCATATGATATTTGTTTTTCTCTGTCTGGCTTATTTCACTTAGCATAGTACCCTCTAGGTCCATCCGTGGCGTCGCCAATGATAAGATTTCATTCATTCATTGTTGTTTAGGGCAGGGTAATATTCCACTGCATATATATACACCACACTTTTTTATCCACGTGCCTACTGAAGACGTATTTTTATCCTTTGTTTTTTAAAGTAGACTCAGAGGCATTTAGCCACTTGCCCTAGGTTACACAACTGGTAGTCTAGAACCTTGGAAGCTAGGGTCTGGTGACTCAAGTGTTGTTACCTGTGCCAGTAAGTTAATGGGAGCGGAGAGATCCTTCAGTACCCCTGCTGTCCCCTGGCGGGTGAACTCACACAGCCTACCCCTGTTCCATCTTCTTCACATCCAAGTTTTGCTCCATGTGACCACACTTTCTTTCATTTTCACTTTGGGTCAGCCCTTTCTGTTTCACTTTGGGAAGGAAACTGCTCCCACTTTCTCTCCCTCCCACTGAATCAGTAGCTTAGCTGGGCAAGGCACGAAATAAAATTTACATTCAATGGTTTCCATGGCAACCGCAGCAGCTGGTCCGGCTTCTCCTGCTCTTGGGGCATAGTCCTCTGAGAAGAGCCAGGTATCAAAACCTCCCCTCCCAAAGAATGTAGTAAGGGTTTTAAACAGAACTAGAAAGAGCTCAAGTCTACCCATTTCTCTGGTTGTGTGTCATGTGGGGGAAGGGAAAGGAGCGCTCCTCTTTTCCAGTATATGAGAGATGCAAATCGCTTGTCCCCTTAGCCTCAGCATCACTGTGGCTAACATTTTTAATTCTGCTATGTGCCAGGCTTTGTGCTAAGTGCTAAAACATTACTTCCTTTCATCTTGGCTTAAATCTAATGGGTAGGCACTACTGTCATCCTATTTTAAAGATGAGGAAATTATGCCCCAGAAATACTATAACCTTGCTCAATGGCTCAAAGAACCAGAGCACCCAGAATGGAACCTACATTTGCTTGACCCCTAGACCTATGGTCAATAAGAGGGTGGCATTCAGAGCTTACACCAGGTGATTCAAACTCACTTTCTGCTCCCTCACAGTCTACAGAGAGGGCTGTGGCATCAAGGTTGAGAGCACACAGGCAGCCAGGCAGCCTGGGTGCCCTTGCCCATCTTATCTGTGCCTCAGTCGTTAGCCCTGAACGAGGGATTAAACATAGTGTCTACCACCCAGCTGGTGAGGTCACCAGTTTGATTCCTGGTCAGGGCACATGCCCAGGTTTCTGGCTTGACCCCCAGTAGGGGGTATGCAGGAGGCAGCTGACTAATATTTCTCTCTCATCGATGTTTCTATCTCTCTCTAAAAAATCAATACAAACATATTTTTAGAAATATAAATAAATAGTGTCTAACTCTTAGGTGGAACATTGAATGTATTAAATGAGATTAAAACTCTGTGAGACACTCAGGGAAGTGCCTGGCACATGGTCAGTACTCAAAGCCAGTAACTGTCAAGTTTGCCACTGGGGTGGGCGACAAACGAATGGGAGTCAGCCATTAGCACGTGGTGTCAGCGTGTGCTGGAGAGATGGGCAGGAGCCAGGGCTGTGGGAGCCCAAAGGAGGCAGCTAACCAGGTCTGTGGATTAAAGCGGCTTCCTGGAAGAGGCATGCTGAGGCTAGGGGATGGACGTGAGGCAGAGAGGTTGGTAGGGCAGAAGCAGGGTATGTGGTACATTGGGCATTTGTAGTATGGTGTGGGCATCTGTCCTTCCTGCTTACTCAGCAGCTATTCCTTTCCTTAGTTTTCCTTTTCGAGCTGCTTATTCTTCCATTCTCAGTCTATGCAGTTCTGCAGGGGCTGACTCTGCCCTCTGGGTCCATTTATGGGCACATGACTCAGTCCTAGCTAATGAGAGGCCTGCCTCTTCCTAGCTATAATGATTGGTTGGTTTGAGCAGAGCCAATCACAGTCAGTGCATGTGAGTCCTGAGTTTTTTTGCTGGAGCTATGAGGAAAAAGATCACTTTCATCCGCCTGGGATGGTTAAGCTGATAGAATGCAAGCCTCAAATTCCTGGGGGCTGTTTGCCACCAAGAGGAGAGAGCCTGCTTGAGAATGAAAACCAGAGAGGAAAGTATAGCTCAGAAGTAGGCAGTGATGGATTCCTGGCAGTGTTCCTGGATCCAGCTGTGCCTGAAGCAAGGCTTTTGTGGCATGTGAGCCAACAGATCTCCTTCCTTTTTTTTAACTAAGCCTGTGTGAGATGGGATTATGCAGTTTATAATCACAAGAGCCCTACTTAACGCAAGAGGAGTGACAAGCAATGGTCTGAAAGGATGGCAGGCGCCAGGCCACAAAGTCCTAAATGAGGAACTGAAGCTTGAAGGTGATGGAAACCCTTGATTATAAGCAAAGTGTTGATATGATCAGTCTGGGTTTTTAAAAACCCTCTGCCAGCAGTGTACCAAAGTGACTTACTGCAGGGGACTTAAGAGGAGGCTGGTGCTGTAGACCAGGGAGAGAATATGGGTCTGCCCGCGCAGGATGTGTTAGTTTCCTACTGCTGCTATAACACCACCACACGCTCAGCAGCTTAAAACAATACACATTTATTCTCTTATAGTTCTTGAGGTCAGAAGTCTGAAACAGACCTCACAAGTCTATAATATTCCAGCCATGCTCACAGAGCATGAGTGGTCTAGGAGGGGCACCGCCAGCCCTCCTCTCCTCCCCCGTCTTGCCCAGAACTCCTTCTTGTCACATTACGGATCATCCATTCAGCTGCGCCACTTATCTACTGTACAAGGCACTAGCTGCAACTCTGGGTCAAGAGGGATTGTGGAGGGCCTTGTTGAAGCCTAGACAGCCGAGTTTGACTCAGCTAATTGGTTAAATGGATTCTTCTACATGTGCAGTGTTGAACTTTCTGCTTCAATAAGGTATACTAATTTTAATTAAAGCTCTGAAGGCTTGGGCAAATATTTCCATTTCTGAGCATGTTCGTTGATCACAGACTTTATATTCCCCTGAGACAAGGCCACTGGGAAGAGCTGCCCTCCCCCAGGGATTCCACCTCTGCTCCCCACCCTGAGAGCAGGGGAAATGGGCAAGAGAGAAGCAGGAGGAAAAATATAGTAATTGAGGACCTACTATATGCTGGGCATTGTGCTTCAGGCTTCCCATACATTATTTAATTTAATAGCACAAAATGGAAATTTAAATCTCTGTGTTAGAGCTGTAAAAAACTGGATCAGAAAATTAAGATGTTTGTTGAGGATCACATAGCTGCAGTTTGGGGCCACCCAGCACCCGCACCTGTCTTCTGGTGACAACACTTTGATTGTCCTTCAGGGAACCAGTCCTCCTGGCTCAGTGCAATTGTGGCTGAGTGGACCCAGCCTTGACCCTTTAAGGTACTTCATCTTTTTGCCATGGGGGTTGGATCAGGGAGTGGACATGTGACCTGAGCCTGCCCCTGAGGTTTAATTCTGGGACTTGGGTTGCAAAGGCTGGGAAACTCTCTCTTCCTAGTTGAATCTGGACCTGGCAGAGATTACTCTATGGAGAGTGTAACCAGCACCGGGGAAGACAGAGCCCAGAAATGGAGAATGGGTAGGACGAAGCTAGGAAAGAAAGTGCAAAGGACAGTGTCATATGAGCGCCACGATTCAGCCATGGCTGAGGGAGACCACACTTGAACTTTTAAGTGATTTACCTATAAATTATTAAACCATTTCTCCTTCCTCCCCCTCCTCCCCTTCCCCCCATCCCCGGTCCTCCTCTGCTCCTCCCCCTCCCCCATTCCTCCTCTCCCTCTTCCTCCCCTTCTCCTCCTTTTTGCATAAGCCATTTTGAGATGTTAACACATTCCGGGTTCAGCTCCAGCTCCAGCTCCAGCTCCAGCTCCAGCTCCAGCTCCAGCTCCAGCTCCAGCTCCTAGGAGGTGGAGCACAATGAAAAAGAACCTTCCAGGCAGCTATCTCGATCCAGCTTCTTGCCTTACCTGCTCCTGCCTCTGACCTGCCCTGAGAGGGCCCAGCCCCTTGGTAGCTAATTCTCCCAGCTGCCTTTGGGCGCCTGCTCCTCTCCCTTGAGGCCGGGAGTCCCCACATCCTAGAGCTGGGCTCACTTTGGCATTGAGCCCTGATCCAAGTTGAGGGAGGGGTTCAGCCCAGAGACCTCAACAGTGAGAGGAAATGTAACACCCGCACAGGGCCATGTGAGTTCACTGCGTGCTCACACACAAACACACACGTCTCCTACACACCCATTCATGCATATACCTCTAGGGAGAGGCCTGGAGGCCACGCTCACCATAATGATGGTGATGGATTGTTCCGGGTGGTGTGACTTTTGCTTGCAGAATATCTCTCCAAATTACCCGAGTTTTCTAAAATAAGCATGAATTATCTTTGCAAATCAAAAAAATAGATTAATCATCTTAGTGTTTAAAATTAATTGCAAATGTAATACATGTGAACAGTAGCAGAAAATTGTAAAAAATTTCAAACAAAGTATAATCACTACTCTGAGCAAATGGGCGCACTCACCGTCTCACAGCCTTTCCAACAGGAGATGGAACAAATTCTTATAATATTTACCAATCTAATGGGCAAAACCTGGAATTTGATTTTTTAAATTTAATTGGTCGTTTCCTGATTAGTGAGACTTCTTTTCATATGTTTATGGCTTGATTGTTTTTTCTCTGTGTGTGAATTTTCTGTTTATGTTCTTTGCCATTGTTTTTGCTGGGTTGTTTGTCTTCTGCTCATTGTGTTAGGAGCTCTTTATCTCTTGTTGATATCAGTGCATTTCCTGTAATAAATGCTGTAAGTATTGTCTCCTGGCCTGTCATTGTGTTTGAAATCTGATTATGGCGTTCCTCCCTGCGCCCCCACAGAACTTTACATCGCATGTAATCAAAAGGGCTTCCTTTATGATTTCTCAGTCTTTGATTCTGCTTAGAAAGGCTTTTCCTGCCCCAAGTTCAGACAATTTGTGCCACATTTTTCCTCAAGCTTTTATAGATTCTTTACGTTCAGATTTTGATCTGTCTGAAATTTATTGTTGTGTATGCTGTGAAGTAGAATGCCAATTTTATTGTGTTCAAGATTCACATATATACACCAACGGTTTTATTGCTATTATTATTATTATTAATTATTGGAGTCTATTCTTGTGCCTTCCAATTTGTCTAGTTCTTCAGAAAAATTCTGTTGGGCTTTTGATAGCTGGTACATTGCATTCATTTAATAACTATATTTGTGTGTGTTTTTTAAAGCCAGGGGAAAGACATTGAGTTAATAATTTGTCCTTGTTTCATGGTTTGCCATTATCATCCATGCAATGTCTTTTTCTTCTTTTATAATTTTATTTATTTATTTTATTTAAAATTTTTTATTGAATTTATTGGGGTGACGTTGGTTAACAAAATTATATAGGTTTTGGGTGTACAATTTTACAATACATCATCTGTATATTGCATTGTGTGTTTACCACCCCAAGTCAAGTCTCCTTCCATCACCATTTATTCCTCCTGTACTCTCTTCTACTTCCCTCCACCCCCTTTCTCTCTGGAAATTGCCATACCGTTGTCTGTTTCTGAGTTGTTTTTTGTAATCCCTTCACCCTTTTCACCAAGCCCCACAACTCCCCTCCTCTCTGACAGCTGTCAGTCTGTTCTCCGTATCTATTAGTCTGTTTCTATTCTTTTTTGTTAGTTTATTTTGTTCATTACATTCAACATATAAGTGAAATCATATGGTACTTCTCTTTCTCTGACTGGCTTATGTCACTTAGCAAAATACTCTCCAGGTCCATCCATGCTGTTGCAAAAGGTAAGATTACCTTCCTTTTTATTGTTAAGGGGTACATCGTGTAAATGTACCACAGCTTTTCTGTCCACTCATCTACTGATGGGCACTTGGGCTGCTTCCAAATCTTACTATGACCTTGTAGTATATAGTTTCATATCAGGTAGTGTGATGCCTCCAACTTTGTTCTTCTTTCTTAAGATTGCTGTGGCTATTCAGGGTCTTTCATGATTCCATATCAATTTTTGGAATATTCACTCTAGTTCTGGGCACAAGGCCTGCAGGGTGTGGCTGCAACGAATGCAGGTGATGGGTTTATTGCATTCCCCCAGGCTGATGCTGTATGGCGGGGAGTGCTCCATCCAAGAAAGATGGCATCTGCAGTGTGGAAGAGGGACTCACACAGGTATCCTGGGAGCTGTCCCTTCAGCTCTATCCCTAGAGACTCTAATTCACTCTGCCTTCTTTTGTGCATTGGCCCTTTAAAAGGGGGCTTGTGTCTATAACAGACTCTGTCTCTCCCTTGTGGACAGAATCCCCATTGATTTTCACAGCCAGATGTCATGCGGGTACCTTCTCTAGGCTCTGGTGCTCTGCGCTGGGGAGCCCAGCTTGAGGTTGAGACCCCACACTTCTCAGGGGGGGCCTTTGCAGCTGAGCTATCCCTCCGGAATGTCAGTTGCTGCCTATAGTAGTGGGGCCAACCCTTTTTGCATCTCTGCCCTTCCTACCGGTCTTGCTGTAGCTTCTTTTGTAAATCCTCGGTTATAAGACTTCTGTACAGCTAGTCTTCAGTTAGTTGTTCGGGTTCATTGCTCTATATTTTAGTTGTAATTCCAGTTTTGTCCTTGGAGGAGGTTAGTGTAATAACTACCTATTCCCCTGCCATCTTGATCTCCCCTCCTATATTATTTTTTTCCTTTTCTCCCCAATCTCCCAGAACTCCTATGCAGGTACCATCTAATTTGTTTTACATATGTCTTTGGATAGTTATTAGCCCTTATAAAATATTTAGTATTGTTTTGTGTCTATACACAAAGTGTTTTCCAGTCATCATGATGTTATAAAATATATACATGTAGCTGTGTGTATATCAAATTTGTTGCTTCTAGCAACTGCATAGTATCTCTTTGGCAGCATCTATCACAGTTTTCTTAAACATCCCCCTAGTAATAGCTACAAATGATGCCTCCAGCTCTGTGATTCCACAAACAATTCTTGATGAACCTCCTTGCACAGCCATCCTTTGGATGTCTGCTCACGTTTCTTGAGGGCCTGCTCCAGGAATGTGCTTGCTGCATCACTTAATTTTCACCAAATGCTGTCTGATTGCTCTTCAGCCTGGCTGCACCCATTTTCATTCCCGCTCAATGCCTGGGTCTTCTTCGTTCCCTGTATCTTTGCCAATGCAGGATATTTTCTGACTTCTTAATTTTGCCTGTGATGGGGTACTTGTTTAAATGTGCATTTTCTGATTATGAATGAAGTTAAACATCTCTCCATGTGCTTAAGAACTATTTGGGTTTCCCCTGCTCGGGATTGCCTAATCATATCCCTTATCTTCTTGCTGTTAAGTTGATTATTTTGTTGTTAATTTTAGGAGTTCTTGCATATTCTTGGTTCTTAGATATTCTTCTATCACTTGGCTATATCTTTGACTAAATGTCTTTATTGAACACAAATGCTTCATTTTGATAGAGTCATACCACCTATTTTTCTACTTTATGATCTATGCTTTTGTTTTGTTTAAGAACTTTTCCTTCATCCTTAGGTCACAAATATGTTCACTTACTTTTTTTTTATTAGCTTTGTGACTTTATCTTTCATATTCAGCTTCATCTTAGTAAATGATCAATGTATACTTCGAAGATGAAGTTCCTTTTAGTATATAATCAAAAGTGGAGGTTCAACTTTATTTTGCCATATATAATGAATCCATTTCCCCACTATTGTCTCTAGTACTATGTTAAACAGAAGTGCTTGGGAAGGCATCTTTGACTGAGTTTCCCCCCAATTTTTTTCCTGTTTTATTGAGAAATAATTGATATTCATCACTATATAAGTTTAAGGTGTACAACATGATGGTTTGACGTATACATATAGTGAAATGATTGCCATAATAGGTTCAACTAACACCCAACTTCTCATATAGATATTATTATAAAAAAAAGGCAAAAAAATTTTTTTTCTTGTGTTGAGAACTCTTAGGATTTCTATCTTAACAACATCCCCACATACCATACAGCAGTGTTAGCTGTAGTAATCCTGTGGTACGTTACATCCCTACTGCTTATTTTATAACTGCATGTTTGTACTTTTTGACCACCTTTCTCCGGCTCCCCCTCCCCCAATCCTCTGCCCCTGGTAACCACAAGTCTGATCTCTTTTTTTATGAGTTTGGTTTTTGGCTTTTGTTTGTTTTTTAGAATCCACATGTAAGTGCTTGACTGATTTCTGATCTTAAAGAGAATATATCTAACATGTCTGTGTATAAAGAATGATGGCCTGTGGGTTTGGGTGTACAGCCTTTATCAGGTTAAGGAAGTTCCCATTTGTTGCTGCTTTTCTTTTCTTGTAGTTCTTATATGTATAAATAGGTATTGGACATTAATAAGTCCCATTTCTGGGTCTATTGAGATCATTGTGTGACTTCCCCCTTAGGCTATTAATGAATGGATGTCATTGATAGACTTTCTAATATTTACTTTTTATTTTTAAAATATATCTTTATTGATTTCAGAGAGAGGAAAGGAGAGGGAGAGAGAGATAGAAACATCAATGATTGAGCCCACAACCAAGGCATGTGCCCTGACCAGGAATCGAACTCCGATCGCCTGGATCCTAGGTCGACGCTCAACCTCTGAGCCACACTTGGCCGGGCAGATTTTCTAATATTAAATCATCCTTTTGTTCTTTGTATAAATCCTACTAGGTATGTTACTGGTTTTTTGTTTGTTTGTTTGTTTTGTTGTTGTTACTAATCCACACCTGAGGATTTTTTCCCATTGATTTTGAGAGAGAGTGGAAGGGAGGGGGGAAGGAGAAGAGAGAGAGAGAGAGGGAGAGAGAAACATTGACATGAAAGAGACACATTGCTTGGTTGCCTCCCACACATGTCCCCACCAGGTATGTGCCCCTGACTGGGAATCAAACTCATGACCTTTCAGTGTGTGGGCCGACACTCTAACCACTGAGCCATGCCAGCCAGGGCAAGTATGTCACTGTTTTAAAGTGAATTATTCATTGAAGTGTAACTTACATCCAGAAGAGAGACAGAATGATAAGTGAACATAATTGTGGAATCAGCCTCTTGGTCAAGAAACAGAACATGACCATTTACCTCCTTCCAGTCCTTGCCTTGGGAGGGTGGCCACCATCCTGATTCCTAATACCACCGATTAGCTTTGATACTTCAAAATTTTATATAAATGGAACCAAAGGATAGATTACATTTTAAAATATGATGGTAGGGTCAATGAGCAAGTACTGGATTTAAAATGCCTGCGTCTAAATTCGTAAGTGACATGGCTCTGTCATTTTCTTTTCTTGCTATGTCCTTACCCAGTGTTGGAACTGATATTTTCTTGCTCTGTAAAATAACTAGGAAAGCTTTCTCTCTTTTCTTAGTTTCTGCAACAAGTTGCCTGTTACTGGGATCTTCTGTTCCTTGAAAGTTTGGTTGAATTCACATGTAAAATGATTTGGGCCTGAGGGTTTGGGGGAACTGCTACTTAGCTTCTTTAATGGTACTGATTCATTCGTTTTGTATTTCTTCTTGCTCCAAATTTGGCACTTTATAGTTTGCCATAAACTCATCTATTTTGTCCATGTTTTCAAATTTGTAGATACACAGTTGTTCACAATATTTGGTTATTTTGATTTTTTTTCTTATGACTGTAATTATTTTCTTTTTTTGTTCTGTATTGTATTTATTTGCAATTTTCTCCCCCTTTTCAGATATGGGGGAATTTTTAAAAGTTACTCTTTTTGTTTCTAATTTTATTTTATTTTATGGTTATAATCATATGATAATTGATTTTTAAAAAATTCATTTGTGCTTTAATACATGGTTGATTTCATAAATGTTTCATATGCCATCAAAAAGAACACATTTGCTCTTTGTTGGGTGACAAGTTTTGTGCTGACTTTCTTTTACTCCTTATTTGGCTGTTTCAGTCTTTCTCTGTGCCTTTTATTCCATTTCTTTAACTGCCTCTCCAGCAGAATCCATATTACTGAATTCTGTTTTAAAAAAGTCCCTCTTTTGTTTTGGAGCAGTTACCCCACTTGTACTTAGTTCAAACCCTGTTATATTAAGATCTATTTCTCCAAAATTCTTTTTTCTTTTCTATTGATCATATTTTTGTTATTTTGAAAATTTTGCCATATATCAACAGATAGATCACATTTTCTACTGTTGATTTGAAAGTTGGGCATTCCACTTTAATTTTCTAATGCTTACCTCTGACATATTTAGACTTTTACTTATGAATGTTTCCCCCCTGTATTCATTATCAGGCAAAGTAGCTTTGACTGCTTACACTTCCAAAGGGAAATACACACTCCCGAGGGGAAGAGGCAATGTCCTGGGAGCAGGAAGGTGACGGTACATAGACCAAAGCGGCCACCAGTGATTCCTTGTCAGCAGTACCTCTTTGGTGTTCCCCTCTCTGTGACTGTGGACAGGTGCTAGTTACTCACCTTGGTCTATAGAAAATGTCAGGAATGACATTCTGGGCTAGGTCATGAGAAAACTTAGAGCTTCCCCTGGGTCTTTTGGAATTCTAGTGCTCCACTCCCCTCGGGTCCTAAGTGTCGAGCAGGGAGAAGCGAAGCCACACGGGGAGGCCCCACGCAGGCGCTGTGAGTAGCTGCCCGGCTGACCTGCCGGCCGACAGTCAGCATTGACCGCAAGCATGTAAGCGAGAGGCTGTGGATGCCCAGTTCAGTCTTCTGCGGCCCCAGCCACCATCTGTTCAGTTGCATGAGGGACCCGGTGAAAACCACGCAGCCAGGCTTAATCAGCTCACAGAGCCACGAGAACGAGCAGTAAATCAGGATTTTAAGTCACCGAGTTTTAGGATGGTTTGTTACACAGCAATGGGTAACAGTACAAGTTCTACTATTAAAAATCAACCCTTTAAACCTAACACACACTCTTTCCCTTATAATGACCCTGTGCTCATGTGTGAAGTGGCGAGGGGCAGGGGGAATGTTGGGGACCGGCTCCTCCTTTTGTTATCTGCCCTACTCTGCAGCCAGGGCCGGGGCTGCTGTTTTTTTCCTATCATCTCGAGGTGATGGGATTGTCAGCAGTCCCCTCAAAGGGTGCCAGGGAGAGAAAAGAGCACATGAAAAAGCATCCCCCTCCCCTGACCCACTCCTGCAATGCCCATCTCCTCTCCAGTCTGGATTGCCATCCCCTCCCCGCACATACCTCACACACTCACATACGTATACACAATCACGCATTCTCATACACTCACTTACACACACAGAACTTACCCACCTTCTGTCTCAGAGTTTCATGCTAGCTCCTCGGATCCATCTGCCTCCCTTTCTCTTCTGTGGCATCACCAGTGTTGGGTTTTGGGCAGGGAGCCAGCAGTCTGTTTTTAGTGTCTTGTTTGCAGTGAATTTATAGACTTTTTTCAGGGATATCTGAGCTCTTTGTGTTTAAGACCCTAACATGTTTCTCTACTCATTTAAGTTTTCCTTTATATAGTTTGATCATTCATTTTGTATGGGTCTTGTTATAATCATTAGTAATAATTTTTTAGTTTTTGTTGATTTTGTGAATGGGATACATTGATCACCACCCCAACCCCCAAATGGTTATGGCTGTTGAGTTGGGATTATGTTGTGTCTTTGGAATTATTTTGTGTCTGGCCATCTCCTGAACTCTTTTACCTGTTTTCATAGTTTTTCTTGGTGGGCAACTGTATGACTTGCAAACAATGACAGCTTAATTTTTTTCTTTCCAGAGACTCTTCTTTCTTGTTCTCACTGCAGGGTATCTGAGGACCCTACATGGGGCATCCCAGCCAGCATAACCCCAAGGCAAGGCGGGCAGATCTCAGGGGCACTCTAAGCACTGAGTTCCCTGAACTCTCTTAGAGGTGGAGAGTTGGGGCAGAAGCGGGCATACTTGTTTTGTTCCTGACTGTGATGGAAATGCTTTTCAAGTTCCACTAGTAAGTATCAAGTTTGCTAAGAGTTTCTACTAGACAGTCTTTATTATTAAAGAATTTCCTTTCTGTACCTAGCTTACTATTGGATTTACAAGTCAGAAATGAATATTAAATTTTATCAAATGCTTCTTTGGGGTATCCATATAAACTGATCATATTAGTTTCTGTTTTAATCTGTTAATATAGTGAGTATTACATTCATAATGTTAAGTTGTCCTTTAACTACTAAATTATGCCCTATTTGATCATAATATAATCTTTTGGTTATATTATGGCTATAATTTATTAATATTTTATTTTGGTTTTGGGAAAATTTTTACCATATGATATGGAAATGGAGGGTCCTTATGATTTTGATTAAATTTAGTTTTAAATCATAGCTCTAGAAATCATATCCCTCTCTCTCTTTCTCTCTCCCCCCCAGAGGTGTCCCACATGTCTCCTCCTCAATCAGCAACCCCTGATAATCAGCAATCTCTGGGACAGAAGAGAGTAGCCCAGGCCTGCCTAATGGTCACATGGCCCCAGACCCCTGGCAGGCTGAAGATAACATCGTGACCTAAGTTTTGTTTCAGTTCCTGAGCCCTAAACTAGAACAACCCCTGGCTACTTTCCCATGAGACTGAACAAAGGCATACTGGAACAGACCTCAAGGCTGTCCTCAAGGCCTAAAGAAATGATTTATTACCCTTACCTGACCTTCAACCAGTCAGCTCCCAGCACATCCCCGAGTCCCTAACCCACTGCGGCTTGTGATTTTGCCCTATATAATCTGTAACCTACAGGCCACCAGGGAGTTGGTTTATTTAGGGCAAAAGCTCCCCATCTCCATATTGGCCAATTCAATTTTAAACTATTTTCTCTTTCTATAGTGCAAACTCCATTCATGCATTTCTTTGAGCCAGTGAGCGAAGGCAGGTGGACCCAAGGGAAAACACTGGGGTTCTGGTAACAATATGGGTTTATATATTTCTATTTTTAAAACACCCTTGCCTAGTTCTCTTAGAAAAAGATGGAGTTTTCCATCTTCCTTGCTATATATATATATACCTGGAAAAGAATTTAAAAACTTTCTTTTATAAACAACTATTGAGTTAAAAGGTAAATCAAAGCAAATAAAAATGACTTTAAAATGAACAACAATGAGAAAGTGATATGTCAAAATTTATGAGCGAGGTACATTTATTTGAAAACAAAAATTCATGTACTTGGAAACAGAAATGGCTGGATATTAGCTGAGAATTCTTCAAGATACATGTTAAAGTAGAAGTATTTTTTTAACTCCAGGAATGCTCCAGAAGTATTTTTTAACTCCTTAAATATATATGTAAAGTTAAAACTCAGAGCTGAAAAATAATTCTCCAAACTATTCGTAGATGTTAACTCTAAGTAAGAATGAACTTGGACAGAAAGAATAGTGGCAAACGGCAACCTTTTTATACGTTTGATTCTATAAGTTTCCATATTAATTGACTCTTTTACAAGGTATACTATATTTTTATATTGCCTTTGCTTTTTAAAACCTTTTTTTTTTAAATGAAAAAGAACTGCCAACCACATTTCCAAACACAGTGCAAATAAAACTGGAAATTAACAAGAGGATAGCGTCCTTAAATCTATCTACTTGGAAACTTAAAAACAAGTCTAAATAATGTGATTAAACAATAAATCTGAACTGAATTACTGACTACTAGAAATGAACAGTACTAAAGGCACTGCATGTAAAACCGACAGGATACCTCCCAAGACGGGTGTATTTAGAGGTGAATGAATCGCTCTAAATGCAGTCATTAAAAAAGAGGAAAGATCAGAAGATAAGGCAACTGAGCATTAACCTCAATAAGCTTGGAAATGAACATCAAGATAAATCTAAAGACAGCAGGCAGAAAAATTAATAAAGAAAAGGAGTAGAAATTAATGAAACGGAATAAAACAATAGTAGACTGAAGCTATAAAAATGAAAAACAGTGCTTTGAAAAATTTGATAAGCTAGACAAAACCAGCAAGTCTGATCGGGAAAACACATCAGTAACCATAAAAATGAAGAAGGGGCATTAAAGATACACAGATATGTCAAATTACAAAAAGATACAAATTTTGCCAATAAATTGGACAGTCCAAAGGAAAAATGAACACATTTTAGGAAAAAACCAACAAGATGGCAGATGCTGCATCTTGGCTCAGCTCACTTGGACCCATCCCTTTGGAAGGGCCTCCCTCCACTCCAGGGGTGAGAAACTGAAAGCTCCATTTCTCTTGTCCTCACAGCTGGAGTGGAGCTTGTGCCCTGGACCCGGCCAAGCCGAGGTGCCACCCCCCGAGGTGAGAGTGAGGGGTGGGCAGCTGGCTCCTGCAGAGAGTCCAGCTCTTGTGGCCAAGGCATTCGTTCCCGGGGGCGGCCGTGGCAGAGGAGCCGGTGTGGGCGGCAGAGGCAGTGGGGTTCTGTTAGGACAGTCTCTCAGGGGGCTTGGGAGTTACTCCTCAGCCTCGTCTGTGTCCCTCCCCGTCCCGGGAATTCGGGAAGCTCCCTACACCCTGTGGTGTCCAGCTTTCCGCCTTAGTTTGCCCGTTGTGGTCAATAACCAGGAACGTGATTAATACACCAGCATCGACTCGAGAAGAGGCAAGGGGCAAAAAGAGACATCCATAAAAAAGAAGGCACCAGGTTCAGAGGGGTTTATGGGAAAGTTCTACTAGACCTTTAAAAAACACATAACTTCTATGTCAAAAATACGGATTTGTATGTTTAATCTCCCTATTTTTGTCATTAATGAATTCAAGTTGACAAATGCCTTGCAGGCTAGTGGTATAAGCTGAACAAAGCAGGCTTCCAGAATGGATTTTGCTTGTGGGAACCTCCGTTTGCCCTTCATGGTAAAGATGGGGCTCAGCAGATGGGGAATGATTCCCTGGTCATTCACTGAGCACCCCCACATGCTCGTGCTGTTCCAGGCGTAGGGGACACAGCAGTGAGCACAGCAGACCCCCGCAGCCACAGAGGTTTGGGGGAAGTTCTCCTGGCAGAGGGGACTGGTCAGTGCAAAGACCTCGAGGCAGGGACACACCTGTCATGCTCCAAGAACAGCCAGGAGATGAGGGTGGCTGGAGTCAGGAAGGAAGGAGGGAGATAGGTCAGAAAGGAGTGAGATCAGACCTGAACAGATGTGGGAGGCCGCTCAAGGGGTCTGGCTTTTCCCCTGAGGCGCTGTTGTCCAGATGAAGGCCTGGGACCAGGGTGGTGGCTGTGGTGTGAGAGGGGGGCTCATATCAGATGTGTTAAGGCGGGGCCGACAGTAGCTGTGGATGGGTTCCACGTGGAGGTTGAGAGAGAGAGGAGTCAAGGATGGTGCCCAACAGAAATGGGCTCCAGGTCCCCAGGCTCTGTGGTGGGACAGGTGTGGGGGTGGGGAGGGTACACGGTGGGGTGGAGGTGATGGGTGGGTGACAGAAGTGGGACTGTGTCTGGCCCTGGTCATGCCTCTAGCTGCATTTATAAGCACATATTTATTTTTATTTTTTTTTATTCCCATGTTTGGAAGTGCAATTTTGCTGCTATTGAAATTCAATGCGCCTTCTCTTTCCCTGGTCTCTCCGCTTTAATTGTGTAGCCCCGGCTCTGCGCCTCTGTGCTGGCTGGCTTGGAGATTCATAATTTCAGGTTGACACCATAGTAACCACTTAGTTTGATTCAAGATTCCAGTGTCATCTCTGGCCGCGCTTGAATAGGACTCCTTGCAGCAACAGCAATTATTTCTACGTTTCCAAGGAAAATGTAAACAGAAGGTCAGCTTTGGCCAAGCCTCTTAATTTTCTCCCTTGCGGTGACAGGTTGATTTGGGGAGATTGGGTCTGTTTGTTATTTCTTCTCCCGGCTCCCCCTGTCCCCACTGGTGACAGAGGCAGTGGCAGCTGTGATGACAGAGATGGGGCTGGCTGGGGTAAGGCACAGAGATGGAAGGCGGGCTCTTACAGCTGCTGCAAATGCAGCCAGAGCTTGCCTGATGTCCTGAACCCAGCCCCTCGCCCCTGGTTGTCCCCACCCCAGCCGGGGGGGGGGGGCAGCAGAAATCAATGTTAGCTCACTGTGGGGGATTGGCCTTGGTTGGCCCTGCCTCCCCACCTGCTCAGCAAAGGCTTAGAGCTGCCACCTTCCAGCCCTGCCAGTCCCTGAGCTTGCATGGCCTCTACAGGTGAGATTCAAAAGTCCCCTGCCTTAAAGTCTTAGCCCAGATAGTACAGGACCTCTACCCTCTCACCATGGTGCTCTGCCTGCCCGTAAGAGCTCCCTGCCTCAGTTCCCCTGTCTGCTTCTCCAGGCCTCCCTGGGACTCTAACCCCCTCTGCTGGACCATGCTCCCTAGAGCCAGCCTTGGTTGGAGTCTGTTCTGTGAGCTGCTCCAAATCCTAACACCACCAAGGCTTGCATTGGCCCTGATTCCCTTGCCTGTCTGAGTCTCAGTTTCCTTATCTGTGAAATGGAGACACCAATGGCCCCTTCCTTGCAGGGGAGCTGAGGAATGTTCAAGGTTCTCACGGCACCTCTAAAGGACATCTGCCCACAGGGCTGCAGCCTGTTCCTTCTGGGCCTCAGGTGGACCCGCCTTTCCCTCAGTGTGCCACATCGAAGGTGGCGGGAGTGGTCAGCCCCGTTTTCTCCCTCGGCCGGCGGTGGAAGCCTGCAGCCTGTGCTTGCTTGCTTAATAACTGCTGGTCTCTCCACACAGTCTGTGACAGAATCGCTCCCCCTTCACGGCTGCATGACAAGTCAGGGACTGGGTGATCCCACGGCTTCCTCACCTCCACTCGGGCAGCTCTACATCTTGGGGCCTGTGTCTGTGACATCTCATTTGCAGGCAGCACTGTCTGTATTCATGAACCTCTATCTGTTGTGAGTGGCAGAGCCAGGGGAAGTCCTTCAGGCACAGTCGGATCCAGGGCGCAGTTGATAACATCAGCTCCACTTCTGTGTGTCTCTCTTTATCTCCCTCCAGCTGGCAGCTTCCTTCTGCAGTTCTCCCAGGAGCAGGGATATGACTGTTGGCTGTTCCAGATTTACTTCCTGCCAGTTTAGCAGAAAGAAAGCCTCTCTGCCTCAGCATGCATAGGTCAGTCCCAGAGAGAGCTCCTGACAGCCCAATGGGTCCTGTACCCCAGCTTGCTCCCTTCAGACCAGTCACTGTTTCCAGGGGCATAGTGATCTATGGTTGGCCCGTTCAGGTCGCATACCTCCACCAGAGGATGGGGTGTGGGTGTATGTTCATGCATGTGTGTGCACACACTTGCAAAGCTTCCCCACTGCCACAGGCAGCGGGAAGAATTTTTCCAGAAGTGGAAAGTGTTACCAGAGAAAGGAGGGCAGGCATGGGCCATATGTCCTTCTGTGGGGGCTGTTGCTCCTGGCTGCCTAGAGCGCTCCAGGCGTTCCTTACTCCCTGAAACAAAGACCAAAGTGTCACTCACTTGTCCAAAATCTAATCAGGACTTCTCAGCTAACCTTTCACAGGAAGCCTCTCTGTAGGCCAATGTTCCCAGACACACAGGCCTGTCTCCCCTCCTCTTCCTGAAGCCTCCTTCTCTTTCCTCCTCTCCCATCCTGCCTTCTTTTCCTGTGTCTTCCTTCTTTCTGCCTTCAGCAAATATTCCCTGAGCACCTACTGTGTGCTAGCACTCTGCAGGGACAGCAGCAATGAGGGACAATTCCAGGCAGGGGGACAGCGTGGGGAGGGGCCATGAGTTGGGGCTGCACAGCCTGTGTGAGTGTGGTGAGAGGGAAAGGGACAGCAAGGTGGACGGCAGGGAGCACAAAACAGCCTCCGAGCATCTATAGCCCCTTTAGGAAGCAGCTGAGGTTTCACCTCCTCCAGGAAGCCCTTCGTGACTTCCCAGCCCTTGCCTCCTGAGCATTTACAAACTGCATTTTCTTCAGTTGTGCCCTTGTCCGTTTTCTTTTCTAGGCTTTGAGCTCCTTAAGGGAAGGGGTGGTTTGTTTTTATCTCAGAGTCCCTAGCACCTGGTGTGAGTTCTGACTCTTAGTAGGGGCTCAGGAAATGTTTGGAGGGATCTGGAAAGGTTTTGTTCAAATGGTAGCAGAGTCCCAGAGTGCAGTCCAAAAGGCGCAAACCCTGCAAAGGCCCTACTGGTCCAAGGACGTTTACTCTCTCATCACTTCTAGAGGGTCAGGTCACTGTGGGCCCAGAATTTTATGTCAGGCTGGGGAGCTCAGAGCCACAGTTTCATTGAAATGGTCAGAAAGATGCACATAAAAATTATACTATGTGTCATTGGCCTCCCCCAATACCTGCTGTATTGTGTTGAGCTGACGCAGAATAACTAGGAAGCTGAGACCGCTGGGTAGGATGAGCTGTGGTTGGTTACCTGTGATCTCTGATCCACAAGCTGAAGGAGGGGTGCTGATGGGGGCTCCTCTAAGGAAAAGAGCCAGGGCTATTATTCCCTCTCAATTCTATTAAAAATTGACCTCCTCATTAGAGGACATTGGGCAATGCAAGAAAGCAGAAAGAAGAGAGGGGGAAGGAGTGAGAAAGGGGAGAGACAGAGAGACAGAGAGATCAGTCCCTGTTTTTACTGCTCACAGAATTTAGCATTTTCCAGAATGGCTGAAGTGCAGACTTTAAATCCCAGCTTTGTCACCCTCCAGTTTTGGGGCTTAGGGCAACTTCTTCCTTCTCTGAGCACTTTCCTGATCTGTGAAATGGTGCAAGGATAGTCACATGGGCTGCAGGAGCCTGAGCCTGGCTCCAGAAGGGCTCCAAGAGTGTTAGCTGTTGGTATTCAGCACTCTCCATGTTGCTAGAAATACTTTTAAATGCTGTTTAAAAGTTTTTCTACTGTGGAGATCTGAGACCCAGAACGAACCACATTCAAGTCTGTGCCTTCTAGTAAGTTGGGAGCCTTCCAGCTCCCCAGTCCTCACTCCCTGGGGGTATCCCCGCCTCTGGAAGAGAAAGCTGGGCTCTCTGCTGCGGAGGTGTGTGGGGGAAGGGCTGCTTGTGGCAGGATGCACTAGGCCCGTTTCCTAGGAAACCCAGGCTGGGAGGAGGGACTGTCACAGCTCCTGGGACTCACAGGCCACCAGAGTAGGCCCTCACTGGCCCCTAGTGCTGCCTGCTCACTGTGCTTTTGTCACCAGAGAATCAAACTTCTGGGTAGCTCATGGGAGCGAGTGTCTTGTGATATCTTTAGGAAAAGAATTTTCTAAGATTCGCACAGGACAATGAAATGTGGTAAAAGATTTTATTTGTGTGGAGTTATATTCCTCGAGTTCCAAAGTCCCACGCCCCTTAAACCAGTCCTGAAAGTGGTGTAGCTGGGGTTCCCGTAGAGCCGAAAGGAGGGCCGGTGTCCACAGCTTCCACTCCATGTTGCAGCCAGGTCCAGGTCAGCGTTGAGGCCAGAGTAAAGTCCATTAGCCCATTGTGTGGAGTCCCACATGGCCGTGAGCCACGTGGGTGCAGGGGAGTGCAGCCCCCTGCAGCAGAAGTCCCAAGAGCCCGGTGTGCCGGAGAGAGAAAAAACCAAGAGAGCTCTCCTTTGTTCACAAGTTTAAATATTCAGGTTTTGCACTTGCAGTGGCCATGCCCATCCCGGCCAATAATTTGTTCCCAGGTGTGACTGAAAGACAGGCGCCTTCCCACGTCACTCAGACCTTACTGGGCATGCGTCCAAACTGCCATCATTCAGTCCCTTCCCCCATCAACCAGCAGGGTACAGACTTGGAGAGTGTAAAATTAGCAAAGCTGTATAAAAGGCATGCTTATATTAGCTAGTCTTCCTTGACTCCTTTCCTGTTCATAATAACCAGGTTATTACAATAGTATCACTTTCAGCCCCCCGCCCTTCCTCTGGGGCTCAGTTTTACCATGTGTGCATGGAAAAGGGTGGAGGGGCCACTAGTGCCTTGGTTTCTGAGAACCACCTGGGCTCTGCCTACCTGTGTTTCCTGTCCATTCTTGAGCCAACCTGGATACTGCCCCAGCCTGCCAGCCTCCTCCCTTCTCTCTGGTGAACTGGCTGGATCTTGCCTCTAGTGGCTCCTTAGACCTAGCCCCTATCCACTCTTGGTACAAGAAGATTTACCCCAACTAGGACCCCTGGCATCAGTGAGTTGCTGGCTCTCTCTGTTCAGGGTGACTTCCTTTCCCCTCTGGAACACCTCCTGAGAGGTCAAGGGAAACCTTGTGCTATGCTTGGTAGGCAATGGGGCTCAGTGTCTGTCCCCACCTTGAATTATCTCCTATCTTGCTTAGCCCATTTCCCTTCCTGGAACTCCCAGCACACAATACCCCTTTCTGTCTGCTCCGTGGAATAACAAAACAGTAGGTACCATTTTCAGGCTCCTGCTGTGTGCATTTCATACATCACCTCTAACTTTCACAGCAGACTAGGGAGGACGGTATAATGCCCATTGTGCAGATGGTGAAACTAGGGCTCAGAAAGACCAAGACTTCACAGCTGGTAGAGCTGGGGTGTGTGTCAAGGTACTTGTTTTCTGCACTAAACCACACAAAAAACAAGATCTGTCCACAAGAAACAGGGTGCAGTGCAGCTGACGGGTACACAGGGTCCAGCAGCAATGCCCTTCTGCACCTTGACCTGCAACTTAGGGTTTTGGTTCCCAGAGACCACTATGAGCACCTGGAGTGGCACCAGGAGAGAAATAAACCCTAGGTTGTCAAAACTACTGTGCTGGTTGCTATTTTTGGTGATTTCTGTGACCAGCTTCTGCAGAGGAGGCATTCTAAGTCTCTATTTGAAGAAATTCTCATGACTTGTATAAATGTGCATAATGAACTATGTCCTGGCCAAGACATGGATTTCCCCTTAATGTTCAGGTAATTTGCATGAAATACCAATAAATTGGGAGCAGAGGCACCTGTGGGGGCCTGTGTTTAGTTCATGCACAGCTGCTTCTGTTTGGGGTGGGAGGGACAAGGAGCCTTGTAGTGCTGCACTGCCCTGGGAGCAAAGCCTGCCCTCTGCTCCTACCTGCTCCAGGGCCTGTCCTGGGGCTTAAAGGAGTGTGGGCAGTGAGGGCTCCCCCAGAGCCAACTGTGAATTCCTGAGCAGCTCTGGCTGCACCTGTTCCAGCAAAGGCAGGCAGATGCCTAGCTTCGCATCCACCTGCTCCCGGGGCTCAAAGCAGATACTGAATCCAGCCACAGGCTTCCACAGCAGGAATCTGGGGAGGACCCCTTTGCTGCCCCTCAGACCCAAGGCATGATGCCAGCACTGAGTGTGGCCATTGTCCTGGGGATTCCCCTCAACTACTCTTGGTCGAACTCCTCTCTTTAGTTTCTGCCAGGTCCCCTTACCTGCCTCCCAGGTAGGATCTGACTCCAGACAGTTCTGCCTGTCACCTAGCTAGTCTTAGAAGAATATCAGGAGAGGTCAGCAGGGACCAGATGGTGATGGCTTGAACCTAGGGAATAGGTGGTGCACAGGCAGATTTAGGGAATATATGTAAGAATAAACTCAAAATGGATAAATATTTAAATGTAAGACTCAGAACCAAAAAACTCCTAGATGAAAATATAGGCAGCAAAATCTTGAACAATTCTTGTAGGAATATTTTTTCTTATCTATCTCTTTGGGCAAAGGAACCCAAAGAAAAAAAATAAATGAATGGAGCTACATCAAACTCAAAAGTTTTTGCATAGCTAAGGAAACCATCCACACAACAAAAAGACAGCCTACTGAATGGGAGAATATATTCACCACTGATACATCAGATAAGGGGTCAATAATCAAAATGTGTAAAGAACTTGTAAAATTTAATAGTAAGAAAAATAATCCAATTAATAAACTAGCAGAAGACCTGAATAGACACTTCTCCAAAGAAGACATACGGATGGCCAATAGACATATGAAAAGATGTTTAATGTTACTAAACATCAGAGCAATGCAAATTAAAACCACAATGAGATATCACCTCAAACCTATCAGAGTGGCTACCATTAATAAATCAACAATCAGTGTTGTGGAGCGTGTGGAGAAAAGGGAATCCTTGTGCACTCTTGGTGGGAATGCAGATTGGTGCAGCCACTATGGAAAACAGTATAGAAGGTCCTCAAAAAATTAAAAATGGAACTACCATATGACCCAGCAATTCCACTTCTGGGAATATATCCCAAGAATCCCAAAACACTAATTTGAATGACTATGTATACCCCTATATTCACTGAAGCATTATTTACAATAGCTAAGATATGGAAGCAACCCAAGTGCCCATCAATAGATGAAAGTACAAAAAAGCTGTGGTAATATATAGAATGGAATATTATGTGGCTATAAAAAAGAATGAAATGTTCTTATTTGTGCCACCATGGATTGACCTAGAGGGTATTATGCTAAGTGCAATAAGTCAGACATAGAAAGATCAACTCATATGATGTCACTTACACGTGGAATGTAAAGAACAATATAAATGAACAAACAAAACAGAAACAGACTTATAAATACAGAGAACAGACTGATGGTTGCCAAAAGGGAGGAGAGTTGGGACTGGTGAAAAAGGTGAAAAGGTTGAGAAGTACAGATTGATAGTTATAGAGTAGTTCGGGGATGTGGAGTACAGCACAGGGAATATAGTCAATAATATTGTAATAACTATGTATGGTGCCAGGTGGGTACTGGAAATATTGGGGAACAGTTTGTAAAGTATATTATTGTCTAACCATGATGCTGTACACCTGAAACTAATACAAAATAATATTGAATGTAAAAATAAATAAAAATTTAAAAAATCAGTTCTCAGTCTTGAAGTGTGAAAGTGACAAAAGTGGGGAAAGAAACAGTTGAACTAAGGGAAGACAGGGACTGCTCTGGCAGACTCTTGCTCAGATCACATTCCTTATAGGTTTGAAAGCCCACTATCTGCTGTGTGGGAAATGGTATTTTTTCTTTCTCGTAGCAGCTGCCTGTGAGACTTGTTCTTTAGTCATGAGCCCCGTCTCAGAAGATAAACTATACAGATTGCAACAAGGAAAGAAACATGTAATGCTTGCAAAATTCCTGTGCAAAGTTGCTCTCTGCCTAGAAATTAGGCTCACTTGAAGTTTAATGTTTCAGTTAGAGAACACCTCAAGTAAGGTGATGATGTTGTGACTGGCTGTCACCTCAACCATCATCTCATCATCCTGGCCCTGGGGAGGCGAGAAACAGAGTCAGAACACACCTTCCCACACTGCCTTATAGTAGCTGGTGGTTGGGCCTTCAGAGTGTGCCAGCGTGGGTGTGGGCAGCCCCTTCTCTGTCACCATCCTCTGCCCTCCTGCCCCTGACAAATCATGACACCTTGGAATGCTCCCAACAATTCAGATTTATACCTTAGGTTGTACAGTGTAAGGCTTAAAGTAGAGAGCTCAAGGCAGAGTATTTGGGTTCAAATCCTGTCTCTGCCGCATACTGGCTGTAGGCAAGTTGAATTGACCTTGGGCGGGTCATTTAGCCTCTTCGTGCCTGTTTTCTTATCCATAAGAAAGGCCAATACTATTCGCACCTAACTCAGATGCTGGTGTGAGGACTAACCTGCATGTGCAGGCCCTGGCCCGGACCAACAATCAGTGGGACTTAGCTACTGTTGTCCCTGGGGGAGGGTGCCTTTCTTTTCTCCTTCTGGAATGCACCTTTCCATTGCAAGCAGAGATGACTGGCACCAACCCGGCACATGGCACTCACAAATGCTCAGAACGGAGGATACCAGCCTACTTGAATCTCAGAGAGGGGCATGAAACTGACTGAGAAACCCCGCCCTGTCCAGTTTCTCAGGGGAAGGGAGCTCCCCCAAACAGAAATCAGGGACCATTACTAGAATAAGAAAAAGGGAAGGGAAGCAGGCACAAAGCACAGGCGTCCTCTAAATCCACCCGGAAGTTAACTACGAAACATCTGTCTCGTGGGTGAAAACTGTGCCTGAGTGCAAGGGCCTTCTGGGGCCTTCTCCCCTCAGTGCCCCACCCTGCCTACTTAACTCCCTTTGGTGCCTTCATAAGGTGACACTATGTGGTGGTTTTCAGAGAGACTCAAGGAAACTGCCTGGTTTGAATGCCAGCTCAGCCCCCGTGCCTCAGTTTATCCTGTGTGAAATATCCTAGCACAACCCTCCTCTTCCTTTGACTAGTGGCTCCTGAAATTAGTGACAGACTCCCCACTGTGACTGCAGGCTCGGAGGAGCAGCAGGGACACTCTGGGTCCACCTGACCTGGGCTGCAAGAGGCAGGGCCTGCCTTGCTCTTTGGGAGGTGGAAGGGGAAAAGGGTGAGCAAGGTAGGGGGGAGAGCAAGGGAGGGGGGAGGGAGGAGAGCAAGGGAGGGGGGAGGGAGTGCAAGAGAGGGGGAGAGCAAGAGAGGGGGGAGAGCAAGGGAGGGGAGAGGGAGAGCAAGGGAGGGAGGGGGAGGGGGGAGAGAGAGAGCAAGGGAGGGAGGGGGGAGAGCAAGGGAGGGGGAGAGCAAGGGAGGGGGGAGGAAGAGCAAGATAAATGAGCTGCCAGGGGTGGATTGATTTCTTCTCTGGAAAGTCAGCTTTCCTTTCCCTCCCCTTGGCTGGGAACGACCTGAGGCCACCTTTTACAGGCAGTGAAAGGATCTGTAAAAGTGGGTGGAGACAGCTGTCCCCAGAAATGAAGGGACGGTGACCCCTGGGACAGGTTGTCAGGACAGGCTGCTGAGGAAGGAGGACAGAGGAACTGGAGGGGCTGTGGCAGGAGTGGAGACGCCCATTCTCAGGCTGAGCTTCCGAGCCTGGGGAGAGAGCGACTGTCCCACTGAGTCCGTCAGCACCTCTTGAAGGTGAGCTGGCTAGGGATGCTAAGTGAGTTTCCCAGGGGTCATTTTATTTTAGCCGGTTGGTCCTTGGGTCCCTCAGTGAGTCAGGGTCCAGAAGCCAGGAGGCAGAGGGTTGCTGCAAACTGCCTGCTCCCCGCTGGAAGAGACCCACCCGCCAGTCAGCCGAGTTGCCCTTGTAGAGCCTGCTGCGGTCTGCGGTCGGGTGTCTAGGGACCGCCCGGGTGGGGCTCATTAACCACCTGCCATGGGGCTTGACCTGGAGACCCCCCTCACTCCAGCGACCCTCAGCGCGGGTGGGAGGGCTGCCCCCACTTCTGGGTTTGCTCTAGCGGATCCCTGGCTCCGTTGCCATGGCAACCCAGAGCTCTCTGCACCTGTAACACACCTATGAAGAGCAGGTGGGTTGGGTCCCTATAGGCAGAATCTGCTGCACCCCAGGCTCAATTTGTCCTTAATCAGATTAGGCGTGGGGAGGGGGCAGGGAAGACCCCGTCACCCTCCCATCCCCTTTCGCTCAATTTCTGCCTGGATCTCTCATCCTCAGGACAATGGCAGCCCATTTCCGGTGGGTCCCTTTCCTGGCCACATGCCAGCGTGGGCGCAGGGAGTGGCCAGTCTGCAGCAACTCTACACTCCTGCTTCCTGAATGACCTCAGTCTGGTCACTGTCCTCCCTGGGGACTGGTCCACCTCCTGCCTTTTGAAAGTGATTCTCCTGCAACTGCATTCACCCATCTGTCAGTGGAAGGTCCAGCCTGGGCCTCCTGGTCAGAGCCCCAGCCTCCTGAACCCGTGTGGTGCTGGACAGTTCCTGGGGTGCACAGAGGCCCCTGTGCAAGATGTATGTGCACATGCTCTTCTTCCTTCCAAAAGCTGTCCTCCCTGCCACCTCCTGTTCACAGTGGACTGTAGTGCCCTGTTCCAGTCACTCAGGCCAAAACCTTGGAGTTCACGGCCCCCGTCTTTTCCCTACTGGATGACTCTTACAGCCTCCCAGCCTCCCCAGGGGAGCAGCTAGAGAGGCCCAGTAAAAAGCAGGCATGGCAGGCCTCTCTTACTCAGAACCTCCCTATGGTGCCCACTGCACGCAGAATAAAGCCCATAGTCCTCTGTGTCCCCTCCCCCACGCTCATCCCCAAATCCGAGTGGTTTGCTTGTTCCGATGTCACCGACCTGTTTAAATGGTGGCCCCCTGGGGTGTCTATCCCGTGACCTCTCTCTACTTATATTCTAGGCTTTATACTGTCTAACACACATTTTTACGATTTTATTAGAGCTGTTCTTTACCATCTGACTCCCTCAAATGTGAGCTTCTTGAGGATGGGCTCTCAGCTCAGCCCGGTGACTGAAAGCATGGAGTCCACCCATTCTTCCCTGACTCACTCCAGCCCACAGCAGTGAGGCCTGATGGAGACAGCCCAGTGTTTCCATTAATTTGACAGTATGTTCCTGGTTTCCACCAGTGCCCTTCTAGGAATGTCCTGCCGTGCTCTGTTGCTGCCAGTCTGCCACCAGGACGGGCCTGGCATGAGTCCCTCAGCAAGCCCAGCTCTTCCGAAGGCCAGGGAGTAGCAGCAGCTCACGGCAGCAATTCTGACGGGAGGTTGGGGAGGGTGTTCCAGGAAATGAGGGTGCTATTTTCAGAAAAAATGTCACAGCTGAAATTTATCGGGGCTCGCCCTTGCCTGGAGCTGTTCTAAGCACTATCTGTGTGCTCGTTCATTCCAACTGTCCACTCACCGCAGGAGGTAGGGCCATCAGCATTTTACTCTTTCGCATCTTCTAGGTGAACTGCACTCTTGGCCTGGGAACACACGACTACTGAGTGTGGAGCCAGAGTCTAACTCAGTCAGTTTGTTGCAGAGACCTGCTCTTAGTACAAATGTTGCACACAGGGAGGGAAAAAGTCTCCCGCTCACTCACTCAAGGCCGTGGCTCTGGGACCAGGGCAGGAATCCCTCTCTCCTCTTCTAAGGACTGTGCTGCCACCACAGCTGATCTAGCATAGCCCCTCCCTTCTGGGAGCTTCTAACTGTGCTTCCAAGGCCCCTTTGGGCCCATCCGAGTTTACTAGGCTTCCCTTCCCTTCCCTGCACCTCCATCACTGCCTCTCTGGGGATTTTGACAGTAGATGAAGTGACAAGTCTTTGTGCTTAATTAAGAAACATTGTCCCGCAAATTGGGAATTGGAAAATGGCCGGGCTGTTTTACAAATAGAAACAATTCTTGTTCATTATGCCATAATTGAGGCAACAAAGGGCCCTGGAAAACATCCATCAAAAACACATTCATATACATCATCAAAGAGGATTGAGTTTAGAGCCACACAAAAGCCACAGCAAATGTTCCAATCAGGAGTTATACAGACAAAGGGAAACAAAGGCCCAGAAACACAAATACTGCAGAATTAGCCCAATTACACAGTTGATATGGTGGGGAATTAGTTTCCCAGCTTTTGGCCAGCTCTTCTCTTGGGCTCTTTTCATCCCTTCCACTCCCCTGGTACCAGATAGGAAGGAGCAATAAAGGAATCTCTCAGACCCCCTGTAACCCTGACTTTGGTCCCCAGAGTAGGGCAGAGATGGGCTGACAGAGAACCTTGGGGGGCTGAAAGTTGTAATCTGAATTCCAGATGTGGCCTGCCTATAACTGCCGCCTCTCTATTTCTGGTCACTATGCCTCTTGTGATGTAACCTGAGATACTGAGACAGCTCTGTCTTAAGTGTTGGTTTTATGGTCAGCTTGTGGCTGGCTAAAGCCCCTGAAGAATTTTTATGATTTTTTTCAGGCTGTGTCTTCCCCACCCTATATTTATGCAATTAAATTTTTCTGTTTTTCTCTGAAGAAATCACAAATTCCACCTCAGTGAAGGGTTATTCATACTCTCATAGCACCTCAGGGTCAAAGGTGCCTTCTATGAACTCCCTCTGGCCCACCCTGACCTTGTACCGGAGCTCATTCTCTGCAACCTTGGGGAGCAGGGCTGGTGGGAGTCTCCTAATGTCACTCCAGAGTAGCTTTTCATTCCCCCAGGAGACCAGAGAGAGCTGTGTGGGGCCCCAAGTGTGATGGGAGCACAGAGGACTTGGCCTTGCCGAGTGTGAATCTCAGCCCCACTGCTTGGGAGCTGGGAGACCCTGACACACAATTTAACCTGAGTCTCCATTTCTGTACTTGCAAAATGGAGATAATAATCCCCTCCTCTCAGAACCATGACCGGGATCGATGGAGATAATAGATGAGAAAATGCTTGGCTAGGGAGAAAATGCAGTAACATAAGAGGAGTTCTCACCTACAGCCCCATTCCCCCAGCCGCATGCATGATTTAATGAGAGCTGGCTGCTCCTTGGGATTTTTAATTAATTGTTCCTGGCCCCACAGCTCCAGTGCCGGCAGATTAAACCCTTCCTGGGCAGGAGGTAGGTTGTGGATTGCTTTGGATGCAAATGCCTGAAGTGGAGGATTTCTGCTAGTGAAAGGGCTGACTGGGTGATTTTAGAGCAGCTTCGTCCAGGCTGCCCCAGAGGAACGGAGCCTCTACATCCTCAGCAGAATCAGGGCAGCCAGAGGGTGCCCTGGCCCTAAATGAGAGTCCTCTGGGGGCAAGGTAAAGGGACTGCTGCCTGCCGGCTCCTCTGGCCCAGCCAACCCCAGCCCAGGCAGAAGGATGCAGACAGTTTAGTTCTACAGTGGGCTGGTCTGAGCCCCTCCTCGCCAGGTCTGCAGCCAGCAAGCTCTCTTCACGTTGGCCTCCAGATATTTCTCAGGCACCCCTCTAGGTACCTTCCAGGTGCCCTTCAGGTAACTCCAGGCACATTCTAGACAACCCTCCAGCTATCCCTCCAGGTACACTCCAGGTACCCTGCCAGGTACCGTGCAGGCACCCTGACCACTTTGTTCCTGAGAACTGAGGCCTGGCCTACTGTACCTGTCCATTTTTGCCACTTTGGGCCTTGGGCTTTGCTGCCCCCCCCCCCCCCCCCCCCCCGCTCTCTCCTGGCTGTCACAGCAAGGCTGTCTGCTTTAAAATCTCTGGGTCTCCACTTAGGTGTCCTTTGTCTGCCCTGGGTTGCCTCTCCATGCCCCTCGGTCCCCAGTGCCCCCTCCACAGGCCTCAGTGTGGGAAGCTATCCTTCACTTGATGTTTTATTGGCCTTGCTATTTGTCTGCCTCATGGAGGCATGACCAGTGGGTGCTCCCATGGAGCAACCAGCAGGATCTTCAGGAGGGCCCGGGCCTAAGCCTGAAGCAGGGAGAGAGGAAGGAGGAGTGAGCAGACAGGGTCGCTGAGCAGCTTGGGGCCTGGAACTAGAGTGGCCCCCAGAGCTGTCCCAAGTCGGGGAGAATTAAAATGCAGAGGGGGTTGGATTAATGAAGAACCCCAAACATGTTGTCACAGGTATGAGTTCCTGGGGTCACCTCAACTCAGGAGTCAAAGACAGAACCGGGTTGGGAGGGGGCTGAGGATTTTGTTGAGGTGTCTGGACACAGAAACCATGTTCTGAGTAATTGGCAGAAGCTCCTCCCCCCACCCTCAACATGGGTCAAGAAGGGAGGTCTGCCTCAGGCTGGAGCAGTGCAGTGGCTGTTTGAAAGCGCTCAGATGACGGGGGTGCAGGAGAAATGGCAGACGGGCCATGGGAGAACCTGGGAGGTCATGCACAGTTGCCACAGTAAACAGAAGCAGCATCTACCAGCTGAGCAAACTTGGTATCTTATATCCAAACATGAACAGCCATCCAAGAATCGTGGGAGCCATGAGGGAAACTCTCATCCTATAGCGCTCAACAGCTGAAGAACAAACATCCAAGGAGATGCAGTTAGTAGGGCAAAGAGAAGAGCTTAACAATGGAGTTCACATCTTCAGACGGACAAAATGATAGTAGCATGAAAAAGCACAACTCTAGATCTTGGAACGATGCTCACTGAGATTAAAGTGCAGTAGATGGGCTGAATGGTGAATGGACACCTCTGAGGGTGACTTGTGAACAGGAAGATGGAGCTGAAGACTGCTTGCATGGAGGCACTGAAGAGATGGCGAGAATGAAAGGAAGTAGCCGGACCTTTTCCTTTTTCTAAGTGCCTTAATAAGCTTTCTAGATAGCACGTGTTGAAATTATGATTCAGAATGGCTGGTCGGGTTATCTACAACATACTTAAAGGACTGCGTATTGCTCAAAGACCTGGGATTTGGGGTGGCAGGCAATACTTGAATGAGGTTTTGGATTGTCTCTCTTTGGGGAGAGGAGTGTATTTTGGATTTATGTGGGATGAAAGTATAACTTAAGCAGGGGACAGTTGGGGATTTTACGTGTAGTGAGAAGCGTGTGTTTCTCTTCGGAGCGGCCAAGGGGTGGATTGTAGTGGGCTGTTGCAGCTGTGGTTTTCATCTTTTCAGACGGCTTGCCACCACCTCCCCTTTTTTGGTGATGATAACATCTCTTGCCTGAGGAACTCTCCCCCCATTCCATCTGGTACTGACGAACCTGCCAATCTATGTCCATACCCTCCTCTGACGGGCCACACACAATCACTGGATAGTCACATGACCCTGGCTGAAATGCTACTGATTACCTACAGCGTGGTGGGTAACTGACTCAGTAGTGGGAAGGCAACCCAAAGTGAACCACCAATTCTCTCTGGAAAAAAATATGTGAGTATGGCAAGAGAGAAGTACTTTTCCTGCTGGAATTGTATGTCTAGGGTTGCCAGTGGCCATTCGGCCAGATACTTACACAATTCCTGCCTGGGGAATGGAGTAGACAGAGATAGGCAGAGACTCCGATGGACAGGAAATAAAAAGATGTTTTGGTGTCATGGAGGCCCTGGAGCTAGAAGTGCTAAAGACAGAACCATTGCAAAGCTGTCTAGTTAATGAGAGAAAGCAAAACAAAACTTTTTTGCTTTAAATAATTTTGAGTTGTGTGACTGTTGGGCCTGGTAACATTCTGACGTAGGATTTTTGGAAACCATGATATTTTTATATTAATATTATATCAACACCATCTGAATTCTCTTCTTGAAATTTCTAGGTAAATATTTATATCAGCTACAAAGATTTTAGTTTTATTTTTTCTTTCCAATATTTATATCTTGTCTTTTTCCTATTTATTGCCATATCTATAATCCTCAGGACAATGTTGAATAATAATGTTGAGAGTGGGCTTCTTTGATTTGTTTCTGTTATTAATTCACTCATGATTTATTCAACATTTGCTGAGTGGCAGAAATCCCTCTGGGCCATGGAAATGCAAATGTGACCAAGGTGGACAAAATACATGAGAAAGTTTTGAAGAGAAATAAGGAAGGAGTGAAAGGGTTATCAAGGATACTGGGTGCAGCTCTACCTTGGAGAACAAGAGAATTCTTCCCTGAAGAACTTCCTAGTAAAACACACTTTGTCTTTCATCATAAAAAATGATCTTTGTTATTTATTTTTAAAAATGCATTTTTAATTTTATAATTACAGTTAATATACAATATTATATTACTTTCAGGTGTGTGACAGGGATTAGGCATTTATATAACTTACGAAGTGGTCCCCTGATAAGTCTAGTGCCCATCTGATACTATGTAGAGTTATTACAATATTATTGACTATATTTCCTATGCTCTAGTTTATGTCCCTGTAACTGTTTTTATAACTGGCAATTTGTACATCTTAATCCCTTTCCCTTTTTCACCCATCCCCTCCCATCTGGCAACCACCAATCTGTTTTCTGTAACTATGACTTTGTTTTTGTTTTGTTTTGTTTTGCATATTTTGTTTTTTAGATTCCAAATATAAGTGAGATCATATGGTATTTATCTTCCTCTGTCTGACTTATTTCACTTAGCATAATGCCCTTAAGATCCAACCATGTCATCACAAATGGCAAGATTTCTTTCTTTTTTTATAACCAGGTCGTATTGCATTATATATATGTTATTTATCCATTTATCCATCGATGAACGCTTAGTTGTTTCCATATCTTGGTTATTGTAAGTAATGCTGCAATGATCATAGGGGTACATACATCTTTTCAAGTTAGTGTTTTCTTATCCTTCAGATAAATACCTAGAAATGGAAAAGCTAGATCATATGGTAGTTCTATTCTTAATTTTTTGAGGAAGCTCCATAATGTTTTCCATAGTGACTGAACCCATTTATATTTTCACTAACACTGCACAAGTGTTCCCTTTTCTTCATATCCTTGCCACCACTAGTTATTTCTTGTTTTTTAAAATAGCTATTCTAACACATGTGAGACGAAATCTCATTTTGGTTTTGATTTGCATTTTCCTCATAATTAATAATATTTACCATCTTTTCATGTGTGTGTTGGCTATCTGTATGTTCTCTTTGGAAAAATGTCTATAAAGATAGCCTGCCTATTTTTTAATTGTGTTATTGCTTTTTTGCTGTTGAATTGTATAAGTTCTTTGTATATTTTGGATAGTAACTCCTTAATGAATATATGATTTGCAAATATCTTCTCCCACTTGATAGGTAGTCTTTTCACTTTGTTTATGGTTTCCTTTACTGTGCAGAATCTTTCTAGTTTGATGTAGTCCTATTTGTTTATTTATTTTTTTGTTTCCCTTGTCTTTGGAGTCAGAACTAAACAAACACCACTAGACTGATCTCAAGGAGCTTACTGCATATATTTTCTTCTAGGAATTTTATGGTTTCAGGTCTTACATTAAAGCCTTTAATTCATTTTGAGTTAATTTTGCATATGGTGTAAGACAGTGGTCCAGTTTCATTTTTTGACAAGTGGCTGCCCAGTATTTTCAACCCCGCTTACTGAAAAGACTATTCTTTACCCATCATATGTTCTTAACTCCTTTGTCATTAATTAATTATCCATATATCATTAATTATCCATATATGTGTGGATTTATTTCTGGGCTGTTTATTCTCTTCCATTGATCTGTGTGTCTATTTTTATGCCAATACCATACTACTTAGATTATTGTAGCTCTGTAGTATAATTTAAAATCAGTGTGATACCTCCAGTTTTGTTCTTCTTTGTCAAGATTGCTTTGGCTATTCAGGGTCTTTTGTGGTTCCATACAAATTTTAATATTATTTGTTCTATTTGTGTGTAAAATGCCAATGGAATTTTGATAGGGGTTTCACTGTATCTGTAGATTGCTTGAGTAGTATGGAGATTTTAACAATATTGATTTTTCCAACCCATAAGCATGAGATATATTTTTATTTATTTGTGTCTTCTTCAATTTCTTTCATCAATGTCTTATAGTTTTCTGTGTACAGGTCTTTCACCACTTTGATTAAATTTATTCCTATGTATTTTTTCCTTTTTGATGCATTTGTAAATGGAATTGTTTTCTTCATTTCTCTTTCTGATAGTTATTTATTATATTAGTGTATAGAAATGCCACACATTTCTTTATATTGCTTTTTTATCCTGAAAAACTACTGAATTCATTTATTAGTTCTCACAGTTTTTTGGTTGGAGTCTTTAGGGTTTTTCAGATATAGCATCATGTCATCTGCGACTAGTGGCAATTTTACTTTTTCTTTTCTGATTTGGATGCTCACTCACATTTTATATTTGTAAAGTCACATTTTATATCTTTTTATTTTTTGCTACTCTGTGATTTCCACTGCTCTGTCTTCCAGGTCACTGATCCTTTCTTCTGCTTCATCTAGGTTGCTATTGAATCCCTCTAGTGTATTTTTCAGTGCAGTTATTGTATTATTCAGCTCTGTGACTTCTGTTTAGTATTTCTTATATTTTCTATCTCTTTGTTGAAATTCTGTGTTAATCCACTCTTTTTCCAAGATAGGTGAGCATCTTTATGGCCATTACTTTGAACTCTTTATCAAGCAAAATAATTAATCTCCATTTCATTAAGGTTTGTTTCTGGGGTTTTATTTTGCTCTTTCATTTGGAACATATTCTTTTGTTTCTTCATTTTTCTTAACTCCCTGTTTTTTTTTGTTGCTGTGTATTAAACAAAATAGCTGTCTTCCCCAGTCTTGAAAGAGTGGTCACTGGAAGACTAAGGGTATGTTTCAGTCTGGCCTATGCAGTGTCCTGGGGGTTGTAGCCTGCCAAGAACTGTCTCTCTGATTGTTTAAGTACCCTGGGGCTCAGAAACACAAGCTTCCCCCCTGCCCTTTGCCCCAGCCTCCAGTGCCAGGAGCTCAAGGGGTATCCCCTGTGTGGACTACATGCACCCTTCTGGGAGGGCAGGATAGGGGCAGTGGTGGAGGAGCCCCAGGCTGGGGCGAGCCTATCTGCTGGGTAGAGTGGAGATGATACCGTGATGGTGGAGCATAGGGCTGTGTGGGGCAGAGCAGCGAGGAAGAGCCAGGGTAAGACAAGTACCAAAATATACTACCCAGAGACATGAGGCTGACAAAGTAGAAGGAGAAGGAATAAATGGTGACTGCCAGCACCTCTGTTCCCAGAGAGAGCTCCAACAGAGTTCTGTCCTTCTGGCATATGATTTAAGATTAGGTAATGAATCTTCTTCAAATATGGTCTAGGCACTTTTTAAACTCCTACTTTTTTTCCCCCTGGGACTCAGAGTAAGTGAGTCTGTGCCTTATCCTTTAAGAGCAGGGTCCCAGTTTCCAAGTTTTTTGGGTCTCCTCTATGTAAACCCCATTGGTTTTCAAAACCAGATGTTTTTCTTTCCTGTGCAGGTCCCAAGGGCAGGGGTGCTTGATGTGGGGCTCAAACCACTTGCTCCCCAGAGAGGAGTTCTGTGCTTGTGATGTCCCTCCCACTTATGGGTCTCTGCACAGCGGTTGAGGGCCTCTGCCTCTCCTACCCATTTTGATATGGCCTTTTTATCCTTTGTATGGAAGAGCTGTTTTGCTAGTTTTCAGGTCTTTTCCAGGGAGAATTTTCCAGTTCCACATGTAGCAGTAGCTTTGGGTGTCCATAGGAGGATGTGAGCTCAGGATCTTCCTTTACCACCATCTTGAACCTTTATCCAGTATACTTTGTTTATTAAAAGCTTTTTTAAAAAATCAGGTAGGAATGTTTAATATTATTAAATTCCGTTTTAGTACTCATGGACACAACCACAGCTTCTCTTTTTTATCCTATTAATGTTATGAATAACACCAATAGATGTATCAATATTGAACCAGCCTTGCATTCCTGTATTCTTGCATGGCAGCATATCATTCTCTTCCTGGCTTACTGGATTCATTCTGCCAATATTTTATTAAGGACTTTTGTATCTTTTTATAAGCCAAAATGAATTTCATGTGTGTGTTTTTTCAAGTGCTACAGAATGAGGTTGGAAACGTTTCCTTGATATCTATACTCTAAAATAGTTTAGGTAACATGGGTATAACTGGTTCCCTCCCAGACTCTCCGGGTGTTCCGGAGGAGGCGGCTTCATTTTCCTGCTTCACTCTTAGTTCTGAACTTCTGTTGTTCCATTTTTGGATTGTCACTCTCAACCATATGGACTGTCTCTGTTCTGTTTTCGATTGCTTCTGATATATGACACATTCTTTTTTCCATACACCAGGCAGATGGGTATGTTACAAAATTGGCTGAAGATTTAAGAAGATTGAAGAAGGATATGTCACATCATCTCCCAGCAAATAACCTAAAAGTAAACAAGAGATATCCTCTGTCCTCAAGGTTTTTTTTCCCTCACCCCAAAAGGCCCCCAAGACGTTGATCTCACTCCCCTCCCCACAGACTTACCATTTCTCTCTTTTCCAGGACCCTTTACTTCAAGCTCCCCCAATTCATTACCCTACATGAGGTAGGTAGATTTATGTGTTATGCTGAACAGGGGCCACCTACTCCAGACCCCCTTTCTTTAACAAAATTTTCCATCTAAAAAGGGCACAGAAAAAAATATTCATTTCTTCATTATTTTGGATGTGCAACATAACTTGGAAAGCAGAAGTGGCCATAGTCACATTTGATTTTAGATAACTCTTCTCTTCTCTGTAGTAGGTAGTGTATCAGTCAGGGCTTATCAGCTTCTCCACCTCCTGGGTCAGTTCACCTCAACACTATGGTCAGAGGCTGGGAGATGGTGAGAGACAAATGCAGGGTGCAGTCTTACTGTGGTTTCCTGTTTGTCTTTGCTACTAAGATTTCTACATTCACCTATTCTATCACTACTGGGAATTTAGTAATCTCTTGTTGGTTCTCACAAACATACTGCTATGAACATTTTTGTATATTTCTTTTGGTGAACATATGGATGCTTTTCAGTGAGGTATTAGATATATACCTAATAATCTGGTTATGAAATGGAGTTGCTTGGGCATAGGGTAGGCATGTGTTCAGCTTTAATAGAAACTCGCAAATCTATTTTTCAAAGTGGTTTACCAATCTACTCCTCCACTGGTGGCATAAGAGTGTTCCAGTATTTTCAACATGTGGTATATTTCTTTTGTTTTCATTATAACAGTTGTGAAAGGTGTGTAGTAGTAACTCACTGGGGTTTTAATTTGCATTTATCTGATGATTAATCAAGTCAAGTACCATCTCATGTGTTTACTAGCTATTGAGATATCTTGTGTTTGAAGATCTGTCCACATTTTTCTATTTTTCTATTGAGTAGTGTGTCTTTTTCTTATTGATTTGTAGGGATTCTTTCTATTCTGATATGGGTCATTTCACAGATGTAGATATTGTGGATATTCTCTCCCACTCTGTGGTTTGCATTTTCAACCTCCCTATGGTGCCTAAACCAACAACAAAACAAAAAGGCAGCTGACTGAATGGGAGATGATATTTGCAAACAGTAGCTCCTACAAAGTTTTAATATCCAAAATACATAAAGAACTCATAAAACTCAACACCAAACAAACAACCCAATTAAAAAATGGGCAGAGGACCTGGATAGACACCTCTCCCAAGAAGACATACAAACAGCCAATAGATGTATGAAGAGATGTTCAACCTCACTAGCAATTAGGGAAATGCAAATCAAAACTATAATGACATACCACCTCACACCTGTTAGAATGCTTATTATCAACAAGACAAGTGAAAACAAGTGTTGGAGAGGTTGTGGAGAAAAGGGAACCCTCATGCACTGCTGGTGGGAATGTAGACTGGTACAGCCACCATGGAAAACAGTCTGGGGATTTCTCAAAAAATTAAGAATAGAGCTACCATATGACCCAGGAACCCCTCTCCTGGGTATATACCCGAAAAACTCGAAAACATGTAAAAAGAAAAGATGAAATACTGCCATTTGCAACAACACGGATGGACCTTGAGAATATTATGCTAAGTGAAATAAGTCAGGCAGATAAAACTATGACCCATATGATTTCACTCATATGTGGGATTTACAACTGAAATTTGTGGACACCAACAGCAGTGTGGGGGTGCCAGAGGGAAAGGGGTGGGGTGAAGAGGGCCTAATATATGGTGATGGAAGATGATTTGACTTTGGGTGGTGGGCACATAGTGCAATATACAGATCTTGTAACATAGAAGTCCATACCGGAAACCTATATGGTGACCCTATTAACCAGTCACCCCAATAAATTTAATAAAAACAACAACAAAACACACACCCAAGAAAATAAAATCACACTCTACCATCAAACACTGTCCCCTTACTCCATTTTAATCTTCTTCAATAAACTGATCATGATTTGACTTTAAATTACATATTATTATTCATTTACTTGTTAGTTTGTTGTCTGCCCTCCACACTAAATGTCAGCAGGGACTAAATGAAGACAGGAGCTTTTTTTGTTGTTGACTTCTTTATCCTCAGTGTCTAGAACTGTGTCTGGCACACATTAGGTTCTCACGATATATTTGCTTCATTAATCAACAAATGATCTCATTTAGTTCTCACTATTGCTCTGTGAGAAAAGATTTACCATTGGTGCCCCTTATAATCCAGGCATACCCCTATTTAAATACAAAATCGCATCAGTCATTTACACTTTAGTGTAAGTAAAATATTTTTTATTGTGTTTTTGCTTGGTGACATTTTGCAGGTGAGGACACTGCGGATCAGAGAATGCAACTCAAGAATATTTTTGGAGGCTGTTTCTTGTGTCAGGCTCTGTGCTTCAATCCGGTGGTACAAAGGTGAGTAAAACAGTTGGTTTTTGCAGCAATTTTGGGACCAAATGACAGAGTCGATCATGAAACTCAGGACTATTTAACTCTAAAACTCATATTCTTTTTGTTCAGATGCTCAGGGATGTTGAAAGAGGAGTGGTGGGAGTTTTCTGAGTGGGAGAATCTTGAGTGTATTTGCAGGTTGTGTGGTAGTGCCAGTAAAAGAGAGAGATTATAGGTAAGGAAAGGCCACATTACCATTAGGCAGCCAATCCCTTTTTCTGAGCTACTCCTGGGCCTTCCTTCACCTCCAGGCCTTAAGAGGCTGGTGGTCTCAACTGTATCCGGGCTGACCTCACCTTGAGGAAGTGACACCCCAGCAAGTCAGTGCTTGGTTCTGTAATTATCTCCTCCCATCATTATTTTCCCTAATAAACTTCCCTTTCCTGTTTGAGCCTCCCCTCATTTGTACTAAACTCATTTATACTAAAGTGTAAATGATTAATTAGACAACGTTTTATTGTTCTTAGCAGGGATTTGCATTTCCCAGAATGGATTCAAAATAGACAGTACTATAATTGGAGGGATGACTTGGTAATGGAGCGAATCTTGTCATGGATAAGATAATCAGAGGAGGCATACAAAACTTTTTATATTCAAACACCATGAAGGCACCGACTCTTGCTATACCTAATTATATCCAGCCTTCATATTAGCAGAACATTTTCTAATTTACAAAGTAATTTCATCTCAATAGGTGGTTCTGAGGAAATGATGCTTAGGGGAGAAGGGACAGTGGATGTGAAGGTGTCCCTCTAGGGTTTGTGTTAGGATGGCGCTTGTCTTCTCTAAGTCTGAGATGGCCACTTGGGTTTGAATAAAGAGGCAGTTTTGCAGACCAGCTTCCTGGCCCCTGCTGGCCTCTCTTGGGAACCAGCAAAGCCTGCTCCCAATCCTTTGTCAACACAGATGGTTTGTGAGGCCTTGGTCAGGGCCCAGCCTCTCCCTAGGCCTCAGTCTCCCCATCTGCCCATGCATGCTTGGAATCAGTGATCTCTGAAGCCTTGAAACCATTGGAAAACCTCAACTGCTTGGAGCCAGGGGTGAGGTGGCATGTTCTTCTCCTGGTGGACCTGGCTGGACAAGAAACCTAGTCACCTGAGAGTGGTCAAGAGCATAATATAGGGAAAGCTCAGGTTTTGAGAAGCAGATGGATCTGGGCTCAAATCCTGCCTGGGACTCATGTGCGCTGAATTGTCCTGAGCATGTCACCTACCCTCCTCAATTCTTTTTTTTTTTTTAAATCCTCACCTGAGGATATTTTTTCCATTGATTTTCAGAAACAGTGGAAAGGAGGGAGAAGGGGGACAGGGAGAGAGAGAGAGAAGCATGGATGTGAGAGATGTGGCTGGGAATTGTACCTGCAACTGAGGTACGTGCTCTTGACCAGGAACCGAATCCTAGACCCTTTGGTCCGTGGGCCGATGCTCTAACTGCTCTAACCACTGAGCAAAACTGGCCAGGGCTCAATTATTCATCAGTAAAAGGGGCATAATGGTGCCCACTAACAAGAGTGGCATGTGCTAAGCAGAATTGGGGATCTTTAATGCTCCCAGCTTAAGAGGGAGGTGTTTTACAACGAAATCCCTCCAGATTGTTCCCCTGCTTGTGCCCAGACCCCTCACTGGGACCACAGGCTCCCCGTGGCCTGCCCCTGCCAACCCATTCTCCTTCCTTTCCACTCCATGGCCTCCTCTTAGTGCCTGAGGAGCTGTCCTTCCTCCAGCTTGAGAGCTCTTCCCCTTTTGCTCTCCTCAGCCAACTCCTATTCATCTTCCAGGCCAAGAAGATTTCCCCACGGAGGCCTTTCCCCCATCTATGATTTCTCAGAGCACCATTGCATCAGGATCTCCCCGGCAGGCAAGCTAAAGGTTTCTTTCTCTCTTTTGTAAATGAAGTCTAGAGGTAAGCACTCTGGACTTCGGTGGCAGTTCCACAATCCTCAGGGACTTAGGCTTCTGTCTTGTTCCACGGTTCTTGACATGTCGCATGCCTCTCATAGACCAAGAAGGCTGCCTCAGCTCTGGCCATCACAGCAGCATTCCAATGAGGAGGAGGGAGGAAGGGCAAGGAAAGGCTCACCCCTCCAACCATGAGACACTTCTAAGTCGCACACTTCTGCCCACACCCCCACTGGTAAGAACATTGTCATGTGGCGACATGTAGCTGCAGAGGAGGCTGAGAAGTGTTCGGGTGGTTATGTCCCCAGATGAGAAGGAAGGAGAGAACACACATTGGGGGCCAAACACAATGTGTGCCAAGACCCTGTTCCTTTCCTGCACAGTCTGTAGTCATGTGCTCACTAGTGGTAACCTCATGAAGGGGTCTCTTCTCCCTGACGTGGGAGCCTTCTGGAAGGCAGGGAGCCCCCTGTCACCTTTGACCCCCATGCCCAGCCCAGTGTCTGTTCAAGCCTTTGTGCTAGAAGCACAATCCCCACATCCTGTGCATTTTATGATCTGCAGATAAGGCCTCTGGGGGCTCACCCTGCTGGGCTTCATGGTTCAGGCTGCTCAGCGACTGGGCGCAGCGGCTGCCTCCTCCCTTCCCAGGCCGCTAGGATTACATAACGGAGTTCGATGAGCGACGCTGGCATAGGGGAGAGCAGGTGCCAACGCTGAGGTGCGCCAAGTCCCAGAACACCCGCAGCCTAATTGGCAGTGCTGTAGTCAGTGCTTCTCGGGCACAGTCCAGCCCGTGAATCACCTGAAACTTGTTAAAAATACAAAACTTCTGAGTCAGTAGGTTTGCAGTGATATATTTGGTTACAAGTGACAGAAAGCCAGCTAGCTTAAGCAAAAGGGGAATTGATTGTGAGGGCTGGGGCGCTTCTCTTGTAGCTGCAAGAAGGCTGACTTGCGGGTGTGGCCAGGCCAGGGACCCTGAGCTCGCTGGCTGGGGGGGGGGGGGGCACCCACACCCTCAGGAAGTGACTCGCTCTCCACAGGTTTGAACAAGACTGTCCTGATGTGGGTGTGTCCCACCAACTGTCCCTGCCCTCTGGGGACTGGGCATTCCAGAGACTGCGCCTCTGGGGCCACTGGTGTCTACCCTGCCTCCAAAGACAACCCCCCAAGCAGCTTCAGGTGTGCCTTCCTCCCCCCTTCCACCTCCCTCCCCTTCCCCAGGAGAAGTCCCCAACCCCCACCCCCATTTCTTAGGGTCCTGGTGGTTAAAGGGCTGGGAAGGGCATGAGCAGTAGGATAGAGGGGATCTGTGGGAACATTTGTAAGGTTGGTTCCTGCATAGTCAATCCTCCCTGTGAGTCACAAAGCAACAGGGGTCCCTACATTTTCCTCAGATTCAGCAGTGTGGAGGCAGCAGAGGCTGTGGGGGTCTCCCTGGCCAGCAGTAGGGGAGTCAGGGATCTGGTGGGGGAACACAACAGATCCTCAGAGCCATGGGGCTGGCCCAGGAGGGGACAGGACACCGCATTGCCCCAGCCCAGTGCTTCCCAGTGGGTCTGCAGTGCACTTATGGGAACCACCAGGGATGTGTCTTAAAATGCACATTCCAGGCCCACCCAGACCCTATGAATCACACTTTAGAAATGACACCCTCCCTCCCCGCCACACACACAATGTCAGAACCATGGTCTTTGACTCTCCCCTTCACAGAGCCCACACAGGAACCAGAATCTTGGGGGCCTTGTTTCTGTGGCCCTGAGGGCAGGGCCTGCTGTCCTCTGTGTACTGGGGCAGATGGGGGTGGAATTGCAGCAGAACTGCAGTTATTCCTCCTGGGGTTCTGGGCCCTGTGCAGGTCAGGATCCCCTGGCCTGGGGAATGGGGTCCAGTCTGACCCACTGGCTGGGGAATGGGGTCCTCCAGTCTGACTCACTGGTTGGGGAATGGGGTCCAGTCTGACCCACTGGCTGGGGAATGGGGTCCTCCAGTCTGACCCACTGGCTGGGGAATGGGGTCCTCCAGTCTGACCCGCTGGCCTGGGGAACGGGGTCCAGTCTGCAGTACCGCCTCTCCTGCCCCTAAGGCACGCAATGTGCAGATTCCACCTGTTCCTGCTCTTTGCAGGATGCCCCCTGCAAAGTGCCCCCTTTGTGGATTGGGTGCCCCCTGCTAGTGGATTGGGCTCCTGTGCCTGTAGTCTCTTGTGACTCAGGTTACAAACTGGGGCCACAGCCAATTTTTTTGGCCCTGCAGAGTGCTTTACAGATGGAACTGGTGACCAATACGTACAACTTAAAGATTTGGTATATCTCCAGCTCTTTTTGAAAATTTGGCAGAGTTTGTCATGCTGGGCCCACGTAGTGGACGGGTCCAGGAGCTTTGCTGTCTCCCTCCCCTGAGGTCCCACCTTGCTCCTCACGCTCCCTGCTGCTGGCCCAGTAGGCACCTGAGTTTGAGATCTCCAGCCAGGCATCCAGCTGTGTCTCTGCCAAGAAGTTATGAATTATTATCATCATCATTGTCACTATTTTTTTTTTTTTGGTATCACCGCTCACTACACATATATACTCTCGATGCCTAACTGTGCAGTCACTCTGGAGTATTTACTCATTTTATAGATAAGGAAACTGAGGCCCAGAGTGGCTAAACAACTTGCCCATGGTGGCCCAGCTGGTCAGTGGCAGAGCGGGGGTTTAGATTTAGGTTTGTCTGTCGTGCTCCCTTCAAGGGGGACCCTGACTTTGCCTTTGCACTAGGCCCCCTGACCTCTGAGCTCAGCATTTGTACTTCTCTAGTTCATCTTCCCAGCCTTCTAGCTGATAGTCCTCCTGTGGTCAGGCTCAGGTCAGATGTTGACAGCCAAGGGGTCTGAGGCCTGGGTGAGGTAGGGTGCAGGGGGCTGAGCAGAGATTAAGGGGTCAGGTGCTGGGTCAAGGGCACAGAGGCAGAACTGCTGCTGAGACCCCTCCCTCCTCCCCAAGTGGCCACCATGTCAGCCCACACACTGTCCCCAATCCTTAGTGCTAAGGGGGAATTCCTGAGGCCCTCCTCAGAGTTTCTATGTAGACAGGGCCCCCTACAGTGTGCTTTGAGGGGTGCCTTGGGGACTTCCCTTCCTATTGTCTTCCAAGGTACCTGGAATTCCACTGTTAGCATCTGTGGCAAATTATTTAGGAAAGCATAATGCAGCCAGGGAGGGACAGCGGAGCCATCGGAAGGGACATGCCCTCAGGCAGGTTGCGAAGAAGTGCTGACAAAGGCAAGAGGGGCAGAAGGTGTGTGGGAACCAGGCGAGCTGTCTGGTTGGGGTGAGCAGCCTGCTCAGGAGGAAAAGCACGAACGAGAGGAGGGGGGGAGGCTGGAGGAGGGAAGCCTCCCTGGACTGGGAGGGGCCCCAGGGTGGCCAGGCCACTGTACTTAGGACCAGGTGCTTCAGGCTCTCTCCCTCTGCCTCCTCTCGTCTCCTGTCTCTGTTCCCTCTCTTCTCTGTCCTTCCATTCCCCCGCCCCTGCCGGGTCCCACATCTCCGTCTCTCTGTTCTGCTTCCTTTTCATCTCACTGTGTCTGTCTGTCTGTCTTTTGTCTGTCTCTCTGGATTGGTCTCTCCTCCATCTGTCTCCGTCCTACCGTCACCCTGAGTGTCTGTCTCTGCATCCTTCTGCCTGTCAGCTCTGGCATCTCTGGCCCCACCTCCCTTCTCCAGGGGCACCTTCGTCTGCGTGTGCTGGGTCTTTCTCCTGTCTCTCTCTGTCTCCATCTCTCTGGCCACCTCTTTCTCTTTGTGTCTGTGTCTTCCCCGGATCTCTGAATATCTGTCTGTCCGTAAGTCTCAGACAACTGAAAACACCCCCTGTGTCTCATTTGATGTGCAGTTGTGAGATTCCCTTTGAATATTGCAGGAGTAAGTTGACGGTTACCAAGGGAACAGGTCAGGAGAAATGGAGGGATCAAGGCGGGAGGAGACCAGGAGCCAGGCAGGGTGTGTGGGTACACGGCTCTGTTTTCATCTTCTTTGGCACTTTCCTTTTCCAAAGCGGAAAAAAGGGTGACAATTTAAAACGATTTTTCAAGAATCAACGTGAGAGAAATAATGGGTCCTAACTGTGTCGGACTAAAAGGCAGGCGGGGAGGGTGCAGCTACCCCTTTTGTATCTGGAGGGATTTAATGGCCAGATGCTAGGAGTGGGTGATTAGAGGTCCTGGAGCCATTTGCCAGGCACTGGGGCTGGCATCGCCCATGGCTGGCTCTGGTTGCTCAGCCCTTGAGGAATTCCAGACCCCCCTCAGCCTAGAGCATCACAGCATGGCACAAGGTGAGCCTTTTGTGGCCATGCACAGGACATTGGACATTGGGCTACCTGCCAGTCTTTTATCTGAAGCCAGGGGCCAGGAGCAAGAAGTGAGCAGAAGAGGCCAAGTTCTGGCCATTCAAGAATCAGCACAGAGCCCTCTCTCCCCAGGCAGCCTTCCAAAAGCATCCCTCTGCTCTCCTTTGCCCAGCTCAGATTTGGTTGTCATGGGAATTAACAGAGATGATGCCTGCACAGCTCCCAGCACACTAGCCCCTGTTACCCAGTAGCCAAGCCAAGAATCCTGTGAGTTTGGACTGGACTTGACCATCTGCTTCTGGAGTTGTCATTGTTGTGTGAGCATATACGTATTCTATGAGCAAGAGTCAGGTTTGTGCAGGACACGGGTGAGCGATCAGTTTTAATAGTGATTACGTAGCCATCATAACAAGTAGGCATTATAACTAGCATTTATTTTTTTTCTAAACGCTGATGTGCCTTTCTCCATTTAGTCAGCACAGCAAACCTTTTTACAGATGAGGACATTGAGGAGGGATTCGGCCACTACAATACAAAAATGAAAATGCAACACAGGAAGCCAGGGACACAGAAACAACAGCCCCTGCCCACGAGGTTGGGATTGGAAAGGGGAGCAGGAAAGGGCCCCCAGCTGCTCTCTGAGCTAGGCAGGCATTTGTGGGGTGGACGGTGAGTCAGGGGCTTGGAGAGTAGGGCACGCCAGGCTGCAGAGTGGTGTAGAGGCTGGAGTGAGGCAGGCTGGGGTGGATGAAGGCAGGGGAGCTCCTGAGAGGTATAAGCAGGGAGGACCTTGAGCATTTACCCATCCCCCACCAGTTGAAGAGCTCACCACAGGAGGTTTTGGCCGTGCCTCAGCCAAGTGCTTCCACAAAGGCCACAGGGGCCTTTTCAGTGAAGGAATGACCTAAGTGGTACCCATGAAAGGCTTCTCCATCACCATCTCAGCCTCCCTCTTCCTCCTGGGGCATCCCAGGCCTGTCCTTGGCCCCTCTTTCCCCATTTGCTTTGACCCTATTTCTTCCTGTCGTCTTGCCCTTGCTCGGCCCATGATGGTGACAGCGCAAGTAGGTACCAGGGAGGGTGAGCTTGGATGGTGGGGACAGTGTCACTGTCTTTGTCTCACCTGATGTGGTGTCTCCTTCCTAAGGTGCAAGCTTCCCTCCTCTCATCAAGCCTCGCCCCCAGCAGTTCAAGGTGCCAGCCGAATCTGCCCGGGAGTCTCAGGTGTGTTTCCCACCATATGCAAGACTGGATCAGTGGGGGGCTGGGTCCCTGCCAAGTTGGTCTAAAGGGAGATGTGATTATGAACCTGAAAAGCTCACTGTCTGGGGTGGGAGGGAATCAGGACTGGAAACAAGAGTGATAGAAAGATACAGGCCAGGGGCTAGGCTGCCCCTGGGAGGGAGGGGATGGCATGTGCTCCGGTGTCAGGAGGGCACCACTAAAGAGGTGTGAGGTCTGTAGGAGGCCTTGGGAAGGTGGACAAGAAGGAGCTCACCACTTCTTGTGGCCCTTTAACCACTAGGACCTGGGGTGCCTGGTTCTTAGAATAATGTGAATTAGGACTGACACCGCGAATGACTTCTTTGGGCATCTGGCATCCCCTACCCCGGGGTACTGGGTGGTAGCCTGAGTTGTAGAGAGACACTTTTGCAGAGACTTTATGTGTTCCAGAGTGACAGCAACTTTTAAGTCTCCATCCACCCTTACCATGCCCTTTCCAATATGAGCTAATATCGACCTGTAATAGACACATTTTCTAGTTTCTGTGTCTGAAGCTCTGACCTCTGGGACTTGCTGACCCTGGAAGAATGGCCCTTCCTGGGGTAGCCAGTTTCTAGAGAGTTAATGACTCCTCTGCCAGCACACCTTTTGTATGCAAACCAACCAATTCAGAGCTCACTTTTGCCTCCTCTACAGAGCTCTCATGCTCAGGGCCACTCTCCACCTGCCCTAATCACCCAGGGCCAGGTACCAGACAATTCAGTGAGCTCCTACACCCCAGAGCCTACTGAAATTCCTCAAGCCAGCCAATTCTAAGCCTGCTCACCCTGCCTCACCAGTTCCTTCCTGCAGAAGCCACAGAAAAGGCTCTTGTCCACAGTTCTCCCTGCTCATAACCGACCTCGATGCTTTCCCGTGTGGCCCTGCATGGTGAACAATATCTCCTGTTTTTAAGGACCCGTGAATATAACCAACGATCTTTCCAACAGCAGTTATCTCCTGATCTGTTGGCTTTATCAGACCTGAATGATAATAAAACTTACATGTTAAAACACAGCCCCATGAGGTGGTGTGCTGGACCTTCTCCAGGTGCCTCCGCATACCCACCACTGTCCTTTACTTGCTTTGTGCCTGGGAGCCTGTCCCTGTGGACAGGTGGCATCTGCAGGCTGGAGGCACCAGCAGGAGACTAAAGGAGAGTGAGGTGGGGGATTTCTTCTCTATGTCCCCCACTGGGCGACAGGTTCTCTGAGTTTCCCTGCAGAGGCCACAGCTCTTACCGGGTGCCCTCTGCCACACGGGTTGTTTGTCTGGATTCTAGAATTTGCTTTCTTGGCTTGCCCCTCAGGTCTAGGCATATAAGGGCTTCTGTAAGTGCTTCACCAGTATTCTCTGGTTGACCCTGCCTACCCACTGTCAATGGTCCCTTGTGAAACACCCTTCAATTGCCGCATCAGAGAAGCTCTGGTATCCTGCTTGCTTAATAAATGAGTGAAAGAATGACGTGGGTGACAATGGCAGAATCTGAGGGTGGGCCCACTCAGAAGTCAACTGTCTGCTTTCCCCACAGTGGACTTTGCCATTGACATTTTAATTGTTACCCTAGGACAAACTACAAAAATATTAAATTATATAGATTAGATGGGATAAAATAGACAACCTACTCACCTTCTTCAGCTAGTTTTTTTTCTAGATAGAGATATAAATGGGACTAAGTCTTCTCAAAATATATTTATTTTTATCCTACCTCCACAATTTTTGCTGTATCTGCACACCGCCTATGTGGTTATTTCTCTAGTAATTTTCTCTCACTCAGCCTACTTTCTGAAAAAGTCAGGTGTATATAATTTACATAATTGGAGACAGAATTTACATACAGTAAAATTTACCCCTTTTAACTGTGCAGTTCAGTGAGCTTTGACAAGTACAAACAGTCATGAAACTACAACAAAATCAAGATGCAGAACAGTGTCAACACCCTAAATATGTCCCTGTGCCCCTCTGTTGTCAGTCCTGTCTGTCACCCCCAACCTGTGGCCATCACCAATCTGATTCCTATGATTTTGCCTTTTCCAGAACATTCATATAAATGGAATCATATAGCATGTGGCCTTTTGCATTTGGCTTCTTCTTCTTAGCATAATGTTATCTTTTTTCCCAAATCAAGCTTGAGCCAAAAACCACAATTTATTCATTTTACTGTCCAACATTCAGTTTTTACATATTGTGTTTGTGTGTAGTCATTCACCAAATCATTGGCCTCAGTCTTATTTTAGAGTGTGTTTTTAAAGTCATGTTTATTAAGTTCTTATTTCCATACAGTAAATTCACCCTTTTTAGAATGTGGTTCTAGGAGTTTTCACAAATGCATTCCTTTGTGTAAACAGCACTACAATCGAAATACAAAACAGTGGGGGACATCTAGTCAAGATGGCAAAGTAGGTAAATGCTGTGCTTGCCTCCTCCCATGACCACATCATGAGACGGGCTGGTCTCACATCCAGTTGTGGCTGTTAAGGGTCAGGAGGGATATCTTGATTGTGGAGGTCTTCCCTGAGGAGCGAGGGGTCCTAGCCCCACACCTGGTTCCTCAGAACAGAGCACCATTGCCCAGAAGAGAAGTTCCCATGACACATGACAGCAAAAATCAGTGGAGATTTTTCCAGGTGAGCTAGAGGGCTGCTGTAGACCTAGGCATCCTCTTAAAGGACCTGAGCACACACTCTCTTACTCCAGGGGAGGGGCATGAAGGGAGGAAATGAATTGTCTGGCCTCAGGGCAAGGGCTGGGGGACTGGAGATAGGACAACTCTCTCTGAGCATGGAATTTCTGGCAGGCTCCATTGTTTCTTTGCTGAGCCCTTCCCCCCTCCAGCTGATAAGGACCACTGGAACAACATCAAGCATACCAATATGCACATTATAGGGGTACCAAAAAAGGAGAGAGCAAAGGATTAAAACCCTATTTAAAGAAATAATGACTGTAAAATTCCCTAACCTGGCAAAGGAAATAGTCATACAAGTCCAGGAAGGGTAGAGAGTCCCAAAGAAGATGAACCAAAGGAGGCCCAAACCACGACCCATCATCATTAGGATGCCAAAGGTGAACGACAAAGAGAAACACTCAAAAGCAGCAAGAGAAGAGCAGGTAGTTACCTACAGAGGAGCTCCAATAAGACTATTAGAAGATTTCTCAACAGAAACATGGCAGGCCAGAAAGAATCGGCAAAAAATATTCAAAGTGATAAAAACCAAGATTACTCTACTCAACAAGGCTGTCATATGGAATTGAAGGAGAGATAAAGAGCTTCCCAGACAAGAAAAAGCTAATGGAGCTTATCACCACCAAAGCAGTATCACCAAGACTGCAAAGGGGCTTCTGAAGATGGAGAAGGAGGAGAAACACAAAAAATGTCACTAATAAAATGGAAAAACTACATTCTTATTAATAATTACTTTTAATATAAATGGATTAGGGTAGAAGAAGCAACAGGGGAGAGCCTAGGCGGTTCTCTAGAAATGTTACAGGAAAGAAGTGAGCCTGGGTGGGGCTGCTTTAGCTCACTGGGAAGTCAGAGAAAAAGGGGGCCTTGGAGGCAGGATCAGGGGTGAGCCCGGGGCAAGCTGCTGCTGCCCACCGCTCCCCTGGCTGCAAGTGTCGTGGGACCCTTAGGAATGAAGAGTCCATGCCCAGGGGGGCCTGGGCCTGCTCTCGAGCAGCCTGCATTGAGTCTCTGTCTTGAGGCTTTTTATTCTCTTTTCTCTTTTTCTGCCGATGAGACTCTTAGGGAAGGCTTTCAGTAGAATAGTCATCAGCTTTCCAGGTGCATTTTTAATATGCTGATGCATCCAAATGAGTGGATAGGGGAGTTTTGGATTATTTTTTGGTCTGTTTTACTTTTATCTTCGGTCTGTCTAATGCTAATGGGGTTTTTGTTATTTGTTCCCCAACTTCACGTGTCCTGGGGTGTAGCTGGCACAAATGGCATTAAGTGGGTCTTTGCTCTCTATTTTCCCAGGCCAGGGTGATTTAAACTATGTATTTTCTGGTTGGGGAGGAGGGTATAAACCATTGCTCTCAAGTGTCCTCAGTTGGGGAGGACAAGGTCTTGCAATTCTCAAGCTGGCTGCCAGCTGCCCAAACTGTTTGGCCTTGTTTTTCTTGTCTCAGTTTTCCCACTCCACTTACCCAGGAATTTTCCTATTTTCTTACTATCCTGTCACATAACCACTATGATGTACACCTGAAACTAATATAATATGGAATGTAAGCTCTAATTAAAAATAAATAAATAAACAAATGAACAAATAAAAGATGCAGAACAGTGCTCTCATCCCCACACTTCCCCTTTCTAGTTGATCACTTCCCCCACCCTCAACCTCTGCAGCCACTGGACTGACTTGTGCCATGTAGCTTTGTCTTTTCCAGAATTTTATAAATAAACTCATACAATATAGCCTTTTTATTCTGGCATTTTTCACTGAACATGTGTTTGAGACTCATCCATAGTGTTTCATGTATTAATAGTTGATTTCTCTTTATCGCTGAGTAGTATTCTATTGCATGGATGTGCCAATGTTTCTTAAGCCAGTCATCAGTTAAGGGGCACTTGGGTTGTTTCCAGTGGACCTATTATAAATAAAGCTGCCATAAATATTTGTGTACAGGTCTTTGGCCATATGTGCTTATTTCTTTCACCTAAAAGTAGAATTGCTGGGTACTATGGTAAATGTAAGTGTAACTTTATAAGAAACTGCCAAATTCTTTCCAGTGAGGCTGTGCTATTTTGCATTTCCACCAGTAATATGTAAGCATTCCAGTTGCTCTGTGTCCTCATCAACACTTGGTAGTGCAAGCTTTTAAATTTTAGCCAATCTGGTAGGTGTGAAGTGGTAGTTCATTATGGTTTTAATTTTTATTTCTCTAATGATCAATGATGTTGAGCATTGTTGCAGATGCTTATTTGCCCTCTGTGTCCTTTCTTTGGTGAAATGCCTGTTTAAGTCTTTTGCCCATTTTGGGGGGGTTATTTGTCTTATTACTGAGTTGGAAGGGTTTATTTTCTATTCTAGATATCAGTGTTTTTTAGATATATTTTTGGCAAATATTTCTTCTAGTCCTTGGCTGCTTTTTCATTCTCTTAAGTGCCTTTTGAAAATCAGGAGTATTTAATTTTGATGAAAACCTCAACTCACTTTTAAAACTTAAAAATGTGATTTTACAGCTTTAAACAAAAAACCCATTATTACTTGCCATAAATTGATATATAGTAGTCCCCTGCTGACCCGTGGTTTTACTTTACATAGTTTCAGTTCCAATGCAGTCAACTGCAGTCTGAAAATATTAAATGGGAAATTTCACAAATAAACAATTTATAAGTTTTAAATCACACCTTTCTGAGCAGCATTATGAAATTTATGCCATCCTGCTCCATCTGTTTGGGACATGAATCATCCCATTGTTCAGCAGATCTATGCTATATATACTATTTGCTTGCTAGTCTCTTAGTAGCCATGTTGCCAAATCACAGTGCTTGTGTTCAAGTAACTCTTATTTTACTTAATAAGAGACTCAAAGCACAAGAGTATTAATATTAGCAATTCAGATGTGCTAAAGAGAAGCTGAACAGTGCTTCCTTTAAGTGAAAATAAATGTATGTGTATGAAAAACATAATATATATATAAGATTTAATACTATCCATGGCTTCATGCATCCACTGAGGTTCTTGGAATGTATACTCTGCAGATAAGGGGGACTACTGTATTGGAAATGCTTTGGGCAGAAAGTAACAGAAAACCTAACTTTCAGGGGCTTCAGGAAATATCTTGATAAACCTGTGATTATTCCACAGCATAAGAACCTTGAAAAGGCAGCCTTCCAAGATCCCAGGCTCTCCTCTTTTTTGTAGCACAGTGACCTTTGCCCTTAATCATGTTGCCTTACATCACTAGACAGCTGCTTGGTTCTGAGCATCACACCTGAGGTTCAGAGCAAGAAGGCAAGGGGCAGACAAAATAAGGTGGGATTAGGGCTAAGCAAGAGAAGTGCCCACATTTAAGGAGACACTTGTTCTCAGATGCTGTGCATGTTCTTGTGTGGCCCTGCGAGCCAGTGTCTGGCCTGTCTCAATGTCATTCCTGACGGCAAAGGAAGCTGGGAAAGGGGTACCCTTGCATGTGTCAAGGAAAAGTGGAGAAAGCAAACTTCTACGTGAAAATGAAGAACATTCCCATGTGTTTAGGATGTAAACAAGTTGTGTGTGTCCAAAGAACATGACCGGGGGTGCGATTTTGAAACCAGCTGGTTCTGCTTACTTACCATACCTGTTTGGCTCCAGATGCATAAAGTTTGTAAACTTTATTAAAAGCTATGCACATTGTGGAATTACAAAGGACACAGAACAGCCAAAACAATCTTGGAAAAAACAAAGTTGGAGAACTGTAAAGCTATAGTAATCAAGACTTTGTGGTACTGGTATAGAAGTAGATACATAGAACAATGGACTAGAATTGAGAGTTCAGAAATAACTTATGGTCAATTGATTTTTGACAAGGTCGCCAAGACTACTCAATGCAGAAAGAATAGTCTTTTCAAATAATAGTGCTGGGGCAACTGAATAGAATGAATTTGGATCCCTACATCACACCACATACAAAACTAAACTCAAAATGGATCCAAGACCTAAATGTAAGAGCTAAAACTATAAAACTCTTAGAAGGAAACACAGGAGAAAATCTGCATGACCATGGATTAGGCAATGATTTCTTAGATATGACACCAAAAGCACAAGCAATCAAACAAAAAATAGATAAATTATACTTCATTAAAAGTAAAATATTGTATGCATCAAAGGACATTACCCAAAAAGTTAAAGGCATCCCACAGAATGGGGAAAATGTTGTCAAATTATATATCTGATAAGAGTCTAGTCCTCAGAATATATAAAAACTCATACAACTCAACAATAAAAAATAACCCAATTTTAAAATGGACAAAGGATTTGTTTGTCTGTTTGTTGTTTTTTTAAAAAATATATCTTTTATTGATTTCAGAGAGAGGAAGGGAGAGGAAGAGAGAGAGATAGAAACATCAATGATGACAGTCATTGATCTGCTGCCTCCTGAACTCCTCCCACTGGGGATCGAGCCAGCAACCTGGGCATGTGTCCTGACCAGGAATCGAACCCTGATCTCCTGGATCCTAGGTCGATGCTCAACCACTGAGCCATGTCCAGCTGGGCTAAAATGGACAAAGGATTTGAATAGATATTTCCCTATAGAAGTTATACAAATGGCTAATAAGCACATGGATAGATGAATAACATCATTAGTCAGTAGGGAAATGCAAATCAAAACCACAAGGAGACATGACTTCACACCTATTAGGAGGGCTACAATAGGAAAAGAAAGGCAAATAACAAATGTTGGCAAAGATATGGAGAAATTAAAACCTGGTACAGTATTGGAGGGAAGGTAAATGATGCAAACACTATGGAAAACAGTTTGGTAGTTTCTCAAAAAGTTAAACAGAGAATTATCATTTGACCCAGCAATTCCATTCCTGGGTATATACCCATAGAATTGAAAATATATGTGAACAGTGAGTTTTATGTTATGTGAATTACATCTTAATTTAAAATAATAGTAAAAGGCAAGGCCATTCCCCTGCGGAGTCTCCAGTTAGAAAGGTAAGCGGGGTGGCTGTTCCACCTCAGAGTGTAGCATCTGATCCTTTGGCAAGGAGCCTGTGGTGGCGCAGGGCTTTAAGGGAAACAGAGGCAGCTGCTTAGTCTGGAAGAGCAGGGGGTTTGCTGCGTTCAGAATGTGGCAGAGGCCTGCTCTGGCCTCGGAAAGCTGCTGCAGAGTCTCTGGCTCAGGGCCAGGATCCCCAGCCACTAAGACAAACATCACCTGGGGAGGTTCCAAGCTAGCTTGGCGTAAGCCGCTTTCAAACCTTGGAGACACCTGGGGTGCCAACTTCTGGGCCGCAACCCCTAGAGACAGGCAACCTGCCGTCTTCCCTTTCTCTGTTTGCACAGGCTGGCTTCATTAGTGAGGAGGTGATGATCTAATTCCCTCTAAACAAATGTTTGGGATGTGGAGTTTTCCTTCAACAATGAGCAGTGGCAGACGGTGAGAAATCTGCTTGCACCTTCTGGGGAAGGGGTAGGGAGAGCCGCCCTGGCATGCGTGCCAGCATGGAGAGCGCTGTCTCCATGGCTGTGGGCTTCCGCACATCCTGGGCTGGGACATGACTGGCTGGAGTCACAGAAAAGAAGATAATGCTGGCCTGTATGTGTTGAGGTAAACATATGCTGGTCAGACTGGCGGTGGCCCCTCAAACAGCCCTCCACCAGCTTGGGTCAGAGAACCATGGGTTCCTGTACCATGTGAGTGATTCGGGCAAGGCACTGAACCTAGCCCTGCAAAGGGGAGGTTGAAACAAAGCTTCATGAGCAGGATGTCCATTGAGGAAGGTCCCTGGGGATCAATGCAAGGGAGAGAGGAAGCAGTAGCAGGCACCATGACAGCTTTAGTGAGTCCTTGGGGCCCAGAGCGCGAGTGGCCTCCAGAGTTGTCCTGCATCAGGGAGGTGGTCCAGGCCCTGATGCACTTGCATGAATGGTCCTCCTGGGGTGGTGGCATCTGAAGCTGGGAGTGACCCCTAAGGAAAATGACTGCCAAACCTTTCTGCCCACAGCACCCTTGGAAGCTCAGGGAGTTTGCTCTTTCTTCCTGAAGGGGGATCTGGGCATCGTGTCATGGTGCCCATCACTCTGATCTCTAAAATCAGGTATCAAGCTCCGAAGGGCCTAGGGTAGAGCTGAAGGAGGCATGCATTTCTGATAAACTGTATGGGTAAGATGGCTGTTATTGGGTTGAGGAGTCAGGGAGAGGCAGTGAGCGAGCCCATTCTGCAGGGGTATTGTCTGCAGGCCTTGTGCAAAGCTTTTGCCCATGTTCTCAGTTACCACAGGGACCTTGTCATCCCTGCTGGCCGCGTCTGAGATATTTTACAGATGGTAAAGAGGTCCCCAGGTCCAATTTGTCTGTGTCCCTGGTCTCCAGCATGAGGTTTGCCTGGCATGGAGTGGGCACGCAAAGTCTGTCACTTGGAAGGAAGAATGGGCATTGGCCCTCGGCATGCCTTCACTCTTCTGTTCAGTGACTGCGTCCGTCACTGTCCTGCTGGCCTTAGCACTAACTTACTTCTTGCCAGATACCCTAAGACAATAGCCTGTGCCAGATCCAATATCTGTCTTTTTTTTTAAAGTTAGATTGTATTTTCTTATAAATCCAATGAATAAAATGATATTTGTATTGTTAGAAATTGATAGTTCAAAATGTATTTACAGAAATATTATTATATATTTTCCTCACATTTTTACCTGGTTTGAGGCCCAATTAAAGTGCCATCCCCTCACTGAGAAAACCTCTGCACTTGCCCCATGTGCTCTGTGCATGTTGGACACCAGGACACTGTGCCATACTTGCCACCAGGTCTCTTTATAACACCAGTGGCAGCAAACTCAGCACAAACTAGCACAAATGACAAAGGGACAGGGTTCAGGTAAAGGAAAAGTCTAGAGGGCTCCTCTGTTGAGACTGGATCCTAAATCTCAAACAGTAGCTCCAAGAGCCCAGCTTATCATCCTTGAGGGCTGCGTGGGGGCTCTCCCCCTGCAGCAGCTCCTGTGTTCACATCCCTTCACCACCGCAGCCAGCAGCAGAAAGAGAACACCATTTCCCCCTAGAAGTCCAATATGATCTTGGCTCTTATTGGGCCATATGGCCTGGGAATGGGTGGTTCCTAGAAGAAAAATGTTTGTTTTTAAGCCAAGGGAAGAATAAAAGGCATGGGTGGAAAACACACAGGTGCTCTCAAAATAGATGTTATTGTACACACATCTTAATCCAGTTGAATTCCTGTTACTCCTGAGCCAGCTTAAAAGCCACCATCTCTAGAAGTGCCTAAATATATAAAGCAAATATTAACAAACCTAAAGGGAGAAATAGATAGGATCACAAAGTTGGGGACTTTAATATCCCACTTATATCAATGGGTAGATCATCCAGACAGAAAATCAATAAGGAAACGTGGGCTTCAAAGGACACACTACACCAGATATATATAGGACATTCCATCCAAAAGAAACAGAATACACATTCTACTCAAGGGCACATGGAACATTCTCCAAAATAAGTATTAAGCCACAGAACAAGTCAACAAATTTAAGAAGATTGAAATCATATCAAGCATCTTTTTCAACCACAATAATATGAAATTAGAAATTAGTTTAAAAAATTTACAAATTTTAAAAAGGTGCAAGCGTGTGGAAACTAAAAAACATGCTACTGAACAACCAACAGGTTAATAAAGAAATCAAAAGCAAAGTAAAAAAATATCTTGAGACAAACAAAAAAGAAAATATAACAGACCACAACTTATGGATGCAGTGAAAGCAGTTCTAAGAGGGAAGTTTATAGCGTTAAATGTGCACTTCAAGAAACAAGAAAAAGCTCAAATAAACAACCTAACTTTACATTCGAAGGAACTGGAAAAAGAACAAAGCCCAAAGTCAGTGGAGGAAAGAAGAAAGTAATAAAGGTCAGAGCAAAAGTAAGTAAAATAGAAACTAAAGAGATAATACAAAAATCAATGAAACTGCCCTGGCCAGCGTGGTTCAGTTGGTTAAATAATCATCCCATGCACCGAAGGGTCTCAGGTTTGATTCCCAGTCTGGGCACATACCCAGGTTGTGGGGTGAGTTTGATCCCTGGTTGGGGTCCATACAGGAGACAACAATTGCTGTTTCTCTGTCACATTCATGTTTCTCTCTCTCTCTCTCCCTCTCTCTTTAAAATCAATAAAAACATGTCCTCAGGTGAGGGTTAAAGAAAACATCAATGAAACCAAAAGAGCTGGTTCTTTGAAAAGATAAACAAAATTGGCAAACATTTAGCTAGATTAATCAAGAAAAAAGATAGTACTCAAATAAATAAAATCATAAATGAAAGAGTTGTTACAACTGATGCCAAAGAAACATAAAGGATCATAATATACTACTACAAAAATTTATATGCCAACAAATTAGAAAACCTAGAAGAAATGAATAAATTTCTAGAAACATACAACCTTCCAAGACTGAATCATGAAGAATTAGAAAATCTGAACAAATTGATTACTAGTAAGGAGATTGAATCAGTAATTTAAAAATTCTCTACAAACAAAAATCCAGGACCAGATGGCTTCACTAGTGAATTCTACCAAACACTCAAAGAATAATTAATACCAATCCTTTTCAAACTCTTTGAAAAATTGAATAGAAGGGAATATTTCCAAACTATTTTATGAGGCCAGCATTACCCTTATATAAATACCAGGCAAAGATACCACAGAAATTATTAATTACAGGCCATATCCCTGATGAACACAAATGCAAAAATCCTCTACAAAATATTAGCAAACTGAATTCAACAGCATGTGAAAGGATCCTACACTGTGATCAAATGGAATTTATTCCAGGGACGCTGAAAATGGTTCAGCACCCCCAAATCAATCAATGTGATACTCCACATTAATAAATGAAGAAAGTTCATATAATCATCTCAATAAATTCAGAAACAGCATTTGACAGAATTCAACATTCGTTTATGATAAAAATTCTCAACAAAGTGGGTATAGTGGGGACCTCAACATGAGAAAGGCCATATAGGAGAAGCTCGCAGCTAATGTCACATTCAGTGTTAAAAGCCTAACGCCTTTCCTCTAAGATCAGGTCTAAGACAAAGATGTCCACTTTTACCACTTTTATTTAGCTCAGTATTGGAAGCCCTAACCAGAAAACTTAGGCAAGAAAAAGAAACAAAAGCATCCAAATTGGAAGGAAGAAGTAAAACTGCCACTATTTGCAGGTGACATTATACTATATATATAGAAAACCCTAATGTCTCCACCAAAAAAAGAAAACTATTAGCACTAAAAAAATGAATTCAGCAAAGTTTCAGAATACAAAGCCAATATACAGAAACCTGTGGCATTTCTATACACTAATAACAAACTATGAGAAGGAGAAATGAAGAAAACAAATCCCATTTACAAATGCACCAAAAAGAAAAAAATACCTAGGAATAAATTTAACCAAGGAGGTGAAAGGCCTATACAAGGAAAACTATAAGACATTGTTGAAAGAAACTGAAGAAGACACAAATAAATGGAAAGATATTGCCTGCTAATGGATTAAAAGAATATTGTTAAAATGTTCATACTACCCAAAGCAATTCATATCAAAATTACAATGAAATAGAATTCTATTAAATAATTCTAAAATTTGTATGGGACCACAAAAGACCCCAAATATAGCCAAAGTGATTGCTTTATGATCCAAGATTTCAAACTATACTACAAAACTAAAATAATCAAAACAATATTGTATGGGCATAAAAACAGACACACAGATCAATGGAACAGAATAGAGAGCCCAGAAATAAACCTACACATATGGTCAATTAATTTACCACAAAGGAGGCAAGAAATACATTGGAGGAAGAATAGTCTCTTCAATAAATGGTGTTGGGAAAAAAATGCACAAAGAATGAAACTAAACCATTATATTACACCATACACAAAATTAACTCAAAAATGGATTAAAGACTTGAATGTAAGATCTGAAACCATAAAACTTTGACATCAGTCTTGGTGATTTTTTTTGTTATTTAGAGTTGATGTCAAACACAAAGGCAACAAAAGCAAAACAAACAAAAAAATGGGACTATATCAGACTGAAAAGCCTCTGTAGAGCAAAGAAAACTAGCAAAAAAAGGAAGTAGGCTTACTGAATGGGAAAAAATATTTGCAAATCATATATCTGATAAGGGGTTAATATCTAAAATATATTAAAAACTCATACAACTTAATAACAAAACCACAAACAACCTCATTTTAAAAAAATGGGCAGAGGATCTAAATAGACATTTTTCTAAAGAAGGTATACAGATTGCCAACATGTACATGAAAAGGTGTCAGCATCACTCACTAATCATCAGGAAAACACAAATAAAAAAACACAATAAGATATCACCTCACACCTGTTAGAATGACTATCAACAAAAAGATAAATAACAAGAGTTGGCGAGGATGTGGAGAAAAGGGAACTCTTGTGCATTGTTAGTGGGAGTGTAAAGTGGTGTAGTCGCTATGGAAAATATCATGGAGGTTCCTCAAAAAATTAAAAAGAGAATTACCGGATGATGTAACAATTTCACTTCTGGGTATTTATCAGAAGAAAATGAAAACACTAACTCAAAAAGACATATGCACCCCCATGTTCCTTACAGCATTATTTACAATAGTCAAGATATGGAAACAACCTAAGTGTCTATAGATGAATGAATGAAGAAGATGTGGTGTGTGTATATATAAAATGGCATATTATTTGGCCATAAAAAGAAGGAAACCCTGCCATTTGCAACAACACAGGTGGATCTTGAGGACATTATGGTAGTGAAATAAGTCAGATAGAGAAAGACAAATACTGTATGATGTCACTTATAATGTGGAATAAAAATTTTAAAAAGAACAAGCTCTTAGATACAAAGAACAGATTGATGGTTGCCACTGGTGGGGGTGAGGAGTGGAGGTAGAAGGCAAAATAGTCAAAAGGTACACATTTTGGGTTATAAAATAAGTCATGGGGATATAATGTACAGCAAGGTACCTATAGTTAATAATACTGTATTGCTTATTTGAAAGTTGCTATAAAAGTAAATCTTAAAAGTTCTCATTACAAGAAAAAAGTTCTTTAATTATGTATGGTGACGAATGTTAACTAGTCTTATTGTGGTGCTCATTTTGCAACACAGTATCCTCCTTATCTGCAAGGGATACATCTCAAGGTCCCAGTAGATGCCTGAAACCATGGATAGTACTGAATCCTATATATACTGTTATTTTTCTATACATACATACCTATGATAGAGCTTAATTTATAAATTAGGCATAGTAAGATGTTAAAACAATAACTAGTAATAAAATAGAGTGATTATAACAATATACTGCAATAAAAGTTGTGTGAATGTGGGCTCTCTCTCTCTCACTCCCAGCACTAGCGCAAATTTCTTTTTCCTTCCTCACAAGTTTGTGGATAGAAGTTTCATTCTTATCGTAAATCTTGGCATCCTCAGCATACAATATTTTTTCTTTCCTTATTAATTTGAGAACTTTTACCCTTTCACTTAAAGGAAGCACTTTACAGCTCCTCTTTGGCATATCCAAATTGCCAGCATTACTACTTTTGTACTTTGAGGCCATTATTAAGTAAAATAAGGGTTACTTGAACAGAAGCACGATGATATCGTGGCAGTTGATCTGATAACCAAGACAGCTACTAAGTGACTAGCAGGCAGGTATTGTATACAGCGTAGATAGTCTGAACAAAGGAATTATTCATGTCTGGGAAGCATGGAGTGGGGCGACACATGATTTCATCATACTACTCAGAACCGCATGCAATTTAAAATTTATGAATTATTCACTTCTGAAGTTTCCCATTTAATATTTTTGGACCTCAGTTGACTATGGGTAACTGAAACTGTGGGAAGCAAAACTATGGATGAGCGGGGACTATTGTATATACGAATATTGAATCATTATGTTGTAAAGTTGAAGTTAATATAATGCTGTATGTCAATTATAACTCAATAAAGAAAAAAGCCATCTCCACAAAGCTTTCCTGCCACCCTTTCCAAGTCTCCCAAGCCACTCAGCACTCACACAGCTCCTTGCATGGTCATTAACTGGCCTATTCACCCTTGAGTCCAACTGTCTGTTGGTGTCTGACTCCTCTCCTTGTCTCTAGCCTGAAGCAGAGCCAGAGCCAGAGAAATAGCTTGTGTGCATCTTCCAAGTGTGTGAATTGGACTGTTGGAATCCTGTAGTGATAACCATGGGGCAGATATGAGGCTCAAGTTGAGGGGAAAATCCTGGGGTCTGGCTAGACACAGCCTCTGCAGCCTCACAGGGGCAGCCACCCCACTGAAGGTTTACAGTTTGAACACTGGAGTGTGGGCACAGCCAGGGAGCATGTTGGGGAAAGAGCAGGCAGGCAGAGTTCTGGGACTGCTACTTCCAACTCCCTGAACACTCTTCACCCCCAACTACATCCTGTTTCCTTCTCTAGCTCCTGTTTGCTCACTTTTCACCCCTCACAGCCTGGAGCATCTCTGCAATTTCTCTTAGGAGGAGCTTAGTGTTGGCTAAAGGTGAGGTGGTGGGGGCTTATGCAATTTGTCTTTCTTAGTAATTTGTATGTTTATTTGAGGAGACTGTTGGGGGGATGTTGGAGATTATGGGAGGGAGAGCTTAAAGCACTTGCAAATCTTGGTGCCACCAAGGCAAACTTCCAGAAAGAGTTTCTATATTCACCGTACAATTCCATTTATCACTCTTCAACCCGTTTTTGCCTGGATTACACTCTCACATCACTCCTAAAACTGCTCCATCTAGGGCCATTTTTATTAGCTACTGAACACTCGTATATTCAGGGGTCTATTTCTGGGTTCTCTATTCTCTGCCATTGATGTATCGGTTTAAATTTTGAGTACTTTTGTCAAATTCAATTGAATTTTTTTACAAAAAAATTCAATTAGAGTTTTGATTTAGAGAGAATTGATGTCTTTACATAAGTCTCCCTGGTTAATAAAAAGTATGACTCTCCAATTATCTTATCCTAATTTGTCTTTTAGTTGAGCTTTATACAGTTTTCTTCATGTAAGTCCTTCACATTTCTTAATTTTTTAAGGCATTTTATGTTTTCAGTTGCTATTAAAATGGAGCCCTTTTCTTTATTATATTTTTTAGCTATTTATGTTTTACATAAAAAGGCATTGATTTTGATGTGTTAATTTTATAACTAAAAACCTTAGTGAATTCACTTGCTATTTCAGCCAATGATACCATACTACCACTTTCAATTATAAATTTTTCTCTTTCTTGCCAATCTGTATGCACCTTATCTTATTCACTTATTTAATCGCACTGACTAATTCCTCAGAAGAATGGTAACTAGTTAATGTTTACTCTATGAGAATGTGAGCTTGAACCAGCCTTTAGTATTGAACTCTCTCCTTTCTCCTAAGGGACCAATGGGAGGGCAGCAAGCCAGAGGGCCCCCTCAGCAATGGGGAAGATAGGTTTCAGGCAAGCTGCTCTCTGCTCTTTTCTCTTCTCTCTTTCTAGCCACAGCTTTAGTTTATTGTCTGAGTTACCTGGTTCCAGATCTGCACTGTCTGATTTGGTAGCTATTAGACACATGTGGCTATCTATTTAAATTAAAGTTAATTGCAATGACATAAAAGTTAAAATTCAGTTCCTCACTTGCATTAACCACATTTCAAGGGCTCAGTAGTTGCATGTGGCTTGTGACTCCTGCGCTGGACAAGGCTGATGTGAGACATTTCTATCCTGGCAGAATGTTCTCCTGGAGAGCACAGTGGCAGACATTTATTTCCAACCTCCAAAAACAATCTCCTGCCATGAGGAGTACACTAAATGCCTCTAGGGTTTCCATATTATTTATCTGGGCCAGGGACAAGGGGAAACTCTTAAAAAGACATTCTGTATTTCCCCCCACGAATTGTTCTCACCTTCAACCATCAAACTAGAAAATGTTAGTGATTTATTTGTTTGTTTTTTGGCATTTGTTCCATCAGCATTTCCCCAGTTCTACTCTTCTCTCCTAGGATGCAGGTAGTGTGGCCACAACAGCATTTCCTGTCTCAGGTGTTCCTTTAGAAGCTTGCCACTGCTGCATCAAGTGCTAGGGTCTAATCCACCTCCTCTTGTGACTCACTTGTAACCAGTAGAATGTGGCAGAAGTGATGCTGCACGACTAGAGGCTAGGTGAGGAAAGGCCATGCAGCTCCTGCCCCAGGCAGGTCAGTGGTTGGACTGCTGCGAGGCAGTCATATTGAGAGGAAGCCCAAGCTAGCTCACCCCGGAAGACTGCATGGGCAGGCCCCCAGGCTACACAAATAGAAGTGCCCAGCCAGCCACTGCTGCAACAGCAGTAGAGGTCCCAAACCAGAATCTTTTGGCCAAGCACCTCCTGAATTCCTGACCCACAAAAGTGGGAGAGATAATAAGATGATGGTTGTTGTTTTAAGCCACTAAGTTTGGGGAACTGGAGCAGAAGGAAGACGGGTGTTGGTGTGGGTGTGTATTGGGGGAGCTGGATGTTGGTTCCCAAAGGTTTCCACTGTTCTACCTTGGGAGAGCACTTTTGGATGCTGTGGTGCAGTACTGGGCTTCTTTTCTTATTTTTCCATTCCTGTGAACATGACTTTGATCCTGCTCCTGGTAGAAGAATAGCTGTAGTACTTTTATGTGAAGGAGCATTTGGCTCCTGTCTGTGTCTGGCATTAAACATCTACCTATCACCATGGCAGCGTCGTGATAGATACTACTTTTGCTATCCACGAACCGAGGCCCGCTCCAAGTAGATTTTTTTTCTGATCTTCTAAATCTCTACTCATCTCACTAGTTCTTAGCTGTTAGAATTCATAGGTCTTCTCCATTCCTTTTAAGATTTCAAGAAAATTTCTTAGCTCTTTTGCTAAGGCTGTTTGAATTAATATCAAAATCACATTTGATTTGAATATAGCTGCTAAAGCTCTAAGTTTTGTTCAGGTTAATATCCTTTCTCTGCAGCTTCCTTCAGAAGCACAAAGTTTGCACCTGTCTCTCCTCAGCCATACAAAGGGCTCCTCAGAGGACAGGGAGAAAAAGCAGTCTCACTTTTGGGGTTAGGCCCTCAATTTTCTGTCACTTAGCACTGGTGTGTCCCTGATGGGGACTCTGGCAGTGGCAGATGTGGAGGCAGAAGAGGAAAGCCATTCGGGGGGGGGGGGGGGTTAGAAAAGAGCAGGAAGACAACAGAGAAGCCGGGAATCAAAATAGGTCAGACATGGGACTATAAATTGGTGCAGCCACTATGGAAAACAGTATGGAGGTTCCTCAAAAAAACTAAAAATAAAACTACCATATGACCCAGCAATCCTATTTTTGGGTGTTTATCTGAAGGAAGCAAAAACAGTATTTTGAAAGTATGTCAGCACCCCAATGTTTGTTAGAGAATTATGTACAACAGCCAAGATATGGAAACAATCTGTGTCCATCGACAAATGATTGGATAAAGAAGATTATATATATATGTAATATATAATTCATATATATATGAATATTAATCAGCCACAAAAAGAAGGAAATTCTGCCATTTGTGACAACATGAGTGGACCTTGAGGGCATTACGATAAATGAAATAAGCCAAAGACACTATATGATCTCACTTATATGTGGAATTAACAAACAAACAAAACCTGAACTCAGAGAAACAGAGTCTTGACTGATCTGTGCTCCTTGCTGAACAGTCACCTGGCAAAAGAGCTCCCTTTTAGGCTAAAAAGCTGGGTAGAGAAAGCCCTTGAGAGCATTGTCATGGAATCCTAACAGGAGGGATTTTTACACAGGGTGGGTGCCAAGTCTCTACAGCCCTTCATGAGCACATCTGGACAGATGTGCAGCAACTATAGCCCTTGGTGTTTGGCAGGAGACCATGGGGTAGAGAGACAGAGACACACAGAGAGACAGAAATACACAGAGAGACAGAGATGAAAGAGAGAATAAGAACGTAACTGAGGGCCACTCGAGGACAGCTCAGGTTTCCTGTAGGACTGCTGGCTATGATGCCTGTCTTCCCTTCTTTAAGTCTGTCTGCTTTCTCCAACCTGGCTCTCAGCGCAAGCGGTAGGATGGAGTTCCCCATGGACTTCCCTAGACCAGGGCAAAAAAGGTCCTTTTGGTCATGTGGGTCAGAATGGGAAGGCCCCATACACTCTCCAGTCTGGTAGGGGACAAGCCACATGCAGCAGTTCACCTTTACAGTGACAATATCTTCCCGGCTCTTAGATGGCCCACTGAGGCCAGCTCCCCACAAAGACCTTTCCCAGGCTCCCCTGCAGCCGGGGCTGAGCAAGCACAGGAGAGCAGACATCTCTTGCCAAGGCCAGGAGGAGGGTGAGAGAGGACCAGGAGTGGGTGAAGAGAGACGGGCACCCTCTGTTGGGGGAAGGAGTTTGCTGCCCATGGCCTATCCCCAGAGATGAGTGGGATAGATTTGGACTCCACGGATAGACTGTTGGGGACCCTGCCTGGATAGGATTACCTGCTCAGGAGAGGAGTACCACCTGCCCCAGACACCCCCCATCATCAGAAACCCCCTGGACTTCACTGTGTGAGTGAGGAACAGGGACCCTGGTCCCCTGACAACTGAGGTTGCTTTTCTTGGGCACGTCCTTCCATCATGAGAGCTGTGCACTGACAGGGAGAAAGGAAAAAGCACAGCTCTGAGGTTGGCCAGACCAAGATTTCTTTCCCAGTCCTGCCACTGACTGGTCATGCCAAGTGTAGCACCTGTCTGGCCTCTGTTTCATCGGCTCCAAGGTGGAGACAGTGGTGGCCCGCCCCAGGGGTCTCCTTCCCTCACAGCGCGTAACAGGAGCTCAGAGCGCAGCCTGACTCCCGGGCAGGCATCACGCCTGCCTCTCGCTCTCATTAGTTGACCTTCATATTTTACTCCATGTTCTCTCTGGTCCAACCAGACTGCACTATCATCCATTTATTTTAAAACTTTTCATGCCATTTTATTTTAGACGTTTTGCTTACAAATAGCGGGTTACCTCCGTTGGTTAGAGCATCATCCTGATGCGCCAAGGTTGGGGGTTTGATCCCTGGTCAGGGCACATACAAGAATCAATCAGTGAATGCATAAATCAGCGGAGCAACAAATTGTCCTGTCTCTCTCCTCTCTAAAATCAATCAGTCAATCAAAAGAGCATTATTTAAAATTTTCTGACCCTTATCTTTTAATGAGGGACTAAACCTATTTATGTTAAACAGTCACAACTACTTGGTCTTACTTCTGCTGTTGTCTTATGCATTCTGTCTTTGTTTGCTTTCTGATTTTTTGCCATTTTAACTCTACTTTCTTTGGTTTTCCCTGGAGTGATTGAGAAAGTATATTTCTTATGTTTAATTTTGCTGGTTTGCCTTTATTTTTATATGGACATGTATTGTAAAAATGAACATCGGAATAAATTGGTAACTATTGATTCCCCCTATGTAGAAAGAAATTAGCCTACCCCCCTCCACAGTTTTTATAGGAGGTTAGATCCAAATCTTCATTTTTAATTTGTTCATATATTTTATCATATGCATCTTCTCTTTCAAGAATAATTGCCCCTATTCAGAATCCCCTTCTTTTCTAAGTTAACTTTCCCATTTCTGAATCTTGATGAGGTAGAATATTTTTTCCTACTGAGTTTTCAGGAAGGTGGTAACTTGTGAACTCATATATGTCTGGGTGATCTTTCTGTTGATCTCATGAATGTGAGTAAGGATTTGGCTGGACATTGATTTATTTTTATTATTTATTTCATTAATAAGGGGTGGGGAGAGAGAGAAACATCAATGTGAGAGAGAAACATCGAGTGGTTGCCTCCCGTGTGGTGTAGGGGATGATGCTCTAACCAACTGAGCCACCGGGGCAGGGCTGAACATTGACTTATTTTTTAAAAATTTCCTTTCAGTTGTTTAAATCTAAGTTGTAAGTGTACATATTTAAAGAGTCACAGATCATTTTTACATGGTTTGCTGTGAAAAATAGCAGTCTTTCTACCATCTCTCCTCATTTGTTACTTTTCAGAGGAAAACACTTTCAACTCTTTTCACTGATCCTTTAGGAATTTATCTCCTAACCTCTGTGGAACATGTTTATGCTGTTATTTTTATTTTATGTTCCATTCCAGACAATGTGTGTTGACCTTCCACCAGTGAAAATGAGGCTTTAGCATTTTGCTCACAGACCTGGCCCTCTCCCCGTCCCCAGTAGACATGCATATTCTATCACCGTTCCTGCAATGTGGGTCAGACCAGTATTTATATTCTACACAACTTTTTGGTGCTAAACCATAACTATGAATATTTTCCTTTCCTGAAAACATTTCTATTCGTTGGCATTGATAATTGTCTTTGCACTTTTGCCCCAGCTTTATTGAGGTACAATGTAAAAAATATTTTTTGCTTAATTTTTTAATAATCTATTATATTACTTTTCTGTTCACTTGTGCTGGATTCATGTTCTAACGGTTTCCAGTTGAGCCAGTTTTCTCTCTGTATCTTCAGACTATCAGCTCTTCTACCATGAATCCCTAAAATGTTTTCTCAGACCTCTGAGTAACCACTGTGGCCTCTACCCTCCTCTCTGGCTCAGCATTTCGCTTACCTTTCCGTTTTACTCCTTGGCTTCAAGACATTGGATGTTGGAGCATATTTTTACTCTCCTCTCCCTCTTACTTGGCCAGATATAGAATCGGAGGGTGGAAATGAGATTCTCAGGGGCACTGGAGCCATCCGGATCCCAGGGATGCCTTGGGAATCAGTGCCAATGCAATCCTTGGCAATTTGTACAGTTTTTATATTTGTTTTGTCTTGCTTTACCCTCTTTCTGGAAGCTTTCTGGGCCTTCTCCTTGTCTTCAGGGATCTGAAGTTTCACCTCGCGTCCTGACGAAGCCCCACATCCCTGGGGCATGGGGCCTTCCTGATCCAGGGCCTCGGGCTCCCTGCTCTGCTTGTGTCTGGGACTGTTTTCCCTCTGGGGTGAATTGCTCCTCAAACTTTCCGATCCTTTTATTCCTTTTTCTCTTTCCTTCCTCTCCTTTATGGCTTTCCTGAACTGTAGCCCTCAAAGGCTTCTTTTAAGACTTTCGTTTCTACGATCACATTTTAATTCCCAAGAGCTCTTTCTTTCTGTGTTCCTTTTGTTTAATAATACTCTGTTCTGGGTCAGAATATCCTCTCTTATCCCTCTGAGCATTTTAATGATAATGATTTTGAAGTTCCCCTCTCCCTGCATAACCTTTGTTTCCTTTAAGTTGGTTTCCCGCCCCCCTCCTCCCATTTATTTGTTTGTTCTGACCCCCTCCTCGCATATCAGAGGTTTCCTCAGGTGTCTGCTGATCCTTTATTGTCTATTTACATTTGAAAGTAGGGCACTAAAATATCAGTGGGAATTCCTGTGTGTGCGCCTGCACTTCTGTGTGCATGCCTGTGCGCGTGTGCGTTTGTAGGTGAGTGAATGTGTGCTTGTGCGTGTGTGTGTGGGGGGGAGGGATGGCTGTTGTTTGTGGGCGTCACTGTAGGGTGATCTGCCTGGGACATCCCTCAAAGTCTTCCTCCCTGATCTGGTCAGATTCCAGCGTATCTCAGGTTTCTGCCTGGAGAGGGTAGCTATGTGCCAGTGTCTGGGGTGTTGGCAGGGAGAGGGCTAGAGGTTTGGCATCCAGTGTGCTAACTCACTTATTTCCTCTGTTCCTTTCTCTATTCCAATTGTGCCTGCTATTGCCCAGTTTAGAGACCGCTATTGTATTTTCTGGAGAATTAGCCTTCAGTCTTCTGCTGGCATGAGGTTGTGCAGTCTTGTGGAAGAGGCCTGGAGATCTGACTACTTATGAAAAAGCCTCCAACCAGCCCTCTCCTACTGCTCCCGTGCTTGCAGCTCCTGAGCCTTTCGGAGGCTGGGTAGCAGGCTTCCCGCCGCCAGCAGGCTCAGGAGTCAGCATTCCTCAGACTGCTAATTAAGTTACCTCACCCAGTCTTCTCCTTCCTCTGACACCGGTTACTGTTTCTCCTGTTCTCTCTGTCCTTACGAGCTTATGCCCCATCACCATCCTTTAAAGTCCTTTCACTGCAATTTTAGCGGGAATTCAGGATGGAGCTGAAGTTGATACCCATTTCAATCAGCCACATTTAACTTGGAGTCAGCAGTGAAATGTGAGTCACCCAACGGGTAAGGAGAGAGCTGCCCTTTCCTCGGACGTCCTGCCCCACCCCCACTGTTGGCAGCCCTCTTCTCAGTGTGGATCCCAGATGAATGAAGGAGCTAGTAACATTTTTCTTTTCATGTTAGCTGCTAGAAGTTCTGAGACAAATGTATGCCCCAAATCTTTGTGGTAGCAAGCCTACATATCTTTTCTGCAGCTTCAGGTCTTGCTTTGGTTGCATCTTTTCCACATCTTAATTCACTCATCTTTTTTGGTAACACCTTCCGATGATGCTTCTATAGCGTCTATTACATATACATTACATAGTTCATTTTGCAAACACCAACCTAATAAGTGACTCAGGCGAGGATCATCAAAGAATAGGGAGCTGGAGACTCACAGAGTCTCAAGGTATCACCTGCAGAATACTTGTTAATTTTTAAAATTGGAAAAGGTGCCTCAGGATGAAGAGGTTTGATGGACACCACCTTAACAAAGTGGTAACACTTAGCATCTCCAATTATGGGACAGAAAGGCATCAGGCACCTCCTGAGGTGAGGCGGTAGGAAGCAAACCTTGTGTAAGTTCAAGGTGCACGACATGTTAATTTGATACACTTATGTATTGCAATATGATTAACCCCAAAGTAACACCTTCATCTTGCCCCATAATTACCATTTCTTTTGTTATGGTGAGAACATTTAATATTTACTCTCTTAACAACTTTTAAGTATGAAGTATATAATACAGTATTATTAGCTATAATCACCATGTTGTGTATTAGATCCCCAGAACGTGCTAATCTTATAGCTGGGAGTTTAACCAACATCTCCCTGTATCCCCAACCCCCACAACCTTCAGGCTTTCCAGCACCCAGGCCACCCGTGCTCTCAATGTGGCTCTTTATCTTTCCTGGGACATGTATCCATAACTGCCTGCCGTCACACTCCTCAGATATGTATCACAGACCATTCCCCATGTCTCCCAAGTTTAGAGACATGTGCCAAGCTCTCCTGAAGTTCTCTTTGGAGCCCCCCTTCACTAAGTAAGAGGGAAGAGCTGTCATACCCCCTGGTTACCTCCCAGCACATGCGCCACGCTCTCCCCAACGACCCTCTTCAGAAAACACCCCTCTCCACTCTAGATCCTTTACCCTTGACAGTGACTCTTATTTCTGGTCATTTCCTGTGTGAATCCTGTCTCTGGCTTTGCATCACTTTCAGGGAGCAGCATCTATTGCATTTGGACACCTTCACTGAAATTTCCAATTTTAGCATCCAGTTACACTTAAATTTATTTTAAATTAAAACATTACATCATAGATTGCTTGGGTTAGATATATTTTATTTGAATATATTTGAAAGTAAATACATGAGAATATTACAATGGAAAATGAAACTATTAGAATTTAAAATGCTTGTCCCTATACTACCAAAATCATTGCTGGTGTCACCAATGGCAACAGCATCATTCATTCTTTGGGAATGACTGGGTTAGCAGAAGACCAAGGTAAGCCTTTGTGAAAAAGTGCATCCAGGGGCACAACCTGGTTAGCTAGCACAGAGACAGCTAGCTCCCTTGCTCAGCATAATTAAGCAAGAAGATTGCTGAGACTTCTCTCGCAGACCAGAAAGGAGTGTGTGTGGGGGCACCCAGAATGGAGAGAAGATGAGACAGTGAGAGGAGGTGGGAGAGAGGGACAAGCATGTCTAATATTTAGTGTTAACCTACTAGCTGTAATGCTCTGTGCCCTTTCTCCTTCCTTTCTTATCACCCAGGCTTCAGGATAGGGAGGCTAGATCCTAACTCATTCCAGGGTTCTCAGGCTTTCTCCAGACTGGTTGGAGTGAGGCACATACATCTTTGTAACAACCTAACAGAGTCCTTACCTTCTCCCCAAGTTCCCCTAAGGGGCGGTAGGCATAATCTTACGTTATCAGTTAGCTATTGTGGTGTAACAAATTATACTATAACCTAGTGGCTTAAAACAACAAACATTATTTCTTATGAGAGTATGGGTTGACTGGGCAATTCTGCTGATGTCAGGTGGGCTCACTCAAGCCTCTGGGGCCAGTGAGGGTCAGGTAGACATCTCAGTGGCCTTAAGTGCAGGTTTCTCACATCCTGGAGGGCTGGCTGGATGCTTACATCCTCCAGCAGATTAGCCCGAGCGTGTTCACATAGCAGGTGTTATGTTCCAAAAGATCTAGTGGAAGCTGCAAGGTTTCTTGAGCCCTAAACTCAGAACTGATACAATGTCACTCCCAACCTCATTCTATTGGCAAAAGGAAGTCACAAGCCAGCCTGGTGGGGAAGTGGATTCCACACCTTGATGGGAAGAGTTACGAAGCCACATTGCAAAGGGTATGGTCCCAGGGAGGGATGAAGAATTGGGGCCAAGTTTGCATCCATCCACCACATCTTGCAACCCACAAACAGAAGCGTCTGTAAAAACCTCTAGCTGCCACTGGTCAGGGCCAAAAGCCATTGCTTCTTCGCCACCTGTCAATGCAGCCTCAAGGGTGGGAGAACTGATGTGTCTGATGTTGTAAAGGAGCCATAGAGCTGAGGAGTCAATAGTTCAGCAGCCCAGTAGGCAGTCACTTCCAACAGGACAGCCGGGGGCAGAGCCCAGCAGCCACGGGACCTTCTGATGGGAAGTAAAGAACCATCCGCAATGTGGCAGAGAGCCTGCCTAGACTCTTAGGCCCATGCCAGCACAGTCAGCCAGCGGGAAATGAGAGTGCCAGGAGAAACTGGAAAATTATCGCCTGGCCTTGAGATGTCCTGGGCAGGGAACCGAAGGACTCGATGCCCAGATGGTGTTTTTTATCTTTCATTCCAATTGGCGACTAAGGCTTTGGAAGAGAAAGGAACATATGGGAATTGAACAGCTGGCTAAGTAGATGCAATCAAAGAATAAGACTTGGTTTTCTGGACCGTGGTGTAAGATGGGTTCTTGGCTAGGGCCTATTATTAGCCATCATAATATCATGCACTTGTACAGGAATTATTAACTATTTAGAAATCACTTTTGTTGATATGCTGTTTCATTCTCACTCTACATTAACTGGGGCTGAGGGTGGGTGGATTTTTATCCCATTTCACAGACAGAGTCAGAAAGGACAGTTCCCCTGCTTGGAATCCCATGGCTGTGAGGTTCAGGTTCGGGTCTGGAATCTAAAATCAGTGCTCATTTCACTATATCAGAAGTGCAAATGGTTTGGAGCAATGTTTTTCCACTTTTTGTGACACACAGAAATAAAAAATATACATTGAGACTCAGGATACATACACGTGTGTTCATCTTTTAGTATTTAACAGTATGGTTAGAAAGCATTTTGTGGGTATTTGTGGAAAAGAATGTTAGAGGCCAGAAGGAAATAACTGGAAAGACCATGTACCTGGGACGTCTATGTATAAAGGATGGACAATGGGGAATTGTTCTCTGTATTCCCAGACCTTCCCATCTGTCCATATTAGAAGTGACTCTACACTGTTTCTATTTCCTTTCCATCTACCTTCCTGCTCTTGTCTCTATTCAAAGGGTCCCCAGGCTGCTAACTCATGTCTGGATGGTCATTTTCTAAATTCTCTTGTAGCGATGGCTGCTGTTGCTGCCTCCCCAGTATTCCTTCTCTCTCAGACAACTTGTTTGTTGATTTCATAACCAATCAATGGGCTGAGGTCTACAACGTGGGCATAGAGAACTGTCCCATCTCACCTGCTGGGACTGCCTTCCCTACCATGGTAGTAGGGGACATAACCTAAGCTGGCCAACCAGAGTGTCCGATTCCCTTGGGCAAAACTAGAAACCCTCTCCCACCAAGGTTGGGTGAGTCCCTGAAATCAGACCTCTGGGTGTGCATCTATTGTCTATGACCTCCAGAATCTAACACGAGAGACTCTATCTCCTTTGCTACCATGCTCATAGACACCCAATAAAATATGTCAACTGACTGATTGGCTCCAAAAGGAGGAATAAGTGTGGGCATTTTGATCAGTGAGCTATCCAGGAACTCTCTGATGAGGTCACTGCCCATCCCTATGTGAAGGAGTACTGGCAAGTATTTGGAGTTGGTAGTTTCACCTGGCTTCTCAAGGGTTATCACTTCTGACCCCTCCAGTTGGTTTCACGGTGGTCCTGCCTTGGCTGGGTGGGCATGCCTGGGCCTCCTGGTATGCAGCTGCAGAGTTAGAGCTGGGTTAGATGGTGCTAAAGTGGAGGTAGGCTGGGAGGGTTCTTGACTACATCCCCCACCCCCACTGAAGGGGCCCTTCAATGTAATAAAGGAGATATACGAAAAACCCATAATTAACATTATACTTAATGGGCAAAAACTACAAACATTCCCCTTAAGATTGGAAATAAGACAAGGATGCTTGCTTTCACCACTCTTATTCAACATAGTGCTGGAAGTCCTAGCCACAGCAATCAGACAAGAAGAAGAGATAAAAAGGTATCCAAATTGGAAAGGACAAAGTAAAACTGTCATTATTTGCAAATAACATGATATTGTATGTAGAAAACCCTAAATATTCCACCAAAAAACTATTACAACTGATAAATGAACTTAGTAAAGTAGCAGGATACAAAATAAATATCCAGAAATCAGTTTGCATTTTTATACACGAATGATAAACTATCAGATAGGGAAACTAAAAAAAAAATTTTAAACCATTCACAATTGCTTCAAAAAGAATAAAATACCTAGGAATAAATATAACCAAGGATATAAAAGGCCTGTACTTGGAAAATTATAAAACACTGAAGAAAGAAATTGAGGAAGATACAAATAAGTTGAAGCATATACCATGTTCATGGATTAGAGGAATTAACATCATAAAATGTCCATACTATCCAAAGCAATCTACAGATATACAACACAATTTTTGTCAAGATACCAATGGCATATTTCACAGAACTAGAACAAATGTTTTAAAAATGTATATGGAACCACAAAAGACCCCGAATAGCAGCAGCGATCTTGAGAAAGAAGAATGAAGTTGGAGGAATCATGCTACCTGATATCAAACTATACTACAAGGGCATAGTAATTAAAAAGAGCATGGTACTGGCATAAAAACAGACATATGGATCAATGGAATAGAATAGACAGCCCAGAAAACATATCCACACCTTTATAGTCAATTAATATTTGACAAAAGAGGCAGAAACATACAGTGGACTAAAGACAGTCTATTCAGTAAGTGGTCTTGGGAAAATTGGACAGATATGTGAAAAGAAATAAAACTAGACCACCTTCTTACACTGCATACAAGTATAAATTCAAAATGAGTTAAAGACCTAAATATTAGACTCAAAACCATAAAAATCCTAGAAGAAAACATAGGCAATAAAATCTCAGACATTTCTTGTAGCAATATTTTTTCTGATATATATCTCCTCAGGCAAGGGAAACAAAAGAAAAAATAAACAAATGGGATTACATCAAACTAAAGAGTTTTTGCACAACCAAGGAAACCATCAACAAAATGAAAAGACAACCCATTGAATGGGAGAACATATTCGCCAATGATACATCTGATAAAGAGTTGATATCCAAAATTTATAAAGAACTCATAAAACTCAACACTAAAAAACAACAACCAAAAAAACAACAACAACCAAAAAAACAATTAAAAACTGGGCAAAAGACCTGAATATACATTTTTCCAAAGAGGACATACAGATGGCCAAGAGACATATGAAAAGATGCTCAGTGTTATTAAACACCAGAGCAATGCAAAATAAAACCACAATAAGATATCACCTCAAACCTGTCAGAATGGTTATAAGTCAACAAAAAACAAGTGTTGGCCAGGATGTGGAGAAAAGGGAACCCTTGTGCACTTTGCGGAGAATGCAGATAGGTGCAGCCACTGTGGAAAGCAGTATGGAGTTACTTCAAAAAGTTAAAAATGGAACTGCTTTATGACCCAGTGATTCCATTTCTGGAGATTTATCTGAAGAAAACCCAAAACACTTATTAGAAAGAGTATATGTACCCCTATGTTCATTGCAGCGTTATTTACAGTAGCCATGAGTTGGAAGCAGCCCAAGTGCCCATCAGTAGATGAGTGGATGAAAAAGCTATGGTACATTTACACAATGGAATACTCCTCTGCCATAAAAAGGAAGAAAAATTTACACTTTGCCACAGCGTGGATGGACCTGGAGAATATTATGCTAAGTGAAATAAGCCAGTCAGAGAAAGACAAGTACCATATATGATTTCACTCATCTGTGGAATTTAATGAACAACCTGAACTACCAAGCAAAATAGAGACAGACTCATAGATAGGGAACAGGCTGATAGCTCTGGTGGGACAGGGTGTTGGAGAGTGGTGGTGGAGGGATTGAGCAAAAAAGAAGAAAAAAAAAGAGAGAACCCATGGACATGGACAACAGTGTGATGATTGCAGGGTGCAGGGGAGGTGGAAGAGGGCATAGAGGGGATAAATGGTGTTGGGAAAAATAAAATAAAGAAATGCATATTGACTTCACGCACTGTAGGCTTCCATGACCACCTTATCTAAGATAGTTTCCCCTTTACTTTCCATCCTCTCACCTATTAGTTTCTTCATAGTGCTCATCACTGCTTTCCCTGAAATGTTTACCATCTGATTGTCGATTGCCTGTTTGGGTCCAGTGGAACATAAACACCCCAAGTGTAGCAGCACCATCTGTTTTGTTCTTTGCTCTATCCTCACCACCTATAAGATTCACCCAGAACATAGTAGGTCTTCAGTAATATGCGTTAAATGAGCAAAGTGCCCGGACAGTTCCACTATGGAACTTTGGTTACTCGTTGTAAAATGCACCTCTACAGGGAGTCACAAGTTTCCTTTGTGTGAATGCACACACTATTAAATGGGATAAAGTGGTGACTAAAGGAAAGAGGGAGAGAGAGGGTAGAGAAACAGGGACAGAGATAAAAAGGACACACACACACACAGAACTGCAACAGTTAATTGCATCAGAAGTTGGTTCAATTATCTTTTTACCTGTCTGATGGCCCTAATCAAAGTCTGCCTTTCTTAATCCTGTTCCCCACCCCTCACATTGATTTCAAACTAGAGGTCTGTGGGGGTGGTTGGCAGGGCAAAAAAGGATGCATGCTGAAGGACCCAGGTGGGGAGGGTCCTATAACAATGGGAGATCATGGGAACTGGGACAAAACTGTCCTCTGGTGAGTGATGGATGCACAAGAGCTCACTGGCAGAGTACAGGGACAAGAACAGATAGGAGAGAAGTGCCCCTCCCCCCAAGACAGACTCCTGGCATGATTTTCTAATTACACAGAGATACAGCTATACAGTCTCTTTTAAAACAATAAAAAAATTCCAGATAAACCCAACCTCTTACCGTTGTGAAGTTGATGGGTTTCCTTCCAGGATGTTGGTAATCCATGTAGATTTGGGCTCAGGTTTTCAGTTGTTGCACAATATTTTATTGTGTGATTACAAAACATTTTAATTGTTTTCCAGGTGAAGGATATACAGTTGTTTCCAATGTCTGCATTTAGCATCCTGGTTACACGCCGGGTGGGGCTTCCCCAGGGCCCATGCCCACATGCAGAACTGTCACACTCGTTTTCACAGGGCACGGGAGTAAACCATTTCCTTCAACCTTAAAGGCACAGGATATTATCAAACCAATTTCTGTCAGTTGAGTGGGTAAATAAGACAATATCTCACGGTCGATTTAATTTGCATTTCCCTGATTACTGGTAAGGTTTAGCATCTTTTGCATCAGTTGGCCTATTTCCTCTTCAGTGGATTCATATCTTTTGGCCATTTTCCTAGTTGGTTGCTTATCTCTTCTCATTAGTGTGATGTGTTGTTTATATAGTCTCGACCCTCCAGGATAGGTTTCCCTGAAGAGAGCCATGGTCACAGGCTTGTTAGACCAGTTAACAGGAGTGCTGTGTGGGACCAAGGCTGTCTCTAATCAGAATTGCTGTGGTCTTTTTCTTCTTCCAGAGTATTAAGATATAACTGACATACAGCATTGTATAAGTTTAAGGTCACAGCATAATAATTTGACTTGCATATGTTGTGAAATGATTACCAAAATAAGTTCAGTTAACACCCATCATATCATATAGACACAAAAGAAAAAGAAAACAATGTTTTTTCCTTGAGATGAGAACTCTTAGGGTCTATTCTTTCAATAACTTTCCTGTATACATGCAGTAGTGTTAACTATGGTCATCAAGACTTATCTGTCTTATGGCTGAAATGCCTGTGGTCATTTTGATTGACAGCAGCACCTTCTTCACCGAGAAATGGGCATGGGGCAACGGTGGCGATGAAGGAGGGGGCTGTGGTAAGTCCTTACTGGAGGAAACAGTCATTGCTGTTTTGAATCTCACCTGTAAATGGATTTCCTTTTGGGGTAAAACATCAACTATCTGGCAGTCCCAGGTAAGCGGCTGGTATCATGAATTGAGGAGGCAACACAAACACCCAAGAAAACATAGAGCATGGGACATAGTATCAGTTTTTATACTGGGAAAGGGGGCATCCACACACTCCAACTCAGAAATTTGTGCTGAATCCAGCGGCGGTGCTGTAGAGGGAGGGGAACACTGAAGACTCAATCACGGGGCTCTCTCTGAAAACCAGAGGTGCTGCCTTCCTGTCCTTGAAGGGAGCACCAGCAAGCATGAAGGAGCCTTCGATTTAGCATGGGGGAAGGCTGTACCGTCTTTCAGGTGATTTAGTCTCTTCTGCTCGTAGCTCTTCCTCTTGGGAGCCAGATTCAGAGACAGAAATGTGCTGGCAGGTTGTTTGCTGGGAGCGCTCTCCTCTCTGAGCAGCACCTCGGAGGAAAGGGGGGAGGGAGGAGGAACTTGGGCAGGGAAAGCAGTTGGACTGCAGTGCAGCCTCACTGAACTCCCAGAGCTCTGGGGCTGGAATGGGCCTCAGACATCCCAAACTGAGACCAAAGGGCTGGGCCTTTTCACCCTGGCATTGCCAGGGAAGGGTAAGTCTTGGCAGCGGCAGCTCCTGGAGATGGCTCAGCTGCCAGTCCCCAGCAGCCAGCTCTCCTGACAGCTGGGGACCAAGAGCCTGGGTCCAAAAAGGGGCAGGCTCTCACTCAGAGCAGAGCCCGAGTCTTAGAGGCTTTCCGATGGAGCCGCTGCTCCCTCTCCGGCTCTGCTCCTCCTGCTTTCCTCTCTTTCCCACTTCACTTAATCTGAACTGCCTCCTGCCATTCCTGGAAAGTACCCAACATTCTCCTGCCTTGAGCTCTGACCAGATGTTCCCCCACTCGCCCCAGAAGGACATGGCTTCATCCCTGACTTCATCCATGACTTCAGTGTTGGAATATTATCTTCTCAAGGAGAAGTATCCTAACCACCCTATTGAAATGGAAACCATTCTACACTTATCCCTGTTCTCCAAGCCCTGCTTTGTGATTGTCTACAGCACTTAACACTACCAGACATATCATTTTGCAGATCTTTTCTCCTCAGGAGAATAAAAGCTTGATGAAGGCAGGCATTTTCATCTCCCTGTTCACCACTGAGTCCCAGGTGAGCAAGGCCTAGAACCGGGCCTGACTGATGAATGAACAAATGGAGTGGACAGCAAGTAGTAAACAGATTCAGATTCTTCAGTAGCCAATGAATTTGCTGCCTCAGGAACTCCCAGTGCAAATGTAGCCATGCCATTAAGGCAGGCAGGGCTCTCTGTGATGAAGAGTCACCAAGGACACAGCTGTGTCCCTTCAGTATTGGCTCCATAATGGTGGGCAGACCAATATGGTACTCCTAGAGTAAAAGCTCAGGCAAACTAAAAAATTAGACTTGACTCCAGAGTACAGGCTCTACAGCTACAGCAAGCATACATAAAACTACATACAGATAAAGTTGTTCAGCTGACATGGCGAGGGAGGGAGATAGGGATGACTATACACCCAGGGCCCTCCTTAATGCCACTGTTGATGAAACCTAAGAAGAAGATTCTTACCTTATCCAGATGAACAGAAAAGACAACCGTGGGGAATCCACCTTCATCAGCTGTGGCAGACCCTCTCATATCTAGTACTCAGTTATTCAGTCAAACACTCATCTAGGTCAAGACACAATCACCATGGGCCTGATCAGGATAGACCTAGATATCTAGATATCTGTGGATTGAACCACATTGGCCAAGGTCACAGATTTAGTATAACACTTGCTCAGAACACAGCTGAGCAGCACATCATGATCAAGGACACAATGTAGAAGATAAGAAAAAGATGAGCAACTGTTCCGGACATGGCTGGCCAAGAAGACGGTCACAGAAGAAATTATCAGAGTTCCTAGTTTCCCAGGATTCAGGTGCCAGTCCATAATCATGAGTACAGAGCCAGAGGGGATTTGCTGTCCAAGATAACACGGTCAAGAGCATAGTCCTTGATAGCAAAGCTATTGAAGACAGTGTAGACTGGTCATTTTGGCCAAGAATAAGTCTTGGGGACACACAGCCAATGCCAACAGTGTGTACAGCTGTACAGGATACTCATGGTCATCATGTGCTTGGGGGAAGATTGTCCTTGAGATGGGTACCACATGTACTTGTGCTAGAGGTAGGCTGTGATTTATTTTTCTTATTTATCCAAGAAGCTATTTTTGTTCATTAAAACCTAGTTACTCGTGTCTAGCCAGGATCCTGGAGTGCTCACTTGGTTAATTTAAACAAGCAGAGCTTTGATGAAGTAATTTTATTGTCCTCTGGGATTGGCCAGCTTATGCCAAGCCTCACTCTTTCCGTTGAAATGGAGTTAATTTTCGCTGAAATTACTTCTTAGCAGACAAACACATCCTCCCATCATTGAGGGCTTATGCTTCAGCAGCTCTATTATTCCTTAATTTACACACCAGGCAGCCAAGATCCATGCCCAAGACAGACAAAGACTCCCATGCAAGGTGGAGGAAGGCAGAAGGGGGGATGGCAGCATCTTCTCAGCCCCACATATAGGGTTAGAATTAGCCATTAGCTATTAGTCATTAATCATCCAATAGTCTGCACAGGCAGAGCTCCACTATGCCCAGTCTGTGCCCATCACAGCAAGAGGATGCAAAGAGGAGGGACTGTGATACCTGTCTTCAAAGAACTCAGTTTATTTGGGAGGTGAGACTTAGACATGAGACTCAGAAATGACACAGGACAAAATTAATGCTGGCTTGGCTCTAGTCCACAACATGAGAGAATGGACGCACTTTCTGATGGGACGTGAAGAGTGAGGCAACCTGAAAAAGGAAGAGAATGACCTTTGGAAAGGGCCTGCTATGGAGGAGCCCAGAAGCTTCTAGGGAACTTTAGAGAGGGGTAGCAAGACTGGGAAGAGGTGGGATAGACTGGGTGAAGGGGTCCAGAAGGGCACAAAGACACTCAGTGTGCTTCAAAGGGGTAGTCAGACCAGGGCAAAGACCATGGCTGGGGTCAAGGCCATGCTGATGAAACCAGCATCTGAGCCACTATCAGTACCAGCATCTGAGGCACAAAGGGGGTCAAATATAAGAGCAAGGCTGGAAGGAGGGTCAGCATGGGCCTACCACCAGCGTCTTGGCCAACACCATGGAGAGCTTCAGTAGGTGCTGGTGCAGAGAGTTTCCACAGTCAGTGAGCATAAATATTCTGATCCCAGTTATGTGAGCAGAAATGTATAAGCCCATATTCTCTAATTTAGCCTTGACTAGAAAATGTAACTGAAGCAGAAGCTATGGGCTTTGCCTAGCAGTTAATGAAGAACCTTAAAAATTGAGAATCTGTTAACACAGATGCCTTGAAAAGATGAGCAATAAGCTAGCCATCACATCTCATCAGATGGATTAGGAGAATGATGGGGAATATTTGCATACCAATTACCATAAAATTTAAGTTCAATCTCTAGTTATTTTATGTCTTGCCTTCAGAAAGTTGAATTTCTATCTACATCTGTTTGCTAAGATCCATTTTCCTATAATATTGAAAAATGTATCATAATGGTTTAAAAAAGTGTTAACTTGTAACATTAAGATAAAAAATGTTTATTAAAATCAACTACGTTTGTTAAAATGTTTGTACAAAGAAAGCATTCATGCAAAGGTATGTATTTACCTTGATGATAATTAACCCACTATTTCTCTCACTAATCCAGCAAACTGCAGCCAACTCAAGATATACAAGACAGTGCCAAATTTCTTGCTATTGGGAACACAGTAAGCTGCACATTTCCATTAAAATGTAGTTGCAAGTACAGCAAAAAGATGTTAACATATTAACTTTTTAAACCAAAGCACAATCTTTGTTTACGGAGAGGTATATGTGCCTGCTCCAGAGATCACACGTTTGATCCTGCTCCAGACAGAGGCTGCAGTATTTGTCTGTGACCCTGCCCAGGCTTTATTGCCCCATCCCTGGAGCCCTGGCCCCCATGGGCCATGCAGGGTTTTTTTTATCCTAACTGAAGGATACGTTTATTGATCTTAGAGAGAGAGGGAGGGAGAGAGAGAGAAGCATCGATGTGAGAGAGAAACATCAATCTCTTGTCTCCTGTAGGCACCCCCTGACCGGGATTGAACCTACAACCTAGGTATGTATTCAGATCAGGAATTGAACCCTCAACCTTTTCTTTTTTTTGGTGTACGGGATGACACTCCAACCAACTGAACCACCTAGGCCAGGGAGAGCCATGAAGTTTTTATCTTACTTGTACTGAATTTTCTCTGTGTCTACCACCTGAAATTGTCAGTTTTGTTTTAAAACTTAGCTAGGTTATTAAAATTCAAGAAAGTATGTGAGTTCCTCCACACTCTGGGGATGCATGTGGGGTGTCTGCTATTTGACTTTGACCTACAAGTCCCATTTATAACTCCTGGTTGGTTTATTATTTTCATACTGCCCAGCACTAGTTGTTTGATGCATTGGTGAACAAATAGATGAATGATTGAATAAATAAATGAATGAATGAATTAGAATGTAAAAACAAAATGAAAGTGCAGTAAGTTTGGACTTTAGGCTTCCTAAGAAAGCGAAGTGTCTGAGATTCAGGAGGTAAATCATTAGCATCAAGGGGCAGGAGCAATGCAATGTGTTGGGAAGTGATTTAACCAAAATCTTGTACAGCCTCACCTGGTCCCAGAGGCTGCCTAATACACAACTTGGCCCTAACCTGGATGATATGACAGGAGAAGGCGGGATTTGTGGTGTTGACCCTGGGAGTCCCCATTGTTCTTGAGGTAAGGAGGGACAGGCCAATGGCCTAGATTCTCTCCAGTTTGGGGATCTAAAATTAGACAAATTTGAGTTTGAGTCTCAGCTGTGAGCCCTAGACAGGTTGCTCAACCATTATAGTCTCAGCTTCGTCAACTGTGAAATAGGGATCAATGAAGAATGCAGCCTTATCAGAGCACAAGATGATTAGACATTTTGCACTGCATGTGGAGCTAACAGCCATTAGTGTTGCTGAGTAAGTAACACTGGTTGCCTCCCACTGGGAGTAACAATTTGCAGGTGTCTGAGTCGCCAACAAAGATACAACTCACATAGGCACCGGATGGAACAACGCTTTACTCAGAGCAGAGACAGGACAAGATCAACTTCAATAGCGGGCATCTATCCCTCGTGTCCAGCAGGTCTTGCCCCAGAGCCTGCACAGGGTGATGGTCTATATGCACGTCTCCTGTGCTGCAGCCAAAGGGCCCCACTCCCTCCACTTGGGGAACAGATGCAGCGGTGGGGCTGGCCAGGTGCCACGTGACACACATGCTTAAGCAGAACAAAGGAGAACACATCAAGCCTGGAACAAGGAAAGAGATGTGCCCAGCACAGGTTATGAGGGTTCTTTCTTTCCATGGAGGGAAATGTTCCAGGTCCCAGGCACAATCTTATGCCACCTTGCAAGGTTCGAGCAAGCTGAGCATGACTGCCTTTCCCAACAAGTCTCATAGGTCATTGAGGTCATGGTGGTGGTTTCTTTTCCTTGACCCTGTCTGTGCCTCCTGCAAATGCTGAGTCCCAGGCCTCAGCTTCAGAGGTAGGCCCAGCCACCTCGGTGTTTCCTTTACCTTCTTTGCTTGTTTTGCTTTTCAGTGTATATTATTTTATGATTATAGAATTAATATATGTTTGCAGTAAAAGAAAGAAAGGAAAGAAGAAGAAAGACAAAAATCCCTGAACTTGCAGAAAAGTGTAAAGAATAAAATTAAAATAATTCATAAGCCTGTCACTGCTGTTAATATTTTGCAGCATTTCCTTGCAGCCTTTCTTTCTATAAATTATATACATATATATATATATGTATATACATGCACATATATATATAAAACAAACTTTGAATTACACTATTTATGAGGTTTTTAATATACATTTTTACTTAACATTTCCCCAACACATTACCATGTATTCTTGTTTTGTTCCTTTTTGAAGCATGTTTGAATGCTTACTTGATATTTTATTTTACGGGTGTGACATGTTTCATCATTCTAGTGATGTAAGTCTAACAGATGTGCTATTTTTGAGTCTAGTATTCAGGAAGACAAATAATTGTAGTACTTTGCATTTACCTATCTGTACTTACTCCACCTCATGCTCCCTTCTTCAGATGGCAGAACTTTGATCTAGTCATTTCCAGGGAAATTCAACCACTTTAAATTCAAATTTAAAACTAGACCACTGTAGTAAACAGTATGGAGTTTCCTCAAAAATAAAAAATGAAACTGCCGTTTGACCCAGCAATCCCACTTCTGGGTGTTCCTAAGACTCTCGAAACACTAACCAGAAAGCATATATCCACCCCTAGGTTCATAGCAGCACTATTTACAATAGCTAAGATCTGGAAGCAGCCCAAGTGCCCATCAGTAGATGAGTGGATAAAAAAGCTGTGGTACATCTACACCACGGAATACTACTTGGCTGTAAAAAAAGAATAGATCATGGAGCAGACTGCCAAATCTCAGCGGGAAGGCGGAGGTGGGTGGGTGGGAAGAGATTAACCTAAGAACTTACATGCATATATGCGTAACCCATGGACACAGACAATAGTGTGCTGAAGGCCTGGGGAGGGAGCCAGGTTGAGGGGGGCAATGGGGAAAATACTTCCAACAAAAGATAATTTCTTAAAAATAAAAAATAATAAAGCTATGATCCTAAGTATAGAACTTTTAATGAGTTAGTGAGTTCTTCTAACAAGTTTTCAAAACTAAAAATGTCATGGGATCCTGGTTTTTTAGATGATTGACCAGAAGTACAGCTGGCATGTGAAGTGGGCCAGTCTTGTGGAAGACTTTGCCCCTAAACCTGTGGGGCTAACACTGACTCAGGGCAGTTGGTGTCAGGATTGTGTTGTAGTTCTACATGGGGTAGAAATGGAGCATAAGTTAAAAAATAAGAATTAAAGTTAAAAAGTAGTAAGTTGATTTTAAGAAAGATATTAAGTAGGAATGGCAGCTAGATGTAAGGGGTCAAGGAAACACTGATGGAGGTGGCCTACAAGTAACTCAGCTCATGGAAAGACCCTATGTGACTAGTGGCCAATGCAATAAAGACAGAGGCCCCTAATTTATTGACTGTGGCCTGTTAGCAGTATAGAAACTAAGCCATGGGAAAGGTAATTTTTACAACATTGGGATGAGAAAGGCATTGTATCTACTGGCAGAGGAAATATACACGTCATAAATACATACCACATGCAACTCTGCGCTGATAGATTTGAAACCTTGAAAAACTGAGGTTTCATTAAAAAAATACAAATGATCGAAACGGACTCAAAAAAAGGAAGAAAGATAGATACACCAAGAACCAGGAAAGAGTATGATAAATTCAAATAAAAGAAAAAAATGACCTTCAATGACAGCTCTGAAGTTTTGATGGGTAGGGTTTTTTCCCCAAACTTTGAGAGAGTGAGTAAATTTTCAGCTTTTATAAACATCCAGTGAAATTTCTGGCCGAGGTTAGCCACAAGAATTATTTCTTTCCTTGTTTAGTCTGAATTTATCATCTTCTGTTGTCCAGGTTTATTGATTTCCTTTCTGTCCCGGGCAAGGCTGTTGGGTTGACTACGTCTCCCAGCCAAGCCCCCTCCTTCACCGACGAGGAGATTGCTAGTCCCCACACCAGCTCAGAGCACAAACATTTCATAATAGAATTCTTATAAACCAATTTCTTCTAAATATATATAAATACACAAGGAGTGTGCTATCGTAGGAGAATGGGGGGAAAACATACTATGAAAGTCCCCTGTTGTGGAGCTCTGCTGTGCAATATTGGCCCATAGTTAACAATATTGTATTGTGGGCTTAGAATCTTGTTAAGAGGGTATATCTCATGTTAAGTGTTCTTACCACAATAATAAAAAGAATTAAAGTGTGTGAAAACACTCAAAAAATTTTAAAGCTTTATTAAATTCATATACTCAAGGAAAAACTTTATTTTGAGGAAATGTTTTTATTTCTAGGAAACAAAGGAGCCTAAAAATCAAAATAAACCTTGATTAAAAAAAAAAAAATTAAAGAGAGAGAGAGAATGTCAGAGTTCTTGGAGATGATCTTTTAACTTCTCGTGGGAGGCGGTGGAACTAATAGGCGGGAGCCATGTTCGCTATAGGGTCAGCCACATCTGCACAGCTCTCTGTGGTGAAGCACAAGGGGTCGGCAGAGACCCAAGGTCCTTTGAGCAATGAGTTTATTTCTTTGTTTAATAGTTTTTATCTCGTTTTGCTTGCTTTTCCTTTTGATATGTATAAAAACTAATGAAAATTTTGTTTATTGGTATCCCAAGTAAGGTAAAAATGTATTTTAATTGGATGTTAACTTGGGTCCTAATTTTATGCTTCAAGGGAAAACACTAAAAGGGCTGGAACATGCCAACACCATTCCCCTTGCCCTGAGCCTCCCACCCCTCGGCCCCTGGTGGAGCTTATGAAGCGTCTGTGACCATTCTAGAAAAAAACCTCCGTTCTGTCCTCTCTCGCCCACCCCTCAGCATGCTGCGTGTGCTCAGGTCTTTGAGGGATCCCACCTTTCTGAGGGTGGGCTGGGGTCAGTGCAGGAAATATCTGGCATGGTATTAAAACAGAAGGTAAAAGCAGGACTTTCCCAGGAGTCTCCGTTTTGGCTGAGGTCCTGAGCCCACCGTGCCATGAAGACATCCTCAGGCAGGTGCTAGGTTTCCTGTGGAGAAGATACATCATCTCTTCCTGACATTCATCTTCCTTTCTCCCCACTTTAGCTGCAGTGGTGACGTGACCAGCTCTAAAACATTTCCCAGGGTTCCTTGCAGTGGTGCAGCCTGTGACACAAGAAAGCACAGGGGAGAGAAAGGAGGCTCATCCTCCTGGCCTGTCCCTTTTCTTCTCTTCTGCTTGAAACAGATACAAAAGCTAGGGTTCTGGCAGCCATCCTGAGGACACGAGGATGTGGGTCAGAACTTGAGAGGCAGAGTGGGAAACCCCTGGAGGCACCAGGCCGACCTCGGGATTCCTATCCTCAGGCTTCTTTTAGGTGAGAGCAAAATGACTTCATAATTTATTCAGGCCACGGTTTGGAGAGCTCTACGAAATACAGCTAAACACAATTCCCACGAAATACAAAATCCGCACTGGACTTGCAAAGGCCAAGAAGGGAGGGCTCGGGATCGACCATGGGATGAGAGACTGGAGAGCAGAGGCTGCAGGGACTCTGCTGCCTTCTCCTCCCTCCTCAAGTGATGGGCTTCAGGGGGACAAATCTGAAAGACTGGCAAGCCCCCTCCCCCTAACTGGGGTAGTCACACCTAAGCCATGTCCAGGAGAGAAGCAGGGAGGGCTGGCTGCCCCAGAGGCGGTGAGCGTTCTCCCACCATGACCATGTGACCTACAGGCCAGATGAGGCCCCGGGAAGGCTAAGACAGACCGCAGCACCTGAAGAGCGATTCCACCCAAAACGACCACCTGCAGGGGAGGTGGCCAGACAGCCTGAGTGGGGCAGATGGCCAGGAGCGAGGACATGCAGAGGGAGGGCAGAGAGACCCTCACAGAAGAACTTGCCCATGCAGGAAGTTGTGGCTGCAGGCCCTTGGAGGTGACGTCTAAGGAAGCTGCAGGGGCTCCCCTGAGAGAAGAGCCAGCATGAGGGCAATCAACACACAGGGAGCCCTGGCACCCTCTGCCCTGCTGCCTTCCCCAACCACAGGGGACCTCGGGAGCCTCGGGATCTAGCACGCAGAGAGGAGGAGAGAGAGGAAAGGGTAACCAGCGTTCCTTCCTCCACCGAAGGCCTAGCTGGCTGGAGGGGCACAAGTTTTAAATTAGATAAGAGTCTGGAGTTTGCTATCACATCAGACCAGACATTTTCTTTTTTGTTAGAAACCAGAAGGACTGTGAAACCTGCCCAAGAGTCCATTCGGAAGGGACAAGGGCAGTGGTGTGAAAGAATGCCCGTCTGAGTCGAGTGAGCTTGCTAGTGATAGGCTCTGAAATGTAAAAGGGAGCTGGCATCTGGCTGCTGGTGTCTTGCGATTTCTGTTTCATTGCAAGCAGAAGAATCAGAGTACTTTGCCGTCAAAGAGGGAAGGTTTTCCGAATCATGGCAGCCCACCAGATAAGAGATATGCATACAGAATGAAATAAGTCACCCATATTCTGCTTCTCAGAGAGACCACTTTGTGTGTGGTCTTTCCCATCTGATTTCAGGATTGTAATGACACTTGCTGTTGTTTTGGAGAAGCGCTCTCCTATTTGAAAGACTGGTGTGAGACACATTCACACAAAATGCAGTAACAGCCAAGTTGGGCCCATCATTGTCATCCATCACCTCCAGCTTGAATCAGGAACTAGTGGCTCAGTAGAGTAAAAGGTGACTTGCAGGAAGTGCTTAGAGGTGGAGGGCATGGCATTCTTTGTCACCCCACTCTCCATAGCTGAGGAGGGTGCCTCCCTCCTTCAGGCCAGGTATGAGATCCGCAAGAGAGTCACTATAGAAACTGGGGCGGTGTGCCATAGGGGAGGCCAGGGTCATCCTCAGTGGCTAGATGCTATCTTGGCCGTGGAAACTTGCACTGCTATTGGACTGAAGCATCAGATGGTTCTTGGGGGCATCCAGCTATCAACAGGAGGCTGGCAGGTGATTCTCCCGATAGCGGGTAGGGGCAGGGAACATGAAAACAGCCTGCAGGCACAGCTTATCAGGGCAAGGATGTTCAATGTCTTCTGTGTCTTTGGACACTAATGAGTAGATTGGCCATTAGCCTCCTCAGAAGGACGTTACCCTGAAGACTGCCTGCCAGGCAGAAGTGTTCCCACAAAAGGGACTGTAGGCATATCCCCGAGAACAGGAGCAGAGGTGAGGCAAGAGTGATGGACATTGCCCATGTCAGGGAGTGATGCAATGAGAGGTCCCTGTGGGGGTATCTCTGAAGACCCCACAAAAAGCTGCCTACAACAGTCAAGAGAAAAACACAAGCAGCACCAGCAAATTAAAAGGTCTTTGCCTCTTTCCTTTTATCCTAGAAAATCCAGAAACGTGTTGGGGGGTGATGGAGCAAGGGGTTGAAAGCAGACTTTGCCCTCTCTCTGCCCCTTTGCTGGTCCTAGTGGGGGTGAGGAAGGAAACAGTTATAAGTTGTATGTGAGATTAAGTTGTTATTTAAACTGGCTGGATTTTTTTCACACTTGAAAATGAAGCTTTTCTCATTCCTGAAAGTGCCAGATATGGCCAGGGGGTGTGGAAGACCTGTGGATCATGTGACCAGGCAGGGATAGGAGAGTAATAAAGCTATGCCTTGACTGCAGCTGATGGAGTGCAGATGTACAATATACCAGGCAATGATCACCATTTCCTTACACAACCAAATCACACTCTATACAGAGTTTTAGACCTTGTATTTGACTTAACATTATATTGTGAACATTTTTTTATAAAAACTTCTACAACTCATTGTCAATGCTTAATTGAGTAATTTATTCAATTCCCTCAGAAAAATTGAGTATTCAGAATGATTCTTTTTTAAAAAAAATCTAATCCTAGAAACTCAATCTCAAATCAGCAGCCATCACATTAAAGTCTAATAGAAATTAGGAATAAAATGTGAATATTGGTTTCCATCATTTTTATTGAACATTTTCTTGTAGTTTCTAGCTATTTCAATTACATATGAACCATAAATAAGAGGTATGAGTCTTCTATATGAAGAAAAATACTATAAATTATTTGCCAATGACATGTTTATATACCTATGTTTCCCAAGAGTATAAAAATAACTGGAAATTAGTGAGAGGCTTTAGTATAAATACAAGATAACTAATCAAGTGGATAGATTTTCTATATAAAATAAATAATCAGTTAGATAGTACCATCAAAAGAGATTACAATAAAGACAGAAAATATTCATATTTTTAAAAATAACTTTTACCAAAAAATTTAAAGGTTTATCTTTTTTCCTGAAGAAACAAAACAGTGGATAACTTTATTTCTGGATCAGAACACATGCCTTTTACATATATATGTATATATTTTCAATATATCTTTATTGATTTCAGAGAGAGGAAAGGAGAGGGAGAGAGAGAGAAAGAAATATAAATGATGAGAGAGTCATTGATTAGCTGCCTCCTGCATTCCCCCTACTGGGGATCGAACCCACAACCAGGGCATGTGTCCTGACCCGGAATCGAACCATGATCTCCTGGATCCTAGGCCGACTCTCAACTTCTGAGCCATGCCTGGCTGGGCCACATGCCTTTTAAAATGTCATAACAACTGGGCATATGATAAGATGCTCAACATCATTTGTCATTAGGGAATTTAAAATTATAAGAGCAAGGAGATACCACTATTCACTTACTGGAATAGCTAAAAATGTGGGACACTGACAACACCAACTATTGGTGAGGGTGTGGAGCAACAGGAACTCCCATTCAGTGCTGAACGAAAAACGATACAGCCGCTCAGAAGACAGTTCAGCCATTTCTGACAAAGCCAAGCATAGTGGTTACTGTGTGATCCAGCAATCCCACTTCTAGGCGTTTACCCAAATAATCGTGTATAAACTTTTGTTTACACAAAAATTTGTTCATAGATATTTAAGCAGCTTTATTCATAATTGACCAATTGTGGAAGCAAACAGGATGTACTTCAGTAAGTGAACGGATAAGCTGTGGTTACCTTCATAAAATGGGTTATTATTCAGAAATAAAAAGAAAAGTTATCAAACTGTGAAAGGACCTGGAGGAATGTCTTAAATGCTTAAATGCATATTTGTTAAGTGAAAGAAGCCAGTCTGAAAGCTACATATGGTATGATTCCAACTCTATGACATTCTGAAAAAGGCAAAACTCCCTAACCCTTAAGTTTGGGCTGTGCTCAGAGACTTATTCCAAAGAGGACAGTGTGGAAAGGGGGAGAGGAACTCTGCAGTGGAGAAACCTGACAGATATGACCTGTTAGGGGACCCAGCTCAACACCAAGAGTGATCTGTCATGTTGATGGTATGTGATAAAAATGGCACTTTACCTGTATGATCCTCCTCACAAAAATACACAATCTCAGTCTAATCATGAGAAAAACACCAAACTAATCTTGACTGAGGGACATTCTATATAAAATCCCGGGCCAGTGCTCCTCAAAACTGTCAAGGTCATGAAAAACAAGGGGAATCTGAGAGATTGGTCCAGCCAAGAGAAGCCTGAGGAGATATGGTGACTAAATGTGATGTGAGATCCTGGGACAGAAAAAGGTTACTATATAAGGAAATACAAATCAAGTATGGACAACAATAACGTATCAATATTGGTTCATTAATTATAATAAATGTACATTAAGTGTAACTAAGGTAAGATGTCAGTAATGGAGGAACTGGGTGTGGGGTATAGGGGAACTGTACTATATTTGTAATTTTTCCGTAAATCTAAAGCTGTTCTGAAGTTAAAGTTTACTTTTAAAAAAATGCTAACTAACAGTTCCTTACCCAGTTTACTAATTTCAATGTAATTCAAAATCCCCAGTAGAATTTTTTTCCGAAATGAAAAACTGACCACAAGAGTAATGTGGACAAAGGAAGAGGAACAGCAAAGTAAATTTTGGAAAATATAAGCAAGGGTGTGAATTTCTCTAGCTGATATTAAAATAAATAAAGCCACAACCTTAAAACAATGTGGTTCTGGTTTGAAAACAGATTGAGGAAATGGAAAGCTTCATCCAGAAGCAGGAGCTTATAAAAGTTGAACCTCTAGATTGGATCGTAAAAAAGGAAAAGATAGTCATATTTGCATATTTATACCTGGCATACAGTTATACAAAAAAATCACCCTGTTTCATGTAATTTTAAAATTGTGACCTCAAGGGCAGGAGGCTAAGTTGCCCCATTCTTCGGGTCAGGGCCTCCTCCCCCCCTCCCTCCAGGCAGGGCTCGGCTGGCATTCCTTCGCTTTCCCGCCATCCTTCACTGCTCCTCCAGTGGCACCCAATCCCACGGATTTGGTTTGTGCGTTTAGAGATACAAGCACTTGTGGAAGGTAGGCTGTATTGCTTTGTGTATGTGTTTCAACTTACGTAAATGGCAACAGCTGGTAGGCCTAATTGTATTTCTTCCCTCTGCCACCCAACAGTCTGTGTCCGTGTCGCTGTGGGCTGCTGCAGGGTGGTCCCCAGGACACGCCGGCACACGCATTTATCTGTTTCGCTGGCACTGACTGTGTAGGTCCCTCAACCCTCGCAGCCCCGTGAATAATGCTGTGATGGGAGAACCTCGTGCGCGGTTCTCATTCATGTGTGGCTCCCACCAGGATCGATGCTCAGGAGGGCGGGTTGCAGGGCCCCTGCCTGCCCCTGAGTGCTCCAGCTTGCTCTCCAGAAGAGCCAAAGCACTTCACCTTCCAGCGAGCAGTGCACCAGGCTTTCCATTATCCACCTTCTCTCCAACATTTGTATTAACTAATTTTCTCACTTTTGCTATCTGACGGGTATGCAATCACATCTCATTGACGTGATGTTTTACGTTAATAACTGGAAAGGTTGGGCATCACTTCTCTTGTTCTCTGCTCCAGCTTCCCCTTCCATGGATGGCCCCTTCTATTTTTTGCTCACTGCTGTAGTGGATTTCCTGCCTGCTTCCCACTGATTTGCAAGCACCCTATGTATATTCCAGATCAGCTCATTTGACCGAGTGCTATATTTCTGCTTTACTGTGGGGATTAGAAGGCTATGGTTTATTCAAGACAGTTTAGGTAGACTAGAGTTACCCCCAAAGTACCCCCTTCTTACTTCTCTCCATGCAAGGGGCACAGCCCTCTTTCACTCAGGACTGCCATTGCCCATCTCCCCACCTATTCAGCGGGGTGAACCACAGTCAGGTGCCCTTAGGGGTAGGGGGTCACTGTTTGTGTATTGGTTGACAAGTCCATTAACAGCCCCTTTGCCTTTGGTGGTATCTCTAAGGCTATTTTAGGGAGCAGTGGACCCATGCTAATTTGACATCTTTTATCTGGAGCCAGAAGACAGTGTGCCATATGCCAATTTTACAGGGAAAATGTTGGGGAGAAAAACATTTAAGTACTCTTTATATGTGTGTATTGAAAGTATATTAAAGTGTTTTCTTAGTGAAAACATATAATTACTGTGTTTGCCACATCCAGCAGCTGAAAGCTGCTCTCCTTGTTTTCTCCAAGTCCTTATCATTTTCTTGGTTGGTGGCCAACCAAATTACTACTCAGCAGCCCTTGCATGATGCCTGTAACATTAAACAGAACCCAGTGTCACAGCAAAACTCATTTGCTTTTGCACCATGGGCTGCGGCAGTGATAGATTTAAATCTGAATAGTGAAGGGATAACCGAAACTCTGTTTCCTATGTCTTGTTTGTTCTGCGGCTCATTATTTTTGTGAAGAAATCTACCATAGGAAGTGAGGCTGGTGCCTTTCTTGTGAGGGTTTTCTATGGCCACGCTCCATCTGATGGTCTGGGGGTGGGACCCAGTCATCAGTGTTTTTAAAAAGTTTTCCGGTGAGTTCAAGGACAGCCAAGGCTGAGAACCAGAGTCAGTTCAGGAGACTGGTTTTTAAACCCAGCTGCACGTTGCATCACCTGAGGAGGCATTAAGATTCTGTTTCCTGGGTCCCCCTCCAGCGGCTCTGATTGAGTTGGTATTGAAAGCAGCCTGGGTACCACGATTTTTAGATGATTCTCAAGTGATTCAAACGTGCAGCAAAGTTTAAGGACCACTGCCTTAAAGTGTTTTAGCTCCTTTCATGCCTCATATCCGCCACATCATTGTGTTCATTAGTTTAATTTTATCTGATTTATAAAGGCCCTCTTCCAACAGTCATTGTTTATTTTTCTGTACTGAAGGCTCATTTGGGTTTCTCATGTTAATCAATTATTTATTCATCATTACTTCTTGTATCTGATCATCCTTAGGAACTGCCTTTAGAATCTGGATGCAGCTATACATTTTCTGCATTTTTTTTTCTTAAAAGCTTTATTTTCGTTTCTCTAATGATGGTTTGACTGGCACAGAAATCTGAGTTGATGGTTTTCTTCTCTCAGCACTCTGCAGGTATGGCCTTCTTTTCTCCACTGCCACCAACAAGAAGCCTGTATCAGTCTATTAGTTTATTTTTAAGTAATTTTTTTTTTTTTTTTGGTGATGGTGGGGGGTCTGGTTTCTCTTCGTCTTTTGCTTTTGGCAGTTTAATTCACATTATGTTTAGGTGTAAATTAATTTTTTTAATCCTACTTGCAATTTCTGATTCTTCCCTCTGAGCGTTCAGCTCTTACCTCCAATCCAGAGAATTTTCAGCTATGTTCTCTTTGAATATTGTCTCTTCTCCCCCCAACCATTAGGTGTATGTTGAGTCCTTTCCCTTCCTCCTCCATGTTACTTAGCCCCTCTTTCATATTTTCCATCTCTTTGCAGCTCGATCTGTAGTAAGTTTGAATTATTTACCTTTAAAATGATGTCATATTCACTTAATTTTAAATTTCAATGACTATACTTATTTCTAAAAGTTGCATTTATTTTTAAATCTACATGTTTGTATGCTTTCGTATTTCCCTGTTTTGGCTTATGTTTCTATTTTATTTCAATAATTTTAAACACATTTACTTTATACTTCAAACTGATTTGATATTTTAATTTCTTGGTATGCTAGTCCTTCCTATTTTTTTTCAGTTGACTCTCCCAGAGACTCACTTTATTATCTTTTAGGTAAGAGTTAAGAGCCTTTATTATATATATATAATGCTATGATGCCTAGGGTTTGCTTCAAAAGAATCAAGTGTAGAGGAAGTGAGCACAGCTATCGGTGAGGTAAGACTGGCCTTGTGTTTGTAGTTTTCACTTATGAGCTCATCTTCACCAAGGATATGTTTTTCCTTTGGAGAATTCTCATGCTGTGTATTGTGGAAGTATTGCTTGAGATCAAATTTTTGTTTTCTTTAGCTAGTTAGCCTCATTAATTTCATGGGTATGGGGTAAGATTTTAAAAATTGATATCTTGTCTTTAGGATTTCTGCAACATGTGGTTAGTATAAACTGGGACTTCATACCATGATTAAGAGCCTAGAAATTTTAATTTTAATTTTATTATTATTATTATTTGTTGATAGTCTAAGTAGAGCTAAGCTTCTTTATTGCTTCTCTGGGTTGCTGGGCATATTTATTTTAGTTTCTCTTTCACTGAGGGCAATTTTTCCAGGTCTCCGGGTTTTAACTAAAGTCTTTCTTCTGACTCTCAAATATGGGGGTAGAAGGGAAGTCTCCATTCCAGAGAGAACATTAAAACCCCTACCTCTGTCTTCTAAGATTTATTTCTGAGCTACTATTTATGAGGGCGACAATGACATCAATTATTTTATTAACAACATACAGGGGTTCCCCTATTTTTGTTTTTTAAGAGTAGCTCTATATTTATACATTTCCCAAATTTCTATTTCATGTATATGTGTACAAGGGGCAGTGTCCACATTAGCTCATTCTGCCATGTTGTTGGTTATTAACAATATATAGGAAATAATTTAGCTTCTTACATTTAAATTTGTAACTAAGGACTTTTCTTAATTATATTGTTCTTAGGTTTCTTCGATAGACAATATCATTTGACTATGCTAATAAGAATAATAAGTACTATTTGTTTGCTTACAAACAATGTTATTCATTATTGTTTCATTATTTCATCCATTATTTCAAAATATCCTTAGAAAAATCTCTGTAACTTGATGCCATTACTAATCTCTAGTGTGCAGATGTATAAATTAAGGCTTAAAGTAGTCAAATGACTTTCCCTAGACCTTGTACAGGGTGTGGTAGAGCTGGAACTGCAAACCAGGACAACACAGGGGTCTGCACAGTTAACCCCTACCCTATAGCATCTCCCTAAATGATTGATACATTTCCTTTCTTAAAAGTGTTTATGGCGTGCATATGTGTTAGAGAAGTGGCTAAAAATTCCAGAATACTTTTCCAGTGCAAACCTCCTGTAAGATAGAAAGTTGGTCCACATCAAATATCTAGGTGCTCCTCCCCACAGGCACTTAGTTTGAGCCATGTGGCTGGAGTTGGCCAACGAAATGGGAGTGAAAGTGATCTCCATTTCATCATGTATTTCAGGTAGGCAGGCTAGCCAACTCACGCTCACCCTCGCATGAGAAGTAAACCTTGATGGATAAAGCCACTGGGATTTTTGGTCTTTTGCTATTCCATTTCAATTTTATAAGCAAATTTTCAAGTTCCACAAATGATTCTGTTGAGTTTTGATTGGAGTTGTATTAAATGATTAGGTAAATTGAAGGAGATTGTGTTATATTAAATCTTCCAATTCATAAACAAGGGGTATGTCTTCATTTATTTAGTGTTTTTTCATATCCTTCAGGAACATTTTATACATTTCTGTACACAGGTCTTTACAACTTTGGTTAGATTTATTCCCAGTTACATTTATAGATTTTGTTGCTACATAAATGGCATACATTTTGAAGTTTCTTGATAATGTATAAAAATACAATTGACATTTGTATATACAGTTTGGATATGGATCTTGCATTCAGCTACATGGCTAAACTCTGCTATTATTGCTAGTAATTTGTCTCAAGATTCTTTTTTATTTTCTAAATAGAAAATCACATTATCTACAAAAAATAATAAGTGCCTGTTTCTTTTCCTTTATAATCCATATGTCTTAAGTTGTTGTTTTTTGTCTTATTTCACTGCCTAAGATCTTAATAAAATATGGAATCAGGGTGGTTACTTTGCACATTTTTGTATTTTGTCTGATTTTAAAGACAATGCATAAATAGAATTCTCTTCACCATCTATATAGTTTCCCTTGGTGATCTTATTTTTGTGTGTCTCATTGAAGAGCACAACTCCTCAAGCTACTTTCATCTCTGCTCTCCCCCTAGCCCCAGAGCCACGTATCCAACTACCTATTCAAGATCTCCCTGGGATCACACAGAAGCCCTTTGCTCACTATGTTCAAAGATGAACGCACTATTATCCCTACAAAGCTGATTCTCACACAGCATTCTCTGTGTACATCATTGTCTCTGCTATCCACCCAGGAACCTTAACAACATCCCCCCACAGCTTTTCCTTCTCTCTAGTCACCAACACCCAACACATTCTACCTCCAAAAACAAAAAAAAATCTTAGATCTTCTACTTCTCTCCCTTCCTACTGCTCACCCGCCAAATGCTTCCTACCTCAGGTTACCATTCTTTCTCTCCCAATTGCAGCTCTAACTTGTCTTCCTTATCATCGCTGTGACCTCTCCCAATCTTCTTCACCTTTTAGGCAAAGTATACTTCCTAAAATATATAGGATATCAAATTGCCACCCTCCTGAAAGGCCTTTACTGTTTTCCCAGAGCCCTTCTTGAAGTGACTGTAAAGGAACCATGTGAGCTGGCTTCCACTGGCTCCTTCAGCCCGCCTGCCACCTTGTCCCCCTCCCTGAGGCACTCTGGCCCTGACATACTCCCTCAGACCTTACAGATCTGGTCTGTTATTTAACTCCTGACTTGTGCCCATGTAATATCACCTCCCATGCCACAAGTGGAAGCTCTACTACCCTTTGGAAAAAATTGTCAGAAAACACAAATGAATTGAGAAGGTACATGAAGGGTTTAGCATATTGGCTGGCATCCATAAATAGCTGCTACTTCCAGTCCTCATAGAAATGCTGAGTGAGGCTCTCTTTTTTTTTTTTTCAGATGCCCACACTGAGGCCAGCAGGATGCAGAGGTGACTTTGGAGAAGTAGGGATGGGAAGGGGAGGTGGTTCCCACTGTGACAGGTGAAATCCAAGTGCAGAAAGCAAGAATGGCATGACCTCTGCCCATGGAGGGGCTGGGAGTCAGGAGAACCTGCTCCCTACTCCTCTCCCAGCATGTGGGCCCCTGTTCCCCTTTCCCACCTTCCTACCTGCCTCCCTCATTGCCAACATTGTGTGGAGTGGGCAGGTATTTGGGATCCTGTAGACCTGGGCTAGCCATGCACCTGTGAGCACACTACTGAATCCAGCAACCCCACAGCCTCCTCCACACAGAGGGCCACTATGGGCTGAAGGCAGCCAGTGCTGGGGGAGGACAGATGACTGGACAGTCTCTGGCACTCTGGAGTAAGTGTTAACTGTCTTCCCCACCCAGGGTCCTAGCCTCCCTTCTCCCTGCCCGGTACCTCTTTTCCCCACCGTCCGCCACCCTCCCACTTCCTCTCACTGAAATGCCCTCCTGGCCGGGGCAGCGCCTCCCTGCACTCTGCAGCTTGACTGATCCCCCTCTGCCTGGTAACGTGGGCGGGGGGGGGGGGGTAGTATTAATAGTAGCATTAATAACTAGCATTTATTGAATGCTCACGATGCACTTGGCACTGTGCTGAGCATTTTAAATGCATTATCTCAATTGATCTGCACTGGGCAGGTCCCTTAGCGCTTGTTTTCTTGTAAAAGTCTTTAGAATTCACAAGACTCCGGTTTTTACACTTGAGCAAATTGAGCTCCAGAGCCAGGACTGCTGCTGCCTTTCCAAGGTCACCTAGCAACTGGGTGGTGAGAATGGGTCTGTCATCTCTGCAGGGGCCCCAGACACCACCTGCTTCTGGCACCCAGTGCACGAAGGGAAGTGGCCTCCGCCTCCTTATCACTGCCCATGTGCCTGCCACCAGCACCCACACCACACCCCAGGCCTCTAGAGCACAGTGCTCACTGGCTGAACCAGGGTGTGGTTCAGACTGGGGCCAGGGTCAGCCCTCAGGGCCTGACTAATGTTGGGGCTTGGTGTGGTCAAAGAGTCCATGTGGGCTGGGTCAAAGGTCAAGGGTCAGAGCGTGGCTGCCAGATGCCAGTGTATGGCTGGGGTCAAAGTCAGGGTGTAACTGGGGTTAAGGGTCAGGAGTCACTGTGGGGCTGGGTAGGGAGGGAGTCAGGGCTGAGTGGGTGGCCAACCTCAAGAACTGCTCCTAGAGAGACCCAGACTCCCTCTTGTCTCGGTTGTGGAGAGAGGTCCTGGAAGAAACACAGGATGAAGGGAAAAGGAGATCAGTGGTGGGAGTGGCCTCGCTCCAGGGCAAGCTGGCGTGAACAGGGCTGCCCAGGAGGCCTCAGGGAGGAGCTGCAGCTGAGCCAGGTGGAAGCTGTGGTGAAGAGAAAGAAAGGAGTCTCCAAGAGCAGCTCCACCCTGCCCTTGTCTCCAGGTGCCTGGCCCTTGCTCCCTCCCTCACAGCAGCCACTGTGATGTCTCCAGGATGCAGAGCAACCGATTCACCCTGCTCAGGTCCAGCAGCGGGCCCTTCTGAACGTGGCTGCACTTCCTGCTCACTCCACCCCCACCCGGTGCCAAATGCAGCCTCTCCAGGACCCAGACCCTGCCCACCTCTGACACCTGCTAAGCCCTCTGAACTCCCTGCCAGAATGAGCATTCCCTGGGCCCCTGGACACACCCATTGCCTTGTCTAATCCTAGTGGATTTGGGAGCCACTGGGGACATGAGACAAAGTTAGGAAGTTCAGGGCTTGTGTGTTGAGTGACAGTGACTCTCTGTAGGAGAACGTGGCTGCCTTGTCTACACCCTTCCTAACACTTGTGAGCCACCCTTTTTAAGGGAAAGAGAGTAAATCTCAGACTCAGAGCAAATCTGATAAGGTACCTCTGAGAACTCGCCCAGCTCTGAGGTCCCAGGGTTTGGAAGAGGGTGGACATCAGCCTGCTGCCTGGCTCGGCCCAGAGCTCAGGTTTGTTGTTTTACCTGTGGCAGTTGTTACTGTCTTTCCATTAACTACAATCGTGAGTTTCCTTTCGAAATGCCAGGCGAAGCAGGAGTGGGTGCCCTCCAATGGGTGCTGGCTCATTCACAGGAATTTCTGATGGTCCCCCTTTCCTGTGGCTGAAGAACCCCCACCCAGGTCTCATAGCCTGCGGGAAAGTTGAACTCATTAAAAATAATTGCCTGGCTGGAGTCATTAACGTCCCCTGGCAGAGCCCCATTACTCAGCAGGCCCAGGCTGCCTGTGCTGCCGCTGCTGCTTTGCTGCTTGGAATGAGAAACTCACCAGCCCCTGGGGACCCTTCATCCTGTGGAGAGGTGAGGCCAGAGATCAGAGCCCTGGGGATAATGAGGGGAAGGGCTTGTGCTCACTGCCCTGAGCACTCTGCAGGCACAGGCTCAGAACACGCGGCACAGTTCTGCGGTGCCGATGCAGCTGCTGCCGGTTTTCCTGGTGGAGAGCGGGCTTCGAGAGGCGAGGTCCTGCCAGCGGTGCACAGCTTTGCCGGGGAGCCCGCTGTCAGAGCAGGGCAGAGGGCTCAGGGCCAGGCATGCTGGCTGCAGAGGCAGGGCCATTTCGAGCCTGAATGCGTCTTGCATGAGTCTCGTAGCCTCTATTTTTATCTCAGAGCTTCCTAAATATGCCCTTCGAATTTGGTGAAAACTGATCGATCCATTTCTTATGTAAGATGATAGACAAGCTAGTAAACAATATAAACTTTCTCTTATTTGGTCTCACTTAACCCTGATTGGAGGTGGGGGGTGCTTATGAGGCAGACGTCATTCAGGACAAAATATGGAGGCCCATGTGGTCAATGAGAGATGGATGAGAGGTCCCTCCACCAGACCAGGGGAGATGAAGGAAGGCTTCCTGGAGGAAATTCCTACGTGGGTTCTTGAAGGCTGAACAGGCCAGATGTGGTTGGGATGGGAAAGGCATTCCAAGCTGAGGGAACAGCATGTGCAAAGGCATGGAAGCAAAGGGGCAAATTCCCCCTTTGAATCCTGCATGTCCTTTTCCCTTTCTCCTAAGTGGCAGTGGCTCCAGGACTTGTGGTCCAAGTACACATGTCTTTCAAAACACTGGGGGGACTCTCCCTAGGTCTTCACCAGAACCCCCATCCTTGAGTAATGGTGGGGGGGGGGTGTCTGAGGCTTTATCACCTTCAGAGAAATAATGACAACTTTTGCAGGGAGGGCAAGGGGAGCAGGCCTGGTGCGGGGTCCAGGCTGGGGGATAGGTGTCAGTTCTGGGCTGGAGGGAGTCATCTGATGCTTGATTACTGAGCCCAGGGCCTGGGTGTGTGGAAGGGAGGGAAGTCCCATGCTGGGAGAAATTACCCAGAGGCTGACCTCCCCGAAGTCCCAAGGCCTGGGTTGGTTGGAGGCTGGATGCCCATCCAGGGAGAAAGGCTAGGACTGTCCCACATGATGTGTGAGCAGATGGAGGCACCTGACATGGAAGTCCCACATGGAAGGGAAATAAGCTAAAGGGATTCTTCGTTGTAGCCCCAGACCAAAGGCCTGCTGCAGGGAAGCCCATTCTGGAAGCCCAAGGCTTGCATCCTCCAGAGCTCGGCTTCCCCATAAGTTGGGAGCCATGTGGAGGGCTGGTTCTGCGTGCAGACTGGTGCCCCTCTAAAATAGGCTTCTGCACAGTGGCCTCATTCCAGAGCACACAGTGCCCAGCTTTCTGTAGAGGAGCAGAAGGTGAGAGAACTAGGAGGAACAGCCTACTCAGGGGAGGGCGCTCAGGCAGCCAGGAAAGCCCCCGGCATCCTGAAGGAGGTTCTGGGACCTTCCACTAAACCCTTCAGTCAGCAAGGAGAGGAAAGGCATGGTTCTGGGAGTACCTCAGCTTATGCAAGTTATCTCAGCTTCTGTAAGTGAGTTGGTGGCACTGTGCCCAAATGAAACCTGAGGAAACCGGGCCTTAGCAAGACTGACTCCTACTAGGTTAATAGGCATCATCCCCTCTATAGGACAGCAAAGGGGCTGGAGGTGAGGGGTCAAAGAAGTCTCCCTGGAGAAGGTGGAATCTTAACTGAGGTCGTGACGGCAGAGGGAGGTTAACATTCCAAGGAAAGGAACTTCTTATGCAGAGTCCCTGGGGTGTGCAGAACTGGCAGGGGCTCACTGGGGCTGAGAAGACAGAAATATTGAGGGACGAGGCTGCAAAGTGGGGTTGGCCAAGGGCAGTGGGGCCACTGCAGGTCCCCAAGTCATAATCGTGCTTACAGGAAGGTCACACGCAGAAAATGAACTGTTAATTGACCACCCAGCATGTACGGCTCACTGTCCCAAGGGCTGAGTATAAAGCTGTGAACAGAGCAAACACAATCTCAAGTCCCAAGAGCTGAACACAGACACTACACTCAAACAAAAGCCAAACGTGGCAGGTGCTCCTGAAATGCCCCGAGGGGAGGGCACAGAGTGGTAGGCAGGGACCAGAGAGCTATCTGAGAGGGCTGAGGAGGGGACATTCTCTGTGTAAGTCTGGAAGAGCTGTGGAAGGAAGTCCTGGAGCTCTGGAGGAAGGTGCCCCAAAGGCCCTAAGCCTGGAGTCCACTCCCCGTGTGTGTCCTGAGCCCTTTAGGGGGAGTGGGGTAGAGAAGGAGATGAGGGCAGAGGGGAGTGGGGGGAGAGGAGACAATAAGGGCAGGAGGAGTAAGTACGGGATAGGAGGAGAGTTGAGGGGAGAGGAGGGCAGGAAGAGCAGGGGCAGGGTGGAGGAAGAGATGAGGCAGGGGGAGTCAGGGAGGAACACTGAGAGTCTGGGAGGACACAGCAAGACTGAGAAGTGGCTAATGGCAGGAAACAGTGTCCCACACTGTGAACAGGTCGAGAATGGGCGGGGGCAAGGCCACAGATAGCTTAGTATCCAGGAGGTCACTGGAGGCAGAGATGAGAGCTAGGTAGGTGGAGGGGTTCTAAGAGAACCGGGGTGGGGAGGCATGTGGGAGGTTGGAAGCAGGGCATAGGGTGGCAGGTGGAGGGCATTTGGGATGTAAGAAGTGTTGTTTTAAAGAAGGGGGATAATACAACACTTGTGTGCTCCTTGGGATGATCCAGGAGAGCAAGAGACAAGAAAAGGGGCAGATGGGGCTAAGGCAGAGAAGTAGCAGGGGTAGGGGCTGTGCTAGCCCATCTCGAAGGTGCTTTGTGGTAGGATCAAGCACAGATACAGGTAGGTGGGCTGCTGGGGGGGGGGGTGTTGGGGAATGGGATTGCTCTTTCATTGGTGAGATCACTGCCCGAGAGGGAGAAGGTGCTGGATGTGGGAGAAGGGAGGAGAGGGAGCCAAGGGAATATACAGCCCAGGGCACGTGCAGGGCCTCCAAGTGGGATGTCACAGTGATCGGCAAGGATATGGTGTCTCTTTAGCTACATTAAGCTGCTCAGGTGCAGACATGGAGGGGAAGGGGGTTGGCCAGGTGAGTATGAGGAGGGAGGGCAAGGGGACTGAAGCTGTTGCAAAGTGGGTGATTACTGCGACGGAGCAGTAAATGGGCACAGGGAAGGAGAAGGGGGACACTGAGGTAGAGGGGGCAGGAAAGAGCTGCTGGGCTGACAGGAGGAAAACCATGTGGACTAGAAGAAGACTTGGAATACAGGGGTGAGAGGGAGTGATCTGGACAGACAGAGGCATTAGGCAGTGGGGCAGGTGGTTGAGGAAAGAGTCGTGGCCTATAGGGCAGGTCACTGCGGGAGAAGGGACAGGCCCAGGACTGGAAGGACGAGTATCGCAAGGCCATGGCCGAGCCCTGCAGACTCCTGCTTCTGTCAGCGCAGGGCTGCGTGTGGAAATGGAGTTTGGGAACCAGGACACAGAATTATCCTTTCATATTTGTTTGAGTGCCTGTGAAAAGTGGCCACTACAGATGCAGACCCAGTAGGATGGATCTTTGTGCAAAACCAGAAACAATCTGAAAAAGAAAAGGTGTGTGCCGGATGGGAAGGCTTTCCTGGCAATGTCACTGAAGATAGGGACCACTAAGTGTAAATGATGTAATGACAAAAAAATGTCAAATATCTCTATGCCAAAAACAATTTTTTTAAGAAAAACCAGAACTAGGAAAGCAAAAGAAATACAAAGATTATTGACAACCAAGTCACAGGGAAGACTTGTAACGGTCAATAAACACATGAGAATCCTGTAACTTTAAGAGTAACCAGAGAAAGTTAAAGAAATTGCAAGAACATGATATTATTTTTCATCTGTCCGATTGGCAGATTAAAGAGTTTAATAAGTGGGGATCTGATGCTGTGGAGAAAAACATGTTCACATGCATGATTGGAGGGACTAAATGGATATAACTGTTAGGGAGAGCAATTTGGAAATTGCTCTCAAATTTAAGAGGTCTATTCCCTTTGGCCCAGCTATTCTGTTTCCATGTCTAAGAATGAATTATTAGCTGAAAAAGGCAATTTTGACTCCAGTGGGAGGCTTTTGTTGTGGTGGAAGTTGGTCTATGGAGATCTATTTGGGGAGAACAGAGCGAGTGGGTGGGTTGCAAACCAGCCCCCAGAGTCCTCTAAGCTCCATGCCTGCCAGGGGACCACTGAGGCTCAGAGCAGACTCTGTTTGCCAGGGGTTTCACTGTGAGGAGGGTGGCGCTGGGCCCGAAAGAGGGAGCAAGGCAAGGAGGACCCAGGGGGTGCCGAATTGGATGTTCAAATCTCACCCACAGAGAGCTAATGGGGGGGAGGGGCGGCAGAGGGGGCTGGATTAAGCAGAAGAGGTGCTAGCTCATCCTGGATGAAGCAGCTGGATAGGCTTCTTTAGAGGAAGTCTAGCCCTTCTCCAGTAAGCAAGGAGGAGAGAGGAGGGACAGAAGGGCTAGAGGAAGCTGAGTTGAGGCCAAGGTTTCATCAGCCAATAGTCCTGTGGCTTCAAACCTTAGGCAGAAGGACCATTCCAACCACAGACCCATTGTTTCCTCCATGTCTGATCAGAGAAACTCCACCTGCTTAGGTCTCCTAGGCTCTCAGAAGCCAGCCAGCTTCAAGGGCAGCAGCAGAAATTTTCTCAGAAGGCTGAGGCCCAGTGCCTCTCAAGGTGGTTGTCCATACCCATGGGCAACTCCCCTGGCAGGTCCCATGAGGTAAGAGCAGGCCCAGAGGCCCTCCCTCCTGCACGTTCATCTCAGAGGGGCCAGGCTGGTGGCTGCTTTCCTCTGGAAGGATTTCAGTGTCTCAGATGGCCCAGCCGTAATTCAAGTAGGCCATGCTTACGGTTGGCGGTGAAACCACAGGCCAGGTTGAGGCGTCCAGGGTGAGGTGCTGTGGTGGGAAGCCTGGTTTCACCACTTGGACATGACATAATTCTGACTCCCTCATTCTTGTAAGGGTAAAGTGAGCTAACCGTACGCTGAAAACAGGGCCTGTGATGTTGCATAACCCTATGAACTCACTAATGACAAACGAGGTGCCCACTTAAGTGGGGCAATTTTGTAACCTGTAAATCCTGTCTCCACGCAGCTATTTAGAAGAGACTGGAAGGCACACATCTAAGGGCTAGGCATGGTTGCCTGTGGACATAGGGGGAATGATCAGACAATTTTCCATTCTTACTTCATATGCTCCTGTATATTTCTATAATAAGCATGTACTATACTACTTTTGTAATGAAAACCCTGAATGAGAGAATTTTAAGATGGTGGTGGAGTAGGGGAATCTCTCTCATACCTCCTCCCAGAACAAAACTGGAAGTTAAACTAAATTGGGGAACAATTGCCCTGAATTACCAACTGAAAATTATCTGAAAAGGAGACTTTTAACCAAGGACTGGCAGAGGAGGCCACCTTGAGATTGGTAGGAAGGGCAGAGATTCTAGAGGGGCTGGCCCCACTCCCATGGGTGGCAGGGCAAGGATTTAGAGGAATATCTCAGCTGCAGGATGTTCCTTCTGAGAGGCACGAAGCCTAGACCCTAGACCCCAGCTTGAAGCACCAGAGCCAGGAACAGATGCCCCCACAGCATCCAGCTGTGAAAAGCGGCAGGTTTTTCGTCTGGCAAGGAGAAGCCGAGCTTGCTGGAGACAAAGCCACATTTTTAAAAGGGCCAATATGCAAGATTTTTATTCACAGTCACTCACCCTGGGCTCTGGCAGAGGGAGGGCAGTGCAGACTGGAGACGCCTGAGGAGAGTCTGGAGTGGGTGGCCTTGGGGGGAGACATAGGGGAGCAGCTACCAGGATCCCTGTGCTGGGTCATCTTCAGATGCCACAGCAGCCATTTTTCTTGATAGGAGCAAGCCCCTCCCAGGGGCATCAGCCTGTGGAAGAGCAATTACCCCGCCCTGTGGAATCCCACTCACCCCACCCTCTGGAATTCCACTTGTCTCATCCTGCATTTTAAGCCCTGCTGAGGACCCAGTGGCATAGGCTGGGGCATACATGTCTGGGCAGACTTAGGAGGTGTCAGTGACTGACTTTGGGGCAGGCCCATTCTCCCCACTTTCCTGGGAATCTGGCAGGCACTTCCCACTCACGGGAGAGCTGATAGAAACACCCTCCCAGCTTCCAGCTGACTCAACCTCTGGGCTCCAGAACCCCACCGACCTGCCTAGTAGAGGCTCCACCCTGCCATGGTCAGGGAAAAAATACAGACTCTGATATGTGGCTCTGGGGCAGGGGAACACATCCACCCTTTTCCCTGAAGTCTGAACGGCACCTCTGCCTCAAGGGAGATCCGGGGGTCCCATCCTCCCAATTTGGCCAGAGGACCTTTTAGAAATGGAAACTTTTCAGTGACTAAGACTGGCAGGTGGAGGCAGGAGGAGGCAGATCCCAGGGTGCCTTGGGATATCTGCTGACCTGCCCCTGGACTGTGTGCTGGTAAAAGCTGGCCTTGGAGCGCAGCTTGGTCCCTCCTGTGTGCAGCCAAGCCCACAGAGGCACCCACAAGCTGTGAATCAACCGCAGCTTTGGACAGGTTGCTGAGAGCCAGGTGTGGACAGTATCTGATATTGGCTCGCACCAGAGGACCACCTGAGAGGCCTGGAACCAGCACACAAAGTGGCCAGTGTCTGACAACATCAGAGCAGAATCTAACAAGCTTCACAAACAGCATATCCAAAGAGAGATCGCAGCAGGCATGAAACTGCTGGGGCGAGCTCCACTTTTTTCTTTTTATTCTTTTCTCTCTATTTTTCTCTTTTATATCTTTTTTCTCCTTCCTCTTTTACTCTGTTTTTCTTATTTTCCTTTTCTTAATCCTTCCCCCACCCTTCCCATTCTTCTTTCTCTATTTTTTATTTTTAGTTATTTCTATTCCTTCTATCCATTCATATTCTTTTTTCTTCTTTTCTTATCATGTTCTTTTTCTTTCATGAATCTTTTATTCTTTTTTCTTTTCTTTTTGTTTTTGGTGGTGTTTTTTTTGTTTTGTTTTTTGTTTAGTTTTGTTTTGTTCTGTGGGCACCTATACAATAGCTTGCACAATGTGGTCAGGAGTGAGCTTCACAGTCAGCCAGCCTGAGGGCTGATCTCACCCACAAATGGGCCAAAAACAATCAAGACCCAATTACGACAGGAGGGCCCACATGACCCAAACAAGGGACATTCCTAGAGCATCCAGCTCAGGAGATCAAGGAGACTGCACCACTGGATCCCACAGGACACTTACTACATAAAGCCACCCCATGGAGACTGGGAGTCATAGCAGTTCTCTCCAATACATAGAAAAAAAAAAAGAGACAGCTAAAATGGGAGACAAAGAAACAAGCCCCAAAAGAAAGAACAGGGGGAATCTCCATAAAAAGGGCTAATTGAAATGCAGGCAAGGAACTTGTCATATGCAGAGTTCAAAGTAATGATTATAACCATGCTCAAGGAATTTAGTGAAAATTACAAGAAACTTAGTAGGAGCTACATCAGTATGAAAAAAATACATAGAAATCATGAATAATAACCAGTCAGAAATGAAGAATACCATATCTGACCTCAAAAACACACTGGAAGGAATTAAAAGTAGGTTGGATTAAGCAGAGGATCAAATCAGCAATTTGGGAGATGAAGTAGCGGAAAACACCCAATCAAAGCAGCAGAAAGAAAAAAAGAATTTAAAAAAGTAAGGATAGTTTACAGAAACTTTGGGACAACATGAATGTAACAACATTCATATCATAGGGTTACCAGGAAGAGAATAAAGTGAGCAAGGGACAGAAAACCTATTTGAAGAAATAATGACAGAAAACTTCTCTAACCTGTTGAAGGAAAAAGTCACACAAGTTCAGGAAGCACAGAAAATCCCAGTCAAGACAAACCCAAAGAGACCCACACCAAGACACATCATAATTAAAATGACAAAGATTAAAGACAAAGAGAAAATCTAAAAGGAAGCAGGAGAGGAACAGTTAGTAACCTACAAGGGAGTCCCCATAAGGCTGTCAGCTGATTTCTCAACAGAAACCTTGCAGGCCAAAAGGGAGTGGCAAGAAATATTCAAAGTGATGAAAAACATGGAACTACAACCAAGATTGCTCTACCCAGCAAAGCTATCATTTAGAATTGAAGGTCAGATAAAGAGCTTCTCAGACAAGGAAAAGCTAAAAGAGTTCATCACCACCAGACCAGCACTACAGGAAATGTTGAAGGGTCTTCTTTAACAAGAAGCTAATGAACAAAAGAATCTAATGAACTAAATAGATCCAGAGACATTGACACATGTAAGAGACGATCATATTTCAGAGGGAAGAGGGAAGGGGGGTGGAGGGTGGAAAGAGATTAACCAAAGAAGTTATTTGCATATATGCATAACCCATGGACACGGACAATGACGGGGTGAGCGAGATGGAGGGGGTCAACTGGGGGGGAAAAATGGGACACCTGTAATACTTTCAACAATAAAGATAAATTAAAAATAAAATAAGTAGAAAAAGAACCAATTCATCAAGAAGATTTAACAAGTATAAACATATGTGCACTTAACAACAGAGCCCCCAAATACATGAAGCAAAACCTGACAGAATTAAATGGAGAAACAGAAAATTCAACAATAATAGGCTTTAATAGCTCACTTTTATTAATAGATAGGCTAACCAGACCAAAAAGGAAACAGAATCAACTAGACCTAACAGAAATCTATATAACACACCACACGACAATAGCAGAACACATATTCTTCTCAAGGGCACCTGAAACATTTTTCAGGGTAGATCAGTTGTTACACCATAAAAAAAAATCTCAATAGATTTTAAAAGACTGAATTCATATAAAGCATATTCTTCAACCACATTGGACTAAAATTAGAAATCGATAGCAGAAGGAAATTTGAAAAATTCACACGTTTGGAAACTAAACAACATACTCCTAAATAACCAATGCATCAATGAAGAAATCACAAGGGAAGTTAGAAAATACTTTGAGATAAATGAAAACAAAAACACAACATATTAAAACTTATGGGTTACAGTGAAAGCAGTGCTCAGAGGAAAATTTATACCTACATGTAAGAGATAAAACTATAAAACTATTAGAAGAAAATATAGGTGTAAGCCTTCATGACTTTGGGATTAGGCAATGATTTCTTAGATATGACACCTAATACAAAAGCAACCAATGCAAAATAGATAAACTGGGCTTTATCACAATTAAAAATTTTGAGCTTCAAAAGCACAATCAAGAAAATGTAAAGATCTACAGAATGGAAGAACATATTTGTAAATCATATATCTATCTAATAAAGGACATGCATCTAGAATAGATTTCTTAAAACTCATACAACTCAACAATAAAAGGCAAAATAACCCAATATAATAATGGGCAGAGGGTTTGAACAGACATTTCTACAAAGAAGATATAAAAATGGCCAATAAGTTTATAAAATGATGTTCGGCATCATTAGTCCTTAGGGGAATGCAGATCTACCACAATGAGATACCACTTCATACCAACTTAGGATGGCTATAATAAAATAGACAATAACTAGTTCTGCTAAGGATATGGAGAAGGTGGGGCTCTCATACATTCCTGGCTGGAATATAAAATGATGCAGCTGCTGAGGAAGACAGTTTGGCATTTCCACAAAGAGTTATAGAGTTACCATATGGCCTAACAATTTCACTGCTAGGTCTATACTCAAGAGAAATAAAAACAAGTCCACACAAAAACTTGTACATGAATGTTCATAGCAGTATTATTCATAGTAGCCAGAAAATAAAAACAACCTAAATGTCTATCAACTCATGAATGGATATCAAAATATATATACATACAATAGAATATTGTGTCAGCATAAAAAGGAATAAAATCGAACACATGCTATGGCATGGACAAACCTTGAAAATATTATCCTAAGTGAAAGAAGTCATGCATTTATATGAAATGTCCAGAATAAGCAAATCTATAGAGACTGAAATTAGATTAGTGATTGCCAGGGGCTAAGGGGAGGTGGGAATAGAGACTACTAACGGAAATGGGATTTCTTTTTGGGGTGATGAAAATGTTATGGAATTAGTGATGATTCTACTTAAAACCATTGAATTGCACTCTAAAGGGGTGAATTATATGGTATATGAGTTATAACTCAATAAAAATTCATTAATCTGTACACTTAAGATTAATACATTTTACTATATATGTCACTATGCAGTAGAAGGTAAAAAGGAGGATACATTTAAGTTAATCTGAATTAAAAGAGAATAAAAAATGTGTATCTTACTCAACAGATATAGCAATCAACTCTAATGCATCGTTATTGATTGATCCTAGATTTTTAAACTATAAAATATATTCTGAGGACATTTATGCAGAGTCAAGTAAATATTGAATAACATTGTGAAGTGGAGTCAAGTAAATATTGAATAACATTGTGAAGTTGATCTTTTTGCAGGTAAGATAATGGTATATGTGAATGTGAGAGAATATTCTTACTTTGGGGAGATGCCTCCTGGAGTATCACAATATTTCTAATTTATTTTTCAGTGATTTAGCAGTGTGTATGTGGAGGGGAATGGAATGGGGGGCTCTGGATGGCACACTCTGTGTCTACCACAATTTTTTAAAAACTGGCAACTTGTATTTATAGGAAAGCTATTTACTGGGGTATAATTATCTTTCATTCAGCTACTTACAGAAGCTCCTTAAACTGCAATGAATTTCCTATTTATTCAGAGGAATTTAATTGTACACACATTAATTAACGATCATTTTTGTCTGTTTGTTTACAGAAGTTATACCTCCTATTTCAGTTTCTTGTGTTATTGCATTAGCTAGAATTTACCCCAAAATAAATGTTTATAAAATGGTTATACAGAAGCAGGGTGGGAGTGGGAGCAATGGGTGAGGAGACTCAAAAGTTACAAACTTCCAGTTATAAAATAAAATAAATAAGTCATGGGGATATAATGTACAGCATGGTGGATACTGTTAATAATACTGCATTGTATATTTGAAAGTTGTTAAAAGGGTAAATCTTAAAAGATCTCATTGTAAGAAAAATATTTTTGTAACTATGTGAGGTGACAGATGGTAACTAGACTTATTGTGGTGATCATTCCACAGTGTATACAAGTATTGAATTGTTATGTCAAAATGAATATAAAATTATATGTCAATTATACCTCAATAAAAATAAGTAAATAAATAAAAATAAATGGTCATAAACTGAGAGGCCTGTTTTACTCTTGATTGCCCAAGAGAATCTTAAGTGATATTAGCTATTATCTTAAAATGTCTTTTCTCAATAAAGAAAGCTCTGTTTAAGACACATAGAAGTGCAAGTAAATGGAGATTGATAGCAATGAGAGCTGATATCTAGTGAGTGGCACTGTTTTGTTCTCATTGTATTTATTTGATGAGTGCCGTCTACTTGTGGCAAATGCTACTGGTTTTCCACTGAAATGTCCTTAGTGAGCCCCATGAACTCCTGGTGATCGAACTGTGCACCTGATGGTCCATCCCAGTGTTGCCGGACAGGGGCCGGCCCGGAGCAAGTCTGCCTCGGGCCTGCAGCAGTGTGCGGGTCCTTGACTTCATACAGGAAAGAAGTCGACATGAGCCCAGGTGGGTTTGAGAGTACTTTTATTAATGCTGGGACAATGAAACAGAGGAAGAAATTGGGGTAGAAGAAACAGCAGGTAGAGCCTAGGCGGTGCTCCGCTTTGGTTCTCTAGAAATGTTACAGGAGAGAAGTGAGCCTGGGCGGGGCTGCTTTAGCTCACTGGGAAGTCAGAGAAAAAGGGGGCCTTGGAGGCAGGATCAGGGGTGAGCCCAGGTCGAGCTGCTGCTGCCCACCGCTCCCCTGGCTGCAAGTGTCGTGGGACCCTTAGGAATGAAGAGTCCATGCCCAGGGGGGCCTGGGCCTGCTCTAGAGCAAGCCCTCATTGAGTCTTCGTCCTGAGGCCTTTTATTCTCTTTTCTCCTTTTCTGCAGATGAGACTCTTAGGGGAGGCTTTCAGTAGAATAGTCATCAGCTTTCCAGGTACATTTTTAATATGCTGATGCATCCAAATGAGTGGATAGGGGAGTTTTGGATTATTTTTCGGTCCATTTTACTTTTATCTTCAATCTATCTGGCGCTAACGGGGATTTTGTTATTTGTTCCCCAACTTCACGTGTCCTGGGGTGTAGCTGGCACAAATGGCATTAAGTGGGTCTTTGTTCTTCATTTTCCCAGGCCAGGGTGATTTAAACTATGTATTTTCTGGTTGGGGAGGAGGGTATAAACCATTGCTCTCAAGTGTCCTTGGTTGGGGAAGACACGGTCTTGCAATTCTCAGGCTGGCAGCAAGCTGCCCAAACTGTATGGCCTTGTTTGATTTTCTTGTCTCAGTTTCCCCACTCCACTTGCCTGGGATTTTCCTCGCTTCTCACTGTCCTGCTACACTAGAATTTTTCCTGGGACTGGTCTCCTCCAGCTCACGGGTTCCTGCCCTCCTTTGAAAGATGGAAGCTCATTTGTCTGTCTCCATCCTGGTGACCCCTCTGTGTCCTTGCTATTGGGAAGGCTGGGAGAACGTTGGTTCTGGGAGAGGTTGTTCCTGAGGACACAATCTAGTATCAAAAGTTCTGGGGTCTGTCCAGTGCCCTCTCCCCATCACGTTCTCCATTTGTGGGCCCATATGTGGGCCTCTCCTGCCCATCTGAGGCTAATTCCCATCCAGAGAGAAGGGGAATCAAAGTGGAAACCGACCCTCACACCCAGCAGGCGAGGCAGAGGTAGGCCCCTGGATGGCAAAGGAGACAGAAAAACTACTCTGGAAGTCCTCCACCGCAGCTCCACTCCCCTACGGAACCCTTATATCTCCATTTGCCCTACATCAGCAATTTTCAACCCTTTTCATCCCATGGCACACAGAAACTGATTACTAAAATTCTGCGGCACACCAAAAAATATATTTTTTGCCGATGTGACCAAAAAAATAGGTATAATTTTTATTCATTCACACCAGACAGCTATTGTTATGTTGGCAGCTGCTTTTTTTTTTTTTATTTGACAATCTAAGGGAAAAGAGGTCAGTGCCCTTGACTAAATAGTCAGGTATTGAATGTTTTAAAAATTCTTGCGGCACACCGGTTGAAAATCGCTGCCCTGCGTGAATCAAACCATGTCAACCCCACTGATTACATTTTCTTCTTGCTCAGAGCCCCGCTTGGCCTCACAGTCCTCAGAGGTTCTCCCCTTGGTCGTGCTTCAATTGCCATTAACTCAGGCTACGCGTCACGTCACGATGACGTCAAATCCCTTTTCATTCTCTGCCTTAATCCTTCTTATTGCATCCCTCAGAAAGCCTCAGTTTGCTTCTAAACTGTCTTTAACGCCTCTCTAACAAGTGTTAATCTCCCTCTTTCACAGGGGAGTGCAGGCATCAGGCCCGGCCTTGGCAGGTTGAAAGTGCCGGGCGAACTGACTGCTGCTGTAGGTGTTCACTGTGTGGTTTATGCTTGCCTTCCTGTGATGGCAAAGGGAACTGGCTTTCCAGCTTTTTGTGAGGATTCACAGATGCATTTGTTTAAGTTTTTAAAGCAAACAGAATTACAGAAAACGTATGAAGTAAATAAAGCATACGTGGTCCAACACCATGACCAAATATACAGTGACAGGAGGTTGGGGGGCCGCTAGTTTACAGAATGAAGCCTGACATTCAGGTTGCCCCCACCCTGCTGTACTCTCCCACACCACCTGTGCCAGGTAAGAGGAGGTGCTTCCCCACCTATGGCCCCCTCCACCTGGATGGGTGTCCCTCTCATTTCTTTGTGACAACGCCATGCCCATTTGCCAGGCTCAGCTCACAGGCCGAGGCTGCTACAAAACTTCCCCAGGTCAAACTGGAGGTGACTGTTGTCCGTCAGCATGCTTTGCTCGCCCTGTCGTGGGACCACCTTGCACTGGCGGGTTCTGGCCTCGTCGCGAGGGCAGGCTGTGGCTGTGGTATATTTTGTGGCGAACTCTGACAGTGAAGCTCTGCCATGCAGGTCAGCCAGGCAGCGAGCCTGGCTGGATGTGAGTCAACACACGTTTATGGAGCACTTGCTTTGTGTGTGGCATGGGTGCTGTGTGCTCCACGTGAGGTGACATCACGGCACTCATTAGGAATGCACTCGGCTCCAAGGAACAGAAGATACCAATGTGCAGAGGCTTAAACCTAAAGAGGTTTGCTGTCCCGCAGTGAGGAGTCCGGAGACAGCAGGTCCCAGCTCTGGTGCACTGCTTTCTCCATCTCTCTGCCCTGCCATTTTCGGCAGGCTGGCTTTGGTCCCCATGCCTGTGGCCTCTGACATCACATTCCAGTTAAAGGCAGGAAGTGGAGAAAGACGGTCCAGTGCCAGGCTTGACTTCCCAGAACCCCCAGAAGACCCTGCCAACAGTTCTTTGGCTTCCCCCAGCTTGCAAGGGAGCCTGGAGAGGGATGCTTTTTCAGCCATGTGGAGATAATAGCTGCTTCTCCCACAAAACAAGGAAGAAGGAGTGAAAAATGGATACGAAGTGGGCGCCTATGTGGCACCCATTTTACAAATGAGAACACTGAGGCTCAGCGCTGTAAAGGACCTCCTGAGGGAACTGGAACTGTAAGTGGTCTGCCTGACATAAAGGCAGTTTTCTAGCACACCATTCCTCTTTCTCTTACTCTCTGAGGCCCAAAAAAGTCCAAGAAGGAAGAATTCATTCATTCATTCATCCAGGAAACCTGATGTCCGTGTGCCTATTTAAGGGCTTATGCTGGTCGTTGGAGACATGGAGGTGAATTGAACTGGGCTTTATCTTCAGACCACCCAGTCCAGAGGCTAAGCTGGACCGGGCACCTCATGCATGGCCTAGAGGTCACTTGAGGCCCAGGCATAGTGTCCACGGGCAGAAGGCTGGGCGGAGTGGACTGTCAAAGGAGGGGCAGCAGACAGAGGGGTGAGAGGCAGGAGGGCATTGCAGTGCCAGTGCAGAGAGGAAGTCTACATTCTGGGCTCAGCCCAAATGCCCTGTGAACATTAACTCAATCCTCAAAATAACCCACAGATGCTATTTCTGTCCTGCCACCTGTAGATGAAGACACTGAGGGTCAGAGAGGCTAGGAATTGGCAAAATTACACAGCCAAGTAGTCTAACCCCAGGCAGCAAGCCCCAGAGGCCATGCCCGGACCATTCTGCTGGCCTGGCCTGCCTTGGTCAGCAGAGGGACATAGGTAGTGAGCTGCATGTCACTGGCAGCATGTAAACAAACAGCCTCCACCTGTGATGCTGCATCCTGGGCAGGAAAACAGGCAGTGTGACTTGGTGGTTGCCTCTCAGTCCGGCAGGTGTCTGATCTGGGGAAGCAGGGGGCAACTGCAGCAGCTGCCACGCCTTTGGTAGTGTGTCTAGCCCCTCGCACGGACACACAGGGTGATGTTTTATGTCTTAATTAAATGGAGAGGAGTTTAATTGATGAGCAGCCGGCTGGCTGCCCCAGCTTCCTGGCTCCCTACCCCAATGACTCATGCTCGGGGAGGTCCCTGATGCCGAAAGCACGCTAAAAGATTTGCAAGGCTGATCACTGCTCCAGACCCACTTAGCCAGGCTCCAGGAAGCCTCTTGCCACCCTGGAATTGGATTGAATCACTTTTCATTTTGAGTGTTGGCCCATAAATCCCTCATACATCTCCCACTCTACAGAAGAGCGTCATGCTCAGGCCTCCTCCCTGCTCAGGGCAGAGGCCTACAACTTTTTAGGAGGAGCAGCTACCAGGTGATTGGGACATCTGTGTCCTGGATGTGGCATATAGGAGGGAGGGGAGAAGTTTGGGGGGGGCACTGGCACTGTGCAGGATGTTTTTTAATCTTCACTAGAGGATTTCCCCCCCCCCCATTGATTTATAGAGAGAAGGGAAAGGGGGAGGGAGAGAGAGAGAGGCAGAGAGGGAGAGAGAGAGAGAAACATCGGTGTGTTGAGAGACACATCAATCAGTTGCCTTCTGCATGTGCTCTGATTAGGGCTCAGGATTGAACCTGCAACACTGGTATGTGGCCTTGACCTGGAATCAAACCTATGACCCTTTAGTGCATGGGGCTGATGTGCTAACTACTGAGCAGCACCAGCCAGGGCCCTGTGTAGAATGTTTTTATTGTGTAGGATGTCTTTCCCACTCTCACATGGCCCCCACAGGAGGGGCTGTTCTTTTTTCTGCTTCATTTAATGAGCAAGTTGGGGCCCAGAGGGGGCAGCTGGCCAATGCAAGGCTGCTCAGTCAGGAAGTGTCTACCCCTCAGTCCTTACCACATGCTCCCGTGGAAATCCACCTTCCCTCCCTACTGTGTCAGAGCAGTGACTCTGCTTCCTCGTGGAAAATTAAGTGGGCAGTATTCAACCTCCTCGGGGGAAGGATCTAAAGGCACCATGGACACACTCACTCCACAAAGACCTGCGGAGCACCTACTGTGTCAGGCACGGTTTAGGAGCTGGGGCTACAGTCATGAACCAGACAAAGTCCCTGTCTTCTTAGAGCTGACAAACCTGTGGAGAGAGGCAGGCAAGAAACAAGTAAGCTAAAAAAGTTATCAGGATAATTAGAGGTTGTGGTAGGTGTTATAAAGACAGCCAGGCAGGTGATGTAATAATAGAGACTGTTGGGTGGGCTTCCTTAGAGGGGTGATCAGAGAGAAGGGGACTTTGGGGCTAAAACCAAAAGGATGAGCAGAGGCTCACGTGGGGAAAGTGCTCTGGGCAGAGGGAACAGCAAAGGCAAAGGCTCTGAGGCTTCCAAAGAGAGAGGCCCATGTAGCTGGAGCAAAGTGGACCAGGGTCCATTAAGATGAGTCAGAGGCCAATGAAAGGAGTCATACAAGAAAAGATGTTTCATTCTTCGTGATCAGTTGGGAGTAGGCACACTACCAATGCTCATGAACTCCCTCCCTGAATTCCCCTGGAACAATTCTCCACAGCACCTTCTTACCTCCTGAATGCCCTACTCTCCTTTCTTTGGCTCTGCCCCTCCTACCCAGCCATCTCCTACCATGGGCCACACGCACACTTACCCACACAGTTCCTTTCTCTAGCACATTCCTCTGCCTCCTCCCCCATGAATTCTACCTCTATTCACAGCCCAGCTCTCGGCCCAGCACTCTGGAGACCTCCCTTCACTCACGCCTCCCACAAAAGCCCCTCCATGTGGGCACACAGCACCCCTCTGCCCACACACTCACATCTCTCATCTCTCCCCTCACAACCCCAGGCAGACACTGAGCTCCAACGTCCCAGCACAGCCCCAGGGCCCTCCATCTAACAATGCCCTGGGAGCCATCAGTGTGGCCACCAGTTTCTCTCTAAACCGGAATGAGAGCGCCAGGAGGGGTGACAGCCCTCCCTGGGCTTGCTGTGATGCTGCTTCTCTGCCTGGATGGGATGACAGTCTGATGCCAACTCCCACCATGTCAGGACCTAAGGGGAGGGGCAGGGATCCTCAAAGGTACATGGTGGGCAAGAGGCAGCTCATGGTCTCTCCAGCAGAGGGCCTGCTGGAGGAGTGTGGTTGCCTGACAGCCTGCAGCTCCTGTGCTTTCAGGGGCCATGTGGAGGCCAAGGACTGGAGCTGCTGCTCCAGCTCAACCCAGGGCTCCCACGGGCAGTCTAAGCTCTGGGGCTCCCCTGCGTGTGACCAAGGTGTCTCTAGGCTGCACTGCAGTCTGAGGCTCTTCCTCCCAGTCCTCCCTCCTTCCCCCCTCCTTCCCCAGGTGTCAGCCCTGCACCTGGACCAAGGCTCTCCCGTTGCTCCTGCTCCTGCTTCCTCCCCTACCATCTCAGTGTCTGCTTCTTGGACACCAGACTTGACACACTCCCTGACCCTGGTCAGACAAGCTTGGTTCTTTGGTCCTGCTCAGTGACACTCCCCACCTGAGCCCTTTGGCCCACCCCTGCCAGGAGGAACACACAGCCCCACCTACCCCTGCCCCATGCCAGGATAAACTGATGGCCACATATTGAGAGAGCCTCCTTAATAGGATGCATGAGTACTCCCCATCCTGAGGTAACCATGGAAAAGGGCCAAGATCAGCTGTGGCTCACGTGGGGGGTATGAGGTGCCTCGGTGCCCAGCAGCCACACCAGTACCAACCCCTGGCTCTGCAGGCTGGCAAAGCATTACCAAGAGAGATGGAGGAGACACCCTGAACTCTCCCAAGCCCAACCAAGTTGCAGGTTCGCTTAACCCCAGGAACCAGTTAAATCCTAACTTGCAAGCATGTGCTGAGCACCTATTAAGTGCAGACATTTCACCTGGGTGACAAGTCGCACATTATGCCTTCTTACAGATGAGGCTCAGAGAGGCCATGGGACCTGTATAAAGACACACAGCTGGTGACAAAACTGGAATTCAGACCAAGTTTCCTAACTCCAGGTCCAGGATATTGGGGACCGTGGGGAGGTGTAGGAGCCACAATAGGGTCTGACAGGCCTGGGTACAAAGCCAGGACACACTCTACTGTAGCAGTTACTGGCATAGTGTGTGGTGCGGGCTCCCAAATAGAGATGAGGCTGGAGTAAGAATTCAGAGCCTTGAAACAGTCTCCCATCAGATATGGGAAGAGTTCATCATTCACACAATAATCGAGACCAAATGATGGTGAAGGGAAAAGTAATTTATAAAATGATGTTGAGTTGTCTGGAGATCAATTTTGGGGGGGAAAAAGAATCTGTACTTTCTTTATATAGACTCAGTTAAACTTTAGATAAATTAAAGGTCTGACCATATGCTACCCTGTCACAGGAAATCTCCTGGAAACGTAGTTGAAGCTTTGGCAGATATTTGAAAATAGTAACATCAAAGATCCTATAGGTAACTGTGCAAAGGGCCAGGGGCCAGAAGGAAACGAAGCTAATGGCTAACCATGGCCAAATGTCTCACCTCTCTCATAATCAAATAGCTGAAAATGAAATAATTAAAATAATAATGCTTTACACCTATTGAATTAGTAAAATTAAAAATTGAAATAAGTTGCCCTGGCCAGGTGGCTCAGTTGGCTGGAGCATCGACCTGTACACCAGAAGGTTGCAGGTTCAATTCCCAGTCGGGGCACATACCTAGGTTGCGGGTTCGATCCCAATCGGAGTGGGTACGGGAGACGACCCATCGATGTTTCAGTCTTACATACATGTTTCTCTCTCTCTTTTACTCTTTCTCTAAAAATCAACGAACATATCCTCAGGTGAAGATTTAAAAAGATCAAAATAAGTGCCAGCCAGCCTGCCCAGCAAGGGCGCCCCCCCCCTCCCATGCTCACAGCCGCATAAACAGGCACTGTCTCATCGAAGAATGATTTTGACTGCATGTCAGAGCCTGGATCTGGTAATACCACTCGTGGGAATTCATGCTTAGAAAGTAATGCAAAAGGAGTGAAAAAAGCCACGAACAAGAATATATTGGTTAGAGCACTTTTTACCATTTTGTTATAGAAAATGTCAAACCTACACGAAGGTACATAAAGAGGATAGGATAATGGGCCCATGTGTCATCCCCCAGCTTCAACAGTTATCAGCTCACAGTCAATATTGTTTCATCTCCAACCCCCCCCCCAACAGAGGCGCGCGCACACACACGAGCGCGCACACACACGCTTTTTTTTTTTCCATATTGTAAAGCAAATCCTTGACTATTTCATTTTGTTCATAAATACTTAAATTTGTGTCTCTAGCAGATAAGGACTTTTAAAAAATCTAATAATAATTAATTATACTCCCCAAATTAACAATTCTTTAAGATCTTTTAATTCACAGCCCATGTTCAAATTTTCCTGAATTTCTTTAGATAACTTTTTAACTTTTAAAGCTTTTAGAGTTGGTTTGTTGAAGTTGGGGTGCAGAAAAAGGGTGATGCATTGTTTGGTCACTGTGTTTCTTTTAAGTCTCTTTTATTCTATAACAGCTTCCCCCTCCCCTCTTTTTCCTTTGTTGAGGCATCTTTAAATAATGCCTCCAAAATGGGAAACCATCAATAAGCCCAGTGCCAGAACCGCTTAGGCAGCGTATGGTGCATCTGCCTGGGATGCCCCAGTGCCCTTGCTGTCCTGGGCAGCAGCAGCTAAATATAACCTGGGAGCAGCTGGCCATGGGCTCCTGCCCAGCCTGGCAGCCATCTCTGCCACCCACAGTGACTTGGCTTCTGGACCCGGCTGCACCCTCAGCCCCTCCCTCAGATCTGGCAGGCCAACCGGGGCATGCTCGATCATGTCATGCTTGGACCTGGTCCTGTTTGTAGACATCCCTCCTTGCCTGTGGCTGCCCAGTTGTACTGAACAGCTGTAGGTAAGAAGCACCCACCCTGCTCCCCTCTGTGACAACACTAACTAAGCCATCAAAAACCACCAGCCAGGAGACCATGGAGATCCAAGAAAAGGTCTCCACCCACTCTGCCCATGGCCAGCACATACAATGTGTACATTGTGACTGTAGTGGAGGAAAATGGAAATGTCCATTGAACAAATAAGTAAAAGCATCGGTCCTGAAGAAAAGGAAATAGTCTTTGTGTTAGAGATGGGAGAACGTGGGATATCTACAATCTCTCCTGGGATGTTTTTTAATGTAGATGAAACTAAAGCTATATATTTTCTTTTTAATTAAGAGAAACACACCATTCATCCCCTCTCCATTCTTCAATTCCTAGTGGAGGTCACCTATTGGAGAAGGGGATTGGCCATTGTCACTTGGTTGCCATGGGAACACTCTCATGCCAGAGAAATGGACAGGTGTGGGTGGGAGGGGTTGGGCAGATTCAACCCCAGGAGCATGGGCTTTCTCTGCCCTTTCTCTTCCAGCCTGGAAAGCCAAAGAAGGCAGCCCTCCCCCAGTGCACACACCCAGGGTGTCTTGATCTCCATGGCTGTGTACAAATCAGGCTTTATTAACAGATCATTAAACAACTGCCATCGAAAAGGTAGCTTATTGTATTCCAAGATCCCCCAAGGAGGAGGCATGCCATGCTATGGCTGGCACGGAGGGCACACTGGGTAGCCCCAGGATCAGTCAGGAGGCTAGGGGTGGGCAAGCGTGGGCAAGAGTCTTCATTGTGGTTTCAGCTGGAAGGAACAGGTGAGGCGGAGTAAACAAGCTTGGGATTGGCTGGTTTGAATAATTTGGGACTCTGAGTGTAGGGCTGTCCCAAGTTTTCTGGGACCTGGTTCTGCATGATTAAGGCAGCTGGACAGTGGCTCTGAGTGTGAGAGCCCCAAAGAGGAGGTGGGGATATGTGGACTCTGGATTGTTTAGTTTGTATTGGAAAAATCACATTAAAAATATGAGTCCTTTACTGTCTAGGAATTGACTGACCCTGGGAGGGGTCAGCACAGCCTCAGGATGTCAAAGCATCGGAAAATAAAAGGCATAGTTAATATGGTGATTTGAGCCAAAAAATTGGGAATCTCTCTTAACCCCTTTCTCTCCCTTATCCCGTCTACTAAACTACCAAATTCTATGACTGTTGCCTCCCTCCTCTCTCTAATTCATCCACTTCTCTCCCCATGACTACCACCCTGTGCCCAGAATCGTCAGCTCTCCCTCAACTAACAGCCACTGGGGGTCCCTCACTCTCACCCACCATCCACCCACTGCCCAGGGCCGCCGCACTGTTCCTGTCCCAGCACTCTTCCACTGTGTGGCTTTGCCACCCCACTATCCATGAAGCGTGAACACGGTTTCTGCACGCCCTGAACCCAGGAGGGCCCTGTGACTCCTCTGCCTGATAGAATATGGCAGAAGTGGTGATGCACCTGTTCTGGACATAGCTCTTACCTGGCCTGACGGCTTCCAGTTCCGCTGTGTAAGATGTTCAATCCCCTTCACCCCGGAACCCACCATGTGCGAGAAACTGAAGCAAGCTACACTGGGAAGGCCTGAATGGCGAGACACCACCTGGAGGACAGGGAAAGGCCAAGGAACACCAAGGGGCCAGACTTGAGATGAAGAAGCTGGCCCCCCAACACCACGTGGAGCCCAGAGGAACCATCCAGCTGAGCCCTTCCCAGAGTCCTGACTCACTGAATTGTGAGCAAAACCAAATGGCTGTTTTACAGCCCTCAGTTTGGGGTCCTTTGTTGTACAGCAGTAGATACCAGCATGTGACCTGCCAGCCAGCATGATCTTTCACAATGGGAACCAGATGGTGCTGCTGCCCAACTTAAGCTCTCCAACCACTTTATACAAAATTCAAACTCCTCACCGTGGCCTATAGAACTGAATAGTCAGGCCCCTGCCCACCCTCCAAGCCCAGCTCCCAACCCTCTGTCCCCATCCTCTCTGGGCTCCTTTAGTTCCTTGAATACAGCACATTCTTGCCCACATCCCCCTGCCCGGTTGAGTGGACACATAACTCTGGAGGTCAGGGGAGAACCAGGAGCTGGAGAAACGCATCTGTGAGTCACCGGGTGAGATGGTATTGAGCCTGAGGTTTGCTTTGGGTATGTTCCACATGATTGTTATGAGAACCCCCAGTGGAACAGCAGTTCCGCAATAGAGAGCACAGGCCTAGCAAAGCCTCAGCTTATCCATCGGGAAGTTCTGGAATGACTGTGCCTGCCCAGATTGTTTCTCTTTGGGCTGAAATGGGTAAGCCTCTATGCCCCCTCCTCACTCAGTCACTGGATGTGGGCTGCTCTGGAAGGTCGAGGCTTCGGCTCTCTGCAGCTGAAGCTGACCCTGAAGGAGCTGACAGCTGAAGGTCATGAGCTGGCCACACGCCCTGCACATGGACAGAGAGTCCATCCTCAAAGTAGGGAGAGCTGCTGGCCACTGTCTTGGGCAGAGCAGTGGCTTGGACACAAGGACTCCATTCTGCAGGTGAGGTCACAGACACAGAGAAGTCAAGTGACATGTGTAGTCAACCAGGGCAATGTCCTTCTCTGTTCTAGTGCCAGGTGCTATGGGCTGGGAGGTCTGCTGTTGTCCATGGCAAGAAACATCTTACCCTTGACTTGGCCCTGGGCAGGCAGGGGTGGGTGAACCCGTGAGACCACAGGAGGATGAGATTTTGTGTTTTTAAAATACTACAGCTAATGTTTATTGAGGAAGCAGCTTAGCATCTTATAGGCATTATTTCGTGTAATCCTCATAAAATAGCCCTAGGTGCAAGGCACTATTCTTATCTGAATTGAACAGAAGGAGACACTGAGGGTAGAGAGGGGAAGACTCTTGCTCAGGGCCCCTCACCTAAGAAGTACGGAGCCACGATCCACTCTCACGAGGCCTGGCACTTACTACTAAAGGTGAGTCTCTCTCACAGAGACCACCAGGCTGCCAGACTCCCACGTATTCTTCTTGAACTGCCCTATACACATTACAGCATGCTTGAATGCCTTTTCCCCTGGGGTTTGTCGTGCACAAAGGGAGCTCAGCACCAGTACCATCTTGTCCCTTGCTCCTCTTATCAACATGCACTATGCTTCGTAGGTGAGAACACTGAGGTTCAGACAGGGAGCCTAGCCACTCAGGGTCTGGGGCTGGGCTCCTGGAGCCGGGCTCTTGGCCTCCCCCACTTCCCCAGGCAGAGCCAGACCCCCTCCCTTCCCCCACCACCAGCCAGCTGCAGCCTCCCACCATGTTCCCCCCACCCCCATCCTCAGTTCATTTTTTTCCTTTTAGGGTGTTAAGCACAGAAGTATTAAAAGGGATTGTCAGGCTTATTAATTAGCTTAGAAGAGGCATCTGTGGTGGCCCAGGTCATGGCCGTCCACCTCTCTTTATTAGCCGAATTGATGGAGACAGCAGGGCCAGATGGGAATAAATTGAATCTGATGGCCAAGAGGCTCTTGTGTGAGCTATTAACAGGAAAGAGCAGGCCTCACACTTTGCTCACTGGCTTTCTTATAACACCTTCCTCCTGCCAGATGCTCCCAGACACCCACTCAGGAAGGCCAGGTCCCAGGAGGCCGCCACCAGCTTTCTTAAGTCCAGCCATGGGTTGCAAGGCAGTGAGGTGTGCCAGCCCCAATAAGTGAGGGACATGCTAACTCCAAGAGGAGGGAGGCTCCACCATAAAGCCAGAGTTTTGGGGGCCCATCTCAACTAATGCAGCAAAGACCCTGGAGCCCAGGGGTCTAGCACTCCCTGCCCTTGGGGGAAGGGCACTAACTTTGGCACCAACTGCCTCACCTTGTCCTCCTAGCACTGTGCCCAGGAAGCATTACTGTCCCTACCTCTATGATAGGCAACATATCTGGGGCTCAGAGAAGGAGAGAGACTTGTCCAGGTGGCACAGTTAGGAACAACAGAGCAAGGCACAAATTGTGGCCACTGACATGGGATGTGGGCCTGCAGTGGGTCAGGCCCGTCTCTTCCATAACAGCCCTGGGTTGTGGGTGCTAACTGTTGCCCTGTGCTGTGGAGAAGAAAGCTGCTCACAGAGAAGTTTGAGGACTTGCCCAAGGCTGCTGAGCAGTAGGAAGTGGAGCCAGTCCAGGTGCCTGCTCTGGGCCACAGCCCTGTGCTAGCTTTTCAGCACCCTGGTCAGGGCTCAGCTTCCCCTCAGGACTGAGAAACCACAAAGCTCAGGTGGAACTTGTCTCTCTAGTGACAGCCTTTCCCTCACCAACACGCCTCTCCCCCTCCCCCCAGCATATTCTCTCTCTCTCTCCTCCAGCCACATTCACCTCCTGGCTTTCCTGGAACATGCCAGCGCACTTCTGCCTCAGGGCCTTCATTATTCTGATACCTCTTCCCAAGTGCTTTGCTCCAGATCTTTGCCCTGCTGGCTTCTCCTTATCACTCAGGTCTCAGTCCTTTGTCACCTCCTCAGAGAAGCCCTTTCTGACTGCCAGACTTAAGGTGTGCAGCTTGCCCTGGCTAGTGCTACATTATCCTGCTAACTTTCTCCGCAGCTCTCTGGAATGGCCTCGCTTGAGCATGGCAGCTCCAGGAGGGCAGAGCCCTCTCTGCCCTGTTCTTGGTTGTGCACCAGGCCCAGTGCATAGTAGGTGGTTAGTAACCACAGCTTGAAAGTCAAGTGCATGGGTCTGAGCACCTTCCATGTGCCAAACCACACAGGCATTTAACCTGCTGAATCCACACACAGCCTTCAGTGAGAGGCCCCGTCGCCCGCTCTATGGAACAAAGAAATGAGGGCTCAGCAAGGGTTGTGATGTCCCCAAAGCCATGAAGCCAGTTAGGCCCCAGCTGTGAGCCACCCAGAACCTGCACTTCAACCCCTCTTCTCCCTCATCTCAGACCTTCAGAGGGGAGGGCGGTGGTGAGTGGAGACTGTTGGATGGGAGTAATGGTCCCTTGAGTGATGGGCCCTCAGCTTACGCATTCCTCTCCTTTTTTGTACTGGTGAACTGCAGCGCAGCCTTCACAGCCCAACCCTGCCTACCACAGTCATCCCTTCCTTCCTTTCCTGAAGGCAGAGTCTGCCTTCTCCAGCTGAGGGTGAAAAAATGCTGGGTGCTGGGTATTCTCTTTCCCAGCCTCCTTTGCAGCTAATAGGGGCACAGCTCAGTCCAGGCAAGGGTCTCCCCCACTTATAAAAAGAGTCTCACGAGAGGAAAGTGTCCCCTGTGATTCTTTGCTGGGCACAGAAGTGTCTGAATGCTATGCTGAAAATGACTGTGATTGTCATCTTTGTGACACATACACACGCAGCCTGAGCTGCCTGCCCCCCAGCCCATTCATTGCCATGAACATCTACATCAGTGGGGGCTTCCCAAAGGACCTCAAAGGATGCCCTTCTGGGTCTCCACAACCTCAGAAACCACCAGGGATTTAGAGCCATGGAGGGTGGTCGGACTGTCAGAAGCAGGGAGGAGGGCCCTCCCTTTGCAACCCTGGCTGCCGGGACCCACCTACCCCCCACCCACTCCTGCCTGACATCCCCCAGGTGAGAGAGAGCAGGGGAGGGAGTCATATCCAGGGGTCCTGGACTTTCTCCCAGGGAAGCAGCGGGCCGCCCTGTTGGCATCAGGCCAGTCGGGTTAATTGCTCATACAATTTCAGCTTGCGCAGGGGTCTCATTTATTACTGAGAAGCATTTCCTTGGGAGTGTTTACAAACCACCTGGAAAACCAGTGACAAAGAACCAAATCGCCACATTTCCCAGCTTCCCACAGAAGTCAGGCCAAGCACTGAGGACAGATGGAGCCCAGAACTAATGTGAGGTTGGGGGAGGCTTTCTGCTCCAAAGAGAGCTGAACCCCAAGAAAGACATAGGCTGCCTTGAGGACAAGAGCATCTTGATTTCCTCAACCAGGGGCTGCATTTTGGACAATGGTGCAGCTGTGAGGGAGCAGCAGAGTATAGCTAGGAGACAAGAGGGGGCAAAGATGGGCCCCCAGAATGGCCTGCTTAAACTGAGGTGAGCACGGCACTCCCCCTCCCACTAGACTTCATCGTGACACTTTCTATAGAACATCCCCCCACTCTGTCCTTAACACCAGATGGCTCTCATCAGACTCAGCAGGTACATCAACACATGTCTGAATTTTACCTTATCAGGAAATGGGGACAGGAAAGGGGAGTGGGGGTGGGGCATGCAAGGAGAATATGAAAACTGGAGGAGGGTCTCAGTCCCTGCGGGGGAACCATAATCCTCATGACCCTAAAACTCATTCCCACACCCCAGAAAAGTATGTGCCCCAGGAAATGTATCTAAAGTACCCACTGCAGCATTGTCCTTGAGCTGAAAAAAAGTCCGGGAAGCAATCCATAGACCACCCACCACAGAATGCACAGATAAATAGCGATATATTCAAACAGCGGGATTCCACACAGCACTGAGAGCCATCGGTCTACAGGACACACCTCAGTGTGAACGAGTCTCAGAAACAATGCCACCTGAGAGAATTTAGTCACAATACACAGGCCTGATTCCATTTATGTAAAATTAAACACACACATACACAGAAAGCCTAAACAATAGATAGGCATAGGCTACACAATGCATGGGGCGATAGCACAAACTTCACAATAGTTGGGGGTTGGGGGAGAGGCATGGTCGGGGTACACAGGGGCTGCTGAAATCTGGGAATGTTCTATTCATTACAAGCTCATTTTACTATTCTTTAAACCACTCATATACACTTTGCACACTTTTGAATGTGTAATATATTTCACAATAAATATTTTAACTAAAAAAATGTGAAAGCTGGGGGTAGTTTGAAGAAGAGACTCAATAGCGGAAAGAACAGGAGCAGAGGAGAGGAACTGCAGGAGAGCGAGAGTGCTCGAGAACGGCAGGCCCGCCCGAGACACCAGCAGGCGGCTCCTCCCCAATGCCTGCCTCCACCTGCCCATCTCATCAGTGTCTCATGAACTGCCACCATGGCCCACCATCTCCCAGGTTGGTCTCTAGTGTGCAGCAGCCAGACATCGCCACCAACCCCAACAATAACGCTGTGTCCCAGACCCTGGGTGGCCCACAGCTCCACAACCACCATTGCCCCTCCCCCCTGCTTGCTTCATGGGCCTTGTCTGGGACTCCTGCTGTGTCCTACACCTCTTTTAGCATGAAGCCCACCCTGGACAGGCCAGCACTCCACTCAAATCTGGTCAGCATCCCAATACTGTCACACTTAACAATATTCAAAAAATGCCTTCCGTGTGGCCCTCCTCTGATGAGGTACCACTAGGGAAGAGAAGCATCGAGTTCCAGGCAGCACTCCTGAAGCCACATGGCCCTGTGGACTATGCACCTGGACAGGTAGGGCAAGAGCCTCCCACTGTGCCCTCTTTTGTGTCACAATCCAGCAAAGTGAGGAAGCTTCATGGTCTTCAGAGGGTCAGGCTAAAGGTCAGGAAACCCAAAGCTCTCTTCCTGCCCCCACACAATCTCAACCAGTCACCCAGCCTCTGGGACCTGGGGTCACTCCCACTGCTGCCCTCCAGGTTCCAGTGCCCTATCTATTGCCTCCATGACCTAGCCACCAGTAGCCCGCTCCACTCAGCTGCCACTTGCTCCCCATGCGGCCCTGACCTCCTGGTTGCCTCCTAGCCTTCCTACTGGCACTGGGAAGGCAGCACACCTACCCTGGCCCGAGGCACAAAACAAGGCAAAGGCTCCACAGCTGGCCCCTGCCCCACCAAGGCCCCCACCCTAACCCTGTGCTCCCCAGATGTCAGGGCCACTGCAGCAGGGGCTTGGGCAGAACATTCTCTCTGGGACTTCCCATCAAAACCTCCAGGACACAGGTGGCCCTGGGAGGGGCAAGAGAGGAGCAGAGAATATTTCTAAACCTGCAAGTAATTTACTATGTTTATTAAGTGGTTATTATAGGTTAAATAACCAACACTGGCTTATTAAAAGTACTTGAAGGTGATAATCACCCAAGTCTTCCGTTTGTTCCCGGAAGCAAGAAGCAAGCTGCCCTGCTGGGACCGTCTTTAATTATGACTCTCGCGGAGCAGCCTTCAGGAAGCAGCTCCAGGAATCCCTGTCTCCAGTCTGCCTGACAGCTTTATGCTCCATAAATACTTGGAGATTATTAAAAACATATTTATTTAAGATGAATAGCTCTCCCGCAGATACAAATCTAAGCCGATAAGGCTCATAAGCCCACTTACAATAATCAATGATAGTGTTTAAACACCCGACCAGCATTGCTTAAACTGGAGGCCCTGGGCTCCTGAGAGAGGAAGCAGGGGAGGGGGGTCCTCCTGCCAGTGCTGCGGGGCTAGGGCTGCCAGGCTAAGGGCAGGGATTATCTGGAGAGCAGGAGATCTGGGGAGGCTGTGCACAGCTCCATAAGACTCGTTTCCCTTACCCCCTTCACAACCCATCTCATCTCTCTGAGCCTCAGTTTCCTCATCTGGAATATGGGTCCTTCAGCTATAAAACTCTATGAGTTTATTATGGTTCTGAGAGACAGCTGTGGGAAGTAAAGGCTACCTCCATGGAATGGTGATAGGGGTTAAATGAGAACATAGGAGCTTAAGGTTTTCTGGGGCTTTCCAAACTCCATCCCAAGATAGGGTTCCACCCCACCTTCCCAAATTCATCCCATCTTCCTGCCTCTGGGCAAGACCCTGTACACACCTCTCCTCCCTGGAGCACCTCCCACCCCACCCCTACCGCACACCTCACCTAGAGTATACAGACTCATCTTTCAGAACTCAAGAAAATGCCACCTCTCCCAGGAAGCCTTCCTGGCCACCTCCCCCCACCTCCCCCTTCCTGTGCCCCCAGACCCCCTACTTTCTCATCACAGCTCATTATCACTGTATGAAAGTGACTGTGTGACTGTTTCTGCCCTGTCCCCTGGCACTAAAAACAACACTCTTACCATTGTACCCCAGCACCAGCCCCAGAGCGGCGCAGGCGATGCTCCATCACCGCTCACTGCACGAAGGCGGCCCGGCCTGCTGAGCACACGGCAGAGCAGCTTCACGCAACAGAGCATCCTGACTTCTGCCCAGGCTGGCCCCAAGAGTACGTTCACCTCACGTCTGTTCCTATGCCGGTCTCTCTCTCCCATCACCGCGGCTTTGCAGGATGTGTTCAAATCTATTAGGGCAAGTTGACAGTCTTTGCTTGCCTTTTTCAAAACAGGTTTCACTATCTAAATAATTTTATTCTTACATGTAAATTTTAGAATAAGTTTTTTATGTTCATTTTAAAGTTCCTGCTGCAATTTTGATTGTGTGGGGTTTTTTATAGGTTTTGTTGTTGTTTTGGGCAGCTGGATCCAGGTGTGGAGGGATGCATTAATCACACTCCTCAATTTATAGCTAAAAGATTCCCCTCTTTTTGGCTATTAATAGTTATTCCCCTCTCCCCTCTCTCACTTCAATATCCAAAGGTGACCAGCCTGTGTTCAATGCATGTGCTTTGTACATGTGCTTTCAAAATGAGCATTGCTCTTTCTTGTATAATTTTTATTTACATAAATAGTATTATATTTGAACTTCATGCTGTGTCTTTTTCCCCACCCAGCACTATTTTTAGGATTGTTCTATGTTGCCAGTTGTGACTTTACCCACCCCCACTCCTCACCCCGTAAAGGACCCTGCATGCCCCTTCTCACACAGGCCCACATGCATGCAAGGGTATGAGGCCTCCCAGGGTGTGTGCCGGAGTGGCTTGCTGGCTCAGTCACGCACACGTATTCAACTTGAGTATGTCCCGTGACATCTCCCTCCCTAGCACCCCACAGACCTGCATTCTCACCTGAGGTCCCTATGGCCCACTGTCTCCCACACTTGGCATCACACAGCGGTTCCATTTGTGCCAGATAAGCAAGTGAAAGTGACTTCTTGTCATTTTAATAAGCTTTTCTGTAGTAGTGGTAGATACTAAACAGTTAATATATCTACAGACCAGTATAGATTCTAGAGTTGCCTCAGTTTTAGACATTGTAAATATCTCCTGCTAGTCAGCCACCTGTCTAGGAACTTCCTTCAGTATCCTTCATTGAATATAAATCCTAAATGCTGATGACAGCATATTCACCTACTTTTTTATCTTACAGCCTATGCTATGGAATTATGTTTAAGAAGTCCTCTCCCTACACTTAGTCACAAAGATACTCACCTAGATGGCTTTGCACTTACACATTGGAGGAGAACTGACACTCTTTCAATGTTAAGTGATCCCATAGATCCAACTTATTGAAGGAATAAATGATCCTGAGCTACCGCACCTCAGAGCATAGACCTTGTCCATCCCCTGCTCTGGACGGCCCAGCTGAGGCCAGAGCCTAGCCCTGCCCCCAAAGCAGCTCCTTACACCTTGGCTCAAATAGGATTACTAAGTAGCCATCTTGGAGGAGTCCAGGCACCCCCAAAGTGAAAAAGACATCATGGGGACAGAGAGCTTGCTTGGCCATTAACAGGGAGAATACACTGGAAACAATATTATTTTGAGCCCAGGCCTGAAGAGGTTTTGCACATTTCTGACCTTGATGGTCCAGGATAGCCCATTAGAAGATGAAAGGCCCATGAAACGAAGAAAGGCTCACCATCCCAGGGGAGGCCTCAGGCCCAGTGGGCCCAGCAAGAGCAGTCCAACCCAACTGCTAATCCACAGAGTCATGAGCTAAATAAATGGTGTGTTTTTTAAGTCATGAAGTTTCGGGGTGGTTTGTTAGGCAGCAAAAGCTAGCTGATACGTCCTCCAACTTCTCTCCATTTCTCGGTTTCCAAACTTCAGACTCCTCTTTGATTCCAAGCGCCCCCAACTCCATATCTTTGTCACCAGGCCTCCCTCTCCACTTCGGACCGAGCTAGCTCCTTTCCCTGGGCAGCCAAGGTTAGCTGGCTGGCACTGAGCTGGCAGAGATTCAGAGACCAGTCAGCTATTCAGACCAGGGCGCCCTGGTCTGAATAGCTGACTGGTCTCTGAATAATCACCATACAGCAGCGTTCTCGGGTGACTGGCCCTCAGTCACCACAGGAGACCCTGAGCTCCTCCAGGTTGGGGGCTTGGGCTTGGTCATCTCTGCTGCCTCAGGAGTGAGGTCAGGGCTGCTGGGTATGAAGTAGATTTTAAGAGATGATTGTGAAAGATGGAAATGATGCACCAAGGATAGAGAAGTGGTGAAGAAAGGGGCTCTGCCATCAGCTGCTGACGATCAGATCTGTCTCTGTGCTTCAAAACTCATGGCTTGGACAGGTAACTAAATTCAGTGCCTTGTTTTTCCTATCTGTAAAATGGGGAGATGAGTCGCTTCATCATGGAGTTGTTTGTAAAGATTAAATAAGTGAACACGCAAAACAGTGCCAAGCATATAGCACGTCAACACAAACAGTTGGCATTTAATAAGTACCTATTGGGTGATAGCAGAAGTCACACACTCCTCAGAGCCTGACTCAGCTCCACCTGATGTTCTGAAATTTGGGTCCCACTTTCAAATCCAAGCTGGTGGGTCCTGGGTCAGGTCTCTGAATCGGAGGCCTCTCTCCCTCTCCTGGGAACCTTAGCCCCTGGCTCCCTCCTCGCCCACCACTGGGTCTGGGGTCTGGCCCTGCTCTCTCAAACTATTAGCTTCCCTCTGACATCCCATCCTCCCCGCCTCATCTCACCTCCTCCCAGGAAATGTCACTGCAACAACACTGATAAATATTTATAAAGGCAGCGAGGAGATAAGGTGCAAACAAGCCAAATAAATAAGCACATTTTAAAACACTGTGCTTGACAGCTGACACACACGCTGCATGTACTCACACATCAACTCGCAGAACTTCAGCTCCTTCTAGGCAGTCCAATGGGAACTGCGCCTTTAACAGGTGAGGAAACTGAGGCCCAGAGAGGGTTTGCCCAGGACAGCTCAGTAGACGGTGGCCAGCCAGGACCCATGCCCAGCATGCTGGCCTTTGCATGCCGAGGGCCCTGCTTGCTGTGGTGTCTATAAGCGGAGAACGGCTGTTAGTGAATGCATCAAAGGAGTTCGTGTTTACTCTGCCCTTATCTGTGGCAATAACTGTCAGTTTAAGGGAGCTAACTGAGGTCTGTTCCCCAGGCCTGCCTGTCAGTGAGGAGTTGGCACTGGCATCACAAACGCCTGCATAGCCTGGAGTATCCTGGCAGGGGGTTTTTTCAAGGAAGGACAGTTCCCAGAAGGGCTCAAGATCAGATTATCCTTCTCAAGGGAACTGTAAGCAGGTCACCTGTGTTTGGGGAGGAGGCCTGAGGTCTTGGAGAAGTCCTTCCACCAGGACCTCAGTTTCCTCATTAGCTCAATGAGGTTCTACCCCATAGCAAGGAAAGACCCTGCCCAATCCACAGCTAATTCTATAAGACACTGTTCTGTATACTCCCTCACCTGTGGCCACCTCAAACCACTCCCAATGGCTCATGGAGAGGCTGGACAGGAAAAGTGGGGTCACTCATGGCTGATATGAATGGGTACTAGGTACCCAGCTCTTCACAGGAAACTCATTTACTCAAAATCCCTAAGGCCTGGCCCCTATTATCACACCATCATCCCAATTTACAGGGAGAAATTAGGGACTCCAAGAGGTTCAGGTGGAGCCCAAAGGGCCCACTACTGCTCTGCCTGCAGGGGGCGCCTCTGAGCATTGATTCATGCCACTCCTTTGCTTAAGGCCCTGACCCCAGGAGGCAGAGCAGCTCCATTGTCATTAAGTTGGGTTTTGCAGAAGAGAGCCTGAGCCTCCAGGACTCTGGCCCACTGGACAGGGTGGGGTAGGAGCGGAGCTCTGAGCTGTCAGTGGGAAGCCCTGGAGGGTCTGGAGGGTCCTGAGGTGCCAACATGGAAACGACTGGCAGTGGAGGTGGAGGGTGAGGCAGGACCACAGCCCAGCCCCCTCAGGTCTCCTCCAGCCTCAGAGGCACCCTAGTGCCTTCTCGCTGGATCTCCCAAGGTGGACTCTCTCCCATTAGCTCTCCCCAAAGTAAGCTTGAGGCAGGGACAAGGCACAGCTTTCCTCAGCTCGGCTCCCCTCTCTACATTTTTCTTTTCTTCTCTTTTTTAAACCCTGATCTGGGAAAAGATTTTCTACTTTTTAATAAGGAGGTTGTTTTGCGAAGTCAGGCAGCATGAAGACCAGTCTCTGACCTCACTGGGACCCCTGGCAGGCCCCACTCCTGCCCTCCCTGACTTTCTTCTCCTGTGAAGAGGGACAGTGCCACCAAAGGCCCCTCAGCTCTGTTTCCAGAGCCCGTGAGGCCCCAGGCAAGCCCGTCCCTCCATATGTTCATTCCTTATTTTATCTGCGCAACTTATCATGTCAAGCAGCTGGGCAGCTTTTTTAGGGGCAGACCCCATGGGAGGGGTGTCTCATGTTGGTGACTTGCTGGGGGAGGAGGGGAGTGAGGGAGGGACAGGGCAGGAAAGGTGCTGTGACGGATGGGGTTTCTGCTGCCCCTTCCTCCGCCAGATCCTGTGGAGATGGAGCCTGCAGAGCACACAGCAGCCCCACCTGGGCAAGGGGACTGGAGTCTTAAACCCTGAACCCCCTGTCAGGCCATCATTGGTGGGCTGCAGGATACCTGCGCTCCCAGGGAGAAGGGAAGTCCCAACCTCCCAGAGGTCTCTTAGCAAGGGGCCCCATCAGCCTGGGGCGATAGCAGAAGGGGCAGCTGAAAGCTCCCAGCAGCCACCATGCACAGCACCACAGTGTCCACTGAAAAGCCCTTCCCTGCGCCCAGTGCTGCTCATCCCAGGGCACAAGTGTCCTGGAGGACTGAGGCTGCAATGAGCCCCAGCTCCGACATTCACCACAGTCTGGCCAGCTCTGCAGGGAAGGCCTGGTCCTCCTGATGTGTTGTGCATCCCCTGGCATGGTCCCCGAGACTTCCCTGCCCCTCCCCTCTGTGGAGCTTAGAGGCCAGCGCACACGCTGGGGAGAGAATGCCCATCTCGCTGCCTTTGGGATGCCTGTGGGCTGTCCTGGGGAAGCAAGGACTTCCTCTTGCTTACCCATGATGCCTTTGGCAAGGGCAATACAAAGGACACCCAGAGAGAACCCGACAAAGCTCGATTCTCTCTGACGGCATGGTCTGGACTCTGGCAGCTTGTGGCAAGTCTGACCCCTTGGGGATTCTCTCTGTCCCTCTGGACCAGGGCCATCTCCTGCCCACCCCAGGCAGTCCTCAGCTCATCTGTCTCCAAGCCAGACCCAGGGGTACTCCAAACAGCCAGAGTGTGGCTGGGCCCCGCAAGATGAGCCAAAAGTCTAGACACTTCCCTGACCCCGTCTTCCACCCACCCTGCTTCTCTTCAGTCCCAGCACTGCCCTTGCCACCTGGTCAGTCCAGGCCCCTGCATTTGCTCCTCTTGGCCTCCCCATCTCCCAACATTTGCCTTCTTAATACAGCCAGAGGAGAAAGGGGCCACACTGAGCACTGCCAAGCTCTTCAGAACCCCATCCCTCCCCTACTTCCACAGCCCAGTTTCCTCCCCAGCTTCATGCCCCTTCACCAGGCACAGGACCCAGGGGCTTTGCACATACGGCCCAACCACCTCTGGGCTTCGGAGCCCTTCTGGAAGTCCTCTGACACCTGTGACACTGTATTCCCTTGATGGTATTCCCCACAGATATGATTTCACATTTGCCTGTGTTGCTATTTGTTTAGTGTCTTTGCCTTGTGCCCCTCAACCCCCATTAGGACTTAATCTCCAGGAAGGCAGGGACCGGGACAGATGTGTTTCCTGACTTCCCTGGTGCCTAGCATTGTACCCAGGACAGAACACGTGCTCCCAAAGTGAGTGTTGTGTGAAGGTCTGGTACACCCTCCACCCATCTAGCCCCAGGAGGGCAGAGCCAGAAGGCCTTAGCAAAGCGAAGATGGCACCTGCAGGATGGCACCTGCAGGATGCGCACAGTGGAGCAGGTGGTTGTCACCCAATTTGCCTGGGACAGTCCTGGTTGGTGCCTATTGTTCCATGTGAACCACCCTGGAGCTTCCTTTCATTCACAAAGTGGCCCTGTCCTATGAGGTGATCACCCTAGCAAAGCCAGGATTCTGTAAGCTCCTTGATGTGCATGAGGACTGAAGTGAGGGACATGCCAGGAAGTCTCGATGGGAAGACCCAGTGTGGTATTGGTGTCCTCAGAGGGACCCTCACCATCCAGTCTGAAAGTGTCTGCAGATGCTGCTAGTGTGCCCAGGGTGCGGGCATGGGGCTCCAGGCCTTCAAGGGGCTGCTGTAGGTGAGCCAGGATAAAGCAGAAGCCCAGAAGAGGGAGAAGCCCAGGAGACCATGATCTCCATGGGCTGGTCCTCCTTAGAGAAGCTGGGGAGGAGGGGAACTGATGGAGCTGCAGAAGTGAGGGCTGTCACTGGGCCCACAACTGAAAGTAATGGCCCTCCCACCTGTCACTTTTAGGAAGCTCTGCACCAAGGGTAAATCCACAGTGCGATACATGAGCACACACACACATGCATACAGACACACACACACTTCAATCATTGTTCATTAAGCATTCCTCACTCATACACAGTGTTCCAAATACACACACACACACAAACACACAACTTCACTTCTCACTAAGTACTCTCCTCTCTCTTTCTCTCTCACATACATACATACACACATTTAGACTATAAACACATACACATAGATAGACACACTCACAAGGCACAAACACCACCCATAGAAATAACTATTTACACAGGAACAAGTATATATGTTATAAAAGCCTGTACTCAGACATACGGATTCAGACACAAACACACATATGCACACACAAAGCACAAATGCACTCACATGCTCACAAACAGAAATAAATACATATACAGGCACACGTCTGCATTCACACAAAGACACAGAAGCATACGCTCATGTGCAAATGTACATATAAAACTCAGTCACAAGCCTAGGCAGACCCAGACATACACACCTGTGCCATGTGCACACATACACAATCTTCTCCATCTCTGTGTCTGTCTCTCTCTAAACAACAGACTCTCTCTCTTTCTCTCTCTCTCTCACACACACACAATTGGCTCACCATGGTCACCAGTGAGTGCCTTTGGCCTGAGCTCAGAATAGAGCTTCCCCCACTCTGGCTCCCCAACCCTTCCCCAATTAGCCCAGGAAACAGAGCTGCTGGAGCAGCCAATTGAGCCTGGGCCCGGGGTGCGCCTGGAGCTAAGAAGTACCTGTCACTTAGAGGCTCCCTCTCAGATCGCTGACATCTCCTGCCCCTGACGCAGTCCAGCAATTATGGCAGGGCCAGAGCATCCTCAGAAAGAGAGGAGGTGGAATCGTTCACTGCAGGAGCCCTTCCCAGCTCTTCCCCAGTCCAGAGGCCCTTGTGCAACAGTCCCTCCATCTAGCAGATATTTGCTGGGTGCCTACTGGTGACAGGCACTTGCCAGGCTCTGGGGAACCAATGGCGCGTAGAGGCAAACAGCTCAGCCCTCACAGCTGACGGTCTACTGCAAATAAACACACTCATCAAACCATTACAAAAGTAATTGTCAGACTGCAACTCTGCTGAGCAGAACCCCAGTGAGGGTCATGGTCCTATGAGAGCCCCACGATGGGCATCTGACCTCCAGGACCAGGCCAAGGACCTACCTCCGCTTCTGAAGCTTCGTGACCTGAGGCACCATCTGGGTGGAGCCGGAGAAAAGGATTCCGGGCAGGGGGTAGAGTGTGGGCAAAGACCTTTAGTTGGTCCAGAGAAGAATACTTGGCCACATCTTTCTCTCCACGGTGCTTCTCAGAGCTGCAGGCAGGGCAGGCACTATCCATCACTGTCCCCGCTCTCTGGGACCTTCGCCACTCAGGCACACAGTTCTGGTCCTTTGCAGTCCAGGATGCTGCAGTCAGCTGCTTGAACTGTGATGGAGACTTTGAGCTGGGAGATTTATTACAGAGATGTGGAAACCGAGGCCCAGGAACCAGCACCAAGGCACCCAGTCATGGTAAAGGAAGTGCCAAAGATAACACAGCCAGTGTAGCAGAGTGCCTTATAGAGCAGCAGGTTCAGTCCCTTCATTCCACACCCTCCCCACCTGGAGGACAGGTGGGCAGCGGGGTGAGTTAGACTGGCTGCGATGGCCCCATGGAACTGAAGGGGTCCCAGCGAGGCGTGTGTGTGGGTGTAGGTGTGCATGTGTGTGCATTTGTATGCACATGTGTGTGCATGTGCTGTGACAGGAAGGAGCTAGGGACACGAGCAGCTGGCGTTGGACACCCAGGGTCTGTTCTGATTTGGCAGTGCTCGTACACCTCGGCTCTAGTTTAGGACAGGGCGTAGGGGTCGTGGAGGCCATGGAGGGTAGTTACATGTGGTGGTACCTGGTGAGGATGAGGTGTGGGGCAGAGGAGCCGTGACTGAAGGTTCACCATGTGCTGGCACTCTTCTTGCAAGTGGTTTATATTTATTAACTCATTTAATCTGATTTCACAACAACCTGAGGCAGAAACTATTAGTATCATCCCATTTTACAGATGAGGGAACTGAGGAACAGGGAGGTGAATCATGTGCCAACATGAGCGCGCTGGTCATTTACCTGGGCTATCAAGCTGAAGCATGATGCCACTTAGCCTCTCTAATCAGAGACTGACATATGCCATCTTATGGGCTGACATGGCCAGAATGGAGCAGCTCCTAATGGAAAGCCCCATAGTGGGGGGTGCAGGACATTTGGGAGCACAGATGTCCCAGGTGTGGGGGTTGGAAGGCATTGTGAGACTGGCACAAGACCTCCTATAGCCTGGCTCAGGTGTTTGGTGGGCTGTAGTGGCAGAGTGACCTGGTGATGATGGCAGAGGGTGAGGAGGGCTTTGCCCACTCCAGCCTATCTCCACTGAGGCCCTGAGGGTTGCTCTATGCCATGGTGATGCCAGGGGCAGGCTGCAGGCCTGAGATGGGTTCCTCACACACCTGGCCCTGGTTACCCAGGTGAGGAGTCTGGACTGGAGGGACCAGTGGGATGCAGACATCACTACTCTGAGAAAGTGGAACTTTCTTGGGCACAGTTTGGTTCCCAGGTTGGCCCTGGCTGCCCTATATCCTGGAGCACAGAAAGGCAGGAGTGGAAGGCCCAGAATGCCTCCTCCCAGAGTGACCAAGTTCAGGGGCACCAGAGGGATATGAGTGGTAGTAAAGATGGCCAGAGTAGCTCCCCCTTGCATCTGATGCCCTCCAGGGGTTGAAAGCCTTATTCTGACAGTGTGAGGGGTTGGGAAGAGGCAGGGGGTAGAGGTCCTCAGGGCAGGGCCTGGAGCAGCAGCTACCTAAGGTCCAGAAAGCATAAGGCCCGGGGAGTCGGCGAGGTAGGGAGAAGCAGAGCTAAATACCAGGAAAGCCCCCAAAATCACTGGCTAGCTGCACCCTGGGGTCTCACCCACCAGGACCTCCTGGGGCACCAGCTTCAGGGTGTGGTCTGAGTTCTCTCCAGCTCTGTTTACAGCTTGTTGGCCTGAATCAGGAATCAGGGCATCTGAGGGTGTCCCTGCGTTTCTCCTGCAGGGGGTGAGGCCATGCACACTGGAGCTCTACCTGGTTGCTGGGTCTGGGGCACCAAGCAGGAACCATCCCTCTCATGGCCCCCACAGGTTCTCTAGTGCTCAGCAGAACCCAGCCCCAGCTAGGACAAAGCCTGGTTCATGTTTCTTGCAAGGAGGTGAGCCAAGGCTGATGGGCATTGCCCACGTTGCAGAATACAGTGGTTCGTAGGCAGGGGAGAGAGTCATCACAAGGAAGGAAAGGGCTGAGAGGCCAGTGTGAGGGGTGGGGGGAACCAGGGGGTAGAGCAGAATGCCAGAGAGACCAACCTGCCATTTCAGGTCCAAGGCAGGAAGAGAAAGCCTCTGACGGACCATCCTCTGGGACCAGTAGGGGCCCAAGGGCCCTGGGAGGAGTCAGTTGTGGGGAGAAAGGCTAAGTGTTTTGTTTATAACCATGTTCACTGGGGAGCCAAGGTCAGGACAGGGGCCCCCAATGGGAGCCCCCCTCAGGGGCAGCACTATGCCTGAAGCTCTCCATTTGTCACCTTGTGACAGTCTGTCAAGCTCAGGCAGGGACTCTGGGGTTCAGAGGCTGCACAGACATCCAGACGCATGGCCAGAAAGTGGCCCTTTGGGCTCTGCCCTTCCTCCAAACAGCTGGCTGACCGGCCCGGACTCTGCCCCAGATGGGGAGCAGCCCTTCCCAGGGCCACCTCTCCGACTGGCTTGGTGAAGCCCGGCTCGGGGCAAGCTGGCTCCAAGTCTGGGAGAAAATGACAAAGGGTGGAAATTAGGTCAGCTTCTTAAGAAGGAGGCAAAGAAACCAGAAACCGCGTGACTGCAAAGGGGCAGAAGGGGAGGGCGTGCAGGGCCAGCCCGCCAGAGACAGCAGGTAATAGGAAAACTTTCTTCAATTACGTGAAGAAGAGCGAGTGTGCGTCAGCCCGGGACGGCGAGGACACAGCTGATAACAGATGACTGGGAGAGGCAGGCGCTTAATGGGTTTTTCCCTGCAATCAGTTAACCCAAGCCAGTGGCCCTGCTGACAGAAAGGAGTGAGGCGCTAGGGGAAGGCGGGTGAGGGCCTGGGCTCAAGGGCCCCTTTGTGCTAGCTGTTTTCCAGTTCCATGCCTGGTGACAAAGATTTTGGTGACAGCAATAGGACAAAGGGCTCTAGTATTCGGCAGACCTGCCTGAGGGCTTGGCAAGATGAGGCTGCGGAGACTGTCAGAGCACACAGTCTCTCTGCCAACTGGTGCTCTTGGATGGTGCCGATGTGAGCACCTGTCCAGGACCACACACAGACATCACTTACATACATGTCACATGTGCTCCAACTCACACACACAAACACCCAGACGCAGAGACACACACGGACACAGAGCTGGCCACACAGACCCACATTCATTCACACACAGTCTCATGGACACACCACACATACCCGTGTATACTGGTTTGCAGACAGTGTGGACACCCAGACCCAAAGAGACACACTCACACACTCATTCCCAGGTGTTCACTCAACACACCCAGACACCAAACACTCACACATGCTCACAAAACACACCCAGATATGCTCACATCTAGACACACATGTGTCCACAGGTGCATTCATACTCTCAAACACAGATATAAACACACACTTTTACAATCACATATGCTCACACACACTCATAAATAAATAGGGACACACCCACACGTACACAGATCATGCCTCAGGCACACACTCCTAAAAGTCCCCACACATGTGGACACAGTGTCCTGCTCATGGGCACGTCCACGCAGCCACACACAGTGCAGCCCCTGCTCACACGTCTCCCCGCTGTCGGCCAAGCACAGCTCTCCTGGCAGAGCCCCACAGTGGCCCTGCCAGGGAGCCCCTGCGCCCCCACCTCATCTTACAGCCCAGTCCAGAACCCACCCAGGCTGAAGGAGGGAACTTTCTCAGCACAGCTCCGACAGGCTGCCATCCTCCTCACTGAACCCAGCCCCAGGCAGCCGGCACCTCAGGCGTCCTCCAGGAGCTCCTGCTGACTTCCATTCTTTATTTGCCTCTCCTGCAAATGTGTCCTAAGCATCTATCACGTTCCAGGACTGCATTCCACTTGGGGTCCCCCTTGTGAGACATGCATCCTAACAGGGTAGACAAGCACCGTGGTAAGAGAGCAGAGCACACTGTACATGGTATGTGAGAGGAGCTAAACGCAGTGGCAAAGCAGAACAGAGCAGGGTGAGGGAGGGGCCAGCTGGCAGAGGGGGTGCTTAGGAGGTGGTCATGAAAGGCCTCATTGAAAAGGCAGCAAGGGGCTCTAGGCAGAGGGAATGCTGGTGCAAAAAGACCAAGGGGGCCAGCATGCCTGAGTGCAGAGGAGCAGGGGGATGGGAGCAGCAAGAAATAAGGCCAGAAAGGAGCACGCAGCACACCATGTAAGGCTGGTGAGCCCCTGAGTGTCTGACAGCAGAGGGCCAGCTGGAGTCTACTGCATTAACCCAGGCGAAAGCTGCACATGGCTCTGACCTGTCAGGTGAGAGAGGTGGCGGGTTCTGGGTATACTTCCAAGGGAGAGCCAAGAGATTCTGCTGGCAGATTACTTTGGGGGTGGGAGAGGGAAAGGAGGAAAGCTGAGGAGGAGCTGGCTGGGGAGGAAGGTCAACAGTGCCTCTTGGACACTGTGGTAGGTGGGATAAGGCCCCTCACACACACATACACTATCCATGTCCTAATCTCCAGAGTGCATCACCTCATACGGCAAAAGAGTCTTTTCAAATGTGATTCTTAAATTAAAGATCTTGAGATGGGGAGGTTATCCTGGATTATCCACGTGGGCCCACTGCCATCACATGGGTCCCTGAAAGGAAGTGGGAGGGTCAGGGTAAGAGAAGGAAGCAAAGAGAGAAGAGAGAGAGGAAGCTGCTATACCACTGGCTTCAAAGAGAGAGGAAGGCACATACCAAGGAATGAAGGCAGCCTCTAACAGCTATTTTCTAGGCAAGGAAACAGATTCTGACTTAGAGCCTCCAGAAGGAATGCCATCCTGCGACACCCTGTTTCCCAGAACTGCAAGAGAAGGAATCTGTATTACTTAAGCTACTAAGTCTGTGGTTGTTTGTTACAGCAGCAAGAGCAAACGAATACAGTCATGCTCAGTGGGAGATGGTAATAAGGCAACTATATGCACAGTGTGGGGCTCCCCAGGGGAGTCAGTGGGCTCTAGGTGTTAGAAGCCCTGGCACAGGGCGAGACCACCATGGGAATCTGGGTAATAGATACAAGAAGGGGATCAATCCAAACCCCAGAGGCCCTAATGTTGGGGTCAGAGACTAAAGAATCCAGAGAAGGAGGCTGAGAAGAAGGGTTTCTTCTATAAGCCCAGAGAAGTTGCTTCAGAAAGGAAAGAGTGGGTCAGCAGAGTGTGGGGCGTCCACACAGGGAAAGTGCTCAGGAATAAAAATGAGCCACTGATACAAGCCACAAGTGGGTGACTCTCAAAGCCGTCACAAGAGAGAGAGAAGCCAAGAACACGCTGAGTAAATAAGACTCTACTTTCATACAATTCTAGGAAATGCAAAATACCCTCCATGACAGAAAGCAGACTGGCTGTTGCCTGAGGCTACAGTTGGGTGCTGCGAGGAGACTTCAGGGCTGAGCGGTTTGCAGCTAGATTTCAGGGGTGGTCACGTGAGTAAACACCATTGTGAAAACTCATTGAATTGCGCACAGTAAGTGGATACAACTTATTTCATGTAAATTACACCGCAATGAAGTTGATTTTTAAAAGGTCAGCAGAAGGCCCCACTGGTGTGTCTCAGTGGTTGAGCATCAACCTAGGATCCAGGAGACTGAGGTTCGATTCCCGGTCAGGGCACAGGCCCGGGTTGTGGGCTTGATCCCCGGCAGGGGGGTGTAGGAGGCAGCCGATCAATGACTCTCTCATCATTGATGTTTCTATCTCTCTCTCCCCCTTCCTCTTTCTGAAATCAATAAAAGTATATTTTTAAAAAATAAAATAAATAAAATTAAAAAATCAGCAAATGGTGTGATCAACTTCAACTTCTATTGGTAGATGGAGCAGGATAAGGCCCAAGAATCATTGACACTGTGACACCCTTCGGTGGACACAAGCCAGAGGGGAATGGATGTGATTGTCTAAGATCATCAGGACAATCCAGTCACCTTGATGTTTCTATCTCTCTCCCCCCCTTCCTCTTTCTGAAATCAATAAAAGTATATTTTTAAAAAATAAAAATATATTTGGCAGAGGGACGGGCATGTGGCCCAGCAATGGCCATGCTGTTTGGGGAGATCCACTGGGCGACGCAGGAAGGCCTTTTGCCCCCACCTTCTCCCGTCCTGGTAGAAATGCTGCCATGTGAGCATGAGGTGCTTGTTGGAGCAGCAGGCATCCTCCAACCACAGTGAGAGGGCCGGAGAATTCCAGAGACGGATATGCACTCTGGTTTTGTAGAGTCTCAGAAACAACGCTGAACTGGTCACTCTCCATTCTGCCACCCACCACACCCACTCTGCGCCCAAGGGGTCTCCCCAACATACCCTGGTTAGCTCAGCTCCCTTTCAGCGACAATGGCCAGTGGAAGGGATGGAAAGAGATCAGAGACATGTACAGATATCCGTGTGTTTCTTCCCCTCCCTCCCTTCTGTGGGCTTCCTTATCTAGAGTGGCTGCGTCCCTTCCTCCCAGACCACATCTGTAAATGACCTCCCCCTCCCCTGGGTCTGGCAACACCATTTCCTTTGCTGGCCCGTCAGCCCTGGAGGTGCCAACGGCTCCCAGCCTGTGCTAATTTCTCAAAAACCCTGTGATTCCCTTTGAGCCTGCCCATATCTATGAAAATAGTCCTTTCTTTCCAGTCCACACCACTGGCTATCCCCCAACTTACTCTTATGTAAGATCATGAAACATACGTATGTCTGAAAGCACTTCAAGTCAGCCAAGCAGTCCTAACACTCACCCAGTCAGCTGTCCAGCTAGTGGGAGACAGACCTTCAAGTCCATAATTACAAACTGCTATCTGCACAGGACTGGGTGTCGATCGCAGAGACCTGGATCTGGCCTCATCAGAAGCTGCAGTTCCACTGCACTGGCAGTTAAGGGAGCCAAGGCACTCCAGTTGCAATTAAGGTAGTTTGACTTGGATTCCTGTCTCTTTCCACCAAAAAAAAAATCCTAATAGTTGTCTTGAATAGAGGAAACCCAAAAGATATTGTGTTTGACTCTTGAATCTGACAACTAGAAAAATAGGGCTAAAGAGTGTATTTGAAACTGAAATTAGTTAAGCTAAAAACAGAATACATGAACATTTCAAAACCTTGAAATATATACAAATCAAATAAAATGGCAACAGACTCTTAAGGGGGAAAAGGCAGAAACCAGAAGATGACAGAAGTGAGCCTGAAGTTATTTATTACAGCATTACATGCTTACCTTACTGTTTCACAGTAAGCATAAAGTAAACCTGATGAAAGAGTCCACCTTTTCATACTGAGTGAAACAAATCCAACCAAGTGCTATTCATGAGAGACATTTCCAAAGCAAAGTTACAAAAGATAAGAATACCAGGATGGAAAATCAGGAGGACTGCACGGCTCAAATATTCATTTTAGATGCAGTAGCATATAAGACAAAAAGCAAAGAGCATTACATGGACAAGGAGCGCCAAGCTGTCATGAAATTTTATGCACCAAATCACACTGCTTTTAAATATAGAAAGTAAAATCTCTTAGATATATGAGGGAGTTTTGTGAAAATACTCTACTAATTGAAGACTATAATTCATTTCTCACAATCCTCATAGACTAAGTAGGCAAACAAAAGGGAGGCAATTAAGATTCTGAATAATATAATTAATAACACTTCGTGTATGGGTGCACGTGCGTGTGCATGTGTGTGAGTGGAGGGGGGAGGTACATGCCTATAAAACTTTAAACCTTGCCAACAGAAAACACATCTTCCTTTACAATACCCCTGGAATAAACTGGTCACGTATGCAACCATTAAAATACCTAAATAAATTCAGCCAACAAAAGAACAAAAATGGAGGAACTGTCCAGACCACATTCTCTGGCCTCAGTGCATTACAAAATTTTTATTTTTAACTACGAAAGTTTCCAGAAATATCTTTCAGAAGAAACGTACAAGAGAGATTTGAATAAATAGAGACCTGCGCCCTATCTTTGTTGGGAAGATTTGATTTTAGTATGACATTTTTGTAAATTCAACACTAACTGACCTGACAATGTGAAACAATTCAATTCAAAACTCAAATGAGCCCGGCCGGGCGTGGCTCAGCGGTTGAGCATCAACCTAGGATCCAGGCGATCAGGGTTCGATTCCCAGTCAGGGCACATGCCCGGGTTGCGGGCTGCAACCGATCAATGACTCTCTCATCACTGATGTTTCTATATCTCTCTCTCCCTCTCCTTTCCTCTCTCTGAAATCAATAAAGATATATTTTAAAAAACACACACAAAACAAAACTCAAATGAGACTTTTATTCATTTGACTTTGAAAAAATCATGGAAAAAAGGACCTGGAAGATTTTATTCATGAATGGACAGGGAGATGTTGAAAAGTAGTCAACTGAAGAAGACACTTACTCTCCCTGATATGAAAACTTGTTATAAAGCCATGGTATACAAAACAACTGAAAGAGCCACGGGGTGTATGGGAGCCTGGGAGAGAGCAGGTACTCACATGATACTCCTGGGTGATAGGGACTATTCAGGGCCATGAGAAATGTGGTTCTAATAAAAATAAAATAAATTCCAGGAAAAAAATTAATTTAATTAAAAATAAACCATAAACTCTCAGCAAAGTGGGAATAGAGGGATCATACCTCAACATAATAAAGGCCATATATGAAAAACCTACAGCCAACATCATACTCAATGGGCAAAAACTAAAAGCCTTTCCCTTAAGATCAGGAACAAGACAGGAGTGTCCACTTTCACCACTCTTATTAAACAAAGTACGAGAAGTCCTAGCCATAGCCATCAGACAAGAAGAAATAAAAGGCATCCAAATTGGAAAGGAGGAAGTAAAACTCATTATTCGTAGATGACATGATATTATATATAGCAAACCCTAAAGACTCCCCCCAAAAACTACTAGATCTAATAAGTGAATTCAGCAACTATACAAAATTAATATTAAGAAATTGGTGGCATTTTTATACACCAATAATGAACTATCAGAAAGAGTAACTTTAAAAAAAAAAAATCCCATTTACTATTGCAACCAAAAAAAATAATGTACCTAGGAATAAATTTAACCAAGGAGGTAAAATAAAACTATAGGACATTGAAGAAAAAAATTGAGGAAGATACAAATAAGTGGAAGCTTATACCGAGTTCATGGATTGGAGAAACTGACATTAAAAAGCTACCCAAAGCAATCTATAGATTTAATACAATTCCATTTAAAACATTAATGGCATATTTAACAGATCTAGAACAAATATTCCAAAAATTTATATGGAACCAAAAATGACCCCAAATAGCCTCACCAATTTTGAGAAAGAAAAACAAAGTTGCAGGTATCACCATACCTGATGTTGAACTATACTATAAGGTCATTGTAATCAAAACAGCCTGGTACTGGCATAAGAACAGGCATATAGGTCAATGGAACAGAACAGAAAGCCCAGAAATAAACCTATGCCTTTATGGTCAGTTAATATTTGACAAGGGAGGCAAGGGCATACAATGGAGTAAAGACAATCTTTTCAATAAATGGTGTTAAGAAAATTGGACAGGTACATGCAAAAAAAGAAAATGGCATTGTCTTGGCCACAGCCCGACTGGCATGGCTCACAGTGTGCCAACAATGAAAAGAAGGTGGGTTTTCAAGAAAGGGAAACTTCTGAGCTGGCCTTTGGCTGTCTTTGCAGCCAATGATCAGAAAATAACAACCCAAGGAACGTGCTCCAAACTAGCCCCTGAGTGCTGACTGCTGCCCTCTGTCCACTGCTGCAAAGCCTCAGACCCTGCGCCTGCCCACAAAGGGTCACTGGCCATCCCCTGGTGGCCAACCATCCCCATTCTGCTCACCAGCAGGAGGCAGACAGGCAGAGCGGCTCCTCTGAGCAGTCTTTGTTTTTAATTAAAGCATGCCAAGCCTGGGGTGTGGCCAGGGAGGGGGTCAGTGCCCTGGCGGTTGCTGGGCAGGCTGCAATTAAATCTCTCTCCTGCTGTTTCTTGAGGCTCTTTGAAACAAGAAGAGAGCTACTCAGCAGCACCAGGAGGCAGCCTTCCCTTCCACTGAATTAGCAGGGTCATAAGGGGCAGGGAGGGGGCAGCTCAGTGTCATCAATTCCCAACATGGGGGGGGGGGGGCTGGGCTGTTGTACACCAACTCCTAGGAGAGTGGAAGGGTCAACCTCAGCCAGAGAACTCAGCTGGCCATTTTGGGGGTGGCAGGGGAGAGGAGAAGTTCAGGAATCTGGCAGAGATCAGACCTCAGCCTTCAGAAATGAGATCTTCCCTCTCACACCTTAACCCAGGGCTCAAGCTAAGAGCGGACCCTCAGATGTGGGGTGGCAAGCAGCTGTACCAGAGGCAGGGCTCCTCTGGCAGAAAGGCAGGAAGGGGCTAGGCCCTGCTAGGTTGGTGGGAGGGGAGGGGACACGAACTCCTTAGCCCAGGATGTTCAAGGTGTGCGGTCACTGTAGTGCTATGCAGGCTCCTTAGGTCAGAGGCTGTGCTGAGAGTCTTACACTCCTCTCACTGCCACCTTAGCTCAGAGGGAGCAGGTCTAGTGTGATTCCACTCACTGCTCCCCCCCAGGGTGCTTGGCTGGATTTAGGCCCCTGCTGCCACAGAAAACATGGTCTAGCCCCTTCCACCCAAATGAGACAAAACTTTATTTACTCATTTAATCCTGAGAAAAACAACCCTTGAGCACAGATTTCTCTTCAGTTTTATTCTATGCACACAGAGAGGCCTCAAGGCCTTTGCACATGCCATTCCTTCTGCCTGGAATTCTTTTTTTCAAAATCCTCACCCGAGGATACTTTTTCAATTGCTTTTCAGAGAGAGTGAAAGAGACATTGAAGTGAGAGATACAGATCGATTGGTTGCCTCCTGCGTGCACCCCAGCTGGGGCCAGGAATCGAGCCTGCAACCGAGGGATTTATGTGCCCTTGACTAGAATTGAACTCAAGACCCTTCAGTCTAAGGGCTGACACTCGAACCACTGAGCAAACTGGCTAGGGTAGGGCTAAGGTGCCTTTTTGCGCAGCATTACTGCAGCATTAGCCGACTGCTACAACTGTTAATGCTGAAGCTGGAACTTGAACCAGGTACACCTGGCCTCAGAGCCTATCTCTGAATTGCAAAGCCATACAGGTGGGTTTGCTGATTTCCATTCTGTCCCCCCAGACTCGAATGTGAGCTGTGAGGACAGGCACTTTGGTGGCCTTGCTCACTGTACAGCCCCTGTGCCTGACACAGTACCAAGTGCCCACTACTAAGTACCCAAATATGAAGTGGGTGCCTACAAATTATTTTGGCTCAGATACCGGGCACCCTGTCTCCAGATGGCACTCACCCTGGGGGCCAGTGGTTGATGGGGACCAAGACAGAGGTATGAGCAGAAGGGGGAGGGGTGTTCAGAAGGGGGATGGTGGGTATAGCTAAGGGATGCTGGGTCTCAGGAGAGGTGCCCCAGACAGAGACAGAGACAGTGTCATCAGGAGAAAGGATCAGCAAGGGCAAAGGCATGGGTGGCAGAGAGGGCACATTCTAAGGCGTGGAGAAGGGAGAGGGTTCAGGAGAGGCGGGTGGGCTTGGATCCAGGCTGAGAGCTGGGTTTTCATCCTGAGTGTGGTGAAACCTGGGTCTGTCACAGGTCACAGGGGGAGTCTGCAGTGGTCATGCCTAAGAAGGCTGAAGGTGAGACTTTTATTGAGATTTTTAACAGGGATCAGTCAACTTAAAAAAAAAAAAGCAGCACTAATGGTGGAATGTCAGACATCCAGCTGAGGAGTGGCTGGGCAGGGAGCTCTGCCAAGAATCCCAGAAACCACGCAATGTCTGGTGTGCATAAAGTGCCACTCCAACCTCTCTGAAGATTCCTCAGCACTGCTCCCCAAAAGAGGTGGCCTTCGGATGGGCTTGGGACTGACACAACCAACAGAGAACAAGATGGGTGGTGCTGGACTACTTCTGACTTCAAGTCAGAGAAGGTTTGGAGCACTTGCTTTTGGAGACTTGAGGCTCCTCATAAGAATCTGACCGCCTTGAGGCCACCATGCCCTGTGCTGTGAGGGACCCTGGGCCACAGGAAGAGGACCTGAAGGCAGCCCTATCTTTAAGTCTCCCCACTCTGATGTGGAGGCCAGACAAGATAAGCTGTGCCCATATGGTTCCCTGAATTCCAGGTCCACAGCACCCAGGGGTCGGACGAGGGGGGTGGTTTGTTATGCAGTAACAGTAACAGTAAACAGGGTATTGTCTTTAAGCTGACACTAAAGCTACTTGGGAAAGATGACATGAACCCTGCCCCCTACTCCCCAGTCCCACCCTGACCCTCTGACCTTGTTCCTGTGATTAAGACCCTTCCTGGGGAGGGGGACAGAGCTGGGCTGACCCTTGGCTGGGGACAGAGAGGGAAGCTATTTGCACCTTTCTTCTTTTTCCCTGGTGGGCAGGACTGCTCAGGATCTCTGCAGGCAGTACTTCCCTAAAAGTACACTGAGCTACCCCCGTCCCCTCCCCGGGGATGGGAAAAAACTCAGCCTGCTGTGGCATTTAACAGACGTCTTCTGAGAGCTCCTTAGAGCAGTCCCCACTCTAAGATGAGGAAGCTGAGGTTCTGAGAGGGATGTGACATGCCCAAGGTTACTGGGGCTGAGATCATAGCTCTAGTCCCAGCCCTTCTGGCCTTGGCCTCTGGTGACACCATCCGTGTACCTGAAAGAGGGGCTGCCTATGGGTATGGCCTTGCCCAGCTGTGGCCATCTTCATGCCAGCCCCCTCCTCCTTGCTCCTGCTTCCTCGACCTCCACAGCTGCTATTCCCGCTGCCTAGACCACTCCCCTTCGCCTGCAAAGTACATTTTTCAAGACTCAGCCCACACATCCCTTCCTCCAGAGAGCCTTCTTGGCCTGCGAGCTCCGTCAGGACATAGCAAGACTTCCTCTCACTCTGGGTTCTAATAGTTTGTGTACACTTGTGTCTCCCCAACCTACCCCCCCCCAACTGGGGCTTTGCTGGTCACCTTAGGGCCAGGTCTAGGGTAGGTGGGAATGGGGGGCAACTCAGGGTCTCTGCATGGCACATAGAGCTCAGGCTTCTAGTCAGCTGCCAGTCGGCTGAGGGGTACTGAGTAGTGGATCACGTCCCCCGAGGTGGGAGGTCACTGGGACCTCAGCGACCCTGTGATGTCACTGCTCCAGCTCCGCATACAAGTCCACACCCAGGACTCAGGCGGATAAACGAGATGCTGAATGGGTGACCGGGAGTAAATCTTAGAGGCTAACCCTTTCCCAGCGCCTTGCTGCCCTCAGAGAAGGCACGAGGAAAGAAACCATCCATTTCCTGAACCTACCTGGGACACTTGATATGGGGAAGGACAGTTTCACCAGGAACGAGGGCAGGAAAACTGAGGCCCATGCAAGGTCTCTGTGCCTCCTACTCCTTAGCTGCTCCCAGAAGTGTCAGGAGGCCTCTGGTCTCCAAAATTCAGTCAAGGTGAAGGACTCAGAAGGCCTGAAGTGCGAGGAAGGAGGCCTAGCCTGTGAGTCCCACACGCACAAGGCTGGCCCTCCTCAACTCTAGCCACCCCTGGCCATCCCCAGAATCACCAGTGCCCTGGAGCCTGCCCACCCCCCAACCCCGGGCTCCTAGGTCTGCACACCACTGGATCAAAGACACCAGCATGGCACTTCCTGCTCTGCAGAAGTTGCACAGATCTCTGTCTCTGGGGTCCTGCTAAAAAGATTATGTCTGTCTTTTAGCAGAAACCCCGGGCCTCTGGGCTGGCTCCACTAATCCTGACAAAGGATAACAGGCCGCTAATTAATTCTCCAAATCTGATGGCAGCACGAATACCAGCCAGTCCACCCACCGTAATGAGTTTAATCGACTGGACTTGATGATTTTATTCAAAACCTGGGGCCGCAAATTAAGCTCTTAAAAATGCACTTGAACTTGATTGGCAGCAGTAATCCCAACAAAGTCTATTTAATCCTTGGGCTGCCTGGGTGGGGCAACCTGTGCAGGACTGTGGGCTCCAGGGTGCTTGCAGCTCCCCTCCTTCCTCAGCTGTGGGCTGGGTTTTCCCTGCCTTCTGCCTCTAGGCCCAGAAGGGGGCGGTCAGGAGTCAGGAGGCCCTTGCCCTGCTCCTACTGCCCACAGGTGAACTCCTATGCACACTTCAAACCCCAGCCCAATCCTCTTCATAGGAATCCTTCTGTCACATTTTCCCATTGCTGGGTCTGCATTAGTGTCCTCCCTCCCCATCTCCAAGACTGTATACTCCAAGGGCAGCCACATCTTATCACTACCTATCGCTGTGTCCCAGTTCTGGCTAGGAAAGAATTCAGAACCAAGACTCAAACTATAAGAGAACATTCATTTAGAAAATCACAGAGTTAGAAGAAGTAATTTGTAGAAGAAATGGGCTTAGAAAACAAGTTATAGAGGCAAAGGAAGGGCCCTTGGAGCTTGGGAGTGAGGAAGGTAATAGTAACCTGTGGAGTGGGGAAGGGAAAGGCACAGATGTGCTCCTAAGAGGGAGAGCTAGCTGGGTCCTCGGTCCTAAGGGTTTTAAGGGTGGAGATTTTAGGGGGGGTCCCAGGGGAAGATCTCAGTAGAATATTCAGCAGCTTTCCAGGTGTGTCCTTTCAGGGTCCGGGTCTCCATTGATTGATTGATTGGTGCCAGGGCAAGGGGTCATTATCCAATGCAGCTGGTCCTAAGGTCAGCCATGGGGTCAATTATCTGGCTTTGCTGCTTTTTCTGGGCCTGGAGCTGAAATACAACTGAGGCCTAGATGTTATCTCTAGGGGGGAAATGTCAGGGGGTCCAAACTGCATGACTAATGATATGCTAGGGGATGAAAGGTCACCGAGGAGGGGAGGTCCCACCGTACAAGAGTCCTTTGCTAGGCACCCAGGGCTTCCCACCCTGGTGACCTGCTGTACCTGGCCCGTTGCCCTTGCTCTGCTCATGTCTAACTGCCACCACAGGTTCATGCACATCAGGGGCACCCTGACTCCCCCTGCCCAGGAAGATCCTCACCCCGAGTCCTGCTCTTGGTCAGTACTGACCAAACAGTAGGACAGCGTGAGGCCCCCAGGGCTCGCAGCACCTCCCTCTTCCTGTGAGCCCAAGAAGCCAGCAGCTTTGATGAAATTTTCAAATCCATGCATCTTTCAGAGGAGGCAGGGAGGAGGAGGAGTCAGGGATGGAAAGGGAATCACTCTGGAGGCCTCCACGCAATGTTTGGGCCTGAGGGTAGGGATGGGGGTGGGAGCCAGTCAGCCAACATAGACCAGTGACTCCCCCTCCTTCACACATCCTCAGCCCACCGGCCTTTACCCTGAAGTGATCAAGAGCAAGGCGTCTCCCTATTGCCCTTCACTGGCTCATAACCTGGGCAACAGACAGGCAGAGTGCCAGTTCCTCATTGCCTATGTCCCGAGAGACCCCCGGAGCCAGACCCTGACCCTTCCTGGCAGCGTGGGCCTGGCTGAGCCCCCATCTCTCCATCTGGGAGAGGGCGATACACTACCTACTAAGGTTGACCAAGGGACGCCCTGGCCCCTGAGGTGCTCAGGACCTTCCTTCTGCCTCTGCCCCTTTTCTCTCTTTGCTGCAACCCTCTCCCACCTCCCTCTTAGCGTGGTGAGAGCCCTGTGCTGGACGCCCCTTCTCTCCCTTCTCCGGAACAGCAGCACCCGGCGCCAGTGGGGCCTGTGAGGCCTCGCAGGCAGAACGGGAGCAGGGTGGCAGGGGCGCCCCTCACACTCACCCAGACCCGCTGTCTCTGGCTGGGTTCCCTCGGATACAGACAAGGGCTTAAAGCAAGTTGTCTGTATGCGCCCTTTCCAAATCTCAACTCAGAATCTGTGAATATAATAAAATGGTTGAAGTTGTACAACAGTGGAACCCAGACTGGCCCAGTCTTCCCAGCTGGACTGAGCCCCCGGAAAGCAGGCCCTTTCTTTAAGGAAGGGAAGTAGAAGGAATCTCTGAGACACAATGTTCTTTTATTTGAGGAAGTAATTTTTTGGGTCCTTTGATTCAACAGACGTCCATCTGTGGCCCCTTCTGGAGGATAGAGGGCTGGCTTCAATGAGGGGTCTCTGTTGTCTGCTGTCACTAGCTCCTTTCGGATACTGAGGCAGGGGAGGGCAAGTGGCAGTCCTTGACTTGGCTGAGGGGACTCTGCGGTAGGGATGAGGGGCCCACAGCACGACACAGTCAGGGAAAGAATTGGGAACCGTCAGCTGGAAGCCAATTTTAGTTCCTTTTCTGAGTAGCAGCCCCCTAATACACAGGAAGTGCGGTCCCAGCCGGCAATGTCAGTGTCACCTGAGCGTGTTAGAGCTGCACCATCCGGCCTGCCTGGGATCTAGGTTCAGCACACCTCCCGGTGACTCTGCGGCACCGACTCCCTATCCATCATCTGGGTATTCAATAACCAGGACAGCTGGGTGGCTGTGGTGGGGGGAACTCCAGGGTCCACACTGGAAGGGAGGCAGATGCAGGCTGCAAAGACGGGATGGCGAGAGAGGCCAGCAATGCCAAGCTCCTGGGGACACTGGTCCCAGGGCCCATCCAGCAGGTGGGTAACAAATGGAGGGCTCTGATTGTCTCTGGAGGTTTCTCCCTTCGGGGGTGTGGATTTTTGAAGGAAAAAACTGGCATTTACTCACAACTTTTAGGTTTGTTATCTTTATGTCACTTTATTGACAGATAATGTTTGAATGGATCCTTTTTGCATTCTTACTTAATTTACTACCTTTCCTTCCTGATTTTATTTACTTTGAAAATGACTGAGTTGTTTTCATCTTATTTGGAGAAAAGGAAGCAGTTAGTTTCATTTCTTCATTGTATATTTTTTTTAGTTTTTATATTTATTTCATTCATAACTGCTTAGCCTTTAAGTCTCAATTTCAATCAACATTTTTATCTACTTAAAAATTATTTTGCGGATGTTTACTTTCTTTGTTCATAACCTTTGCTCCTTTGTGTCCTAGCTTTCTGCTTGGCATGTCATTGGTTTCTTGCCTTTTATCTCTTTATCCTAAATCTCATTTTCATATCTTTTATTTTATTATTATTTTTCTACATTCTGAAGTTCTCATCTTTGTTAGGTTCTTTTTTTAACCTCTTGTTTCAAAATCTTATGTCATACATTATAAAAATATCCATTCTTTTTACTGTTATGCTTAATTCTTTATTTTAATCTTCACTAGCCTCCCTTTATGATTGCACCCTAATTTGCATCTCCCCTTTTTCTTACATGCTATTTTGCATCACGCTGCCTTTTCACAATAGCAGGCAGAAAGTGCAGACTGTGTGTGGGGTTGATGGCAACGGGAGGAGTCCACACATGTGGGGGAGGGGCCCCTTTCACCTCAACTTGCATCACCTGCTGGATCCTCTCTGAGATCTCAGGTCCCCTCCCTAGGCCCATGACCCCTGTCTCTAGGAAGAGGTCCCCATGGTTGAGAGGCCTCCAAGTGCGCATGGGAGCAGCTGTCCTCAAGCCCAAGCTCGCCAGCCCATCATTCAGCCATGGCCAAAGAGCAGGGAAGCAGGTGGCACCTAGCTCCCAATACCCTTGTGGAAATGGCCCTGACCTACAGGGGGACCCTGGCCCAGCCCCTGCCCCTGTCCTGACCTCCAGGTGGATCTTCTTTCAAAGGGTCAAAGCATGATTTTCTCAAAGTGAAGCATCCCAGCCTTCATTTTCAAGGTATTTGGGACAATAAGATGGAAAAGAGGAGACCTAGATTCCATCACTAGATGTTCGTACTTCCAAAGGAGGCAGATACAGTCACTTAAATGAGGCATCTGTCCTAATGCAGGAAAAAGCCCGAGATATATTGTTAAAGCAAGCTGCACTATGGTATTTGTTTGGTATGACCCATTACGGAAAAAAACGGGGGGGAGGGGGTACATAGGAAAAAGACAGGAGAGCTACACCACACCATGAACACTGGGTATCTACAGGAAGGTAGAGTGGGGTGAAGTTCCACGTTTGAGTCTATATATTTATTTATTGTTTGAATAGTCTACATGACCATTTATTATTTAGTAATTAAAGGTTTTTTGAAGTAGCGTATCAAAGAAAATGGCTAGAATCAAAGTCATCTAAATAGTTTTCAAGGAGACCCTGTCTGGAAGTTCAGAAATTGTCAAGGCCCTTCCTGGGCAGCCCCAGCTCACCTAGAGCAGGAGCCCCAAAGGGAAGGGGGGAACCCACCATCTCTTGAATTGATCAGAATTTTTAAGTGGAAATGACTGAAAATCCTACCCAGTCTGGATTAATCCAGGGAGCTGCTATCCCGTCATATTCACACGCCCTGCCCATTCTCCAGGGAGGGAGATTATCCAGGCAGTACGCCCCTGGGGACAGGAATCTTGGGGACATCTCAGAATTCTTCCCTGCACCATAGTCTGCAGATGCCTCGGCATTCCTGAGGGCTTCCAATCAAGAGCCCTGAACTCTTCATTAATTATGAATTTTGCCTAGCAACCATTGCCAAGCAACAACTCTTCAGAAAGAGATACTCAAAATTTTTTGTGTTCACTTCATGGTAGGGATAAGGAAATGTGAGTCGGTGGGTTCTGGGCCCAGAACTACATGTGGACAATCCTCTGTCCAGGCAATGGTGTCAGGGAGAGTCTGGCTCGTTCACTGACCAGCTGTGACAAAGTCACATTACCCCTCTGGATGCCAGGTTCTTGTCTGACAAACTGGGATCACATCCGAGCTATCTTTCTCGAAAAGATGCAGGGAACCCAAGATGCTTGGATCAAGGGCATGCATACTTCTAGAGCCCTCAAATGCTATGGTGGCACAAAGGACGAGCTCTGAGAGGGTTTTCCCCAATTGTATCAAGAGAACAGTTTGGTCCTCTGAGGCATGTTCATTCATTCAACACTTAGTCAGCACCTACTTTATGTTAGTCCTTCTGCTGGGCCCTCAGGCCATAGAGATCCTTCACTCTCCCATTTATTCACTTGTTCTATGAATCACTATTAAGCACCCACTGTGTGTGTGTCAGGCGCTGGGGCACTGTCACATTCTAGGAAGGGGGAAACGTAGAGCAATATTAACAAATAATTGTACTGTATGTGAGATGGTAAAAGTTCAATGAAGATCATTGAAGCTGAAAAGGAGGAGAGGGAATTATCAGGGAGACAGGGGGCTATACTTTTAAACAGAGTGGTCAAGGAAGGTCTCACAGGAAGAAAGAGCTTTGAGTAAAATCCAGAAGGGGGTCACAGAGCAAAACATACAGTGCAGGCATCTGAGGAAATACTTGCAGGAGAAGGAACAGCAAGTGCAAGGGCCCTGAGGCACAAGATGTGCTTTGCCTGAAGGAGCCAGCCAGGGAAGCAGACATGCCCACAACACAGTGTAAAAAGAGCTCCTATACAAAGAGCCACAGGAAACCGCTCAGGGAGAGAAAACCTCATGAGGAGAAGTCAGCAGAATGGCCCAGGGTGCATCCACCTCTGCTTGTGAGGCAGCACCCTGACTGGTCCCTGCTGTCACACAGGCCCTCTCTAAACTAGATACCATAAAACAGCCGAAGTGACCTCTGTAAGATGGGTGTCCTGTCTACCCACGACATTCCCTGACTAAAAAGCACTTATCACTTCCCTGTGCCCCTTCACCAGTACCTAGATCAAGAAGCAGAATATACCAGCATGACAGAAGTCCCTCAGCCCCTCATGGCCCTCACCCCATTTCAAACAGAACCACTGTCCTGCCTCCTGGCAGCAGATTTATTCTGCCCGTTTTATGCACTGTGTAAATGGAATCACGCGTGTGCACCGCTTCATGCCTGACTGCTCTGACTGAGCACCGCGTTTGTGAGCCGCCTGCACAGCCGTGTGTAGACGGCTCATTCCCACCGCTCCACAGCACTCGGTTGTGGAGACACGCTGTTTTACCCATCCTGCCGTCCACGGGATCGGGGTAATTTCCAGTTTGGGCTCTTACAAATACTCATCATGTGTTTAATCAGCTTTTATTGTTTCCCTTTCAGTGTAAATAGACAGGCAAAGATCACCTGGAGAAAGCCTGGGACGCACAAAGTGGAGAGTAAAGCAGGATCTCGGGGTGCCTCACGCAGGCAGCCGAGCAGAGCAGAGAGGCGCCGCAGCGAACGCCCTCAGAGAGACAGGGAAGCACGGGACGCTCGCGGAGGAAACCGGGGAACGATTCCTACGGAAGGCTTAGGGAGTAAATGTGTGGGAGCACAAATTTACAAATTCAATAGGGTGACTCAGTGAGGAAATTCCAGGGAGTAAGATAAAAGGGCAGAAGACATAAGAAAATCAGAGTCAATCCGGGATGTCCCATGTCTGAATAACAGGAATTCAGGGAGAACACAGAAAACTACGGAGAGTAAGTTATCCAATAAACAATAAAAGAGAACATTACAGAACCGAGTCACATTCGTGTCCACAGCGACAAGCCTCACTAAGGCCCGATGAATAAAAAAGGCCACGCACTGAGGCGCACCCCATAAGGGCGGGGCGCTGAAGGCCAGGCACCAGGCACGCCTCGGGGGGGCCAGCGCAGCTCACCTTCCAGGACCAGGGTCCCAGGGTGCCCACTCTCTCCACAGCAACCCCGGGAGCTGGCAGGCAACATGCAATGGCTCCGAATGCTGGAGAGAGCCATGTTCCCACCTAGAATTCAACACCCAGCCAAACTGGTATCAAGTATAAGTGTGAAATACATAATTTATAGTGTAAATGTAAAATACAATATTTTTGGACACATAGGGTCTCAAAAATCTTGCCTTCTGCCTACGCATCTACGAAGGAACCTGCCGAAGAGTGCACTCAGTCTATACAGGGCACCAGCCGGGGAGAAAGGGGGACCCTTCCCAGCCTCAGGACGGAGCCCAGGACTGAAGCAAAAGGGATGAGAAACAAGAGCCCCGAGACCACAGCCAGAGTCCATTTAAACATCCAGGCTCCAAGGGGATAGCATCAAGAAAAATTAAAATTCATGGATTACTGAAGTGTTTGAATCATTGCCATCATCATCTTCATGTAGAAAACAGGGCAGTTCCAGGGGCAAGGCGACATAGAAAAAAATGTGACCCTGGTACATGCAACTCAGCTATGAACAGCATCCCACCCGAGCCATATAAACACTGGACATTGATTTAACCAAAAACTAACACAACTACCAAGGTAGAACGTGGAGATGAGGAGGAGTGGGATATACAAAAACTGCATCCTGATTGTATGAAGATGTAATTCAGCAGGTATTTAATATCTAAATGTCTACAATTAGTAGTATGGTTTTATTACTGATACGGATGATGATACATAACAGAGAAAGTATCTAAAAGGGTTAAAAATATATCTGAATTTTTAAGCTATACACATTTTATTGTGCTAAAAAATAAGTACAAAAAAAGCCTCTATCCACAATTCAATAAAACTAGATATAACTAATATATAGGCCCTTTGCCTGAAAATTTTAAAGCCCTTTTTTAAGCAACATTTGGATCCAAGAAGAAATCAAACCCAAATTTGGAATATCCAGAAATAATAAAAATACTACATTAGAGCTAATGGTCTTCAGAGGAAAATTCATAGCCTTAAATATTTAGATTAATAAATAAGAACCAATGGAAAAAACTGAATTAAATATTCCTATGATTCTGATATCAATTTCAATGCATGTGTTTTTTAACAAGCAGAAAAGGGGCATCCTCATTTTATGGGCATGGAACTGGCTACAGGGCTCTGTTTGCTGGTAAAGACTGAGAACTAAGTGCAGACACCTCGGCTCCGCACCCCAACCCAGATCATACCCCGCGGGTAACGTGCTTGCGGGTACAGCAGGGGTTGCTTCCCCGAGGTGGGAAAGCACGATGAACGTCACCTTCCCGCAGAGATGGCAGCCCAGGACAGCTGTGTCATCGCTCGGGCTGCTAACGAAGGCCACGGACTGGGCAGCTTAAACAACAGGCATTAATGTTCTCGCAGTTGTGGAGGCCTGGAGTCCAAGCTCAGGATGTGGGCAGACCTGGTTCCTTCCAGGCTTTTCTCGTGATTTGCAGATGGCCATCTTCTCGCTTTGTCCTCATGTGGTCTTCCCTCTGTGTGTCTCTGTGTCCTAATCTCCTCTTCTTGTAAGGACCCCAGTCCTATTGGATCAGGGCCCTCCCATATGACCTCATTTTACCTTAATTACCTCTTTCAAGGTCCAAATACAGTCACAATCTGAGGTACAGAAAATTAGGACTTCAACATGTGAATTTGGGGGGCCCACAATTCAGCCCATAACATGGTTGCTTAAGTAGGGTTGCAAAATTTAGCAAATAAAAATACAGCACACTGAGTAAAATCTGAATTTCAGATAAGAAATTGTGGACAAAAGGGGCCTCATGCTGACCCTGACAAGCTCAGGGAAGGCCTGCGTAGCGGCCTTACAAACTCAGAGACCTACTGTAACCACATAAGATGGTCTGAAATTAAAATTTATTAACTAAAAGTAGTTCATGGCTGGTAGTCATGTCCTAGGCTGGTATTTTTCCCCAGCAAAGGTCAATCTTTACCTTAACTGAGCCTGTTGTCTTTTTCTTTCATCTATAGTAACATACCTGATAACATACCTTTGGAATATCAAAATAATATCCTTTTTTCTTTTTCTTTTTTTAAACATATCTTTATTGATTTCAGAGAGAGGAAAGGAGGGGGAGAGAGAGAGATAGAAACATCAGTGATCAGAGAGTCATTGATCGGCTGCCTAGCCCGCAACCTGGGCATGTGCCCTGACCAGGAATCGAACCCTGATCTCCTGGATCCTAGGTCGATGCTCAACTGCTGAGGCACGCCCGGCCAGACAATATCCTTTTTTCCAGACACCTCAAAGCACAACTGCACCAGAGCAGAGACCACAAGTCCCCTCATTGTTATCATTATCATGTTAATTGTCAACTGTTAACTATCCTGTACCCACCTGTGTGAAAGGAATATGTGTCGATCATTTTACTTTTGATCCAGTCCCAGAGGTTTCCCCTCTTTGCTCTCTCCCGCCTCCATAATCTATCACCAGTGGATTTTATGCAACCCCCTTGCAACTTCCCCTTTGATTTTTTTTTGTTTTTAATATATCTTTATTGATCTCAGAGAGAGGAAAGGAGAGGGAGAGAGAGATAGAAACATCAATGATGAGAGAGTCATTGATCGGCTGCCTCCTGCACATCCCCCATTGGGGATCTAGCCTGCAACCCGGGCATGTGCCCTGACCTGTAATTTAACCGTGATCTCCTGGTCCACAGGTCAATGCTCAAACACTGAGCCACACTGTCTGGGCTCCCCTTTGATTCTGATGTATAAAATAAGCGGTAAAACTGCCATTTTTCATAGCATTTTCTCAATCCATTGAGATTTTGCTTCCCATCAACTGTCATCACTTTGGCTCACATAAACTCATAAAAAATTCTTACAGCTTTGGGCAGTTCTTACATTTACACAATAAATAATTTTCTATTGTTTACCTAACATTCAAATTCAACTGGGTGTCCTTCATTTTAAAAGCAACTCCAAGCTCTGCGGCTTAAAATTACAAACATTAATTATTGACAGGCGCACAGGCCATCTGTTTGGGGTCAGCTGGTCTTGGATGGCCAGGACAGCTGGCCTCTGCTCCACATGGCCTCTCATCCTCCAGCTGTTTGGTCAAGGTGTGTTCCTATAACCCAAGAGAAAGGGAGTGTAGCAAGGCCTCTTGAGGCCCATTTCAGAACTGGCACACCAGCACTTCAACCACACTTTGTGGATCAGCTTAAGCCACAGGGCAAGCCCAGACTCCAGGGGCAGGGAGATGGATCGTGCGTTCTCTTGGGAAGAGCAGCACGGGGCATCACCAGGAGAAGTAAGGAGCAGGGACTCTCAAAATCGATCTACCCTGGCAGCCTTGGAGCCCCCTAATGCTGAGCTTATGGTGACTTCTTCATGGGAGGGGAGTGCAGTTTGGACCCAGAGCTCTGTGGGCAAGTCAGAGTTGGGAACCACTGAAAAGAAGAAATGGTCCTCCGGGTAGGGGGCACAGAGGCTTTGCTCTGGGGGAGAGGGGAGAAGTTCCTGCAGATTCCTGGGAAAAGGCTGTGGAAACAGCTAATCCTGCCTTGGAATGGGTGATACATCTGCAGGAGAAATAATGCTGATGCTCCTGGCCGAAGACCGGTGAGGATGGCCACATAAAAGCGTGGGCCACGCATGTGCAAAGACTCATTCATCCACGCAGCAGATGTTTCCTGACAGCCTGCTGTGTGCCCTGCGCTGGTCTGGGTGCAGAAGATACAGGAGGGACCAAGACAGGAAAAATCCCTGCCCTCACAGGGCAAGAAACAAGACAAGGAAAATGATGATCCGTGCCTGGGAGAAAACTACAGCAGAACAGAGAGCTGGAGAGAGTGTAGGGTAATGGCCACGACAAACGGGTGGGTGGAAGTTTCACTGAAAAGGCAGCACCTGAGAAATAGATGGAGCATTCAGACCAGCATACCTAGAATACTAGACCTTGATGCATATTGAGTTTCTAGGGTCCAGTGGTCATAACCTGGGGACCCTACACCGGGGTGACACACCATCTGCTCCTCATGGCGGCCCCTCCCAACAGATCTGCCAGCCCCACCTGTACAGAGCTGTGGGGACATATCTTTTCCTGACCTCGATTCAGCCTCATGGTCGGAGACATGTTGAGAGTCATTTGCTAGGGGAAGTATTTCAACTGGCAGGAATTCAGAAGTCAAAAATGACTGCCTGTCAGCTTTCGAGGGCTCCCACCTAAGAACTTTAATGGGCCTTTATCAGGAGTGCTGGGAACTCACCATGGATGAAGTGGCTCCACAGCTTTGCAGTTGCTTCCTAATCCAGGATTACCCGCCATGAGCCAGGGGCCAGGGCTTCATGTCCTTTCCATTGCTGTCCAAGCAGGATCCCCAGGTGCCCGGCAACCTCTGTGGGTGGAGGCAGAAGGATACTGTCTCAGCCAGTGGGAAGTTAAGCTGAGGAACATTCTGACCTCTCACCAGCTGGTGGCCACAGCAGCTCTGAGCAGACACCCCTGATACCAACTATGGGGTCCTGGTTGCAGAGAGAGGAGGGAGGGGGCTTCTATAGGTAAACCAGAGCCAGGAAATTACTGGAAAAGACCCTCCGATTTTGAGAAAGTCCAGCAAGGAGTTGCTTTGTAAGTTCTTCCTATCAGAAGCTGTTAGGGCTGTCAAACTTGACAACATTCTGTGCCCTGGTTCAGATCACCCTCAGAAATAACCATGGCCCAGCCTGGCGTGGCTCAGCGGTTGAGCATTGACCTAGGATCCAGGAGATCGCGGTTTGATTCCTGGTCAGGGCACATGCCCAAGTTGCAGGCTCCATCCCCAGTCGGGGCGTGCAGGAGGCAGCCGATCAATGACTTTCTCATCATTGATGTTTCTCTCTCTCGCTCTCCCTCTCCCTCTCCCTTCCTCTCTCTGAAATCAATAAAGACATATTTAAAAAAAATAAAAAGAACTAACCATGATCCATTGATTGCAGGTTCCAAGGAGGGAAACAGGAAGCTCCCCCGCCTCCCCCTCAATGCTCCATGAGGGGGTGGAAGGTTAGTAGTAACAAGAGAAGGAGAGAACTGGAAGCACCTGGTAGGATATAGGCTTCTCTCCAACCCCCAACACCATGGGGAGCATGAGCCCTACCCCCCAAGACCTTCAGCAGCAGCACTGGGGTCAGAGCTTGTGGGACACAGACAAAGAGTAGAAGTGCAGCTCACAGTAGTGTGATCAGGGGTGAGGGCCCCTGTACCCTTGAGGGCTTGTTGATCAAAAGAAGTGATTTCGAGAAAAAGATGTTGAACAGTGGGAACAATGTCCTTGCACCATCACTGGAAAGGCTGAGAAATGACCTCTGGGTGACCTCCATTGGGAGAGTTGATATCTAGCACATTCTGCTGTAACTATCATACAAAGATTAGGAAGACATTGGATCGAAACTGCAGAACACCAGAGATGAAACGCAGATCCTAAAAATAGCCAGTAAAAAAAAAATCACCTTCAAGGGAAGACCATTAGACTAATGGCCAACGTCTTAAGAAGAAGAATGGCAGCCAGAAAACAATGGATTAATGTCCTCAAAGTGCCGAGAGAAAAGTAGTCAACAGGTTTGTGCACGTGGTAAAACTATTTGGATTTTTGCCCAAATTGTTGCTTTCCAAATTGCTACTCTTTTGATCTCAAATAAATGCTTGTTGCCTCTCACTTTGGCCTTTTATTTTTAGGTTAACAATATAATAGAATATTATTCTGTCATAAAAAAGAATGAAGTGCTGATTCATGCCACAATGTAGAAGAACCTTGAAAACGTATTGCCAAGGGCAAGTAGCCAGGCACAAAAGGCCACATATTGTGTGATTCCATTTATGTGAAATGTCCAGAATAGGCAACTCTATGGAGACAGAGAGATTAGTGGTGCCAAGGACTGTGGGTAGGAGGGTGAGGACCATGGAGGAAAGGGGGAGGCGGTTTCCTCTGGGGTGATGAAAATGCTCTAAAATTGATTGCAGTGATGGTTGTACAACCATGTGAATATACTACAAAGCACTGACTCATACACTCTAAACAGGTGAGTTGTATTACATGTGAATTACCGCTCCATAAAGCTGTTAGAAAACAAAAAGCAGAGCATTTCCTCTCTTCCCCAGTTCCCACCCAAACTTGCACGCTGAGATCCACCACATACTCAGAAAGCCAAGACCCCCCTGGTTAGCAGAAATCATTCTCCTCAGAAGCAGCTAGTGTAAAGTCAGACACACACACACACACACACAACACACACACACACGTGCAATAAAAACGCATATTCTTTTATTCCTAGAAAATTGATCTAGTCCTGCTCTGTCAAATAGAAACAAAACGTGAGCCAGAGATGCAATTTTAAACTTTCTAGCAGCCATATTTTTAAAAGTTAAAAAGGAACAAGTATAATTAAATTTAATAACGTATTTAACCTTATTTATCCAATATACTGTATTATCATTTCAACATGTAATCAGTATAAACAATTTTAATGAGATATTTTACATTCAGATGTGCATTTTATACTCGCAGCACATCTGAGTTCCAAACAGCCACGTTTAAAGTTCTCAATAGACAGTGGCTATCGCTTTAGACAGGGCAGGTCTGCACTCCTGAAGTTGCACAAGACAGATCGATTTACGCAAAGCCAGGAGAGAAAAGAAGTGGTTGTCTGATATAGTTAAAGGCCAGAATGGAGCTTGTCTTTAGGTACAGCTGGATCCAGGGGCCGCGCCTTCCTCTCCCCTCTGACTTCTCCCTCTCCCTCTCCCCCCTTCTCTTCCCTATTTCTCTCTCCCACTCCTTCCTCTACCTCTTTTTCTTCTATTTATCATCTCTTGGCTCCACATTTGTCTGATCTGGCTGCACTTTTGGGCAGGCTTCTAAAGTGGCTCCTGGTGGCCCTTGGTTTACAAACTCATCCCAAGTAAGGGAGCATCCTCTCTTTTCAACAGTTTCGGGCGACGCTCTCAGCCGGAGAGGAAGAAGGGCTGCTCTGGCTGGGGTCATGTGCCCATCAGAGTTGGGAGAGCAGCAGCAGAGCCCACGCTCCCCTCCCTGCCCCAGAGCCCAGCACGGGCTCCAGGGCTGGGAACGCACGCGGCTCTGCTCAGGTATTCTTGTTGATGTAGCTTCTTAATTGCCTGTAAGTTATCTAGTCTTGCTCCCAAGCTTCAGCCCCACTGGAAAATAGGAACAAAACCTTAAACTTTAAAAAAAATCTCAATCCAGTGCTATTTAATATTTATTTTGTTTTAACAGAGTTTCTGTTGTAAAAAAAAAAAAAAAAAGTTATGTCTAAGTCACAATTCAACATCCTAAAAGGGCTCTTCCTCCCTTTTTTTCCTTCCTCCCAGTACGACACTGGGGTCTGGGGAAAAACCTACCAGGCTTCCCGACACTAGGGAAGGGGAGGTCTGTCCCCCTGTCAGCCTCCAGGGGAAGAGCTCACCGTTTGGGGGCGCCCTGTGCAGCCCGCAGGCCGCGCTCTGCAGGACTCCACAGGGGACTGTCACCGGCTGGTGCATAAACGGCCCTCCCTGCAATTGCTCGGCAGCAGCCCTGGTCCCACGCTCCTCAGCCTCAGCTCTTTACTGAGCACCTAGGCTTTCGGGCCTGCGCTGCTCCTCCGGAGGCTCTGGAGGCTGCTCTGCTCCCCCCCTCACCCCAGTACCTTCCTCTTCCTCGCTCTTGACTTTCTGGACCCCAACCATGCCCGCTGTGGCAGGGGCTGCTGAGTGAACTCTGCAGCTTGAAACTGCTTCTGGCCCTTGAGGCAGCTTAAGGGGTTTAGAAACCCCCCTTTGCTCCTTTGCTCTTGTCTGTTGGCTCACAGAGGAAGTGAGCCCTTCAGCCAGAAGTGAGGGGAGAATTCTTTTGCTCTGGATAGCTATTCCCCCTCCAGGATAATAGGATTTACAGGGCATGAAAACACACCTGGGCGAATCTCAGACATAATCCCTGCTACTCTTTTTTACACAGATGTTATCATACAATTCTACCGTCAACCCAGACGGGATGTTAGAGTTGTTCTTCCATTTTACAGATGAAGAAACTGAGGCTGAGGAAGAGACAGAGGCTTGCCCCATCACACAGTGCTAAGTATGAGACGCAGGCTTCCAAGCCAGGAATGCCCCATCCCCCTCTTGCAGACGTCTGACTTAAAGATAAATTTGTGTCTTGAAAGCTAATTTTAAGTAATCTGTTCAGCAAGAGAAAGGAGGCCTTTCCGGTTCTCTTTCCTGTACTAAAAACCGTTGCTGCACCCTCCCCTCTGTCCTCTCGGGCCCTGCAAACATTCAAAGAATGGCAAGAATGTCACACACCTGTGGTGCTGTTGCCAGAGAGACGGCGCCCACAGGGAGATGGACGCAGCACTGCTCAGACACAACACACGTGGGGTGGGGGCACCGCTGGTGTCTGGGGGAGGCCCCTGGGGCTTCCCCATGAGGTAGCAGGAAGCCAATGGAAAAAGGGAGGAAAGGTGCAACTGAGCCACTCGACGGGAGCAGGGACGCGCACTGGGGCCCCACCACCCCTGCAGGTTCACTGACGCCAGGTGCTTGGACTATGTGGGGCGGGCCCACCGGGTGGTACGTGAGTATTTTAGGCAGGACAGTCCCGACCTTAACCGGAGCTGAGGACTCTCCCAGGCAGCATTCAGTCACAAAAGAAGCAATGCTCTGGAGGGGACTTCCCACCGGGGGCGGGGGGGCCAGAGGGGGCAGGAGCCGAGATGACCCAGCTGAAGGAGCCGCAGGCAGAGGTGGCATTACTGGCTGAGATGGGCTGCCAGACAGTGCCAGCCCGGGGATGTGGGGGGGCACCCTGGGGGATTTCGGGGCCCTCCCCTCCTCTCACCCCGGCCTCCTGCCAGGGCCACCAGCAGGGGAACTCGGAGGCAGAATGTGGAGGCTCAGCAGAGAACAGAGGGGAAAGCCACGTCGGGGTTCTGGGTGTCTGTCCCTGGCAGGCCGGCACTTGGTAACTAACAGACAGGACTTTATGTGAGCAACTACTTGTTGCTAAAATTTAATATTATTTTTACTTTTATTGTACTATTTTTTCAGTCACCTATTTATGGCAAGCAATACTGGTCATCCACTTATGATAGTGCCATAAAGTCTCCCTTTTAAATAATTTCTTTAAGTTAAAAAGGAGAGGGGGTATTTAGAGAATTCCAGGTAGCTGGAAGGACTCCCAGTGGCATAAGAAGCGAAAAAGGTGAGACAAGGGGCCCATATAAGTAGTGGGACACTTGGGGGCTGTGACAGGAGAGGGCATGGCCAAGGCTGGGGTCCTGGCCAGATGCTCCCTGAGCACAGGGCCTGCTCCCTGGAAAAATGAAACCTGAATCCTGCCAAGCTTCTAGATCCAGTGCTCCAGCCACCAGGGGCAAAGGAGCAAGTCACGGCTGCCACACACTGCATCAGTCCTGAGGACAAAGGACCTGCTTCTTTGACGAGAAATGTTTTTTAAAACAAAAAGGGGCGTGTAGACCCAGACAAAGGGGATAGAAAACCAAGCGTGACAGGCAGCTCTTCAGTCCTATCAAACAAACCACCTGTGAAAATGCAGTTTTGAGGCAATTGAAGACATTTGATATGCAAATATTAATTTTATTAGTGCAATAATGACAAGGTGGTTATATAAAGAAAAAACGTCTTTATCCATTAAAAAAGTAAAAACAGTCTCATGAAAAGAGAGGAGAGAGGCTTAAACTCTTTATGTGGCATTCAGGATCCTTCAGGACGCGGCCTCAACCCAACCTGATGGATCTGTGGATGGGTAATTAGCAGACTGGAGAGAAAGGAGAGGAGTGAATCGCTGGTAGAAGTGGGTAGATGGCAATGTAGGGTGTCAGTGGGGAGGACTGGTGGGTGGGTAGGATGAAGGAACAGCGGTAGATCAGTGGTTGGGTGGGTGGGTGAGTTGGGTGGAGGACTGGTGGGTGAAGGGTGGTGGGTGAAGGAGGAGAAATTATACTCAGACTGGAGTAGACCAACCCACACCCATCCCCAACCCTGGAGTTCCCCACTCTAGTCCTCTGGTGAAAAATACTTCTAGGTTAGGGATCAGAATGTTCACAAGGTTGATCACCCCTCATGCCCAAAGATGTGGCACTGCCCACCCGTCCTGTCGCCTGGCAGGGCTCAGTGGTATTGTGGATAGCCTCAGGCCAGATCGCCCCCTCAGCAGAGGTCACACAAACAGCAAAAGCTGGGTGGTAAACAGGGCTCTGGAATTTTCAGAGCTTAAAGTGGGCAGTCAGCAATTAATTACAGCCCTCAGAAAGAGACTAGGTAATCACAGAAATACCCCAGGGCACCTCTGACAATTGATCCATCCCCTCAGGTATCCTGGGTGCAGACACAGGCAGAGTTTACAAATTGCAGGAGACTCCCTAGTTCTATACAATTTGTAAAACACTGAAGATCAAATGGGTTGACCTTGCCTCCCTCTGGGCATGTGACCTGGGTCTGGCCAATCAGAGCATTTCATCCTATGGGCCAGGATAATTTGTTCAAATAGAGACATAGATCCTAAAGTTGGCCCCTGAAATCCCTACCCAGACATGTGCTGACCAAAGGCAGTCTCTTTCCTCCACAGTTACCCAGCTGCTAAGTCTAGAGCTGCTGGTAGCCATTATTAGGCCCCACTTGACAAGAGCCTGCCTGAAAATGAAGCCCATACAGAGGACAGAGAAGGAGAAAAACAGATTCCTTGTGACTCCATGGAGCCCCTGGATGCAGCCATGCCTGACGCTAGATGCACCCTTGGACTTTTCTATTACATGAGCCAACCAGTCCTGTCATTGCTCAAGCCAGTTTAGGTTAAGATGGGCACCCAGCAAGGAACATAGGCTCGGGTATTTCTTGGTGGTTTTCAACTGGATGCAGCAATGATGTTGGCAAGTTGATTTCTCAAACTAAGTAATAAGACCCCAAGTGGGCTGGTCGACAGTCTGTGTTTGAATCCTGGCTCTGTGTCCATGGATGAGTGATGGGTCTTCCCTCTCTTTGTCCTCAGGTCCTCTTCTGTGCTGACAATGCTGCCAACCTGTATCGGTCAATATTGTCTGAGTTGTGCCACAGAAACAATCCCCCAAATGTCCATGTCTGGCACAACCGAGCTTTGTCCTGTGCTCATGCCACGCACCCAATACTGGCCGGCTAGAGGCTCTGCTCTCCAGACCCTCACTCCAGAAGGACTAGATGTCCAGCCCAGAAGTGACCCAAGCCACTACCACTCACAATCCAATGATCAATCAAAACAGAAAGTCCACATGTTCCCACAAAGTAGCACCATCTGATGAGCTGTCAGGTCTCCAGGAAGGCACCAAAGGGGTGCACTGGGGCCAAGGTCACTGGGGGACATCTGCAGAAGCCTCCCAAATGGTCTCTGGCCTCCTCCGGGCTCTGGCCCTCTAGTCCCATGCAAATCAGAGCCCACCCTCCTTGCTTCCCATGGAGCTCAGAACAGCCTGCCTACTCCTCTTCAGGCTTGAGGCCCCCAGGACACGGACCGCCCTGGGTCCAGCCTGCTGCCCTTCTCCTCCTCACACATTGCCCACCCTGCCTCCCCGTTACTCCAGCAGGCCCTGTTCATTCCTGACTCAGGGAACACTCTCCTGATACCACCATGGCTGGTCCCGCTTGTTCCTCATGTCTCCACACCACTCCCCGGACGGCCCTCCCTGGCCCCCTGGCTGCCGTCACACGCGATTATGTTTTCTTCATGCATGTGACCCAGATGCAGCTACCTTGGTGTTTATTTAGTCTGCTCTACTACTTTATCCCTGCTCACAGTGTCCGTGTGCTGTCTGCCATCCCCTCACCAGGGCTGAACACAGTGCTGTACGCAAAGAAGGGACTCAGTGGAATGCGCTGGATGGCAGGCTAGCCTCGCCCTTCTGCTACCCATCCACCCCCATCCACATGCCCTGCTTGGAGCAGCCAGGCATCCCTGGTATTAATAGCTGATAGTTTTAATACCCTCGATGAGCCACTGGGTCGGCAATCAGAAGGCGCCTGCCTCCTTCCCGCACTGCCAGCTGTATAATTGCACTTGATCACTGCACGGTGTGCGCTGATTGCGGCCCAGAGATGATCGCTCGCATTCAGGCTGGTGGGGCTGGAGCCCTGGGCGGCCTAACGAGGGTGACTGACGCAGGGCTGATTGTACAGAGAGCTGGAGGGGGACCGAGCCATGAGAACAGGCCACGTCACACCCCAGACTGGACCACATTTGCTAAATTTGTTTCCGATGCAATTTCATGGTGATTATGCTGATTTCTTTTTCGTAATTGAGCCTGGCGCTGAGCATGATGCCTGCAGCCCCGGCTGTCAGGACTGGCCCATTTTGGAGCAGGAGGTATTATGATTTATGGCCTGCTGTCAGAGCTCTCAGAATGGAACGGAGAGATACTGTGGGAAGGCAGGCCAGAGTGCTCCCAGGGTGCTCTGGGAGCCTCCCTCCTGACTTGCTGTGACCTGCTTTCAGCCTGGCTGTCCCTTACCATTGTGCAGCCTTGGGCAACACCTGTGTGCCCCTCAGCATCCTGTCTGTAAGTTGAGGAGAATAACCCCTACCTCACAGTTGCTGTGGGTCCAAGCCAGTTCATTTCCCACCTGTGCTTGGACAGTGACTGAACTACATGTGAGCAATCAGCCTCTGTCATTGTCATTGCCTGGGGGTAGCCTGAAGATCAGGTACAGAGCAGATCCAGATCTGCTGTTTGGGGACACATCACACTTGTGTCATCCAGACACAGGCCTGCTTCACCCAAAACTTATCACATCTGACCCCTCACCCATCCTCTGGGGCAGGAATGGTCATCCCTACTGGGCCATGGAGGAAACAGGCCCAGAGCCAGCAAAGGCTGCACCAATACCTTCTCCGTCAGCAAAGTATCCCACAATTTTCATGGGACAGAACAGTGGGGTCTGTGCTGGAAAGGTCAACAAACTGGGTTTCTCAGCCGCAAGGCTCCCAACAGTGCGCTCCTGGCTGACAACAGCAGGGACATGCAGTTCCAGCCCCTTGTTGAGCAAGGTGGGGTCCCAGGACTATGGCCTCAGGTCACACCAGAGCTTGTTGGCCATAGGCCTGGGGCCACCCAGACCCCCTGTATCAGCACCTGCATTTTAAACAAGGCCCTCTGGGAGCCACTACTCTTGAGCCAGGGGTCCACAACCCTGCTGCATGTAAGAAGCCCCTGGGGAGCCTCTGGAAAGCAACTAACAGGGCCCCAGGGACAACCGGCTGCCAAGGTGTTCAGGCGCTGGTGTTTTCAGGCTCAGATGGTTTCAAGGTGCCTCCAAGGCCCAGGACACCTGCAGGTTCTTAGCACATAGGAGCAATGCAAGTCCTGGCCCAGACAACACACCTCTGGGGCTGCTGAAACACTGGAGGCCAAGAACCAGCACCTGTGGTCAACAGTCCCAACACGCCCCAGATGCTGTTCTGAGCAAGGGATGTGCTTGCAGTCTTCAGCCACATGCCACCCCCACCCCAAGACGCCCCTTAGCAAGAAAAGCCTAGAGCCATGAGCTTTAGCAAAAATGTTTAATCTCTCCTTAATGTGTGTATTTACAAGTACTAAATCTGAAGAACAGTAAAATAGGAAATGACCGTGTATTTACACAATCTGCAGGCTGAGCATCCCATCAGCCACACTGCTCCTGGGAGAGGCAACGGCAAGGGGCGGCTCAGGCCAGCCTAGTGATTGCTCTTCTTTTGGGTGGGGGCCCTGCGGCGTTAAAGGACAGCTAATTGTGGGCTTCATCTTAAAAATATCTCTCTGTAAATATATCTATTCTAGCTTGTGTAGCACCAACATGAGCCATCACATCCAGAACTGGGAGAAAAACCAGGGCGGAGGCTCTCAGCAAGGTCAGACTAGGGAGGGTGGGAACATTTGGGGCCCTCCATCTTGGGGTGACCCTAGTTGCTCCGCCCTGGGTCAGGGAGCACAGGGCAAGCTCGAGGTATATTGAGGCCCGGCTCCAAGACCAAGGCATGAGCCGTCCCCGGGCACTCCTGAGACAAGAGTGGGGAAGGTTAGGACAGCCCGAGGCAGGACAGGCCATAGCAGCGGTGCCTGGGACAGGACAGGTGTCCCTGCACAGCACCCCGTGCTGTGGCCCAGACTCCCTGGGCTTGGGACTGCAGCAGGGCCTTCATTGCAGAGTGGGACTCCATCCCCAGGCTCCTGCCAGGGCCCCACACCCCCCCAGGCCAGTGCCAGAGCTTGGGGTCAGAGCCTCTGGCAGGATAACACAAGGGAGGTGATGGTGCTAAGTCCAGCACCTGGGGTGCTACAGAGCTCAGAGGACTGTGAGAACCACTGACAAGAACTCAGAGCCTAACTCCAAGACCTGGCAGGGAGGGAGGTGCGGGACCTGCTGCACTGAGCAGACAGCAGGCTTAGAATCAGCTTGATCAGCTCACATGTAAACAGATATTGCTAAAGTGCTTGCGCCTGACAGGTGTGCGCTATTAGGTGGGCCACCCCTCCTCCTTCCTCACCAGAGCAGCCTGAGGTGAGCATGTGTGGCTCTCTGCAGGCTGGGAGGCCTCAGGAAGCAGGGTTGGAACTGGATTCAGACGAGGGCAGAGCAGGGAACTGGAAGAACAGGGCTTCAATTAGAAGCCAGCATCCAGGGAAGACTTTGGAGGAAACTTGAGGCCCATACCCAGGCACAGCCAGGCAGCATCAGAGGGGAGGCAACGGTGCACCAAGGACTGGAATTCAGGCCAAAGCAGTGGCCACCAAAGACAGCTTGATCTTTAGTGGCAGGCCTCAGTTCTGGATCCCACGGTGGCCCAGGGAGGAGCCCTCACAGGCTGCACTAGCGTCAGGAGGGGCTGCCTGAGCTCCAGCTAGTCATCCACAGCAGGAGGCCTGAGCCCTGCTCACTGCCCTCGGGACCGGACCGGACCGGGAGCGGGAATGGGAACGGTGTGGGGGAATTGGTTTCCCCTGTTCCAGGAGCTTCCCAAGTCAGGATTTCTCAGATTCCTCACTGCTTCCCCGCGCAAGGGGACAGCCCTTTAATCTCCAAGGTGTGCAGACTGGCTCACGCAGCTTAGCGGGAGGGACCTCAAGATGGAGCTGGCCACAGTTAGCTGTCCCTTAAAGTCCATGGGAATCTTTAGTACCGTCAAAAAAGTGAACTTGAAAGAGGGGGGCCACTTGTCTGCTTTCACAAGTGACTGATTAATTAAAAAACATTTTAAAAAGTGTCTAACAATCTCTAGTATTCAACACTTGCAGTTTTAAAAAGATCAAGTCAGACTTAACGCTAGCACAGACATGCAGGAACTCACAGCCCCTTGCCCTGGAAGCTGGGGGGGACGGGGGCGCCAAGAGAAGTTCTCTCCTTTTTACATCAAAACAAAAAAAAAACAAAACAGGACAAACCGCAGGTCGAGGGGCGGAGGCCTGGGGTGTTCCGCTCAGGGAAACCGGCCACTTGCTTCACGACCATTTGGTATTGCTTTCCCACTGCCTTAATTTTCTTATTCTAAACTGTTTGTAAAATTTCTCCTCCTCTAGTCAACTATACAGGACCCCACTGGGGCTGGAGACTGAGGCTAGAGCCACATATATATATACATATATATATATATATATACACACACACATATATATACTAATGTACAGGTTTTGTTTAGTTAAAAATTTGTTCTCTCTTGCTCACCGAGGGCTGGGTGGACAGAGCCAACCACAGGGCCCTCTGGTCACTGTCCTGCTCCCAGCCAGGCCATAGAGTATGATCCAAGGAGCCCTGCCATGATCCTGGCTGCCCAAGCAGAGTGCAGCAGGATTTCTGTTCCCCATAAAAAATAGCCCCCAGATGTCCCATTGCGCTTGAGGGGCCAGCATGCTGCTGAGATGCCAGACTGGAAGCCGCTGGAAGGTGGTGAGAGCAGGGGAGACAGATGGAGGGACGGAAGAGGATGGTCCGGGGGGCTCCCAGGAGCTCCACACTGGAGAGCATGCCCAGAGCAGATGCAGTGGAGGAATAAATAATGGGAATGTGTGCTCATGACTGGAGCCCCAGACCCCAGTGGCTCCCAGAGGCACAGCCCTGAGGACACAGAGGGAGTCACCGAGTCCTTCTGGAAGTCACCTGGGAGCTGCGAGCACTGCCTTCCTGCAGCCCCTCCATAGGAGGGAGCTGGGCCTCTCTCTGGGCGAGGTGCTCCTGCCTCCACCGCAGAGAGCACGCGGTGAATCAGAGGACAGTGGCGTGGTGCAGCAGCGAGCGTGAGGGTGGCAGGCGGGGGGCAACAGCCCAGACTGACTTCAGCTCACCTTGGCCAGGCCTGGCATTCAGCCTCCCCAGGCTGCCAGACAGGCCTCAGCCCTTAGACTATGCCAGGGAAGCCGAGAAGGCTGACCCCCTCCCAGCCCCTGGACCTGACCCTTCTGGCCTCGCCAGACTGGCATCCCTCCTCCCAGAGGGCTCGGCCTTACTCCCCAGGTCTTCAGCAGTCATCTGAGTCTCCGGAGAAGGCCTCCAGCTGCACCTGGGCTCCCCCTGCCCTGTGGCCAGCAGCTCTGGGCACAGAGGGTGCTGCAGGCACCGTCTCACCCACACCAGTAGGAACCAGGACCCCCTGCCAGGGGGAAGAGAGGGCCGGGAGGACGCTGGCCTGCACGCCTACCCCGAGCACACAGGCACTCGGCACACACAAGGGAAGGCTGCCTCCAGGGACCTCCCAGCTTTGGCTGTTGGTTGGAGGCGACCCTTGCAGGCCCTCTCACTAATCTCCTGTTGGGCAGTGGTGGCAGGGTGGCTCAGCTGCTCAGGGCCATCGTGTCCACCACCTGCTCCAGCTTGCTCCGGAGCCGCTGCCGGCGAGCCTGCTCGTCCTTCTCCAGGGCCATCAGGATCTGCGGAGGCAAGCGCGGTGTTAAGGGAGCCTGGAGGGGCTCCCGCTCACGTGGGACCACTACCAGAAAGCTGGGAAGATTATACACAACCAGCAAGTGACATGGCAGTAGCTAGGGGGCTCTGGAGCAGATACCCAATTCTATCCCATCCATTCTGAGCTGAGGGGCCTGGTTCTGAACAGGACACGGGTGTGAAGAATGAGTCCTCCTTGCACCTGGTCACTATTCCTACTCTCGACCCACAAAACACCAGCCCCAAACAGGGCTCTGGTCACAGTTAGCCCTTCATGTACCCTCGGTACAGCTCCCCATCTGTAGATGGGAACTGGGCCTGGACACCCTGGACACGGATGTGCCGCCACCCACTGGAAGCCCTCCCTGCACTGCAATTCAGCCTGCTTCCAGCCCCCCAGGAAGCAGAAGCACCCTGAGTTCACACTCCTGGTTCCTGCTGGTGCATCAGCCCACCAGCATGCCACCATCTGCCTCCACTTCCCCAATTGTTCCTCTGTGTGCCTTTACAGTGGAGCTCCTCAGAGAACCTCAGATGGCAGGCTTTAGTCCCACCCCCAGGCGGTATCACCAGGTCACCCAGGATCTGCTGCTTATCCTTCTCAGCCCCAGGACATCTACCCAACCTCACTTTCTGACACCCAGCCCCACCTGAGTCTCGGCCCATCCCCTTCCTGCTCTGGACTCACATCCAGGGCCACCTTCTCCAGCCTCAGCTGCCAATGTGCACACCCTGATCCTGGAGCCCGAGTCTCTCCCGAGTCCCAGCTCCACTCCCCTCAAACAAATAAAAGTCCAAGGGACTCCTTGGACTTTCCCACTTTCCACAGCTCACTCCACCTTAAGTCTGGAGTCACACCCACAGCCAGTCTGATAAGCAAGTCCTAGTCTCTCCCACCCATGGGCAAGCCCTTACGTGGTCCCTGCCTCCCCCCTTCACCCTGGGCACTCAACAGTCAGATCATGGCTCTGTCTCTAAACCCCGATGGCCCATCTCACTGAGGGGAAAGCTCAAATTCCCCAAGGCCTGCACACCCAGTGACAGGCCCCTTGTCTCAGCCTGGCCTCCCCGTCCCAGCACAGCTGATTCAGTCTCCCGGCCTCCACAGTCCTGTCACCACGCCCACTCTGGCAATGGCCACGTCCATCCTGCCTCTCCCGCCCTGTGTGCTCCATCCAACTCAGCCCATGCATCAGTCCTCCTTTCTCAGACATCTCAGAAAGCCCCGGCTCTGGGTAGCAGACAGCAAGGAGACCTGCTGCAGCCTCACTCCAGGTCAGCAGACATGATACTAAAGGAGGAAGGTGGCTCTGCAGACATCCTCCCAGGCCCGTCAGCCTTGTAACGGGCCCCTAAAGAACAGTCCCTCACCATGTTCTCCTCAGGGAGCCACTGCCATCTGCTCCCTGCTCCCCCATGCCCCTAAATTGTCCAGAAGCATGCTAGGGCTGCTTGGCAATCTAGCCGAGCCTGTTAGGCCTGGTGGGCAATCACAACAGCACTGTATCCCTGCCTCAGCAAGTGAGATGGCCAGTGGGAGAGCAGATGGGAGAAGGCAGGCACCTGGCTAGCCCAGAGGCCCAGGGAGAAGGTGGGGCTGAATGTGGGTTGCAAAAGGGTCCCGGGAGGGAGCCCTGTTTGATAAGGCCTGGTTTAGGGCTGAGCCGGGTGGTGTGCAGCAGACAGACTTGGGCAAGGCTGGTGTTCACACTCACCTCGTCCTTGTACTTGGTGATGTAGGAATAGATCTCATGTAAGGCGCTCATGCTGTTGAATTGGCTCAGGTGCAGCCTCGACTGCTCGGCCAAGTACGCACTCATGTCCTGGTCGCTGATGGCAGGCATCTTGGCAATATCAGCATAGTACCTGTAGGCAGACGGCCAGTTGGCGCATGAGCTGGGTCCCAGCCCTCGCGCCCCCCACACACGCCCTGCACAGTCAACGCACCTCTCCACCCAGCTCTTATAGTTGGGAATGTCCTTGGCGTAGAGCAGTTTGTTGGAAGGCGAGTCCTTGCCCAGCTTGTGCTCAGACGTGGAGCAGGAGTCCATGAAGGTCTGGGCCACCACCGAAAGGCAGGCATCTGTGATGCTGCTCTTGTGGATGTCGAACACAAACTGGGGGTTCTTGATCACGTTCACCCAGAAGCGCAGGGGCAGGCTGTGTGGCAGGTCACATGCATGGTCAGACCGGGCCTCAGCACCCCTTCCAGATGACAACGGGAAGGGGCCAGCCGGAGGCCTCCCAGCCAGCCTAGCTCTGACTCTCAGTGACAATGGATTTCCATGCAGATAGGGAAACTGAGGCCCAGAGAGGGCCAAGGACTCAAGAAGTGAGGGCTGTCTCCTGCCACTCACACTCTGGGACGACAGTCCCTCCACATGGTCGCATGTTTACACATGCACTCACACATGGTCACAACCCTACTTCTGTCCAGGAAGGGCTCCAGGGACACATCCCCACAGACATTTGACCCCTGTGCCCAAAATGCCACCCCTAAGACAGCCATCAATGGGGCTACCCAATAGCCACAAGCCTGTGGCTGTTTAAATGGAAATACACAAAGTTAAAAATTCAGATTCTCAGTTGCAATAGTAATGTGTCAAATGCTCAAGTAGTCATTTGGGGCCAACAGCCACCACTCTAGGCAGCACAGATCTAGAACATTCTGTCACCGCAGAAATTCTCCTGGATGGTGCTGACCTAGATGATGCTGCCTCGCCCGGTGCCCCATGGAACCCCTTCAAGGCCCACGGGCAGCACAGGCAGAGTGGGAGGCCCACGGGTGCATCTAGGTTTGGGAAGTGGCAGCATATAGAGGCCAGAGTACTAGGAGGGGTGAGATGACCAGGGGATCAGGCAGGAAGAGGCCAGAGGCACAGGAACTTCTCTGAAGATGGGCCAAATGCTGCAGGGGCATGTGGTCAAGCTCAGGGAGACAAAAGCCTTTGTGGCTTTTGTTGTGGGCATTGTGGGTGGGGTGCTGGCTACCTGAGGGTGTGAGAGTCCCAAAGTGTTTGCTGTCACTACCACTGTCATCCTCATCACTGCCAATGGCTGGCACCAGCCTGGTCCACCAGGCTCATTCCTCAAAGCCCACACTTACACCCTTGTACCTGCTGTGTATGCAAACATGCAGATGAACCCACATGCATATGAACCCACATACATACACCAAGCTCCCACAGCAAAGGGGGTCCTCCGAGTTGAAGCAGAGGCCATGCCCAGTTCCGGAGCATGGGAGGCAGTGGATGCCCCTCCTCAGGTGGGCGAGTAGGGAAGGCCCACACAAAGAGGAGCTGACCGTAGCAGGGAGAGAACAAATCCAGGCAAGGCTTTCCCCTCACCCATCATAACAGGCCTCCTGCAGCTGCTCAGCCCGCCTAGCCTGTCTGTGCCCCACCTGGCCCGACTGCCAAATCCCACTCCAAAGGTACCAGTTGCTCTTCCAGGTGTGGCGCACATCTGAGTCATGTATCTGGTGCTGGTCAGCCTGCTCATCCAAGAAGTCGAACATATACTTGATGGCCAGTGGCAGAGCCGAGCCCCGGTGTGCCGTGCTAAAGATGGTCTCAAACAGGTCATCCACGAACTTCTGCAGTGTGCCCTATAGGTAGGCAAAGGCGCAGAGCTCCAGGGCACCACCAGCAACCTCTCATCTCCTTGGTGACCTGGGCAGCTGGCTGTGCTGCACCCATGTCCCTACCACCTGCCCATCCAGGCCTACCTTGGTGGCAAGCAGCCGTGTCAGGTAGATCTCTGAGACCATCTTGCTGCCACGATCACCCTCCCGCTGGTCTAGGTGGTCGTGATTCTTCACCAGGTGCCACAGCTTGGTGCCACTCTCCAGGTCAGGTGTGATCATGGGCGTGCGTGAGCGCAGGCTGTCAGGGCTGCTGGCTGTGCGTAGCATGCTCTCTGCAGGCACCACACAATCAGCTGACAGGCCCACTGCCGCCAGCACCCACACCCTACCCTGGCCCTGGCTGGGGAGCCTCAGGCTAGAAGCTCCTCTGTCTGAGCCTCAGTTTCCACATCTGAAAACTGGGGTCCTCAGTCCCACCTCCCTGGGTTATAGGGACAGAAGATGGTCTACTGTGTATGGCTGTATGCTGTAGGGGGAAAGGTGAAGCCTCCAAATGGAGGGAAAGGCTAAGTGTCCAAGTGATGGGCCATGATGTAGCCCCTTTCAAGTTTTGCATGGCCCTGCTGTAGAGAGGCCAAGGGAGGTATCCTATTCAAACCAGTGAGCCGTGCCCGCTCTCCCCACCCAACCCCTCACCATATCTGCTGAGGGACTTAGTGAAGGTGGATGAGTTGGAGATGTTGTAGGCAGACGTCTGCTTGGGCACCAGAGCCACCGAGGACCCGTCCGTCACCTGTGGGCAGAGGGCCAGGAGATTCATGACCCACCATTGGCAGCCTTGGTGACACCTCCAGCCCATCTGGTGCTATGCCTGGGGGCCAGTCACCTCACCCCTCTAAGCCTGTTTCCCCACTGGTGCACCTCCAGAGCTGTTAGAACCACCAGATGGGCCCCGTGCTGGGTCTGAGAAGGTAATACATGTGGCCTCTATGCCCCTTTTTACCAACATGTCTCCCACCCACAACCAGGGGTCTGGACACCGGCTTCCACACTCCCATGGCCAGAGGGTAGGGGGTGCGGGACCACCTGGTAGTGAGCCAGAGTATTCAGCCTCTTCCAGTCGTTGTCGATCTTGGTGGTGACGTCTTCATCTTGCAGGATGATGCGCGCCATGCGGCCCTGGCGCCACTCTGAAGGAGAGGGAAACAGTGAAGGGCGGGGCCTCGTTCCCCGCCTCTCCTGGGTCTCACCTCTCAGCCTGAGGAGCACGGGTGTCCTAGGGGCACTTAGTGCAGGGTCTTGAGCATCAGAGTAACAACAAGGCTCCTCCCTTCCTCCCTAGAGCAGCTCCCATCCCGGCTCAGAGCAGGAAGCCTGTGCCCCGCAACGGCAGCCCCACCTCCACGTAACACCCTGCCTTTGAGCTCTAGGAAGCTCTTCCAACTCCTCAGTCTGGCATTTAGGCCTCCGTGGTGGTACCCCACCTCTCCAGCCACGCCTACCATGGGACTCCCCAGCCCCAGGCCTGCCCCTCATCCTCTAGCCCTCCCCCAGCTCTGCAGGTTCCTCTACATGCCCAGCTCACGAGTCACAGTGCCACCCCGCAAGCTCCGATGGCCCACCCTCCTCAGTAACTGGGAACCCCAACCCTTGACTCTTACCTAGAGTGTGCCCCCTAATTCCACTCTCTATCCACCTGCCTCCACCCTGGCCTGCCCACACCGAGCCCAGCTGGGATCACATCCCTTCCCTCCAGCCCTCAACACCCCCTTCTCCCCATGACCTCCAGCACCCTCCTCCAGCAGCCAGGGCCCAGCCTGGAACAAGAGGCCCTGCTTGAGCTTCTCCCTCTAAGCCCATTACCTGTGGCCCCTGGCCCTGCCCCTCTCCTTGCGCTGTGCACCTTGGCAGGCCCACTGCCCAGAACCTTAGCATGGCCACGCTACCAATTAGTGTGAGCGCCCCTCCCTCACTCACCCAGGTCCATGTCCCCAGCCTTGGGCCGCTGGGAGTAGGGCACACCCTTGTACACAGCGTCCAGCAGCTTCTCCTTGACCTGTGTCACTGTGTCGCAGTTTAGTCCCTTCACTGGCACCTCAGGCGCATTCTCGTTCTCAGGGTTCACGCAGTTCAGGGTCTGGGGGCAAAGAGGGGCACAGCATCAGCACCCACCTCCCAGGGAGCCGGCCTGTGGGTGGGGCAGAGCAGGACGCCGGGCTTGTGCTCACCAGCATCTTGTAGTCGATCTGCTGCCGGATAAGCTTGTCCTCACTCAGGGAGTAGCGCGCCTCCCCAGTGATGGCGTCGATGGGGCCCTTCTCCATCTGCTGCTTGATTGCGCAGTACAACATAAACAGCGGCTCCCCGGCGCACTCCTGCCGCAGGCGAGCGGGCAGTCAGGCTGCAGCCAGGACCCACGCGCTTCCGCCCCTGCCCATTGCCCATCCCTCCAGTGCCTCTGTACCGTTTCCACAAGAAGAGATTAGCAACATTTCCAAATTCTTTTAAGGAGGCAAGTAGAATCCTGGTTCTAGAGCCCGACAGAGACTGTGCGAGAGAATGAGTTAAACAGCAGACCCCTGGCCCTGTCAAACCCGTGCGCCGTAGCCAGGAAGGAATGCCAGGAGTCTATCAGAGGTGAACACAATATGGCCAAGCGGGCTTCACGCCAAAGAAGACTGAAGCTCTCAAGTCTCCCCAGCGCAGGTCTCAGCGGGCCCATTGCCCCAGTCCCCAGCCACTGCCCTAGCACCCCACGCGCTGGAGCCTGAATGCGGTGCCAACACTGCACTCTGGACCCCCCTGGACCACGGCACAGGCAGACCCTGTGCCATGGAACACTAGGCATGACCTTGATTTGTTGGTTGTCAGGGGCCCACCTGGCTGGGGCCTGCACCACTGCAGGTGGAGGCTGCCCCCGTTACTAAGAGGCACAGATGCACTAACCCAGGGAAGCTCATCAGCACTGAGGGGCACCGGGGTCCAGGGCAAAGGCCCTGTGGGGAAGCCTCACAGGTCTGCTCTGCTCCTACCCCTGACCGTTGTCCTCCAGCTCCCCACATAGCAGCCACAAAAGCCGTCTCCTGCTCTCCCAACCACCCAGTGTCCCACCTCAGGGCCTCGATACCGGCTATCCCTACAGCCAGAAATCTCTCCCTCGGGTTTTTACTGGCCCTCTGGACTCCGCCCAATTTGCCTGTTCAGAACAGCTCTCCCTGACCACCAGGCCAAAGCTACACCCCAGTTTCTGTTGTTGTCTTTGATGCCTTCTCCCAGCTGGAGTGGAAGCTGCCTGAGGGCCAGGGCACAGCTGACTCACATTATATCCCAATGCCCAGCATGGAGCCTGCACACGCGCGGGGCTCCAGACACTGCTGGACAACAAATGCCATGAGTGAAAAAGTTGTCAAAGGAAGAGGCTCATGTCTTCACAGCAAAGTGAAGAAAGCCAACGTCAGAGCTCGCCAGTCCTGTCTACCCCAGAGCTGGCCCTGATTGCAGATGCCACACCACAAGGGGATCTTCCCCACTTACACTTACTTCTGTGTTTAGGTATGCTAAAATGAGCACGGGTTACTTTTCTAGTTCATGTTTATTGTTTTTAAAAATAGCAAAGAATGAAGGGGACTTGGGGTGTTTAAAAAATTTGTAGCACTAAAAAGAAATGAGCTATCAAGCCATGGGAAGACATGGAGGAACCTTAAATGCACATTTCTACGTGGAAAACGACAGTCTGAAAAGGCTACCTACTGTATGGTTCCAACTACAGGACATCCTGGAAAAGGTAAAACTATGGAGACAGTAAAATATCAGTGGTTGCCAGGTGAGCAGGTGGGGCACAGGGACTTTTAGGGCAGTGAAATTACTCTTTAATACTATGATGGTGGACACAGGTCACTATCATTTGTCCAAACCCACAAAATGTACAGCACCAAGAGTGAACCCCACGTGAGCTATGGCCTTTAGGGGACGTTTCTCAACACAGCAGCACTGACTGCAGCCAACACTGGTACCACTGTGGTGGAGGGTGCAATGACGGGCGGCTCTGAGAGCACATGGTGCACGGGAATCTCCGCGCCTTCTGCTCCATTTTGTTGTGAAACTGAAACAGCTCTAAAAGGTCTTTCCAGTCAAGACATGGATCGATGGAAAAAAAAAGTTATCACAGGAATTTTTTTTTGTATCCATATGAGATGGTGATATTAACTAAACCTTCGGTGGTAATCATTTCACAATATCTGTAAATCAAACCATTATGCTGTATACCTTAAACTTATACAGCAATCTATGTCAATTATTTCTTACTAAAACTGGAAAAAGTACCACAGTGCAGTTGCCCCTCGGTACCCATGGTGACTGGTTCCAGGACCTCCCTCATAAGCAACTCTGAGGATGCTCAAAGTCCCTTATATAAAATGGATAGTATCTGCATATAACCTACGGACATCCTCCCATTTACTTTAAATCATCTCTAAATTACTTATATTACCTAATACAATGTAAATACTATGTAAATAGTTGTTATACTGTATTGCTTACGGGATAATGTCTGTACCTGTTCAGTACAGACCCAACGATCAGAGGCCTAACTACATGGTAACGTCAGTAACAATGTAATGTCGTTTTTCCTGAATATTTTTTATCTGCGGTTGGTTGAATCCATGGATATAGAACCCGCAGAGACAGAGGACTGACTGCACACCTTGAAAAAAACCAAAACAGTCTGTGGCACAAAGAAGTCAGCGGCCAGCTAATGCAGACAGGAGCAGCCTGGACCAGTGCCGGGTACCCCTCCTGCAGTTGGTGTGAGCACACAATGTAAGTGTGGACCATCTCTACCAATGGTCCTGGGCTGGTTCCTCCTGCCCAGCACCTTTCCTCAACCATATTGTGAAGGGGCAAACATAATTTGGAAGTAGGGGAGTGCTCTGAACAGATCAAAGCACACCTTGGCCCTGTTCAGCTCTTTTAATGTAATCCCATGAGGGTAGACCAGTCAGCTTGGCCCGTGGCTCCCAACACTCTGCCCCCACCTCCCTATAGCCCTCCTCCCTGCTCCCTTGGCCAGGCCTGGCCTCCCTCTCCCTCTATCCAATACCCTACCAGACCCTCCATGACGTAGCCCCCACCCTTGATCCCAAAGCACAGCTCCCTGAAAGCAGCACCCACTCAGCCGCTCTGCCTTCAACACCCTGCGCCGGCCCCACTTGCCCTACTTCCTGCAGCCTGACCCTCCACCTGGCATTACACACAACACACACCCAATTTAGGTCCTCAGACTGGGTTTGTCAAACTGAGTCCCCTTTCTCTGCCTGCAAAGACTCAGGAGCAGATGGGTCGATAAAGCTAAGATAGCTCGGGCCCAGAGGCCCATGTCCCTAAACCTTGCTTCTCCTGACTTCCAGAGTGTAATTTAATGAGCATGTAAATACATCACACAGTCTCACAGAATTTTACAGGAAATGCACAACTTTGTGTTACTGGCTCCCAGGTTCAGCATAACCACTCTAGAATTTACTGGACTCTCCACAGGCCCAGATGTTCCCAGGTAAGCCCTGCCCTACACTGCCTCACGCCCACCTCAAAGCTGTCGCTCCCTCTGCCTTGCTACCTGCTTCCCTTACTTCTTTGCTCAAACCTCACCCACCTTCTTGATGTCTGCCCCCTTTTCACATGTCCTGATTCCCATTTACCCTCTCTCTCCAGCCAAGACTCTGCTCTGGGTACCTCTGAGTGACCATGGCCTGGCCCAGCAGAATTCTGCATGAAGGGCTGACGGGCCCCTCGGGTGTCCCCGATTCAGTAAGGACACAGGAAAGGGAGGTCCATGGCTAAGAAGCAACCACAGGGATATTCAGGCCATTAGGCTCCATTGCCCATCATGCTGTCCATCTACAGAGTGTCTACAGAGGTCAGAGAAATGAGCAGAAGCATGCATGAACATCCATCCTGGGCTTGGCCTGGGGGCCCCACTGTCCCCACCTCGTAAAAATGTCTGCCAAGCCTTCAGATTTCAAGGGAAACCAGATATCTGGGTCTGGGCGATCTCCTACTTTCTAAGTGCAGTCCAAACAGGATCCATCTAGACCCATATCTAGCTTGGAGCTGCAGTTTGTACCCTCTGGCCTCCACTCCATTCTGAGGATGGCCACAGGCCAGAGCTTGTCTTCGAGGGATGGGGGATCCTCCCAAGCCTGAACAGGGGCTTGTCTGTGCACTCCCCCCCCACAAGAGCCAACAGGAACCCCCAGATATCTCCCCAGGCTGGCCCAGCGCTGGGTGCTGGACACACAGAGGATCCTGCCAGGTTGTCCCCCTTCATCCTTAGCTGCAGGCCACGGGCACAGGGCAGAGACCTGGGCCTGTATTCAAACTCCAGCTCAGTCACACACTGGGCATGAGGCCCAAGACAGCTTGCCTTACTCAGAGCTGGGGTGTCTACTCCTGCCTCGGTGGCTGGATGAGGCCTGGACAGCATCATGGAGAGCCAGGATAGGGGCCAATGGGTGCATGTCCTAGGGGAGTCCACACGGAGGCCCCAGCCCCCTTTGAGCCACTCTGGGCTGAGACTGTTCATCTCTGGTCTCCTTTGTTCCTCACACCCATCCATCTGTCCCCAACACCCTCTTGACGTTCTCTCCTCCCCAGCCTACCTACCTTGAGGAATTTGTACAAGAGGAAGGTGAACCAGTTGGTCAACATCTTCTCTGCCACTGACTCGGTCCTGGAGACAGACACAGGCAGGGGTGACGTAACTCCCACTGCCAGGCCCACACCACATGCCCACCCCACCATCCACATGGTCCTTTCTACAGAACTTTCTAAAGGCCAGGCTTTGAAAGGCAACCATGGACTGGAAGACTGCAGTAGAGACCCCGGTCCTCAGCCCCAGAGCAGGTCTCTGAGCATGACTCAGGCCCGGCACCAATGGCCTCAGAGTGGAGCCCATGCCCAGCACACCTGGTCCCCAGTACCAATATCTGGTCAGAGGAAGCAGAGGCTTCCCCCAGAACCGCAAAGTAACGCCCTGGGGCTGAGCGCCCAGCGGGGCTTCTGGTGGCTTCAGGTAGAAGGTGTGGGCTCACCGCCGCAGGAGCAGTTTGGGGTGGTTCTTGCTCTCGAGGTTCTTCTCAATGAGGTCCGACAGCAGCTGCTTAAGCACGCCTGTGGCATATTCCATCTCACCCTGCAGAGCCGTCATGATGAGTGAGGCCACGTTCCCACGGTCGCGCATAGAGAAGCTGCGCTGGGCCTCCAGCGTGCGGATAAAGGTCAGCAGAAAGTGCTTCTTGGTCAGCAGCTGCCCAAACAGTGTTAGTGATTTCTCCACATTGGCCTGTACCTGGGGAGGACAGGAGCCTGCTCAGGGTACCCAGTAGCATCATGGGGGTGGTACTCTGGCCGAGGGACTGTCCAGGCCAGGTGTACAGGACAAGGCAGGGTTGGAGAGCAGGCCTCGGAGGCTGGTGATACCGACAGGTGTCCAGGCCTCAGTTGTCCTCAGCCCACTCCAGGCAGAGACCCAGGCAAGTGATGAGTGTAAAATGAGGGCCTGCTCCTGCCACCACCTAGCAGCTTGGAGGGAGCCCAACCCAACACCCCATCTGCTGGGCACCAGGAGTGCACATCCACGGTTTCACTCTGCTCTTGTTACAACTATCAACACAGAAACCACCCTCCCCACTTCACAGAAGATGCCTAAAGTCCAGTGGGGTCGAGGCTTACTTAGGGCCACAAAGCATGGAAGTAGGAAAAAGAGGTGGAATGTAGGCATGGCTGGCTCCAGGGCCCCTGCTCTCTCTTTTATCTGTACCAAGGCTTGTCAGGCAGGAGGTCCCCCCCACTAGGCTGTGCCAGAGGCTACCAGTAACACCTGGCTCCCAACCCAGGCAGACAGATGACAGGTCCCAAGTAGAACCAACAGAGCAGAGAGCAACATCAGGAGAGAGACCTGACAGAAGGAGGAAGTGGAACTCCCAACATGGCAGCAATCCCAGGAAATGTCCTGTACCCAAGCCAGAGTGACAGGAAAGCCCTTTCAGGTTTAGTTTAAGAGAAGACATCCCACCAATGGAACTGCACAGGGGAGTAGGCCTCCAATGTGCAAGGTGCACAGAGATGGGATGCCCTGGACTAGAGAACATGACAGACCTTATTTGCAAAGCCCTGGCTATTCCTAGCTAGGAACTGGGCTCCTGGCCTGCCATGGGAGGCCCTTAGAAGATATGTTGTACCAGCAGCCTGGGGTCTGCCAACATTTTCAGAGAAAACCCCAGCTCCCTGACAGTCTCCATGCTGCCTCAGTCACGTGTTCCTGCCCCAAACAGCTACAATAATTCCAGCTGGGCACTCACGCCTCCCAGCACACATGGGCCAAGGTTCTGCCCAGTGAAGCTTGGCATTCAGAACCACCCAGGTGAGCTGTGGGGTATATGAAACAGACTAGAGGGCCCCACAAAACAAAAGAGCCCCCATAAAACAAAGGAGGCCCCAAGGAGCCCAGCTACTGGGGTGGTTTGCTGGGCTGTGACCCCCCGACTCCAGGCGCCTGCCAGACCTTCCTCCTTGCTTCCCAGCTCCCCTCCCTGCAGGCTCAAGCCATCCATAAGGACCCTCCAGCTGCCCACCACCACCCAAGGAGCCCCCTTAGGCAGATGTGGGATAAGCCTCAGCCAGCAGCCCACCTCCATCTCCTTGAGCACTGGGTGGTCCTCAATCCCAGGGAAGAGCACCCGCATGGCATATGTCCTGTAGTCGAGGAAGGGGATGCCAGCACCGTCCAGGTCGTTGGTCAGCTCATGGATGTCTGTCTGCAGCTCTGCAAAGGCTATGGCCAGACCAGGTATCAAGGCAGGTGCCCTGCTGCCTCCAGGCTCCCCCACCCCCACTCAGGTCCAGGCTCAAACCCTGGCTCTGCTGCTCGCTGGTTGGGTGACCTTAGGAAACTACTGCACCTGCCTATGCATTAGTCTCCCTAGTCCTAACACAGGGATAAAACCCCTTTGTTTCTCTGAGTTGTCACAGGATTAGCCAAGACAAGAGCAGAGAAGGCACTGGGATGAGGTCCAGGCTCTGAGGGGTCCCCATACCTCAAAATGGCATTTGAGGGTAGAGTAACTATAGGTGTCAGCTCTTTGCCACCTGAGGGGGCACCCGTTGCCTACACTAGTTTCCCTGGACTCAGTCACCTGGTAAGAGAAGGGGCATGTCCAGGTGAGGGCGATGGTGGGTGGCAGAGGTGCCAGACCCAGGGGCTGTGCAAGCCTCCCCAGCCCTCCACACTGACAACCACCAAATGCACAGCTCAGGCCGTCAGGCCCTCTACATTGCCTGCCCACTCCAGGCGGCTCTGCCTCTTTCAGAAACAAAGGCAGGTAGGTGCAGGCCCTGACAGAAACATTCCAGAAGTGTGAGATATTGACCCTGCAGCAGCCCAAGGGATGAGCTATCTCATCAGGAGCCAAAGGAGTGACTGGTGGGCTCTGGGCAATGGCTGACAGGTTTAATTGAGAGCCAGGACTTCATCTCTTCGGCATGGCTGCCGGGCATCTGGTTATCTCTACCTGGCTGCCCTGGAGTGCCTGCCAGCTCTTGTACTTACACATGCTGGCAGATTGAGGCTTCATGCACTCACCTCAGTGGGCAGCCGTCCTTGCCCCAGTGGAGGTTCCCACCTGCAGAACACCCCACCAGTCCCTGCACATCTGCTTATGTCCCACCAGGACTGCCCAGTGGGCCGGTAGGTTTGTCCAGGAGTGAGGGGGCTCCCAGGACTGGTAGGGTACTCGGCAAATGGCTACCTTGGTCCCAATGGAGTTAACAATGTGATGACAGGCTCATTTTGGCCTTGAGGCCCTTATGCAGCTGTTCAAAACCTACCCTACCACTTAGCTCCCTTTCTTCATTTAAAAACAGGAATACTGCTAGTGTCTGCCTTCTAGAACAGTGAGTGTTCACTAGCCAACATCAGCAAAATGCCTAGCACCTCACAAACATCCAGTAACTGTTGATCACCAGTGCTGCTCTGTTCATCCCTCGTAACAGCCCCAGACTCCTTAGATGATGCTCAGAGACATACACAGAGCTCAAGACCATGAGTGGGTGGGGGCTGCCCCAGGCTGTCCTTTTGCTGAGGACCCTGCCCTGAGGCACCATCTCACACTTAGCCAGGGAAGCTGGCCATCGTGGGCCAAGGCACATACATGGGAACTGAACCAAACCCTCAAGTGACCACTGTGCAGCCCACCACCCAGCCCCTACTTCCATGCTGCCAATACCCAGTTCCACCCACCTAGCCAGCAGTGGTGCCCTCATCTCTGCCAGGAATGAGCCAGGGCCTTGGGCACACTGGCCTTCCTGTGAAACATCAGGCAGAGACAGGCAGCCAAGGGGACACCCTCTGTTCTAGCTTGCTGACCTGAGCCCACTGCTTGCCCATTTCCAACGTCTGTAGCCTCTGCCTGCCAGAACCCACCCCAGTCTCTGGACCACCTTCACCTGCCCTTGAGGTCCACCCACTTTCCATCAGGGGATTCAGGGTCATAGGCTTGGGGGGCATGTGACCAGGTGTGCCATTAGGAATTGGCCCAAGTTGGGCAGAGCTCACCCACTGTGGCCATCTTGTCAGCACAGGGAGAAAGGGGCCCCAAGAGGAAGGGATTCCTGACAGGCTTATATTCTGGGTAGCCAGCTCCTCTGCACTTTCCCTGCAGAAGCCAGTCAGAGCAGATTTCTGCCACTCACCCCCACGGTCATGACATACACACGCCCCACCCTAAGAGGGTGGGCTACAGCCTGACTCCCTGAGAAAGGGCTCCTCAAAAATCAAAGGCGAGCCCAGGCCAGGTCTGCATGTGCTGAGGGATAAGGAAAGAGCCCCACTCCTCAGCACCACGTGGGCCACAGGCATAGAGGCACCACGCTAGCATGAGCTGCACTGCCCGGGCCACCTGGACACTCACAGCACCCAGTGAAGTGGGCACCAGCACTATGCCCATCCTACGGATAAGGAACCGAGACACAAATGACTATGTCTGTCCAAGGTCCTACAGCCAAGATGGGGCTCAGATGCGGGTTCGCTGGCTAAAGAGTCTGTATTGTACGCAGCACCCCAAGAAGCCATACCTGCCCCATGACCCCAGGGCCCCAGGCAGGCCCTAGCCTACCTCACTGAGATCAAGCCCGGCACAGTGAGGCCATCAGGAATGTTGTAAACTGAGTGGAATCAGCAGGCAGATAGGCCCTGACTCAGGTAGCAGCACCCCCAGCGAGCCCTGCACCCCTGGGACCCCCCATGTTCCCCCTACCCACAGCCCCAACAGACCTTCCTTGCATTCGAGGGCCACACGGGACTCCAGGTTGTCCATCTGGAGCTGCAGCCGCTTGAGGGTGCGGTCGGCATCTCGAGACTTGCGCTTATAGGCAATGAGCACAACCACGATGACAAGCAACAGGAGACCTCCGCCCCCACCGATACCCACGATGGCAGGCAGGGTCAGCAGGCTGTCTGAGTACACCTGCAGCATGCCCGGCGAGAACTCGAAGCCACCAGCCCGAACCTAGGGGTGGGGGTGCAGGCTGCTCAGGTGACATGCACACTCAGAGCTTCCTGGCCCCACCCCCTCAAGATCCCCACGGCATCTGCCGCTGGCCTGGACTGCTCAGCAGGGATGGGGACACTGGGGACTGCAGGTAGGCACCAGGCCTACCAGGGGGGCACACAGACTGGGTGAGAGCAGAGCTGGGGCTTGCACTAGAGCTGGGCTCCCTCTGGGCAAGAGGTCAGTCTGGGGCTCAGTTACAGAGTTGGGGTTGCCAAGTCAGCAGGTCAAAGGCAGGAGGGACCCAGTAGACCAGAGCCAGGGCTGAGGCACAGATCACCTGGTCATGGACATACCGTGACCTTGTGCTGCCCTGTGAGGTTGGGCGACTCGCAGAGCAGCTGCGTCTCCGACACAGTGAGGGTGCAGGGTGTGGAGCCGATGAGCACCGTGTAGTTGAGCCTCAAGTTGCCGGGTGCCGGTGGCAGTAGATTACGGCCCTAGAGGGCAGGGGTGAGTCAGAGAGCCCCATTGGCCCTGCTGCCTCACCTGCACCCCCCCCCCCGCCACCTGTTGCCCACACTCTTGACCAATGACTGAGGCCCACCTTGAGGATGAGCGGGGAGCTGGGCTTCAGCTCCAGGAGGCCGGTGGGGCTAAGTGGCTCCAGCACAGGGTCGGGAAAATAGAGGAATGAGGAGGTGTTGAGCACCAGCAGGGCACGCACATCATCCATGACAAAGCCCAGCTCTTCAGGCCGCTCCCCTAGCTCGGGCGGGCTGCGGGAAGGGTTGTCCACCGATGGGGCCCGGCACACCATGGTGGTGTCGTTGTACACCAGGCAACTCTGGGGACATAGGCATGAGGATGCTGGGCTGGCTGCTCTGAACATGGAGCCAGACCCTGGTAGGACCAAGGGGCTGCAGCCACATATGCACACCAGAGGCCAGGGTCGGCTTCTTTCTCTGGGGCCTCCAGGCACAGCAACAGCCAAGGTAGCCTGAACTACCAGGCAGGGGAAGGGGAGAGGGAAGGGAAGGGGCAAGGACTCACATTTTCCCTCTCGACACCTCCGTACTTGGCTCGGATGCGGGGTTCTCGGACAGTGGCCAGGTTGGTGCCTGTGACTGTTAGGAGGGTTCCTCCACTAGAAGATGAGGAGATGAGGGTCATGGGAAGAAGCTCTCTGCCCTAGCCCAGCACAAACAGGTGGGGCCAGACATACCACCCAGTTTCCCAGAGGATGTAAGCAGGTTACAGTCTCTCAGCACCAGAATTAAGATTATAGCAACCACATCTCAGAGTGGACAGCGGTCCATTATCCTGAGAGCTGTGGCTTAAACATCTTATCTCTGTTCTTTCTTTTTTAAGAGCACAGATATCTGAATTTAGAGAAATTTTTGCTTACCATCATTTTCCAGGTTGCTGCATCTACAGCACGAGAGTAACCAAGTCTTAAACTCTGCTGTTTCTACTCCACCCAGAGAGACAGACCCAGGCAGCACAGAAAGGGTCTGACTCACCCCATGCCCAGCTCTGAGCCAGGAACCACCACGGTAAGAAAATGTAACCAGAAATTCAACTGGTTCCTCCAAACAACCAAAACATTTGGTGGCAGGACCACACAATGGAGGAGAGAGAGAACCTAGTGCAAGAACTCTGTCCTCAGCAGCATCACACTGGATGGAGTGGATCACAGGGGCTCAAGGTGGGCTAGGGCAGCCCTACCTGTTGATGCTCCACTCAGGGTCAATCTTCAGGATGGTGGGGTCCGCGGTGTAGTTGTACTTCACCTCAGGGTTGGTAAGCTGAGCACGGTTGATGTTGATGACGATGGGGGCACTGCCAGGGCTCTGCCCAGGGGGTGTCAGACACCGGATCTCCCGGGAATTCCTCCTGGAGGGGCCAGGTGGGACAGTGAGGATGTGGGTGCTGCAGCTCACCTCCCCGGTGGGCTGAGCTTCTAGGTTCCATCGAAAACAGATGTATGGACAAGTTACTCCCCAGGCCTCACCTGCCCACTTGTAAAATGGGCCACACCAGGACCTGAGGACTATTTCAGTCACTTCCCCATCAGCCCCTTTGAGGAGTCAGGTGCTTGTCTCACCACCTTGGGCCCCAATCTGGCCCTCTCCTTCTGAACTGCCCTGCTTGGTATTCCTGGCCCTATCTGACTGACCCACCAGCTGAGGGGCAACCATGACTGCCCCATTCATTCTCCAGGTGACTCGGCCACACTCATGCCTGGACTTGTGAGAGCCCAGTCTGGGCAGGCACCACAAGCAGACCTGTAGAGTGGTAAGGGAGCTCAAGGAAGCCCAGGGATGACCAGGGGGACAGAGCCTATGGACTCTGACCTTCCCACTTGCTGTGGCACTGCCTCCACTAAGCCTGTGGCTTCTGTTGCCAGGAGAGCCAGAGTGCCAAGCTCAGTGCCAACTCTTGCTATGCTGAGTGATGTACACGCCTCCCCTGATGTGAAACTGGGGCTAAGCCTGGGCCTGGACCATGAGTAGGCAAAATGAACTGGCCGGAGTGGGGGAACTGGGTCACCCCCACTGAGCAGCCAGCCAGTCACTACTTGCACCTGGGTCCCCATCTCCTCAGCTCTTTTGGCACAGCTGGGAGGCCCCGCAGCCACCAGGCCCGTAAGCGCAGCAAGGCTGCAAATACCAATAATTAGTCTGATAATGGGTAATTACCACAGGAAAATATTTAAAGGGCCGCTCCATTATCATCCCTAATCTAAAATTATCTACTTCAAGCCTCAGGGCTTTTGTTAGCACTTTTTTCTCCCAAAATTTTTTTAAAAATACGTATGTTCCCAAGGGATTCCCCATCCCTAAGACAGGATGGTTGTGCCTGCCCCTCTGGCCAGGCCCTGCCCACCCGCCAGCCCGCCCCACCTGCCTTTCCTACTCTGAGGTAGCCTGTTTCCATAGTAACCTTCTCACCACTGGTTTCCATAGTGATCACCCTGGCCAGGCTCTCCATGCTCCCCTTGTTTCCCAGGCAACAGGAGGGGACATGCAGCCATCTGAACCAACCACCACAAGGGGAAGGTGGGCCATGCCCACCGCCCCACCCCCAACCCCATCCACACCCCTTACCAGGAGAAGGAGCAGGGCCGGCCACCAACAGACACGGTCACATCACTGCCTGCGTTGAGGTGGCTACCCTCAATGCCAATCCACGTGCCCCCCGAAAGAGGCCCACGGGCAGGACTCACGCGGTAGAAGGTTGGAGTCTATGGGAAGAAGAAAGTTGCTAGAGCTCCAGGAAAGGCCTACCCCTTGGCCCAGAGGCTTGCCTGCATCTCCAGCCTTGCCCAGGCCCTATGCTCATGGGCTCTCAGACATAGCCCACAGGCAGGGCCCAAAGTGTATAGGGGAACCTGGAGTCAGACCCCAGAGATGAGGAGGGGAGATAGAGATCAGCAGCAGAGGTGCTGCTGCACGAGGGGGCCCATGAGGACAAGGAGCCCTTTACTTAAGGTAGACTTTGGGCCAAGTCAGTCCCTGCAGAGACAGACCTCCCCTGAGACCTCGTGGGAGGAGGACTCCAGGCTGACTGGGGTGGGACTTACCACAAAGGTGAAGCGTTTGGGAGACAGGGCCCGGAACTGGGGGGAACAGTCCCGTACGCACACCTCCACCAGAGCGTCATGGGCCCGCACTGTGCTGGCATCTCCGATCTCACAGACGATCCTGTGGGACAACAGGGGCCTCAACAGGCTGCAGGGTCCACCCAGGTGTCAGGGCTTCCCTCCATCCTCCCACACCCCTGGGGGACACTCACTGCTCAGCACTGATGTACTCGCTCTCCACAGGACTGCATAGCACCTTGCCCACACGCACGCCCAGCCGCACATCCTCGAAGCGTAGGCCCAAGTTCTCACCCATGATTGTGAGCCTTGTGCCTCCCTGCCGTGGGCCTGTCTCTGGGGACAGCTATGGGGAGACAGAGTGTGGGAGGCCAGTAAGAGCCATCCTGGGTCACAAGGGGCTGCACAGGGGAGGCAGCTGGGCAGTCAGAGACCCCACTGCCCTTGGTGGCCCAAGAGGTGCACCTACCTTGAGGATCTTGGGGTCAGTGCAACGGCTGCTGCCATGGCGGGCATGCATCCAGGCAGCAGGCAAGTCAGCAGGGCAGTGGGGACGCAGGGAGCAGCGGCGCTCAGCCACGCACCAGCCACACTCAAAGCGAGGGTCAGCTTTGAGGCAGAGGCCACAGCTCTCCCGCAGGGCTGGGCATTTGTAGAGGTGGGCTGTGGGGGGAATCATAGTCAGCTGGGGCAAGCCAGGGCCCCACCCCTAGCGCCACCCCACCCGGCTTACCCTGGATGTTCTGAGGGTTATCGATGATGAAGTTGCCGTTCCACACCACCGAGAGGTTCACTGGCAGGTCACTGATGTCATTGCCCTCGTAGGAGTACTGTAGGCAGTATGCAGTACAGTCAGGCCAAAACCTCAAGGGGCAGGTCAGGATTTGTGTACCCCTCCTGGCCACCTGTGGGACTGGATGCTGGGAGCAAGCTTGGTGGGGGAGGGTCTCGGGGCTTTGCTTGTCCAGACTGGCATTTCCAATCTAGGGCCGGATACCCAACAGAAACACCTGGCTGCCAAACAACCTAGGGAACTAATCCTCTCCTGCCACACCCAGCTCTCCCTTCAAGCCCCCAACCCCAGGTCTTCCTTCCTGGTGGCCATGGCCCCTGCTCTCCAGCCAAGCCTCCATCCCCAGCAGCACGAGGCACACCCTCCAGGTTGACCTCCCTACCTCCCCTCTGTAGTCAGGCCCACCAGAAAATCAGGACTTCCTACGTAGACCCCCTGGATGCCTGTCAGGGGTGCTCTGTGAACTGAGGTGCAAGTGGTGTGCTCCCATGTCCTGGGCATAGACTGGCAAAAATCACTGTCAGGTGAGGCTCAGCCTCTCCACCCCCAGGCTCGGAGACACTGCCCCTCCCTGGGAGCTCAGGCCCAGCACTCCCAGCTGTGTCCCATTTTTCTACAGTTGAGGTCCTCCACTCTGTCCCAGAGCAATTCATCATCATTTTATCTGCAGGAATTTAACTGGAACCTTTCACATTCCCCGATACTCCCTTTCCCTTTGAAAATGGCTACAGAAAAGATAAATGTGCGCCTGGTGAGAGGGGAGAGCTACAGGGGATGAGGAATGCAGGGGAAAAGGTGACAGAGGCTCAGGAATGGTGGAGAGACGGAAATAGAGACATACAGACCGACAACCTTAGACGGAGAGGAAGGGGAGGGTGGGCAAAGCTAGGCCAGGGAGCCACACAGAGATGCAGGTGGAAGGTGTGGCTGGCAGGAGTCAGTGATACAGCAAGGAAGAGAGAACTGAAAGGACAGGACAGGTAGGAGGGCGCAAGGAACTCTAGCACCAGCCAGCTGCCTGACCTGCCCCTAGGAATTTGCTATGGGCCCCAGACCACCCTGCTAGGAAAGAGGAGAGGTCGGCCAAGGGTCTGTTACCATTGGTAGGGGGACAGACCTCTGCCTCAAAGCCCTTCTCCTGGGCCAAACACAAGCCTTGCAGAGAACCCAGAAGCACCACCACCAACAGGGCCTTGGCCACTGCAGTAAACCCACTGCTCTCCTAACTACACTCTTCCTGAATGGGTAAGAGGTCACAGAAAGAGCTGGAAGAGGGCTTCTCGGGATCACCACTACCCCCACCCATTAGGGAAGGGTTTGGTTCTGCAAATATCACTATTACTAAATTCACTGAACCTGATAAAAAGCTTTGGAAATGGCATCCTATTAGATTCAAGGCTCCAAATGTAGCTGACTCTTGGCACTTGGGCAACACCTGCCTGCTAGTGTGCAAATGCATGGTCTGCTATGAACAATTTCTGTGTCTGGCCACAGGAGATATAAACAGAGCTGGGTGTTTGAGCACAATCACCCTGACCTTGACCCTCCAGGAAGCACTGGGTGATGACAGCCTGTGGGCGTTTCCACATACCCTCAACATGGCTTCCTCACCCATGTTCTGAAGACCCCATGCAATTCCACGTCTGCAAATCTCGCCACATCTAAGTTGCCCACTCCCACGTCTGAGATGTGCTCCCTCCAAACATATGGGTGGCTCTTGGCAGTGCCCCACCTGCACACCCAGGCATACCTTAGGGGCGTGGCACTTGCCTTGGGAGGTTGAAGCCCCTCTGAACACCTGATTGTGCCCTGTCCTTTTGCTCATGAGCAGAAACCAGATCCCAAGGCTGTGTGACTAGCCCAGTCTAGCAGAAGGGGTCCCCAAAAGCCCCCTGCCAGCTCCACCCAGCCTCACCGAGGAGTTCTGGCACTGCAGACTAGAGCTGTTGAAGCGCAGAGCGGTGACACGTGCCGGGCTTCCTGGGATGTGAAAGAGGCACTCATACCCACGCTGGCCTGACTGTGGCTGCGGCAGGTTCCGGGCGGTGAGGGTGATGGGCTTCACCACACCCACTGGCACGTAGATCTGTGTGGAGGGCAGGATCTGCGGGCAGTCCTGGGGGTGACAAAGCTTCAGCTGAGCCCAGAGGAAGGTACCCCACTGCAGCCCAGACTGCAATCTATGTGTACAGTCTGTGCTTCTCCAAGGCAAGCACCACTGGGCCCACTTTACACACCAGCAGATTGAGGACCTCAGGAACAGCCAGCTGGACCAGAGGCAGGAGGCCTGGGTTCTACACTTGCCAGACTTTGTGGCTACATTCTGTGCCCTGGGGCAGGCCTTCTCCCCTCTGGGCCCAGAGGGCCTGGCCTAGTGTTCTAGGACCCCACCATTCAGTGACCAAGAGGTCCCATCTGGCCCACAGCTGAAAAGGCCCTTGAGACAGAAGCAGCCAAGAGTGGGGCACTGGGGCTGTAAGCTCGACTGGGGGCCCGGAAAGCATGTAAAAATAGCCAGGCAGAAAAACAGTTGGGGCCCCCAGGGCCAGCATTTCAGCAACAATAACTGATGCAACAGCCTAGCTCCCTTGCAGTACACTGACAGCAGCCACAGGAGGAGAAAGACCCAGGGGCATGCTACTGAGCTGTGTTTTAAATAGAGATGCTGAAAACAGGCCATAATCCCCAAGGCCTGCAATATGTCCCAACACAGCACAGGCCCAGGCCTGGCTCTGCAGAGCTTTTTGGGGCTCTTAAAGGAAACTGGGGGAGCAGAGCCAGCAGGGTATGGCCAGGCAGGTTGACCACTTCCCCTGGGTCTACAGGGTGCCCCCCCATCCTAGTTCTGAGAGCCTGGGTTCCAGGAGTAGTGGCCCTACTGCTCATAAATAAAAGTCAGTACCTTGCCCAGGCTCCAAACAATTACGACCTAATTACTATCAGTTACCAAGCAAAGACCTTAGATGGCTCCAAGGAATTGACCAGCTTCTTGCAGATACTCTGACATGTTCCCTTGTCCACATGGACTCAGGGCACTGGGCCCACCTAGCCAGATACCTCACGCACCAGGCTCCCACTGTCCTGCATGGACAGTCCCCTTTCCACATCCTCCCCCAGGAGGGCCCACTGGTCTGAGGCTTCTGCACTTCCCATAACGGTCACAAGAGACCCAGTGACCACCAACAGATGCCACTGGTTGGCCTGAGACCTCGTGGTTGGCATCCCAGCTACCCATAGGAGCTCTCCCAGGCCCACCTGCAGGCAAAATCTGGTTCTGCTGCACCTCTGAAACACTGAGCATCCTCTCCAAGATGGCCTTACCTCAGACACATTGACGCGGCCCTCCAGGAAGGCACAGTCAGCGGCATTGTGTGTACACACGTGGCGGTATTTGCACCAGTGGCAGGGGAAGGAGCCATTGACACATGACAGGCAGCTGCAAGGAGAGAGTAGGACAGTAAGGCTGAGCATCACTTGCCTCCACCAGTTGCTATACAGGGCCACACCACACCACCTTCCTGCTGTCCCTCCAGTGGTTGATCACAGGGCCATCCCAGGGCCTTTGCACTGGCTGATCCTCCACCTACTCAGATAGACCTTCCCTGTCAACTGGTCTTACCCATTGAACTGCCCGGAGCTCCCCTCCCTCCTTCACTGCTCCTCCCCCAGACCCTCAATCACCTGACAGTCCACCCTAGAACCAGCCCACAGAGCCTTCCTGATGGACACGTCTAAAGTCTACACCGTCCACTGTAGGGACCACTGGCCATACCAAGACACACATGACAATTACCACTGGAAATGTGTTAGTGAAACTAAGGCATTTTAAATTCTGTCTTGTCTTTCAATTTTGGTGGATAAAGTATGGGAGACATCCACTACTCTGAAGGCTCCACCTGGCAGGAGTTTGTCCCATTCATTCTGACATGTCCCCAGAGCCTGGACAGGACCCTTTCAGTGCTCTGGCCCCCACAGCTTCATGTGACTGGCCTCATCTCTACAGCCTCCATGGCTCGCTTTACCCCCAGACAAATGCCACTGGCTCTCTAGAAGACATCCCAACCTGCCAGCCACTGGGCTTCTCCTGAGATGCTCAACCACCTCCAGCTCTGGAGTACTGCCCTCTGCCCCAAAGATCCCAGCCTGCCCAGGAAAGACAGGTCATGCCCTGGTAATAACAACACCCAGGCCACTTCAACAAAGGCAGGCACAGCTGAGTCCCCATGCCCCATACTGGTCCTTCCAAGGCCAGACACCTCTAGGTCATGAATGAGGCTGAGAGTGCCCTCTAGGTTCAGTGTCCTGGCCCATGGCAGGAATACCAGTAGGTCCTCAGCTTCTTCCATTCTACCTGCTACTCAGCCAAGACAGGCAGCAGACAAGCACCAGGCCAGCACCAGGGAAAGCTCCCATTCTGGTTCTCTGTGCCCCAGCCTCTCCACTCCCCACCCCTCAACTCACACCTGGGGCAGCATGAGCTAGAGAGGACCAGGACTTCTATCTGTCCCAGAAAGCAGGTACTGAATAGCCTGTCCCATGGCACACCATTTTCCCATCTAGATGAGGCAGCGGCCTCCCTCCCCAACCCCCAGAGCTCTCTGCCTCGCTCTGGTGCCCATAGGTCATTCCTCACACTGAGCCTAAGAGCAAGACTCTCCAGGTGTGAACCAGTGTGCATTACTCCCCACCACCTCTGCCACACCTGCTCTGACTGCTGCCCCAGCCTCATACTCATCTGGCCTCTCTGCCCAGGGGGCTGCTCTCAGGACAGAACTCGCCTCCCATCCTGACCACTGGGTCATGCTACACCATGTCCTGCTCATGCATGAAACACTCACGACTGGTGGACACTGCAGTTGTAGAAGACAAAGTCCACAGATGCAAACTTCTTGCCCGTCTCCTTAGACTTCAGGTAGAGCTTCACCACCCGCTGGTCTCCTGCAGGGCAACACAGGCTCAAGTCACAAGGGCCACCCATGTAGGGCAATCCCCAAACAGGAAATGATCTTGCCAAGGACCATCCCAACCACCAAGTGCACAGCCCCTGGCCAGTGTGCACCTAAGCCCCTCCGGCTTGTGGACACCTGAGCATACCAGGTGGACCCCCTGCATCTTTGCACCTATGGTCACTGCTTCCTGTCTATACTGCTCCTGGTTGGCATCTACTCTTTACCTTGCCAATCCATCCTCCCCAGTCACCATGTGACACCCATTCTCTGTCCCCAAATGACAGTCCACCTCCCCTAGCAGGAAGCCCCTTCGGACACTGCCCAGACCCAGCTGTGGTGCATTTACCCTGGCCCCGAGTGATGGGTGCCACATCCCCAGAGGATGGTGAGTGGCAGTGGATGCGGCCATCCTCTAGAATGCTCTCAGACTCAGTGAAGTCCTCGAAGGAGCAGTTGACGCCGGCTGAGAGGTCAGGCACATTCCAGGCCTGCAGCACGAGCTAGAGTACCCATGGCAGGAGGCGTGAGTGAACAGAGTCCTGTCACCCCACCCATCCCTCAGCCCTCGCAGGGTAGCCACACTCACCGGGACCTGGGACATGGTGACAGAGACATTGCGAGGCTGCACAGTCAGCTGCACGCACTGCAGCAGGTCTGAGGCAAAGCGCTGAGGTTCATCCGCCCGATCACAGGCATCCCGACGGGAGCAGCTACAGGCAGAGGAGGTTGGCCTTGCTGCAGGCAGGGAGGCCCAAGGAGCAACCCAGCACCTAGCCCCTGCTCAGGGGAGCCAACACCTGCACTCGGGGAAGCCCACCAGCTTCACTGCATCTCGTCTTTACTGGGATGTGGCTGAGCTGGCCGTTATTCAGCTGGTCCCAGGAAACAGCCAAACCCAGGGAGACCCAGAGGAGCTTGGAGGTAAGCTGTGACCACCTGAGGCACACAGCACAGCCGCCTGGGGCCCTCTCAGAGCAGAGACAACCAGGCCAGGGCATCAGGGCCCTCCGGCACGTCCCCACCCCCATCAAGACTCACATGCTATGCAGGACACACCAGCCGCAGTGGGGGTCCCGGGAGCCCAGGCACAGCTCACACGATGTGTACTGCACGCAGCTCTCCACAGGCACTCGTGTCACCTGGCAGTAGGGGCTCTGTGTCAGGCCTCCACCAGGCCTATCCCAGGGACCCCCACCAGTCTCACTTCACCACGACTATGTGTCCCCCTGATCCCACACTCCAGGGGCACCCCCATCTCAGGACTTCCTCTAGCTAGGTCTATTCAAAAGTCAGTTGTAGGTGACATGGCCTTGGCTGAATCACGCCTCTCCCCTGGGAGCCCAGGGTGGTGACAACCAGGTAGTGAGGAAGTTGGTGCAGGTGAGCCACCCAGAGAACTGACTGCTCCAGCCACAGTCACTCTCCCATCTGTCTGGACTCCGGGGTTCCAGGGGAGCCATGGCTTCATGGCACCAATCTTAAGCACAGAGGTAGGTTGGGCCCTGCTCACCCCAACCTCGCCTGCTTGGACCTGAGGTCCCCGGAAAGGCGGAAGAACCGGACAGCCAGAGAGGGGAAGAGGAGAAGCAAGAGCTGGTCAGGAAGGGAAAGAGGTCTTGGTCTTTCCCACCTGCCTCCCAACCCCCTCACCCCAACTGCATGGTTCACCAGGTAGAGCAGAAAGGCAGAGGCTGGCAGCCAGCCAGGAACACAAGCATGTAGCCTTGACAAGCTGGGCCAGGCTAATCACAGGCCCCACAGAGGCTGCTGCCCAAAGTCCCCACCAGGCAGATGAGCCAGTGCTGGGCCAGGTCACAGTTTGAGAACTCAGGGCCCCAGGTGCATGCCCCAAACCCTGCAATGACCCTAATACCCTGATAATGCTTTCATTCAAGTATCTGCTCCAATGGATATGAAGTCATTCAGGGAGGGGTGGGGATTCTAAACTTGGACCAGGAGAACCTAGAGGCAGCATGGACAGTGTGGGCCCAGCCACATGCATCCAGCAGTGCAGCACCCACCTGCTTTTCTGTCATGGCGTAGAGGTACTGGCGGTCGGGGCTGAGGACCAGGTCACGAAGGATGGGGCTACCTTCTTGGGCGACCACGCTCTCGTAGGTCAGGGCTGGCCGGCCGCCGGGATTGGCCAGGTCCACCAGGATCTGTGGCATTGAGGGCCTGAGAGAAGCTGTGCCGATGTCTTTGTGTCCCAGCCCTATGCCCACGTAAGGTGTAGGTCCCAAGCCCCTCCCCTAGCCATCCTCCAAAGCCCTACAAGAACAAGGCGGAGGCCCCCCACCTCAACCCAAGCAGTATATGCAGGACAAACTGCGTACCAGTAAGCTGGTCCTGGCCTAGCCCCTTCATTAGTCACCAGAGGCCACAGCCCAGGGGTGAGGGTCTTTGGGCGTTGGAGAGAACCACAGCTCCCCATCCCTCACCCCCCATCGAGTTGCACAGCCAAATCCAATGCAAAGGCCCAGGTATCCCTGAAAGCGCACCACCTTCCCTGGGACGAGCTGGGCCTCCCAGAGGAGGGGATATTGGGAGGGAGGAAAAGGGCCTACAGGGAGCATGGGAGGTCCAGTACAGCTGAGAAGGCTAAAAAGTGAGACCCCTGTCGCCTCCAGGGTGAGGGGGCTGCTTGAGTATGAGAGGCCGAGCCCCAGGGCATCCTGGAGTTGGGGCACCCCCCAGAGGAAGGCTTATTTCAGATACCAAACAAACCAGGCATTAATTAGTGAGCTCTTCTCTGCAGCTTGCAATGCTACAAGTATTTTTAGTTGCTTTTACCAAACAAATGTATTTAATTAACAGAGAGACCCAGGGGGCTTTCCAGAGATGGGACTCATGGGGCAGCATCGGCACAGCTCAGCTGGTCTGGGCAGGCTCCCAGGGCACAGGGCTGCTAGCCCTACTCAGGCCGGCTCTGGCTATAACCAGGGCAGCGAGCCCACCTCTCCACCTCCACCTCAGGGAGAGGGCCTGGGCTAGAGCTCTCAGCCCTTGCTTTGCAGCCCCACACTGACGGAAGAGGGCGGGGCCTGACTGGCTGTGGTGGGCTTCAGGGCAAGTAAAAGCCCCTGGCTCGCACCAGCTCCAACAGGGGCTGGGCAAGGATGGCCAGCCAGGGTGGGGCGCTGTGTTTCTGGGCCAGAGGCTGCTGGCTGCAGAAGACTGGGAGGGCCGCATTCCTGAGAGCCCAGAGCCACCCCCCACATCTGCTCAGCTGCACATCCTCTCAGCTGCCTCCCAGCCAGGCAGGCAGGCTTAAGTCAAAGCAGAGCAGGAAGAGCAGAGCCCAGTGCTGGGCAAGGGACGGCGAACCTGGGTTGGGCCTGTAGCTGCCGCAATGGCTCCAGGCTGGCTTCTGGGAAGAAGGTACCGGGTGAGGGGCCCCCAGCCTCAGAGCCCCTATGGGTGGAAACTGGACAGGACCCCAACCCTGCATCTAGCCTACTCCCACGAACTTCCTGCCCTGCTTGGGTGGGCAGCGTGCAGGCAGGCACTGATTACAGAGAGCTGCTCACAGGGAGCTGGAGGTCAGCTCCTTGAGCTGGGTGGGCCCAGGAGAGACATCAGCCACAAGGGAGAGCCAGAGAAGCCAGGAGTCCAGTCTCTGGACCCACAATGCCTGGGCCCAAGCCCTGGCTCAGGTAACCTCCAGCTGTGTGACCCTGGAGGGTGCTGAATCTTTCTGAGCCTCAACTTCCCTACCTGTCAAAAGGGAATGACAGACAGCCCTCTCCACACCAAAGCTTTTCTGAGGGTTAAATAAGGACCAAGCCAGTGTGCCAAACAGGGGGACACGAAGTAGCCCAGCCCCACAGCAATCACCAAACCCCAGCAGCCAGTCACATAGGCCTGGCAAGGCCAGCCTGGACAGCAGCCAGGGAGCAAGAGACAGGAGGGCAAGGCAGGGCCCCAGTGGAGACCCTGAGCTCAAAAAGACTGTCTTAATCCAAATGATTAGAATCAGGACTCTGGATTTCTCCCCAAGGCCTGGCTCTCCCCTGTTCCCATCCCTGCAGATGCCTCCAGCAGCACTCAGAAGCCCAAGCCTGACCCCATCTTTGAGTGCCAGGCCTATGGCCCTTTACCTCAATACCCCAGGCTAGTCTTTCTTACTGGGGAACACTTGCCCCCAGGTCCTTGACAGGGAACATTCTTGAGGTGTCTCCTAAACAGGGACATTTGAGGGGCCCCAGCCTCTCCCACTCTGACCATCAGGGGTCACATGGTGCCAATCCTGACCCCCACCTGGTCAGGCCTGCATGCCTCTCCCTCTCAGGGATGAGGGCATGGGCTGATACATGGATATCACATCCAGGGTCACACCAGCTCTGAGTCATTGCAGGGGGTGAGCAGAGAGCAGGCCTCCTCCCTGGGTCCTGGAGAAGGTGGGAGAGGGGAGGCAGGCCAGGCATGGGCTCTGGAATGCCCCCGCCCCTGGGCCAGCAGCATGCCGACTCTGACAGGTGGCACCCAACAGCTGCGACAGGGAGGAAGCACATCATCTGTCCATCCACCTGCCCAACATTGGATGGCCCCCAGCCCTAAAACACACACAGGCAGGCCTCAGGGAGACGGAGCATTCCTAAAGGGCGCAAAGCGAGGGGGGGTGTAGGAGGTCCAGCCCACAGGCCAGAGGGTAAATGTGAGGTGGGTGACAGCTTCATGCTATGCACTGAATAGCCATGGTCAGGCTCAACAGGGCCCCTGCATGCATCTGGCTGGGAATGACCAGTCCTGGGGACATGCCCACTGCACCCAGCTGTTTTTCAGGTTGCAGGGCTTGTGTAGCAGACACGTAAACTGAGGCTCACAAGGGCCCTGGACTGCCAATTGAACCGGAGAACACAGAGTCTGCCCCAAAAGTAGGAGGATGGATGCAGCATGCCACCAGGAGGGCATTCCAGGGAGAAAGAGCATGCAGGGCAGGCACAGGGCCAGACCTCTGGCAGGACATCGTGGAACATGCCACCAGCAGTGAGCATGCCAACACCACTCCCACACCCACAGCTGTCCATTCTAAGGCCACCTACTGGGAGTGGCCCACCCTGGGGCAGCTGGGCCTGCAAGAGTACACAGGAGACTTCCGGAGTCCCCTCCTGATCCCCCCACCTCCAGCTGTCACCTCTGTGCTTGGAAAACCTTTCCCCAAAGACCACCAGAACGTTCCAGGACTGGCTGTGACCACCTTCCTCTCACCACCACAAAAAACTCAGGGCCCACACCCAGCCCTGCCCACAGAGGTCCCTCTGCCATAGTGGCCTTCTCCACCCTTGCTGAGAAAGGAGCCTTCCATCTACCCAGATGGCCTTAGTGAAGCTGTCTAGCCTCCCTGGTCACATCTCCCAGGCTGCACCAGGCCTGGTCACCTACCCACCCACACCTCTGGCCCAGAGGGGCATAGCCACCACCACCCAGCCTCTGCCTGTGCTTTCCAGCCCTGTCTACTTCTCCCTTCGTATTCCCTGTCCCTCTGTAGTGGGGAGTCCCCTGGATTCTGAGCTGAGGCAAAGGGCTATCAGTACCCCCAGGGAGGGGCTGGGTCAGGCAAGGCACTGATCATGGGCCGAACACCTAACACCACCACCATTGGGGCATCGTCTGCTCTCCCACAGATGGGCCAGGGAACAGGTGCACCCTTTCGCCCCCAAGTCCCTGCAAAGGGAGCCCTGTCCAGGGCCAAAGTGAGGCAGATAGGGAAAGGTGGGTGGCCCCTGGCCCTGGAGGTCCCGGCCCCAGGCTGGCTCAGTTGCTGCCCCTGCACTTATCACTGCACAGCCCTGGCCAACTGCTGTGGGCAAGCAGCTGACAGCCGGACCAGGTCAGCTGTCTGTCCAGCCTGGAACCAACAAAGGGCCCATTCTCCAGACTGAGGGCAGGCGGGGGCACTGGGGTGGATTTCTGGGCTGTTCAGGCTGCTTGCCAAGGCCGGCACGCGCCCTAGCTGCCCGGAGGCAGGGGACTGCCCAGCTTAGCCGGAAAGGAGAAGAGAGAGTTCCCTGCTATGCCCACCCCAAGATGGCAGCCCTAAATTCTCTGTGAAGTGAAGGTACACTGAGCAAGCCAATTCCTGGTCTCCAGACGGGAGGTGGGGGTGGGAAAACAGGAGCATGGGTGGGAGGACAGGCAGAGGACAGGGGCAGCAGCCAGCAAGCTGGCCACACACAGGGCTGGCACCTCACAGGCTTCTCCTTCCTCCTGAGATGCAGTTGCCAAGCCTGTTTCCAGCCCTCCGGGAGGCAAGGTGGTCCGAGAAGGGGCTGTGCAAGGGGAAGGAGCCTCTGCCGCCCTCTCTTGGAAGGACTCCCCAAGGCGCAGAGCTCATCTTCCCTCTCCTTCCTGATCAGGCCAAATGACTGAGGCCCTGATAGACACAAGCTCCCAGACCATTCTTTACCCCCTCATGGGTTGCCACAGGATTCCCTCCTCCTCTGCCTGGGGTAAGGTTCCAGGCCCCTTCCTGGGAACATTCTCAGAAAGGCCAGGAAGAATTGGATATTGGAAAAGCAATTTCCTCTTGGCAGTAACTGGGTAATTAAAACATGATTTGCAAGAAACCCAATGGCTATAAATGGGCCAAAGCCACCTGGCAAGGTGTGTGGGGGGAGGATCCCAGGAATCTTATCTTTCTCACCTCCAACTCGCAGACAGAGAAGAACAGGGGCCACAAGCAGTGGTTCTCCACAACCCTCAGTCTCATCTGCCAACAGACAACCACCTTTCACAGGGCTAAGTGAGAAGCTCAAGTTTCCAAAAGTTGGGGAGGCCAGCCTGTTGGAAGCTGCCTGGAGACGACTCCCAAGGCTCAATCCTGCCACACGGCAGAGATGCAAAGCTCTTCCAGAGAACCTGCGACTGTTGTGGAGGCTGCACAAAGCTAGGCCACGAGGCAGAGTAGATTACATGGCCTTACATCACATGTCTTTGTCTGGGACTGTCCTCAGCTTGGATGTGGCCAGGGTGCTCACCTGCAGCCTGAAATTTAGTACCTGGTGCAACCAAGAATGCTGTGGCAGGCAGCAGTGACTGGCCTGATATTATCTCAAACCCAAAAGCCATTTGCTGCCCACCCTCCCATTTATGACTCCAGAGTCCCACAGAGGTGGGCCCTCACAGACCCATGTTGCCCACACTACCCTCACCCGCTGGGTCCCCAACACAAGCAAGTAGAGGCAAGCCCCTTCTACTTTCTCTAAGCCACCATAATCCTCTGGCTCCCTGCCTCCATCCAGGCCAGCCCGCCAAAACCTCTCTCAGAATCCTGTGTGACATCTCCCTACCCCCATGATGCTGACCACTACAGGGTCACGAGTGAATTACCCACCACATGGCAAATAAGGGGCACCTGAGGCACCACCTGATACCTCTTCTTCCTCAGGTCCCCCTCAGTTCCCAGCATGCATTAGGGCACCCCTGAGATTTGGCCATGCTGTTCCCTCCCTCCAAAAACCCTTCCCAGCAGACTCCTAATCCCCTGGACTGTTCCAGCCTCTGTACCCATCTCACTGTGCTGCCAGAATTCTCACACTCTGACTCCCAAGAGGACAGGTCCTGGAGGGCAGGGCCCTGTCTGCTATGGGAGGGAGGGGGGCTGCATATTGTGGGCAGTAACCTTGGGCCCTCATGAAGCTGTCCCGAGCAGGCTGGTCCTGAGCCTGGACATGCTAAGGACTTAGCACAGCACCACTAAGGAGGCCACTGCTAGCCAGCACCTACAAGGGTCATTCATATCAAAGGTACCCAGGTGCCCCTGCCAGGGCTGAGGCCTGATTAGCCAGACCCCACAAAAAGGAGGGCCTGGAGTGCTGGGCCTGGTGCAGGACCCTCCGTGTACATCTGTGAGTGACTCCACTGACCACGATCTGGTGGGAAGCAGGAGCAATGCTCATGTGGCATGGGCTCTGGGACAAGGGGTTGGGATGGCACTAGACAGACCTGCAGGGTGAATGAAAGGTCCCTGTGCCCTTCTGGCTCAGTACACCATGGCCAGCTGCACCTTGAAGAACCACAAAAAGCAGGTCACACTGATGTCTGCAGGGCACAATACAATGCCACCCAAAGGTTCTAGTGACTACTGTCCTTGGTGAGCAGGGGCAGTACACCCATGGTGCAAACAGGCCCAACAACTAAGACAAGCAAGCAGGCAGCCAGGACCACTCCACTCTCCACCAACAATCCCCAGGGGAAGGAACACCACTAGGACCTATAACCTGCCATGAGCCTGGCTGCATGCTGACCAACCACCCTGCCAGGCACTGCCACACAACCCCACCTAGTCTGGGGATTCAGAGCATAAAAACCATAGACGATCTGGCAGCCCTTCTCCCAGGTAGAAAACCAACCAAAGCCACAGAAGCCATGCACAGAAGCTCACAAAGCAGCACTGCTGTGACAGACCCACATGGAATACGTATGTGCATCCTCCAAAGTAGAACACCATGCACATGTGTGTGGAGTACATGCCACCACCACACAGAACCATCTCTGCTGCCCACACAGCAGGGCCAAGTCTCACAAACAGCTCTGAGCAAAGGAAAAGAAAAGAAGTTGTGTTGTATGGCCCATGCCACAGAAGTCCCCAAAGCAACAACACAGCCCTTGGGAGAATGGAGGTCAACCAGTGTAGCAACCCTTGGAGAAGGGGAATGACCAGAGGCTCCAAGGAAACAAGGTGCTCAATGTGCTCTCATTGACACTTTCCGGTCTGCCTGTCCACAGCTGTGCACTGTCCTGCAGGTGCATCACCCTCCAGAGTGGATGTCAGTCACAAAGTAGCCACACGCTACAAGCAGCCATGTGCACATGCTCGGGGCTCATGTTTCAGCAAGAGAACACATGTGGGCCCACAGAAGTCGACAGTGCAGGCTGCTCCTCAGAGCTTCTGTAGCCTCTGGGGGGCAAGTTGTTAGAAATCAACACCCCGTCTGCCCATAAGATGCAGGCCCACAGGGCCATAGGCAGCAGGTCAGGGGAAGGTGGCACAGCAAGCTGAGGGGCTTGGGGGCCTAGGGCCCAGTCCTGACCAGAATCTCTGTTGGGGCCAGCAACCCTGCCCACCCCTGGCCCCAGCCTCACAAGACTCCCCAGTGTGCACAGAGATCCTGAGAAGAGCCCACACTGCGCGCCACCCCCCCGCAGTACGAACTTGCTGCCAATCACTCCACACAGGTCGTGGATGCACCACTGGACTTTCAGGATCTCTGAATTTCAGAATCCTGTCGGGGGAAAGGTGGTGCCAGGGGAGTGGAAAGACACATTAAGAGGGAAGCTTCTAGAAAGGTAAAGGTCTTTGGAGGGTAAGAGGTGTCCCTGTCCTCAGCAGCCCAGGCCCAGTAAGAAGTGTTCCTGTCCCTGGCAGTCTAGACCCAGAGCAGCAACCACAGGCAAAGCAGTGATGCCCAAGGGCAAGGTGACAACAGGAAGCTCCAGATGTGAAGCTACGCACTTAGCGACAGCAGCCCATCCAGCACAGCAGGTACTGCCCCTGGCTCAGCAGTGGGTGGGGCTCCCCAGGGCCCGGGGCCCATACCCCAGCATGGGACAAGAACAGAGGACAGGAGGCAGGAAGGCAATGCCTGCCCGCTGCACTCACACACTGGAGGCAGGCCTGGACCCATCTCCTGAGCAGGAAGGGCCCAGCCCTTCCTAAGGCCTAGAGGAGAGGTAGCTAGACAGCCAAGTAGGAAAACAGCATAGCCCTGAGCTGGGCTAAGCAGAGGGCACCTCATGGCCTTCCCTGCCCGGGCCCTAGCCCTTGGACTACAGCCACCCCCATGGTTGGGATGGGGCAGTAGAGTAATTTCTGCTGCTGCAGACTGGGCCTTAGTCCAGGAGACATGTGCCAGGGAGCAGGCATCCTTTGCAGTGGGTCAAGGCTGGATGCCTAGTATGGGGACCTAGGGGAGGTCACAGAGCTGTGGTAGGCAGAATGGGACTGGAACCTGGGCTGAGGAGCAGACAAAGGGGATGCCCTTTCCCCCTAGCCCTACCCTGCTCTAAGTTCCCACCTCTAGACGTGCCCTGGGGTGGAATTTGAGCCTCAAGGGCACACAGTTTCTAGGAAGAGGAGGCAGACAGAGGAAGGCTGGGCCATAGGAGCTAGAGCCCCACCTGGTCCCAGGCTGATATCCTGGGCTGTGAAAAAAAAGAGCTCTGCAGGCTGGCAGCTCAGGTCAGGAGCAGGCTGTGGGGTCTCCTGGGAGAGGGGCCGCCTTAGGCTTACTCAGGGAGGGAGAGGGTCACTGAAGTAGGGGCTCCCATTTCCTGTCCTCCAGGGACCCACCCATACAAAAGGGAGAGAGGCTGCAGTCGTAAGCAAGGACCCTGGAGCCAGTAACCCTGGATGCCTGCCACTTTCACCCATGTGCCTCAGTTTCCCCATCTGTCAAACAAATAACAAGGTTACTGTGAGGACTCTGTGAGATGCCACCACACAAGCACCCATTACATGTCCTCAGTGGGAGCAGGAGAGCATCAGGCTCTGCGCCTGCCTGCACATCCTCTCTCCTTCCTCAGCTGCACTCGGGGAAACCATGGCTCAGAGAAGCTGGACTGGCCAGTTCCAGATCACACGGCTGGTAAGGAGGAAAGCAGAGACCACGCCATGCTCAGCCATTTGTATGAAATTGGGGTGTGAACAACAATGCAGCAGCCTACTGAGATGCCCTCTACTCAGGCAGGTACATCCGGATGAAAGGGGTATAGGTGGCAGGTCTAGGGATGAGGCAGGGGTACACTTCTATGGAAGAGCCTCAAAACAATGCAATAGAATCCCCAAACTCCCAGACTGCCACTGCTGAGCCAGCAGCATCTGGGCACAGCTGACCTCACCACCCAGAAAGTGCATTGTCCACTCATGTGCAGTGCGTGGTGCCCAGCTAATGATTCCAGGGGTGGAAGGAGCTGGTACCCAGGATGGGGCTCTGTAAAACAGGTATTGGGGAAGGCGGGGAAGAAGGGGACTTCTGGCTGTGGCTTCCCCATGCCCAATTAAACCTCTTATTAATGGGTCCAAGTCCAACTCCACAGTCTACATGCCGAGTTTGTTTCTCCTCTGTGGGAGAAGTCAGGCAGGCAGGAGAGCAGGACTAACTGGGCTCAAAAACTCCCACCCAGACCTCACCCAGGAGAGGCTCTGGGGCTGGAGGGGGGTGGGGGGTGGGGCAGGGAGTAGGGTTGGACTAACCTGTTCTCCCAGACTTGCAGGGTGGTCTGTGGGCACAGACAGCACCTCAGCCAGCTGCCTGCCAGCCATCAGCCATCAAAAGACTGGGAGAGGCATTCCCAGCCCCAGGGAGCCTGATCTCCTGCTGGGTAACAGGCTCTGGGACACCCTGTGGAATGTCTCCAAGAGGCTCCCCCACCACTTCCCACGTACCCACCTCAAGAGGAGGTTCTCTGGCCCCTACCAGGCACAACCTGCACAGCACACTCCATGGAGGCTCTGCTGGTCCTCTCCCCTTCTCCCCCAGCCCCGTGTGTCCTCCCTGGGACAGGAAGGAGTGAATTCTGAGTGGGGGCCTCATCCCTGGGAAGGGAAAGGGCCCCATACTCAGGCCACAGGCAGTACCCTCATCACCAGGGCTAGGGGGTATGGGGGTGGGTCACACCAGAGGATTGGTTCTGAGGACAAAGAGGCTTGCACAGAAGGTGGCAGGGTCTGCACTGGCCTCCCCCTATCCCCACTAACTGGAATTAGGCAGGCATTCAGCCTCACAGTCACCCACAGCACCCCAGGGTGATCTTCAGTCAGCAGTGGGGCCCCCAGGGCCACCCCAGCCCAAAGCTGGGGAGGGGTGTCCCTTCTCAGAGATCAGAATCTGTGAGTGGTGGAAGGAACATGATTCCCACCATGTAGACATGGGGAGATCTCTCCTGCATACCCTACATGGGGGCTGAGAGTACAGACAACCCCAGCCCCCACCCACAGGCACACAACAAGGAGCTGTGTCAGCACTAGGCCTCAGGACAACTGTTATTTCATCTACCAGGCTCCGCTCCTGCACTGACCCTCTGCGGCCCGTAGGTAATCCCACCCTACATTCACCCTGGGAACTGTCTCCACAGCAGGCCAATCCTACTCTGGTCTGGTACCCACCCACCAAGTCAGCCTGACCCACAAGGTGGCTCACTCCACCTGCCCTTCCAGGAAGCCCTCCCAGCCCAGTTCCATAACAGCTCCACTCAGCCCAACACTTGCTGGAAAGAAGGAAACTTGCAAACACCAGACAGGACCTGCCCCACAGCACCCCCAGTTCTCATCTTTTTTTTTTTTTAAATATATCTTTATTAATTTCAGAGAGAGGAAAGGAGAGGGAAAGAGAGAGACAGAAACATCAATGATGAGAGAGTCATTGATCGGCTGCCTCCTGCATGCCTCTGACTGGAGATCGAGCCCACAACCCGGGCATGTGCTCTGACCAGGAATCGAACCCTGATCGCCTGGATCCTAGGTCAACGCTCAACCACTGAGCCATGCCAGGCCGGACTGAGCCACGCCCGGCTGGGCCAGTTCTCATCTTGAGAGGCCCAGGGGACGTCCTGAAGCTGGGGCCTATCACTGTGCAGTAAGTCATCACACTTCACTCACATGAGGCAATGGTGGGTGGGGGTGAGGAGCACTACCCTTACCCTGCCCTTGGCCTTGCTGCCTCCTCAAAGGGCGGGGGGCTTCCCACATAGCAGAGGGCTACCTCAGCAGACACTGGATTCCTAGGAGGGGAGGGGGCCCAGGCATACCTGCCTGCCCCTACCACCCCCACACACAGACTTCCCAAGTCACTATGTGTCCTCAGAGAGCAGGGACAGCATCTCCAGGTCCCTGGTCAGGGTTTCTCACAAAACCTGACCCACCCAGCCAGAGGTTTAACAGTGTCAAATGCAACACTGACCTACAGGAGCAGCAGGGGAAGGTAGGCAGGGGCCCACTGAGGCACCCTGGCCCACCCTTACCCTTTACCCGAGCCCCCATGATCATCAGGGGAGGCACCCCCACCTCCTCATACACTGGATCTGGCCTCAAGGTCACAGACCAATGCTGTGTCCTACCCCCAGCTCCATCTACCCCATTACTCCACCCCCAACCCCACCCACACCCCCAGGCCTGACCTTTCGGATGCGGCCACTTCGAGTGCCAGTGAACACCACGGTATGGCCTCGGTAGTCATAGGCAGCCACGGCAGTCAGGCCATCCTCCTTGTCCACAAACAGGGGCGTGCCCTCAATGGTAACCGTGCCCCCCAGAGGCTGGTTGAAGTCCTGCCCGCAGAAATCATCGTCGATCTGTAGGGGCTGTGGGAGGGGAGAGGTGAGACCCTAGGCTGCCCAGCCTGCCCCAAACACCTTCTCCCTGAGGGTGGGGCCTCACAGCCAGAACGGGTCAGCTCTACCAGCTGAAAGGAGCTCACCGAGGGTCCTCACAGGCAAGCGCAGGGCCACCCAAGAGGGATGTGGCCCAGAGCACAGCCACATATACCTGAGGGGTCAGGGACTCCTGAAACAATTTGACAGATGGAGAAATCAAGGCTCCTCGAGGCTGCCTGAGGCCCAGATGGACCCAGAGCTGAATCCATTTCTCACATGCACACTACACACAGGCCATAGGGCCTGATCCTGGATCGAGAAGAGTGGAGGAGGAGGCAGCCTGGGGAAGACCAGAAAGCAGCCAACCAGGGAGCCAGGCCCATTGCACCAGTGATAGCCACACAGAAGCAGGGGACAGCCCTTGGGGGCTGTGGACTGCATCCTGTCTTAAAGGGTTTATTTAAAACAGAAGACAAGGGTCACACCTAAAAGGCAAAGGGAGGGGCCCAGCTGAGGAGGTGACTGAGTGTGAAGTTACAGAGAAGGCCAGGGGACAAGAAATGTGGGAGCTGTTCCACCGCAAGAGGGAGAGAGGGCAGGGTGAAAGAAGCAGGTTCTAGGTGGACAAAGGGGACAGCTGTTCTCTCTGGTACCAGGCTCAGAGTCTGAGGTTTGCAGGGGAAAGGTCACCAATGAGGTAGGGCCACCAGGGTTGGGAGCCAGAAGGGGATGCAACGGCGAAGAGGCAATGTTAGGGCTGGGCCGGGGTCCTGGAGCAGCCCCAGGATGGGGACATGGCCATCTGGGCCATAAGGAAGAGGGAATGGAAGGGATGTGAGGAAGAAGTGGGAACAATGCCCAGGAAAGGGACAGACCTAGCCATGAGCACAAGAAATGCAGATCACACAGTGTGACTGCAGCAGGCACTGCCCTTCAGAGCCTTACTCCATCTGTACAATGGAGATAAAACACCGCCCTTGAAAGGCCACGAGGAGGATGAATGATGCATCTGCCTATGCACCCAGGGCCTTGATGCGAAGGGTGGCCCTGTCACAAGGCCCCCACTGCACTGGACATAAGGGGACCCTCACCGTCCCACTTGCCCTAGAGACAAACCAGTGTCACTCCCGGGAGAGACATGGGAAAACTGAGGCCAGAGTGGGGTTGGGCTTTTGCTGGGCCACCCAGCAAGTCCCAGGCAGCAAGGGTAGTGGGACTGAGGCCTGGCTCTGGAAGTCCCCAACCTGAGTGAATTCCCGGATCTTTCCCTTGCGACCCTGAACAAGTTCAACTCTAAGCCTGGTGTCTTCCTCTGGAAAACAGTGGTTGCTACCACCTGGCCACACAAGTTGTCCCCCAAAAAGCAGCTGGCCTCAGGCCGGCCCAATCAGAGCCTAGGGACAGGAGCTGTGGCTACCAGCTACTGAGCTCGCAGTACCCACAGGGCTCAGGCAGCCCCAATGTCAGTGTTGGTATCATCAGATCCCACTGCTAGGTGAGGGCAGAAAGGCCCAGAGGGCAGACACATGGCCAGGCGCCAAGAACAAGGGTGAGTAGAGCTCTTGACAGGGGACTTTGGGAGGGAGACGGTGTCTGGTGCACACCTGACACTGGTCTGGCCCCAGCTCTGCCTCTTACTGGCTGACTGTGTAACCTTTGGCAAGTCACCTCATCTCTCTGAGCCTCAGAGGCCTCATCTGTAAAATGGAGACTACATGGGCCCAGCAAGCACCCAGAACAGTGACAGGCACATGGGCAGTGCTCCATCCAACATCCCCAAGGACTTGTGTACTGAAGGACATGTCCTATTCCCTCCACCCCCATCTCCTAAAGAGGACAGCATAGACCTGCAAACAGGCTCTGAGGCTGGCACCAAGGGGACAGGCCCTACCTTCTGGGAGACAATGGGCAAGCGTCAGCACCTGGCATAGGGCAAGTGACACACAGGCATGTGGTCAACACTATTATTGTTTCAGAGAACGGGTCACATGGAGCCAAGGCTGCCCAGTTTGTGAGGCTGGCAGGGCAGGAGCAGCCACACCAAGGAGGTGAGGCACCCACTCACCGAGTTGATGCAACGCAGCTCCTTGTTGAGCAGCCAGGGCAGCGAGAGCTTGCCGTCACCACGGTAGCAGGACTGGATACGCTCCTTGATCTTCTCCTTGATGGCCCTGAGCGTGAACAGGCAAAGCACCGATTCCTTGGGTGGCTTCACACGGTTCTTCTGGCCCTGAGCAAATACGGTGAACAGCACATCTTCGTTGTCAGCCAGGCCCAGCTGGCGGGCCAGGGTGCTGCCAGGCCGGCTCAGGTACGCGTCCTGCACCAGGCGGTACTCCACCCCCGCCTGTTCGCAGCCGATGGGGAACTCAACATATGAGTAGAATTTGGGGTCATCCACACACAGTCGCACAATCTTGGAGGTGAAGAAGTGCTCTCCGGCGGCATCGGGTGAAGTCAGCTGTGTGTCTAGCTGCAGAGTGAGGTAGTACACAAACTGCTCACTGCGGAAGCTGTACACGTAGTAGATGTCAAAGGCCGGGAACTTGGACAGCGTGTCCGAAGGGATCTTGAGCTGCGACGACACAAACTCATCCTGGTATACGAAGCTGAACATGTCTGCATCCTCCTCATTGGCCATGAGCCGGCGGCTGGACAGTGTGGGGAAGTACTCGGACTTGCCATCAATGGGTGTGCCCACAAAGAGCTTGGCCTGGGCCTGGCCAGGCGGCCCGGCAATGAGCACACCTGCCATGCTGCCAGCCTCACGCACACTCGACAGGTAGTGCTCCTTGCGGTGGTGCGGTTCGCCCAGCTTAAAGAGGTCATCCAGCCGCAGAAATTGGCAGATACCCTGGGAGGCACTGCCACAGGCTAGCAGGCGGTTAGCAGCATAGTCCAAAAGCAGCAGCTTGTTGACATTGTCAGTGCTGCCCAAGCCATGTGGGCACGACTGCACGCTGGGTGGTGGGTAGCACTTCTCGTTGTCCTCAACAGGGCCTGTCACGTGAGCCCGCAGCAGTGTCAGGTTCCCCGACAGCTTGTAGATGCGGTTCACCGCGCCCACGTACACCTCGCCTGTTTGCTCGTGGACCACCAGGTGGGTGAGGCCCCAGTCGCTGGCTGAGAAGGTGCGGAAGACAGGCTGAGGACCTCCACCTGCTTTAGAGGCACCCACCAGTGCCCGAACAACCCCCAGCAGCAGCAACAGCATCAGGAGTGCCCGCGGGCTCACATGTAGAAGTGGCATGGCAGGCCTGGGCCTCAGGCCTCGGCGTGCAGGTCCTACAGGGATGGACATCACGGAGCCAGGAGCCTCAGCCCTGTGGGGAGAACAGCAAAAGAAGGTGTGAGGGTGGGCAAGGCCTTACCCCTGAGAGAGCAGACATGCCCACACACCATCTGCTGAGGTCTTTGGTGTGCTCCACCCTCATGGGCACGATCTAACCCTGGAAAAACCAGAGGTGAAGAGAGAACACCTCCCTGGCTAAAGCCCTGCAAACAGCAAGGGGTACACCAGGAGTCATCAAGACCAAGCCTGTGACCCCAGCACGTAGCACAGGACACCTGTCTAGCCACCAGACACACACTATGAATGCCTAGGCCTGCCATCACCAGCTGGGTGGAAGAAAGTAATGGGCCCAGGAACAAGGAGGCAAGTGAGAAGGGCTTGGGGGTCTAGACTGGGAGCCATTCCCTCCTACCTCAGAGCCTCTCTATGTACTAGGGGCAAGCCCCCCCAAGCTCCAAGCTCTCAGGGTGAATGACAGCCTCTGCTCAAGGATCTGGGGACACATGCTCCCTTGCATGCCCTGGACAATCCTACTTGCAGGCACTACCCCCACAGCAGACAAGGACATATGGGCAGCAATTCTGTGCGGGTAGAGGGCAGTCTGGGTCACCCTGGCCCTGGGGCCAGCCCCTTGCTGGACTTTAAGCCACTGTACTCTGAGGACTGATCCAGAAGCCAAGCTGTGTGTACCTCCCACCTACCATCCCCAGCCAATGGGTCCCCCCCACCTGACCCCTCTCAGGTTCCCTTGTCAACTGCCTCTGAGTTCCCCTTCAAAACCCTCAACCCAGCTCTAAGGAAAGAGAAATCCCTGAACCCCACCCCTCAGCTGTAGCCCTCACTCCCCAACCTCCAGCCCCTCTACACCCAACCAGCCCCCAATCTGACCAGCCCCTAGGCTCACCTCCACCTGACACTCCTCTCCTACCTCATCACACTACCAACACCATCCATTCTAATACCAGGCCCCAGGCATGCTCATGACCTTACCCTCAACCCCCAGGTCACACCACCCCCTAAATCTTCTCTAATCTGCACACCCTCTCCCACCTGGATGACCACAGCACTTGTCCCCATCCACTCATGTCCACCTACAGCCCAGTCTCCACACAGTAGCCTGGGCACTTTTCTGAACTACACATAAGGTCACTAGCCCCCCTAAATCCTACCATGGTCCCTTCCTCTGGAAAAGTCTCATCTTCCCCCAGCCCAGAAGGTGGCACTCAGGTACGGGGTTAAATCCAGACTCTGTCCCTGTAGCCAAGCAGCTTTTCCATTTGTAAAATGGGGATAACAATAGCTTCTTTCTCATGAGTAAAAGGGGGAAGATCAGGGCACTCCTGCAAGGTGTCATCAGCAGGAGTACTCTCTCCAAGTTAGCAGGGGCCCCGCCCTGGTGTTGGGCCTCTCACCCAACTCCTGGTTAGAGACTGACCACAGAGATGCTGAGCACCAACTGCAGGCAGGTGCTGGCAGGAGCTGCACATATCCTTTGCTCCCAGACAATGCCCCTAATATAGCTCTGCAGCTCCATTTTACAGACGAGGAAGCTGAGGCTCAAAGGGCTCTCAGCCAAGTCCAGGTTGGGAGCTAGGCACAGGGCAGCTGGCTGCCAGATAAGGCCAAATGGTCTCTGGGCCTCCATGTCTGTCTTCCCCTGGGCCCTTGGACTTGCTGTCCCCTCCCCTGAGTGCTCTTCCTTCCCCTGCCCCCACACCCCTACCCAATCTCAGCTGCCTCCCCTGACCTGCTAGCTGAAGGTAGCAGCTGCTCTCTCACAACCAGTCACCCAGTTTGAATTTGAGGCACAAAGCTTGCTAATGGCTTTGTTACTTATTGTTCCCAGACACTCTCCCCACTACTAGTATGACAGTTTCCTAAGAACAAGGCCTAGCTCTGTGGTTTGCCACAGTATCCTCAAAGCTGACTCCAGGAGCCAGTACTTGTGAATGAATGAACGGGTCCTGGACAGAGCAGGACCTGCTCCCTCACCTTGTCCTCACTCTCCACATACCCTTTGCCCAGTGAATGCCCACACCCACTGCTCACGTAGGGAAGGTGATGCTCAGGAAGCGAGAGGCATTAGTCAGGACCCCACCAGCAAGAAAACTGGGTTGTGCTGCCTTGTAGGACCCTCCCAGCAGGCTGTCAGCTGCCTTCCCTTGAGGATCTCTGCCCAGACATAGCCCCAAGAACTACAGTCACAAGGGACCTCTGCTGGCAGCCAGGAGAGGAGTCCCCAACCCCCCACAACCCTGCCTCCAGCTCAGGAGTGCAAGGCAGACCAGAGAAAAGGCTCCTCACAGTGGCAGCAAGGCCTGGGCTGAAAGCTGAGTGCATGTGAACTCCAAAGAAAACATGAATCACTCACCGTTTATCAGTTCAAAGCAGACCTGCAATTACCAGGGGCTGGGCTCTCCCCTCCTCTGGGATAATTATACACATCTTAATGCAATTACGGGCCCTACTTTTTATATTAAACAGGAGAGACCCAGCTGAAGAAGCCACCATCCAAACCCTGGGCCCACTCCCCGTCTCCTCCCACAACAGAGACTGCCCAGAAGGGAAGGGAAGGGACAAGGGATGGGCCAAGGGGATGGGGCTGCCAGCCAGGAAAAGGGGGATCTGGTACTCAGGGCTGGATCCCTCATGCTCACCATCTCACAAGAGCCAGCAAAGATGTCTGGGTCACTTCTCTAATCTTAGAGATAGGGCACCCACGGCTTAGATAGGCCCAAGGTCACCCAGCTAGTCCAGGCAGGACAGGGAAGGATTCCCACGCTCCTACAGAGACCAGGACGGCCAGCAGACTTGCTGGGACTCCCACATACCTCTGGTCTGCCCAGGAGAAAAATGCATTCATTCCAAAGCTGCCTTGGGTGCTGGGGAGGACCATGCTGGGCTAGGGGAGCGGAGCACCACACATGCTGTGCTCTGCTGCTGGGAAGGACCAGAACCAGCCACTGTGGTCTGGGGAAGCTCCCCAGGGAGTTTATTCACCTGTTCTAGAAGGACCAGGCACAGTGGGAGCTGGTGGAGGAGGGGGCGTCCTGGGTGGCAGAAAGCAAGAGCAAAGGCCTAGAGTGGAACCTCCTGGAGTGGGCAGTGAGAATGACTGCAGCTTCCTGGCATGGGAAGCAGGCTGTGTTGGGGCCCAGTCAGAGCCAGACTGGGGAGGAAGAAGCTGAACTGGTGTTAGGTGTGCCAACTGGGGGTAAGCAAGGGAGAAAAAGGCCAGGACAGAAGCAGGCAGGCCTGGAACAGCAGGCTCCACTCCTGGACAGGATAGGCTCAGCTATGCAACAGAGTATGGAGAGAGCAATGTCCCCTGTCCTTCTCCCAGTGGCCTCTCCACCACTCTTCCTCACCCTGAGAAACAAAGACCCTCACTCACTCAGAAGCTTCTTCACAGAGGGAGAGGCCAAGCCCCAAATCCCTGGCTTTGGATCCTTCTGGGGCTTAGACAGTTTGGAGCATGGGGGTACTGAGAAGATTCTACAATACTACCCAGTGGTATACCATTATCAACCAGACAAAGAGCTGCCTGTCACCTCACCTCCCCCAACAGAGGCCTCGGGAGATGGTCCCAAGAAGACCTGCTCTCCCACCAGATCAGTCCTAAGGTACCAAGACCTGGGGCACTGGAGTCCTGTTTCTCAGAAAAAATGTCAACCACTTGGCCTTCCCTGGATGTGGTGCCCTCTCCTCCTGGCCAGCTGCTTTAGACAGGGGGATGGGAGGGTGGAGGGGGGGCTTCCTGGGGGACCAAAACACAAAGGCAACAACCTCGGGCCACACGAGGCCAGAAAAGGGCTATCTACTTTGTCCATTGGATCTCACTTGTCACCCACTCCCAAACACACACCTCAACCACACGGGCTTGCAAGACCTCTGTCCATGCTGTCCCCAGCCTAAAATGCCCTTGCGGGGCCTCTCTGTGCCACCCTCCTAGGCTTGCAGCCTGCCCCTGAAGCAAAACAGTCTGCCTCTGGCATTAGGACTGGGTGCTGCCCTTCAAGGGCCGGGCAGAGTCTTGGCTGCCTGGTGCAACACCTGGTCTCTCCTGTATACCCCCAAACCAGCAGGGAGCCAAAGGTACTAGGGGGTGCTCCATAGGGGCCAGAGGAGCAAAGGCTGAGCCCTCCCCCATGCCCCCACTCCCTACGAAGACCCAGAGAACCGGGGCCAGCATAGGAGAAGGTGCCAGAGCTCAGGTTCAGGGGGCAAAGGCATCGTCCACATCACCCCCAACACACACACCCCTTTCTTTCAAGGGGCGTGGCCCCAGCACCCCACAGAAGAGGAATGGCAGCTTCAGGCTCTAAGCAGTCACTGGAACCCCTCTCACCCCCCTTTCCCGGACTGCACTTTGGATCTTACAGCAGGAAAGGGACTCCCTGGAGCCCCGCTCCCCCTTCCCAAAGGCAGCCCGCAATCAGCCACGCTGCCCCCAGCTATGGTGCACACCAGGCCCGGACCTTTCAGGAAGCAATCGGAAGCCTCCAAGGGAAGCAGGCTGACCCTGGAGAGGCCCTGCGAGGGGGAGTCGGAGGAGGTCCGAGGAGGCCCAGGCGAGCGGGGCGACCGCCCCTTCCAGCCCGGGTGCGCGGCCCTGCGGGCCTGGGGCGGACATAGCACCCATCTCCCGGGGCCCGAGGCCAGAGGGAGCAGGGGCGGGCGTGGGTCCAGAGGAAGAGGTTCCAGCTTCTACTCCGGGGCCCTGAGGGGCGACCGGGGGCGCAGCCCCGCACGCCCTCCTCCGGCTCCACGGCCCTGCCGGGGCCTGCCCTGCCCTGCCCGGCCCGGCCCGGCCCTGCCGGCGGCCGGAGGTCCGACCCGCGGTCCAGCCCCGGGCGCGGCCTGGGCACCCACAACGGCCCTCCCCGCGGGGCCGCCGCAAACTTTCTTTCCTGCCTATGAAGGGAGGGCAGCGCCGGCCCTAGCCTCGGCGCCCCGCACACAGCGCTGCCCGCGGAGCTCCGCAGGCCGGGACCGGCCGGCGGGAGGCCAATCGCGCGGGGCCTTGGGCCGGGTCCGACTCCGGACGAGCGGAGACGCGACCAGCTCACCGCCGGCGCCGCGGCCGCGCCCGGACACACGCGAGAGACGGGCCGCAGCCGCAGGGACACGCGGACACGCGCGCCGCAGTCCCCCACGCACACCCCCTGTCCGCCCGGTCGCACGTCCGCTACCCAGCGGAGGCCGCCGAAGAGGGCCCGAGGGCGTCTCCCACCCGGGGCGCCCTCGCCGGGGACCCCAGCCGCCCCCGCTCCGCGCCAAGGGGAAAGTTGCGCCCCTACTCACGGGCTGCCCCGGGGCACGCCCCGCCGCCGGCCATCGCCGCGCCCCGCCGCCCGCGCCGCCGCCGCCTGCCCAGCCGCGGGGCCGCCCAGCCCGAGGCCGCCGCCGCCGCACCCGGGCTCCGTTGCGTGGCCGCGTCGCCGCTGCCCAGCATGAATGGGGCGCCGAGCGCCGCGCGGCTGCAGACCAGCCTCGATCTCACCGCCCGCGGAGCGGCGCGCCACGCGCATGCGCGGCCCGCGGCCGGGGAGGGGCTGGCGGGGGCGGGGCAGGCACGGGGGCGGGGCCGGAAGCGGCCTCCAGAGGGCGCTCTGCCCCGCGCCGCGCGCCCTCCCGGACCCACCGCGCGCCTTCTAAGGGCGATGCAGCCGCCAGCCTTAAATGGCTCCGCGCGGGGGCCGCGGCGGGGTGTCCCCGGGTGGCCCCCGCGTCTGGGCTGTCCTGAACCCGGGTCTCCAGGGGCTGGGCCGGGATTCCGTGTGCCTGGGCTGGGAGCACAACTTCCACTCACGGGAGGGTAAACCGAGGCCGAAGGCGGGAAGCGGCGCCGCAGGTCCTCTTGGCCACGGCTGTTGGATGGGATGGGTGCCCTCTCCAGGGAGCAAAACAGTGCCCTTTGTCGGCCGCGCTGCAAGACCCACCCCTCCCCACCCCTGCTGCGCATTGACTGCTGCGGACGCCACCCTGGAGGAAAGTTCAGCTTCAGGGTCCTGAGCGGGGGGCGTGGCGGGAAGACCCCGGCGGTCAGGGACCGAGGCCGCGCGGCCGGGGGCGCGGGGGCCGGGGCTGCCCAGCAGGAGGGCAGAGGGCAGTCGACCGTGCTGACGCCCACCTCGCGGCCTGCAGGCTCCAGAGCCGCCCGAAGGTGGGCGGGGGAGGCCTCCCGGCAGCGTGCCCGGGGAGGGGAGGCGAGGCGAGGCGCAGGAGCGTGTCTCACTGCACCCGCGGGGCCAGAGAGCCCGCGCTGGGGAGGCGAGCGGGGTGGGTGCGGGCAGCAGGCACCTCCGTGCTCACGCTGTGTGCGAACCTGGCTGTCATCTCCACGGAAGAGAAAACTGCCACAGCGCGGGGATCGGAGCTTAGATTGGCCAAGGGGTCCCTCCCGCCGCGCCCCGCTCCCTCCCCTCGCTCTGCCCTTATCCCCTGTCTGGGTTAATCCTTCCCTGGGTTTCCTTTGCTGTGCTTGTGGGACTTCACGGAAGTGCCACCTGCCCGCTGCGAGGACCCACCCCCGCTGGTGGGGTTGCTGGTGGGCAGTTTGTTCACTCCGCTCTGTAGTGTCCTTACAGTACTGGCCATCCCTTCGGCAGACGGACCAGCGCCCCTGGTTTAGGGCCACTGTGCAGTGGGTTGCTATGGACATATCTTTATAGGCCCTTGGCGGCAGTTAGAAGCTGGGGTGGACTCTAAGCTCGCCACAAAGGTGTGCGCTTAGTTTTGGCAGATACCCAAAACAATTTTCCTAAATGATAGCTGAGTTGCAGTCCTGGCAGCACTTTGGGAGGGTCCTGGTGGCCCCCATGCTCGTCCACACTTGGTACTGTCACTCTGGAGTGGTTGCCTATCTGGTGACATGCACTGGTTTTTCATTGTGGCTTTAATTTGCATGCCCCTGAATGAGGGTGAGCATCTTTTTCAAAAGTTCTATTTACTATTTTATTGAACAAGCACTTATCTAGCACTGACTCTATACAGGACTCTGCTACATTTTACAGATGGGTAAACTGAGGCAGGAGAGGTGACATGACTTGCCCAAGTTGCCTAGCTGATAGGTGGCAGAGCTGGGAGGCTACCCCTGGCAGTCTAGCTCCATAGTCTGTGGTCTCAGCTCAGCCACTCTGCTACACTGCACACACATGAACCAGCAAACCAGACCCAAGTACCTTCCTTTCTTGTGGACTTCTGAGCCACACACCTGGGTGCGGACTCTGACATGGTTGTCTGACATGCAGTAAATCCCATCTGTTTCCAAGCCCTGCATTCCTTGTTCCGGAGCTGGAATTGGAAACCCCTCTTGGAGGTATGGTGAGGAGGTGTAGTGTTAGTGCCACAGTGGACCTGAGAAAATGTCCATCCCTGCTCCCTGTGTTGGCACCAGGGCTGTCCTCACCTGTCTGCTTCTTGCTAACCTATCCTCTGTGGAGCCACTGAGGCAGGCACTGCTCAAGGCCCTTCTCACTCTGTGCTCAACAGTCCCCAAGAGCCAGGGCCGCTCTTTTGGGGTCCAGCCCTCTATCTCCACTGTCTCCCAGGGTGACGCAGGAGAGATGCTAGGCTCTGGGTGGCAGCCAGCTCACAGTTAACATGGCATCCTCACATCCTATGGTTACCCAACCAGGAACCCCAATGTCTTCCTGAACAGCCTACCCTCCCACAGGGCCCCTGTATCACTGAGCCCCATGGATTCTCTTCGAAAACTTATTATACCAGATTACACTGCTTCCCTGCATCCCCCCTCTGTCCCCTGCTCCTGCTAATATCACAGCTCTGTCCACTCCCCATACAGCAAAGGCAAGGGCTTTCCAAGATGGAAATTTGATTATATAACGCTGGAGCATCACATACAACCATCAATTCCAGGAGAGCCATAGGCCCAAGCACCATGAAGAAAACTGCAAGACTTTTAGAAGACAACAGAGCAGATTATTTTATGACTGTAGGCTAGGGAAGATTTCCTCAACAAAACATCAAAAATAAATAAAGGAAAATATGAATCAATCTGACCACCTTACAACTGGTTATTTTTGTTCATTAAAATTAGAGTTCATTAAGAGGAATAAAAGAGGAAATGACCAGACAGGCCAGGATTTAGGAAAAGATATTTGGGACACACACATGTTTGATAAAAGATGCATATCCAGTATATAGAAGGAACTCCCAAGAATCAGTAAGGAAAAGACAACAATCCAATAGGAGCATGGGGAGAAGACCCCAACAAGCAGTTTGTTGAAGAGAAAATGGGAAATAACTGTTGCTCCAATGAGCCCAGCGCAGCAGTACCTGCGTGCTGGAGCTCTGTCTAACCCAGGGACACCTGCCCTCTTCGCTGCGCATCCCGGAGTGTGTGTGTGTCCTGACTCTGCCCTCCAAGGAGGCCGCCACAGTGCAGATGGAGAGGTGGGAGGCTCAGCTGAATTCACACAAGGCACCATGGGGCTAAATGCATCAGTGGGACAGCTTGGGCCCTTTGTCTCTGGGTTTCCTTTGTGTTTTTGCTTCTGTTGACCAAACAGTTCAGAGGGCACTGGGGTTGTTGGATGGCATGGAACAATTCCTAGGAACGACTCTGATCAGGGCTTAGGAGGAAGTTCTCATCACAGGACCAGCTCCAGGGGCCACTTCTGCATTCTAGCAACTCAGAGCTTTGAGCAAAAGTAGGCTCAAGGGTGCCTTCTTTCCTCCCCAGGGTGGACCTCCACTGCTGATGGGTGAGCAGGAGGCCAGGGGAGGGAGCAGAGGATGTCCAGGGTACCCAAAACCCTTGGGGCATGCCCACTGATCCCCAGCCACCAGGTTCCTGCCTGTCCCTTGCCCCCATGTCAGAACCATTTCTCACCTCCCCCATTCCTGTCACCTCTGTCCTGAGGATGTGGAAACTTCTTCAGTCAGCAGCTCCCACCTGCCCCTCCCCACCCTGCTCTCCACATTGGCTGAAAGCATCTGAGAGAGGAGAGAAGGTGGAGACCCTCCCTGCACAGACCTCCAGGGGTTCCTTTAACACATGGAACACCTCCGCCCCTGACCCCATGGTATGAGTACACACGTGCAGACACACTGGGGGCAGGCTCAAAGCAGGTGCTCCCTGGAGGCTCCTTGATATTTGGTGGGGACTTGCCCTAGGCCTGCTGACTCTGAGCGTCTAGCGCTGTGGGTCATCTTGGCTCCTCCTCACACATCCCTGTAGAGTTGGTGCGACCAGCCTCAGCCCACATGCAGCCACTGTGGACACAGGGCAAGCCACAGTCACTGCTGCAGTCCACAAGCCCACTCTGGCCACTGGGTACAGAGAGGATTGTGGGGCCTCCCCAGGGCCAGGAGCCATTCCCCACACTCCACGCCTTTGGCCTGTTGCTCTAAAGCTGGAGGAGAGGGGCTCACCTCAGGTGCCAGCACTCCGAAGAGAAGACTGCCGAGCCCACCAGCCCGGCCCACTCTCCTGCGACCCCTGCCCTCACCAGCCAGGCACTATTGGTTGCAGGAGACTGAAACTCAACTGGGCTTAAGCTCCAAGAGGCTTATACTAGCTCAGGTGAGCAGCAGGTAAGCATGGCTGGGTCTCGGGCACTGCATGGTCATCGTGGGCTCTGGCCTTGGTAGCTCCAGGCACTTCTTTGCCAATAGGTCCAGGGAAATTCCTCAAATGGAGCCTCATGAAGTGGGCTGGATCAGGTGACCCCCTCAAACCAATCACCGAGGCCAGGGGATAAAACCTGACACTTGGTGGGCCAGGATTAGGGAGGTCTCCAGAGCCAAGGGGTGACACTGGGGAGTGGCTCCCCTGAATAAAATCCAGGTGCAATTATCAAAACAAACAGGCCTGGATGAAGGTAGGTAAAGCATTCAGGATCCCATGGTGCCAAAGGACTACCACCTATCTAAATGCTTCTCCCGTAGTGTGACCAGCATTTTTACCATGCTGAGATTATTATTTTTTCCAGTTTACATTCAATATTATTTTGTATTAGTTTCAGGTATACAGCACAATGGTCAATCATACACTTCACAAAGGGCTCCCCCTAATATTTCCAGTACCCAACCGGGCTCAGTACATACTTCCTACAATATCATTGACTATATTCCCTATGCTGCATTTAACATCCCCGGGACTATTTTGAAACTGCCAATTTGTACTCCTTTCACCTTTTCCACCCAGTCCCTTAACCCCCCTCCCCGCTGGAGGTATCACCTCACACTTGTCAGAATGGCTACCATCAATAAATCAACAAACAAGTGTTGACAAGGATGTGGAGAAAAGGGAACCCTTGTGCACTGCATCGGTCTGTTCTCTGTATCTATATGAGTCTGTTTCAATTTTGTTTGTTTATTTTGTTCTTTAGATTCCATATATATGTGAAATCATATAATATTTGTCTTTCTCTGACTGGCTTATTTCACCATAATACTGTCCAGGTCCATCCACGCTGTCACAAATGGTAAGCTTTCATTCATTTTTTATAGCCGAGTAATATTCCAGATGTACCAAAACTTTTATCCTCTTGTCTGTTGATGGGCACTTGGGCTGCTTCCATATCTTGGTTATTGGAAATAATGCTGCTATAACAAAGGGGTGCATTTACAGGGTGGGGCAAAAGTAGGTTTATAGTTGTGAATATGCAAAACACAGAGTTTACTTTTGCATTATTATATATTAATAATAAATAATAATAAACCTATAAACCTACTTTTGCCCCACCTTGTATTCTTTCGGATTAGTTTTTTTGTGGCTTATTCAGATCTATACCCAGAATTAAAATCACTGGGTCATTTTTAATTTTTTGAGGACCCTGCATACTATTTTCCACAGTGGCTGCATCAGTCTTAATTCCCACCAACAGTGCTCAAGGGGGTCTTCATTCCTCTTGAATTTTCTGCAATAGTTTGAGAAGGATAGCTGTTAATTCTCATTTGAATGTTTGGTAAAATTCACCTATAGAGCCATCTGGTCTAGGGCTTCTGTTTGTTGGGATTTTTAAAAATTACTTCTTCAGTTTCATTAGTTGTAATCAGTCTGTTTATATTTTCTGTTTCTTCTTTAGTTTTGGAAGATTGTATGTTTCTAAGAATTTATCCATTTCTTCTAGATTGTCCAATTTTTTGGCATATAGTTGTTTGTAATATTTTCTTATAGTCCTTTGTATTTCTGTGGTATTGTTACTTCTCCTCTTTTACTTCTGATTTTATTTATTTGGGTTCTCTTTTCTTGATGAGCTTGGTTAAAGGTTTATCAATTTTGTTTATCTTTTGAAATAATCAGCTCTTGGTTTTATTGATCTTTTGCATTTGTTTTAGACTTTCATTAATCTCTGCTCTGATCTTTATTATTCCTTCCTTTTACTCACTTTGGGCCTTGTTTGTTGTTCTTTTTCTAGTTCCTTTAGGTGTAAAGTTAAGTAGTTTATTTGAAATTTTTCTTGTTTCTTTGGGTAGGCCTGTTAATGCTATGAATTTCCCTGGTGCGGGATGTGCGGAAAGCAGCTGATTGATGTTTCACTCTCACATCGATGTTCCCCTCTCTCTCCTGCTCCCTTTGTCTCTCTCTAAAACATAAAAGTCAATAAAAAAAAAAATCTTTAAAGAAAAAAGAAACAAAAAAACCACAGCAACCATTTATTCTCTCTTATGGTTTCTGTGGGGAATTCAGAGAATACAACAGGGAAAGCTTGTCTCTGCCGCACAGCATCTGAGGCCTTGGCTGGGACATGCCCTCTCCCAGCCATTCAAATGAGACTTATCTCCAGAGACCTCTATCAGAACCTCCTGGCTGTGCCCAGCCCCATGCACATCTCTCTGTGGCTGTGCATTGCCTGCCATATGGATGTGGGTGGGTTTAAGGGTGGGAGTGGAAATGAAAAGGGAAGTTGAAATGCCTGGGGAGTCTTTTTGAACTACCTGTGCCCCCTTCCATGACACCCCTCCTGGGAAAACCCTCTCCTGGGGGAAATGGCCCCACCCAAAAGAGCAAAGGCTTTGGAGGCAGAAACACAGGGTGCAGCCCTTCCTGGGCTCCACTCCAGTCATGTCTCCATCCCTCAGTACCTTTTCTGGCTCATGCAGCAAATGGCACCTTCTCCCAGGGTCACTGTGAGGACCAGAGAAAATACTGGGCACCCTCCAGACAGAGAATTCTCCCTGAGGCACCTTGTTTGGCTCTCAATATTACTGGGCAGATAGGGGCTACCACTATCCCCTTTTCACCAATGAGGAAACTGAGGCATGAAGGAAAGTGCCAAGGCCCAGGGGACATGCTGAGGATGCTGTAGTCCCCGTGTTTGACCACTACAAGCCAGGCCTCTGCAACAGCCTGGCCTTGCCGGTTCCCCCCTCCACCCCCTCCATGCCTTCTCCATGCTTCCTCGTAGGGGATCTTGTGATTTCCTTTATTTACCATGAACTTTGCACACGGTGTTTCTTTCCCCTGTCCCTATGAATTCACTCTGCTGATCTTTTCTGAGCAGCCCCAGCATAGGCTCCTCCTTTTCTGGGAAGACTGCCCTGAAGAACCCACCCACCTGCCTGATCAGAAGCAGCCCTGGGCTCATGGGCCCTAGACCTCAGCACTGGATGTCACCGTTTCTGGGCTTGCATCTCCACCAGGTCAGAAGCAGAGGTGTCATGGGTCCCTGGCAGGGAATGTGTCAGGTGTGCACGAGACCAGCCCTTCTCTCCTGTGTCTCTGATGGGTAAGGCTGCAGCCAGCCATGCAGCTGGCCATTTTGGTCACCAGCCCGGAAAGCACAGGCACAGGCCCCACAAGGAAGAGGGGGCAGCGAGGAAGGCCAGTGAGGGGGTGGGACCTGAACACATGCCACCTGGCTCAAGTCCCACTCACTGGAAACCCCCTCTAGGGCAGGCAGGGACAAACACCAGGGGCGACATTCAAAATATTTAACAGCTAGTCATAGTGGACGCCAAACATGAACAATGAACAGGACCAGCTTCAACAAAAACCTAACTTTGCTTCATCCAAAGGGACATTCAGTGACTTGCTTCTCTGAAAGGTCCAAGGACATCTTGCTTAAGGACCCAATAATGTCATCAGCCACCTATTTCTTGGCTCCACCTTCCTCTGTGTGCATTCTCAGGTGATCTCTGCCTGTCTGCTGGTGAAGACCCTGCCAGCTTACTGGACTGATTGGAGTCATATGACTGACCCCTCACCTCTCCTCAGCAAAGTGGGGGTCAGGTGGAGGCAACCCCACTGGTGTGGCAGCTGCTGCTGTCTCCAGACCCTTTGCCTTTCAAGAGGTCTAACCTTTTGGGGGTTTTTAACAACTAAATAGGCTTTTTAGTTATTAAAATATATGCTCATGATTTAAAAAAATCCAAGTAGCGTGTGAAAGGACACACAATGAAAAATCAGTCTCCCTGCTGGGCCCTCAGTTCAGAGACATAGTACACGGCTACAAGCAAATGCAGACACCCACAGATATATTTTTTCTTTAATCTTCACCTGAGGATATGCTTACTGATTTTAGAGAGAAAGGAGGGAGAGAGAGAGGTAGAAACATCGATGAGAGAGAAACACTGATCAGTTGCCTCTCGTACTTGCCCCAACCGGGGATCAAACCCACAACCCAGGTTATGTGCTCTGACCGGGAATCGAACCCACAACCTTTTGGTGTACAGGATGATGCTCCAACCAACTGAGCCACCCGGCCAGGGAGTCCCATGGATATTCTTGCCTCTCTGTTTTCTCAAACGATACAAACTATACACCCTGCTCTGGACCTCCTCCATTTTCTGTCCTGTTACCAACAGATTTTTGGAGATCATTCCACAAGAGCTACTTCAAGATACCGCCCTCTCACTCTTAAACTTGGTAGAAATGGAATCCTCCAGGACTTCCCTCCAGGGAGTCACACTTTTGTGCAACTCTCCCCAAAAGTGTGTGACTCGCTTCTTACCAACAGACTAGGGCAAAGGTGAGGGACCTCTCTCTCAGGGGCACATGAGAGACGCTTTCACTGGCTTTGAAGAAGTCAGTGCCCCGGGAGGGAGGGCCTGTGAGTGAGTCACGGGGCGGGGGCCTCGCCTTCACGCTTCAGCCACGGGGAAGTTCTGCCTGCAGCCAGGGGAGCTCGGGAGAGGAGCCCAGGCCGGCTACGCCTTCTGTTTCCTCATGAGTCCCGAGCTGCGCTGACCCAGGACCATGTGGTTGGAAGCAGCTGGTCTGTGGTCATTTATTAGGAATTGAGAAGCGTGGACTCCTCTCTATGTGGCTTTTCTCGCTCCATGAAATGCGAGAGTCATCCTTGTCATTACGGGACTCCAGTTCGCCCTTTTCATTGCTGGTAGTATTTTGTTGTGTGAATTAAACGCCAGCCTACCCATTCCACTGTCCGCGGACACAGGCTGTTCCGATGAAAGCCTTGTGAGCATCTCTGCCTACCATCTAGACACCGAGCACATTCATTCCCGTGGGTACCGGCCCCGGCGGCAGCGTGAGGGCCCGGGTGTTGCTCGTGCTCCCCAGCACCTGGTATTGTCTGTCCAGGGAGGTTCAGCCAGTGGACGGATGTGCAGGAGTATTTCTTTGTGGCTTTATTGTGCATTCCCCTGATGAGTCATAAGGATGGGAAGCATTTTTTCATATGTTTATTGGCCTCCCCCCAGAGGTTCCTGATATCACTTTGTCAGCTCTAGAGCGATTTATTGTCTTTTGCCTTTAAACACTAAGCTGGAGCTAGAGGGAAAGAGAAACTCTACAAGGCATGAATCACTGGGGCACTTCATGGAGCCCAAGAATGAAGGCCACACAGAGGACAGAGCTGAGAGATAGACGGAGAGAGACCAGGTCCAATCACGGTTTAAGCTCTTAGATCCACTTCTGGACTTTTCAATCACGAGCCAACACACTCTTTTCGCTTAAGTCCGTTTGTAGGGTTCTGTGACTTGTGCTAAAAGGGTCCTGACTGACGCCAGGCCTGAGTCAGTCCCTGTCTGGGTTCCAGTCTGCCCAGTTCTCCAAGACACTGACTTTCTTGAGGCCCACTGAGCTCTGGAAAGGGAGTGGGAGGGGTGGGGGCTCCGAATTCCAGGCCTTCCACCAGCCCCCACCCCCTGCTGTGGTCTGCGCCCCTCATCGCTGTGTGTTTTGAGGCTGAATAGCCATGTAATTGGCTTATTCGTTCCATAGTCGAATTCAGCAAATATGTTTTTTATAATTAGTTGATGTTTATTTAATGGGAATAACTGGCCCATTAAATTTAATGGGGCAGGTTGTCAGGTATGCAGTGGAAGTGTTTTTCCTTAAGAGCAACCTGGGTTCGACTGTGCTGGTTCCAGGGCCACAGAGATGCTGGCAGCTGCCTTGTCTGGGAAGGGGAACCCCAGGGAGCCAGGGTGCAGGCATCCTGTCCTCACCAGAAGTGGCAACCTCCACCTCTGGCACTCCTGGGCTCCCTACTTTTCCCCCATTGCAAAATATCTTATAGTATTGATTTTATCTTGTCAGTGTCCCTTACCGATCTCCAAGGTCCTAGGGACAGGGTACCTCTGTTTGCTCAATGCTGTACCTCCAGCTCTAGAACCATGACTATACAAGGCAAGCATTTGATGCCAATGTTTGTGTAACAAAGATGGATAACTAAGGAGACCCTTCCTTCCCTATGTGTCTGGGGGCCTCCCTCCCGGGACACTTAGGGCCCTGTCTTGTTCCTCTCCTAACTCCACTGCCCCTGCTTAGCAGGTGGAAAAGCTCCTTATTCAAGGAGATCCGGACTCTGTCAAGGGGCCACCATGGGGCCAGAAAGCTCTAGTGAGCCCAGGCCATGGAGGGATGCACCCACCAAGGCATTCAGGAGGAGCTGAGCCTGAGGATTATTTTATAAAAATGTTCAGGTAAATTTAGAACAACAGAAAATATAGTTAAGCATATTTGTTATACACACACACACACACACACACCAAAACACAGCCATAATCTTGTCCCTAGAGAAAACCACTTAACATTTTGGTGTATAACTCTGGCCTTTTTCTTTGTGTGTGTATATATTTTTGCGTATGTCTAGGTGATAAGTTTTCATCCAAAAAATGGGTCATACCAAATACACTACTTACTTTCTTAGAGTATGTGCAGTTCCATGTTAATAACCATACTCCATGTCACTGCTGTTAGTGGCTACAGAGCTATCTTACGGATGCACCACATTTTATCTAATGCATCCCCTATTGTTGGACATTTAGGCTGTTTCTAGTACTTTGCCCTTGTTATAAACACTATGATAAACATAGCAGTCACTTTACCTAGCCAACTCTGGTTCAGCCCTCAGATCCCAGAATAAGTCTCAATTCAGAGAAGCCCTCCTTGACCCCACAGCCTGGGTACCCTGGGCCAGAGCTCCCAGAGCCTCTCCCTAGGGGCCTGCTCACAACTGAGCTCCAATGTCCGCTCTCCTGCTAGACTGTAAGCCCAGAGAGCATGAATCAGGGGTTGTCATAGTTTTCACAGTGCCTAGGATATAATAATAGTAACAGAGAAGCCAAGTCTGAGGCAGAGGCGAGCCTATAGGACATTTATTAGGAGGTGCCCTTGAGGTCAACATTTACCAGTAAGGGGAGGGAGCAGAGGGCAAGGGGACAAGCTGAGCTGCCAAGCAGTCTCACTGAGGCCCTGCTCAGCTTTCTGGTCTGGACAGCCCTGCAATAACTGAATGCAGCCCCTGGCCCCCTAGGGTGTGGCTTTGGTGAAGTGGCTGCTTAGTGAAGGCACTTCTCAGAGGGAGAGAACTCAGGGTCGAGGGCTGTCTAGGCCAGCCCAAAAGGGGATCTGAGTGGAAGGCCCCCTGCCATCACCCTAATGAGCCCTAAACCTGGGACACCTGTCATCACCACCCCCTAAGAGATGGCACCTATAACTGTCTCCCTTTTGTCGATGAGGAAACAGACTTAGAGGTTCGGAAACTGTGCCACTCAGGCACTCCAACTCACGCTGCCTAGCGGGCACTGCAGAGACCCAGCAGGGGCCAGGGCAGACAGCCTGGGACACATGACCTGTGAGCTCTGGTTTCCTCTGAGCTGTTGGCCTGCCACAGCTAGGCAGAGGGGTGCACACTCTCAAAACTCCTATGACAATGGGGGATTTGGCCCTTTCTCCTTTCTGGCCTGTCAGTCTTGCTTCGTGTGTTTTGCTCTTGCACCAGGTGTACACACAGTCGGATTTTTAAGTCTCCTCGCAAGCTGTCCCTGCTACCATTTGAAATGGCCCCCGTGCTGCTCACAGCACACCTTGTCTTGTCCACCACGTCTGATAGGAACATGACCATTCCAGCTTCCTCAGCGTTTGCAGATGTATCTTCTTCTGTCCTTCTATTCTCAACCAACCCACACCCTCAGCATTAAGGTGATGTCTCTCGTAAACAGCTACAGGTGGATTGGGGGGACATCATTTCCTTGCTTTTGTTTTGGGTGTTTGTACACTTCAAAAGGCGTTTGCTGCATTTAACCAAATATGTCCTCCTGAGAGGTCACAATGAGTCACCCCCTCCAGCAGTGGCCACAGTGCAGGGCCCTCTCCATATCTGCAGTGACATGCTGCGCCCTCCTGTGCCCAGTGCACATCGAACAATCTCTCTATGCCCTGCTCTCGCCCCCACCCCAGCTGCCTAGAGTGACTAGGAATGTCAGAGGCTGTCATGGGTAGATAAGGTCGCAGTGTGTGTCTGAGGCAGGGCCCTTCTCCCAGGGGGAAGGAATTGATACCTCAAAGGAGGTCCTGCCCCAGGGCTCAGATCCTGCTCTGGCATTGCTGGGCTCCCCAGTTCAATAATGACGTTGGAAGCAATGACTCTACCATTTCTTCTGCCAGGGGCCACACTCCCTGTCTGGGAAGCCAGGCGAGGAGAGAGTACAAGATTGTGCCCCTTTCAGCTGGGTCCTTGGAACCTGGCCCAGCACATAGCCGGGACCTGCCCCCAAAGGGAGGTGCAGTGCCAGACCTGAGCACTGTGCAATCCGAGGCTAGTTACTCCCATTCTCTGCACCACAGGTCTCTGGTCTATAAAGTGGGGCAGTAACAGTGGTAACTGTTCCGTAGGCCTGTGTGAGGCAGGTGTGGGAGAGTACCGGGCACATGATTAAGTGTCTTATAGGACTGACTGATAGCTGGGACTATTCTTTGCAAGCTGGCCATCATGTGCCAATACAAGCTGCAAATGCACACAGGTGTGTGTACACACTGCCACTGGCACCCACCACTCAGACCCACCCAAGCACAGGCACACATGCCTGCCCAGTGCACCCCAAAGGTCACACTGACGGCCTTCCTGCTGATCTGCTTGCCGTTCTGGGCCTCAGCGCCAGTCCTCCAAGCAAGGGGCAGCTCCGGGGCTGCCTTGCCCTCCAAACCCTGCTAGGTTCAGCCAAGGGGAGACACGAATGAATGGAGGCTGGAGGGTAGGAGGAGGGGAGAGCCTACAGGCAGCACCTATCACAACAGCTGTGTCCCCTTGGTGGCTCCTTCCACTGGGCAATCCTGCCTCTTCCCTTTGTCCCACTAGACCAGGGGTGACAGAATCTTGCTAATTTCTGGGTTACTACACCATCCCATTTGGGGTTTCAGCTCCTCCATCTCCTTTGTGATCAACTCCCTGCATTCAATCCCCTATGTTTAAATAATTATAGAGTGCTTTCTAGTTTCCTGGTTGGATCCTGGATGCCACAGCCAGCATCATCATATTTAATCCCCCACAACTGGGTGGGATGGGTATTAATACACCCTTTGAAGGTCGTGCAGCTGGGACCTGAGCCCAGGAATATCTGCCTCCAGGCCCACACCCTGCTGGACATGCCCCTCACCCATGCAATGCTCTCTCAGGCCTTTCTATTAGGTATGGCGATGTGGAGGGACTGGAGATGCAGGTCCACACATAAGCGGGTCACGTACAGGTGTACATACATATGCACACAAAGCCTGCACCCTGAGAACATGCCCCCTCTCTGCCCCCCACACTGACACTCCAACACAATGGTACAGATGACTCTGGATATATATACCTTAAGTCCCCAGTAGGGGAGGGGTAGACATCAGGCAAGGGAAGCTTGGTTCTGACTCCAGAGGAATCAGAGAAATGAGCTGAGATCCAAGTAGAGAGAAGCTGGGAGCATTAGCAGGTAGTGAACATGGCTGGCTGCCTGTGCACAAACACAAGTACATATGCATACATGTGCACACACACAGAGGCACCTGTATACACACATGCACAGATGAACAGGTATGCATGGACTGTGCACACAGAGCCGTACATACACACACACATGTGCACGCACATAAAGGCACCTATATACCCACAGGCATGGGTGGATAGGTGCACACAGACCCATGTGTCCACACAGCTGCCCCCAAGTGACTCCTGGGTAGGAGTTTGGAGTTATTCTTGTGAGATTTGGATGCTGGACAAAGCCCTGGACACTAGAGGCTTCTAAGAGTGTCTCAGAAGAGCCTTAGCAGTTTCTGGCTGAATGACTGCTCTGATGACACTTAAGATCAGTCAGCCAGGTGACCTGTGAGTCTACCTTGCAGAGGGCCAGCCCCTCCCTGGGCTGCCAGGAGGAGGTTGGGAAGGGCTCAGCTCCTGACCACTCACCTGTGTGGTTTGGTAAGCTAACCCAGAACTGCTAGAGACGGCCACCAGTATGTAGCCTGGCTGAATAAAACTGCTTTATGCTACCTGCTCAGACAAGGGGACACTGCCAAGCCTCAACTGCCCACTTGAGCTTTGTGTATGAGGATTTAGGGAATGAACAGAGATGTTTGGGCCACAAAGCCTGAGTTAAGATTGCAGTCTGTTAGCTCCAGATGGCTGGGGGCTCTCCAAACAAACTTTAGCAGGAAATCCAAGGTCACCAGCAGAGTGGTCAGCAGACCAGAAGCCCCGCCTCAAATTCCTCTTGCTGCCTCACAGAGCGCAGCCCTGGGCTCTCAAAGCGCCTTAGCCTGGGGTGCTGCCAAAGGTCAAGGACTAGTAGGCCAGTGTTTGGACATCAACTGAGCACAGCAAATCTCAAACCCAGCTGTCATCTGCCCCTCTCAATCTGTGTCCCTCACTTCAGTCTGTAGAATCAAGAGCACCCAAGCCAGAAAGTTGGAAATCGTCCTTGATCGCCCTCTCTCCCACTCAAACCCAGAATGCTGTCACTTTAGCTCCTGAGCTCAGCCCTGGTCTGTCCGCTGGCTCACCCCACCAGCCTCTGGTTTATCATGCCTTCAGGTGTCCTGCACCACTTGAGCCCACCCTCCCCTGGGAGTGCAGGTGGCATCACTCCGAGGGACTGAACAGTGCTGCTCCCTGCTAGAGACCCCCAAACCCCACCTGGCAGTTTGGCCTGGCTTCCATCCCATCCTCTGGCCCACACTTTGCTCTCTGCAAACGCCCAGCTGTGCAGAGTCTGTGCTCCCCCAAACCCACATCTAAGCCCCCACTCTAACCAGCCTCTGGCTTGTCCAGCAGGCATCCATTCAGCTTTTGAACTGGAGCTCAGGCAGAGCCTCGGTCAGGAAGCTGGCCTGTTCTGGCTCTGTCCAAGAAACAATCCTTTCCCCTCATTTCGTCTCATACCTGCCTCTGTGGCTGCAGCAGAATCATGGTCCCACCTGTCTCCCCTGCGAGGCTGGGTGCCCCTCAAGGTGTGCAGCCTGTCTCGTCAGCCCACACTGCAGGGCCCAGTACAGGGCTGCACAGAGGAGGCACCAACAACTGTCTGCCAGCTGTAGAAATGACTGAAAACAAAGACAGCTGCTTTATTTGTTTTCAGACAGTAGCACATCCTCCATTTCTTAAGCACATGGTGGCTCCAAGCACACGGGCATCGTGGGCACCCGGCAGAAAATGGCTGTGTCCCGGGGGTCTGCAGGCTGTGGTCCCATAACTGGTCCCTTCAGGGCTCCAGGTCACTGCCAGGGCCAGGAATGATGGCTGCTTCTCAGCCCTACAAAGGAGAACAGGTCAGAGTTCAGTCACAGCCTTCTTCTCCCAGGAACCCTGTTGATCTGTCAGAGGAAAGGTATTCTGTGCAAACTTTTGCAAAGACCTCAGTAGATGCACAGGGGCAAGGAAGAGCCTTCCGCTCCATGAACCACCCGGTGTGGTCTAGCAAGCAGGCCCAGCTTCAGGTTCCTTCTGCCAACAGAGCTGCAGCAATGGTTAGCAGTGTCTTTTCTGCTCAACTTGAAGTCGAGCAAACATCTCTCCATGCTCCCCAGAGAAGAGGAAACTTGACCTCCTACCCAGGCTTTGGGCCTACCTGATCCCATGCAGACATGCTGCTGGGTCCGCTCTGTCTCTGGGCAGGTGTGAGCTGGGTAGAGCCTCAGACAGGATGACACCACTACTCACAGCAGCTTGTCTCCTACTTGAGCAAAAGAGGCTTTTCCACAGGAAAAAGGCCCCACCCCACAGCTCTTTTAATAAACACACCAGTGCTCTGGTAAGTTCAAACCAAGGTGCCCCTAGGTGTTTGTGTGGGGGGCTATGTCCAGTCTGGAACCGCATACTGCTGGGCTGGGAAAGGGGGATGGAATGGTCTAGAAGAGGGACAGGAATTGGGGCAGGTGGGAGGAGGGGAACGGGAACTGGCTGGGAGGGTCAGGAAAGGAGCACAAGGCCTTGGGACCATGTCTCAAGGGAGGGATGCTGCCAGCCTCAGATGTCTAGGATAACTACAGCCCCCTGAGGCCTGGGCCCACTATTACCCTTCCCACTCACCAGAGGCTGGGTCCTACATGCCCCGTCAGGCCACCACAGAAGTAGGGCGGGCAGTGGGTACCCTCAGTCCCCTCCTCTAAGGCAGGCCACACCCGCTCCTTAACCTTGGGGTTCTACCTCCAGAACCCCAAGGCTCTTCTCCTTCCATAGGGCTTCCCTGCCTTTTCCATGACCCCCACCCTACACCATGGGCCCTCCTCCATGCTCCCACCCCCAAGTGCTCAAAGGAAAGAAATGGGTGGCACATGCCTGCTCTTAACTAGGTGGCTGGCCCCTGAAGGTGGGGCCTGATTTTACCCAGTGCTGCTCCTAGACTCGGCCTAGTGGGGCCCAGTGCCCACAAGGCCCTTTTCCTAGCCCAGATTTCCAAGAGCACTGGTGGGAACAGCCAGGCAGGACATCTGAACCAGGAGGTGACTGAGGGAATCTAAGGCCTACTGGTCCCTCACTGTGTAAGAGGCAGAGACCTTGAGGTTAGAATGTGTGGTGTGGCAAAGGTGGCAGACAGCTGTCAGCACTGGCGATGCCCGCCCCCCCACGCCCTCAGAGCCCAGAAGCCCGGGGCTTTACCTTTTGGGCAGCGCTGACACAGTGCTGGTAGGCTTTGACCAGGTCCGAGCACAGGAGCACCTCCTGCAGGTTGTCACGGTAGCAGTGAAGGATCTGAGTCTGCAACCCTGAGCACACGGGCTCCAGCCTGCGGGGCCTGTGGGACAGAGCAGGCAGTCCTTGGGCTCGGTCCCAGCGGGCAGGGGAGGGAATCGGCTCATTCGCACAACACCGTGGGTCATGCAGCAGGCTCTGCACCTCAGCTTCCAGTAACTCCTCAGAGGAAACCAGGGGGCCACAGGGTCTAGCGCTGCGAGGGCGGAGGCTCAACAGCAGCAGACCTCAGGGGGCCTGGGGTCATGCCCTATGGGGACAGGGCCCAGTAGCCAGGCCGGGGACCTTGGTGCTGACGCTCTGCCGCCTCCCAGGGCAGTTCTGGCCTAAGCTGTAAACCTGATGGTGACCGTGTGATTATACACACTGTAGCTACTTTCTCATACAAAGTTGTTTTTCTGATTTCAAAACTATTACACACACAATGAGGAGAACTGGAGTACTGTAGAAATGTCTAAAAAAGAAAACTGTTCAGAATCTCACTTCCTAGAGATAACCACTAGAGTATTTTGGAAGTACTTTATTTTTTCTTTCTTCTTTTTCAAAGGAGGTTTAGAACCTACAAAAACTTAATTTTTTTCTTTTTTAAAATAGGAAACCAAAAGAAAAGTGAAATAAACATTACACTCCAGTTGGTCACCAGTGTCCTTGGGCGCCTCTGACTGGTGTCTCTTCCCGACTCCTTCCCGCCGCTGCCTTCGTGCCAGGCCCACCCTACTCACCTGCTGCTAACAGCTCTGTGCACTGTGCGCTATTATTTATCATCCCGTCACAAATCGGGAAACTGGGGCACAGGCGGGTTAAGTAACTTGCCCAATGTCATACTGAGGGAGTGGGGGAGGCGGGACATATTTTTTTATACAGCTTGGGTCCCACTGGTTCCACAAAGGATTTTCTGACTTGGTTTTCAGGCCAGGTCCACCCAGGAACCTGCGCAGCTCTAGACAGAACCGAAACACCTGCCGCTGCCTTCCAGCATAACCACCACCATGGCTCCGGCGTTCAGTGGGAGCTGTAAAAACGCGGAAAGCCTCTCCCCAAGGTTCTCAGCAATGAAAGCATCACTATATGCTTTATGCGCTCTGCTCCTGTCGCACGGGAGGACTTGTAGGTGGACAGTTCTCCCAGCCCAGGATCTCTATTTTATATTATTTATTTATTTGGTTAATCCTCACCCGAGGATATTTTCCCACTGATTTTTAGAGAGAGTGGATGGGAGGGAAGGAGAGGGGGAAAGAAAGAGAGAGAGAGACTTGGATGTGAGAGAGGCACATCAATTGGTTGCCTCTCACCTGAGCCCAGAATGGGGCCAGGATCGAACCTGCAACCCAGGTACGGGCCCTGGACTGGGAATCGAACCTTCTGTTTCATGGGCCGATGCTCTAACTACTGAACAACACCAGCCAGGACTGATCTCTGTATTTTAAAAATCTAGCCATGCAGTCAGTAGGTGCTGGAACAAAATAACACATTATTTCTTTTAATTAAAAAAAAATATATTGAACTTATAGAGGTAACATTCATTAATAAAGTTATATAGTTTCAGGTGTGCAATTCTATTAATACATCATCTGCATAATGTATTGTGTGCATGTTCACCACCCAAAGGCAAGTCTCTTTCCATCACCATTTACTCCCCCTTTACCCTCCCCTACCTCCCCCCACCCCCTTTCCCTCTGGTAATCACCACACTGTTGTCTGTGTCTTTGAAGGTTTTTGTGGGGTTTTTTGCTTAATCCCTTCATCTTTTCACCCACTCCCAATCCCCCTCCCCTCTAACAGCTGTCAGTCTGTTTTCTATATCTATGAGTCTGTTTCTATTTTGTTTGTTTTTTTATTTTGTTCATTAGATTCCACATATAAGTGAGATCATATGCTACTTGTCTTTCTCTCACTGGCTTATTTCACTTAGCATAAGTCCATTCATGCTGTTGAAAAGGTATGATTTCCTTCTTTTTATGGCTGTGTAGTACTCCATTGTATAAATGTACTACAGCTTTTTACCCACTCATCTACTACACCATTATTATTTTAAGATAACTCAAAGATACTGAGTTCATCAGTTATAAACATAAAGGAACAGAATTCTCAGCTGCTTAGGAAGACAACCAGGATTTACTGTCACACCAAGAGTCTGGAGGTGGCACTTCCAGTGCAGCTGTACCATCAATGACGCCATCTCAGCCCAGATCTCGCTCCTTCCCCTGCACCAAACCAGCACGGTGGCTGTCACCTCAGGTCTGTTGTTTCATGCACATCAGAACTGCGTCATACGCCCACCCCTAAAACCATCACTAACAAGGGGAGTGAAGAGACTATGTTTAGCTAAGACCAGGCCCAAAGCTTGAATAAAAATGATGATTTATAAACTAAAGAAGCTATGCCACGCCCACCTGAAGGTTTGCGACTCAGAAGGTAAAGGGTGTGTGGGGAGAAACAGCCTTTCCCTTTCCAGGAAGGAGGGGGCAGAGGGACAGCCCAGCAGGCCATGATGGCCAGGCTCTGCCCCAGCAGCGCACAATCCCACCAGGCTGCTTTCTGAGGATGTGACCACAGGGAATGAGGCCGTTCTCGCCCCTGAGGACACAGTTCTGGTTCATGTCCACACAGCACAAATGAGGTCTTAGAGATTTCTTACTGGAAGAAGACATGTGGGGTTTCTTCTCAGCACTGGGAGACAGATGGGCTCCTCAGATCAGGGGATCCTCTCACTGGGCAGTCATTTGGGACAGTCAACAACTCGGGTATAGTGGGGTGACCACCTCATTCCTCCAATGCTTGTAGAATGTCTCTCGATTCTTGTATGTAAAAGTTTTTTGACATGGATGTGTCTAATTGCAGGCCTTTAAAAAGAGACCCTTTTCCTGAGGATGCAGGCAATGGGAGGGTAGTCCACCTCAGTCAAGTTCTGCAAACTGCTTCAGTTTCAGCTGTCCCATGCTCTCCCTTAGGAACGCCATGAAGGTATAGATCTTTGCTTTCTGCCCTCCATCCCACTGCCTTCCCCTCTGTGTTTTAATCTCTGATTCTCCATTCTTGGGAGGCAGAGGCCCCTCCTTTCCCATTTCAGACCTGTCCCGCACGGTGTGGCTTATGAGACCGTGTCTTTCCGTGGGCTCTCCTTGGTACCTCTGTTGTCCTTCACACCAGCCCACCTCTGCTCTTTCTCATTGGGTGCTGCCCCTAAAGCAGGAGCACCTGAGGGCACAGGTTTTACTGCACCCTCCTTTGCATTCCCTTGAAGTAGCACCCACCAGCATGTGACTGCCAGGGGGCCCTGTGCCTGGCCGCAGCCTGGTCGCTGGCAGGCACAGCGGGCCTCCTTGGTCAGGAAGCACCAGGCTCAGTAGGGGCAGAGCTGTTCTGAGAGCAGTCCTGTATGAGGCTTACAGGTCTACACAGAGAGGTGTCCTGGAATAGGTCAGGTGGGGCCCGTGGGGCCTGAGCCAGGCAGGGCAGCCGAGTCATCCTAGAACCAGAACCCTGACCCTGAAGAGCCTTGCCCTCTCCAGTACTACAGCAGAGACATGGCTCTCACTTTGCAGGCTGTAAATGGGCAGATCAGTCCCTCTCCCTCTGTCCCCTCCTCATTTGGTTTCAGGTCCCTGAACAAGGGCCACTGTGCGTTTTGAGGGCAGACCTCACCAAACACCTAGCAGGCTCCCAGCTCAGGAGAAACTGGGCCACGTCGAAATCCATCCCCTCTGCACCAGCACCACCTCTGGGACTGCAGAGGCCTCTCTCCTCAGGGATTTATCAGGAACAATATGAGGAGACAGGACGGTAGGCAAATGTCAACTGGAAGAAATTTCACCCATTTGCCTGCAAAACAGCTCTGAATGAGATCTGACAGGGAGAGTACAGCTCGACAAATAAAAGGCTTTCTCTCTCTGAGCACGGCAGGGTTAGGCCTGTAGTCAAACCCTTCATGAAAATAGGCGCATTCTACCCAAGTACAGCTTTACCTGGCCCTGGTCCATGGTAACCTGCATAAGAAACTGCTCAGATTTTCAAAACATTCAGTCTTGTGAACAGTTGCTCTTCAAATGCACACGAAAATGTATCTATAGTGTTCTGTAAATTTTCCAGGGATTGAGATAAGTCCTGTGCCCCTTTCTGAGGGTGTCCGCTGGTTTTGGGGTATTTAACATCACCCAAATCAGAAGCCTCACATGCATTGCTAAGGATGTCACTCACCTCCTTAGCCTTTACTTTTGTCATCTGCACACTGCGAACAGTGCCTGCTGGAGGCTGAAGAGGACTGAAAGAGGGTGCTGTGAAGGACCACTCTCACCAACAACCTGGTTGTCAGTGCGGAACACAAGGTGGGGTAGGGGTCAGATGAACTGGGAAGAGCTGAGGAAGGGAGGCTGAGGTCCTGGTGGCACTTGGTGGAGCAGAGTTGAGACAAGGAGGCTTTGGGGGTTGGGACTCCAGATATGAGTTTGACAATGGAACCCTGTCTCAACATGTCTCTCTCCCTATAACCTGAGCTTCCATACCATTCCAGACCCAGTCCAGAGCTTGCCTAGGCCTCATTGGTGCCTCTTTCCCCAGGAATCTTGGTACCTCTTTTCCCCAGGCACCAATCATGGCATCCCTTCTCCAAGGAACCAGCAGACCTGAGCATGGCACCCTGTGGGGCAGCAGCGAGAACACAAGTTTTGGGGTCTGACAAAGGAGGTCAAGACTCTAGCTCTGCCGCTTTCACTATGTGGTCAGGAATCAGATGGGGAAAAGAGCCCTACCACGCAGAGCAGCTCAGGACTTGGGTCCAGTGGAGTCACGAGTACTCAGGAAACTGGCTGAATATTGCTCCAGCTGCACAAAGGGCATCCACAGCAAGCCCCACCAACAGCTCCGAGTGTGGGTGTGGTGGCTACACGTGGGCACAGGTTAGCAGAGACCACCCGATCCTGCCCTGTCCACTCAGACAACAGCCCTTCTGCTGATCAGTCACCAGGGAGATGAGGCAGATGCTGGGGAGTGTGGGCCCCCAAAAGGCTAACAGGCTGCATTGATGACGTGATGACCTCTGGACATTCAGTATCATGTAAGATGCCTCCTGCCTCCTGTGCCCCCGATTCCATCCCCAGAAATGCTGCCCACGAACCAGAGTTCTGCCTCCTTGGTGGTAATAACATGTTTCCATGGTAAGAGTCATGATAAGAACATCAGAAAAGGCAAAGTATTAGCCAGGAATATAAACACACTCCTCCCTCTCATCCCACAGCACCACACACAGGCCCACGAAGACAGTGAAAAGCTGCCCTTAAACCCTCGAGACTGCAGCCCAGTTCCCGGGCTGAGAAGCGAGTGTCAGTCTCACCACGAGGTATTGCGCACTGGGTACCATTCCACCTCCTAGCTTTTGTGCCCCACCCTACCCAATTTGGGAACAAAAACCCTTTGCTCCTTTCCCTTGCCAAGCAAATCCCTGGGCTAACTTATTAACTACTCCTGCCAACCCCTTAACTTCTCCTCTCCCCATTAAAACAATTAACCCTCTGGATCATAAGTCCCCTGTAGTCCACAGGTCCCTTGAGCCTTCCACCCGAGCTTCCCATGTCCTCAATGGAATTCACCATCTAGCACCAAGGAACCAACTTCTCCTCCCTAATTCCTGTCTTGGTGAGTTGCATCACTATCCCTCCAGTCATCCACCCCAGTTGGACACCTAGTGTCATTTTAGATGTCTCCCTCTGCCTTCATTCTAGATGTCTCCCCTTGTCGTCATTCTAGATGTCTTCCCTTGTCGTCATTCTAGATGTCTCCCCTTGTCTTCATTCTAGATGTCTCCCCTTGTCATCATTCTAGATGTCTCCCCTTGTCTTCATTCTAGATGTCTTCCCTTGTCGTCATTCTAGATGTCTCCCCTTGTCGTCATTCTAGATGTCTCCCCTTGTCTTCATTCTAGATGTCTCCCCCTGCCTTCATTCTAGGTGTCTTCCCTTGTCTTCATTCTAGATGTCTCTCCCTGCCTTCATTCTAGATGTCTTCCCTTGTCTTCATTCTAGATGTCTCTTTCTTGTCCTCATTCTAGATATCTCCAGAGCTCTGCCTTTGTTCTAGATGTCTCCCTTGGCCTTTGTTTTATGTCTCTCTCTGCCTTCATTTTCCCTCTACCTTCATTCCAGATGCTTCCCTCTACCTTTGTTCTAAATGTCTCCTTCTGCCTCCATTCTAGATGTTTCCCTCTTACTTTCTTACTATTCTAGATATTTCCCTCTTACTTTCTTACTATATCAGCCCTGCGTCTCTCCAATCAAAGTGAAAACTGAAGCTTTATCCATTCCAACTCTCAAACAGCTAAGAAACTCATCCTCTTTATCCCTGGTGACTTAACTTACCCTTACCTGGGTTGCTCTAGATGCCCCTTCCTTCTGTCCTTGCCTCCAACTATCCTCCATCCTTCATCCACAGGGACCTTCTATTCCTCTCAGATTTATAGAGGCCAAACCTGCCTGTCTCCTGCCTCCTCTGTGCCCCCCTTCCTCCAATTCTGGGTGGTTCCCAGAGCAGACTCCCCAAGGCTTTCCAAATGGCCAAGACAATCTTTCTAGAAGGTCTTACTCCTTCCTCTAGTGCTCAGGCCTTCCGAGGCCCAGCTCTCCTTGAGCTCCTCCACAGCCTCTCCCTTGCCCTCCCAGCTTCCCTCCCCCACGCCATTCCCTGCAGTCTTAGGATCTGCCTCCCTGGGCTCCCTACCAGGGGCCATCATGCCCTGAGGGCACAGAGGAACCTTGGCATCCCCACCTTCACATACTCCTGCCTCCGCCTAGAGGAGAAGTCCTTCTACAGGGCCAGTCAACAATTCCTTCTCACCCCCAGCACCTGATGGTTTCTCCTACTGGCCTTTCTCTCTCAGACCTTTGCCAGTTCACTTTCTCCACTGAAAACACACTCATCTTTCCAAAAAGTCTAAAATGGTTTCAAACCCAAACAGCTTCTGCTTCTTATCCCTTCCTAAAACGAGGCTTCCAATAGCCATGGCCATGGCCAAGAAGGAAACAAACACATCCTCACACCACCTGAACTTCTTGAACCATTTTTTGCTTTACTGTGGCACAAGCTAATACACTCAATCATTGGCTTATGTTAGCTGGGACTAGGTGTCTCTTACTTGCAGGCAAAAAGGGTGTCTAGAGAAGACAGCGTGGTGAGGTTATGGAGACAAGGGCTCCTGAGGACTATCTGCACACATGAAGGTCAGTGGGTTGGAGAGTCTCACCCCCCTAAGATCATGTCTTTCTTGAAATCTCAGAATGTGACCTTAATTGGAAACAGGGTCGTTACAGATACAATTAGTTAGAATGAGGTCATTCTGGGGCAGGGAGGGCCCTTAATCCAATATGACTGGTGTCCTTATAAGAAGAAGAGAGACACGGAGACACACAGGGAGAAGGCCACAGTGATGAGGAAGGCAGGGACTGGAGGGATGCATCTACAAGCCAGGGAATGCCAAGGAGCTTGGAAAAGAGCACAGGACAGAACCCACCTCCTGCCTTCAGGGAGAGCCAGTCCCATCTTGGCTCTTTGTCACAACAGCCCTAGGAAACGCATGCTGTCAGCCACGCAGGAAAGGGATGTGACCAGGCTTCCAGAGGCAGAGCTGGAAGTGTCAGACTGGTGGGAATTGGTGGTAGGCAGATGAATCACTAGTCACCTTCTAACAGAGCAACATGCTACTTCTATGACATAAGGCTCCTTGGCTACAGCAGCTACCCTTTAAGGAGTATCCAGCAAGTGCCAGGTTCTATGGCCTGCACAGTGTCTGGTCTCTGCCACCCCTGTGGGTTACTATCTCCATTTAGAGAAGAACTGGTTCCTCTGACTTGCAGTCCTTCACCTAACTGGCAAGTGAAGAAGCTGTAATTTACAACCAGGTCTGTGGAGCTGCGCCCTGTGCTCCCACGAAACCATCCCTGGAGGGAGAGATCTGGGTGAAGATCAGGCTACGGGAGGAGAGATGACAAGGGGCACACTTCTATCTTGATAAAGAGTATAGGTGGAAAATCCAACCTCACCTGAGATTACATCTGATGGACGTGTGGTCCTGGTCATTTGAGAACCAATACCTGCCAGGGCCTACTGCATGCCGGGTCCTAGGCATATCCACAATAACCCTGTGAGTGGGGCATTACCGTCCCTTTCTGTAGATGGGGACACTAGTCTCAGAAGGTTAAGTGATCTGCCTGAGGTTGCACAACAGTGAGATGGAGCCAGGATAAGAGCCCTTGTTTTCCACAGTGTGTCCGTCCTAGCTCCATTCTGCCTTTGGGAAATCCCAAAATACTCCAAAGAAGGAACAATCAGGAAAGAAACAAAACAACAAACAAGAAACAAAGGCACTTGCCCCAAATCACACAGTAGTCAAGGGCTCCTGTATGGAGCCAGGAGTTTGCTAACTCAAAGTGGGGAGTGGAAGAGGGGTGGCAGGCCCGGATCCACAGGAGGAGGAGTGAGGGAGGATGGTCATGAACGTGCGGCCATGCAAGGAGGCTGAGAACAAAGGGCAGCGTTACCTGGAAAGGTGAGAAGGAAATAGCACAGGGAGCGAATGGTCCCACCGGTGCAGCTGGCCTGGGCAGGGTGGGGACAGAATGGCCAGCCTCTGAGCTGGCAGGAAAAGGGTCTGCCGCCTGAGTGTGCACAGCATCCTCTTGTGCATAGCCCCAAACTCTTGGTGTGCTCTCTTATTTTATTTAATAAATGAAATCACATCAACTTCTCCTTCTTCTATTATCACTGCTGACATCAATCTGATAATATTGGCCTGGTGTGGAATTGGGCTATTATATGTCCTCCTGATTATTTAATTTCAGAGAAACATCGGCAGGGGATGACTCTATAGAGCAGGCTTTTTATTACACGCAGCACTAAGGAGATTGCAAGTGAATTAGACATTCATCTTCGTCAGCTCCAATCTAGCTGTTCAGGAAAGGTTTCTGCTTTAACCCATAGCTAGGGCTGAGGTGCTGACGAGAGCAACTGGTTACGAAGGACTTGGTTAACTGGCTGCTATCGACGATGTGCCAATCAGCCTGGGTAAGTGGAACCCAAAGATCCCACCATCGATCGACATGTCACGTGGGATCACTATCAGCTGCTGAACGCCGGCCTCCAGCTGCCCCCATCCCGCAGGCTCGAGGCAGCTACTCCAAGAGCCAAGGCCTGGCTAGACAGCCCTACCGCTGAGAGCCGAGGGAGAGCTCTGCTCACAAGAGGATACAAGACACAAATTGGCCCCTTGCTGCTGCTCAGTCAATGAAGGAGAGGCTGCCTGTGACAGAATTCTTCCTGGGACTATCACTTCATGCACACACGTGCATGTACACACACACACACACACACACACACACAGAATGGGGAAGGGCCATTCCTGGCTTTGTTCCTTTGTTGAAAAGACAACAGAGGATTCAGTTTCCCTTAAGGACCCCTCCCAATTCACTAGACGTGTGGGATGGACACAAGCTGGCACCCTCTGGAAACCTGCGATGAGGAAGGAAACAGCAGGGTCACAGTGGTGCCTGGTGTCTGAGAAGCACCATACTGACACCACCTGGGACTGAAGAGCTGTCTGGCACTGTTTCTGCCAATTAGAGGCCCATATTGTAGTCCCTCGGCAGCCTTGGCTATAGAGTGGGGGGTCCCAGGGCCCCAGCCGTGTTCTGCCTGGATCTGCTGAAGGCTTTCAAGACACCACCTCCCCCGGCACTGGCCCTCAGCAGAGGCAGGAGCCAGCATTGTAACTGCATTGAGGGCCTCCAGGACCCCAGTCTGGGAGATGTCACTTCTTTCCCCATCCTTTCCCTCTGAGCCCTCACTGTCTCCCATCAGGACAACTTCAGTCAGCTCCTGACTAGTTTACAACCCTTCTGCTAGTCTGCCCTCCAGCCCACCTCCTGGCCAATGTCAGGTGGAGGGCCCTCTCTAAGCAGAACAGTGCAGGTGCACTGGCCCAGGGCTTCCCTCGGAACGGTGGCCAAATGTCTGGGCCTGGCCCTCCAGCTCCATGCTTTAGCCCCAGCCGTGCCCACAGGCAAGGCTGCTAGAACCAAGGCTGACCAGCTAGCTCCACTCTCCTTGCCCTGTACCTCCCTCCTCCCACGAAGCCTCATGGAGCCTCTGAGGTAGTGAAGCAGAAACACCACACAAACAAATGTGGAGCTATAAACTGGAGGGGAGGCACGCAGCACAGACAGGACTCAGCCTGAGAATCACCCTGGTCAAGGGGACCAGGGCAGGAGGAGGCTGTGCAGGGGGTAGTCCCGCTTACCTGGTTCCCAGCCTCTTAGGTACCTGCTCTCACTTTCTTGTGTCCTCTGTTCTAATTCAGACTCCTCACCACGTGTCATGGTTTCCTAGAGTTTCTCTACTCCTTCCAGCCCACCTTCCACCCAGCCGCCAACGTGACTAACAAGTAATTAGACTGTGAGCCAGTCCCTAGCTTGGCTCCTACTGATGGAACCCAGTGCCCTTTATTAAACGGTGCTCAAAGCCCGTCTGCCCTACTGCCCGTCTGCCCAATCTCCCTACTGCCCTGCACGGGCTCTTGCCACCCTCCAGCCATCGTGTCTGCTCTAACACAGGGATCTGCTGCTGCCCACTGAACACGCTCACTCTCTCGGGCCTCAGGGTCCAAGCACGCATGGCTCCCTCTGCTCCCATGCCCCTGCTTGCCAAGCTCCTGGGCAGCAGGCCGCCTGGCAGAGGGAGCTGCCTTCATGGCACAGCTCCATCCATGGCACAGCTGCAAAGGCCCAAGCCCCTAAGGAAGACCAAGGTGCTTCTGTGCTGGGAACGGCATGCTACAGATACCAGCTGAGGGCCTACTGTCTGCCTATGCTGTGCTTGCGGTTATGCCTGCCAGGAGCCTGCCCATGTGACTCACAGTATGCAGAGCTCTCATGGGCTATACTTCTGTTTGTTCTCTGGCCTGTAAACTCCTCTCACTGCTCATTTATTCCCAGCCCTGGCCAGTGATGCACACAGTAGGTGCTAAATAAACAGGTGGTGAGAGGATGCACTGTGGGCCATCCTCTCCTTCTCTCAAAGTGTCCCACATTTCACCAGTCTACACCTTGGCTCCCACCCTTTCTTCTCCGGAACAACGCCCCCACCTCAAGGTTCTACACCAGTGCAATTTCTGTAGCACTGCTAGCCAAGCTGCGCCTCTCAGCAGGCCACGGTGCACTTTCCGCTGTCTCACGGGCGCCTGTGTCAACAGTGGTCCTGTGTGGGCATGCTGCCAGCCTCCTTTCGATCCAGTGTGCACTCTGCTCTGCTGTCCCACTCGCCTGCAAGGGTGCCGGCCCGGACCATCACCTGCTAGGGCACCGAGCACTCGTGGCCAGGCCTGTGAGGAGCGATCTCCCATTGGCCCGGGAGTGCCCTGAGGGCAGGATCACAGTTTACTACCTCTGTTTCCACAGGCCCTCACCAGCGTAGCATGTGAAGCAGATATTCCACAGATCAGTAGAAGTAGTCAGGGCTCTTCATCCGTAATGAAGAGTCTCTGGGGCTTGTTCTTGCAGAGTCTCTGCGCAGAGCCCATAACCTCCTGAACCGCTAGATGTCTGCCTGGCCTGGCTCGGTGCCCTTGTAACCTGGCAGGCTGGCCTGGGCTGTCCACCCCAAACCTCCTGAAAGAGTGTGGCTGTCCTTAGCCATACTGCGCCCCACTTTCCAGCCTCCTCCTTATCCTGCCTGCTCCCGATCACAGTTCACTCTCCTATTGCTGGCCTCCCTCACATCCAGTCTGGACCACAGTGCCCCACAGAGCTATCCTGTGATTCCTTCTTACCATCCCAACCCCCCAGCTCTGAGGGAAGGCTCCCAAGGGCCTAGCCCTTGCTACTCCTGCTGCGTTCACCCAGCCTCACGGTGGGGACCCGCAAGGCCCACGACACCTTCATAGCAGCCAGGTGCTCAGTAGTGATGGCAAATGAACAAACCAAGGAGCTTCCATCAGGGCTGGGCTGGGCCTCCCACAGCCCTCCCACCTGTCCGCAGCCACATGAGCTAAGACACTCCACCTGGACATAGGATGATATTGCCCTCGCCAGCCTGTCACTCGGGTGCAGGAAAGAGCTTACAGTGTTATGTGCTATAGTGAAAGAGCTGCCCCCACAAGTGACACTGGGACAAAAAGGCCAGAAATGAACTGAGGCTGGGAAGGAACAAGGTAGTCCTGGATCACCTTGTGTCAGAAGGTAAAGAAGTGCTCAGAGAATGAAGAGATGTGTCAAAAGGACAGAAGAATCTGTTTGAAGGACCAAATCTAGGGCATTTTGAACATCAAAATAAATTATAACATATACTACAACTCAATGATTATGAATTGTGAATCCCTGACTCTTTACTAACATAAACAAATAAAAGAATACCTAACTAAACGGGGAAGGAGAGAAAACTCCTCCTTTTATAGAATGTCAATTCATAAATGTAGAAGAAACAATGGAAATAAATAATCACCGTTTAAAGCCATTATTGTGGTGGCTGATTCAGGCAATAGTCATCGCTGGGAGAGGAGGTTGACGGGTAGAGGTCTGCTGAGGATCAGAATGCTGGCATACTATGGAGCATCCACACACAAAATACTAAGCAAACACAAAGGGAACATGCAGGCTTTGTACCACAGAGACCAGGCAGATACCAAAGTAACCAGGTCAAGGTCAAGATCACTAGTGGCAGGACGGGATGAACCGTAAAGGGCACAGCACCAGTTTGGGGGCTTCCTGCCAAGAACACATAGCTGGAGTCCGGTCATGAGAAACATTGGGAAGATCCAGGTTGGGGTCACCCTACAAAAAAAGAGGCTGTACTCTTTAAGACTGTCCAAGTCACAAGAGTCAGGGAAAGACGAAGCAACTGCTCCATACCAAATAAGACTGGTAATGCGTGACCAGTGAGTGCAACACGGGCGCCTGGGCAGGATCCCGGACCAGAAAGGGAAGAGATGATGCTGAGCAGCGGGCAACATGTGCACGCACTTTGTGGCTACATCAGCGCGGGTTTCCTGATTAGAAGAGGTGTGTGCGGGCTGGTGTGTGTGGGTGTGGGTGTGGGTGTGTCCTTGGGAGGTAGGTGATAGACTAGAATACTCAGGGCTGATAGGTCACTGTGTCGGAATAAGACAGTGCTTTTATCTAGAAGGAAAGGTGATAAAGCAAATTCTGTAACATGTAAGCAGTTAGGGAATCTGAGTTAAGGACAAGCAGGGATTCACTGTATAATTCCTGTAAACTTTTTATGGGTTTGAAAATATTTCAAAATAAAACAAACAATAAAGTTGGCGATTTGAGAGGATCTGAGTGCATTTAAAAAGATGCACTTATCCCAAAAAGAGCCCACCATTGCTGCATAATATGTTTTAAACATATTTAAAACAGGCGGATGGGCGCTGAAAAACAGTCTAGAAATAGACCTGAGAAATTTAGCATATGATTGGGTGGAATTTTCTATCATTACTGATGGGGCAAAGGACTCGACAACAAAGGTGGATCTGTGCTTCATATCGTATACCTAAATAAATCACCGGGGGGTCCTCTGGAGCAGCAATTTAATGACAGAAAGTAAAATCAGAGAGGTACTAGTCCTAAAAATACGAATACTGAGGGAAGTAGGTCCCTGGTAATGTAAGTCACAAACAGAAAAGTGAACAACAAGAATATATTTGATCCCTACTCCCAAATCAACCTGCAAAGGGCAAAAATTAAAATATTAACTAGAAAAAAGTTACAACAAAAAATGATACAAGACTAGTAACACCATTATACAAAGACCTTTTAGAAAGGAGTAGTAAGAAAAAATAGGCAAAGGCCATGTAAGGAATTCACAGAAGAAGAAAGATGAATGGCCAATAACATAGAAAAGGTTAAGTTTACTCTAACTAACACTCCAGAAAATGAGGAGTTTCAAAAGTGAGAGGTTTTGTTGATTTGTTTTTGTTTTTGTTTTTGAGATTGGCAAAGATGTTTTAGAAAAGTTATAATCCTGTGCTTGGGGAATTTGGGGAAATGGACACCCTCTAGCATCGCTGTGTAGAGTAAAAATTGGTACAGAACCTCTCTCGTCCAGGAGGGCCAGTTGGTAAGATTTAAGTATATAAATACAAAGGTAGATACATTTTTCTGTGTATATATCCTTTGAACCAATATTTTCCTCTAGAAGGATTTAAACAAGTAAGTGCACAAAGATTAAGGCTGCTTGTCACAGCATTCATATATTGGTGAGAAAATGGGAAAACACCCAAGGATCCATCAATAAGGGACTGGTTACATAAATTCTGCTATAATCACACAGAAGAATAGTATACTAATTAAAAATGAAGATGTAAATATACTTTACCTGATACAGTAAGGGATTCATGGTATGTGAATGAGGGGAAACAGAAGACACTGAACTGTGTGTTTCTCAGGAGCTCATGATCCCACTTCTGTGCAGTTGTGTATCTGTGTTCTTGTGAGCAGGGTGATGTCACCAAAACATAAGCATGGAGAAATTTTGGATTCTCTTAAGTTTATATTTTTCTGCATCATTTCATGTTTTTACAATATTCATATATCATTTTTCAAATGAAAATACAAAACTATTTTTCATTTTGGAAAACTGTGAAGATATATACTCATCTGATTTTTTTTATCAGTGATCATTTTAAGATGCTACAGTAAACAGCAAATCAAACAATGTGTAAACACCAAATGTACACATTGTATATCTAAAGTACTATGCACAGTACCTGGATGGATTTTAGAAGTTTTCTTACAGTGTTATCACATATACGTGCACACAGAGATAACACTGGCAGAGGGTGAAGACAGAAGGGCAGGAGGCGCAGGGTAAGGAGTACTCGCACACCGTAGGAGCTAAATATTTGTTGAACCAGGAGCAAATAAAGGGTGTTTTATCTCTGAAATTCTAAAATAGAAGTTCCAAATCAATTTGCTTACAGATAGAGTAAACAGAATAAGTGTAAATTCTGGCATAGTTGTTAAAAGATCAGTCATGTTATTTTGGCATCCTATCTTGTTCCATCACTGCCCAGGTATGTGAGAGATAAATTCCTGCTTTCTACACTGCCGCAAGTCACAGTTGTCACAAGCCAGTAGCTGCATGGCAGGAAGCCATCTCAAGGCATTCTCCTGGCATACACACCCCCTTCCCCCACCCTACACACACACACACACACACACACACACACGCACGCACACACACACATGCACACACACACGCATAGAGTGAGAAAGGAGCTGAAACAATAGGCAGAGATGAGCACGAAATTGGTAAAGACAAATGTAATTTCCTGCACTGGGGTTTAAAAATAACTGCACAGGATAGGATGGGAGAGTTTGGCTTAACAGACTTAATATGCTACTACTAGTTATCTTCCTAAAACACACATCTGATCATATCATTTCATAACTCAGGTACTTCTGATGGCTTCCCAAACTCCTGGCGCTCAAAATTCCACCACCTGGTCCCGGCTGTGCTCCCTAGCCACACCTCCCTCCGAGGGCGGGCTCTGGAGGCGCCTGGCAGGGGCTGCAGTCTGACTCTCCTGCTCATTAGCTTCATCACCTTGGGCAACTATCTTTAGAATAGGGGTAATAAATGAGATGATATATTCAAAGTGCCCATGGTGCTAGGCCACAGGAAGGGTCTGATAAACAGAAATGCCTTCCAACCAGTCTTCCTCTTCCACCCATGGGAATATTTGCAGGAGCACCAAGGAGCAAAGGGAGAACAAGACAAAGGCAGTGCAGGGAGAAGAGGGGAACCAGACGCCTCCCTGACCCCTTGAGCTGGGAGGCAGTGACGCCTATCCCTGGGGGCGCACAAGCAGAGCTTTGGGAGAGACTCTGGATGTGGGACTGGGGAGGCCTAATGTGCAGGCAGCCCTGAGGGAAGCGGACCCTGAGGAGCTGCAGACCAGCCAGCAGGGCTAACCTCTCCTCCTGTGCCTGGTTGTACTGACTGATGGCCCCAGGGGAAGATGCACTCTCCCGACTAAGCACCGGGGCGTCTTGGGTACTGGGATTTCCTCTCTTATTATGAGAGGCATTTCATTTAAAACCTTATTGGCATGAGTCTTTTAATGGCACAAAAAATTGCAACTTGGAAGTCTGAACTGGCTGCTGGATTTTAGTGCAGTCGACAGCAGTGATAAATAAGACGAGCGGCATTGATCGAGTCCTTACTGTGTGCCAGGCCTCTGCCTCCTCCGTTATATTTTCACTCTCACGTGACCTAAAGGCCAGCGTACTGGGTGGCTGTCTCACCTCCACTTTACAGCTGACAAAATAGGCCCGGGGACACGGTTTAATTTGCCCAGTGTCACAGCACTAGCATGCAGTGGGTCTGGTAGTGAAGTTCAAGGCTAGTGCCTGGACTCCTCTCCCTGCAATGCTGGCCATGAAGAGGGTCATCGTCTTCCTCACACCTAGGCCAACAGTCACAAGCTAATGGCCCCTTGCCAATATGCCCTGATGAAAATGGATTGTTGCAGCCTGTACTTTTATAAGACAGGAGACCAAGGACACAGTGACCTGGATAAGAAGAGCTGTTTCTCTGGGTTCTTAGGGAGGCCCCACGCCTTGCTGCTAGCCATCGGCAGAGCAAAATCATCTGCACCCTGGCCTCTGTGTAGAGCGTGGGGATCCCACACTTTCTCAGTCATGTGGCTTAGAACTCTAGACTTCTGGATCCTTATCTGGGTCTGGGCCCCAGAGGTTATTGCAATTCCAGCTCCCCCAGCAAGAGACTGCAAGGGCCCTGCAGTACTATCTCGCTATACATGCCCCCCCAAACCTTTCAAGCCCATCTGCCTCACACTGTGCTCAAATTCTTACCGATATATGCCCACTGGTTCACCTGAGAATGCAGAGCATGCAGAGCCAAGCACTGTGATGAGAGACCAGTGACTCACAGCACAACCCATGCAGAGATTCTGAACCTTTAGAGGGATGCTACCATGTCCTGAGCACCTGCAGAGAACAGAATTCAATCTTCACACAAATGAAGGCCCTGAACTACAGCAGGTAGAGCGTGCTTGCTCAAGGTCTCCCAGATCAGACTCCCAAACCCACACAGTCCCAGGACAGGGATTAGGAGGTGCCACCTTCCCCCACCTCCCCTAGGCCAGCTGCAGACGCACTGCTCCTGAAGGTTGCACCACATGTAGCTCTATCTCTCATCCAAACCTGCAGTCCATTGCTTGGCCCAAGCTGCTGCTTAGAAGCTCAGTCTCTCCGATTCCACATGGACAATGAGCTCAGTGCCACCTTAGACCCTGCCGCACGTCAGCCAATAAAACGGGGGGCATAGCGGGTAGGGAAATCCCAGGGGACTGGAGCCAGAAAACTTAGGTTGGTTCCTACTCGACTACTAACTGGCTTCCGACCTTAGCAAAGGCATTTCATTTCATGTGGAGCTTCCTCATGTTTAAAATGGGGAAAGAAAAGGGTGTTTTGCAAGATCACTGGTGCCGCAGTTTTCTACTTGCATGACCCAGATCGAATTCCTCAGTTTACGTTACTGTCCAATGGGGATAACACCTGTCCCTGCAAGTCTGCTTTGCAGATGAGGAGGGGGGCTGTGTGAGGAGGCATGGGGCACAGGGCTGGCATCTAGCAAGCTGGGCACCTGTGAGGTGGTGGAGCACTAAGAAGGAAGGGAGGTGGGCAAGGGATGAGGGAAGACAGACCAATAGTAATATGCAACAGAGATAGAATGTAGGCCTTATATGGAATTTAAAATTGTCTAGCATCCACAATAAAAAGTAAAAACAAATGAATGAAGTTAATTTTAATAATGTATTTTACTTAACCAAGTATTATCATCTCAACATGTAAACAACATGTTGAGATATTTTATATTATATTTTTGTGCTAGGTCTTTGAAATGCAATGTAATAGCCACAGGTGGCCAGTGGTGATGATAGTATCTAAAGGGTCCAGGGCTAACAGTTTTGAAGGCCTTGTTTTGTGCCAACCTCTGTACCAGGTGTTCTATAAACATCATCTCCTATTATCCCTGCTCCAGCCTGCAAGGACAGTATCAGCACAACTGAGGAAACTGAGATTCCCAGGACCCAGAGCTAGGGATTCACACAGGAGAAGGATCTGCACCCAGGTTTGCCTGGCTATGGGGCTGCCAGGAATGCTCTGGGGGCTCTGCTACCAGAGGAGACAGGAGAGGCTGATCCAGGGCATCACAGGGCACTATCTGGGTTTCCTGATGCAGGCAATTGTTTGGTCTGGGAGTGCCTTGTACAATACACTTTACATAGGTCAAGTACATCCATGCACTACAGAGGAGTGGCCAAGGCCTTCCATCCATGTGAATTGCTGGGCCATGAACCAGCAACTTCCTGCCACACCAGCCCCAAGTGAAAGCAAAAGCACAGCCTCCCAGCCCAGCACTGTTCTTCCCTCTTCAAAATGCATGTGGACGTGGTATTTTACCTCCTAAACAATTCAGCTTAATCCGTGTTAGAGATTTGCTACGCTGTATAATCACCTTTTCATAATTTTTAATTCCTCAAGATGCATTTCTGCTACTTTTGAAAATACAAACACAGCTTCACTACTCTTTTTTACTGTATGGAAAGTGTCACAAATTTTACATTCATGACTAGCTGCAAGCTTTGTATTACGAACATCCTATTTGTTCCTTTATATCTTCAAACAGACTTTTGGCCTTTGCTTAAATAGGCATTTAGACTAAGCTGCACAGGTTTTGAGCTGATGTGGCAAGAATCTGTACAGTAACAAAACCTGAATGCAAAGAGCCTTTTGTTACATTTGTTACCAGTCTACAATTTCCCACATGGCAACCCAGACTAGGATCATTTTTTTGTGCTTCACCCATGCAGTGTTGTCCTCATCTCTGGAACTTTAGCCTGGGACCTACAGGCCAGTCATCCTGTGAGCCTGGGACTCGAGTACTTGTCACTGAGTGAGCCTAGAACTTAGGGACTAGTCATCCTGTGAGCCTGGAACTTACAGTCTAATCATCATGTGAGCCTGGAACTCGAGGATTAGGCATCAAGTGAGCCTGGGACTCAAAGACTAGTCATTGTGTGAGGTTGGGACTAGAGGACACAATGGTGTGAGTCTGAAACTCCAGGCATCTAGTGAGCTTGAGACTCACGAACCAGTAATTATGTGAGACTGGGACTTAAGGGCTAGTCACAGAGTGAGCCTAGAACTTAAGGACTAGTTGTCATGTAAGCCTGGGACTCTAGGACTAGTCATTGTGTGAGTCCAAGACTAGGATTAGTCATTGTGTAGGTCTGGGACTCAAGGTCCAGTCACTGTGAGGCTGAGTTCAGGTAAGGCGGCATGCCCTGGCAGTGTTCCTAGTTCAAGATCACCCTAGTACTAAGGCTGGACACAGACTGATGCCACACCTCAGACACACTGCCATCCTGCTTACAGGAAACTAAGGCTCAAGGGGCAAACACTGCCAATGGCACTGGCTGAGTGTCTTGAATAGTCCGAGACAGAGCAGGTGATTTGCAGTCACATGTGAATCCCAGAGCACATGGCAAGATACATGCTCTTTCCAAAATGATTCCTAAACTGGCTAGATGTGTCTTAAAAACTGTTTTCTCATCCAGCATCAATGTGGCCACTTTTTCAATCCCCGTTTATAAAAAACAAACACACAAAACTCACAACCACAAACCATTATTTCTAATCCACATTTAGGAACTCACATCCTTTTGAGGTAGACATCAATTCACCTGACCCAAGAAGACAGAAAAGGGCAGCAGTAGTGCAAGGGCTCCCAGCAAAGCCTGGCAGCACCTGCAGCAGTGACACTGTGCTCCCCCCAGCAGTGCCAGCATGCCAAGGCTAGTAACCCAGAGCCAACTGCCATTAACCAAGTCACTGATTAGGGGACTGCTTGCAGAACTAATGGGAAGGGTAGTCATTTGTTAGCTAAGTAAAACTCCCAGGCATTCCTGACAGCTGTCAACTCGGAGAAGTCTGGAAGGCAATTCATCTGTCCCTGAGAAATTCAAAGGAAGAACCTAGAAAGCCAGAGTCATCTTTGACAATACAAAAGTGAACATAACCTCCTTAAGAAATTCGCTGGTAGGAATTTCCTGTGTTTGGCTCCTAACAGATCCCTTTAGCAGCAAATAAATATGTATACATACAAGGGCAGGCACATTTCTATGCTTGCATTCCAGTGGTCTGATTTCTGTGGAGTCAACCTAGTTTCTTTCAGACTTTGAGCCTAGGGAAAGTCCCAGCTAATGTCATTGACAGGAGAATAGCTCTGGAATCCCAACACGAAATGTATAATCTCACTGGGGGCTGGGTGAGCGTGTGTGTATGTATGCGAGATGGTGTGTGTGTGTGAGTGCATGAGTGAGCGAGTTTGTGTACGTATGTGAGTATGTGAGTGTATGAGTATGTTAGCATATATGTGAGTGTGTGTGAGTGCATGAGTGAATGTGTGTGTGTGTTAGCATGTATGTGAGTGCATGAGTGAAAGAGAGAGAGCGTGTGTGTGTGTGTGTGTGTGTGTGTGTGTGTGTGTGGGGAAAGGGGTATTTTGATGCTGCAATCAGCTTTACTTGGTTTGTGTGTTAAAAGGCCAATCAAACTAGCAAAGTTTTCTAAAGATGATTTTATTCGCTCCTTAAGTAAGTTTTAAAAAGCATGAATTGTGAAAAAGAGTATTATTGTTATTGTTGGGGGGGATATTTTTAGGGACAGGCTAAACCAATGTCTAGAATTTAGGGAATTTTTTAAACTCATGAATGTGAGACCTGGAAGAATGAACTATTCTTAATTGTTGTCACCACCAGGATAAAATTTAATTTGCCACCCAAAGCTTCCTGAGCCCTTCTACCTTGGTCCTGCTGGGTACAGGGCTCACCACTCACAAAAGCCACTGGGATGGCCCAAGGGAACGAGGCATCCCCACAGCAGCAGTACAGAAGGAGGCTGCTCTGCAGGCATCACCCAGCTTTCCTGATGTCCCCTCAGCCTGAGACCCTGCCCCCTGAGAAGTCTCCCAGATGCTAACCCCATCCCACTAGGTTGACTCTCCTTTAGGAGGCAGTGAAAGGCAAGTCCTCAAGCAGGGGACCCAGGCCCCTCAGAGGGCAGGAGTTCAGTGATGGTGGCTATACCAGGTGGCTGCTGAACCAATGCCCAGATGGACAGCTCATCACAACCAAAGTGGCTATGCGGCCTTTCTGTCAGTGCCAGGTCTGAGCATGCCCATTGGTGGCAGCCTGGTGTTGCCTGGTCATGGGGTGTACTGGCTGCTCTGCAGTCCTACAAGGCAGCAGGAAAGCTTGGGCCCACCTACGGAACTTGTGCCAGGTCCACAGGCCTCAAGGTACTTGGGGACAGTGTCCCCTCCTGCGGGGCTGTCAGTGACTGCAGGCTGAGGAGGACCTTCTCTTGGGCCTGACCCTGGGGAGGAGTCTGAGCCGGGGGGGGGGGGGGGAGGGAAGGAAGGGCATACTCTGAAGTTGGGTAGAAGAGCTCAGGCCTTCTCTGCAGGCCTCCACACACCAGACCCCTCCACGCAGCAGATCCCCCCTCCCAGCCTCTAGAGCCGTTGGAGCTATTCAGAAACTGGGATGGATTTACTGGCATTCTCTGGGGGCTTTTCTAGGAAATCAAATGTGAGTAATTTGTTGGCTGGAACACATTCACTTTGGCAGCTAATCTGAACTGCAGGGCTCATAACAATCATTAGGGAGCTTGTTTAAAATAATGCAGATTTCAGGCTACCAGCTTGGGGCAGGGCCCTGGACTCTGCATTCCACGGGATTCTGAGATAATCCAAGACTATAGTACATGGGTACAAGAAGATCTATACAACATTGTGCCATCAAGGCTACTGAGGGCCAGAGGGCAGAGCAAAGGCCTTGAAATGACTCTCTCCTCCAAATGACGACACAGAGCATCTTGCCAGAGTCTCTGGATCCAATAAACAGGCACCTTAGTGAGCCTGAGCTCTTGGTGGCTGCAAGATGACACCAACACACCTGGGTTGGGAACAAGAAAGACCAGGCCCTGAATTCTGGCCCTGCCATTTCTTGAACCAACAACCTCAGGCAGGTTACCAGGGCCTCAGTTTCATCATAAAAATGGGGTAAGAGGTTTCTCCCTATTTCAGGCAGATGTCAGTGCTCCATGGAAGTAGAAGAGGCCCGTCTATCTGTGTGGTGTCTGTCCTGGCCCCTCTTTTAAAGGGTCTCTTACCTTTTGGGACAGCATGGATGGAACTGGAGAGTATTATGCTAAGTGAAATAAGGCAGTCAGAGAAAGACAAGTATCACATGATCTCACTCATATGTGGAATCTAATGAACAAAATAGATCCAGAGACATAGATTCATGGAACAGACTGATGAATCTCAGAGGGAAAGTGGGGTGAGCAGAGATTAATTAAAGAACTTATATGCATATATGCATAACCCATGGACACAGACAGTATGGAGGGAGCAGATGTGGGGTGGAGGGGATCAATGGGGGGGCAACAGGACATCTGTAATACTTTCAACAATAAAGATAAATTTAAAAAATAAATAAATAAAGTGCAGAGAACACCAGAGGTCTGTGAACTGGTATGGGAATTAGATACCTTTCTACTTGGAGCAGACAACTGAGAAGGGGAGCTCTAAGAGCTCTGGAGGAGGAGATCTAGAGGGTGGGGTATGGCAACTAAGAAGAGAGGGGAATATTAGGCATGTCCACCTGAAATGCTCTGAGGGATTCTGGCAGGAGGAAAGGCTTCCTGGGCTGATGGAGCATGAGGTCAAAGTTTACCTGCTTCTCAAGCTGCCTTAAGCCCTGAGTTGGTCACAAGGGCTGCACAGTGAGGCACATGTGTTACTGCACCAGTCGTCCTAACAGGGTCCAAACAACAAGCAGGCCTCCAAACACTAGCCTAACCAACCAAGACCAGAGGGAGGGTGGTGATGAGGCTTGGAGTCAGCCATGAAAAACCAGGCCAACTCAATAAACAGGTCTTGAGGGTTTGTGAGATGGACCCAGAATGAAAATGAAAGACATCTAGAATTTTCACTTCCACATGCAAAACTCCAATTAAACTAGTTTAAGCAAAAAGGGCATTTCCCCTAGGAAATCCTGGGGTGACTAGATGAGGGATCCAGGGCCTGGACTTTCCAGTGGGAAGGGCAGAGAGGTTCCAGTCCCACAGGGGCTAGGCCATGCAAGGCCTTGACTGCTGGGCACAATCCAGTGGGAAGCAAATCCTTACGTTTCCCTTGTGCCCTGCTCCATGGAGACCTGTCCCATGTAGCAAGAATGGAGCCTGCAAAGCTGGTTTCCTGAGGACAAGGTGGCCTGGTCTGGGCAGGTGAGAATGACCAGGCAGCAGGAGGGGTACAGTGGGACAGGAAGTCCTTATTCTAGACACTCCAAGCTGGGAGGCTGTAGGGGGCAGGAATAGGCAGGAAGAGCTGCACTCTTGTTTGATTTCTGTTTTGCTTCCAAAGGAGATGGAGCTGTGGGCTGCAGAGGGAAAGGGGATGGGCAGAGGCTTGCTTCCTCCGCCCTTGCAACAGCCCTGCGAGCCCTGCATAGTCACCCTGTTACAGAGGAGAGGACTGGCTCAGAGAGTGGACTTACTGGCCAAGTTTCATGCAGCAAGAGCGAGGCACAACCTGGATTTAAGGCCCATGACTTTCCACTATAACCGACAACCTCCCAGAAGATGAAATGGATGCTAGCCCAAAAATGGAGGTCTTCATAAGTGGGAAGTTGAGCAGAGGGGACCAAGCTCCTATCTGTGCCTGCACACAAGAACACCAAGAGAACTTGAGGTCTCAACCACCTAGGTAAGCTTTAAGGAATCCTCAAGAACCAGGAACACTGGGGTACTGTAAAGGAATAGTCTTCCACTTCATGGTTTTCAAACGGGTACATTCCCTAAAATGTAGGCAGAACTCAGAGAAGTTTCTAGAAGGGTCAGTAAGGAGACTGGTTTAGGAGTGCTTAGAAAAGGAACTGGAGGTCAGTGGAAACCTTCAAGACCACTGGAAACATGTCATTTCACTCCCACCTGTTCCCTGTAACAGATGTCCTGGGTAGGAGGCCAGGGGCGTGCAATGGCCTGCTAGCCCCAGCCTCTACCTTCACAGTCCAACCTGGTGGGAGGGAATAAGTAACATGGGCTGGATGTCCCAGGAAGCACATTAGGATCTAGTTGTATCACTGAACCCACGTGTCGGAGGGGAGCTCTGAAGGAGGTCTCTGCTGGCGTTCTGCCTTCAGCCTTGCGCAACTTAACATTTTCATCAATGACGTGGTTGAAGAGGAGAAGGTACTCTTAGCAAGTTTATGGAAGACTGAGTTGGGAGGGATGGTGCATATGCTGGATGACGGAATCCACATATCCAAATAATCAGCTTGTAGGCTGGGCTGAATCTATCCAAAGAAGTTTATTGGGGATAAAATACAAGGTCCTGAACCCAAGTCCAAATAGAGCACTTAGTAGCTGTGCATGGAGATGAATTTGCAGAAGCTTTATATGAATGGTCGGTGGGGTCCTGCTACAAGACGGTGCACAGTCAAGCTAATACGGTGCTGCAGCCTGGTGAGTGTGCTGCTGACAGAGCCCAGTGTCTAGATAAGGGAGATGCTGGTGCACTGCATTCTGGCTGGTCAGCCTGCTCCGGCTCCCAGAGCCTGTTGCTAACAGGAAACACAGGGAGAGGAGATAAAAACTGGAAGCCCAGATGGAATGGACATGGACAGCTTGGTGAGGAAGAACCCTGTCCACATCTGGTACTGGATTAGATGACCCCAAGGGCCTATCCAGCCAGGGGTCTGTGGTTTCAGGGGTCTGCTACCAGGCAGAGTAATTCAGACCCTAATCTCATTTGTGCATGGGGGGGGGGGGGGAGATGGTAATGCTGATTAGTCATGGCCTAGTGTAGATATCCTCAACTTCCCACAGAGATTGGACTTTATGGGGAAGTCTTAAAATCATGAATCTTGAATCTCTTGGATCTTACTATACCAGAAACAAAAGCCCTTTCCTGTACAATAAAACCAGCTATCAACAGCTACAAGTCAAGTTGCATCTCTCAGGGTACACTCTGGCCTGGACCACAGACTTGGGGAAGGCATGAGTCAAGTGCCAAGTGTCCCATGTGGCCAGTGTATATTACACACACCATTTTGCTAAAGGTGAAGCCTTTAGGGCAGGCCCTCCTGCTGGCACTTGCAGAGACAGAGAGCTCTTTGACAGCAGGGGCAGAGACTCCAACTATTCAGACCCTGCATCATCCCCACCATGGACTTTCTTCCTATGCTCTGGAGACTCAAGATCTTCAAACATAACCACCTGAGATACCTGCTTCCATTAAATGTCAAGGTCTGTTAAAGTGAATACGCTTTTATGGAGTGCTGCAGAGGAAATAAATCTGGAACATCCACCTGATCCTGGAAGAACTAGATACCAAAATGCAGTATGCAGCCTCTGCGATGGTGGGTCCTGCAGGCAGCCTCTTGGGAGCTCAACAGAGCTTTGGTGTTTGCAGAGAGACGTGTAGTGTGGTTAACCATGATCAGATCTGATCATGGGAATTCATCAGCTCTGCCACCATTTTACCACCTAACAATTTCTTGACCCCTGGCCAGGGCTACCTTCTCGGGAAGAAATAGTGTGCACACCACATGCCGCATTGCAGGGTGGGCCCAGGGCCAGGCAGTGCTAATGCCAAGGCCCATCTCAAGTTAGAGAGAAAGGCCCTGCCTCTGACCAGACTGCTACTTCCCACAGCAGAAATAACCACAAAGTAAGCTGAGCAAAGCTTTCTCCTAGGAAGCAGGGCAGGGGAGGCAACAGTACTTGGAAAAATCAATCTAAAGTGCTAGCCTCTTCACTGATTAACACCAAAAAATATTTTTCTCTGTAATAACAGTTAATCCCCAGAAGTTAATCTAAATGTAACAAAATAAAAGTGGCACAAAGGAAAAGAGCCCTAGCTGGGCTTGGGGACGTTGGCTTTATTCCCGAAGCGAGTCCGTTAATAGAGCTGAGAATGAAATGCCAGTTTCACCTTTGTTGAGGGGAGGGGATTAACAAATTGTCATGTCTAAGCCCAGTTTCCCGAGTCATGGATCTCTAGGCAGTATGAAAGCACAGGGTGGAGGCTGCCCTCCCCGTGGAGCCTGCGGCTACCCTTGTCAGAACCCCCTTCAAATTCCCCAGTTTGGGGTCAGGTGTCAGCCCAGGACACTGGCTCCAGGCACTTCAAATCCAACAGGACTTTCGCTGAGCCCACTGTCCCACCAGCAGCTGGGGAGCCCCTTGTCGCCGGCAGCACTGGGGGAGGGAGAGGTGAACAAACCTTTGTGAGGCTCATGCTCATCCCAGCTTCAGCCAAGAGCCCCCTACTCCTCACCCACCCCCCACTGGACCGGGGCCTCCCAGCCTGGTGCGGAGTCTCCCAGTGATTGACTGCGCCCGTGTCAGGTATCTGCACGACCCCTTCTCATCACTCAGTTCCACTCCAGTGTCAGAGACAGTCCCTGATCCTCCATCTAGAAGTTCCAGTCACCCTCTACATGTTACCCTATTTTATCTTCCTCACACCACGTTGTATAATAATCTTATTTCGCTGCTGACCACTTGTCCATCTCACTGCTCTGAGCACAGGAGCCCTCTCTGCCCAACCCCCACTGTACCCTGGAACATGCCCACGCAGAGGCCCTCAGAGTGTGGCTGCTGGCTGGTGGGTCCTCCTGGCTTGCAGTACAGCAGCGGGTCCTAAGTAGGCTTCCTGCCTCCCACCCAGCACCAATGCCGTCTCATTTCCCAAATGCGGTTAGTTATCTTTCTAAAACACAAATCTGATCATGGCAATTTTTTTCCTTAAAAGCTTTTTTATGGCTCACCACTGCCTGTAGGGTGAATTCTAAGTTCTTTTATATGCTTAGAAGGCCCTTTGTATCTGGGACCAGCCTGCCCTTCCAGCCGCATCCAAGCCTCATCCCTACCCCCTCAGATATCTGCTTCTTCCCCCCGTCCCCCGTCTCCACGTAGGTGCCCTACCTTCCTTTAACACCCCACAAGGAAAGACCCCACCCCGAGTCTCTGCTCACACTGACCACTGACAGCAGAGCCTGCCTGGATCCAGCATAGAGGTGAATTCATCTCTCCAGCCCCAGTGCACTCGGGTGGAACTCACTGCTCCACCACCTGTGCTCTGGGAGGGCTTTATTCATACTGCTGTATGATTATCACATGTTATGGCAGATTTCCATTTATTAAATATGTATGGGGCCCTGGGGAAAGGTAAGTAAAGCAAGGTGACTGCCCACAGAAAGTCTGTGTTCCAGTAGAATGTGGTGCTTGAACACAAGTGCAGAATGGTGCTACCAGTGGCCCAGAGGATGTCCCCAGGGCCCCAGGTCCAAGGGGCACAAAGGAGGCATTCTGTCTTAAGGTGGGCAGAGAGACACACTTGAGACAAGGCCAGATGGAGAGAGTGCTGCCCTGGGAGATGGGAAGGCTGCAAGCAAGGTGCCTGGGGAGTGTCTGTGCTCTCCAGTGGAGGCAAAGACCATGTCCATGTCTTATCTGTCATGCATGTGTCCTGTCTGGTTCCAGCCTCAGGAGAGATTCCAGATCACCACCACCTAATCCTCTTTTTAAAGAGAAATGCATATAAAAGACATTAAGGGAAAATAAAGTTACATACAAATACAACCAAGCCTCCTCACTCCCTTCTGTAGATGGTGGCCCACAGTGCCAGAGCTGGTACTTGGGGAATGAGTCACTAGAAGGGGGATGGCCTCCCTGCCCTAAGCAGCGGTCAAGAGAAACCACCAGGAAACTCTTCCCGGGAGAAACCTGGTGGCCAGCTGCCTGCCAGCCAGACGAGGCCGAGACAGAATGTGGACTCCGACGCAGAGGAAGTAGCCCTTCTGTTGTTTGTGATAAGATGGGGAAGAGGGCTGGTACAGCACATTCCAATTACAGTTACACTGCTGCTTTTCCTTAAACATCTCCAGAGGAAGATAAAGGCTGTACAGCTTCATTCCCTCAGTTATCACACTGTAATCTCTCATTGCAAATCAGGAAGTCCTTCTCTAGATCTAACTTAAATTTTCAAACTGCAGCAAGGCCCTAGCCCTGCTACAAGTGGGACTTCTCAGAGGAATAGTTACATGCTCTGGCTGACCTGCTCCCTCCCAGGAGGCATTTACCTACTCAACCCTTCAACCACTGTGGCCTCTCTCCCACTGCGGCCTGCCAATCTCTCTACTGTGTGCCTGAATGGCACAGCAGGAAGCACCAGGCGCCCAGCACTTGACTGATGGTGACACATACAGAATGCAGAACAGAAAACCACTGGCTAATTCCTAAGTTTCCTTTGCTCAATAATTTCATTCTGGATGGAACATTTGGGTATATTTGCCAGCAAAAAGCTACATTGCCTGCCTTAAGGTTCATCTTTCATGGTCTCCCTACTACTATGTGAAATGTTACTTTGGCCCAGACCTGGACAGCGGCACCTGCAATATACTGCATGAGTGTACTGGGCCCTAATGAAGGCAGGGGGCAGGGGGCAGGGGGCCTGGGAGGAAAGGAGCCTACCTTTTACCCAGACTTCCAGCCTCCCAGGAATAGGGTTTCTGACCTAAGGACCTCAGAATGTCCATTCTGGCTTCATCTAGAATCATAGCTTATCTGCGCCTTATGTGTTCACATGTCACATCAGATTTCTTCTGAACATGAGAGCCATAGCTAAAGGACACTTAAAAACCACAGATCTAGTCCAACAGGCTTAGTCTTTGAAGGAACGAAAGTTCAAGGAAAGGGCACCAGAGAGAGTTAGAGGCCAAGCTTTGACCAGAAGGCAATACATGCACACACGCACACACATGTGAACATGCATGTACTCACACATGCACACACATGCTCACATATATATGCCCTCACACCTGTACATGTACACATACTCACACATACAACCCTTCCACACACTCTCACGAACACACACACACACATTTACACACGGACATGAGCATACACACTCACATATATACTCACACTCACAGCCAGGAACACAGTTCCAGGGCCAGCTCTTGCTTCTGTGTGGTCACTGCCAGCTGCAGATTGGGGATCTGATTCCCAACTATACTGTGAACCTCCCTCTCCCTGGGCCCAAACCATCATCATTCCTTCTATTATAATTGTCTTTACATTCTTATTACACAAGCTATACATAATAACATATTCTTTACAAAATCAAAAACATACCAGATAAAGCTAAGTCCCCTTTGGCCCTTTTTATAATTCTGAACACCCTGGAACTGCCCAAGGTAACTACTGTGTTCGTTTGGAGTGTGTTCTCCAGACTTTCTTCTCTTTATCCACATAAATCACACAGACCTACAGAGCAGTTAGAGTGCCAGTGTATATGTGTCCAGTATACATATACACAGTAAACCACAACTTGCTTTTTCACCCAATGAGATGTCTTAGGCGTCTTCCTGTCCCAACATGCAGAGTTCCAGAACATTGTTTTTAACTGCCGTTTTCTATTCCAAAGTCACAAGGATAATGCTTATCCACTGACTTGTTCACAGGCAGTGGGGCTGTTTCCAGTTCCTCACACTTGGAACCAGGGCCACAATGCCTCCTTGCCTGTGGCTGCTTGTGCATACATGGAGGGTCTCTGTAGGACACATCCCCAAAAGGAGAACTGTGGGGTCCCAGGGTCTCCCTTTCCTTCATGGCTCCAGATTCAGACAGTCATTGAATCGCTCTATGTACCTAGGATAGTATCCTCTTTTGGCTACTGCATTCCAATCTCTTTCTCACTGAAATGTGAGTTTCTAAATAATAATACCTACTGTTTATTGAGTGCTTATTATGTGCTTTAACAAATTATCCCCTGATGCCCTCAAAACAAACTTCCAAAGCAAGGGAAGTGTGTCTCAGACAGTTATACCATCTGACACAGGCCACACACCAGGCAGCACTGCTGGGATCTGCACACTCACCGGTTTAACCTCAAAGCCCTGCTCCACACGGGGTCCCTACCCCACACAGGGCCCTGGGCATGCTACAGAAGCCTCCACAGGGAAGGTGCTTAAACAGTGAACTATTTGTTTTTAAATCTTACCCCTAATGTTCATACAACAGGCATCAGCTCATCAGTCTGTCCAGAACATGTTTGGTGGGCATCTATCACAGCTAAGTCCGGAGCTGGACAGTGGGGACGCAGAGAAAAATAAGATATTGGATTGACCTCTGGGTAAGACAAATAGTAAGCAGAAAAGATGCTTAGGTTGAATTTTGAAGTGAGCATAATGTGTAAGGGAAAAAAAGGGAGGATATTCTGGACAGAACATGGGATGTGCAAAAATAAACAACTAAGTAGATTCTGCGTTCTGAAATCAGGAGCCAAGCATAGTCTCAAATTTGAAAACTATCTTTAGGACTCATTGGGTCCACACATAGCAAATGGGTTTCACCTTGACTGTCAACCCTGAAGAGTTGATACCAGCTGCTAGAACATTGCACTGAGGATCCTGAGGCCATGACCAGGTTCAGCAGGAGACTGCTGGGATCCACAGTCTGTCAGGGGTCCGGATGGGGGCGGAGGCAAGAAGCCAACTCCCTCTCCCAAATGACGCCAGTGAGGCTCTACGCAGGTGAGCCACACTCACTAACCCACAGAACCAGCTCAGGGCTTTGGCCTTAGGGAGCACTGTCACCCCACATCTTCCACTTGGACTTTCCATTCCCACACACACACACAAACACTACCCCTGTTCATCCGCTCTCTCTCTCTAGGCATCTTTGTCTCTCAGAACTCTGCCAGCATTGGTATGGAAGTAAATGCCTGCAAACACACACACACACACACACACACACACACACAGTTGTAGGCAGAAATGTTACAGCTCAAGGGAAGTAAGTCAGTCTACTAATCAACAAACAGCTAATCCTCTGTCCTCTAACTTCCTGAGAGAGGGTAAGCATCCCTGTGCAGCAGGAAAGAGCAAATGTAGACTCATGCCCACTTGGTTCAAATCCCACTCTGCTGCCACCTGGCTGTGTGTCCCTGAGCACTTCTGAGGATTTTCACACTTAGTCTTCGGGAGAACCTGAGAGAAATAGGCATCATCACTGTCTGTTTTAAAGACCAGGAAAACGAGCCTGAGAGGTTAAGTGACTCAGTTTCTACATCTGCAAAATGGGACAATGATAGCATCTGCCAAATGAGCTTCCTGTGACCACGAGGCCCTGAGTACTGTGTACACACCTAGCATAACAGCTGTACGGGGTGATGGTCAGTAACTGGTTTTTTAAAAAAGAAATGTATTCACCGAATTTTGATTTGTTCAATAAATTATTAAGTGAGATTTGATTTTTTTAACCTCTCAAAGGGCCACATACACAAGTTTAAACCATATATTTTGGTAAATTTCTGAATAGAAAATGCTCCTTTAAAAAGGTTAGGTAAAATAGGGAAGTAAGAGATAGAAACATCTTTTGAATTCAGACTAATTTGAACATTTTCTGCAATAAAGAATGTTTAGAATGCCATCTTGTTCAAATAAATGACCACAATTTTCATAGGTAATCAATCTGTTATTAGCACTAAATAGATGCAAATTGGGGAAGCTCAAGCCCCTGAAAATAGTTTATTCTTTCAGGTGGGTCCAAACCCCTCCCCCACAGTTTATTTAAGAAGCCTCACTTGCAAGTGATGGTGAGAGCGTATAGCAGCAGCTCGGCTCCAGCAAGTTCCAGTTGGTTGTGTCCACATTAATCAGATCCCTTTGGATCAAAGTCCTTGGAGAACAATGACTCAGTTTCAGGAAACAGTTAATACCCTTCTTCCTTCAACTCAACTGTTCTAACTTCTTTGAGGGCTGGCTCTTTGTGGGGCCAGGGAGGACTGTACAAGTTTCCCGACAGGAAGAAGCCGAGACAGGCTCTGAATGAATCCCACAGGAAGAGGACTGAAGGTTGTCATAAAAAATAGATGTGACACAATAAATGCAGGATGTTCCCTGGGGTCTTAATCTCTTCTTTCAGAAAACCTGAATAATTCCACCTGCTGTGCTGTTGTGAGGTAGAGGGGTGTGCATGTGTGCATGCGTGTGTGGGTGCATGTGCATACATACTCTGAATATTCATTTCCACCCCAACAATAGGATTTTTCCAAGACAAGAGTCCTCAAACTGTTAATGTCAGCCTCACCAACAACACCCTTCAGTCATGAGTTCCCTATCGACCCTCAAATCGGGCAGCCATCTTCTGTTGTCCTGCACATATGCTGGGCTTGACAGGCTTCAGGAAAGCTTGGAGGGCACAAGAAAGGTTGAGATAAGTCACCAGTGCCATTGGTGTCCAATGCTGCTAATGTAGCCAGTGTTCGATGGACTCTACTCTAGTACTTAACTGTTTCTTTTACCTGGCATGGCTATTTTCTGCTTGGCAAACTCTAATCATTCCTCAAAAGCTAAGTCAGGATTTCTGCTCCAGCTACAGTAGAGTAGCTTATGAAAAAACTATGCTCTACTCTGAGAAAAAAATTTTTAAAGCTGGAATAGAAAAAATGTGTTTGAAAGCATCTAAAGACTAAGACAAAGTAGGACTTAAGGGCCAAGATTATGAAAAGAAGGGAACTGTAGAAAGGTAAGCAGTCATTCCCAGAGTCACTTCTACCCTCAGAGTTTTTGCCAATTCTTGGTACAGGAAGGGAGACTGAGAATAGGGCAAACAGCTTCAGCTAAAAAGCAGAAAAACCAGCAGGGCTTTTGGCAATTTCACAGGACTGTAGAGAGACAACATTCCTTTGGAGGCTGAGGCTGCCAAGGCAGCTAGGATTTGAGGGATCAGGAATCTGGAGAGAAGGGAACTAAAAAGAAGTGAGCCAACACTTAGTGGTTTTCCTCTTTTAAGCATTTGTCAGATTCTTGAGTTACTTAATGCAAGACACTAAGGAGCTACGTAAAACGCCACTGAAAGAGTAGTATTTTCAGAAGTCTCACAGAGCTGAAAAAGTAAAAATAGGGGTTCAGAACTCACTAAGAAAGAGGAACCCTGGAAAGCCACACCCTAGGAATAGGGGTAAATCAGAAGTAGCCTGAGCTTTACCAAAACTGCAGTCAAACCTCCATTCAGCTCAGTCCTTCATGGGTTTAAGGCGATCTGCCTGCATTCAGGTGGTCAACAAGGAACAGGGCAGAGCATCTCTGAGTGAGATAACATACTCCAGAACCACTGTACAATGTGTGACATTCGGTCAAAAATTCAGGCACACAAATAGGACCAAGAGAAAAAATATACAACAGCAAAAGACCCTCAGATGACTTCAAAATAACTATAATTAAAATGTTCAAGAAAATAGATGACAAAAACCAGAATCTCACCAGAGACTGAAAAAAAAAAAAAAAAAAAAGCAAACGAAACTTCTAGAATTGAATAAAATACAATAATTGAAACTTAGAATTCAATAAATAGGTTTAAGGCAGACTTGACACATTAAAAAGAGGATTAGTAAAATGCAAGGTCAACAGAAAAAACTCAGGCTACAGCATGGAGATGACAAAAAAAGTGATGAAAATAGAAAAAAAACACACCCCACAAAACATGTGAGACACAGTAATACATGTAACTGAAATTCCAGAGAGGAGGAAAGATACAATAGGGCAGAATGTTATTTGAAGAGATAATGGTTGAGAAATTTCTGAAACTGACAAAAGAAAATCAAACCCCACGACAATAAACCTATGGTGGGGTGTGGAATTTATATCCAGATATAAAGCTATTTCCAGACAATTAAAAATCTGTAATCAGCAAAGCTGTTAGCGTAGGTAGCTAGATATTAATAAAGGAAGGAAGCAAAGGGAATCAGACATAATTAACTGGGGAGCAAGAGCCATCTTGCTTCACCAGGAAGTCAGAGCTTCACACACTCTCCTGGGAACCACCCCATCCCAAGATCACTGGGGAAGGGACAAAACAGTGAAGGGGGAGGTAAGCACCTGTGCAGCAGGAGCCAAAATAGCGACCTCAGAGGCCTGTCAGTGTAGCCTGGAGACAGAATGGATTGGCCAGGGGGTGGTCCCATCAGAAGCCCACCCCCCTTCCTCCCAACCTTGAGAAGCTGATTGGTTATTTTGAATAAACTCTTGGTCCTTCCCAAGCCCAAAATAATCTAATCTCAGGGAACAAAGCCTTCTCTGTGTGTGTGTGTGTGTGTGTGTGTGTGTGTGTGTGTGTGTGCCTCCTCTGTAGCATGAGCTTGTCCCATTCGTTCTCACATTCTCTCCGTAGCAGCCCTGAGGGTCTAGCAGCCATGCAGCTGGCAGCCAGCGGGGCAGGCTCTAAACACAGGCTCGGAGAAAGCCTGGACACAGCAGCACGACGACAGATTGCAGCGGGGAACAGCGCTAAGCTACCTGGACGGCGGCTGAGACGCTTAGTAGCCACCTATGGCCGGGAAGACCGTGTAGGCTCCAAAGGACTAAGCTTTAGTATGGCACAGGATGTCTGTACACTGGCCCTGATTTTCCATGGCAGGATGGACAGAGATGGGACACTGGGAACCCAGGGGCCACCTTCTATTTTCGCCCAAATAAATCTTACTATCAAACCTCATCCTCCCTTGTGGGTCCCCAAAAATGCTTTTTCTTGTGACATGACAAGAACCCTACTTCCACCAGCAGTAAAGCTGCACTAAACTAAATACTGAATGAGTTTTTCAGTCAGAGGGAAAGTGATCTCAGAAAGAAACCATAACTCCATCAATCAGTAATGACACAGAAAATTTAAACACAATGGACTGCCTGAACCTAATAGACAAACACAGAAGATTATACCCATGAACAGAATATACATTCTTTCCAAGGGCACATGGAAGGTTTACCAAAACTTGGTCATAAACCAAGTTTCAAATTTTAAAAGAGGGTTTAGAGTATCTCTGTGGACAAAAAGGGGCCTCATGCTAACCTGACAAGCTCAGGGGAGGCCTATGTGGTGGCCTTGCAAACTCAGAGACCTAAAGTAACCACAAAGGGTGGTCCGAAATCAAACCTTTTTTTTTTTTTTTTTTTAACTAAAAGCAGTTTATGGTGGGTAGTCATGTGCTAGGCTGGTATCTTCTCTGACAAAGGTCAATCTTTACCTTAACTGAGCCAGTCTATTGTCTTTTTGCACCTACGATAACACATCGTTGGAATATCAAAGTAACTTTCCTTTTTTCGGACCCCTTAAAGCACAGGCACCGCTCTAGAGACCACAAATCCCCTCGCTGTCACTGAGTTCATTGTTGACTGGTAACTATCCTGCACCTACCTAAGTAAAAGAATTATGTCGATCTTTTTACTTTTTATCCAATCCCAGAGGTTTCTCTGCTTTGCTTTCTCCTGCCTCCCTAATCTATCACCAATGGATTTCATGTAACCCACTTACATCTCCTCTTTTGATTGTAATGCATAAAATAAGGTGCAAAACTGCCACTCTCTGGAGCATTATCTTAATCTGTTGAGATTTTGCCTCCCGGCAATTGTAGACAGTTTTGGCTCAAATAAACTCACAAAAATTCTTTACAGGTTTGAATGTTTCTTCTGTTGAAACCTCTAATCACAAAATTAAACTAGAAATCAATTATTAGAAAGGTAACTAGAAAATTACCAACTGTTTGGAAATTAAGCAATGCATTTCAAAATACGCTATGAGTCCAAAAGAAATCAGAATTAGAAAAAATCTGAACTTAATTATAACGAAAATACAATGTATCAAAACTTGTAGGGTGCAGCTAAAGCTGTGTTTACAGAGAAATTAATATATCAAATGCATATATTAGGAAAGAAAGAAAGCTGAAATGGTATTTCACTATTCCCAGGATACAAGTAAAACCCTGCCCGGGCTTCTGCTGACTTCTTCCAGCTTCACCCATGTCTCTCTTCATTCATTTCTCTCTAGCCACACTGTCTTTTCAATTCCTTGAATATGCTAAATTACTTCCTGCCCTGGGGCCTTGGTACAGGTAATCCTATTTGAAATGCTCTTTCTCCTTCCTTCCTCTGGCCAACTTCTCATTTTGCATGAGTCAACTGACTCCATTTCCTTAGAAGCCTTCCCAACTTCCAAGTTTGGGTTAGGGGACTCAGACATGGGCTTTTTAATCTAAACTTTGTCTTTCTTTCAGGACTCATTATTGTAATCAATCATTGTTTGGGCAATTGCTTTTTGTGCTATTAATTTAAAAATACTGGTCGTCATTCCCCAAATGCTACAAGCTTGCTTGCTGGTAGAACCGAAGCTGTCTTGTTTGTCATTACATCACCAGCACCTAGCATGGTGCCTGGCAAATAGTAGATACCCTATACACGTGTGTTAAGTAAATGTGTGAATACATGGACATTAATTAACCATCTAAGTACCCATTCAGTTTACTCAAAGTTGCTAAAAGAAGGAAATGCTCCAATATTATTGCTGTCAGCAGCTGGCACTTATTTCTGTAGCATTTACAATGCAATTTACAATCACTTTTAAATTGGGAGAAATCGCCCAATCAAGGACTCTGCCCCACCCCTAATGTTTAAGTACAATAATTTTAACTCTACACTACTGACTTTAATTTGTTTGGAAAAGGCAATTTAAAAAAAAAAATTTTTTTTAGTAAACTCTATTTATTACATCTGTTCCATGGTATGTCAAGCTAGGTGTTGTAAAGGTGATTCAAATGACTGCCATTATTAGTAACAGTCTGTGGACGAAAAAAGGGCCACATTACTAAACCTGATAAACTGAGAGACTGAAAGTAACCACCCAGGATGCTCTGAATATTAAAATTTCTAAGTAAAAGCAGGTCTTGGCAGATAGTTAAGTCTTAGGCCTGTAGCTTCCTTACAACAGCCAATCTTTACCTTGGGTGAGCCTGTCTGTTATCTTTTTGCATCTATAACATACCTTTGAAATGTCAGAGGAATCCCCCTTTCCAGACCCCTCAGGGCACAACCCCCTGCGCCAGAGCAGGAGAGCACAGAAACCCTCATTGCTATCTGTTCCCTACATACCATCTTTGTGTGCTGTAAAGGTTAATTATTAACTATCCTGTACCCACCAATGTAAAAGAAGTGTCTCTCTGTTTTACTTTTTTATCCAGTCCCAGAGATTTCCCCAGTTTGCTTTCTCCCTTCCCCTTCATCTACCAGCAGATTTCAGGTGGTGCTCCTTACATCTCCTCCTGTGATTCTAGTGTATAAAATGCAGCAAAACTGCCATTCTCAGGAGCATTTTCTCAATTCATAGTTTGCTTCCTGACAATTGTCATCAGTTTGGCTCAAGTAAACTTGTAAAAATTCTCTACAGGTTTGAATGTAAATCAAACTATAACAACAACTGTAGACATCATAGGTCCACTTTCTATGTGGCATCTCACTTTAAAGTGGTTGCTCCTCTTTGTTTTATAGATGAGGAAACCTGAGAGGTTAAGTGACTTGCCCAAGGGCACAGAGCCAGTCAGAGAAGCAAGGCTGAGGTGTGATTCCAGGTCAGCCTGACTCCAAAGCCCAGGAAGGCTTTTAGCTCCATCCTGCTGCCCATCTTACGTCCAGAGAGGGCCTTCAAGGGAGGAAGCAAAGACAAACAGAGGCTCCAAAGCAGTCTCAGCTAAGCTTGACCCCAGCCAGGCAGGTAACCAAGTGTGACCGTGGCCAACCTCTCTAGCTTCAGCTCTTCATCAGTGAAATGGAACCAATGATAGTAGATGGGAGCACACAGTTAAAGTGCCTGCAGAGGACCTATCATTTAGTAATGTGCTTAGTAAGGAAGTCATTATCAAGGGATGCTGCAAACAAACAACCCTTCACTTCGCTCAGACTAAAAATATACCTCATACGCCAGCTCCCCTTTGCCTTCAGAGGATATGAGAATGAGAAAGAATATGATGGTACAGTCAAATTCACTAAGCCAGGGACCAGGAGGCCATGAGTCCCAACTCTCAGGACGGCGGGCCGCATGGCAGGTGACCAAATGCATGTCCAGTGACTAAAGCTGCCTGGCTCCTTCCCAGAGCTGCTTCCCCTCCTCCGATGGTTCCATGATCAGGTAAAGAGGGAGGGGCCTCTGGACTCGGAATCGCTGCACCGCAGACACTCCAGGGGGTGGGCCAGGGTAAGGAGCCAATCCTGATTTTGCCCTGTCCAGGGGTCACACTACTAGGAAGGCTGTCACCTACCTACCTCTGAGGTGTGACTGCTTCTCAACCTCTTTCTCTCACTGACTGTGATTCTGAGTATCTATGAGCCCCAGCTGAGCTGGATGGGCTCTCATCTGTGAGGACAGGGGCTTCTGTGTGTGGGGTGGCCAATATACCCGGCAAGGGCAGCTGGAACATTCCATTCCTCGGGGTCCACACAGCTCATGGTGCTCACTCACCCCCAGGCCCTGTGGGATCCCAATGGACAGGCACAAAACCCTTCCTCATCTCCATCTGCTGGCTGGAAAGTTCTTTTTCCCAGTCTCCTATTGCTACTCCAGGACTTGAACTCTTTGGGATAACTGGTTCTCTTTCCCAACCCCCCTGTTTAGTCAGTTCTACCACAATCTGGTGGTATTTCCCCCAGCTTCAGGTGTCCTGTATACACCCTGAGCCTGTACTAAGTGCACTTCTGTCCCCTAGCCCCTCCTGGCTCCTCACATGTTTTTCATCAGCAGCCATGTTCACAAGAACTGTGTCACCTCCTAGTCACCCAAACCTTCTGTTTCCTTCTCGTGGTGCCAGTCCCAACCCCTCACCACTCCGCACTGTGACTGGTTTGCCTGGAAGTCACCTCAACTCACCCTTGAAAGAGACAGACCCATGAGAGAGGAGGAGGGAGTTGGTCGGAGCCCCCAGTTACATTACGAAGGTCTACAGGGTCCCTGGAGACCATCTTCACACAAAAGAACCTTCCCCACAGGAACCCCTCAGACCTTCCCGTGACCTGCACCCTAAACTAAGTGGAACTGCATCTATACTGGACACATTGCATGCACCTCCCATCCCGACGTTCTGGCTCTGAGGCCTCCCCACAGGAGCACAACAGACGGGGGACCGAATGGGGGACCAAACACTACCCTCAATGTTGTGCGACTGGAGTGAGCCATCAGTGTCCCTGAGCCCCAGTCCTTGTGGAGGAAAGCAGGGGTCACCCTGAGTGTCAGCATACAAGAGCTTGTGGCACAGGGCCAGGCACACTGGGATGCCCACAGGGAGCAGACCCACCCCCTGACAACCACCTCCACAAATAGGGGACCAGCAGCACCCCTTCCTTGACTTCCCTGGGGGCCTGATGCTCAGCTCCTGGGCCAGCTCACAGGACACCCGGCCTAGATCAGCCCTGCCAATCTGCCGCAGCCCTGCTCCCATGCTCAGGGTTGTTAGGGGAGAAGTGAGTGCTCATGTGGCCAATTACAGATGACCAATGGCTGCCTCAGAGCCAGGTGAGGGAGCTGAGTAACAGATGGTCCTCTGTGTTATTAGAGAAACTTGAAGTCAGCCAGGTGGTGGCAGGTTTCAAGCCATGTGTGGGAATTTTTACAAACACAGGCAAAGTTTACGAAGAACAATAAATAAATTCTTACTTTATCGTGCCCTCCATTTTCGAAGCTGCCTCATGGAACTGCTGGGAAGATAGTTTATACATCTCAGCATTCTACAAAGAGAAAAAGAGAACTGGTTACCAAAGAATGAAAATTCCCTCCGGCCCTGTCACGGAATGCAGCTGCATTAAAAGTGACGATGCTAGCCCTGGCCACGGAGCTCAGCAGGTTGGAGCATCGTCCTGAACACCAAAAGGTTGTGGGTTCAATCCCTGGTCGGGTTCAGTCCCTGGTTGGGGCACATACAGGAGGCAGCCGATATTTCCATTTCTCTCTCCCCTCCTTCCCTCTCTCTCTCTAAAACCAATAAAAATATATCCTCGGGTGAGGATTTTAAAAAAATTGAGAGATGCTAATTTCTTGACCAGTATCAAAGTAGACTGGTGACTGATTCACAGTTTGAGTCTAGCTCCCACTGTGGACCAACCACAGCTACAGATCCTAGAGGAGCAAAGGATGGAAGGACATGGATCCTCCAGTTTGGTGGCTGGCAACCCACCATCCAAGAGCAAATCCCGGCCTGCCACCTGGTTAGGTACATAAAGTTTTATTGGAATATGACCACACTTAGGATTTGTTTACACACTGTTTGTGGCTGCTTTGTGCTGCAATGGTTCAATTCAGTCTTGGTGACAGAGACTGCATCGCCCACAGAGCCTAAAAAATTTACCATTTTTAAAGAAAAAGTTTTCTGAGTCTGGATCTGGTCCAAGTCTTATATTATAGGTAGACTCTGCTGCCCAGAGAGATGAAGCGACTTACCCAAAGTCACACAGCAAGTGGTTGTGACAGGGCTACAGCCCAGGTGGTCTGATCCTGAGTCAGGCATGTGCCCTGCTGGCTGCCAACACCAAGGTGCTTCTTGGCACCTTGGTAACCATCTGCCCAGAGCCTTGCAGGGGGGTTCCAAAGGCATGTACTTATATCCTTTCTGAGGTTACCTAGTGCATGTGCATGTACAGAGCCAGGCTGGTGTGGGGACAGCCAGGTTTGCAACAGGGTAGAGTTGGATTAAACCCCAGGGGCCACTGCAGTATGACTCTGGGTAAGTCATTCCACTTCTTTGTGCCTCAGAGGCAAGTTGCTCCAGGCTACATAGGCCCAGAATCCAGCACTCTCCTCTTGTTTCCCCGAGGAACCAAAAGAAACACACCAGCTAGCCCCACCTGCCACCAAGAAACACACCAGCTAGCCCCACCTGCCACCAAGATACACACCAGCTAGCCCCACCTGCCACCAAGAAACACACCAGCTAGCCCCACCTGCCACCAAGAAACACACCAGCTAGCCCCACCTGCCACCAAGATACACACCAGCTAGCCCCACCTGCCACCAAGAAACACACCAGCTAGCCCCACCTGCCACCAAGAAACACACCAGCTAGCCCCACCTGCCACCAAGATACACACCAGCTAGCCCCACCTGCCACCAAGAAACACACCAGCTAGCCCCACCTGCCACCAAGAAACACACCAGCTAGCCCCACCTGCCACCAAGATACACACCAGCTAGCCCCACCTGCCACCAAGAAACACACCAGCTAGCCCCACCTGCCACCAAGATACACACCAGCTAGCCCCACCTGCCACCAAGATACACACCAGCTAGCCCCACCTGCCACCAAGAAACATACCAGCTAGCCCCACCTACCACCAAGAAACATACCAGCTAGCCCCACCTGCCACCAAGAAACATACCAGCTAGCCCCACCTACCACCAAGAAACATACCAGCTAGCCCCACCTGCCACCAAGAAACATACCAGCTAGCCCCACCTACCACCAAGAAACATACCAGCTAGCCCCACCTGCCACCAAGATACATACCAGCTAGCCCCACCTGCCACCAAGATACACACCAGCTAGCCCCACCTGCCACCACACTCCCTGCAGAGAACTGTGAGAGCCTGGCCTGAGGGGAATGAACCCCTCCTTTGACAAACCAGAATAGGTGACAGATGCCCAGATCAGAGTCAGGTAGAGAAAGTGCCCTGCCCCATCACCCATCTGCAGGGAAGGTAACCAGGGTGGGGCAGGAAGCACCTCCTCTAGAACCTGTAGAACATCAAAGGTAGAATCTGGACATGAACAAGCCATCACCCCCATCCCTGTACCACAGCCTCAGGGAAGAGCCAAGTGGGAGATCAGCATGGAAGGGTGTGCCAGAGGAGGCACACCTGGGGCAGAGCAGTGTAGAAACTCTGCTCTGGGTGGTGCTGGGGTAAGGCCAATGCCAGGCTTCCACTCCCAGCTACTGAGTGAGCCTGGGCAGTCACATTGCCTCTTCCTGGCACATGTCCTCACCTCTGAACTGGGGAGATAGCCAACACCTCCCTCTGATGACCATCAGGCAGGCACATAGCTGGGAAATGAGAAAGCTCCCACCACAGAACAGATACAAAATAAATAGGGAGTTCTCCTTCCCTCCCAGCCAGGCTGCCCTGGCTCCCACATGTACCTGCTCACTCCCAGTTGTTCATCACATCTCTCTCTGGAGCTGTATGTTTCAGCCAAGAGATCACAATTTTGCCTCAACCAGGCTGACATTCATCTGACACTGACTGTTCTGGACCAGGGAGTAAGGACAGAGATGAGTGAAATTAGGGCCTCCCCTCCGCTCTTCTGTGACACCCTGGTGGGGACTGCTGAGACTCAGTGTGTACCTCCAATTCTTGAGCTCTCACAGAAGATTGCACGATCCAGAGGCCCACGTTTTAACTTTCGCTTTGACATGTGCTGGCTGTGTTCTTTGGGTCACTTACTTCCTTGAGCCTTGATTCCTTGCTGTACAGGGTACTCCCTCCCTCACAGAGTGGCTGAGAGCGTGCCCAGTGGTTCCTGGCTCCCTATCCACGGCAGCCACTAACACTGCACCACAGAGCTTTCTAAAGCTAACACGTGCCTTAGCTAAGCACCCCCCAACTGATCCCAATCTGTTTCCTTTCCCATGAGACAGCCTCACAGCTCAGGCCTTCTCTTCTTTGGAAAAGTGTCAGGTTCCCATCTTCCAGGCCCCCCACTCATCAATGTCCCTTTCCAAGAGAGTATCCACGTCCCCAAAGGGCCCAGTGTGCTGTGGGCTGACAGAAAGCTCATTGCCTTTACGCTGACCCTGTATCCCCAGGCACACAAGCCTGCAAGGGTGAACTCAGTAAGAGGTTAAGTTGACTACAAGCTCAGAATGCACATGTGGTCAGCGAGATTTGTCACAGGAAGCGCCCACAGGCCAAGAAGTGGTTATGATTACCCCACTGCAGCTTCCTCTATTGTCTCACAGAATGACTCAAAGGAAGTCCCCTTCCTGCCCTGACTTGCCCACCCTGCCATCTGATCTGCCTGAGCAGACCTGGGACACACTGGCATTGTGGATGCCCCACTGTTGCTCCTCTGGTACGCAAAGGTCCTGGTCAGACTTTGGGAGTGCTGAGCTGGCTTCCTGTGTTCATGGCCATGTCCACCAGGCCTCCCTGAGGCTTCCAGAAAGCACCCAGACCCCTCTGCTGGCAACAGCAGGGCACTCCACAGACTCCTGGATCACACCACCATCAAGGGGCTTCTAGAAGGACTGGGGGCCACAGACATTCATACTGGGAACCCACTGAGTATTGAGACAAGTGTGCCTGCTCCAGGGCGACATCACAATTACAATAGACATTCGACCAGTCACCCCAGGTGACATAGAGGCACCAAAAAGGACAGCCTGGGACAGAGCATCAGCCTGGCTTCTAAGGAGCTGACCGAAGCCGAAACTTTTTTTTTCACATTAAATAATGTTTTTGAAAAAACAATACATGATTTAAAAAGGCAAAAGCAGAAAGGACGGGGGTAGGTATTGGGTGACCAATAAGCCTCTCAACAAGCCTCTCAACAGCCTGGACCTCAGCACTCCCCCTCCTCTGCTGTGCAAGCCTGAGGGGGCTCACCTATGCACACCCACCTTCCGGCACCAGTTCTGACACGCCTCCCCTTATTCTTCACTTACTTCTCAGAGGCCTCATCCATTTTACCTGCCGAATAATACCTCGTGGTAGGACTTGGTGTCCCACAGCTCACTTTAGCAGTTCCCCACCATGCACTTTAGGCTGTTTCCCATCTTCTGCTATTAAAAACAGTGCTGAAAGGCACAGCATACCTCTGTACTCAAGTGAGCATATCTGATGGTACATTCTAGAAGTCAAATTCTTGGGTCAAAGGGTACATCCACTGTTAATGAACTGAGTCTTATAGGATGAGCAGAAATGAGCTAATAATGAGGGGGCCTTGTAAACAGAGGCAGCAGCAAGAGGGAGCATGAGGGCACCCCAGCGTAGATGCTATAGTCACACCAGGTGCAAGGGCGAGGGAGGAGCTGGAAAGTCAGTCAGCCTGGGACTCAGCAAGGGGTGGGGGGCTGGGGTCTCCACTGCAGGCTCAGAGCCTGGATGGACCTCAGCCCACAGTCAATAAGTGGGGAACAAAGGTTTTCGGTTTTCTTTTTTTTTTAACCTTCGCCTGAGGAGTGAGGATATTTTTTCCCACTGATTTTAGAGAGAGTGGAAGGGAGGGGGTTGGGGGGAGAGAGAGAAACATTGATGTGACAGAGACACACTGATGGGTTGCCTTCCACACGCACCCCAACCAGGGCAGGCTGGGATCAGACCTGCAACCCAGGTACGTGCCCTTGATTGGGAATCGAACCAGCAACCCTCCGGTGCGCAGGCTGATGCTTTAACCACTGAGTAACATCAGCCACGGCCAAAGGTTTTACTTTTTAAGCAAGGGAGTGGTAGGGTCGATTTGTATTTCGGAAAGAACATTCTGGCAGCTGTGTGGACAGTGAACTGCAGGACCAAGAGAGTGTCTGGGTTCCCACAGCACAATCCCACGACGCCTGTGCCTGAAAAGGAGGCCTGCTACCCATTCATAAGTTGCTGGGAAGTCATTCTGAAACGCACTGTACTGAATTTGCACACATTAATTAACACCCACTGATAGTGAACTGTTATTTCTGGGGAATTTTTCTTTCTCATCAGACTCTCCTGATTCCTGATTTTGGAGTCTTTTCCTCTGCCCTATAAATGGCCACCCCTCCTCCTCCTCCTCCAGCTGCTCTGTATGCATATCTGAAACCAGGAACCTGATTTCCATTAATTAAATCTGCCATTAAAAATTAAATAACGTGAGCAAGAAGGTGTGTTATCTCTACGGGTTTCAAAAGTCGCAGTGTTTCTTCAATTACTTCCCAAGCAGTTTTCATATTTCATACTGTCTGATTTCTCCAAGGGCCTGGATTTGCAAGATCAAAAGAGAGTGCAAGGGTGAGGGGAAGCACAATGAAAGGGCTCAGAAGGGGAGGACAGGGAAACAGTCGTGAAAGGCCAAGGAAATGGTCCTGCTGCCCCCACTGAGGAGCTGGGACACAGGAGTGGGGGAGGCCTGAGTTACCCACTAGCCCCATTCTTAGGGCAGGTGTGGGCGATGGGGACAGGAAGATAACCAGGCTCATTCTGATGGCCTGCAAAGGAGTGACTTGGGAACGTAGGAGCCCTGACAGGCACACACCTGCACTGGGTGTCATGGGACATGAAGATTCTATGAGGCATTTCTGCCCTGAAGACAGAGTGAAGGTCTAACAAGTGTGTCAGGATCAAGTGAGAGGCTGCTTGGGTCAGTGAGGATGCATATGGGCCCTGCAGCCAGGTGGGCTGAACTAGGATCCAGCTGCCACAAGTGTGTAAATGTGTGCCAGTATCCAGACTGGGTGTCTTGCCTCCTTGGCTTCTTGTCTATAAAATGAGGACATTAATAGAGCCTCCTTCATACAGTTTTGTTGGAAATGATATAGATGCCAATGAGATAATGCATACAAAATGCTCAGAACAGGGCCTGGCACATGGTAAACTCAACAGATGTTTTAAGAACTTAACACCCAAATGCATATCAACCAAGGAATACATCTGGAAGAGAGACCTGGGAGTGCTCAAAGAGTGAGGAAAGGTTCCTTCAGGATGGAAACTCCACAAAAGGAGGGATTTTCACCTGTCTTGCTTGCTGATCTATCCCCAGAGCCTCTAACACTACCTGGGACATAGTAGGCCCTCGATAAAAAGTTTTAAGTAAATGGAAGGAGGGGTCAGAACCACCAGATCCAAAACCACGATACAGACATGGTCATTAGCTTAGTCAATTGAGAAGGTTTGCTGGGCTGCCACTCCGTGACCGTGTGTGCCGAACACACTCTGCACCGTCAGCAGTGGAGAAACAGACCCTACTGAGTGGGAAACATCCAGGACACAACCCGTGGAAAAGTCAGGAAGGCCGTGGGGATATAAACGAGCTCAGAGGAGTAGTGAAGTTCAGGCTATAAATTCCATAGCTTTTGCTGTAGTGTCTACTCAGGAAGTCTCAGCTGAATACCAAAATCCTCTTTGGCCCTCACCAGACCCCAGCTCCATTAATGATCGATTTCATTTAAATTTCCTCTCCCCCTTTGTCAGACACTCTGCCTCCAGAACTCTCCTCTTTCAAACCCTCATCTTGTGGTTCTCTCATTACCTGTCTGCTCCCTGCATTTCCTGCATTAGTAAATACCACCACTCCTCCTCCAACTCCTGCATGGTGGGAGACCTGTCAGTTATCACTCTTGGGGCGCCCATATCAAGCTGGCAACCAAATGTGAGTAACTCTGCCTCCTGCTTGTCTCTGAAGGCGTTTCCTTTCTTTCCATTGTCACTGCTTTCATTCAACCTTTATTATCTTATGAGTAGACTATTAGGAGGATACATCTTATTCATTTGCCACGCTAGTTCCCCACCATCTGCAGAGTGGCATCCAAGATTCCCCCTTTAAAATTGTCCTCTCTAAGAAATGACTCTGTCACTGCCCCTGATATGCTCGGTACTTCACACCATGACTTATCATTTTCCAAGCCTCCATCATGTTCTCTATGCTGTTTTCTGTGCCAATTCTTCCTCATCCACCTGAGAGAAACTCTAATTCAGGCTTTGAGACCCAACAACGTCCCCATTACTGGGCAGTGTCATTCCTCTCCCATATCCCAGGCAAATTAATGATTCCCTTCTTGGTTTCCTGACTGAGACACACTGTTCTGCAGCACCTTCCAGAGTGCACTGCAGTCATCTGCTAATGTGCCTGCTCCCTCACATGGACTGGGAACCTGTGAGCTCAGAGTCCATACTTGAATAAATGAAGGCGTTATTACTCAGCTCACTCTGATCTCTGGACTCTGTGATGAGGAGGAGTCCACATTCTCACAGTGCTGCCTCAGCATTGCTGTCATTACCTCCAACCTAAGTTGGCCAACAGCTTTTTACCTGGTGGGCCTCCAGTCCCCAACCTAGCCTCCTTGAATCTGTCCCCCTCAAGGCCACAGGGATGTTCCACCTGAAGCACATACCTGATTGTGTAAGGACCCAGCTTATGCCCTTCCCTCTTCTCCAGGGCACTCCCAACCTGTGCTTCCAGGCACCCCTCCATCCCTGGACATCTACTCCATGTCCTATTTCCTAACACCTGGCTGGCTGCCATCTGAATGTCACTCGCTAAGGCGTCAACTGCTAAGTAGAGTGTTGTGACAGTGGCTTTAAGTGAGACCCTCATCTAAGTACTTGCATTTGTGAAAAGTCTAAGGAAAGGAGGCTGTCTCTCTCTCTCTGCTATGCCATTATGAGGAGTCTAAGGCCCAGGGCTGGATTTTCTGGACCACGCCTCTTCTGTGGGTTTGGCGGAGTTGCCTAGCATTTCAGTCGCTTCTGGGTGTGTGTGTGATTGGGGGCAGGGATTTGACTGCTTTTTCCTTACAAGGGAGTGAAAAGTATAGAGCCTTGGGCATCTAGCTATAGGTATGCATACACACACACACACACACACACACACACACACACACACACTTTGCATACTATAAAGCACAAGATAAATGTAAAGTGTGGTAATTAGCAGTAACTGCACAGGTTTTTTACAATTTTGATTTACACTGAACACTAACCATTAACCACCAGACCTCTTTACCCAAGAGCTGTTTTTCACTGTGTGTATGTTTCTGGGTGAGAAGACCCACACCTCTGGAGTAGTATTTGTCAAGACTGGAGGGCTGACGGAATCCTACAGTGCCTCACCAACAAGTTGAGAGATCTGCAATAGAAGGGCTGGTCAGAGGTGCGGGGTGAGCTCCTGTTTGAGTCTAATGGGGAAGACTTTGTGTTTGAGTGTACAGGAAGGGGCTAGAAAAAATGAAGTCAGAGGAGTGGGATTATTCAAGAAAAACTTCATGGAAGAAGTATGATAAACAGTTAAGGGCAAAGAGGTTAAAGTGATGTGTGGGGGAAAATGTTTCTAAAATATCTGTGGTATGTGGAAGATACCACATATCATACAGACCTGGGGCCTGTGGATCAGGATGAAAATCCTGGAACCAAACTGAGGCCAGGGAGTGGGCATTAAAGTAGAAAGGAAGGCAAAGAGCTTTAAACAGCTGCTAAGTACAGAGCAGCATTTAACCTAGACGGACAGAAGCCATGTGAGGGCAGACAGTGAGAGAATTCAACAGTATGCTTGCAATAAACAGGACAGACAAGGTAATCTGCCACTGTAATCACTCCACAGGCAGGGTGTGCAAGGAGGCAGGGCCATCTGACGGGCAGCATCGCTGCTCTCACACAAAAGCTGGGCAGCCAGCCATGCCTTGGCGCTGCTGGTTAGTTGTTTTTTTGTGTTGCCGGGGTTTTTTACATTTGCAGAAACATATTTGGCTAAATGACTATCTAAATAGTTTGAAAACAAAATGCAAAGCACAATAGAAAATAAAAAGGAATAAAAAAATCAATAGACATGAATTTTAATTCCAGTTCTGCAACTCACTGGTGATCTGAGTCCTGCTGCTATGAATTGCTGATTCTGTGCAACAAAGAATAGCAGAGTAAAAATCTCAAGGACAACCCTGAAAGCGTGAAAACCTCTGAAGCTGGGAACTCCATGGTTAAGAAACAGGGAAATGGTATGAAAAGGGGTTTGCGGTGCAGGCCCTCTCAGGCCCTAGTTATATCAGACCTTCAGGTGCTGTGCATTTAGGTCACAGAGGCATTAAACAGATGTTTCGCTTCTTTGTGCTGATCCGTGAACTTCTACGTCCAGATGAACTGCAGAGGCAGGCTCCAGGCATGGCACCGCACTCAGCAATTCTCAGCATTAGGACACTCAGCCCTTGGTGAAGGGGCCAGCTGCACGCTCCTGAAAGCATGCCTTTAGTCCCTCTTGGAAGACTTGCAAGAGAGGGAAGATCCCCTAGGCAGGCAGCTACAAGTTTGGACACCCTGCTGCTTATAGCCTGGGCCTCCCATGGAGCTGAAAGCCGCCTCTCACCTCTCCATTACACCTCCACCTGGCCAGTCTGAGGCAGTGTGTGTGTGTGGGGAGGGGGGGGGCTTGCTAATCAAAGGGAGGCTCATGCACCAGCAGAATCAGCACCGCCTGCACACTTGTTAGAAACTGAGAACACCTCAAACTCTGTCCCAGACCTGCTCTGAAGCCAGATGCCAGGTGACCCATGTGCATGGAAAGTTTGAGAAGCACAGGTGTGCAGAGGTAGGCCTAATATGGCCTTTGTTTCAATAGCATTATATTAACTTTTCAAAAATTTGAATGCCCTTGATTGGCTCCTGCCCTCCTTAGTTCACCACAGTCCTTACACATCACTGTTGTTTTATATCTGCTAATCCATATACCTGAAATTCCTCCCAGGCTTCTGAAGGCAGCTGTGCTGAACATCAGGCCCTTAGCCTGGTGTTTATATTCCAGGCCAGCAGACTCACTGTGGTGGCACATGAGAATTACTGGGCAACTTTCAGAAGTTATGCCTGAGCCCACTCAGGAGAGTGTGAGGATTGGTCTGGGTTTGTACCCAGACATTAGTATTTTATAGAAACTCCCCCAGGGGATTCTCATGTGCAGTTAAGGTTGAGAATCACTGTTCTAATGTCAGGAAAATCTGAGCTTGAGACCTGAAATTAAACCCTGGCTTTGCCACCGACTAGTTGTGCGTCTTTAGGCAAGTTACTTAACTACTCTGTGCCTTGGTTTCCTCATCTATCAAATGAGGACAGTAAGAGTAACTACGTAGTAGGTCTGGTGCCTCCCTCAAAATGACTGCTGTAGGAAAGAGGGAGACAGTGCAGGAGACAGTATTGGTACAATAGCTGGCAATGCACTAGCACTCGCAAATGATAGTGGTTAACTGTAAGCATTCCACTCAGGAGATCGTATAGAAGAACTTGAACCTCCAGTTAACACGATGCTGCTGAGTCTTCTCGTACTAGCACCCAATCCTTCCTCACATGGCGTGGTTTCAAACATTCCCCAAATCCAGCAGGCACTCTTTGGAAAGAGTCTCAGTTGATCTATGCTCCAGAATGGGAAGGGTATCAGTCCAAGATGCAGCCTGACAAGGAAGACGACTGCCTCCTCCCTCACACAGATTATCCCCACAGGAACATGGTCATTATTTTTTCAAATAGGTTTTCAATTTCTTGCGCTCTCTCTTCTCCTTTCGGCACCCCCATAATGCAAATGTTGGTATGTTTGAAGCTGTCCAAGAGGCTCCTTACACTATCCTCATTTTTTGGATTCTTTTTTCTTTTTGCTGTTCTGATAGGATGTTTTTTGCTTCCTCATATTTCACATTGCTGATGTGATTCTCAGCTTCATCTACTCTAATGCTAATTTCCCTGTAACTTATTCTTCATTTCAGTTAGTGTAGCCTTCATTTCTGACTGCTTCTTTATTATGCTATTGATTTTCTCACTAAGTTCATTGAACATCCTTATAGCCAGTGTTTTGAACTCTGCATCTAGCAGATTTCTTGTCTCCATTCTGTTTAGCTCTTTTCCTGGAGTTTTTTGTTGTTGTTGTTCTGTTCTTTCATTTGGGACCTGTTTCTTTGTCTCCTCATTTTGGCAGCCTCCCCGTGTTTGTTTTTGTGTATTAGGTAGAGCTGCTATGTCTCCTGCCTGGGCTTGGCAGAGTGGTCTAATGTAGTAGGTATACTGCAGGGTCCAGAGGCACAGCCCCCCCATTCACCCAAGCTGGGTACTCCAGGTGTGCCCCCATGTGGGCTGGTACACCCTTCTGTTGTAGTTGAGCCTTGGCACGTCAATGGGAGGGGTTTACCCCCTTTTCTTCATGTTGCTACAAAGTATCTGTACAATAAGATTTCTGGAACCAAGTGAAAAAGTCCAACATTTATTCCCCAAAATTTCAATGTAACAAGTTAACAAACATTCAATTTAATGAATATGATCTAGTGAGATTTTTGAAGACTAATTTATCACTGTGATAGTTAGGACCCTGTTGGTTGCAAGTAGTGGAAAATTAGACTCTAAGTGGTTTGAACAACTAAAAGGGATTACTGGCTTACATAACTACAAAGTCCAGTGGTACTTCTGATAAGAATCAAGTGGTTATCGCTTCTTGGCCTTTTGGCTAAGATCAAGTGTAGAATCAAGTGGTTAAATAAAGTCACTAAAAACTTGATTATTTCCAACTCCCCATTCTGCTTTCTTTAGGTAAGCTTCATCCTCGTGTTTGCAAGGTGGCTGCCAGCACCTTCTGGGGGCCCTTTGCTTCTTTCCTTGTTCACATATAGCAGGAAAATAGAGCATCCTTTTCAATACGTGATGGAAGGGCACTCTTGCCAACAGAAAAGGTGAACGAATGAAGCAAGAAAAGACAGCATGCTCTGTGAAACCCAAGGCATCATTCTCCAAGGTTCTCAAACTTCTCTCCTTTGGGTCTATACTGGGTCATGTTATCTGAGTCAACCACTAAGGCCAGTAGGATGGATTATGAAGATTAATTTAAGCCAACAAAGGGAAACATTAGAATTGGCACTGGGTTCACTTCACTCAGAAATACATGGGATATGGGGACAGGAAAGGAAGGTATATAAATGAAAATCTAGACACTGAAGCAAAAAAGAAGAAAAGTGGATTCTAGGCAGCCTCAAACAGCAAATGTCTTTGATAGTCATTCAAAACATTCACTATCCATCCAAGCTTTAGATAATTAACAAATTTGGTATGTGGACTTTCTAAATCTTTAAATCACTAATAAAAATGTTGACTGAGATAGGAGCAAGGAGAAGTCTCTGGGTTGATGTTCATCTGTTCCATAGCATCTTCCTAATGTGGTAATTAAACCTATCACAAAGCAACTTGATCATCTTAAATTCAGCCACCTGACTCAAAAAGATGTCATTAGCCCTACACCAAATATTACACAAGAGTGCAGTTCCAATAAATCCAAACTACTTTCATAGTCTACCATTTTACCTATTCCTACAGGAAACGATGTCAATGTGAGACCCTCACAATATAAGGTGAAACCCAAAGCCCTCTCTGCTTATTCAGTTGTCCACTGGACCCAAGTGCCCCACAGGTCCTCAACATACACATATTTAATGTGCTTCTTCCTCTTTTTCCTCTTCTTATGCTTCATATTTCCTGTTGCTTTTAAATAATTTATTGAGATAAAATTAACATAAAATTAATCATTTTCAAGTGGCATTTAATACAGTCACAAAACTGCACAACTACCACCTCTATAAACATACATGTACACACATTTAGTGCCCGTTCTCAATTCATTTGGGCATATACCTACAAGTCGAACCGACAGATCACATGGTAATTCTGTTTTTAACTTTTTGAGGAACTGCCAAACTGTTCTTCACACTGGCTGAACTGTTTTACATTCCCATCAACAATGCACAAGGGCTCCAATTTTTCCACATCATCACCAACACTTATTTTCCCTTTTTTTTTTTTAAATTACAGGTGGGAAGTGACATCTCGTTGTTTTGATTTGTATCTCCCTAATGACTGACACAGGAATCTTTTCATGTGCCTACTGGCCATTTATGTGTCTTCTTTGGAGAAATATCTATTTAAGTCCTTGGCCCATTTTTAAATTGGGTTGCTTGTCTTTCTGTTGTTGAGTTGTAAGAGTTACCCCTATTTCCTTTTAACTCAATTATTATTCTAGTCAGAACTTCCAGAATATCATCTCTTCACTCCCTCTTTACCCTGAGAGTCACCAATTTCTGTTGTTCTGCCTCAGAAATGCAGCAAATCCCTTTCTTCCTCTCTGCCCTCCCTCCCAAATGCCCTACTTCAGGTCCTCATTGTCTTTTCCCAAGATAATCATGATAGCCTTTTATCTTTTCTCCCTAGCTCCAAATTCCTTCCACATAACTGCTAACTTCCACAGCATAAACTTAATCTTGTTTCTCCTCTGCTAACATTTCCCAATCTTGGCATCTCCTAGGAAAGCCTGAGCATCCTGGCTTGGTGGCAAAACCCTTCTCAGCCTGCTTTCCAGTCTCTTGAGTCCATATGCAGCAACTCTGCTCCATGGAAGCTCCATGAAGTTGAGTGCCATTCAGATACTTGCATGCTCAGTTATGCCCTGGCCAGTATTTCCCAGCCTAGAAAACAGTCCCCTCTGTCTTTCTGGAGGTTATTCTAATTTACCCTATCAGCTCTGGCTCCAAATTCATTTCCTTGGAAAGTTTTGGAGGTGCCATAGCATTATTTTTAATATGCCACTTAAGGGGCCCAGCACACCTAGGCTGCCCTTCCTAGAGACAGTGCCCACTCAGGAAGCTACTCAGGATAGTTGCTAATTGGACCAAGGGTGGGCCGGACCACAGGATGGGAATATGGACTGAAGAACACAGGGCAAGTGGGCTAGTTGAGTTCGAGAGGAGAATGGATAGAATGGAGCAGGAAGGAACAGGAAAACACCATTAAAAAGAGCATGAAAGGGTCACAAGGCAAAACAAGAGGCAGTAGGTTCCTGGGAGGCCTTAGTTACCCAACACCTTCTCACATTTGGGCTGTGGGTAGCCTTAGGGTGGCTTGAGCATAGCTCTAGGCCTCATAACCACAGTGGTGAAACGCAGAACCCCCACAGATGCTTTGTGCTGAGCTGAACTGTGTTCCCCCCAAATCCATATGTTGAAGTCCTAATCCCCAGGACCTCAGATTATGTCCTTATTTGGGAATAGAGTTGTTGTAGATAGAATTATTTAGAGTGAGGTCACACTGGAGCAAGAAACAAACACAATCTCACTCTTGAAGAGTTTACGGGCCAGTGTGGAGACAGACAAGAACATAAATGAGTTACCGCTGTTTATGTGCAAAGGCACAGTGAGAGGGAGGAGTGTCTGAAGTGAAGGCCAGGGCAGGGAGGGGCAGGGAGGACTGTGGAGGACACGATGCCAGGGCAGAGGCCATCAGGCTTCATTCCCTGAGACCAGAGCTATGGGAGGATCTGAAGTAGAGGATAGCACAGGTGGATTACAAGGCTGCTGGGAACGAGGGGCATGCAGAAGAGAAGCATTCGGGAAAACCACTTTAGGAGGCTACCGCAGAGGCTTGGGAGAGGTGACAGGGACCTGCCTTAGGGGTACTCACAGTTTTTCTCCTACTAAACCAGGAGCTTCTAGAGAACAAGGACTGTGCTCACAACAGGTAGCCAAGAAGGATGTGCTGAGTGAAAAATGGAACTCTTTAAAAGGCAGTGGTCACAGGAGCCCACACAGGTGTGAGCAGAACAGAGCGTTCCCAAACCATAACTATGTCATTCTAGTGGAAATATTGCCAGGGAGGCCGGCCAGCTTCCAGAGCACACATTAGAAAACCTCTTCTTCCCTTTGAAGAACCAGGTTCAGTTGGCTGGCGTCAGTCTGCAATACCTCTGCACCCCCATCTCACAACTTCTCTGGAAGCCTGGGGTGTTTTCCCTTGGCACTCGGCCTCCCTCAAGCAGTGTAGGCACCGCTTCCCAAGGTTCCCAGGTTCCTTCTGCTTCTCTAATCCTTTCTGGCTCAGAACAGTTTCTCTAATTTCTTCCTCAAACTTCTGAGAGATAAAACTATCAGCAAGTTGAGTTAGGAGCTCTGCTTTCAGATGGCAGATGCAGGCCCATCGTGGTTAGACTCAACTTGTCTCCATCTTTGTAATGGCATCAAGAAGAGAATCTTATGTTAAGCAAAGTAACTGCATCCATTAGGAAAAACTAGTTCTAGAATCCACCAGGAGAGGAAATACACTGGCCTTGCTTCTGAGCACTGGATGAGTTATAATATGATTGGTAATGATAATATTTTGGCTGGTGTGAGAAGATGAGCTGAGCCAAATCGGCTTTCTTTTTGGAAATAAGCAGAGAAGCAAGTGGAGGTAACAAAAGAGGAAGTCATTAGGGTGGGTCAGGGCCAAGACAACCCAAAGCTATGGGAGAGACTCTGAGAGGCTTGAGTGAACACAGCCAGGCACAGAGGGAAGCACCCACCTGAGCAGCCTGCGGCCCTGCCCACTTGCTGGTTGTAGCTGTGAACATCCTTAAGAAAAACTACCATTTTCTTAAGAAAATCTATACAATCTAACTAAAACACTTTTCAACAAAGTCCCAAACAGCAGAGAGAGAGAGAGAGAGAGAGAACACATGCCCTCCAGGGAACAAGAGGGTTAAGTCTGAAGTTGCCAGAGGCAAGGAAGGATAAAACTGCTTTGAAACTGCCTGTTTTATCTTAAAAAGTAACTTAAACTTTCCATGCTATTCCACAATATCAGTGTTTGCTTTAATATAAAAATAGCATTTCTCCCCCTGAAGCTTCATGTAAAATTGATGTTCCAGGAAGATGTGCCCTTTCTAGTCTGCAGTCTCATCTCCCACACCCTGGCACATGAATGGGCAACCCTGGGAGGCACACTCCCTGGGGTGGGACAAGCTGGCCTACCAGATCTCCATTGGCACTCCTGGCTCTGACCTGCACTGTAAACCATAAGGCTCGTTAACATACAAATATTGGCTTTCAGGCACCTCAGAGGCAAAAGATCCCATCTTCACTGTGGGCAGTCTTGCAGCCACACACAACTGCAGCTGGCAGTTCCCTAAGAAGGCTCTCACTCAACCTCCATCTACAAAAGGTAGGATGCCAGTGGCCATAGGCAGTAAAGGGGTGGAGTCAGAAAATACAGCAAAGGAACAAGTTTGGGGCCAACAGGAGTCATAGCCACCTGCCACTGAGTGCTGCTTCAGTGCCTAACAAGAACTACAAAGAACACACTGAAGATCTGAAGACTTCTAGGAAAACCCTTTGCTGTCCAAATGATGGGTGGGTTGTTCTATTGATGAAGATAGGGGGCTTCTCACTGACACCTGAACACACATTTCTGCTGGCCCAGATGACATTTCTACTCCAGTATCTTGTGAATATACTTCACTGTGTGCAGAAGACATCATTTCCAGCTAAAGGGTTTGTCCTTCTGCTGCCAAGAGCACAGGATGATGGACGTAGATGCTGCTGCAATGAAACGCAGCCGGCCAGCAGCGGCCACTCCTCTCTGTCATCCCTGTTCCCAGCCCCGAAGGAAGCGCTCAGAGGAATCCTCCCCCTCACTAACTCACTGTGCCCTCACTCACTGTGCCCTCCGGCTAGTCACCTCACCTCTCCAGGTTCTAGCAAAATGAGGCAATTAGATCACATTGATTGGAAGGTTCTTTTCAGCTTGAAGAATCTATGATTTGAGCTATGTAATCGTTAACAAGAATGAGAAAAGTTTATATAAGCAACAGAGAAAGAACTCCAAGACATATTATTAAAGTGAAAAAAGCAAGCTGTAGAACAATATACTATGATTCAATTTGGGTAAAATATATGTTTGAATATGCATTAAAAGTTTTTGAAAGGATACACAAGACAGTGTTAACAGTGGCTACTCTCTGGCAAGTGGGATAAGGGGTTGGCAGAAAAGTGGTGTTCAACTTTACATTGTCTTACATGTTTAATCATGTGCACACATGACATTTTAAATTAAATAAATAATGGAGCAGAAAGCACTCTTTGTTCCATGTGTCTTAGCATCGCCTCCAGGTCTTGCCTCATGCTGGAAAGACAGCCCTGCCATGCGCATCTTGCAAAACAGCAAACTAAAACCCTTGTCTGGTCACTAGTCTATCAACATCCTTCCAGGTGCAGCCTCTCAAATACTCATTGGTTCCTTCTGGGCAGGACTCTGGATGGTGCATTCACAACAACGCAGCAGCAGAGGTGAGCCCAAGGCAGAGCCATTTGTGGACCAACAGCCTCCTCCTCTGCCAGTCACTGTCTCCTCTGTATGGGCAGGCACCAGGACATCCAGTGCACCGCCCCCCACCTCCCCGCAGGAGTTGGTCCCCTTTCCCACAGCCTTCAGGTACCTATTTTTGGATGGCCTCTTCCTAGGCTTAAAAGCAGAGCTGCATAGGATGCCAGGATAGTCACTGCCTCTTCCCTCAGCTGAAATGAAGTCAGGTGGCCCCACAGTCCCTCCCCCAAAGCTGCGTTTTACACCACCTCCCCTCAGGGGAGTTTTCAGTGTCTACTCCCAGACAGATCTCCCCAGCTGGCTCTGGACGGTCTTTCCCTACGCAGCATTCCCTTTGGAATCAACCCCTCCCAACTGGAGCCCTGCTATCACTGCACTGGCAGCTTTTTACATTTTGTAGCAGTAACAAAGAACTTGGGCTCACCAGATCAATGCCCATTATAACAACTCCTAAGCAATAAATGGGAACTATTAGGCATGCTCAATATCTGCCCCACCCTCATCCAAGGTAGGCTGGAGCACTGGAAGCAGTGCCACCAATCCCCATAGGGCTAGACAAGGGAGAATATGAGTGAGACATCTCAATGATAGAGAGAAGAGAGGAAAAACCACCTTTACCCAGGAATCCAAATGATTCTGAAATGCTTGATTCAAAGCCTACAGATCAGCCAATTAAAAACAAATCAGCTGAAGAGACTTTTGGGCAATAAGAGCTACTTGAGAAAGGGAAAACCTCTTCCAATCAGCAGTACTTTCACCCGAGACAGATGAAGTGAAAGACAGAAGTGTCAGGGGTGAGGAACAGACACTGTATTACATTGAAGGAAAGGGTTACTTTTTAGGCCTGAAATCTGAGAGGAACAAACTACAATGTCTCCTGAGGAAGGTGGTGACCAGGATCACAAAGTTTCTAGAACTCTCACCTCATATGAAAATGAGACTAAGGGGCTGGAGTCTGGAGAAAGCTTCGTATGGACAGGGACAGACCTGTGCCTCCAGAGGGCAGACCCAGGACTATTTAGTAGAATTCCAAGGATGCCCAACATAAAGAAAGTTCAAACTATCAGAGCTCTAAAGCAAAGAAACGAGCTACATTATGAAGTTGTGAGCACCCTATGTTGGGAAAGATCAAAGTCAGGGGCCATTTGCTGGGGATGTTATGGCAGAAAGTTCTGGACAGTCAGAGGCTGGGCCGAATGACTTCCTTGGATGAAGTTTTCATGGATTTTGGCAATGAAGTTTCCATGGATTTTGTACAGGCTTAGCAGTCTCTTTACGACATTGCACTGCAGCTGAAGAATGGCCAGCTCATCACAACAGAGATTTCCAGGCCTGTGCAAAAATGACCCAGCGGTGGAGCTGAGCTTGCGCAGGCTGGCATGAGAAGACTGATGGCAGACCTCCAGAGAAGAGGCGAGCTGAGACAACAGCATAGAATGCCCCCTCCTGTCTGGCCCAGAGCAGAGGACGTGGGCCCCCGAGAGAAAAGCAGGCAACCATGCAGTTCTGCAAGATGTAACAGCTGACGCCAGCCTGGACCTAGGCCCCATGAAGTGTCTAAGCCACGGGATGTTGCTCCTGGGCCCTGGGCTCGGGGACAATTACAAGCACAGAAGCTCCCCAAATGCCCAAGGGCTTCGCTTTCTTTGCTTCAGGATACATGGCCACCCTGGGAGCTCTGAGTGGTTGGGGGCTAAAGCTTCAATGGATGCTCTGGAACAGGGCTAACGCTCACTTCCACACCCCACGTTCCCAGGCCTTCCATCTCTTCCCACACACATTAGGTAAGGACGAGAGCCTAAAGCCATCCTGGACCCACTCATCTCTCCAATTTAATCCCTCAAACTCATCGTGTCTAGTCATTCTAACCTTGAACGAATTTCCAGTTCACCACCCTCACCACCCCGTCCCCATCCCTGGTCCCAGCCAACATCATCGTGCACCTGGATGACAAGCGAGAGGCGCCTAGCAGGTCTTCCAGCTTCCACACTTGTCCAGCTAGTTTATCGTCCTCAGCGTCCACAGCCCTTTTCCCCAAGTATAGTTACATCTGCCTAAAGCCTTCCACTTACTTCCCACCCCTGCAGGTGACGCCAGGCTGCTTTCCCACAGCCCACTGAGGCCTACCTCGCCCGGCCCCTCCTCCTGGCTGGCCTCACTGCCACCCCCACCCCCTATGGGCTCTGGCCACACTGAACTCTCTCTGCCCTGGGGACATGCAAGTTCATTTCCACCTCAGGGCCTTTCGGTGAGCTCTTCCTTCTGCTCAAAACCTGTCCAGGTATCTGATCCAGATCTGTTCCCCAGACCTTTCCAGAGTTCTGACCCAGATCTGTTCCCCAGACCTTCCCAGAGCTCTGACCCAGATCTATTCCCCAGACCTTTCCATGACTACCACCTCCTTCTTATTCAGTTCTCAACTCAGATGTCATTTTCTTAGGGACAATCCCACAGACCAAGCTAATTCAACACCCCCAAGCCCTTCCTAAAACCTCCCTCCTGTCCTCACTAGCACCTGAAATACTGTTTCCTGGAGAAGAGAACACTGCCTTATTTACTGCAAACTCCCCAGCACCCACGACAGTGCCTGAGAGGCAGTAGCTGCTAAATAAGCCCCATCCCATGCCTCCCCCCGGGCAAATCGAAACCCCATCAATATGTCCCCAAAAGCTCCTCCCCTTCTCCTTCACCAAGAAATTCAAGAGCTGGAGCTCTTGCTTTCCCCATCTCCCTAATCCCCTCCCAAAGCCCTCTGGGCTCCTGTCGAAAGTGAGACAAGTCTCATGGGGAAAGGTCATAGCCCTGAGGTGGGTTAGGAATAGAGAAAAGGGCTGGCTGAGAGCTACTGCTCAGTAATACACCTGGAAAAATCAAGGCACTGAGAGAGGTGAAACTTACTATGTTACATAAGTAATCACAAAACCTTATAATGGTTTGGAGTGAAGAGATGTTGTTCAAATGGGCTCTCTTGCTCAGAAGCCCGGCACATTATAGAAATGTAGGGCACTGCTTTGTGCGAGGTCGGGGAAGGACTCCTCCCACCCAGCCTCCTCTCCCGACCCTGCTGTCCCTGGGAGTCTTCAAAGAGCCAGTGCGCCCACCCCTGTAGTAGGGGGGACACTGCAGCCCCTCAAAGCCCACCCCCCTCAAAGCCCCGCAGGACCACGGTAGTCAAGGAGGGGAGCCAGAGCTGACTCTGCCCTGCTGCTGGTGGAGGGCGAGTGCATGCCTGGGCACTGTCTAGCCTGGAGTCCTTGCTCAGCTATTTATTATCTCACCAAATTGCTGAAAACTCCTGCTTCCCTGCTCTCAGCAGGGCTTCTCTCTGTCACACAGAACCACCCATTTTCCAAGCAGCTGGCATACAATCCAGGGAAGCCCCAGTAATGAGTGAAGCATCTCTGGGGTCACTGCAAAGTCCCTGACTGGCCCTCTCCACACAGGCTATGCAAGCTGCAGGTGAAACAGCAGCTGTGAGGAGCTTGTGGCTTTGACAGAGAGCCCACCCACAGTGTCAGCTTGCCTGGTGAACTATCAACCCAGGGCCGCTGATTCAGCTCCTTTGCTGGACAATCACTCCACCCATGTTACCAGCACACCCACAAACCTGAGCGGGGTCCAGCCAGCTGCTCCCCCCTGTAGTGCTTTCTGTGGACCTACACAGAGACTGCAGACCAGGCACTAGCCATTCACTGGGGTTGCTGTGGCAACAGGCTCCTTCCTATAAATGATGTTCCTGACACTCACAGAATCCCTCTGCTCTGGAGAAGCTGCGGGGAGGAGGTATAGAAAAGCAGAGGGAAAGAATGCAGAGGTGGTGTTGCAGGAATATACTGCTCTAAGTATCCCGAGGTAGCTTGTGAGCATGGCAGCTACGTGTGCCCACTGCATGGAGAGGCACCTGGGCTGGGGCTGCAGAACTCTGGTGGAGCCATGGCCATGGCCGATGAGCACTGACAAGCATGTGTACAAAGGGGGCAACGAGCTCCTGAACTGCAAAGCCCAAAGCAGTTCACCCCTTTAAGGCCAGATACAGCAGTAGGGGTGGCCAGTGTCAAGGCCTGGCCACACCTCATCCTCTGAAGGAGATAAAGGCAGGCTATGCTGGCTACTGTTTCCAGCTCAGTCTTTCTTACCAACACCCCAACAGCTGACATAGTGACTTTTCAGACACCTCAGCTCTGCCCCAAAAGGGCCTTCAGTTGAAATATACACCCCTGAGTGCCCTCACAGCCTTGATCTGGGCCCCTCTTCCCTTCTGCCCACTAGAACTGTGCCTTGAGTGGGTTAATTCCTACACCTTCCTCACAGCCACCTGACACCACCTCCTTCGAGAAGCCTCCGTGGCCAGGCACAGAGAGCCACTCTGGGCTTTTATTTTCTCCACCATGGTGTGTACCCCTCTATGCTAAAATGTGCTAATTCCCTGTCCCTTGCTCCCACCAGGAGGCCAGCCCCTTGCAAGCACTGGAATCTATGTCCCTTGGGACCACATCCTGGTACCGAGCAGACCAGAGGTCCTGCCATGGAGCAAAGCCAACCATCTCCCCCCAGGCACTGCGCTTTGATCTCCCGCGGCTGGGCACTTCACAGTGACAGAGGGCTGACGTGCCCGCTTCCTTCCCATAGCAGAAGTCCCAGCCGATTCACATGGCTGCTTCCATGCACACAGGGCCTACTCAGACTCGGGGGGGGGGGGGGGGAGACCAGCCTGGCCTGAGGTAGGTAAAGTAAGCACAGCTCCTGGGATGCACACAGAAGGCAGACCTAGTTCAGTCTCTGCTGTTTTTTTTGTTACTCAGTGAAGGAGGGCGGGCTCCTGTGCTGGGGAAACTGTGGGCACACGTGACTTTCCTGCTAAATTCTAGCACGCCATCTCTCTTGGGTGCCTGAAATGTCCTCACTGTTTCCCAGAGTACCTCTACTTCCCCTCAGTCCTGCCTAGTAGTCCCAACCCCTCTAAAATGGGGTTACACGGAGGAACCCAAGGGGGACTGAGCACTGGGGTTCTGAGACCACCCCCAGCCCCCACACATACCTCCCTCAGGCCTCATTCCTCCATCTCCAGCCCCTGACAGTGTTGGCGAGCTCTCCCAACACTGCCCGGATAGGACAGATACATCACCAACTAAGCCCCTAGGAGCCCAGGGGCACCCTCCTTTCTCCGCTGGTCTCTGCCCCTCCACGTGGCTGGTGGCCTCCAGGAGGTCCTATCCCACACGAGGGGTAAAGTTCCTCAGAACTCAAGATGTAGCAGGGTGGGGCATGATATGGAAATTTGTCCGTTAATGTCAGCAATATTAATTAAAATGCAGCCATTGGTGTAATACCTGGCACAAAAGAGTAACTCAGTATCTTCTGAATGAGCAATGGTTAAATGGATCAATACAATTAGCTGCAACAGGAGGGGAATTCTTAATAGGGCTTTAGCTTCGATGTTAGATAACAGAGAATGCTATAAGGGGCTCTTTATCAGGTAGGACTAGATTTGGCTACAGATGACAGAAAGCCTATGGTAACAGTGGCTCTAACCACACATAGGAGGCCTCTCCCTTTAATAAAAGAAGCCAGATGCAGGCTGACCTTGTGTGGTGAGGAACCCAGTCAGGAGGGTCTCCGGCTCCCACGACCTACCTGCATTCGAATCCTGTGTAGCCTGTCAGCACAGCTGCCTTCCTTGAGGAGAGGGTGCTGGAGCTCTCCCCGATCCACGCCACAGTTATCCAGAGAGAGGCAGGAAGGGAGGACCCCCCTGAGGGAGTGTGCTCCGAGGCCACGCACGTCCCTCGCTCACGGGCGCTGGGCTAGGAGGTCACGAGGCCATCCTCAGCTGCGGAGAGGCTAGGCAGCTGCACCCACAACTAAGCCCCTAGGAGTCTTTGCCACCCAAAATAAAACTGGAGTTCTGACATCAGAGAAGACAGTAAGAATGAATACTGAGTTGGCAACTAGCAGTTTCTGACCAGGCTCATGCTGCTCTGTGCTCGTGATTCTCATTCCGCTCCAAGGCTGCCCTTAGCTGAGTGGACACCGTGGACTGCAGTATGCCCGATTCAAAGTGGCCCAATGCACGGTGTTTCCAGGAGGCCCCTGGCTCGCCAGGGACACATGGACATTACTGGTGCTCTGGTCAGAGTCTGGAGTGATTTGCAATCCAGAACACAGGACCGCTGGACATGAGAGGCGGAGTGTTACCAGGCCTGGGTTTCAGGCTGTAATCCACCCCTGGGACACTGGGCAACTTGCTAGACTTTTCTGGGAGCAAATGCTTGGGTCTTTACACAGGGATAGCAGTAGTAAGCTAGAGTGTCTTGTATGGGAACCGACTTAGGTCTTCTGACAATGGACATTGCTAGGATATCCGCAATGACTGATAAAAATGACACTCCCTTCCAGAAGCCAAGAAATCTCTGAATGCAAAAAGAAATTAATAATGATAACAACAATGAAAGCTACCATTCATAGGCACTTACTGTGTGCTGGGTTGTTAATCCTTATAACAATGCTGTAAGGCAGACATTATTAACAGCCCCTCTCTATAGATTGAAGAACAAATGATGCTCAGAGGGTAAACAGCCTGCCTAAGGAGCATGGCTCGATGCTATTCTAAAGCAGCTAAAACAGCTGTATCTGGCTGATTCTCCTGTGAATGGCTTTCCCTTTTACCATGCCAATTCATAGCAGATCCAACCAGACGGGGTTTTAATTGAACGCTGGGTAGAATAAATCTTCCTTATGCTATTAGAAACAAGAACAATTCCTAGACCAGTTCTAGTTGATAACCTATTAGGCCAAAGCGCAACCAATGAAAGTCCAAAGGAAACTACAGGGTTGTTGAGAGGAGGGGTGGGGGTAAGACTGGGAGGAAAGTGGTGGCTTCCAACAAGGGTGGGAGCACGAAGAACTAGTACCTGCCCAAGGGAGGCTGCGTCCTGTGACAGGGTGCTGTCTTGGGAAGAAGAGGTGAGAAACTCCTGAGGCGCCTTCCAGCTCCTAGATTCTAAGTGTCCGCTCAGGAAGCATTCTGAGGATGTGAGGGCAAAGATGTGCTGAGATGTAGGGGGCAGGCAGGCAGCGGGGAATAGAGCAGAGGAAATGGAGCCAGAATTCGAGCCATCCAGAAGCAGGGGCAGGTAAAAGGTGGTCTCATGCGCCACCAAACTTGTCTGAGGGGACATAAGAGGGGACTTAACCTGGTTACAGTCCAGGCCCTCAGGGGAAGGTGCCCACCTTGGGAACAAACAGCACCCCATGGTCTAAAAAAGTTACCTCCGAGTAGGGGTCCCTGAGGCCCTTTGGGGCATACACAGGATCCTCCTCGTGTGCTTCAACCAAACAGATCACAACAGACTGAATTCAGGGGGAGATATGGGAATGCAGCTGTCTTCCTATTTAACCAGACACTGAGATTGGCAAAATTTTAAAACAGTGCCATTCTCCTCACTAAACTATTTTTTATTTTGAAAAATAATTATTTTTTCATTAAAAACATTACGTATTTTAACATGTGATAGGCTTATCACTGTTACTTTCAAATGCATGAGTACTGTTTCTAAATGTTCTTTTAATTTTTAATATGGTCAATATGTACAGTTATCACCCACATAAACGAAGCTCTTTGAGGTCCTCAGTAGTGTCTGAGTGTGAAAGGGTCCCAACCAAGCAGTGTGAGAACCACTGCTGGGTATTCTTGAACCACCCCTGAAGCAGGTGGGCTGGCTCTCTATTCCCAGCGCGCCAAGAAGTGCAGGCAGAGACAATGCAAGGCAGCAGGGGAAGTGAGGGGAAAATAAAAGACAGCCGGGGGTAGCCCTTGCCATGGATTCTTAGCTGACACTGCAGGGCAGGCTGGGGCTCTGACTGCCCAGCATCCATTTCCATCTCGACTCCCCCTTGGACTCTGTACTAGAACCACTTACTTCCATCACACATGGTCTGGGGGGATTTAATCAGGGAGTGGCCTGCATGACTCTGGACTTGGAACCTTGAGCAAGGGGCACACATTTGGAGAGCAGCTGGTATGCCCATCTCTGATGGTGCCTGCCTCCCCATGGCTGCTTCCGATTTAGGGTTGCCCTTGTCCTCCAACATGTCTAAGTCTTGCTTCCCACCTTCCTGCCCCTCCTAGGAGTCCAGGTGGTCTTTCAGCAAGCCCCTTCTTGTTATGTTAGCCAGCCCATCCCAGCTGCTTACACCCCCCTGCCCTACTTGTCCCATTCTCATGACCTCTGCTTGCTTTCTGCTCCCCCACCCCCATGCTCACCATCTCAAACATGCCACGCCACCTCACACCTCCTCCGGCGTCCCCCTGGGCCCGACACACCAACTCTTCTGCCTCAGACGCGCCTTCTAGCCAACGCCCACACACGCCTCCAGGTTAGGCTCAAGCACCATCTTCCCTCCTGGCCCCTGAGGAAGAAGCCCCTGTGCTTCCACATGCCCCTCCTGGAGTCCTTTCGTATCCCCCACCTCACCTCGTTGTCACCTGTAAGACTCAGTGCTCCTGGAAGGAGCCCCATCAAACGTCTTCTCAGCACCCCTCCTTCAGTCTATCACAGGTGTCCAATAAATGTTCATTTCTAAATGGCCACATGCCCGACTCACTGAATCTTCCAGGCACGCTCGGATGCCGCCTCCTTCCTCTGGGCTGCTCGACCTCCTGCTGCCCGTGGCTCCCTCATCACGTGCTGTTGCGGGCATCTGTTCATGTTCTCCCCACAGACGGTGAACTGGAGGGCAGGGCGTGGGCCTTGTTCATCGCTGCCCACCTGGCCCCTCTCCTCAGCACCTGGCCCTGTGCCTGGCACCACAAAGGCTGCTGAGCACAGGTGATTTGCAGAGCCCTCCTGGCCCCCTGAGCCCGAGGCAGGGCAGTGTGGATGCTGGAGCTTCTGTACCTTGTGTCAAGGGCATGAAAGGTGAAACACAGTTCCTAACAGAGGTGAGAAACTGCATCTGCTTGGGAATGGCTGAGGGTATTGAGAGGCAAACAGGACCACATACACCTTTCCTGTGCCCCCAAGGGACCAAACTATGCAGAAGCAAGTTGCTAAGCCCAGGATCATCCAGCCCATCTGTCTGTGTGGCACAGACCTGATGTGCTTAATCATTTGCAGACTGAGCAGTGACGCGCCACATGAGGATGAGCCAAAGCTGCTCTTTTCACTTCCAGAAAAAACTACTAAAGTGTGGTTAAAGGCAGACTTTGTAAGAGGCAGAAGTATCTCAACAGTCCCAAAGCATGATACAATATGTCTATCAATAGATGAGGGGGCATTCTCCCTGTTTTTGAACACAAGCACAGAACCTAGCAGGCCTCGCCTAAAGACCACCCATAAGTCCCCTGCCTGAACGTCCAGCGTGACGGTGGGTGTGCACAGCCTTTTACAACAGAGGCAGTGCTCACATGTTTCCACTCAGGTACATGGCTTTGTTAATTCCTACCAAAGTTTGTTAGCAAAGGAGCTTCTGTTTTCAAAACAGAATGAGCCTTGGCAATGGTGTTTCAATTCAGGTGTTCAAATAAATACATTCAAAGAGCAAGCTTTTAAAGAAATCAACGCAATTAGGCAGCCTCTCCCACCCAGAGACCTCGCCTTCTTTCCGGCATCACTTAGAATGCTTCTTTCCACTCACGCTCGGTTTCTCCCCCTGGGTTTTCAGTCCCAGGACTTCACATCGTGGCAGCACGGGCCCTCCTACTTCTCATTTTTGCTATTCTCTTTCCACACTTCCTGCTCACATCAGCCCTCCAAGGTTCCAACTCCTTCCAATGCTCCTTCCCTTCATTTGGGGGCAGCCAAGGAGAATGACAGTGGCAAGGAACAGAGGACATTCAAATTCCCATCCATTTTATGTGCGAATCATGGGCAGTAACTTTCCCTTCTATGTCCCAAAAAGAGAAAATCTCTTTCTCTTCAGAAGCTGCTGGCAACAGATGAGGTGCTGCTGGGCTTAAATAGAATATTTGGTTTTTTAGGTATATGCCGCCTTCCTGAAATCTCACAAATTATATTACTCTCTAAAATAGTTCATATCTTTTACTGTAAACAATTACATTTTGAACCATTTTTTTGCAAAATATTTTTCAAACTGTGATTCAAGTGATTTTGCAACGTGTGCTCTAAATTTATTTCCACTGAGATGCTGGATTCTTCAAAGGAGTCTCCAGACCAATGTGCAGATCACAGGTATCTTAGCAAAAGGGGGCTACCAGTTCTTTCTGCCAAGAGGGGGAAGAAGCTGGAGGAAGCTGGAAGAATGAGGGTGTGGGGCTAGGATGGGATTCAAAAAAAGTAGAGGGAAATCTCAGTGTTCCCAGTACCTGAAGGTCACAACTCTGATCAAAGAACAGTTTTCAAAGGAGCTGGCAGCATCTCTGCGCCTTGAAAAAAAGTGTTAAAAACTCAATACTTCACAAGGAACCCCTAATGACTAGAATTAGAAGGATCAACTGGCCATGCACACTCCTGGCTGCCTAACATCCACACCTCTCCACTCTGGGGAGGGGGGCCTGGAGCTGGGTCTGGGAACATGTCTTGGCATTAACTTTCTTGTATCTGCCCCACGATACCAGGGGTGTCAAGCAACTGACCTCAAAGTCAGCGTTGCTCACCAAGCACCCCCTCTAGCCCGCCCACAAACTGAACCGAGAGAAGTCGGGAAATGCAGAAGTGTGGCCCGGTAACTAAGGACGCCACGTGGGCGCCAAGGGCCAAATTCGTGCTCCCCAAAGAACATTGACTTCTGAAAAATCTGACTTTTGTATTTCAAAATTTGGGAACTACAGTGGGACACCAAAATTTGGTCCTTTGTGTTAAGTTTCCTAGCTGTTTGATAGTTTGTGGTTTGAGACTTTCTTTTAAAAAGAAATCAGAGGAGGAAAGCAGGTTGAAAAAAAGGAAGACAAAACCTGCAGACCAAACTTTGTAATCGGCCATGTATACACCCGCCTCTCTCATGGACCCCTCTGCTCCCCAAAACAATTAGAAACAAGTCCAGTCCCTACAGTCAGTTCCCAGGGAAGATAACAAACCCTGCTTTTGTTTCTCCTTTCCTTCACACAGATGAATTTTCTTCATGGTTTGTCAAGTCCTATGGATTCCAATTTCTATTTTTAGAACAGTTTCAAAATGCTGGTGGGTAGATGGCTTTGTGAGGATAACGTAGCTCAGTGTATACGTAGGATATAAATTGTTACCTCTGTTCAAAAATAATTCCCTCCCTTATTGCAAAAATTACTAGTTATCTCAATTCAGTATTAACTACATAGAAGATCTTGCTAAATGCTTACTAAAGGTTGTAAAAGGCCCTCTGGGGAAACATTTGTGTTTTTTTGCAGGATGCTACCTAATCTACAAGTGAGGGAATTTGCCTATTATGAGCACCTACTACAGGCCAGCCCTAAAGTGCTTTTATATAGTTCACACCATTCCACAGACCAAGACCCTGACTGAGGCTGAAAGCTAGAAAGTGAGTGAGCTAGGACTCAAATCCAGTTGTGTCTCGCCCAAGCCTGCTCTTCTCCATCAAAGAATGATTTTGAAAACTTACAGGCATTTATGCATAATCCATGGACACAGAAATAAGGCAGTGAAGGCCTAGGGTGGGGAGCCAAGTGGAGGGGGGAAATGGGGGAAAAATGGGGGACATCTGTAATACTCTCAAAAATAAAGATAAATAAAAACTTTTCATACAAAGAAAAGTAACAGATGCAAATAAGTATTTTGCTCCCTCTAAAAAAACAAATACCTAGATGAGCTAAGACATGAACTCCATAAATGAGAGCAGAAGATGAAATAAATCTGTAACCATCAGTGTATATTTGCTCTCCAAGCGGTGCAAATGCAAACAGGAAATGTCACAAGTATTGAGAAAGCTGAACAGGTTTTAACATAAGCCTAATGTTTGGGGGCTTCAGAAAGGTATTTTTTTAAAGGTTCTATTTTCATATCTGTAAATACAGCCAGCTCAACATATGTAGAGAGAGCGAATAAGCAATATCTCATAAATAAAAGAGGCCTGGACTTAGAAATCCACAACCCACAGGTGGTGCTGGGCTTGGGGACATTCTCCAACCTGGTCGAAGAAGAAAGGAGCCAAACACAAGGGCGCAGTAGGTGATGGCCATGGCTAGCACACCGGGCTGAAAGATTCTAAGAGCGACTTAGAAGGTCAACAGTAGATTACATAAAATGAATTCTAAAGTATTTAAAAGCTCTTCTGTCCCCAGGAAAGCACACACCGACATAGCACACTGCAGAAGCCTTTGGGAGTTGGGGAGCCGTCTCCTAGGAGACAGTGGCCGGTATGATTAGATCCAGTCCTGGATCTTCCAGAAACCCTGGGCATGTAATGCTGCCTTGGAAAGATTCAACTGCTCTTATATGAAATGGAGGGAAAGTCACTTCCTTACAGATTTCTGTGATGAAAAGAGAAGATAATTTCTGATGTGTGTATATGGCAATAGTCGGTGCTAAAATTAAAGGAATTGCAGCTATCATGGTAATTATTATTACCAATTGATTTGTTAAAGAAATTAATTTATAAGTACTGAAACAATGAATTAGAGAGTTGAGGCAGAGGCAGAGTCTATGTTCTAGGGATGTCGGTGATGAAGACTGTCTGCTAGCTCCACAACCAGAATCTCCACAGCACTGCGCCCTTCACAAAGCACTTCTGCAGCATGCTGATTCCATCCTGATAACAGCTCTGTGTGGCAAGCATCTCCACCTCTGAACATGGAGCTCAGAGAGGCTGAAGGGGGGCTAGCAGCCTAACTGCAGGTAAGAATGGCACCTGGGGACATAAGAGGCAGGAGAAACACTAAACATGGATGGAGTGCTTCAGAATCCCCCAACAGCTCCCACACCACCCAGGACTAAAGTCCCAACTCCTAAGTCAGACTCGGGGACCTTCGGTCTAGCCTTATGACCACTGCTTCCCTCAGACATCCCAGTCACAACCAAGGTCTCCCTTCCAGAAGATGCCATGCCATCCACCACCCTCCACCTCTGCACAGGCTGTTCCTTGCTCCTGGAGTAACCACCACCAGGCCTTCCCAACCCAACTTTGCAGCCTTTACAACCCACTTCACATGCAAATGGCTAATAAACTCAGGAACAGACTCTCAGTCTCAATATTGAAACATACAAACAGGGCACGAAATACATTCTGCCTATCGAACTGGCAGAGACAGAAGCACTGCTCTGCAGGTCCTTTCACACCGTGCTGGGGAGGGTGGGATTCTATGAAATCTGTCTAGAGGGTAGCCTGGCAATGTGTATCAGCATTTCAATGAGCATCTCTTGTCATAAAGAAATAGGTAAGTGTAGAGAGATGTATATTAAAGGATTTTTACTACAGCATTGTTTGCAATAGTAAAAAACTAGTGACTATCAGCAGGGGAGAGTTAAATAAATTATGGTACATCCAAAGAATAAAATACTATGCAGGTTTTTTTTTTAAAGTAAGATATATCAGCCCGGCCGGGTGTGACTCAGCGGTTGAGCATCGACCTAGGATCCAGGCAATCGGGGTTCGATTCCCAGTCAGAGCACATGCCCGGGTTGTGGGCTCGATCCCCAATGACTCTCTCATCATTGATGTTTCTGTCTGTCTGTCTGTCTCTCTCCTTTCCTCTCTCTGAAATCAATAAAGATATATTTAAATAAATAAATAAACAAACAAATAAATAAAAGTAAGATACATCATTATACACTGCCAAGGAAAGAGATCTATGATAAAACATCTGCTCCTATAAAAGTAGTTGAATAAATTTATATATATATGTGTGTGTGTGTGTATATATATATATATATATATATATATATATATATATGAGAGAAAGAGAGACAGAGAGATGTGTGTAAAATACACAGATTGGCAGATATGAGCTGCCTCTCAAGTCAAGTGTCCCCTACAGGAGGACTTCCTGTGTTAACCCGGGCTGTTTGGTGCCTCTGTCCCTGGACTCCTCTCAGAGCACTTCTCGACTTTGCTGTATCATTGAGTGATATGTCCAGGTCCCCCATCAGACTCTGAGTGGCCAATCAGAGCTGGCATGGTCTGAACCTTGTTCAACATTGTGACTGCAGCTCCCAGCACACAGCAAGACATATAATAAGAGGGAGGGTAGATGTGACGGATAAAAGGGAAAAAAATTTCTAGTGTGACCAACACATAGCTTTGCCTTGGGTGAGCCCTGGCCAGGCCATTTAGCACTTTCCCAGGTGCTCTGCCGCCCCAGGTAAGGCACTTTTGTCATGAACTGGGGTACTGGCTCTGTCTGGAGGCTGAACTACTTCCTAACCTAGGCCAAAATAGCCAGGCCTCCCTCACATCTGTGAGTCCCTAGGGCCCCAACAGCATGGCAAATTCAGGCAGTGAGGAAGCAGATATATAAGCCTGGCTGTGCCAGAGCCCAAGGGCCTCAGCTGATGCAGCCTCACTGAGGCTTGCTGATCGGTCACCATGAGTGTCCAGGAGCAGAGTACAAAGTGGGTAGTCAAGCACCATTTCACCCAGCACACCTGCCCCCTGACCTCACAACATTGCCAATCCCTAACTCTCTGTAAGAGGCATCTGCAGTTATACCAGGTGTAAAACTTTCTCCTATCAGCAGAATTATTTCATTATTACATATGATGTTAGCCATATGCTTTTTGGTATATGCTCTTTAAAAAGTTTAGGAAGTCCTTTCTATTACTAATTTTCTAAGAGCTTTTATCATAAATGGCGGTTGATGTTTGTCAAATGCTTTTCTGTGTCAATTAACATGATCACATTTTTTCCCTTAGCTTGTTGATATGGTAGCTTTCATTGATTAGTCAGTCAATGACCCAGCCTTGCTTACTTGGAATAAACCCCAGGTTTATATACACATGGTATATATACATAATGTATAATTCTTTTTATGCATTGCTGGATTTGGTTTGCAAATATTTTGTTGAGGATGTTTGTGTCTAAGTTAATTAGAGATATTGGCCTGTAGTTCTCATCTATCTTTGTCTAGTTTGATAATGCTATTTGTCTGTCAAGGTAATCCTGGCTTTATCAAATGAATTGAAAGTGATGGGCCTGAGATGCCCCTGATGAGAAGGTAGGAAGCCTTTCCCTCTGAATGGACCTGTAGGGGCTGGCCCCTTTGTGGGGTAGGCAAACAAGGCCATCGGTCTCCCCCAGGACTTGTGCTAGGGGACTACAATTTCACAGAGTACTTTTCTCCTGCCCCTTTTTTTCTGCTCTGAATTCTGGATCTCTGGTGCTGTGATGGGAGTTAAGAATCACTTTCCAACCTGGAGCTCAAATTAAGGCAAGAGACTGACCAATATCAAGATGCGGTGGCCAATATGCAGCCTAGGAAACACTGAGCTCTGCAAGGAAGAATCCAGAGAGGCTTCCTGGAGCAAGAAATGGCTCAGCTGAGTCTTAAAGGGGATGCAGAAACAGACCAGGTGAAGTATGGGACAGGGTAGGGGAAGCACATTTCAGATAAGACCCAAGGAAGGAGCACTGAGCATATACCAAAGCAGAAGCAGGCCAGTACTAGTGGTGGGACAGTGTAAGGTGGAGCTGCGGGAACTCTGAGCAGGTGGCAGGCAGAGGCTGAGTGCGCGGGACTGTGAAGCTCAGACTATAAGGATGAGGACCATTTTTTTTGAGCATGGAACCAGCAGAGTCAGTTTGTCGCAATGAGGAATCTGGACTATGGGGACTACTTCTAAAGGCAAGGAAACCATTAGGGATGAGTAATCTCCTCTAGGTAACAGATGATGAGGCATGAGGATGGGGGAGGAGACAGATTTGAACTATTTTGGAAGCGTGGTAATGAACTGAATGTAGAAAATACAGGGACAAGGAGAGAAAAGAGACTAGGAGACCTTGAGTTTTCTAATGCGGTGGGACAAATGGGGCCACACTCTGCACATCTCCAGGGAAAGATGGGGGTCTGAGGTGATAGTGAGCTTTCCACATGGAACTGCCTCCACGTGTGGCCTTGCACAGCTCTTGGCACAGACACGAGCTCCCTGACCCTCAACTCTGACTTTTTCCTCCTGAGTCAGTGGCTCATTCTTCTTCCTAAGGGTTCTTCTGGGTTAGACTTCACTATGATACTTTCACTGATCCGCCGAGCAGGAACAAAACTATAGGCAAACACTGTATCTATTATACCTTGTGTTTAGTACAGGTAAACACTAAACCACTATACAAGTGCTCATGCAACCACAGGTCACCAGAGCAGCTAGGAGCTCCCCAGGCAAGTACTTCACAAGTACAGGACATGACATCAGACAATCTGGAGAGGACACAGTGCGGATGCAGAACAGGCAAGACAACATGGTTGGTTCTGCAGGGCTGTGGCCATTTCCATTTTTTAGGGATACCTACCTGCCCTTTACAAAAATAAACATGCTACAGTTTGAACAGAGGAGGCCAGACTAAAGATTCTTAAATTGGCCAGCCCCAGGTATAAATCCCACCTCTACCACTTATGAGTCTGGTGGCCTTGCACAAGCTTCTTGTAGTTCCTAAGGTCCCAAGTCCTGACCTGTCCAATGGGAATAACTGCATCCACCTTACACGACCTGTGTGATGGCAGATAAAGCCTAAGGGGAGATGCCTGGTTCTTAGGCACCTGACAAATGGCCGGTATGGGCGGTCATCTGAAAGCTGGTGTAAGGCCACAGTGGTGGTGGCTGCCAGGGACAGCAGTGGCCAGCAAAGGGGTGTGGACAACCAGAAGGTTTTATCACGGAGCTCCAGTCAGACCTGGCCCTGTGGATTAGTTCCTTTGGTTGACCAACCTGAACCAGCCCTCAGTTGAACTGGCATCTTGCACCCTGAATCAATAGCACTAGGGGAGGACAGGCACTGAGTGTGCCCGAGGTCTCTCTGAGCTGACAATGAAGTCTTCCCTCCTCAGCTCTCACTCTGCCAACACCGCTGGTGATATCAGTGAGGCATGCAGTGAATAATGGACTTGGAAGAACAAACAAATGAAGCAAGGCAGGGAGAGGGCTTCAGGAGAGAGAGGGGGAAAAAGACAAACCTTGTACATAACGCATTTGAGCAATCACCAGGTCCCCTTCAAGCAACACAGGAAGAGCAAGCAGTACTATGGCCCTGGACCAGCTCCAGCAGTTTCTCTTCTAGAGATGACAGAGCTATGTAGCCTCCACCCCAGGCTCTGAACATCCTAAAATGCTTTGCAACCCCTGATGTTCAAAGTGTATGATGGGAAATAGCCAGTGGAGATATACAAAAGTACTCATATGACTGTGGCTACTTATGACCAACTGTGTTCGAGTAAGCAGCAATAAAAGCTACCCCAGGATTATGGACTTCTCTCACAGTCCCGACTAGAACGTAGAGGCATAGTGGCCCCCTTTCAAAAAATATGTGCCTAACCTCAGAGCTCAAACATGCTAAAACACACCTGGCTTTAGGCTGAAGGTGAGGGGGAAGTAAGCAGTGTCCCGCCTCAAACAGATCATGGTAAGGATGGGGCAGTGGTGACGGGGCAGCATCCTCATCTATCATCCACCTGAAGGATGTCTCACTCGTCCCCGAGGCTTCAGAAAATAGGGATGAAAATCTGGGCTGTCCAAAGAAACAAGATGCTGGACCTAAGTAGGCCCAAGGGGGAAAAAGCCCACTTGAGCCCAGAGTTCCTTACAGCTCAGGAGAGGGTGGGTCTAAATGCAGGGGTGCCCGGGATGCTCACGGGGGAGAAAGACTCCAAGGAATTCCAGGCTCTTACCCAAGATTCTAAAACAGTACTTCTCAAATGGTTAGAATCACCTGTGTGCACTGGTTAAAATGCTGATCTGGGCCCCACCTGGACCAGGACTCTCCAGAGGAAACCTGCACTTGTGAACAGGCACCGTGGCAACAATGACGACCACAGTTAGTAGCACTACTGACATAGTGCTTAGGATGGTGGAGCTATCCTAGGCATGGTAGGATGTTTAACAGCATCCCTGACCTCTATCCACAGGATACTAATAGTACCTTCCCCCAGTATGGGCAACCAGTATGTCTCCAGATGTCCCCAAATGTCCTTCGGAGGGCAAAATCACACCCTTGTCAAGAACCACAGTTCTGTGATGAGAGGACAGCTTAAGAATGACAAAAATCTTTTAAAAACACGTTTCTGAATAATATAATCACCAAGGATCTTAGTAAGGAGAAAAGGACAACGAGCTGTTCTCAGCCCCAGCGCACCTGAAAATCACGACGGGCCCCTTGCTCACTCCTCCAGGTGCATGTCAAATCTTCTGAGCAGGGGAGCTATGACTCGAGATGCAGAGGTGATTCCTGCCCTGTGCTTCCCAGAGTGGAACCCTGTGAGTCCCTGACCTAGGGCGTCTCTGGGGGCAGTGGAGGGAGCTTTCACAGAAGCACATTAACAGAGCACAAGAGGGGGCAGAATCAGCCAGGGACACTAAGGAGTGGCCTAGGCCCTTAAAAAAAAAAGAGTCAGGCAAGCTGAGCTGTTTGGAAAACACACTAAGGACAAAAAAAAAGGGGCTTTTAAAATTGGATTAGGAACGATAGGAACAAGAAGGGATTAGGCCCATATTGGGGTGAAAGGTGTTCAGTTAACAGATGATGGAGAGAAAGAACTTCTAAACTCCCATTTTCTATCAAGGACAACAATCTTCAGGCTGAAAAGGGCGAATCAAACACTGATATGAGGGAATTGAAACGCAGGTTGGGGGAGAGATTGTGAGAGAACATCCAGCCACACTGAATGAATTCAAATCTCCTGATCCAGATGAATTACATCTCAGCTCTGAATTAACTTACGGAACAGACTTGCTCATCACTGGCACTCTCAAGAACGCAAAGAAAACGGGAAGATACCCAAGACAAGACAATGTCCAACTTAGCAAAAGGGAAAAGGTATTTTTGCAAACTACAGTTGGTAACCCGGACTCAGATCCCTGACAGAATTATACAGTCTAAGTACTTATAACAGAAGTGCCAGCCACTTAGACGCCAACCTAGGCAGATAGAAACAGACCCACCTCCCCACTTCTGTCTTAAATTGATGGGGGGCGGCACACTGCCTAGAGTGATGGGGACACTGCCTAGAGTGATGGGGACACTTCCTAGAGCGATGAGGATATTTCCTAGAGCAATGGGAGACACTGCCTAGAGTGATGGGGACGCCTCCTAGAGTGATGGGGGCATTACATAGTGAGAGTCTGTCTGGGTGGATCAAACAGCAGAAGGGAGCTAGAGCGGTATTCCCGTTCTTGGAAGGCTCGAGAAGTAAGGACTAAATGGCTTGTCCATGGAGTGTGGCATCTTCCCCCTCAGCATCATCACGGATGACTAGAAGAGGGAGAGGCAGCATGTGATCAAATGCGCAGGTGACACGAAGATCAGAGGGAGACCAAATACTTTGGATGGATAACAGAATCAGAATCCAAACATATCCTGAAAGGCTGAGCAGCCCTGTCCATCCCAATTAACAGGGACCGGATTAAGGTCCTGTGTGCGTGGGTCCAAAAACCCTGGCCATATGCATGCAGGATGGAGGGAATGTGTCTTCCCAGCAGTGTACACACAGGCAACCAAGGGACCTAAACACAGCCAAAGGCAGCTTAGCAGCCCTGCCAGGGAGAAACGTCCCCACAGAAGGACCAGCGAAGGTGACAGCACAGCTCCGTCCTAGCCCCACCCAATCAAACCTGCCCGCTGGCTTTAGTTCCAGGGCCCCCTGGGGATAGGAACAAACTAAAATCTACCAAAAGAAGAATTGTCATATTACTTCCTACAAGGAATGCCTGAGACAGCTGGAGGTTTAACTGGGGAGGGCACTGGGGGGAGGAAGGGGGGGAGGGAGAGGAGTTCATTCTCTCCTCTCTGGAGCACCACATGGGCTGGTCCTGTAACAACTATTACTGTGCAAGGTAAAAGTTGAACCAGCAAGTCAGAGCTACATGCAGAACACCTGAGCTAAACTCGATACAGAAAACAAGTGCAGTTGTCCATGACAGGGATGGACTACCTCAGGAGGAAGGAACACGACCAGGCATCTATACACGTGAGGACAGGCATGTGGACATGTTTCATGATTGAGTCCTCATTAGTCCAATGAGGTCACTTATTATTCCCTGAAGGAAGTTAGCTCATTTGCCTAAGGTCACACAGTTAGCCAAAACTCAGGTAAAGAGGCAGACCCAGGTATGGATCCAAATCCCATGCTTGTCCAACTGTGGGGACATCAGTCAGTAGCTAAACAATCACCAGCTGGGAGACAACAGGACAATACCTGTACCTGCAGCAGGTCAGAGTCCCTTCAGACAAAAGCTTCTGACAGTGATTAGAGTAGATAAACAGGGTTTCAGAAAACAATGAACACAATCACTCAATCAGTAATAAAAAAAAGTACAAATTCAAAGGACCATTTTTTTTACCCATCAAATCAACAAACTTAAAAATAAATGAAAATGGGGGAGCTTTTAAGCTTATCATAAAATACAGATTATAAATATCAAAATGCCAGTAGCTATATTTACAAAGTTAAAACAAGCAGAACAGGAAAAGACATTTACCATATATATAATAAATAGCAGTTAATTCCCATGTTACATAAAGAAGTCCTATAAATCAATTTTTTAAAACGACCAACTGCCTAATAGGAAAATGGGTAAATAATATGGGGGACAATTCTCAAAAGGGGAAATACAAGATGCCAACAAACTTAGGAAAAGATGCTCAGCCAAATTAATAGCTAAAGAAATGCAAACATTTTAAGGCTGGTAAAAGGCTGTAATGGCATAGATGTGAGGGGAACTCGCCACACATATTTGTTGGTACACATTTCTTAAGAGAAATTTGGATGTATCTATAAAACTAATTGTGAAAGACTGAAAATAGCCCTAAATGTCCGTAAACAGGAAAGTGGTCAAATAATGGTCATCCCCATCGGGCAGTCATTAAAAGGAAAATGGCAGAACTGATATGCAAAGCTGTCCAAGACATACTGTTAGGTACAGGAAGCAAGTTGGAAAATATGAACTATGACCTCCATTTGTAAACAAGAAACCACTTCTGTTCTTCACACAAACAAGGCTCATGTTCTCAAGGATGGCTGGAAGCATGCCTATCAGTGCTCCTTCTGGAGAGTCTGGGCCGCGCTTCATGTGCTTTCATAGCGCTCAACTTCTTGCAAACACGCATTACACTCATAATTAATTTAAAAAATGAAAAGGAAAATAGCCAACGTTGATGAAAGGAAGGGAGCCTGGCACCATCATATACTGCTGGAGGAAGTGTGAACTGTTACAAACTAACTGCACAGCAATCTCAAGGTGTGACAAGCCTGAAGTTTGGACACAATCTATGGTGCAGTAATTGCAATTCTAATGCAATTCTAAATACTTTTTCCTAATAATTGAGTTCAGGCAGTAATAAAGGTGGTCAAAGGAATCCCCAGCCCCCTTTTTTAGGAAAAGCCCAGAGCAACTTAACAGTGCAAAGAGAGGGAACTGGTAGAGTAAGTTATGACACCATCCTAAGAAGGAATAGTGTACAACTAATTAAGTACAGAAATGGATTTGATGGAGAAAAAAGGTCGACAGTGGATTGAGTTTTTAAAAGGTTACCAAGTGACATGGATGGTTATAATCCATTTTGCAAATATTATGTATACCATGACCAATATCAGCACAGCAGAAACAGGTCTGGGCAGTGTCCTCCAAGATGTTAACAATGGTTACCTCTCTAGGTGGGGTGCTGATTTGGCAAAGGTTGTTTTATTCCTTGGGCTTATCTGCAATTTTTGTTTTTTTCTACTGTGAACATGTGTACTTAAGAAATAAGGTTAAGCAATTTTTAAAAAGGCAATGCTGCCCCATGGCTGGTTAAGCTCCAAGCAGACCGCTGGGTAATTCCCATGATGCCATCGCCAAGGCAGAGTTTTCAGGGCTGAGAGGTCCTGGCGCCCTTGGCTAGCACCAAGCAACATGCAAAGAATCACCTCCATCTACTTGCATGCACCACAGCCCCAACAGCCCCACTCTGCTGTTAGCTGCTCTGTGCGGCCAGTGCTGACATCTGTCTTGACTGCTGAGCCACAGTGTCAAGTGTCTACCAGGCACTGAGCTCGCTCTGAGAACAAACCAGCGAGTTAGGATATGTAGCAGGGGGTGCAGAGGGGGAAGCAGGAAGCAGTCAGAGAAGGCCTCCAGGGCGATTCTAGCATCCAGAGAAAGGCCGTAAGGCTGGACAGCATGCCAGGCATAACTGGGGAAGGGCAGAAAACACAGGCAAGGCCAGGCAGAGGAACCCCAGCTTCCTCCTGAATGCAGCAGGGAGACGCTGCTGGGCTTTAGAAAGAGTCCTCCTGCAGCAAGTGGATGCCAGATCATAGGTAGAAGGCCTGGCCAAAAGAACAGCAGCGGGGAGGTGATGGCTACCACTCAAGAGAGAGATTAGCAAGGTGCCAGCACTGTGGAGGGAGGACAAGGGAAGATCAGGAGCCTTAAACTCAAAGGCCTGGACAGGACCTGGTCAATAGTGCAGTAGAGTGGCAGAGCACCAGTAGAGAGGCCAAGTGGTAATTCTGGATTCCCTTCTCAGCATCACACCACCATGGTGGCCAAGTGGGTGAAGGAAAGGCACAAGGGAATTCACTGGGTCAAACTGAGCTGACCAAGGCTGGGAAGGAAAGGGCTGAGAAGGAAAGGAAAGGGAAAGACCATGGAGTACCTATTTAATTAAAATTATTTGTTTAACTGGGTCTTTTCCAGCAGAGATGAGTGGTAAGCTGCATGCATGACTGACAGACACTTCTGGCTCTTTAACCTCTAAGTACCTATTTGGGAGACTTAATGTGCTTGGAGGAAAACCAACAGACATTGACCCTAGGGCAGGAACCACAGCATGTTAATGTAGCTGCCCCCAGGAGCGGTGCAGATACCACTTCAAGAGGAGATAGTGATGGAGCCTGTGCTTAAAAGGACCCTCACACCAGTAACATAGGGAATGAAATAAATCAGCAGCCGTGACAGCCATGAACAACTACCTTACCACTGCGATTTGGCCCTGGCCTGGCATGAAAATTTCCCCTCTTAACACAGGATACAGTCGGCTTTACCCACAGCATTTAAGTTTACTTTTCTGGACTGGGTTCAATACAATGAAGGTGAAAAGGCAGTAAGAACCTAAAGAGTTCTGCAGTAAGTTGTTGGTCTAAAAAAAGGGGGTAGGGTCTGTTCGAGATGATGAGAGACTTACTAGCCTAAGAACCAACAGCAGCATGGTGACTGACGGACCTTGACTTATACCAGAAACAAACAAAAACCCTGGAAACAGGTGGTTTTTTGTTTTCTTGGAGTTTTTTTAGAAAATTGGGGAAATCAATGTTAATTCTCTGAGGCAAGAAACAATATTGTAGTTATGCAAGAAAATTTTCATACTTTTTAGAGACACATATAGAAGTACATAGGGGAAAAGGCATGGTCACTGGGATCTGCTGTAAAGTATTTTAGTGAAGAACAAAGAAGGAAAGGGAATAGATATGAGAAAATGTAGCAAAATTGTTGAGTCTGGAGGACAGGAACAGAGATTCATTTTACTACTGTCCTATTCTACTTAAATTCCATTGTAGATCATTTTAATACAGATTCAAATACTCTGAGTAGCTGATGAATAACTGATCCCATGAATTAGCCTGCCAAGACCTATGGGCAGCAAACTCTGACTGCTCCCCACGATCCCAAATCATTCACGGGACAGCTGCTGCCTATTTCAAAGTCTGTTTCTGTAGCTGTAAAGTGGGGATCTTAACAATTCTTACCTTATAAGGTTGTTTTGAGGATGTAATGAATTAGTACATGTCATGAGTCTAGAACACACCTGGCAGTTTCACAGCAAGGACTCAAACAAGGGCAGTTGTAATTTTATCACCAAGATCACTGGGTTCTTGTGAAGGTCAAAAGAGGGTCTCCCAGTAAGGTGCTTGGCCAGTGCTTTGCAAGTGGAGAGCACTCAGCAAATGTTAGCTACTGAGCACCAAGAAAACCAGCTTTGGAGATAGAGAGCGAGAGTTTGTTAGCAATATTTTATACATTTAATTCTCAAAACTAAAACTACCTTACAAGATAGGAACTACTATTACCCCAATTTTATACATGTGGATTTAGAAAGAACTGTCTAAGTCTTAGATCTGAAATTTAATGGTCGTGAAACCTTATACCATCCCTTAACCTCTCTGAGTGTCCTCATTTTCATCTGTGATATAAACACTCCTCTCCTACTTTCCACTCCCACCGCCATAAAGCCTAAGTGACATAACTTAGGTACTATGCATAGCAAAAAGGAGGCGTGCCACCAGTTCAGCGGGGTTCTTATCCCAGACATCCATCCCAGAAAAGCCCGGCCACAAGGCCGAGGAAAGCCACAGCATCTCCAAATGTGCAACAGAGACTGTAGTCTCTGCTCCCTCTAACCTTAAAGGTTATCATGAAATAAACTACAGGATTTTGCAAAGTATGAGATGCATCTGAGGTAAAGAAACAAACCTTTAGCAAACATACCAGAAGCAATACACAAAGTAGAGGCAGAAAATGTAGAATGAGAATGGGGGTGAAGGGGGTGAAAGTGAAAGTGATGGTGATGGTAGAAGTGATGGTGGAGGTGGAGGTGCGGGTGGTAGAGGTGGTGGGGATAGAGGTAGTGGTGATGGTGAAAGTGGAGATGATGGTGGAGGGGGCAGTGGTGGTGAAGGTAAGAGTGGTGGAGGTGGTGGTTGTGGAGGTGATGGTAGAAGTGGCAGTGGTGGTGGAGGTAAGGGTGGTGAAGGTGGTGGCTGTGGAGGTGATGGTAGAAGTGGCAGTGGTGGTGGAGGTAAGGGTGGTGAAGGTGGTGGTTGTGGAGGTGATGGTGGAGGCGGCAGTGGTGGTGGAGGTAAGGGTGGTGAAGGTGGTGGCTGTGGAGGTGATGGTAGAAGTGGCAGTGGTGGTGGAGGTAAGGGTGGTGAAGGTGGTGGTTGTGGAGGTGATGGTGGAGGCGGCAGTGGTGGTGGAGGTAAGGGTGGTGAAGGTGGTGGCTGTGGAGGTGATGGCGGAGGTGGAAGTGGTGGAGTTGGAGGTGGGGGATAGGGGTGAGGTAATCATTATAGAGGTGGAGGTGGGGTGATGGAAGTCAAGGTATAAAAGCATCTAATTCTAGCACCTATAATTAACAACAACTCTCACCCTATAGTAAAAAAAAATCTATAAGACTAATGGACAGAACAGCAAGAAATCAGAGTCCTAGTTATATTATTAACTAGTTATATGACCTCTGGGGATGATGAGAGTAATGGCAGTTACACTGTATAGCTGGCTGGTAACAGTAATGGCAGCTACATTTATACTATAATATATTACAATAGACTAGGTTCTATGTTATGCCCTTTATCATCTTGAAAATATAATTATTACTGTCCCCTGTAAAAATAAGACACTCAAGGCTCTAGGACTTAAGTGACTTGATCATGCCTATAAAGCCAATGGGTGGTGAAGTTTAATTCAAACCCAGGTAGCGCTAGATCTAAAAACCCAGATTACCAAGTGAGTCTCAAACCACTTAGCCACCTTTGGGGCCTTGTTTTTTTAATCTGTGAAAATAACTGAATTGAAGCAATGGTTCTCAATTTCTTTGATCTTTCCTCCTTTCTCACTGATTACCCTTATCAAAGGCCCTGGGTCCCATTGGCATGGGCATAAAAAGCCCATCCTTGCTAAGAAAGGCCATTCTAGATCTCTTAGCAATATGCTCTTTCACTTATCACTACTGTACACTATTGAGAACATACAAAATGGTCATTTTTATGCTGGTACCATTACCGAAAAGTGGCACTAGTGGAGTAACTGGTGTGCAGGTGCCCTTCTTTACCTCACCTGGTGGAGAACTTCTGGGCTCAATAATCTTTAGAAGCCCTCTGAGCTCAGAACTTTTCGCCAGCTCAGCAGGTAAAGACTGCTCCCCATGGTGATCGGGGGAGACAGGGCCAATTGCTTGCTGTACTGTTTTCAGGTCACTGTTATCTGTTCCCTCCTCTGAATTCTCACTGCTTTGGCAGCTTCTCTCTGCAGGCGTGTCACATTGGGAATACTTGCCTTGTCTCAGTCTTGCATCCTAAATGGTGAGCATGTCTTTTAGTCTCTGGTACAGACTTTGGGCCTGACACAGAACAAGCCTCCCCGCACTCAGGAGAAATGTCTGCTGGCCCTTAGAGGGGTTGGCGATCAGCACTTCTTCCAACAACACACAGCACTCACCACGCAGCTGGGAATCCACTCCACCGCCGAGCAGAAGGCTGACTCCTCTGAGAACGCTTCTCCCAGGTAAAAGTGGCCCTTCTCATTGCACACCCTCCAACCATCTTTGGAAATGGCTTCCCACGGATCCTCCTCAGACACACATTATGAATTCTCCTACTCTCACAAATGGGCTCAATGACTCCCTCTTAGACTACAATGTTCTCTCTTTGTTTGAGGACCCAAATAACCCTACATGTAACAGCTTCAGTCTCCACTGCAATCTCGAAAAGGCTCATTCAACGAAACTCACATGTCTTTCAAAGCAATTAAGAGGCCTCTTCTCATTCCTAGTCCTCTCTGACCTGCAGCCTTGACACTGTCAACTGCGTTCTCCTGAAGCTTTTCTTCCTGAGCTGATTCTGGAGGCAGCATGATGCGGGGGAAAGAGTGGACACACCGGAGCTCTGACTTCACCCAGCAGCTGAATGGCCTCTGGTGGCTTTGTTTCACCTGATCCCAACTTCTTCATTTGTAAAATGTGTAATACAATCCACCTTGCAGGGTTGCTGCAAAGATAAGTGATAACTTATGTAAAAGAGCCTCGCACGCAGCACATGCTCATAAAAATTGTAGTGATTGTCATCTTGTAGGACACAGAACTCTGTCTGACACCTCTCTCATCTGCTGGTCTGCTCTACTTCTTATGGGCATACTTAGAATTACTCAAGTATAGTGGCTCGCTTCAATTTTTCCCTTAATTATTCTTCTGGATATCCCAGCTCCAATCTCTCTCCAACTTACAGCCCTTCAAGAACTCCCAACATTATCCTAAAGGAAGGCCGCACTTGTCAGCCAGTCTCCAAGTTCCCTCACAGTCTGATCCCAACCTATTTTTACAGCTTACCACCCACTGCCAACTGTTATATGGAGCACCTTGGCTGAGGTCGGCATCCACTTCTCCATGTCCTGCTCATTCTCTAAACACAGCTTCTACCAAAAGCCTTTTGGGCAAGAGCTTCCCCCTTTTCTTCCTGGATGCCCACTGTGTATACTTTCCTACTTGTGCACACACACTTTTCTTTCATTATTCTTGCAAACATTTACTGAGCACCTATTGCATGCTGAACATTGTATCCCTAGCTCTTAGTGAAAAGTCACCCTGATGAATCAGACCAACAAGAACTTTGAGCTCCTAGACCTTCCCAGTCTGGGAGGGGAGAAAACCACACAGGCAGGGAACCACAAGACAGTGTGGTGAGTGCTAGAACACATGACAGGGACGCAAGGCCTAGAGGTGTGCAGAAGAGGGAGTGGGTGATTCTATTTGTGCCTCAGGGCAGGCCTGCCTTCCTCAGCTGCATCCAACTTTTTACTAAGTATGATATACTGGCAGAAAAGTGTAAACTCCACTAAGCACAGCTTGATGAGCTCTCACCACTGAGCACACCTGTGTAACCAGCAACCAGGTCAAGGAAAGGAAACTTGCCCCACCCCACAAGCCCCCTGCATGTTCCCTTAGTCACTACTATCCTTAAAAGGTAAGTATCCCTCTTGCTGACACCCCAGATTAGTTTTGCTGTGACTGAACGTCCTATAAATGGGCCCATCCAATGTGCACACACTGTTCTCAGTCTGGCGCTTTTGCTCAGTGCTCTGTGGGTGAGTGTCCCACATCTCTGCCTGGTGCTGAAGCTTGTTCACTGTCCCTGCACGAGCCTCCATGGTGACAACTACTATAATGTATCTATCCTACTGTTGACAGTTTGGGGCTATTATGAATGATGCAGTAATGACCATTGTACAGTGTTTCTTCTAGGGACACACTTCTTTTGGGTACACCACTGCTGGTCACAGGGTATGCCTACGTTCAGCTTTAACAGACACTGGATAGCAGTTTTCCAAAGGGGCTTTGCCAATTTATACCACATCAGCAGTGTCTGAGAGCTTGGGTTAAACCACAGCCTTACCTGCACTTGGTGGTATCCTTTGTTCCCATGTCAGCACTTCTACTGAGTGTATTTAGCCTCATGGCTGTGCCTACATTCTTGCAATGTCTGTGAAGCTGGGTCCTTTTCATATGTTTCCGACCAGTGGGCCATCTTCTCTCATGAAGTAGAATTCCTGTATTAAACTCCCCTTTTCTGAGCCCCAGAGCAGCTCCTATTTTCCTGACAGGCTCTAACTGGCCCCTGCCCTGAGACACCAGGCAGGGAGCTATTTAGTGCTGTCACTGAGAAGGCTGTAGGACTGGCAGGATCACATGACAGTGGTTCCTTAAAAAAAGAAAGCCAGAGTAGAAGCAAAGACAAAAACAGGAGGGAAGACTGGGATGGTGTGTACACCAACAGGAAGGAAGCAAGATCTACATTCTAGGGGAAAGAGCCCGAAATACAGAAAGAACACTTGTATTTCCCAGTTTCTTCCTTTCTCCCTGCCTCAGTCTTTGAAGCTAGACTCCCAAAATGCCCCCTCCACTTCGAAGGTTCTGAATATGGAAAAAAATGAGACTATTTTTACACAACTGGAAGGTCTTCTGGTCATATGCAGCTGGCACATGGGCACCCTCCCATCTGGGGACCTAATCTTCAACATCCCCGCCCCCCTTCCAAACTGGACTTTGAATTTCGAGAAGCAGGAACCACAACTGTCTGAACTATCTCTGGGTATTTAGCAGAATTAAACAAATGTGAGATTAATGAATGGCTACACTAATTAAATAAGGGGAAAGAGGGTGGAAGCAACATGAAAGACAACTGAAAACTTCTATCTCAGGTGCTTTTACAGAAAAGACTATTCATCCCCAAAGCAACGGGCAGGCTGAGTCTTAAAATTCCGGTTTTAAAGCTAAGGGAACTGAAGCTATGGAATTTAAACAACTTGCTCAGTGTCATAAGGCTGTTAAATTACTGAGGCAGAACTAAGGCTGAGGTCTGCTGGACTCCAAAGCCCGTTCGTCTCCCCACCATACCTGCCCCCATGGTGGAGGGCAGAAGAGCTCAGCAGCTATCAGCGTCTGGTACAGAGCCACTCAGCACAAGTCACCCTTAGCCCCATGGGAGCTGAATCCACATGTGATATGGGTGGACGCCAACATTTTTGCAGATGTTACCCTGTCTAATGCCCCCACCTATTCCCTGAAAGAGTTATTATCTCCATTTTACAGATGAAGAAACCAAGATGTGAGAAGGCAAAGTGGCTGCAAAGTGCGATGATACGAGCTGCATGCAGGCCCAGGCCCATCATTAACCTGCGCTGCCCTCTGCTTCACAGCTTGCATGTGAACACCATATGTGGGGTATGCTTCCAGGGGCACAAGACCCTCACAAGGCACCTCCAACAGCTCATTGCTCTCTGTGGGGAAACGGAAAACACCCCTTACTTAGAACTTGCAGTGTGGGCGTGAGGCACAATTACTCAGAAAGATTATAAAGCATAGCAGCCCTACAAAATGTGATTTCCGCACTTAAGAACAATCATCTAGGGAATAAATACTGCAGTACAAAGGGGTCAAGAAGTTTCCTCACCCTTGAAAATGAGTCTGGATTCTGTACAGGCTTTCCCCATAGGCTGAGCACAATGGGCCAGCCCTCGAGGTAGGTATCCTACAGCAGGGGCCGAGCCCCGAGGCCTCCAAGAGCCCAGGCCTCTGCCTCCCCTATCCCAACCTTTTCTCACCTGTAACCAAACACCCAACAATTTGGGGTGGTTGAGGATGATTCAACAACTGTTCCAAGTCTCCCCCTGAACAGGTTTCCACCATCAATTTCTAAACTTAAAAGGAATTGGGGGGGGGGGGGGGGAAGGAAAGGAGCTCAATGATTGGAAGGCCCTGAAGCTGTGTGCACAGGAACTGAAATGTTAAGGTCTGAGAGTATTCAACAAATGAAGGCAGAATTATATAAAAGCAACAGTTAATAAAAGAGACTGTCGGATGCTGTGCTGTCATGCTCCCAAGTCCTTACAGGAATAAAATTATCCAGAGAAAAATGGAAAACTTTTTTCAAAACTGATACAATTAAGCCTTTGACCGCGCCTCCTTGATTCCCTTTCTCCAGCGCCCTCCATGCCCCAGCTCCCTCGCCAGTCTCCAGTTTCCGAGGTGCTGGGGGTTCTTTCCTTCTTTGTATTATCACCAGCAAAATGCTGTTGTTTTAAGAGTTATTAAGGTGATCCTGTTTTTGCGCCTCCTTCTGGAGGCATTCAATAACTGTTCACAAAGACCTAGGAAAACCTCATTAACAACATAAAAGCCTACATCTGCGTACATGAGGAGTTTGGACTTCACTTTATGAGTGGGGCGACCAGATGAGAAAGAAGGGCTCATCCAGGAGAATTTCCTTTCCTTCAGGAAAGCAGAGAACTGGTTTTAAGGAGGAGAACTATAATAGAGAAGGGAGAGGAGAGTGATGAGGGGAAAACAGATTTTAGGGGAGGAAAAAAGCTGTGAGGCTACTTGCCTTCCACCCCAAACAGACACATGCCAAACCCAGAGAGGAAAATGCAGGAGGAGCACAGCAGGAGACCGTAAAATTGCACACATAACAACAAAAAATCTGTGCTTATGAACATATGGGCAACTGTGATAATTAGAGCTATGGCTGGTGGAATTTTTTACCCTTTTCCAGGATCTCAAATCACAATCCTTGTCATTATGGCTATAGTCAAACCTGGGAGGAGTGTTCCAGGAAATATGTGCTTGTTAAGGCCCACCTCTGCAGGCAGCTCGAGGGGCCCCGCCAACCCTCGGCACCACAGGCTGTCACCATCAGCACTTTGAGTTCACATCACAATTCTGGTGGTCCCCTGAACACCTCAAAGAGGGTGGACAGGTGGGGGTGTCCACTAAGCAGGAAGGAAACACCCTCATGTCCCCACATTTCTGCCAGGCTCCAGGGTGGCATGCCACAGGAGAAAACCCCTATGAAAATCAAGCCCCTCAAGCAAACTGTCAATTTCAAAGCTCCAAACCGTGACAAACGATTCTCAAAGATTTGCCTGCAATAAGCTGATGGCTCGGGTTGCTTGGCATGCTGTCTCAGGCAGGAGCGAGAACAAATTTTTTTACCCTCCCAACCATCCCCTCCCACGTTTTAAGCCGTTTCTTTGAAAAATAATCTGTCACAATCAACAAATGAACACCCCCCACCCAAGTAAGCAAGTTAACAAATGAATTTTCAAGAATTGCTGTAGGCTTTTAAAAAAAGAAAGATGACATGTCTTTGAATCTCACTCATTTCAAAGGCTGAGCCTTAGAAAAGGAGCATAGCCGTGGTACACTTTGATCTCCCTGACTCCCAGGAGAAAATCAATAATACAACTTTAATATATTTGTATAGCAAGACTTCACGTTATTATTATTTTTACCCAATGCGGCTTAACTAAAGCAAGAAAGGTATACTGGGTCTCAGCACCGCCCTGTGGTGCAATGATTTTTTTCTAAAATAGAACTATAACAAGCGAGCTCATTCAACAAAAAGATCTCTGTGACTGCCGCTTGTTGGCAGTTTGGGGGTGCCGGCTCGCTGTGGCACACAGGAGGGCATGTCCACAGGGTCACTGGCTATTGGGGCGAATGAGCATTGAGGCCTATGGGTTCCTCTCTCCCCAACAGGGCAGCTAGGACCTGGCCCCCAAAACGGCAGCCAAGTCCCAGCCTTACCTTCCTCTCAATGTGCTCCAGCTGCTCCTTATAGAAGGTGTGGCACCTCAGCTCCGCCTCTTGGCTCTCCAGGTCCCTGGCCTAGTTGGAAGAGAACAAAGCCCGTGTTAACCAGAAGCTGCTGGGCCGGGGCTGCCAGGAGAAACCCATGACGATTTCTGCTCACGGTGACATTAATAATGAGAAGAGTGCGAACGAGCTGAAATCTATGCCATGCTAGACCGCTTACCTGTCTTGTTTTTAATTTCCACCACAAAAGTTAAAGGTAGGTCATTGCTGGAACCCTTTTGCAGATGACCAGCACTAACATTTACTGAATGCTTACTAGTGCGTGTGCCATGTTCTGGAACAAGTGCCTCCCGCAGATTCTTTCATCTGATCCAATTTCTCTAAAAGATGGGTAGGATTATTACAATCCCCTATTACAGATGAAAAAACAGAGGAGCCCAGTGACCCAACGCTCCGAGCTGCGAGGGCAGAGCTGAGGTTTAGACCTCTGCAGATGCAGGGCATGGCTGGGAGCTGTTCTCTGGCCATGGAGTCCTTACACCTGGTACCACACCATGCCACTGACTTACTCTCTGGTTGTAAGAGGCAGGGGTGCCGAAATGCCCTCCTTCTGGTGAGGCAAACTCCCTGCCTTAGGGGTCAGGGATCTGAAAGGTGAGCATATCAGAACCCCAGAATCCTAGAGCTAGAGGGTACAGCTGCTCCCTCACCCACCTGATGGGGAACAAACAGAACTGTTGGTGCACACAGCTGAGGACCCTCCCTCATGGTCACCGTTAGGCTGAGGGGCTTGGTTAATCATCACAAACAACGTGGAGCCAGCTAACCTGGGGCTGAATCCACCCCACCCTTTAGCTGGGTGACCTCAATTTCCTAACTCCTCCAAGTTCCCACTAAGGTATAATATATAAACCTGGCATGGGACCCCACAGGACTCCGTAGAGGTTAAAGGAAACCCCACAGAAAGGGGCATGGTCACCGCAGGTCACAACAATGGGACACCAACATCATGGCAAAGCGGGGTCTGAGAACTCCAGAAGACAAGCCTGGTGTTTGTAGGAGGAATAATGCCATCCATCTGCTCGCCGTCTGCCCTCTGTTCAGGGTTAAGTGTGCTTGGACACCATTCTAGGCTCCTGTGTGACTTAATCCTCATGAACCCAGGAGCTAGTCAACAACTGAGGTGGACCATGAACCTAAGTCAGGGTGATTCTGAGTCCTGGGCTTCTTCCTTCCAACCACACTACGGTATAAGTGCATGGGTTTGAACTGCTCCAAGTACCAGGTAGGACAAGAGCTGATATCTTTGAAAGCTCATATCCTCGGCATTGCTATCCTCCCTGGCATGAAACCTTTCTGAATCCAGAGCAGGAGTGGAGGTGGGAGGAAGGGTGAGGGTTGGTAATGAGGAGCTGATCACACGACAGCATCTGCAGAAAGGCTTGGGTTTAGAGGACCACACGGCTCCCAGGAAAGCTCCAGGCCAGCAGGGTGTGGCAACAGGCTGACCACCTAAGAATTCAGTTCTAATGCCAGCTGGATCACCAAGTAGCCTGTAAACTTGAGCATGTTGCTAGCCTTTTCTTGTGTATTTTCTCCTTACCTGTAGAATATAGAAGAGTAGTGACTTGGCTCCAGAGACAGCTGTAGAATATCTAAAAATGCCAAGAAGGCTTGTGGAATGCCTGTGGAATGCCAACACTTCAAAAAGAAAAAAACTAAATACAAACAGTGAGACTGAATACTGGGGATTTCTCGCAGGATTTTTCAAAGCACGATGCTGAGGCGTGTTCCAGGAATGCGAGCATGGCTAATCCATGCTGGACCCTCCGCAGCCAGCACTCGACAGTGAACTATCCCTGGTGCAATCAGAGAATCTGATACAATAAAGCAGCCAGCACAGAAATTTCTCCCAGGGCCCTGGACCTGCCATTTTCTGGCCAACAGTCCCAGCCAAGCAGGAAGGTGACATCTGAAAGCAAAACTGTCTTGAGGCTCTTCCATAGCCATTTGCTAGGGGGCCAGTGGGGCGGCAGACAAGGAGGCACTTGCACACATCCCCCCACCATCTAACTGACACATCAGGATGCCTCTTTGGGGAAGCAACTCCAGGAATGTTCAGCCCGTGTTGCCAGCATGAACACTGATGTCAGGAATGGGAAGCAGAGTTAAGGCTCCAGGCAAAGCTCCCCAATCGCTGCAGCTTCCTCAGGCCACATAGGGACTGTTCACACAGGAGAAGGTATATTGAGGAGGGGGGGCCTTCTATAATTACATCAATTTGCCACACAACTAAGCTGTTATCAAGTAAGTAAGTGATGAACTGTTTCGATAGCTATGAGTCTGTCTTGCCCACTGGAACAGAAGCTCAGTGGGAGGAAGGGCTTTCCCCGACTCCAGCACATCCCCAAAGCCTTGGCCTCCATCACAGTAAGCCGGCCAGGGGACTAGCACACTGCCTTCACTCCATCCCCTAACCGGCACTATCCACCCACTCTGTTCATCTGAGATTTATAAGGAAATCCAATGATTGACAATAGACAGGAGGTAACATGGATAAGGGCTGAAGAAAATGAACGAGATACAAACATTGGGATGCTAGTGCCTGGCCCAGAGTAGCACTCAGTGACTCGATTCCGATGAATGCAGGTGGGCATCAGACAACGCTAGTCACTCTGCATAGCTGCAGCAGTCCAGTATCTGCTTCCCAGCACCCCTGAGAGGCCATGCAGCAGGCATCGCTCAGCATGACCATGAAATTGGAGAGGCATGGGCAGGTTTCAGCGACTGATTCAGTAATCAACAGAACATTACTGAGTGTCCACCATGTGACAGACACTATGGTAAAGGGGCTGGGGATACAAAAAAAAAAAGAGAGACAAAGTTTCTGTTCCCATGGAGCTTAGATCCCAGTGGGACAGACAAATGTGCGAGCAGATAAATCAGATCATTTCAGAGAGGGATGTGTGCTGGGGAGGCCACAGACAGAATAACTCGTGGGGTAGCAGGTTGCTATTTTCTCTAAGGAGAGATTTCTAAAACAGTCTTCTGGAGGGAAAAATACTGAATAAAGTATGCTATCTCCAATACAAAGGGAAAATATCACCATTATGAAGATCTACTCAGCAGATTACCGTCTTTGACTGGGGAATTGACAGGAACCTTTAGTGGTTTAGTCAAGGATTTCCTCCAGTTAAGACAGCACGAGTCCACACTCTGATGTGTCTACGCTGCTCCAAACACAGAGCGAGGGCAGATCAAGAATAAGAGCACAAGGCCAGAAGGACATCGCGGAGCAGGAAGAGAAAGGAGGGGGAGGAGAGGAACTGGGAAGGAGGGCGGATGTTAGAGAAGAAGGCGAGTGGAAGGAAGGGCAGGGCAGGGCGGGGTAGGTGAAGGCGCGGCGGGGGAAGGGAGCAAGAGGGGCACCTAGGAAGAAAGATGGGGAGTTTGGAGGAAAACGAGGGGAGGAGGAGAAGAGGATGTTCACGGAAAATACCAATTAAAATTACAGGAATAATTGTAAGTCAGTCAGTTATTACAATAAATGTGGACAGCTTCTAAGGTGGACCGCACGCAGTGAACCCTCTCCTGCTTCTCAGGCCCTTGTGTGCTGCCCTGCCCTTGAGCACGGGCTGTGCCTTGTGAGTAACTTCTGATGTGTAGACTATGGCAAAAGTGATAAGATGTCACTTTCCAATTGCCAAAGACAGTGATTTTTGCCTTGCTCACTCTCCCTCACTTGCTCACACTGACGGAGATGCCCCCATGGTAAGGAACTGAGCCAGTGAGAAACTAAATCCTGCCACATGAGGGAAAATGGAAGCGGTGCCTCCCCAAGCAGAGTCCCCCAGTGAGACCGTGAGTGCAGCACCATGAGTGCAGCCCGTGGGAGACACTGAGGCAGAGGAACCAGCCAAGCTGGGCCCACATCCTGGACCCACAGAAACCATGACATAATAAATGTTGACTTTTAAATCACTAAATTTTTTGATGTGTTATTTAGCAATAGGTAACTAATACGTAACGTGAATCAATTAATCTCACCCTTAAGATTGTCATTTTGAATAAAAGAAAAAGAAAATCCAACTATATTCCACTTACAAAAGACCCAACCCCCCATACTAAGGGCCTTACAAAAAAAGAAAACCTTTCACTGGACATAAATATAAATTGCAGACTCTACTGTTTTGTTTTGTTTACACAAAAGATTGAGCATTCAAACGAAACATTTTAAAACACGCACGCACACAAAAAGAAAAAGTAATGAACTACCCTCAGGAAAAAGTACTCAATAGAATCATACATAGCAATACAGATAATAGAATCAACATATAGAGATTTTAAAATAACTATGATTAATACGTTAAAGAATAGTAAAAAAGGGTAGACACCATGCGTGAAAAGATGGAGAATTTCCACAGGGATATGGACACAATTTGGCCTCCATTATTTATGATGAGAAATCAGCTGTTAATCTTATTGAGGGTCCCTTTTATGTGATGAATTACTTTTCTCTAGCTACTTTCAAGATTCCCTCTTTGACTTTGGACTTTTGACAGTATGACTACGATATATCTAGATGTATATCTCTTTGAGATATCCTTGTGCACAGCCCTTTACCTACAAGTGGCCTTCTAGAGTCCCAGGAATATGTCAGAGCTTTTCAAAGCCTCCTACAGGCATCTCATTCTCGAGCTTTTCTTATTAAGATTTTGAGTTACCCTATTGTTTGCCTACACTGTTATCCTTCTCCTCAGGCAGCTGTGATGTTCAACAATTGCCTCTGATTATTTTGACAAATGCCTCCTGGGAAAAAGTGGTTTGCAGCGGACAATGTCTGAGTAACATCAAATAAAGGCAGCCTTGCAAGTGGGGTCTTCCAGAGAACCAGCAGAAAGAAAAAACACTGACAACTCTGTAGGAATGGGGCTTTGAGTGACTCCAGTCCATTTCTGCCCTGTCCAGTGCCTGTCAGGCTGCTGGTTTCACCATGATTGCAGCTGTTTGTTTTCCAGGTTACTGCTTAGTTGAGGAGAAGAGGGTGGGAATACATTTAAAATGCCACGAAGCGTACTGTCCTTACTGAGATTCTGAGATTCACCTTTTTTTTCTTTTTTTTTTTTGAACAAATATTCCTGGATTGCTGAAAACCTTTGGTTAATTTTCAGAGTTCTGAAAAACTAGATTCTGACTATTTTCATTGCTTTTATAGAAGAGAGGCTTTTCAGAGGTCTTTACTCCACCATTTTCACTGACAACACCCAAAACTATAAAATAGAACCAAACAGAAATGCTAGAGATAAATTTCTAGCACAGTATGGCATGAAATCATGGGTTTATTAGAAGACTGGGCAGAGCAAAGAATCAATGAACTTGAAAACAAGTCATTAGAAATTACTCAAATTGAAACAAAAAGATCATGAAAAATGAAATGGAACAGCGCACTCGATATGACAATATCGAATGAAATTGTCATACACTTAATTGGAGTCATAGTAGGAGAATAGAAAAATGGGGCAAAAGAATGAAGAGACAAAGAACAAGAATTTTCCAAAATAATTAAATACAACAAATAACATATATAAGAAGCTCAGAAAAATCCCAAGCAGGATGCTTTTATAAAGTTCTTAAATAATTCCTGAAATAATCAAGTATTTTTTGAACATAGACTATCATAAGGTGTTTTTTTAAAGTAATTTCTAGAGCAGCCACTAAAAAAGTAACAAAAAAGGGCACAAATAAAAAGTCAATAGAGGAGATAAAATGGAACTCTAAAATATATTGATTCAACCTCCTCCCTCCCCCCACACAAAACCTTCAAGAAACTAGCAACAGAGGAACAAAGGACAGGTGGAACAAACAGAAATTAAATGTCAAGACAGCAGATTTAAATCCAATCATATCAATAATGACATTAAACATAAACAGACTTAACCCCCCAAAATAGTTTCCTATTTTGTAAGAAATTACCAAAAAACTTAGTGACTTAAAACAATACAAATTTATTCTCTTATAGTTGTAGAGGTCAAAAGTCACAAATAGATCATATTTGGCTAAACTCATGTTATTGGCAGGGCTGTATCCTTCTGAATGCTCTAGAGAAGAATACATTTACTTGCCCTTTCCAGCTTCTAGTGCAGGGGTGGGGAACCTTTTTCTGCCAAGGGCCATTTGGATATTTATAACATTATTGGTGGGCCATACAAAATCATCAACTTAAAAATTAGCTATGAAGAAACTCCTAGATTTATTGAATTTCGAGTCCCACCTGCAGTTGTCTTGGCAGGGCCAGACCAAGTGACTTCGCACAGGCTGGACGTTTCCCACCTCTGTTCTAGAGGCTGCCTGCATTTCTTGGCTCATGGCCGGACATCACCTGGGCCTGTGCTCCTGTCATCATCTCTCCTTCTCTGACAATACCATCTCCCTTATTCCCTGATAAGGACCCTTGAAGTTATATTGGACCCACCTGGATAATACAGGACAATATCTCCATCACATATCCTTAACTTAGTCACATCTGCAAAGTCCCTTTTACCACATAAAAGAACATATTCATAGGTTCTGGGGGTTAGGAGGTGGACATTTGGGGTGGGGGGCATTATTCTGCCTATCATACCCCCCCAGTGAAAAAGAAAAAGGCAAACTCTATGTTATTGATAAGAAGTACATTTTAAATATAAAGATACAAACAGGTTAAAAAAAAGAAAAGAAAAAGATCTGTTTAAAAAAATATGTAACACAACTAATAAGGTATCTGAGAGGCAAGTTAATGGTCTTAAATGCTTTATTTTTAAGAACTGAGACAAACAAAAAGATTCCTCATTTCATGTATGAATAAAAAAAGACTCAGATTAAGTGACTTGCTCCAGGTCACAAAGATGTAGGGCTATAAATACAGGTTTCCTGGCTCCCAGTTAGCCAGCCTCACAACATTTTGGGACCATGTCATCCCATCCTGAATTATGTTTTGATAATGTAAACTCACTGAATGATCATCGAACTGGATGCCTCTAAAATTATGTATTATAACAGTGCTTCTCAAATGTTTAATGCACATTTGAATCACCTGAGATTTTGATAAAATACACATTCTGAATTATAGGTCTGGGAAGGGCCCGAGATTACACATTTCTAACAAGCTCTTAGGTAATGTTACTTTGAGTAACAAGACACTAGATCATGACTATAGGAAGATAAATGGTTATAATGACATCTCAAAGACCTTACAAGTTCCATGATGGGTCTAAATTATGTTTCACACACCCCTTCCTTTAAATTAATAATAATATATTCTAATTTTAAAAGATGATAGAATAGTGGTGTAAGAGAGCAGGGTTTAGAGTTAGAAAAAAGCTAGATTTAAATACTAGATCTGCCACTTCCCTAGTGACCTTGGCCAAGTCAGAACTTCTCTAAGTCTCAGTTTCCTAATCTATACAATGGGGAGATTAACACCATCTATATTTCATAAGGCTGTAATGAAGTTAAATAAGATTATGCACATAAAGCATTAAACACAGCATCTAGTACACTGTAGTTTAAAGAAAATAAATGGCAGCCAAGAATGATTATCATGATAATAAAAGTGTTATTATTAAACTCTGAACCAGAAAAGAAAATACACCTATCCACAACCATAACGGATAGCAGATTTTTAATGTAAAAAGGCAAATCTCAAAAACAAATATAACTTTGAGATGATCTGAGTTAATATCTGCCCTGGAACTGATACGGGGATGCTCTGAGATGCTCTGTGTCAACTTCCCTCTCATGTAGGCACATATCAGTATTTACGCTCCCTCATTATACATATATGTCTATCTACAGTTACTGATATCTTCTTTTTTAAAATGTTATTGGATTTCTCTATTGATATATAGTTCACATACCATAAAACACATCCTTTTAAAACTTACAATTCAGTGGTTTTTAGTATATTCACTAAGTTATACAACCATACCCAGTATCTAACTCCAGAATATTTTCATCACCCCAGAAAGAAACTCTGTGTCCATTAGCAGTCAGTCATTTCCCCCTTTCCCCTATACCCAGGCCCTAAATGTCCATCTGGATTAAAAACATGTGATATATATCCACACAATGGAATATATTCAGGCATAAAAATGACTGAAATACTGATAGATGCTACAACACAGTTGAACCTTGAAAATACTATACTAAATGAAATAAGCCAGACACAAAAGACCACATTATTATAAGATTCCACTAATATAAAATATCCAGAATAGGCACATCCATAGAGAGTAAGAAGCAGGTTAGTGGTTTCCAAGGGCTGGAGATACTGTAGTGGAGAATGTGGCCTAACTCCTGAGGGGTATTGGGTTTCTTTTTGAGGTGATGAAAATGTTCTAAGCTTAGATTGTGCTGATAGTTATACAATGCAGTCAATACACTAAAAACCACTGGATTGTATACTTTAAATAGGTGATTTTATGATATATGAATTATATATCAATAAATATATTAAAAATACATAGGATTACAAAAAAAACCAACTGTTCTGAAATAAAGTTATCAAAATATTAAGAAAAAAAGACTTCAGGTTGGAAGACCAGTTAGAAGGTCTATGCAAGAATCCAGGTTACAGAAGACAGCAAGGACCCGAACAGAGGCTAGCAGGAAGGGGAAAGAGGTCCCACAAGAGAAGACTGCCTGATTAAATGGAAGGCGGGAGGCAGGGAAACACAGGTTGCTGGCCTGAAAATGGGGAACTATATCTACCTAGATTGTGAAGACAAATGAAATAGTGCACCTTGCACTTACGTGTATCATCTATACTAGCTACATATATTCACACAGCTAATATGGTATTTAGCACATGGATATGCTTACATAAACTGCTGAGTCTTGTCAGGTGCCAGCTTGCACAGTGTAGAAACTTGTGTGTATACAGAGATGCATTCCAAGGTGACAAATTGTATACCTACTGGTCTGTTTACCAGCCTATACCCCTTCTAGACTGTAAATTCCTGGAGGTCAGGGGCATGGCTGTGTTTGCTGCCTTATCCCCAGAGCCACACAGGAAATATTCGTTCAAACAATAAAATGAATGACGTTAATTGGGAAGTGCATTTGGGCGGGGAAAGAGATGCTAATCTCTACGAAGATAGTACACTATGATGTCTAAGAGCTTGATCTAGATTCTGGCTCTAACAATTACTTGCCACAAGACACTGGATGCTTCATTTGTCTGAACCCAGGTTTCCTCATAAGGTTGCCATAAGAGTTTGCTGTCCTTCATTGACTATCAAATGGGTCCTGTCCAGGCCAGAGCCCAGAAGAAGAGTGGGGAGGGTCAGAGTTGTCTGTTGACCCCAGAAACAAGTCCCAACTCCTCAGGAGAGGCCACTTCTCTAGGATTACCTTCCTAACTTTCCAAATCAGCTATTGTGCCAGGAAAGAGAGGGCAACTCAGCAATGTGCCACTTTTTTGTTCCTCATTACTTAATGCACATTTTCTAAGAATCTCTGATGTCTCACAGCAAGCTTTGAAAAAATATTCTATTACAAGACCATCTGCTGAAATATTGTAAGCTCTCTCTGAAGCCCCCATTTCCTTTTATTACCAGGGAAAGTTGCATGAAAATGGTCTCATTCTGAAGGCTCGTGTCTGCTCATGCTGCTTCCTTCCCAGTCTCTACCCACGGGCTGCAGTGCTGAGACCCCCATCCAAAGTGTGGACACAGTTCCCATGTCCAGAGGACCAGAGACAGAAACTTCGGGTGCAAGGGACCACAGGAGATGGCCTCTGAGGCAACTGAAGCCTGCTGTTCCACATAGCCCAAGTAGAAAATAATAAGAGCACAAGGAAGGATACCATGGAAAATGCTCAATGCTGGTCAACTCACACATTTGATCCAGCCCTCCTTCCTCTTAGCAACACCTAGGTACTGAGTGAAAAGTATAATCTCGGTTATAACAGAAACAAGAATCAGCACAGTCTCATGAAACAATCATGGGCAAGTCAATAAAAGCAGCAGTGACCATTTACTAACAGCTAATAAATAATTACCTAAGTGATCCTTTAATTTACACAACAGCATGGTGGGGTAGAGAACTATTATTAAACCCACTTAAAAGGCAAGAAAAATTAGGTATAGAGTAATTAGGTCACCCAGAGCCACACATGGTAGAGCTAAAATTTTTAAGTAATGGACCTCATCTACCAGAGTAATAAAGTCCTACCTGGTATAATTTTCTAAGCAAGATCATCTTAAGAAGCCAGGATATCACCTCTGCCATTTCTAATCAAGTTCTAGAGCACAGGAATGATGAGGGTTGGAAATTAAACATACCACTCAGGTGCGGTGGCAGAGAGGGGGTGGGCAGGAGGAACCCCAGGCTAGCACAGAGCAACAATGAATCACACATTTCCTGCTTGTGAAAGCCCCAAGTGACAGCCTGATCTCCTCTGGAAAAGTAGGCTGGCCGGGCACCCTCCTCTGTCCCAGTCATAACATTCAGCATTGTATTGGACTGTGTATTTGCCCCTCCCATGGACCATGAACTCCCCGAGGACAGGGGACTTTCATCTCCATATCTGAAGCTCTAAACTCAGGGTCACCAAGAATTTGCTGAATGGATAAAAGAATTAGTCAGGAAAGGAAAGTCAAGCTAGTGGCCCATGAACTACATAATCCTATTTTGTTTGGTCTGCTGGATGGTTTGGGTTGGTTTTTGACTGAATTAGTCACCAGCATTTACAAAATCATAATTTTATACAGAAAAAATTTTGACCTCCATATGAAAAACTGGAAAATGGTCATTAACAAATTGTGGATGAAAGCTGCTATCTGTGGAGAGGAAGTGGACTCCTGTGGCCATACCCTGCCACAGCTGTCCTCAGGGAGACGGGTGCTCCCTGGAGCTGAGTACCTGGTGTGGTCTCAGTAGGTCCCCCCTGAAGATGCCCTCTCTCCTCTCAGCATCTCCACACCATCCCTGCTATGGCTTTTGCCTCTCCTTGTAAAATGTCCCCGATGCTGACATTCGGTCACACTCATTCGGTCAGCTGGGGTCAACAGACACTCATGATACACTCATTCAGTCAGCCAGTCGGTCACAAAAATGTCCTCGATGCTCATGTAGCCAGACTATTCTTAGAGCAAGGGGTGCTGCGATGAATGAGGGGATGGACAGAGAAACTCAAACTATAAAGATGTTGGATGGTGATGAGGGGCTGTGAGAACAGAGTGACAGGCCAGAGAGGTAGGGTGAGGCCTAAACGACCAAACGAGGGCCCTCTGAAGAAGTGACATCCGAGCTGACAGCCAGAGGAAAGGAAGGAAGGCTCACAAAGATGCAGGGAAGCTGGTTCCCAGCAGAGAGAACACAAATGTGAATGCCCTTACCTGGAAACAGATGTGACAGGTTTCAAAGCACGGGAAGAACAGAACAAACAACACGACACACAGCAGAGAGGGAGAGGCCATCTGCGTGGGGCCTCAGAGTGTACACTGCCTTCTCTGAGCAGTGGGGAGCCACTGGAGAGTTTTAAGCAGGAGAGTGATATGATCTGATTTATTTATTTTTTAAATCCAGTTCATAAAAGCTGAACTGGAAGGCTGCTGCCCAAGAGGATGGCCTGATTATCTTAATCTTCCTGCACCGTGCACTTGCAAGCACAAGCACACAAAATATCAACTGTGGTTATGACAGCTGTATGCTGCACAAAGGCGGCAAGGAGAAACCTTTACAGAGGAAATAATATGCAATTTTCTAGCTGAACACCTTTTAAAAAGTAATGATGGAGAATATAATCCCTGCCTGTGAGTGAGGCAGAGGCTGTCGTTCAGGGAGGGGTAACAACATGCCACTTGAAATAAGCTGGTGGGGGCAAAGCGAGCTTACCCATGTATCAAAATCTGCAGGCTGAAAAGACAGAGGGAGAGGGAAAAAGGAGCCAGGATTCCACTCAGCTGCTGCTGCTTCTCGCTGAGGCTACAAATATTGAGTTCAGAGACGGTGCTTAAACATGAAGTGTGACTGAACTTGCCTCCTAGCAGAAAATAAGGGTCGATCTATAGCTCCAGCTCCAGGTCATAAGGCAAGACACAAACTGAACAGAGCCAGCCATGGGTGAGTGTGGGGCTCTTGCATGCCCAAAGACTTCCAGAACAATACCTCCCTGACTTGATATGAAACTCAAACCTGAAAGTCAGGTGTGCCGATGGGTTAGAAGATGTGTCACAGAATCTTGAGGTGGAGGAGTCAGAGAAGAGCTCCCAACTACCCGGGAGCAGGGACCCAGGTCCTACCCTAAGCCTATAGCTGTGCCAGCAGGCAAGCTGGCCAAGATTCACACATACTAGAGAGATCATGGGCTCTGTGCAGCATTATCCCACCTCCACCATCGGCACCTACGACCTGAGCTAAAACGATGACATCAGGAACATGGAACAGCTGCCCTGAAGCCAGCATAGGACTTACTGGGCTCTGGGTCAGCTCCTGTGGCACTGCCCAGAGGCCGAGCTGCAGAAGATGGCAGCAGCCATTCTGATGGCCTTCGAGATTCTGGGAGTCACTCAAAAGTCTGCTCCAACTCTGTGGGTCCATCATTAATCCATGACTGCACTACCGCTGGGGATAACAAATATGAGAAACTAAAGTAATACTTTTCTTAGACCTAGCCTCACTCACCTAGAAAATACTGTCCATTTCACACTGCAACTCTCCCTCAAACGCCAGTTTCCATGGCATTTGCTTTTGGCTCCTACTGTTCTTTGCCAGAAAGCCCTCTTTTTCTATACCCTGCCTGCCAGCCTGACATGTTCTTCAAGGGCCCACCCACGTGCTCTGCTGTTCTTTGATTATCCAGGCCCCAATCAACCCTTCCTTCAGCACCCTCTAAAACCCCACCTTGGAGCCTTGGGGGCCAATGGGAGGTGCTGTACTATTTCTAGGTGGGGGCAGGGCTGCTCTGCCCTGAACTTGTCAGGGGTGGGCAGCTGGCTGGGGCTCTGACAGTCACTGTCCCATGAATCTAAATACTGAAAAAGTAACACAGAATGGAGGGACTGACAGAGACCACAGGGACAGCAATAGGAATAGCAGTACAATGAGGAACCAACTGGTAGGGCTTCAGAACCTAGGCCTGCCTGAGGCTCCCTTGCTTCCAAGCCATTCCCTAAACCTAGCCCTTCAGCCTCAGGTCCACCAGCAAGCCCCCAAGATGCCTCTGTGAATTCCCTCTTTGCTTAAGACAGCCAGAGCTGTTTTCTATTGCTGCAGTTGAAATCCTGACTGATGTCTGGCTAGTGTGGCTCAGCAGTTGAGCATCGACCTAGGATCCAGGAGATCAAGGTTCAATTCCCGGTCAGGGCACATGCCCAGGTTACAGGCTCAGTCCCCAGTGGGGGGCATGCAGGAGGCAGCCGATCAATGACTCTCTCATCATTGATGTTCTCTCTCTCTCTCCCCCTCTCCCTTACCCTCTCTGAAATCAATATATATATATTTTTAAATCCTGACTGACATATTTTTTCCTTCTCTCTCCATCCAAACAGAACTATTTCTCCCCTCTGCACTCCCAGTGCACTTAAATATATTTTTAAATTATTCTACTTATTGTTATACTAATTGATCTATAGTTATTGATCCCCCTGCAAATATAAAAGCTTCATGAGAGAAGCCCCAAGTCAATTCTGTTTGTCTGGCATAGTACCTGGTAGGTAGACACTTCAATGTATATTGAAGTGAATTTGTACTTATAACTTAGGCCACCTATAATAATGCTGTAATCTTCAAGAATTCTGGGGGGAGGTTACATATTTATTCTCTAACAAATATGTATTATTATTGCCACTATCATGATGGCATGATGGATGTGGATGCCAGATGAGGACCCTGAACGTGAACTCACACAGCTATTAGATGGCAGAGCTGGGCTTTGAACTTAGGTTTGCATGATTATGAAGCCCACATTCTTACTACCTCCCCACACTGCTTCCCAATAGTCTTTATTAAAGAAATACTACAGGCAAGGCACTGTGTAAATTATTCTAACAAATCTGCTGCTGATCAAAATAGTGTTTAGAAATAGTTTTTGAATTAACATGTTTATGCATATCTTTTATAGTGGCAAATCTATCTTTAAGAGTGGTATCAAGTTTCTGGAAAGAGCCCATCTGGTATGGCTCAGTGGTTGAGCATCAACCTATGAACCAGGAGGTCACAGTTCGGTTCGATTCCCAGTCAGGGCACATGCCCGGGTTGCGGGCTTGCTGATCAATGACTCTCTCTCATCATTAGTGTTTCTCTCTCTCTCCCTCTCCCTTCCTCTCTCTGAAATCAATAAAATTTTAAAAATTAAAAAAAAAAAGTTTCTGGAAAGAGCTAAGGAAGGAGGCCAGGTGTCCTGCTGGGGGAAGGCCCAGCCATAAAATGTGGAGTGTGCAACCCTATCGCAGGAGGAAACTGACTTCCCTCATACAGCTCCTTACCTAGTAAGTCCTAGGAGTGAGTGCAGAATTTTAACTCTCCTTAGAGCTAAAAAGTGCGTGTATGTGTGCACACATGTGTGCGTATGTGTGTGGATGAATGCATGTGTGCATGTACACAGAGGACACTGATTACCTCCCATTAACCCCCTGGTTACACACCTATGGGAACTGTGCCATTGTGTGCCTTGTCTGGCCCACTAAACTTTTAAGCCACTGAAGGGGCTCCCAGCACAGTATGAAAGCTGGATCTATAAACTGCTGGGCCCAAAGTGATAACTAAGGAAGACAAGATGCTAAGGTAAGAATTCTCCGCCATCCTTCCAATATCAGTAGACCTTGCATGGGGTGAAGGCTCACCTTGTGTGGTTCCTCATCCTTCTGAGAGGCACTGTAGTGGCCCTAACTCAGCTGCCTCTGATCAATTCTGGTCCCACACCAGCACCCGCCTCACTGGGTCAGACCACCAGGATGTACTACTTGAGTCCTGTTCCCAAGGATGCCACACAGCAGAAAGAAAACATAAAGCACGCAATCCCAAGAGCCAGAAGACTCTCCAGGCATCCTGTGTCCTCGTCTTGGCAAAGGGAAGAAAGACTACAGCTCCTCCTCTGTAAAGCAGGCACTGAGAACTTCACAGCTCCGAGTCCTAGATGTTTCAGCAGAAAACAAGCAGCACACACTGCAGGAAGAGTCCTGCCAGCTTTAGTTGTGGATTCCACAAATACTCAAAAGCAGCTACTAGATGACTAGTGCCAGCTTGATGTGGACATGGTTGAGACCGTGCAGAGGGCCTGCACAGAGGGCTCTGCCGCTGCTAAAACAACACAGCCCCTGGCATTCAAGGGTGGTCTCTCACTGTTGGCAGATAAGGCTACCACAAGAAAAGGTAGCATGTGTTCGGAAAGAGGAAGAGATAGATGCTCATTCAAGTGCCTATGATGAACCATTAGACACACTGAATGTGCCATTAGATACCTTGAGCCAGACACCTGTTTTGGAATCCCGACTCCAAACCCTACTATGTGCAGGGCCCTGAGAAAGTCAGCTCCCCTCTCAGTGCCTCAGTTTCTCTATGTACTGTGGTGAACACTAACAAAATCATATGTGAAAAGCTCCTGGCACATCATAAGAGCTCAATAATCATAAGTCCTTTTTTCTCTTTAATTAGTACCTGTTGGCTGCATGTTTTTATATACTTTTGCAGAGGCAACATTTTCTTTCCTTCATCTTTGAGCCAAGAGACACGAAGTACAGTGAGAGGCACACAACAGGCCTTCAATAGGTGAAGATGTTATCAGCATTAACATTTCCTGAGGGCCCCCCGAAGCGTCTGGCACTGGACTACAGATTGAAGCCACAGGATACAGTCATTCAGCAAAAATGTATTGGGCCTATCGTGTGCCGGTCACTGTTATTGGTGCAAAGTTAGGGAAGAAGGGGCTTTGAGCAAGAAAATAAATAAATAGCCTGGCTGGGTGTGGCTCAGCTGTTGAACATCGACCTAGGATCCAGGAGATCAAGGTTCGATTCCCAGTCAGGGCACATGCCTGGGTTGTGGGCTCGATCCCCAGTTAGGGGCGTGCAGGAGACAGCCGATCAATGACTCTCATCACTGATGTTTCTCTCTCACTCTTCCTTTCCCTTCCTCTCTCTGAAATCAATAAAGATATATTTAAAATAAACAAAACAAAAAATAAAATAAATAAAACTTTCAATCCAGCCCAGACAGTAAAGCAAGAACAAGGTTTCAATTCCAGCAAAGGGGGGAGGGGAGAGGAACAGCAGAGGTAAGCTAACTGAGTTTGAGAGACCTGCAAGCGTCTCAGAGACGTCAAGTAGACCACTGGTTATGCAGGCCTGGAGCTAAGGATGTTCTGAACTTAAAATCACAATCGAAACTGAGACAGGAGACCACATTTTCTGGGGAACCACAAAGACTGAAAATATAAGAGGCTGAGTATGTAAGACTGGGGGCCCAACATTTAAGGTGGGAAGGAGAGGAGGACAGCAGAAGAGATTAAGAAAGATGAGGCTGAGGAGGAGTGGCAGAGACCGCAGAGGAGAGTGGCATCTTAGAAGCTTGGGGGAAGAAGGGTCCTCAGTGTCCGCACCCAAGGAAGGGTTAAAGGGGATGAAGCCCCCTCACCAAGCCACTGATTTAGGCTGGTGTTTTCCAAATCATGTTCCCTTAGAGGTACCCCAGGGGGCTACTGCAGCACAGAAAAGGCAGTGAGGTGGGCCCTCCACAGCTATTTCAACCAGAGCAACTCCATTTTCATTTTAGGTTCTTGTCTTTACCTCTCATCCCCCTTCTAATCACTCAACAAATGCTACTGATTTTTCCTACTAAATATTTCCGGAGCCATTCTCCATTTATTTCCCATCCATCACTTTGACTCAGGTCACATTAACTGCCTCCTGGATTACGACAGCAGCTGGGAACTGCTCTTCCTTCCTTCAGCTTTCCTTCACTCTGCAAAACTCCTCATTTTGCAGCAAGAATCACCTTACCAAAACGCAAATCTCATCATGTTGTTTCCCTGCATAAAAGCCTTCAATAGATTCACAATGTCCACAGAATAAAGTCCAAGTCTCCTTAAAGTCAATTTCAATGCCTAAATGATGTGGTTCCTGCTTAGCACCCAAGTCTCATCCTGCCCCTCTCATTTGCTCATCTCCTGGCACAAAGTCACACACTCTCCTTTTCCTGGTTGGTTCTTCCCTCCCTCTGCCCCTCCCAACATCTTTTATTTGCAACCTCTACTTATTCTTCAAGTCCCAGGTCTCATTGCCTCTGGGAAGCCTTCCCTGCTTCCTCAAGTCTAGGTGTCTTTCCCATGGAGCACCAAAACTCTCAGCTTCCCCTACCATTACAGTCACTCGCTGGATCTAGTCTTAGCTCTTGTGCAAAAACTGGCCCCAGGATAGGAGTAAAAACTGTAGCCATGCCCTGGAAGAAGCCTTACTAGTAGACTACTATTGTCAACAAAGTGTGGTGAGAAACATCTGTTTTGGAGTCAGAAGACATGGTTCTGAGTCTCTACTTTTTATTAATTAGATATAAGACCCTGGATAAATGACAAACTGATCTCTCTTGGTCTCAGTTTTCCTACCTAAACTCAGGTTATAGGGATGCCTTCTTCATGTCGCCATTATGACAATGCAATTTATAATACACATGGAAAATCTAACATAATAGTATGCACTTGCCCAAACTAACAGAATTGTACACAACAAGGTTAAATTTTACTGTTTGCAAATTACACCTCAATAATCTTCACTTTAAAAAATCAATTATAATTCACCACATTAATGGAACAAAGGGGAAAAAGACATGGTCATCAATAGATGCAGGAAAGTATTTGCCAAAATTCTAAACATACTCATGATAAAAACTCAGCAACTCAGGCATAGAAATCTGACAAAGAATATCTATAAAAACATATAGCTAACATCATACTTAATGGTGAAATATTGATCATTTAACACTTAAGAGAAGAGCACCCACTATAATAATTTCTATTCTAAATTATACTAGAGGTCCAGTCAGTATAACAAGGCAAGATAAATGAAATTTTTTAAAATTCCAATCTTTGGAATGGAGAGGAAAAAGTAAAATTGCCATGATACTGAGATAACCAGACCATATGTAGAAAAACATAAGAAAACTACACAACTTATTAAAATTAATTTTATTTCCATATACTAGAAATAAATAAAATAAACAATGAAAAGCAATACCATGTCATTAGAAAGAAAGAGAGGAAGAGAGAGAGAGAGAGACAGAGACAGAGAGAGAGAGAGTAAAAAGAGGAAGAGGGAGAGAGATTGGAAGACTCAAGAATGTTAAGATGTCAGTATTCTCTAAAGAGATGTTAATCTGACAAACTTATTCCAAAACTGATAGAGAAATGCAAAGGACCTAGAAAAGCCAAGATAATCTTGGAAACAACAAAATTGGAGGATAATAAGATCTACTATAAAGATATAATAATTAATAAAGAGTATTATTGGCACAAGGCAAAAAACAGATCAACTGAACTGAATAGAGTCCAGAAACAGCCTTTGCATATATGGTCAACTGATTAAGGACAAAGGTCCTCCTGAAATCCAGTGAGGAAAGAATTATCTTTTTTTTTAATGTCTTTATTGATTTCAGAGAGAGGGAGGGAGGGAGAGAGAGAGAGAGAAACATCAACAATGAGAGCGTCATTGATCAGCTGCCTCCTACATGCCCCCTAGTGGGGATCGAGCCTGCAACCCAGGCATGTGCCCTGACCAGGAATCGAACCTTGATTTCCTGGATCATAGGTAGATGCTCAACTGCAGAGCCACGCTGGCCAGGCAAGAATTACCTTTTTAATAAATAAATAAAGCTATGTGATACCTTATATAAAATTTAATTCACAATGGATGAGAGATTTAAGTGAGAAAGATTTTTTTAAAGAATCTGAAATACAGTATCAGTACAATCCCTATCAAAATCTCAGCTGCCTTTTTTCTTTTGCAGAAATAGAAAAGTACATCCTTAAATCATATAGACTCTCAAGGGATTCCAAATAGTCAAAAGTGTCAAGAAAAAGAACAAAACTGGAGGATTTACACCTCTTGATTTCAAAACTTACTACGAAGCTCAGTAATCAAGACAATGTATGATGTATTATAGAAATGTACACTTGCAATCTATATAATTAACCAATGTCATCCCAATAAAGTCAATAAAAATTCATAAAAAGACAGTGTGGTACTGATATATGGATAGACATATAAACGAATAGGATGAAATTCAGAGTCTAGAAATAAACTCTTATATTTTAGTCCATTGATTTTGAAAAGGATGTCAAGTCCTAACAATGGGGAAAGAACAATCTTTTAAACAGATGGTGCTGATACAACGGTACGTCGATATACATAAGAAAGAACTTGGATTCCTATTTCACAAACATATGTAAAACTAACTCAAAATGGATCGAAGACCTAAATTTCAGAGCAAAACCTGCAAAACTCTTAGAAGAAAACATAGGGATAAACTTCAGTGACTCTGAATTTGGCAATGGATTCTTAGATATGACACCAAAAGTACAAGTAATCAAAGAAAAAATAGACAAATTGAACTTCATCAAAATTAAAACTTTTGTGTTTCAAAGGACATCATCAAGAAAGTGAAAAGACACCCATAAAGTGGGTAAAAATATTTGCAAATCATTTCTCTTATATGGGACTTATATTCAGAATATATAAAAACTCTTACAACTCAAAAATTTAAAAGGCAAAGGATTTGAATAGACATTTCTTCAAAAAAGATATACAAGTGACAAATAGGCACATAAAAAGATGCTCAATATGACTAATCATTAGGGAAACCCAAATCAAAACCATTTCACACCCTCTAGACTAGCTACATTCAAAAGGACAGCCATAACAAGTGTTGACAAGGATGTAAAGAAACTGGAAGCCTCATACACTGCTGGTGGAGATGTAAAATAGTACAGCCACTTTGGAAAACAATCTGATCATTCCTCTAAAGGTTAAAGTTAAGAGTTAACTTATATGTGAATAACTCTATTAAGTAATAATTATACAAGTGATTGAAAACATATGTCAACAAGAACTTGCTTATGAATGTTTTTATAAGCATTATTCATAATAATCAGACAGTGGAAACAACCTAAATGCCATCAACTGATGAAAGGATAAATAAAATGTGGTATATCCATATTTGGAATACCAATGGAATATTATTTGGCCACAAAAAGGGAATGAAGCACTGATATATGCTACAACATAAATGAACCTTGAAAACATTATGCTCAGTGAAAGAAGCCCGGTACAAAGGCCATATGTTATATGATTCTTTGAAATGTCCAGAATAGGCAAATTCATAGGTATAGAAAACAGATTAATGGTTTCCTGAAGCTAGAGATTACATGGTATAGAGGGATACTGCTAATGAGTATGGGATTTGGGAGGATGGTATGAAAATGTTCTGAAATTAGAGAGTGGTGATTATTACAAAATTCTATGAATATACTAAAAACAATTAATTGTACACCTTAAAAGTGTGAAATTTTTTATGAATTATACATAAAGCTTTTTTTTTTTTAAGTGATTCTAGAAGAAAATAGTAGATATTGGAAAATATCTTCAGCACCACAGTATGGGCAAAGATGTTCTAAACAGAACATCTTAAAAGCACTAAATGTACAAGAAAAATTTGACAAATGGGACTTAACAAAAAAGATTATTAAGAGATTGAAGAGAAAGGTCCCAGACTGGGAAAAGATACTTGTATTACATATTTTCAACAAAGGGCTCAATTCAAAATATACAAAGAACTCCTACAAATTGATTTTTTTAAAAGACAATCCATTTTTTTTATAAAATGAGCAAAAGAGTTGAACTGACAGTTCACAAAAGAGGGTATCTAAAGGACCAATAAACATTTGAAAAGTCACAACCCTCAATAATCATCAAGAAGTGTGAATTAAATCCACTGTATCTCTACCAGAATAGTTGAAATGAAAACAACTGACAGTATAAAATTATGTTGAAGATAAGGAGTAAGCGGAACTCTCATACATTATTTAAGGAAATTTAAATTGATACAACCACTTGAGAGAGCTATTTAGCAATTTTACTTCTGGGTAAATACTCAACAGAAACAAATACTTATGTACACCAAAACACATGTACAAAAATATTCATAACACCATTATTCCTAATCGTCCCAAACTAGAAACAACCTAAATGTCAACCATGTAGACTTGGTCAATAAATGGTGGGCCCAGTCGGTGTGGCTCAGCGGTTGAGCATCAACCTATGGTCCAGGAGATCGAGGTTCAATTCCCGGTCAGGGCACATGCCCGGGTTGCAGGCTTGGTCCCCAGCAGGGGGCGTGCAGGGGGCAGCCGATCAACGTCTGTCTCATCATTGATATTTCTATCTCTCTCCCTCTCCCTTCCTCTCTCTGAAATCAATAAAGACATATTAAAATAAATAAATGGTGGTATATTCAGACAATAAAATACTACATAGCAATGGAAAAGGAAAAACTATTGCTTGATACAAGAATATGGATAAATCTCACAGACAAAATGAAAACCCAAAGAAGATGGAAAGAAAAGAATGCTGTACTATATACTTCCACATATACAAAGCACAAGAACAGGCAAACCAAATGTGGTAGTGGAGGTCAAAATAGTGGCTATCTTTGGGGAGTACAGATTAGGACAGAACCCACAGAAGTGATGTAAGAAATGATCTATACCTTGGCCCAGGTAGTGATTACACCCATGTAAACATGTATGGAATTGTTGACTTAAGATCCAAGCATTTATTGTCATATACTTCAATAATATGTATATTTAAAAATACCTTGATCAGCCACTGTGACAGGTTGACCAAAGTAAGAAGCCAAAGCCTTCATTAGAAAGAAGTGCCTTTAGCAGAGGAGAAGAGCAGTAGGTCCCATCTCCCCACATGCACACTCAAAAGCAAACACTCTCTGACATGCATGTGTGTGTGTCCATTTAGACATCTGTCTGCCAAAAGAGGCCGCAATCAGCTGTGGCCACTCATGATCTCAGTCAGCTCAGAAACACCAAGGGCCAAGGACTGCAGACTGGGAAGACTGGCCAGCTGGTTTCCATGCCTCCATGACAGTCACAGCTGGGGTATAGAGGCAGCTGAGCCTCTTTATGGGAGGGACCCAGAGGGTAAATGTATCTTTTTCTCTAAGAACCTTCTAGTTTTGCCAATGTTTACCAAAGCTGAAAGTATCTTCAGCAATAACCAAAAGCTTGGCCAGTGAGGCACCCTTTGCAGTTAAGTAATGGGCAAAGGAAGTCAAACCGCCCAGGAACAGGTACTGGCCATACACTATTCTGAGCAAAGGGATGGGCTTAAAGAACGCCGCCATGCCTGCCTGGGCGGCTGTCAGAATTCAGGTCCATTGTACCTGCACCTGGTTTTAATGCGTTCTGGTACCAAAAAATATATACATACATTTTTTTCCTGGAAAACCAGGAGCTTACAACCTCACCTGTCCATCAGGACCTAGTGAGGCAGGGGCTCAGAGGACAGGCTGGTTTTGCAGAAAGAGAAGCTGGAGTCTGCCACCCATAGACTGCACTGGATGGGGACAGCCAGTGAAAATGGAGGTAGCTGAGAGATAAAACAGAGCTGCTCATATCGTACTAGGAGCTTCAAGCTGACGTGCTAAACCGAACGTTAAAAATCTATCCTCACACTTTCCCGGCCTCTGTATGGGAATGGGAGCAGACACAGGAGGTATGCCCACCACAGACCTGCTACCCGATATTCCTGTCAGCTCACCTTAGGCCTTCTTAGACCTACTGACAATGCCATGAGGCCCGTGGCAGGGAGGACCAGGTTGTCACAGTGAAGGGAATTAGACAATAGGGAGACAGGGGATTCAAGGGGACAGGGCTCCTGTCTGTTAACCCCCAGCCAAGGAAAGGTTCCTGGTAATGAGGTCCACTGTCTTTCAGGAAAAGACCTCTGCAGGGAGCACTGGGTAAAACTGTGGCCAATCCACTTAGCATCTGTAGGCAGGAGAGTTCATCTTCTTAACTGGTAAAATGTGAAGGCCACCATGTTGCCATGGTGATCTGTATTAGAGAACATTGGAGCCCACATGGATAGGCTGTCGCTTCATATGCCTTCATTTATTTCCTCTTAAAATATACATTTTAATATAGAGTCAAAAACAGTGCAGGTAATAAACATAATGAAAGCCATGCTGGCTGTCTCCGAGGGAATCTGGTCACCTCTGGGAGACTGACTTGCAACTTAGCGTATGGTCATGCACACAGCAAGCATGTATAAAGCCAGGAAACCTGGTGAGGAGCTGGGCTTTGTGGGAGACAAAGTCAATGTCTGCAAAAACACATGAGAAGGTGAGAAGCTCATCCAGAATAATTACACTAAAGGTGGGAAGTTCCAAGTACTACCATTAGGGCTACCAAAAGCATAAGAACTCAGAGGAGGAAAAGATTCTTAGTTATGAAGATTAGGAAAGAGGGCTACATTTCAAAAAAAAGAGAGAAGGGAGGCATTCATGAACACCTCCCACTGACAAGTTGTGATATACAGACGATCTCACTCCATCCTAACATGCACCAGGGCAATCGTGCCACCTTCTACAGGGGAGAAGCTCTGAGGGAAGAGGCGAACTGCCCAAAGAGCTGGATGGCAGCGAAGTCAGGATTTCAACCTGGACTGTCCTCAGCACATTCTATGGCCCCAGTGTCATACAACCAAGACCCAGAGAGACTACATTTCAAGTAAGAAATGGTGTGCGGGCACCCAGGCTGACAGCAGAGGCCCAGACTCCCAGCAGCAGTGCAGCACAGGGCACAGAGGAGAGAGGAATGAAGGCCAGCTGAGGCAGAAAGTTCAAGGAGAGGAAGAGGAAGGCTTAAATGCAGCCTCGAATGCCACCTACGAAGCTGGGAACTGCATGGAGTTCAGCAGAGAGAAGGACAGCAAGGCTATGAACTAGTGAGCTGTATAGCAGTTGACTAACCCTGGTACCGGATGCCCTGCAGGGTGGATCATGGACCAGGAGGCATCTCTGAACCAGGGACTCCCAGGCACTTGGCCTTCTCTAGATGACAGTGCAGGTGTGGAAACACAGTCAGCTGATAAGGAGAGGAAGCTTAGGCCTCCCCCCCCCCCCCAGACATCTGCCAGGAAAGCTTTTCACTTAAAAAAAAAAAAAAAAAAAAGGCAAGAGAAAAATCTATCTGGCAAAAATCCCAAGGTACTCGACTGTAAAGAGAAAACAAAACCGCATTCCTCTTTTCTATAGTACTCTGCTGCCTTCTGGCTTTCAGTCATTAAAACAGACAGGCAGGAACATTTTGCAGATGTATATCCCTGAGCTCGCTTGCCATCATCCACTCAGGGAGAGGGGTAGGTGATTCTGCGAGGTATAGAAGCTTCCATACCCTTAAAAAAGGGTCCCCAGCAGAACTTCTTTCAATAGCAAGTTCCCCAGTGCCTATGAAAGATTCCCTGCTCCCATCAATGTAGGTAAGTCTGTTTAAAGGATAGAGCTCAATGCTCTGACTGGATAGCTCAGTTAGTTAGAGCATCGTCCCAGTACACCAAGGTCGTGGGTTCGATCTCCAGTCATAGCACATACAAGAAGCAACCTATGAATGCATAAATAAGTGGAGCAACAAATTGATGTTTCTCTCTCCCTCTCTCTCTCAAATCAATAAATTTAAAAAAAATTTTTTAAAAAAGCATAGAGCTCAAGAACAGGCTGATGGGAACCTCCTCTATCCCAATCTTTCAGGCCCACACCCAACATCTCAAAGAATCCCAACATTCTGGAAGCCAGATCCTTCCAGAAGGGAGACAAGCTTCCTTTACCAATGATAGCTGGCTGGCTCAAAAAGTCAATCACTGGGCACATCTTCTGTAAAGGAAATGTGAGCTGTGAGAAATCTAGGTGGTCACCCCAACAAAGCCAAGCAATGGCTCCCAGGTCCACACAACCACCTGCACGTTGGCTGTTTGTTTAGTCATGTCCAGCGTGACAAAGCCTGTGTGCCTGGCTCTGTGCTGGGCTCTTGTCATTCTCCTGACAAATCTGCTTCAAGCACACAGTTTACTTCAGGTTCATGGGTCAGTGCTCAACCACCGAAGCACACCCGCTGGGATCTCCTAATGTTCTGGGTGTTCATCAGAGCCCCACCCTAAGTCCTTTCCTTCTCTCCTCTCACACTCATTCCATGGACACATTCCATCTGCCCCCCATCAATAACCCACAAACGGGTGGCTCACACTCCTAGGTCTCTAATCTGGAGGTCCTGTCTAGAGGACAGCTGATGTACCTGGATATACAAACTTCTCTGAAGTGTCAACCACTGAGCCTGTCCTCTTCCTCACCCCACCCATGCACACAACCTGCTTGTCTTCTTGTGTCCCTAGCTCAAGAAGTACCCACCATCTACTCAGTAGCCTGAGAGCATCAACACTGAGCCTTCTTCATATTGCCTTTCTCTCTTTATCCTCGAATAATCTTTCTAACTTGGAATAAGTTTAAATGGACAAAAAAGTTGCAAAGAGAATAGAGTTCCTACATTCTCCTCACCCAGTTTCCCCTGATGTTAACATTACTATGGTACTTTTGTCCCAACAAAAAAGCTAACTTTGCTATTAAACTCAAGACTATTCGAATTTTACATTTTTCCACTATTGTCCTCTTTCTGTTCTCCAGAATCAAATCCCAGATACTGTGCTGCATTTAGATGTCCTCTTTTTAAAGTTCATTTCTATTAACATCAAACAGTATGTAAAGCCTATCTACGTTTGCCTCACCTCTCCCCATTTCCCCAGAGACCACTGAGATTATTTTAGCTATTTCTTCTAATTCTGCCACCTACTGACTTACTACTATGAAAGGTGAGGATTTAGCTCCCTCACACATACCTCCATGTATATCTCCCCTTGCCCCATCATCTGAATGGGTGTGATCATAACATTTACATAGCTCAATATTTACAGTGTAAATATTATTCGTAAGTGAGCAATTATATTTCCTTTCTAGTATAACTTTGTTTTCTCTGGAATTAAATGTTTATTCCTTTAGGAATTGTGAAGTCATTGCTCCATTGTAGCTTCCAATGTTGCTATTGTCTGAAGACATTCTGATTCTTAACCCTTTGCACATACCTCTTCTCTTTTCCTTTTGAATGATGTAGCCTTCTAAGGTGGCCCCATGATCCCCATCTCCGGTGTTTGCACCCTTGTAACTCCTCCCCTTGATCAGGAACTGGACTTAGAGACTTGCTACTAACAAAGAATATGATAAAAGTGATGGGATGTTACTTCCAAGGTTACAAAAGACTATGGCTTCTGTTTTGCTCATGCTCTCTGGAGCCTGCTCAACTCTGATGAAGCAAGCTGCCTATGGAGAGGACCGAGTGGCAAGGAACCGAGGCCCTTAATGCAATGGCCCACAGGAACTGAACCCTGTAAACAGCCACATGAATGGGCGAGGAAGCAGATCCACCCCAGCCAAACCTGGTTGGATCTTGGCCCTAACCAGCACCTTTAGCAGCTTGTGAGACCCAGAGCTGAATGACCCAGCTAAGCCGCAGAAACTGAGAGACATGACATTGTTGTTCTAAGCCAGGGTTGGCAAACTATAGCCATGGAGTGACCGTGTGCTTTTGTAAATAAAGTTTTATTAGAACAAAGTCATAACCACTCATTTAGGTATAATCTATGTCTGCTTTTGTGCTGCAGCAGCAGAGCTGAGTAGACTGTGTGGCCCATAAGCCTAAAATAGTTTAAGAAAAGGTTTGCCACTCCCTGTTCTAAACCACTGTTTGGGAGTAGTTTGCTATGCAGCAGTAGATAACATGTCCTTCGCTCTGGAAACTTGTAGGATCAGTTTTGGTACTTTATGTTCTAAAAGTTCATGAAGATGTAGCCAGATATAAATCTATTCTGAAAAGCTGATAGAATGGGAATGAATGGGACCTATAAATCTGGAAGCTCTTATTCCTCAATTCTGGGAAACTTTCTAAAATCATTTCATTAGTAATTTCTTTAGTTCTCTCTTTCTGGTACTGCTATTATTTAGTTGTTTGACCTCCTAAACAAAGTAGCTAGATGATCCTAATGTTTCTCTCACAGTTTCCATCTTTTTGTCTTTTTGTTCTAATTTGTGGTAGAATGCTTCAACTCTATTTTCTGGCCTTTCCATTGAATTTTTCATTTCTGGTATTGTATGTTTAATTTCTAAGAGCTCTTTTTTTCTAAGTGTTATTTTTTAACAGTTCCTCTTCTTATTTTATGAATATGTATTTCCTCTAATCTGAGGGTTTTAACTGTAAAAAAGTTTCCTTCTATTCCCCCGCATTGTTTCCTGTGTTCCTTTTTTCTCTATTTGATTGTTTGTTTGGAACTCTAGAGGCTGATTGTTTTAGTCTTATATTTATACTGGTTTATATTTTGATAATGTCAGAGAAAGTTAACCAATGTCTGATCTCTTGATGGGATCGTCCCCTCATATTTAAGAATGAAGCAGTAACAAACTGTTGCTTTAGGCTTGGGTAAGGAGTCAAGGTAAATCGTTGTGTTCAATAGAGTAAACCCTCGATTTTGCGGGCCTCAATTTAACAGACTTCAGATTTAATGGACAAAATTTCTGGTTCATATGTCATATGTGAAAATTAACACCCTGTTAATTTTAAAACGCTTTTAACCAAGATTTGCTTATAATTACATTAACAAGTTATTTTTTTATTAATTCACTATTATTTTTAACAAATTTTAGTGAATAGACCATATGTTGGGAAAAAACTAGTAATTTCGCTGACATAAATATTATATATCTACAACTATAGTCTACATCTTTAAATCCAAGAGTCAGTGCTTGTAAACAATGTTGGATAAATGATTAGCACGTGATCACATGCATCTTGAGGTAATTGGCTCTGTTGTCACCTCGAGTGGCTTTCTGCAGCAGTTTTAATGTGCGCTAAGCCCCGCCCCAGCAGTGTGCATTTGTTTACTTGCGACTGGTGAATGCATGCACTTACTAGACCTATTCAGTATAAATTTAAAATTACAGTAATACACATAGAAAACTTCTCTGTGAAATTAAACTTTTCATACACACTTAATTTTAATTACGCAAATGTGTCTTCATAAGTAAAAACAGGTAAACTAATTTGTCAAATTTTTAACATACGAATTCGGAAAACCTATTTTATTACATAACAGAATTTTGGCTTTAACAGACACCCCTGTGCCCAAATTTGTCCGTTATATTGAAGTTTTACTATATGCCATTTATAACAGAGAGCGGGGTGCCCTCAGTACTCACAGGCTTATAATCACTGAGTTCTATAATTCTGTTTCCTTGCTATCTCTTTGATCATCCGTTCCTCTGCCAGTCCACTGTCATTTTTCCAGGCCAGGCCCTTATCTCTCACTGAAGTACAGCCAGTTTCCTTGTCTCCTTGCCTCCAGTCTCTCCTTCCCTCCAAGCCACTCTCCAATATTGTCAGTTTAAAATGCAAGTCACTTCCCAACCATTATGGGCTAAATTGTGTACCCCAAAAATTTATATGTGGGAGCCCTAACCCCTAGTCTCAGAATGTGACCTTATTTGGAGATAGGATCTGTACAGAGGTAATTAAGTTGGTATGAGGTCACTAGGGTGGACCCCAATCCAATATGACTGTTGTCCTTATAAAAAGGGAAAATTTTGGACTTAGAGATAGACACACACACAGGAAGAATGCCATGTGAAGGGGCACAGGAAGAAGACAGCCATATGTAAGCCAAGGAATGGCTGAGGCTGCCAGAAGCAAGAAGAGAGGCCTGGAATGGACCCTTCCCTAGCACTTTCACCTTGCCAACACCACGGTTTCAGACATCTGGGCTCCAGAACTGTGAGGTAATAAATTTCTGTTGCTGTAAGCCACCCCACTTATGGTACTTTGTTACACAGGCCTCAGAAACTAATACACAGACTTAAACAATTTGATGAGTTCCCATTGCCCTCTGAAAAAAGGCTTTCATTTGGATTGCAAGGTCCTGATTTGGTCAACCTCCTTTCTTTCAATCCCCTCTTCTACTTCATGTTCCAGCTATCATGAGCATCTCTGAATTCTTCTAGCTTGCCTATTTCTTCCTCATTTTCAGGTTTTTGTATAGGCTGTTCTCTCTAGCCTGAAATATGTCTCCCTGCCTCCACTTTTCTAAGTCTAACAGGCTAACTCCTCAATCTTATGGTCTCTTTCAGGCATCATGAATTCTGGATCTCTCTCCTGACAATGCCTCCATCTCTCTTACCAGCCCACACTCCCAAACAAACATTCACGGGCTCTGTGTTTCTCCAGTGTATACTCTGTGATTTCCATATCCATAACATTTATAACATATTGCAATTGCCTAATTATTTCTCATATTCTTCCCCAGCATGGAAGCTTTAAAAGGGCAGAAGCATGGTCTAGTGACAGCTTGCCTCCAGTACACAGGAAGCACACAGAAAGTATTCCATTGCTGACTAGATGAACAAATCAATATGAGAAACAGAGGTCTGCGCATAAGTAATTCTGTCCAAAAAAATTTAAGGGATTCCATACTACAAAGAGGCTAATATTCCCCAATTGAAATTGTACATAAACAGACTTTTTTCAACTTGAAAAACTAATTCTGAAATTTAGCAAAATAAATGTGTAAGAACAATGAGGGAAATTTAGAGGAGAATGGAGCAGGCTGTATCCTACCAGATATTAAAATGTATTCTAAAGCTACGGTAATTAAAACAGTTTAGGTCTCCAAGATAATGTTGTTAAAAAAAAAGAAAGTACAGAATAGTATGTACAGTATGCCACCATATATATAAAAAGGGTAAAAATAAAATAAATTTTCATTTTTGCTTAAATGTGCATTAAAAATCTTCAGCAAAAACACAGAAAAAACTAGTAGCAGTGGTTCCTTATGGAGGAGGGTGGGAACTAGGTAGATAGGTTAAAGGATGAGCGAGATTTTCCATTGTCTATCTTTCTATACATTTTAAATTTTTCGATCATGTGACTGCTTTACTTAATAAATTAAATTTTAGAATTTTGAAGCATCATAGCACAAATACATTACAGGTACATGAAGATTATGTGAATAAAGAGTCAAGAAACAGAATAACAACCTCAACTAAACATGGAAAATTAATCTATGAAAAGAAAGTTACTTCAAATCAATGGATCAATTAAGAATGTCTTAATTAGTAAATAATATTGAGACAACTACTAATCAATTTGAGGGGGAAAAAGAAGTTGGCCACTTACTTTATACCATCACTAAAATACATTTCAAATAAAATGAAGAGTTACAGGTTAACAATAAAACCACAAAATTACTAGAAAAATTATATATAATACACATATATATACACATACACAGTAAACTATTTTTCTAGATATGTTTCTTAGAGAATAATCTAAAAATATGTATCAATTTTAAATGTGTATATGCTTTGACTATGCAATACCATTTTAGGAATTTAACCTAAAGGAAATATGGACAAAAGAAGCTAAGATGTAGATGTATATTTTGCACAGTGTTGATTTTAACATTGAAAATGGGAAATAAATGTATCATAATAATAGAAAATTGCTTTAAAAATGACACTTATCCAATTACGAAACAGTATGCGGCCTTTAAAAACGTTGGTGTAGATCTATATTTAATGACATGAAAAATACCCACAAGTTTCAGTTAAATGAAAAAGGACCATTTGCAAAAGAGCATATATAAACCAGGATGTTATCATTCTTCTTTCTTTCTAGACAGTGGAATTATAAGTGTTTACTTTCTTCTTTTCGTTGTTTCACTCTCTTTCTCCCCCAACCCCAAACTCAGGAAAGGAAAAGGTCTCAAGGCTCAGGGTGTGGCTGTCAGCAGGGCACGGGAAAGGCGCCCGGGAATATAGGGTGTGTCTGTTAACAGTGGAAGTGGGGGATCCTTGTCCCCAGCTATTGATAGTGGGGTAGATTTCTTGCAATATACGGAGAAAAAGAATTTTCTCAGACTTGCACAGGAGGATGAGGTATTGTAAAAAGCTTTACTTCTGTGAATCAGACCCCTGAGTTTCCAAGGTTCCATTTCCTTCTTTCTGTCCCACCATGAAGGAAGTCCCATTTCGACTTTATCAGGGCTAAAATCAGAGCCAGAATTTCTGTTCCAAAGTTACACACCCCAGTTTAGCATCAGGCTAGCTCAGCTTGTGTTCCCAGCTGCAGTCCATTAATCCATTGCGTGTGGGGTCAAATGCAAGGAAGCAGATACAAGAAAGCCCTACAATCAAGAGCCAAGAGAGAGAACTCCTTTGTTTAGGAGATTATGTATTTCCAAATTTTTGTGAGCTTGTAGTAGCCAAGCCCATTCTGGCCAATGATCTCTGTTCCCAGGTGTGACTAAAAGGCAAGTACCTTCCCTAGGTCACCCCAATTTTGCTGGGCATGCATCTATTTCCTGTTTGTTGGATCCCTTTCCCCAGTGATTCTGCGGGGAAAGGGCCAGTGGATCCCTGGTGAAGCTGCTCAAATGAGATGCCTGTAATGTCTTGCCTTCCCTTTGCTTCTTTCCTACTATTAATAACTAGCTAATTAAAATGGTATCATGGACAGTTGCATGAATCTCCTCCCCAGGAGTCAGGACAAGCTGGTTCATCTACCAGCCTTAGTCCTGCTAAGAAGACCACTTTGGGCTGTCATTTTTCCTTTGCTTCCATTTTCTAAAGTAATGCAGTTCACGTTTTATCCCAGGAATGCTGTGATAACAAATATGACCAGACCACAAAGAAAGAAGTATCTTTTAGAACAAAGGTCATGCAGCTTGTCTGGGCTTCTCCAGACCCTATCCCATCAGTTCAGATCCAGCAAACTTTCTCCTTTGCAAACATGTTTAACAGCTCATAGCATCCAGTATCTGCTAAGCATAGCTGGAGACAAGATTCCTTTAGTCATTCCATACCTTTTTTCTTTTTTTAGTCCCCACCAAGTTCCTGACTGAAAGCTTGATTCAGAGATGACTCAATCACAGACTCCGCCTTCAAAGAATTTGTATTCTAGATAATGGGAGAGAAGCACCATGGTAAGCAAAGCTTGGAGCACCGTGTGGCAGAAACCAACCCTGGGAGGTACAGCAGTGCTTCCTAAAGGAGGACCATCGAGGCTGACCCTGAAACTTTTCCTGTTCAACTGGGGAGAGCAGAAACTGGGACATTCCAGGATATGGAAACAATAGGCCAAGGCCTAAAATCACTTGGAATTCTCAGAAACACCGTGGCTTTTGTCTGGATGAATCAGGCAGAGGCTCACACTGAATACAGAGCAACACAGACCACAGCCCAGCTTTAACTACAGAGACTGGGCAGCTGTTACCTGTGAATGCCTGAGGTCCTCACTGACCATAAGGTCCAGGAGGCCATGTGCTGGATCCTGGGGGGGACAAAAAAAGTGACTCAGGCCCAGCCCCTGCCTTTGGGAACACACAGACTGGCATGAGGGACCAGGAGCAGAGCTCAGCACTTTTCAGGAAGCAAAGAGAGAGAACATTCATTCACACCCTGTGACTGCCGCCTGCTACAAAGGGAGAACCAGCTGGGAAAAGAGAACAGGAGGTATCCATTAGAAAGGACAAATTTATTTTCCAGATCAAATTGAGGCTGATCCTGAGAGCAAGAGAAGCAGACTGAGCCCACGTTCTTTACTAGAACTACTGTTTGTTGTTTTACAAATGGCAAGGCTTTATCAGGCTCGTGTCTTTCCCTCTCTACACAGATGGTTGAAGAAGAAAACCCGCTCAGGAAACAGCACTGTGACCTCCTATCTGCCATGGCGTGCGGGGACCCTTCTGGCTTGGAGACCTGAACAACTCCTCTTTGGAAATAAGGCCTGGTCTTTGCGATCAGTGCCCTCTCACCTGCCCTGGCAAGGGAGGTGAGGTGAACCCCTGCTGAGCTGATCTCCTTATGGGACTTCCAATGCACTATTTGGTTTTCCCTCCTGCTGCCCCTCTGGTACAGTGCTGTGCTTCAAACTGTGAAGCAAAAATTTTAGACATTTAAAAAAGAGGGAGAGAAATTTTATCAAATACATATTAGCAGCATACAGCACAAGGCTTGAGAAGGAAAGAAAAGAACAGCGGGGGGAAAGATTATTCATCTCTTCCCAACATCCTCGCTTGACAAAGATGACAAAGCTGCTCTGTCATTTTTCTCCTTCTTCCTCCCAAAGGCAACCCCACCACACCAGAGAGCCCCTCCCACACCCAGCCCTGAAGGGGGAGGTCGAGTGGCCTGCTGAGCTCACACCAGGTCTAGACCCTTTGGCGGAACATAAACATTCAAAAGATTCCACAGTGATCCCCATTGGTCCCTTCTCCATAGTGAGCCTGGGAGTGGCATGAGGGCAAGAAGGCTTTAATTTTTTGTTTTAGAAACTTCTGGGGATTCTTTAAAAGTTTTTAATGAACATGTATTACCTTTTTAAAGTATGCAGCCCTGCTGTATTTAAAAGAATACATTTACAAAAAAGCATCCTAAGGTGGGCAATAAAAAGTCCCTGAAGTCCCAAGGCACACCACATTTTCTAGCCGCAAATAAGTGGGAACAAGAAACTAGAAACAGACAATTTGGGCAATTCTCTAGCTCAAACCAGAAACTCAGTGTTTTCAGTAAATTTAGGGAAACATCAACTTCCTGGAAAACTAAATGTCAAATGTGGGAGATTTTACACAGGTTCATTTATTCTTGTGCTGTGAACAACCCCTCCCTCCCTTACAGCCCCAACCCCCCTCATCATCATCATCATCATCATCGTCATCATGTTCAACATCTCACTGCCTTCATCATCTTTCCTTAGTATTCATAGCAGAAGAAACAGAAGCATGAGGTTTTCCCCCACTAAAACAACAGAATTCTTCCACATGTCCCTGTGGGCACCCATCTCTCTGTCCATCAGCTCAAAGACCTCAGAGGCCTCCTCTCCTCTGCACCCCCCAGAGACTCAGGGGTACAGGCCAAGACACTGACACGTCAGTCTCCACTCTCCCACTGCCAGCTGTCCAGGGACCAGATGCAGCTCATACATCTGAGTCGCTGGAAAACACAGAGACGTGGGCAAGGAACAGAAAAAAGGAACTTGGGCATGGGGAGAAAAGTCCCTGGGAAGGCAGTTTTCCCAGAGCTTCCCTGGCAGTCACTCCCCGGGGCTCCCAGAGCTTCCCTGGCAGTCACTCCCCGGGGCTCCCAGAGCTTCCCTGGCAGTCACTCCCGGGGGCCCCCAGAGCTTCCCTGGCAGTCACTCCCAGGGGCTCCCAGAGCTTCCCTGGCAGTCACTCCCCGGGGCTCCCAGAGCTTCCCTGGCAGTCACTCCCGGGGGCCCCCAGAGCTTCCCTGGCAGTCACACCCCGGGGCTCCGGGCCCTGCGTGCCACCACCTCCTCCTGACTCTCAGGTCTGCTGAGGGAGCTAAGGAGATGAGGAAAAGGCAGCACATTCTACTTTAGCCAGACTGAAAGGCTCAGGGCAGGCCCAGATCAAAGGCCTCCCAGCCCACCTCGACACAGAGACTCTGTCAGGGTGACAAGGCAGCAGGATTCCGACGAACCATTACCCACATGAGGGGCAGAATCCTAACCCCGGGAGCACGATTCCGAGGCCTCGCCTGGAGGGTACTGATGCCAGCCACGCCACCTCACAAGCCCACTCTGCTAGAGATGGTCCGCAGTGTATCCGAGGAGTGAGATTCTCGTAGGAGTAAAACTTCTCTCTGAAAAGCCACGTAAGTTAGCCCAGCAACGGGTCTCCGAGAAGATGACTAGACATTCTGCTAGAAGTGCGTAGGCAACTGCTGCGAGAAGGTGAGAGGCTAAAGAAGTGGGGAACAGGCAATCTGAGGGGGTACAAGAAGATTCACTTCAGTGGCGAGGGAGGAGAGCCACCCGCATACAACAAACAGGGAGGATATAAAGTAGCGATTTCAGCTCATCTCTGCTCACAATCTTTCTCCTACACACACACGCACGCACACACACTCTCTCTCTCTCTCTCTCTCTCTTAGCAAGGAGGCCTCTCCTGCCATGAAACAGAAGGTTAATTAAACCATCTTGACTTCCCTAAAGAATGTTCTGTCTGGAAGAGGGAGAAGAGACGCACAGGTCAGGAGAGGAGCAGGTCTAATGAACACGGGCTGCTTGACGCTTGAGAGCTCTCACACGGCCGTCCCTCGGCTCTCGAGCGTGATCCGCTCGGAAGACCGTTCAGCTCTGAAACGCTCGGAACCCGAGGGACCGCGGCCGACAGCTGGGCCTCAGGGCCTGCCCTCAGCGGAAGCCCGGGCACGGTCGACTTCCGAGGCCTGTTCGGAAACCGAAGCATTTCCTTCCGGGTTTACGGCGGTTTGTAAACCGAAATGTTTGTCAACGGAGACGTTCGAAAACGAAGGTGCCACTGTACTGGTTTTGTTACTCACCGTGGTAGGCTGAGTACCGTTATTTAACCTCCAAGGGACCCAAGTTACCTCACCTACATGATAAGATGACACCAACAGCCCTCGCCAGTTTGGCTCAGTGGTTAGAGCGTCGGCGCACCGACTGAAGGGGCCCGGGTTCAAGTCCAGAAAAGGGCATGTACCTCAGTTGCAGGCTCGGTCCCTGGGGCACATGTGGTGGGCAACCGATCGATGTGTCTCTCTCACATCAATGTTTCTCACTCTCTCTTTCCCTTCTACTCTCTCTGAAAAGCAATGGGAAAAATATCCTCGGGTGACAGGGAAAAAAAAAAAAGATGACACCAAACAAAAAACCTACAATCCAAAAAAAACTTTCCAAAAAGCCACCCCCCCAAAAAAAAAATCTCAAAACACCAAAATCTTGGAATTGAGTAGGATCTTCAAGGATTAACCATTATCCTCTGCCTCTGTGTTATATTACTCTGGAAAACATTCTGAGGGGATGTGTAAATGTGCTATGCACAATTCTTAAATCAGCCAAAAGAAAGTTCTCCAGCTTCCTAAAATATGTGTTGAAAAGAATGAAGATTCACTGAATGTTGAGTACTTGTCAAGTGCTTTATATATGCTTTCTTATTTAATACTTCCAATGCCAGTGAGATGTGGATTGCTAAACTCATTTTATGCAAGAGAAAACTGAGGTAAAAAACAGTCAATACCCTGTCTTCATAAAGGGCAGAACTAGAATTCACACCCAGGTCCTCCTGTGCTTTAGAAATTCATTTGCATGTCTTTACCAGACAATGTGCTCATGGTGGACAGGAAACACTGCAGGGGTTCCCTGTGGTAGCCAGCCCAGAAACAAGCTCAGATCTTCTAGTGCAATGAGACTACTCTCCCCATCTTTGCCGTGCAATAGCCCTCAGCCCCTCAGGTTGAGCACATCTCTCTATTGCTAAAAGTTATTTTTCAGTCAAAAAATAATATCAATACTAAGCAAGACCAGAGGACCAAATGTATCAGTTGATATGCCTCTCCTGATATACCTGTTTTCCTCATTTCAATCCAATGCCACAATCACTTGCTGACATGTCATTTATGGAACACTGTGCTAGGGGCTGGATTTACAAAGATTAACAGGACAATGCCCCTGCTTTCAAGGCACTGTAGTGGGGAAACCAAAGGTGAACACAATAATCTAAGGTTTTGTTACCGAAAAGGGGGCCTGGCCCTGAGCAGGTCAGCCTGGGGCTGGCCAGTACTGTATGGGTTCTTGACTTCATGCAGGAAAGATTTTACAACACAAGTCCAGGTGATTTTTAGAGCACATTTATTAATGCTGGGGACAGTGAAACAAGGAAGGGCTTAGGATAGAAGCAACAGGATAGGGATTAGGTGGGAAAATGAGCCTAGGCTGGGCTACTTTGGCTCAGTAAGAAGTCAGAGAAAAGGGGGCTTTGAGGACAGGTTCAGGGGGTTAGCCTGGGCTGAGCTGTCATTGCCCATTGCTCCCACATTGCAAGTCTAGTGGGGTCCCTTAGAGTTTAGGAGATGCATGCCTGTGGGGAAGGAAAGGGGGAAGGGAAAGGCACGAGTGTCCTCCTAGTGTTACAGGCAGTTAGACAGACGTGAACAGAGCAAGAAGGATGGGCCAGGTACAGAAACTCACCAGGACAGAAAGCTCAGGATGCCTAGCAAGGTGCAAAAGTGAGAAAACAAGAACCTCACCCGCAGGGTAACCTGTCCTCCCCTAGCATATCACAGGTCATGCTGTTTAGACCCCCCTGAGCATTCCTCCTTAAAGATAACATCTAGGCCTCAGTTGTTTTTCAGCTCCAGGCCCAGAAAAGCAGCAAAACCACACAAGTGATGCCATGGTTGCCTCAGGACCAGCTGCATTGACTAATGACCCCTTGCTCTGGCACTGATCAATCAGTGGAGACCACTACCCTGAAAGAGCTCACCTGGAAAGCTGATGAATATTCTATTGAGACTCTCCCCTGAGACCTCCCCTAAGATTTCCACCTGCGAAAGAGAAAGACGCTCAGAATGAAGTACTCAGTGTGGGCTCTCCCCCAGGGGAACCTGCCCAGGCCGTTACCTTCCCCACTTCTTCCCTCTAAGGGGCCCCACAAGACCTGCAACCAAGGAGCAATGGGCAGCGGCAGCTTGTCTGAGATAACACCAGTCTTCAAGGCCCCCTTTTCTCTCTCTGACTTCTCAGTGAGCCAAAGCAGCCCAGCCTAGGCTCTCCTGCTGCTTCTTCTATGCCCTTCCTTGTTTCACTGTCCCCAGCTTTAATTAACATCCCAACTGAATGTGCTCTTGCTGAGGCAATAAATTCTCACTTGCTTTGCTGCACTTTGTCCCTTGATAGAAACCTTTCCTTTAAGAAGACAAGAACCGAGGTCTCATCATCTTGCCAGTAACATTACGAGGGAGAGTGCGCTGGGACCTTTGTTTTGAGGGGTTTTAAAGGCTAGGAGTTTAGCCTTGGCTAGGTGGCTCAGTTAAATGGAGCAGCAGACAAGAGGCAACCAGCTGATGTTTCTCTCTCACATTAATGTTTCTCTCGCGCGCTCTTCCTCTCTCTCTAAATATCAATAAAAACATATCCTCAGCTCAGAAATAAAAAATAATAATAAATTACTTTTTTAAAAAGCTAGGAGTTCAGGGGAGGATCTCAATAGAATATTCATCAGTGTTATGCTGATGTGCCTAAATGAGATTTATTCCCTTAACTTCATCTGTCCTTGGGTGTGGTTGGTAAATGGCACTAATTGGATTTCTGCTATCTATCTCCCAGAGTAGGGTGATTTAAGCTATTTACCCTCTGGTTGGGAAGAAGAAGTGTAAACCATTTAGTCTTAAGTGGCCTTGGTTACAGAAGATAGGATTTTGTGATTTACTAGATGGCTGTAAACTGCTTGAACGTTTAACTATCTGACTCAGTTTCGTATTCCACTTGTCCTGGCTTACCAGCCTGTCTCAGTTTGTTGTGAAAAGTAAGATAGTAAAAAGGATGATAAAACTGCAAGATCTCACTGGTAATACCAGAAGACAGGGCAGAAATAGTTTTAAAGTATTGGGCTAAAATTACTTTCCCTAAAAGCTTTCCCAAGAAGCCCCTAGAAGTTTTATAAAATTACTGCAAAGTGAAAAACATAAGAATAAAGTTTTTAATAGCTAAACTTTTTCTGAAAGAAATACTTGAGGAAGCACTCCAGCAAAATAGGTAATGAACCCAATAGAGAAAAAAGACACAGGGGGATAAAATAGTAGTAATTCCTTAATGGAGAATGTAAATTTACATAAATAATTGATATATACATATAAAAATACAACTTTTAAAAATATATAGTTAAAATAAAAAACTTGGGGAAAATACACAAAACACAAAGAATCATTAGAGTCCGGAGGACAAAAATGGGGATGCGTATTAAACCTGACAAGCTCAGGGGAGGCCTGAGTAAACCATTTGTAATGGCAGCCTTACAAACTCAGAAACAGAAAGTAACCACGAAGGATGGTCTGAAATTTAAACTTTCAAACTAAAAGCAGTTCATGGCAAGTAGTCATGACTTACGGCAGCATTTTTATCTAACAAAATTTAATCTTCACCTTATCTGAGACTGTCTGTTGTCTTTTTTTATCTAAGATAAAATGCCTGATAACGTGCCTTTGGAATAACAAAGTAATTTCCTTTCCAGCAATGGAGCAGAGACCACAAATCCCTTATCAGGTTAATTGCTGACTATTAACTATCCTGTACCCACCTTTGCAAAAGAAGTACGTTTCTATTCCTTTCCCTCACCTCCCACCCTCCCCTTCGCTTTCTCCGCTACCCTAGCCTATCACCAATGAATTTCAGGTAAACCCCGTAAGCCTCCTCATTTGATTGTAATGTGTGAAATGATGCGCATAACTCCCATTCTCCAGAGCATTTTCTCAATCCGTGGAGATTTTGTTTCCAGGCAATTGTTGTCAGTTAGGCTCAAACTCATAAAAAATTCTTACAGGTTTGGGCGTTTCTTACATTGACATTTACTTAGAGCCCTTTTTCAAGGGCTCCAAACAGAAAGGAGAAAAAGTATAATACAGAAAAAGTATTTGCAAAAATAATGGTTTAAAATGTCCTAAAGTTGACCAAAACAAACAAACAAAAACCCTACAGATTCAAGAAGCTGAGTGAACTCCAAAAGGATAAACTGAAAGAAATACATTCCGAAACAAATCATAATCAAGAATTTTAAGACTGAAGACAAACAAAAAACCTGGGAAGTAGCCAGAGAGAAATGGAATATTACCTATAGGAATGATTCAAGTAAGAGTGGATTTCTCAACAGAAACTATGGGGGCCAGAAGTGTAGTGGCAGTGAGACAGACGCGAGCAGATAGATCAAGGACTATGGGCCAGGTACAGAAGGTTACCAGGGTAGAAAGCTCTGGGCCCCAGCAACAGGCAAAACTGGGAAAACAAGGACCTCACGCCCCGGGTAACCTTTCCTCCCCTAGCATATCTCTGGTCTTATGGTTTAAACTCCCATGACCTTTCATATCGATGGCCATGCAGTCTGGACCCTCTCTTGACCTTTCCTCCCCTGGCACGTTGCTAGTCATGCTGGTTAGATCCCCTTAGGGGGGGAACAAAAAAGGTGACTGGAGAATAGCCTGTAAGCATTAAAGCCCCAGGACAATGAGGTTCTAACCCACATCAAATACATTTAGGCCTCAATTGTGTTTCAGCTCCAGGCCCAGAAAAGCAGCAAAACCAGTCAAAGACCAGCTGCATTGAGTAAGGATCCCCTACCCTGGTGCCAACCAATCAGTGGAGACCACGACCCTGAAAGGATACACCTGGAAAGCTGATGAATATTTTACTGAGATCCTCCCCTGAGACCTCCCCTAAAATCCCTGCCCTTAAAAGCCCTTAGAACCTTCCAGGAGCGCACCCAAGCCTTTTCCCTTCCCCTTTACCCTTTTCTCTCCCCCCTCCCCCACCCAGTGCCTTACCTTTACCTCTCCTCTCTCTTAAGCTCCAAGGGTCCTTCTTCTGCCTCTGTAACTTTTTTCCTGAGTCCATGTCTTCTATTGCTCACTTCTACCTCTGTGACTTTCTAAATAAACTTTCTCTTATAGTTTGAGCCTTGGCTCTGAATTCTTTCCTAGCCAGAACACAAGTACTGAGGTTGCTGAACCAAGATCTGGTCTGACCCCACAGGTCTAACACCTGGTACCGTTCTCACTGCCAACAGAAGGAAGTGGCACAACAAATTTCAAGGCTGAAAAAAGAATTAACCCAGAAGTCGGGATCCTGTGAAAATATTCTTCAGGAATAAAGGAGAAATAAAGACTTAATCAGTGAAGGAAAATGAATCCATCTACACCAGATCTGCTCTAATTATTAAAGGAAGTTCTTCATATAAAAGGAAAATAATTTTCAAAGAGAAAAAAAGGAGGGAGGGAGGAAGAATGGAAGAAAGGAGAAGAAGAAGGGAGGGAGGGAGGGAGGGATTTGGAATATTAGAATAAAGAAAGACTAAAGGAAAGGGTAAGTATAATAAACAATGTTTCTCTTAAATTTTAAAAGTTATATTTGACATTTGAAAGCAAAACATTACAACACTTTCTGATATGGTTCTCAATATATACACAGGTAATGTTTAAGATAACTATATCCTTAAAGGGGTAGTAAAGAAACATAAATGTTGATAAGGTTCCTATATTCCACTTGAAGCGGTAAAATGTTAATACTAGTAGGCTGTGGTAAATTAAATAGGTATATTATAATCTATAGAGCATCCACTAAATTAACAAAGCAAAAAGATATACTTTAAAAATTCTTTAAATCAAAATGACATTTTACAAAATATTCAAGTATCCTACAGGAAGGCAGGAAAGAAGAAACACAGGAACAAAAAACAGTGGAAACAGAAAACAAATGATAAAATGGCAAACTTAAATCCTACCACATAATTAATTACATTAAATATAAATGACCTAAAAGCACATTAGAAGATACTGTCAGAATGGATTTTTTTTTAAAAAATGACCCAACCATATGCTAGCAAAGAAGTTTATGTGGGAAGATTATACGTTAAGGTATCAAAAAGATATATCATGCAAATACTAATCAAAATAAAGCTGGACAAGCTAAATTAATTTCAGACAAAGTAGATTTCAGAGCAAAGAATATTTGGACCAGCTGTAAAGTGGGACATTACATAGTCATAAAAGGGTCAATTCATTAATACAGTATAATAATCCTAAATGTGTACATGCCAAACAACAGAGCTCCAAAACACTTAAAAAGCAGATAAAGCAGAACTGAACATAGAAATAGGCAATTCTAGAATTACAGCTGGAAACTTCAAAGAAAATTCTGCTAGAAAGAAAATGAGCAAGAATATAGAATAATTGACACAACCATAAACCAACAGAAGCTTTTTAATATTTATAAGACACTTCACCTAAAAAGAATAAACATTAGTTACACACATACATGGAGCATTCACCAAGATAGACCATCTCTTGAGTCATAAAATAAACTTTAACAAACTGAAATGAATTGAAATCATGGAAAATATGTTCTCTGACCAGCAGTACTAAGTTAAAAATCAATACTAAAAAGGTAACAGGGAAACTTTCAGGAACTTTAAACACCACACTTCTAAATAATCCATGGGACAAAGAGGAGGTCTCAAAGAAAATTTAAAAGATATGTTTTTGTTACTGAACCAAATGGAAAAAAACACACAAAACAATACATCAAAATCTGTGGGATGCATGGAGATACTGAAACCCTTGTGCATTGCTGGTGGGAATGTAAAATGGTGCAACCATTGTGGAAAACAGTTTGGCGGTTTCTCAAAAGCTTAATCATAAGACTACCTTATGATCCAGTAATTCCACTTCCAAGTATATACTCCAAAGACTTAAAAGCAGGGACTCAAATAGATACTTGTATACCTATATTCATAGCAGCATTATTCATAATAGTCAAAAAGCACAAATAACCCATATGTCTATCAACGGATGGATAAACAAAATGTGGTATATACATATAATGGAATATTATTCTGTCTTCAAAAGGAAGGAAATTCTGATACATGCTAAAACATGGATGAACCTTGAAAACATTATGCTTGGTGAAATGTCAGATAAAGGACAAATGAGGTTCCTAGAATATACAAATTCACAAGACAGAAAGTAGTAGAGGTCCCCAGGGGCTGGGGGAAGAAAGAAAGGGAGAGTTATTATTTAATGGGGACAGAGTTTCTATTTGGAATGATTAAAAAAAGATCTGGAAATGGATAGCAGGGATAGTTGCACAACATGGTGAATGTACTTAATGTCAATGAATGGTACAGAAAAATGGTTAAAATGGTACAATTATGTTTTGTATATTTTACCATAATTTTTTTTTTTTAATCCTCACCCAAGGATATTTTTTCCATTGATTTTCAGAGAGAGTGGAAAGGAGAGAGAGAGAAACATCGATGTGAGAGACACACATCAATTGGTTGCCTCCTGCACTCACCCCAACAGGTGCCAGGGATTTAGCCTGCAACCGAGGTACGTGCCCTTGGCTGGAATCAAACCTGGGACCCTTCAGTCAGTGGGCCGATGCGCTAACCACTGAGCAAAACTGGCTTGGGCTATTTTACCATAATTTTTTTTTTAAACTCTGAGTTGCATATATACAATGGAATATAACTCTGCCATAAAAAGAATGAAATCTTACCATCTGCAACAACATGGATGGTCCTAGAGAGTATTGTGCTGGACAAAATAAGTCTGACAGAGAAAAACAAGTGCCAGATGATTTCACTTATACTCTAAAAAACAAAATAAATGAACAAGTAGACCAGAAACAGACTCATAAATACAGAGAACATTTTAAAGGTTGCCAGATGGGAGGGGATTGGAGGGCTCGCGATTTAGAAGTACAAATTCATAGTTACAGAATAGTCATGGAGAACAGGATGATCCCCCATAGGGAATACAGTCAATAATAATGTAAAAACTAAGTACGTGGATAGGTGGATACTAAATCCTAAATAAGCACATGAAAGAGTATTCAACACCATTAGCCATTAGAGAAGTGCAAATTAAAGCTGCAATAAGATACCACATATCTATTAGAATATTAGATTATTTTTAAATTTTATTATTAATTATTTTATATACTGACACTCTTATTTTAAATACTTTAAATTATTTTAAATACTGACAGTTCCAAGTGTGACAAGGATATAGAGATACCGGGTCACTCATACATTGCTGGTAAGAATGTAAATGGTACAGCCACTCTGGAAAACACTTTGGCAGCATCTTACAAAGTTGAACATATACTTATCAAATGACTCAGCAATCCCACTCCCGTGTATTTATTATGTAGAAATGAAAGTTAGGTTTACACAAAGAAAAGTGCATGCATATATATAGACAGCCACTTTATTTGCAACAACAAAAACTGGAAACAACTCAAATGTCTTTCAAACAGGTGAAAGGTAAGAAGGTAAGGTATACTCATATAAAGGAATACTATGCAGCAATATAAAGGACCCAACTGCTGACGCACACAATAACTTGGATGAATCTCGAGGGCATTATACTAAATGAAATAAAAGCCCATCTTAAATGGTGACATGCTGTATGATTCCACTTACATAACACTCTCAAAATGACAAAATTATGCTCACAGAGAAGACGCAAAGGATCGCTAGGTTAATAGTAAAGGAGAGGAGTTTCTTTGGGGTGGATGGAATAGTTTTGCATCCTTGACTGTGGTGGTAGCTACATGAATATATGTGTGTGTGTGTGTATATAGATATACACACACGTGTGTACATATACGTGTGTATGTGTATATATGATAAATATATAAAATTTGACAGAACTTTTACCAAAAATTAATAGTAATAAATAACAAGGAGTGCAGGTGAATACTGATGAAATCTGAACAAGGTCTGAAGGTTTGTTAATGCACTGCAGCAATGTCTATTTCCTGCTTGTGATCACTGTACTGTGACAGTGATGGCAGGCAGAATAATGGCCTGTCAAAGATGTCTACACCCTAATCCCTGGAAACTGTGAATCAGAGGAGATTATCCTGGATTATCCAGCGGGCCCAAGGTCACCACGTGAGCCCTTAAAAGCACAGAACTTTTTCTAGCTGGCGGTAAAAAAGAAATTGTAGATTCAAAGAATGAGAAGAATTAGACACTTGCTGCTGGCTTGAAAAACAAAGAGCCACATACAAAGCACGGGAAGGAACTGGATTCTGCCAACAATCAGTGTGAGTTTGGAAGCAGACTCTTCCCCAAGAGCCTCCAATGAGAACCGCAGCCCTGGCTAACACCTTGATTTTAGCCCAGTAAGACTCTGAGCAGAGAATCCAGCCACAGCATGTCAGGCTTCGAACCTAAAGAGTTAAAAGGGGGTAAAATTCATGTTGTTTCACGCCATTAAGTAAGCGGTAATTTGTTACTGTAATAAAAATCTAACCCACAGTAGTTTTCAACTGGGTGATTTGGGGACATTTGGTTACATCTGGAGACACTTTTGTTTGTCAAACCTGGGGGAGTGCCACCAGCATCTAATGGGTAGAGGCCAGGGATGCTGCTAAACATCACACTATCCAGAAGACAGCACCCCACCCTCCAACAAAGAAGCATCTAACCCAAAATGTCAATAGAACTGAGGTTGAGAAACCCCACACTACGGTTATGCAAGATGTCATCATTGGGGGAAGGGCACATGGGAATCTCTATACTATTTTTGAAATTTCTATGTGATCCTAAAACTGTTTCAAAATTTAAATTTTTAAAAAATATATAAGCATAGCCCTGGCCAGGTAGCTAAGTTGGTTGGAACATTGTTCCATACACCAAAAGGCTGCAGGTTCAATTCCGGTCAGGGCACTTACCTAGGTTGTGGATTCGATTCCCAATTGGGGCAGTATGGGAGGCAAACGATCCATGTTTCTCTCTCACACTGGTGTTTCTCTCCTCTCTCTCTCTTCCTCTCTCTCTCTAAAAATCAATTTAAAAAACATACCCTCTGGTGAGGATTATAAAACACACATATAAGTATAATCTAAAGGGCAATAGAAGGATGCACAGCTTCTATAACACTAGAAGTAGGTTAAAAACATTGTAAGGTGCTTTGGGAATTTGGACAAATAGATAAGAAGGAGGAGTCAGTAGGGAGGAAAAAAATGTAAACAATAAGCAAGAAGAAGGACAATGGCAGACGAAAGTCCCAGATAAGTCCTTTCCTCAGAATCCAATCAAGATCACAGGTTCGCCCAGCTGGCGTGGCTCAGCGGTTGAGCATCGACCTAGGATCCAGGACATTGAGGTTCGATTCCCCGTCAGGGCACATGCCCAGGTTGTGGGCTCGATCCTCAGCAGGGGGCATGCAGGAGGCAGCTGATCGATGACTCTCTCATCATTGATGTTTCTATCTCTCTCTCTCCCTCTCTCTGAAATCAATAAAGACATACTTAAAAAAAAAAAAAAATCACTGGTCGGAGAGGGCAACACTGAGTGAAGTCAGAGATGCTAATGTGAAAGGGAGAAGCTGTAAGAGTTCAGATGAGAAGGCCTCCTTTCTCAGTGAGCTGCATAGCAAAGGTGTTTGCTGGGAATGAGGGGTACCTGGGAGGGGAGAGCTCTGAAAAGCTGCTACGGGGAGTCAGGGAGGATCAGGCAGAGGCACTCCTGAACTGTACACATTGACTCCTGAGTTTTCTCCAGCAGCACTCCAGCTGGGGGCAGACCTACAGTGAGTCCTAGAGAGAGGAGAGGTGAAACCACATGCTCACTGGGATCTGCCCTGGGTAAGAAAACAAATGATACCAGAGAGATTACAAATTGGGAAAACAGGGAAGTTTTGAGAATGCAATGAAAGCAAAGAGAAAGTTCCAGAGGAAAAAAGAGCAAAAAGAGCAAAACAGACGGTGGATGAGTGGTCAGGGAGAACATTGTTCAAGATCTTAAAGGCAGAAGAATCCAGGAGATCAGGTCGAAGCTGAGCTGGGTTTCTTACCTCAAATGAAGACAGGAATCGCTAATGAGAAGAAAACCCTGAGGCCAGGAGCTGTAAAATGGGTTCTTACCCACTACACATCCACTGGCAATCACAAAACCTTCAGGCAGCTTTCAAGACTCTGTACAAAGCATGGTGTCTCCCAAGGGAGATCAAGAGAAAAATGGATCTATGGGAATCCGAAGAAGTTCAATTAGACTCTTAGTCTGTTCGGGCTACTAAAACAAAAATACCATAGACTGGGTAGCTTGTAAACAACAGAAATTTATTTCTGAAAGAAATAAATATCAAAGTCTCAGGAAAAAAATACATCCAGAGGCTTAGAAATCCAATGTCAAGGCACCTGCAGATTTGGTATCTGGTGAGGGCCCACGTCCTGGCTCATCAACGGGAATCTTCTCACACGGCGGGAAGGGGCAAGGGACCTCTCTGAGAGCACTAAACCCATTCAAAGGCTTCACCCTCATGACATAACCACCTCCCTAAGTCCCCACCTCCAAATGTCATCACACTGGAAATTAGGTTTCCACACAAGAATTTTGGGGAAGGTACAAACATTCCGTCTGCAGCACACCCCTACTCAGAAGAGTGCCCTGCTACTCTCTCTCTGAAAAGTACTGAATCACTTTCCTTTTTCTGATCCAGTTCCTCAACAAAGAGGCCAAGATCATGTATTTGGTTGCAGTGTGTACCAGAGAGCACCCCCCACCTGCACTGGGGGCCAGCAGCCAGACTGTGGCCCCAGCCTACACCTCTCACACAACCTGCTAGCTTACAAATGATGGTTGCCGATCAAAACGGTGTACATGGCTCCACACTATGTATCTTCATGACTGGGAAAATCATACCACACAGAGTATGTGACTGTTTTTTGAGAGGCAGGAAGTATCCAGGGGGACACATCCAGCATAAGGACATCCACAGGGTTTCTTAAAAATACAAAGTCTTTCTTACACACCTCATCCAAAATGACAATGAATCTGCTCAGGAGTTCCCAGTGCCATACGCAAAAGGATGTTACTGGAATGCCCAGGAGTAGCCATTTGAAGAGTGTGGTTCCTGGACCCCAAGGCCAGCAAATAAGGCTGCAAATTCCAAAAGGAAAATGCAGAATGGTGTCCACAAGAAAGGAAGGCCAGAACCTTGCTGACGCAGACCTGTGGACTCCCTCTCCACAGTAGGAACACTCTCTTCTGTGACTGAAAAGAGGTGATCATCCAGAGGTTGAGGACAGGGCTTGTAGAGGGTTGCCCACCAAACATTCCTGCTTCTGGTAAAGTGGGCACAAAGTGACCCACCCTTCACTGCCAAGGGTGCGACTGGCTCAAGAATTTGAACCAATCCAGTGTGAAATGACAGACTAGAAACTCTAGAGCCCAGTCCTGTCCCAGTGCCCAGCAGGGATTAACTGCCTACTGTCCTATAGAGACTAAGTGCCCTCACCTGGACCCTGGTTTTAGCTCTCTTCTTTCAAGGCCAGCTTCTCCAGCTTTCCCTTGGACTCTGTGGGCTTCCCGATATCCTTCCAATAAATTCATGTTCTTTTGCTTGAATTAGCCAGAACAGACTTTTGTTGCTGGAAGAGAACTTAAAAAGCACCATCAGATTGGAGTCAGAAATCGCTGGTGTCCCTTCTCTCTAGAGAATGTGACATCAGCCTACGCCTTACTCACCGTGAATGAAAAGTGATGCCAGACAGCTTGCTATTAGAAGGCCAGAAGAGGCACTAAAATCACCAGGGGAGTGGGCATCATCCAAAGACTGAGAGAGACAAAAGGGCCTGGCATTGCAGAAATGCAAGGGCAAAAACAGAGCACAACAAACAGGCAGCCCCTTCATTATTCAATTACTCACTCTGTAAATTGAGAATTAATGTTCACGGGTTCTGGTGAGTGACATAATTACAATTTAAAAAGGGCAATTAATCATCGGCTTGTTCACTGCCTTGCCGGGAGCCTCTTGCTTCATGAACACCAGTAAAGCCACAAAAGGCTTAAACACACAAATGAGTATGACTACCAAATTCCAGCCTTCTCTGGCCCCCCTCTCCTTGCAACTCCCTTGACTAGGCTCAGCCACATAGGATCTCTGCATCTGTTTCTCATTCCTGTGACATTCCTCCAAACTTCCCCAAGTCTCCACCTTCTGAACAGTGTTCCTTCCCTTCACGGCTGATGAAAACAACAGAGCTACCTAAAGTTGTGCACTGCAAGAAAAAGAAAAAAAAGACCTTGGGCCTCTAGCTCTCTGTTCTACAGGGCTAGAAAGGAGAGAGTACAAAAGGAGTTGAGTGAGATAAGGACGGGAAGGAGAAAAGAAAAGAGAGGCAGAAGAAGGGGTGAGACAGGAAAGACTAGGCTCTCAGCAAGGGCACAAGAACGCTAACGTCAGGCTCTGATAGGGCAGGCCAGCATTTTCTCAGGACCAGCAACTTCTGTCCACCGAAGTACCCAGGTGCTCAATCAGACTCCAAGAATCCAGGACCGAGCTAGGAGGGAGCAGAGGCATTTCTGGTTTCTTCTAACAGAAAGACTGGAACAAAGAGTTCTCCCAAAGGATGTAAGTCCCAGGAGGGAAGAAACTTTAAAGTTTCTAAAGGAAGAAAACCTCAGGAATCTAGTTTATCTGCATAAAACTTGGGGCAAAAATGAGTATTTTTGTCTCTGCTGCTTTCTTTTTTTTTAATTTTATTTTTTAATCCTCACCCAAGGATATTTTTTCCATTGCCTTTCAGAGAGAGTGGAAGGGAGAGAGAGAGAGAGAGGGAGAGAGAGAGAGAAAGAGAAACATCGATGTAAGAGAGACACAATGATTGGCTGCCTCCCGCACGAGCCCCGACCAGGGCCAGGGATCGAGCCTGCAACCGAGGTGTGTGCCCTTGGCCAGAATCAAACCCAGGACCCTTCAGTCCGCAGGCCAACGCTCTAACCACTGAGCCAAGCAGGATAGGGCAATGTCTCTGCTGCTTTCTAACAGAGTGGCCTGGGGTAGGATACTTAACCTCACGTGCCCCAGTTTCCTAATCTATGAAATGGAAATAACACCCAATTTAATTGAATCTAAAATTACAATGCCATCAACTGTAAGATGAACTATTATTCTATTACCACTAAGGAAAAAAAATCAATTATAAGATGTCACTAATTATAAAATCTCAGAGATGTTAAAATGTGAAAAAGATGTTCACCTCAGAATGGATGCAATACAGTAATGATAACTACTTACAAAGTTGATGTGAGAATTAAGTGAGTAATTATATGTAAAAAAAAAATACTGTTGCCGCTGCTACTAATATTAATTTAACAAAAACGTATTGAGCAAGTCCCCTCAGGCCCTGTGAATATGAACAAATACCCAAATACGGTCCAGTCCATAAGCAAATGGGGACAGGTGAAGATGAGACAAGATGTGTGCGTACAAGCTCCAGACACAGGAGCCTCTGTTTTGACTAGAATATAAACTGAAGACTCATCTTACTCGACTGAGAAGTCAAGAAGAGGTAGGTTCTACAGTAAAGAGACAATGAGATATAATTAAAATTACCCCTAAAAGCCCTTAAATCCCCCGTGAAGTACACATACATATACATTCTTACATCTGATTCGATATGACAAGACATTTGTAGTACACACATACCACACAGTACAGTATACAAATAGAATATATAATTAAGGACCATGTTGTACAAAAAAATTTAACACTAAAATGAGGCTAAATATGGCAAGATGTTCAAACTATGGGAGAAACAAAAATGTAGATTTATGTTTCCCACCCCATATTCAGCAAAGGCAACAACCACTGGGGAAATGGTAGCCAAGCTCTCGGCCACTGAGATCTTGGATCTCAGATCCTAGCGTACCTTCCACACTGAGCTCTGTGATGCTGAGCCTAGGACCCTGCAAATCACATGTAGATATGAGAGTCTCTTCATTAGGGGGCACTAGAAGGAAACTGCAAGGATGGAGAAGAAAGAAACCAGCTCCTTTGTCTTCAGTGCTTCCTCACTTCTTCCTGTTTTGAGAAGCATCATCCCAGCAATGCTCCTTCACCAGAAGCACAGTGCTGACTCCAGTTACTCCAAAACCTGAAGAACAGACTTCATCACACATTCTACTGCTGGAGACAAAAGCCCCAACCTACCAGTCCCACTCCTTGAAACGCTTGAGTTTCCATGGGGTCCTTTCCTTCACCCAAGTTGTTTGGTTTTTTTTACTTTAAATAATTTTTTATTTTTCAATTCCAGTTGACATGCAATATTATATTAGTTTCAAGTGTACAATGCAGTGATTAGGCATTATGTAACTTATTAAGTGATCACCGTAATAAACCTACTACCCTTCTGACACATACAGAATTATTATAACATTGTTGACCATATTCCCTGTGCTGTACTTTACATCTCCTATGACTATTCTGTAGCTACCAATTTGCACTTCTTAATCCCTTCACCTTTTTTACCAAGCCACCCAACACCGCTCTCATCTGGCAACCGTCAAAATGTTCTCTGTACCTATGAGTGTTTCTGGTCCGCTTGTTTGTTTTTTAGATTCCCCATATAAATGAAATAATACACCATTTGTCCTCCTCTGTCTGACTTATTTCACTCAACAATACCCACTAGGTCCATCCATGTTGTTGCAGATGGCAAGATTTCGTTCTTTTTTATGGCTGAGTCCTATTCCATTGTATATATGTACCACTTCTTCTTTATCCATTCATCTATTGATGGACACTGAGGTTGCTTCCATACCTTGCCTATTGTAAATAATGCTGCAATGAACATATGAATGTATATGTCTTTTTGATTTAGTATTTTGGATTTCTTCGGATCAATACTCAGAAGTAAAATTGCTGGGTTCATTTTTGTCTCTTATTATAGCCTTTGTTTTAAAGTTTATTTTGTCTGGTATAAGTATTGTTACCCCAGCTTTTGTTTGTTTGCTTCCATTTTCATGAAATATTTTTTCCATCCCTTTACTTTCAGTCTGTATGTGTCTTTTCATCTAAGTGAGTCTCTTGAAGACAGCATATGTAAGGGTCTTGTTTTACTACTCATTCAGCATTCATATGTCTTTTGATTGGAACATTTAATCCATTTGCTTTTAAAGTAATTGGTGATAAATATGTATTTATTGCCATTTTATTATTTATATTTTTATCTTTTCTTTTTCTTCTTCTTAAAGAAGACCCTTTAACATTTCCTGTAACTGGTTTGGTGGTGATGAACTGCTTTAGTTTTTTCTTTCCTGGGAAGCTCTTTATCTGTCCTTAGATTCTAAATGATACCTTTGCTGGGTAGAATAATCTTGGTTGTAGGTCCTTGCTTTTCATCACTTTGAATATTGGTTGCCAATCCTTTCTGGCCACCAAGGTTTCTGTTGAAAAATCAGCTGACAGTCTTATGGGAGCTCCCTTATAGATAACTGCTTTTCTCTTGCTACTATTAAGATTCTCTCTTTGTCTTTAATCATTGGTATTTTAATTATGATGTGTCTTGGTGTAGGCCTCTTTGGGTTCATCTTGTTTGGGACTCTGCACTTCATGAACTTGTATGTCTACCTCCTTCACCAGGTTAGGGAGGTTTTCCATCATTATATTTTTTTCTTTGTTAATCTTCACCCAAGAATATTTTTTCCATTGACTTTTTTAGAGAGAGAGGGAGGGAGGGATGGGGGGAGAAAGAGAGAGAAACATTGATGTGAGAGAAACACATCAATTGGCTACCTCCCACACACGCCCCAACTGGGCAAGGGATCCAGCCTGCAACCAGGTACATGCCTTTGGCTGGAATCAAACCTAGGACCCTTCAGTCCACAGGCTGACACTCTAACCACTGAGCCAAACCCACTAGGGCCTTATATGGCCATCTTGGCCAGAACCCCCACCCTTCACCACCTGAGTTTTAAAGACTGCAACCTTTTCCCTTTGATCCTCCAGCTCTAGAAGTAGGAGTTGCTTCCTGGGGTCACTATCTCCATAACACCTCAGTGTTCTTGTCTTACACTTTTAATAACCTGGTTAACCTTATATCTAGTTATCGATTCTTGATATTAAATTCTCTCTGTTCAAATAATTGCTGTGGTTTCTGCCTCCTGGCTGGACCATAACTAATACAGCAGCAGATTACCCCTCTCTTTCAATTTTCAATTCTCTTTTTCTCTCTTTCTCTCAGAGGACATGAAGATGCAATTCGCAGGAAAAGAAAAACTCAGGCTGATAAACATGAATCTATTCAACCTCCACTTGAAACCAAAGAAATAAAAATTAATACTATGAGACATTAATTGCTACCTATCAGATCAACAGAGGTTAAAAAGGCCAATAATATGCAGTGCTGACCACATGCACCGTCATACAGTGTTGGCAGGAATGTATACTGGTATTGCCATTTTATGGAGAGAATTCTGACAGTATGTGTCAAAATCTTTAAAATTTAAGTCTTAAAAACAGACATTCCAGGAGGACATACACTTCTTCCTATTCCTTCTGGTAATACAGCTAAAATTCTGGACATTATATACACAAAACAAACAGAGAAGATCCTGAAAGGTGGAGAGAAAGAAGGTGTCAGTCTGGCTAGGGGCATCGGGATCCAAAGAATGACATGGCAGTGAATTGCCTAGTTTTCTCCTTGCCTCATTTATCCTGGACTAGGGTCTCCAGGGGATGTCAATGGGTATAAACAAAAAGACCCCAGAAAAGCCTGCTTTTTTTAGCCAAAGATTCAGGAAAGAAGCAGTCGAGCAGTCGAACAAAACAGAAACTTTTTAGATAACTACACTACTCCAGCCTAACACCACAAAAAAAAAAAATCACCCTGCAGCCACAGGCCTACCGGAGAGCCTGAATGTCCACCTTCACCAATCTGTGACAAGATGCCCTGCCACCTTCCCTGCTGGGGTGCTATCAGAGAATAACAGGTGAGAAAGCAGGTCCTTGACCACTATCCAGCAGAATCAACACCTCTCCCACTCCTGCAGTGTCAGTGGAGACCAGGTAGGAAACAATAACAAGAATCCCCCCCCCCCCCCCCGGCTCCCACCCAAACCAGGGTGGTGTTGCCAGAGACCTAGGAGGGAATCTAAACTCCTCATTCCAGGAATGTATACATGTGATAAAATGACACAGAACTATACCTACATTGTACCAATGTCAGTTTCCCACTTTTGATATCGAATTGCAGTTATGCAAGATGTAACCTTTGGGGACACTCCATGAAGGGTACATGGGGCATCTCTCTATGTTTGCAATTTCCTGTGAAGCTATAATTATTTCAAAAATAAAAGGTAAAAACAAAAAAGCCATTGCAAAGGAGCATGGGAGAAATTTCTGGGGAGAAGGACATGTCCTATAACTTAACTGTATTATTTTCCATACGAATAACTATATTAGAAACAGAGTATGATCATTTTATTATAGCTAGGTAGAAATGTTCTTGTTGTTAGGAGGTGAGATACGAGCTAAAGTAGTTAGGGATGAAATGACAATGCCTGCAGGTAACTCAAATGACTCAACAATAATGACACTGTCAGACATGGAGAACATTCTGGATTTGGCAGGCAGGACGAATCACTGGCATCTCTGAGAGAATCACTGTAGAGGAGTAATGATAAGGCCAACCATCAGATTACAAAAACTCCACAAATGAGCAGGCAATCAGAGCTACAAGCCATTGGTAAAAGGAGGGATGCTGGAGGATCAGTGGTGTGGGACTGGAGAGGTCAGGAAGATCTAACCACAAATTCAACAGAGCGTGTGAGAAGACATTGGAATCGAGCACAAAAGTGAAGGCTTACTCTGGAAGGGTGCTTATCACTTATTCTTTACTGAAGATCAATCAAAAGGTAAGGAGCTTAAATTACATAAGTGATAAGGGTTAGACAGAAGGAAGGACTTTCTGAAATACCACATTCAACCACTGACCTAGAAGGGGAGTTCAGGGTAGTTTCAGAGCAGCCCTTCCTCCAGGGTACCTGCTAGGGGACAGTCTTGCTGGGCCCTAGCATCCTCCTCCAGCACTTCAAAGGCTGCACATACCTCCTTGCTCAAGTACAAACCTGAGTAGTGGCTTGAGAATTAAAGCCAATTGCTAAAAATGAGTCAGCAATAAACTGGCTTAATAGAGACATAAAACCCAGATCTTAAGGTAAAAGAAAAAAGTCAGCTGCTTAAAGCAATCCCACATCCACCCCATGAGACCCTCTTTACAGAGGCCTCCGTTTAGCCAACTCGTTTCCTCTCAAGAAGAAAGCAATCATCCTCTACTGTGCCTACTTTCAGACTGAATGGATGGTCAAGAAGACACAGTGTAACATGCTTTGATTTGCTCTGGGAAATGAGATGCAGTTCAACACCACTATGATTTGTAAAGCCATTTACATAATTAAACATACAGACCAGTGACATGAGGAGGTAGATTTGGTTAATGGAGTTACAGTAGAGCTAAAAATAGCAAACAGCTACAAGCTGGAGGGACACTGGGGACAGCACCTGCTGATGGACACTGATGTCCATGGGAAGACTGTCAATTCACCAAGGGTGTCCTTTCTACTTAGCTGGAGCCTTTTAATTAAAATTTTAAAGCTCCCCATGGACATAGAGCAGCTGGTGGTGGCCTGTTTTACAGATTGCAAACTTAAGGTTATCAACAGGGCCACAGAGGGTTTGCAGGAGAGTTCACCCAGTCCTGAATTAAAGCTCAAAAACTAACAACCTGCATTCTCCAAAAGACTTGAGGGTATGTTCATCTGAATGGAAATTTGAAACTTGGTGGGCCTTTAGAGCACATTTAGCCTTTAGATTTACTTCATTTGTACCACACAATTTCTTTGCTCTCCTTCAATTCCTTCTCTTTTTTTTAAGTCTGAATATCTGCTGACATTTTAAAATTCCCATAAGACCCTGTATCTCCAGCTGAGCACTGCTAGGCCCATACTCCAGATCAACAGCAGGCTGCCCCGTTGAGAGGCTATGTGAGCTCCACAGTGCCCCAGTCCTCACCACCCCCTGTTATCTTCCATTGCCAATTCTCACCTGCATCTGTGGCCTGGTTGGCCCTGGAAAGCATTTACATGTGTAACTTTTGATCTAAACATTACTTAAAACTGGCTCAGGTTTCTAGCCTGTGCCACCTCATGGTGTTTACCCCAAGATATCTCCGTGCTGTGTAAGAGTAGCATTTCCTATTCAATCTTTTAAAAATACTTCCTGGCTCTGGTTTCAGTTTGGTGAAGGAATCTGCACTCTCTCTACTTCCCAACGATCTACACATGGTAAACAATGCAGCTCTGGCCTTACAAGGTGCAGAAACCTTTTGTTTGCTTTTTATTGTCTTTCCTAGTAATGCATTCCAATTTCCCTTTTACCCCTTCCTACTACCACCTCATCCCTGGGTTACCAATTTCAAGTATCTTTCCCTGGACCTGCCCAGACAGGTTACACCTTCTTTTCTGCAGGGAATGTCCCCAAGTACAACCTGAAATTTTATCATGGAAAACATAAATATTTGTTTGATTTTTTAAAGGTCTTTTTCTAAGCAGAAACACACAGAAGAAAGAGATAGAAATCTATAATACTATTAGTCAGTTCACAGGTATACAAGGTAGAAAAACCAAACATATGCAACATGATCGTTGCTTTCATTAACAAGATGCATGCAGATAACCAGACTAAGACTAAACCAAGAAGTTATGATTTGCAGACTACCAAGAAGGAAGCCAGAAAAGATGCTGTGCCCCTAGTGAGCGCCAGCTGCATGCCCAATATGCCACTGAGACGCTCCACCTCTCAAGGCTCCCTTGGTCTCCTGGATCTGATTGCTGTGGCCTCCGCAGGCCCTCCCACCTCACTTCCCACAGCTCTCCCCCACTCACACTGAGCAACCCTCTGGCCTCTTTGTTAGTCTTCAAGTTCACCAAAGCACCTCTGTACCTCAAGGTCTCCCCACTTGCTGTCCCCTCCACCTGGAAATGTCCTGCCCTAGATATTTTCCTGGGTCACTTCCTCATTTCTTTCACATTTCTGCTTAAATGTCACCTTTCTATATAAAGGTGACACCCCCTTTGGGGGTGACAAAAATGTTTTGGAGTTAGGTAGAGGTAATGGTTACACAAGAATGTGAATGTACAAAATGCCACTGAGTTAACACTAACATGTTATGTGTATTTCACCTTAGTAAAAAAGAAAAAAGCACCCTTCACTCTCCATCCCTCTTAAAACAAACCTTGTTTTTCTTCATATTTAGCATTTCACCTATTATCTATTTGTTTACTGTGGGTCGCCCTGTACTTATATTCCATACAACTCAAATATAAGCTCAAAGGATAAGAATGTATTCTGTCCACGTCATATCCCAGTACCAAGAACAGAGCATGGTGTACTCATGCTCTCATTTGTTGAGTGAACAAGTAAATGAATGATTTCTCATTTAGTCTTCACACTCTTCGAAGCTGCTAGCTGTTACAGATGAGGAAACTGAGGCCTTCTAGCCCTTCCAGCCTCTAGTGTGGGTATGACAGAGTGAAGGGAGAGCTCAGTTTACAAAGGAGATGCAATTCTGAAAAAACAACAACTGGTGAGACACAAATTCCATTTCCCCCCTGACCCGCGGCATACAAGTCAGGGTGGAGAGCCCTCCTGGATCCAGGAGGCATGAGCAGGCTGTTAAAGCAGCCGCTGCCTCCTCAGGGTGCCAGATTCTCCAGCAGCCTAGGGCTCCCCCAGCAGTTCTTTTGGAGACTAAGGAGAAGCGTTTTTTAATAATGTTCATCTTTCTCCTTCTACAAAAACTATCGATTCTCAATAGTGGGCATATTTAACAGAATCACCCAGGAGGCCTCTGCAATCTCTATTTCCTTTCTCCACCTCCCTCCGCCCCAGATTCTAATGCACAGCGGGGTTGTGGGTAAGACAGGGGGTGGCTGAGAATCCTGGCCACAGCCAGATAAGCCTGAAGGCCTGCCTTGTTTTGCAGCTGCAATTTTCATCTGGTTCTCCAGCATCAATACCTAGGGACCAGCTGCTGTGACTTGGGTTCACCTCCCTGAGCCTCAGTCATTTACAGAACAGACTGAGACTGTCCCTACCTAGCAGGTTAATTGTGAGGATAACTGAGAAATTACATGCCAAGCACCTAAACCAGGACCAGGCATAAGGAGTGGCTGTGTCTACACACACAGGCGTGGGCGTGCACATACATACAGACACAGTAGAGTACCTTGCACATCGAGCATTTCACAATAGTAACATACAACTGTTCCCATTTTATAAACTTAATGATAACACATTTTAATACATTGAGTTTACAAATAAAAGGAATGACCAGTATTCTTTTTTTAGACTAATGGAATGTTTCTTTTTCTTTTTTTTCCAAGCCACACAAGTATATCTGCCTTTAATGAGACAGTTGTGCCTACCTGTCAGGCCTAAATAATCGGGCTGCCAAAAAAAGAGCTACAGTGACTCAAATACAGATATATTGCAGAATCCCTGGGGAGCTTAGTGAAACTACAAGATTTCAAGGAACAGTGTGAAAGATGCTTCCTGATGCTATGCTGTGCAGCAGAGCCTCAGAGACGATTCTCCAGCTAACACTACCAAACAAGAGCTCAAGACAGATGCCCAGGAACTTTCAGACATGTGAACTAGCTCAGGTCATTGGGCAGGCCACCTAACCTCATCTAGGCTTCAGTTCTCCTGTACAGTGAGTGACAGCTGAGTGAGATGAACTCAGAACCTGTTCCCAGCTCTGGTAATTTATAATAATACATCTCCTTCCCTACTAAAGATAGTTCTGCTGCATGCCAGCCAGGACAGATCCTGCTCAGAGAGAAGAGTTTTACTCAACTCTAATTTCTTTTAACCCTTCCCCCTCCTCACATTCTCTCCTGGTACCATTTATGCCTGGTGAGCCTTCTTCTGTTCTCCCTGGAACCAGAACAGCTGGCTTACTCTTTTCTAGGCTATCATTCTTCATATACTTGAGGAGCTCTGATCCTCTCTGCAGTCTCCCTTTCCTCAGGATCTTAGAATATGACCACTCATTACCTCCGCTGGGAAGATGCCAGACCCAGGAAGACTGACAGCAGCCTCATTTCCTCCTTGTGGCCATCTCTTTGTCTGCTTTCAGCTTTTAACCTGGGGATCCTTCCAGGGTCAGCCTCCAAAGCCGAAAGACCGACGGTGCCTACCTTCATCTTCAGGGCTCCTAAACATGTCTAAAAAAGGTAGAGAATGGACTCCGTGGTGGCTGAAAACAAAATTCATCTGGTGATCCCTAAGGAGAGAGACATCAGGGTTCCCAGCGGCAGTTACACAGGCAAAAATCAATCTCCCCTGAAAACCAATTAGAGCGAGCACGCAGAATTTTCACTTTGGCAGTTGAGCTGCTCGAAGCAGCCTGCTTTGGAGAGGAAACATCAAGAAGAATGTTCCTGGACAGGCTGGGCTCCTTGCCCCAGCTCCCTCCTCTGCCAACAGCCAGCACCTTTGAAAGAGCTCCCCCAAGAGGAATGCCCCTGGGTGTCTTGGCATGGATGTGTGCAGGGCAGTTTGAACACTCCCCACGGGCTGACTCCCTGGCTTAGGAGCTGGCAGAAAGGAAGCGCTGACCAGAAGCCAGGTGCTGGAACGACCTCCAAGATGGAATGAAAGCTTACTGAGGACTTAACACATGCAAAGCACCAAGCAAGGCACTTTGAATATGTTTATACTCTGTCTGCAACAATCCTGTAAAGTATTATTCTCCCCATTTTACAGATGGAGTAACTAATGCCCAGACCACACAAATTGCCTAAGTATTTTCTGGATGTTCCTACCACTCACTACTTCTCTCTTAGAACAGTTTAGACTATGATTGGAAGACCTGGAGCTCTATTTGCTGAGACTATTTTATGGACTAACTGTAAACCAGAGATTATAGACCAAGGTCCCAGGGATTTCCGTGGTACTATGAACTCTTTAAAGATGCACATGGGTAATTCTAATAGGATCCCCCACTATACCTAGAATTTGCACACCACCTTCAAAGCTGTATTTTCCCAATAAAGGCTCTGGGGCAGGCAATCTCTATCCTCCCCATCCCCTCAGGAAAGCGGCCCCTAGTGAGTTTTGGATGGGACCAACTTCCAGTGGGGCTTGGCATCTATGTGTTCGCACCATCAAGACTCATGCTAGAGTGTCATAGCCCACCGAGCAGAAAGAACAAAGCCTGTTGGCACTTTCTTAGCCCACTGCTACGGAAAGGCTGCCCATGAAGGCTCTGGGCCATGTGCCTATAGGCCAGAAAGAAGGAGGGAGAGGCAAGGGTGGTGGGGAGAAGAAGATAAACACAGAAAAGAGAGGTAGGGGTGTCTATCTGGGAGAAGAATGCCAAGGGCGTGATAAGGCTGAGACAGCTCAGCAAGCTCTCCTAGAAGCTGTTTCCCCATCCAGTGATTACTCAGGATCCATCTGGATCGGATGGGCGAATGCTCTGCAAGCCAAGCTCTGGCAGGCATGGAGCTAAGGCAGGCATTCGGGCAGGCCGCAGCACGCTCACCGGAATATCATTAGGATGATCTGCACCGGGCCATGAGTCCCTGCACAACCCTCCTCTCCTCCTCCAGCAGGGCTCCTACTGCCAGGACCTTGGCTTCTCAGTAGAAATAACCAAGAAAGTCCGCGTTTGGACACCAACTTCAGGCTCCTTAAACCCAACAGCTATTTGACATGGGAAGTTAAAGTCACCACTATGTTAGTTGATTTCTCCAAGTCCCGTCTCTGGGCCTTGAAAAATCTCTTTGGCTGCCAAAACTGTGGCAGTCCATCCACCCACGGCAAAGTCAGAATCTGCTTGTTTTGCAAAAGAGAGCCAAAGAAAAGGCACACTGGGGGGTGAGGGTGGGGGTGGGGGGGAGGCACCAGTTCCAACAGGAATCTTCCTATCTTTCCTCCCATGTGAAGAAGACCACAGACTTGACTCTTAATTTGGCCTTAACTTCGGGTAATTGCCAAAGAGAAGTAATGTGACTTATCAGCTCTGGGAAGAAAGTAACCTGTGGTTAAGGAGTGAATGCCCCAGCGGGCCCAGCCCAACCCATCCTAAAACCCCAACATTTCTTATTCCTCATCTGCTCCCAACTGTTACTCCTCTACATTTTCGGCATCCAAGCCAAGCCATCAGCAACTTTCTGGATGAGGAGTAGAATACTGCAGGAGAGGAGGGGAGCCCCCCCACCCCACACACCCCCACACACCTCCACACCACAGGCCACTGAAGGGGCTGGAAGGCAGGATGCCTCCCCACTGGGCAGCCTCATCCAGTAATCTGCACCAGTTCCCAGGGCAGCCACAACAAAGGGAAGCTTCAAGGGACAGACAAAGGCAAAACCCTGGGTCTCCCAACAAAAGGTGAAGTGGGTAATGGGAAATCCAGCTCAGAATAATGGGCCTTTGGAGCATTCTTAGCTAAATCCAGGCCCTCAAATGGAGCACATCAGGGGAAGGGGTCTGCCCTCCCTGCCTGCTCCCAGGACTCCCAGCCAAAGGCTGGCCCAGGACTGCCACCTAGAGGGCCCAACACACAGTACAGGGAGAGGCTCCAGGACAACAGGGCCTCAGACTTCATTTAGAAAGCACAGTGGTTTTCTCACTGTGGCAACAACCAAAATCGTTACCACACACTTCCCGGGGACCAGTGGCAGGAAGAAAAGTGGGAAGGAGTCAGGTGATTTCTTCCCTACCATTCCTAAACCTGGACAAGCAGCACCTGCCCCAGAGCCTTCCCCAAGCGAGCACCAGTAATGCAACGGGCAGATACACAGCAGCATGCTGACCTCCTGCCCCCCAAAACACAGGATCTGAGCTCTAACTTTTAGTGCTAAGATTTTGGTCCAAACCCCGATGTAAAGTCCTTAGAACAGAAAATCCTTTACATGGCCATCAAATGAGCAGTTGGGCAGAGAAAGGAGCCTTGGTGGAGAAGAGCCTGGTAAATAGCAGAGAGCTGTGCAGACATATGGGACCTGTGTAGCCCCTTCAACTGTGAACAACCATGAGGACATTTACTGAGTCCTAGTGCATGTCAGGCACTCCCCTAAGCACTTTATATACATTATTGCAAGAAATCCTAGTAGCAATCTAGGAAATGGGCAAAACTGTAATCCCTGTTTAACAGAAGGGACAACTGAGAGGTGAAAGGACTTAACCAAGGAGCACAGCTAATAAGCAAGACTTGATCCTAGTCAATCTAGCCTGAGTCCAGGCTATGCCAATGCGTCCAATTCCAATTCCAGCTGCTGGATATAACAAAAAACTCTTGACCTTAAAATTCACAAAACCCAGGTCTGCTCTGACCAGAGGGTCCAACAAAGGAGCAGAATCCTATAATTCTAGGGGAGCAGAGATAAGAATCCAGTTAGGCAATGCAGGCAAATTCTTCTTAGGAAGAAAAAGCAACTATGTTCAAAGAAGTGCTATTAGAGGCCAGGAGGAAAACACCAGTCTCCCCAGAGGCCCTGCCAGGCTGCACAAAAGATAAATCACACATTCCCTTTCTCCAGTCCTGGTGGTGACTCTAGGGAAAACCAAAGGGCAAGACAGATAAGAATGCCCTCCTCCACACAATCTCTCTCTCCCTTGCTTCCAGAGCCTCTGGAGGTCAAGAGGGTCGTACTGGGGTCAGTACAAAGCACCAACAGCCTGCCCTCTGTCAGCTGCATTTTCCCATGGAGGAGGCCAAAGCTGAGGTTGTGACAGTGCCCCTGGTCCCTGGACAAATTTCATAGTCTTTATTAGCCTGGGAGAACTGCCTGTTAGAAGAACTTTTTGTTTATGGTGACAGATGGGGCAGTGCTAATGGGTTGCCTTTAACTGGAATGCAGGAAGTTCAGGCTCATTGCAAAGGGAATTAGCATTAAAGCTGGGTGGGTCTGCTCACTCAGGGGAGGGCTTGGTAGGAAGCTGGGGACCTCACACTCCAGAGGCGGCAATGCTCAACCAGGCCCAGGCCCTCCAGTGAGCCTCCAGTGCTAGTGGTCCACGCCAGCTTGGACCCCTAGTCCATCTCTTCTTCCAGGTTCAACTTCCAGGAGGGAGTCTCTAGTCCTGGAGGACTTCTCCTCTCTCACTCCATCTGATCTGCTGGAAAACACCGTCCCCCTGTGAGTTCTGGCCAGGCCCAACTGTGGACAGATGGTCAGGGAAGAGCCTGTCTGAGGTTTCAGTGAAAGGCTTCAAGGCCAGCTGCCTAGAAGGCCTGCTGACCACTAGGAAGGAAAAATCAAAGACAACTCAACTCTGCAGGAATATCCCCCTTTGCTACTCAGAACCACCTCCCATGAATGGGTGGAGCCAAGAGCATTATATCTTCTCTGGGGCCCTTTACTGCTAAACGTAGAGAACTGAGCAGTTATCACAATAGCAAAAATAGTTTGTAAATGACTGAAGCACATGTTTAGGAAGAAGACAGGTTATGTTCTGGACATCTTCAGTTGGAGGTACCTAAAGGCACCAGGAGAGACGTGTCCAAGTAGCACCTAGAGACGCAAAGCCCTGAGCAGAGGTCCGGCCCAAGGCAGATGTAGGGGGCATCTTTGAGAGAACGATGCCACAGACAATAGTGGCTGATTTCCAACTGTCCCCTGACACCCATTCTTCCCTTCTTCCAGTGAACAGTGTTTCGGGGGCACCCAGCTAGACTACATTTCTTAAGCAACCTGTGGCTAGGTGTGGCCATGTGACTGCCTTCTGGAAATAAGCTATGGCCAGAAATAGCATCCAGGTCTCACCCTTAAACAACTGAGTGGGTGTAAGCCCTCTTGGCCTCTTCCCTTTCTCACAGTCTGGGAACCAGAAAAACTGGAGCAACCACCTTAAACCCACTGGTGCTGAGGCTGGCAGAGCCCCCACCTGCCCTGAACTACCCACCCACCTCTAGACTGTCACATGAAAGAGGAATAGATGTATCTAGGGGCCTCTTTGTTATAGCAGCTCAGTCTCTGCCCTAACTGATACTAGGACCATGTGTGGACAGCACATCCATTTGAGTGGGTAGAGGCCAGAAGAGCAGAGATGGTTCATGCCCCTAGGTAACCCTTGTCAGCAAAAAGCATCCAGCTCCAGCCAGAAGTTCCATTCTTCCTCTAGGTCTTAGCTCACATGTCTGTTCTTCAGAGAAGCCGTTGCTGATCTCTATCTAAATTAAGTCCCTACCGTTTCTCTCTCTCTAAATACCTTGTTCTTTAACAGCATCCTACTTACCTTAGTTTATAATTCAATGGATGTTTACTTGTTTAATGTCTCTCTCTCCAACTGGGCCAGGACATGTCACTTCTGTGTACCGGCGATCGTGCCCTTTGGTAAACATGTGTTGAATGGATAAAGCATGCAGAATGGAAGGCACAGAGGTTGACAAAAGTGAGAGTTTAAAAACGGGGTAGCTCCTCAGTGTCAAATACCCCGTGGAGGAAACATGAAGAAGGAAAGTTGTCAGACTTATTGGAAAGAAGAAAGTGGTAGTTTCTGAAAACAAAGTATTAATGGAAGCGAAAGCCAAATTATAATAAGTTTGAGAAGTGAGGTTATGATTTTATCACTATAATTTCAAAACACTACAATAAAGGAAAGACCCAGGTTGCAACTAGAGAAGCTGCTGGAAAGTGTGCACTGGTTTCAGACAGGGAGGAGCTCAGTTTGGGGAGCGGGAAGGAAAGAGGGCAAGCTCTAAGGGCATAGGAAGGGCTAGATCCACACTGGCAGCGGATGAGGCACCTTTGAAGACGATGAGAAGAGGGTGGCGAGGCAAGGACAGAGAAAGCTGAGTTGGAGCTAAATAAGACAGTGGATGCGGTGAAAATACCACAGAAGCCAGCTGGAAAGGAGTGACAGGAGGGATGAGCCAGAAGCAGAGAGGAGGTCAGAACCCATGACCCAGGCCTGGTGTGTAACTTCCTCTTGTGGCCCTCAGGAGCCTAGGCCCAGTGCAGAAAAAGCCAATGGTGGGATTTACCCATGACTGAAATCTGGCAAAGTGGAAGTAGAGGAAGGACATCGGAATGAAGGGAAGGAGGGAAGGGAAAGAGGGGGCCGGCTGTAACTAGCTGTCAGTACAGTTCCTGCAAGGCAGGGAGGTGCCTGGGGCCAGGAGACACAAAAAGGGTGAAGATAAGGGTTCAGGGGAGTGAAAGAAAAGCGTTTCAAAAGAAGGTTTCTGATTTAAGATGTACCAACAGAAAACTTAGCTGTACTAGAAGGAAGACTGAGAAATATAATCAGCTTTAGACCTCGCTAAGAAAATGTTTAATGACTCTTGTTGAGGACCTACTACAATGCAGACATTTCCCTAGATGCTAAAATACTAAGCCTATGGCCTGCATGCATTGTTGCTTCTCACTTACAGCTGGGGAAACTGAAGATGCACGAAGATATCCACACGGTAATCAGTAGAGAGACACAAGCACAAGTCTCTCTACAACACCTAGAGGACCACTGTTGACCATATCAAGGCCCAGATATTCTAAGTCATTCTTCTCCTGGGTTTTATAGACTCCAATCAGAAAAACTGGGGCCTCACTAGCAGCTTTAGAGGAGGAATAAGGAGATGAGATGAAGGAGAAAAAAGAAATGGCTCCAAAACTTCAAACGTCTCCAAAGAGAAGCCAGTGGTCCCAGCAGCCCTATGCGGTTATAAAGGGTCTTCCCCGTGGACTGGGACCAGGATGAGAAACTTGGGGCAAGATAACCAAGACTGGGGTAAAGGTTCTCCTGGTCCCCCTGGGCCACCTTGAGACCCCACAGACCCCCCCAAAAAAGTCCAGCCAGGCCCTCCTGTCAGTGCCAGCAGAGCTCACACAGCAGTGACATAAATAAGAAGCCCTGAGGCGGCAAAGCCCGCTGCTCGGGGAGCAAAGATTAAGGAAGCACTGCAGAGAAGCAAGAAGGGGAAAGGGAAAAAAGGGAAGAAAGGAAACCTGCTGCAAACCCAGCTTCCTAGAGTTAACAGTCTTACTCATTTCTCTTCAAAAACCTCTTCAGAAGAGGTTAAGTACACAATAGGCTATCGAAAGCACCAGCCCGCACGGCTGCTTGAAATTCCACACGTGCTCCCTGGCTATGTATTTCTATTAATGTCCAGTGTGTGTCAGCATGAAGATAAGGTGCCGACATCATGTCCGACTAGTCAACTAGAGAATGGGCCCCATGTTCCACATTGTCTGACACTCGGGAACCCCAAGAATAGAGGCTCTTCAGCAGAGCTTGCCCTGCGCTCACTGGCACACCTACTGTGGTGGCCAGCAAGGATGGAGGTGCAGAGGAGAAAGTCGGGGCCATAGCAGGGGAGACGGCGGGGGCTATGGGAAAAATCCACGTAGGGCTGTGTTGGGAAAGGGTACGAGACAGGGCAGAGTCAGCACAGTAACAGGAGAATAGGAATGGGTGACTGACTGCCCTGCAGCTGGGTGAGGCTAATGTGGGGGTGGAGGTGAAGGTGGGGGTGGGGAGGGTGAGCCAGTGAGCTCCTGAGAGCCCCTCCATGGAGACTCCTTCCTGGCGGCTAGTCCCAGTGGCATCAGAGCTCTGTTGGGTGTGAATCACACAAAAGCCTTGCACACAGAGCTGCTCTGCTGGGCTCTCCCCCTTAGCTGCTCCCCACCCCACCCCCCTCAGGCCCAGCAAAGAGCAAAGCACCAGAATCCTGCAGAGAAATCCTGCTGGACTCAGCAAAGCAAGGAGGGAGGAATTGTTGCCAAGAGTTGGGGTGTTCTGACTCCACTAAGAATGAGTGCAAGTGGGCTCTCCCCTCAGCCTCACAAGCCCAGGACTCATAAAAAACACTTCAATCTGGGCCTTGAGGAGAACACAGACCAGGATGCTGGAGACATCAGAGCAGCAGCACCTCCTCTCCCAGCTCAAATGGACCTTGGGAGTCAGGAGATAATCCCAGTAGAATCTGGATGGTCTGCTTCAGGATAAAGGAGCACAAGGTAGAGAGGGATGTGCTACTGGTACTGCTGATAATGACACCAGCTCAGGTGAAGGAAGCCAGGACTCAGTAACAGCCACCATGCCTGCCCTTCGTGTCTTGTCTCTTCTCCGCCATGGTAAAAAAAACAACAGTCCTCTCTTCTATCTTTTGGATACGGATTAGTCACCTGTTCAGCTTCTCTTCCCCTGCATTTGGGGGGAGTTGGCACAATGCAAAGAAAATGAACTGGCTATCTTCCATTAGCCGGCCAGCATGCGGGATATTCTGCTTACATTATGTCACTGAAGCATCCTAACAACTCTAGATGTTTTCCATTCGACACGTGAGGAAACTGAAGCTTGCAGAGGTTAAGTAACATGTCCAGCATCACGGAGATAGTACTTGGGGAATCTGGGTCCAAATCTACAGGGCTCCTTCTGCACGGCCATGCTATAGAAGATGCTGCTCACTCCCTGACCAGTGTCCAGCCCCTTCTTCATTAATTACATAGCCCTAATTGTTGGGGGGGGGAATCAAGTGTCCAGCTAAAATTACTATCCTCTTTCAGCCAAAGGTTACCCTGTGACACAGTTCTGCTAGTGAGAGTCCCTGGGGAAGGTATCCCTCCTACATAAAACAATAAAACTTCACTAGGAAAAGGCTTTTGGCCCTTCTTTCTTCCAGACTAGAAATCTGCCATGATGCCTGGAGGCACAGTAACCATCCTGCAGCCCTGAGAAGAGCCGCACTGAGGATGGCGGGTCAGAAGGAAAGGAAGATGACAGTGGATCCCTCCTGATGCAATGGGCCACCACACCTGCCTCGGCTCTCTGCCCTGGACTTCTTGTTTTCCTATGATGAACAATCCCCACTGTTCCAGCCACAGCCACCTGGGCTGCCATTACAGCCAAAACTGCTCCTGATTGGTACACATTTTGCTCTATCTGAGAGCAATCATCTTGGCACCCAGACACGGGAGATGGGGACCTATCTCAGCCACTGAGTGGACAAAGAAGTAAAGGGAAAAATTTGAGACTTTTCTCCTGTCCCATTTATTGGAGTTTGCCAGCCAAATAATCCCTTTTCAATTCTTTACCATGCTAGTAGCCAGCAATGGCATCTATCCAAGAGGGCAAACACATTCTGCTTAACTGACAAATCTAAAACATTTTTTCACAAAAAGAAAGAGGCAGAATGATAGTTCCCCAAAGACTACATGAATAGAAAACACAAATAGACTTAAAATAAACCATGCCCTGCTAATATTCCCAGCCCTGCTAATATCCTAGGGGCACGCATGGAAGTCGGCAGGCACCAGCCAGATTTCACACAAGCAGGACAGAAAAGGAGAATATTTTGCTGCCAAGATCATTTAGGGCTATAGGGTCAGCCCCCTTGAACCATGGGCAGAAGAGAGTGGCAGGGCTGGCGAGCAACACTATTCCAAAGAAGAGGAATGGAATGGGTACAGAGCAGGCCCAAACAGCAGGCACTGCCTCAAATGGCCTGCACCCTTTCAGAGGCCAGGACGGCCAGCACACACTGTCTGACTCCAGCTATGAGGATGGCTCCAGTTCTGAGGTCAGGTTTCCCTACAATTTTAGGCTTACACACAGCTGCACAAGAGCTACTCAAAATACAAAAGCTCCAAACTCTCAGTAGGTCAGTCAAGTGCCACCTGCTGCTTGGATGCCTCTGGCAGCTGGCTCAGGTCACCCCCCTCTGCTGGTGGGTTTTTGCAAGGAAGTCTGTAGCTCAGATCCCTTGGAGCCCGTCAGGCACACAAAGGCCAAGAAGCCTGGCTGAGGTCAGCAGTTGAGTCCCTCAAGAGGCTTAAGAGAAAAAGCTTCTTTCATAGTTCTCTCCAGATCCCAGCCCTAGCTGTCAGCCTCTTTAGCTCATCCCTGGTGCTAACAGACATTTTGGTAGAAATGCGATCTGCTAATTAGAAACAATGACGCCAGGAATGGAACCGCAATCATCCATTTGCCTAACAAAGTTAACAGATAATGAGGATTTCCAGCTTCTGTCAGCACACAGCAGAGGTCACCTGAGCTAGCATGAGAGCCGGGGAGGGGAAAACAAAAGGCATCTGCAGATCTGTGAGGAGGCAAAGGGAAGGAGGCTGCACAGATCCTAATCAGCCCAGGCTGAGACACCTACTTGGAATTCCAGCTTACCTAGAAGAGTACTCAAGCACATCTTGCACTACCCCAAAGTGTTGGGATCTCCCTTCCCACCTCAGGGCCATTCTGGAACAGTCAGTTTCTGAAATCCCCATGTTTTAATCTGACAAGTCCACAGAGCAATAGTTTTCTTTAAAGAGGAGTCCACAAGTTTTCCACTTTCTACTAGGATTCAAACAGCTGGAGACCACTATTCAGTGGTGCTCCACTGAAAACATCCTGGTGACCCTGTCCAGACGAACCCTGGGCCCCTCTCAACCCCATCTCTCTACCCATCCCCTCACTCTAGTCCTGCTCCTCCTCACTACCAGGGAGACCACCACCTTCTGGGTGGCACATAAAACAGCTGACAGAAAGGCAGACTTATTTACCCCAAGGACATCATCACAGTGCACTTAATGAGGTGCACAAAAAACAAGAACTGAACAGGCTTTTCAGGGATAACCTTCGGGTCTGTTGGGCCGCCTGGGGGCCATGTCCCCATCACCAGAGAAGCAACTACACTGCAGCCCCCTCCTGTGCTCCGGTGGCTTGTGAGTCCAACAGGCCTTATGAAGGTTTCTTTCGGTTTCTGCCACATGCCTCCAGCATTACAGGGGCTGCTGCTGCAAGGAACCGAGAGCCTGGGCTCTCACACAAGTCAGGTTATTGCTGGGAGTCTGATGGGTGCCATTTGGCATCCCCCATGTCCCATGACAATCACCACCTGGCCTCTAGCAACATTTTCTTATGCCCAGTCCCCTAAAATGCTGAGTCTAGCTCACCCAGACCTCTCCCAGGGCATATGGTACCAGCAGACAGCTGATTCTCTTTCCTAGCTATCCTCACCAAAGAAAAAAGTTCCTGCTTTCCTTTGAGGCTGAGAAGTCTGATAAAGGCATCCAGGTGGTCAGCAAACTGTGTCAGGGACAGGGCCATTAGTTACCTGATGAATGTTTCAAACAGCAGAGTCCCTGCCCAGGGAGCCACAGCATCAATGGGAACACTCCATATCCCTTAGTGGTCCAGATAGCAAAAGGGGCTGTGAGTCCCTCCCTCTGGTGTCCCTGGCTCCCACTGTTAGCCCAGGAGCTAGCTCTGGCCCTGTTGTGCCAGCACCACATAGGAGCTGTTAAAAACACAGATTCCAGGGTCAGGGCAACAAAGAATCTAACCCAGTTGTTTCCAGAGTGAGAACCAAGTGTGTATTTCTACCGAATTTCCAGTTGATTCTGACGCACAGCGGCTGAGACGCTGGGCAGAGATGGACAAAGAGCGAAGTGAAGTAGGTAAGACAGTTGGCAGCAGCAAAGCCACCGTAGGGCCCTCATTCTACACCTGTAACACACATCTGGGAAGCCCCAAGGCCTCTACTCATAAAAAATGTGTTTCTGTGAGGCTCTACCTCTCTTTTCAGACAAATGGTCAGAGGCCTACATGGCTGTTCTGTTCTAAGAATCAGTTCACATCAACTCTGTGTCCTGGGTACACAAGTGGAGGTGAAGAAGAGAACAAATTATAACACTGCCAACAATGTGAAACCCTGTCTACCCCCATTCCACAAAGAAGGAAACAATGTAACGGAGTAAAAGGATCCCAGTAGCAGGCATTTGGATGCAGTGCTCTGTCTGCCTCACTGTCCCAGAATAACCTGTCCGCTTCCTCAAGCACCTGGGTGCCAGCAATTAGGTTACCTGCTCTCCTGGTCGATCCTCACAACCACCCACAAGACGGGCACCCCAATTCAGTCTTCACACACGAAGGGCCATCCCTGGACTTAGTGCCAGACTCAGGCTGTGAATGGATGCCATGTCCGGATTTTATGCCCTCCCTCTCCGCCAATTTGTATAAAATATATGAGAAAGAAAATCTAAGTTCTTTTTTTGGTGTGCAATTGGCTAAAAATATAGTTGAACCATTTTTCATGCAAGCCTATCTGTAGTTTCCTTTTCTCCAAGGCCAGATTACTTTAACTTTGACCTTAATAAATAAAAACCCAGGAGGCCTCACAATGCTCCTTCCAACTAATTATTCCACCTCTCTAAAATAATGAAATGTACACACCATTGCTCTTTGAGCAAATGTGGCTGCAGGAGCATAGAGATGGTCTGCTGCGTGGTATGTCCCTTTATACCTGGCTCTGGGAGATTCTACCTGTCCTGTAGATGGACTGACCCTATACGTTAGTTGCCATATGGGCCTAAACATTCAGAAAAGGAATGAGATAAGTCATTTTACTTTGCCCTTTTCATTTTCCCTGGGGGGTGAAGAGTGCTTCAAAGCAATGATAATAACAAGGAAGAGTGGAATAAATTCGGTTATCAGAATCTTCTTTTTTAACTATACTGTATAAAAGACTTGGATGTGGGGAAGAACTGAATGAGCACCCTCCACGCACACCCCCAAGGAACAGGTGCACAGGGCCTGCTGGCACCTGAGAGCCAGGCAGGAGATGGAGAGAAGCCCTATGGTACTCTATTCTTTCTTATTTCTCTCTAGAATGTTTTGGACTCCAAAACATTGATTTGGACACCAAATTTCCTCCCCTAATTCAGAGAGAAGCACACCTCACACAGGCTCCATTGACATCCAGGGCCATCGCCCCAGTTATAACTGGGGCTTTACCAGTCGGCAAGTGGAAAGAATCAGGCATAAACATGCTCAAAAACAGTTCATCACTGATGCTCTAGAGGGGAAATCATAACACGTCTCATCAGAAGTAGGTTATAAAAATTATTACCTTTCCTTGTCATTAATTTTATGAACTCTTTCCAATAATGAGCTGAAACATTCCTTCATGCAGAAAGGGATTAAAAAATCAATATTGTAAAAGTCAGAGGCAAAGAGACAGGGCAGAAGCGCACATTAAATGTCAAACTGCACTCAGGCAACACAAAAGGAAACCCTTCAGGCAAGGCTGCAGGTTCACGGGTGCGGGGCTTGAGGACACTAATCAGAGGAGCCACCAAGAACAAGTGGGCAGCCAGCTCATTCAGCCAGCGACCATGCCTTGTCTCCCTTGGGGTGCAACCAGCTCATTCAGCCAGCGACCGTGCCTGGTCTGCCTCGGCGTGCAGCCTGGCCTCCTGGTGAGGAGGACATGCTGTGATCCCAACACCCTTAAGTGCTCTGCCTAGCAAGCTCCTTCAATCCTTGTATCTGGAAGACGCAGGTGAAGAAAGAAAATTCTCTGTGCTTCTGTTCAGGTTCTTCTCTCCATCTTTCTCCTCCTATTTAAATCCTACAAAGCACAGTTTTGAAATTATCTCCACAAAAAGCACATGCTAATAACTACACCAACCCACTATGGAAGTGATGGCTACAGCTTCACTCAGCATCTAGGTGAGTACCTCGTGCCCCTAATGACTTACAGAACAGGGCCTGGTACTAGCTTCCCTTCTCTGTTTGCACTGAGTTTTGAATGTGGTTGTAAGCCTTTAAAACTGGGCTCTGCATCTGCTATAGCACCAAAACAGAAACCAACACCAGCTAACTGAAACAAGGGAGAGTTGATAGCAGGTTACCAGCAGATGATCCAATCCTCAGGAAGGCCAGAGGACCAGACAGAAACCAAGGGCAGCCTCACAGGATGACAATCCTGGTCAGTCATGCAACAAAAAAACCCACCCTGGCCCCCTACCCTGGTCTCTTCACTCAGTCAAAACTGAAAGTCCCCGGAGAGAGGACCTGACTGGCTGCCCTTGGGCCAGTGCCCAGATCCTGCCTGTACCATGGCAGGGGGAAAGAAGAGACCTAGCTTCCATAGAGGAAGTTGGGCATTAGAGTTGCAATCCCAGCAAGATGATGCAACATCAGGAAACAAGTAAGTTCCCAAAAGAAAACAGGGCAACCAAAGGCATGAAGAAATGGATGCTGAAGTCAAAAAAATGGGAACGCCCACCAAAGTAGTTGCTAAACATCTTCAAAACGAAGGAGGTCGCTTGCTTCGCTATGCCCAGGAACTCTGGTTCCGAAGCCCATACTCATCCAGAGATCTGGGGGCGGGAGTCAAGTAAGGATGTTATCTCCTTTACTACAAAGTCACCCTTTATTTAAAAAAACCTACTGAAGGTCATTTGTGTTGCTTCCCACTTATACAGGTTCTCTTGCAGGGACATTCTGAGAAAGCAGGGCCCAGCTTTCTCCTTTGCAGGTGGAGAAGGGAAGCTGTAATTAACACATTCACTGTAATTAACACATTCCAGGTGAGAATAGATACCACACCTGGAGGCTGCGATTTTCCATGCTAGATCACCGTCCTAGGTGGCCAACTTCCATTGCTCATGCCATATTGATTAACCCTTCATCTCCAGGACCAGGGTCCTTCTGACTTGGTTTTCAGGCTGCCTGCAAAGGGGTGACAACCTGCCTGTCCCTCAGAGACTAACTGCAAGAGCCTCTAAAACTGTGTTCTCACTCCAGTTTCTCTCTACATTAATTGATTCTTCACCAGGATGCCACGGGGTTCTAAAAACATAAGTCAAATCGCATTGTTCCCATCCTTATGAATTGGGAATCCTCTGCAGTTTCAGAGTCACTGTGGGCTATATTGTGGGTGAACCACTCAAGGTATCCGAGGCCTTCCCTAATCTGTCTTCATACCTCACTCACTTCTCAGTGTCCTATCAACTCCAGGATATGCACCTGTCTCAGCCCAGCTGCTCCCTCAGCCTGGGGGCTCCACATTGTTCAAGGCTGAGGTCAAATGCCATCTCTTCCACCAGCAGTTGGCACCACTGCCTTAGCATTCCTAAGCATATTACCTTTACCTCCATTTCACACTTAATGTAACCAATTTGGCCTTTTCCAAAGTGTTTGGTATAAGTCTATCTTCCCCACTAGACTGAAAATTTCCCAAGGGAGAGGACCCTACATTGTTCGTATTTCCCAGAGGGCCCAGTCCAACCAGAATTTCTTATGTGACTACTGCACACTTTGAACATCTGTGCACTTACAGCAGAATGGCTCCTAACTAACAGTCTCCCATCAGTTAAATGTATTAATAACAATAACAGCAGCAATAGCACACATTCATGATGTGCCGGGGAGCACTAAGCTCTGCACAGTCACTTATCACCTCCACTGACCCCTTAGGCAATGCTGTGTATAAACATCCTAATCCTTGGCCAAGGCTCATGGACACTAGAGGATGTGCCCATGCTAACAAGGAGACAACTAGGATTCACACCCGGGCTGCCTATCTCTACAAACTTAACATCTCATTTACTACATGGCCCCAAGACTCAGTCCTCCCCCTTCACACCCTTCTGGCACACATACCACTGTAGCACTTACACCTGTCAAGTTTCAGAGCAGAACCAGGCCATCGAATGATCCAGCCCTTACACTATAGACCTGACATCCCCAGAGATAACACAGACCAGAGGTAGCAAAGTTTATCAGTACCAGAGCAAGGATTACAAGAATTCAAGCTCCTGGTCCCTAAAAATACACCCTTTCCACAAAGATGACTAGGAGGACATCGAATGGGCAGCTTGAGCCCCGGGATTCAGAGAGATCAGGCCCCAGCCCGACCTCTGCTTCCCTGTACTGCGAGAGCATAAAAGGCCAGCTCAGGAAGATATGCACTCACCAGCAGGGCTGACTTCTGCTTCTCCTCGTCAATGCTGCCCTCCCCTCCATGCAGGCATGCGCTCCAGGGTTCCTTGGTTGCCTCTCTTTCCCTCCTCAGCGCCTGAAACAGCTCATCCTGGATTATAGCCTGCTGCTGTTTATACCTGTGCCAGGAGAGACATGGGAGAAGCAGGTGCAGATATAATGACTTGGCAGAAGGTAGCCAAGAAAAAGTTTGTGCATTCACTTCAGCTGCGCAGGGGACTGGGACCTGTGGGCCAGTGGAACTCTGAGGGTGGCCAGAGAGAGTACTGTGAAAGCCCACACTGCCTGACCCTTTGGAGGTTAGGCATCAGTGACAGCCCCCAAGGCAAGGGGATTGTGATACTTTGTGACAGTGACACTTTCTCAGCCAGAACAATATAGATTAGAAACAGAAGGAAAGCTGACCACTGAGTGAGGAATCAGGCAGCCATATGCCAAATGAGAAATTCTTGGGGCAGGGTTTCAATCCCTCGCTAGTTACTCTTTAAAAAGTGGGTAGGAAGGGTAGGAAGCCCACCTTCCCTGCCTCCACTTGAGAGCTTGAAGGTTTTTAGATAGCAGCAGCCCTTTGTTTTGAACATGTAACTCTTCATTCTGAATCTGTTCCTAACCTTTTACTATTGCTGGGCTTTCTGCCCAGTAAAATAACACTAAAGAGAGAGAGAAAGCTACTAGTACTCAGATGTTGTTAGTAGTATTATTTATTATAATATAAAAAATGCACACAACTGAAATACCTTTTAACTTGACCTTGATTGTTAGACATTTGGTATAATCACACAATGGCATATTATATCATCATTAAAAAACACATTATTTGATTTGTCTATAGGTTGGATCTAAAAATTGAGAACTAATAAACTACTTTAAGCAATAAAAATGTTTATAAAGCATGTGTAACAAATGGAAAAAATTATAATACTAAGTGAAAACAGCAAAATAAAAAATTATATATGACTGAAAAAATAATCCCAAACTAGGGAAAAGAACACATTTTAAAGAAACACTCCAAAATACTAACAATGGTTGTCTAGAAATGATGAATCCATGGATGGCTTTTTTCATTTTATGTATTTTCTAAGTCTTTCATTAGCATGTATTACTTGGTCACTTTTTAACTGTCTAAAAGTATCCAAAAAGGGGGTTCAGGTTAGTTATTCTTGGAGAGGCCTCTTAGGATTAGTGAGGTGAGACTCTTAGGATATGGATCTTAATCCATCTATGGGACAGACCCACATGGCTGACCTACTGGAAGGAGAAAACCAACTGTGGCTGACACTGCGCCTCTTGAAACAAATTTACTTGGCCCCTCTGTCACAGAGGCCAGTGTCTTCAAGGGTGTTGAAGAAATTGATTGGTAACAACTAACTAGCATTCACTGAGAACTCTGGGTGCCAGGCACTGTGTGCTTTGAATGTATTAACATATTTAATCATGACAATACTCCAATGAAAGAGGTACAGGAATTACCTCCTCAGAGGCCTCAGAGAGAAACAGTGCTTTTCCATGGTCACATTACCCGTGAGTTGGAAAATCAAAATGCAAACCTGCACTCCAGGAGGGCCTCTGTGCCTTAACCACTGTTCTGCAAGCCCTGGGAGGGGAGCAGGTCCCAGTTCAGAGTACTGGCTTGTGCTGATGGGAAGTCGCCAGCATCCTGAAGCCTCGTCCATCTCACCAACTACAGTTAGAATTGTGAGGGCTCCACTTTCTCCTTCATATCTCTAAAAATATGCCTGCCTGCACATGCACACAGGCCCAGAAAGTCCAGACACTCAACTATTTAGTCCTGGCTTTTTCAAGTGAATTTTTGAAAACATTAGCAATCAACTCCCACATGCCCCTTTTGGTGTTTCTTCATCTTTAATCAAGGACCAGTACCACCTATATCATAGGGCAGTCGTGCAATCTAAATAATACAAAATATGTGAGACAAATCCTAGAGCCTTCAGGCCAGGGAAAGGTCCCCAGTGAGGAAAGATCATTCAGCCAGTACAGAGCCAGGGGTGAGCAGGCACTCACACTTACCTGTTAGGGAGATCCTCCGCAATTCCCGAGGGCTGCTGGCCACCGCCGTACCCCGACCTGGGCAGTTTGGAGTCTGCAAAGGGACGAGAAGAAGAGGCCTGTCAGCAGCACCCCAGGATAAATGGTGGTCATCCAGGAAAGGAGCTCAGGAGTGCACTCCCAGGGATGGACAGTCCCCAGGGATGGACACATCCTTGATCCAACTATTCTGGAGTGACGGCCCAAAGGCCTTCCACTCCCTCATTCTGCACCAGGACCTCTTATTGCATGGGACTGGTGGCAAGCAGAACTATTTGAGTGCAGTGTTTCAAATCCATCCCTACTCACTCTACAATTACCTGGCCCCTAGGTCATCTACTAAACAGAGGCCAAGAACAGCTGAGGAACCACTTCACGCTTTATGTTGAAAGGACAGTCTCCAGGGTCTGGGTGTGACATGGGAGACAGGAGGGGAAAGGAGGTTCCTTAAATCTTGTTTCCCTTAGTACCCCATTCTACGAATTTCTAATCCTGAATGTGGCAAACACCCCCTATTAATGGTATTTTATATATCATTTTACCTGGATCACCTCTAGAATTATTGGGTTCTTTAAGTTGTCACAGTAGGTCTACCTTTTGATGGCCATGAACTTGGAGATTTCTGAGTATTTCCAACTCACTCTACTCTCGTCACTGCTTAGTGACTCTGAGGGTTTTGTTCTTCTCCCTCCCTCAGGCTTTATACTTCTCAAACCACCTCTCAGCCAAATTTCAACACTTTTCTGTGGCCTTGGCCAAGTGTCCTACACCTCCATCACAGGCTTCTAAAAGCAGCAGTGAGTAGGACTGCACAAAATATTTTAGAAGAAGTAGGCTTTGTGAAAGAATATGTGGGGATTTGGCATTTCACTCCCAAGACCTTTTAAAGCATGCTGAACTCACAGGCTGCAGCACGCAACCCTTCAGAGTCATTTCCAAAAGTAACCATCCTATGATTCACACTTTCAGACTCTACAGAAGGATGGGCGCAGCCGAGCTCCAGCCTGCAAGGAGGGCACACCTAAGTGCTCCAGAGTAACATGACAGTTTCTCGAATGGAAATAAAAAATAGTATACTGCTGACCAGTTCTTATTTTGACATTAATGTTCCCCATTCTTACTTATTTGTTACGACAGCTTTACTGAGGTATAATTTATCCTATTTTTGCTTCTTATACAATTTTCCTTTTTTATCGCTACAAAAATATCAGTCCGTTGTAGACAATGTAAACTAATCCACACTCCCACCTTCCATCCATGTACAAGCCTGCCCTTTTCCCTGCCCCCATGGTAACTCTCATTACTTAATATGTGTCTTTGATCATTAAGAAAGTTGAGAATCTCATCACATGCATATGACCATTTGTGTACATTTTCTTTTAAGAATCTTTAAAATTTCTTTATATATTAAAACCACCAATACTCTGTCATATTTTCCCAGTTTATTATTCATACTTCATTTATTTTTTCTAAATTGTTTCTAATTTCTTATACTTACATTACTCACTTTTCTTCATAATTTAGGGTTTCTTTACTTGATGTAGTGCTTAGAAAATCTACTGATTGCACTTTTATGTACCATTGTAATTTTATGGCTTCAATTCTTATATTTAAATCTTGTATTGCCTCTGACATTTGTTTTGAGGTATGGTACAACATAAGGGTTTAATTTTAACTTCTTTTTCTAATTTGTTCTATCACTAAAATAAAAGCAAACACTGATTTTAAAAGTAGAAATATTTTAAAATTAGTCAACTTCAAGACAGTCCATTTATGCTGACTTGAAGCATTCAGAAACTCAAAACTCATACTCATCAATCATTTAAACAGCAAAACGCTTTGTTATAACTAAAACCAAATGACAAATGAGCCACAATTCTTGCTTCTTAAACTACTGAAACTTACCAAAACTGAAATGAGTGCTTCTTTTATCATCCAAAGCTAAAATTGATGTGTGCATAATATATTTTAGCAATTTTGTTTTTCTCATCACTTCTCCCTCTCACCAGTTAATGCAGTTTATTAAAATGCCCTGGGTTAAGTTTGACCCACTTCAACTCATCAGTCGGCTAAAGAAATCATGGGAGCTAGCCCTTTTGATAAAGGACAGGGTATCTTGTGTGGATTTTGAGAACATCACTCAGCCCCTTCACTAATAGAATATTCATAAAGATCTTGGGGCAGATCCAAATCCAGGTACTGATTTGCCCTAAAGCTCAGGAAGCCCTGAGGTAGACAATACAGGGGCAGAGGTGTAGAAGGCCTGGCCTGCACCCTGGCCATGAGGATGAAGTCGGAGCTCTCTGGCCACTGTGCGGAGGTCTCCAGGACCTGGCTCCTGAGCACTGCCCTGACACCTCCCCTTTCCTTCTACTTTGTACTCCAGAGATAGCAAACCGTCTCTAGGTCCCCAAACAGGCCAGGTTGTGTCATCTCTGGGCCTCTGCTGATGCTGTTCACCAAGCCTGAACCGCCTATCTATCACTGCTCTTTCAAAATCCAGTTCAAAAGTCAACTCCCAGGAGTCCTGCCCTAAAATAATGAGTCACTCGCTCCTCTGTGCTACCTTAGACTTTAAGCATGTTGCATAGTGTTGCAACATCACATGATGCATGTGACCCACAGGGTTATATGTATATCTGGCTCCTTAACTAGAGCTTTGGGTGTCTACCTGTCACTGTGTCCCAGTATGAAGCACACGTCCTGATCCCTGATTAGCTTTCAGAAAATGCTATGTTCCTGCCTTCTATAATCTTACAACTTAATAGGGAGGATTAGCAGAAAAGGCAACTCTAATGCAAGGCCACATACAATACAATGAACAGTTATCCACTGTAAGACAGAATTTATACTCCACAGTGCCATGGCTCCTCCAGTCAATTGGTAAAAAATAAAATACATCAGGTTACAAATGATAGCTAAGACCCAAATTCTCATAAACAAGTATTTATTGAGTAGAACAGCAATTGTCTCAAGACATTTTTGGTTTGTAATAGCTTTATATTTTTGTACCTTACACCTTCTGCTTAAACGTTTTGTTCCATAAAGTTTGCTGAAAGTAGTTATTTAGAGAAAAACACAAATTTCTTTATTTGTGATGGGCACCAAAGAGTAGGGAACAAATCAGCTTTGAGCCCTGCATGGATGCAAAAAGAACTCGTGGGAGGTACAGAGTGGAAGCCACTCTTAGAAGGAACAGGACGTGTAGGCCAGGTTAGAGTTGCTGAGGCTGACACCAAAGTCATCGACTCAATCCCCCCTAATTGTCCCATCTCACGTAAACCCCTACCATTCTTTGGACCACACCAACATTACTGATCATGCTTCGCTTATGAATCTTTAAAAGCAACTTCTTACAGGAGCTGTCAAACCAAGCCCTTTTGCCTTATTTTTTTACATAGAGAGAAACTGAAACAATAAGGCAAAAGTTTGGCCCCACTCACAGAAGCTCTGACTAACCTGTGCTGCTGCTGTTATACCAGACAGCATCTGTAATGCACGGAAGCCACACTCCCCTCAAAAGTCATTATCAGAAAGGAGATGTTGACATCACCCAGAAACAAACTGGAGCCACATTAGCTGTCAAATATGTTCTGACAGGTGCATAGTTTGGCACTCCTTTCACACTCTACTCCAGCTTTCCACAGAATCACTACAACCTGCCGTACCTTTCTCCGGGCCTTTAGAGGTGCCAAATGTGGAAGATGGAGGAGCAGGAGGAAAAGTCAGCTGGCCCACTTTGCAAGGCTGGCTGGGATCCTTCATGCGGTTAACCACATTTTCAGAAAGCTAAGGGAAGAATTGAAGAATGGGAAAAAGTTATATCATAGAAACCTCTGGAAATGAACACTATCCTTTATCCATGCCCCAGACTGACCACTGACACCACTTCCTTAAGACCAATTCCAATAATATAATTCCATTTCAAAACCTCCTGTAATGGCCCAGCACCTACCAGATTAGTGCCAAACCACCGTCTAGATTCCAGACCCATCACAGCAGGTCCCTTGCTGGCTCTCTAGCTTCATCTCCTGCTGCTCCCTGCCCACACCCTGCACTCGGTGGAACCCGACTTCTCACTTTTCTCATTCCCTCTCAATTCATTACACTGCTCCTCTGCCAAGATCCACCAGCAGCCCCCCACCCCTGGTACACCTCTACCGGCCCAAATCTTACCTTTCCTTTAAGGGCATCTCAGTGTCCCCTCCTCTGTGAGATCTTCCCTGATAGTACCCAAGTGAAGCAGCATTTCTCGTCTTCCTTAACATTCCCATTAGAACTCATGTGTGCCTCTTAAGGACGTACCACACATGCTACCTGCACCATCCTAATGGTTTGTAAATACCTTGAGGGCTGGGGCTTCCACTTACTCACCTCTGCGTACCCCTCAGTGCCACACATACTCATTTCACCTTAGTTCCCTCTAATGAAGACTGGATAACCAAACTTCCATTTATTTTAGAGGAAGTGAAATAGGCATGAGGGTGTCATAAAACAGTTTACTGAAATGAAATAACAAGCTAAGGATAAATCAAGAACAAAAACCCTTAAGCATTCACTTCAGTAAATATTTACTAAGTGCCTAATATGTGCAAAGCATCATAAAGCACAGTTGAGGGGAAAATGTAAAAATGACTTTAAAGAAAAAAAGCCACGATCAGTAACTCCACTTCCCAGTATCCAGCTGAGAAAAGTGCTCCCACATGTACACAGAAGTATTGGAATAGAAAAAAAGGAAAGAAAACAATATAAATATGCAACAATAGAGAACTGATTAAAGAAATGATGCTGTATACCTTCTATGAAATATTATGGAACCATTAAGAAAGAATGAAGTATGACATATAACTGTCACAAAAGGATATATGAAATATACTGCTGATTTTGCAAAGTCATAGAACACTTTGTATATCTCAATTTTGTAAAAAGAGATATACAATCATCAAAAACATGCAGGCATACAAATATAAATAGGTCAATACATGCATATGTATATTCACAAATGTGAAAATGCATTTGAATTTTCACTTATATGCATACACACAAAGATATGTATCTGTTCAGATGTTAAAGTCTAAAAGACCACATAAAAAACACAAAGTCCTGCAAGTAGGGACAGGAGCAGCTGGGGCAGGAATTTACTTTTGGCACTTCTGCATTTTAATTTTTTAGCATGAACAATTTTTTAGCAACTAAAAATAATAATAATAATAATAATAATAATAATAACAGAGTCCTTCTAGTATTTAAGATCCATGCAAATCAAATAGCTAATTAATAACACAGGACAAGAGAAGACCAAGCATATACAGCAGTGAAAGAAAATTGAGAATCTAGAAATAAACCTATTTATCTATGGTCAATTGACAAAGATGCCAAGACAATTTAATGGGGAAACAATAGTCTCTTCAACAAATGGTGCTGTACAACTAGATTTACACATGTAAAAGAATGAAGTTGAACACCTACCTCATACCATATACAAACAGATCAGAGATCTAAATGTAGGAGCTAAAACAATGAAACTCTTATAAGAAAATATAGGGGTAAATCTTTTCTTTTACTTAGGGGTTAATCTTTATAATCTTGGCTTTGGTAGTGGATTTGTAGATATGATACCAAAAGCAGGAAAAATTTAAAAAAAAAACAGATATACTGAACTTCAACAAAATTAAAGTTCTGTATACCAAACGACACAATCAAGCAAGTCAAAAGATAACCAAAGGAATGGGAGAAAATATTTGAAATCATATATCTGACAAGGGATATGTATTTAGAATATATAAAGAATTCCCACAAATCAATAATGCAAAGAAAATAATTTGATTAAAAATGGACAAATGATCTGACTAAATATTTCTCCAAAGGAAATATACAAAAGATGCTCAATATCATTAGTTATTAGAAAAATGCAAATTCAAACTACAATGGATACCATTTCACACCCGCTAGGATGGTAATAATCAAAGATAATAACAAGGGTTGACAAGGATGTGGGAAATCAGAAACCCACACATTGCTGATAACAACATAAAATAGCACAGCTGCTGTGGAAAACAGTCTGGAAGTTACTCAAAATGTTAAACATAGAGTTACCTAGCAATTCCACTCCTTGCTATCTACTCAAGAGAAATGAAAACACATGTCTACACAAAAATTTGTATATGAGTGTTCGTATCCATAACAGCCAAAAAGTGGAAACCACCCAAATATTCATCAACTGATGAATGAATAAGTAAAATGTGACACATCTATACAATAGAATATTTAGCCATAAAAAAGAAATAAGTACTGACACATGCTATAAAATGGATAAACCTGTAACCATTATGCTAGGTGAAATAAGCCAGACACAAAAGGCCACATACTATATGATTCTGCTTATTTGAGATGTCTAGAATAAGCAGATCTCCAGAGACAAAAAGTAATTAGTGGTTACCTTGGACTTGGGGGACTGGGGACTGATAACTAAAGGGTAAGAGGTTTTTTTCTGGGGGGTGGAGGGTGATAAAAATGTTCTAAAAACTATTGTGATGATGTTTGCACATATCTGATTATTCTAAAAACCACTGAATTGTACACTTTAAATGGGTGAATTGTACAGTATGTAAATCACCTCTCAATAAACCTGTTATAAAGAGAACCAAAAAAAAAAAGTGAGCAGTCCAGACCGGATGTCACTTAGCAAAAGCAAGATATCCTAAGGAACGTACACCTGTGTGTGTTCCTGAGGGCAGGAGCAGGATTTGGACTGAAGAGAAGCGACAGTGTGGGGAGGGGGAAGGGAGGTAATCTTGCACAGTGCTGGGCTGGGCACATGGGAAAGACACACAGCCAGCCAGAGACCGGTATGCTACAGGCACACCGGTCTCTGGAAGGTGTGGATTGAAAAGGTGGACTTGGATGGAGCTGGTACCGACAGGAACTTCAAAGTCAGAGGACTCAAACAACTGTGGGCACTGCTGAAAGTTTCTGAGCCAGGGAAGAGCATAGGGGGTGTTTTTGGAAGGTGAATCAGCAGTGTCACAGGGAGCACACTGGAGTGGGGAGCGTGCCCTTAGTCACGAAGTGACAAGGGCCTGCGGCAGCAGCAGTAACATGCAGTAACAGGCTTTTTGTCTGGTGCTACCTCAGTGGTGAGGAACAAAGGAGAGCACAGAGTTAAAGAAAAAGAAGTTCTGATCTTAGGTTAATGGAAGAGCTTGAGGGAGAATGACAGAAAGGGGCAAATCAAGAAAAGAGAGGCCATTTTGAGAAAATAGCAAATTAGCTTGATTGTAGATATAAAATCTCAGGTTATAAAAGGTAAAGAACCCTTAAAATCCGCTGGCTCACTCACTCCTTTTTACAGCATAACAACTAAAGCCTGTAATGAGTCAATGTTTTGGAAAGTCAAGAGTAAACTCTGCAGTACAGTCAAGTGCCCATTTCTTGCTCAAGTCAGCTACACAGAGGGTCAAGGTGGGACCCCTGATTGGGTGTGAGGCGACAGCAAGGCTGAGATGGAATGATTTTCCAGGCAGGCAGGGACATGGAGCTGGCATTCAAGAGTAAATCTGCATGGAAAAAAGATTTGGGTGTCCCAAATCTTTTGTGTGCTAGAAGTGGCTTGCAAGACCTCATTTTTTAAAAATATATCTTTATTGATTTCAGAGAGAGGAAGGAAGAGGGAGAGAGATAGAAACATCAATGATGAGATCACTGATTGGCCGCCTCCTGCACACCCCCTACTGGGGGTTGAGCCCACAACCCGGGCATGTGCCCTGACTAGGTATCGAACAGGTGACCTCTTGGTTGATGGGTTGATGCTCAACCACCAAATCACACCAGCCTGGCACAAGAGGTAATTTTTAAATTTTCAGAAGTTTTGCAAGCTGGTTGACTTCATAACCAGCTTGAAACTGGCCACGGATATTTTTTTTGAGACCTGGTACTTTTTTTTAATTCAAATACAGTTGTTCTACAGCATAGCATAAATTAAAGATCAAACATATACATACATATCAGAGATTTAGCTTAAAAAGCCACAGAAATCAGCAAATGCTACAGATCAGGGCACTGTCTTGGGAGAAAAGCCAGGTGTTAAACACATACCAGCACACCAAGAGGCATCGCTCCCCTCCTCCCTACCTCATATCCCAGTGGACTCTCTGAGATGTACCAGCCTCTGAGACGTGGGAGGGAGGAGAGCACTGAGTGGTCCTGAAATCCATGTGGGTATGGGTGATCAATGTGTGATGTGCATGAAACAGGCAGTCCCCTTGGTAATGGTCATGCTGTAAAGGGTCATGTGACCAGGAAGAACAGGTGCTGGCACACTTAGAAAGGAGGCCCTGGGGACCAGGGGAAGTAGCCTGGCCAAGGACAACATAATTCTAACCCATTTTCCCTCAGCAAGTACTTGTTTGTTAAGTACCCACCGTGTGAGAGCAATGTTCTAGGAGCAGTAGGTGAAAGAAACAGCAATGGAAGAGACATGGTCCTTGCTTTCATGGAGCTTACATTCTAATGGGAGATGACACAATAAATAAGTAAACAATTTTACAAATAAGATTTTGACCATCCAACATAAGATAATCTAAAACAGTTATAAATCACACCATTATTTTTACATAGCCTGAAGACAAAAACACCAATGAAATTACCATTCCACCTGTTTTATGACATCCCTATTTCAGAGATGTTAAAATGTGTCTTAAAAATCAGTGACGTATGGTAGTGATAAGTGCTAGGAAAGAATAAAATGCAATATTGCAGTTATGGAATGTATGCAGGAAGCCACAGGCATTGGGAAAGACCTCTTAGAGGAGATGACACCAATGTTAAGACTCCTGCCTCCACATTTACATCTTGAGATCCAGGAGAAAATGATCTAGTTCTAAGCAGAGGAGAGGATAAGTACAAAGTCTCTGAGAAGAACTGAAGCTGGCATGTCCAAGGGCCTGACAGAAGGCCACTGTGTAAGAAGGAGAATAGGACCAGATGATCAGGCCAGAGAGGCAGGCAAAGGCAAGACCATACACCCTGGCAGATGAAAGTTAAAAGCTCATATCTGCTCCAAGGGCCAGAACAGCTACGGTGCGGTTCTACACAGGTGAGTCACAGGCTCTCATTTCCTAGTCCCAGTCCAGGTGGTATCATCTGAGCCATACTACTTGGTGAGTGACGGGTTAAGGAAAACATTGGCATGCTTCTTGTTGGCAGTAAGAGATTTGTAATATTTTTTAATGTTGCTACAAAATAGAGCAAGTAATATTTTTAATCAACAAATATACATATACACACAGTAGTCATGTGAGAATAAACACCATCTGGGCAGTGCTCCCTGTACCAACAGAACCAGAATGGAGGCCTCCAGAGCCAGACGGGTCTGGAACTCAGTGATGAGGCCCACTGGTCATTGTGCCCTCAGAGCTGGCTTGAAAAAATTAGATATCTCATGCAAAAAAAGATGGATTTAGATCAGGGTTCAACAAACTCTAGTGCTAGAGCCAAATCCAACCAAATACTTGATGTTGTAAAGAAAGTTTTAATGGAACATAACCACACCCATTCATTTGCATATTGCCTATGGTTGCTTTCAAACTACAACGGCAGAGTTGGGTAGTAATGATAAAGATCTTCTAGTCGGCAAAGCTAATGTATTTATTATCAGATTATTTACAGAGAAATTTTGCCTACCTCTGATTTAGAGCCTTACCTCCCAACAAATGCAAAAATTAATTCAAAATGGATTACAGACCTACATTAAAAAGTCAAAACTATAAAACTCTTGGAAGAAAACAAAGAGGAAATTTTCCATAACCTTAGATTAGGCAGAGATTTACAAGATATGACACCAAAAGCACAATCAATAAAAGAAAAAAAAATGATAAATTAAACTTCATCAAAATTACAAATGTTTGCACTTCAAAGACACTACTAAGAAAATGAAAAGACAAGCCACATATTGGGAGAGAATATTTGCAAATCATAATATGATAAGGAACTAGTATCCAGCATAAAGAAATCTTTTAACTCACTAATAAAAAGACAAACAACCCAATTAAAAGTGGGCAAAAGACTTGAACACACACTTCACCAAAGAGAATATATAAATGGCAAATAAGCACATGAAAAGATACTCAACATGATTAATTATTAGGGAAATGCAAATTCAAACCACAATAAGATACCATTTCACACACACCAAAATTGCTATAATTAAAAAGACAAACAATAACAAGTTTTGCTGAGGATATGGAGAAATTGGAGCCCTTAGATATTGTTGATGGGAACGATGTAAAATGATACAGTCACTTTAGGAAACAGTTTGACAGTTTCTTAAAAGGTTAAACCTAACACTCATCAAATTCATAAACAGAATGTCCCAGCAATTCTACTCTTAGGTATCTACCCAAGAGAAATGAAAACATATGTCCACCAAAAAACTTGCACATAAATGTCCACAGTGGCATTATTCACAATAGTCAAGAACCAGAAACAATTCAAAGTCCTTCAACTGGTGACTGGATAAATGAAATGCAATACAGCCATACAGTGAGATACTATTCATCAACAAAAAGGAAATACTGATACATGCTACAACATGAATGAACCAACACCAAAAACATTGTGCTAAGTGAAAGAAGCCAGCAGTAAAAGATGTATGAGTGCATTTACATGGGATGTCCAGAAAAGATAAATGCATGGAGGCAGAAGGATTAATGGTGACCTGAGGCTGGAAGTGGGAGTGGGGAGTGATTGCAAATAGGCACAATGAATCTTTTTAGGTCTTGCAAATGTTCTAACATCCTATTGTGATGACAGTTGCTCAACTTTATTAATTTGCTAAAATATCATTGAAATGGTGAATTTTACATATAAAATACACCTCAATGAAGCTGTTTAAAAAAAAGAAAGAAAAATCACTATCATCAGCTACAATCTTTGCAAAGCCCTACTCCTGATTAGAGAAGTAGAAGTAGTTACTCCTGCAGTGTTGCCTCCAGGGTAACATGTAAACAGCTCTCTCTGGCATTCAGGGCCCTTTACGTGTCTGGCCTCATCACCTTGCCAATGTTCCCCAACATCCCAGTCTGTGTGGCTACCACGCACATAAGTGATGGAGTTGGAACGTTTGAGCTTCCAGCTCTACCACTAACTCACTGTGACCTTGGGTTACTTCACCGCCTTGAAACTGTTTCCTCACCTCTGAGAGAGGGATGATATCTCAGGTCAGCGTGGGCAATATCTGAGATACTGCTCCTAAAACACTCAGCAAAGAGTAAATATGTGCATTTCTCCTGGCTGGCTCAGGCACATCTTCCAAGTCACCTCCTCAGAGCAGCATTAACTATCACACCTTGAGCAGGTGGCCCCATTACTCTTTGCATCCTTTGTTTCCTTCATAGCACTTGCAGTTTTTTTATTCCTTTGCCTCTTTTTTCTCTCTTTCTTTTGGTCTGTCCTCCCTACTGGGCGGAGGTCTCCATGAAGGCAGGGACCTTATGCTTTGTCCCTTATTGTCTCTGCAAACCCAGGCCCGATGTCTGGCAAGTCACACATTCACAGCAAGCAGTTTACTGAGGTGATGAATAGGCAATAGCTATGGGTGCGATGCTCAGCATGTGGCGTCTCTGGTTTTGGCACGGTTGGGAACTGTTTCTTGTGTGCCTAACTACACCCTCCTTGATCTTCCCCTCAGTGGCCCAGACTCACCTCACAGGAGCAATAAATGATAGAGGTGATACAGCCAGGAGGGTGCAATGAGCCTGGGGACACACCTGACACAGCAGGCTGGGGAAGTAACTAGGGAAGAGCCACCTAGCGGTTGGAAGGGAAATGGCTGAAGACAGGGAGGAGTCTGGATGTGGAGGAGCAACCATTTCAGTTGAATCCCCAACATGGCTGCTCACCGGGGCAGAGAACAGGCAGTGGGCAGACACAGGGCATTGCTGCCACGTGTGCCTTTTTGTCTTATTGGAGGATGGGGTTAAACATACTGGTTGAAATGCAATCTTTATGTATTTCACACATGCTTGCTCTGAAAATGAGTTGAATATAATTGCAGCACTTTGTATTAAATTTACCTTCCAAGGAAATAGGGCTGGAACTCACCATGTAAATTTATGCAAGTAAGTGTGCAAACTAGCAAGGCCCTAGCATTTCATTTTAAAGGAACTAGAGCACTTTCCAGGCCCAGGCCCAGGCCCAGGGGGTTAAACACAAGTGGTCTTTATGAATATTTAACTTTCTCTGAAGGAGCAGGGGCAGATATTCCTTGGCATCTACCTCTATTAAATTAACTTCTTGTTGTGTTCATCCAATGATCTCTTCTACTGATTTTTACTCACCTGCCTAATAACAAAGTGGACTCCCCAACCCTCAAGTAACTTTGCGAACAAAAAAGTCACTACATACACCAAAACACTTCATTGCTGTCACCTCCTTTTCTCTGATCTCCAGGAACATAAGCAGGAGGGAGAGAGAAGGAAAGGGGGGGAGAGAGGGAGGGAGGGAGGGAGGGGGGGAGAGAGGGAGGGAGGGAGGGAGGGAGGGAGGGAGGGAGGGAGGGAGGGAGGGGCTGTAATAGCATGGGGTCATGCACCCCACAGTGTGACTCAGGGCAAGTCATTTATTCTCTCTAATGAGTTTGTCCAGCAGTCAACCTGTCGCCAAAGCTCTCTTTCATTTTAACAACCTCCGGTAGAACAAAGTGAGGCACCAGCACCCTATCAGGACAGATGGAGGCTTTGTCACAGAATTTTCTTGCTGTTTTGCATCAGTGGTAGGGAAGGAGCTGGAGTACTGAGAAAAAGATCTGGATTAAAGTTCCAGAAGTTACTCAGGTAACACATTGGACAAATTCCTTAACCTCTCTAAGCCCAATTCTCCATCTTTAAAGAGAATTTATACTTTGCAGAATTGTCAAGAAAACTAGAAATAAAATGTACCTGCCTGATATCCAAAAAGTTGATGTTCCTCTGTCAACTCAAAGGAAATCACTTCCCAAGGGACTCCCCTGAACCTTAGAAACTCCCAGTGACCTATCTTTCCAACATTCCCCAAAGCAGGATACCAGGTGACAAAGGTGGGAGAGCACCCAAATGTAGCCAAGGATATCTTTCTCAATTTCAATTCAGGCTCCTGCCTCTCAACCTTCCAACCTCATTTTGCCTTTGCCATGAGTCAGGTCAAGATTAGATAACACCAGCAGGCACCAAATGTATTTACCAAGTACTATGACAGGCAAAGAGTAGAGGCCCCCACTCTATTATAAAAACACTCTCCTTTCTCTAACCACTTCAACACACAGTTGTGGGTGGGAAGGTACTTTAGATTAAGTGGTCAGGTAAGGATACTCGAATATTTTAACTATAACAAGAATGGTAAGAGCTTGATATACGAAAAGCTGGGGGTGAGGGTGGGGGTGGGAATAGGGCCTGGAAAGGAAACCTTAACCAGAACCTTGATGCAGCCAGCAGACTTAATAGGTAAGCACTGAAACAGACTAAAGCCAAGGGGCTGAAACAGAGACTGCTCTGCCTCACCTTGGCAATGGACGTTAATCTGGAGGGAAATGAAAGCATCCGGTACAATGGCAAGGTGGTTGGCAACACCATGTCTGGAAGCCACAGTTATAGTGTCCAGGTGAGTCGGGTTTTTGCATACGTCCCTATAGAGCTAAGTAAGACAGGACAAGTGGAAGTTGGACTATCAGGCAAACATTACCCAGCAATCATCATACAAGAACTCTTGGTATTGAAGGAACCAACCAGAAACCAGCTTCAGAAAAATGTTGGAAAGGGCACAATTTGAAAAAGACCTTCAACAGTCAACTAAATTGTGATTGCTATATGACTGTATTCAAAATTATGATTTGTAGGGAAATAGGGAAAACCAAGGATTTATTTCAAAATCATTAAAATCTAGATTTAGAATCTTAAAACCTCCTGTTTTCTCAGCAAGATACATTAATAGATTCATGCTTTACATTGTGATGTCAAATGAAGTAATTAGAAATTAATGTTTTTATTATCCTATATTGTTGCCTATGAAATTCAATTAGTAAAACATTTAGGTGTTTGCTAATGTACAATCATTATTACAACAGAATTAGAGGGCATTATATAATTTTAGGCACATATGCATATGGCTCTTATTAGCTGAAAACAAATAAATTTTTAAAAAAATATTTTTAAAGCTGGGGGAGACAAACAGCAAATGCAGAGGTCCTGTGCTTGAAGCAAGCTGACATCTTGCTGGGACAAGGAGGTCCTGAGGCTAGTGAATGGGGGGGGGGGGGGGGGTTGTGAAACGTGATCAGAGAGATCAGCAGCACAGTTTTGTAAAACAAGGTAAGGTCATTCCTTTTCATCTTAAATGCACTAGGCATTCATTAAAACCCTTCCTTAGGTTCTGGCCAGGTGGTTCAGTTGGTTGGAGCATCGTCCAGTACACCAGAAGGTTGTGGGTTCGATTTCTGGTCAGGGCACATCCCTAGCGTATGGGAGGCAACGGACCATGTTTTTTCGCACACCGACGCCTCCGTCTCTCTCTCTCTCCCTAAAAATCAAGCAACAAGTCCTCCCATGAGGATTTTAAAAAACACCAAAACAACAACAAAAAACCCTTGCTTGGGATTTTAAGGAGAAGGGTCTATTATTTGAATTACAACTTTTAAAGTGCCCCTTTGGCTGCAGTGTTGAGAATCCGAGAGCCCCTAGTTAAAAGGCTGTTGCAGTTGTCCAGGGTCGGTAGCAGCATATCATGTACAGAGAACAAGACGCATGCACTTGGTGTGCGGTGGAACAGATTCAGGTCAGTAACAAGTCAACTGGGGCTGGATGTGGCCTCACCATCTCGCTCGCTCTCCAATTATTTCCCCCTGATGCCGGCGTAGTGGTGAAGCCCGAAGGCGGCCACTCCCTGCACGGGGGACCCTGGGCATTGTCCCGAGCCTCACCTTCCCCGTTTACTGCGCAGGGGGAGAGATGCTCACCACCATTGAGTAGGCAATGCTCCGCGAGCGAGGCGCGCCCACCCGGTGCTCTCGGCCCGCACCTCCCCTGATGCCGGCCCGGCCTCCGCACCCTCAGGCGCCCTCCACGCCCGCCCTGCCCCGGCCGTGCTCGCTCCTTGCGCCTGCCGGCGGCCAGCTCACCCGGATGCCCTGCAGCACCCGGACCCGCTCCTCCTCGTCCATGCCGAAGGACACCCTACGGCTCTCGCAGCTCTCGGTTCCCCCCATGGCAGGAGGCGGGCAGGCAGGTGGTCACGCGGCCCGGCTTCCGAGCAACCAGGCAGACGCTGAACTGTCGCTTCCGGGACTGCACAAGCCAACAAAACCATGTTTTATTGGACGCTGCCGAAAGCTCAACCAATCATGTGGCGTGGGGCCGCAGGGCATTTTGGGGATTGTAGTCCCGCCGGTCGGGCTTGCCCTTCTGTATCCCCGTAGCTAGGGGAGGCGTGGTGTCGGGGGCGTGGAAAACGCCTGGAAAGTGAAGCGGCGGATACCTAAGCGCAGAGATTCTCCAATGGCACGCAAAGAAGCTGGGGAGAGATGGACAGTACTTGCTTTGGAAAGGTCACCCTTGAAGCGGAGCTGAGGGTGCTGTTCTCAGGCCAGGAGACCACTGAGGGGGCCGAACCAAACTTGTGAAGGTGAACTTGCGGTTCTCGGCTTGTTTCATTCAGGACACTGGTACTGAACACCAAGCAAGCATTGACCTAGCCGCGGGGAATACGACTGATAAGATGTGTCCTGCCTTCCTGCTTTTTACGTATAATGGAGGAAACAAATGAAAAGACAAGCAAGCATGCAAATAAACTTAATAACCACTGAGCTACATGCTATGAAAGAAGTTAATAAGAGGAGTCCTCCTATAATTTGAGAGGTCAGAGCAACCTCTCTGAGAAAGAAGCATCTGAATTGAGAACTAAGGTCTAGTAAGGAGTTAGCCAGGAAAAGATGGGGAAAGGACTTTGCTGGGGACCAACCAGTGCAAAGGCCCTGAGTCAGGAAAGACCTTGCCACACTCAAGAAAGAAAGGGGATCTAGCTGCATGAATGGGAAGAGAGAAGCAAGCAGAGGAGAGCCAGAGACAAGGAGGTCAGACCAGTAGGACCTTGTAGTCCAAGGTCAGAGTTTTATTCTTAGGTCCTAAGCATTTAGGAGACATTATCCAAGGAACATACACACCATACATTGCACGCAGTATGTTTGCTTCTCACACAGAGTCATGTGTGTAATGGAGGAACACAAATGATTGCTATTCACAGCCACAGCTGCCATGAATGAAGGCCCCTCTTGTTCGTCTGAATTGCTGAAAGGCTTTGATTTGCCAAAGCGGGCCTGGAGTTAAGTTTGGAATCTAGAACTGGGGAACACTGGATGTCTACATGAAATAGCAAGAATAATTTGGAGCTCCTTTTGGAAACCAGGAAAGAAAGGAATAAGGAAGAGAGTAAATGAGAGACCAGTGAGGTACTCTGATATGAGAACAGCTTGAGTGAAGAAGCCAGTGAACATTCCAGATGTGGGGCAGCCAGAGGATTTTTATGGACAAGGACATATGCTAGTTTTATTCAAAATATTTTGCTTTGAAAATCTCCATCTCTTCTGCCCTCCATTTCTTTCCTATAAGCAGGGCCTGAGTAGGGGATTCTGGGGCAAGTAGTTTATTTGGGGAGTGCCTTAGGAGAAAGGAAGTGAAGGAACAGAATAAGCTAAGTAAAGATGTAGTCAAAGCTGGAGAGTAGCTTCAGTGTGATCCCACAGGATTCTCTGGAGCACAAGTTATGGCCAGAAATAGTCTCACTGTGAGGCAGGGGAACCAGCCTTATCTCCCACATGTCAGTAATTGGCAGCCCAGGACAATTCCCCAGTGAAGGGGGCATCTGTGAGTTGCCAACACCCACAGCAGCTAGGGGATAGCCTCACTAACCAAAAAAATTCTGGGTGGGGCACTTTTGGCACGCACTACATGCTCCCCATATTTTTCAAGGCCTCCTGAACACCCAAACATCTTCTATGACTGGGAAGGTGTTATCATCATAATTAGCTAGTTAATAAAGGAAAGAGAGCAAAGGGGATGCCAGATGTTATAAGCATGGTCATGTGAGCAGCTTCACCAGGAAGCTACAGCTTCACACTCCCCAGGGAACCACCAGTCCATTCCCTGCAGATCACTGGGGGAAGGGATAGAACAAAGGGGGAGATGGGCACATGAGCAGTAAAGTCAGGGTGATGTAGGGAAGGTTCTTGACTGTCAGTCTAGTCTGGAAAAAAGGTCATTGGCTAGGAGGGTGGAACCACTGAAAGAGCTCAAAATCATAAAGAGTTCATTGATTAGTTTGAAGAATCTCCTTGTTAAAAATCCCAAAGAGTTCCCTTGCTCTTGTTCTCAGGCTTGATCTCTTTCGCTCTGTGCCCCACACTGGCCTGTGCCCTCACCTGTTCTCTCTCCATAGTCATGTAGCCTTAAGCAGCCACATGGTCCATGGTCACACAAACCCCACACGCACTAAAGTCCAACTCGAAACACAAGCTAAACTAGCCAGATACTGGACTGGACTTTAATATGGACAAAAAATCTGGGCAGTGACCTTAATTCTGGCCCTACTGAAGCCAAGATTGGACTTCTTGCATGGTGGGATGAACAGAAATGGGACCTTGGAGGGGAACCCCCTTAATTTTACATCATCAATAAATCTTTCCACGGGGGCCTCAGGAAATTCTTTTCCTCACAGCACCCCAAGAACTCCACTTCCATTGATAATAAAGGGGGGTTGTAAAACTTGAAAGAAGAGAGAGATTTCACTTTCTGGGCCAGATGATAAAATAATTAACACACAGCTAATTCAGAAAACATGGGTCAGAGCCACAGGTGACCGTGAGACTGTGTGCGCCCCCCCACCTTACCCCTCCCACCTTACCCCCCACCCCCCCACCCCCCCACCCCCCCACCCCCCGGAAGACACACACACACACTATCTGCAAAATCCTGGGAGAGAATTGGAAATCCACAAGACGTAGCATGGAGTTTACAATCACAGCAGCATAGCTAAGCCTCATGACGACCCAACAAGTTCTGTGTTCCTATTTCACAGACAAGAAAAATAAGCTGCAAATAGGTGAAGATAATGTGACATAAATGCAAACAAAGTAGTATGAAGATCTAAATAGAGGCAGTGGCATAGGAAGGATGGGAAGGGAAATTTTACTTTTAGCACCTTCTCTGTGTCAGGCTAGATGACATAGGCACACATGCTTTTCATGCAGTCAATCCATGACCAATTTATTTAGCCTTGGAAATCATCCTGAGAGTTATTACACCATTCTAAAGCCCAGGAAACGGAGGCTTTGGGGAGATAAAGTGGGACAAGCCCACTAGTTGCTGGCCAGTAACCATTTGCCTCTTCCTTACAACAGAACCCCAATTTCCTTTGGTGCAACAATGTGCTTGGTTAGAAAATTTGCCTCTTAGGCTCCCACTGGCCAAACTTGGGACAATTTGAACATTATAACATTTGACAGTGTGAGTTTATAACAATTAACTTTTATTTTTAATATGCCTTTATTGATTTCAGAGAGAGGAAGGGAGAGGAAGAGAGAAACATAGAAACATCAGTGATGAGAGAGTCATTGACTGGCTGCCTCCTGTGTGTCCCCCTCTGCACCCCCCGCGGGGATCGAGCCCAACACCAGCACGTGCCCTGACCAGTAATCTAACCGAGAGATCTCCTGGATTGTAGGCCCATACTCAACTGCTGAGCCATGTGGGCCGGGCAACAATTACTTTTTTATCATCCAATGGTCCATGGGGAGAGTGGAAGAAAGAGAGAGGATAGAAAAAATGGGGAAACTTCTGTACAAAAGAATACCAGCAAATCAATGTGAGATTTTAAAATTGCCATTTGCAGGATGCAAGATGGCTGCAGTCTAAGGAAGTTTCATCTGCTTGCTCTCAGCGCCAGACCAGACTTGTGGCTAAACTGCAGAACATTTGACTTGAAAAACCAGCTGAAAAATAGATGATCTGAAATACTGCGAGTGGGGAACTCGGAGAGGGAACAGGAGAAGACGGGGAGTGGGGGAGCAAAAGAAACAAAATGTAAAGCTAAAGAAAAAAGACGGATTTGAAAAGAAAGGAGACTCACTGATAAACATATTCAGCAGAGATACATCCAGAAAAGATGAAAAATAGATGCATACCCAATCACAGAGAGAGGGAGAGAGAGAGCTTGAAGGAGAGAGGGAAGATGAAGAAGGAAGGGGGAAGAGACCTTAAAGCAAAAGAAACCAGCAGCAAATGCAAAGGGAGCCCAGGGTATGGGAGAACATATTTGCCAATGATACATCTGATAAGGGGTTAATTTCCAAAATATATAAAGAACTCATACAACTCAACAAAAGGAAGACAAACAATCCAGTTTAAAAATGGGCAGAAGACCTGAATAGACACTTCTCCAAAGAGGACCTACAAATAGCCAAGAGACATATGAAAAACACACTCAGTGTCACTAATCATCAGAGAGATGCAAATTAAAACTACAATGAGGTATCAACTCACACCTGCCAGAATGGCTGCCATGAATAAATCAGCAACAACAAGTGCTGGTGAGGGTGCAGAGAAAGGGGAACCCTAGTGCACTGCTGGTGGGAATGCAAACTGAGGCAGCCACTATGGAGAACAGTGTGGAGTTTCCTCAGAAAATTAAAAATGGAGCTGCCTATATAACTCTTTCCTTCCATTCTCCTTTCTCTTCCCCTTCCCAGCACCCCTTCCCGTTGCTCCAAAATAGTAATTCCTTTAAGCCTTGGTAGCCCCCATTAGGGAATTAGTTGTTGGATCCTTGAGAGGCAAAGGTAGATCAAGGTGTCTTCCTGGTTGGGGGGTGGAGGGTGGGGTGCAGGAGAAAGCCAGGAATGTGAAAATCCCTTCAAAGTGCCAAGAGTTGAGCCAAGAAAATAAGATCAGTTGACCAATCCAATATGCAGAAGTGGCCAAAAAAGGGAAACCCTATTTTGGGTGAAGAATAAGCTTGGACACAGGTGAATGTGGCGGGGAGGCAAGGAAGTTTTCCCCAGGTGGTTCCTTTGGGCGCTGTTCAGTGATCATGTCTGCCCTTGATGGGCCATTGGGGGACTGAGAGTGGATGGGGTTTTTTTGGGCCAAAGGTTCTTGGTGGGATGGATGAAACTTTCAGCCCCAGACCCATTCCTACAGGACAGGTCCTGGAATCCCCCTTGTTGAACTCCCAAGTCTTCCCCTTTCTGCTTTTTCTAAGAATCAGGCTTTGTGTCTTGGGTTTCTCTGTGACTGGGATACAGAATAATCCTGATTTTATACACTTTGTAAATGGAGAAAACTTAAGATCTTCATCCAAGCCCAGCCTTGATATCTTTGCAACTTAGAATTTCAGTCTCATGAATGTTATAAACATGTCTGCCAGATCTAAGAAATTCGCCCCTATTCCCTGGCTGGCTGAGTTTTCTTCCCCGAGCCTATAGATATTCTTCATCACAATATGACAAAAGAGAGGTGCTTTGAGGTATTTTATAAGTTTTCTATCTACAGTTTTGTTGCCCATTACAGTCATCTGTCAGGTTCATAAAGCAGTAGTATGTACTCATTCCTGTTGGTTGATTTTATTTAGGCACTAATTCTCGTAGCTGTTAAAAAAGGGAGAAAGGCAAAGGCACCAAGGAGAACACTCAAAATTCTCACTCATCACAGTTTAAGGACGAGAAGCACACATAATGCTGCAAGAGAAATAAAAATAGAAATAAAACCCATGAAGATTCTAGTAATCAACAATTACTATTTTCCCAAATTAGATACTGGAACTTGCAGAAACTAGTCACATCTTCAATAACTGTTACTATCCATCTTTAACCAGGAGGTGATGCTTCTATGGTTGAAGAATAAATACATTCTTGTAGGTGAAATGATTCCTGCAGGAACCAAATCAGAGAGGCCAATGTGCTGGCTCCAGCTTTATGAGGCCAGTCCCTGGAGGAGAAGAGATACAGCAGAGACTCTGAGACAGAGTCCTGGGTGATTCCTCCCATCACAGGAACACAGCCAGCTCTGTCACCTCCTGGTCACACCCCTGAGACAGCCATTCCAGTGAAATGGGATGGCTGCACTTAGATATTTCCCAGCTAGAAAACAGCTAAAGCTGCAGCAGAAAAAATAAGGCCTCAAAGAAATCATCAATCTCGTTCCCTCTTTTCTATGAACACTTTCTACAACCAATGAGTATCACTCCAGCTCCTATGTGCTGAAAGGACACACATGCACTCAAAGAGAAAGTCAGGGTCTGAGATAGAAAGAGGGGCTGATACCAAAGAGATTACTGTGCAAATCACACCCCCAAAGTTCCCCATCCCACATCCTCCCCATGGTTGACTTTCTGCTGTTTCATTTCATTCCTACTACTCATGAGTGTCAACCATGCGCTAGCAAGCAGTCTGCACTGATGACACAGCGGTGAACACCTGGCATGCTCCCTGCCCTTGCAGAGCTTCCACTTTGTGGGGGAAGGTGCCAGACATTAATCAGAAAATCACATAAATGTAGCATTACAAACTGGTAACTTTAAAGGCTCTGAGAAGTCTGGGCTCGTAGAAGCATGTGCTCCCAAGTTGTCTGCAATGGGAAAGGCCAGCAGGTCCTGGACCTGGCTCCCAGAGGTCACCAGGCCCCCCCTACCCAGGCCTCTGGGAAGAGGGGCCGTCACATGCTGGTGGCCTCTGGTTGTGGGCTGTGGAAGTGGTCCCAGACTGCCTCCAGAAGGCATCCTCTCCTTGCCTCCCAGCAGGCATCCTTCACGCCTCGCAGCCCCCTATCACTTTAACTCACCTCCCTCCAGTGTCTCCCTGCCTCTTCCACCCCACCCTCTGATTACTTCCATTCTGCATTCCCCTTGGCCACTTACTAAGATATGGGCTCCAGCAAGTCAGAGCTTCTCTGTAAAATGGGGGATAATCACAGTAACTCAGAGAGAATTAGAGGCCTTACATTTATATAACTTAAGGAAACGCAAAAGACCGTAAGGCAAATCGTTCCCAGGTGATTTAAGGTCTCCATTCATAGGGGAGAAGCTGCATAATTTTAAGTTTGTGTCCCTTAGAGGGATTAGGCCATGCCTGCTGGTCCTGTGCTTGAGCCCCTCTCTTTAGCAGGATTTCATTCACTCGCTGCAGGGCATCCTTGTAGCACAGGGGGCTGTAAGTCATCATGATCAAGTTTAGCCCTGAGACCCTCCGCCTACCCATCCACCCAAATAATGGATACAGGGTTCCTGTCTGGCGCAGATGATTTCAGGGTCTCTTTGTTAGAGAAGCCTCCAGAATTCTATGTACAGTGGTATCTTGGTTTTCCAACACCTCTGTTGACGAACATTTCGGTTTAGGAGCGCTGTAAACCCAGAGGTAAATGCTTCGGTTTCCAACACGCCTTGGGAGTGGAACATGCCACGTGGCTTCCGCTGAGGGCAAGATCCTGAGGCCTCGCTGTCGGCTGTGGATCCTTCGGTTTTCGAACCTTTCAGAACTCGAAAGGTCTTCTGGAACCGAGTACATTCGAAAACCGAGGTACCACCGTAATGGGCAGAGACTTAGAGGTAGGAATCTAGGAAACTCATTTAGAACTGCGTTGTGATAGGGAACGTATTTTTTAGTTTGCGGTATTTAAAAAATACCATTATTCACAATTTCCATAACATTCAGACATCCTTGTGGAGATTACAAGTTGTGGAAAGTCCTCCGCAGAGGGCACCTATGGGCAGGTGCAGAGGGCACCCGTGGGCGGCTCCAGGATGATGACAGGGATAATGAGGGTATGCAGTGCCCACCCATTTTTTATTAATATTTTAATTTTTTAAATTGATTTTAAAGCGAGAGTGAGGCATGAATTGGGTGGGGGGAGAGAGACACGGACGCGAGATCGATAGGTTGCCTTCCGCACACCCCCTACCGGGCTGGATCGAACCTGCAACCCAGGTGCGCGCCTCTCCTTGACCCTTCGGTGCGGGAACCAACGCTCTGACCGCTGGGACGCACCGACCAGAGCCCCACCCCCTTTCGAGGGGTGGGAGACGCCTGCGCAGCCGCCTGGTACGCATGCGCGCGGGGCAGAGCGCCGGGGGCGGGGCGGCGTCGGGGGCGGGGCCAGCAGCCGCGGGGGGATAGCGGCAGGTGCGGGCTTGGGCGGTGTTTGCGGTTCCTTATTCCAACCTTAGGCGGGGCGCTGCCGCCCGCGTACAGGTCTTTCTGAGCAGACCAGGCCCGGCCCGGCCGGGAGCGACGCCGAGGCCCTGGCGCAGCCGCCGCCGCCGCCACCGTCGCGGGGGCAGAAGTCGGTGGGGCCCGTTAAGGTGGGCGCCGTCCCCGACCGCCGCCTGGGCGGTGTCCATGGCGTGCCCGCGTCGTCGCTGCCCGGGCGCCGGGCCCGCCTGTCGTCCCCCGGGACCAGCCGCTTGTCTCCCGAGGCCCGCGAAGAAGTACGGCGGCGTCTCCAGGGCCTCATCGAGGGCAACCGAGTGATGATCTTTAGCAAAAGCTACTGTCCGCACTGCTCGCGGGTAGGCGGGGCGGGGGCGGGGCGGGCTCGGGGGAGGCTGTGAGAGCCGGGGGGGCGGGGTCTTCCCGCATCCCTGCTTATCCTTCCTCTCGTGCCCCTGGACCTCCGGCCGAGCGATGCCTCGTCCGACCTCAGACTCACCCCGCGAGGCCCAACAACTTCTCAGCGGGCTGGGACTCGGGACCCGTTTTCTGGGGTGTTACACGAGGCCAGGACAGGGACCTTTTCCTCGGCTCCTTTGGCTCCGCGGGGGAGGCGGCCGCGCGGTCCGTCCGCGGCGAGTAACCGCGCCCGCCTAGACTCCGCAGGCTTGTTCTGGGACCGCGGCTCGTGGGGTTAACCGCGCGTCCTCTCGCTCCTGGTTGTCAGCCTGATGCTGGCTTATTTGTCAAGTGTTTATCCGGAAGAATAAAATACATTTCTAAAGACGTTTGGCCTGATAAGTGTAGGGCCAGGAAAGGCCAAGACTTGGGAGTGGTAGACTAGAGTTGGAGTCAGAGCCAACTTCCTAACTGCGTGACCTTGACCAAGTTACAGAACTCCGCGGAGCCTTGGTTTCCACGTTTTGTAAAATGAACGTGAGGAATGGTGTGAGGATGGTACGAGGGGATGGGTAACTTCAGCAGTATTCCATATTACCTTAACTTGAAGGGGCTAACTGGGAATCCAGCCTTTTTGTGGACAGATTTGTTCTGAGTTTTAAAATAACCCACTTAGAAATAAACCTTTGGAAGATAACCCCATCGAATGATAGGACTTTTAATATTTTCAGTTGTACCTCACATTATCAGAAAGTTGCAATGGAATATGCAAATGCATAAATTATTGGGTAGGTTTCATGAAATTATAGGCTGTTTTTTTCAAATTTGTTTTCAAGTTTACATTGCCTTATATATTGTTTCAAAAAGTATGCATATCATGAAATACATCTTAACGAGTAAAGAAACTAGTACTCTGGAAGCCTCCTTGGATGTCTGTGTCTGATTACATTCTCCTCTCTCCACTCGGAGCGAACTACTATCCAAAATTTCTTGCTTTTCTTTGCAGTTTCACCAAATACACATATAATTCTGAAAATATTTTGTTCCTTTTGGCCCGTTTTGGTACTTTATGTAAGTAGAATTATACATATGTATTCTTTTGCTATTTTTTTCCCTCAACAGTTATGTTTTACAGACTCATGCATGTTTCTGTAGCTGTGGTTTGTTAATTTTCATTACTGTTAACATTCCCTAGAATAAATAATACTACCGTTTATTGATTGTTTCTACTTCTTTGCTCTTAAAAGCAATACAGCTATGCCTGTTCTTGCACATATCTCCCAGTGCATATGTAAGACTTATTTTACAGTAGATATATTGAAGTTGAATTGCTGAGCCATAGAGGATGCATGATTTCTACCTTAACTAGGTGATGCCAAAACCGGTTTTTTAAGTAGTTATACCAATTTACTCTCCCACTGGCAGCCTGAAACAGTTCCCATTTGCTTCATGCTCTTGACAACAGTTGATATATTTAATTATTGCCATTCTGGCAATTATGAAATAGTACTTTGTTGTGGCTTTAATTTTACATTTCCTGATGAAGTTGAACATCTTTTCATGTGTTTATGGGTCATTTGAGTTTCCTCTTCTATGAAGCTTTCATTCCTTTTGCTTTTTTCTCTGTCAGGTGGTTTTATTTTTGTACTGATTTGTAGGTGTACTTTATATGTTTTGGATATCAATCCTTTGGTTATATGTATTGGAAAATCTCCCAGATTTGTTTCTTCTTTTTACACTATGGGATCTTTTGGTAACTGAAGTTTGCAAGTTTAATGTAGTCAAATCTATTACTTTGTTCCTTTTATGGTTTGTGCTTTTTGTGTCTTATTTAAGAAACCTGTTTCTACTCTGAGGTCATAAAGATAATTCTCCTGCTTTAGTTCTTGAAAGTTTTACAGTGTGCCTTTCACACTCACCTTTATGTCACCTGGACTTGATGATGTGAGTAGGGACACAGTTTATTTTATTTATTTATGACTTATCAGTTGTCCCTTCTTCATTTATTGGTGAGTCCATGCTTTCCACCAAAAAGCACCAAGAGGTCAGAACTGTGCCTGTTTACTGCTGTGTCACTGGGGCCTAGAATGTGGGCTGGGGTACGTTATATGGGTTGAATGAATAATTGGTCTTAGATCATTCTAGTCAAACCTTTGCTGATGCAGAAAATTATAGGACAGATATTTTTCATTCTGTGTATGTCAACACTTCCAGTAATGTGGACAATACTTTGAGTCCCATTACATAATTGGATAGCTCTTATTATTAGATTTTTTTTTAAATGAGCAAAAATTTGTCTCCCTGAATCATTTACTCACTTTTGGAGGTGAGTGTTGCTCTAGTGTGCAGATGACAGATCTTTCAGTATTTTCCTTGCCTGGCTAAGCAGCCCACTTTCTTATGTGTTCATATCATCTGTCTTTATATGTTTGTGCAAAGTCAAGTAGAGAGGTTTGTTCCTTGATGTCATTTACTGTGTTACTGTGTGCTTAGTGTTGTGGGGACACAAAAGTGAATAAACCGTGGTTTTGCCTTCCAAGTACTCATGGTCTAATTGAGCTGTAATCCACCAGCTTTCATGTACAGAAAGAAATACCTGTGGAAAACAAGCGTAGTGGGAATGAGAGACAAAAACAATTGCTTCTGTGGGGGATCAGAAAAATTTAAGGAAATAATATTTAAGCTGATCCATGAGAGAGAAATTAGATGTCTGTAGGTAAGGAACAGCATCTAGTGAAGGAAGTAGTATATAGGCAGATAGGAGTTGATCTAATAAAAATAGTGGGGTTGAACTTAGGGTATATGAAAGGAAATCAGGATAGTAAATTGGAAAATGGTTGAAAGTTTAGTTTCAGAGTCATATTGAGGAGGTCTTAAAATGCTAAGTGTGGACTTAATAATGCATACTTTTGAGAAGAGGAGTGAAGGGTCTGACCTGTGATTTGAAATTTGGCAGTAGTATGAAAACTAGACTTCATATGGAGGCCGCTAGATTAGTCAGGAAGTTACCATTAGTCAGATACAAAATAATGGCCCAAACTAAACGGTGAAGAAAATGCCCCAATTTTAAAAAAACCCTTCCCCACATTAATTTTAAGCCAATTCTGATTCATACATTTGTGGGTTAAAAAATGTATACTTCCATTGGTCGGCTTTTTTACTATTTTAACCTTTTTTTATAAAACTTTTTTTTTTAACATATTTTTTCATTGATTTTAGAGAGAGAGGAAGGGAGAGGGAGAAACATCAATTGTCTGCCTTTTGCAGCCTCCTACTGGGAATCAAGCCCACAACCCAGGCATGTGTCGTGACTGGGAATTGAACCTGTGACATCTTGGTGCATGGGACAAGGCTCAACCAACTGAGCCACACTGGGCTATTTTAACCATTTTAAAGTTCAGTAGCATTATTACATTTACATTGTTTTGCAACCATCACCACCATCTATCCACAGAACTTTTTCTCATCTTCTCCAACTGAAATTCTGTATCCATTAAACAGTATTGTCCCCTTCCCCCTCCTCCAGGCCCTGGAAACCACCATTCTACTTTCTGTCTACATGAGTTTGACTACTCTAGTTACCACATATAAGTGGAATCATGCAATATTTGTCCTTCCGTGAAAGACTTATTTCACTGAGCCATAATGTCCTCAAGGTTCATCCATTTTGTAGCCAGGGCAGGAGGGATATCTTGGCTGTGGACGTCCCCTCTGAGGAGCGAGAGTTCCCAGCCCTACAGCAGGGCCCCATTCTAGGGTTCCAGTGCCGGGAAGAGAAGTCCTCGTAACTTCTGGCTGTAAGAACCAGTGGGTATTATGGCTACCTCAGGAATCCCAGGCCTTCCTCTCACTTGGACTCACTCCCTCTGAGCTCCAGTGCTGGGGCAGCAGCTCAAAAGGCACAGGAACATCTGGGAGGAACAGAATTGTCTGGATTTGGGGCAAGGGTTGGAGGGGCAGCTTTTTCCCTGATGGAAGTGCTGGCAGAGGGTGTTGTTCCTTTGCTGAGCTCTCCCTCTGAAGAGCCAACAGGTGGGGGCCATATCTGAGTCTCCATCAACCTGCCTAATACTGTTTGCCCCACCCTAGTGATTCTCTGATATCTTGCCCCATCCAAGTTGTAAGTCCAACCCAAGATGTTTCCAGCTGCTTTTCTATACATAAGGCTTTATGATCAGAGCTCTGGGTGGGGCAGTAGCCTATGATCTTTTTGGCTTACCTTGCCCAGCCTGAAACTTCACCCTGCAAGTGGGCTGAGGCAAGGCTGATCAGGTCCCCAGTATTTTCAGCCTCGGGTAAAGCCTTTGATCTCTAAGTGCAGACTGGGTAGAGGAAAGCGCCCCCATGTTTTTGGCCACCCTTGTCAGGAATGTAGCCTTTGCCACTTAGAGCCGTGAGGAGACTGAGAAATGCTGGTGGTCTGCCCCTTCTGGTGACTAGATTTCAGGGACTAGGGAACCTCATGTACTTGGCTGTTCACTCGAAGTGGAGCTTCTACCAAGCTGACCTAGGATAGAGGAGGGAGGGTGTAGGTTTCGACTTAAGTGCCTCAGACTCTCCCTGTTTTTATTGACAGCTATTAGATTTTCTTGAATACATGTTTCTTCATTTGTTGTGTGCCCTCAGGACAATTTCCAGAGACTTTAAATTGTTGTTTTTAAAATAATTTCACCAGTTGTGGGTGTTTTGTTAGGGAGTGAATCTGCCAGACTCCTTATGCCTCCATCCTGGGATCAGAACCTCTGGGCTTAATTTGAGGGAGGACCTTAAAGAGTTTAAGTAATGGTGAAAAGTGGGCTTTGGAAGATCACTTTGGCTGCAATTTAGAGAACTGGAAAGGACAAAGCTGGATGCAGAGATAACTCCTAGGATGTTACTGAGAAATTGCTCAAATTAAGATAGCAACTGTTGGGAACTAGAAAGGTGAACTAGTTCAGCATAGAGAAGTGATAAGACTTAGTAATTAGTTGGATGGGTGAGGAGTTAGTGTAGGGTAGGAAGATGTTGCAAGAGAGGGAGACATTAAAATGACTCATAGTGCTTCGCACAGTTGTCAAGATGCAGGCTCTGATCCAGGGCTTGATTCTGCATGTCTGACAAGCTGCTAGGTGATGCCTGTGCTGCGGCTTTTTCTCTGTCCCCTGTTTGAACAGCAAGGCCCAAGGGTTTCTTGTTCAGGCACTTGGCGAACAGTGGTGGTGTGAGTTGTCAATTTGTCTGTCTCTTTCCCCTACTAGAGGGCAGGGATTGTGTCTTATTCATTGTTATATCTTGACTACATAGTAGATATTTGATGGATAAATATTTGTTGAATGATACAAGATTGTTTAAAGGAAGCATAGAAAGAGGGAAATGTATGTGGGAGAAGATGAGTTTTATTTTGGGCATATTGCATGTGAGGTGCCTGGGGACATTCAGGTGAAGAAATATTTTTGCCTGTCTTGAGTAGAGAAGACGGATTAGGGCAAAAGTTACAGAGTTGGAAGACGAGGATACAAATGGAAAAAGAAGGGAAGAGATGGGCTGAGGTTATTCTGGGAAGATGGGGAGAGGAAGGGAATAAAAAAATAAGCCACCCTGACTGGGTGGCTCGGTTGGTTGGAGTATCAGTCCACACACCAAAAAGTGGAGGGTTCGATTCCTGGTCAGGGAACATACCTAGGTTGTGGGTTCGAATTCCCTGTTGGGGCACATATGGGAGGCAAACGATCAACGTTTCTCTTTTACATCGATATTTCTGTCCCTCCCCACCCCTCCCACTCTCTAAAAAACAAAACAAACAATAAAAACACATCCTCCAGTGAGGATTAAAAGCAACAACAAAAAGCCATAGGCCAAAGCTCATATTTCTGAAGAACATTTACTTTGGACATACTTTATTACTGTGTCCATATTTCATAACTCTATTGAATCTTTATGAGAGTAAAAACTTAAGTATAATTTTTGTTACAGGTTAAAGAACTTTTTTCTTCTTTGGGAGTTGAGTATAATATCTTGGAACTTGATAAAGTGGGTAAGTGGAATGATTAGTACATACTGTTGTTTCAATAAATGTCAACAAGATTGACTTCTTTTCATTTGCTTTGTTCAATTCAATTTACTCTTGTCTCTGGGTTAGATGAGCTATTTTTGTCTACATTCAACTATGTAGAAAATGAACCTCTATATGACAGATAATTTGGTGTAGTTTTTTTATTTATATATTTTTGTTACTTGAGGAGAGGGAGTGGGAGGAAAATGTATAAGCTGCTAATCTTGAAGCACTTCACGCATTTGAGATGTATCTGATAACTTTCTAGCAAAATAGATGAAGCTGTAATAAATGAAAAGAATCTGCCCCTATTTCCTGATTTCATTACCTATGAGGTAGAACACATAGTCTTTTAGCTTTACAATTTGAATTCTTCTCAAACATGCATTAATTGATCTAATACTAATTGAGCACTTTACACATACATGTGTTTTGCAGAGGGAGACAGAGTGATGAACAGAAAAATATTGATGTCTGCCTTGATGGGACTTCACCAACTCCTTCTAGCCAGGCACCTTAATAAGTGAAATGTTCTTAAATCTTTGAGACTTTTCTAAAGAGTATATCAAATAGTCTTAGGTAGTTGTGGCCTGGTTTCATTGTTAGGGATAGAGGACAAATTTTGTGCTATGATCAAAAAGATTTTTCAAATATAATTGTAGAAAATACTTTGAGTTATTACCATTGAAACAGATTTTATCTTGATATTTGCTCTTTAAAGAGGATTCTCATCTATTTGCCTGGCATAACCATTGAATTATATATCAAAATCTAAATTAGAAAGGTTTATTTTAAAAGGAATCAGTAGATAGGTCTTTATTCTCTAAGGTTTCTCTTGAAAACCTGGATGTTTTGCCTCTTGAGTCATTATTTCATAAAGTTATATAACACGCTGACCTTGTATGGGTGTGTACGTGGCAGCATTTGAGTGTTGTAACATTTCATTTTGACTCAAAAAGGTTTGGAACCCTTTCAGTGTTTTTATATATTTTTTATTCTTTAGATGATGGGGCCAGTGTTCAAGAAGTGCTGTCAGAGATCACTAATCAGAGAACTGTGCCCAGTATTTTTGTGAATAAAGTACATATGGGTGGATATGACCAAACTTTCCAGGTAATAATGGTATTATGTGTTTTTAATGTTGCTTGTTCAAGTTTTGTTTTTAAAAATATTTAAAAGGGGATAAAATGGTTTTTAGGAGTCCATTAGTCTTTTGAAATTTGTAAGATGGGAAGTGTATAGGATGGTTATCAGGTAACCTTGATTATTACTTTGATGGAAATTAACTTTTCTACCAACTCAAACTTCAGAAACTAAGAAGGAGAAGGTTTTGAGCGAGGTTGTCAGACCACCAGGTGGGCCATCCTGGAGACCTTGTTGTCTTTCCTGATGTGGAGAGAAACAAGGGCTATTCTCTCTTTCCGGTTTATTAAAATGAGGTCAGTGCTAACATTCTTGGCTAGGTTAAGTAGAATTCCTGTCAAGGCTGCTAACCATGGGAGCTTTGCAAAGATTTCTCTAAGGGCACCTAAATGTAAGGAGGCCAAAGGAGTCTGTTTTAGAATGTGCGGAAAGCCTCCGCTGGCATCCATCCTTCAGTGGGCCACGTGGCATCTATTGAGTCCTGTAGTTTCATAGCACTTCTGTTGTGCTTCCCAGGATGAGCTGGTTCCAGCATGGCGTTTCCAGAGCCAACATAATAAAATTGAGCAACTGACTTCATATAAGGAAAACTATTGCTAAATTGAATATTGAACCTCTAACCTCACCATCTAAGCTGCTTCTGATCACAGGGAGTGCCAAGTGAACAAGAGAATATAGTGTAGAGCCAGGCTTATGACCATTGCTAAAAGAAAAAGCAAAAATGTTTGTTTTATGTAGGAAATTATCAGTAAACTGCAAATTTTAGGTCAATTTATGAGAAACCATGAAAAATTTGAAGCGCATGTCCTGCTGAGGAAGCATAAGAATTATTTTCCAAATGAATCCTAGCACCAGTGAACAAAATATAGAGGATCTTGAAAAATGGTAGTTGGCTATTTTATTGCACTTGGGTATAATATTTCAAAGATTAGACCAAGGAAAAGGACCTCATCTGACAGACAGAAAGCCATGACCTCTGGGCCATTTGACACGTGCCTACCCCTCAGGAGATAAGGAACAAACATGTACTTTGGCTTATGTTCTAACTAGTTGGACCTTATTTGAATACCATTCAGATAAACTTACAATTCCAATTTACATGAATTATAGGTTGTTTGTAAGATTTTTATAAAAGAAATCCATGCTGATTAAACATAGGGTAAAAAGAACCAGTTTTAAAACAAGTCATACCATTTTCTCTCCTTTCATGAAACCATAGGCACATCAGAGTGGTTTGTTACAGAAGCTTCTTCAGAGAGATGCGGCATATGATTATGACCTCATAGTCATCGGTGGTGGTTCTGGTGGTCTTGCATGTGCTCAGGTATGAAAGAAATGAAACTTGAAGATAATTTCCCTGATGATTGCCATAAGAATTTCTTTTGATACTTAAAAAAAAGCCAATCTTGATGTTATAGCCTAAGCTTTTATTGTAATAGCTGGTTTAATAAAGTGAAAGACTATGTTATGACACAAACACAGCCTTTTTATTTAGGGAATAGAAAAATTGGGGGAGTGTCAGGAAATGACAAGGTCTTTTTATTTCTCTTTTTTCCCTAGGAAGCTGCCATTTTGGGAAAGAAAGTAATGGTGCTAGATTTTGTGGTCCCGTCACCTCAGGGTACATCCTGGGGTAAGATGTTTTTCTTTGTTGTTCTCTGCTCTTCACATACATTTTTGGCTTTGTTTAATCTCATTTAATCCTCACAACAATCTCAGGAGGTATAACTAGCCTGGTCCGTAGGTGAGGAAATGGTCTCAGTGAGGTGAAGTAACTGGCCTAAGACCATCTCATAGTTAACAACTGCTGATTTGGAAAGGTAACATCAAAATAATTAGGGAAGATTTTGCAAAAGAAAATTCCATGACCTAGTATTCCAACACTTTTGCCATAATAATTTTTGCACACACGCATTAATATTTTCACATAGTTGTGGTTGTACTGTGGACTGTGTCATGCTCACTTAAGTTTGCTGTAATATTTTTTTTGTTTCTGCATTGATTTCATAACTGACTTTCATGGCTACATGATGGTCAGTTGAATAGTGTACGTGTGATCATTCCAGTCAGTTTAATGAAGTGCACAGTGAGCTTCCAGGCCTGTGACTTTGTTATAGATGAGAGTGCTCACCTTTCCATTTCTTTTCACTGTAAAATAGAACACATAGAGTTTGTGCTGGATATTTTTTGTTTGTGCTTCAAATCCATTCATCATGGTCTCTACCATGCTCTATGTCACAGAAGGCTGATGAATTGGTATCCTTACCCTCTGGCTTCTGGCTGGGCTTGGCCAGTTGGGGTAATGGGAGGAGAGCAAAAGGAGGGAGGAGAATGGAGTTGGGGGGGGGTCCTCATTTTCTTGGCTCCCTCCCTGCTGGTTGCTGCAAGCTGTGGCTCCATCCCCTATGGAAGGCCACAGCCCCTCTTTGGTCTGTGGAACCTGCTTGGTGTGCTTACCCCTTCGTGAGGGGTTGATGATGAGCCTACTGTTAATAGTTTTTACTATTTTTCTGTCCCTCCTTGCTTTGCTTGCCCACACCCCAGTACTAATTTCTCTATAAACTTTCTCTAGTTACCCAGCTTGAGACTGTCATCTGTTTCCTGCCAGAACCCTGACAAAATATGAAAAATATTTTTAAAAATTCAAAATTACTCAAAAAATTATAGCTAAGAATTTCATATTAGTAAAGCTAATTTACCTTGCAGTGGACCTACTATTGGCTCAGAGGAGTCAGAGTTACAAAGAGTAAAGTCTGGGAGCTGGAGTTCTGGCCATTGGTGTGGTATATAAGTAATCTAATACAGTTCTGATCCCTTTGTAGGTCACTCAAGTGAAAGTTTTGAACAGTGTCCCCAGAAAACTATTCAAATGCACATCCACATTTTTGCTCATCCTTGGGCCTCCTTCACAGACCTGTGATTAAAAAGTTTGGATTAATCATTTGCATATTATTGTGGGCTATGATGTTGACCCCACAACCATTTGAATTTGTCATTTCCACATTTTAATAACACTGACTCTGCACGTGTGTAAAACCACACACACACAGACACACATGAAGCATTAAAGCTATTCTTTTCTTTCTCAGGTCTTGGTGGTACTTGTGTAAATGTAGGTTGTGTTCCTAAGAAACTGATGCATCAAGCTGCCCTTTTGGGGCAGGCATTAAGTGACTCAAGGAAATTTGGCTGGGAGTATAATCAACAAGGTGAGTAATAGTATATAAAAATAAAGATTGGGAGAAAAGAAGAAAGAATGGATTTCTTAGAGAGAATTAATATTTGTTTTTTTCTTTTGTTTTCTTATAATATGTCTTTATTGATTTCAGAGAGAGGAAGGGAGAGGGAGAGAGAGAGTGTGAAACATTAATGATGAGTCATTGATTGGCTGCCTCCTGCACGCCCCCTACTGGGGGTCAAGCCTGCAGTCTTGGCATGTATCCTGACCAGGAATTGAACCATGATCTCCTGGATCATAGGTCAGTGCTCAACCGCTGAGCCACACCGGTTGGACTATTTGTGTTTCTATAGCTGAGTTTAAAATTTGTTTAGCCCGGCCGGCGTGGCTCAGCGGTTGAGCGTCGACCGAGGATCCAGGCGATCGGGGTTCGATTCCCGGTCAGGGCACATGCCCAGGTTGCGGGCTCGATCCCCAGTTGGGGGCATGCAGGAGGCAGCCGATCAGTGACTCATCATTGATGTTTCTATCTCTCTCTCTCCCTCTCCCTTTCTCTCTCTGAAATCAATAAAGATATATTTAAAAAATAAATAAAACATACACTTTAAAATTTGTTTAATAAGTGTTCATTAGGAATCTCCTGTGTGTCAGTCACAGACAAAGAACTCAGAGAAGGTCAAGTAAACCTGGCTTGGCTCTCATGGGCCTTACTGCCTAGGAGGGCATTGTTGCAGCTATAGCACATTCTAAACCCTTAGTAGAATGTGAGGGAGATATCCCTATTTTCAGATTTCTTTCAAGTATAAAGAAACTAGAATGGCAAGGGTCAATATTTAGATCTTTTCCCATTATTGTGATAACACTTTGTTTTATCATTGGTTATGTGTGTCTTTAGTTAATGAAAGATGGATAACAAATTCATCCAATAAGCACTTACTGGTTAGGCTTTGAGGATATAGATATGAGGAAAATACAACTCCTGCCCTTAAGCAGCACATAGTGTACTTGAAAAGGAGAGAGGCCATTCAGTGCACTATAATTTATGGTGCAGTTTTGAGCATCAGCTTGAGGGGCACTTAATGTAGCCTTTAGGGTTGGAGATGGGGTAGTGACCTGCATCTTGAGCTGCATCTTGAAGGTGACAGGGAAGTAGGACATTTAAGACAGGAAGCAGTTTGACCCAAAACTATGGAGATATGAGAAAACAGGAAGTATTGGGGGTGGGGTAGGTAAGTGATGGACTGGAATAAAGAATGGGGGAGGGATGTTGGTAGAAATGAGATTACAGAGGTAAGCAGGTCACAAAGGCTCTGAAATGCTGTTTTGAGGAATTAAAGTTTATCCCAAAGATAGCAAGAACTGTTGAGGAGTTTCAGCAGGAGAGGGGCATGAACCACAGTTTGGGTTCTGGATCCCTCTGATGGCATCAAGGAATTTAGAAAGCTAGAAGTGAGATGGGGAGCTATTGCATAACCCAGAGGAGAAATGATGAGGCCTGGACAAAGACAGTAAAGTCAACTGGAGAGAATGGGAGATGTATTTAGAGGATTTAAGGCATGAGATTCACAGGCTAGATGTGCAATTCTGATCTTGTATCATTAGAATAATGTGGAGTTAAAAAAAATTACAATAATTTGTCTCTTTCCCCAGAGATTTTTGACATGATGATACAGAAAAATAGTGTAAAAATAGAAAACTGTAGTCCATAGAGGTGCCAAAACTCTAGAAAAAGCATTAGCAAATCCTCTAGCATTCTACTAAAAGAATGCACTGCAACTTAATGAGGATTCATTCTGAGGATGCAAGAATGAGTCAACATTTAGGAAATCGTGGTAGAATACATAAAATTCACATGTTGACCTGGATTTCAGCTGCAAGGGCATTTGATAAAAATCTCACATCCATTATTGCTTTTAAAAAAACCACACCTGTTAGTGAAATAAGCAAAGAAATGGACACTTCCTTTACATGATGAAGAAAAATCAGAAGCAGATATTTAATGGAGAAAATTTTGAGGCATTTACATTAAAGTCAAGAATAAGACACAGCTGCACACTTCCACTGCTAATATCCGCATTGTCCTGGTGCTTCTGCCAATGTACGAAATGGAAGAATAGATAAGAAAAAGTGCACACATTTAAAAAGAAGGAAGAATGAGATTTTGTAAATTTAAAATATGAATTACATACAATATACCTAGAATGTACAAGATACTGAATTAAAAATATTAAAATTAGCAAGAGTTCAGTAAGTTGCTTGTTAATGTGCAAAAATCAATAGCTTTCTTACATATCAGCAATACTGTTAAATGGATAATGGAAAATTGCAACAAAAATGGTAGAATAATATGGAATAAATTTCATCAGAAATGTACAAAATATATAAGAAAAGAATGTACAAGCATAAAAAATATACTGTAATTTTGGAGGGGATCAATATTTCGAAGCCATTATCTCAAACTTAATTTGTAAATTCTATATAAGTCTGTGAAAATAGCAAAAGTTTTCTTTTTAGCGCTAACAGATTATTCTAAAGTTCTTACTGAAAAGTACGTAAGGATAGCTAATCTTTGAGAATGTGTAGAGAATGACTTTTCTCATTAGTATTTAAAATTATGATACAGTTACAGGACTATACAGATTAATAAAATAGTAGAGCAAGTGGTTCCAAAATGCCAGTTCATGGACTTGACATATTAAAATCTCCTGAGGGAACTTTTTAACTGTATGGGTTCTGAGATCTTGCTCCTGATTGCATAGGTTTGAGGTGGGTCCTAGAATCTGTACATTTTAACATGATTCCCAGGGGTCCTGATGTGCAGCCATGTGTGGGAACCTCTAATACAGAATGTCTTTTACAACAAGGATATGAAGTTGAACTTAACTGACAAAGTCCTTGGGATAAATGCTTCCTTAAGGGTTGGAAGAATAGCTTTTCCAGTTCTTGAGGGAGTGAGGCAGAGTTATCTTAGGATATGAGGGTATGTGCCATTGTGGAAAGGGTCATCACTGCTGGGTCGTAACCTCCTGGGATCATGGGGTGGACGTCGGGTAATGTAGTAACCAGAATCACCCTCTGGATTGCAAAGTCCTATTTGACTTTGTTATACACTGGCATCCTAGAAAGGGTGATGTGACTTCTGGGACATAATCGTGTACATTGGCTAAGCCTTTCTGCACTGTGACTTCTTTCCCTTGCCTGCATTGTAATGTCCCATGTCCCTGGTGATTAGTGATGGGGCCTTTCTTCATAGTGCTAGATGGGGTGAGTCTCCAAATATGACCAGAGGGTGAACCCTCAGTTGGCTGGGTTTGTCTTCAGGGATCTCATGTAGGTTGATGGGAGCCCCAGGCTGGCTTCTGTGTCTTATAAACATGGTGATGCATGGAGACAGCGTCTCCTTTGGGAACCAGCATCAGCAAGTAAGGTGAATGCCTAGAAATAAGATGCAGGGATGATGAGAAATCTAATTTCACAAACTCCCATCCCAACTTCAAAAAGAAGTGGGTAAACATTTTAATACAAATGGTTGCAACAGTGAAGACTAGCCTCATTTATTCATATCATAAAACCACCGCCAGGTGAACCAAATGGGAGTAGCCTAGCCTGTCTGGGGAGGTGAATATGCAGTGCTCGCTGACATGAGCTTTGCTTCCCTTCACATGCAGAAGGCCATGTGCAACAGGCCCGCAGTGTGAAAATGTCCTTGGTGCTCCCGAGTAGAGATGATCTTCTTGCCTCATAACTTTGCATGCATGGCCGTAAGAGAGCTAGTTTTCCCCATTCTGTCCTCCATGGACTTTTTTCCAGCTTTATTGTTTTCAGAACTATGCTTTTTTGCATGTTTCGTAATATAAAAGAGGAAGAAGTATAGACCATAACTGGTATAAAAGAGGTTTAGGTTGCTAATTATCTTTTGTTCATTTTTTGATTTTTAAAGCAATATATCATGTGGCTGATGTGGTTGTGTATAATTTACCATTTACAGTAAGATTCACTCTATGACTTCACCCTGGTTACTTATTTTCAGTGAAGCACAACTGGGAGACCATGGCAGAAGCTATTCAAAACCACATTGGCTCTCTAAATTGGAGCTATGGGATGTCTTTGAGGGAGAAGGCTGTGGCCTATGTAAATTCCTATGGAGAATTTGTTGAACACCATAAAATAAAGGTACTCTTTGAATATTTTGTCTTGTTTATTGCTTTTCCTTTACTACTGCTTATACTTGCCTTGAACTAAAGTTCCATGTCCATGTTAAGGACTGTAGCTAATGCATGCTAGGTTGTGTGTGCACCTGTATTTCCTCCATTGTTAGTGCATTTCACATGCCTGGATGAATTAGAAATTGCCTTTTAAAGAACTCTTAAAGTTATTTGCCTTTTGGTTTCATTGCCATCTTGCAAGAGAAAATGTTTAAACAGTAAAAAAATCAAAATTTTAGTAGTGTTAAGTTATTTTTAAAAATGAAACCTTAATTAGAATGTTAGTATATATTATTCATAAAAGTATTAATAAAAATAGCATAAGAATTAGTGTATTTTATAAATTTATTTTTGTAACGTTTCTGTATTATAAGGTCAGTGTGTAAGGAAAATGAGACCATTTTGATGAACACAAAACTTTCAATAATCAAATATCATCCTCAACACCTCATTTGTTTTTGTACTCTGCTTTTGTAGCACAGTGTGCAATGATCTGACAGGATTGGAGGGTATTTTGTAGTCATTTCTTGTTTCTAGAAAGGTGTGAGGTGGTCTTTTTACAGCTACCCCTTTAGAGCTGTACATGGGCTGATTTGAATTGCATCATTCACATGAAATACAAGCCAGTCAGTTTTAGTTCTCAAACCATCATGGGTGGTCTGGTTGGTTGAATAAGCCGAGCATTCCCAGCCAGACCTACCTCTCCTATGCTTCCTTATTTAGTGATACCAGTGTCTTTTCAGTTACTCCAGCACGAAACTTCAGGTTCCTCCCACTTCACCCTCACAGCTTGCGCTTGTTTGTCTGCTGCAGAGCCCTGTCTCCAGGCTGCCCTCTCTGTATCCCACGGAAACCACCCCCTTGTTAAAGGCTTTCATAGCTTTTTGAATTTTTAAAATGTGAATTTATTTATGATTTACTAGTATAATTGAAAATAAGCAATGAACAACCTTTGTTAATACTCCATAGCCAACTTTTCCTCTGACACATAACCTCTCCTGTCACTTCTTGCCACTTGCTGTTCCCCAGACTCCAGCTGCTTTCAGGCCTGTGCATTTTTATGTACTGTTCTCCCTTTAGGTTTCCATTTTTCTAAAATTTTTTCACTTTTCTCATCTCCACTTAAAATGTTACCACCTGTGAAGCCATTCTTGCCTAGCTTTCCAGTCCCCTACTCCACTCCCTTCTGGTATTTTGGTTAATATTTTGTAAAGACATCTATTTTCTGTGGTGGTGCTTATCACACTGAATTATTTTTGCTATTTCTGTTGATGGGAAGCTCCATAGAGGGTGGTAACTAGGTTGTCCATAGTGTCTGGTACTTTGTAGTGTTGATTGAAAAGTGAAGTTTACTTTTCTTTTTTCAAGGCAACCAATAGAAAAGGACAGGAGACTTATTATACTGCTGAAAAATTTGTCATAGCAACAGGTGAAAGGCCACGGTATTTAGGAATCCAAGGAGATAAAGAATACTGTATTACTAGGTAAGTTTAAATAGGCCACTTAACTGAATTGTATTGTGTTTGTGTTTCCAGTTTATTCCCTGCCTATTTCACAAAGATTTGAATTGATGAATAAAGGCACATATATACAATGGAAGAAGCTACATAGTTAACAGTGGAGCAAAGAGAAAATAAGGTTAGGTAAATAATACGGTCAAATTTACTCACAAAAATATGCTGTATGTTTCTAGGTTATTGCTCTGGGAATTTGCCTCAACTTCCGAAAGGCCAAAGAGAAGAAGCCAATACAATTAGCTTTAGGTCTTAGTGCCTAATATAATAACAAGTCAGCTGATCAGGAGAATTGTGGCTATTCCTAATACTAAGGTTTAATAGAGATCTCCCCTGGATGGTTATACAGAGGTCAGTGTATAATGTAGTTCAGTGACTTTCCAGCTTTTTTTTTTTTTTAAATATATCTTTATTGATTTCAGAGAGAGGAAAGGAGAGGGAGAGAGAGACATAGAAACATCAATGATGAGAGAGTCATTGATCAAGCCCGCAACCCAGGCGTGTGCCCTAACCGGGAATTGAACCCCTATCGCCTGGATCCTAGGTTGACGTTCAACCGCAGAGCCACACCTGGCTGGGCTCCAGCTTTTTTGACCAGATGCACATTAAGAAATAAATTTTTTGTTGTGCTGTTACTCAGGTGAACACACACACGTATCCAAAACAAACAAAATAATATTTTTCTTATCACATATAATGTAGTCTAATGTTTTCTCTTCTGTTTTTTAAAAAACTTTGCTTGTGATCCACTAATTTGATTTTGAAAAAATGAGGGCTACTTCTTTCTCCATAGGAGAAACTATTACAAACTCCTAAAGGCTGTTTCTTCTAGTGTTTCTTCATTCAAGCCCCAAATTGCAATTCAGCCCACAAAAGACCATTGAAACCTAAGTAACCCATTTCATTTTTATTGCCTAGTATTCTTTTTCTTATTTTTATTTTTCAGTGATGACCTTTTTTCTCTGCCTTACTGCCCTGGCAAAACATTAGTAGTCGGGGCATCCTATGTGGCTCTGGAATGTGCAGGATTTCTTGCTGGTATTGGCTTAGATGTCACAGTTATGGTGCGGTCAATCCTTCTTCGTGGCTTTGATCAAGAAATCGCAGAGAAAGTGGGTTCCTATATGGAACAACATGGTGTTAAGTTCTTAAGAAAATTTATACCTGTGATGGTGAGTCTGAATGACATTTGGAATTCCTTTTATTTTCTTTTTTCTCTCTTTAACTTTTTATTTTACCCCTCCTTCATTTTATTAAATAAATTGGCCTGCACTCAGTAGGAAACCTTGAAGATAGTGTTCCCACCTGGAATCCACAAAACTAGCCCCCATTTGTCCCTGTCTTCTCCTCCTCTGATAATGGAGGTGCCCTTGCTCCTCTCAGCTTGGATTTCCTCTTCTCTCACTGTTTCCCTCACCTCTCAGCTTTTCAGGGACATCCCATCTTCAGCTGATTGTCTTCTTTTTTTCCTCTACAGGCCTCTCAGTGTCTCTCATCTTTTAACAGATGAGCTCTCCCTTCCCTCTCTGCCTTTCTGGCTGGGTCCCCATTTTTCTTTTTCCCTTTACAAGAAAACTTCTGTTCACGCTACTTCTCATTTCTTACCTTATTTCCCACTGCCTCAGACTCAGCTGCTTCCCTTTCTGCCACCCCTTTGAAACTGCTTGTCACATTCTGTATCCCTGTTGTCAAAGCCAGTGGTTACATCTCTGCCCTTATCTTACTGGGCCCCTGGCAGCATTCGGTGAAGTTGACATTCTTTCCATTTGAAGCATACTCCTTTCTCTACTCCGGCCCCACATGTGGTCCTGTGGTTCCACATGTACTCAACTTGTAAATATCAGAACACCTGGTCCCTCTTCATTTCTCTGCCCTCTTTACCTGGGCAGTCTTCTTTAGACCCACACTTTAACTTAATGCTGGTGGCTCTCAGATTTATATATCCTGCTCAGGCATCTGTCCTGAACTCCATACTCATTTGTGCAACTGCCTACTGAATATCTCCACTTGAATTCCTCAATGCATTTCAAATTTAATGACAAAAATTAAACTCTTGATTTTCTACCTAAATGTATTCCCTTGCTAATCTTTCTGGCCTATCATTAAATGATACTACAGTCCACACAATGTAAGCCAACACCTTAGTAAGCATCCCTTCATTCTTCCTTTTATGCTACCTCCAACTAATACATTAACTTAGTTCTACCTCCAAATTGTATCTTGTGGCACACATATACACACATGTAAACACCTACACAGATGTGTACACCCTAGGACCCATTTATTTTCTGTCCCCTTTAGATCGAATCATTACATTGTTTATCCTCACTAGATTCAACAGTTGGAGAAAGGTTTACCTGGAAAGCTGAAAGTAGTGGCTAAATCCACGGAAGGACCAGAAACTATTGAAGGAGTGTATAACACAGTAAGTTTTTATTTTATAAGCAGTAAGTGGTTGAACACACTCATAAATTAGCACAGAAGAAGCTTATGGGAAAATTATACCAGGCTTAACTTTTTTGGATTCTTTGTAAGAGTATAGTAAATATGGAAGGTAGGTAGTTGGCCTGTTGACATTTTTTTTTTTAATCCTCGAGGATATTTTTTTTATTTTCAGAGAGAATATGGAAGGGAGAGAGGGAGAGAGAGGAACATCTATGTGAGAGACATATCGATTGGTTTCCTCCCGCGCATGCCCTGACCAAGGCCGGGGATCGAGCCTGCAACCAAGGTACATGCCCTTGACTAGAGTCAAACTCAAGATCCTTCAGTCCTTGAGCCAATCCTCTGACCACTGAGCCAAGCTGGCTAGGGTGGTCTGTTGACATTTGATAATGGTATATGAAGAATACCATGCTAAAATACATGTATATGTGTAACTATGCATAGAATAAAATCTGGAAGCAGATATATCTGACTGTTATTAGTATTTAGTTCAGGGGCATTAGATACCTTATACATTTCTGCATTTGAATAGTTTTGCAATAAACATTGAATCTTTTATAATAAAAATAATAAATATATTTTTATTTTTAAAAAACAAACAGTATGAAACATCCAAAAAATGTGAATAGTCCATGGACTGCTTTGGATGGCAACAATTCTAATTCAAATTGCTGATGTTTGGATGCCAACATTTCTTTTGTAAACTGTAGTTTGTAGCTTTAACACAAACTATACATTTATGTTTTATATACTTTTATATACTTTTTTTAGTTAAAAAAGGAAATGTAGAGAGTCAACAAAATAAAAAATATATTAGAAAATAAAAGGTCTTACTTGATAATTTATTCTTAGATTCTTTTGAATTTTCTTTGTACATATTCATATTTGTAAATAACAGTTTTGTTTCCTCTTTTCCACTCTCTTCCTCGTTACTTCTTTTTCATGCATAAGTACACTAGCTAGGACCTCCAGTACATTGTTAACCAGAAATGGCTATGGTGGCCATTCTTGTCTTGTTCTCAATATCAAAGGAAAGTTTTCTGTGTTTCATTATTTAAGAATGTTTTCTGCCTGATCAGTGTGGCTCAGTGGTTGAGCGTCAACCCATGAACCAGGAGGTCACAGTTTGATTCCTGGTCAGGGTACATGCCTGGGTTGTGGGCTCGATTCCAGGGAGTGTGCAGGAGGCAGCTGATCAATGATTCTCTCTCATCATTGATGTTTTTCTCTCTCTCCCTTTCCCTTCCTCTGTCTGAGATCAATAAAAAATATTTAAAAAAAAAAATGCTTTTTCCATATCTATTGGGATGATTAAGTTGTTTTCTTCTTTATTCTGTTAAAATGGTGAATTACATTGATTGTTTTTTGCATGTTAAACCAAATTTTTATTTTGGGGACAAACTGGTCCCAAATTTGGTCATGATCAGTTATCTTTTTTATATATTGTTATATTTGAATTTTGCATTTGTGTTCATGAGGATATTGACTTATAATTTTATTTAAATATTCTTGTTTGATTTTGGTACCAGATATTTATGCTGGCCTTATAAACAGGAGTTGGGAAGGCTCCCTTCTCTTTTTTCTGGAAGAGTTTGTGTACCACCAGTTTTATTTTTTACTTATGTGTTCATTAGACTTTACAAGTGAAGTCATCTGGATCTGGAGTTAATTAATGGGAAGTTTACAAATTGTGAATTCAGTTTCCTTAATGAGTATAGGATGTATTAGTCAACTAGGGCTGCCATAACAAAATACTACAGATAGGGTGGTTTAGGCAAAGGAAATTTAGTTTCTTACAGTTCTGGAGGCTGGAAGTCTGAGACCAAGGTGTTGGTAGAGTGGTTTCTTCTAGTCTTCTCTCCTTGGTTTGCAGGTGGTTGGTTGCCTTCTCTCTGTGTCTTCACGTAATTGCTCCTCAGTCTGTGCTGTGTGTGCTAATAAGAACACTAGTCATATTGGATTAGGGCCTACCCTAATGGCCTCATTTTTCCTTAATTACCTCTTTAAAGGTCCTGTCTCCTAATCAGTCACATTTTGAGGTATTGGGGATTAGGACTTCAACACATGAATTGGGGGGCATAATTCAGCACATAACAAAGGGTTATTCAGATTTGTGTGTACGTTTGGTAAATTGTGTCTTCCAAGAAGTCTATTTTGGGCATGTACTATACTGTATGTTTGAAAGTTACTAAGAGAGTAGATCTTACAAATTCTCATCAAAACATAAAATTTGGAACTGTGTGGTGATGGATGTTAACTAGACTTACTGTGGTGATCATTGCACAATATATACAAATATCTAATGATTTTGTTATATATCTGAAGCTAGTATGTTATATATCAATTATACCTCAATTAAAAATGCATTTTGACCTCAAAAAAAAAGGACTCTATTTTATCTAAGCTGTCAAATTTATTGGCATAGGGCATTCACAATAGGTATTAGTATTTTAATGTCTGAAAGATCTATAGTGATGTTCCCACTCATTCCTGATATTGATAATTTGTGTTTTTGATCTCTCTCTAAATATAGGTTTTGTTAGCAATTGGTCGTGATTCCTCTACAAGGAAAATAGGCTTGGAGAAGATTGGTGTCAAAATCAATGAGAAGTATGTATATGTGGGATCATTTCTCTGTTGATGCACAAAGCAAAATGTTTCTACAGATCACCTCTTAAAATTCTCATTTAATTACTAAGGTGCAAAATTTTAATGCTTTAAATTTATATTATAGGAAGTACTGTCCCAGCTCTGTGTTATCAATTTTTTCATTAATCAATCAGTAACTGTTGTGTGCCTTAAAGAGCTCATGCATGATTTAAAAAAAAAAAAAAAAAGGTGGAAATGTATTCACCTACTATCTGATTTAGAGTGAATTTTATGTCCTTGGTCAGGCAAGGAGAAAAATATCAAAGCTCTAAGTGCAATTCTTGGGGGAAATTTGGGAATATCCTCAACATCCAAAAAACAAGCATGGTTTCATCAACTAGCAAGGTGTTTTCTTTTGGAGCTACAGATACCTTTGTTATTGTAAGCTATTGGTCTTATAGGCAGGTAATGATGTCAGGTGCATGAGTTCTTAGAGGGAAGTCTTTTCTCTATGCACTTAGTTCTGTTAGAATAGTGTTAGTCATCCAGCAGTACAGAGTTAGTCATAATATATATTTTTTCCTTTCAAAATCTAATAGGACTGGCAAGATACCAGTAAATGACATGGAACAGACCAATGTGCCCTATGTTTACGCTGTTGGGGATGTTCTGGAAGGTAAACTTGAGCTCACTCCTGTTGCCATACAGGCAGGCAAGCTGTTGGCTCGAAGACTTTTTGGGGGTCGTTTAGAAAAGGTAAGTTTTTTACTGTTTTGTTTTTTGTTTTTAATATAATCTTTATTGATTATAGAAGGGAGAGGGAGAGAGAGAGTTGAAACATCAATGATGAGAGAATCATCATTGATTGGCTGCCTCCTGCATGCCCCAGACTGGGGATCGAGCCCACAACCTGGGCATGTGCCCTGACCAGGAATAGAACGGAGATCTCCTGGATCCTAGGTCAGTGCTCAGTCACTGAGCCATGTCCGGCCGGGCCTTACTGTTGTTTTTGAGGTAATATGTAAATAAAAATTATGACTTTAAGAAAATCAATACAAATAAAGTGTGTGTGCTTGTTTTGCAAGTAAAGGGTTCTTCCCAAATAAATCATTTGCAGTTGATTTATTATTTACTAATGGTTTTCAAAAATATTTTTTTAATATCTGTATGTGTAAGGTGTTGTGCTGGGTAATATACAAAGGATTGGCACGGTTCCAGTGCCAAGGGGCTTACTAGGTTGATGGAGGTCATGAATAAGAGGAGAAGCAATTAATTCTTACTGAAGAGATCAGTAGAGGCCTCCCAGGTGGACAGTGGCACTGTCTCAGAGTAGGAGGGACACTCAGAGTGGATCAGGATGCTGGCCCTGGCTTCAGTGCCTGCTTAGTGTGTTAACCTGGACAAGCCATTTCACTTCTCTTCACCTCAGTTTCACCATCTGCAAAGCTGATGGTGTGAATCAGGTGATTTCTACAGTCTCCTCCACCTTTCATAGTCTTTGATTAAAGATCTGGGATGGGCTTTGTAGGATGAGCAATCTAAAATTGAGGAAGCAAAGGGCTCTTTTGATAAGTAGATAATTCAAAGAAAAGCCCAGAGCTCGGCAGTGCTTGGCTTTTTCAAGGACTGTGAGCAGTCTCAGGAGTCCCCAGCTGGGGTAGGCCATACTCTGCTCCATCAGGAGCACTGTGGGCGTGTGGAGGTGTTGGTGGATGACGAGTGACTGAGGAGGTGGTTTTCCCAGGTGGGCGTCAGGAATGCTAACCATTCTGTTACACACAAAGAATTGTCTTAGCCACAATTCTTACAACATTTCGAGGTAGATGCAGGCAGAGCGATTGGTGATAGAGGAGTACAACTGGAAATGAGGCTGGAAAATTGATTTGGTACCAGGTCATCAGAAATCTGTGATGTGGCAGTAAAGAATCAGTAGGGCCTTCTCTAGGCAGTGGGAGCTGTTGAAGATCTTTATTTTCCCCAGCGTTTCATTTAGAAAGATGTCAAACCACAGAAAGAACAGTAGCAATCACCCATATTATCCTTTCACTCAGATTTCCCAGTTATTAACACTTTGCCATTTTTGTTCTCTCCTTTTCTGAAGATGTGTGTATGTGTGTGTATACAATGCATGCAAATTTTTATATGCTGAGCTATTTGAAATAAGTGGCAGATATCAATGATGTTTTCCTCCTGAATACTTCAACACGTATCTCCTAAGAACAAGGATATTCACCCACATAACCACAATTCCATTACTGTAGCTGAGAATTCAACAACAATGCAGTAATAATTCACATTTCCTCAGTTGTTCATTAGTACATATACATGTGTTTTGATTCACACAGTACATGCTCTTCTGTAGTCCTAAGTCTTTTAACCTGCTATGGCCCTCTGCCTTGATTCAGCTGTTTGTTTGCTTGTTTTACTTTTTATGACTGACTTTTGATGAATCCAGGCTACTTTTCTTATAGAATGTGTCTTGTAGAATGTCTCACATTCTGAATTTCTCTGATTGTTTTTGCATGATTAGGTTAAGGTGAAAAGTTTTGGGGCATCCCATATTCTTCATAAGGGATGCAGGTGCCTTGTAAGGTTGTGAATGAAGACCTTGTACACGTGTGGGGACATGGCACTGCTGACGTTAATGGGTGGGGCCAGGAATGCTAAATGTACAAAGAAGAATCATCCCATCCAAAGTGCAACAGCATTTCAAGATGTGTGGAAGCAGAATAGTTGCCTAATGCTTTAAGAAGTCAGTCGTGGTGGCTGTCAGGTAGAGAGATTAGAAGACACACCAGTGTGTGTGTGTAAAAAGAGAGGGTAAAGGTACAGGACTGAAAGGAAGGCTACAGGTAGGGCAAGATGAAGTCAAGTTCAAGTGGAGGAGATAGTATAAGATGTGGAAAGAGTGTTTTAGATGAAAGGGAGGAAAGTTGAGGAATTACCTGTTGATTTTTCTTCATTGATACGAAACAGGAGACAGAGGCATCTGTTGAGGATGAGGCTTCCACTATAAGCCATGGGATATGGGACCAGCTGCTGGTCAATTAATGGACTAATGGGCATTTGATGGCCTAAGAAGAGCCAGAAAACCAGGCAGTCCACGTGGTTATGTGATTTTCTCTATCCATGTTGGAAAAAAGAACACAAATGCTTCATGATTTGCCATTAGCAAATGTAAAATGGAATGAGAGCGTAATTTAAGTTAAAGACTCTAGGCTGATGCGTATGGTACACAAATCCCTCATTGATGGAAGTGTACCTGTGATGTTTTGATGTGTTTTTCTTTTTGGGTAAAATACAAAGTCACTCAACCTAGGCAGACTGAAGGAGTTTCCATAAGGATGAAACAGATGAGTAAGTCACATTGCAGTGACTTAGAACAAGGACCGTGCTAGTGCTGGGCCTCACTGCAGATGGAGCAGGGCCGGGCATGGGTGTCACAGCGGCTCTGGGGCCCTGTACCTGGATGGGGGCTTCACAGGATGCCCTTCCATTAGCCTAACTTGGCCACAACTCTGTTTTTTCCTGTCACACGCCACCTGGAGTATCCTCTCTTGCTCCTGGTTCATTTTCCTAGAAAAGAAACAATTGATGAAGCCAACCTTTTTTTGCATAGGTAACTGGCCAGCTTATAGATTACCTTTCTTTGGGTTAGATGTCACCCCTGACCCAATAAGCTGTAACTTGTTCTCTGGGGTTTGGGGGACATGTTGTGCTCTGGGCAGTGTCACCCCCTTGAGGGCTATGGATGGGCAGACACAGAGATGTTCATCCCTGGTTATACCCTCCATTCTTTCTCTGACCCTGTACACTGTTTTCTCACCACACACACACTTGTGATGATGCTTGTGCCAACATGTTCCAACTCTTCTTCACATCGTCACAAACACACTGTCTTCTCTAGGCAGGGATGCCACTTGCCCTGGAGCTCGCTTTCCCATGGGCAGATGCATGGAGCTGCTGGAAGATTTTATGTAGGGTCCAGAGTCTGCAGTCTTCCTGTGCTGTATTTCAGTCAGATAAGGGCTCTGAGGGGTTCCTTGGTAACCATGGGACTCATGCAGTCCTGGTCCCCAAGTACATATGTGTACTTGACTGTCCCCTTGACTGTCCAGGGCAGCCACTCAGCCCTACACTATTGAGCTGCTGCTTTGCTCACCATCTCAGGACAGCATTAAATGAAAAGGCCAAGGGTGGTCTAAGCTTCAGGTGGAATAGTGTAATCCTCTGTCATCTGGTAGAGGTGCTTCAGAAAAGTAGGGTCCACACGGGAATGGAAGGAGAAAATTTTAGAAAGTGTCTGTAGGGGCCACAAAGTGCAGCACCTCCTCCTGTACTGAGTGGTTTGCAGACCAGAAGTCTGAGGATAGGGCACTGGGAGAGCTAGTCCTGGTCGTCAGTCACTGGCCAGCGTGTGGCCTCTGCCCTGTAGTCGGGCTCGCCCCATCCATCCCCTTTAGTGTAACTTAGAATTCCCTGAAGTGATGATGTGTCAGAATCAGTTACACTGAACTGGACTGACTTAGTTCCCTTTTATAAATGTATGCGATAGAGATTTTTGCTGTAAAAAAATGTGTCACAAAATAACATGTACTTTGTTTATCTTTCAGTGTGATTATGTTAATGTTCCAACTACAGTGTTTACTCCCCTGGAATATGGCTGCTGTGGATTATCTGAAGAGAAAGCTATTGAAATATATAAAAAAGAGAATTTAGAAGTAAGATTGTGTTTTGTTTACTTTTTAAGAATCTTTAGAATCAGCTGTCTTCTCAGTCATTTTTTTATATTGTCATTTTGCAAGTTGTTATAATGGTTATATTATAGGAAATCATCCTGTTTTAGGAAAATTAGATTAAATAATTTGAACCCTGTCTCTCTTGCAAACTAATAATAATATAGTTGGGGGAAGAGAGATGTATAAGGTATGCATTAGGACTTTTGAATTACAAGTAACAAATATCTACTTGATTAAGCTTACATAAGGAAGCACAAGTTATTATGAGATCTTTTGGGAATTCAGGAAGGTCTCAAGGCCTTAGGACGGGCTAAGAACCAGGAATTGGAAGACTGTCTCACTTTTTTCTTTTACTTGCTTGGGGTTTGTGTGTGCACATGCAGTTCATTCCTCTGTTCCTGCAATTAGACCTTATTTGCTCCTGGAATGCTCATAGCAGCCAAAATATGGCCTTTCTTTTGCTCCCCAAGTTTATCTGATATTTCTGGTCTTAAGAGGAACTGATTGACTTACTGTTTCTTAGTCTTAGTTCTGAACTGGTCTGAGTTGGGTCAACCATCTAACCACTTCCATTTGGTATGATGGTAGCAAGACTCATGGAATGTCAACATGGCTCTGGGAACCTTCACTGTCGATGGACTCTAGGTGGGGAAGATGGGCAGGTCCCAAGGTTTTTGTGGGCTGTGGGCCATTCAGACTCTGACAGAGGTGTCCACACATTTTGTTCCCACCTCCCCTTCACCACTGTCCCTTTTAAATACAACCACCTTATAAATATTCTCTTACATTTTGGTGGGTGGCTTGAGTGTCTTTTTTCTGCACACCCTCCCAACATAGTAGGGATAGGGAGAGAAAAAAAGAGTTAGAGGATTATTACTACTTGAGGTTTTAAGCAATAGAGGTGAAATTTCAGTTCTCTCCCTCAAAGACAATTTCTTACTGGGAATTTCTTTAAACCATAGCACTGATATTTCCTAGTTAAATGGCCTAATGACTTTCTGAAACTCTTACTTACACTTCTGGTGTTGGGAAATGTATGATTAAAACTTTATAATGTTATTTTAGGTGGTTGCTTTCAGTGAGACATTTACATTATAAAGGACATTGGTCAGTGTTTATGATGATCTTGTGATAATGAGTCATCCTTTTTTTTTTTTAAATATATCTTTTTTTTTTTTTAAGCATATCTTTATTGATTTCAGAGAGAGGAAAGGAGAGGGGGAGAGAGAGAGAGAAACATCAATGATGAGAGAGTCATTGATCGGCTGCCTCCTGCACGCCCCCTACTGGGGATTGAGCCTGCAACCCGGGCATGTGCCCTGACTGGGAATCGAACCCTGGTTGCCTGGATCCTAGGTCGACGCTCAACTGCTGAGCCACTCCTGGCCGGGCAAGCCAACCTTTCTGCAATGGTGAATGTTCACTTGGGTGTTGGAAAATTGATGGTAACAATTATGGATTTAACACTTTGTTGTAAGACTTTTTTATATTAATGAGAATTAGGATAGACATGCAGGAAGGATGTAGAAGGCCATATCCTAGTTAAAAAAATACCTTTATAGGTAAAAAGTTTCCCAGGTTTGTGGGATTTCTTTAAGGTCTTCATCCTAAGGTTCATTGCAGCTCAACTCACGTACTTTATATATTTATTTATTTATTTCACTTGACAGAATTGAAAATTTGATGTATTAGTATTTTTTTAAATTCCTGTTAAAAAGAAATTGGAGGAAGTCTCTCAAAAATACATGTACGATATTTTTTAAGTGAGGAAATCAAGGTAAAAAGAGAATGTAGAAAAAATAAGATGATGTTAGAAAAAAAATTAATTTGTTGGTTCACAAAATCAATGCTATAAAGTCTTACAGTCCTGCTTTAGGATTATGCCGAAAATTGAATTTAACCCCTAAGCTTCCTACTACCTGTCTAGAAGAGGGAGAATTGAGAGATATATTTCTTAATGTTCTTATAAAAGGGGCATTGAGGTATGGTGAATAATACCTTTAAAATACATCATTAGTAAATACAGTAATGGATTTTACAGGAGTGTTTATTAGATCCAGAACTGCAGTCCCATGACACAATGCCACAGCACAGTATAATAAAAAAGCAATTCCTAAAGGGGCCAAAATAGGGCTGTGCTCTCTGTTGTCCTGACTTAATACAAAGTTTTAGAGTACAGGCAGACCTCAGAGATATTGAGGGTTTAGTTCCAGAACACTGCAAGAAAGAGAGTGTTGCAACAAAGTGAGTCACATGAATTTTTTTGGTTTCTCAGTGCATATAAAAGTTATGTTTATACTGTAGTCTATTAAGTGTGCAATAGTATTTGTATCTTAGGGAATAGGGAGGCCCAAGGAGAGGGAGAGATGGGGGAACACCCACTTAGTGGAGCAGTGAGAACACACACATTTATCAATTAAGTTTGCCATCTTATATGGGTGTGGTTCATGGCGCTCCAAAACAATTACAATAGTAACATCAAAGATCACTGTTCACACATCCACATCACCATAAAAAACATAATAATAATGAAAAAGTTCTAAATATTTCAAGAATTTCCAAAATGTAACACAGAGACCAAGGAGTAAATGCTGTTGGAAAAATGGCACTGATAGACTTGCTCTTCCCAGGGTTGCCACAAACCTTAAGTAAAATAATGCAATATGTGTGAAGCACAATGAAGTGAAGCACAGCAAAACGAGTGTGCCTGTACAGTTGAGCAAAATAATCTCGCTGCGGCTTCCTAGCATCACAAGATTGTGTCTTACCACTTGTAGCTAGCCTAGGGAAAGATCAAAATTCAAATTCTGAAGTACCGTTTCTACTAAAAGCATATCACTTTCACACCATCATAAAGTCAGAAAATCGTAAGTTGAACCATTTTAACTCGGGGACCATCTGTAGTTTAGAATTCGTTTCTTTATCCTGGCACCAAACATTAATCTGTTGCCTTCTGTATGGAGAGATGAGGAGGAACAACATTGGGAAAATGTAGCTGCTGTGAGCAGGATGGAGGTCACATTGTGTTTTGCTCTGGGTCTTAGATGATTGTGCCAGATTGAGGAGCCCGAGTGGTATATTTGGGGTGCTGGGGTGAAGGCTTTAAAGTAGCATAGGTAATGTTCTTAGTATCTTTTAATGGGGTTGAACTGTTTTATCTCTTCTGCTTTTCCTAGATCTGGATTGAAAATGAACCTTGGAGGCAAGTTATGAACTTGTCACAGCAGGATCTAAGTATTTATCTTTTCAATTCACACACAGCCTAGTTCATTGCCTCGGATGGCAATACTCTATAAATGTTTGAAAACTGAATTTAGTTAATAGATTTTTTTTTTTTTGGCATAACAATAGAGCAAAACAAAGGTCAGCACACTTGTTCAGGTGGTATTTTAGGAGCTCTGGTTACATAAAGTTGGGATTGTGGAACTTTAAATTTCTGAAAGCTGGTATAGAGATTATCGTGTTTATATAATTAAAGAGTATACCAAGGAGTGATTTTCATATATACTAATCTCGGCCTCTTTCTCTCTCTCCTTGTCTTCCAGGTATATCATACTTTGTTCTGGCCTCTTGAATGGACAGTAGCCGGCAGAGACAACAATACTTGTTATGCAAAGATAATTTGCAATAAATTGGACAATGTACGTAATATGATGGGAAGCTGAAATGCTATAATTTTAAAATGTAGCTTTTATTCTAGTATTTGGGTTTTTACAGTCTCTTTAAAGGTAGTTTTCAAGGAAAGGCATAAATCCTTCAAATTATTACCCAGGTAATGCTTTTGCAGGGGTTGAACAAGTGATAGATTGTAATTGAGGGTTACCAGTACCTTCTCAAAATAATCATTGAAAGTTGTCTCTTCCCAGACCTAACTCGGCAGTTTAGAGCTAGATCATCTGAAAATTTTGATCATCAACTAATAAAATGTAAGGTGTATGTCTGTGTGCGTTTTGTCAAGTGAATGTGTATCACAAACCTTTTTCAAGGAGATGCTTACACAAAGTGAAAACTGTAATTAATGAACTAATGCCTAATGAAGCCATTCATTAAAGAAGAATCAGTGGAGGGGACAGTCCACTGTTGGAGGCTTCTGCCTTCCCTGTTATTGAGGTGAGCATGAAACTGATAACAGATGCCCTGATTATTGGAGTTTAAAGCACAGTTTATTTAGGACTGGTTTTATAAAGAACACTGAGGGTAGAAGAAGGCAGTGTTAGCACTTGGGTGCCTCCCTTTTAAAGAGTTCATAACTTATCTGGGGAGATAAAACATAAAATTAGGTACATATGAACAGCAACAGCTAACATGTAAAGTTGACAGTAATCTGAGGTTACTGTCATGAAGTTGTGAGTGCCTTTCCAAAAGGAGCAGGCAGAGACTGCACGGAGGCCCCTAACGTGAGCAGGATCCCCATGTGCCCCCCACACATGTGCTCACTGTCATCAGTAGAGCTTATTAATTTCTTTTACTCCTGTCCAAATTTCTGTTTCTAGTGGACCATCCTACTATGTATTTTACTGTGGCTATGTGGTAAAAATTGTGCATTAGGTTTTCCCTCTCACAGAGCCTGCCTTCATTTTCATTTTTAAATGGGGGTTTTCATCAGATGTTTTTACTCTGTCTGGGTTGCCTGCCTTTTCCCAGTTTGCTGTATGTACAATGCACCGCCTCAGAGATTCCATTTCAGTCTCCTTTTGTGGGGCCCTGGGAACTCCACGTTTCACCCAGAGCCCCTGTGGCCAGTGACTGTCCTTGGAGAAACACTGCTCCCGGAGCTCTCCATTTCAGCACCCACCAGTTGATGTGGATGAGTTAGCTGCTTTGAACCATTGTTCTTTCTCTAGAATGTGAGGAGGCAAAAACTTCCGCCAGCTTCAAGATCTCTGATGCCCTTTCTCTCTATCTGTTGTACACTTTTACTATTGAAGATCAAAACAATAATAGAGTCTGATGAAAAAACACGGACAAAAGGACAGCCTAAATGCAGTGTACCTTGGAAAGACACTGAATCTTTTTAAAAAATATATTTTTATTGATTTTTTTAGAGAGAGAGAGAAACATCAATGTGAGAGTGAAACATGGATTGGCTGCCTCCTTCATGCCCCCTTCTGGGGATTGAGCCTGCAACCTGGGCATGTGCCCTAACTGAGAATTGAACTGGCAACCTTTCAGTGCATAGGACAGTTTCCAACCAACTGAGCCACACCGGCTGGGGCTATACTGTGAATCTTGCTTTCTATCTCAGTGGTCTGCTCATCACATGTGCCTTGCACCTACCAACATGTAATCCTAGGGAAATGCCTTGCCCACCAGCTACTCCTTGATCTTCCCTTAGTTATGTTGGGAGCCAGGCTACTTGCTTCCTGGACCAGGAATCACTGCAGTGCCAGTGAGACCTACTGCCTTAGAATTATTCCAGTGTTGGACTTTAATTCAGATTTGTATGTTGTTTAGCACTATCTCAACATAGTTCAAACATTTCTACCATACAAACTAATGAGCTTCATGTAGTGGGTAAGTTGCTTGTTTCTAGTAAATCTGAGTGCAGATTACTCTGGATGTACATTTATTGGCTCATTTAACAGATTCGTACAGTGGCTCAGTTTCATGGTAATGTTCTATGCTGAGTTCAACATTGGTTCTTGTAGTAGATGCTGTCAGTTTGAACTGTGAACTTGCAATGATTAGATTCCTATTTAGATCATTAACCTACTGGGCTTCCCTTTGTTTTGTTTCTCTATTAAAGAACCGGGTGATAGGATTTCACATTCTTGGGCCGAATGCCGGTGAGGTTACTCAAGGATTTGCAGCTGCAATGAAATGTGGGCTCACGAAGCAGCTACTTGATGGCACCATTGGAATTCACCCTACATGTGGTGAGGTACAGAAACAGGAGTTTTTTTAAGTTGACTTCAGTGGGTTTAGTTTGAAAAACTGTTATTGAAGCACATTGTCAAAGTTTTTCTATTAGTAACTACTATGCATATTTTAAAGGAGAATAGATGTAATGTTCAGAATGTGTTTTCTTAAAGCAGTACTGAAATATTTTTGGCTAAACACAAATTTATTTTCTTCCTTTCGAACAGGTATTCACCACTTTGGAAATAACAAAGTCATCGGGACTTGACTTCTCCCAGAAAGGTTGCTGAGGCTAGACCCGCTGCTATCTAGTCTCCCTTGTCTACTCCCATTTCTTTCAAAGATAACGCTCTCAGATCAAGTGCGTGGGGCCCAGTGCAGGGCTTTCTTCACAGCACGCAGATGAGAACATAGACAAGGAGACAGGCAGCAGCGGGTGTCTGCTCAGCAGTCTCAGCTGACTGGTAGAGGCAGTTACGCTGCTTCCTTGACGTCTTAGCTCGGAACCTCCATGTGAAGTGAGCTAAGACCGATGTTCTTTCAAGTCAGAACTGAGCTTTTAATCACATAACTAATCTAAATCAATTTTTCTGGTTGCAAGGGTTTTTATCTCCTTGCTTTTGTTGTTTCTATGAAAATATTTTCTCAGTTATGAAACTATAAAATGGCGATCTTCCAATGGCGTGGAATTCACATGTGGTCATTGGTGAGTAGTGCCTGTGGAAATGCCCTCAAGTAGCTGGCTGCAGAGGACTGGGGCACATTAGTAGAAAGTTGCACACACTAAATAGAGTTTAGTAAGCTGTTTTCTCCTTTGAGTACATTTTTACCCACTGCTGGGAACATACCTCACGCTTCACTCTCTCCTGGTTTCCTGATGGTAACCACGTGGGAGCCATTTTCCCCTTAGTGTCTCTAGACTGAGCAGACTATCTCATGTCAGAGAGAGATGCTTGTAATTCTTTTTCATGTTATTAAGAGTAATATTAAAAAGTTTTCTGTACTGTATTTAACTTTAAAATGACTCAGTCTGCAATCTATTTAATTACAGTCAAATGAACAGGTGATATTAGGAAATTCCATTTGAATTTATACGCCTGTCAGCATCTAAAAGGCCCTTGCAGTGGGAGGCCTATCCCAGTCCTTGGAAAACCTTGTTTTCTTAAGGAACATAGCACACAGCAGCCTAACTCAAGGCTCTTTTAGATAGCACTTGCTCTCTTGAGCAGTGCACTAGCCATTAACCCACTGCCGTAGGATTGAGTAGTTCTATGGTCAGAATTCTAAGAATATGTTTTAAGAGAAAAAAATCTAAGCCAATAAACAATTGGGAACTCCTTCTGTAGAGGGGACATTTTGCTGCCCTCTCTGGAGGCAGAGAGTGGAGTGGGAATAGGGACCCAAAGATTAACTGACATGGAATCCCATTATTGAGTTGCTTTTTTATTGGGTAAAGTAAAATATAAATATAACTGTCAAAAAAGTGAGGCAGGGTATGATAACTGCTATAACTGATGTGGAACATTGTAGTGGGAAAGGGGAAGATGTTATTTCCATTGGATGTGAGGTAGGGGTGGGATAATTGAACAGAGTTTACTGAAAACAGCTACATTGCAACTGATCTTGAGGGATGACTAGGGTTTCAAAGATACGGAGAAGGCTCCGAATGATACTTTCAATAAATTCAGCTAAAATACTAGATAAAATAATTTAAAAATTTTCTTCCTGAATTGCTGAGCCACATGCACATACACAATTAAATGTTTCCAGAACCCCAAATGAAATGAAACCAGGAAGCATAGAAGTCTTTAGTCTGCTTTGCATTGGGCATAGGACACTAACCTAGAGCCCAGCCTACCCAGGTCGACTTTCTAATAAGATCTGTGTGTAAAGCTGGGACCCCAATGGGCTATTACCGCCAGTGGAAGGGTGATTAAAATGCACTTTGCTTCATAGAAAGAGGCAGCAAAGAAAGTTTTTAAAATACGTTTTTATTGATTTTGGAGAGAGGAAGAGAGGGAGAGAGACAAACATCAATGATGAGAGAGTCATTGATCAGCTGCCTCCTGCATGCCCCATACTGGGGATTGAGCCTGCAACCCGGGCATGTGCCCTGACTGGGAATCGAACCGTGACCTCCTGGTTCATAGGTCGATGTTCAACCACTGAGCCATGCCGGCCACGTGCAGCAAAGAAATTTGCCGGTCTCCTCACTGGTGTGGGTGGGAGAAAATAATCCACCCAAAGAATCTGTAACCACTATGCAGGTTATAGGCCATTGGAATGGCTGGTTATGTTCCCTTAGTAAGAAGGAGGGAAGACTTGGATACAAACTTGTCTGTAACTGGCTCCCCCAAACCCTTCTCCCCGCTCCCTGCCCCTCCTTACTTTACCTCTTTCTCTACCTTTCTCTCTTCTCTCCTGGAGTAAAGACGAGCTCTATAGAATGGTGCGAGATCCACTTTACCTGGAGGATACACCTTGTATAGATATAATAGTATAACAGATGCATATAGATCTACAAGAAAATACTAACATCCTCCATTATAGTACAGATTTTAATGTACCTCACTAATTTATTAGATCAAACACAAAAAATATCAGTAAAGATACAGTTTTGAATAGCACAATTTACAAACTCAGTTTAATGAACTTCTAAAGAAGACTATTTAACATAAATAGTTACTCATTGCAAGTGCACATGGAATATTTATGAAATTTTGCCAACTCAGCAAATTTCAAAAGACTGGTATCATATGGAGATTTTAGCTGTAGGACTAACACTAAGAACCCAGAGACCTTACAATCCATACAGTATGATGAAAGTGGAGTATGGAGTATTGTGAGGTGAGTGAGGGGTTAATGGGAGCTCAAGCTAGAAAGAGGAGGGTTAGAGCCAGGAACCAGTCACAAGAATCAGGGAATTGTGGAAAGCTCCTGGACTTTGAAGAATAATAGACTTGCGAATGCCCAGTCCCATGACTTACTAGATGTATGAAAAAATAAATTGTTTAACTTTTTCTATTCATTTATTAAGTGTTGACAGTATTGGGTGTTTCACAGACTTATAACAATTGAATATTTATTAAGCTTCCAACTGTAATATAGCATATTGGTGTAGAGTATCTTGGCTTCCACTATGATGAGTAGGAGCCTTATTTAAGGAAAGCTCTTACAGACACACAACAGTATAGCCAATAGATAGATAAAGAGACCTATTGACAAATCTGTGCTTTGGTAGACATCACTATAATAGGCCGCCTCTGAGTTGAGCCCCAGGTTGGATTCTCCAACTATGGGTAGTCACATCCTTGTATAGTCCCCTCCTGTAATGTACCAAGGTTGGTCTGTGTGACCAGTACATGTGGCAGAAGTGATGGTTTCTCACTTCTAAGATTATTGTTATCAAAGGACTGCAGCTGAAGTTTTGGTCACTCTCATGCACTCTCTTGGATCACATGTTCTGGGAGAAGAGAGCTGCCATATCATGAAGACTCTCAGGAATCCTATGGAGAGGCCCAGATGATGAGGAACTGAAGTCTCCAGCCAACAAGAAAAAACTGAGGTCTGTCAGTATCTATGTGAATGAGCTCAGAAGTGAATATTTCCCCAGTCAAGCCTTCCCCTAGCCAGTAGCTTGACTGCAATCAAGACTCTGTGGACCAGAATAATCCAGTTAGGCCACTCCCAGATTCCTGACCATCAGAAACTGGGATAATATTTTTCAAGCTATTATGTTTTAGAGTAATTTGTTGCACAATAATATGTTCATGGAAAATTAGTACAAATTTTATCAGGTAACTATGTCTTGGGTTCTTTTCCCAGGGCAGACAAACCTTGTGCAGATTTGGGATCTCATCAAAAAGGGATTAGAGCTCAGACTTGGCAGGGAAGCTTTAGGGGCCTTAGTGGAGAACATTCTGAATATGTGGTCTTGGGCTTTGGCTTTGGTGGTTTCCTGCTGAACTTTCTTGGAGCACCCATGATTGTCAAAGCTCATGAAAGACTGGGAAACTGTTCAGCTTAGCAAGGGAGAGTAGTACCTTTAGTCTCACCTCAGATAGGAGTTAGGGAAGGTACTTACTGTATTTAAGAGTATTGGAGGGGAGGGGCTAGGGTTAGTCAAGGGGTGGTTATTTGGCAGAGGTAGGTAAATGGGTCTGGGCAGCAATTGGTCAGAATTTATAAACCAATTGCTGGAACAGTGTCGGTGTTCTTTAGAATTTGGGATATATGAGACCATATTGTGTTCCTGTTACTGTAATCTTCTCTTGGAACATACAGGTCCGAATGAGCTAGTGTTAAAACAGCCCAAGCTTTGGTAATTTGTATGATGTGACAAGAGGCAGCATACAGGAGGCTCTGAATGGATGGGAGCTGATGGTGTGATGGCAAAGGGTGACTTCTAGTTGTGATGCACCTGGGGGTGTGACATCTGGATGGAGGTTAACTTTCAGCAAACAAGACACATCAGAGAGTGTGGGTCCTGAGTGAACTTGGAACAAAGGCGTCACCGAAGCGGATGTTTAACAACCGAGCATGAAGTGGCATGTAACAAACATGGTGTGTGCATAGCATCTGAGGGAGTGTGGGTAACAGGATTGTAAGAGAGATGGCAGCCCCAGGGTGTATCCACAGGCCCAGCCTCTCCCTTCTTAAGCCTAGCTTAGCATGGTAGGGCTGTTATCCAGGGTGTCCTGGTAACTGTCCAGGGCCCAGGCTTTCTACATCCCTCCAGTGGGGTGAGGCTTCATGGAGAGCCAGTGGCAGCCCCTTCCCAGGCCATAGGAGTTGGCTGCTGGTGACCCACATTGGGAGGACCCATAAACAGTGTGTCCTGAAGGCCTTGGGCAGGTCCTGAGGAGGAGGGAACCAAGGACCAGCCTGGGGAAGGAGAGCATCATAGGCAGGGGAACATTAGCAAAGGCTGGAGCATGAATGTGGCTAAGCTGCCCATCCCTGACCAGTCTGGCCCCCATAGGCCAGCACAGCACTCATGAGACCTCACCACAGGGTGTAGAGGCACCACAGCTGGTTCAGCCTCATCCCTGCCAAGCTGCCCTTTCTCAGTTATGTTCTGATTCCTGGTTTTCAAAACCTTAAGCGTACCCTGCCCTGTTCTTCCCAAAGTTCTGGCTTTTTTTTTTTATCATTCAAGGACACCATATATTCAACAAGTCACTAAGGAGACTTTCAGTCCTTCCTAAAGGACCCCCATGGCTGGCTGTCTCCCCAAAGCTTAAAGGTTGGATCCTCATTGCCAAGTGCCCAACACATGCTTCAAACCACACACATAGGTGGGAGACGGCCCAAGGCACAGGGCTTCACTGAACTGGTTTGGGTTTTAATCTTTGGCCCAGGCAAAGATTAGATTTCTCCCAAGTTGTGACCCCCCCCTCACAATTTAGCACCGCCCCCAACATGATGCACTCCCTCAATACCCCACTACTCATGTAGCCCCTCACACTTGTGTGCTGCTATGAAGGTAAGCCAGGCTCTCTATCTCATCTGATTTCCATAACCACCTGGCATTCTCAGGCCATTTGGCAGCAGTGGAAACAGGCTCAGAGACTCAGTGAGATGCCAAGATCAGACAGCCCCGTGCCCCAGAGCAAATGCCAAATGAAGTGGAGAAACTAAACTGTCAGAAAGTAACAAAACACATTTATTTCAATAACATGAGCTGCCCGGGTCACCAAGGTACTATACAACCTGCCATCATATTGCACCCTGGGCTTCGTGGGCATACACAGGCAACCTAGCATCTGGCCAGACTAAGACCAAGGGTGGGGCCAGGCCTGGGCCAACCAGAAAGGCGGCCCTGCTCTGTGATAGGGAGAGTGAAGGCGGCTTACAGCTGGCTCCTGTGCCGTGTCCATGGACAAGGATGGCCCAGCCTGAGTCCTGCAGGGGAGGGCTTCTCTCCTTGACCAGAGCTGGCCTTTCCAAAGCGGGTGAGATGGGAGGATACTGGGATGGCCACGAGTTACCCTGAGCCAGCATTCTGCCATGGACAGGTACAGAGACAGCTGACAAAAAATGGCCTCTCTGCAACTTAAAATGCTATTACCCAATACTCACCCACCCCAGGATCCCGGGGAAGTACCTGTCAGCTAGAGCACTAGAGGAAGCAAGCATCAGGCGATGGGCAGGACAGGTGGTAGGCACACAGTTGTACAGCACCTGAGGTGGGCTGCACCCAAACCGGGCCAGGTGTGATGCTGGCCCAGCGCAGTGGCTGTCAGAGTGGGGTCCCGGGCCGGTCAGAAACTCCCGCTCTCGGGCCCCGCCCGTAGCCTCGAACCTCCGCAGTGTGCCAGGCTGGGGGCACTGCGGGCTAGTGCAGCCGCAGGTAGGAGGGGGCGGAGTAGTTGAAGAGCAGGAAGTCCATCTTGTAGAGGTCGAAGAGGCGCCGCTGGTAGAAGGGGCTGATGTCCTGAAAGAGGCGCACGGCCTGGGCCTGGGTGGCGGCTGCCTTGGCCCGGGGCGGTGGCGCGGGGAAGCGCAAGCCGGGCGCGCCCACCAGGCCCAGCACGAAGGCCGCATCCTCCGCCAGGGTCTCGAACTTGCCCACGACGTCGTAGCGCAGGCGGCACGGGTGGCAGAGCGCATGGGCGCGCTCCCAGTGCTCGTTGAACGGCTCGTCGCGGCGCGTGCGCGGGTCCAGCAGGTAGGCCAGGAACTCGGCGAAGCGCACGTCGTGGCCGCGGGCCAGCGCGTCGGGGCGCGGGCGCGGGCGCAGACGCCGCACGATGCGCGTGCCGTACAGCCGCTGGAAGGCGGCGCTGTAGGGCCGCGCGAACTTGTTGCGGTAGGCGGAGGCCAGGCGCTCGAAGGGCTCGCGCACGAAGAGGAAGGCCAGGTAGGCGCGCAGGCGCCGGTTGATCTCCGGGGGGCTGAAGTCGGCCAGGGAGGGCAGGCGGCCCGGCGCGTGCGCCTCGTGCGCGGGTATGGCTTGCGGGTCCGCGCCCCCGGGGGCGCTCAGCGCCAGCAGCACGCGCTTCCAGTTGGTGCAGGCCACCTTCGGCACGTAGCAGTAGAGCAGGCCGTGGGCGTCGTCCACCAGCACGTGCCGCAGGTCCTCGGGCTGCAGCAGGCGCTGCCGGCGAGTGTGGCGGCCGCAGGCGCGGCGCAGCAGGTTTCGCCGCTGCCGGTGCACCTCGGCCAGGGCCGAGCTGGAGCCCTGTGGGCGGCGGGGTCGGGTCAGGGCTGCTGCCGGGCGTGGCAGCGCAGTGCCGCGTGGGAGCCAGGCCCAGGCAGCAGGGAGGGGCCTGCGCTGGAATACCGGGGGGGGGGGGGGCGCGTCGGGATGAAACAAGATTGGACAGGCGTTGGTCATTGTTCAGACTGGGTGATGGGAATGTGAGTGTTCGTCGTACAATTCTCTCTACTTCTGCATATGTTTGAATTTTTCAAAATGAGAAGTTAAAATAGAGTGAGGACATACGTAGCTGTAGGGGAGATTTTGAAAAGGTAACATGAGCACATGATAGAGCATTCGATGCTGTATACATGCCCAGAACATGCCTGGAAGGATTCACGGGCAGCTGGTCGCTTCCACAGGTAACGGGCCAGCGCGGGAAGGAGAGGCGCCCTTCTGTGTACACTCTGTGGGAGTTAGAATGCCCCATCGTGCTTATGCTACTTTTTCAGATATCTCTGTCGGGGTGGCTGCCAAGCTCAGCTGTGGCTGTAGGGGGCCTGAGGGCACTTAGAAAATTGCATTCCCACCCAGAGACTTACAGGATTGGCCTCAGAAGCCTGACTCCATGTGGGTGCCAGGAGAGGACTGTAACCAGGTGCCCCACAGCCAAGGTCTGCTTTCAGCTTCCAGACAACCCAACACATTTCTCATGGTGGGAAATGTTGGCCATCCACCCACCTGTCAGTCTCCCTCCTTCCTTGCCAGCAGACCCCAGCTATGTCAGGCCATGTACCCTGCCTCAGGGGGAAACCAGTCACACATTCATTAAAGTGATGGGTCCAGGGGTGGCAGATGGCCTGGTTCTGACCAAGGAGACATAAGGAGAAGTCTGCTAGATGGCTCCAAAGAAAGACTTTCCTTCAGGAGAAAAAGTGAGTGCTCCTTAAGGAAGAAAACCCTTTGCCTCACCCCCTCCCCTTCTGCTTAGGATGCTATCCTGTGAGGAGATGTCAGGGCCCAGCATTCACCTTACAGCTATGAGGCAACAAGGCTATGACAGAAGCCAACATCCACAGGATGTTGGTGGGCAGAGTGTTGCTGCTGTCCATGGGGTGCTGGTCTCTGAGTATCTTGGTGAGAACACACTGACCATCCTAAAGGCTTAATGTATTCTCAGTTGGCTTTTCTGTTGTTAGCAGCCCCATGAATACCTAGATAGTCAATGCTATCTCCATTTTACAGGTTAGAACACTGAGGCTTAGAGGAAATGAATGGTCTACAGCTCTCTGGTAGGGAAGCTCCAGCTCGAGTCCCTTGGGATTCAAAAGCCGGAGCTGGTCTGGAACTGCGTCCAGCAGCGACACCCTCATCCCTCCCAGCCTGGCTAAATTCAGCTGCTTGGATCCTTAGCCTGGGTCTAGTCTCTGTGGCCTCTGTGACCTTCTCAGGGTCCTTAGCCTCCCCATGCCTCAGTTTCTTCATCTGTAAACAGGGATAACAGCAGCCCCTCACAGGACTTCTGTGAGGACTGAGTTCACACAACTAGAGAACCTGGCACAAAGCACTTGTCCAGATTGTTCTTACTACTATTATTTCTTCACCTGTAAGATGCTAAGCTTCCAGGGCCTTGACACCCCAAGGTTACTGGGTCCTCAGGCTGTGAGGGGGCTGAGCCAGCCCCATCTGCTCCTCAAAAGTGTGTGGAGCTAGCGTTCTGGGGGCCTGATGAGAGCCTGCCTTACCCTTGGCTTTCAGTGTGGCCCAGGGCAAGCCATTCACTCTCTCTAAACAAAGGGCTTTCCCACCTGCAGCCTAAGGGCATGGGCCAGATGAGCTCCATGTGCCCTTTTGGCTCAGTCCTTGGGTATTCAGTAAGTAGCACTTTCCCAAACCCAGTCTGATCATTCTCCCTGGCTTAAAACCCTCTATGGCTCCCTATTGTCTTTGCCTCACTTGCCAGGCCACACCAGGCCGCTGCTCATCCCTGGCTCACCTCACATGCCTTTTTCTGTCTTCTGCTTACCTCCAGCTATTTGGCCTCTACTGTTTGCTTCTTAACTCTTCCTCTGCAGGGCCCAGCTGCAATGTCCCTTTCTCAGAGAGTCCCTCTCCCCCATCTAAACTAGGACCCTCCTGGTAGAGCTCTCATTGTACCTCATACTTCCCCTTTAGACACAAATCAGTCACAGGTTAGTGGAGGCAGTGATCAGATACTGTCTCTGTCCCCCCGCCCCCCACTGGACTGTCAGCTGCACAGAGGCAAGGAACCAGCCTACCTGGATGTGGCTGGATCCACAGCTTCCTGAGCACAGTCTACATACAGTAGGCGCTCAACACATGCTACCTGAATGGATGCCCTGAGTGTGGCTGTTTGGGTGGGTGTGGTGTGAGCCAGGGGGTGTGACTCTCAGTGGGGTACAACAGTATGTGTGTAGGGGACAGTGTGTGGTCCTAGTGGGGCAAAAATCAGAAGTGAGGTTCATGGACCAGCAAGCTACCTGGTCCATTGCCTGAGAACGGGTGAGGCAGGGACTCCTTCGCGTTTCCCTATTGCAACTGGTACTAAATTTGGGGGTTCACTTAATTACTGTCTCCCTACTAGACTGTCAATTCCCTGAGGGCAGACTCAGCATCTGTTTCACTCTCTTTCATATCCACAACACATAGAACAGTGCCTGTCAAAGTGGACCCAGTCTGTTGAGCAAATGATGGACAGGTAGGGGTGTGTGTAGAGACACCAGATCTCTCAGCTTGCCCCAAGATTTGCCCTTGTCACATCCCCAGGCATTCTAGTCTCTCAACAGAGCCTGGATTTGCAGAGGATGCCGGTCTGTCCCCAATGTGGGTTCCAGTCCCATGACTGTAGATCTACATTGGGGCTCTAGGGTTCCTATGTCTGGAGACAGAGGGAGGGGTCCCAGGTTGGGTGTCTGTCCACCTACCTGGTCTAGGTCATACAGCATCTGCAGGGGACTCCTCTTCTTTCCACCAAGCCAGCCAGAGCCCAGGGCCCTGTTTTCAGATTCTGTGGAACATAAAGAGAGAGGTGTCATCGCTGTATCAGTTGAAATGGCTTTGGTGCTGAGGGGCTTGTCCAGCTCACCTAGGGTGCAGCTTATCCATCTCTGAGACTCAGTTTCCCTCCTTTCCCACCTGCCTCGGGATGGGGGTGGGTTGGTGGAGTGTGGAGAAGCACTGACAGGGCCCCTAATCCATCAGGGCAGTATGCTTGGTGTCACTCCTGCTCCTATGTCCTGCCCTCTAGAGTTGGAGGGGGCCAGATAGGAGGGGATGAGAGGAAAGGTGGTACCCAGCCCATAGCCCTCTGGGAAAGGCCTGATAACCCAACCTCACCCACTTCAATCTCCCCTCATCTCATGCCCTGCCCAGGCCAGCCTCATGACCGAAGGGGCTCAAGAAGCTACCTATCTGTCCAGAAATGGATGGGCAATAGTGGAAGTGGCACAGCCAGACTTCAGGATCCCCGCTGACCCACTGTGAACGCCTACAGCAACCTGTACTTCTCTGAGCAGTGTGCATGCTCCCTCATGGTAAATACAGCTTTAGCTGTCTCCCAGACTGGATGCCCCTGAGGGCAGAAATACTGTCTGTCTCAGTGCCAAAATTTTCAGTCTTCCTAAAATTACCAAAAACTCAGCTTGCTAAGTTTATTCTTCACTCAAAATGTATTTTAAGGACTATCTTCTTAAACATATTCAATTAATATGAAAATATCCAATCAGATAAGCAAAAAGAATAAAAAAAATATAAGGATAGTTTAAGGTGCCTACAACATTAAGCATACCAATATTTGCATCATAGGGTACCAGGAGAAGAGAGAAGGGTATTGAAAACCTTTTTGAAGAAATAATGATGGAAAACTTCCCTAACCTGGTGAAAGACATAGACATATAAGCTCCAGAAATGCAGAGTCCCAAACAAGATGAACCCAAAGAAGCCCACACAAAGACACATCATCATGAAAATGTCAAAGGTTAAATACAAAGGTAAGATCGTAAAAGTAGCAAGAGAAAAGCAGTTAGTTGAGAGCTCCCATAAGACTGTCAGATGATTTCCCAATAGAAACTTTGCAGGTCAGGACGGATTGGCGTGAAATATTCAAAGTGATGAAGAAGCAAGGACCTACAACTAAGATTACTCTATCCAGCAAAGCTATCATTTAGAATCATAGGAAATAGAGCTTCCCAGATAAGGAAAAGCTAAAGGAGTTCATCACTACCCAACCACCAGTATTACAAGAAATGTTAATAGACTTCTTGAAAAATAAGAAGAAGGAGAGGGAGGAGGGGGAGAAGGAGGGCAGGGGGAGAGGAAGCAAGAGGAGAAGGAGGAGGAGGAGAAAAAGAAGAATTATGACCCCATGTTCACAACAGTGTTATTTACAAGAGCCAAGATCTGGAAACAGCCCAAGTGCCCATCAGTAGATGAGTGAATAAAAAGCTGTGGGACATTTGCACCATGGAATACTACACAGCTGTATAAAAGGATCTATTACCCTTTGAGACAGCACAGGGGGACCTGGAGATTATTATGCTAACTAAAATAAGCCAGTCAGAGAAAGACAAATATCCCATGATCTCACTTATATGTGGAATCTAATATGGAATCTGATGAACAAAATAGGACCAGAGGCATGGATACATGTAACAGAATGACAGATCTCAGAGGGGAGGAGAGGAGGGGGATGGGAAGAGATTAACCAAAGAACATATATGCATAGGCCATGGACACAGACCATAATGTGGTGAAGGCCTGAGGTGGGGTGAGGGCTGGGTGGAGGGGGCAAAATGGGGGAAAACGGGGGACATCTGTAATACTGTCAACAATAAAAATTTTTTAAATGTCCTCTATATACACAATGGAATAATATACACAGCCTTGAAAAGGAAGGAAATTCTGACATATGCTTCACATGGATGAACCTTGAGGACATTATGCTAAGTGAAATAAATTAGCCACAAAAAGAATAAAATTGTATGATTCCTCTTATGTGAGTGCCTAGAATAGTCCGATTCATAGGGACACAAAGTAGATTAGTGGTTCACAGGGGCTGCAGGTGGGTGGGCACTGGGAAGGGGGAGAGCCTGATGATGGCTAACATTCTGGAATTACACGGTAGCAATATCATGCAACTTTTGAATATGCTAAAAGCCACTGTCTTGTATACTTTAAAAAGTGAATTTTATGCAATGAGAATTATGTCTCAATGAAAATAAATAAAAACATTGATCATGAAAAATGAATATATCCAAGAACATTTTATGTAAATCTAGTTTAAAAATTTAAATATATTCAGCCCTGGCCAGTTTGGCTCAGCAGTTCAAACATCAGCCCACGGACAGAAGGGCTGTGGGTTCGATTCCCGTCAAGGGCACCTATCTGGGTTGCAGGTTGAATCTCTGGCCCCAGTTGGAGGCAGCCAATCAATGTTTCTCTCTCACATTGATGCTTCTCTCCCTCTCTCTTTCTTTCTCTCTCTCCCCGCCCTTCCATTCAATCTAAAAATCAATGGAAAACATATCCTTAGGTGACAATTAACAAAACAAAAAAATTAAATATATTCAGTGGCTATCTTAATATATTCTTGAACTCATAAGAATGTTGGATATTCATAAGAAGAATGTCTTCAAGAATTTGGGAACACATGAGAAAAGAATATATCCATAAGAAGAATGAATGTTTCCATTTCAACAAAATGAAGTATTTATTTTTTTAATTTTTAAAAAATATATCTTTATTGATTTCAGAGAGAGGAAAGGAGAGGGAGAGAGAGAGATAGAAACATCAATGATGAGAGAGTCATTGATCGAACCCACAACCTGGGCATGTGCCCTGACCGGGAATCGAACCCTGATCGCCCGGATCCCAGGTCGATGCTCAACAGCTGAGCCACGCCCGGCCAGGCAAAAATGAAGTGTTTAAAATGCTGCTAAGAATACATTCATTGAAAAGATTTAAGACTTTTCCTTAAGATAACTTTTTGGTGAACAAATAAAATTGGGTTATTTGATGAACTGCTCTCTTTGCAAACAGACCATGAGCAGTGGTTCTCAAACTTAGGTTTGCATGGGACCTGTTAAAACAGGTTGCTGGGCCCCATGCGCAGTTTCTGGCCAAGTAGGTCTGAAGTGAGGCCCCCAAATCTGCATTTCTATAGTTCCCAGGTGCTGCTGCTACTGTTGGGAAGCAGACTGAGAACACTGGACTAGAACAGTGCCTGGTGGGTAGAACAGTGCCTGGATGGAGGGTGTGCTCCTTAAAGAGGCTGGTTAAATGAATGAGTGAATGAATGGCAGCCAGGCTGGCCTTGCCCTGGCCTCCAGACCCTCTGTGCACACCTAAAGCCGACTGTCCAGGGCCCCTACCACACCTCAGGCAGCCTCAGGCCCTCCCCCACTCCAGTGTCCCCAGGGCACGTGGTAGAGGTGAGGCCCTGAGGGCCTGCCTGTGTCTTAGGATTTATCAGTGGTCCCAGCACTTTAACTTCTGTCTCTAAACCCAGGCCCAGGGATCTCTGTGGCAGTTGGACATGTCCCAGGAATGCCACAGTCATCAGAAAATGAGCTGACCGGAGAGGGCAATAATGTTGGCTAGTCCCTCAAAGTAAGGGAGGCCCCAGGCTGGGGGCTGGTGGGTCCGGCCACCACTGCTGGCCTAAGTGTGGCAACAGCCATGAAGAGCTGCTGGTAGCACAGTTGCATAGCACTTCTCACAGCCCTGAGTGGAGGGGGACCTTTCTCACCATTTTGCAGATGGCAAGGTGGAGGCTCCAAGGGATGTTACCTCTGGCATGAGGTCACCCAGTGACGAGCTCCTCTTGGAACCACAGTGGGGACTGAGGAAGGGCTGGTGCCCACCAGGGGTTGTGGGAGGAGAAACCTCAAGTGACAGAGGAGAAACCTAGGCCCGTCTCTACACCAGGGCTCCATAACTCGGAGACTTCCAGAAACACCAGCCCTTGGGAAAGGCCTGTCATTTCCTGGGCAGACCACAGCCTGCAGGAGAGTGGGTCCCACACCAGACTCCAGTGGCTAGTGGGTGGAGTGCAAGAGGAAATGGGCACCAGAGAAGGGCCTAGAGTAGCTGTGGCCAGTGATTACAGGGCTGGGCCATCCCCACGCAGCCCTCCCACACAGATCAGAGGAACCCAGGTCTGCCAGGATGGGCAGGCTGGCCATAGAGAGGGACAGATGGGTCTAGGGGGTCAAAGCAGAATGCTTGAAGATCCCAGGATTCAGCCCCCCACTCTGGATAGCTAGAGGCTGGGGCTCTAGAGTAAGGACTCGCCCCAAATAGGGCCACCCTGAGGTCTCCCCCAACCTCCACTGCCATGACCCAAGCCCCACCTTGGCCTGTTTCTCTTCCCCGCAGCCCTTCCACTGGGCTCCATGTCCCAGGGCCCCTGCCTAGGGCACTCTGGAGAAGACAGGCCAGAGATTGTCAGGTGGGCAGGCCCCAGTCTCGTGGTCAGGGAGGGTCCTGGGACTAAGCCGAAGAATTCCACCCGCCCAGAGCAACCACAGGCAAACCACACGGGGGTTCTGCTTTGAAAAAAGGAAACAAAAATAGCAGGAGGTTATGGAGAGAAGAGAGAGAAGAGAGAAAGGGCAATAGGAGGGAGAAAAAGAGGGACTGGGGTGCCAAAGACAGAGACCGAGACTCAGAGAGAACTACAAAAAACGACAGGGACAGAGGCTGGGAGGAGGAGAAACAGAATCAGACAGATAACAGCAGTGAAATCGCAAGATTTTAAAATAGCTCAGACAAACGAGCTGGGTTTGAAGGGGAGGCAAGCACTGGGGGATGAGCTGCCAGCAGTCTGGGAGAGCCAGGGGCCCATGCCCATGGTGCCCAGGCCATTGACACAGTGCAGCTCAGACTTGCAGATAGGCTGTGGTCCCAGACCAGTGGGCCAGCATGAAGATCAATTCAACACCCTGAGGTGTCCAATGCTTGTGGGCCACAAGCAGCAGTAAGTGAGGGAGGCCAGGCTTTGGCCTGTTTGAGGGGGCCAGGCCCACAGATTTCCCGGCAGGCACCATGCCCTGTATTCAGTGATTTGTGTACATTAATGCTTTCTCCTATTGAGTAGTAACTATTATTATCCCCACCTGACTGATGGGGAAACTGAGGATCAGAGAGGTAAAGAAACATGCCTGAGGCCTCACAGCAAGTAAGGGCCAGAAACAGGATTTTACCCTAAGCCACAGCATAGGTATGTCCTTAATGCAAGCCATGCCATCCTGCCTCTCAGGCATCCACTCTGCCCTGCACAAAACCTGATTCACAGCACCCACAGGCCAGTGGGTGAAATGTCACACAGAGAAACCAGACAAATTGTCCTGGCACGCTCACCCCCAAGGAAGGGCTCAGTACCCTCTTTTATGGGGGGAGGTGCAAGTTGTTGCATGGGAGACTTGAGGCTTCACCATTTGCTTACCAGACAGGAGATCATCACTGTCTGGTAAGCAAAGGTTACGACATAAGGTTTCTAGTTAATAAGTTCTAGCTGGGCTAGTGTTGCAAGGCCAGATAGGCAGGAACCCCAGGCCTTGCTGCTCGAGTCTGCCTTAACCCCCTCACCCCCATGGTGACCTAGGCCTTCTGGAGTGACCTGTGTGCCCCTGGATCAGGGACATTACCTCTGGTGATCAGGCTGAACAAGGAACACTTTGACAAACCCTTCATAAGTAAAAAGCAATTCTGCCTCTTTTTTTGGAGAGAAATAGTGATCTCTCCACTTGAATTTAAAATTCATACTCCACACTGAACTCCACAAACCACATGGAATGGAAACCTATCTGATCAGATCATTCTTGGGTATCAGTCACACCAGCTCTGTCTCCAGAGCCATCAAGAAGCTCCCCACATCTGCTTCCTCCACAGTAGCCAGCCCAGGGCAAGCCCCATCTACTCTTCCCAAGAAAATCACCAGTCTCCTCAACTGGCTTCCTATTTCTGCTTGTTCCATCTTGGTGACTTTAAAACCTACATGGCTTCCCAGTGGTTAAAAGTAAACTCCAATTCCTTCCCAAGGCCCTCTAGGTGCCTCTCCCACCCTTCCCACACTGAACATATTAGGTGCATTCCCACCTCTAGGCCTTTGCACTAACTTTTCCTTCTGCCTGGGAAGCTCCTCCAGGAAACCTTACACTTTGGGGAAGATACTTCTCATTGTTCAGATCTCAACTCAAATGTCCCATCCACACCAGGATCTTTCCCGTCTCTCCTTGAGAGACAGCGATGGGAGAGAAACATCTATCGGTTGCCTCCCATATGCGCTCCCACTGGGGATCGAACCCGCAACCTTTTTGGTGTACAGGACAGACACTCCAACCAACTGAGCCACATGCTGGAGCTCCCAATCTCTCCTTTTAATGTATTCACACGTATTACTGCTGAAATAATCTGACTTGTGTGTGGGTTGATAACTGGCTGTCACTCTGGCAGGTTAGTTCTATAAGGAAGAGGACTGTCTTGTTTCCTTGTAGCCCCTATACCTCACCTAGTGTCAATGAATATTTATTTAAAAGATATTTACTTATAGGCCTCTCATGGCTATAAGGAGAGTACCCTTGTTCCTAACCTGCCATTCAAGGCCACCTATAACCGGGCCCTAACTTATAGCACCTTTCTGGCTTCCACCCCACCTCTGCCTCATGAACCCTGAGTGCCGCCCACAGCACATCCCTTAACACACCAGGCCATTTCACACCTTCATACTTTTGTCTGTTCATTCCCTCTGTTCACCCCTTTTTCCATTTTCCCACCCGGCAAACTCCTATGCAGCCTTAAAAGCCCAACCCAAATACCCCTGCCCTGTAGAATGAAAAGCCCAGGGCAGACTGTGCAACCGAGTTAGCCATCCACACCCATCCCTCCACTTCTCTGGCCTGCTCCTCCTCGGTGAAATGGGTTGGTGAGAGAGTCTGAGGTGTTGACCTGAGAGACATCTCAGCACATGCCCAGCCTGGAGCAGGTACTCCACACTGTGAAGTCCTGACTGGCTGCCTCAGTTTCACCAACCAGACCATGAGGTAAATGCAAAGGACCCCAAGTCTTTGTCAGTGTGAACTTCAGGGTGGAGCAGGTCACTCCAGGTAGCAGCGCCAGTTGCACAGAGGAGCCACCCTGGGGACGCAGGGGCTTCAAGCTCTCTCCCACGCACCTGGGGTTCACCCGGCGGGGGCTTCGGGCGCAATGAGGGTGGGGCGAAGTAAAGCAAACTCCCTTCCCAGGTGGGCCAAACCCACTCCGCCACCCACCGATGACCCGGCTCCCCAGGCACAGGCTGTGGAGGCCCTAACGGTCCCCACTCCGAGCTCTGGGAGACCACTTCTTGGGAGCAAGAACTTGCAGGGAGCTGGGCCACAGGCGGGGCATCTAGAGCCTTTCTGGGCCTACTCACCCCTATCCCCACAGCTCGGGAGCGGGCAGCAGGTGCCCCTGCCCCGTCGAGGGGTCTGGCCCCGCCCCGGCCCGGCTGGCACTCACCCGGGAGTAGGGCGCGGGTCGCGGCGCCCAGAAGCAGCAGCGCAGCGCTCAGACACGCGGCCCCCAGTGCGCGCCGCCGCCAGCAGCGCCTCCCCATCCTGCGCGGAGCGCGGGGCTGCAGTCCGGGTGTCCCTCGGGCGGCGGCGCCCGCCCAGGACCCGCCCCGGCCCGGCCCGGCCCGCCCGGCGGCCCATACCAAGGCGCGGCGCGGGGGTGCGAGGGCCTGCTCGCGGCCGTCGCGGGGGCACCGGGGGCACGGCGCTGGCCTCTGAGGACTGCAGAGGTGGGCAAGGGCGGGTCGGCCCGCCTGGTCCAGTCTCCGTGCCCCCACCCACCCACCCAGAGTCACGGCCCAGGGCGCGAAGGGTGGAGCTGGGGTGGAGGGAGCCCTGTTGCCCCTTCTGTTTTTGCTGTACAAGCCGGGAACTGCACAGACTCCCCAGGAGTCTCCATTCCCAGGACAGTGTCGCTTCCTTCTCCCAAGGCCACCCGGTAGCCCTGTTTTCCACAGGTGTCTCCAGGGGCCACCTGAATTCGGGCTCATGCAGGGCCCAGCCAGGCTCAGGGAGGAGGGGTAAGGTCTCAGTTCACATCCCCCATGGGCATCAGAACCGTTGTGCCTCACCTGGGTTATCCACAACTGCTCCAGACTCACGGCGAGCACTGAAAACTTGCTGAGGACCCCTGTGTGTGAGGGAATGAAAATAAAGTCCCGCCTTGGAAAAATAAACCCACCCAGCTAGCCCTGTGGAGTGAGAAGACCAGGACTGATCCCTGGATCTTGCTGCCCAGAGGGCAGGCTAGCAGGGACCTGCGGGTGCAGCTGCTGCTGTGTGCATCAGTGTGTGCATGTGTTCACTTGAGCTAACACTTAGCAGTGTGTGTGTGTGTGGGGGGGGGCTGCTGCAGTAAACTCCAGTTTTTTGACAGCTCTTGAAAAATCTGGTGACTCCAAACCCTACTGGTGCTACTTATTAGCTGTGTGAGATCGGTTCACTGTGCAGTGGGGTAGTACTAGGACACATCTCATGGTCTTGTGAAGACTAAATGAGACACATGTTTGCAACAGCATCTTGCACTCAGTGACTCCCATCTAAGTACCATAGCTTAGTGATTATTAACTTTTATAGTTACTGCCTGTTTCTGACAAATTACAATAGCGATATAAAAATTCCTTGGCTTAGCTGAATGCATAGATAAGTGGAACAACTAATCGATGTGTGTGTGTGTCTCTCTATCTCCTTCCATTTTAAAAAATCCCTTCCTATTGCATTTATTTAAGTTTTAAAGGTCCATTTAAGGAAGCATGGCAAGTAAATAATAGTTCTTTTGGCTTAAATATATAGCTCCAAACCACAATGATAGGTCTCAAATAGCAGAGGGGTGGGAAACCCAGCTCTCAGATAAAAACAGAAGCTTTTTATTATGGCTTTCCAGGCGACTTGAACAGAGAGCCTTGGGGAGCGTCTAACTCACCTCTGAACTGGCCTGCAGTCAGGGCTGCTGCTGTTCTGGCCCCAGGACCCAGGGATTCCGATCATCTATACCCCCAGCAGGCCCCAAATCTAATCTACACCTGCATTCCTGACCCTTCCCCCAGAAGGGCATTCTCTGTCAGGAGTCTCAGCCCTTGGAGTCCTTAGGGCTAATCTTGGCCTCCTGGGCTGCCACCTGGTGGCCAAAGTTTAGAACAACATCTCAGCCCATCCCTGTCCAGAAAAATCCGCGGAAGCACATGGCAGAGGGCCGGTGTTGGGTCTTGGAGTCCGAGGGTGAATATGCCCCCCCGGACGCCCAGGGCCTCAGTAGTTTGCCTGAGAAAGCGCCCTCTGCAGCCTCTGTCCTCTCACAGAGGTCACATTCATTCATTCATTCATTCATTCATTCATGCAACAGTTACTGAATGCCCACTCTGTGCTAAGGCTCCAGTGGCAAGAATAAGGCAGATACACTCTTTGCCCTCGTGGAGTTTTCAATATAGATGGATGGGAGCATAGAAAACAGGAATAAATATATAAAATTATGACACGTGGTAAATGGTGCTGAGAAGGAAATAAAGCAGAATAAAGGGATGGGAAATGTGTATGTGGCACACACAGGGTGGTAGAGGCAGGCCTCAGGGAGGAGATGACATTGAGCAGAGATGTGAACCAGGTGTGGAGGACCAGGCAGGTATGGGGGCAAGGAGGAGAAGCTTTCCAGGAGAGGAAAGGCCCTTATGGGGGCTCTGAGGCAGTGATCCAATTGCTGTTGCTAAGTAACAAACTGCCCTAAGATTTAGCAGCTTAAAACAACAATTTACATTTTGCTCACAATTTTGTGGGTCAGGAATTGGGGAAGGGAATCAGTTGGGTGGTTCCCACTAGGGGTCTCCTGCTGCATCTGAAGGGCCGCTGGGATTGCTCATCAGGAGGCTGGCCCAGGCTGGCTTTCCCTGAGGGCTCGCTTTCACAGGGAGCCCAGTGGGCAGTGGACCTGAGTAGCCTGGGGTCCTAGGTACCTGGGGTTGACTTGCAGTGCCTGCCTGCACTTTATTCCTTACTAGTTTTCAGATTTTATTTATTTGGTTTATCCAAGGGTTAAAATCCAAAAACACCAGAGTTTTAAAAATTGAGGTGATAGTCACATAACAAAATTAATCACTTTAAAGTGTACAATGCAATGGCATTTAGTACATTGACAATGTTGAAAACACCAAAGAGTTTTACAGTGAAAGTCTCTTTCCCACCCCATCTCTCTCTAGTTCCTGTGTATCCCTCAGAGATAAGTTCATATATATATATATATATATATATATATATATATATATGTATATGTATATGTATATATATATATACATACACACACACACATATATATGTGTATATATATGTGTATATATATATATATATTTTTCTTTACATTTTATACTACATGCATTACTCTGGTCCTTGCTTTTTTGGTAGTGGCAACAATTAGCAAAATAACAATATTTTATTCTTATCTGGTGCCTATTCTGTGCCAGACACTATTCTAAGACCTTCACATGTATTATCTCATTTAATCCTCAGATGCATCTCATGAGGTGGGTACTGTTATTGTTTTTGGTGTACAGATGAGGAAACTGAGGCACAGAGGGGCTAAGTAACTTACTTAAGAACACACAAGCTAGTGAGTGGTATAGCCAGGGTTTCAACTTACCGTATTCAAACCTGTGAGATCCTCATTCTTTTAAAATATATTTTTATTGATTTCAGAGAGAGGAAGGGAGAGGGAGAGAGATAGAAACATCATTGATCGGCTGCCTCTTGCACGCCCCCCTGCTGGGGATCGAGCCCCAAACCCAAGCATCTGCCCTGGAATCAAACCTCAATCCCCTGAATCCTAGGTCAATGCTCAACCCCTTAGCCACAATGGCCGGACAGATCCTCATTCTTTTAAACAGCTTGTTCAATTTTTTAAAAAAATTAAACTGTTTATTTTGGAACACTGTGAGATTAACACGCTGTTGTTAGAAATAATACAGAGAGATCCCATGTGCCCTGTTCCCCCAGTGATAACCTCCTGCAGACTGTATAGCACAGCATCACAACCAGGATCCACTCATCTTATTCAATTCAATGTTTAAAATTGTTTTAATTGGTTGCAAACATTTGAAAGTCAGGAGATTCCACAAAAACTGTTAGATTTTTGGCTTCTCTTGAGCCATCAGATGAAGAAGCCTCCTCCAGAAGCAAAGCTCATTTGGTCAGAGAGTGGAGTGTGGGGTGGGGAAGGGAAAGCCACCAGCCAAGGGTGTTGTACTGGGGGTGGGAAGGGAGGCAACTCAGCCCAGTCCTGCTGGGAGACTGGAGACAGTGCAGAAAACTCCCCAGATTCATTACCCACCCACTTACACACCCTGAGGATTGCCAAGGGAGCTGGGAATCTACCTGGTAATCTCCCTCTCCCCTTTTCGCTAGTTGAAGGCTGCTCCCAGGGCAGCTGAGGAAGGGCTATGGCTTCTCTAGCCCTTCCAACCCACCTCTGAGCTGGCTGAACAAGCCCTAAGTCACCAGATGCAGCCCTCTAGCAGAGAGATGCAGGTGCTGGCTGCTGGCAGTCAAGCTGTGGGCTGTGCATGCCACGAGGGGTGGGGTGGGGCAGTGTCTGAAACAAGAACTGCTGCTTCTAGGAACAGCAACAATGCCTGGCACAGCAAGGTGCTCAGTCAAGAGGGAACGGATGAATGCTGGAAAGCAAACAAGCTAGTGTTTCTGCTTGCTGGCCCTTCCAAGCAGCCTCTCTGCTGGTGAGGACCCCAACAACAGCAAACTCACTGTGCCAGCCAGAGCAGGAGCAGTGGAGAAAAGGGCTACAGCCAGACTTCTGAGTTCTCAGGGTTTAAATCCTAGCTCCACCCATGACTAGCTGTGTGGCCTTGGGCAAGTCCTAGCACCTCTCCAGACCTCAGTTTCCACATCCATAAAACGGGACAGTGAAACCCACAGGCCATGAGAGTGAGAAGTGAACTGGCTCACAGGGTGTGCTCAGAAGAGCTGTTCTCACCTTTTCAGTGCAGGCTGTGTGCCCGGTGCTTACATAACCGTTTGTGACCCCTGCAGCCTGAGTGGTTAATTACCACCCACTTGCGTAGATTGGGACAAGTCCCAAGGCCACAGGGCTGGTCAGGAGCTGAGCTGGGTTCACACTAAGATGTGCTGCTTCCCTGGACCACCAGGATTCGACTGCAGTCACTTCCTGCTGCTTGAGTGAGACGGGCCTCAGTTTCCCATCCATAGTACAGGGCTAAGGAGGAGCACTTTCTCCCAGAGTTATTAATGGGATTGGGGAGGAGGGCCATTTCCAGGCAGGCCTTTCACACGGAGCTTTGAGAATGGGTGACACAGCCTGCACTGGAATGGAAGCCGAGGCGGGTACCCCTGATGGTGGGTGTGCTCCTGCCAGGTTTGTCATCCCCTCCCCCTCCCCCCCACACAGGTTGCAGGGAGAAGGGGTGTTAGGGGCACTGCCTGCTTTCTACACAGATCCCTCATTCTGAGCCAGGTTCATTATCATATGGCTTCCCATCATCAAGACACAAACCTCAACATCGCCTCTCTGGTGTGACTCCCATTGGAGCCCCACCAGCCCCCGAAGTCATATCCTAAAATCATAACCCACTCAAGCTCCACTAACACTACAGATGAACCCCCACCTAGCCGTCTCCCCTATACAAAGCCTGCCTCTTCCTAGAACACTGCCACTCCCCCCTCGAGTCAGCCTAGGGGACAGTGACTCTATGACCTACCTACATATGGCTCCTGCAGGCCCTGGGCCCAATGAGGGGTTGGAGGAGGTGGCGCTGGGGCGGAGGTTCCCTCCCAGCTGGACCTTGATTGCCCAATCTCTCCCTGGCCTCTCCACAGAGCCAGGCGGCCTCCACCTCAGTCTCAGCCAGACATGTCTAGCCTCCAGGAGCTGTGCTCTGGCCTGCCCCTGCGGCCCCTCCCAGAGAACCAGGGACGTTGGGCTGGGGTGCCCCATGCCCCAGTCAGGACCCCTGGCCTCAGCCCTGCAGAGGAGAAGGTAAGAAGTTGAGCCCCATCTCTGCTCGGACCCTTTGCCCTCTGGATGCTTCTGGGAGGGTATCCTTTTCTTACTCTCTCTGTAGAAGCTGAGGCCTGGGCTCTGCAGGAGCTCCCAGTGAGGGTGACAGTGGGGTGGGGGACCAGATTCCATAACACCCCATATCCCTCATTCTCTACCCAATGACCACCCTTGGGCACGGGATTATGCTCCCCATTTACAAGGACCCTGAGGCTCACAGTCACCCAGCCAGTAAGCGGTGGTGCTGTGGCTGCCTCCAGTCCAGGGAGGACTGGGGCCCGTGTGAAGTGCCCCAAACGCACAGCACCTGAATATGTGCCTTCCTGACCCAGACATGCACATACCTTTCAAGTTCTACTCTGCAGTGGGTCAGCTCTTGTTTTTGTTTATGGGGGGACACCCTCCCCCCAAATCTTCAGATGAGTTTTCAGCTTCCTGGCTAGAACCCTAGTGAGGGCACGCAGTAGTGGGGGGATGATTGGGGGGTAGTGTGAGAGCTAGCTGGGAGGCCAGGCACCCCTACTGGATCTCCCACAGTCCCTCCACCCAGCACCTCAGGCAAGTCACTGAGTGTCTAGGAACCCGCTTGTCTCCTCTGTAAGTCGGAGATGAAAATGATCACACCACAGGGTAGCAGAGGAGACCAGACAAAGTAAAGTACACCGGTTGTTATATCTATAGTTTTCTTCTATGTTTTCTTTACTCAAAATTACTCAAAGAATTTTAGGAACAGTGAGGGGCAAGTAGAAAATATTAAACACAAAGATTAAGAGAGGAATCCCACCGCCCCACCTTGGATAAAGACTGCTATCCTTGGGGGTCTGCTCCCTACACTTTCTGCCAAGTACCTCCCACAAAGGGGGAAACTGGGTGCTGGGGGTGCTGGGGACTGGGCGCTGTGTGCCTGGCTGGGAAGAGCAGGTGTTAGGGAAGGGTGGGGGTGGGGAGCTCTGCCCCATCCCCACCCCACCCCCATTTGTCATACTGTGGCCCAGCTCAGCTGTGTCAAAGCAAAGGGTCATGTTTTTCTCCCACTCTGTCACCTCCCTGCTGGCTGTCAATGCCTTCACCTTTGACCAAGAGGGCCGGAAGGGCTCCACCACCTGCACATCTCAGGTGACACCCTATGGTTATATGCTGGTCATCAGCCGCCATGCTCTCTTTTGTTGAGAGGAGAGCACCTGGGAGCTAAGGAACAGGGGCTACCTCAGCTTTGCCAGTGTTTGCTGTCGTTTGTTTGAAGGTCCAGAAGCCCTTGGAGTAGGGAGACTGACTGGTCTGGGGAATTCGAGCTGTTGAAGAGGCTGAATTTCCTGTCTGGGTGCCAGGGTTAGCCAGCCTTCAGCTGGTGCCTGTGAAGGAATAAGAAATATGTGTGTATTTATCTCTGCCCTCCCCTCAGCTAATATATGGTTTTAGATCCCAGTTTCTGACACAGAGCTCCTAAATCAGTTGGAATTTCCTAGGTGATAGGAGCTGGGAGCGTCTTTTGTTCTAAGGAGGCCACTCTAGGTGTACATATAAGGTGGTGTAGGCCCTTAAAAATATAAGTGGAAGCATTATATACGTGTTAGGGTTTTGGGGGTTTTTTTGAGATTGTTTGTTATTGGTTATTTAAAGTCCCCATTCTTTGAACTGTTTCATAATATTTCATTTGGAACTCAAATGTGTTCACTCTTTGCTCGTCTTTAAGCAGAACTCTCTGTTTAAATACAGAGTATGCTCTGAGTATAACATTCTAGCCACTGTATTCTCAGCATGAGCACAGGACAATTTCTACAGTACAGAGGAAAATTTAGTCATATACTGTGACCAGTTCCTTTATTTGAAATGTCTTCAGCATCTTCCCATTTGTAATTTTTCTTACTGACCTTTCCCCCCAGTTCTTCCCTACCTGAAGGGGCTCTTCTGGGAATCAGATACCAGTTCTGAAGACCTCACACACGTATCTGAGTTCCCATCACTGATACACTATCTTGAGCTTCTTGAGTGTGGGGCTCTGTTTGGCTCATTTCTGGATTTGCAGTGACAGAAGTTGTTTATTGAGTGCGTGGACAAGAGTATATGCTAAGTACCCAAACCAACATCCTACAAGAGTTCAGCAGGCAGGAGAAATACAGTAGGGCCTCTTGGAGGAGGTGGTCTTGGCAACATAGGCAAGGATAGACTGGAAAATCTGAGGAGGCCATTTGGAGACAAAGGGAGGCAGTGAATGAAGATGCAGAGACTGGCCTTATTAGAGTATTTAGGGGTAGAGGAGGCCCCATGTAAGCCTGAACTGGATGCAAAGCTTAGAGATCCAAGCCCAACCTGATTAGAGAGGACCCTGAATGCCAAGAATAGCGCTGTTTTTCTCAGATGGGGAGTAATGGGGAGCCCATGAAGGTTTCTAAGTGGGGAAATGATCTGCTGCTTAGCAATACTCTTCCAGAGAGTATAGAGGTTTCTATAAAGTTCCTAGAAGGGGTAAGGTGGGCTGGAGGAAACTATTGGCCACATGGAGGGCCATGAGTATGAGAAATGATCATTTTGATAGCTGGGACTCACATGGTGCATATGTGTGCCAGACACTGTCCTATCGTGTCAGTTCAGCCTTATAAGGTGTATTTCGCAGAGAGGGATCAGAAGCTCAGAAAGGTGATTCATGCATATGCTGTGTAGCAGACGCTCTGGTGCAGCCTGAGGCTTGGAGAGGAGCCCAGGCCTGTTACAGGACCTTGGACAACTCATACAACCTTTCTGAACAGCATTTTTTCATCTTAATGCAGAGAACTGCACCCCATCAGAAACTTGGAGTGTTGAATCCAGGCCAGCAAACAGAGCTGCTGGTTTTTAAAATTCTTCACTCAAGAAATAATGATCACATGCTTCTTATGGAACTCTAGACATAAGGGATAAAGTTATTGAACAAAAATGGAATAGAAGACAACTTTCCTAAACTAAGTACAAACATGAAATTGCAAATAAAAAGACAAAGATTATCCTTGAAAGAAAAAAAAAAATTGATATAGAATAGTTGACACGAAGACATGTCTAAGCTAAATTATGGACTAATGAAAATTCAATGGTGATACGATGGAAATCTTATACAAGAGAAAAATAGGCAAATAACTTCTGTGCTGCATTTAGGATTCGGGAAATTGCCAGAATCCTCTTTATGTTCACGGCACACATGCATGAAGACTTCATTTTAGAACAGATGGAATTTCGTACAGTCTTTAAATACATTTCATGGAATGGCTGTGTCATTTCTATTGACTGACACAATTTAAAAGTCGTTAATTTTGACAGGAGCCTTTGTTGTGTTTCTGGGTTACGTGATGATCTGAAAATGTTGCAAAAGCATCTGACACAGTCAAACTGGGCCTTCTTTACCCAGCGTCTGGGCACATATCAAGTTCAGCCCCAGTAAGGAAGCCTGCATCTCTGTGAGGACGGTCAGGACGGTGGCTTCAGAGTGCAGCTGCCACCTCTCAGCAGGTTGTGAGATCAGTTAAGGGGTCGCAATCAGTATTGATTAGAAGCTAGAATAGGATAGAACATTGTAGGACCCTGGTAGTAAGGTTAAGTCTTGCGTGGAGTCTGTGTGCATGGTGTGTGTGTGTGTGTGTGTGTGTACTTTTGAGCCACTGTCCTGACTTCTCACAGCGTAACTTAGCCACACCTGCTCCTGACCTTTGTGTCCAAGGAGTGTACATACATCCCCTTTGTGTCTGCTGCTTTCACTTATCCCGGCTGCTCCATGTTCCTGTGGATCGTTCATCCTTCTTGCTGTCTGGTTGTGGTTCCCAAAGTGGGGTCCCCAGACCGGCAGCAGCAGCATCTGGGCATTTGTCAGAAATGCAAACAGAGACGTTGGAGGTGGGCCCAGCACTCTGAGTAACTCGGGCCTGCTGGCCTAGAGAGACTCCTGTGGGGGGCGCATTCTTAGTCACTGTTCTTAAGATCTGATCAAGGTGTTTTTTTCCAAGAAAGAAGGGAATATATGGTTTTATTCCATGTGAAAATTAAATGAGGGGATGCTCTGCAAACCCATTCAAGATTCCAAAACTCCCAAAACTGGCATTTTCTCCCTCGCCTGCTCTTGCCCTCGGCTCCCTCCCTCTCCTTTTCACCCTCTCACCCCACCTGCCCCTAATGCTCCAGGGCAGCCTGTGATTCACTCCCCAGGGCGCACTGGACGTGCTGTCCTTCCTTTCCTAAGCCTCTGCCCTTGGCCTCCAGGGCATCTGTGCTCCTGGCTGGGTTCCCAGCTCCCGGTCTTCCTGGCTGGTACTTCTGCCCCTGCTCAAATGCTGGTGTCCTCAGGGCCCAGTTCTAGGCCTTTGTTTCTTCGTCTGTCACCTCTGCCTTCCAGGATCAAAGCCGCCTGTCTTCTCCAAGTCCATACCACCTCTCCCCTCAGTAGACATGCGCTGAATGAATGTGTAAATAAATTTACCACATCCAGCTCCTCAGCTCCCCTCACCCCCAAAGTGGTTTGTTCTCCATGGTCATTGGATGAATAAATGGCCTCAATGTCCAGGTTGTCACCCTAGTGACCTTCCCCACTTTGCCTGCGTCCACCCTCATCCTCCAGTGTGGGTGTTACAGGGAAGAGAGCTATGAAATGGATCTGCCAAGGACTCTGGCCCTCTTCGAGCTCAGCAAGACAGATTACAAACAAGGAAGGAAACAACCAAATCACACTGTCTGACAGTGAAAAGCTCCAGAAGGCTAAGAGTCTAGAAGGTGATGTCAGGCAGGCCTCTGAGGAGGTGGCATCTGGGCTGAAACCAGAATGAAGGGAGGGGCCCTCCAAGAGAAGGCAGAGTGGCAAAGGGGGGGTAGAAGGAGGGTAAGTGCAAAGGCCCTGAGGCAGGACCAAGAACATCAGGGATATTCCTGATGGAGAAGAGTGACAGGTTTGGTGGGAGCATGGGAGTTTGGGCTGCTTTCCCTAGTTGGATAAGGAGCCCTTAGAAGGTCTCTCCTGTCTCTGGCTTTAGGCTCTGTCCTGGGCCTCCCTGGATCTGGCAGGATCTCAGTCTCAGAGCTGCAGGTGTAGCCTGAGGCTACTTGCCAAGCTGCACTGGTGGAGAGTGTTTCTCTGCACTTGTACGAGGGGCCTGTGGGCTCCTGGCAGGTCTATTCTCACCCCCCTTGGTTCTGCATCTTCCGCTGCAGCCACAAGCCTCAGGGCAGGTCCCTGTCTGGTCCTTGCATGGAATTAAGCAGCCTGGTCTCATGAGCAAGACTCTTCTTGGGAAGGCTTCATGTAGGAGGTGACATTATAAATAGGCCAAGGGTGACAACTAGGCAGTCTCTGGGTAGGACCATAGTTTTCTGAGTGGAGCAGGGGCAAATCCAAGTGGGGAATGATGGTTCATCGTGGAAGCCTCGACATTCTTGGCCTGGAGCCCCTGCCCCTGCTGCTCTCACCACTCTCCTCTCCCAGCTGGCCCTGAGGAATGCCCTGCGCTACTTCCCCCTGGACGTCCAGAAGCTGCTGGCCCCTGAGTTTGCCCAGGAGCTGCGACTGTATGGGCACATCTATATGTACCGGTTCTGCCCCCGCATTGAAATGAAGTGAGTACTGTCGGGTGAAAGGGAAGGACCTAGGAGGGATCATGCTGGAGGTCAGGAGCCCCAGCGTCAGTAGGGAAGGGGAAATTGAGGCTGTCCACACTAGGTGGCCCAGGGATGTGGTGTGCTGAGTTGATGCACTTTGCACACAGAGAGGGGGTGGCAGTTTTGTCATCTGTGGGGTCTGCAGCCTAGAGGTGGCTGAAGCCCCCAAGACTGGCCAGAAGATGGGTCCTTTTGGTCCACTGTCCTGGGCAGTCAGTCCTGTGCAATTCTGGAGCCAAGCTATATACAAAATTCCCTTTTAAACCCCATGTTTTGTGGTCTTGCCAGAGGGCAAGGAGAGGCTTAGAAGGTGGCTCTGCCAGTGTCTTCAGATGGCTCAGGCTTCCCATCAGGGCTCTCAAGCTGAATTGTCCATGGCACAGGAGGCATTGTGAAACTACGGGGGGCTGGGCCTCACCCCGCATTGCACAGCCAGCAGTTCTGGGGTGAGGCGGGAGGATCTGCCTATCACAGTTCCCTGCCCAGGTATCACACTGAGCATTCTTGCTCTTGGATATACCAAAAGTCTAGACTTGTCTGGGACCACCCCAGGGAATGGCATGAACCCCATAAAGCAGGAAGCACATCTCTTCATTCCTGTTGTGGCCTGCTGCCTGGCACCTGCTCTAGAATGGGTGGCCAGGAGCACAGGTGGTGTGAAGGAAAGAAGGAAAGAATCAACTGTGCCCAGAGTAGAGGCTTCTGGAAAGCAGACATCAGCTTTGCTTCAAAGTTAGCGTTCTCCCAGTTGGAGCCTGCAGAGAAGGGAGGAAGGGTGGCCCAGGGTGGGATGGGGGCCAAATTCCCCATACCTGGCAGAGTGGGGCGTGCAAAGCACGAGGTGAGCACCAGAGCCGGTTGGCCTTGGTTCCTGCTGGGCGCTCCCAGGCAACTTCTGCAGCAGGACGTGGGGTCTCACTGTCCACACCTGGTGCCCTCCCACGGCCACGCCTAGCAGCTGGACTCCCCTTGCAGGGCCTACCCTCTGCAGCAGTACCCCTGCCGGACGAAAGCTGCAGCAGCTGTCATGCACATGATCATGAACAACCTGGACCCCGCCGTGGCCCAGGTAACGCCAGGGCAACCGGAGCAGGGGCGGCACTGTCCCAGGGAACTGTAACGTGAGACACGTGTGTAACGCATCGAAGCTTTTTATCTAGAAATAGTGAGAGATTTCCAGGAAGTTGTAAAAATAGTGCAGAGAGGACCACGTACCCTTCTCCCTGAGGCCCCCGCCCCCAGTGGCTCATTCTGTAACTAGAGCACAGCACCAACACTAGGACACCAACGTTGGTATAGTAGAAATGTGTAACTTTAAGGTTTGTGACAGCCACATGAAAAAGTAAAAAGAAACAGATTTAATACTATATTTTGTTTATCCTGATATACCTGAAATATTATCATTTTACATGTACTCAGCAAAAAAAATTATTGAGATATTTGACATTTTTTTCCTATTAAGTCTTTGAAATCAGGAGTGTGTTTTACACTGACTAGAGCATGTCAGACAAGCCACGATTCAAGTGCTCTCTAGCCACCTGTGGATGGGACAGCGCAGGTCTGGCCACGTGTGCCTGTCATGGGCCTCCTGGATCACCAGTCTGTGCATCATATCCCATATTTGAGAAAGGATAGCCTTCGCAGGGTGAATCTCGAAGTATTATACTTGAGGGTGATATGGTCCCAGAATTTGACCACCCTGCCTAGTGGTGAGAGCTTCCTCAGCACTGGCCCTGGCCCCAAAACTGGATCACAGGTGGACTCCTGACATTGACCCCAGGATAAGTTCCCAAAGTGACTCCAGACCCAGCTCTGTTCCTCACCCCAAGCTGTTACCCCAGCCACAGGTGGACAGATGTTCCTGCAGAGGCTGCTATCCCTGGGCTTTACCCCTTTGGCTTCTCCCCTTGCCCCCACCACTCCTTCTTAATGGGCCATCGACCTCCTTGCCCCCTAGAGCCCAGTGCAGGGTGGGGGCCCTCCCTTCCCAGGTCTCCACCTCAGATGACACCATGTCTTCTCCAGTTTCCCCAGGAGCTCGTGACCTACGGAGGAAACGGACAAGTGTTCAGCAACTGGGCTCAGGTATGCTGGACTATGAGGCCTGGCCCCTATGCCCAGGCTGCCCCCCAACCATTCCTCTGGCTTAGAAGGAAGTTACAAACCCAGGGCTCAGGACTCAGGTCTTCACCTGTCTGCTGCCTGAGATCACAGCACTGGAGACACTTGGGGATATTGAAGGTCCTAAGGGTAGGAGTGGCGTTATTGGAGGCACCAGGAGCCACTAGAGTGTAACAGAGGCCTGGAAGGCTGGGGCACTTGGCAGACTGCTGAGGCCTGGGGAGCTATCAGAGGCTGGATGGTGGCTTGGGGTCCACTGTGGGACCTCCACTTACAGAGCCCTCCATGCTGTGCTCTCTCCTGCAGTTCTGGCTGACGATGTCCTACTTGTCACAGATGACAGAGGAGCAGACCCTGGTCATGTACAGTGGGCACCCACTGGGCCTCTTCCCAAGCAGCCCTGGAGCCCCAAGGCTGGTTATCACCAATGGGATGGTGGGTCCCGGGACAGCCGGGCATGGTGCCAGCCTGGGAGCAGCAGAGAGGGCCAGGAGTCTCTGATACCCGCTTAGCTATCGCTTCCAAGGGAGCTGCGCTGCCCCTAGCCCTGGCCTCCCACCCCTCTTTTCCAGGTCATTCCCAACTACTCTTCCAGAGAGGAGTATGAGAAGCTCTTTGCCATAGGGGTTACAATGTAAGTCTCTAGTTCAGTTTATATCATATCACTCCAGTAAATATCATATATTTCCACTTTTATTATAAAGCAGTGTAGCAATATTAAATACAATTTTGAGAAATACAGTCACAGCACTGTAGCAATTTCATATTTACATATTTCCAGTAATTTTTATGAATATGCCTACAGTTTTTATATACTTATAAGCAAGTGAACATACAATTTGAATCCTGCTTTTTTTCCAACATTTTATTATGAAAGATTTCAACTATACAGAAAATTGGAAGAATTAACTGTAAACACAAAAAATTCTGTGACTAATGTACTACTAAACTCACTTTATCCTGTGTCTGTCTGTCTGTCCCTCCATCCATCTGTCCAATTGGGTTTTGATGCATTTCATAGTAAGCTGGAATTCAATATTTGTTTGTATTTTTTTTTCTTTTGAAGTGAAATTTACACGTCATGAAATACGCACATCTTACATATATCGTTCGATGAGTTTTAACAAATGCATGCATCTGAGCAGCTCAAGACCCACCAAGATGCAGAATACTACCATTTCATTTGTTAGAAACTTTTCCCTCAGGCGTTATAAAAGGAGCTACAGTGTAAAGGAAATCCCTCTGCTGCCCTGGACTTCCCAGTTTACAGTGTCCCCTGTGTCCTTTAAAACATTTCCTATACTGTGGCTACAAATTTAGATAATTAGACCATTATGACACCTCCACACTTGCCTTCTCCCTTTGACAATATAGTTCTTTCTCTTCTGTGCAGCGTTCCATTGTGTGCATGTGCTGCAGTTCATTTCTTTTTCCTCCTGTTGATGGGCATTTCAGCTATTTCTGGGTTTGGCCACTGCAAACCAAGTTGCTATGAACAATAGTGTGCATGTCTTTTCATGGGCATAAGCATGGAAAGTGGAAGTGCTGGGTCATGTTCAACTTTGGTCAAATGGCTAAGTAGTCCCCAGTGTGATTTTACCAATAATATTGCAGTTTATAAAAGGTCTGAGAGGCCAGAGGGGAGCAGAAATGGGGGACCGTAACGTTTTCTAAAATGTTTTCTTTCGTATTTTTAAGGAGAATGTACTAATGCATTTTGAAGTAATTAAAAAATAAATGTTAGGTGTTCTCCCTCACGCTATGCCTCCGCCTCCCCCTGCCCCTCCTCTTCCTCCCAGGCTCTTTACCATTACCTTTCTCACTCCCAAGCTCCAAGGGCCCTTGCTTTGCCTCTATAACTTGTTTCCATTTCTTCTACTTTCCTAAGCCCATTACTTCTGATACCTCTGTGATTTTTTAAATAAATGTTCTCCTATAAAAAACAACAACAAAAAAATCCTTGGCTGGTGTTGCTCAGTGGTTAAAGCATTGGCCTGAGCACTGAAGGGTCGCAGGTTTGATTCCTAGTCAAGGGCACGTACCTGGGTTGCAGGTGACCCCTGGCCCTTGTCTGGGGTCCGTGCAGGTGACAATCAATCAATGTGTCTCTCACATTGATGTTTCTCTCTCTCTCTCTCCCCTTCCCTCCCTTCCACTCTCTCTTAAAAAATCAATGAAAAAAATATCCTTGGGTGAGATAAACAAAAATAAAAAAAAATAATAAATAAATAAATAGAAATAAATTTTAAACCATCAAAAGTGGGTGGCTGGCGCTGGGCTCATTCCCCTGCTTGCCTTTTCTGTGGTCAGGTATGGCCAGATGACAGCAGGCAGTTATTGCTACATCGGTCCCCAGGGAATCGTTCACGGCACAGTGGTGAGAGACGGGGTCATGCCTGGTATCGGGGGATGGGAGGTGCACACGCTGGGAGTGGACAGTGAGCTTCGGACTCCTCTCCCTGCAGCTCACTGTACTGAATGCTGGGCGTCGGTACCTGGGCGTCGAGGACCTGGCTGGGAAAGTCTTCGTCACCTCTGGATTGGGCGGAATGAGTGGCGCTCAGGCCAAAGCCGCAGTCATCGTGGGGTGCATTGGTGTGATAGCAGAGGTGAGCACGCCAGGAATGCTGAGGCCCCGTCCTTGCCCCCCCTTCCCTTCTCATTGCAGAGCCACTCACACTCACACCCCTCTTTTCTCTCACCCCCTCCACAAACCTCCAAGAGTGAGTTCCCAGGGCAGTACACACCTCCTGCCTTCAAAGAGCCCATCATTTTCCATGGCCGGTGCCTGTTGATGCTGTCCCATGAATCTGACCTGTGGGCACCGCTTCCCTTACCCCACTGAATCCTAGAATATAGTGGGGAGTTAATAAATGCTTGTGAATAAATGAACATGGACTCCCCCAACTCAGACAGGTCACAGTCAGGTGGGGGAAGCAGACGAGTTGCCATCAGTAGAGGGGAGTGCCACCGCTTTTTCTCAGTGGCTGTCACAGCTTTCTTTGGTAGTGCCATGGACAGGAAGGCAAGCAGGAAGAGGAGGTGAGTGGTGATATGTACCAGTGTGATCTGCACTTAGTTGATACTAAACCTGTGACATACGTAGCCCATTTGGCTGCAGTACCAGAAAACCGAGCTACAGCAGCTCACATAAATAGGGTTTTATTTTTCTCATGTAACCAACAGTGTTGGCATTGGCTCAGCAGCTCAGGGCCAATATCTCTAGATTCTCTTAGGCTTTTGTTGTGGGTACAAAATGATTGCCACAGCCACAGCCATGCCTTCTATATTCAAGGCAGGAAGAAGGGAGAAGGGGAAGTACCAGCTATGGCTGACTCTATTTTAGCAAAAAAGATGTCTCCAAACTCTGGTCAGTGTTGGATCAAATGGATGTTTTATCTGCAAGGAAGTTGGAGACAGTGGAAAGGATATTTGTGATTAGTTTGGACATGGCTCATCTCCCAGGGCTCAGCACAGTGTCACCCTAAACATGATCTAAGTTCTGTTGATAAAGAGGACAGGAAGGAGAATGAATATTGGAAAGCATCTCATAGTGTTTGCCCTGAGACTGTTATAAAAATGGGTGATCTACATGGAAGGATAACACCTACCTAGAGAAGGGTGACACACCCTAGGATGATTTGTGACTAGGTGGCTTTGTGTTTCATGGTCACAGGTGGATAAAGCAGCCCTTATGAAACGCCACCAGCAAGGTTGGCTGATGGAAGTGACCGACAGCTTGGACCAGTGCATTGGAAGACTCAGGTACAACTCCTGACAAGTGAGCATTAAAAGTGGGAAGGGGCCCAGAGGCTGGGTTGGTCCGCCTGACATCTGGCCACAGGTGGCCACCACACCAAGTGACCACTCAGAGGCGGTATAGTGGGGTCTTCTAAATTCTGTTTCTCACTGGTCGTTATTGCTGGTGTGTAGGAAACCCCTGGGTTTGCGTACTTTGGTGGCCTGACAGCTGGTTCTAACAGATTTTCAATCATCCTCTTGCTTTTCTCCAATAGTCAGCCACAGTTTTGCAAAGAACGTGTCTGTTTCTCACTGTTGTGACCTCAGTGCTTAGCCCAGAGCCTGGCACATAGTAGATGCTCATTGAACTTATTGGGGCAACATGAACCTTTGAAAGATGGAGCTTTCCCCTCAGTGTGACTCCATCAGATGCAATATTCAATCTCCCTCCCCATTTATGCTGTGATTGCCTATGTGGAGCCGGATGGGGGGGGGCAGCATTTCTTAGTGGAAATGGGGGAGAAGACTACCTTGGGTCTGCTGATCAGATGCCATTTTGAAAGCATCCTCTCAACTGATTTACTTTGTGGAACTGAGCTTGTATGGGGAAGATGCATCTGTGCTGTGGCTCTCCACCCTGGCTATACTGTTCTCATCAAATGGAGCTTGAATGAAAATGTTCAAGTACACACAGAATTTGAGAAATATTCCCAAGATGGGATACTGTTTGGCATATATCTTTCTAAAATATTAGTTTGACCACATTGCACCCCTGTGTAAAACTCTCAGATAACTAACTCTCCATTAATTATACGAAAAATTCCAAACTCCTACTGTACCACTGAAGGCTCTTGCCTGATTTGGCTCCTATCCCTGTTAATGCTGGTTAGCATCTTGAACACACACACACACACACACACACACACACACACACTTGGAGACTTACACACACGCTCACACACACTTCCAACCACTCTGATACTCTTGTCGTCTCTAAACATTCTGCCACTCTGGTATTCTGCCTTCTCCCTCTTGTCACTCACACAAAGTTTGGGCCAGCTTAAATCCTTAATTCCTACTGCCACACACACAATAATTTCACATCAGTTTAACAAACTGCCTTAAGCAGTCTGTTTGGTCACATTTCTGCTCCCTGAGCTGCAGAAGACACAGATGGGAATGGAGTGATGGGGCTCATGGTGCCCATTCTGGCCCTTAGGCTGAGGTGCAGTCCTCCTTCTCCAGTGTCCCTTACTGCTCTGGGGCCATGTGCCCTTTTCCTGCTTTGTGATCCTTGTGCACCTGGGAGAGAGGAGCATGTCTGGCTTCCGCTGGCATCTCTCTGCCAAGCAAGGCCTTCAGGTGATCTGCATCTTTGAATGGGTGCCCCACTGCCCCACTGCCCCACTTATTGTTGCTTTTTGATACCTCTCATATCTGTGAGAGCTTTTATGTATTCAAATCTTCTGTTCCCCAAAATATACTTTCATTTTTTTTGTACTTTTTTTTTTTCCAAGTAATGTTTGGAATCAACTTTACTGACTTTTATTATCTGACGATCACCCTGAATGAATTCTAGAAAGGTCTTTATTAGAGTTCTAACAGCGATGGCCCTAATTCTAAGTATTGCCTCAGGAAGGGCTATCACTATTATCACCTCAGTTCTCCTCTGTGGGGTTCTCAAGTCTGCTGTTTCCCTTATGGTCTGGGTCCTCAAAGTACACACCTCATAGGTTCCTGTGTCTCAGGCCCTACTCTTGCACATAATACTTTTGGTGGCCTCTTGAGTCTTCTGCATTCTAGCCATCTAGGTGGCCACTGTGTGTTGGTGGGGTGGACAGCTTTGGGCAGATGTGATAGGTCCATCTGCTCTGTTCTTGTGCCCTCTAGGGAAGCAAGGAAAAAAAAGGAGGTGCTCAGCCTTGGTTACCATGGCAATGTGGTGGATCTTTGGTAAGTGCAGGCATGGGAGTCAGCAGCCTTGGGGACCCCAGGTGAACCTCTCCCTTCAACCAAGGTCCTAACAGTGACCAGGTACTCCCGGAACACAAAGCTTCAAGTGCTGGTTTGAGGCTCTGCTTGCAGCACTTAAGACCTGGATCGTGGCCTGAGCTCACAGCGGCCTTTCTGCGGTGTTCTTTGGGGGTAGAGGGGTTAGGGCAGATGTAGGATTAGCCTCAGTCCCTGACTGCTAGATGTGTGGGCTGGAAAACGTGCTATAGTTTCCTCCTGGCTGAGCCCTAAACTCAGGTCCCAGATGCTGCCTGCCCCTGACCTGGGCAGGTGCTTCTCTACACTGACTATCCGACATCTTCTCTAGGGAGCGCCTGGTCCACGAATTGGACAAGACAGGGGAGCTCTTGGTGGACCTGGGGTCAGACCAGACATCCTGCCACAACCCATTCAATGGTGGCTATTATCCTGTGCAGCTTGGTTTTGCAGAGGCCCAGAGCCTCATGGCTTCTGATCCTGGAAAATTCAAGGGCCTGGTCCAGGAAAGGTGATGCAGATCTCAGGGCTGCTCAGGGTGTGGGGCAGGGGCTGCACACTAGAAGGAGCTTTTGGACTGAGCAGCTGTGGCCTCTGCCTGGTTCTCCAGTGGCCAGCTGTATGGCCTTGGGTAAGACCCTTAACCTCTCTGAGCCTCTGTCTCCTCTTCTGTCAGATTCAGTGGAAGTCAGCAGAGCTGGCTGAGCTTCATGGGGTGAAGCTGGGGGGTGACAGTGATGGGACAGAGATGGCCCATTTTCAGAGTCTCACTGGTAGGCAGAACTGACAGCTGACTATTGGCCTGTTGCAGCTTGAGGAGGCAAGTCTCAGCCATCAACAGGCTGGCCAAGGAGAACTTCTTCTTTTGGGACTATGGCAATGCCTTCCTCTTGGAGGCCCAGAGAGCAGGTGAGAGAAGGGAGGCTTGGTGAGGGGGCCCCATTCTTCCTGGGCTGGTAGTGGGCACACTCCCTTCCCTCCAGCCAGGGGTGACCTCGTGGGCACTGGGGGAGGCAGGGGCCATGGCAAGCAGTTTTCACTGTGCCCCTGCCCTGCCTTCTGGAAGCTGATCCTGCCAGCTGCCCTTGCCCTGCCTTCTGGAAGCTGATCCTGCCAGCTTCACCTCTCTGGCTTCAGTTTCTCCATTTGCCTTAAAAATATAAAGCAGTATAAAGAGAGTGAGTACAATGCTTTGGTATGAGCTCCAGTGCAAAAAACTGCAGCTTAATTTTTTCATAAAGGAAACTCCTTTCTGTAAAACAGGTGATTCATTCATGAATTGTAAAGTTCAGAAGGTACAAAAGATATACAGTTGACGGTCTCCCTCCCAGCCCATCTTTGGCACCAGCTCTCCCCCCAACCCTGGAGTCTTCAGGCTCTGGGGTGCCCGCCTGGACATGCGCGATGCAGACATGGGGCTCCAGATGGTACTGCACTTGCTCTTTTTTTACCTGAAAAGAGACCTGGCAATGCTTCGCTATCAGGACAGAGCCTCTGCAGTCTTTCCCTGGGCTCTGTTTACATTGTCATCTGCATGGTGGTGTATGTCCTCACCTTGGGGTGGGCCTGCCAGCCCTTGGCGCCTCCAGGTGACTCTGTGAGGATGCTCTGTCCATAGGAGCTGATGTGGAGAAGAAAGGTGGCGAAAAGACCGAGTTCCGCTACCCCTCCTATGTCCAGCACATTATGGGGTAAGTGATGAGGCCTCTGCCAGTGTCTGGGTCCTGGACGTTCAGGTCAGAAAAGCCTCTCCTCTGACCACAGCTGAGGCCCCAGAGTGGCTACCACACCGGGTCATGGGTTGCCATCACAGAATGCAGGTGAAGAGAAACTGAAACCGTCAGAGACCTTGCACAGGGCCCCAGTGAGAGGACAAGCATGCTGCAGGGGCCTGGAGCCGAGGTCACTTCCTGGTAAAGCCCCCAACCTTCAGTACCCACCACCCCAGATGCTCTGTGTCCCATGGCCATGGCCAGGGGCCTAAGAGGGTGCTGATGGCTTGATCCATGGAGGGCAAGGCCTGCTGTCCTCTGAAGCCCCTGTGCCTACCTGGCTGTGCAGGGCAGGTCCGGGGGAGCCAGTGGCCCAGGACAAGTAGGGAGGAGTGGGAGGTACCCGGAGGGAGCCCGGCTGAGGGTGGAGGCTTAGAGGCCAAGGCCAGGGGCAACACAGGGACAGGAGAGGGAAGGCCACAGGATGTTTTTGGAAGATTCCTGGCCCTCAGTGTAGCACAATGGGAACAGGGAGGGAGGGAGGCAAGAAGACAGGCATCTCCTTCTCAGGTTCCCTGTGGGTGGGGGCATCTGGGGACTCTCTGGGGAGGGAAGCAGTAGTGTAGCCCATGAGGGGCTGGGTGAGTGGGAACCCAGGGAGGGCCCAGGCTGCTGCCTCTCTGGGGGTGGAGTTCACGCTGGAAGGTCAGATCACCTAAGGCAAATTTGGCCAACTCCCCACATTTACTATTTCTCCTGTTTAGCTTTCCTTGACTGATTGTCAGGTTGTCTATAACAGCAATTTAAGAAATTTCTGCTTGTCTGTGTCCCAGCTCCCTGCTCCTGCAGCTAGAGATGGCGCAGCTCTGAGAGGGCAGACAGAGAGCTGGGGGGGGGGAGAGCACTGAGGGACAAGCCGACTGAGGGTAGGGAAGAGGGTGGAGGAGGGAAAGTAGGAGAGGGAAAGGAAGGGGGCCTCAGGGAGAGGGGTGAAAGGAGAGGGGGGGCCAGAAGGGGGTTCTGAGGGGAATGCAGGTGGAGGAGAGAGGGGGCTGAGGGGAGGGGCTAAGGGGAGGAAGATGGAGTTGGAGGGAGAGGAACCAAGGAGGAGGGAGAAGGAAAGGGGGGGGGGGCTAAAGGGAAAGAGGTAGAGGAGGAGGGGGACTGAGGGGAAAGGGGACTAAAGAATAGAGGGGGGCTGGAGGAGGCAGGGCCTCTGAAACTTCCCCTCCAGTTAGTGATGTAGAGGCTTCCAGTGACAATTCTGGACATTGAAGCCGCTCCCCCACTTTACTACACATGCCCACACACAATGCCCCCAACACCGCCCCCACTCACACACAGCTCTGGAACACACGCCACTCTCCCCTCCCTGGATCCTGGTGCTCCTGGCCCGCCAGTGGGTGCAGCCCGCTTGGGAAGGCGAATTGGCATTTTGTCCCCGCAGGGATATATTCTCCCAGGGATTCGGGCCTTTCCGCTGGGTCTGCACATCAGGGGACCCCCAGGACCTGGCAGTCACAGATCAGCTGGCCACGTCTGTGCTGGAGGAGGCCATTGCTGGCGGAGGTAAGGCTGGAGATGCTGGAGGGTGGGTGGCTCCCCAAGTCCCCCACAGTAAGCCTGCCTGCCTGGCAGTGCAGGGCAGCCCTTCCCCCAACCCCCTCTCCTCATTCCCCGCCTGGCCCTTGTGGGCAGAGGGGCACAGGCTTCCAGTTTGTGCCTATTGGTCAGTGCCTCTGATTCTCTGTAGCCACCTCTGGGCCCCTCTGAGCCTCTGGCCTCCCACAGCTACCAGGCCCACTCTGCTTACTTCCAGTCAGAGTGTCCCATGGAGCTGTGGATTTTCTGCTACAGAGCTTTGGTTCGGCCTTTTCACGTGGAGTGGGGAGGTTGTTTCACCACAGTCCCTTCTTGTGCTTATTGAAGGAATGAATGTATCAGACAGTGGGCTGCACACTTCTGTGCATTAATTTGCATGACTACCAGCATTGCTGCTTCCGAAAATCAGACCGCCCAGTGTGGTGCTGAGGAGGGAGTCTCTCTGACTCAGCTTCTGGGCTCCAGCGATGGGTGAAGAACACGTGCCTGTGCCCAGCAGCCTGTGAGAGGGAGGGTCAGGGCTCCTGGCGCCTGTCACACCCTCCCCTTCTCTCCTTGCAGTGAACCCAGCTGTGAAGCTGCAATATATGGACAACATTCGCTGGATTCGGGAGGCTGCCAAGCACCGGCTGGTGAGGGCTTGACCTGGTGGCGGACCATGGGACTGCCCACCTGGCCAGTAGATGAGCTATCCGAGAGGGTGCCAACACACCCCGTGAGACTGCTTAGGTGGCAAACCCACTAGAGCCAGCAGCTACCTCACCGAGGGGGCTGCTGGACAGAGAAGCTAGAGGACTTTCAAATGGTGGCCTGGGACAGTGACCAGGGTCAGTCAAGTCGCTCTTTTCCCAGTTACTCAAATAGTTCTCTTGAGAGGTGGCCCCTACAGGGCCCAAGAGGTGGGTCTCCTGGCTCAGCCTTTCTGAGCCTCCTGTTTCATCTGTACAGTGGACTACACCTGGCTGTGGTAGTGTGCTTGGGGTGGGCTCTCCTTGGCAGTCAGTGCATGGGGCACTGATCGGTGAGGCACTGATAGGGCTATGGTTGCCTTGGCCTCATTTCTGTGACTGTGACTATGCTCAGGTGAGTGTGAAAACGAATGTGATGTGGGGTGGGGACTGCAGAACCGTTTTTACCATTCCCAAACTAAAACTCTGTGCCCATTGAAGAACAGCTCCCCATTCCTTTCTCCCCAGAGGTGCTGCATCCTGGCGGTTGAGTGTGTAGATGCTCCACCATGCCATCTACCAGCTGAATGACCACGGGCAGGTTGCTCAGCCTCCCTGGGCCCCAGTTTCTTCATCTGTAAAATAGAGCCTACAATGAGGATAATAGCATTTTCCTCATAAAACTCACAAATGAATGCCTGTGTAAAGTCCTGGAGTTGTGTCAAGCACAATAAAAAAGTGCATTAGATAGTGTTAATATTATTACTGGGAGGACTTGAGCAGAGTAATGCTCATAATAGGTGACATCCCTGGAGATGGGTGATTCAGAGTCTCAGAGGCAGAATGCAGGTGGACAAGCCAGAGGGTGGTATGGTTGCTTGGTGGGCTAGATGTGAGCTTGCCTCAGGCCCACAGACTTTAGGGCTATCACGTACCTTGGGCGTCCTCCAGAACCTTCCTGGAGGCGACCATCTGGCTGCTGGTGGGACATATCACCCAAGTGTTTCCCATGTACCACCAGGTCACTGAGGTGCCTGCTTTCACCTTTCTTTCTGCAGGTGGTGGGCTCCCAGGCAAGGATCCTGTACTCAGACCAAAAAGGCCGTGTGGCCATTGCTGTGGCCTTTAACCAAGCCATCGCCCGGGGGAAGATAAAGGTGACATTTCCTGTGCTGCTGGTGGGGGCCTCCCTTTGGCTCTTTCCTGTCAGCGCCAGCACTGCCCCAGGGCCCTGTGTATGTGTATGTGTCAGTTAAGGGTCGGATAGCTGGGCTCAGGGAGTGATGATCTGTCCTCAAACCCAGGCTCTGACACTGGTCCCTATGTGACTTTGAGCAAGTCATGTGCCCTCTCCTGAGGCTGTTTCGCTCCTCTTGAAGGAGAATCATATTAACCTCAAAGCATAGGAGTAAGGATTCAATGAATTGTTGACTTATCTTTTTCAAACCATGACAAACCTCCCCTTTTCCTCTGAGTCAGCCCGACTCCCCTTGGAGGACATGGAGCCCTGGGCACACTGTTCAGAGGGACCTCTCATCCCTCTGTTTTTAGGCTTACTTGCAGAGTTCTTGTGACAGCCCTCTGTTTAGAAGCACCAGGAATATTAATGATCAGACATGAAAAGGAAATCGAAATAGATGAAAGTGAAGGCTGTCCCTGTGGATGGTTCTGGGTGGCACTGGCAGCAAAATCAACATCCTGGCCTTTCTCAGGGAGCACCACCTGAGCGCACCACTGTTGGGCGCTTCCTGAAAGCCCACGGTGCTCAAGGTGCTCATGGGATGGCTGGCAGAGTCACACCCAGGCTGGGGTCAGAGGTCAGCACTGAGAGCTGGGTGTTTTAATCCTTCCTTCCTTCCTTCCTTCCTTCCTTCCTTCCTTCCTTCCTTCCTTCCTTCCTTCCTTCCTTCCTTCCTTCCTTCCTTCCTGTCTACTGATTGACAGCTTCCTCTGTGCCAGGTGTATTCTAAGCACTGGGGGCAATGTGGCAAAGAAGTTAATAAACAGAGTCCCCACCTTAACCTCTTTACTATTGAAGAGAATCTAACAATATACAACTAAAGGTATAAATTCAAGGAGAATTTTAGATGGCGACAAACTCTGAAGAAAATAAGGTGAGGTGACAAAGTGGGTGTGATTGGGTGGGGTGAGCGGTGACTCTAGGTGGGGTGGTCAAGACAGGCCTTTCTGAGTTGCTGGTGTAGAACTGAGGCCTGAATATCCAGAGGGTATACCTGGGTGGTCCCAGGACACAGGTGGAGAGGTAGAAGCAAATTTGGCCTGTTCAAGGAAAGGCATGGAGGTGTCCTTGATTCATAGCAGTGGGGAGTTACCCTTTTGGCAGGCTACCTCCTATTGCATGAGGAGTTTGTGAACGTACGTGCCCACTGGGGAGGGCTGGGAAAACTGACACCCAGTGGTGTCACAGACTCAGGGGCCAGTCTGCCTGAAGGGAGAGCCCGGATTCTAGTATGCTATGTGTGGCTTTAAATCCCAGCCTGCCCACTTACAATCTTTGTGATGTTGGGCAAGTTTCTTATCCTCTCTGGGCCTTAGTTTTCCTCTCTTTAAAATGGGCATGATAACAGTCGTGCCTATCTGGATAGGGTTGTTGAGAAGACTTAGTGATATATTATGCAGGGCCTTCTGGGCATATAGTAAGTGCCAGAATAAGCAGAATCCATTAGTAGCTACCCGAAGACATCAAAAACATCTGTGCTTCCTCTTGCTAAATGTCTGTTTTCCAGGGGGCGGTATTTGAATATGGCCTGATTCAACCCTGCCCTCTGCTGGGCAGCCGTAGTGGACACTGTTGGCTGACATTTCATATCCTTCCACACTGCAGGCCCCGGTGGTCCTGAGCCGAGACCACCATGATGTGAGTGGCACAGACAGTCCCTTTAGGGAGACCTCCAACATTTACGACGGCTCTGCCTTCTGTGCAGGTGAGGAAGACAAAATTTTTAAAACATTTTTTTAAAATGTTGGATTTGGATTTTATTTAAAAATCAATTGATTCATTTAGTTAGTCATGATGTTACAAAAAATGTGCTGGCATTTGAAAGGCAGGACATAGGGTGACCAATCTAGAACAGAGGGGGTTCTGGGATATGGGACCTCAGGTTTTAAAACTGGGCCAGTGGCCCTAGCCAGTTTGGCTCATTGGTTAGAGCCTTGGCCTGCGGACTGAGGGCTCCCGGATTCAGTTTGGGCGAAGGGCACATACCTTGGTTGCAGGCTTGATCCCTGGCCCTAGTGATCAGGGTGCGTGTGGAAGGCAACCAATCAATGTGTCTCTCTCACATCGATGTTTCTCTCTCTCTCTCTCCCCCTTCCACTCTCTCTGAAAAGCCATGGAAAAAAATATCCTCGAGTGAGGATTAAAAATAAATGAATGAATGAATGAATGAATAAATAAATAAATAAATAAATAAATAAATAAGTAGGGCCAGTGCTAGGCAAATTGGGACAGTTGGATACCCTAGACTTGGGTGTGCTTCTGGCCCCATCGCTTGCTGGGTGATCTTCGGCAAGGTACTTAAAGTCTCTGAACCTCACTGACCCTGTCTGTAAAATTGGAAGAGCAGTGGTATCTACTGCATAGGGTTGTTGTGAAGAATAAGCTGAATGGACACATCTCCAGCAGGGCCCCATAGCCAGTGTTTGGTGACGGTTCGCCGCCACCGCTGCTCTCACTGCTGCTGCTTCTGCAACTGCTGTAATTATCGTCTTCCTCACAGGGGCGGATGTCTACTCCTTGGGTGGCTTTCCCATTCCCGGCACCTGAGGGCTCCTCCCATTATGGACAGGGTCCCAAGGGAAGGAGGTGGGCACTCAGGAGCACCATCCTTTTTTTCAAGGAATTGGTCCGTTTCATGGAAGTTATCAGATTTATGGAGAGTGATATTCTTTTATTTGCTTTTTATTGTCTGTGGGGTCAGCTGTGATATCCTCTGTCATTTCTGATATTGGTCATTTGTGTCTTTCTTTTTTATTGGTCAGTTTGGCTAGAAGTTTATCAAGTTTATTAATCTTCTCAAAGAAGATTTTAGTTCATGTGATTTTCTTCCCATTGCTTGTCTGCTTCCAAGTTCATTGATTTATGCTCTAATCGTTGGTATGTCCATCCTCTGGCCTGCTTTGGGTTTAATTTGCCCTTCTTTCTGCAAGGTAGAAGCTGAGATTACTGATTTAAGACCTTCTTCTTTTCTAATATAAGTATTTAATGCTATAAATTTATCTCTGAACCTACTTTAGCTATATCCTACAGATTTTTATATGATGTATTTTTATTTTCACCCAGTTCAAAATATTTTTAAATTTCCTTTGAGACTTCTTTGATCCAAGGGTTATTTAGAAGTATGTTTTTTAATTTTCAAATTTGGGGGGATTTTTCAGATATCTTTTTATTACTAACTTCTAGTTTAATTCTATTATGGTGTGAGAACTTACTGTGTATTACTTCTGTTCTTTTAAATTTGTTAAGGATTCCATGGCCCAGAATGTGGTCTATCTTGGAGCACTTGAGAATGTGTATTCTGCTGTTATTTGGTGAATTTTTCGTAAAATGTCAATTAGGTCAGGTTGGTTGATAATGCTGTTCAGGTAGCCTATCTGTACTGATTTTCTGCCTATTCTATAAATTACTGAGGGAGGAGTGGTGAAGTTTCCAAATCTATTTGTGGATGTGCCTATTTCTTCTTTCAGTTCTTAACCATTTTCCCTCTTTTTTTTTTTTTTTTTTAAATTTAGGCTGTGTTGAGAGAGGCACTTTTTCTTTTTCTTTAACCCTCACCTGAGGACATGCTTAGAGAAAGAAAGGGAGGGAGGGAGGAAGAGAGAGAGAGAGAGAGAAGGAGAGATGTGAGAGAGAAACATTGATTGCTGCCCTCTGCACGCTCCCTGACTGGGGATTGAACCTGCAACCCTTTCAGTGTGCAGGACGCCGCCCAACCAACCAAGCCACTCCTCTCTGGCTTGCCTCGTATTTTAAAGCTATATTGTTAGGTGCACATTCATTTAGGTTAATTAGATCTTTTTGGAGAATTGACCTCTTTATCATTATGTAATGTCCCTCTTTATTTTTTATAATATTCCTGGTTCTGAAATTCTCTGATATTAATATAGTTTGTGTTTGTACTGTGTGGCCACTGTAATAAATCACCACAAACTTAGTGGCTTAAAACAACACAAATGTATTCTCCCACAGTTCTGAAGTCAGAAGTCAGTTTTAATAGGCCCAAGTCAAGGTGTTGGCCGGGCCATGACGTCTTAGGAGGCTCTAGGGCAGAATCTGTTTCCTGTCCTTCTCCAGCTTCTAGAGCTGCATTTCTTGGATTTCTTAGCTCATGGTGCTTCCCAATCTTCACAGCCCAGCACCAAGAAAAAAGCATACTCAGGATTCTCCCTGATCTTCTCTGTGAGCACCCAGTGGAGGTTTTGGAATCAAGAGTTTGCCAAAGGGTGCAAACCCCCTTATATCCATGTCCCAGGGGCCTCACCATCCCAGGGCTCATGCTTGTCCTTTATCAATTGTTAGACACTTGTAAGGTGACCAGGTCGGATTCTGTTTCTCTGGCCAACGCCTATCTCTCTCCAGATTTCAAATTTGTTGCCCTGGGACCTCAGTTCTCTGATGGGGTCTAGAAAAGTCATTAATTTGTGATTAGTTCCCACCTCCATTCTTTTGTTTGCTTGTTTGTTTTAAGGGTGGGAGTGATTCTCTTTGGCTTTCTACACCTCTAAACTAAAATCACTACCAGCTCCCTTTTAATTCTATTTTCTTCCTGCTTCTGGGCACTTTATCTGGCATTCAGTGCTAGAGAGCATAATTATAGGGAAGGATACTATAGTGGGTAAGTGGGAATTTGTCAATTTCTCCTGCTTTTGCTTAGCTTTGCAAATATAAATTATTGCTGTTTCTAGAGTCATCTGTGCCTAGTTCACTATCTGTCCTTCAGGCCTGACAGGGTCAGCCAGTGGAGCCTGTGAATGCCCAATTGTGTACTGGCCAGAGCCTGGCCTGGACCCGGCCCACCTCACTCAGGGAATAATTGGTGGTGGCCTTTGTTTCCACAGACATGGCCGTGCAGAACTTCGTGGGCGATGCCTTTCGAGGAGCCACCTGGGTTGCTCTTCACAATGGTGGGGGCGTGGGCTGGTAAGAAAGTTTTGGAGTACAGGGTGGTGGGGGTGCAGGCTCCCATGGAAGGCATGAGGATTTCCTTGAGGGTCCTGGGCCCTGCCTCTCCCAAGCTCCCTCTGCTGAGGGCTTTACTGTGGCATTTTCCTCCTGTGTGTTGGAAGTTGGGGGGCAGAACGTTGGGGGTGAAGCATGGGGGAGTGTCTTGCACAAACCAGTCCTCCTTTTGGGGTCTTACCTGTCACACAGGATAGGAAGGCTGTAAGAACCATGCCTGCCCCTTTTACATCAGTTTCACTTTGCTTTCACAGATATTTCCTCAGGAATTCTCACGGTGCTCTCTTTTCATTCCACCTGAGATTCCCAGGGCAGACAGGCAGGGAGGCAGGAGACCTGGGTTCTCTGTTCTCCTGGGTCCCTGGCTCAGGGCTCTGCCCTGGCCAGTCCTATTTCTAACCTTCACAATTAGGAAATTTGTGTTTCTGGGAGGGTCTCTTACTAGCTGACAGTCACAGTGTTATGGGGGAGATGGGGAGACCTTGGTTCTTGTTTTCTTGAGGGAAAGATTTCAATCAAGAGACAAAGTAGAGAAAAGCAAGCAAGAATTTATTGACCACAGCAAAAATATAAATGAGGATGGTGCATAGAAGAAGCAACAGGAGAGCCTAGGCTGGGCTGTTTTGGCTCCCTGAGAAGTGAGAGAGAAGGGGACCTTGGAGACAGGTTCAGGGGGTAAGCCCCAGGATGAGCTGTCGCTGTCCATTGCTCCCCTGGTTGCAAGTCTTCCTGGGTCCCCTTGGAGGGATGGAGATGGCGCTGGCGGGGGGCGTGCTCCCCTGGGGCAGGGTGGAGAGCAGCTGGGTTCTTTGTCCTGAGCTATTTATCTCTTTCTTGCAGGCTGGAAATCTTTGGGGAGGTCTCAGGGGAGTGTCTCAATAGAATATTCATCAGCATTCCAGCTGTGCTCTTTCAGGGTCGTGGTCCCCACTGATTGGTCGGTGCCAGGGCACTGTCATTAGTCAATGTGTCTGGTCCTGTGGGAGTCACTTGTCTCGTTTTGCTTATCAAGGCCCGGAGCTGAAATACAACTGAGGCCTAGATGTTATCTTTAGGGAGGAACACTCAGGGGTCTAAACTGCATGACCAGCAATATGCTAATGGGGGATATATTACCCTGAGGACAAAGTTTTTGTTTTCTCAGTTTCACCCCTTGCTAGGCATCTGGTGCTTCCTGCCCTGATGTGTTCCTGTATCTGGGTTTCTGTACCTGGCCCATCTAGCACAAACCATTTACTCTCAAGTGTCTTTGGTTTCGGAAAGACAGGATTTACTAGGTGGCGCAAACTGCTGTTTAACAATGTCTCAGTTTCCCTATTCCACTTGTCCTAGAATTTTCCTAGCTTTTACTATGCTATATCAACAGCTCTATCATAAAAATGTCCACTACAATTCTATTACCAACATGTATAGGTTTTCTCACACCACCCAACAATTCCCTCCAACACCTACATTTTAACTCAATTCTGACACTACCTACCTTGAGAAAGCCTCAGATCCCAGAAGACTGTTTTCACCTCACTTCAAATAGCAAGCCCAGGTTGTTGCTCCTGATTGAACTGCTAATGATTGGAGGTTCTCACAACCCCCTCGAGTTCTATTAATTTGTGAGAGTGGCTCACAAAACTCAGGAAACCCATTTAACTAACTAGATCACCAATTTATTACAAAGAAGATTTAAGGATACAAATCAACAGATGAAAAGATACGTAAGACAAGGTTTCAACAGGAATTTCTGCTTTTATGGAGTGTGGGGCCCCACACAGTGGCACATGGAAGCATTCTGGTCCCCCAACTGGAAGCTGTCTGAACCCCGTCCCTTTTGTTTTTTATGGAAGCTTCATTACATAGGCATGTTTGATGAAATCACTGACCATTAGTGACCAATTCAACCTCTAGCCCCTCCACTTTCCCTGGAGGTCCGGGGTAGGACTGAAAGTTCCAATCCTGTGTTCTGTGGTTGGTTCCCCTGGCAACCAACCTGTATCCTTGGGGAGGGGGGCAGTAGTCACCTCATTAACATAACAAAAGACATCTTTATTATTCTCAACACTTAGGAATTCCAAGGCTTTCAGTAGTTCTGTGCCAGATTAGGGATGAAGACCAAATATACAGGGTGTCCCCCAAAAATGTATATACACACTTTGAATAATTATAAAGGCAGTGTTTATTAAAATATATTTCATTTTCAAAATTGAGCTATCCGCTGTTAGAGTGTATATACATTTTTTGGGGACACCCTATATATTTCTTATTGTAATTGACAGTATCACACCTGCTGCTAAGAATAATGAATAGGTAATGCTTATTGCACATGGACCCCATGGCAAGCATTTTCTAGACTCTTTGAATCCACTCTTTCATCGAATCATAGAAGGAAAGTACATTTTACAGATGAGGAAGCTGAGGCACCAGAGGTTACGATGCTGTAGCAGCTGCACCTGCACAGGGTCTGTCTCTGTGGGGTCACGTGGGGAAGCTCTCAGGACAAGTTGAATTCTTGGCTACCCAGAGCAGCAGGGCGCAGCTTCTGAAAGGAGGACAGCTTCCTGTGCCTGGCCATCTCTGAACTGACTTCTGAGCCCGTTTTGGCCAGATCAAGCCTAGCCTTGCCCTCCAGAGCCAAGTCTTTCAGCACTTGAGCTTCCCAGGGCATTCCGATGGGCCTCTTTGACCCAAATTCCCAGCTGCAGCTCAGTCAAGTGGCTCTAATTAATGGAAAATGTAACTGGAATGCATGTCCTTTCTGATACAAAGGCTAGAGAAAACCAGGAGAAGAGCGCCTGGTTATTGGGTACCTGTCCTTTTGGTGTTGCATTTATTGAGAGTGTTCGGGAACATGAAGAGCAACCCTAAAGGGGAAATAACTTGCCCAAGGCCACGGAGCTGGTGGTAGAGCCTGGATCTGGACCCAGATCTGTTGCCTCCCAGGATCCACTCAAAATTGTCAATGGGACAACAGAGGGCAAGAAGGGAAAGAGCAAAGCAGCTGAGAGTCAACAACACGAAGGGCCTCAGGGCAGGGGACAGCTCGGCCACTGCTGCCCCCCCACCACTCGAGCTCGAAGGACAAGGAATGCAAATTCCCAAGTTGCTCCCATCCCTAAGGCTGCCCCCAGACTCTGTGGACAGGGACAGAAGCTGGCAAGATGCTGGCATCAACACCTTATATCCCGGCTGTTCTCCAGGGCTCTTTTGGGAACACCTCAAGTTCATGTTGAGCAGTGTCATGTGTGTCATTTTCTCCTTTCTCTGTTGCCTCTGTCTCCACAGAGCCCGTCCTTCTGGTTATTCACATGGTATCTGTCCCCGTGTGGTCTGTCCAGCTGCTCTTGCTGTCTGTCTACTCATTTAGAGAGGGCTGGTTGGTTCTCCTGCCCTGTAGGGATGGTGTGGTCAGTTCTGGGAGTGGGGGTGGGAGGGACAGGGCCTCACTGTTGGATGTTGAGACTTCTCCTCAATCTTTTATTCATGTTCACTCTCTCACCTTCTGATGTGCCTTCTGTCCTTACACCCAGATCCGGCCCCAGGGCCCATGTCTTTGAGGAATAAATTGATGTATTCGATCAACCATCTTTATCCAGATACATTTTTTTCCTCTTAAAAGGCATCTCAAACTTGAAAGTGCCCAGGATTCCCCAGGGAGCTTGTTAAATGGAGACCTTGCCTAGGCAGGTCTGGAGGGGGTGAGCTTCAGCATTCTAACCAGCTCCAGTGACGCTGCTTCTGCTGGACCGAGGACCCTCCGAGTAGCCAGGGCATCGAAGGCTCCCGCCATCCGTGCACGTAGATCTCCCTCACCCCTTCCCACCTCCAGTGCAGCAGGGAGCATCTTTGTATGTACAGTTTTGTTGCATAATGAACAGCACGGATTCTGAAGTCGATTTGTCTGCACAAGTTAAGCTGTTGAGCTTTGCTTCTCATTGACAAAATGGCCATAATAATAGCAACTGCTTTGTCACCTATCGGTGAAGATTAGATGAGTTAATAATAGCGAAGGCTTATATAGTGCATAACATGAGCAATGTCCTCTAAGAAATTTGTGTGCTAACTCATCTGATTGCTACAGCAGACTCATCTAAGCCATAAGCACTACCCAGCAGAGATAAATAACTTTGCCCAGGTGTCGCAGTGAGCTGGGGTTGTGGGAGGCCTGGCCTGAATGCATGTGCCAATGCACCACAAATATCTTGTAAAGGTGCCAGAACAGGGCCAGAACGTGATGTCCCTCCTGTAAATGTTAACCTCTGTCATGTGCATGCTATTTGTAATCTCAGGTTCAAAAAAGGTGGGCATTTTATTTTTTTAATATATCTTTATTGATTTCAGAGAGAGGAAAGGAGAGGGGGGAGAGAGAGATAGAAACATCAATGATGAGAGAGTCATTGATTGGCTGCAGCCCTCAACCTGGCATGTGCCCTGACCGGGAATCAAACCCGGATCGCCTGGATCCTAGGTCGACGCTCAACCGCTGAGCCACGCCCGGCAGGGCAAGGTGGACACTTTAAACTTTGATAGCTGCCACCAAATTTCCTGATATACAGATTCCTGTTTGCATAACCTCCTCAGTGCTCACTGGGTGTTAACATGGGATTTACCAGCCTGGGGTGCGAGAAGTAAGAAATTCTTGTTTTGATTTGAATTGCCTACTCTGAGTTTTTGGTTTTGTGTTGTGGGCTTTTTCTTATCGATTTGCAGGCATTCTTCATCTATTCTAGAGATAAGATGGATGTATTGGATTTGTGTCACTAGTCTTTGAACTTTGTTTAAAGCATGTGTGCTGTCTGGGTTCCCCAGGGGGCAGGTGCTGAGGTCGGGTTGGGCATGTACAGAGGGTTATTGGGGAAGACCACCTGGGAAAGGAAGGGTAGGGGGAGGTGCAGAGGAGGCAGAGTGATGGGTCAGTGCAGCCCTCAGTTTCCATGCAGACCTAGCAGCCTTGCTGCTGGCAGGGAGCCCTGGAGCCCAGGGAGCCATTGTAGGAGCCGCGTCAGGCAGAAACAGGCAGGCTCCACGCCACGGTATCGCTCAGCCTCTGCCCCAAGTAGGACCCTAAGGAGTTACTGTCAGGGACTGAGAATGAACCACCCTCCCCACACCTGGGCTTTTTGGAACGGGTACCTGGGCAGGCCCCCTCTCCTCACACACAGGGGAGTTTTACATCTCTCTCCAGTGGCTTTTCTATTCTGACTTTCCATTATTTTAAATGTTGCTTTCAAAAACCTCTCCCTTTCCGGACTTAAAAACAAAACAAAAAAACAGTGTCCTAAACTTTCTTTATTCACCTTATAATTTTAAATATTTCCTTCTTTAGTATATCTGGATTTTGTTTTTCTTTATGTGTGATATCGGGTTCTACTTTTGTTTTTCTCAAAGGGCTAGTTGTCCCAACACTGTGAGTTTATCCAAATACTGCACTGAGAACAATGCTGCCTTTAGCACCCATTTTCCTGGGCTCAGCATGCTCAGGGCTCCTTCATGGGGGTGCAAGGTTTGCAGAGGACACCTGAGCTGAGCATCTTTGGTCTCTGACCATCTGGGCTTCTGGATCCCCAAATGAAAGGTGTAGTTCTAATCTCAAAAAGACCTCTTTGGTTGAAGGACACATGGGGGTCGTCCTTTGGTGACTTTTGCTGCCTTCTGCTTTCTTCTCTAACAATCAGCCTCTGACCGGTGAATGAATGGTCATGACCTTAAATCTAGTCGGAGCATCCCACCTTAAAGGCTGGCGAGAGATGTGCTGGGAGCCTGCTCGCAGGCACAGGGCTGGCCAGGTATGGGCTGGCATCAACACCAGGCTAGCCAGGCAGGGGCAGCTTTTGTGCCCAGAGTGCGAGCACAGGTGGCTCCTGGGGCAGAGGGCTCTTTGCCTTCCTGGTGGGAACTGACTGAGGTTATCAGTAGGGTGCAGGCTGGGCAGAGAAGCAGCTAAGGCCCGCCAATCTTGAGGGATCTGAGACTAGAGAAACTAGGTGTGCCTTCCGGGCGTGGGAAGGAGAAGAGCAAATTCACTGGCGCTGGGTACTGAAAGGCTGTGTGCTGTGGTCGCCAGCGTCTGTGTTTGGCAGGAGAGCCCTGGAAGGTACTGACAAGACCCAGGGCATTTCCTGTGTGTGTCATTGAAGGGGACATGTGAAGTGCATAGTGATTCGAGCTGAGCAGGAACTTCGGCTGGGTCCAGCAGCCTTTGATAATGACATTGAAGGTGAGAACAAAAGTGTAGGGGTGCCAGGAAGGAGAGGGTCCTCACGGCTGAGGGAGGAAAACCGCGGGCAAGTGTGTGGACAGTGGAATAGCACTAACACACTCAAGTAGGTTCGAATGACATCTGTTAAGAAACAACACAGAACATATCACACCTGTGAGAGAAGGCAGTCAAAATAGAACAGAGAAATGTGTTAATTAGGAAACAAATGCTGAAAAGAAAGGAACTCAGTTTTCAAGTCAAGTAATCAGGACCCCAAAATACACCTAAAGCAAGTAGAAAGAAGAGATAAAGAAGACAAGGAGCATAAAGAGAAAATTGGGAAGAGTGACAATTGAATTGAGTGATACAAGAGAGCCCCAAGGAAGCGCTCAGAACCACAGAAGGAGGTCATGTCATGCTCAGGAGGTCAGGCTGCAAGCAAGATGTGACACACGAGTGGATCCTGAAGATGGACTCAGGGTCCATGGGGTAAAAGCACAGAGGCATGAGTGGACAGCATAGACCTGTGAGGCTTCTGCATCTGTAGGCTATCAAGAGGGCACAGGACCCAGAAGTAACCTGGAAACTCTTTTGCCTCTTGCCAGGGGTGAGGTGATGAATGGTGGGTTCGGCCTCGTGCTTGATGGGACCCAGGAGGCTGAGCAGAAGGCCAAGATGATGCTCAGTTGGGACGTCTCCAATGGAGTAAGTCACCCCTAGTCTCTCCCCTGCCTTCTCTCTCCATTGGTGACTTTGTCCCTTCCAACTGCAGACTTGAGATGGAGTTCTGCCCCTTTTACCAAAATGGTCAGGAGCCCATCCTGCCATTCCTGCTCATTTGTGTCTCTCCTTGTCAGCTGCCTGCATCTCTCTCGGGCTGTTTCCAGAGGTTCCTTTGCATCTCCCCGCCTCTGAGCTTACCCTCCAGCCCAGCCTCTGTCCACACAGGGGGCCCCTAGCATCCGACCCTGCCCTCCCAGTGAGAGCACCCCCAATGCTGGTAGGAGAGGCCTCCTTTTAAAGCCTCATCTTTCCACCATCTCTGAGGCTGGTCAGAGAGTGCAGGATCTATGCTAGAACAGCCTCTGGCTGTGCAGCTATGATTAGCTTTGCTGTGATCCAGGGTGGCCTCTGTGTGTGTGTGTGTGTGGCAGGGGCTCCTTCCTCTCTTGGACCACATCACAGGCAGCCTGAAAGGGGGAACATATGGGAAGTCAGGTGGTAATGAGGAAGGGTGTGTGCGGCTGTGATCGAAAGAGGGAGCCTGAGCACAAGAGCCCAGAGAATTGGGTGGTCCAGAGAGTAAATGTGAGAGTGGAGGTGAAGGGTTTCTTGGAGGGGCCAACTCTCTGGGATCCCCCAGCAGAGGAAAGTCTTCATCCTGAAGGCAGTGAAGCAGTGAGAGGATGGACTGGGGGAGGCATGGGAGGGCCAGGAGGTGTGGGTTGGCAAGCATGACAGCAGGGAGGCGGGCGAGGTGCCATTATAGTCACCCTGGGAGCCCTGATGATGGAGATGGGAAGGCAGTGGATGGAGACGGTTTAAGGCTGATCCAAGATGGGTGTCCTTTCTATGAGGCCAGAGAGGAGGGGTGCTGAGGATGACTCCTGAGTGCCTGGCCTGCGCCCCTGCGTGGAGCGGGGTGGCTAGGTGGAAGGAAAGCTGGTTTTAGATCAGAGAGGCAGGTAAGTAGTAATCGGGCCAAGAGAGGAGGAGGTCTGAGTCTCGGGTGGGGCCAGGACAGACTGACCCCACCCATAGCACAGAGCGTCCCCCGGGGGGTTTGAGCCCAGGCCCAGTGTGTCCAGAATGCCTTGTTGGGAACCTGGTGATGTTGGCACCCACCAGCTACAGCACAGCCCTCTCTGCACACCGTTGACAGGTGGCCCGCCGCTGTTGGTCCGGGAACCAGAAGGCCTATGAGATCATCTGCCAGACGATGCAGGAGAACAAGGGCTTGGTGGTGACACTGCCACACAAGGTGGCAGACGAGCACATGCTCCAGCAGGCCTTGCGGCCATGAGTACAAGTCTGAGAGCCTGCGATGGTCCCCACGTCCCCCTTGGTCCCTGTCCTCACCCTCACAGCCCCACCACGCCTTCCGCTGCACACCTCCCTCTCCTAGGTCAGCAGCTCCACACCCTCATTTGGCCTCACAGCACGCTACAGGGTGGGCTGTTGCCGTCCCCATTCCACAGATGAGCCAGCTGAAGCCCAGGGAGGTGGGGCCATTTCTCCATGACCATGTTGCTCCCCTAGGAACCTGGGAGGGCAGTGCAAGTCTTGTTTGGGGCTACATCCTCAAGCTTGCTATGGAGTAGACTCCAGGAGCTTTGGAGGTTGGCTTGTGTGAATACTGGCTGAGCTGGGCATCAACAAAATCAAATAATGGCATGGAAGTTAAGTTTAAAGTGAAAGGACCCCTTTTCCATCCCATTTCATAAGTAGTCACAAGTAGTGACTAGCAGTGTATTGCGTATCTTTGTAGAAACTTTCTAAGGATATGCAAGCACATGAACATATGTAGTTTTCCCTCCTACATAAACAGATCCTCCTAAAGAATGTTTTACATTGATTTTCCTAACAATATCTTTTTAGTGGAGACATACAGAACATAAAAATCCCCATTTTAAAGTCTGTGTTGTGTGTACGCATTGTGTTCTGTACTATCATCACTAATTCCAGGACATTTCCACTATCAAAAAGAAACCCTGCAGCTATTAGCAGTCAGTCCTAATTCTCCCTCTCCCCCACCCCCTGGCAACCACTATTTTCTGCCTTTATGGATTTACCTATTCTGGACATTTAAGATGAATTGAATCATACCGTGTGTGTGGTCTTTTGTGCCTGGCTTATTTACCTTAGCATGGTTTTTTTTTGTTTGTTTTTTTTTAAAGTTTTATTATTGTTTAAAGTATTACAGATGTCCCTTTTTCTCCCCAATGACCCGTTCCACCCCGTTCCTTCCCCCTCCCCAGTCCCTCTCCCCACCATTGTCCATGTCCTTGGGTTGTGTATATATGCACATAAATTCTTTGGTTACTCTCTCCCCCTCCACCCACCCACCCTCCTCCATCCCTCTGACATTCATCAGTCTCATCTATGCTTCCATGTCATTGAATCTATTCTGTTCATCAATTTATTAAGTTCTTTAGATTCCATATTCCCTTAGCATGTTTTAAAGTTCATCCATGTTGTAGCAGACATCTGTATTTCATTCCTTTTTATGGCTGACTATTATTCCATTGTGTGGACAGACAACGTTGTGTTTACCCGTTCATCTGTTGATGGACACTTGGTTGTTTCCATTTTTTATTGTGTAGCATTATGTATAATGCTGCTGTAAACACATTCACATACAAGTTTTTGTGTGAATGTATTTTCATGTCTCTTGGGTGTATGTGTAGGAGGAGTAGAATTGTTGGGTCATGTGGAAATTTTATACTTAACTTTTGGAGGAGCTGTCAAGCTTTTTTCCACAGTGGTTTCACCATTTTAAATTCCCACTAAAAATGTATGAGGATTCTAATTTATCCATATCCTCACCAACACATTCTTTGCATTTAAAAAATTTATAGCTATCTTACTGAGTGTGAAGTGGTCTCTCTCGTAGTTTTGATTTGCATTTTTCTAATGGCCAATGATGTTGAGACTCTTTTCATGTGCTTATTGACCATTTGTATTTTTTACTTGGAGAAATGTCTATTCAAATTCTCTATTTCTAAACTGGGTTGTCTTTTTGTTGAGTTGTAGTTTTAAAAATATATTCTGGATAGTAGATTTTCAAATTTCTCTCCCATTGTGAGGGTTGTCTTTTCACTTCCTTGTTGGTATTCTTTGACCCAAAAGAGTTTTTAATTTTGATGAAGCCTAATTTGTTTCTTTCATTGTTTGTACTTTTGGTTTCATATCTAAGAAACCATTGCCTGATCCAAGATCACACAGATTTACACTTATGTTTTTTTCTAATAATTTTTGCTTTTACATTGAGGTCTTTGATCCATTTTGAATTACTTTTTGTGTATGGTGTGAGGTAGGAGGTCCAAATTCATTTTTTTTTTTTAACATGTGGATATCCAGTTGTCCCAGTAGCATTTGTTGAAAAGATTTCTTTCCTCCTCTGAATGGTCTTGGAACAATATATTTTTGGCATAAACATACATATACATATAAAGATATTTCCTACTATTTTCAATATTATTGATGTACATTATTTTTAAAGCACTTTTCATAGTAAACCATTCATCTGTTCAATATGTATTTACTGAGAGTCTTTGCTGCTACCCTCTGGGCATACAGATCTGAAAGGAACTGACACAGTTCCTGTCCTCAAGGCGTCTACATTCTAGAGGAGACACAGACAATGAATTATCAGGGAAAGAGACAGAACAACAACAACAAAAACCCAAAGCACCACAATGCAACTAAGAGCTATAAGGAGAAACAAAGGGGGAGGTGGAGAATAAGGGTCTGAGTGAGGGTGTACTTTGAATCAGAAGGCAGCTAAGACTTCCCAGAAGAATCGGAGACCAGCTGTGCAAAGCCTCTGAGGCTGGAAGGAGCTTGGCCTGTTGGGGCAGTGATATTGTAGAGTGAGGGCTAACGCGTGAGAAATGAAGGCAAAGAGGTGTGTATTGGGGGGGGGGGGGAATACCAGCAAGGCCATCAGAGAAACTGGGAGCACGGAGGAGAGCTAATTAGATTTGCATTTTTGGAAGATCACAAAAGTCTGTCCTGTAGAGAATAGATTGAGTGGTGGATGGAGGCTGAGAACCTGGTACGGAGATATTTTCCTAAGAACCTAGCAGTGAAATAGGAGTTTGGATCAGGGCGGGGGTGACATGAAAAGCGGAGGGACTCCAGATTGGATTTGCAGATGCAGGCGTGTGGGGAAGGAGGCAGGGTCACGGCTGAGTTGAGGCAACAGTGAGTAACAGGGCTACGGCTGAGGCTGTGGGAAGTTTACTCGACTTGTAAGCGTCAGCGGGGGTCTGATCAGGGAGGTTCCAGGAACGGACTCTGCAAGCGAGGCCTGTGGCCAAAGGCCAGTGGAGGGTCTGCTCGCAGTTTGGCCAGCTGCCCGAGGAGGAGTTCAGGCTCAGCGCCAGGAACTAAGTGTCCCAGCCCCGGCTCTCCCAGGTCCCGGCTGTGCGATCTCTGGCAAGGGACTCGATCTCCCTGTGCCTAGGTTTTCTCACACTGCGAGCGTGAAGGTTGGCGGCTGCCACTGTTAACCCATTACCCAGATGAATGAGGACTGCTGTGAGTCAGGCTAGCCTAGGCCCCCGCAAGGAAGCCGTAGCTCCCGAGGTAGAGGACCTGCCCGGGTCCCGGGGGCGGCGCGCGAGCAGCGGACACGGCGCGGCCAGCGGGCCACACGCCCCGCCCCGCGGCTCACGCGCACGCGCGGCTCCGGGCCCGCCTCCGCGCCGGGCTTTAGCGCCGACTCGCCGTGGCCGTCGCACAGCGTCGCGCACGCCTGGGCGGGGCGGACCGCGCTTCCTCCGAGGTGCGGCTACGACGCCCCTGCTGGGCCCAAGATGGATCTCCCTGCGCTGCTCGCAGCCCCGACCCCGCGCGGAGCCCAACATGGCGGCGGCGGCGGCCCTGGCCGACTCCGCCGAGGCCCGGGACCACCACCCAGCCCCGGCTCTGCGCGCCGCCGCCTGCTGCTGCTGCGTGGTCCCGAAGATGGCGGGTCGGGGCCGCGGCGAGGGGAGGCCCGGGCTGCGGCGGCGGCAGCGGCGGGCCCCGGGCCGAGCCCGCCGCCCCTTGAGGACGGCGGCGACTCTTTCGTGGTGCTGCTAGAAGTGCCGCGCGGCGGCGCGGCCGAGGCCTCCGGGCGGCGGGAGGCTGAGTCCGGCGCCGACTCGAGTCCTGCCGGCCGGCCCCAGCAGGGCTCCAGCGGCGCTGCCGCCGCCCCCGGCGCGGCCCTCGCGAACGCCGTCACCGTAGGCAGCCAGGACTTGCTGGTGCGCTTCGACCACGGCGTCTTCACTCTGGCCGCCGCGCAGCCACCGCCCCCTGGCCCGCCGCCCCGGGGCCCGCCCGCGCAGCGGGGCGAGGAGGCCGCGAGCCGGGCCGAGGGCCGCCGCGGTCCCCCGGCCCCCGGCACGCTCGGCTACCGCTGCCCCGAGCCTCAGTGCGCGCTCTCCTTCGCCAAGAAGCACCAGCTGAAGGTGCACCTGCTGACGCACGGCAGCAGCCAGGGCCGGCGGCCCTTCAAGTGCCCCCTGGACGGCTGCGGCTGGGCCTTCACCACCTCCTATAAGCTCAAGCGGCACCTGCAGTCGCACGACAAGCTGCGGCCTTTCGGCTGCCCGGTGGGGGGCTGCGGCAAGAAGTTCACCACGGTGTACAACCTCAAGGCGCACATGAAGGGCCACGAGCAGGAGAACTTGTTCAAGTGCGAGGTGTGCGCGGAGCGCTTCCCCACGCAGGCCAAGCTCAGCTCCCACCAGCGCAGCCACTTCGAGCCGGAGAGGCCCTACAAGTGTGACTTTCCTGGTAACCCAGGGCCTGCGGGCGGGCTGCGGCGGGGTCGGGGTTCCTTGGCTCCAGGTCCAAACCCAGTCGCTCATAGTGGGTGTGGTGGCTGGGTTGGGCAGGATTTAAACTTGGTGGGCCAAGTATGAGGGGCGGGAACGGAAGCGCTCCTATGTTTGGTGTTTGCGTCTTCCCAGGGTACCTGAGCCCTGCATTACTGTGGGGATTACGACAGCGAGGTACCGCAAGTAATCACAGTTGTCCTTCCCCGTGGTGGTTGCAACAGGTCTCTCTGAAGGTTCTTCTGATTAGTGAAAGAAATAACTCATCTTCTCAGAGATTTGTTGTGAGACAGGCCTTTATTTTCCTCGGTCTCATCATTTAGAAATATTCACCCCTCAGATATTTGTTGGGCGCGCACACGGTGCTGGAGGAACACGGATGAGTGGCTAGATGTAGCACCTTTAAATGGTGTAGCACAGATTCTGTGCCTTTTATACCGTTCTTTGGACTAGACAGTTTTGTCAAGTTCTTAAAATTGTCCTCATTTTATAGATAAAGTGACTGAGGCTGAGCATTGTGGGAAAGAAATCCAGTGGTGGTTCTTTCTCCACAGTGATTGCCTACAGTGGTGGGGAGATAGCTTCATTTCAACACAATGAACTCAATGAACTCTTCACCGGGATAGGCAGGTGTAGGTGCTCTAAGATAGTGCCTCCAGGGAGGTTGAGAACATTCCTTCTTGGGAGGGAGTTGGTTTGGGGGGAATAGGGTAGGAGACATCACTGGTGGATGAAACTGTAGAGCAACGACAGGGAATGTGGGCTGTGGTGAGGGCCAAGATAGGGTGAAGGACCTTCCACCGCCAGTTCATTAAAACAAAAAGGCAAGCGTGCACCTAGCATGGGCCCCATGTGTGTACTGACATGTATATATTTAGTGCTCTCTTAATGTATACGTTATAAAATATATTCAAGTATAGGGATTTTGAAAGAGTGAAATGAAAAACAAGAGTCTCTAGAGTTTTCTTCCCACATGCTGTAGATTGTTTTGTGTGTCCCTCTTCGAGGAGAAGAATATGGCTTTAGGCCACTGATTGGAAACCTTTTTCAGTTGTACACCCTGAGAATCTGACAGTGGCTTAAAGACTGCTTCCTAGTAAAATACAAAGAGAGCATGATTCTGAGTATAATACTAGGAAAATTGGGAATCCAGCCTGCTTTATAGTGTGAGGTCTTCCTTGAAGTTTTGAGCTAGGTGATCACCAGGGTTTCGGTGTTCGAGATGGGGTAGAAGCAGGAGAGGGATCAGTGAAGCCCCAAGAAATGTTCCAGATACGAGTTTCCTTAGGGCTGGTCTAGGTAGTAATAGTGGGAATGGTGAGGAAGCTCTAGATGCAGAGGCAGAATAAAGGGCTGAGTTGTCGATTTGAGAAGGGTGGTTCATTCTTATGTAGGTAGAGATTCAGCATCTTCATATTTACCTGACCAAGTGTATGACTTCACTAAAGCCCCAAACAGGGAAAGGTGGTGTGTGTGTGTGTGTGTGTGTGTGTGTGTAGATTTATGGCAAAGAGGATGATTATAGGGCATTTAGAGAGGTTGATTTTCCCAGTTCAGTGTTGCCAGGAAGAATAGGGTTCCTCGGGCCAGTACTTTCATGTGGAGCTGTGCAGTACGTATCTGCTGGGTGGTTTACAGGCACTGTGGTAGTGTGTTAAAGGCTCTGAGAAGAGCTGCTATGAAGACATCTGATAAGCATCTTGCAGCCTGGTATTTTCCACCCTATTTGAGCACTGGATATTTTGGTCAAAGGAGAACTATTGGTGTGGAAAGTCTGGGAGTTGCTCAGGTAGGCTTCTTTGGCTGGTGGCTCAACTGGGGGCTGAAGATGGAAGTGATGGAAAAGACCATGTGAGTGAAGATGACTCCAGTAAGCTTTAACAGAACAGAGAGCCTTCAGGAAATGGGCAACAGGAAAAAAAGAAGCCAGGTGACAGAGGTGGGGGCTGCCCATTGCAGAGGATGTCAGGGAGGACATTTATAAGTGTAAAGGATGTAGCATCACCCCAAGGGGTTAAAAAGTCTCAGGTATGATGGTTTGTGGCCTTTCCAAGCTCAACAGACAAAAGTGTTGTTCCTTAGCATCTAATTTATCTCATTGAATTTTCTTGAGTCTCATACTGGCAGCATTGACATTTGAGTTCACAAAATATATGCATCATCTGTGCCACAGAACTGGAGCAGATGGCTGTGATTGGAGGACTTTCCCTTGATCAGGTCCTTCATCTCTTAAGTCACATCAAAACAGGTGGTTTGTGTGTGTTTGTTGGCTGCCCGTAGCCACCCCTGTTTTAGCTATTACAAAGCCAGATGTCAATGGTAGTAACTGTAGAGGTGCTTCTGAATCATTTCCTTGTCTGCTTCAGTACCAGTAGTTTCCTAGAAGATTGGTAGTGTAGCTGTCTTCTGTAATTTTTCTACACCAGTGAGCAGGTTTGTGTTTTCTTTGTTTAGGCTGCGAGAAGACCTTCATCACGGTTAGTGCTCTGTTTTCCCATAACCGTGCCCACTTCAGAGAACAGGAGCTCTTTTCTTGCTCCTTTCCTGGCTGCAGCAAACAGTACGACAAAGCCTGTCGCCTGAAAATACACCTGAGAAGTCATACAGGTAATGAGCTAAAGAATACAGTGTCATTTGTACCCAAGATTTGTCTTTGTGGTAGTTTGCATTTATAATTACGTGGCATAACTTTTTCTTTTCTAAGGTGAAAGACCTTTTATTTGTGACTCTGACAGTTGTGGCTGGACCTTTACCAGCATGTCTAAACTCCTGAGGCACAAAAGGTAATCTCTATATTTTGGTTAAATTTTAAGTTTTGAAACTGAATGCTTTTTATTAGCAGAAGCTTATGGGTAAATTATCTGCAGATTTTTTTTTTAAGTTATAAGGAAAGTCCAGTGTAGATATTTGGAAAATTCAGAAAGCTATAAGAAGAAAACCACTGAGAATCTGATCACCTAAAGTCAGTTTTTTCTGTGTATACTTGTTTTTAAATTTACTTTGTACCCTTTATGTACAATTCTATATTTTTAAGAAAATCAACATGTAAAATAAGCTTTCCTCATGTGAAAACAAAATTTCCATGGTGATAATGATGGCTTGGAGGGCTTAGCCTACATGAAGGTGATGCTTAGCACTTCTGTGTATCTCATTTAATCTTCACAACTCTGACTCTGATGTTCTTATTCTCTGTTTTGCAGTGTCACTCGAGGTTGGGTGGTTTGTCCATGCTTGCACAGCTGGGGTTTGAGGAGTTTAATATAAAAATGTTTCTCAGGAAAAGACATTGTTTATGCATGGGCTTGAGGTCCTTTTAGCATTGCAGATTTTCTCTGCACACTTCTCATTGCCCTCTGTAGGTTGGAAAGCTTGTTTATTATTGAGAGTACTAAACAGTGGAAGTAGCTTTATTGATCCATTGGGACTCAGCTGTTTCTAGACTGAAGCAGCACTGATTTTTATCTGTCTAACTCTGGGGTCAGCTAGGTCATTAAAGTGGAATTTCTAACTACAGGGTGGCTAAACTGCAAATCTGCCCATGTGGGCTATAGAGACAAGATTTTCTGAAATGTACTGATTTGATTTTTTTTTTTTTTTTTTTTTTTTTTTTAATGTGAAGAGTTTGTAGTGTGGTATATTCTGCAGAATTTTAAACAAAGAATTATCTCTGAGACCTGGTGCCTCCCGGTTGTGTGAGTAATCAGTGTCATGTTTTTCTGTTCTGGCAGGAAACATGATGATGATCGGAGGTTTACCTGCCCTGTTGAAGGCTGTGGGAAGTCATTCACGAGAGCAGAGCACCTGAAAGGTCACAGCATCACCCACCTGGGCACAAAGCCATTCGAGTGTCCTGTGGAAGGTAGATTTTAATACGTTACTTTGAGCTGTAAACTAGCACAACGTCCACATCGGTGTTGTAATTTTAAAGGGAAGTTTTAGTTGCTTAAAGACAAGGTGAGTGTTAAGTTGTAGTGTTAGATTTACTTGGTTTTTAGTTGATTGCTCTATCTTAGGAGCATTGTATTGGAAAGAACAGAATCGAATCACACCTGGTTTGACTGTTGGCCTTGCATTGCACTCACTAGATCTGTGGCTCTAGTTAGTTACCTGTTTAATTTGGTGGTTGTGAGGATTAGGTGAAGTAATGTGAAAAATGCCTGTTTCGGCATCTGGCACATACCATGGATTCTGTAAGTGGATGCTACTCATGCTTCAATTAGCAGTAAAGCTAGGCTGGCTTTCTAAAAAGGTAGTACTGTATTAGGGTGTTTTTTCCCTCTCTAAAACACCAAAGGTATGATTCATTCACCAAGAGTCTTCTGTGTGGCTTGGCCCTGCTGGCTTTACTCTAGTGCTTGCTGCAGAGGCACTAGGGAGTGGCAGAGTTAGGTCAGTTTACAGTTGTGAATTTGAGTCCTGGCTCTACCCTTCCCTAAGTTGGAGACCTCAGGCAAGTTTCTCTGGGTCTCAGTTTCCTTATCTGGAAAAGGGTTAATAAAGGCCCATTTGAAGCTGAGACCAGTTCCTACAAGGTAATGAATGTAACAGAGATGGTATAACCAAGACATAGTTCTCTTCATCAGAGCCCAGTTGGGGTATGGCAGGTAGATAGGTAACATGCAGGGTGCTTTGGGGGCACAAAGGAGGTCACCCAGACTGTTTCTAGGGCATGGGAATGGCCTCCTAGTCAGCTGAAGAGTGAGGAAGAGCTTGTCAGGGGTGGGAATGGCAGGTAGGCCAGCACGAGGAGGACCAGTGCTATAAGAGCAGCAGGCTCTTGAGTGTGGGGGAGGGGGGTGATGGATTCATATTTGAGTTTAGGCTCAGTCTGGTTTCCTGGAGAGACGGTCTGGTGCCTGGACTGGGGTTTGGCGGCAGGCAGGGAGAGAGGCATTGACAGAAGAGATAGGAGTTAGAATTAACAGTGCTTGGTGAGGGAATTGGAAGATGGGGTTGTGGGAGAGGCAGTAGTTGGGGTTAGTGTCTCAGTTTAGAGGGGAATACAGGTGGTCGGAGGAAGAGGAGTTCCATCTGCACATGGTGCATTTTAGGTACCCATGGGCTTCCAAACGCAGATGCTCAGAGGGCAGGGCACTGTACTGCTGGGGCTTGGTGAGTAGGTGGGCTAGAGTGAGGCAGGCAGCACACCAGGAATCATTTAAACCATGGGAATGGATGTAACTCTAAAGGAACAGTGTACATTTGCCCCTTAACAACATGGGTTTGAACTGCGCGAGTCCAGTTACATGCAGATTTTTTTCAGTTGACTGCAGTTCAGTTGACCAACGCAGTTCAAACCCATGTTGTTCAAGGGTCAACTCTGTGGGTGGGAATATGCATACTTGGAGAGCTGACTGTAGTCTTACATGGATTTTTAACTGGGTAGGAGGTCAGCTCACCTAACCCTGCATTGTTCAAGGATCATCTGTATATCGAAGAGAGGTGTAGTGATTAAGAGTGTGACTGCTAGGTTCAAACCCCAGGTCTGCCCTTAAGTGGCTCTGTGACTTTGGACAAGCTGCTCAAGCTTTCACTGCCTCTTTTTCTCATCTGCAAAGTGGTAATAAAACCTCATGGAGTTGTTGTGAGGGTTTGATTAGTTAATAAGTTTAATTAGGGCACATATAAACCGTCAGAAAAGGTCACCTACTGCTGTTGTTATGGCTGCTATTAACCAAGGAAGGCCTAGAACAAAACCCTGGGTACTGCCACAAATTCAGGTGAAAAAGTAGAAGAGGACCCTGGGAGGAGCCTACGAAGTACTGGCAAGAGTGGTAGAGTTAATGGCACTGAGACCAAGAGAGGAGGATGTTTGGGAAAGGACGGGAGTCAGTCCCGAGTGCTGAGGTGCAGTGGGTTGGTGAGGAATTTGTGGGGCTCCTCTATCTCCCTGCTTATGGAGCGAGGTTTGAAGTTCAGTGGAGTAGCTGGGGCAGAGCTCTGCTCTGGTGCCTGAGAGGTGGGCTAGGGTGAGGCTGGAGATGCTTGCGCTGTCTGTCCCTTTCTATAGGTGGTTGAAGGAAAGAAGAGAGGGCAGTTGCTGGCTATGGTATAAGTAGGGAGATGCAGATAATGGAGAGGGGAGATGGGGCTTTGGCTGGTTGAGACTGCTCTTCTCGGGGAGCGGCGGTAAAGGCAGGAGCTTGGTAGAAGGATCCCAGAGCCCACTTTCGGATTGGGTAAGAGTTGATCATTCTTGAGTCTGGATGATGATGCCATTTTCTCTGCTTTTGTAGATGTTCCATAATAAAAAGTTAAGAAACAACCACTACACGCCTTTTCCACGGCAACAGGAAGAGGGGGAGAGGATAGAGAGCCATCGGCAGCGAGCATGTATGAGGGAGGGCAGGTGGGGGAGCGAGGACAACATGGACGGGATGGGAGCTTTTCTAGGGTACATGTGATGGAGTAGGTTACCTTGTCTGATGTGGCAGAGTGTCACAGGGAGTCAAGGTTGGTAGATGTTTGTGTGATCACTATGCATGATGATGCGAGCTGAGCAGATGCCTGTGGAGTTGGGGATTTGGAGGGAAGGTTGTCATTGAGGGACTGCTTCGCCCCTCCTGTGGGTGAGGTGACTTGGTTTAAAGGTGGATGGCTGTTTATGAATATCTTTGATTTGTATAGATCTGACACAAGTCTCAGAAGATAATGTTGTAATTAGGAAAGAAAACCATTAACACATGAGAAAATAGTTACAGTCCTGGTTATCAAAGGAGATACAAATTAAAATGAAATATATTTTGTTCCTTTTTGGATTAGCAAATATTTTAAAAATGGAAACTCATGCCCTAGCCTGTTTGGCTTAGTAGTTAGAGCATTGGCCTGTGGACTGAAGGGTCTCGGGTTTGATTTCGGTCAAGGGCACACCTTGACTCAATCCCCAGCCCCCAGCACCACATGTGGGAGGCAACCAATCGATGTGTGTCTTTCATATCAATGTTTCTATCTCTCTCTCTCTCCTTTCCACTTTCTCTGAAAAGCAGTGGGAAAAATATCCTAGGGTGAGGATTAAAAAAAAAAAAGGAAACTCAGTGCTGGTGAGAGTGTAGCAGACATCCCCATTGTGGTTGACCTGTGTCCTTGGGAAAGCAGTTTGATTGAAAAGTGTATTCAGTACCTCTGCTCTGTGAACTGCCTCTAGAAATCTGTGCTGAGGCCTTCCCGCTGGAAAATGGGGTCAGGGACATGGCAGATAGAGGGTATTCCCATGCACCATGTGGAACACAGCAGGCATCAGAGACAGGGCGCCTGGGGGTGAGACCTACAGCATCTGTTTTCTGTATTGTGTTTTCCAAATGTCCTATCATGAGCCTGACTGGGAAACAAGATTGAAGCTTTGTTTGAAAATGAAATAAGTTCAAAACTCCTCTCAGAGACAGCCAAAACCCTAACTCATCTGGCCATATCCTATCGTCTTTATAGCTTCTTTTCCTATAATAGCTCGCCTTCCTGCCTGGATCCCAGCAGCTGCACCTCACCACTCAGAACGTAGCTACAGTGTAATGATGCTCATTTCCACTTTGTCAGGCACTGTGTGAGCACTCTGTAGGTCGGCATTGGCTTCTTTAGTCTCGTAACTCCTGTGAGGCTGGTGTTAGTCCTACTTACAGAAAAGAAAAGGGAGGTTCCGAAAGGATTTAAGGCCGCATGCTAGCCGGGGGCCTAGGGAGAGTTGGGATCCAGCTGGCCCGCTGCCCTTTGTGGCATCCATACAGCTTGGCAGCTCCCTTGGCCTGGTTGCCCTTTGCTTTGCTGCGGCTGCCCCTACCACTTGCTGAGGCCCAGTAACCTCATGTGCTACCTGCCTCCTGAAACCTTTTCTCTATCCTCTCAGGAGGTGTACCATTTCCTCTGCTTCACCACGCATCATGGCACTAGAGCTGGGTTTATTCTGCCCTTTATTATGACAGCTACTTGTTACATGTCCCTACCAGGTCATGAGCTGCCAGAAACCCCACTCCCCCTTCTGTCCCTGTGGTGTAGAGCTCCAGCAGTGGAAAATCAGGGCATGAAGGAAGGTGGCTGTATTTTTTAATGTCTCGTTTTTCCTCTGACCCTGTGTTGCAGGTCTGTGATCTTACTGACTAGTTAAGCAGTTGAGTAGTTAACAAGGCAGTGCCAGCTCCAGGCTTGTGTCTCCAACTTAGTGCCATTTGCTCGGTCCCTCTGACATCAATTTCTCAGTGGTAAAATGAGAGGAATTGGTCTTGGAGATCTGTTGAGATAGCTTCTAACCTTAAATGTCACAGGATTATGGTTGTTTTTATAGTAGTAGAGATGATTAATAGAGATGATTAGTATAAATTTTTAGTACTTGAATATTTAAGGAGTTGTTTAACACTTAATTTAACTTAATCTTTCCAGCAGCCCTGCATAATGGATGAAGAAACTGGCTCAGAGTTAACTTGTCCAAGGTCACACATCTTGTACACAAATGATGTGGAACTTCAAATCTCCTTTTAAAAACAGAGTTTGCTTTCAAATTTAATATAAGATGCTGCTCCAATGGGTATTGGTGTTTAGGCCCTTGCCAGCGGCCTAAACATGGACATGCATTGTCTTATGATTCTGATATGATGAGGAAATTGTCAGCATTGGTTCCTTGGTAATCTCTAGGTTTAACACACACCATTCTTTTTGTTCCAGGGTGCTGTGCCAGGTTCTCTGCTCGTAGCAGTCTGTACATTCACTCCAAGAAACACCTGCAGGATGTGGTTGCTCCAAAAAGCCGTTGCCCAGTCTCCAGCTGTAATAGACTCTTCACCTCCAAGCACAGCATGAAGGCACATGTGGTCAGGCAGCACAGCCGGCGTGCAGGTTGGCTTCATTTGTGTTTCTTTTAGGGAGCTACAAAGATGTGTAAACTCGCCCTGTGTCAGAGAAGCAAAAGGGTGTCATTCCTTCCTTAGCTCCTTTCAGAAGTTGGCTAAGTCCTAGGTTAAGCTAATCTATGTAGTAAGGTCTTACCAGCCCAGGGACCGTGGCTGCCAAGCCTGGTCGTCTCTTTTGGCCTCTCCTGCCACTTCTTGACTCTGCCTCTCTTATCCTTCCTTGTCTGAGTGCTTACCTTGAAGAACATTCAGTATGCCATGTTGTTGGGTTTTCCCAGCATATGTCTCCTAAATTTTATCCCCCTGTGACTCTGTCTTAAGTTCTGAGTCTGCTCCTCCACCATTTCTATTTTCTTCAGCTCTTTCTAAGTCCTATGGTTCTTTCTGAGCACACCATTCTGTCTCCTTTTCTTCCTGCTGCTGAGGAAAGTCCTTGAAAACAAGAACAGTTGTGTTTCAGAACGTGGATGGGGCAGGGGTGTGAGGGCTGAGAGGGAACCATGGCAGTTCTTCAGAGGGGGAGTCTGGGCACACGAGGACTTGTTCATCTGGCTACATGGTGGCGTAGAACTTTTAGAATCCTGCCTCTTGAGGCCACATGCACAGTCCTTCAGTCAGGATGTTGAGGGGTCTGGGTGACCTCCTCTAGAACTCTCACATCACCCTGCTCTCGGGCATGGTGGGGTTGCAGTGCCTGGCAGGTCCTGGCCAGTGAAATCCTGGCTAGCCAGAGTTACCTGAGTGTGTTAGCCAGGCTCTTCTAAGTGACAGCACCAACCTTGGAGTGCAGCCAACTTCCCAGCTGATCCTAGGCAGGGCACAGGTCTGCCAGCTCTGGTTTCTTCGTCTTTCAAATAAAGAATTTAAGTGATTCTCAGAATGGAATGTCCTGTTAAAGTGCCTAGAGCAGAGCTCGATGAGTAGTTTAGTTCAGTGAATGTTTGTGCCCTTCCTTTGGCTTCTTTTAATCCTGTTTTGTGTGGTCACTTATTCCCTCCTTTGGCTATAACAGTGATTGCTGTTTAGCTTTGTATTTAAAGAAGCTTCCCTTCTAGACACTGTGTCTTGAGGAGTTAGAGACTGTCCCCTCGGCTCACAGAAGCTGGTCAAGTGCCTTATGCTGGTGTTCACAGGCCCTCAGTGTCAATCAGTTTCCTGCCTCTGTCTCTAAAACTTACCTGCCCAGCTCCAAGTTGGTGTTCTGTGATACCCTGCACCCAGCCTCTCTTCTCCTTCCCCTTTCCTAGCCTGGCTCTTTCAAAAGTCAGCAACAGCACCATTCATTCTCTGGGTGCTTCAGTAATGCCTATTTTCCAGGCTTTACATTTATGATGTGACATTGACTTACTAGTGTGTCATTCTTCCCTGCCACAAGTTAGGGGTAGATGACCAGGTGTTGGCCCAGTGCTCACCTCATGAGAAATAGATGCTTGGGAACGCCTGTGTATTGTGGACTGACTTTGCCAGGGGCTCTGGTAGCCCCTGGATTAGGTGTTTGAGTTCCCCCTCATAGTAGTCCTGGGATTCTGGGCTCCTCACTACCCTCTCACTGACAAAGAGTCTGAGATGGAAACGGGAAGGATTTGCTTGAGGTAACATAGGTAAAGAAGGGCTGGAGCAAGGTCATGATTGTAACCTTAGGCTAGATGCTCTATTAATTAATGTTTATTTAGTGGGTTTTTTAAACACCTGGCTCTTGCACATAGAAGGTCTCCAGTAAGTATCTGTGGAATTAATAAAGTGCTAAATAGGGAATTTATGAACAAATTGGTATCTAATTGCACTAAGATTATTACTATTAATCTTTTCATAGGGAGCTGAATCCTCAAGATTATCAAGGGAGTTTTTTGGAAAGTTTTGAGAGAGAGTTTTTATTTTTAATTTCTTCAAAGAATCGCTGTCATTTTGTTTTAAAATGTTTCATTGTTGGTATTAAGAGATATGTAATGAAGAAACAATAACAATTCTGTTTTTAAACTTTGAAGTAATATGACAACTAAAGAAGATATATTCCAAATTTGGTTATTTTTAAATTTATTTTGAGGGGGTCTAGAGTAGATTATTGTATAGATCTGCATAGGAAATATAATACGCACTCTGACCTGATGTCTACACCGGAAAATATGAGTTTGGGATTAGCTAATGGTTGGTGTGGCAGGAATAGAGCCAGAAACTGAGAGCCTTTTTTCCTCTGGCTGGGGCCTTGGCACATTCTAGAAGCTGCAAGTAGGAATTTCTTAAGAAAGAATAACATCAGGTCCTTGTTTGGCTCCGGATTTGGGATGATTGGGTGTACTTGTGTATAAACTCCCAACTTGAATATTCATTGAAATTTTAAAAAATTATGATAATGTTCATTATTCCACCAAGTGTGTTCTGATTATTTAAGTTACTTAATTGGATAACAAATAATTAGAGTATTAGGACCAGTAAGTAAGACGAAGTGAAGAGCAATCTACTAGAATTGTTTCTACTGTAACATTAAATGCTTAAGGACCAAGCCCTGTGCCTGGTGCTGAGGGACAAAGATGGTCAGACAGACTCTGCACCCTCAAAATGATCATAGCAGGGGTGGGGTGGAGGAGTATTAGAGGTTGGGAATAAAATGGTGGTGGGAAAGGGTGTCCATCTCCAAAGTGCCTGGGGGACCTAATCTCTAAATTATATGCAGCTCCCTAGAGCTGGGACCCACAGGCCAATTTTTCTCCTCTGATCACCCCCAGATGACATACCTGTTTCAGTGTGGCAGCTAGCTTTGGAGTGAGGCATAGAACTTGATGAGACGAGCTGATATAAGCTGATACCAGAAGTATCCTCAGAACCAGGATTCACTTTGTATCTGACTCCTGATGATTGGTGTGCCATGGGAAGTTTTACAGTCTTCAGGTATAGCTATTGTGGTATAGCAGAAAGAGTACAAGATTTAAAGCCAGAAAGACATTGATTTAAGTCTTGTTACCAGTTAATGTGACCTTAGAAATGTTATTTAGACTCTTACGTCATTTCCTCCATCAGCTAGAGGATTTGATACAGCATATGTAAAATGCCTGACGTGTCATCACACTGCCTTTGTTCAGTATGTGGCCACTTTCAGTGTGCCACGGGAGGAGGAAGGCAGTAGATGTTGCCTTTAATGGGTAGCCTCATCTTGAGTACAAGTAAAACTTCTTAGTCCTCTAAGGGCATACAATAACTAGTGCGTTTATTCCTTTTTCAGATCTCTTCCCTCAGCTAGGAGCTCCGAGTTCTCTCCCACTCAGAGGTGAACTCAGCAGCCCAGGCCAAAGCGAGCTCAACAACATAGACCTGGCGGCGCTCTTCTCTGATGCACCTGCTGATGGTAGTGGTGCAGCAGGGGCCTCGGACGAGGCGCTGACCTCTGGAATCCTGACTATTGACGTGACTTCTGTGAACTCCTCTCTCAGAGGGAACCTTCCTAATAGTAGTTCCTTAGGGCCGATGGACCCGCTGGTTTTGGTGGCCCACAGTGACATTCCTCCAAGCTTGGACAGCCCTCTTGTTCTCGGGACAGCAGGCACAGTTCTTCAGCAAAGCAACTTCAGTATGGATGATGTGCAGACTGTGAGTACAGGAGCATTAGGCTGTCTGGTAGCTCTGCCTGTGAAGAACTTGAGTCAGGACCCACAGGCTTTGACCTCCAGCAGCAGTTTACCAGCAGACACCACCACACTGACCTCTTCAAGCACCCCACCGGGAAACACCAGTGCCCCAGAACTGCTGGCTTCAATCAAAGTGGAACCAGACTCGCCTCCTGGCCCCGATGCTGTCCGGCAGCAAGAACGAAACAGAGAGGTGCCCCGGCCTGTGTTTTCCAGCCTTCCAGAAAAGCACAGTCCTCAGAAAGACACAGGCCTCAGTGCAGGGACTGGCAACTTCTATTTGGTATGAAGAGCTATATTCAGTCACTACCATATAGCTTGCTTCTCTTACACTCAATTTTGAGGATGTTCTGGATGAATCATTTATGTGCAGACATTTCTTAACTCTGCCAAAGGATGGAGCCCTGGATTACAAGTTTGGAAATCTGAATTCTGATCCTGAGTCTGAACTGACTAGTTTTTACGACCTTGAGCAAATCACTTGACCTATCTGAGCCTTAAGTTCTCATTTCTAAAATGAGGGGGATTGGCTAGATGATTTCTGAGGTCTTTTTGAGTTCTGTGATTGCGTGATAATGTGTTTCTTTTTCTGAAAAAAATTGGGAGTATTTCATAATGTCGAAATATTCTGTCTTAGTGCTTTTCACGTAATAACAAGTGCTTAGACTTACTAATAACTAGAGGAAGAGGAATCGTGACATCAACTGTCTTTAAAATTTTAATGGAAGCTTTAAAATCATTCAAAACATTAAAAAAAAAAACTAGAATTAAGGGGGGAAAAGGGAACGGTTTGTGAACCTTTGTTTCTGGAGGGTTATGAGTATTCAAGTTTTGAGGCTCGACAGTTAATATACTTTAATTATATTTGTCAGTTACACATTTAATATAATTTAACTTAAAAATAATTTAAAGATTCTTAGGGGAGTCTGACTTTTTCCTCAGGCTCAGATGAGAATAATCAAATAGATTTTTTCTTTGTGGCACACGTTAAATTTGATGGTGATTTTGTTCTAAATGTTAACTCTTAATTTTACCACAATTTTTTAAAGAAGTTTAATCCTTTGAATTAGGATCAAATTTGAGGGATGTGATTAACTCATATACCATAGAGCCAGCTTTGATGTCTTTGAGTCTGAGAGAAGCGCTGTCTCTCTCCAGCCTCATTTGGTGTCTCGTTTGTTGTGGGGGCATAGCCACATGTGCTAACCTCTGCTTTGGCGGCTGCAGCAGTTGCCAGGTGTGCAGGTCCCTGGGCCAGGAAGGGAGATGGCCGAGGCTCAGAGATTTGTGGCAAGTCAGTGCCTGAGTGCAGGGTCTTGGTGCCTTGGGAAGCAGTCATTCTCTGGTGCCACTGCATCATCAGAGGCCTAACTGTGGGTGGAGATAGGAGGAGCCACCAAACCTTGTTCCTGACCCCTTGTTCATTTTCTCGCTAGCTGTGTGACGTTGGGCTGCCTCGATTCTCTGAGCACAGATGGTGTGTGGTGAATGGGTTACAGGTATGCCATGAGCTGTTTAGGGTGGTTCTTTTTCTTTTTGTAGGGATAAGAAACTTTTTCTTATAAAACATTCACAACAGTTCACAAATTTCACAAATTTACAACAGTTGAAGTCTTATTTAAGTACTGTTTGGCTCTCTCAGTAACCTTCCTGAATTCAGTAACCAATTATTGTTTTGGTCTGTAAGATACTGAGTTGAGCACCTGCTGCCAGAGTGGCCTCTGCAGTGGGTATATGAAATAGGACCTCCCCAGGTCTGCCATATAAGTACTGTGCGGCGTGCTTGAAAAATGTTGGAGTGAATTAATGCTGCAGTAAATTAATCCTGAATCACTGGGGGAAGGTTGGTTATTTGCTTCAGACAGCAGAGAAGTATGTAATTCATTTTTTAACAGTTTCTGTATAAAATATTTCAGTGTTTTAGACTTTGGAGGAATAAATTTTGCTTCTCTGGATAATAAAATTATGTATATTGTTCCAACTCTGATTTTGTGTAGCTATCACTGTAATTGGATGTAGCATTTGATTCTCGGTGAGCCTTGCTGGAGATTCTCAAGGAGTATTGGACTCCACTCTGTTCAGGAAGCAGACTTAATACATCTCAGTAGTTCTTTTGCTACCCTCGCTTTGCTGTTTGGGTCAAGTGACTGACACACATTTCTTTGATCTCAGGAAAGTGGGGGCTCAGCAAGAACTGATTTCCGAGCCATTCAACTAGCCAAGAAAAAAAAGCAGAGAGGAACTGGGAGCAATGCAGGTGAGGCTGTGTGTGCTGCAGTGCTGGGGGAGTAAGGGTTCTGAGAGTTACCTTGGGGCTTAATTAGGGACAAAAGAAACACATAGAATAGGTGTTTTTATGTTCTTTGTATTACTTTTATGTTCAAACAAAGTGCCCTTTCATCAACTCCTTAGTTTTATGTGAATTTAAGGAAAAAAGTTACCAGCAAAATTCCCAGCATCAGTGTGGACATGTTTTATTTACCCAAAAAAACCAGTGAAAGCTAGTGGTTGTAAACTTCAGTGTCTATTACCCGGTAGGCTGCAAAGTAAAGAGCAAAGCAGACCAGGTGTCAGAAAATAGAGGTAGAAATCTCATGCCAAATGGCTGCTGGCCCTTGACCTTGGCATTGAGAAGACCCTGGGGAAGGGCTGCTGCTGGCCCCAGCCCCAGCCCCTGGATGGCATGAGGCATTATGGGTATCTAGTTCAGAGTTATGTCAAAATCTTCTGATTTTAAAATGTCAGTACTTTTTTGAATTTTTAAAAAAACACTTTAAGTGGACCCAACAAGACCTGCTAGTTTGTGGCCTCATGTTCCAATTTGTCCGTCCATCCTGAAAGTGGAATAGTGGGATGTAGTGCTTAAAGGAAACTATGGTAAATTCTTTTGTAAAGGTAACAGTGAATTCTTTTTAATATTTTATATATTTCATTTGTCTTTTCTATTTATCTAAAATGTATTTATAGAATGTCAAAGGGGCATGTAGGCTTAGCAACATAATTTTATATCTTTCTGTATTTAATAATATAGGGCTTTTTCTTTAATAACAACTCCCTATTTTCTGTTGGTCAGTTCTCTTAAAAAATATTGTTCTATAAGAAATGTCGTACATGTCAGTGTTTATTGTGACTGAGGAAGGGTTACCTCCACAGTTCACATAGTGCCCAAAAAGAACTTTTAGAGATAATAATAAAAGAAAGTGTGGTGGTGATTTATAGAATGAAGGAATTCAGCACATATTAGGCACAGTTGATGAAAGAAACCAAATGATGATTTATTTAACCTGATAGGTAATCTCAGCTTGAAGAAAAAAAAATTCTATGAACATTCAGGTATAATACATGTTATATCCATTGAATTGTTTTGGTATATCACTTATAGATGTGGTTTTATATTTTTATTATTGTTTTTAAAATTATTTCAGCATTATCTTTAATATCTTTTCAGGGTCACTAAAAAACACAGCTATCTGTTAATCATGCTATCATCACTTCATTAAAAATTAACACTATCTCAATATTTAGCAAGTGTTCAACTTCTAATTGTCTCAAATCCCATAAATGTTTTTTATAACTGTTTGAATCAGAATCCAAATAAGGCTCACATGTTACTATGGATTGGCATGTTTCTTAAGTTTTTTTTTACATCTATAGGTTTCTCCTTTTATCTCTCCTGTGTATTTGTTGAAGAATCTGGCCAGTGTGGAGTTTGCTGATTGTATCGATATAGTGTAGTTTAACAGGTTCCTGTCTTCTGTGTTTCCTATAAATTAGTAATTACATTGCCCTAGCCAGTTTGGCTCCACGGTTAGAGTGTTGGCCTGTGGACTGAAGGGTCCCAGGTTTGATTCCGGCCAAGGGCATGTACCTCGGTTGCAGACTTGATCCTGGCCCGGGTTGGGGTGCCTGTGGGAGACAACCAATCGATGATCTCTCTTTCTCTCCCCCTTCCACTTTCTCTGAAAAGCAATGGAAAAAATATCCTCAAGATTAAAACAAACAAAAATTAGTAATTACATCTATAGGTTTGAGCTGATTGAAATTTGATTCTTGGGGCGAGGGTAGCAAAACTCCTTTGCAGGTGGTGGGAGGGGCTCTTCCAGTGGGTCTTGATGTTTGGTGGTCTGTCCTGTGTTGTTAGCAGCCGGTGATGACCAGTGACTGTATCTATTAGGGGTTCAGAAAGATGATATTCTGTCATTCCTTTCTCATTACTAGCTAGGATACTCCTGAAAAGAGCAACTTCTCATAAGTTTTTTTTACCCTAATACACTTCATACAGGAAAGTCAGGATAAATTTCTGAATCTTTCTCTTTTATCAGTTTTCAAAATAATGAGCTGGTTTCTTAAGCATCTTACAATAGTGGTCAAAGTATTTTTATACATGTGTTGATTTAAACATTTTATAGACTTTTATGGGAGAAATCTGGAACCTGCCAAGTATTCAGCCTTCATATATGAATGCAGTAGAAGAATTTTCTGTAAGTGCAAAGGCTCACATTTTGCCACCCACATACCATCCTTGAAAAGCCCTTTTGAAGTAATGTAAACAGCTGATAGATAGAGAAATATAAATATAGGCCCACAGTCCCTTTTCCAAAACCCTTGGGGCTAACTGTGTGTTTATCCCTTCTGACATTTTATTTTTCTAGAATTTTATTAGATTTTGCAGACAAATGCTTCCCTCATTGGCAATATTCTGTACATATTGTCACCTATTTGTGTCCTCCATTTGTGGTATCTTCACCCAGCCTCCCCCATGTTAGCCCCTCCCACAGTGATGGCGCATTTCCCTAACTCGTGATCATGGACAGCAGGCTTTATTTGGATTACACCAGTTTCCCACAAGTGTCTTTTCTGTTCCAGGATCCCATTCGGGATCCCATGTTGCATTTGGTTATCACTATTCCTTAGCCTCCTCCTGTCTGTGTCAGTTCCTCAACCCTTCCTTGACTTTCGTGATGCCTGTGAAGAGTGCTGGTCCCTTAGTCTGAAACGTCCCACCATTGGGTCTGTCTGATGCTTTCTCTTGATTTGATGAGATTATGGAACCTTTGCAGCCAAAGTTAGGTACCCTTCTTGTTGCACTGCATCAAGGTACATGTAATCAACATATTATTACAGGTTATGATAACCTTGATCACTGGATTAAGGTATTGTCTTGTCTGCCAGGTTTCCCCATTGTGAAATTACTATTTTCTTTTTGTAATTAATAACTATTTATTTTGAGGTAGATACTTTGAGATGGTATGCAAATCTCAAGGGTCTGTAAGATCACCCTCACTTCTGACACCCAACTGCAAGTTTGATGGTCTCCAATAATTTTCTAGAAGAACTCAGAACTCACAGTTATGGTTTATTGCCCTGAAAGGATATAGAATAAAGTCAGGGGCATAGATAGGGCAGGGTGCAGGAGTGTTCCTAGAGTGAAGCTTCCAGTTGGCCTTTCCCTAGAGTTGTGGACATTGCTGCTTCTACCACTGTGTGACAACACACAGTGTTTTGCCAACTGGGGCAGTTCACCTGAGTCTTACTTTCCAGCCATTCATCAGGGCCCCAAGGTCTCTGCTATAAGTCACATTGTTAGGCTATGTGGAGTGGCCCAGGACCCCCAGGTAAACAAACATACCTACCAGGCAAGACATTCTAAGGACCTTGAGCCTGGAGTAAAGACCGTACCTCACCTTGGGCAAGGTTAATCCATTCCCACATACTGTGCAGATACCTTTTTTCTCTTTCAGCCTCTCACTAATTCAACACTCAAGGGTGGATTTGCCTGTGGCATTATTACTATGGTGTTCTTAAGGTGATTTTGTTTCCTTCATTTCTTATGCATTTATTAATTAGAATTCTTCTGTAAGGAAGAACTGTCCCTTCTCTCCTATTTATTTATTTATTTATTTATTTATTTATTTATATCAGTATGGATGCAAAAGTATTTATTTTATCCTTTAGGTTATTTTAATCAATATTGTATTATAATTAATATTATCAATATTTATTTTGCTGCTCAAATTTTTCCAGCTTTGGCCATTGGGAGTTTGATTGTTGTCCCCTTTCGACATGTCTCCATCCTGGTGTTTTGAGGGCACACTTCCTTACTTTTGGCATCGCCAGATTCATCTTGTATTATCCCAGCTCACTCCTGGAGTCTGCCACTTCTCCAAGGAACCTTGTTCTTTTTATGGGAAAGTGATAACAGAAACAGGTGTGGGCTCTAGGTGTGCTTGTTGATCCTTGCTTCCAGGGTATCATTGTGTCTAGGCTCTCTTGGCAGACAATGCTAGGGAGTGTATTTATGTTTTATAGTATTATATATCAGTAGAATATGTTAACCTACAGTAGCTGAGATTTGAATACAGAATATTTCACATTTTTAGAATGGAAGTATGGTACATATGTTCTGTATTTGGTAACGTGCCTCGTTACCACATTGGCACTTTTCAGTGAAATATATTCACTTAAGTGGGATCCGCTAAGACTATAAATAGCTTCACAAGAGTTCAGGCCAGGTGTTACTGCTAAATTATTTTTGGCACCAAAATTGGGGGCAAAATGTAGGTTTTGGGATTGTGGTTAAGGGATTGTGGTATAATAAGTCCAAGAACAGTGAAGTTGCAGGACTGTTAGTGGAATTAAGTAATTTAAACACAATCTGGACTTCATTTGTCAGTCTACTAAAGTCTAAAGCGCATGTGCTGATTCTTAGAAAATGTGCAATCTGAAATGTTCTGAAAAATAAGATAGAGGGTCTGAAATCTAAGACCCTTCCCATTGGGTTGTTATTGGGTGGGGGACCTGGTCTTTGCTTCAGATGAGGTATGAGCTTGCTCCACATGTCCATGGTAGTTCCCTGTGTTGACCTTCACTTGCCCCGGGGGAGAGCACTTCAGGTTAGGATAAGCACAGTGCCTGCCTTGGAAAGCTACCCAGAGAGTGAGCCTCTTACAGTACACTCTTGGGCAAGACAGCATTCCTCTCTGGTCATCGCTCCCTTGGGCCCAAGGTTTGTTTCTGTCCCTGGACTTGAGCTGTGGTTTTGAAGGCTGGCCTAGCCGGAGATCTCCCAAGGGAAAGGTAGAAGGGTTTGGTGGCAGTGACCGTCCTGTTGTGGTGAAGAATTTTGACTCTTGCCCATGAATGGGCTGTGAGTTGAGGTGTCCTGTACCTGCACCATGAGCGGATGACAAGGATTCTCTTAGTCCTGGTTAAACAGGTCTGTTCTTTGCTGACTGAGTTGTCATTTAACTTTCATTTCTGTTAACTGTATGCCTGCCTTGTGACAGTTTCTTGTGCTGTCTCCTGCCTGAATGCACATCCTGGCTCTCTATAGATACCCATGTTCCCTCTGGTCCTCCCACTGTGCTGTCAAGTGACTGAGCATGGAAGTTTGAACCTGGCAGCCCAGTTGAAAGCCCTCTTCAGCAGTTCTCTAACTCATGTAAGGAGGAAGCTCTGTTTAACCAAAAGTGTGATTGGCTTTGCCGCACATACAAGAGCTGTGCTGTCCCTGCACGTCTGATGATGTGACTCATGATGACAGCACCAATTGGCAGTGTCTGAGGATTCAGGACACCAATCCTAGAGTCAGGAAAGGGGCTGAGATCTGCTCCTCTGGTTGCAGTGGCCTTGGGCAGGTGTCCAGCCTCTGGCTGCAGCAGCATTTTCTGAAAGAGGGACGGTATAGGAGCTGCCCTTCTAGGTGGTTGTGACAGTCACATGCAAGGATTCTTCCGAAACAGTCCAGTGGTAGGTTTAATTAAATGTATGTTTTGCTTATCACATCTCCTGTACCTTCATTTAACGTTTTCGTTGCAGCAAAACAAGGAAGACATTGTCAGGGCTTTGTGTGTATGTGCTTTCAGGTCCCCAATCTTGGGAATTCAGCTGACAGAATTATTACCGTGCCCTTGGGCAGAACCCTCATTCCATGTAGGTGTGCCCTCGCTACTCCCTGGAGCCTGTACCACCATCCTCTGCCATCGTGTACTCTGGTGGTCTTAAGCTTCTGATGGTGCCCAAACACGTACTGTGTCCTGCAGCCTGCCCCGGTTTTTCTGTCACTCTGGGAGTTCTTGTTTAGCTTTTCTATGTGAATTGTTAGATTTGCCCTTCCCAGCTGTGCCGTTTGACTCTCCTGTTCTTGAAATTTCCTTCCCAGGCTCTCAGCCAGGGTTGGCCAGTGGGAGCATTGGCAGGAGACTAGGCAGAGGGAGGAGGAAGAACCAGGCCCTCTTTTGTGCTCTGCTTTGGTAGGAGTTTTACAATAATGGCCATGTCTCCTGTGGACCCAGTTCTTGCTGGGTGGCCCCTGACGTAGTTCTGGCTCCTGTGCATTGTCCCTCTTTCTGGACTCTGGTGTGGTGGCACCTTCCTGCTGTGCCCACCTTGCTATTTGCTCCTTAGAGCACTATCACTGGTGTATCCCATTGTGTGCATGAAGTCTTTCTGGGTGCAATAATTTATAGAGTGTCTCTGGGGTTCTGATGGGACCCTAATAGGTCCCCCAACTAAAAGCAGTTTATCAAGGGCAGTGACTGCGTTACGGCACTATAGTATCCCCAAACGTTGCTCAGATCTCTTGGTAGTAACCCCCTTAGGGTTCCCAGGGTACCCTGTATTCCTTCATCATTGTATTTTCATTGTCTCTATGTCCCTGAAAAACATACATGTCTGTACTTAGAACACACCAGCCATCAGAAGCTCTAGGGTAAGACATGTCATTAGCACAATATCCAGTGTAGTGAACATTCAGTTAGTATTTATGGCAAAAATGTGAACAGATTGTTGGTAACTGGACACATTCATATAAAAACCATTCAGTTAGCACACTCCAGTGCTAAACCTGACAGTTATGACTGCTAATTAAAGCTCGTTGTACCCAGCCTTGTTATGAATTCCTTCCATCTGTTAGCACTTGTAGTCCTTAGAGCAATGACATGTAGGTACTAGTATCCCATTATCTGGATGAGGAACCTGAGGCACAGAGAGATTTAACTAGTGGCTAACTGGACCAGGAGGCAGATTGGCTCAGAGTCTTCACTGAGCCTGTCAGCTACACAGCGCACAAGGAACTGTCATCTTCAGGTGAAGTGGACGTGGAACTTCCAAGTAAATACAAGCACTTGGACTTCGGGTGTTAAGGGCTTGTCCAGGGTTCTGGGTGGGTGGGGTTAGACAGCTGTCAGAAAACCAGAGGAGAACCATATTCCCTTCCCCAGTGCCAAAGAAAAGCAGCCGATAAATCTCATCTCTGCTGATTTTTAAAAATCACAAACCTTAATCAACTAGGAACCAAAAACATTTCCCTAATAATGGAGAGCAAGTCAGACTGACTATCATTGGGGATATGTGTTCATATTACAGTCTGGAGAAGAGGCAATCAAACCAACAGTGCAATAATATTGGACACTTTTATAGATAATTTAGAGAAAAACGGAATAAATAGAAAGGAAGAAGTGATTATCAGTGACAATGATTGAATCAAATAAGTAGAAGTAAGGATAAATAGGTAGCTAATGGTATAATGAATATTTGCGTATGTCACATTAGTAACTTTCCTATTAATCAGAAAATAATAATGAAAAAGATCTCATAATGGCAATAAAAGTAATAAAGCATCTTGGGATCACCAGTGACAAATATATACTGGGCCTGGATGAAGTCCTGCTTAAGGCCTACCGTGTACTTTGGATAGAAACACTAAGTTCTTACTCATTTACATCTTTGTTCAGTTCCTTTAAAATCCCGAAGAAACTTGAAAAAAACAGCCTTGTCAGTTTTAAGTTCATCTGGAAGAATAATTTAGTGAGAATCTCCATGCAGGCTTTGAAAAAGAGAAACAGTGAGGTGGGGAGAGCACTGTGTTGTGATCTAGGCACAGTTGAGGAATGTTGGTCATGAAAGCCTGGCTGGTGCCCTGGAGGGGAGCTGCTCAGCAAGACAAATGGGGACAGCTGGAGCGTGGCATGCAAGTCATTAAGCAAAAGACTAGTGTTCGGTAAATGGTTCTGATAACATGGTTTGCTCATTGGAAAAAATAAAGGTGCACTTTTTGTGCCCTTTTTCCTGTAGCTCCACCACCCAGAGAAAATCACTTTCAGTGTTTTGATGTTAAACATTTTCCTATATGTATAAACACATCTATTAATTTTGAAGAAATGTCATGTGCATGTTTTTATCTGCTTTTTACTATTAATATGAAAATTTTTTATTGTAACTTTTTTATAGTAGATCTCCCTCCCCTTTTATTAAATTTATTGGGGTGACACTGGTTAACAAAATGATACAGGTTTCTGGTGCACAATTCTACAACACATCATCTGTACACTGTATTATGTGTTCACCACAAGTCAAGTTTCTGTTCATCACCATTAATCCCTCCTATACCCTCCTCCACCTCCTTCCACCCCCAACTCTCTCCACCCCTTGCCCGCAATCATCACACTGTTGTACATGTTCATGAGCTCTTTTTTTCTTGCTCAATCCCTTCACCTTCCCCTCACCCAGCACCCCACCCCCGACAGCTGTCAGCCTGCTCTCTGAGTCTCTGTTTTGCTTCATTTTGTTCATTAGATTCCACATGAGTGAAATCATATGATATTTATCTTTGGCTGGCTGGCTTATTTCACTTAGCATAATGCTCTCCATGTCCATCCATGCCATCACAAAGGGTAAAATTTCCTTCTTTTTATGGCCGAGTAGTATTCCATTGTGTAAATGTGCCACAGCCGTTTTATCCACTCATCTACTGACAGAGACTTGGACTGCTTCCAGATCTTGGCTTTTGTAAATAGTGCTGCAGTGAACATAGGGGTGCATATATCCTTTCGAATTAGTGTTTCTGGTTTTTCAGATATTCTCAGCAGTGGAATTGCTGGGTCATGAGGCATTTCCATTTTTAATTTTTTGAGGAAACTCCATCCTGTTTTTCATAGTGGCTGCTCCAGTCTGCATTCCCACCAACAGTGCACGAGGGTTCCCTTTTCTCCACATCCTTGCCAGTATTTTTTTGTTTGTGGATTTATTGATAATAGCCAACCTAACAGGTGTGAGGTGATATTTCATTATGGTTTTAACTTACATTTCTCTGATGATAAGTGATGTTGAGCGTCTTTTCATATGTTTATTGGCCATCTGTATGTCCTCTTAGGAGAAGTGCTACTCAGGTCCTTTGCCCCCTTTTTTTAAAAAATCTATCTTTATTGATTTCAGTGAGAACAAGGGAGAGGGGGGGAGAGAGAGAGAGAGAAACATCAATGATGAGAGAGTCATTGATCAGCTGTCTCGTGCAAGCCCCCCACTGGGGATCTAGCCTACAACCCGGGCATGTGCCCTGACTGGGAATCAAACCGTGATCTCCTGGCTCATAGGTTGGCGCCCAACCGCTGAGCCACGCCTGGCCGGACCTTTTCCCGTTTTTAATTGGATTTTGTTTCGGGTGTTGTTTTATAAGTACTTTATAAACCTTGGATATTATGGCCTTATCAGATGTATCGGCAAATATGTTCTCCCATTCATTGTATTGTATTTTCATTTTGTTGATGGTTTCCTTTGCTGAGCAAAAACTTTTTAGTTTGATGTATTCCCATTTGTTTATTTTTTCTTTTATTTCCCTTGCTCAAGGAGAAATATCAGAAAAAATAGTGCTATGAGAAATGTCTGAGATTTTACTGCCTGTGTTTTCTAGGATTTTTATGGTTTCAAGTCTAACATTTAAATCTTTAATCTATTTTGAGTTTATTCTTAATGTATGGTGTAAGAAGGTGGTCGAGGTTCATTGTTTTTTGCATGTATCTGTCCAATATTCCCAACATCATTTATCGAATAGACTATCTTCAGCCCATTGTATGTTTTTCCCTCCTTTGTCAAATACTAATTAACTGTAGCCTTGTTGGTGTGGCTCAGTGGTTGATAGTCAACCCACGAACCTGGAGATCACGGTTCAATTCCCCATTGGGGCAAATGCCTGGGTTTCGGGCTTGATCCCCAGTGGGGGGCATGCAGGAGGCAGCCCATCGATGTTTCTCTCATTGATGTTTCTCTCTTCTTGTCTCTTCCTCTCTTTCTAAAATAAAAAATAAACATAAAAAACAACCACCAACCAATAATTTTCCAGAGCACCGAACCCAGGACACTTCAGAAGGCTGGTTTTAGGGAATCATCCATCTTGTGTAGATTAATACGAGGCACTGTTGCCAGCTTGCCCTTTTCATGCAGAGATTTTTTTTTTTAAATGGTGGATGTTGAGATATTCTGAATGGAGAGATATTGTATAGGGAGTCATGGGGTTTATCACATATTTACTTGTTTAGTCCTTCTAAAACTTTAAGGCAGGGACTATTGGTCCCATTTTACAGATAGAGAACACTGAGGCTAGAGCTTAGGTTACTTGTTCAAGGTCAGGTAGCAGACTCAATTGTGGAGCCAGGCTTTGAATCTAGGACATTGGTTTCTGCCTCTGGGATTTCCTGCTGCTCACAGACTGTGTGTTAGAAAAACCTTTCTGAATGTCAGGATTTTTCTTTCTTTATACTTAATTTTTTAAAAAGCCTATATTTATGAAACCAATGAAGTGATGATTTTTGTAAAGGAAACTGGACCAAAATGGCCTGAAGGATATGGCAGCCATTTAGCATGTGCTGAAGGTGCCCAAGGGTGGGTTCGATGACCTGTTTTCTTTCCTCTTCCTTTTCCGTGATTCTGCTGCTCCAAGTGGTTGGTTTTGCTCAGTAGTCCTAGAGATACCCTGCATACCTGGAGCTATTGGAGTTGGAGGGTGAGGAAGAGTCGCCGCCTTTAAGAAGTGGGCAACTGGGGTCTGATTGTTGTCTGTCCAAGAGACATATATGATAAGTTTGTTAATCTTTCTCCTGTTTTCTTCACCTCTTACCTCGTGACAGTCCCTGTTCAGTAATTTTAATTCTGTAGGGCTGTGCAGTGACAGGTAATAAGCTGTCTCCCCCAGAGTGTGGCCTCTGTGGAGGCAGGGGCCTGAACAGCACAATGTACAGTGCATTGTTGGTTTGTTTCATTTTAGGAGCCTCAGGGTCTTCTCAGAGAAAAATGAAAGGTGGCAAAGTCAGTCCTACTCACTTGTATGCAAGCCAGAGCGGTTGGTTGTGTGGGAACCTTGTGGTGCCCGGCGGAGGTCTGCCAGGACCAGCTCCAGCAGCTGGGGTGCAGTGTGTTCAGGTCCAGTTACTGCAGGTAAGAGCCATGGAGCTGGGAGGAGACAGGCCACAGAAGTGTCTGGGTGAGAGTCCTTATGTCTCTGAGTGCTCCTTCCTCTCAGTGAACGGCCCTTCCACCACCGTTCCAAGTCCTGTTTTATATCTTAAATGATCTCTCCATGACCCTAGCTTTTCCCTTTGTTCCATCCATCAAGCTACATTTGTTCAATCCTTTATCTTCATTAGGATTGACACATCAGTGTCCAAATTCTCTTTGTGTGGCTGCCCCCCCCCCCCCCACCATTTAGTCTGTCTGCTGTACCTCACTGGGAGTCCTTTGCTCCATTCCAAGGTTCTCTGTAGCTATCTTGCAGCTGTTTGGGCTGCCTGAGGCTGGCCACAGACAGGCAGCACTACAACCCTGTGGATGTTTTGTGGCTCCTGGCTCCTCACACTGCCTGTCCCTCCCCAGACCCTACTTCTCTTTTCAGGGCTGGGATGAAGGGGCTTACTTACTCAGGCAGCATTGGTCACCCCCATCTCTGGGGACTGCTAGTAGCACACCAGAAGATGTAGCCTTTATTTATTAAAGGTGATAGCTTTTTATTTTTTTTCTTTTCCTGTTTTCTTTATCAAACTGAGCCCCTCAAGGGCAGGGCCAGCTGCCTATTAGACTGTGCCCAGGGCCCAGCAGACTCTGCAGCCGGCAGCCATTCCACGAACGCTCACTAAACACATTCACCTCTACACCTCTGTGTATACCTTTATTTCCAGTCTCACTTTTGAGCCGCCAGAATAGAGAAGTAAGGTAATTTGGGTTTTAGGATAGAAGAGATTTAAAAGCTGAGAATATACTCCTCTGACCCAACCGGATCACATGCTTCCTCTTCACTGAGCAGTGTTCTGTGTCCTGGGTACTCTAGGGCCAAAGAGCACCATGTGGCTGGGGAGGCACCATTAGAGATACCATAGAACATCCGAGTCCTGCGCTGATCTGGAAGAGGGAGGAGGGTGGTCCTGTCGTGGGGTCTGTAGTCCTGGGAGAGGCTCATGAAGGAGATAGAACCACGTTGGCTGTGGAGAGTCTGTAGGGTTTAGATAGGTGAGAGAGATGCAGAAATGGCCTGGGCAGAGCCCAGGGAGCACCTGGAAGATGGGCCCGGTGGATGGCCATGCTGTTGTAGCAAACCAGAAGCTGATGTGAGGATTTTGTGGGGGTGGGACTTGCCTGCAGAGAAATGAAAGATTTTCCCAAGATAGAGGTAGTGGAGGTTGTGGTGGGGGACTGGCCCAAGCCTTCTGAACATGATCAAAGCCAGCAGGTCAAAAGTGAAGAAGGCAGGACCCAAGGTTCTGAAGTGGAGACTGCAGGGAAGCCGGTACCACTGGCAGAACAGGAGCTAGTTGGAAAAGCAGCAGCAGCTATTTTTCTAAGGAACACCCAATTAAACATGTCTACCCTGAGGTAGAGAAACCTGATTTTAATCTCTTACTGTTCCCATACCAGTCAGTGTAGTCTTGGGCAAGTTACTTAAGCACTCCGGGCCTCCGTTTTAATCACATATAAAATGGGAATGATAGTGCTCAGTGCTTGACATGTAAGGTTCTTGAGGCTGTGGAAGGAATGAGTTGCTGATGGTGGCAGTGGCACCAGGATTTGAGTGGTGGGGGTTGTGGGTGGCCATGGGCTGGACATGCAGATGAAAGGTGAAATGTTAAACAGTGTCCCTTTTCTGAATTGGATGATTAAGGGCCTGGTAGCCCCCTCTTGGAAAGACCTTTCATCTCTCTAGTCCCATCTTGACTGAAGGCTGGGTTCAGGGCAGGGATGAGCCTGCCTGTGTGGTCTGAGAAGGCTGCTGGAGAGCAGTGAGGACTCTCAGGGAGGGATACCGGAGTCTCCGTCAGAGTTTAGGAACAACCCACACGAGAGAAATTGGCACTTGGACTGGGGGGAGGTATTTGAGTGTGGGAGAATACAGGAAAGTTCCAGAAGAAGGGCTTGGGAGGGAGGAGCAGCCAGACTGCAGGTGTTTCAGGCCCAGCTTAGCCCACTGGGCCTCAGGCTGGGATCAGGGTGAGAGAATGAGGACCAGAAGGAGGTGCAAGCAGCTCCCAGCCCCTGAAGCCACTTACTGCAGTCCAGGTGGTGCCCTGCCTGGAATACAGTGGTTGGGACCAGTTCTACTGCGTGTCGTATCACACTGACAGACCTCCTTAGGCTGAGGTAAGGAATGCTGTCGTCGGGTTAATAAAACGTGTGCTGTTGCCTCCCCAGGACGGCCCCTCAGGTGAAGGAGTCTTGCCATTGGTGCTCAGCCCACAGCCTTCCGCCTCCCACCCCCTGTTCGCCATTGGTTTGCCTGTCTATGTCCTCCAGGTCTGTCTTCACAAGTCTTTGGGTTTGTTAGTAAGACTCAGGAAGCGACCGGCTTCTGAGGCTGGTCACTGAGGTACGCCTTGGGTGGAGAGTCACTGGGTTGGTTGCCTGGATGTTTGCTGCTTTCTGGGAAAGGTGGGTAAATGGCCACGAAATAAAAGGCTAAGACTAAAGCTCAAATTTGCTGTCATTGTAGCTCCTACTTGTAAATAAGGTGAAAATACTCTTTAAAATATTTTATATATATAAATTCTAGTCACTTTCTCCTGTGGGAAGGTAGTTTTAACCTGTGGGAAAACAGACCCAGACAAATAACTTAAGTGGTTAAGCTGGGTATAGGTGGCTGTGGATAATTCAGATTTTGATAGAAAATAATGAAAGTATCTAGCTTATTAAGTTTCTAACAGGCTTAAATATATATATTTTAAAACCCATACAAATAGTAATTTTAGTTTTCTTTATTCAAATTGGGCTATTAAACATTTTCCTTAATGTCAAAGATAAATATTGACTAAAGCGCTGGTATGAGGTGGACGAGCAGGTGGGAGCTCCCAGACTGCTGGGTGGGGGTAAATTGGAGGGCGGTTTGGTGCCAAGTACCCAGAAAGCCTGACTAGTGTCTGCTACATTTGCCTGGTGATCCCACTCATGAGATCTCTCCTAAAGAATCAGGTAGGATACAAATAGCCAAAAGTTGGTCATCATGGCCTCCAATCTAATGATGTAGGAACATTTCTCTAGCAGGAAGAGGTGAATTAGATGGGTGGTGATGGTGCAGCTGGAGGCCTGGCCAGGCAGTGATAACGCAGATGGACACCTAGTAACTGGGAAAGGTGTTTCCCACATAAGGGGGGGGGGTTGAGTTACAAGTTAAATAAAGACAATTTTATTTTTGAGAAAACCTGTAACGTAGTATTCAGTTTATTTTTCCTTATTTTTGTTGTATTTAAATTTTTTTCTTCAAGGAACAAATATTTTTAATTAGGGGAAAACAAGTTCTTTTTAACTGAGAAAAGTCAGAAGCACCCAGCTGGCTGGCCCCTCAGGTTATGCTGCTAGCTGGTGCACGGCTATGAGGCTGCCTCCTGTGAGGTGGTCCTGCACCGACCGCCTCAGCCCCCGGTTCTGCCCCCCTCATTACTCTGCTTGGTTTTGCAGGAGGTGCTTCCTGCAGCTGGAGGAGCTACTGGGCCTGAGGACACACACCACACCGGCAGCACTATCAACCTACAGGACCTGCAGTGAAAGCAGCCCTCTTACCTGTGGGACGCAAGGGCGACACCTGCAGTCTGTGTCCCCGTGAGACTGTTACATGATCTTGCAGGCCTGGCTGAGAATCCACTTGGTTTCTGTTCAGAGACTTTTGGGTACACATATTGAAAATGGTTTTTCTTACATTCTATCAGGAACTAGTTAGGGGCTGTATTATATAAAACTGCCTTGTCCAAGAAACGTGCTTCAGTGAGGCAAGGATTGCCTTCCTAGCAAAGCACGCCCCTCTTCTGTACTTGTGCCTATGCGTGCACATCCCTTGTCCTATTTGATCTGAGCCATGGAGCACCAGTTGCATTTAAAAATACAGACTTGTGCAGGAAATGGAGTACAGGTCCCCTAGTCAAATACAGCTCTATCTGTAGTGAAACCAGATGGGGTCTTTCAGTTTTGGTGTTTCAGCATTTGCCCTGAGAGGGATTTAAAACCCTGTTTTCTCTTTCTGAGAGCTATTTCCCAACCCCTTGAATGGTGCGCGTAGTCGGGTTGATTTTGTCACACCATGGGGCAGAAATGGGCTTGTTGTCACAGGAAGCCAAATTCTAATCTATGTTCTGGCAGACCAGGCAGGCTGCTGGTGTGAGGAAAATACTGAAAGTGAGGTGGACACATCGGGGGCTCTGTTCACAAGACCCTCTGTGTAGACTGAATTTCGAGCTCATAGTTTGGGGATGGTAGAGTTAAAACATTCAAAATAATTTTTCTAAATTCTGTATTTGGGTACTAATGTTTAATAGTTATTTGACAATTGTTTAAAAGTAATGTTCTGAGTACTATAAAGAATGTGCAGGACTGTAATGATGGCATGTGTATGTTTTTGTTGAGGTTGAAGATGTGCATATCATATGTCACCACATATTTTACAGAGTAACTTCTGTCTTGCAAAAGGAGACGAGTTGATAACCTTGCACATATTTATTTGTTAATTGGTTAGTGGACTGGACACGGTCACTCAGAAATGCTGTTTTTGCCTTATGTCTTTTGAAGTGTGTGTTTATTAAGATGCTGTTTTGGTTCTCAGACTTGGAATCATCCAAACTCTGCCCATTCTGTGTTTCTTTGTTTCTTGAGTTTTTGGACTTGGGCTCTTGGGAGTGACCCGGCATTTAATTGTGATTCCTCTCTGTCCTGTTCTGAGGTGCCATCTGCCCCCCCCAAAGGAATGTAGGCCCCATTTATAAATGGTTCATACAGAACTCTGTGCTGCGCCACAAACTAAAGTGCTGTGCCTGTCTGGCACCTCAGCGTCCAGGTCCTCCAGAAATCCCTTCCTTTCCGAGGAGCCAGGCCTGTCTGCCAGGGTGGCCATACTGCACTGGCCTCCCGAAGGAGGACGTGTTGCTGGCCCTTTCTCCCACACGTCCCCCAATGAGTGTCCACTACAGTGATTGGTACTAGCTGTTAGTTTTCTGGGCACTGAGGTTCCCTGTTGGCAATGGACCCAACCCCTAGTGCAAATGAATAAAAGTTTTTGTATAGTTACGCACTGAAGACTTTGCTTGACTTACTTTAAGGAATTGTGTATATAGTGTTGAACTCACATTTTTCTCCAGTCAGTGGCACAAGCCCTTCCATCTGCCCAGCTTGCTGCTTGCTTTTCTTGTCTCTGTGGTGGGGCTAGCCCCACACTGTGGCCCAGCGTGGTCTCTCAAAGCAGTTGTTTTAGGTGGGATGGGCTTCTTCCCGCAAGCATTTGCTTAGGGTGAAATGATTAAAGAGGAGTGCTGGCACTTGGAAATAGGGTCTACCTCCTTCAACAGTCCTTAGACACCAAAGGGTCATGGGGTTTATTTCACATGAGTAAGGAAACTACAGCAGGAGACCATGAGGGGCGCATCGGTGGCTGCATGTGGGCCAGCGCTGCCCTGCTCACTTCCTGCGGTCCCATGCGGTCAGCCAGAGCAGCGCCCCGAAGGCTAGGTGAAGAAGAACAGCTGCTCCTCCTCCTCCTTGTCCACCAGCTCATGCTCAGACTCCTCCTTGATTTTCAGGGCCGGGGGCTCGGAGCGGCACACCAACCTTCTGCCTCTCTGTAGAGGAAGCGGGTTCAGTAACCCTCTGCCTATGACCTCAGTGCACCAGAGGCGCCACCGAGATGCTAAAAGGTCACACTCCTGCCAGGAGGCTGGGGAGCTGGGACTGGGGAGTCCTGTGGACCGTCCCAGCCTCTGATCACTCCTGGTCAGCCACAAGCTGAGAGCTGGAGTTGCTGAGCCAACTCAGAAGTGTGTCTGCCCAGCACTAAAGCCTGTGCCCTGGGGTGCAGGCCCCTGATGTGTGCGGGCTATGTGTGAGGGAATACCTGGAAACGCAGATGGGAAATACCAGGCTAAACAGAGGGAACCCATCTCTTGCTGTGGGGATACAGGGTGACCCCGCATTGTACATCATTCCCCACGGGACAGAGTGGAGAGTGCTGGTCTGTTCCAGGGAAAGCCCATCAGCCTTTTTTGTCCGTCATGGACCATGCTCAAGCTTGGGCCTGCATTAGAGACCGTGCTTTCTGTTGCCAGAAGCAAGTGGCTGCTCCTGCCCATTCACTGTGGGGTAGAGGCCTTGGGACACAGCAATCCAGGGGACCCTAGTGACAAGTGATGAGCTTGGCCTGAGGCGTAGGTTGTACAGTGGGACTTTGGGCAGCTGACTGTTCGTGCTAGCTCTCTGAGCTGAGAGCCTCACCTGGGCAGGGTTGGGAAGGCATGACCAGACCAGTCACTGTGCAGTTGGGCTGGCAGCCCCAGGGAAGGGCTTCTGGAGAAAGGGGAGGGCAGCCCTGAGGACTAGGCCCAGGACTAGGAGACCTGCTCTATTCTGGCCTTGCTGTATGACCCCAGGACCCCTGCAGTAGCATCTACAAAGGATTTGGGAACCAGACCCAGCTGCAGACCCTCTGCTTTTCCCAGCCCCACTGTGCCTGGTCGTGGGACCCTTCCCCAGCAGTAGCTCCCCAGGACCACACTTCCCACCTTCTTCTTGATCTCGGCCTGGGCCCGGATTTGGGCCCGTCTCAGACGCTCCTCTTGCTGCTGCTTCTGGATCCTGGCTTTCTCTTCCCGGAGTCTAGATGACAATGGCAACAAGAGATGGATTAAGGACTGGAGGCTGCCAAATCCCCTTCCCAGCTCCTTCCTACACAGCCCTCAGGCCATGGCCCACCCTCTTCTGAGAAAACTCCCACTCCTCTCCACCCTTCCCTTCCCAGGGCAGGGCCTTGGTCCTGCCCTGCTCCTTGCCCGGGCATCCCAGCTCTGGGCTCCTCTGGGAGACAGTCTGAGGGCCACCTTCTCATACCCTCAGGAAGCCCAGGGTCTTAGATCCTCCTCCTTGGTCACTGACCCATGTGCCTGTGGCTTCCCCATCATCCCCCTTGAAGACCAGACCCCAGCAAGATTAGTAGTGTTGTCTCCTTCCTGTTTGTACTCGTATTTCTCAAACCTTTGCCCATTGTCTGCCCTGAGCGAGGGAGGTACCAAGGACACGAGAAGAGCTGATGGGAGAGAAAGAGTGCTCTTTGCTGATGGCTGTGTCTCAGGGCTCTGCACAGAAGTGAGTGAACCAGGCAGCCCACAGGCCAGAGGAGCCATGGTCCCTGGAACTCACCTGCACCCCACTGGGCCTATGGGGAGTTCTCTGGCCTCCTCTCGGAGGACGGGCCCACACCACCTGTGTCCAGTGTTCTGACTGCCACTAAATGGGGCTCCCACCAGCTGCTACCGGAGTCTGCCCCTTCCCTCTTCTGGGCTCTGGTAGTGCCAGCCTCTTTCCCTCCAATCCAGCCAGAAAAGTGTCCCTTGTTTTTGGAGACGAGGCTGTGCTAGCCACACCTCACTTTGGCTCCTGGGCTCCCTGACTCCACGACATCTTCCTCTCCACAAGAGCGCCTTCCTTCACTGAGGCTGAGCTTGGTGTCCCTTCCGGTTGCCCCCCAGAGCCCTGGCCACTGGCTCTCCTAGCGCGAGAACTCCCCTTGATTCGGGAGTTCTTGGAGGACAAAGCAGCAGGGGCGTGGAGGACGGCCTGAGCCCTCACCTCTGGCGCCGCTCCTTCTCCTTGGCCTTCTCGGCCTGATCGATCTTGGCCTGGGGCACACGCTCCAGGTTCTCGAGCAGCTCGTCCAGCTGGTGTTCGATGATAGTCAGCATCTGCACGGTGCCCAGGTTGGACTCCTGCTGGGTGCTGATACATTGCTGGTACACGTGCAGCACCTTGTGGTTGAGGCTCTCCAGCAGCCTGTCCTGTGAGGTGGGCAGTCCACCAGCGGAGTCACTCAGGCCTGTCCCCGCCCCTGCCCCCAACTCCATGGTCTGCCCTCAGTGCAGCATGGCGGACCTCCCAGGGCCTTTCTTGGCACAGGTGAGCACTCAGGAAGCATGGGGAAAACAACTTGGGACACCTGGACTTTCCTTGGCTAGAGCTGTGACCTGTCTCCCGCCCCCTTTGCTGTTTTGTGGTCAGCCAGATCTTGGGTTTCAGTCCCCACTGGGGCTCATGTCTATTTCTTAGCCCCTCCCCCAGCTGCCTCAATATGTCCACCAATGCCCTGGGAGCCTTCCCTCTGCCACCCCTGCACTTTCCTCAGCTCCTCACAGGACCACATCCTGTGACCTTTCTGTGCGGCCATGGCCCAATGAACTCCCTTCTCTGAGTCTGTTCTAACATTCAAAAAACAGTGGTCTTATGACTAAATGAGGAACAGTGGGCAAAAAGGCTTAAGCCAGGCACAGGGCACAGCTGGTGCCCAGTGATGACCAGCAAGAGGTGGGGATACACTGGCCTGTTCATAGTGGCATCCAGTGTACCTAGCCCAGTGCCTGGCACACAGTAGGTGCTCAATAGGAATTTGGATGAATTAGGAAGCTGGGGTGCTAGCAAGAAGAGTGTGCGTCAAATCGTGGTCCCACTGCCTAGAACATCCCTGGCCTTCTATGACCCCAGAATTCTCACTCTCACACCCTGGCCTGGGGATGTGCCTGTCTGGGTACATTATACATGTTTAGGAAGCCAGATGTATTTGTCAAATGAAAGAAGGAATGGAGGTGTGTTGGGCAGCCAAACAGCCATGGAGCAGGAACACTCAGGGTACCTTGGGTTTGAAGACCAAAGGCCTTCTTCAGTCAGTGCCCCTTGGTGAGGTCCACAGAGCCTAAAGGTGGCGAGGGGCCGTGGTAGCCCCAGAGCACAGCTGAATCTTGGGCCTTACTTTCCTGCTGTCAGAGCTCCAGGCTCTGGACCTCCTCCCAGCAGATGCCTAGAGGAACCCACTCCCTGCCGCCAGCCTGTGGCCACCTGCACTCCTTCCACACCCACCACCTGCTGGCTGCCATCCGGGGGCCTACCTCCTGCGCGCCCTTGTACTGTCCGAAATGGAAGACTCGGGCCTTGAGCTCCAGCTCGGCAGCTGTCTCTTCCTCCTTGGTGATGGCCATCATCAGCGTGGTGATCCACTGCTTCAGTTGGTTGACCTCCCTATCCCTGGATGGGGGACCGGCAGGGCCCTGCTCACTCAGCGTGGCCCTGGGCACTTCACCTCTCTGAGCCTGACTGCTCCTGCTGCTGTCCTGAGGGCTAAGGGACCATGACTGCCAAGTGTCTGCATGCCCAGGGGTAAAAGGAACTGGAAGGTGCAGGGGTAAAATTTAAGATCTTAAATTTTAACAACTAACATTAAAAAAACCAACACAGTTTTTGGTACATTCACGAAGTTGCACAATGTGGCCATAATCTAATTTTAGAATATTTTCATCACCGGGAGAAACCCAGTACGAGTTAGCAGTCACTCCCTATTCTTGACTCGCCCTCTACTTTAAATCTCTTTCCTGGACATATTGTAAGCATGGACTTATGTACATGTGGCCTTTTGTGTCTGGCTTTTTCATTCAGTGCAATATTTTCAAGGTCCATCCACTTTGTGGCATGTGTTAGAACTTCATTCCTTATGATCACATAATATTCCATTGAGTGGACAGACTACACTTTGTGGCCCCACTCATCCAGTGAAGGACACGTGGTTTCTACCTTCTGGCTCATGGGAATAAAGCTGCCATGAACATTCACAGACAGGCTTTTGTGAGGACATGTTTTCAGGTCTCTTGGGTATATATTTAGGAATGGAATTGCAACAATCAACTTTTAAATATAATACCTTTTAAAAAAAATAATAATTGTCCTGCCGCCATGGCTCAGCAGTTGAGAGCATTGACCTATGATCCAGGAGATCGAGGTTTGATTGCTGGTCAGGGCACATGCCCGGGTTGCGGGCTAGGTCCCTAGTCAGAGGCGTGCAGGAGGCAGCCGATCAATGACTCATCTTTGATGTTTCTATCCCTCTCCCTCTCTCTCTGAAATCAATAAAATATATTTAAAAAAAAATAATAATCTTTCACAATCATGGCAGACACAGACCATTTTATGTTGGGGTTTTTCAAGCTGGAATCCCAGCTCTTAAGGCTGGCATGGCTTCACCTAGTGCAGGCAGCTGCATGCAAGTCCCAGTCACAATGACATGGGGCCACTCCATCGGGCCACTCCACCAGCCGTGCCTGGGAGGCCCAGACGTGGCCCGCTACCCCCGTGATGATTTTGTGGCATCTCCATTTGTTGCTAGAACCTACTGACATTTTCTGGATCTTAAGCAAAATGCCATAGGCTGCTGCTCTTTTGCCCACTAGGGGGTGCCATGGTCTGTCACGTGCACCACCACAGGGCTTCAGCCCCATAGCAGCCCCCCAGGCTGCATTCCCCCAGCTGTGGGGCCGAGGGCTGAGTCCAGAAGACTGTGAGGAGCACTGAGCTGGTCTGGCTGGTTCCCCTGGGCTGAGGCTCAGACGTGGTGTCCAGAGAGGCTACACGTAGCTCACACACCCACCCCGCCTCTCAGGGTGCTGGTGGGGTGCAAGCAGGTCACCTGGGATGACAACAGGGAGCACCTCCTGGCATCAGACCCTACTTCCCTCCAACCCCGAGCGCCCACTGCAGGATGGGTGCTTTTAGGGTCAGTGGTATGTCTCCTAAAGGATACAGGATTGCACTTGGCTTTAACCTAGTTTTTAATATTTCCTTCACTTTCAATGCCGTAACTAGTTAGTGTGCTACTCTACATGCCCTGCAGCTGGCACTGTGCTGCTCCACCTCTGCCCTCCTTTGTTGTGTGGATGTGGTGGTGGAGTTCTGGTGTTTCTATCTCTTTAGGTGATTGGGATATCATCCCCCACTAGTTCTCTTAAATATAAAATCGTTGGGTCACAATCTCTGTTTCTTAACTAGATCCCATCTCTGATGTACAGAAAATGCAGAGGCACGTGGGATGCACTGCTCATTGTTGGTCCTCAAACTGGCATTTGTGTCACCTGCATGTTTGTCAAAAATGCAGAGTCCAGGCCTCAATCAGGACCTGCCTAGTCAGAGACTTAATTTTACAAGATTCCTGGGGGGAGTCCAGTGCACATAGTCTAAGGATCACTGTGCTGCTAGAAAAGTTATCTGGTTTCTTTAACAACTGGACTTCAGGGGGACAATAAGATGGAGAGGGAACCTATAGATCAAAGGGACTTATTCATTTATTTATTAAACTAAATCTTAAAAAAAAACCAAACTTTTAAATTGATTTTTAGAGCTAGAGGAAGGGAGAGGGAGAGAGAAACATCAATGTGAAAGCGAGACACCAATCAGCTGCCTCCTGCATGGCTCCCCCCTGCATGGCTCCCACTGGGGATCACGCCTGCATGTGCCCTGACCAGGAATTGAACTGGCAACCTTTCTGTGCACAGGAAAATGCCCAAACAACTAAGCCACATCAGCCAGGGTGGCCAAAAGGGATTTAAAGACAACCAGTTGAGTGTGATCTTAATTTGGATTCTAATTCAAACTAACAGCTTAAAAAGGCAACCACGTATGGATATGGGTATTAAATATTAAGGATTGCTGGCTTTTTAAAATATATGATGGTATTGAGGTTATGTTAAAGAGCTCTATCTTTTTAGAAATATCTACTCTAATATTTATAGATAAAATGATACAATGCCAAGAATTTGCTTAAAAATAATAAGAAAGATGGTTCCAGGTGAGAGGAGTTGATTTATGAGTTGGCTATGAGTTGATCACTGTTGACGCTGGTGATGGGATTGGGGACTCATTATACTATTCGCTCTACTTTTATTATATGTTTATATGTTTGAAATTTTCTTAGAGCTATTGGGCTGAATTGGAAACTAACCTCCACATAACAAAAGCCCTATGTGAGAAACCCACCGCAAACATACTCAATGCTGAAAGACTGAAAGTTTTTCTTCTAAGATTAGGAACAGGGTAAGGATGCCCACTTTGACCACATCTATTCAACATAGCACTGGAAGTTCTAGCTAGAGCAATTAGGTAAGAAAAAAAAAGGCATCTAAATTGGAAAAGGAGAGGTAAAATTATCTCTGTTTGCCCATATGATCTGATCTTACATGTAGAAAACCCTAAAGACTCCACAACAAAGCTGTTAGAATTAATCAATGAATTCAGCAAAGTAGCAGGATACAAAGTCAACAATATCAGTTCATTGTTATACACAAATAATGAACAATCTGTAAAGGAAAACACAAAAACCGTTATATTTACAATAACATCAGAAAGAAGAAAATACTTCCCAGACTAAAAAAGCTATAAAGGAGTTCATCACCACTAAACCAGTATTATAAGAAATGTTAAATGGACTTTAAGAAGAGGAAAAAAAGATAAAATATGAATAATAAAATAGTAATGATGACTTACCTATTAATAATTACTTAAATGTAAATGGATTACATGCTCCAATCAGAAGGATAGTTGAATAGATAAGAAAACAAGAAGGGTGAAGGGGTTAAGCAAAGAAAAAAAGACAGACTCATGGACGCAGACAATGGTGTGGTGACTGCCAGAGGGAAGGGGGTGGGGGGAGGTAGGAGAGGGTAAAGGGATGAATGGTGATGGGAGGAGACTTGACTTGGGGTGCTGAACACGCAATACAATATACAGATGATGTGTTGTAGAATTGTACACCTGAAACCTATATAACTTTATTAACCAATGTCACCCCAATAAATTCAATAAAAAAAGAATTTTGTAGTTTTCCTCATATAGATCTGGTACATTTTTTGTTAGATTTATACCTAATTATTTCATTTTCTGGGGTGCTAACATAAATGGTATTTTGTTTTTAATTTCAAATCCCACTTGTTCATTGCTAATACATAGGAAAGTGATTGATTTTTGTATATTTGCAATCTTTAACCTTGCTACAGTGGCTTAGTAGTTTTAGGAGAGTTTTTTTGGTTGATTCTTTCAGATTTTCTACATAGACAATCAGGTCATCTACAAAGACAGCTTTATTTCTTCCTTCTCAATCTGAATACCTTTTATTTAACTTACTTACTGCATTAGCTAGGACTCCCAGTATTATGCTGAAAAGGAATGGAGAGAGAGGACATCCTTGCCTTGTTTCTGATCTTAGCAAGAAGCTTTAAGCATGGTGTTAACTGTAAGGTTTTTGTAGATGTCCTTAATCAGGTTCAAGTAGTTCCCCTCTATTCTTAATTTATTGAGAGTTTTTATTATGAATGATTAGATTTTATCAAATGCTTTTTCTGCATCTATTGATATGATCGTGATTTTTTTTGTTTTTTAGCTTATTGATTGTTTTTAAAATTGATTTTCAAATGCAGAATCAGCTTAGCATATCTGGGGAAAATCGTACTTAGTCATGGTATATAATTCTTTTTATATATTGCTGAATTCAGTATTTTGTTGAGGATTTTCACATCTATGTTCATGGGAGATACTGGTCTGTACTTTTCTTTCTTTTTTTTAAAATTTTTATTTTTGTTTAAAATATTACAGATGTCCCTTTTTCTCCCCAATACTTTTCTTTTCTTGTAATGTTTTTGACTGGCTTTGGTATTAGAGAATACTGGTCATATAAAGTGAGTTAGGAAGTATTCTATTATCTGCAAGAGATTGTACAGAATTGGTATAATTTCTTCCTTAAATATTTGGTAGAATTCATCTGTGAACCCATCTGGGCCTGATGCTTTCTGTTTTGGAAGGTTAATTATTGATTTAATTTCCTCAATAGATAGGCCTATTCAGATGGTTTATTTGTTGTATATTAAAAAATTTTTTTTTTCTTGAGGAAGGGTAGTTGAGTTCATGGAAGTTAAATGTGTTTGGACTGTGACTCTGGAAATAAGCTGTTGAAGTGGCTCAGCTGGCTGAAGCCCAGTTACTGGACAGTACCCCCAGGATTCTATGAGCTCTACGTGTACCTGCGTGTGTCCTCTCACTAGGTTCTTAGAATCTGGGAGCCTGCCTGCCTCTCCCCAGCTCATCTCTATGTGTGTCTCTGCTACCTTCCAGCTTTCTATGAAACACAATCTTGCCTGAAAGCTGGTCGTTTCACATAAGTCTGGAGACTCTCAGCAGGAGCTTCTCCGTGGCAGGACATGGGCCAACAAGACATGGTATTAAGGAAAATGGCTTCCCCATGGGACATTGAAGCCTTGGGCTGGCTCCCACCTCAGGGCCTTTGCACTTGCTTTCCCTCTGCCTGGCACTCTCTTCCCGGATCACCGTGTGGCTTCCCATCACTCAGGAAGTACCTGGCTCAAATGACATCTTCCCCAGGAAGCCTCCCCTGCCCTCACCAATCTGTGCCACCTTCCACTTTAGCCCCTTCTCCTATCATTCTCTTAATTTTCCTCCCAGCATGTGTCAGTATCTACAAGTCAAATCTGTGGGCCCATCTGTTGTCTGTCTGCCCCATGGAATGTCAGCTCAATGAGGAAGAGCCTTACCTTATCCTTGGAGGGCCTGGACCCAGGCCTGACCCAGAAGAGGTGTTTAGTCTGTGTCTGGCCGTGAATTCCTTGTTCCCAACAGGCCTCACCTATTGCCCCAGCCTGACCCTGCCCAGTTCTCCTGGGTCTGGCATCAGCAGAGGGGGAGAGGTCCTTAAGACATCCCCCTCTGGCTATAGACTGCTCCAGGGTGGGGATGGGCCAGTCTGATATGGCTCCACTCACATGACCTACTTCCAGGACACTCCTGGGTCCCCATGACACCCGGATTCCCTATCCAATAGGACATATTTTCTCACCAGAGCCAGGCACTGACTTCAAATGGAACTTTCCAGAAAACAGAAGTCAGGGAAGGGCCAGGGCTATGGACAAGGAGGGTGGGGATGCACACAGTCCAGCTCCCAGTGGCTGTTGAGGTCCCAGGATAGCAGCCAGTGACAGAGCCCACCCCTCACTGGCCTGGGTGGCCCCACTCGAGACTTACATGCGGACCTGAGTATTTTTCAGGGTGAACTTCAGCTCCTCTAAGGTCTCCTCCATCTCCTGTGTGTTCTGGATCAGAGAGAGGTTCTGCTCCTCCAGGTTTGTGAGGACTTCCAGGAGCTGCTGGGGATCCGTGAAGTACAGCTCCAGTTCCTGCAATCAGAGCTGTGTGTGGGGGGGAGGTAGGGAGAGCAGCAGTGCGGTGGTGGGGGGGCCCTGGCTCCTGCAGACCCTGCCGAGAGGGGCGCCACTGACCTCCTCGTCACTGTCTGGGTCCTCCTGCACGGAGAGGGCAGAAGATATGGACCTGTGGAGAAATATGGGGTTCAGGGAGCCAGGGCCCAGCCTGGGCCATCCTGCCTCACCCCAGTGGTGTAGACTCCTGCATTTCCACGGCATCTTTCCAACCCCATGTCCCTCATCCCCTTGTCCATCACACAAGTTACCCAGGTGGTGGCACCAGCTTCCTCTTGGTCCCCTAGCTGTCACATAGCAGCCAGGGGATAGTTTCAAAATTCAATTAATTCTCAAAATTCAATTAATCTCTCTCTAGTCAGAATAAATCTTGGCCTCCACCTGGGAGCTGTAGGGGCCCTGCCACCCTCCCGACTCTCACCTCCCCCACTGTCCAAGGTTACTCTGCTCCTGCCCTGCCAGCTCTCTTCCTGCTCTGTAGGCGCCGACTCTGCCTCAGGGCCTTGGCACCTGAGGCGCCTGCTAGGGCTGCCCCTCTCCATTTGTCATCCTTTTTAAAAAAGCCACTTTCAGGGCCTTTTTTGCCCATCTCTCTTATCTAGATTTGGCCTTGGCAGTTGTTCTTGATGGCCCTCATGGCTATCCTGTGACACTCACAGCCACCTTCAACTGACCCTGAGCACCCCACATGGGCAGAGACCATCCTGGGCCAGCCCTCTGGGGTGTGGGAAAGGCTGTGGGCTCGGAGCACTCAGAGGTGGGGCTCAATCTTGCTCACCATTCAGATCTCCTTTAATCACCCTCTGTGCCTGCTCCGGCCTTGGCCCCCACCCTGGATTGGCAGGTTCTGCTGGCTGAAGAATGGCCAGAGCAGACTCACAGCCAGAGGATCCTGGGCTGAGGCCTGAGAGACTCCAGGCCCTGATCTACCTGCAGCAAACAGGTGATAAATGCAGGGCCCTTACTAAGCACTCACTGGGCCTGGGCCTCAAATTGTATACACACTGATGCCCATTTGGCAAAGAAGGAAAATGGAGCCACTGGGGAGCAACCCCCATCAGGTCTCAGCCACCTTTGCAGCTCCCCCAAGCCCACTCACCCTTTGGAGTCCAGCCTGTCACTCACACTGAGGTGACTGTTCTGCTGGGGGCTGATGCTGCTGGACAGGATGTGCCCTGCCCGTATCACATGCAGAATTTTCCAGGGCTTCCTTGAGCTCTGGCCCTCTGGAGGAAGCAGAGGAATAGTTTCTATTTGCCCCAACCCAGTGTGGGGCCCCTCCAGTCTGGGGCAGCCACATACCTCTGGAGCTCATCTTGCCCTTGATGCCTGGTCCTATAGGGAGCAAGGGAGGGAGGGGTCCCTGATGGCCTTGGCTGGAACCAGGCCTGCAGCAACACTGCTTGGGGGCACAGGGTTCCCCGGGACCCCTCAGTGACAGAAGGAGGCAGGCACACGGAGGAAAGCCCCTTGAGTTTGAGTTGAGAGCCAGCCCCACTTCCTCAAGTAGGTCCCTGTGCTGAGCCACACATGGCTAAGGGGTGGCTGCTGCCCCAACTGGGGCTCTGCAGGGTATGGAAGGGGCCAAGCCCGTGGCCTGGGCACCTTCAAGGCCTCTGCTGGCTGGGCACAGGGTATAGGTGGACCCAGGGACCCGTCTTCTCTTTTCTGCTACCTTTGTCCCCTTTTAGGGAGAGCATAGCATTCTCTTTGGAGAGCTTGGCCATCTCCTTGGACTGTTTCAGAGCCAAGTGCTTCTTCTCTTGTGCTTCCAACCAGTCCTTGGGTGATAGCCTGTCCAGGAAATCCTTGTAGACCTTGTAATGTTGCAGAGTGTCTTCAAATCTGGAGATTTCGCTGAACCGAGGGAGGGGACAGGTGAGGTCAGGGTCTGGCCAATGCATCCTGGCCAAGAAGGGCAGGCACAGAAGTACCGTTGTGCCAGGGAGAGGACGCCCAACCTGCAGGGACCAATGTGGGTTATATGTCCCAGAGTGACAGCCCTCAGGGACTCTGTCTTGCCCCTCCCAGGGTGGAGCCCGGAAGCCCCAGATCCATGTGAGCCCTGTGTCCTGGTGGTGTGGCTTTGGGAAAGTCAGTGAATCTCTCCTGGCCTTAGTCACCTCATTTATAAGATGGGCAGCAGCCTGCGGGGCTTCGAAGCCCCGAGATATTTAGGGTTTGATGATGAGGTTTGTGTTGTGGAGGAGCACCTCTTGGACAGGGAGACGCGCTGGAGGAAAATGCGGGCAGGCCAGCCCAGGCCCAGCTTTCCTCTGACCTTACCTTTTGATGTTCATGATCTGGGTGGTCAGATCTCGGATTTCAGTGATCTTCTCCATCTTCACTTTGGTCTCCTTCTCTGCCCTGGAGGGAGGGGTGGGGGAATGGAGCCAATCTCAGATTGTGAAAGAGGGGTGTGCAAACTGCCCCCAGGCGGGGCTGGAGATGGGGGAGTTACCAGGGGCCTGGTTTGGGGTCAAGGGTCAGGGGCAAGAGCAGAGGCAGGGGCTGAGACTGGGTGCAGGCTAGGTTGGGTGGGTGTGCACAGGCCCAGGGACCCTTGGGGCGTCCCTAGCTGCAGGCTCACTCTTTCAGGGCCTGCACTGAGCTGCGGTCATTCTCTCTGAGGAACTCATCGAACAGGATCGAATCCTTCTCCAGGGACTTCTCGGCCTTTTCCAGCTCGGCCTCCTCCTTAGCTGCCAGTATCTCCAGGCGCTGGATCTCACTCTGCTTCATATCCAGGGCATACTGCGGGCCACCAGAGCAGGAATTAAGCTCGATGGACAGACCACCCAGGTCCCCTTCAGGGGAGATGGGCCTACCTGGATGAGGAACATTTGCCGTTTCTGGTTGATGTACTTGTTTATGTTTACAAGTTCCTCTTTCTTTTCTGCAATGAGAGAAGGGAGGCATCGGGGGTGGTGGGGGTGGTGTGGGGGCTGTGGGAAAGAGGCTCAGGTTCGTGGCTGAGGATGGGCACATAGGCAGAAGTGGGGAGCCGGTCGGCTGCTCCTGGTGCAGTGCTGTGCCGCAAGGCCCAGCTTATCACAGGGACCGTGGGAGAGCAAGCCCTGCCTCCAGCACAAGGAGAGAAGGCTCTGCTGATCTATCACATCTCCATGCCTGGAGACGGGTCCAGGTAGAAAGAACCTCTCTTGCTGTCATACTCCTGTCACTGGGAATGAGACTCTGGACACCCCTAACCCTGGAGGTTTCACCCAACTGGACTTCATAACAAAAGGCCTGTTCCCCAAGACCAGAGAGAAAAATGGAGCAGCACAATCTAAACTTGGGGTACCCTTAGTCCCCAGGGCTCAATTTGGGCAGCAGCTAAGTCTACACTGCCAGGGTTTAAACCAGGTGGGAGGAAATTAAGGTGGGCCTCTGGATGACCTTCCAGGGTACAGGCAGAGAGGCAGGATGCTGGAGCCAAGGGCCTTGGCCTTTCTGGAAAGGAAGACCTAGACACTCCCCAACTTTGCAGAACCCAGGGATGGTGGAAAGGACTGCAAAACCACATTGCTCTCTTTCTTGTCTCTCAAATCCTCCCCTTTCCAGACGAAGCTGGGTGCTGCAGGAGCCCCGTTTTAAGCCTAGATGCCTGGCAGTGAGCCCACTAAGCCCCTGTCTCCCTGGTCAACCCTGGGGAAGTCCCTGCCTCAAGGAGACCCAGCTCCTCACTGGAAGCCAAAGCTGGGAAGCTGACAAGCAGTCTTGTGTCCAAACACACTGGGTCCAGGCTTCCCCATCCAGGTGCCACCTGCCTCTCCCAGGTCTTAGGAATGGAGGGTGAAGGCAGAAAGAAAACACATGCTGTGCTGCTTCCCCCATGCAGAGCTTGGCACACAATCGTCAAAGCAAATGCAAGGCTTCCTACCCCAAAGAATAAGCCACAGGTGTCCGGGTGGACACTGGGGGTCTCCCTGTGTTTATATTCACCTGAATCCAATATACCTGTAGTCCCAGGGGTTCCAGGACTCTGATCCCAACTACTTCTCTCTAACTTAGTGATATTATACTTTATCATCTGGGTTGGTAGAATATTAATGCATTTTCAGTACTTAAGGTTTCCTACTGGGTCACAAAAATAACCACACACACACACACACAGCTCTTTCTCACTTCCTGCAGTGTCTGCCCAGGTTGAATCCCACAACCATGAGGTTGCTACTGTCATCAGCCAGGAGAGGAAACAGCAGTGTAAAGGAGTTGGCTAACTTGCCCAGGATGGTGCAGCCATTAAATGCTGAAGCTAAGATCTTGGAGTAAAGGAGTTGGCTAACTTGCCTAGGATGGGGCAGCCATTAAATGCTGAAGCTGAGATCTGAACCCAGGCAGCCTAGTTCTGCGTTGACTCTCTTTATCTCCAAGTGAAATGCCTCTATTTATACAGCCTGCATTCATTGTACATGGTCAATACCCAGAATGTATGCAATACTGGAACTCAGATCACTGGATGTGACCTTTGTGACGCTGGAGGCCGGGGTCAGACAGAGCAGATCCCCCTTCCCCACCGCACTGCAGCCCCGGCTCTCCAAGCACTTTCACAGCACTGCCCTCTCTGGGGCAGCAGGGCAGATCCCGGGTCACGGAGGGAGGAGCAGCACCTTTGGTCATGAAGAGCTTCCAGGAGGTTTGGTCGTGGAAGGAGCTCAGCTGCTCCACCTCCTCGTAAACCTCCCGATCCTCCGTCTGGTCCTCCAGCTGCAGCTGGCGCCGCAGGCTGGTGTGCTTGGCCGACACTTTGGACGAGTAGGTCATCTTCTCGTGCACACGCAGCGACCTCTTCTGCTCCCGCTCCTGGGGGCGGGCCGGGAGGGTCAGACGGGGTCCCGCAGGGCCAGCCTCCGCCCCCCGCCCCGTTTGCCTCCCCTCTGCTTTGCCCTGCGCCAGGGTCTCCTGGACTTGAGGTTGTGCGCACTCGGTCCGGGCAGGTGTGTGGGGGGTGCCCACGTGCCACTCGCGGGAGAGGCTGTGGGGCTGGGTGCATGTGGGAGCGCCCTGTGGGCCTGCGCCAGAGGGGGAGGGCAGGTGCCAGAGCCGGGCAGATGAAGGACGGGCTGCCCGCCAGTCACTGTGCATTCTAGATCAGTAGTTAAGGGACATACTCACTAAAAGATGATTCCTGGTTTATCTGCAATTCACACTTAAATTGAGTGCCTTGTACTGTGCTTTGCTGAATCTGACATCCTGAGGTTCAGAGAAACTAGATCTGAGTTTCCAAGAGAAACCTGAAAACCCGAGTTTGATCTGCAAGCTCCTCAGTGTTGGGGCTGTGCTGTCATTGGGGGTCTGGGCCTCCCCACCTATTCTCCACCCCACCCTGGCTGATGGCCCCAGCCCTTCACTTGGGAGGATCCCAGGATGGGAGTGGGGTCAGGGTTGGAGGCTCTTTTTCCCCAGGGACCTAGTTCAGATCTCTGGCTGCTGGGGTGCCCAGCCCCTTCTGCTGTTCAGACCCTGAGGGTCTTCACACCCCTCATGGGCTGGGCATCAGATAGGCCTCATGTAAACTCTTCATTTGGCCTTTCCCGGGTCGGTTCTATTTCCTGCTGGGCTTGACAGGTACAAAACCCAATTCAGCCTATGAATAGCACTGCTTAGGGAAAACCTAGCTGTAGCAGGATCCAGTGTGAGCCTGCTAGTTTGCACAACCCTGTATAATAACCAAATTGGGAAAATGTAACCCTCTAGAATCCCGGTGCAGAAGATTTGTGTTTAGAAGATGTTGGGCAGCTGCTTTTGGTCATGGTGAGGTTCGGGGGCTCTGTGGGACAGGGTGCTGAGGCTGTGTGGCCACAGCAGCTCCTAGAGCCCAACCTGACAAAGGCCCAGGCACAATGGCAATGAAACTGGGTAACAGTGGGACAGGTCAAAGACCTGAGAGCCAGGCAGAGTTTCGAGTTGATTTTGTAGGAATTGCTGACCATTCTAGAGTGAGTGACCTGAGGAACGTGCTCTTCTGACATCAGGCTGGCTGCTGTTTGTGTAAAGGAAGAAAGAGCTGGGGGCAGGCGTGGGTCCTGGATACTCACTGCGACAGACTTATTCCGCTCTTGATCTCTGAGCAGGAAGAAATCCACTTTCCCAGACATATGGAAAGGGTTAGCTGAACGGTCTGGAACAATTACAGGCACTGGGGAGGGAAATACCTCACTGGAGATACGAGGCAACTCTTCCAAGTTGAGATCTGTGCCTCTGAGGTCCCGAAGCCCTCCCAGCCCAGTACAGGGAGCTTCCATGAAAGCTTGAGCAAGTGACAAATGTTCTTTTGGGTCCAGATGTGCCTGAAGTCCACCCCTGGACCTTCCAGCTCCGTAAACTCACCTGTCTGGTTTAACCTAGTTGGAATTGGGCTTCTGTCCCTGCATCTGAAAGAGACCTCGTGAACACAGCCCCTCCTGTGTCTCAGACATCTGCTATGTCCCTGGCCCTCTGTCCTCTCTCATTTAAAGCCTCAGGAACCCCTACTCTGTAGAGAAGGGAAGCGAGAGTCTGCTGACTCCAGAGTGAGGAGCCTGCCTGCAAGTGGGAAGTGGGCACTCTAGTTGAATATGCCTTGTCTTTGCAGGAGTCTCCACCAGCCTCCCAGGGGAAGGATAGGCTTGGGGGTGGGCGAGGGCAATGTGCTTGAGGTCTGGGGAAGCAGTGCAAGAATTTGGGGAGGTGGGGACTATGAAGCACCCCAGTTCTGCTACCTTCACCCCCAGGGCTTAGGGAGACAGAGGTTCCTACAGCTTAGCTCAGAGGGTGTCAGGAAGAACAGGAGCCAAAAGGCACCAAAAGAAGGGCTTAAAAATCTGATTGCTTCCCCCAGCCTACCCTTGATTGAAAAGAAACAGGGTTCATTGGAAACAAAACAAAACAAAAAATTTTTGAAAGTGAGAGAGAATGTGATAAAATAAACCAAACTTATTTGCTTTGAATCAACTGCTGGTAACATTTTGGGGGGTATTTTCTTCTAGTACTTTTCAACACACATTTTAAATAATTTCATATATTCTTTTAAAAAGAACACTTTACCATCAGCAGTTCCTTGTGAAATTACTAATTCTTTGTGGACCGTGTAAGCAAACATTAATGGCTGCAGTGGCACACTGTGACACCAGGGTGCACTCGCCATGGTGTGTCTTGACACATAGTGCCCCGACGTCCTGAGGACATCGCTGACCACCTCTGATTGGTGCACAGCAATGCACAGTATGGCTAACAGGGAGGCAGCTGGGAGTGTGGGCTTCTCATGAAAGGTGGTAGGGGGCACCCAGCCCACCTAGGAAGGAGTCTGTGGACAAAGTGAGACGTGGATCCATCCTATCAAACATCTAGCGTCCAATTAAAAGTACGGGGAACAGAGAAACAGTTAGGATGCCAGCACTAGGAAGAAGACACATCACAAAGGACATTCTACAGGATAATTAACACCATTTCCAACAGCTCCAGGCACAGAAAATGTAAGGACGTGGGGGAGTGGCTCTGCTAGATTAAAAGAGACTGAAGATGTTCCGATCTCATTTGAATCCTGATTAAAACAAATCTTCTGGAGGCAGACATTTCTTAGATAATTGGGTAAATCTGATGACGGACTGCTTACCTTCATTGTGGGCTTATAAGAAAATGTCCTTATTTTTGAAAAATGCACATTGAGGTATATAGTGATGAAATGACATGTCTGGATTTTACTTTAAAATACAGGGTGTCCCCCCAAAATGTATACACACTTTAAGAGCTGACAGCTCAATTTTGAAAATGAAATGTATTTTGATAAACACTGCCTTTATAATTATTTAACACGTGTGTATACATTTTTAGGGGACACCCTATATTTTCGCAAAGACCAAAAAGGAAAGGAGAAAAGGGATAGATGAAGCAAATGTGGCAAAATCTTGTCTACTGCCCAATCTGGTGATAGGCATGTGAGCTCATGTAGTTCCCTGGACTTTAGTGTCTCCTTCTGGGCAGGCTGGGATTTTAGTTATTAAAAGAAAGAGGAAATGGGGGGGGGGGGGCTGAGGGGCGAGAGCTTCACCTGTGAAGGTCAGGTGCAGGGAGCATGCTCACATCTGCACACCTCCGAAGAAAGGCCAGACTTGCCTGTAAGCCCAGGAGTCTTGGGGGGTGGTGGGGGCAGAACAGAAACCAGGAGGGGGGCGGGGAAGCCAGGGCGTGGAGTGACAAAGCAAGGGGCTCAGAGGATGAGGCATATGCAGCTAGCTGTCTACCCTTCCTCTTCCTAATAGGTGACAGCCATGTGCCTAGCTGAAAAGCTATACTTCTCAGCCTCCCTTGCGGATACTGATGGCCCTGTGACCAAAAAAAAAAATGTAGTCAGAAATGGTTGGGTGGAGCTTCTGGGAAGAATCTTTTCCCAGGGAGCGCTGAGCTGGCAGGTGGGCAGTTTGCCCTTCTCTTTGGCCCTTCTACCTGTCTGGGAGGAGATGTGATAGCTGCAGCAGCAGCAGCCATTTTGTGACCGTGTGACAACACAGTGGTTGAAAGCCCTACAGATAAGAGGAGGAAGACTTAGGATATGGTCACCTGGATGATTTTGTAGAACTGCTATTGCTGGAGCCTCATGGAACCATGGACTGCTTCCCACATTTCCCATTACTGGAGGAAACATCCTACTTTGTTTATGTTCCTGCTATTTCAGGTCTCAGTAGCCCATTTCCTACTGGAAACAGAAGCATTACCTCTGCCCTTCACACTGAGGACTAGGCCTGAAGGCATCTGCAGCTGAGGGAGAGAGTGTGCCCCCCACTACCTGGGACTTCAGCTCCCTGCTCCAGAGGTACCTTTGTTGTTTTTCCTATGTTTCTTTTTTTCTTCAGTGATTGAAGGAGGATTGTTGTTTGTGGATTCCAGGTTGTCCTCTGGGGAGACACAAAAGTGAGGGCCACAGCAAATGGCATATTTTGTGATAGCTGTGAACACAGCATGAGGCTGGGGAAAGACTCAGACATACTGTAGGGCTCTAGCCCCAGCACCCTCACCTGCTTGCAAAGTGGGCTTGGCAAGTCTCTCAGCTTCTTGGAGCCTCAGTTTCCACATCTGAGATAATCATGCTCATTTTGCTGGGAAATTGTAAGGATTGTGCAAGAAAATAGCCACAAATTTTCCTAGCACATGTGCCTGGCACACAGAAGCTGCCTTCCCTTTCACATCCTTCAATTTGTTCCTGAAGAGCAGTGCAGGATTATACAAGGAGGTCATGGATCTAAGCATCTTCCTCTTGCCCTGCCAGCGCTTTTGCTGGGAGCTGCCCAGGTTGTTCCATCAGGGTTGGGCCGTCAGAGACTCCCATTTCCTTGTTCTCCCTTCAGCTGATACCCACAGGGAAGGAGGCTTTGGACCCATACTTCCTCCAACCCTAACTCAGGAATCTTTTGTAGCTTGGAGGTTCCAGTCTATGCCAGCCTGGGAGAGCAGCCAGCTGAGAGGGCAATGGGGTGGGGACTGCTGGAGAGCACAGAGATGTGCTCTGGTGGAAAGCTCAGGGAGCCGGTCCTCTTGGACCAGTGTGGGAGAGGGTGACCTGGGATGATGAAGGGGAAGTGAGGGCCTGGGAGATGGGTGGTATACTACCAAGGGCAAGGTCCTGAGCAGATGGGTCATGGGTGTAGGAAGACTGAGGAAGAGCAGAGTCCTGTGGGACTGGCATGAAGGTCAGGACCTAGGGCTGAAAACTTAAATGCCTTCGAGGCCAGGCAGCACATATAATGGTAAAGGGGAAGGAGGCTGAGGCTGTAGGGAGCGGTGAGGCCTGTGGAGAACTCAGGGGTACAGGTTGCTGAATCTTCATTGTTTTCTAACTTTCTTTCTTAGTGATTATATGATTAAATTTCCAGGTAGTAAACTTTAATTAACCATATTATAAACATCAGAAGATACCACTGTAATTTAAATAAACCAAATCCAAAAACAAGACAAAACCCTAACGAAATTTAATTTTTTCTGAATTGAAAAAGCAATGCACGTACATAGCAAATCTTTCTGACAATGCAGGTTTGATGTGTTGATATGGTGACGATTGATGTGATGTGTTTCTATGATGATAGATCCTTACCTGAAGCCTTCACTGCCAGACAGATTTTTGTATATCTACTCAGAGGTATTTTATACGTAAACATACTTAGATGCCACTTGCCTTTTCACTAAAAATGCCTCTGCCTATGTGCTAAGACATAGATAAACCTTGAGGACATCATACTAAGTAAAAGAAATCAGTCACAAAAGGGCACATACTGTATGATTCCACTTATATGAGATCCTTAGAGGAGTAAAATTCATAGAGAGAGAAAGTAGAATAGTGGGTTCCAGGGGCTAGGGGAAGGAAAATAGGGAGTTAATGTTTAATGGCTGCAGAGTCAAGATGAAGACTGTTCTGGAGATGGATGGTGGTGATGGTTACACAACAGTGTGAATGTACTTAATATCACTGAACTGGACGCATGAAAATGCTTTAAATACTTAAAAATAAAAATGCTAAATTTTATGTGTATTTTACCACATTTACCAATTTTAAAAATTGTGCCTAATTCAGTATGACACCTGCCCTTAATAAAAAGGGGAAATTTGTAACACGTACACATAAAGGCAGAACACTATGTGAAGATGAAGGCAGAGACTGAAGTCTACCAGCCAAGGCACATCAAAGATTGCTGGCAAACTAACAGAAGCAAGGAGAGAGGCATGGAATAGATTCCCCCGCATGGCCCTCAGAAGGAACCAACCCTTGATCTTGGACTTCCATCCCCCAAACCATGAGACAATTGTGTTGTTTAAGACACAAGTCTGCCCGGCCGGTGTGACTCAGTGGTTGGGCATCGACCTATGATCCAGGAGATGAAGGTTCGACTCCCAGTCAGGGCACATGCCCAGGTTGCGGGTTCAATCCCCAGTGGGGGCTGTGCGGGAGGCAGCTGCTCAATGACTCTCATCATTGATGTTTCTATCTCTCTCTCTTCCTCTTCTTTCCTCTTTCTGAAATCAATAAAGGCAGATTAAAAAAAAAAAAAAAAAAAAGACACCAGTCTGGGGTGGTACTTTGTTCTAGCAACCTTAGGACTCTAGTACATGGGTTTTCTAGGGAACCTGGCAAACTGTGATTTCTGCCCTACGGCTTGATTTAGAATCACCTGAACCCTGGATTAAATCTAGACCTCACTGTCCCAGGCTCCCAACACCATCTTTGATCTTTGAGAGAGCCCACCCCAGCTGGGTACTTACTGTTGTTGGACGTCATGTTCTTGGAGACCATAGTAGCCAGGACCTTGGACATCCCTGCAGAGCACCAAGGGCTTGCTGCAAAACTTGACCTTGGCTAAAGGAGGTTCCAACCTGGGGAGTGACACAGTGCTTGAGCCAGATGGTCTCCAGGCCCACAGCCTCCCTCCTCCTGGGTGGCTGAGATCAGCTGGTATTTACTGAGGGCTCACCATGTGGCCAACACCTGCAGCTCCTTCTCTTCCCTGTCCAGCACCCCATCTTCTCTCCCCTCCCTGACTTGGTTCTGTCTGTTGCTAGAACACATCAACCATGGTCTACCTCAGGGTCTTTGCATCTGCTGCCTCCTCAGTCAAAAAATGTCCTCCCATACCCAGCTCCCACACTCTCTTCAGATCTGAACTCAAAGTTCGCCCCTTCCCTCATCACCCCATCTAAAGTGGGTTCTTTACAGCAACCTCATATGACTTCACTTTATTTTCTCCTTTGCAATTAGTCTGATTATCACTTTAAAAAAAAATCGGTTTATTGCCTATTTCCCTCTAGAATGTAAGCTCCATGAGAACCAGGGCTCTTTTCTGATCTGTAGCTCATGCGCTCATAAAAGCGCCTGGCACGTCCTTAACATCGAATGTCTTTTCATTTTGCAAAAGAAGAAACAAAGTAGAGGTTCGGAGAGGCGTCCAAAGTCACTCAGCCAGGAAGGGTGGAAGCTGGGATTGCAGCCTAAGATTCCTCGACGCCAACGCCTGCGCCCTGCCACCGAGCTCCCGCTACACTGTCGGGAACAGGAATCCAGGTCCCGGAGAGGCGGGTTAGCAGGGCCTGTCTCCCCACCCCCAGCTCGGCGGGGAAATGCTGTCCGGCCCTGGGACAGAGGGATGGCTAGGCGGGTGATAAAACAAGTGTAGTGACAAGGAAGGAAGGGCGGGAAGCCTTGCAAAGGGGTCTTGCACTTGGGCCCAGAGAGCACCCCGACGCGAGTGCGCCCCACGACAGCCCCGCGCGCACTCACCAGCCTCGCTCACCCGGGCTTGATCCGAAGCTTGCGGGCCGGGGTTCCAGGTTCTTCGCTCCTGGGCCTTTGGTTTACGTCGCCATGGCAACCATTCTCCTGGCCACTGGGGTCGTGACGTCACAAAGCCCCAGAGGTCGGCCGGATTGGGGTGGGGCCCGTGGGCCGCGGGTGGGGTGCGGGGAGGCCCAGGGTCGCACTGTTTCAATTCCCGGGGCGCGGCCAGCACGGCGCCCGCGCGCGGCGGGGTCTGGTTTCCCACTCATCGCTCCCCCTCGGCCTTCTTCAGTCCCTGACTCACCGATTCAAAGCCGCCTTCCTGTGCGCGCGGCCCTCTCGGCGGAGCGCACCTCGCTTTCTCCAGGGGCGGTTCTGAAAGCGTAGCCCCGGTACCGAGCTTTGGAAATGCTGGCAACTCGTCAGTAAAGCAAATGTTCCGCCGGCCCCTGCAGCAGAAGCTCTGGGGTGGAGCCAGCTCTCAGGGGTGCAGCGAGCCCCCCCTGTGATTCCCAAGCTGGCGAAGGCCCGAGAACACTGCCCCAGAGGGTGTATGAGACAGACAATAAAGACACAGAGTAACAAGTTCTATCAAGAAACAGAGGGGAGGGATGAGGGGATCAAGAGCTGGGATCCAGTTTATACCGCCCAGGTTCCCCAGCTGTTGTGGTCACAGGCACTAGGATCTCCCTTCGTTCCCCCAAACTCTGGGTCCAAGTCCCTAAAAAGCAGCAGGAGACCTCTCTTTGAGTTCTGACCATGGTCACCAGATTTCCCCATGCATCTAGGGGATTTATGGATAAAGTCTGTTTGGAGTTGAGGACACAGTCAGGGCTCTGTCTTTTCAAGGACATTTAGGGGTCTCTGGAGCAGTCTGCAGGGTAGGTAGGTGGTGCCAGTGAAAATGCTAGCAGCTCCATGCCCAAGGCGATTCCTGGGTGGGGAGACCAATCCCATTGCAGGAACTCTGGTAGAGCCAGGGGTGGGAGTGTGCAGGGGCTCCCCGAGGTGGAAGGAGTGGGGATGCTTGTATCACCGCTGGAGGACAGCCTCCCACTGGCAGCGACAGCATTCCGCAGGCAGCATCAAGGAACCTTGCACAAGGAGGAGGGAAGTTTTATTGTGTTAAGCCACAGATGTGATTTGTGGGTGTGCACACGTGCGAGTGCGTGCAGAAGTGTTTATTACAGCAGCTAGTGTTAAATACCCTAAACAGACAAGTGTTTTCCCTAAGCCCCAGGATAGAGGCTCCTTACATTGTCACTCAAAGTCTTAGGGGATCGAGACCCCCCTGTCTCTGCAGTCTTACCTCCCTACTCACTGTCACAGACTAGCAGAACAGAAAACTGTGCACTAGAGTTAGGTTTCAGCAAGTACTTTGTTAACTAGTGACTGAGGTAGGAAAGCAAACAGTTTTGAAATGATTTATCTCAAGCACCAGAAATTCTAATGAGACTTTTAGGAATCTAGAAAAGAGGTGGTCCAAAGAAAGAAAAGCTACTGGGCATACTTCCAATTTCATTGTTATCATCAGGAAGTTTATGGACCATTGTGAATTTTCCATGAACTCTTACATAGTGTTTCTGTGTGCCAGGCACTGTTCTCTGTGCTGGAGCCCATTTAACACAGACCACCCAGGGAAGCAGGTCCTGTTATTACCATCGCCTTCACACGAAGGAGGAGACTGAGTGACTGTGAGGTTGACAAATGTGCCCAGCAGAGCCAGGGGCGCCAGAGACAGGATTCGCTTGTAGGGGAGCTCATCTTTGATCTTAACCAGACACACACTGCCTCTCACCAATAATTGTTCTATAATTTTATCCAATTATTTAAAACAATTATGCATATACTTTGAAGAAGAGCCCAAGAAGTCCAAAGGTATAGTTCATAATAAGACAAGTTCTCTGGTCAATGTGTGTTTTTGTCTTTGGTTTGGCTATCAGTTACTTAGGAGGTTAGAAAGAAAACCATCTAGAACTTCTCAACAATAGTCCCTGACATCATTTAGGTTGCATTTTGATGCAAGAAAGAGAAAGCTCCACAAGAAATGACTGAAATGATAAGGTAATATTGCCTCATATAATGAGAAGCTCCTCAGAGCACTTCTTGTCATGTCTGCCTAGCAAAAATATTTTTATGCATGCCTCAACCAATGCAGGCATGGGGATGGGAACTCTGTGGCAGACCTCGTCTTCGAGCATATGCCCCAGGGACAAGGGCAGGTGACTGGACACCATCGGTTGTGTTAACAAGGAGATGGGTGATTGGAATGGACAATGGATTGGTCCCCAGTGGCGTCTGCTATACCCATAGCTCTTCTTTTCAAGACATCTTCACAGTGGGGCATCTGTGAAACCTTGAGGCAGGGGCTGTGGCCTTGCTCACTGTCACCCTACCATCTAGCACTGAGGAGCATGGCTCAGGCAGCCTTACGGATGTACAGGAGATCTCCATATTTGCTAGCTCTGCGTGGTAAGATTATGGGTTATTATTTTTTCCCTACTGGTCTCTATTTGGTACAATGAAGTTGTAGAAATGTATTATTTCTGTAAAAACAAAAATAATTCCGAAGTAGAAGAAACTTCTGCAGCACAGGTACCCGGGGTGGCATCCAAGCCCTCTGAGGGGCTGACAAGGCCTTGCCGGTCTGGCTTCTCTTGCCTTGGCTCCTCCACACCCTCTGCTCAGAGTCCACTCTGAGAGGGGACTGGCCTTTGGCATCCTCCCTCCTCTTTGCCTGGCTCATCCCAGCCACTTTTGAATCTCAGCTTAGAAATTGTTTGCTCACTTAGCCGTCCTTGGCCCCCAAGTCTGGGCCGATACATCCTCACAGTGCTCTGTGAGCACTGTGGCCATTTCACAAGGGCCTCTGTGGGCGTGTCTCCTCTGCTGCCCTACAGGTCTGATAAGGACAGGAACTGTCCTGTGACCCTTGACCCCAGTGCTTTGGGGGGGTCCTAGCACATAGAAGGTGCTCCATAGATATTTTGTCAGATGAGTCAACGGATAGTGGATGGTGAATGGATAGTGACTGGAAAGATAAATATTTACATGAAAGGATGAAAATTTCAGCGGAGGGATGTGGATGGGTGAATGGGTGGAGAGAAGGTGTGTGTGGCTGTTATATGTGGTGAATGGATGTGTGGGCCTGCAATGGGCGGGTGGGTGGGTGCTATGCACAGACCATGCCTGGTGAGCAGATCATAGGCGTGGGTAGGGATTGGGGGAAGGAGTGAATGGGGGAAGGAATGAATGGGGGAAGGAGTGAATGGGGGAAGGAGTGAATGGGGGAAGGGGTGAATGGGGGAAGGAGTGAGCGGGTGGGTGTGCACTGTCTGCATCCACCACGGGGTGTCGCCCTGCACCAGTTTGAGTACTGGGCTCTGGTGAATGCCCTTTCTGACTAAAGCGGACTTAAAAAGGAGGAACCTTTTGTCCTAGGCAGCGGTGAAAGGTTCCCGGGTGACGCAGGCTTGTAAACAAGTTGAAAAGACGCTGCGCAGTGAGCCCACGTCAAAGCGAGACACACAAACGGCGATGCCGCGACCTTGGCTCTGGTCGCGGGCTCCAGGGGGGGCGAGGGGAGACGCGATAAGCGCAGGGTCAGGAGTCCTACTCGCTGCTCCTGCAGAGGCAGCCAGATTTCCTGGCCACAGCGTCCCGGTTGGACGCTCCGAAGTCACCTATAATCTGCCCACCGTCCATCATCTGTGCATAGCATCCATCCACTCATCCGTTTCAGGGAGATGTTGGGGTGGTGGGGTTGAGGATGTGGATCTCAAAGCCCATGCAGTTCCTTCGGCCAGAGGCTCACCCCCACACATTCTAACCTGCCTGATTTCAAACTCAATTGGGAAATCTACATCCTACCTCCAACTCCAACCCCGCCCCAGCCCTTCCTAGCCTTGGCTCCATAGGAATCTGAATTTATTTTGAATCTTGATTCAGGCTCACATTTTGAACCCCATCCTCCCCAAACTGACTAATCCAAGGAGTCTTTACGCCTACTCGGTTGGGCTTTTGGGTGCAAATGCCGTTCCTAACCCCAAACCCAATCTTCTAACTCTAATCACAACACCTCTTAAACCAATAGCAATAAAACCCAACTCAACCCCTATATGACCAACCCCTATAAACCAACTCCACACCCAACCATGGACTCATAGACATTTCAAAATACAATTTTGAAAAATAGGACGTGCACTAATACTTTGTGGATGTAAAAATTCCAATGATACAAATGAGGGTGGTCAAACTTGGGTGTCCTCCTGCCCACAACCTCTTCAGAACTCTCGGATTTGCAGCTGGACTGGCATCCTTTCATTAATGGATCATCCTAGCCATACTTTCCTGTGATCTGCTTTTTAGACAATGCTGTGTCATAAAACTTTTCTCAGGTGGCCTTTGGGAGGTTATGACAATAGTCACGGAGAGACAATTGTGATGGTGAAGCAGGGAGATAGCAGTGTAGGTAGTGAAAAGTGGCCTAGTCCTAGGTAGATTGTGAGCGACTCGCTGGGTGTAGGCCATGAAGCAGAGGAGCCTATAAGGGCCTCAGAGATGACTGTGGCCTGAGCACCTGGGAGGGACCCGAGCACGTGGTAAGAGAGCTCTGGGCTCTGAAAGTGTTCTCATTCCCAGGCCCCTGGGGCCTGCTTGTCACTCAGCAGGACTCCAGCTCACCCATGCATTCCCATGCTGAGGACTCAGATTTAGATAATTTGTTCAGTCATTTGTTCACTCAGCAAATGCTCATTCAGCTCCTGCTATGTGCCAGGCTTATGGCAGGAGTTAGGGATGTGAGATGGTCTCTGTCCCCATGGAGCTACAGCTCAAAGGGAGAGGGAGGATAATCCTATGAAGGAATGAAACACAGTGAGTGCCTTGACTGTGTTGAAAATGGGAGGCACTAGAGGGAAGTCCCTCCGCTCACCACTTACAGTCCAGTTTGGGACCGGACAAGGCAAGGATGGGAGGAAGAAGGTAAGAGGTGTGAGTAATGACAGGGGGGATGAGGCTACAAAGGAACAGAATGGGCGAGGAGAGGACCAACAGGCCTTCTTACAGAGAAGTGTGAAGGCTGAGATGGAGCTGGGCTGGCGTGATGAGGCTGAGGCTGGACCTCGGTGGGCAAAACCCGTGTGAAGGCCCAGAGATTGGGAAGGCCTTGGCCAGCTTGAGGAAATACACACAGTGTTAGACAGCTTTTGCTCTGTAAGAGTCCACCCCAAAATGGAGTGCTTAAAACAGTGACCACTGGCCTTGCTCACAATTCTGTGGATCAGCAATTTGGGCTTTGTTCTGCCAAGTGATTCTCTGGCTGGGCCCCACTGAGTGCACTGGCATGTCTGAGGTCTATTGGCAGGTGGGCCGGAGCTGGGACCCCTGAAGGTCTTGGGTGAGAGAGCTGTCTCTGCTCCCCCAGAGCGAGCCTGAGCCTGTCCTACGGCAGCTGAGCTGGGGTGTGATAGGAAGCGGCAAGGCCTGGTGAGCCCCAGGCTCAGAGCCACACAATGTCACTGCTGCCACTGTCTGTGGACCAAGGTGAGTCACAGGCCGGCCCACACTTAAGGGAGGAAGGAACAGTCTCCACATCTAGACAGGAGGAGCTGTGGGGAGGTGGCCGTGCTGCATCCACCATGACCAGTGAGCTGGAGCTGAGAGCAGGGTTGTAGTGTGGCCACAGGGGTTGGAGTCTTCATGTGGTTCCAAGTGCAAGGGGAAATTGCTTAAGTGGGAAGAACTTAATCTAACTAAAAACTTCCAAAACCGGATGGGTTGACGTGGACAGGAGTAGGTGTGGGAAGAGGTGCTGCTCTGTCCTAGGATGAGAGTGGTGACTTGGGCTGAGCCCCAGGAACTGGTAAAGGGAGAGGCAGAGAGAGAATCTGTTGAACTAGGTGACAGGTCTCTAGGCCACTGCCCGGCCAAGAAGAGGGAATGTTGGGGGTGACTTCTCTGGCTTCTGGACCTCAGAGTCCCCTGCCCAGAAAACTGGGAGCCTGTCCTCAGGCCTGACCCTCCCAAGGGGGTCCTGTGCCATGGGTGTGTGCCTCCTTAGGCCCGGGAGAGGCAAGAGGTGCTGCTTGCAGGGGCAGATGCCGGTGTGTACACAGCTTGTGCTCTGCCCTGGGTGTCATGCACTTTGCAGCGAGGCCCTACAGCTCTGGATGGAGCTGGGGTGGGACAAGAAAAGGAGCCTGGGTTCCACAAGTATCAGGGGCGAGAGTGCTGTGGTTGGTGAGGGACCAATAACTGAGGTTTGGTTGTGTCTGAGAGGCATCCATGTGGAGACAGCAGATAGGTGGCTGAATGCGGAAAGATTGGGATTCAGAGAACAATCCTAGCAGGAGATAGAAATTTGGAAGTCACTGGCAAAACCATGGAATCAAAGCCACAAACACTAATGAAGTCACTTGGAAAAGGCCTGTCCCAGGGCAGAATACAGTACCAGCACACGAGTGTTTGTTGAATAAATGATTCAGTGACATCAAGGGAAAGAAATTCTCCCCTTCAAATATATATGCTACTTGAAACCGAAGTAAATATCAGAAAATGGCTGATTTCATCACAATGAAATTTTTAAAAAGCCCTCAAATTCATAACACATGGGCAGGGAGATCAAAGCTGAGCTATAATATTGGAATAATGATTGGACCTGTGAAAATGGGAGATAAATTTGACAAACATCCAGAATGCAGAAGAGAAGGGTCCACAGAGTGAAAAGCTGGGCGACCGAGCCACCTCTAACACAGGTTCCTCTTTAGGGCAAAGCAAATGGTTGCAATTTATAAGCCAAGGTCCCAGTAGGGGGAGGGGGGGTAGGAATGAAAACCAGCATGGATTAGAATATACCTATTGATGATCTAGGTAAAATAAACATGAACACTCAGCCCCGGCATATAACTGGGCATTTTTCTATATTTCAAAATAAATAACAACCCCCAAAAGCTTCTGGCAGATATCGAAATTACTTTCAAAGGCTTGAGCTTCTGATTTATCCTTAAGAAACAACCTCAGAGTGAGCGAAACCCTTGGGAGTGGGGGCAGAATAAGACGGGATTTCACAACCAGCTGAATGAGCTGCTCAGATTTATAGCTGTGGGCAGTGTGTCAGCCAAGAGGGTTTCTTGTGGAGCTGGCATTTCTCTTCTCTGTTTTACAGTGAAGAAACTGAGGCCTAGAGACGTCAAACATGTCACGGGCACACTCCTGGTGAGCCTCTGAGCTGGGTCTGTATGTGTGGGCATCATACCCTGCCTCACTCTGGTCAACATCCCTTAGAGGTCCTTAAAGCAGCCCACCCCAGTCACCGAGCATCCCTCTTTTGTCCACTACCAAAGGCTGCTCCCGGGTCCTGTTGCCAGGCTCGCCCTGCCTGTAGTCCCGTCCCTAGCCTGCCCTGCCCACTCGGTTAGGCAATCTTTGCAATCCCTTGGGGATTTCAATGCGACACCCCTTAATGCCTAGGGTGCTTGAACCTCTGCAGCACCCTGGCAGATACTATTGTTCGGCCCCCACTTCCCACAGGATGAAATGGAAATTTGGGGCATTTGAGGGGCTTGCCTGATCTCTGCCTGGTGGTCAGACTGGAGCTTGACCTTTTGTTTCACTGCAGGCCCATCTAATAACGAGGGCCCAGTGTTCTATTTTCTTTACAAACATCTTCTTCCCTCAGGGTGGGGGTTGTGAATTTTCTGTCTAAAAGTGTGCTCTTCAAGAGCCTGGGCTTTGGCTTTAGATGACCTGGGATCAAATTTGGGCTCTGCCACCTTAGAGCTGTGTGGCCTGGGATAAGTTGCTTCACCTCTCTGTACCTCAATATCCTCTCTAGACAACAGGACTGTAAGAGTACCTGCTCTGCAGGGCTGTGGGAGCATTAATGGGTTAATACCGGCAAAGCACTTGGAACAGAGCTTAACCTGGGTTAAGCTCTTGGTTTCACTGAGGGTCCTGGTAAGGGTTCACCGGGCAACTGCCACTCTGCCTTAGACACCCTCCGCTAGATTGCTGACCGAGTCTTCAACTGCTCTCCTGGCTTCTAGCTTACCCACCCCTGTCCTTTGACGCCCCCTGTGCTGCTGCAGCCACCCTGGCCTCCTTGACTTCTCAGCTGTGCCAGGCTAGCTGTCAGGACCTTTGCACTGCCCATTTGCTCTTCCCTTCACCTTCGAGAGGCTGCTACCTTCTCGATGAGGCCTGTGCCTCGCCTCTTGCCTGGGACTCCTGAGTGCCATCACCATGCTCCATTTCCCACTTCTCTACAGCATATCTCTCTTCTGACTTTCCCTGTCATTTGCTGTCTGAGTCTGTCTATTGCTTGTTTTCTACCTTCCCCGATAGACTATAAGACCTCAAGGACAGATGTCTTTGCCTGTATATTCTCTGCTGGGACCCAGATGCCTAAATGGTCCCTAGCATATAGCAGTGACTCTGAGTAATGCTGACTGAACTGTGGATTTCATAATCAGCTGTGTGCCTCCTGAAAATGCAGATTCCCGGGCCCCCAAATCAGCTGTTCTGGAGGTGGAGCTCCAGATCCTGTGTTGGCCCCCTTTCTCCCCCCACTCCCTCACCCCGAGCTAGATCTGCTGCAGGCATATGTTGGAGAGTCACTGCATGGAAGCAGGAGGCCTGCACCCCAGACCCTGAGCTGGCTGACTGCCGCATGCCCCAGGGCCCAGGGCCCAGGGCCCAGGGCCCAGACCACAAACCACATCTGATTCCTGGGGCCCTAGCTGCTCAAGCCTCTGAATTTTCCTGGCCTCTCCAAGAGTGGCACTATGCCCAATGCTGTATGAGAAACATTTGCTTCTGCCAGAGGCATGGATAAAAGTCCCAGCTGGGACTGGGACGAGATGAAGGCCCATTTCCAGGAGGCTAAAGAGGTCTTAGCTTTGAGGAAGGAGGATGGCCAGAGGCTGGGAGAGAGGAAGATGCAGGGGGAACCTCAGAACTGGGCAGGCCCAGAGGATAGGGGTGAGCCTGGCCCCAGAGTGGGCATCCAGTTACTCCAAGCACAGAGGGGGGCCTTCAGGGGTTAGACAGTGACGCCCCGTCCCCTGCTCCCACACACAGGAGGAGTGGCCGGGGCAGGGCTGGGGTATGCCGGGCACACGGGGACAAAGCGGCTAGGAGCCTGTTACCCAACTCTGCCTCTGTGATCCTCACATCCAATCCAACTTTAAAAATGCAAATAACCTTGACCTAACTAATCGCCCCCCACCCCCATGCTACAGACATACTACCCTGGTGGGCAAAGGGGGAAAGCTCTGCAGTGTGGCAGCAGAAGGGATGCTCTTCAGGACAGCAGGGATGACAAGTGTTCTGCACAACGGAACCGCCTGGGGGGTGAGGGGATGTCTCCAGGACCCATACGGCTTTCTCAGGGAGACTAAGAGTGGGTGCGCACGTTAGATCCATTTTGGGTTTTAAGAATGCTTGTTTTCGCCCGGCCAGGCATGGTTCAGTGGTTAAGCGTCGACCTAGGACCGAGGCGATCAAGGTTCAATTCCCGGTCAGGGCACATGCCCAGGTTGTGGGCTGCAGCTGATCAATGACTCTCTCATCATTGATGTTTCTATCCCTCTCTCTCCCTCTCCTTTCCTCTCTCTGAAATCAATAAAGATATATTAAAAAAAAAAAAAAAAAAAAAGAATGCTTGTTTTCTTAGCATATTCATGGAAATGGCCCCAGGGAATGGGTGCTGCCAAAAGTGGTGCCCAGTAGGAGGGACACTGGCTCTTCACTGAATGCCCTTTCCTACCATTTGACTTATTTGCTATGTGCACAAATTACATAGAAAAACCTGCTACACTGCAAAAAAAACCTCCCATGTGGTCACTGCTCCAGCAGTGGGCATGCTGGCAAGGTGCTCACACTACCCAGCAGACTCTCATTCTCTTAGTGCCCCCCTTCCTGCCCAGGGGTGCCGTATGGGGCTGGCATACACAGTGCAGTCTGTTTTGAACTGGATAGAGGTGACTCGTGAGAGTCATTGGGAAGCAGAATATGAGAGAATGTGGCTGTCCTGGACCATGGTGGGCCCAGGACCATGGATCGGGGCTGATGGCAAAGTAGCAAAGAGCCTTGCACAACTTCCCCTTGGCTGGAAGCAAGCCCCCCGCCCCCAGTTGCTGACCTCCCCTGCACCACCTGCATGGGCCCCTTTGCAGACTATGCTCTGGCCACACTGACCTTCTCTTTGTCTCACCTCAGGGCCTTTGCACATGCCCGGTTCTCAGCCAGGAATGCTCTCCTGTGACTCTCAGCCTGGCTAGGCCCTATCATCCTTCTGGCCTCCACTCAAATGCCCTCCTGAAAGATGCTTGTCTTGACATTCCAGTCTAACTATGCCTCCCACTTCCCCTTCTTATCTTTGACTGATTTTCTTCATTTACTTTACAAGAAGTCCCCTTCCTGACCGCTTTGTCAATGTCAGGGAGCAGGGACTGTGTTGCTTTTGCTCGCTGCCCTCTACCCAGCACCCAGAATAAAGCCTTGGTAGTACTTGGTGTCTCCTTGATGTCCTTCCTCCCCTTTTACTCTGATCCTCATGGTCCCAAAGCCCAAGGAGTTGGATATGTCCTCTCCAGGCTCTGATCCACTCTCACTCCCCCAAGAGTATGCCTCCCTTCCTAATGCTCCTCCCTCCCACCAACTCTGTCCCACTGAGGCGTCCGTGGGTACCTTGCCTGTGTACTCAGGCAACACAGATGACTTTGAGGTCCTATTAGGTGGTCCTGGATGGGCCATTCTCCATTCCTAGACTTCAGTGTCCTTATCAGTAAAGTGGAGACAAAAACAGTCAAAGATGATGCGTTAAGCCAGAGGAGGGGAAAAGGCAGAGAGGGGGAGAGTTTGCCCAGGTCCCAGGGGATGGGGACCAGACAGCCTGGGGAGCTGGCCATCTGGGGTGTGATATGCAGGTGGAGAAGAGAAGGGAGGTCACTTGGCTGCAAATGCAGTGACTCCCCAATTCTCTTGTCTGTAACCTAAATTAAGTAATCCATTGTCTAGCTCAAGTCTGAAAGGAAGATTTCACAGAACAGTACTTATCTTGCCATCTACTATGAACTCTGATAGTTTCTTTCCTCTCCTTTTCTTTAATTTTTGTTTTTATCAACTTATTGCACTTCACTAAGTGGATTCCAGGACCCACTACGGGGTTACAACTTGCAGTTGGCAATAGCAATAAAGAGATCTGGCAAATGACTGCCGGGAAAGCGCATCATCCAGGCCTGGCTGTGCCCCTGCCCCACATCCCTCTCCTGAGCATACTGGAGTGGGGGAGGTGACAAGTGTCACATGTCTTCCTCCATCCTACCCCAGGGTGCACTCTGCTTCTGTTTTCTTCTTTTGTCCTCAGAATATTCCAACATAATCCCAAATAGCACACCTGGAAGGTGACACACCCAGGATGTCCTGGCACAGATGGACCAGCTAAGAAAATATTCAAGTCTGGGTAACGAGCCCTGCTCCAGCCCCGCCAAGGGTCCCTATTCCCAGGCCCTGGAATCCAGTGATGGAAGGGGGCACCTCACACCACCAGCTCTGCCCCGTTGATCTGACTGGTGGGGGCCTGCGCCCTTCCAACGTGTCGGTGTTTTGAATGCCATCCCTGCCCATGCATCTGTGCTGGAGCATGGGTTGGCTCCAGGCCTTGGTGCCTCGGAACCTGTTATCTCCGCTCCACCCCATCTTGTTTCTTTCTTCACCACAGCTTTGCATCTTTTTTTTTTTTCCCAAAGAGCCACTGTGGAGGAAACAAAACCTTTTTACTCACCCAGCCACTGGCTCGTTTCAAGCTTCTGCCATCCATAGTATCAAGGCCACTTACACCTCCACTTGCCACCCCTTTCTCTGCCCTCAGCTGTGTCTTGGGGGCCCCTTGGTCTCACTCTGGGTGTCTGATTTGGTTTGACCGATAGGAGGCTCTGGCAGGCAGTGGGCAGTGGGAGTGATGTCGGGAAGGACAAATCTGCATGTAAACTTGTCTGCAGATCTGATCATTTCTTTGTGATCAATTTCTAAAAGCAGACTTACCAACTCAAAAGCAAGGAAATGTACCAATTTAACCACTTTCCAACAATGTCAAAACATTAAAATATTTTTGTTAACTGGATGAAAAGGATATCTTGTTTTAATTTGTATGTCTTTGATCCTTGGTGAGGGTAAGAATTTCCCTGTGCATGCAGTGGCCATATGCATGCTTTGGTTGTGTCTTTTTTCTGCTTGGGACCATGTTTTCCTTACTGTGTTTTGAAGCAATAAGGAGTTCCTCCCTGAATCTGGCAAGTGGCTAGTGTCAGGATGGGGTCCAGTGCTCTTGATGTCTTCACTTAAGTCTAGGACTCCTGCACGGACCACTGCTGTGTGTGAAGCCTGCCCTGTGTGCGGGATCAGCAGTGATTTACCACCCACCCTGGTTCCTTGTGGTTTGCTCAGAGCCAAGTGACAGCCAGCGATCCCCTAACTCACAGGATAGGCACCCTGGGGAAAGGGGATGGAAACTTTAGGCTCCAGGTGGGCCTGAAAAACACATGTTAAACTTTGAAGACTTTAACCAGGCAGCAGTGACTCATTAACTCCCTGTCACCCATGAACTCCCATCTGCCCAGGCTTAGGAAGGGCAGATTTCACTTTCACTGGAAAGTGATTTTGATCTATCTCCATTTTGAATGTGAATTTGATTCCTGCCAGTAGGCATTGTGGAATTTTTCTCTTATGATTTCCATTTGTCATTTTGATTTGGTTCTCAGGTGTGTCCACTCTGCTATTCAATCTTGGTTGGGTTTTCATGAACATTATTGAGTATTAAAATCTCAGGAACTCTTTCTTGTTTTCTGAGTTCTCCTTTTTCATAGTGGTTGTTTCTTGTTTTATAGATTCACTATCCCCATGGTGATCACAAAAGTGCCTACATCGCAGAGAAATTGTGTAGTTTAAGGACATGAAAGTTATAAAGCACCTAAATAGTGCCTGGCATATAGTAAACACATAAATGTTAGCCCTTAGCTCAATGTTTTGAATGGAGCTAAGCACTTAATATAGTTACCTACTGTGTTAGCCAGCAGTTCACAGAAACTTTTCCAAGAAAGCTTGGAAGCTCTGGGGCTGTGCCAATGACCAGGGGTGCATTACTTGCCTCAGCCTCACTGCACATTTGAGGGAGCTGCACATAGCCTGATTTCACCTTTCTTTCCCCAAGGCTGTGTCTCAGCCACCTCTGAAGCCCTGTGGTTCAGAGTCCTCCACTAGGACCTCTAAGGGGCTGTTTTGGTCACACTTTTGGTGCAGAGGAGAAAACAGACCCATGGAATGTGGGGATTTGCTCTGATCTGTGCAGCCAGTTAGAGATGGGACTGGGTTCCAGGTGTCTGGGTCCCAGATCCCCTGGCCAGACACAAACCTGGCTATGAACCTCACGCCCAGACTTGTTTTCTCACAGTAATGATGGCTCCTACTGTGTGGTGACCTTCAAGGGACATGTGGAAGGGGGCAGTGGCCAGCAGTGCAGGAGCCTGGGCCCCTGGCATTGGGACGCACCATGCCAGCCTGAGAGTCAGCAGCTCGGACTGGTAGGAAGGTATGAGGCAGGCTCCTCTCTTATTTATGACACTGTTATTCTGAGTCTCTGAGCCAGCATTAGCATCTTTGTCTTACCTCCCCACACTGGGCTGGCATGCTTGGCTCAACCCCAGGCCTGTCCCCACCAGGCCACTGGTAGCTGCTTGGACCTCCAGAGCAGTGACATTTGTTCCTTGCTATCTCCAGGCCAGGGTACAGCAGGCCCTTCCAGAGGTGTGGGTGTAAAAAAGTAAGGACCGAGGGACAGAAGACACTGGCCAGGTGAATGCCAGGCATCCCTGCCTGAGCTGTGCTTCATCCGTTTCCTGTCCTGGGAATTGCTTGGTGCCCACATGTCCCCCCTTTCCTTAAAAGTTTCCTCCTCCACCTTGTGGGGGGCCTTTCTCTAGATCCTTCCCTTACCCCTCCTCCCAGGCGCTCACAGCCTTGTCAGGGAAGCAGACACCTCCCGAATTCCTACTACCTTGTTATTTTCTGGACTGTAACCACCTCCTGCCGGCTGAGTGATCCTGAACAGGAGACTTCTCCATGCCTCTGTTCCCCCATCTGTGAAATGGACCCAATAGGAGAGGAGTTAAAAAGATTAAATAGAATTATCTGTTTAAAGAGCTTAACAAAGCACAGGGCCCACTTCCCTGCCTTCCTCTCGCCCACTTAACCTTTGCTCAGGGGGCTCCTGCCCGTGCTAATAGGAAAAACAAAACGGAAATGCTGGGCGGGGCCGGGATTGAATTGCTTTTCATTTCACGTCTTTCTGTAGTGTCTGAACGTTACAACAATGTGCAGGTGTTGTTCTAAAAAGAACTATGCAACTGAATGGTCTGGATGTCACTCCAAGAGGCTTGGGCTTGAACCTAGAGGGGCCGGAGATACCCTTGGTCCCATGGAGGACAAGGTAGCTGCAGTTTCCTGGGCTTCTTGCCTTTTCCCACACGTTGCCCCGAGTTGTTACTCGCCCCCGGCACTGCCACTGTCCTGCTGCCCTGGGCCGTGTGCGGGCTACCTGTTCCCAGCACTGCCAGCGCCAGGCCAGGCCAGGCCAGGGTGGGGGTCAAGGAAAGCTGACCCCCTGGAAGGAATGATAACAGCTTCTCCTCAGTCTCTGTACTTTCCAGTGCCTTCTCCCATCCATTGCTTTATCTGATCCTCAAACAGCCCTGTGAGGCAAGTAGGACAGGGGTCTTGGCACTCGTTTTACAGATGAGGGAACTGAGGCTCTGGCAGACAAGCTGACTTGCCCAATGTTACTCAGCTGGCTAAAGGGACCCAGGGCTGGAGTCCAGGCTGCCATATACACAGCCCCATGGGGCTGAGAATCAGACTGCCCTTGGTGTGGAAATTTTGGCAGGTGCCAGAGAGAGCACCATTCATGGCAGAGATGAAGAAGGGCAAAGCTGAGGGCCCTCTGCCCCAGGCCCACGTCTGTGCGCATAGCCCCGAACCAGGGGTGCTGGAGTTCTTGCCCAGAGCTTAGCCACACTTGTCTCTGGGGCCTTTGTCACTAGTCAGGGCTGGGAAGGCAGGCTCCTGGGACTCAGGACCTCTTCTGGTTTCTCCTTGACAGCCATGTCCCCAGGTCCCTGGTCTGATCTCCCTCAGAGCTACGTGTGCCCAGGGCTGGGGGCCTGGGGCCTAGGTGTTAGCTGCTCGCCCCAGAGCAAGGAAAAAACAGGCCTCTTGCCTATACATAAACTCCAGGGCCTTGCTTGATGGGGGAAGGGTCCAGGCCTCTGACTGTGCAGCCTGCTGCAGTGTATTTTTTACCCAGCCTGACCACCTCCATGGCCTTCTCATGCCTGCCCACTCCTAGCTCAGACCTCAAAACTACTTCCTGAGCCCACAACAGATGGGGTCTCCTCAATATCCCGGCCCTTCACTGATCAGGATGATGGACACTGGCCAGCAACCCCTGAGGCTCAGCTGAGGGACACAGGAACTGAGAGTAGGAGAATTTGTTGCTTCCCACCTGAGAAGGGGGAAGAGAAGTCAGTTGATACAATAGGTCACAGAGCTCGATGGCCTCAAGTGGTCCCTTTGTGCCCAGACCACTGAGCCACTGAATGGGAGGGACCCTGAGTGCAGGCTGGGCTCAGAGCTCGGGGCAAGTGTTAGCTGAAGGAAAAGCTTAAGGTTATGGGGGCCAGTGTGGAAGGTGTGGGCATGGGATGGGATACGATGAGGCCAAGATTGCTGACTACAGTGCTATGGGTCAATGCCAGCCCTCCAGGAACTTCTTCTTTTTTAAGATTTTTAATTGATTTTTAGAGAGAGTGGAAGGGAGAGGGAGAGAAACATCAATGTGAGAGTGAGATATCAATTGGCTGCCTCCTGCATGCTGTCTCCCGGGCTTGGGGCCTGAAATCCGGGCATGTGCCCTGACTGGGAATTGAACTGGAAACCTTACTTACTGTGCATGGGACAACGCATAACCAATGACAGCCAGAGCCCCAGGAACTTCTTTAAAGGCTCACTATAAATCTATTAGAAACTTTAGCAGGAGAGAGCAGAAACTCTTTGTTCACTTGACAGATATTTCTGGAGTGTCTTAGATTCTGAGGATATAGCAGTGAAGAAAAAATCCAAGTCCATGTTCTTAAGGAGCTTGTCAGCTAATAGGAGACATAGACAATAAACAAACAAGTGAAGAATATAAAATCAAGAACACAGAATAAAATAAATGAAGGCCAGGGAACAGAGAGCAGTGGAATTGCTCTTTCGATAGGGTCTAGGAAGGCATCTATGGAAAGGTGGTGTTTGAGCAGAGGCCTGATTAAGTGAGTGAGCAATCTATAAAGATATCGAGGGGCAAAGGAGAAGAAATGATAGAAGAAAATTTCCCTGAAGAAATACTTGAGTTTTCAGATTAAAAGGAAACACCAAGCATAAAGCAGGAATAAGAAAGAGACAAGAGTCCAGAGTTAGAAGCATCATGGCAAAATTTGGGAAATCTAATGGTAGAGGAAAGATCAACTCCCTCCCCCCCAAAAAACCCCCAACAGACACAAATTGTCTTATAGGGAAGGTCATAAAATATTTAAACGACAAAGGCTCCTTTCTTTCTTTTCTTTTAAATAATTTTTTACTTTTCAATTGCAGTTGACATTCAATATTATATTAGTTTCAGGTGTACAACATAGTGATTAGACATTTATATAACTTACGAAGCGATCACCTGGTAAGTCTAGTACCCACCTGGCACCATACAAGGCTATTACCATATTGTCGACTATATTCCCGATGCCGTACTTTACATCTCCCCAGCTGCTTTTATAACTGCCAACTTGCACACCTTAATCCTTTATCCCTCTTCACCCATCCCCAACCCCCTCCCACCTGGCAACTATCAAAATGCTCTCTGTATCTATGAGTCTGTTTCTGTTTTGTTTGTTTGTTTTTAGATTCCACATATAAGTAAATCATATGGTATTTGTGCTTCTTACATAATACCGTCTAGGCCCATTCATGTTGCTGCAGATGGCAAGATTCCACTCTTTTTTATGGCCAAGTAATATTCCATTGTATATACGTACCGCATATTCTTTATCCACTGACCTATTGATGGGCACTTAGTTGCCTCCGTATCTTGGCTACTGTAAATAATGCTGCAACGAACATAGGGGTGCACATGTCTTCAAATTAGTGTTTTGTGTTTCTTCGGATAATTACCCAGAAGTGGAATTGTTGGGCTCTTCTTTGTCTCTTGTTATAGCCTTTATTTTAAAGTCTATTTCATCTGATATAAGCATTGCTACCCCAGCTTTTTTTGGTTTTCATTTGCATGAAATAATCTTTTTCCATCTTTTTGTTTTCATCTGTGTGTCTTTCGATCTGAAGTGGGTCTCTTGTAGGCAGCATAAGTATGGGTCATGTTTTCTTACCATTCAGCCACCTTGTCTTTTGATTGGAGCATGTAATCTATTTACATTTAAAGTAATTGTCGATAGGTATCACCATTTTATTATTCATACTATGACTTCTCCTCCTCCAAGAAGTTCCTTTATCATTTTTTGTAACACTGTTTTGGCGGTGATGAACTCCTTTAGTGTTCTTGGCTGGGACTTTAAGGCTTTTTTTCTATGCATGATGATATAGAGGTAAGAAAGGAATTAATTCAGAGGGAAAGTATGTTAGAAGTTTTCACCAATGAAGAGAAATGTTTCTTTCTTGTCGTCTCTGTTTTGAAGCACCACCTGGCTTCTTTTCCTTCTTGGCAAAGAATTCCAGTAACATGCTCCCCACTGCACTGGAGAAGTTTTCTCTCTTTAGATATAGCCTGGGTAAATGCTGTGTCTCAACGCTCAGGTGGACCTTCATCTACTTAGGCTGCCAGTGTCCCCGTTCACTCATTTATTCATTTATTTACTCAGCATAAGTTTACAGAGTCCCTACTATATTTCAGGTACTATGCATGAGACCTGATCTGTCTAGCCTGGAGGTGGGAGATAAGGTTGGTGTGAGACTATGTCCCCAAGAAAGTTAAGTATGAGATGATTTCTGAAGGATGAATGGAGTTAACCAGGCCAAGGTGGGTGCTGGAGGGAATCAGGTAGGAGGCACCCTGTACAAAGGCATCCCTGGAAACTAGCTTGGGGGTGTTCTGGGTCTTTTGGGAAAATTGCTCTTCTAATTTCTCCACTGACCAACTCCCATACCTGTTTGGGGTAGGTTCCTCAGCCCTATTTAATTTCTCTCAAGTGGACCCTGTGTGCTTTTAAGACTTTTCGAAATTCATTAGCTTAACAATTGAGCACTCACTGTGTGCTTGGTACTGGAGGTAGAAGGGAACAAATGGTTAGAAATCACTGCTTTGGTGGAGCTTACATTCTATCCGATAAGACAAAAAGCAAATGAAATAAAATGTGAAATATATAATACATTGGCAGGGAATAAGCACAAAGAAGGAAAGTTAAACAGGATAGGGAAATCGGAAATAATAGTGAGAGTGTTGACATTTCTATTGGGTGGTTAAAGCAGGGCTCCCTGAGAAGGTAATAAAAGAACAAACAGATCATGACTAAAACATACTTGTTTCCATGGGGCGGGGGAAGCTGTATGAAATATATTTATCAGATCTTTAATGGTCCATTAGGCAATTTGACATGTCTGAGAGCCATGCAAATAGACTTTCCTGGGTCATACTTCGGACAAGTAAGGCAGGTGCTTTTCATGGCCTTATTAATATCTCTCCACCATTATGGGTTCATGAATGTTATCATTTTGTCAGTGGGCCAATAGTTTAACACATGTACAATAGTTAGGTGTAGACACTGTAGTCTCAGGACTGGTTTGTTATTTGGCCTCTTTTTATCAAACCAACAATTATTGGATTTCCAACTTTGCTTTTCTTTTTCTGAAGCCAATTGTTGGGCTTCTCTGACTCGTTTTTCTAAGTTATCAGATGGTGAAATATCCCCTTGGTCCATGACAGAGGTTTGGCTGCTGCTGGTTCCTTTAAGGGCAGCATTCCTTGTAGAAATGTCATCAGGGTGACAGTCTTTCCCTTCCAGAGAATCACGTTTAGAATGCCCTGGAGTCTTAATAATCGCTAAAGCAGCAGGTGAAAGTATAGCACGCAGTATTCCTGAATGTGCAGGACATTCAATCTTATATCCACTGGATGTAAGAAAGCCATGTTCTTTCCATAACATTCCAAAGTCATGAGCTACTGCGAAGGCATACCTACTGTCATTATGAATGATGACAGTTTTGCCCTTGGCTAAATACAAACCTGACTTGAGAGCATATGATTCAGCCCGCTGGGCTGAAGTAGCCAAAGGTAGAGATGCTGCTTGATGATTTCAAAAGGGGTTACAAAAGCGCAACCAGCACAGTACTTCCTATTTTAATTTTTAAATAGGAACAATCTGTAAATCATGAGAAATCTGCTTTACCCAGGAGAGTCTCTTACAGATCATCAGAAGGGGTCAGGAGGTGATCCATCAGTATTCAAGCAGTCGGGGGGGGCTTTGTCAGTATTACAGGGGAGAAGAACAGCTGGAATCAGGTTATTAAGCATGAACGAGTGTTGTGAGGAGCAGTTAACAGAAGAACTTTATAGAAAGCCAGGGAACTAACTGAAGATCCTGGTGTGATGAAGCTTCAGGAGGGCTTCTACTGCATGGGGTACAAAGACGGTTAAAGGGATCCTACAGCAATTTCCTTTATGGCCTTAACCAGAAGGACAGTGGTGGTCATGGCTCTATGGCAAGGGGAGTATCCCCATGCCACAGGGTCCAGTTGCTGACTGGAATCCCCTAAAGGCCTATGGTGGTCCTCATGTTTTTGGGTAGTAACCCAAGGGCATTCCTTCCTTTTCATATACAGAGAGAGAGAGGGAGAGAGAGAGGGAGAGAGAATCTGACAATTGAGATGCCCCCAAAGAGGTGGAGTTATTAAACTCTCCTTTAAGGCTTTAAAAGTTATGTTATCCTGTTCTTCCTACATAATTGGGTGAGGACTGTCATTCTTTAGTAAAACTTATAGAGGTTTTTCATGAGAGATCTGGGATCCAATTTTGGCAATAGGCAATTAGCCCCAAAAAGCCTTGGAGCTGACACTTAGTTTTAGGCCTTGGGAAACTTAGGACACCAGGAAGCCTATCTGGATCCAGTTGCAGTCCTTGTTCCAATATCAGATGACCTAAATATGAAGCCTGAGTTTGGACAAACTGCAATTTTTCTTTAGAGACTTTATGCCCCTCGAAGCCAAAAGTTCTAACAGGCAGAGGCTGTCTTCCTGCGAGGAGACCTTGGAGGAAGAGCAGAGGAGCAAGATGTCCACATACTGCAACAAAGTAGAACATTTAGGAAAAAGTGCATCATCCAGATCAGTCTTCGGAACTTGTGAGAAGTAAGAAGGGCTCTCAGGAAAACCCAGAGGCGTTACTCCAGGTGAATTGTTTCCTTCCCGAGCCGAGCGCAGGCACAGAGGCGCTGGCGGCTTCCCCAGCTGGAGCGCTGAATGCGCCGCGAACGTCAGTTACAGCAAAGAACTCGCTTCCGGTTGGGGTGGATGTCAGCAGTGTACGGGGTTAGGACAGCAGGGTTTTGAGGGGTAACAAAGTGGTTTATTGCTCAGAAACAAACCTCCACCCTCCTCCCTTTGGCTTTCTCCCAGGTAAAATGAGTGTTACAGGGGCTGAATTAATCTAGTATGGGCTTTATACCTTGAAGAGCCTTTTTACTTATGGGATATTGATCAATTCTGGGAAGGGGTTTGGGGGAATCTATTTGAATCTTGATAGGAGGTGGTGGTGCCCTGTGGATCTTGCCAATATTAGTTGAAGATTTTTGTCCATAAAGAGGATAGCAGTTGACCCAGGAGGGACAATTGATCAGTGTGCCCAGATTCAGCTATAGAGTTGTCAGAGATGGAACAAATAAAAGATGTTGAAAAGTTATTTAGTTTGCCTGAGTGGCTATTTTAACAGCTACTGTCAAATTCTAGGATTATTTCCTCCTTTGGGGAGAAAGAAATTCAGGGATGATACTTCTCTAGGAAATCTTGGGCTAATATATGAATAGGGTAGAAGAACTAGGGAGAAAGAGTGAGTATCTTTCAAAGGGCCTAAGCAAAGAGGGCTAGGTTCAGAGACAGAACCTGTTAAAGTTTATTTAAAATCCCTACTATTTGAACTCCAAGGCAGGGGCTGGTGTCATAAGGACAGAGACAGATTCATCACCACTTTGAGGAAAAGTTTCTCCCAACTGATTAAGAGGCAAGGCTGCGAAAAGTCCTGTTGTCCCCTGGAGCACCATCACTGGGGAGTAGGAGACGTTGGGGAGGCTGGTGAGAAGGCCGAGGGTGCCTGAAGTGCTGAAATTTGCCACAATCTCTTTCCCAGTGCCCTCACTTTTTGCAATGATAGCAGAATCTAGGAGACTTTTGGTTTCATATAAGGGCCTTCATATGCCAGGGCTAAAAATTAAACATCGTGCCAATCTTACTTTTTAGATAGCTCATATAGAGCACGAGCAAGCTGACTGGCCAAATTAACCAAATCTTGGGTGGACATGGTTTCTACATCATCCTGGCCCTTTCAACCAAAAGGAAAACGTATCGGTTCAGCCCCTTAATAAACAAAGTCTTACTAAAGGTTACCCTAGTCGAATCAACATCTGAAGGAAGACCAGAATTTTCTTTGTAAGCCACCTAAAGTCAATTATAATAGTCATGAATGGATTTGTCAGACTTTGATGAGCAAGTCTGAATATTGCTCCAATCAACAGGCTTTTTAAAAGCTACTGTTATTGCTCAGTGAAGTTCTTGAGTCTTGTAGCTTCTTTCCAAAAATCAGAGGTTTGTTTTTCTAAATCCCTCCCCAGATGCTCCCATTGGGGAATTCCCATCCGTTGCTGAGGCTGGCCTTCACCAACTAGCATGAGTTGCTCTAAATCGGAAAACCCAGGCTCATAGGTCTGAATAAGTATATCAAACTCCTCAGCAAACCTGTCAGGGTCCTCAGCTACCTTAGGGGATTCTTTAACTATGGCTTATAATTCGGCTTCAGTCCAGGGGACACAAAACTTGAGGTATATTAGGATCCTCAGAGGGCTCAACTTTAAAGACACAGGTACTGATATGTTTAGAGGAGGAGGGAGTGAGAGAAAGTTCAGAGGAAGGAGGCACCAGAGGAAAGGCAAGGAAGCCAGGTAGTGGAAAGCACGAGGCTTCAGAGGTGAAGCTCGAAACAAGGGAGTTGAAGGGAAGGGCAAGAGAGCACGGGAAGTGAAGGTCACGAGGCTTCAGAAACCATCTTTTCTCTCTTTAAAAGTTCAGTAGCCCCAGTTAGTTCTAAAAGTTTACTTTGTAAAGAGGCAACTTCAGATTTTTGGTACAATTGGAAGCCTCAAAATACCACTTGAAATAGGCATCCCATTCATCTTCGCCAATTTTAGTGATAATATTGTCTAACTGGGTTTTTAAAAAAATATATCTTTATTGATTTCAGAGAGAGAAAGGGAGAGGGAGAGAGAGAGAAACATCAATGATGAGAGAGCCATTGATCAGCTGCCTCCTGCAGGCCCCCTGCTGGGGTTCGATCGTGCAACCCGGGCATGTGCTCTCACTGGGAATTGAACTGTGATCTCCTGGATCCCAGGTCAATGCTCAACTGCTGAGCCATGCCAGCCGGGCTCCAAATGGGTTTTAAGAAAAGGTTGGGAATCTCAAGGATTCCCCATGGTGGCTATTGATATTCTGAATTACTTTTGGTCAGATTTGCTTATTTAGTTAAATATGCACATGAAGAGTGACCATGACTTTTAACCATGATTTCAACAGGAGTCTCTGGAGGAAGGATAGTCTTGAAATATTTAGATAATGGAGATCCCATTTTTCAGAGACTTTTCTCCAGAGCAAGGGCCCCAAACATCCTGAAAAGCTCCAGCAATTGGCAGGTTAGATACCGGCCAGTCTCACTCTAGAGCATCCTGATCACAGAGGGGTCAAGCCAAAGTTAAAAAGCCAGCTGTAGTAGAACAACCTGATCTCAAGAAATACAAAAGACTGATGAGCCACAGCTTGCATTGGAGCAGTCTGGTTCCAGACAGAACCACACCAGAGCCTAGCCTCAGTTTCTGTGGAAACAACCCTGTTCCAGGTGGAATCTGTCAGAAAGCTAGTGCAGTTCCCGGAAGCAGCCTGGTGCCTCTAGAGAGTCAGGCCAAAGTGTCACCTGAGCTCACAAATGAGCAAACAAGCAAGCAAGGCCCTTTAACAACAACAACAACAACCCTCTAAAGAGTTTCTGAATAAAGTCCAGACTGCTTCAGAACACAAAATCAGAAGCTGGGTTCCAGAAGACCGAGCCTAAGCCTCCGAGCCAGAGAGCAGTGAGCCCAAGGGACTCTGTTGGGCACCAGCTCCTGGTTGTTCACCTGCTCTGAAGCCGTCGGGGGTACTTTTCCATAATCCCTATGGGCCCCCAAAAGGTTGACCATGAAACAGAAGTTGACTAGGTACTCTGTCATCAAAAGGATTTATTCAGGAAAAAGAAAGATTGCAATCTGGTACACGTAGACATGATGCGCCACATGTACAAAGATGGAGGAAGTACTTTATAGAGGGGAAGAGGGAGCCTAGGGGAGGGGCGGTTACAACCATAGAGCTCTGTTGTAAACATAGAGTTCTTCTTGTAGGTCTGTCATGATGACACAGGTGTGAGAGCTCTTCCCACAGCGCCTCCTGATTTCTGTCCATGTTAAGGTCTCTGTCATAAATTTTAACAGTTAATTTAACATTTAATAAAACACTGAAGATTTCATAACCCCCCCAAAGGAGGTGATGGAGCCATGTAATTTGTGGGGAAGAGATTATACAAACAGGAGGAACAAGTGCAAAGACCCTCAGGTGGGATTGTGCCTGGTATGTGTGAGGAACCACAAGGTGGCCGTGTGACTGAAGTGATGTGAGCAAAGAGGGAGAGGAGCAGAGGGTGAGGTCAGAGATGTAATGGGGGCAGGGGGCAGATCCCGTAGGGCACTGCAGGCTGTGGTGAGGTGGGAGCCACTGAAATGCTCTGAGTCAAGAAGGGTCATGATCTGACTCAGGTTTTAACACGAGTACCTTCGCTGTTCTTCAGTCCCCTCCCCCAGTTTTATTAAGATATAATTGATATACATCACTGTATAAGTTTAAGGTATATAATATAATGGTTTGACTTATGTATATTATGAAATGATTACCACAATAACTTCAGTCAGCATCCATCATCTCATACAGATACAATAAAAAGCCCCCAAATTTTTTTTCCCTGTGGTAAAAACTCTTAGAATTTAACAACACTCCCACAAACCACACAGCAGTGTTAGCTTTAGCCATACTAGTACTTGTGTATCTAATAACTGGAAGTTTGTACCTTTTGACCAATTTCCTCGAATGCCCCTCCACCCATCCCCCGCTTCTGGTAGCCACCAATCTGGTCTCTTTTTCTATGAGTTTGTTTGTTTGTTGTTGTTGTTTTAGATTCCACATATAAGTGAGATCATTCAGTATTCTCTTTTCTCTGATCCCCAGTTTCTGACCAGCCGTGTGCTGAAGCTTCCTTGTGTGCCGAAGCTGCTAGGGATGTGTCTTTGTTTCCAAGCTTCTTCCGACATTTTGGTGTGGTTTTCACTCAGGAGATGGGGAACATTGGGCTGGAGTGTGTGAGGAGTGGAGGATGGATAGCATGCAGGGCAGATGGAGCAATGCTAGGGATGTGCTGGGTTCCCACCTTCACAGAGACAAGACAATGTGTCACTGAACCCTCCAGATCTCTGCCTCTTCTTGTGTAAAAACTAGTGAATTCCACTTGCTCTGCCACTGCTGTCCAGGGCACCTCATCACCACCCTCATCCTCAACATGGGCCTCCTCTAAACCTGGGCCAAGCCTGGCTTTGGCTCCCGGTGCCAGCAGGGGCTGCATCCCTGGCACTGACAAGATGCGCAGGGAGGGCCCCAGGATCCAGGGGCCAGGATGAGCATGACTTCGGGGCTGAGACCCGCAGCATTCCAGAGTCCTAGCGGCGAGTTTCTGAGTTCCAGCGTTAGCAGCGTCCTCCAAGGGGAGCAGGGGAAAGGCGCTCCACCTCCCCGCCAGGAGCAGAAAGGATGTGCGCCCTCTGCCATGTGTCCGGGTGTCTGGAAGATGCCCTCGCTGCCTCACCCTCTCTTCTCTCCTTACCAGCTGCGTGACCAGGGGAGGGCCCTTCAGAGTCCGTTTCTTCGCCTGTAAAACGCTTGGCTGAGGATCCAACAGCTGTGTGGCGGTCAAGGGCTTAGCAGCAGGGTGCCTGGCACCCTGGGCTCACGGGTTTCTCTAGGGCGAGGCACCCTGAGCCCCCCTCTTCCCGTCTCTGGATGGAATGCGAAAGCGTCCGGGGATTGCTGCGGGCCACGGAGGACTGCGAGCCCTGCGCGGTCTTCGGGAGGGTGCCCCCGAGGAGGAGGCACTGATTTGAGGCGGGGCTCAGCAGACCTCCTCAAGCTCCTCGGGCTGCTGGGGGGCAGCAGGGCGAGCGCCGGGGTAACTGCGGCTCCCCCGCGGAAAGGCCTTACCGTATTTCTCCAACAACACGTTCCCCAGCAAGTGCCCTACTTTATCCCGCGCTCCACGGGGAGACACGGCGGCCCGGACAGGGCTGCAGGTGGGAGGGGGGTGTCCTGGACGGGGCTGGCCCCCTGGTCCCCCCCCGCCCCCGGCGCCCACCCCTGCGCGTACCGCACTCTCGGGCTATCTCAGGGTTTCTCAGGTCCCGAGGCCTGTCTCACCTTCTCCCCTGGGAACCGCGCTTTAGAAGCCGACCCCCGCGGACACTGCGAGTCACGGCTAGGGGTGGGGAGCGGGGATGTGGCAGGGAGCTGAGCGCCAGGGGCCGGGCCGCCGGCTGGAAATGAGAAGCGCGCGGGCGGCGCCGAGCCCCTTGCCGCCCGGGCTCGGGCCGGAGGCGGGGCCTGGGCGGGGCGCGTGACGCGCCGCGCGGACCAATGAGGCGCGCGCCCGAGGCCGAGCCTCCTGCGAGCCTTCGCAGCGCCCGCGGCGTCACGTGAGCCGCGGGGAGTGAGCGCCCAGCGAGCGGCGGCGGGCCAGTGCTCCGCCGCAGGGACTCGCGGGCCAGCGGGCGAGTGAGCCAGAGCCAGAGCGGCGGCTCGGCCCGCGGCCGCCGCCGGACCGGAAGCCTGCCCGCTGCCCTCAGCCCAGCCCGCTGGGCCTCAGGACCGCCGGGGCCTGGCCGCCGGCCGGGCGTGAGCCAAGTTCAGGTGGGAGAGGCGCGGCGAGGCCGGGCGGCCGCGTGGACGCGGCCCCGGGCGCTCCGGGGGCTGACCGGGACGCGGGGGGTGGGGCGGGTCCTGGACCGCTTCTGGGCGAGTGGCCGGGCGCCCGCGCCCTTGTCCCAGGCTCCGCGGGAGCGTCCGAGGAAATGTCGGAGGAACGGGCAGACCCCCCGCGCGGGCCTTGAGGGTGGGACAAGCCGGTGGGAGAGTGAACCCCAGTTGCCCACTGGCACTTTCCCGGCGGAGGCCCGACCCTCCGCCTCGGCGTCCCGGCGCGCCTTGCAGGCCTGCCCTTCCATATGGCGGGCACCCGGCGGGGCCTGGCGAGGGGAGCGGGTAGGCGGCCGGACCGGCCTGCTGGGCCGGGGAGGCGGGGGACGGAGGGGCCTGTGGTGGGGGGGTTACTGTCGGTCAGCGCACTCGGCCCGCCGGGGAGGGGAGCGGGCTGAGGGCTTGGTGCTCGGCGGGCAGCACTCGGAGCTCTACCGAGGGGTCCGAGCGGGCTCCCCACCCCCTCCTTTCCCACGCACGTTCACACACACGCGCGCGCACACACACTCACACGCGTGCGCGCGCGGGCACCGACGCTGGCTCCACGCGCGAGTACGTCGCGGACACACTCCCGTACAGCCACACCGGCCGCCGCGTACCACGTCCGCACACGCACAGTCACACGACAGGAACTCACACCCTGTAGTACACTCGCACCGCTCACACGTTTCTTACTCGGACTCCCGGCTCAGAGCCTCCTGGCCTGTCGGCCTGGACATTAGCAGAGTGATGGCCGAGGACTGGCGGTGGCTGCGGCAGGGAAGAGGCCATCCCCCCCCTCCCTGGCCGTCGGGTTCCCTCTTCGCTCCCCACTGTGGTGTTCCCTACGGAACCCCTCCCCGACCTGCCCCCCCCCCCCCCGCAGGCAAAAAGGGGCTGTTTTCTCGCCCAATCTCGGGTGTGTGTGTGAAAAATTACCAAATGTCTGAATCCCTAAAATCATCTCCCCCCTCTAAGGACCGGGTGACTCGTGGGGCTCCCCGGGCGCCCAGGCCACCCTACAGGTGCGAGGATGACCGGGGCTCAGCGACTTTTGGGCCTGCCGACTGAGCGGGTAGCAGAGACTCTTATTTTGAAGGGTGGCCCCCGTCCACCACCCTCTTGATTTGCACGCTGACCCAATGGCAAGCCCTTGGCCGGCTCTGGGCTTGTTATCAATTACATGTTGTTCCTGCTGCCGCTGTGTCCCCGGGAGGATAAACAGCAGGCCTGGCGGCCGAAGGGAGTGGGGGGGGAGGGGGCGGAGTCCCGTGGACTGCTGGGGATGGTGCCGGGAACAGTGTGTCCCCTCCCCCTGCGCGAAGCCTGTGCCCCTGGCCGTGCCACGTGCTGCTGTGTTTTAGGGGCCTGAGCCGGCTCAGCCCTGGCTGCCCTCTCTGTAACGCCATCGCCTCGGGCAGTTCCAGAGCCCCTTCTAGGCTCTGAGTGCCTCAGCATCAAGCCCAGGCCACTCAGCCCTGCATTACTACACTGCTGCTCAACCCTTGCCATTCTACAGCAGGTCTCGTTCTACCCCCAGACCCCACCCTCCCCTTCCTTTTTGGCTCTCCACAACAGCAGCCTTTCACTCCATCAGCAAAGTTTGCCAGGTCCTGTTTTAGACTCTGGAATATAGACGTGGACGGGACAGTCAGAACAGCTTATATTCTGGTGGGGAGGTAGAGAGAAAATAAAGTACACAAACACATAACTAAGATAGTTTCTGGCCTTGGCAACTGCTAGGAAGAATATAAGGTGGGATGATGTAATAGGGAATGGTCAGGGGAGGCCCCTACCAGAAGTGACTTCTGAGCTGAGATTGAAATGTTACTCCTACTTCGAGTGCTGAGGGAAGAGGGATCCCCAGAGAGGGGGCAGCCAGGGTAGTAGCCAGAGGCCCATGATGCTGGTGAGCTTGGTACACAGCTAGTGTGGAATGGAACAGGTGGAGGTGAGTGAGACATGTGAGAGATGAGCAGAGCCCAGGTGCTGTGTGCTGAAAGGAGGCTGGGTCACATCTCCTTGGGAAACTATTGGAGGTTTCCTCCCACCCTACCCTACTGTACTTACTTTTTTCCCTCACTCTTTTTATATAATTTTATCTGTGACTATCTCAGTTTATATGTGGAAGAGGAAGGCCTCCTTTAAAAAGAATGTACCACCCACAGTACCATCATCACACTTAAAAATATCAAGAGTAATTCCTCGATATTATGGAATATTCAGTTGGTGGTCACATTTTAGGGGAGAGTTTAGTGGGCAGAAACATGGTCTAATTTGCTGCTTCCCACCAGCAAATGGCCTCGTCCCAGGTTCCAGGAAGGCTGGAGTTCCCTGGATTCAACATCACAGCAGAGGGGCAGAAAGACCGTATGTTCTCCCATTTGGAGGCTAATCCTAATGGCTGGTACTGACCATCCCTGAATGCATGTCAGCCCTATAGTAAGTGCTCAGCATATGTTAGCTTTGGACTCTTAAAAGAACCTAGGAACTAGGCACTGTTGGCAGCATCCCCACCCAATAGACCAAGACAGACACAGAGACATTGTGCCACCTGCCCAAGATCATTCACCCAGCTGATATGTTGCAGAGGTTGAGCATAGCCCCCTGCTCAAAGGGTGGGTGACAGGTGAGGGAGGCGTAGAGCTAAGTGTGAGTTTCTGCCCAGCCTGGTTACCCTTTACATTATCTGGCACTTTTATTCCTTCTTAGCACCTGATTTGGTGAGAATAGTGTGTATTTTAAAATGCCCAATTTTAAGTCCTTAGCTGAGTATTTCAACCAGAAGCCAAATGTCCTGGCAAAACTGCCCAGGAGTACAGACTCGCCAAGGGCATCTACCTTGTCTTGTTGAGCTCTTAAGCTTCCCAGATCAGTATGGATCTGAGATCAAAAGTCTTGAGGTCATTGGGGACATAGAACAGATGAGGAAACTGAGATTTGGGGAAAGCCAGGACTTGCCCAAGGTCACAACTGGGAGCTCTCTGCCTGGGGCTGGGCATCTTGACTGTTGAGTGGTGCTGGGTGCCAGGACCAGTTGTGTTCCTGGAGACAGCATGGGGGTGGGTGCAGAGGTGATGCCAGGCAGGAGAGAATCTCTGGCTTCAGGTGCAGAATATCCCCAACCTCAACAAACATCCACTCATGGTCACCTGGGTGGGGACAAAGGTCCACAGAGGTGACTCCATCACAGCCTGACACTGTTGACTCGTCTTGGACACCAGACCTAGCATGGCCTTCAGAGGACGCAGCTTTCCCCACTACTCTCTGATGATATTCTCTGAGCTCTTCTTGGGCACCAGCTGCCACACTGGGAACTGGGGATGCAGAGGACACCCTACAGCCAAGCCAGCTGTCATGGAGAACATGATCTAGTTGGGAGACAGGAGTTGGCTGGGTCTTCCCGAGGTTGTGAGTGCTCCATGGGTGCAGGCCAAGGGGGTCTTCTCTACAGGCCCAACTAGGCGGTTGTGAAGTCACATGAGGTAAGATCTGTCCCAGCACTCTGGGTCCACCTCTGCTCCTGTGAGTTCTCCCAGTGGGCAGAGATTTGTCCTCCTGGTGGTGGAACCTCACTAAAACGTCTGTTTTTTCAGGCCTGTTCCCTCTCTCTCCTTTCACAGAGGAGGCAGCCAAGCTCAAAGGGGTTTGAGAGCTGGAGGGTGGATGAGCTGCCTGCTTCAGATGTGGAAAGGCAGGTGTAATGGGTCTTTAATTTTTTGCGGCAAGCTAGACTTGCCTAATTAAAAGATTGACTGTCCAGTTAAATTTGAATTTCAGATATAGTAATTTTTTTGATATAAGCAAGTCCCATCTAATATTTGGGACATACTTACATTAAAAATTAAAAGTTGTTCATTTTTTAAAATCTGAAATTTAACTGGGCAGCCTGTATTTTTATTTGCTCAACCTGGCAACCCTACCAAAGCCCCAACAACACAAAGGTCAAAGAGCAAATGACCGTTGTTCCCCACTCCAGTGAGTCAACAGGAATGAAGATGAGGTCAGGTGTCCTCAGAAATGCAGCAACTCTGAATAACTGGATGGGGTTCCTGACCTTGGCTGTTTTGAGGTGCAGAGAGCCTCCTTACATACCCACTTTCTTGCTCACACTCACAATCATTCACAGACGCATATGTGTCCTTTCCCAGAATTGTTCCGGAAAATCTGTTTGAAAGCAAAAGTGCCCCAGGTTGTGCAATGGGCTTGGGAGAGCACTCTTGCAAACAGGTGGTGCAATTTCAGAAAACACTCTTGCAGAGAGTTGTCCTGGGGTATGGATGGAAGCAAGATCCAGGCATTTGGCAATGGGAGACTCTGGGCAGGTCGTGGTGGGGGGAGGGGGGCACAAGCCCATGAGGTGGCCGGTGAGTGTTCTGTTGTCCTGATCTGCCCTCTGTTGTTTTCCTCCACAGCCAGCAGTGGCACGGCCAGGCCAACATGGTGGACCACTTGCTTCCAGTGGACGAGAACTTCTCGTCACCGAAGTGCCGGGTTGGATATCTGGGAGACAGGCTGGTAGGTGGGCGGGCGTACCACATGCTGCCCTCGCCCCTCTCGGAAGATGACAGTGACGCCTCCAGCCTCTGCTCCTGTGCCAGCCCAGACTCACAAGCCCTCTGCTCCTGCTATAGCAGTGGCTCGGGTGCTGAGGGCCAGGACAACATCTTGGACTTCCTGCTATCCCAGGCTACGCTGGGCAGTGGTGGCAGCGGCAGCATCGGGGCCAGCAGTGGTCCTGTGACATGGGAGGCCTGGCGGAGGGCACCGGCACCTGTGAAGGGGGAGCATTTCTGCTTCCCGGAGTTTCCTGTGGGTGATCCCGATGATGTTCCAAGGCCCTTCCAGCCCACCCTGGAGGAGATTGAAGAGTTTCTGGAGGAGAACATGGAGCTGGGAGTCAAGGAGGCTCCAGAGAGCAACAACAAGGACTTGGAGGCCTGTAGTCAGCTCTCAGCTGGGCCACACAGGAGCCACCTCCATCCTGGGTCTGGTGGGAGAGAACGCTGTGCTCCCCAACCAGGTGGTGCCAGTGCGGGTGACACTCAGGGCCCAGGCGGGGGGCCTGCACCTGATGGCCCTATCCCCTTGCTGCTGCAGATTCAGCCTGTGCAGGTGAAGCAGGAATCAGGCACAGAGCCCTCCTCCCCTGGGCAGGCTCCGGAGAGTGTCAAGGTAGCCCAGCTCTTGGTCAACATCCAGGGGCAGACCTTTGCACTCCTGCCCCAGGTGGTGCCCTCCTCGAACTTGAATGTGCCCTCCAAGTTCGTGCGCATTGCCCCTGTGCCCATTGCTGCCAAGCCCATTGGGTCAGGACCCCTGGGGCCTGGCCCCACCGGCCTCCTCATGGGCCAGAAGTTCCCCAAGAACCCTGCAGCGGAACTCATCAAAATGCACAAATGTACTTTCCCCGGCTGCAGCAAGATGTACACCAAAAGCAGCCACCTCAAGGCCCACCTGCGACGGCACACAGGCGAGAAGCCCTTTGCCTGCACCTGGCCAGGCTGTGGCTGGAGGTCAGTATGATGGGTGACAGGCTGGATGGTGAGCATTGCCCCTTATCTCTGTTCTGTTCTTCTGGGTGTGCAGCCAAGGCTGATTTCTTTACCATTAGATAAGACTGATTAGAAAGGGGAGAGGGTGGGCAGGGGGCAGCACCAGAGCTAGCACAGCTGCTCAGAGGTTTCCTTGTCCCTCCTGACCACTATAGCCAGAAAACAACTGGTCTGATAAGGCTTGCTGGAACTTGTGCTGAGAGTGAGGAGCTGAGCCAGGGCAGAAAGACTCTCATAGTCATATCAAAGACAGTTGAGAATGATGGGGTATGGGCTGTGCCAGATGGGGCTTCAACTGTATGTGCACTGCTCCCTTTGCCTCACAGCACCCCAAAGGGTAAGTATCACCCTTACTCCCATCTCACTGCTGAGCAAACTGAGGCTCAGACTGGCTAAGTAACTTGCCCAAGGTCACACAGCTTCGTAAATGGGACTTGAACCTAACGGGTTGTATCAGAGCGCCCACGTCCTGAAAATGCTGTTTCTCATCCAAAGGGACCAACTTCTCTTACAGAAGTCCCTGGGCACATGGGCTGGGCCAGGCCCTTGTTCCCCTAGGAGACCTAGAGGTGTGTTAGAGAAGCCACAAAGGCCAACCACAAGGGAGGACCCAGCTGGGTGTGCTTACCCAAAGGTAGAAGACTACTTCCAGGCTCTACTTTGCCTGGCACAGTGGGGGAAACCAACTCTCAAAGGACAGGGCTCTTTCAGAGTTACCCAGCCCTCAGGCAGCCTTGCTGGATGGACTCCCTCCCCTGGGCCCCAGGTGCTGGCTCACCTTTGGGAGGCATGTCCACCTTTTCCTGAAAAGCAGGCAGCTGGCCAGGAGCTCAGATGCTTAGTGTGCCACAGCTGGGCTTTCCCCAGTTTAGGATGCCCACCCTGCTGGACTCTCTGGCCTGCCTGGGAGGGTGGCTTGTGCTACTGGCACATTCCTGGGCTTTGCTGCTGTGGCTGTTGCTACATGTGTGAATGTGTGAGAGAGCCATGTGGCATGCCTCATCTGTGTGCAGAATTGGTTCTTGCAAGTCACTGTAACTGTGTGTGCACATGCATCTTGCTTGTGTATGCATTTTGCTTTTTTCATGTGTGTCTCTGTATTGCATGGCCATATGTGTTTGTGCACCTTTTCTATGCTTGTGTATCCATGTTGGTGTGGCTCACAGGGAGCAGTTTGCAGCTTTTGTTTATATGGCCAGACTTTTGTTTGAGAACTCCTGAGAGTTGGTCCCAGGGTGTGAGGTGCCACTCCTGGAGTCCTGGCTGGCCCAGGACAGGAGCTGTGACTGAAACATTTGATGTGATGCTGGCAGCCCCTTTCCATGGGAGCGTAGAGCTGACCAGGGAAGGGACTTGTCCCAAAGAGCATTTTGGGTTATGGGGGCCCTTCCTCAGTGCGGGCACCCCCACCCCTAATGTCCCAAAGGTGCCAATCAGCAGACCCACAGGGCTGCCTTCTGTGAGAGCCTGCACTTCAGCCCCACAGCATTGGGTGGCAGTGCTGGTGCCACATGCCTCTCTGAGACTCATGCCACAGTCCACCAAGTAGGTTTCGGGTAACAGGCACATTTGCAGAGCAGTTTGTGAGGCGTGATACGGCGGCATGTGTGTAATGTTGGGTGGTCAGAGCTTGGGGTGGGGAGGAGACCAGAGACATGGGGCTTTAGAGGCAGGTGCTCAACTGCAGAAGGGAAAGGCACTGAGACTCTGTGAGTGGGGGGCAGCTGGTGGCAGTGGTTGAAAGCCCCAGTCCTGGGGTCGTGGTCAGTCTCCAGCTCACTATGTGCCCTTGGGATGGTCCCCCTTCCCAAGCCTCAGTTTCCTCATCTGTAAAGTGGAGGGCCTACTCACAACCTCTCCCTACCAGGGCCAGGGGTGCTGGGGTGCTCAGCAGTGCCCCCTTCTCATCAGTGATAATGTCACTCTCATTCAAGATCAGAGTCTGAGAAGGGAAGGTTTTCTGCCTGGCCTTCATGTGGGCAGTACCCCATCGCAGAGGCACCCCCAGACTTACAGGGATTCCTCTTGGATGCAGTCTCCTGTTGGTAGGGAGCAGGGCTGGAGAGAGGTTGGGCATTTGCTTGGCAGAGCACTGGTCTGACTCTCATGATGGACTCGTCTTCCTCAGCACTGTCCCCTGGCTGCTACTGACTGTTGCCAAGTGGCCCATCCATTTGGGATAGGGCTGGGTGGGACCACAGAAAGGAAGGGTGTGGTCCTTGGTCAAGGCTGCCCAATTGGCCTACTTCCCTAGGAGGAGGGGACCCGACTTCTTCCAGGCTGTCTCAGAAAGCGGACAGGCCCCTCAGCCCAAAGTGCATCTTAGGGAGGGAGGTCTCAGCTCCCGACACAGTGGCCTTATGAGGTAGTGAGTTCCCCATGACAGGAAGTGTGCAAACAAGAATGGGATTTATGGAGGGAATTCAGCTCTGCCACTGGGTAAGTTTTTTAAAAAATATATCTTTATTGATTTCAGAAAGAGGAAGGGAGAGGGAGAGAGAGATAGAAACATTAATGATGAGAGAGAGTCATTGATCGGCTGCCTCCTGCACGGCCCTGACTGGAGATCGAGCCTGCAACCCGGGCATGTGCCCTGACCAGGAATTGAACCACAATCTCCTGGATCCTAGGTTGATGCTCAACCGCTGAGCCACGCCGTTTAAGTCTTGACATTGGTCATTTTGCTCAGGATTCACTTGAAATGGCATGGTGAATTCCCCATGGAGTAGACTCTGGAGCCATCCTTGCCTCCAGCCACTCCTAGCACTTCAAAGGGCACCCCCAGCTTTCCCAAGCTCCGCCAGAGTGGGGTCTGGTCTTGGTGGGGTCACACATGGCAGAGGCACTGGGAGCCTGGCATGCCTACCTTTCAGGAGGGCTGTTTCTCTAAGGATTTGAGAGTCCCCAGTTGGCTTTCAGAAAGCCTGACACCCTGGGGTTGCACACAAGACATGCATGTCCTTTAAATGTGGCCATAACCTTCAACGAAGGGTCAAGGATAGAAGGAGCCCTTGCAGCAGTTGGGCAGGAGGACAGACCCCACTTTGTGGCAGCTTGGTCTGTACAAGACAGGAGACGTGGTGATGATGAGGTATCATGTTTATTGACCACTTACACTGTGCTAGGCACTATTCAATTGTTCTCATGAGGTACACTTGCTTGTATGCCTCCTGCCATGAGGAGCTCTTTACCTCACAAGGCTACTCTGACCTTTATGTCTACTTTGGTACACTTAAACTCCACCCAAACTTCTCATTCTGGCCCACAGACCTGAATAATCTGCTTGCTGACCTCCACCTCCCCTTTGCAGGGCAGCCTTCCCCTTGGACCTCGGCCCTCTCTGTGCCCTATTTCTCCAAAGCTTTTTCCCCAGTGGTAGCTGTAGTTGGTCTTATGATGGTCTCTGCTTTGTTCTGCACACATCACAAGCATTAGTTCACAGAGTCCTCATAATAGCTTTGGAACATATAGGCACCAATCTGTGTTTTACAGAGGGGGAAATGGAGGCCCAGAAAGCCTACAGAGACAGAGCTAGTGAGTATGGCTCTGGGTGCACCCCCAGGCAGTGCCTCAGCCCCACCCTGACCTGCACGCAGTATGACAGGCATGCCTCTCCCACCTGCAGCCATGGGCTGGTTTCCCCCTCCTCTTTTCTTCCTGTGTACTTGGTATTATAATGGTTGGGTGTCCTCTCTCCCCCACAAGGCCATCAGCTCTTTCAGGTGTCATACCATGGGTGAGGGAAAAGATCTGGCAACAGTGGCAGTGATAACAGTAGTTCCTGATGTGCCTCAAGCACTGCTCTGAATGCACCAAACGCAGTAACTCATGTAATGCTCCAAACAAGTCCATGAGGTATGTGTCAGTATGTTGTCCCCACTTTACAAAGGAGGAAATGAGGAACAGAGCATTTAAGTAAGTTCTCCATGGTCACACAACTAGTAAGTGGCAGAACCAGGAGTTCACCTTAGGCTGTCTGCCCCTAACCTCCCACCCCCAGACTGAGGACCTCTCTCCAGTCCCTTCTGCAAGCCTCCAGTGGGATGCAGCCTGCTAGAGTGTTGAGAGGACTTCCACCGGCAGCTGGTCTTCAGAGTGGCACCCCTGCACTCTTGCTTGCCTCCCCATGTGAGGAGCTCCCCACTCCCAAGTCTGCTTCTCTTCTTCCTGCTCGGCCTGGTGAGCAGATCCCTCTTCCTCCTACCAGGCCAGTTCTGGCCCTGACACTGTGTCCTATGCCCCACCCTGTGCACCTTTTTGTGATGAACAGTGTCCCTCCCTGTACTCCACTCCCCCATTGTCACTTGCCCAGGTAACCAACCCCTGCTTCCTTCTGCTCTTGGTCCTGAACCCTGTGTTCCCTGGCTCTTTCCCTCTTGTGACATGGTTCTGGCACCCTTGTCAGAGCTGAAACCAGACCTTCCCTATTCCAAGCTAACCATCTGGGAAGTGGCTGCTTGCCTGCCTTCCTAGAAGTTTCCTTGCTTCACTCTCAGACACAGGCCTTCTTTGTTCCCTCAGCAGAACATCCTGTTCCAGAATGGCCAAGCAGTTCTGTCCAGAAAGAATCCCTTCCTGCTACAGCTCATAGGAATATTAATAACTTTCACCAGCCCTGTGTGGCAGGTACTGTTGTCATCCCCAGCAGACCCTGGAGGCCCAAAAAAGGGGAGTTGCAGTCCTGAGGCCACAGAGTCAGGAGGTGGCAGGGACAGGATTCAAGCCCAGTGGTCTGGGTACTGGCCTCTCTTGGCCCGTGTCACTGCTGCCTCTATGCGGTGGGGCATTCTCTGACCCCATCCCTTCAGTCAGCAGAGCTGCCAAGTGTTGTTGGGCAGGGTGTGCGCTGCACAACTCTTGGGGGTGCCATACCCATTGGAATCCTTGAGACTTGACTTTTCAATCATGGCTTTCTGGCTGATGGAAGGGGTGCCTTTGACAATGGTGCTATGTGTACCGGTGGTGGTGCTGATGTTACAGGCTGCTCAGGAGAGTCACCTGGACCTCTGTGCTTCCCTGTCCTGCACCTCAGCAACGCGAATCACAGTAACCACCCACACCCTCAAGGACCTCACCAGAGGCTGGGCCCTGTGCTAAGCTCCTTGCTGGTAATAAGAGTTCACAATTGTTGGATGCCTGCCATGTGCCAAGCACTGCTGTAAACAGTTGTCACCTTTTATAGTCCTCTGAGGCAGATCTGTCACTCGCCTGGCTTCAGGTGAGGAAACAACCTCAGAGAGCTTGCCAGCTTGCCCATGCTGCTGGTCAGTATGAGCCTACAAAGGCTGCATCTTAGCTACCTGGCTCCTCCTTCTGTGTGGCCCCCAGGTATCTCCAATGCTGCTCTTTGGGACAATGTGGGTGAGGGTGTGAGGCAGGGATCTTCTGAGGGTTCAGTTTCCAGGGATGGGACCCCTCAAATCACAGGACCCTGAGGCAGCAGAGAGGGGGCTTGTAGGTGGGGACAGCTTCTTCTCAGGCCTGGCTTTCCCTTGGTTGCCCCCATGATGACAGGGACCCTGTGGTCCTGTGTCACCACCTTTGGCCTCTGAGGAAAGTTCCAGAAGGTGGACAAGAATCCTAAGATTTTCTTTGGATGAATGAGAAAACTGAGACCCAGGATGTTTCTTAAGTTTGCTCAGGACCACGCGGGGTTCCTGGTCAGGTGCGGACCTGAGCAGATCCTGCTGTTCCACTGCTATGTGACCCCGGCAAGCCTCTTGTCCTCTTTGAGCTCTTACTGTGGTATCGTCAATCTGATGGGGCTCCCTGAAAGGTGCAGACTCCCAGTACGTGGTGTCCATGAAGGCTCTGGCACTGTTGATGGCATTTCCTGTAGCTTTCTGCTGGCTCCTGCCTTAGGCAGGCCCACCTGCTCAGAAGCTCTGTGTCCAACTCCAGCTGGGGCACGTGGCCCTGGCCCAGAAGCACAGGTCCAGGCTCTGACTGCCAGAGCATTGATGCTGCTTCTTCCCTGGCACAGGGCTCCAGTGGTACATATCTTCCAGCCAGGCTCTGTGGATGTGGCCAGATCCTTTGTGGCCACCAAGGTGGGCAGGGTACAGCAGGGAGCTGTTTCAGGACCTTTGCTAGGGCCTTGGCTGCTCTGTCTTGCCTGTGACCCTGGATCAGCCCTCATCACTCTGAGCCTCAGTTTCCTCATCTGGCAAAGGGGCCAGTTGGTCTTCCTTTAATCTGAACATATGCTGAGAGCACTGCTCTTTGCTCACCACAATTGGTGCTCTGGAATGGGGGTGGAAGAAACCTGGTTGTGCTCTAGGGGCAGGGCCCTGGGCTTTGGGGCAGCCAAGCCAAGCTGAAGTGTTTATCTTCCCTGCCTCTGGGCCTGGCTCCCCATCTGTGCTCAGGCCCTCCTGCTGCCCACCTGAGCCTTCTCCAGGACTTAACCTGCTAGGTCCCCCTGCTCCTTGGCAGGCTATGGGGTTGAGGTCTGAACCCACAGGGTCACACCTGGGTTGGGGACAGCTAACCTACCTCTCCAGGAGTATCACCTAACCTACCTCTGGCTGTGTGGCCCCTGGTCCAGGAATGGAGCTTGTTGGGTCTGGCATTCCTGTGTGTGCACATGTGTTCATGTAGGTACACATGCATCCCTGTGTGTGATGTGTGTATGTGCGCATACGTGTGTACAGGTTGGAGTGGGTGACATGTATAAGTGTGTGAGTGTGCACACTTGTCTGCAGTGTGCCCATGTCCACGACAGGCACACACATGTGGCATGTGTGTATACATGTGAGTGTGTGTGGATCACGTGTGCATGTGGGTGCATGGATGCACTAGGACTCGAGGGCACTGTCCCTGTGACAGCTGTCCATCCTCCTGCGGGTGCCTGCTGCGTCCACTCTTTCATGCAAATGCACTAACTGGGCACCTATCATGCACCAGTTAGACTCATCTTTCCTCATGGAGCTGATGGTCTAGTGGCACAGCCTGACATTCATCAAAAAGTAGGAAATTAATTTAAAACTGCAACAACTATGGCAGAGGCCAGGGAAGAGAGGTGCACTGTGCTGTGGGAGCCTAGAATGAGGTAGTCCCAGAGGACTTTCATGAGGAAGTAACGTCTGAACTGGGCTCTAAGGGATGGGTGGGAGGGAGCAAGGAGAAGAAGGGAAGGACGAGCATTCTGGGTAAAGGGAACAGTATAAGCGAATGTCCTGTGGCAAGAGGAAACAAGGACAGCTCGCTATAGGTGGAACAGAGAAGAGGAGATATGTATGTGTGGGGAGTGGGGCTTTGAGGGGTGAGGAGAGCCTCAAATCCCTGAAGTCAATGGTAGCTGTATGAGCCCTGTGGTCCAGCTCGCTTCTTACCTTTCCCATTAGCAGCTGCTCCTTCTCAGTGGCCTGTGGGCTGTGGGAACACTTGTTCCTGGGCAGGCTGGGGCCAAGGGAGGGAGGTGGCAGGGGAACCATTTACACTCTCGGGAGTACCTCACAGAGATACAGTTTTGTTTGGGGACATCTTGGGGGCCCTGTGTTCAGGAAAACAGGGTCCAGGAATGGGGTGGGGCATATTAATGGAAGCAAGAGTAAGGAGCCAAGAACTCCCTGCTGGGCTGGAGAAAGAGACACTTCTCTCCAGCCTTACTTTCTCCTTTGGATGGGCTTCCCTGTGTAGAGCTCCACAGAAGCCATGAGTTCTCGTCTAAGTGAGAGCATGAGGCACAGCCTCAGTAGGGCAAGGTGATCCCACTGCACGCTGGAGGGGGGCAGTGTTTGGGGTGGGGTGGAGAGTAAGTCAGGTCTCTGGTAGGCTTGAAAACCTGTCCCAATATTTACCAGCCCCTCGCAGGCTCAGATGTGTGAGAATGGCCTGCTGTGCTGGTAGAGCCTTTTATTTGCAATTCTTGCTGTCCTGGAGGGACCACAGGGACATGGGGAGGGGGTTTGGGACAGTGGATTTTCGCCCGTGAATTCAGAAGCACTTGGGTAGCTGAAGCACCCCAGCTGCTGGAGCCCTGGGAATCTACTGCTGGCCTGGGTGTGTGTGGGAGGTGGTGAGGGGGACAGGGCGGGCCAGCCTGGCCTCGCTCATTGCTGTGTCCCTGTAGGTTCTCCCGCTCAGATGAACTGTCAAGGCACCGGCGTTCGCACTCTGGCGTGAAGCCCTACCAGTGTCCCGTGTGTGAGAAGAAGTTTGCGCGAAGTGACCACCTGTCCAAGCACATCAAGGTGCACCGCTTCCCCCGGAGCAGCCGCTCCGTACGTGCTGCCAACTGACACCCCCCCCCAGCCACCCACACCAACTATTACCGCTGCCACTGGCCCACCCCATCCCCAACCCATCAGATCGCCCAGATCACCCATATATTTTGTAGCAATAATTTATTTGCCTCCTTCAGAGGGAAGTGAGAATGTTACCAACCCAGCAGCCTGGGTTGGTATGGGAAGAAGGGGGCTAGCCTGGGAGGCAGGAACCCAGAGCCCCCACCTGCTGCCTTTCCTGGGGAGACCCAGCTCCTAACCTGGAGGCCGGCCTCCGTGCCTTTGTGCCTTTGTGCCTTCCTGCGCCGCTGCCACAGGCCTCTGCTGCAGTGTCTGGGGGCCTGGCCCTTCTCCCACTGGGCTCCCTGCCTGGGCCAGGGCCAGCACTTTATTGCCCGGGAAGATGAAATGTGCAGTTTTGAAATATCAGTTCCCACAGGGAGCCACACTGGGAAGAAGGAAGTAGGCCAAAAGTCCTGGGCTGCACTGTGGTGTGCAGGTGGCTTTGTCCAAGATGCTTCACTCAGCCTGACTACCAGAAGGTATGGGCGAGGCTGTTAGGGGTGCAGGACCTGGCCTCTTGATGGCTGTGGGATTGGGGTGAAAAAGCCCCTCTCTGGGGGGCTGATGTGCATGTGCTTCAGTTAAATGTGCAGGGCAGGCAGACAGATGTAGGCTGGCCCCGGACTGTCTGTACCCAGCGTGGCTCAGCCCCTTGTCCAGTTTCCAGACACCAGCCTCCAGGGTCACCTTTTGGGAGGACAGGAACAGAACAGGCTGCATAGCATGTAGAAGAAGCAGATAGAGCCCCCAATCCTGATTTAGAAATGCATTCCTTATTTTGTCTAGAAATTAATATCAAATGAACTAGCTTGTTTGACAGGTTTATTTCACATCCTATGAATGTATGTAAATAAACTGTACATAGGTACATCTACATAAAATATCTTTTAATAACATCAGCATTTGTGTAAATTTGAAATTTTAAAAATCTATAAAGCTGGTGTACATATGTTACAATTATGTATATTTTCTTTGGTCCTTCATAAAAATATATTTACTTTGCCAATAAAAAGAAAAAAGAACTCAATAACTTTATGATATTCATGCACTGGTTTCCTCTGCTCTGCCAGGAAGTGGGGGCGATTCTGGGGGCCAAGTCTTGGGGGACCTTGAGGTTTGTACCTAGAAGGATACAAAGGTAACTTTGGGGTCAAGCCCCTGACCCAGCAGTGCAGGGTCCCCACACAGCCCCACCTCCAGGCTGGCTGTTAGGTTTCTGTTTATTCCAATATCCCAGAGGGCCAGCAGTTCCCTCTCCTCTGCACAACCCCAAATCCAACCCCTATCCCAGCGTCACTTATGGGAAGCCACTGCAGGCCAAGCCAGGCCAACAGGGGTCACTACTCCTCTGATTTACTGTTGGAGACCCTTGTTTGGCACTTGATACTTTATACCCTCTGTGCAGTCCATCAGGCATTTATTGTGCTCACTATATGTACTGTGCAGAGGTGGGGGGCAAATCATTTCCCCTCCTGGACTTCCCTAGGAAATGGCATATCACTTCCTGCTTGCATGCGCGGTGGTGAATGGATTAGGAGTTCAGCCACCACCTTCACCCTCCCCAGCTGCTCAGAGCTATGGGGATACAAAGTCTCCCAAACTCCCCCAGATGCTTGAGGTCTCTCTGAGCACTTACACAGCTGGGGTTTGGACCCATCCACACATCCTAGCAGGCTGGGAGCTGGGGGTCGTGGGGACCAGAGAGGAAGGAGAAGCTATGAGCTAGCGAGGTGGGCAGGGAAAGTGGCCACAGTTCTTCTATTGTGTGAATTGGGAGGTGAGGACCTTCCAGAGGTGATCATCTACCCAGGAACCTGATACAAGTCCGGGCAAGTGTCCTCAGTGGCACCCTCGGAGACTGGCTCTGGTCCTGGGGAAAGGACTCGACCTTGTGACCTTTGCCCGACTGAATATATTTTCTGTGGCCAAACATGCTTGGGGAAGTGAGGCTGTGATTTCCAGGTGCATTAACATAGCCTTTCTTCATCCATAAACAAGCAATGTAGCCCAGATCAGAGGGACACCAGAGGTCAGAACAGTCACTTTGAAAGAGCCTGTGAACACGTGTTCACAGTGTGGGGCACTGACTCAGGACCCCACTCCGCTCATCTCAGTGGATTTCCCCAGCAGCCCACTTACTCTGAGCCTGCAGCCTCCAGCTGACCCTATGTCCAGGCCAAGGCACAGGTGGTTGTGTGTGGTGGGGTTGTCTAAGTCATCATCCTCAGTCTGGTTCCAGAATCCTCGCCTGATATGTATGTTCGCACCCTTGTCATGCATTTTGGCAGCGCAGCTGAGTGAGCAGGGCGTGGAGGGAAAGGGACTGCCTCTTGATCCCCACTCCCCCCCACCATGGGTCATAGTTTCTTAAACTATGTAGATTTGAGCTTCTTCACCCTGAGAATGGGGATGAAAGTCCTCAGGTCACAGCATGGTGGGGAAGGGTGAGTGAGAGTGCATGTGTGACTGAACAGCAGCAAGGACCCTTTCCAGGGTGTGAGCCTGCCTCCAGGCCAGATGGAGAGCCTGGGGAGGAGGCAGGGCCTCTGGTCTTCTGCTGCAGCCAATGCCACTGCAGTGTGACCCATGGGAACACTGGGAGTTCTGTTGAGGCACCTAGCTTGCCTCCTGCCTCTGGGAGACTCCTATGCCACCACCTTTATCACTGGAAAGGAGTGTTTGCCTTGGCCTACCAGCCAAGAAGCAGATGGAGATGTGAGCCAGTGTGCCCACAATTGTTTGTAATAGGGGAGGAGTCCGGAAAGTTGCAGAGCTTTAAAACTCTGGTACCCCACCTTGCACAATACCCCTTCCCAAAGGCACACAAGGGGGAAAGTACCATTTATTGAGCACTGTAGCAGGCAGAGTATAGGTTAGGCTGCTATAACAAAGGAACTCCCTAACACTGTCACTTACATAGGTAGTTTATTTTTCTCTATTTAAACATTCTGAAAGTAAGCAGTCCAGGCTGATCTGGCAGCTCCAGTGCGGGACACCTGGGCTCCTCTCTCGCCCTCCATGCCCTAGGGTATTGATCCAAGATGACTCACCAGGGTACCAGGCCAGCTCAGAGAAAGTCAGCAAGAGGCCATGCGTTCCCTCCCTCCCTGCAAGGTCAGGAGCTGGGATTTGCAATCTTGTCCACTCATGTCCCATTGGCCAGAACTTAGTCATAGTCTCATCTGCAGCAAGGAAAGCTGGAAAATTTAGTCTTAATCTGGAGGTTATGGGCACAGCTAAAATTTGGGAGTTCTATTACAGTAGAAAGGAAGGGAGAGTAGGCGTTGTGTTTTCACTGCAAGCATACCTGCCATGGCCTGTTGCCATGCACACAACATTCCATTCACCTTTCAGAACCTTGCAAATTGGCCCCTTCCCTGTAGCATGCATAAGTCATGGTAGAGTGCTTTGTCTGCATTCTGAGAATGGGTGTCACCGGCAGAATGGGTGTCCTGGTCTCACATCAGTGGACATGTTTTGCAGATATCGAGGATGCCCCTCATCAGGTCAGCAGGCTCTGTTTTCTCCCATAGCACGCAATTCTCACACTTGACCCCTCCACTACTGGCCCTGAGAGTCCAGCCATTCTGGCAAGAACCACTTGTGCCACCTTTACTGAAAGTTTGCAGGGCCCCAATAGTTTCACTTGGAAAACACTTATTTGTTGTTTCAATTGAAATAATATAATAATAATATCTACTAAGTTCTATTATAATCATATAATTTATAATATTTAAATAATATAATACATATATACTAATACAAAACATAAAATAACATACTAATCATAATACAATAATATAATGTATAACAATAGCTAAATAAACTATATACACATATATAGAATTTAAATTACACAACTATGTTATATGCTGTTATTTATAATTTAAATAATAGAGCTATATTATAAATACTATAACTAAAGATTATAACTATACCTAATGGCCACCTTTTCAGGGAGGAACCCAGGGACTTACCTTTTGCATCTGTTCCTTCTGTCACCTTGCAAGAATCTCCCTCTTCCTCTTGGAACTTCAAATCCCCTGCTTCTTTAAATACACAGGAGAATTAGAGCCAGACTCCCTGGGTTCACATAACCTCTCCATGCCTCAGTTTCCTTATCTTTACAGGAAGATGATGGTACCTTCCTCATAGGTCAGTGTGTGGACTCAATGAGTGAACATATGAAATGCACTTAGAACAGAGTCCAGCAGGTAATAAGAGCTGTTATTGTTGGTGGTATTTTTATTGCTACCCATTGTTAATTGAGCATTCCCTCAGTATCCCCACCTCTTTCACCTCAAGAAGTGTAATAAGACATTTCTGCTAAATGAACACAGTACTCTTCTAACAGACATTTGATCAGGCCACATGTTTTCCAGCACATGGACATCTTGCTGGCAGACAGGTCTCTTAGAGGGCAAGCCCATTCCCTCTACAAAGGGACTGCAACATCTCCTCAGTGTTCTTTCACAGATCATTAAATACTGAGTAGGGAGAATTCCAAGCCAAAACAGGGTGAGGCAAAAGGAGGTTTACAGTTGTTAATATGGAAAAATAATACAATAATTAATAAATAATAATACAAGAATAAATTGTGTTTTGCATACTCACAACTATAAATCTACTTTTTCCCCACTTTGTATGTTCAAACGATTGTTGATTAAGTATTAGGCTGTAAACAAGATAAACCCAGTCGGAAACTATAGTGGTTTTAAAAGGCTATGTATGTCTCACAGGTTTTATTTGCATTTTTATTTGCATTATTTACTAGCCAGGAAGCTGATCATTGGACTGTCCCATTCAATACCAGACACCCGGAAATTCTGAGACCAAATTCTCTTACACCGTTACTCTTTCCACATACCCCCTCCAGGAGCTGCAGGCTCATATTGCATAACAAGGATCCCAAAATATATGCCCCAATCTTGAGGGGCCTCAGTGCAGAGGTCTGTCTCGGTGTGTGTGTGTATATGTGTGGGTGGGTGTGCATGTGTGTGATTGTACTGGGCATTTAAGCCTCACCTAAAACTGCCAAGTAGATACTCTGGGCACCTGATGATAGGGGTTGATGACACTTGAGTTTGTGTCCATGGACTTGAGACTGAGGGAACACCTTATGAGCCTGTTTTTCTTTCCCCTCTCCCACCCACTGCCACCATGTTTACATCAGTCTCCAGTGAGTAGGAGCACACTGTCTCCTGAAGTCCATTTATGTCAGTTCACACCTGACTTCTGCCACTAGTGCTTCCCTACCTCCCTGCTGCCCTCCTGTGTCCAGAGAGATGTTCTCTGGCTACTGGAGACACTGGGTCCCACAGGTACACCTGTATCCACAAACGGCAGCACACTGCCGGCACAAACACAGACATAAATACAGCCTCGGTGTTGTTTGTGAAGTTTTTGCCAATGTAATGCAACAAGAAAAAAATGAGGGACAACCACAGGAAAGAAAGAGACAGAGTGACCTTTAGTGTATGTCGTATAATTATCCAGAAAGAAAACATCAACTGAACATTTATCAGAATTCATGCCTGTTTAGTCAATGGACAGATGCAAGATAAACATTTGGAAATGAGTATTTACATATTATTGTGTCAATCAGCAGTAGCTGAATACTGACCCACCTCAAAACTCAGTGCTTTAAAACAACAATAATTTAGTATTGTAGCTGATGCATCTGTGGACTGGCTGGGGCATGCTGATCTAGGCTGGCCGCACTCATATGTCTGTGGTTCACCCAGCAGTCCTGCTCTAACTTGGGCCTGCTGGAGCATATCCTTATGATGACAGAGATGGATCCCACATGGTGACCCCTGACCATGGTGTCTCCTAACCACAGTGAGGGCAGGAAAGCAAGCCCCCATGTGCAAGCCCATTTTAAACCTCTGCTCGCATCTTGTCTACTACATCCCATGGGCCAAAGCAGGCCACATTACCAAGCCCAGTGTCTGAGTAGGCTAGGTTATCCCACCTCAGGTGAGAGTACCATAAAGTCAAATGGCAAAGGGTATGGAGAATTGGAGGGACAATCACTCAGGCCAACATTGCAATAAAAAAGCTATAACAGTAAACAGCATTTCTGACTTTCATGAAAGCAAGAAAATCACAAACAACATGGCAGCAAACATTAAAAATGTATAAGAATATAATAAAACATTTGCCCTGGCCAGCATGGCTCAGTTGGTTGGGTGTCATGCCACGCGCCAAAAGGTTGCAGGTTTGCTTTCCAGTCAGAGCACATGCCCAGGTTGTGGGCTCAATCCCTGGTAGGGGGTGTGTAGGAGGCAGTCGATCTACTTTTGGCTGTCACATCCATGTTTCTCTTTCTCTCTCCCTCTCCCTTCCTCTCTCTCTAAAATCAATAAAAATATATTGTTAAAAAAAACATAATAAAACTTTAATGGAAAACATAAAAAAGACTAAATAAGTGTACAGAATAAAGTTACCTACCGTTTTTTCCTGCATGGGAGTCTCTCAGTGTTGTAGATTCCACTTTTCGTCATATTAGTCTGCAATTCCAGAACAAATCCTAAGGGGATTATTTTGAATGGAACTTGACTTGTTTCTAATGTTTATCTAGATGTGTAAGTGTACAAGAGTGCAATACAATTTTGCATGATGGTAGTGGGAAGACTGCCTTAGAAAGTGTGGAAACATCCCATAGAGGTAAGAGAGTTTTAAAATGTGATATGAATTAGAACAGACAAAGGCAAATAAGTCATGAAGCATAATAAAGGTTCTAGAAAAGGACCCAAGTATACAAGGGGTTTAATGTAAGATACGTTTCACACATGGCAGTGGGACAAGTGGTTATTCATGACAAAATAGGAGAGAGAGAGCTTTACCTCACATCATACACACAAAATTCATTCCAGATTAAAGAGACAAACATACACACTTGATTATTAAATTACAAGAAGTGACAAAACAGAAGCCATGATGGAAATGACAAATGTTTGACACCAACATTTAAAAACTTTATTTAAGAATAGACATAGATAAAGTTAGACACGGAAAGAAATGTATGAGCTAACAAGCCAAATATATCTGGAATGAATAAAACTATTCTATAAATTAGTGAGTAAAAGATAAAAATCCCAATAGAAAAATAGGCAATGAATATAGACTAGTAACTTAGAGAATAAGAAACGTGATTGGCAAGTAAGTCCAAAGAGAAGATGTTTGACCTTGTAAATATACAGGAAAATAAAAATAACAATGGGTTCTGTTTATGCTGGCTAGATTGAAAAAATGTAACAGATGGATTAGATCCAAGGTGTGGAAATGGCTGCTTTCATCATTGTTGATGGCAGCACAATTGTTTTTCGAGGGATAATTTGGGAGAATTTATCAAAATTTAAAATGTGCTTGGTCTTTGACCCAGCAAACCCACCATTAAAAATTTGTGTATAAAGATATGTGTACAAGTTTGTTCTATTTAGCATTATTTATAACAGCAAATGGAGAACAATCTAAAACTTTGCAAATGGATAATTGGGTAGATAAATTATGCTTCCCAGAAACTAGCTTTTACTTGGTTGGCAGTCATAATTATATAAACTTTACATTTTATATAAAAATTATAAGGTTTTAATTTTTAGAATCACCCTATGCACAGAGGATGGAAGGCTTGGTTAACGTGGTGAGACAATGCAGGTGTTAACAGCCTTGCCACTCATGCAGCCCATAGAGGCACAATGGGAATATGGGAGAGAGCGCACGCCATATGGCCTCAGTGAGTCCAGTCCATGAAGAAAGGTTTTCTGCTTTATCAGCAAAATATACCTAAAATCCGACCATTCTTCCCTAACCACTGGGGTCTGACCTGCCCATGACTTCTTGCCTGGACTATTGCAGTAGTTCCCCCTGCTCCCCCTGCTCTGGCCTCACCCCCACAAAACAGCAGAAGGATCCAGATAAAATCTGATTTGTTCTCCCTCTGCTTAGAACCCTGGGGGGTGGGGTGGGGGGGGAGAGAGGCCTCCCTGTTTCACTCAGAGAAAAGGAAGACCTCATAGGCCCTACAGAAGCTGCCTGCCCCCATGAACCTCACTACTTACTACCTCTAGTTCAGTGGGTTCCAGCCCACTCTGCTGTTTTGAGAAAATGCCGGGCAGCTCCACTACATGGGCTTTGCACTGGCTGTTCCCTCTACCTGGAACGCTCTTCCCTCAGCTCTCCTGTAGCTCCTTCCCCGCCTCCTTCAAGTCTGACTCAGACTGCATAGGAGAGGACTCTAGTTAACAGTGTGTATCTACCTTCATTTCCTAGTCTTGATAAATGCACTCTGGCTATGGAATGTGTTACAGTAGGGGAAGCTGAGAGAAGGGCATTCCAGAATGCTCTGTACTATGTTCGCAACTCTTATAAATCTAAAATTGTTTCAAAAGAAAATGTTTAAAAACAAACAAAATTTGCATCTGCCAGCACTTCCCACCCTCCTTCCCTCCCTGATCTATTCCCATAGCACTCACCACCTCCTATACCGATAAGGTATAATTCCTTTGTTCAGTGTGTGATCTGTCTCCTCGTCCCCCACCCCCCACCCCCAAGGCTGTGCTCTATGAGGACAGGATTTGCTATGAACTCGGATCCTGGAATAAACAGCATCACATAATTTATAAATTCTAGTTTCTGGGCACCATAATTTATTTACCCAATTCTCCATTAATAAATTTTTAGATTGTTCCAAAAATGTTTGCTGTCATAAATAATGCTATAAAATACAACAGACTGGCACACATATCTTTACACATGGATTTTTTAATGGTGCATTTGCTGGGTAAAAGGACTGGCACATTTTAAATTTTGATAAATTTTGCCAATTATCACCCAAAAAACAACTGTTCTGGGAAACATAATTTACTCACTTACTCTGTTTGTTACCTGCTCCTCACCACTACGACATCAACCCCTGGGGAATAAATGGGGGTTTTGCCTGTTTACTCAGTGCTATAAACCCAGCTCCCAGAGCAAATATTTGTTGAGCAAATGACATGGGTAGGCAAGAGCTAGTGCTAAAATTGATGGCATAAGATATAGATGTTTAAATATATTATTTAAAGTTATGAAGGTAGTGTGGTAGGTAAAATAATGACTCCCCAAAGATCCCACGTCTTAAATTCAGAACCTGAGATTATATTCCCTCACATGGCAAGAGGGATTCTACAGATGTGATTAAGAATCTTAAAAAATTTTTTTCAATTATAGTTGACATTCAATATTGTATCAGTTTCAGGCTTATAGCATAGTATTTAGACATTTATATAATTTACAAAGTGCCCCCTCCCCATTAAATCTTACATCCACCTGACACCATACATAGTCATTACAATATTATTGACTATATTCTCTATGCTATCATATCAGTGATTATTTTTGTAACTACCAATTTGTACTTCTTAATCCCTCCACCTTTTTCACGCAGCCCTCCTACCCACCTCCTCTCTGGCAGCCATCAGTGTGTTCTCTGTATCTACAAGTTTGTTTCTGTTTTGATTGTTTGTTTGTTTTGTTTTTTAGATTCCACATATACGTCAAATCATATGGTATTTATCTTTCTCTGTCTGACCTATTTCACTTAGCACAATACCCTCTAGTTCTATCCATGTTGTTGCAAATGGTAAGATTTCATTCTTTTTAATAACTGAGTAATATTTCATTGTCTATATGTACCACATATTCTTTATCCATTTGTGTTTTAATGGGAGCATTTAATTCATTTACATTTAAAGTAATCATTGATAGGTATTTAGTCATTGGCATTTTATTAGTTGTCTTCTGATTGTTTGGCAGTTCTCTGTTCCTTTCTTATTCCCTTGCTCTCTTCTCTTGTATGTTGATGGCTTTCTGTAGTGTTGTGTTTGGGTTCTTTTCTCTTTATTTCTTGCAGATTGTTTTTGTGGTTACCATATGCTTTATATATACACCAAGCTATGTTTATAGCAGTGTATTTTAAGTTGAGGGTTGCTGAAGTTTGAACACATTCTATAATCACTACCATTTTCACTTACCTCCTCCACGTTTATGTTTCTTTTTTACTCCTTTTGTATGTGTTTATGTCCCTTAATTTACTGTTGGAATTACACATGATCTTCCTACTTTTGCCTTGTAACCTTTTTACTTGTTTATGTGTTCGTTGATCCACTGCTTTTATTATGTGTTTGCCTTTGCCAGTGAGAATTTTTTTTCTTTGCAATATTTTCTTATACATATTTTTGATTTATTTTTTCTTCTTAAAGGAGTCCCCTTCACATTTCCTTTTTAAAAAGAAAAGATTTTTTAAAAATTGATTTTTAGAGAAAAAGAAAGGCACAGGGAGAGACAGAGAGAAACATCGATGTGAGAATGAAACATTGATCGGCTGTCTCCTGCATGTACCCTACTGGAGGTTGAGTCCACAATCCTGGCATGTGCCCTGACTGGGAATCAAACTGGCAGCCTTTTGGTGCATGGGCTGACAAACCAACTAAGCCACAATGGCCAGGGGCCCTTAACATTTCTTGTAATACTAGTTTGGTAGTGATAAATTCCTTTAGCTTTTTCTTGTCTGGGAAGCTCTTTATCTCTCCTTCAATTTTAAATGATAGCCTTGCTGGGTAGAGTAGTCTTGGTTGTAGGTCCTTGCTTTTCAGCAATTTGAATATTTCTTGCCAATCCCTTCTGGCTTGCAAAGTTTCTGTTGAGAAGTCAGCTGACAGTTTATGGGAAGCGTCTTGTAGGTAACTAACTGTTTTTGTCTTGCTGCTTTTAAGAGTCTCTCCTTGAGCTTAACCTTTGGCATTTTAATTACAATATATCTTGATGTGAGCCTCTTTGGGGTCATCTTGTTTGGGACTCTACCCTTCCTGGAATTTTGTCTATTTCCATCTCCAGGTTAGGGACATTTTTTATCATTATTTCTTCATATAGGTTTTCAAACCTTGCTCTCCTTCTTTTCCTTCTGGTTACTCTTATAATGCAGATGTTGGTATGCTTGATGTCATCCAAGAGGTTTCTTAAACTGTCCTTATTTTTTAAAATTCGTTTTGCTGTTCCCATTGGGTGTTTTCTGCTATCTTGTCTTTCAAATTGCTAATTGGATCCTCTGTTTCATCTAATCTGCTGTTGATTCCTTCTAGTGTAGTCTTCATTTCAGTTATTTATTCTTCATTTCTGACTGGTTCTTTTTTATGGTTTCTATGTCCATTTTTGTTTCCTATCTCTTTGTGGAAATTCTCCCTGAGTTGATCTATGCTTCCCCTAAGTTCACTGAGTCCTTATAACCAGTGTTTTGAACTTTACATCTGGTAGATTGCTTGCCTCTATTTTGTTTACTTCTCTTTTGGAATTTTATTTTGTTCTTTCATTGGGGTCATGTCTCTTTGTCTCCTCATTTTGGCTGCCTCTCTGTGTTTCTATGTATTAGGTAGATCTGCTAAATTTTCCAGTCGTGGCAGGGTGGCCTTATGTAATAGATGTCCTTTGGGGCCCAGTCTTGCAGTATCCCTGGCCACCTGAGCCAGGTGTTCCAGGTGTGTCTCTTGTGTGGGTTGTGCGTGCACTTTGTTGTAGACTTAAAAATATAAGTCTCAAACCTGATTTGTAGAAGAAATGGAAGGAAAGAGGAGGAAGGGACGGTAGCTGAAGTCTCATCTTTCCTAACAGGTACCAGACACAGGTTATTTCACGTTTCAACTATGGAATCATTGAAAGAATTAAACCAAACAGTTAAAAGAGGATGCCCCTGGATGAGGGCTGGGAGGATCTGGCAGAGCTGTCACCAGCCCTCATTTGCTTTTTAGTGCACATGAATTGGTTATCACAGGTGCATCTGACTTCCATAAAATTCACTTTGAAACCAGCTTTGCACTGGTGCTCCAGAGATGTGCATGGTGTGCTCCCAGTAGAACAACCACAGGATCCTGGTGATTGTGAAACAAATGGCAGGCAGACGCAGACTGCATCAACTTATGGGGAGAATATCATGTTTGGGCTCCCAACAGCAGGCAGAAAGCCCAGGCCCCGGTGCAGGTACGTGTGTGGGAAGGCAGAGACATGCAGCCAGGCTGAAACCCTACCTCTCTCCCCTGGAGACTGTGGACTGACTTCCATTTCCACCCAGACCCACGGGGCCACCTGGTGCCAGGCCCCAGCAACATGTGGCCCACCTGGCCCCTGGGCTACCTGGGTGCTCCTTCTGGAATTTACATGTGTGTGTGAGTGTGTGTGTTTATAAATTTTAAAAAATATATCTTTATTGATTTCAGAGAGAGAAAGGGAGAGGGAGAGAGAGAGAGAGATAGAAACATTAATGATGAGAGAGGCATTGATCAGTTGCCTCTTGCATGCCCCCCTACTGGGGATCAAGCCTGCAACCCAGGCATGTGCCCTGACTAGGAATCAAACCTTGATCTCCTGGATTATAGGTTGATGTTCAACTGCTGAGCCACGCCAGCCAGGCTATGCATGTGTGTTTTATACACCTTCTGTATATATTCTAGATCTCTATGTATGCTGTGCAGAGCTCTGGCCAGAGAAGGACGCCAGAGTACTTTTATGACCTCAGAATCCCCAGATTTGACTTCTTGAGTGTACTCCTACCTCTCAGAGGCCTCAGTTTCCTCATCTGTAAATTGAGGGGATTTGACAAGGGCCCCTGCCAATACAAGCTTTAGGTTCTTAGAGAGTCGAATGAAGATTGTTCCATGTGGACCTGCCCCACAATGGGTATTGAGAGACTCTGTTCTTACCTGGGTGGTGTCCAATGTTAGAGATCTTTGAAGACAGGGAAATGTGAAGACACAGACTGAGGCTTCACCGTAGATCCCACTCTTTCTGGCTGTCACCTGGTGGAACAAGTCCCTCCCGGAGCCTCAGTTTACTCACTTGCCCTATGAGTTACTGACAATACCCTCCTGCCTTTGTTATAGAGCTGAGGGTCAAATGAAGGGATTGCAGTCCTGCCAAGGTGCACCAGAGGTCTGTGTGAGCAGAGTGGGCCAGGTGCCAGCCCACCCCACCTAAGTCCACAGGCTGGCCTATGGAGGGCCTGACGTGCTGTTTGATTATATCCCAGATTTCATCAGAGACTCTCCTTCTTCAAACTCCACTTCCAGCAGAGTTGGGAAAGACCAAGGAAAGTGGCCCCAAAGGACATCTCTGGCTTTTTCTCAAGACTCCTTGAGAAAAAGGGCCCAGCATTCACCAGGTGATTTTGGTGGGGTTTCAGGGGATTCTCTCTAGGCCTCTGCTGGAGGGTCCTAGTACAATGCTGCGTGCATGTGTGTGCATGTGCCTGCCCATGTGTGTGCAGTACTTGTGTGTGTATGTGTATACGTGCATGCATGTATGTTTATGTGTGCAGCTCGGTGATCTGAAGCATGTGTACACAGGCATACATGCTCGTCTGTGTATGGGCACCCAGTGCTGCACTGAGGGTGCATACGTACAGATACACACGAGTTTCATGGGCTCCCCCTGCCCCAGCCTTCACTTATCTTCAGCCATTTTGCCCACATGGTCACTCCATACCTCCCCATGCTTCTCCTGTGCAATCTTCCTGGTCTGCTGTGAGTCTGACTCTTCCTTCAGTTCCACTTCAGATGTGCCCCCTCCTCTGAGAGGCCTGTTGTGTGATCTCCTCAGCTATTAGTCACATGTCTTCTGTGCTCGCTGGCCCACAATGCTTCACTGCTGATCAGACTGCTGGCAGCTGTATCAGAAGGGATTATTGTCTTATGCACCGGGATTACAGGTCATCCAAGGGAGAGAAATACCTTTGTTTGGAATAAACCTTGATAAGACCATAGTGTAAAAGGTGAGGACATAATTGTGATCAGAACCCAAATCACTAAAATCAAATAAAGTACTCTTAAAACTCAGCAAAAAGAAGTAAAAAACCTAATTAAAAATTGGGCCAAAAACATGAACAAACACTTCTATCAAGGAAGATATACACAAGACAAATAAGCATTTGAAAAGATGTTCAACATCATATATCATCAGGGAAATAAAATTAGAACAACAACGAGATACCACAACCCACCTGTTGTCCAGAACACTGACAACACCAAATGCTGGAGAGGATGCGGAGCAACTGGAACTCTCATTCATTGCCTGAGGAATGCAAAATGGTACAGCCGCTTTGGAAGACAGTTGGTAGCTTCTTTAAAAATGAAACATATTCTTACCACACGATCTAACCGATAGCAGTCTTTGGTATTTCCCCAAATGAGTTGAAAACTTATGTCTACTCAAAAACCTGCATATGGATGTTGATAGAGGCTTTATTTATAATTGCTAAAACTTGGAAGCAACTAAAATGTCCTTCAGTGGGTGAATGGAAAAACAAACTGTTTCACCCAGACAATGGAAGAGTAGTTGGTGCTAAAAATAAATAAGGTATTGAGCCATGAAAAGACAGAAGAACCTTAAACGCATATTACCAAGTGAAGGAAACCAGTCTGAAAAGGCTACATACTGCATGATTCCACTTATATGACATTCTAGAAAAGGCAAAACTATGGAGACAATGAGCGGATCAGTGGTTGCCAGGGGTAGGTGTAGAGGGAGAGGTGAATAGGTGGATCACGGAGGACTTTTAGGGCAGTGAAACTATTGTGTGTGATACTTTAATGGTGGATACCTGTCATATATTTTTCCAGACCCACAGAGTGAACAACATGAAGAGTGAATCCTACTGTAAACTATGGACTCTGACAATGATGTGTCAATATAGCTTATCTATAAAGAACAAGAGAGGGAGTATTTTAGGTTTTGTGGGCCATCTGCAGTTCCTGTCCAACCACGTGAAAGCAGCCATGGACAATATGTAAACAAGCCTGCCCACTGAGCGGCTTAACTGAGACCACAGATACAGAAAGGGAGGGACCTTGCCAGCGGAGTCAGTCTATGAGAGCGCTAAAGACTTGATGCCTGACAGGAGCTCTGATGAGCCCTGAGATCTGTAACACTTGATTCTGACACTAGTTGCTATAAGAAAGGGGCTGGGAGGGGCTGCAGAACTGGGGACTGCCTGGTGGGCCCAAGCTAGTCAGTGACTGGAAAGCCACCTCCCATTCTTCAGGAAGGGCTGGAACACAGCATGTACATAAAACATGGATCCAACCAAAGGAGGAGGGGGTCCACCCTACTATTTACTGTTGATAGGGAACTGGTTGGGTCAGCTGCTGCCCTACCTTGGAACCAGCTGATAAGCAAGGACCTGGGGCTGGGTCACCTTCCTGGGTTACTCCAGACCCCTTAGTAAACAGAAAAGGGACTCACCACATACTGAGCAAGTAACAGCTTGGGTTGGCAGGAGGGGGACTGCGCTTACATTCCTACCTGTCCACTAACCTTGGACCTGGCTGACCTTTCCATAGATTAGTGAAGGTCAGGAGAAATAAAGGTCTGAGTTCTGTGGGAGAAAAACATCAGAGGATAGGGGCTTCTCTCCCTGAGAGGAGCTTGGGAGTGTGTTTCCAGAGGAGGGGTGGAAAATACATGCTGTGGTCAGGAGTGTGACCGAGGGCAGGAGAAGGCTGTGCTGTTCCAGCTCAGGCTCAGGGTTCTTCCCTGCTTTCCAAGTTGAGTTGATGGGAGAAGATAGGGAGCCCAGGAAGGGATGGCCATATTTTACAAGGTAGAAGGTATGCGTGGGAAACGCAGGCTGGCAAAGTCCAGGAGCCTGGATGAAGTGCCTTCAGCCCTTCCCAGGGTCTAACTTGCACCCGCTGGTATGCAGTGGAGGCTGGAAGTCTGAGATCATGGTGTCTATCCCTTGTCTTGCAAATGGCCATCTTCTCCCTGTATCCTCACATGGTACTTCCTCTGTTCCTATATGTGTCCTAATCTCTTATAAGTGTGGCAGGGTAGTAAGAAGCTAAGAAAATTCCTGGGCAAGCAGAATAGGAAAACTGCGACCAGAAAATTAAACAAGACCAGGCAGTTTGGGTGGCTTACAGCCAGCTTGTGAATCACAAGATCTTATCTTCCCCAACCAAGGACACTTGTGAGCAAATGGTTAATACCTCTCTTCCCTAACCAGAGAATAGATAGCTTAAATCAACCTGGAACTGCTAAGGCAGGAGGAGGGGGAAGGGGAAAAGATAGAAGGGAGAGTTTTATCTCACTCACTAAACAAAGAAGTCAGCTGTCTTAGGACTTGCCAAACAAGATGCAACAAGTATAAAAGAGGACTTGAATCCTGATCTGTTACCCAATATATCCGACAGAGATACCTTGAAACCTATAGGAAGATGGGCGTAAAACCCCTTGAACTTCCATTGGGTGCATGCTCAGGTTAGCTGGGTGTCCCTTGTACTATATGCCAAGTGTGTTTTTAGTAAATGGGCTTGCCTTGCTTCAACACGCTGCCTGTCATTCATTTGAAATCTTTCTTAGGAGATTGACAAGAGCTGGGGAGGGGACAGCCCTCTCCCTCCAACTCAGGAGGCTGTCAAGTAACACAGATTAGTGGCTGGGGGCTGAGTTGGATTGCTGCTAGCTAACCCTTTGTCGCCCAGTTGTCGTTGATTCCCTCTGATGGATCGATCGCAGTGAGTTCAGTCCCTTCAGGGATTTCTTTTTCTGTTTTGCTATCAGGGTTTAAGGGGTTGCAGCATAACAAAGATTAGTAAGACATCCTGGGCCTATGCCCCGGGACAGAAAAATTGAAAGTAGAATCAAATGAGTGCTTGGCTTGCCTGAGCTCTGAACAAAAAAGAGGCAAGTCCTCCTTCCGGTTTGAGTCTCGAGTGTCCTTACAGGAGTAAGGGCCTTGCGGAGGTGTCTGGGGTTGAACCCTAAGATGTGCAGGGGTCTCATAGGGACTTCCATTTCACTTATAATTAACTGACTGGCTTGTTCGGGGACGCGCACATAAGGACTGGTCACTCATTGCTCAGAGCCCTTCCAGTTGCCGGGAGGGAAACTGAGACACATAAAAGGGAATGTGCCATGGGGGGAACAGGCCCTGGAAGCCCTTCCTACAAGCAGCACTTTGACCCACTACGTACAATTCTTAGCTTTTCTGCCTCTGCAGCACAGGCGGGAGAGAAATAAGTTGAAATCATCAGCCAGTTGTCAGTCTGCTGCACCTCTGTCCCGTGGGGCCTCTGGCAGCTGTCTGAGTCTGTATTCCCCTTGCAGGAAACGCAGACAGGGAGATAGTTGTGTCGGCAAGGGACAGAAGCAATTGGGGACCTCTCAAGTTTCAGAAATATTATCCTAAAAACTCAGAGGAAGTTCCTTCCTTAGGTTGCCTTTACAAACGTTGTCAGGAGAGGTATAGGCCAGAAGCTATCAACAGACAACTATTGTTGATATGTAAACAAAGGTTTAGGCAAGACTCCCTCGTTAAATATATTGAAGTTAAGCTCTTAAGGCCGTTTGCCAGGCTGATCGGGGACCTTTACTCCACCCGATTAATTTGGGGACCGGTTCGGTGCCAATTATGGAATAAATGGGATAAAGGTAACTTCTTCATGTTTCTACTCTGGGCTCTGATACTCCCCCCAAGAATTTGTTAAATATCTTGACAGGGAATGTTGGCTTTGTCCTGCTGAGCGTTACCAAAAATTAGGGAATATCGGTAAATTACCTTCTTGGAGATGGAAGGGTTGCCCGCTCTGTTCAGGCATCTGCTCCACGTGGCTCTCTGGGACCCGCAGGACTGGCGGGCAGACAGGAATGCAGGTTTTCAGACACTCCACTGGACAAATATATTGGGTAGAAATGTTTTTGAGGGAAGGAGAATGTTGCAGGAGCCTAGAAGGGTCCCGTCTTTACAATGGCTGGCAGGGCAAGAAACACTACAGTTCTTGTTCCGTCAGGGCCTTTGGCAGGAAAACCAGGTCCGTAACTGGCGGCATTATGGCAGAACTAGAATAGGAGTGCACCCAAAGGGCATTTACATCAAGTGGAAATAGAGATGGAAGGTGGCCTTCAGGAGGCCAGTGTGGAGCTGAGTCCCCTGCCTGAGTGGGGTAAAATCCATCCCTGGGACATCCTGGTCATTGGTAAGGCCGCCCTCAGGGCACGGGATAGGCATGTCCACGGGTACTGAGGCCAGGAATTTGGGTTACCCAGTAAGAGTTTTATTTTTACAAACCAGTAAGCAAAGAAATGAATACCCCCTGAAAACAATGCTCAAGAACGACAACCAACTGTTACTCTTTGAGGTGCCAATCCCCTTAATGGATTAATCTAGATTCTCCTCAGAACAAGGCTTGGAAGTAGGTGCTGCAATTTCTATGCTTTGGAGGTAAGGAATCGGAAGTTTAGAGAGTATAATTACCCCGCTTCCCCTCCACCACACCACCAAAGTCACCCTAAGGGGTGGCAGAACCAGGGTATCCGCCTCAAGTCTGCAGGGCGTTAACCTCTGTGCTGCCAGTCCTTCGTGATATCTAAATTGCTAAGAAATATGAAACTCTGGTATTCAGTGCAAATTAAGGGAGAATTTATTCAGCTTAACACACATTAAAGCAACACTAAGATCTTTAGAGCCCTATCAGGCTGACCAACAAAAGATGTGAATACCACCTGGGGCTGATGAAGCTTGGGGGAGAAAGCTGCCTCAGTGGCTGCTGGTGACCATGCGGAGCTGACAACCTTTCTGGATGGAAGGAGAGGGGGAGGGGAGAGGAGAGAAGGGGCTGACCTGCCCACGGGCACCAGAGACTCGAAGGTGGACAGCTTTTGACCAGACCAACTCCAGGATTAATTTTCAGAGCAGGACATAAGCCTTGGGTCAAAAGGTCTGGGTTTAGCTCCAGCCTTGCCACTCGCTAGATGTGTGACCTTGGACTGGAGAAGCTGCTGCTGCTGCTTCCTCTGTGAAGAGGGCAATAACGGTAGCTGCCCTTAGCATTCCAAGGATTAATCGAGCTATTAAAAAACCTGAGCTACTGTTATTGTCTTCTTTTATTGTTAGCTTTTTAAAAACAATACTCTGACATCTATAATCAGAACATGTATGTATGTATGTATGTTTATGGATGTGTGCATTCATTCCTGTGTATGTATATTTATGTATGCATGTGTTTGTGTGTGTGTGTGTGTGTGTATGAATGTACATGTGTGTTTGCAGAGGGGGAGAGTCACTGGCAATATTCTTTTTTTTTTTAAATCTTCAAGGATATGTTTTTATGGACTTTAGAGAGAGGAAGGGAGAGAAAGAGAGAGAAAGAGACAAAAACATCAATGTAAAAAAGAAACATCGATTGGTTGCCTCCTGTATGCATCCTGACCAGGGATCAGGCCCGCAACCTAGGCATGTGTCCCGGCTGGGAACTGAACCGGCAACCTTCTGGTGTTCAGGACGACACTCCAACCAAGTGAGCCACCCGGCCAGGGCCACCGGCTGTATTCTTGACTGTGAGAGAAAGGAGGCGCTGAAAGGAGGTTTCCTCACAGAGGCAGGATGTCTTGATGAAAGGAGGCAGCAGGTGCCGCTTGCAGAGGGACCCTGCCGAGGCCCACGCGGGATCCGCCCGGCAGCAGAGATGTCACAGGGGGCGCGGGCGTGGGCGAAGGCAACAGAAGGGCAGAGGTGGGCAGGGAGAAGGGCTAAGTTAAAAAGTGACTCGGGCCACCCTTTGTCCTTGTAGGCTTTGCTCTTCTCTTGTCCCAGGCTCTCTCAGCTGGAGTGTGGCTTAATTATTGATGTTGAAAAGTGAGTTAACTTCTTCCTTACAGATAAATGCTAATGAATAAGTGCAGAAGGAATGAGACATAAAGAAGATCATCACTAGAATACTGTAGTAATAAGTGCCCCAAGCTAGATCCATTGATAAATATTAAAATTAATAGGTGAAAATTTAAGTAGAAATAGGACATCTGCAAAGTCTCTAAGTATCTCCCTTAAAATATTTAGTAATTACAAAGCAGACAATAGTAAGTTTACAGTGGAGAGTCCAGGGCAGAGCCACCGTAGCCAGGGATCAAAGTTAACATCGCAGTTATAAGACACAGTGGCATGAAGTACCTTCCGATAGGAGACCTCAGAAGAACACCTCAGTTCTGTGGTTTTGCTACAGAATTGCCGAAAATGCAAATGCATAAGCTTCAGTCCGATCATGACAAAGCATCATTCAGGCCAAAATGGTGGGAAATTTCAGACTAAGGGACCAGCACTCTTCACAGCCTTTCTTCATGAAAGGCAAGGAAGGGCTGAGGAACAGACACAGACTGGAGGAGACGAAGGAGTCTTGACAACCAAATGCAATGTGGGATCCTGGCTGGGATGCTGGAACAGAAAAGACAATACTGGGAGCCTGGTTGAATCCAAATGAAGCCTGCTGTCCATGTAGCAGGCCCGTGGCTATGATCATGTGTGAGCTTTGGTAAATACGCCAGAATTGTGGGAGATGTCAGTATGACGGGGAGGCTGGCTGAAGGGTGGATAGGAACTCTTTGTTCTGGTTTTGCAGACTCTCCTGTAAGTCTAACATTATCTTGAAATAAAACCTTTTAAAACGTGTGTTCACAGTTAGAAACAGGCAGTGGGTGTGGATGTGAATGGCTGTGTGTGCTCAGTGGTCCTTGCTTGGCACTCTCCCCAGGTACCCACCCAGAACGTGCTGGGCCTCAGCACCCCAGGGACAATCATAATGGTTAATGTGGCCATGAGGTCACACGTTCTGCATGATCCCCGGGGGCGGGGGGGCATTGAGGGGCCTGTGTGAGACTATGGGTGATCGTGGTTCTGAACCAGGATAGTCATTTAAAGTCTGATGAACAGTATCGCATCTGAAATTGGGCCTTTCACCAGCTGTCCAGTTTCTGTGGTCACCAGGTGTGGGCGTGCACAGAAAATAGGGATGTGGTACCTGTAGAGAGATCATGGCTGAGGAGGCCTGTTGAATGTGACCCGGCTGCCTTAGTCTGCTCGGCTGCTCTAACAAAATACGACAGACCGGAGGACGGGAGGCTGAGATAAAGGTGCTGGCAGGTTAAGTTCCTGGGGAAAGCCCAGTTTCTGGTTTGCAGACAGCGACCTTGCTGTGTCCTCACACGGAGGAGAGAAAGCCATCAAGCTCTAGTCTCTTCATAAGGACACTAATCCCACCATGGGGTCCTCATCCTTGTGATCTCATCTCAATTTTATCACCTCCCGAAGGTCCTATCTCCAAATACCACCAACTTGAGAGTTGGGGCTTCAACATAGGCATTTCAGGGGCACACAATTTAATTTAAAGCACTGGCCACAACAGATGTGCTTGTCCCTGCCACCCCCCGCCTGCCCTTTCTCTATCTTCCCCATCTCAGAAGTCAGTCCTGAGCAGAGAAGGCATTGCTAAGTCTTCTCTTCCTTCACTCTCCTCTGCCTCCAAAACCTACCCTCCACCCATCCCTTTCTCATCCTCGCCCCACATGGCTAATTGTTATAGAAAGGCAGATTCAAATCACAGTGCGACACTGCCTCACGCTTTTCAGAATGGCCATCATTAAAAAATCAACAAAGAACGAGCGTTGGCGAAGTTGTGGAGCAAAGGGAACCCTTGGGCAGTGTTGGTGGGATTGGAAATTGGTAGGCCACGTGGCAAACGGTATGAGGCTTCTCAAAAAATTAAAAATAGAAGTAGCACATGACTCAGCAGTTCCCCTTCTGGGTATCTGTCTGAAGAAATCCCAAACACGAATTCAAAAAGATGCAGGCACCCCTGTGTTCATCGCAGTACCATTTACAGTAGCAAGATATGGAAGCCACCTAAGTGCCATCAATGGACGACTGGATAAAGGTGTGGTGCATACACAATGGAATCTTATTCAGCCGTTACAAAGAATAGAATGTTACCGTTTGCAACAACATGGATGGACTAAGAGGTTATTAAGGTAAGTGAAATAAGTCCGACAGAGAAGACAAACACCATGCTTTCTCTTAGATGTGGAATCCAAAACACAAAATAAATGTACGAACGAAACAGAAACAGAGCCAGATATAAAGAACAAACTGATGGTTGTCAGATGGCAGGGGCTGGATGAGAAGGTGGAGGGATTCAAAAGTACAAATTGGTAGTTACAAAATAGTTACTGGTTGTAAGGTAAAGCATGGGGAATAAAGTTAATACTGCAATAACTATGTATAGTGCAAGGTGGATACTAGAGTTATTGGGGAGATTATTTCATAAATTATATAAATGTCCACCTGAAATGTACACCTGAAGCTAATATGAAATGCTATTTAATGTCAACTCTAATTGAAATAAAAAAGAGAGTTTTTCCCAAAGCATGTGGAATGGAATTTTATTAGACCATGAAAAAGAATGAAGTACTGATACATTCTTTGACATGATTGAACCTTGAAAATATTATACTAAGTGAAAGAAGTTAATCACAAAAGACCATATATTATATGTTTTCTTTTATATGAAATGTTAAGAATTGGTAAACACATAGAGACAGAAAATATATTAGTTATTGTATAGAGGCTGGTGGATTAATAACATGGGGAGAAGGACAGGTAATAGCTAAAGGGTGCAGGATTTCTTATTGAGGGGGTGAAAATATTCTGTAAATGAATGTGGTAATAACTGCACAACTTTGTGAATATACTAAAAACCACTAAATTGCACACTTTAAATGAGTGAATTGTATGATGCATGAATTGACTCTCAATAAAGCCATTACCACAAAAATAAAGTGTACAAAGACCCATGTGAGGAAAACAATAACAATAAAAGTCAACTAAAGGCATAAAAAAGACCTCAATTAAGCAGTGACTTTCCTGAAAAAGGAGATAATACTTTAAAGATAAAAATTTCTTTTAAATCAATCTACAAATTCATTTCAACCACATTCAAAATTCTAATGGAATTTTTTGGAATTTAAAAAATTGATTCTAAATTTCATCAGAAGGAATAAATGTTTGAAAATGGCCTAGATGTTTTTGAAATTTAAAAAAAAGAGCAGTGGGAATTATTTGTCTTATCAGATATAATAATTTTTTTAAAGTACAGGGATTAGAGGCACCCTGCTGGATGCAGGAAAAGGCAGGCAGAAAAAATAAATGAGCACATAGAAAGAAGAATCAGCCTGGTGCATTCCTGGGCCTTTAGTATGATAAAAGTAGCATTTCAAATCAACGAAATGGATTATTTAGTCAATAATATTGGACTCAGTGACCCAAATCCTAAAACTTAGATTTCTTCCAAAAGAATTAAATATTAAGATGTGAAAATAAAACCTTAAAGGAATTGGAAGTAAACATAGGAAACTAATTCAACAAACTTGGCTTAGGGAAGGTTATTCTCAGCCAGCTGAAAAGGAAAAGTTGGATGAATTTGTCCACATAAAAACTAAAATTTCCACATGGCAAAAGCCTTACAACAAAGTTAAATGTTGAAACAAGAAATAGTTTAATAATTTTGACATTTGCGAATATTTTAAGATCTGCAATATATAAAGTAGTCTTAAATTCAATAGGAAAAAGATACTCTTCAAATATCATCTATGTAAAAATGATATCTTTGCCATCACAAGATTTTAAAAAAATGAATTTGATAGATTTTCAGCAGCATGTACTGTTGACTTTGGTACAGAATGTGAAGATACAAGGTCCATATGAATGCTCACGACAAAGGATCTCAGTAGAGGAGAATCTCTTAACCCTATGAGGACAGGAAGTTTCTTAGATATAACTCAATTCCGGATTCTTTTATTTTTAAATTTTTATTTATTCATTTCTTGTGTTTTTTATAAAACATTTTATCTTTTTATACTTTCAGTTATAGTTGACATACATTATTATATTAGTTTCAGGTGTACAGCTCAGTGATTTGATATTATATAACTTAAGTGACCATCCCAATAAATCTCTCACCTATCTGACACCATATATAGTTATTACAATATTAATGACTATATTCCCTATGCTGCAGTTTACATCCCCCTGACTACTCTGTACCAATTTGTACTTCTTAATCTCTTTACCTTTTTTGGCCCGTCCACCCAACACCCATCTGGCAACTGTCAAAATATTCTCTCTATCCATGAGTGTTTCTGTTCTGCTTATTTATTTTGTTTTTATATTCAGTTGTTGATAGATATGTATTTATTGCCATTTTATTGTTCATATTTTTTATCTTCTTTTTAAAAAAAATATATCTTTATTGATTCAGAGAGAGGAAAGGAGAGGGAGAGACAGAGCTAGAAACATCAATGATGAGAGAGTCATTGATTGGCTGCCTCCTGCACGCCCCCAACTGGGGATCAAACCCACAATCCTGCATGTGCCCTGATTGGGAATCGAACCTTGATCTCCTGGATCCTAGGTCAGTACTCAACTGCTGAGCCACGTCCGGCTGGGCTTCCTTACGATTTTTATCTGCCACACATGGGTGTGGGACCAGCTCGGTCCACATCTCTGCCCCTCCTACCAGTCTCCATGTGGCTTCTTCTTTAATTCTATAGTCATAGGACTTCCATTCAGCTCAATTTCAGGTGGTTCTGAATGATGGTTGTTCTGTAGTTTAGTTGTAATTTTGATGTGGTTGTGGGAAGAGGTGAGTACCATGTTTACCTACTCTGCCATCTTGGCCAGAAATCCTGAGGTTCTTTTAAACACTGGCTCATCTGGTTAAGCATCAGGTGGCAGAAGTGGAATTGAAACCCAGTGAGCCTGCACCAGAGGCCAGCTCTGAACCATACTACCATAGCTACCATAGCTACCATAGCCACCATCTCAGGAGTCACGGCTCCCTTTATGCTGTTTCTCATTCCAGAATGCTGGGTGCTAAGCTAGCGCTCTCCTCCTCTCCTGCCCACACAGACTGGTCCGTCTGCTACCTGCAGCAGACACCTGGAGTGCATGCAGCTGGCCCCCGGGGTCTCAGTGCTCACCCCTGTCCTGGCTGGCTGCAGGAACCTCCAGCCGATTTCTGCTGCCCCTCACATTTCACTTTCCACACAGTGACCATGGGTGAGCTCTTTAAAATGCAAATCAGATCAGGGTACTCTGGGGCCTAAACCTCCCAGGAGCTTTCATTGCACTTTTGCACTTAAAGGACAGTCCAGCTTGCTCTCTTTTTGTTGTTGTTTTTGGTTAATACTCACCAGAGGATAGTTTTTCCATTGCTTTTCATAGAGAGTGGAAGAGAGGGAAGGAGGGAGGGGGAGAGAGAGAGAGAGAGAAGGGAGGGAGGGAGGGAGGGAAAGAAACATCAATGTGAGAGACATGGGCTGGTTGCCTCTTGCACACACGCACCCAGATGGGGGGTGAGGAGGGAGCCTGCAACCCAGGTACGTTCCCATGACCAGGGATTGAAGCAGAGACCCTTGGGTACATGGGCCGACATTCTAACTACCAGCCAGGGCCTGCTTGCTCTTTTAAATGACCCTGCCCACTACCTGGTACCCACATTTGGGCCACACTGTTCTTTGCTTTCCTCTTCTCACCTGGCTTTCAGGTTGCAGGTTAATGCCTTTTCTTCAGGGAAGCTTTTCCTCCACTTCCTGCCAGGAATGAGAACTGGGTGTTCCAGGTGGAGTACAGACTGGAAGTGAGGAGTGGGGAAGCCAATCGTTCTAGGGCAGACTCCGAAACCTTTCAAGCAGTCCTTTAGCTTCTGGTCCCAGGAAATGCACTCCCCCAGGAGTGCCGGTCGCTCCCACCCCTGGGCCACCTGGTTCTGTGGAGCGGGCCAGCACCAGCACCCTTTGCTCTCTTCCCAGGCTTAATTTCAGCATGGAATCGGCTCTGTCAGGGTTGGGCCGCAGTCCCCCGTCTGCGTCTCCAGTGTCCACAAAGCTCTGGAAATGGACATTCTACTCATAACTATTTGCCAGAATACCCTCAACTGATCTGAACTCATGTAGTGGCCAGACTTGACGGGAACTGACTGAAGTAATTTATTTACCTTCATTTATCCTACTTGGTATGAATATTCATGATTGTGACCATAGGAATGTTAATGAATTTGATTATGGGTGCCACCACAAACCCTGAAAAGAGCTACACAAAATAGGGTGTATGCATCATATCTCCTAAAATGAGACATGATCTAAATTCAGAAACTACCTGGGCCCAGTGATCTCAATTCCGCCTGCTTCCATCTTCCAAAACGTTGCTGTCTTTTGTCTGCCAGCACCTCCTTTCCCCATTTCCTAATGATCTTGAGCAAAATGCTTTATTTTTTTGAGAGAGGCACATTAATTCAATGTCACATTTTACAGACTGTGTTTTTTTTATAACTTAGAGAGATAGAGATGGAGATAGGGGGTGGGGGAGGATAAAGGAAATGTTAACATGTGGCAAAATGTTAACAGTAGGTAACTCTGGGTAAAGAATAAATGGGTATATTTTAGACTATTCTTATTCTTGCAATTTTTCTAGAAGTTTGAAATTATTTCTACATAAATGTCCATCCATGTCCCTTATTATTTCTGCCTGCCTCTCAGCATCTCCCATTTAATCTCAGCTTATTGTCTTATCATTTATATCTTGTTCCATGGATTCCCAAGTGTTCTAGAATTTTATTGAGATTGCTTCCCAAATGCTTTCTGAAATCTACATTTTGTTTTTTGTAGGTCATTTGAACAAATATGCTTTTCCCCTTTGAGTGTAGTTCTTTGACAACTTTCTTAATTTCTTCAGTCTTCAGTCTTCTCTGATCTTTGCAGAAACCCCCTCTCCCACCCCCCCCACCCCAAATTATCACTTAAATGAGGAGAGAGCTATCTGGGCATGGTTCTTGTGGGCTGTCTGGGCATGGTGCTTGTTGGCATGCAGAGTGAATGGGCTCTCCTTCTCTCTCTGCCTCTTCAGAGGAGGGTTATTTGAGCAAACCATTTCTTGCCAACTTTCTTGTGGCCTATGGACTTTACTTTTGTTGGGTCTCTGCTGTCCTGAGGGTGGGGTCCTCTGATCCTGTAGTCTGGCTGTCCTACAAAGGAGTGAGTGTATGCTCGCAGCTTTCAGCAATCTGGAGAGCTTCCCTTGCCAGAAGGACAACTATAGTCCCAGATGCAAGGCTCCTGTGTGTCCCGGCTCCCATGGGTATATCATTTACGACTTCTCAGAAGGCTCTTCCACTTGCTGGCTAGTGCTGGAGATGGAGCATGGGCACAGGGGCGGAGAAAGGAATGAAACAGCTGTCCGTCTGTGGCACCAGCTGCTCTCACACAGTGGGACTGGAGGGGTTCTGATGGGCCATTGAGCAACAGTCTAATTTGCAACACTGCTGAAACTTTGCTGTTTCACAAGCATTGCCTCTGCAATGTCTGGGTAGGGAGATTGGGTCATGAGTTGCTGCAGTGTTGCTATCAACACTAGCATTAAACTGTATTTATTTGAAAACAGACCCCCTTCCCCTGCCCAATACCCAGAAAAGAAGGGAGGGAGGAAGAGAGGGAGAGAAGGAAGCGTGGAAGGATGGGAGAGGAGAGAGGGAGAGACTGGGGAAAAGGGAAGGAAAGAAAAGGAAAGGAAAGGAGCCTGTCTGGGCGCAGCTCAGCGGCTGAGCACCGACCTAGGATCCAGGCGATCAGGGTTCGATTCCTGGTCAGGGCACATACCTGGGTTGCGGGCTCAATCCCCAGTGGGGGGCATGCAGGAGGCAGCTGATCAATGACTCTCTCATCATTGATGCTTCTCTCTCTCTCTGAAATCAATAAAGATATATTTTTTAAAAAGAAAAGAAAAGGAGTAGACAGAGGCTGCTTGGTAACAGAAAGATTGGGTGACGAGGTTAATGCTCTTTTAAAAGCACTATCTGTGACCAGATTCCTCTCTTCAGGGTCATCCTGCCCCTTCCTTGCTCACACACCTTCTGCACTTTCCATCACTTCCAGGGTTAGCAAAGTATTTGAGTCTCTTTCTGGTCAGCGAAGCCAGTTCTAGTTTAATCCAGCTCTGGACAACTTTCTAAGCCGGCCACTGAAGGGTGGCCAGCCCCCGCCCCCCCTCCCCCGTAGGGCACTGGTCGTGTCCTTCCACGACTGGAGTGTCCCAAGCCCTGGTGAAGGGACCGTGGGAGTCTTAGAGAGGACCTCGGAAAGGATCGGCCGAGGGGGCGGAATGCAGGGGGGATGCAGGCCGGCGGGAGAGGCGCAGGCGCCGCAGGGAGAGTAAGCTGAAGCCTGGGAGTGTGCTTGCACGCCCGCCAGTGAGGGCCGTGTGTGACGCTACTTCACGGGGGAGGAAGCTGAGGTACGGTCAGCGCCCCACGAGGTGAGCGCTCTCCTGGTCCCTGTCGTGCACCTGAGCAAATCAAGGCACAGAGAGATTCGGTGCCTTGCCTAGGAAGGTGAGCGGGGATTCGAACCCTCGTCTGCAGCAGAGCCTGTGCCTCTAGTTGCTGCCCTGTCCAAGCCCCACTGGAAGCCAAGGGATCCCCTCCAAAGGTTTTTGCACAGCTGAGGTGCCCTCATTCTTCCCCTCCACTTCCACTGCCTTGACTGCTCTCATGCCCCCCAGACTGACCCTTCTCTCCAGCCCCAGCTCAATCTCCCCATTCGCCTCAGCTCTTCATGGGCATCCCCTGCCCTCTCAGTGCTTCCTCCTGGGAGTCCTGAAATGCAGCCCAGCAAAGCCCTCCGAGGCTGCCCCTCGCCTGCAGGAGCACCTCCCAAGGTGCAGGCATTTCCCTTGTCAAGGCCATGATTTTTGCCGTGTACTTGAACTAGCTGTATGTCATTAGCTGTGTTCTTCAAATCAACTCCCTTCTTAGATGCGTTTATTCCAAAGGAAATATCATAGCTGTCCCATAAATGGGAAACCAGTTCTTTTCAAATAGATCTTAAAATGAATAGAAAACCATTAAAATTTAAAAGACTCATCCAAGGACCACCTATAATCAAGAACTTTTCTTCCTAGCATCATTTGAAATCACATATTTGTAATTATTTATGGGAAGATCTAAAGAGAAGATTTGTGTGTGTTTACTGACACAGTGAAGTTTTAATTTTTTTCCAGATCAAATCCATTTACCTTTTCCCTTATTGTTTTAATCTTTGGTTTCATATTTATTAAGTTTTCCCTTACCCCCAAGATTACGTAAGTATTCACTGAAATATGCTTCCAGTGTTTTTATGGTTTCATTTTTCTTTTGAACCTTTAATCCATCTAGAACAAGAAATAGGAGTCTAACTTTGTTTAATTTCAAGGGTTTGGCCATTTGCCAAAATTGTTTATGGAAAAAATGCTTTCCCCACTGATATGAAAGGTCATCTTTTCACATATTAAATATTTACATAACTTCAGGTTCACATGTAGATTTTCTGTTCCATTCCGTTTTTGCATCAGGAATTTAATGGCCAAAAGATTTTAGCTATTGTATCTGATAATCTCATTTCCCCACCTACCTGTTTCCCTTTTCAAATATTTCTTGCTAGAAAATTTTTGACACTATCACGTCTTTCTATCCAGGGACATGTCATATCTCTATTGATGAAATAATTTGTATTTCTCAGGTAAGAGTTGCCGTCTGCTGTCCTGTGTGTGCTTCCTTGTTTGGCTTATCCCTACGATTCCTAATTTCTTATTGAATTGTGAATGGGATCTTTTCTCCAATATATTTTGCTATAGTTATTTTGGGGAGTTTGGCAAGCCGCAAGGTTTTGTATATTTATTTTGTAACTGGCCACTAAACTGAATTTTTTTTCAGTTGGAAGAGAGTATGTTAAATAAAAGCTCATCAACCAGGCCTTTTTCAGCCTGTGGCTTTCTTTGGACGTTTTGCTCCTGTCCCCTTCTGAAGCAGTAGCCCAGGCAATCAAAGCTGATTCCGTGGCTTGGAGAGGGTGCTTGGCCCTCAGCTTCAGCTTGGGGAAGAGGCACTTCATAACCTCACAAACATCCAGGGGTCCATCTCCAAGTAAAATATTTTTTCCGTGAAGGAGCTTCTTTTTTACGTCAGTTGGTATTTTGGTCAGGAATTACAGAATGTACTTCACAACAAATTCAAAACACACTTCTTTTTAAAACCAGGCCTTTTCCAACAAGATCAGCAACAAATGTGTTACTTTTCTCACACCTTGGACATGTAGGAAAATGTGTGCTCAGGGAGCTGGCTGGGTGCCGGCCTGGGGAAGGTGCCAGGCTGGATGAATGCTCCAGGGTAGGGGCTTGACTTGGTCTTGTTTGCTGGACTCTGAATAGCTGCTAAGAGTCCCTCCACACACCGCAGGGCGCTGGGTCCTAAGAGCGCAGGCCAAGGAGCTGGCAGCCTTCCTCCAGAGGAACAGGCTTCAGCAACACAGAGACAGCCTGGGTTTACCAACTGAGTGCACTGCTGGGTTTTGTCCCCAGCATCTCCCATCCACCTCCCAGGGAGAAGGTGCCACTTTCCCATTTTTAAGAAGAAGAACTGGGGTTTCACATGTTCAAAGGAATTTGCTCCAGGCTCATAGTCATTCAGGGACAGAACCTGGATTTGAGCCCAGTTTAAATCAGCGAGTCTCAAACGTTTTGGTCTCAGGATCCCTTTACATTCTTAATTAATTCGTTAAAAAATTATTGACTTTGATGAGCTTTTATTCAACATATTTGAAATTAGAACTGACAGGCTTTTTAAAAAAAATCCTCACCTGAGAATATGTTTTTATTGATTTTAGAGAGGAAGGGATAGAGAGAGAAAGAGAGAGAGAAACATCAATGTGAGAGAGAAACATCAATCAGTTACCTCCTGTATGTACCCCGACCAAAATTTGAACCTGCAACCTAGGCATGTGCCCTGGCTGAGAGTCAAACCCACAGCCTTTTGGTGAACGGGATGGTGCTCCAACCGACTGAGCCACTCGGCCAGGCCATAGAACCTAGAGGCTTTAAACACAAGAACGCACAGCACCCATCTCATGGGCTGTCAGAGCTACGATGCCATTACACGTCACTCCTGAAGATGCTCCTGTACCCTCATGAGAGAACGAAAGAGGGAAATAACATCTTCACACTATCATGACAGTGGTTTTCACCTCGAACTCCCCGAGAGGGTCTTGGTCTGCAGGGCTCTCTGGACTACACTTTGAGAACCATGACTCCAAACTGCTGAGAGCCTTTGTGAGCACAAACCAAGGAGATTTAGTTTCTGGCCTGGAAGAATGGGTCCAGATGAACTAATTGTGATAAGGAAATAGAGAGGAAGATGGAGAAGATGGAGTGGTTCCTGTCAGCTCCTCCAGCAACCCCATAATGGAGACACCAGGACCACCATTGCCCACTGAGGCTGAGCAAAATGTAGTGGCTGCCTGAGGTCATGCAGAGTGAATGGGTTCAGGAGCAGAAAGACTGAGCAGACAGGGTGACCTGCTGAAATGACTATCAGTTACCTTCCCAGGCTTGCTAGCCCAGGAGAGGTCCTCACCTGTGGCCTTGGCCTGCTGCTTGGTTGACTGAGTAGGGACTATAGGGCCCAGACTACTCTAGCACCTTCTTCTGCCAGTCATTGAACCTCTAAGTGCCTACTCTGCACTATGCAGGCTAATCCGGGGGCAGATATGAACTGATGATTGAACAGACACCGACCACCAGACTGGATGAAGTACTGTAGTAGACAGGTGAAGCCGTCACTCTTTTCTCTGGCTTTTGAAGGCTGGCCTCTGCAATCCACCATCCAGTTTTCCCCCATCTTCTGGCTGGTTAAGGCCCATGCAGTGCCCTGTCCCCCCAAGCCCCCCACTCCACACACACAGCCTTTCTTCATGCTGCTCCTTCAGCCAGAGTTGCCCTGCCAGAGCCTGCATGCTTTCTGTCCCCAGCCTTGGCCAGGGCCATCAGGACAACTTGGAATTAAGTTGTCTTCTCCATGTTGTCCCTGCTCAGCTCTGGGACACAGCAACAGCTGTCCCGACAGCATCTTGGCACACCTGTCCCAGCCATGTTGGCTGGCTCCTTCAACCATACCCCTTTCTCTACCAGACCTGAGTCCCTGCCAGCCTAGAGCCAAGTCAGATTCTGCTCCTCTCCTGTTCTCATTGCCATTGCTTCAAGTGGGGTCATGATTCATCGTCCCACAGGACTGAACTTCCCACCAGTTAGACCCCAGCCCCACCCTCAACTCCCACTGCCTACCGGCCCTTTCCTCCGGGAAGGCACTTCAGCTGGGGAGACTAGATCCCCCAAGAGCAAGTGAGACAGCACATACAAGGCCAAGAGCATGGGCAGGGGGCACCAAGGAGGCTTTGGGGGAAGACTGGACTGGCTAAAGGAGATGCGGGTAACGGAGGAGGAGGTACCAGCATAGAGAATGAATACATGAAGCTACTTCATCTCTCTGACCCTCAGTTTCACCATCTGTAAAATGGGAGTGATAACAAAACCTACCACTCAAGGGGCCCGTGGGGCGCTTCTGTTGCCCAAAAGCACCCTGGCTGTCTCTGACTCTCGCCGCCCCTGGGGGCCTGGTGCACCGTGGCGCCTTTCCAGCCACAACCATAAAGGTCGCCTGTGAGAGTGTCCTCCATCTCTGGCAGCACCGGGTCCTATGGTCCAGTGCAGCAGCCAGGCCAGGCTGCCGGAGGAACTGCTCACGTGCTCAGGGCGTCTGGGCGCTGGAAGCTCACAGTGGGAGCTGCAAGCAGCCTGTTTCCTCTGGCTGGCGACGCCTCTCGGCTGTGTCCTCACTGCCCCCGCGGGCCGGCGGGAGAGTTATGAATGGAATGTACAAATTCCAGCCCACGTGCGCGCCTGGGCGCCCCGGTGACCTTCCTCCTGGGCGGGGCGCTCCACCCGGAGCCCTCAGCCTGAGGATATGTCTTGGTGCCTGAGGTCTAGGGCACGCAGAGCCACCCAGCTTGCCTCCTGCAGCTGCAGAGTCAGAGGGCAGGCCTGGGAGGGCAGCTGAGAGAGGCCAGGGCACACTCACCCGCCAGGAGAGCGGGCAGGCCCACAGGCACACCCCAGCCCAGGGGATGTGCACACAGGCACACACAGCAGGATGTGCACACATACTCTCTCCCTCACACAGAACAGGGTGCACCCACACACTGAGGTGTACACACAGCCTGTGGACACATGCCTGGAGACACTGCAGGCGGGACACCTACAATGGCATGCACACATCCATACTGTGCTCTTCACAAACAAATACACGTAAATAGGGCTGTTTGCACACACAGAGACATACACTGACACAAGAGATGCTTGTACACATGTGCACCCCCCCCCCCCGCACACACACACTGCAGTGGTGTGCAAACAAACACAGCAGGTCTTGCATGCCATCAAAGGGACACGGATGTCCATAGCATAGCGTGCTCAGACACAGGTGAACAGCCTCATTCTCCTTAGCAGACAGGCTAAAGGCAGAGGACTCTGAAGTCCTGAGCACAGAAAGCCACCCCCAACTCCCTGGGTCGGCCAGCCTCCAGAGCCTGCCTTGCTGGCGTGGCCTCTTGGGACTGAGGCTTCTGGGGAAAAGTTGCACAAGGCGGTGTTGGGTGTACAAGATGTTCCTTTCACAATGGCTTGTGCTAACTCAGGTCCTTGTGTTTGTGTTAAACCACGATGGGAGGGCTTAAGGAGCGGAAGCTGTTGGAAAACTGGAGGGTCAATAGGGGCCCCTAAAGTTGACCCTACCCCGGCTCCTTGCTGCTTCAGCTGCCAGCCAACCCTCATGTCCATCACCTCCATGGGCATGCTCCCACTGGACACCGTGTTATCCCACGGGATACGGGTAAACAAACCTCCCACCCCATGGCAACCGGGCATCCTGCCAAACCTTTCATTCACCCATCCATTCATCCATCCATCATCCATCCATCCATTTATCTATTCATTCATCCATCCATCCAGGAATTATTTGCTGAATGTCAATGACATGCCAGACACCACAGGGACACCAGTAAGTCAGAACACCTCAGTCTCTGTCCCCAGCCCCATGCAAACTTCCAGCTCACAGATACACTTTGTTTGACCTTGTTACAATTTTAAAACTTCTGATTTTCTGTAAAATTCCTGATTTTTATCTTTTTGAAAAAATGGGAAAATCTGATGTCAGGCCTGCCCAGCTGCTCCCTTCTGATTGACCTGGGCACTGCAACTTGCAGCTGCTCCTGCTTTTCTCTTTCTCCTGCTATTGGGGCACTGCTTGACCATTCCCAATAGGCTTTTGTGTTCAGCCCACAGGATGTTTGTGACAGGGTCTCACCTGCGACCTCCAGGGGACTGTCTCCAGCCCAGGCAGAGACAGCCTTAGTGTAGCTGGAGAGACTGGATTAAATCCCCTAATTCATAACTCTGGGCATATGTGTGTTTTAAGTGTGAGGGACGCAGGGTAGGCAAGTGTCTGAAGAGAAAGATCAGTTGGAATCAAGAGGTGCACAAACCTGGGGATCTTCATAAATGCATGTGGCTTTGAACCATCGCAGATGCTGACCTCAGGTGAAGCCAAGTGAAGCCACTTCCATGCCCTCTGAAGAAGGCACTGCGCTACCGCAAACTGCCCAATAGGCTTCGATATTTTGTCTGTGAGGGGGTAGGGCGTGGTGGGAGTCCATTTCCAGAGAACAGGACAGAATCCCTAGGTCACCTCTGTTTTTAGACGTGATCTTTGACAACACGTTCCAGCATTTCTGCCTTGCATTATTGCTTTGCTCTTTGCCTTCATACTGGCATCCAACTGCGGGTTGCGGTCCAGAGTCCAAGTGAGTGACCCCAGACATTCTTCGTGCAGCCCCTCCACCCCAGCCATTTCCATCTCGCTCAGCTCATTTGGTTTGGGAGAGCTATGCTTCTCAGCACCAGTGTCTGCACTTCCATTCCTCTTTACCGCTCTTTATTTTTATAATAAGAACAAAGTGCACCAATAGTTGCACAGCCATTGTTCCCAGACAGAGTGATGCTGCTGGATGGGTCTGCTATGTCCCCTGCTATGCTGTCACTGAAGACCCCATCCTAGGATCCTGCTTTTCAGGGAGGTCTGCCTTTTCCTGTCAACACTTGGAGTCTGGATCTTAACATCCCAGAGTGATAGGGCACTCTCCAAAAGAGTACCTGCCTGTGAAGTATCCTGGCACCCACAGCTGTCTGTGGGTTCTCATTTCTCTCTTGTCCCATGAGGTGGCCTCACTCTTCTCCGCTTCCAAAAGATGATGGGTAGATGGTGTGCACCTAGAGTCACCTGAACACGCATCTGGTCTCCAAATCTCCATGACCCTAGAGTGGGGGCCAGGATGATTGCCCAGGCTCATGTCAACTCCTTCTAGATACACAGAGATGGACACAGACTCAGAAAAAGGGCAAGACTCCCTGAATGGACTGGGATTTTGGTTAAGTTAAAACAAGAAGTGGAGAGAGATTAATTTGAGCAAAGGACTCCATTTAAAATGACCTGTGCACCAATGAATAAATAAATAAATAAATAATAAATAAATGCATGAATAAATAAATAAATAAAGAGAAAGAAGAAAGAAAGAAAGAAAGAAAGAAAGAAAGAAAGAAAGAAAGAAAGAAAGAAAGAAAGAAAGAAAGAAAGAAAAAAGAGAGGGGGTAGCTTCTGAAATTTGATCATTCAGCCATGAAACTGAGCATACTTAATAGACAATTGAACAATTTCTATTTTTTCCTACATGTGCTTTTCCATCTCTGGCATTCTATAATAAAAGTTTGCAATAATCAAAACAAGTAAAATAAAACAAAATAAAATAACCTGTGTACCTGTAGAGCCTATAATTCATCCTGCATGGGGTTGAATCTCTAACTTTAAAATTTGATTACCCTTTTAGCTTACTTTATTTTTTTATTTTGCTTTACTCTTATGTTCCACATCTAATTTTGACTTCAGTGCCAGCCCCTAAGGAGCCAGGGTTTGGGGGAGTTCAGTTTGCAGGGGGTGGGGCAGAGAGTCTGCCCTCCCTAGAGGACCACAGAGGCTCTGCTCATCGTAGGCCCTTTCTCCCAGGGCTGTGCCTGGAGCCTCTGCACTGAGGATCTGGGATGGAGTGGCCCCGACGACGGGGCCAGGCAGGAGTGAGAAGGAGGTGGCCAAACGCTCGGTAGAGGCTGAAGGGAGCGTGGCACATATTGGAGCCTTGATCCTGGCAGGAAGGTCTTCACGGATCCCCTCCCCTGCTTTGTCAAAGGCCAGTTACTCAAGAGGCAGCAGAAAGGCCTGGACGTACTGAATTATGTGCTGGCTCAGGCCTCTGGGCTCATGCAACCCAATTTCATTGTGCAACGGGATGAAAGGGCCACTGGGGAGGGAAGGCACACACAAGGGCTTTGCATCATCTTTACGTGGAACTGGGTCAATCAATTATACGCACTTGGCACGGAGGGAAAGAGACAGCAAAACTGGTTCTCACTGTGCATGCGATGCATGCACCGAGAGCTCAGGGAGAGCAGTAGCGAGGAGGCTGCAGGGCACCTACTAAGTGCTGGAACGCTCCGTAAATGCTCTGCTCTTATTAACAGCTCTGTAGCAGAAGCGGCACGGAAACCTGGCACCTCCCACTCCTGTACGAGGTCTCCATGGTGGTGCCTCTGCACCCCTCCCAGAGGCTAACTCCAGTGTGTAAAAACAGGTATGGCACACGCAAGGTCCTCACCGCTGAGCTACAGAAACAGCCATCTGATCCAGAGCCACGGGGACATCCAACTGTGTTCCTTTAGCTAAGCTAGACACTTCCAAGTATGGGGACTTATTAAGATGTTTTCTGTGGGACTTCAGCCCTGTCTTGAGTTTGGCTCTGCCCTGATCTTAAAACGTGACTCTGAGGGCACCGCCATCCTGCCTGCCAGAGGTTTCCAGCAGAACCAGGACTCCACATTCCTCTGCTGCACTCCACTGCCCCCCTCTGGTCAGGCTTTGAGTACACCCCCGGGTTCTGAGCATTGGTCTGCGGGGCAGGGCACCAGAGACAGTAGGTGTCAAGCACACTTGTCCCTAGGAGTGCCCTGGGAGTAGACCTTTGATTTGTCTTAGAGACAAGCTCTTTGCCCTTAGGGGATGGTACTGGATATGTCACTTATAGAACCATCCGTTGTAATTTCTGTGAGATTCTTCAGGAGCCTTCACAGACATTATGTAGGACATACTTCCCTGACCTCTGGGTGAGATGGGGAAGGCCAGGCCAACCTTAGGCAAGCCTTTACTCTTTTCTTTGGCCCCTTTCTGTCTTTCTTATTCACAAGAGTCAAAAGATCTGGGTCCTGGGCACTAGTTTGTCATGCACTGTGAGACCATAGCCAGGTGGCACTTTTCCCAGGGCCTCAGTTTCTCCCTCCATAAAATGGGTCTATTGGGCTGGGAGGTTGTTATATTCCTCCAGCTCTGATATCACCTCAAATGTTGAGATTCAGAACAAACAAAAAACCTCCCTCACCCTCAAGAAAAGATGCACTAATGGGGCCCTTTCCCCCGTGTAAAGGCTGGGTCAAGATAATGGGGCAGGGGTGCTCCAGGCCTCCATTTCTTTGTGATACTTTTGTATTTTAAAATGTAGATATCTTAGTTGATTTTCCCAGTTATGAAAGTACTATGAACACATGAAACTACTTTCAACTTCCCCAGCAATCAAGCAACTAAAAATGTAAATTACCGTATGTGTCATTTATCATTCCCCAGAGTGGCAAAATGCAAAAGTCTGTGAATGACTAGAGTGATTGAGGGTGTAGGAAAAGCGGCAATTAGACATCAGTGTCCTGCTCTGAGCAAACTGCATGTCTACAAATATGCACTACAGAAGGACTTGCTCAAGGATGCTGGCACACTGTCCAGAATGACCACTGGGGCATTCTTTGTAAGAGCAGAAATGGGAAATGAGCTGAATTTCTATCCACAGAGGGGGAGCTGGCTTATGATGCAGATGTAGACAGATGAATCATGCCAGCTGTATCCAGCTCCACTGCAACATAACTGCAGTTCCCCACAGCATGAGCTGGGACCTGTTTTTCACCCTTAAATGCTGGCCTGTGACAAACATATGGGGGAGTGGCCTTGTGCTAGACCCTCACAGCTTCTGCCATTACCCTGTGAGACCCCTGAACCCAAAATGCTATGGCAAAGACCAGTCCAGCCTGCTAAGGGGGAGGGTCCCCACTGAGGGGAACTGAGGTGCCCTAGTGGACAACCACCAACAACTGCTGGATGTGAGCGAGGTCTTCCTGGGCCTCCCGGACCCTAGGTAAGCCATCCCATGACTGCTGCTACATGCATGATCACTGCCGAAACCAGTGGAAGGCACACCCAGGCTGGCAGCCCTCAGCACCAAGAGAAATAACAAATCTTTGCTGTTTTCAGTCTTTAAGGTTTTGAATGGTATGATGTTAATTTACATGTCAATTTGGCTACACCGTAACACCCAGTTTTGGGTCAAACACCAGTCTAGATATTGCCGTGCAGGTAGTTTTTAGATGAGATTAACATTTAAATTGATAGACCTTGAATAAAGCAGATGACCCTCCATAATATGTGTGAGCCTCACCCATTCTGTTAAAGGCTTTCAGACACAAGACTCTGGACAGGAAGGAATTCTGCTTCCAGGCAGTCTTCAGACTCTGTGCAAATCAACTCTCAATCTTTCCATTCTTCCAAACTGTTCTGAAAAGAAACTTTTTAAGTTTTGGGACTCTCCAGTTATTGTGATAATAAAAAACCAACTCTCTTTTAGTTGGTTGTGTAAATACTCTCCAGACAAGGCACCCACTATTGTTTGAGTTGATGATGGCTACCCCCCGACTGCCTTGCCCTCGGTTTGCACGGCTCCCAACTTCTAGTATTTGTTTATGGTGATTTCTATCCTACTTAATATTTTTGCTCATTTATTTATATATTGCAATCATTTTATCTATTGGGTTTTCATTCTTTTTATTACTAATATGTAAGAACTTTTACACTTAAATACTATCAACTATCTGTATTAGTTTCCAAGAGTAACACAGAACAGCCTAGGACAACAGAAATCCATTGTCTCACAGGTCTGGAGGCTGGAAGTCTGAAATCAAGGTGCTGGCAGGGCCGTGCCCGCTCAGAAACCTGTAGGGGTTTCTTGCCTCTTCCTAGCTTCTGGCGGTTTGTCAGCAATTATTGACATTCCATGACTTGAAGATGTATCACCTCAATCCTCTACCTTCCCATGACCTTCTTCCCTTTGTGTGTGTCTATGTCCAAATTTTCTTTTTCTAAGGACACGGGGTATATTGGATTGGGGCCAACTCCGGTGACATTATTTGAACTTGACTACCTTTGTAAAGACCCTGTTCCTAATAAGGCCAAATTCTATTCTAACGGGGATTATAACTTCAACCCCCTTTTTGGGGTACACAATCCAACCCATAACACTTTCTGATAGCCATTCCAGTTGTGAATTTTTAAAACTAGTGACTTCTTTCTCTTTCAATATTTGTGGTGCTTTTAAGCATAAAATTAAAAAAAAATTCACATAGTTAAATCAGTAATGTTTTATCTTTTTGACTTCTGAGACACAAAAGACTTTCTCCCCCAAGTTTTTATAATTATTACTCTGTATCTTATTGAAATGATTTTATTGATGTTTCCATGTTTAAAATTTAATCCATCTGCATGGACAGAAGTAACTCTTGAATTAAACACAAACACAGACCTCTTATTAAAGACAAAAAGTTCTTACCACACTGAAGAAGAAAATGTCTCCCGATTGCTCCTTAATTAGCAAAGAATACTCCCCCCACCCCACTGCTGCCCACGTCCATGGAATCAGTAAATCACAGTTATCCAGGGTGGAATTTAGTCTTGTGTTCCTTTTTTGCTTCCCTTTCAGGCTTAACTGGGCAAGAAAGCAGCCATAGACCTCCCTCCACCTCCCCTTCCTTCAAAGGCTGTTCCCTTAGCAACAGAATGAGAGCCTTAGAAATGAACAGTACAGGAAAGACTGGATTAAATTATTAGCCAAAGACTGTAACTGTCTTGGTCTCTATCTGGGAGGAAAAAAGAATGTCACCCATTCTTACATACATGCACAAACTTATATCCATGGTCACACTCATATGTTACAGTCAGATATATGGACAAATACTGAATTTTAAAAAGTACAACTCTATTACTGTTTTGAATGGGACAATTAATATAATGACAATTTTGTCTCTTCCCTTTTCAATGTTTTTGCCTCATTTCTTTACCTTATTGCACTGCCTAGAATTTTGTGGACAATGTTGTTTGATAGCATAGATCTTCAATACTATAGCTCTGCAGTTTCTAGGTGCCAAGCGCTCTGAAATCCAAAAGTTCTTTCACAGGTTTGTAGCAGACTCTTTGGGAAACAGAAACAGGCCTAATGGTGCACAACTTGGAAAAGCATATCTGAGAAACGAATGCGCTACCGATGCCAGTGAGACACTGGGGTTGTACCCAATACATGGCACATACGCAGTATTGCCTTGAAAAACTTTGATCACGAGATGGAGCTGATCCCAAGGGGCTGGTGAAGAGTTTCTGCACCGTAGCTCACGGAGCTCGTGCATGCTGCCTAACGTGAATAAAGGTGCTTCTGGCGTCTATTAAACTTGAATTTAGCTGTGGACTTGTTTACCACCTCTTGGTCATTTTCCTTTTTGGGGAAAAAATTCAATTGTATTTAGACTTAGTGCTTTCGTTAGTGTGGGCAGCTAGATATGAACACAGGAAGGGAGCAAAGGGAGTCAGACGTGAGGCACCATGAAGCACAATGAGCCAGGGCGCTGACCGGGGCTCGGAGGCGGCTCCACCAGGAAGCTGCAGGTGCCCAGGTTCCCGGGCGCCCCACCCCGCCGCAGGCAGAAGGCACCGGGAAGGGTCTGTACCCGGCACTGCTGGGGAGGAACGAGAGCGGCAGGACGCCGTCCGCCGCGGGCACACGCCCAGGAGAAGCAAGGGGACACAGGGGAGGGGCTTCTACTCTGAGGCATGCGCAGTAGGAGCCAAGATGGCTACCTCAAAGGGGCGGAGCCTAGCCTGGGAAAAGAATCAGATTGGATAAGGGCCACAGAAGCCTGGAAGATCTAGGAAATGGATTGGTTATAGGGGAAGGACCCAAAGCAAGCCTGCGAAGAATAGGGAAACTGATTGGTTAGTTTGAAGGACAGTGTGGTTCTTCTAAAGCCCGAAATAATATAATCCCAGTTGAACAAAGCAGGCGCTCACTCTCTCCCTTCCTTCCTCCCCCTCCCCTCCCCTCCCCCTCCCTCTCCTTCCCCCTCCTCCTCTCTCCCTCCCCCTTTCCCTCCCTCTCCCTCCCTCTCCCTCCCCCTCCCTCCCCCCTCCCCCCTCTCTCCCTCCCCTCCCCCCTCCCCCTCCCCCCTCCCCCTCGTCTCCTACCCCTTCCCCTTCCCCTCTCCCTCCTACCCCCTCTCCCTTCCCCCCTCTCCCTCCCCCTCTCTCCCCCCCCTCTCTCCCCCTCTCTCCCTCCCCTTCCCCCTCCCCCTCTCTCCCCCTCTCTCCCTCCCCTTCCCCCTCCCCCTCTCTCCCTCCCTCTCCCTCCCCCTTCCCCCTCTCTCCCTCCCCCTCTCTCCCTCCCCCCTCTCTCCCCCTCTCTCCTTCCCCTTCCCCCTCCCCCTCTCTCCCTCCCTCTCCCTCCCCCTCCCCCTCTCTCCCCCTCCCTTCCCCCCTCTCTCCCCCCTCTCTCCCCCCTTCCCCTCCCCCTCCCCCCTTCCTCCCCTCCCCCTTGTCTCCCTCCCCTTCCCCTTCCCCTCTCCCTCCTCCCCCCCTCCCTTCCCCCCTCTCCCTCCCCTTCCCCCTCTCTCCCCCTCCCCCCTTCCCTGTAACACTTGCTCCCCCTATTCGAGTTCTCTTTCCATAGCAGCCATGCGGCCCTAACAGCCTCCAGCGGTTGGGCAGCTGTGCCAAACTCCAAGCATGGGCTTGGGCACGGTGCCAGCAAGAGCGCAGCCAGGAACAGACTAAGCTAGCCCAAGGAGGACAGGAACTGAGCTGGGCTGAGCCAGTGCCGCAGAATTTATGGACACTAGCCTTTGTTTGGGCCCTATGAAGGCAAGGCTGGGATTCCCGGACAGTGGGATGGAGCTGGACCCAGGACAGTCCTCTGTGTTTGCTCCAGCATCTTCGATAAACCTTATCACTACATCACATCCTCCCGTCTGTGGCTCTCCCAGAATTCCTTCCTTGCAGCTCCATAAAAGAACTTCATTTCCACTGGCAACATTTAGAGGCTTTGTGTTTTTGTTCTGGCATGTAAGGAGCTTAAAGATTGTCACTACATCCTTAAAAAGCTGAACAAATTGAAAATCAACAACTCTTCTTAGATCCACCAGAGAACTGAGGTCACAAGGCAAACCAATGCCCCCCATACTGGAGAGACAGGTGAAAACAGAGAATCCCAAGTTGCCAGAATAAAAACCTCTAAGCAGGAACCTCCTGGCAACCAGTTCTCAGAGAGGAAAACCTGAACTATAATTGATGAATTGCTGGAGCTCAGTGAAACCTAACTGGGAGCGGGGTTGGGGGGAGGGTAGAATCTGCATATCTTGGTGAATTTTGCTTCCAGAAACTTGACCAGGTTCTCACAGTGAAGATGGACAAAAATCCCCTGTGCTTCTGGCAGGGGGAAGGGAAAAGGCAACCCCTTGAAATATACCTGGAACACTCAGTTCTTTTTATTAAGGCCTGCCCTTGGGAAACTATTTACTAGAGCCTAACTTTCTTGGGGGAAGAGAAATACCCAACTCTGGCCCCTTCTAGCTGTTCTCTGACCTAAGGGGTACAAAACAACTGAGACAGAATAGTAAGGGACACAACCCAGGGGTGCAGGCTCACTAAAAAACTGAGACCTAATCATAGGCCTGCAGAATGCTTTCCCATTCCACACCTCACCAGCACATCAGTAAGGCTCCTGTAAAATAGGAAAAACAAAAATTCAGATAAAATTTTCACCTCTGTCTAGTGTTTGGTGGTATTTTGATATTGTTATAACCAAGCGATTATAAGTAACAAAGGCTTTCTTGCCCATTATGCTCAGCCTCAGGGAACCCCCAAAGGGACTAGCAGCAAATGGACTCCAAGTTCATTTATTCAGTGTCTTTGTGGAGAGGAAATGGAAGTGAGGAAAGGAGACCGAAGCCACCTCATCTGGAAAGCTAGGCTCTGCCCTGCCTGTTCAGCCCTGGGAGACAGGGAGCAGGGAGTGAATGCAGAAGTAGCAGATCACCGAATCTACTTCCTAAAGCCCATGGGTCCTGCCTGCAACAGTCAAGTTCTGATCAATGGCTCATGTTCAAATCCATCAAATTAGTAATTCCCTCTCCCAAAGGGAAGAGCTGGGAAGGTCTATATGGTTTTTTTGGGGAAGAGCCCTTTGTTAACCTTCCCTCCTAACCCACTGGGCTTTACAGCCACACCTGTGGTCAACAAAGGGTGTGGCCGCCCTTTCAGGGCGAGAGACAGTAGCACCTTACGGTATGTGACCTCCACCTCCACTCCACTGCTGTTCTGTCAAGTTCCCATTCTGAGCCTGACTGGGATCATGAATGTGGGTAGTCCATCTGTTTTCTCCAGCTTCAAAGTAAGAGCAAGACTTTGCACCAAAGTACTGAGAGATGGCAATTCCATGCCTATATATATATGTACTCAAGAGAAATGTGTATACATGTTCACTGGAAAGCATACACTAGAGCGCTCATAGTGGTGCTATTTCTCATAGCCTCAGACAAATGGCAGAATTGGGAAATCAACAGTGCAATGGAATGCTGCACAGCAGTGAGAATGAACTGCAGGGGTGATTCTCACATAATGTTGCATGGAAGAAGCCAGAAAATGCACAGTTTAATTCCATAGACATAAAGTCCCAAAGTGGGCAAAATAAACCAATGGTGCCAGAAATCAGAAAAGGGTTTTTCTTTGGCTTGATCTGGGTGATGGTTTCTGGGTATTTTTCTGTAAAATTTGTCAAGCTGTACACTTAAGGTATATATGTTTTCTATATGCATATTGCCCATCAAAAAGTGTGTGTGAGGGGGAAGGGTCTGGGCCTAAGGAGGCCATCAGGATGGGGGGATGGTACTTCACAAGGATAAGAGTCCTGCCTTCCTTTATGCCCACTAATTATGCAAGTGCTGGTGGGGTGCTTAGAGGGGGTGGAATCTTTCCAAGAACCACAAAGGCATTTCCCCGTGTCCGTTAGACTCTGGAGCTCCCAGGCAGGAAAGCCCATGTCTTTGGAGACAGCTCTTTTGAGTTCTGGACAAAATGCTTTTGGCTGCAGTCCTGGAGGTGTCTCTGAAACCTCCAGGCTGCATTGTCTCCAAGAAGACAGGGAGCAAGTAGAGAGGGAAGCACAGAGAGGAGGAAGTAGGCTCAGAAGTGTGGCTGGTATGAGGGGGACAAGACTGTGACCAGGAGAGGATAGCAGCACACTGATCTCTAAGGTCCCCCTTGACTGATGGGAGAGAGGCGGGCCCTGGCCCTCCATGGCAATCTGGGCTCTGGCAGGCAGGCCAAGGCAGCAGCTGGGGACTCTGGCTGAGCCTATCCCTTGAGCCAACCCCAAGTTTCCGGGCCTCTGTGTCCCCATTTGCAGCAGGACAAAGCTCACTGTCCTCTCCTCTTCTGGGAGGGCAGCCATAGTCAGGACTGCAGCCAGGATAGCAGGACGCTCTTGCCACACAAATTAGATGCTCTAAGGCATTATGATCTCAGACCCAAGTGTGACTCCAGCCTGGAAAACTGGGGTTGGGGGTGCTCAGTGTGGGAGGAAAGCTGGGGTTGGGGGTGATGGTGAGTGCTCCTGGCTTTAAAGATTCCAGGTCTGTGATAATCAGTGGCTTTGTGCATCCTCTGTTTACACGTTTCAAGAATCAGAATGATTTTTAAAAAACTTTACTTCTAAACAGTAACTCTTCCATCCAGTCTACTCTGCTCTTCTGCGCCCCCTGTAGGCACTTTTATGAGCTCTCTCAATATCTGTTACATGCATATGCCTGTAGGAGATGCAAGCAAATAGCCTATCTAGTCTACTCCACCCTTTCTTGTTCTGTGCCTTGCTTCTTTTCTTAATGTAACCGTATGTTCTCGAGATCTCTCACTGCCGGTGCGTGGAGAGCCTCTTTGTTCTCTTTGACCGCTGAGCCGGGCTCCTGCGTCTTTTTCACCAGGAGCCTGTGGAAAGGCACTTGGCTTGTACGTGTGCCATTTTGCACCCATGCAGGTGTATCTGTAGTAATCGCTCCTGTTTCTGCCACCCAGACCTAACCCCCGGCTGACCCTCGAGGACCACAGTGGCTATGTACCAGCCTCAGCTACCTGGAGAGTTGTCAGGGCTACCTGTCATGTGGTCCCGATTTCCTGCTTTTCCCACCCTCTCAGCCTCTGCCAGCAGGAGACCTCAGCTCAGGGAAGATTTGACAGGGATGGCCCCTTAGATGGGACCCAGTGTGAGCCTTTGTTTCCAGAAGACCAAGCCTCAGAAGGCTCAGAGTAGCTCCTCCAGTCCCATTTACCCTCTCAGGGGCCATGAGTGTTATCAGAGAGCCTTGGGCAGTTAGGTGCACAGGACGTGGTGAGACCCCAGCCCCATGCACTGCTCCTGAGGCCCCGGGGATGGGGTGTGATGTAGGAGTTGGGCTGTTTGCTAGAGGCCCAGGCCAGCGTGGAGAGAGGTATAGTAAAGGGACTCAGGAGGTGGACCTGCCCACAGTGCTGGCCAGCCTGTGGCCGCTCTGGACACAGAGAAGGAGCGAGGTATGGTACTAGCCAGCCTGAGTGAGAGTTGGAGGGGGTTTAAAATGACTTCTGACTCCCAAGCTAGATCTGAGAATGGAGGTGGGCTTTCTGTCTTGGTCCAAGAACAGGCTCCCAGGGTCAGTAGGGATAGGCGCTTGGCCTTTCCCAATGGTTTCTGGAAGGTCCATGGCTCAAGACACAGCATCAGAGAAGCCCAGAGATCACCTAGTGGCCTATCTCATGAGGCACAAGATGAAGCTAGGGGAACTGTGCCAACAAGCAGATGACAGGAATCAGCAGGACACATCATCTCAGATTAGTGATGACCACAGAAAACAGAACACCAGCTCCCTGCTCTGTGCCTTCCTTTAAATCTGAGACTGAGAAGTTTGTCCCAGGTTTGTGGTGAGCGCAGGACCTCAGACCCATGTGTGAGGCCAGTATCCCTAGTTCACATTGGGGTCAGGACCCCAGGCGCATGTGTGAGGCCAGGACTCCTGTCCACATATGAAGCCAGGACTCCCTGTCCACATGAGAGGCCAGGACCCCAGGCCCATGTGAGAAGTTAATACCCTAGGCAAGTAGATGAGCTCTATGTCCCAAAAGTGCTTATGACCTGAGTATAAAGCCCATTTTCTAATTGTATATGAAATCCAGGTCCTAGACTCATGGTTGGAGATGCATGTGAGACTCTATTCATTATGTCAACATTAAATAAACATTTATCATGCTCTGCAGCATATTATGCTGTTATTTTCCAGCAGTCCATGGTAGGGCTACACTTCCATGACTTGCTGACTCAGTCTTAACCCGTGAGGTGTGAGCTGTAGCAAGAGCTTTAAGGGCCATCATGTAGTTGCATTATTGCTCTTTTCCATTTCCATCAGACTGGCATGGCCTGGTAGAGGCCACTGCTTCAGCCCTGATTCTGGATGAAGGAGACATGAAACAGAAACCCAGCTAAGCTAAGAGAGACATAAATATGAGTGAGAAATAAACCTTTGCTATTCTAAGTCACTAGGATCTGGGGTCATTTGTTACTGTGGTATAACAGCTTCTTCCGCTGACCAATACAAGTGCCTACCTTGTGATAGGCAATGTGTTTTGAGTGAGGAATACTGCAGTGAACAGGCCCATGGAAATATGTGAACTTGAGGAATAGATTCCTCCCTGTCCACCACCCATGGGGAAGATTGGAGAAAAGCAGGGTTAGGGCAAAAATCAAGAGTCCTGTTTTCAGCATACTAAGATTGAGGTATTTATAAGATATCCATCCATATGGAATTGTGAAGAGTCTGGCTGGATGTAGGAATCTGCAGTTTGGAAGAGTGGTTTGGGATGTAAATTTGGGCCTCTTTGGAACCCAGATTGCCAGTTAGGAGCTAGGCACTATCAAAAAAGCAGGTAGTTCACATAGCCTGGGAAAACATAAGCATTTTAGAAATCCAAACAAATATTGGTAGAGGTACAGGGGAGAGGGCAGAGTCTTGCTGTAATGTGTGAAATGAAGATTCAGGCAGTTTGTTTTTCAAATTAGTAAAAGAGAGAGCCCTGATAATTGGAGGATATTCAGGCTAAAGACATTTGAGGTCATATACCACACTCCTTAAAGCACGTTTTCCAAAATTGGGTCTGTGTATTACTGGTGTTACACAGGCTGGTGTTAGAGGAGATTCTATTATATGTTATATTATATTAGTTATTTTATAATTGTGCTATCTTTTTTTAAAAAAATACCTTTATTGATTTCAGAGAGAGGAAGGGGGAGAGAGAGAGAGATAGAAACATCAATGCTGAGGGAGTCATTGATTGGCTGCCTCCCGCACACCCCCTGCTGGGGACTGAGCCCGCAACCCAGGCACGTGCCCTGACCGGGAATCGAACCGTGACTGCCTGGTTCATAGGGTGATGCTCAACCACTGAGTCAAGAAGGCCAGGCAAGAAAAACTTCAATAATTGTACATGTGGTATACAAATATGCCACCAAAACCGAGTGAGTTAAGTGGAGAAACACTGCCTTAAAGGTAAATCATGTGACAGATGAGGAAAAGGGGACTAGGTGAAGTTAAGTAACCTGGCTGAGATCTCCCAGCGAGGCAGTGGTGCAGCTGGGACTCAAGCCAAGTCTGGAATGATGGCCAACCCACTCTGAGGCCAGGAGGGGCAGGACTGGGCTTAACACTGGAGGCTCCCCCCAAAGGGCCTGCACTTCTCAGCCCTCACAGCTCTGTTGGCCCCAAATCCTGCAGAGTTGGGCAGGACAGCCCTTAGAATCTCTGTCAAAGAGTTCATTTTCCAATGTGGCCAACAAGCACTTTGGCTTCTTTTGGAAGTGCTTCCGGCCTAGCTGACTTTAATTATGAACAAAGAGCCAAACTGCATGCTTGAGTCCTCTGGGTGTGCTTAAAAATCAGACTTCCAAGTGGGAAAACATGTAATAAAAATTTTGAAACACAATTTGGGAAAGATTATTATTAGAATGGAGAGATATATGGACATGAAACCACAGCCAAATTGTTCAAATGGCTTTTTGTCAAAATGCCGAATGACAAAATTGTTTCAGGAGTAAGACCTGACTGATATTTTATGAAAGCGGGATGCCTTCCCAGGCCTCTCTACACATTAGACCCTGCATTGGGGGGAGGGATGGGAGAGATAGGGGAGGCCCGAAACAGTAGAGACAGTCCAGCTGCTGAACAAACACTTGACCTCTCCAGGTGGCCAGGAGACCTGGCAAGCTCATGAGCACATGATACAGGGCCTGGAGAGTTCCATTTACACACCGCGGAACACAGAACCTAGATTACGACTTTCTCTCTGTCATTCACTTGCTGTGACATTGATCAATCAATTTCTTCTTGGAGCCTCAGTTTTCTCATCTTCAAATTGGGGTAACAATTGCTACTTCATAAAGTTCTTATGTAAAGACAGTGAGATATTTATTGTTTGTGACACTGGGCCTGGCATGTGTCACTCCCCATTTTCCCGGGAACCTCATCTCTCTGCTGCCATTGGCAGTCCTTTAATTGTAAACAACAAAACCTGTGTCTGGTTGACTGGAGCAAGAATCAAAAAGGGATTTGGGTGGCTCACAGAATCAAAGAAAAAGAGAAATCAGTTCTTCAGAACCACGGTGAGTCCAGTTCCCACTTAAGACCCGGCAAGTGCTCCTCTCAGGGAGCACAGGGCAGCCACATAGAGCAACTGTTCTCCATCTGAGTGCTTCTTTGCTCAGGAGTCAGATTCCTGGGGGACCCAGAGTCTCACTGACTTGCTTCACAGGCCCTTGCCTAGGAAATGCCTGGACTGAGCTTTCACCATGACTGCATGCAATATAGACCTGTAGTTTCCCAGAGCAAAATCAACAAATGCTATCAGAAGTGGGATTGGGTGGGGGGAATGAAGAAAAATAGGGAGGGATTGAGGGGGACCATAAATTCCTGACAGGGATAGTGCTGCCTCTCAGCCCCACCTTCTCTTCTGAATGGGCCACTCCCTCCATTCTTTGTCTTCTAGTTCCAGCCACTCTTCAGGAACCATTGAGGATAACACACCTACTGGGTCGTCAAAATCTTGTTAATGTCTCCTGTGAACACCAATCTTTACATTCCCCAAAGTGCTCTGTGGTCAGTTTCTTCATATCCACTCTCTTCCTGGCTCTTCATGACACACCTTCCAGCTGCCAAGGCAGGGGATCCCCCACTTTCAGAAGGCTCTACAGAGACTCAGATTAGAGAAGAGAGAGGAAGGGGCTCATCCCGTGCCACAAAGCTTGTAGGATTTACTAATTTTAATAGGTTTTCTGTTTACTCTCTTGGGTTTTCTGTGGATCGAAATCAACATACCTGAAACTAGTAATACTTCGTCTCTTCTAATAATTATGTATTCTGTTTTTTTTTTCATTGCACTGCCCCAAAATTGTACAATAAAAATGACAGCTTATTTCTTTTATGTTTATTTCCTGAACTTAATGAGCATATCTCTCAACATTATCTGCATAATGTTGATTGATCTGAAAAGTGCTTAAAACTGTGTTTGGCACATAGTAAGTACTACATAAGTGTTATAGAGTAATTCTTGTCCCTCTGTTGTTTTGTGATCATATGACTCACAAGCACAGGAAATGACTTAGTGAAGGTTTATTGGCTTAAAATGCAGGCCTGAATGAAGCAGTTGAAGGAGTTCCAGCAGCTCTTATTTGGGGCCTGCCGGCCTCCTGGCTGGGGAAGAGCTCGGCAGAACCGTGTGAAGGCGCTTATAGCTAGAGACGGAGATGGCCGGCATACATCCCCCCTCCACCCCCACGCACCTGTCCTTCCCGCGAGCACGGCTGACACTGCAGCGTCCTCTCCCAGGAGAGGCATGCAGCCTTCGAAGCAGAGCTCCTGACATGAGGCTTGGCAAGTGCCTCTGACTACCCCTTCCTCTGGAAGTAGATTCTTTAATAAGCAATTGCTTTCATAGGTAACATGGAGTAAACATCCCAAGATTTTTAACCTAGGGGAAGAGCACACTTGGAAGAAACGTATGCCTGGGGAAGAGTACATGGGGGGGGGGGATACACCTTGGGGAGGGCACACCTGGGAGAAGGACACACCTGGGGGAAAGTTATACTTGGGGGAAGGATGTGCTGAACATAGGCTCTGGGGCAGAAGTGTGCCTGGCATGCTCCAGAAAGAGCAAGGAGGTAGATGGGGAAAGTGAGAATCAGGGCAAATCCATGGCCCAGATGGGGAAGGCATGGCACACACATCATCCACACATCATCCATTTCTAATGAGGCATTCAGTCACTATCACTTTTTTTTTAATTAAAAAATTGTAATGTTGACATGATTGCAGACTCCCCCATTTCACCCCTCTTTGCCCACCTCCACCTGTTATAGGCACCCAAAACACCAGGAAAGGTGTTATTGGACAACCCCCTGAATCAGAGGGAGAGGGCTGTCCCCACCTTGGTTCTTGTCTTCTTGGATAAATGAATTCAAACAAGTGAATCCAGATAATTGCATGTGTTAAAGCGAATTTATTAAGAAAGTAGTTTATTAAGAAAGTAAAACATGCAAATTTATTAAAGGAGCAAGGCAAGCAAATCTATTATCTGGCATAAAGCTGGGATGGGCTCTCTCAGCTAATCCAAAGAGTGAGGGGAGTGGGGCATATCTGCCTTATAAACTTTTCTGCCTGCCAAGAGCTGGTGAGGGATGAGGAATATCCTTGGTTGCTAAAGCAACAGAGATTTCCCAGAGGCAGAGGCTGAGTGAGGCTGAGAGAGTGAAGCTGAGAGAGTGAGGCCGAGAGAGTGAAGCTGGCCTCACTCCACTGTTTCACACAGGTGACAGAAGATGCCACTTCTGCTGTGCTCCAGGTCCCATCCAGTTGGTGGCGTCAGCTTGGCTCCTGCCTGGACTCTATGCTAGTCTTTCCTACATCTTCATCTGCCTTTGTCTACAAGCAACTGAAAACACTGTAACCAGTGCTAAACCAACAGGCTTCTCTACGCCAGTCAGAAAAAGGTGGGCAGACGGCCCAGAGCTCCACACTGTGGTCAAGGTGCTGCTCTGGCATCCCGAGCAGGTGGCTCCGCTCATAGTGGACAGAGAGTAATGGCATCTGCAGGCACCAGGCAGTGTTAGGGTGGACATGGGGGGCAGCCCTTCCCATGGACATCTGCTGAATCCTCTCACACTGTGTCCTGCAGCCACCCAGATGGCAAGAGAGGTGGGAAGAACATATATGCATACACCATGGTCAGGGACAATAGTTTGGTGAAGGCCAAGGGAGAGGGAGGGAGAGGTGGGTGGAGGTGGGCAAAGGAGGGTGAGGGGGACACCTGCAATAATGTCAGCATTAAAAAAAAAAAAAGAGAGAGAGAGATACTGAGAAAGACACATCTAAATAAAGAGACAGTTTGAAGGAAAAAAAACAAAACATTTTACATATATTTTGTATTTCAGTTCACAGCCAGTTATTTCCACACATAATTTATCTAGTATTTTCTGAGGTCTAAACATTTAGGTAAGAACATAAAGTTTTCCTGATAGTCATTGCTAAGACATACACTCATATGGAATTTACTTTTCTCCTAATTTCTAAATAAAGATTTCAAATATTTGGTACTAAAAGACCATGCCATGTGAATAACAGTGTTTTCATTAATTTCACTGATACTAGGTACTTGACAGTCGGTATTGCCTGGAAATTTAACAGGTTACTGATGACAACTCTATTTACTTGTATGTACTGTGTTTTTACTGCAGTAAATTTTCACTTGAACTTTGAAGGGGGGAAAAAAAAAGAGAGGGGGAGAGAGAGAGGTGGGAAACCCTGTATTTTAATTTTCTAGTCCCTCTAGAAGAGAAAGGTAAGGGAGAAGATGCGTAGGCATCAATGTTGGAGGAGCCAACTTAGAGTTTCTGAAACAGTTATTAATGTCTGCCTTTATAAAAACAATACACAGACCCAATTAAACGTTCAAGCAGTACTCAAAGCCTATGAGAGAAATTCCAGCTCCCCATAGCCCGCCTGTCCGCTTGCGGCTGGCTCTGCTTCCTGCGGGTAGTCAAGCTCACTTCTTCAAGCGCAGGTTTGCCCACCCTCGGGTCCCCAGTCCTGGACCAGCACCTGCCACTTAGTAGGTATTTCACAAGTAAAAGTGAAATACTAATTGAGTCGACCAATATATCTGAATAATGTGCTTATACTCTTATTGCTCAATGAGCAATTCCTGAAATGCCCTATTGAGAGGCTGTTATGGCAAATGAGCATTTAGTACTTATTAGCGGCCTTCCCTTCTCTATAAGCTTCCCCTCATTGCCCCCGTCTCTCAATATGGGCAGAGCAAAAGTTTGGTAAAATTAATAGCCTGTTATAAAATTAATACTCTGTTATGACTATGTGATACTATGTGCTTAAGGGGCAATAGTCTGGATTTTTTTTTTCTGGTCCAATTTTTTGTTATTCTTAGTTTTTAAAATTTGTTTCATTTTCAGTGTACTGATCCTTGTTTTTTATTTTTTCAGAATGCCCCATCGGGCCTGCAAATGCACAGTGATATTCTTCTTAGGCGCCTCCTGATGGAGGGAGCAACACACGTTTAGAAGTATTTTCACCAGCAAACACACACACAGATCCACCTGCGTCCCGGCCTCTCGCTCCAGCTGCCCATTTACGTCAAAGGGATGTGATCTCAAAATCCAGCAGAAAACTCTACGAGATGATCCACTTTGTTTCTTCAACAAATAAATTGGAAGCATTGGAAGAGTAGAGGTGGGGGAGGAGAAGGGGTGAGGGAGAGAAAGCGGAGGAGAGAGGAGAGAAAGAAAGAGAAATGGGAGGGAGGGGGAAAGAGAGACAGGGAAAGAGAGAGGGGGAGAGAGATTAAAAGAAACTGAAGAGCCCGGCCCGGCGTGGCTCAGTGAATTGAAAAATAAAGCAAGAAAACTATAGCAATTAAAAACAGTAGTTGCTGGTCCAAGAATAGGCAAACATTAATTACAGGGAATACAAAAATGTGTGCTCTTTCTATTGCCCTTGGGCCCTTGCTGCCATAACCTCCTCATGATCCTCTTTTATAACTATGGTTACCTAGGACCCCTCCACTTCCAGAACCATTGATTTAGGCATTCCCCATCTCACTTGGTGTCCACATGTTCTCTCGTTCAGCCTCTGGTTCAACTGCTCTAGCATGACCACTCGTTGGCCTTAAAGGGGCCTCTAGTTCACTGACCTCTATAATTTCCCTCACCCATCAGCATTCTCCTTGTCTATCTTAGACACAGCAGTTCACTGTTTTCCTTTGCTGTTCACTGGGAAAATTGCCAGCTGTGGATGAACCCAAAGATCTCTTTACTTTTCCGCAGTATCTCCTCTAGCAGCCTGGTGCTGCTGGAAAAGGGTCTCAAAACAGTATAGGTGGGTCCTACTCATGATCACTAATCTCAAATGATCTGTCAACACTGCCTTGGCTTCTCAAACTTTCACAAACCAACCTCCCTTTCCCCCATTCCACCTCAGCAGATGATCTCATCTGTTGTTTAGACAGAGAAGGAAAACTATGAGGTAAGATCCACCATTTTGAACCAACATAAAGCAGGCAAAGAAAAACCACCATTCATCTCTCCACCCATCCATCTATCCATCTACATATCCATCCATCCACCCATCTAGTCATCACCTACTCACACGTCTACATGTCCATCTATCTACCCATCCACACATCCATATTTCCTTCCTTCCTTCCTTCCTTCCTTCCTTCCTTCCTTCCTTCCTTCCTTCCTTCCTTCCTTCCTTCTTTCCTCCTTCCTTCCTTCCGTCTACATATCCATCCATCCATCCATCCATCCATCCATCCATCCATCCACATTTCCATCTAACCATCCACCCATCTATCCCCCGGTCCAGTCTGTCCAATCCCTCCATCCTACCTGCCTTGCTTCCCTCTGGTAAGAGTGTCATTGAAGGCCACTCCCTGAATCTGACTTTGGATGCCTTCCCACCTTTTTAGGAACCACAGGCACTACTAATTTTCCCTTTCCTCCCTGAGAAGGATTCCTTTTCAGCTGAATCCTTCCCACAGACTTTTTACACTGGTAAGTCTCTCTCATTAAAACCCCTTTTTCTTGATTCCAGGTCTTTCTCCCACCTTGGCCTTTCTCATTATCTTCCCCTCACAGCCAAAAACTTCACAAGTGCTTGTGTCCATGTTTTCATCACACACCTGCAAGCTGGCTCTGCTCTCGTTCCTCCAGACACAGCTTTCGTTGACATCACCAATACCTTTCCTGTGGTCAGACCTAGACAGACTATCTTCCCCATCTTGTCCTCTCTGTAGCAGTCAAAGCTCTTGTCCCTGTGCCTGTCATGTGTCAGTCATGTGCCTTGTTCTCACTCCTCTGCTTCTCCCCTGCCCCTCACCCCCTTCCACACTGCAGGTGCCTGGCCTCAGGGAGCCACATTTTCTGGGCTGCTGTCAAGTGGGTGCCTTCCAGTTTGTTCAAGCCCTGGGAAGCCCTGTGCTTCAGACTGCATCATCTGTGCTCTTCAGGAGTGGCTGAGTGTCCTTGATTCTAGCTCTCTCTGGGCCACCCTGTTGGTCCCAGCTCCCTGCTGGAGGACTCCAATTTCAGAGCTTTGCAATACAGAGCAGTGCAGAGCAGGGCAAGGATTTTGAACAACCAGGTACATGATCGACACAGGGGACCAACAGCACTGACTGCGATGGAGAGGTCAGGATGGGGAGAAGTGTGTGTGCATTGGGTTTAGCAACATGAGAGGCACCAGTGACCTCATTTCCCCTTTGGTAGACCATCTGGCCTTAGGAATTTCAGCTTCCTGTCTGCTGCTAATCTCTCGGTTGCCTCATCATTTCTTGTCTGCATCCTCAGCTCTGCTAACTTTTCTGTAACTACAGCTTCATACTAAGTTCCCTCCATTAAACTTGGGGGGGCTCTCTCCTAACTGGGTGGTATCTGCTCATCCGCTGGCCTCCTTAGGTCCATTCTCCTCATTTCCTTGCTGCTTGCTGCTCAGCAGTCTGACCTGGGAGGACTTCATCTACTGGCCTTTTTACCTCTGACTTCCAGTTACCCAACCAGAGAGAGTCCTGGAAGGAGATCTGAGGAGAGAGGGAGGAGAATGAGATGGGTATTTATTCCCCTGGCTCACCCTTGTAGTTGGCTGTGTCCTTGTCCAAGGTCATGACTCCTCTCAAACAGCCCTCTCTCCACACTGTCCTCCTCTGGGTGTGGTGAATGCTCCATGCCCCTACTCCTAGCTCGTTAGAGCATAGAGCAATGCTGTCACTGGCCCTGGGCACCACCCTGTGCTCCCTATGACGAGTGCTACCTCCTTCTTGATGGTCTCCTACTTTGCAGTGTCTTCACCTCATGTCTGTCAAACACAGAACTGCTGCTCCTTTGAGCCAGAGCTGCTTTCCAAATGCCAGGTCCAAGATCAACAGTGAGTTGGTATGGAGTTTTCAACAAATGAAATTTTCTTTTAAGCTTTTTGGTGTGCTAAATGGTCTTTACAATTTAATTATAATGATGGCCAATGGAAATTGATTTTTAAAAGTTAATTGTGATAGAATGACACTAAATTTTCCTTCTTAATCATTTTTAAATGCCCAGTTCAGTGGCATTCAGTACATTCCTATTGTTGTGTAAACATCACACTGTCCACCCTCAGAGCTTTTTTATCGCCCCAAACTGAAACTCTGTACCCATTAGAACACTAACTCCCCATTTCTCCTCCCCCAGCCCCTGGCAACCACCGTTCTACTTTCCATTTCTATAAATTTGACTCTGATAGGGACCTCATATAAATAGAATAATATAGTACTTTCCTTTTGTCTGGTTTGTTTCCCTGAGCATAATGTACTTAAGGTTGATTCATATTGTAGAGTATGTTAGACTCTCCTTCCTTTTCAAGGCTGAATAACATTCCAGGAAATTGATTTTTTTTTTTTTTTTTTAGGTGTTCTCACTTTGCAAAATAAACAGTTAGCAACCCAATGTCACCCAAATGCTTCTGAAATGGCCCTGACCTGTGAAATCACATGCCTGGCTACCACTGGACCTTAGTGTGAAATGCGGACTCCTCGCCCTGTGTCGCAGGTCCTTGAGACTCAAAGCCTCTCGGGTTCCTGTCAGCCAGCCACATGGTAAGCGTGGTGAGTCATGCATTCCTTACAAACCACCTCCATGTTGCAGCCTCCATGCACCTCCAGCATTCATTCTTACTTTCCTCTCCATCTGGGATCTTTCTCATTTTTCCTAATTTAAATTCATCCCAGGTTTGCAGGCCTTATCCTCTAAAAGAAGCCTAATGCACTCCAGGTCCCCTCGCTTAATGTCTTCCCTCTCACAGTTTACATCACTTCCCTATCTTTGATTTCAGCTGGGTCTGCATGTTCATCTCCCACACTGGGCTATAAGCACCTGAGGGAGACTGCACCTGACTCTCCCCTATTCTCATTTGTTCCTCTGCAATGAGATCCTGGGGGCCATCTTTAGGCCAGGGGCTGTCACAGGCATTGGGGATACAAAAACAAAACAAACCCAAGGTTTGTTTTACGCAGGGGTCAACAGGCTCGGCCTGAAGCTGGTGAGGCCCTCACAAGAGAATGGCTGTAAACTTCCTGACCATCTGCTTAGCTCTTCGAAAACATTATTGTTTGTGACTCCAGATTCTCAGATGTGTCCTGGTTCAAGGTCTGGACCTGTGTTAAGGCAAATTCATATTTTTACCTCTATATGTGCAATGATCTGAATGTTTGTGTCTCCCCCAAATTTATATGTTGAAATCTTAACTCTCAAAAATGATAGTGTTAGGAGGTCGGAACTTTGGGAGTGCAGTGGGCAGTTACACATGAGCATAGCAAAGACCATAGGCCAGGTACAGAAGGTCACCAGAAAGCCACGGGTGCCTACCAATGGGGAAAACAAGGACCTCCCCTGCCCAGGGTAAACTTTCCTCCCCTAGCATATCCCTGGTCATGTGGTTTAGACTCCCTGACCTTTCATATTGCTGGTCATGTGGTTTGGACTCTCTCCTGGCCTTTCCCCCCTGGCACGTTGCTAGTCATGCTGGTTATATCCCCTTAGAGGGGCAACAAACAAGGAGGCTAGAGAATAGCCCTAAACATTAAGTGTCCAGGACAATGAGGTTCTGACCCACATCAAATACATTTAGGCCTCAGTTGTGTTTCAGCTTCACGCCCAGAAAAGCAACAAAACCAGACAAGTAACGCCATGGCTAACATCAGGACCAGCTGCATTGACTAATGACCCCTGGAAGGATACACCTGGTAAGCTGATGACTGTTCTATTGAGAGCCTCCCCTGGGACCTCCCCTAAAATCCCTGACCTTACAAGCCCTTAGGACCAAGGACTTCCTGGGAGCATACCCTAGCCTTTCCCCTTCCCCTTTTCTCCTCCACCCCCATGCCCAGGTCTGTTATCTTTACCTCTCTCTCCCCTAAGCTCCAAGGGTCCTTCTTTTGCCTCTGTAACTTGTTTCCTAGCCCATTTCTTCTACCACTCACTTCTTTCACCTCTGTGACTTTCTAAATAAACTTTCTCTTATAGTTTGAGTCTTGGCTCTGAATTCTTTCCTAGACAGAACTCAAATACTGAGGTTGCTGAACTAAGGTCTGGTCTGACTCCACCAGTCTAACACCTGGTACCATTCTCGCTGCCAACAGAAGATGATTAGGCCATGAGGGTGGAGCCCTCATGAAGGGGTCCCTTATAAAAGAGACCCCATGAAGCTCATGTAAGGACACATGAGAAATCTGTGGCTCAGATGAGGTCCCTCACCCAACCATGCTGGTACCCTAATCTCAGATTTCCAGACTCCAGGACTGTAAGAAATACATTTCTATTGGTTATAAGCCACCCAGTGTGTATTGTGTAATAGCAGTCAGAGTGGACTAAAACAATATGTAAAATCGCATGTTAGCCATTTTAAGGGGTACTATCAAGGAAAACCATGCCGAATTCTAGGTTCCCACTGGGAAGAGGTTCTAAGGGATGGGACATCAGGTGATGCGATGAGTAATTCACAAGGCAAAGTAAAAGCATGGATGGTCTTACTTTGCATCTGAATAGGAGGCCACAGAAGTTGAGCAAAGGGGAACACTGACCCCTAATTTGAAAAGAAAGTTCAAGTCATGTGCTCTGCCTGTTTTGATTTCCCAAAGGTCATAGTCCTTGCCAAGTTAATGTTTCCTTTGCTGGGTACACATAGCACTGCCCAGTTTCTAAGTTCCCAAAGGACAAGCTGAATCATCCTTATACAACAGAAAGAAAACCCATCTCTCTATCCATCTGGCCACCCACCCATGTGGTCTTGAGAAGACTCATTCCCTAAACTCTCCCTGGATTGGAGCAGTAGCCCCATCCCCTTAACCAGAACATAGGGTGCGCAAGCACCCACTATCCTCCCAGCCACCTAGGGATCCATAGAAAGTTCAGGCAGAGGCTCTTTCTGTTTGCTGCATCCTCATTCCACATTCAACCATTGGTGCCTTTTTTGAGTCAGGTCCCATGCAGGGGTCTGGGGTCCACAGATGAAGTAGTCCCTGTCCTTGCCCTCAGGAGCTTTAAGTTGAGAGAGACAGACAAGCATTTGGAAAATTATATTAGAGTGTAATCTGTGCTACAAATATGGGACTTCCCAAGGGAGGAGGGCCGGGGAAGACTTCCCAAAAGAGATAATACACAAGGCAATCCCTGAAGCATAAGCCTTGGTAGATGAAGTAAAGGGGCACTCCTGGCACAATGAACTAAAGTGGCAGAGGTGTGTTCAGTATAACTCATTCAGAGATTATCAGAGAGTTCTAGGATACAGAAGAGCTGGCTTCTGCCACTCTGACCACAAGCCCAATTTCTCTATCTGGTCTATGAAATAATGAATTCCAAAGCCATACACTGTCACTCCACCATATTTCATTTGTTAGAAGCAAGTCACTGAGTCTAATCCATGTTCAAGGGCTCAAGAAATTGTACACCTCCTCTTGATGGAGGGAGTGTCAAAGAGTTTTAAAATTACTACAGTCCACCCAGTGCTCACACATTATTTACTATCCTCCCTCTTGCAAAACCTATACACCCTTCCTAACACCACCCCCAAAGTCCTAGCCTACTACAGAATGAGCTCAAAGTCCAGAATCTTTGCATCCAAATCCAGTTCTGATGCGAAGGAGGCCCCTTGGGTGCATTTCCTTCAGTGTACCTCCTCAGGTACAGTTGCTCTTAATTTGCAGACCTGTGAATTCCAGGGACAAGTTGTCTGCACTCCTGCTCCTACTCCCACCCCCAAACATACAGTGATAGGACAGGCATAGCAAAACCCCTATAGATGTTCTTGTTCAAAGGGGACAGCGATGGGAGGCACACAAGTGTCCCTAGTCCCCACAATTCTGAAACACAGCTGGGCAGATATGGGAAATTCCCTGAGTAGGACTCACTCTGACACTGGCCTCTCCATGCTCTTGGTTCCACCCTTGTACCCTTTGCTCTGCTCTCCAGTCATCCTTTTGTTCCCATGAAATGAGCCCATATTTGCATCTGTGTGCTTTCTGGGACTGCTTCTTGTCGGTGGAATTGGGGCAAGGCAAGGGGGGCAGTTCCAGAAGTCTCTTTTTATTTTGTACTATCACTCATCCTTTTAGTCCAAGCTCAAGGCTGGCACTGTTTTGCCAATATAATTCTTTCAAAAAACTCTGTGTGTTTTCCATGAATCTTATTAAGGTTCGCTCCTTTAGACAACTGGCACCTCTTTGAGATGAGTTCTTCTCTACCTTGGGCTTTGTCTAAATGACAACTTTAAGATTTTTGAAAGTCCTACTGTTTAACCGAATACTCTGAGGTGCCACTTTTGATCTTTTTGAGAACTTAACAAAAGATTTTACAGCCACACACTTGGCTTCATCTTTAAACAATCCTTTCCTGGCATGACCCTGGACTGCATCTTTGCCTGGAAGTTATTAGTTAATTTAAGCATCATTTGACATCTGGAGAAGCAGGGAATTTTTAAAACCAGCAAGTTTGGTCCCTTTTTACTTAACAGTCCTTTTGGCTTATCTCTCTTCTCTCACATTTTAATATATGCAGCAAGAAGAAGCTAGGAAGCACCTTCAACATTCTGCCTGAACATTTCCTTACCAGATTACCCAGTTCATTTGGCACATTTTCTACTTTCTGTGTTACTGCAGGTGGCAGCGTTGCTAAACTTTCTGCTTAAACTTTCCTCCTTCCCTGCTCCTTATACGCTGTAAGACTATGGGCTCTTTTCTGATTTTCTAGCGCCTTTTGGGGGTGTCCAATCTCCAAGTCATTCTTTTAGTGGTTCCTGTTACCACCTATTATTCTGCCTTTTCTATTCTAGTTTTAGAGCTTTGCTCACACTACTTCCCGATACCAGGGCCCTGACATTCAGTCATTTATTCTACAAATTTTGTTGAGCACCTTCTGAACACAAGGCATTATGCTAAATGCTGGGGAATTCCCGGGGACTAAGATAGTCTTTGCTCTCATGTTCTAGTGGGGGAGACATGTCAATTAAATAATCCCAGAAGCCGTGGTAAAATTAAAACTGAAGGGGGTGCATGAAGGAAAATTAGAGGCCCCTCTGCAGTCACATAATCTGTCCTGGTGGGTGTGTGCTTAGGGAAAGCATCCCTGAAGATGTGACATTTAAGTAGGAACCTCCTGAGGTATGGATGAGATTCCCTTGGGGAAGAAGACAAATAGCATGCGGAACGTTTATGAGTCAAGGAGGTCGGTGTACGTGAAGGTTAGCCCAGAGACCTGGGGGCTGGAGCAGAAAGAACAAGGCAACAGCTCCTGAGAATGAGTGAGAAGGCTCGGTCGAGATGGGCCACCTCAATCTCGGGTGATCGTCCTGGCATGTGGGCATTAAGCCATTCAATGAACATTTAGCATCTATCATGCGCCATCACTGTGTACTGGGAATACAACAGTGAAGACATCGCATCAGTTTCCTGCCCCCAAAGAGCTTAGAAACTAGTGGTAGAGACAGATGAAACAAATAATAAACAAGAAAAAATCTCAGCTATACAGCGAGAGCTGTGAAGGAAAATGCAATGGAGAGTGGCTAAGGGACTTTACACTCTGTGACCTAGAGTAGCTTCTGGAAGGCTCTGCATCAGATATTTGACCTGTAAGCCACTCTGTGCAAGTGAGAGAGGGCAATGCCTCTGGAGCATTGCAGAGGAGGCCGTCCCAGCAGAGGCCAAGGCGGAAAGCCTTGATGCTGGGGCAAGCTTGACCTGTGCAGGCAATGAGCAGAGGCCCAGGTGGCAGAATCCAGGTAGAGAGAGCCCCCAAGAGAAGTAAGGCTGGGAAGGGCATAGGGCAGGCCTGCTGCGGGTGTGGCAGGAAGGGCAGTCCAGGTGGAAGGGGCCCTCCAGACAAAGGCTGGAGGACTTGAAGCAGTGGGCAGATTTATTCTCCTCTGTGTTCTTTCCCCCTGACTTTTCTTGGTCCAGAGGGAGACAGATAACCCTGCCTGAGGCCGGACTGGTCAGGTGGGGGGCCAGGGGAGGGGTGGGTGGCATCCAGACTAGGTGGAAGGCAGCGCTAGGAGAAGAGGAATTGCCTAGAAAGGCAGGCTGGGCACTGAGCAAACAGAAACCCGACCAGCACCGAGACACGCAGGTACTGTCTCTCCCAGGCTCACGGAGGTCACACGGCAAGGATTTCTCTTGGCTCAACCTGTGGTAGGAAGTTGACAGGTTGTATTTCAGTGAAGGAGCGGGTGCAAACACCCGGTTTGGCCAGTTCCTTCTCACCAGCGCCGCCTTGCAAGCGCTCAGCACGTCGGGGCGCGTGGACCTTTGCAAAGCCCAAGCTCTGCGGCTCCGGGAAGGGCCCGCGGCAAGTCTCTGCGGGCGCAGCGGGCGCGGAGAGGGTGAGCGCGGCGCCCAGCGGGACGCCCGGGAGCGGGTCCTGCCCCCGCCTCGCCCCCGCCCCGCCCGCCCCCGGCCCCCCGCCCCGCCCCGCGCCTCCCCCTCGGGCCTCTCCCTCCCCGGCTGCGGCCTTGGCCCCGGCTCCGGGACTGGCGGGGGCAGGTCCCACCTCTCCGCCTCCCAGAGCCAGCCCGCGCCAACCCAGCTCCCCGAGCTCAGCTCTCAGAGGCCCCTTCAGGCCCGAGACGGCTGCCCCTCCTTCCGAGCCAGGTGAGTCCCGGGGCCCCAGTCTGCCCCCCTCCCCCAGAAAACCAGGCTGCTCCCGCTCGCCGCTCCCGGGCCGCGGGCGCTCCGGGCTCAGGTGCTCCGGTGAAACCCAGGAGCCTCACCGAGGGAATGCGGGGGCCTGGGGTGCCGATCTGGGCTCCCCTTGGGGCCGCCGAGCCTCCAGCCTTGTCTGGGGTCTTTAGGCTAAAGGGCCGCGGCAGGGCCTGGGTAGGGACCCTGGGCAGGACCCTCACGGAGCCCGCACAGCCCCTGGGGGTGGGCGCTATAGGCCCTGCCTACGGAAGAGAGAAGTGAGGTTTGGAGAGAAAAGCGAAAAAGGTGACAGGGATGGTTCTTGACTGAGGAACAACAGGTCCCCCTTTCCTAAGTTCCGTACCCCATTCTAGGGACTGGGAAAGCTACCCAGGGATTGGTGCAACAGGAGCGGGAACCCCAGAGCCCCAGCAGGACCCACAGCGTGGCTCTTGGGATTGCCCTACTCAGAGCTCCCCTCCCCTCCCTCACCTCTTGGGAACCCTCATTTGCCACCGGCCTAGGAAAGACAGAAATCTCCCGAGGGGCGGTAGAGACAGAGTTGAACAAGCATTCCTAGACTCGGGGTTAACAGGGGTGGGCTCTGGCGTCCCTCCCACTCCTCCCTGCTCTGTTCTCAGGCAAGTTCTTAAGCTCTGAATCTTAGTGTCTTGGGCTGAAACTGGGAAGGGCCACAAGCAGTGGTACCTACCTCCTGAGGTTGCTTGAGAATTACATGAGATTATGCACCGTGTCTGCCCATAGGAGGCCCTCTGTGAAGGTTGACCGGTTGTTAACCTCTTTGCAACAATGTTGGGAACAGTCCTGTGATAAATAAGGAAACTGAAGCTCAGAGATGGAAGTGATTCAACACGGTTGAACCCAGGTTCACAGCCTCCGGTGCTCTAGGTACCCTGCACTGTGGCCTGTCCCCTGTGCCCAGGACCTTAGGAAAGATACTCTCCCAGGGAACCCTGGCTGTGGGTGGGAAAGTGTGCTGCCAGCCAGGTGCCAAGCTGAGCAGGCCGATGGCTGGAGAGGAGTCAGCTTTGGGCCTTCTAAGTGGCAGTTAGAGGAATAGGACACCCTGTGGCTGAACGAAGGCTGACTGCCTGGTAGCTCCGCTGAGCCTCTGCCCCTCTGGAGCTGCATTACTGGGTGGGCCTCAGGACTACAACGTAACAAGTGACTCAGAGCTGCTCCTGCACAGCACAGCTCCACCCCCTTGGGCAGGGTCTGGTAGCTGGGTCCTGGGGAGCCAGTCCTGGGTGGGAGTCTGGGGTAGGAGACCTGGGAAGCCATTACAGCCTTACTGCTGCCGGGGCAGCCCACAGCGTCCCCACGCACTGCCCGGGGCAAGGACACTGAGCAGTGCCAACTCAGAAAGGAGGCATAAGCTGGGAGGCTGCCAGGCGGCCCACGCGGGCTCTGTTTTCTCTTCTTTCCAGCTACCCCCTTCCCTGCACCTGATCTTTCTTCTGCCAAAGACCCATGGTTAACTGAGGCCCCTCTCACCACTCACCTGTGACAGCCGCCCCTCTGGGTGGCTACTCCTAACTTCTTCCAAAGGAATCTTTTTTGTACCCCTTTATTTTTCCACAAGGAATACATGCCCAGTGTAGGGAGGGAAAAAAAAAGCCCTGGCCAGGTGACTCAGTTGGTTGGAGCATCCTTCCATACGCCAAAAGATTGCAGGTTCGATTTAAGGTCAAGGCACAGACCTAGGTTTCGGGTTCCATTTCTGGTTGGGGTGCATATGGGAGGCAACAATGGATGCCTCTCTCTCCCTTCCTCTCTCTCTAAAAAAAAAAAATCAATAAAAACATATCTTTGCTTGAGGAATGAAAAAAAAAGAACAGCATTCTGGTAAGAAAAGGGTAAATGCAGTCATTCCCCTCCACCCACCCCAGAAATCTCAGACCCCCAAAACTATCCAGGGACTTTTAACATTTCTGTGTGAATTCTTCAGGCCTTTCCACTGCAAGTACATAAACATAGGTGTTTGCACACATGCCTTAAAGCATTGTAGCGGTGTGTTACTTGTTTGGGTGTTTTGGCTTATAAATTCCTGGGAATGAAGCAGATTATGTTATCATTCTAACTGCTGCATGATTTAAACAATGTGTGTAATTATTTTAAAATATTCCTGTCTTTATTTGCTTGTCCAAGCATAATTTAGAAGTGAAATTGTTGAGTCAGAAGAATTTTTTTAGGATTTTGATATTTATTGCCAAATTTTCCTCCAAAGAGTTTGTACCAGTTTATCAGTGCAGCGAGCTATCTATTTTTCATATACCACTATTAGCAGTATATAAGATTGTCCATTTTCCATAGGCTAACCAACATCACATATTTATACTGATTTAAATATCTTCCAATTTTATAGGAGAAAAATAGTCCTTTGTTTTATTTTACTTTTTTTTTTTTTGATTACTTGTGATTTTAACATATTTTTATTTATCTATTAGCAGTTTTCTTGGCAAATTGAGTCAGAGACATAAAATTTTCATGTGTGAAAGTTTCTCATATACTTTCTTTTACATTCCTCCTGTAGTGTCAGACTTGTAAAGCCCAAAATTTACCGGTGTTTTCTAATACTTCCATGTTTTCTTCCTATATTTAATATTTTAAATATTTTAAAACCCAAATGAATTATATTTTGGTGTAAGATGTGAACCATAGAGCTAATTAATTAATTAATTAATTAAATTAATAGATGTGGTGTTTTTTGGAACAATTTTTTTAAAACTTCTGTGCTCTACCTGTTAATTCCTCCCTTTCCTCCCCAATCCCTGGCAGCCACAGATCTTTTCACTGTTCCCCTAGCTTTGCCACTTTGAGACTGTCATACAGTTGGAATCATACAATAGCCTTTTAATATTGACTTCTTTCACTAAGCAATATGCATGAAAGGTTTCTCCGTGTCTCTTCATGGCTTGGTAGACCATTTCTTTCTAGCGCTGAATAATATTTCATTATATACTCACCTACTGAAGGACATCTTGGTTGCTTCCAAGTTTTACTAATTATGAACAAAAGCTGCCATAAATTTCCATGTGCAGGTTTTGTGTAGACATAAATTTTCAACTCATTTAAGTCAATACCAAGGACTCTGGTTGCTGGACTGTAAGAAAAGAGTATGTTTAGTTTTATAATAAACTGCCAAACTGTTTTCCAAAGTGGCGGAATTATTCTGCATTTCCACCATCAATGAGTGAGAGTTCCTGTTGCTCCATCAGTGATTTGGATTTTAGTCATTCTAATAGTTGTGTAGTGGTATTTCATTGTTTTAATTTGCCATCCCTATAACATATGATGTTGAGCATTTTTTTTGGTGAGATGTCTGTTCAGCTCTTTCCTACACTTTTTAATTGGGTAGTTTGTGTGTTTTTTATGTTGAGTTTTACAGGTTCTTTGTATATTTTGAATCCCAGTCCTTTATTAGATAACTATTTTGCAAATAGTTTTTTTTTCTATCTATGGCTTCTTTTTACTCTAACAGTGTCTTCTGTAGAGCAGAAGTTTTAACTTTTAAAGAAGTCCAATTTATTATGTTTTTCTTTCATGGATTGCGCTTTTGGTGTTGCCCCTAAAAAGCCAAACCCAAAGTCACCTAGATATTCTCCTGTATTATCTTCTGGGACTTTTACAGTTCTGCGTTTTATATTCATGTCTGTATTTGATTTTGAGTCTTTTTTGTGTGTGTGCGTTATATCCAGCTGTTCAAGAATCATTTGCTGCAAGTCTATTCTTTCTCCACTGTATTGTCTTTGCTCCTTTGTTGAAGATCAGTTAACTATATTCGTGTCAGTCTATATCTGGCTTCTCTACTCTGTCTACTGATCTACTTGACTATTCTTTTGCTGATACCAATTAATATTGTCTTAGTTGCTAAAGCTTTAAAGTATGTCCTGAAGTCATGTAGTATCAGTTCTTTGACTTTGTTCCTCTCCTTCGATATCATGCTGCGTATTCCAGTCCTTTGCCTTTCCATATAAACTTCAGAATCAGTTTGTTAATATCAGCAAAATAGCTGCTGGAATTTTAATTGAGATTGTGTGAAATCTATAGATTAAGTTGGAAAGAACTGCTATCTTAACAATATTATGTCTTCCTATCCATGTATATGGAATATCTCTCCATTTATTTAGGTTTCATTTGACTTCTTTCATCAGAGTCTTGTGGTTTTCCTTATGGAGATATTTTGTTAGATCTATACCTAAATAATTTCATTTTTGGTACTAATGTAAATGTTATTGTGTTTTAAATTTCAAATCCCAGTTGTTTATTGCTGACATATACGAACCCACTGACTTTTGTATGTTAACCTTGTGTCCTATAACCTTGCTGTAATTGCTTATTAGTTCCAGGAGTTTTTTGTTGATTCTTTGAGATTTTTTGCAAAGACAATCATGTCATCTGTGAACAAAGACAGTTAATTTCTTCCTCTCCAATCTGTACAGGCTTTATTTATGTCTGTGTTATTGCATTAGCTAGAATTTCTAGTGGGATGTTGCACGTGAGTAATGAGAGGGAACACCCTTGCTTTATTCCTGACCTTGGTGGCAAGCTTTTGGTTTCTCACCACTAAGTATCACGTTAGCTGTAGGCTTTCTGTAGATGTTCTTTATCAAGTTAAATTCTTCCCTATTCCTAATTTGCTTAAAATTTTTATCATGTATGGGTGTTTGGTTTTGTCAAATGCTTTTTTACATTTATGTGTTCATATGATTTTTCTTTTTTAGCCTTTTGATGTGATTGATTACAATAACTGAGTTTTGAATGTTCAATACCTAGAATAAATCCCACTTGCTTGTGGTGTATATTTTTTATACACTGTTGGATTCAAATATTCATTCTTTGAAACAGATTATAGAGAATTAGTATAATTTATTCCTTAAATGTTTGGTAGAACTCACCAGTGAACCCTGGTGCTTTCCATTTGGGGATGGTATTAATTATTGATTCAATATCTTTAACAAATATGGGCCTATTTCTATTGTGTTTCTCCTTGTGTAAGTTTTAGTAAATTTTTTCTTTTAAGGAATTGTTCCATTTCATCTAACATCAAATTTCTGGGTGTAGTTATTTATAATATTCTTTTATTATTATTTTAATGACCATGGGATCAGTAGTCATGGCCCTTCTTTCATTTTTGATATTAGAAATTTGTGTCTTCTCTGTGTTTTTTGTTGTTGTTTGGTTTGTTGGTTGGTTTGTTTGTTTAGTTAGTCTGGCTAGAAGCTTATCAATTTTATTCATGTTTCAAAAGGAACTTCTGTGGTTTTGTGATTTTCTCAATTTACTGCTTTTAGTTTCATTGATTTTTGCTTTAGTTTTTATTATTTCCTTTTCTCTGCTTACTTTTGATTTAATTTGCCCTTGTTTTTCTTGTTTCCTAAAGTGGAAGCTTATTTTATTGATTTTAGCTCATTTTTCTTTACTATTATGTGCATTTAATGCTATAAATTTCCATCTACACATTGCTTTAACTGCATCTTTCTCATTTTGATGTTATATTTTTATTTTCATTTCATTTAGTTTAAAATATTTTAAAATTTCTCTTGAGACTTCTTTCACCCTTGTGCTGTTATAAATTTCTATATATTCCATTGTGGTCTGAAAGCATACGTAGTATGATTTCTATTTTTTTTAAATCTGTTAAGATGTATTTTACTGTCTATCTTGGTGAATATTCCATATGAGCCTGAGGTGAATATGTATTCCGTTATTGTTGGATGAAGTATTCTATAAATGTCAGTTAGTTCAATTGTTCAGTTCACCCATGTCCTGACTGATTTTCTACCGTTGGATCTCCTACTTAGTGGGGATTGACAGAGGGGTGTTAAATCTGCAACTGTACTAGTATATTTGCCTATTTCTCCTTAGAATTCTGTCAGTTTTTGCTGCACATATTTTGATGCTCTGTTTTAGCTATATACACATTAAGGATTGTTATATCTTCTCAGAGAATTGAACTCTTTCCCATTATGTAAGTATTTCTCTTTATCCGTAATAATTTCCTGTGCTTTGAAGTCTGCTTTGTCTAAAATTAATGGCGCTATTTCATATTTTTTTTATTAGTTTAGGAGGGTATTTCATTGTCTATCCCTTTACTTTTAATGTATCTGTGTTTTTATGTTTAAAGTGGGTTTCTTGTGGACAACATGTAATTGAGTCTTGATATTTTGTCCACTGTGATAGTCTCTATGTTTTACTGTGTTTTAATTGGTGTATTTAGACCATTGATGTTAAAAGTGATTATTGATATAGTTGGATTAATATCAAACATATTTATTACTGTTTTCTATTTATTGCCTTTGCTTTTTGTTTCTTTACTTTTTTTTGGGTTTACCACTCTTTCTGACTTCTCTGGTTTTAAACTAAGCATTTTATATGATTTCATTTTCTTTACTCTCTTAGCATATGAATTACAAGGTTTTTTTGCATTTTTTTAGTGGTTGCTCTAGAGTTTTCAATATACATTTACAATTAATCCAAGTCCACTTTCAAATAACACTATACTGTTTTATTGGTGGTGCAAGTACCTGATTTTTCCTTTCCATGGCTTATCATCAATACTGTCATTTTACTAATCAATAAGCTATAAGGCTATAATCACCTAATATATTGCTGCTATAATTATTTTGAACAAACTGTTATTTATCAAATCTAATGCTCTTTCTTTCTGTATGTAGTTCTGAGTTTCTTAATTATCAGTCCCCCCCTTTTTTGAACAACCTTTTTAAAGATATTTTGTAAGTCAGGTTTATTGGTGACAAATTCCCTTCAGTTTTGTTTGTCTGAGAAAGTCTTCATTTCTTCTTCACTTTTGAAGGATAATTTCACTGGATACAGATTAGATCCAGTTCTAGCTTATGGGACTGAAAGCTTTTCCTCTAAGACCAGGAATTGACAATGAGGCCCATTTTCACCCCTGCTATTTGTGATTGTACTGAAAGTTCTAGCTGGAGTAATTAAGCAAGAAAAATAAATAAAAGGCACCCAAATTAGAAAGGAAGAAGTGAAACTATCTATTCAAAGATGAAATGATCCTATAGATAGATAATTCCCCAAAATTCACAAGAAGTCTGAGCTAATAAATAAATTCAGCAGAGTTGCTGGGTATGAGCTCAATATGCAAAAATCAGTTGTGTTTCTTATAAAGCGAACAATCAAAACAGAAAATTTTCAAGGCAATTCCTTTTCCAACAGCATCTAAAAGTAGAAAATACCTAGGATTTATCTAAGGAAGTCAAAGACTTGTACAATAAAAAGTATAAAATATTGTTGAAAGAAATTAGAGAAGATCTAAAGAAATGAAAGACATACAGTGTTCATGGATAAGAAGACTTAATATTGTTGTCAATCCTACCCCAAGTGATATACAGATTTAGCACAATCCTTATCAAAATACTAAGAGCTTTTTTTTTTCAAAAATGAAAAAGGCAATCCTAAAACTTATTGCAAAGGATCTCAAATAGTCAAACCAATCTTGAAAAAGAAAAGCAAATTTGGAGACTCACTTTTTTATTTTGAAACTTACTAAAAAGCTACAGCAATCAAAACAGTGAGGTACTAGCCCTGGTTGGGTGGCTCAGTTGGTTGGAGCATTGTCCTGTACACCAAAAGGTTTCAGATTCAATTCCCTGTCAAGGCACATACGTAGGTTGTGGGTTAGATCCCAGGTTGGGGTGCATTCTGGAGGCAATTGATAGATGTTTCTCACATTGATGCTTTTTCTCTCTCCCACTCCTTTCCTGTCTCTGAAATCAATTTAAAAAAAAGATATTAAAAAAAAAAAATGAACAAAGGACCTGAATAGACACGTCTCCAAAGAGGACATACAGATGGCCAACTGGAAGAAGCAAAAGGGGGACTTCTGAAGTAATTCTTTTTCTGGGTGTTAATTATAAGGGTGTTTTCCATTTGTGAAGATTCATTGAGCTACATACCAATGTTTTGTGCACTTTTCTGTATGTATGAGGCTTGTAACTTCAATAGAAATTTCCCCAAAGTATGTATGTTTTTGTAAATAGACAATTTAAAGAAATGTATCAGGCAAATAGGTTTTTCAGATATGAGCGTGGTGAATGAATGAGCAGAGAGAGACATTTACATGATCTAGCTACGTGTCATTCCACATATCTTCCTTCTTCCTGGCCATTCCAGTGGCACCCCTCCTCAGGCCCAGGCCCCTTGCTGCTTCCTGGCTCAAGGGAATAAGCCTGATTTATAGGCTTAAAGTCATTTGAGGCACATGGCATCTTTTTCACTAACAAATGAGGAAAATGAGGCTTGATGTGACTTGACCAAGATCACAGACTGGTTAGTTACAGAAATATGCTCAAATATACTTCAGGGAACTTGACACCCAGTGTTCCATGCCAATTTAGAGGATTTTGAGTAGGAATCCCTAATTCTACAATCTCTGTGCAGCTCACCCACTGTAACATCTAAAATCTGCTCCCTTCCCTTGTGGAACCTTTTCTTGGTCCTTTCACGGTGCATTCTCCCTGAAGTGGCCTGCCACTAGGAAGCCCCAGAAGGGGGCTGGGAGGTTGGGGAAGAGGTGGGCAGGTGAGGTGCTGTGCAGCTTGGACCAGGGTCGGCTTCCTTGGGGCCAGCAAGCCCTGTCTAATGCTGCAACTTTCTTCCTTCCCCAGGTCCTTCTGACCCACCCTTGCTGCCATGAAGATCGCAGTGATTGGCCAGAGCCTGTTTGGCCAGGAAGTTTATAGTCACCTGAGAAAGGAAGGCCATGAGGTCGTAGGCGTGTTCACTGTCCCGGACAAGAATGGGAAGGCGGACCCCCTGGGTGAGTGGGTGATCTAGGAGCAGGGAAATGGAGTGTCCAAGAAGGCAGGTAGCATCGCATGGGAGCAGAAGCCTGCAGGAACTTGTGGAGGGGCTGTGGGTGTCCCTGATTGGGGGCAGCCTGATATGGTCCACCCTGAATCTTGCTCAGGTGTCAATTGGCTGCCTGGCTTTTCTGGAACATAGTGGAGAGCCCCACCTTGGGAGTTTCGGTTCAGAGGGATGGAAAGGGGTCTGGGGATTTGCATTTTTAACAAGTTCTCAGGTGATGCTGATGCCCTTGGCTCTAGGAAGAGCACAATTTGAGAATCACTGGTTGAACTGGGGACCTCAATAGCACAGCAAGATGCAGGGATCCTCAGCTCAGATTCACAGACTTTCCAGGAACACTCACGCCTCCTTCTCAGGCCTGAAATACACAGAACCTGGGGCCAGACTCAGGAAAGGGGCCAGTGGGGCTGACCAGGCACAAGGCTTTGGTTCATAAGGAAGAGTCAAGTCTCCCCAGGCAGCAGTGCAGGCCTAGTTCTTAGATCTCATCTCACTGTGGCCCGTGACATAGCCTGAGCCCAGCTGGTGACCTCTGACACCAGCTCCTGAGCCTGGACCCAGACTGAGCCTGGCTGGGGCTGCTACTTGACCTCACCTCAGATGTCCTGCAGAAGTATTCCCTTGGTCACAGTGGGAACAGCTTTTGCAAGCACAGTCCAGTCTCCTCACACTGATCCCACCCTCCTTCAACACCCCTGGATACCAGGGTACAGTCAAGGGTCAGATGTCAGGAGCGCTAACAGAGAATCAAGTACAAGCAGGTGCCCAATAGGTGCTAAAGAGCAGCAGGCAAAAGAGGACTTGAAATGACAAGTATAGTGACAGCAGGAGGCAGCTGCCACCTTTAAGGCTGGGAAAATCGAGGGGAGAAGTTGTGACTTCTAAAACTTGGAATTGGGGAAGCCGTAATGCAGACCTGTGAGGCAGGTGTGCTGGCCGTGGGGGCTGTTAACAGGGTGGGGAGAGGGGCGTGAGGGCTGGGACTTGGACCTCGGACTGCAGACACCAGCAGGAGGGAGTTGTGTACACTGAGGCTGGATCTGCAGATATTGGGAAAACTACAGACAGACTCAGCTGCTTCTCTGGGGTGAAGAAGTGAGGCTGGGGTAATGCTCACAGGACAAGAGCTCTCAGGAAGGAACGACCCCTCCTCTCCACCTCCAGCCTGTCAGGGGCCTTTCAGCACTCATATTGACAGTGCTTTTGTGGTTTGCAGGGTCCCAGACTCCACCCCAGAGAGAGGAGAAGGGTGGAGAAATAGTAATTTGCTGATAGTCATGGTGTGAGGCGTGGGGAGTGGCATGAGGACAAGAGGTCAGCTGTTGGGGGTCAGGCAGGAGTCTGGGAGAGGGAGGAGCTCAGAAGTCATCTCTTGGTTGTCAGCAGAAGTCAGTCCAGACAGAGCAGTCCCTGAAACCTCACCCTTGGCTAGTGCTGTCCCCTGTGTGCTGCTGGGTACAGCCTGGCTGGGCAGTGGGGAAGGCTGGAAGGGACAGGCCTGGAGAGGAGATGCAGGAGTTCCTTGGTGGGAAGGAGAGGTGGCCATGTGTGGGTGGGTGCAAAAAGGGGCCAGTTTGTCATTCTCTGTTCCACAGGCCTGGAGGCAGAGAAAGATGGAGTGCCAGTGTTTAAGTTCCCCCGCTGGAGGGAGAAAGGACAGGCTCTGCCTCACGTGGTGGCCAAATACCAGGCTTTGGGTGCTGAGCTCAACGTCCTGCCCTTCTGCAGCCAGTTCATCCCCATGGAAGTCATCAATGCCCCCCGCCATGGCTCCATCATCTACCACCCGAGTCTGCTCCCCCGGCATCGAGGGGCCTCGGCCATCAACTGGTAAGATGGCAAAAACAGCCCCCCTGCCTGAATTGTCATCCTCCCCTAGCCCCGAGCTTTGCTCTGGGGCTGCAGAGCAGGTAGCATGCAGGTGCTGATCCTGTGCTGCCAGCCGGCATCACACACCGGATTGGTGAAATGTTATCAGTCAGCAAGGGCACTCAAGAGAACCAGAGATAGGCATCGCTAAGTACTGCCAAGTGCCCTGCATTCCCCCAGGGCACTTCAAAGTGGGCAGTCGATGTTGCCATCTTGCTCTGGGGCCTCAGAAACAGTGTGTCAAGGGGCTTGCTGGAGGCCTCACCCAGGAGGCTACCAGGATCACCAGCCCGGGTGATGTGCCCAGAGGTCTGCTCTAACCTCCACCCACTGCCACACTCTCAGAAGCACCCCACCGAGAAAGAGATAAAGATGTGTTATGAGAAGTACTAAGAAGACAATAAATGGGAGCTGTGTCTGGTAGGTGGGGCAATTTTGATGAGTAGTCAGGGAGGGGAGACATCTGAACTGGGAAAAGAGAGTGGATTTGCAGTCAGCCTGGTCTGGTTGGAATCCAGACACCAAGATCTAAGCCACATCTCTGCACTTCTCTGGATCTCAGTTTCTTTAAAGGGGGCGTGCAGTGCCTGTTTCACCAGTTGGGAAGATTAAGTTACATGAGGCATATCAGACTTTTATCACAATGCCTGGCACCTGGCTGGTGTCAATAAATAGCATTTTCTTTCTCCTTTCCGCTCTTGCCAGAGCAGGCATCGATCCTCCCAGGGGTCAAGGGGAACAAGGGGGTGTGTTGGAGGATGGCAGGGGCCATACAGGCTACCCCCGGGGCATCCTTTTCTGTGGTCCTTCCTGTTAGACTCAGGGTTTCATTCTTCTGTTCCTTAGGACCCTCATTCATGGAGATAAAAAAGGGGGGTTCACCATCTTCTGGGCAGATGATGGCCTGGACACTGGGGACCTTCTGCTCCAGAAGGAGTGTGAGGTCCTTCCGGATGACACCGTGAGCACACTCTATAACCGCTTCCTCTTCCCTGAAGGCATCAAAGGGATGGTAAGAACTGGGAGCTGGCCTTGCCACATGTGCCCCTTTGTCACAGACACCCTTTCTAGGCCCAGCCTCCCCTGGAGCTGGCAGGGAATTTGTTCCCCCAATTCCAGGATTCTGGAGGGAGAGAGCTCTCATTTCAGAGTTTCAAAGAAGCATGATTGGGACATGTAATATATTGTATTAGGCAGGACTCTTGCTTACAAAGGACACAAACCAACTCAAAAAGCTTTAGCCAAAAGGGAGACATTCTGGGCTTATTTAATAGAGAAGACTAAAGGCAAGGATGGTGTCGAGCATGGCTGAGTCCAGAGGCTTATACCATGTCACTAGGATTCTATTTCTCTCTTTTTCTTCACCCTGAATCTGCTTTTCTCTGTTTGGTTAGCTTCATTCTCAAGTTGCCTGCCCTCAAATGGGAAGAAAGATAGTCACTGGTAGCTCAGGGTTTACACCTCTGGGCTCCAGGGGAAGGGAAATCTTCTTTCTCCTGGAATTCATGAATGAAAAATCAGAGTAGACGGTGATTGGCCGATTTAGGGGTCATGTGATCATCCGGAGCCAATCACAGACCAGGATGAGGGAGTACTCTGATTGGCTAGCCTCAGTCACGTGCTTCCTGCTGTGACTTTGTTTCCCTGGGTGGGGAAGGAAGGCTGGTCCGGTTTTCCGCATGTTATCAGAGGAAGACAGAAGAATGAGGGAGATCGGAGGCACTTAGGCTTGGCCCAGCAGGCACACCCCACGCGACCGGACTCCAGAGGGGTTGGTGTGTGCGGGGTGCGGGGGGGGCTGGTGGTCCAGCGGGCGGGGGCCTGCCCGCGGTCCCCCAGGAGGAGAGCATTTGCTGTTTGGAAGCAGCGGTAAGCACAGCAGTGCTGTGAAATGCTCACTGCTGCCCAGACGTCAGCTGTCCCCTGGCCCTTGGCCAGCCTGGTTTGCCGCCACCTTTTATTTTCCAGGTGTGCAAAACTAGACGCCTCTGCATTCTCTCCCATGCAAAGTAGACTTGCTGGAGATTTGATATGAGAGACAGAGAAAGGGGTTACCTTGCTCATCTCACAGAGACAATTAAACATTCCTTTAAGACTGCGCTGTCCAGTAGGGCAGCCACCAGTCACATGCAGCTGTTAAATTAGTTAAAACGAACTCTAAAGTTGAATTCCTCAGTCTCACTAGCTACACGTCAAGTCCCGAGGAACTACGCATGGCTGATGGCCACTGTATCAGTACAGACGTGGGGCCTGCTCGTCACCACAGAACATTCCACTGGCAGTCCTGCTTTAGACATTGCTGACACTCCCATCACGTCTCAGGCTCGCTGTGCCTGGGGGCTCTCCACACAGCCTCTTCCTCACAATGAGCTCAGGCTCCTTGGCTGCCCTTCCCCCCCCCATTCCTTCTCCCACAATCTACCTCTTTCCTGTAACAGAGAAACTGCTCCCTGCTTAATCTCAGACCTCCAAAACCGTCATGAGCTCATGATCCATTCTCCTTACCAGGCAGGGAAGGTTTTAGATAAAAACATGGAAATTTGTGTGTCTGTTCTATATGGTCTTCTAAAACCTTGTGTAGTAGAGAGGGGTGTTCTATATAATCTTCTGAAACTTTATGTAGTAGAGAGGGTGGGGTTTTGTGCCCATTGTACAGATTGGAATTGGAGTTAGACTAGCTCCATCTCTTCATACAGGAGATATTTCTTGGGTGCCTGTTGCGTGCTAGGGATGTATGATTAGTGTGGGGCAGGGTCCAAACTCAATGTGAACCCAGGGGATGGGAGTAAGGGAAAGGTCCTAATACTGGGATTGCCGACCGACCGGGCCTCCCCAGGTGCAGGCTGTGAGACTGATTGCCGAGGGCAAAGCCCCCAGACTCCCTCAGCCCGAGGAAGGAGCCACCTACGAAGGCATTCAGAAGAAGGAAACAGCCAAGGTGAGTGCCAGGACTCTGTCCACCCTGAAGCCTGTCTGTGCTGGGTCTGGGGTGGGGAGAGTATCTTAGGGAAGCTGAGGTTCTGGCTGGGCAGCCAGGTTGTAACTGTTTAAGGCCAGAAGAGAGGGCTGCCCAGGCTGGGGAAGCGTGGACAAAGCTGTGGAAGGGGAAAGGCATGGGCACTCAGACAGGCAGGGAACAGGGGCCTTTCGGGTTTTTTCCGTTTCTCTTTAGGAAGAATGGGCAGGCAAGGTCCCCAGAGAGAAGCATGTGTGTGTGTAAAATCACCTGTAGTGCTGGAAGTCTCTAAGATGAGGAATGAGAGCTAATTCAGTTCCTCAAAGCTGTCATAGTATAGTAGCGGAGCCTTGGGTGTCTATGGGCTGTATCTCTGCGCAGGGCTTGTGGGTGCTATATGAGGATTTGTGTGAGTCTTGTGGGCCAAGAGAAGCTGTTGGCGGCAGGGCACTATGGGATGGGCCTGCACTTTGTGCTGGGGACTCTGTATAAGCCTTGGCCATCTTAACAATGGAACATTATCTTTCCCAAACCCTTAGTTTATGTTTACTCAACCTGTGAAAATCTGAGGATCAGAGAGCACCCAGGGCATGAGTACCAGGGAGACACCCACCCAGCTCAGGAACTTGGACTAGTGTCTAAGAAGAAGCCACACTTCCCAGCTTTGTTCCCTGGGCTTCACCTACTGTCAGTGGTCAACAGGGCTGGAAGGGAGGAGGGCATAGGTGTTATCCAGATGGTCAGCGAGTGGAGAGACACCAGCTGAGCAGACATGTCCTGCCCCACAGATCAACTGGGAGCAGCCAGCGGAGGCCATTCATAATTGGATCCGTGGGAACGACAAGGTGCCGGGCGCCTGGACAGAGGCTTGTGGGCAGGTGTGTTCATGCGTGGCTGGGATTGAGCTAGATGCACTGGTGTGCCCCACTGACTGCAAAACTGGCTGGTAAATAGCCACTGCCCTGAACTCCAATCCCACTCAAGTGCCCCCAGCCACTTCAGCCCCTCTCTGAGGACCATGAGACCTACCCAGAGGCCTGGTGGCTAAAAGGTAAAAGGACAGCACAGCTCAAGGCCTTCAGGCCCTGCAGCAAGTCTGAGGTTGAGCTATATTGGTTGTAAAATATTTTGACTCTCGCCCCTGGGCTCTCAGACTCTCACCCAGGCCCACCCCTGACTTCGACTTAGCCCCAGGGGGAGGGGCAGCATGCTTAGGCCAGGGGCTGGGAAGGAGGCAAGTCAGATGGTGCTTACAGGCTCTCTCGAGGGGGCAGGGTCTGGCAAGACCGTGAGCAGGAACTTTGTCTGCACCCCATGGAGGGCAATCCTGTTCTCCACAAAGTCCTAGACTGTCCAAACCCCTGATCACTGACCAACTGCCCAGACTGTGTCCTGGAGTCCCTCTGCTGCCCTCACCACCACAGGACCCTTTTCAAAGTGAACAGTGCTTGGTAGCATCCCCAGGGCAGGTGTCCTCACTTTGTGGGGCCTTGAGCAAATTTTCTCCCAGTGTCTGTCTACCTGAGATCTGAGGCTGGGGGCCAGTACAAAGGGTCTTAGGGGCACACAGGACTTAAAGGCTCCAGACCTTGCTTGTGCCCCTGGAGGCAGAGTCCTGGGCCCATATTGCACTGTCCCCGCTCCCACTTCATCTCCTTAGCTCTGCTCAGCCTGCCTAGGCTGCCAAGTGTGGGGACCTCTTCTCACTCACTGCCTTCTGGTTTTCCTGTCCTGTCTCCAAACAGAAGCTGACATTCTTCAACTCCACGCTGAACACTGCAGGCCTGGTGCCTGAGGGAGAAGCCTTGCCCATCCCGGGAGCCCATCGGCCAGGGGTGGTCACCAAAAAAGGACTGATCCTCTTCGGGAATGATGACAAAATGGTAACAATGCTGTTGTGGGTCACATGTCTCTACAGTTGTCTCAAGACCACACAGACTTCTGTCCAGGGGTTCTGGTCCTATAGTTAGAACCCAGGCAGCTCTGGAGGAAATGAGACGCCAAGTTCTAGGAGCCATGCGTGCCCCTGCCCACTGGGCCTGCCCGCTTCCTTGTTCCAGGGAGGCTGGCCTCTTGCTCCTTCTGACCAGGTGCGCTAACCAGAGTGAGGTGTCCTGTGAGGGTGTCAGATCAGGGAGAAGCTCTCTGCAGGGAGCCCTTCACTTGAGGCCTCGAATTAGTCTTACTGAGTGTCTCAGCGCCACTGGTATGGCCATTAAACCACTGTGCCTCAGTTTCCTTCTCTTTGAAGAACCCTGGAGTCATACCAGGCATATAGCATGCTCTGATTTGTATTAGCAGACTCTACAACTCAGAAACTGCTAATATTTATGGAGCACTTTCTGTGTGCTGGGCAGTTTTAAAACAATTTATATGTATTAAATTTAATTCTCCCAACAACCCTATGAGATATGTATTAATATTATACCCATTTTACAGAGGAGGAAACTGAAGCCCAACCTCGTTTGTGGCAGAGCTGGGATTCAAGCCCTAAAATTCTGGCTCTGAGGCTACCAATTGGCTATGGTACTCTATTAGTGCTCATTCCATGCAGTGGTTGAACAGGGGGGGACCTTAAGGTATCAGGGGCAGGGAAGAAAGAGGACATGCAGGGGACTGTGAGCACTTTAGGGAATTTCAACAAACCCTGTGGCTGTTGACCATTGGCTGCACTGGTGTGTGTACAGGCCAATCTATCTTGATTGATAAATGCAGTTAGAAGACCAGATCTGTCTTGGATCATGGTTCCTAGAAGCAGCTCCTGAGATGGGAAATCTTGGGCATGTGATTTATGTACCATTCGGGGAGCAGCTAAGACATCGGAGTCTGGGGCAGTCCAGCCTCGATCAGGACGGACTCTGCAGTGTGACTTACATCAGCTGATCATGTCACTGCATCCTCACATTACTCAGGCTGTGGTTTTCACTCCCCCTGAGGTAGGGTGGGGGACAAAGAGGCATAGCCTCTCTGTGCACAGCCATGCTTATCTGCCAGCAGAGAGGAGGACAAGGGTGCAGAAGTAGGCCACTAACAGGCCACCATTGCAGCAGCTAGAGGATGGAGGCTCCAGTCCTGAATGGCCCTGTTGTGGGGGAAGGGCACCGAGTCCATCTTGTGTGATAACCACAGGGACAGCAAAGCAAAGGAGGCAGCCTTGGTGGAGACCCTTGGTTGAATCATCTCTTGGGAATTTTCAGCTGAGTATGGCTGGGCTTTAGCTCACAGAAAGCTCCAGAACATCTTCAAAAGGCAGCGGGCTCAGGGTCAGACAACGACGTACTTGGCACCAGTTCTGTTAGGGCATGCATAGAATATGCCATTCTTATAGACCTCTTGTCACGCAGAGATGTCCTTCTCTACCCATGAGTACATCTGCTCCTCTTTCTACCTCTGTCCCCCAGAGGGGCATATATGACCTTCACCAGATGTTCTCATGGGGTTTTGGGAGCTGGGCTATTAATGATTAATTGTTTTCTCAATTGGTTTTCAAAGGAATGCTGAAATTATTTTGTCTAATGCATGGGCATCAGTTTTATAGAAACAATAAAGTCATTGCACTAACAAGAAAATGAGAGCATGGTCGGTGTCCCTAAACAGCAGCCTCCCCGCTCTGAACCCCTCTCCTCACCATTCATCATTCACTCTCTGTGCCTTTCTTGCGGTGGGGCTGGCCATGAAGCACAGCGCTCCCTGTGGCCTTGCTCTCTTCCCTGCCGTAAGCGCAACCACAGGCTCTGTAAAATCCTTTCTTGTGCAGCTGCTGGTGAAGAACATCCAGCTGGAGGATGGCAAGATGATCCCCGCCTCGAACTTCTTCAGGGGAGAAGACAGTGATGCCCTCGAGCTGACGGAGGCAGAGCTGGTCACCATGGAGGCTGTGCAGGTAGGAGACCACTTCAGGGCTGCTGTCTGGTTGGGCAGGTCATGCACTGCGCATGTTTTGTGAGTCACACTCCCTGGAGTCAGGTTGTGCGCACTCTCTGTGTATGTATGTGCTGGCCTAAGGCGCGGTGCTGGCTCTATCCTGTCTTGGGGTTTTCTATGTCCTCTTGCCCTTTCCTCTATCACTGGGACCCTGAGATTTGGCCAGCTGCCTCTGACTCTTTTAGGGATTCATTGTCAACGTGGACAAATGAAACAGAAGCCCCTGGAAGAGCTGAAAGAGCTAAGCCTGAGGTCTTGTGATAGAACATGTGCACTGGAACCTTCCAGAAAGGCTCCCCTGGAGGGAGCATGCTACGATGTGACCAGCACAGGTGTCATAGTCAGGCAGATTCTGACTCCATTCCAGCTCCCTCCTCATGATGGTGGGCAGTGCTTTCTCTGAGAATCAGTCTCTTCCTCCTGAGTCCAGTAGGTGGTGACTTCCCAGAACTGTTCATCGCCTACATGACCCCCCACCATTGCCCTCCCTGAGGAAGGCATGATATTGATTATACTTAGTCTTTTTTAATGGATGACATTGAATGAATTTTCAGCCACTCATTAGATTATGTATTCAATTACTTAAGAAATATGAATTGAACTCCTACCAAATGCCAGGTGCTAAGCCATACACTAAGAATGTGACAATAAGCACTGTCCCTACTGTTATGAAGCGTCCTTTCTCGTGAGAACAGAGCCAGTGAACACTCAAGTAAGTGAACAGAATCACTTTAGATGGGAGAAGTGCTACGAGTGAAATAACGGGATGGGAACAAGGCCTCTGGAGGCTCGGGGACAACTTTAGAAGGAACAATCAGTGGGAGGAAGGGAAGACTTGAATGGAGACTGATGGAGAGAAAATATCTGGGGGGAAGACCTTTAAGACAGAAGGAACAGAAAATGGGAAACCTCAGAAAGGTGGGCCCTCCCTGTGTTTGGGAGCCACAGGAAGGCAATACAGAGAGCCCGGGGAGGAGGGCTCTGATGGGTGGAGGAGGGCCTGCCAGCCGGCCACGTTGGTGAGTGTGGATGTTGATGACAAGTGCAAACAGCAGAACTTAGCCAGGGAGAGACAGGAGGACACCAAGAACTTCCTTAGTTGAAAGCTGAACATTTGAATGACTGTTAAAAAAGAAAATAAAAGCCTATTCATTCAAAAAATACTCTTGGAGCAATTGCTCTGGCCCAGCCCTATGCCTGCCCTGGGGTTACAGGGCCAGCTGAGTAAACTGGCCTTCTGGAGCTTACAATTGAGTGGCACTTGCGGTGGCATGAGATTATGTGTTTGTAGAGCTAGGTCTGGGTCAAAAGTTTCTACGACCAAGTCCATCTGTGATATGAAAGAATAAACCCCGCCTCCTGTGGATGTTGTGAGTGTTAGAGGAGAGAATGCATATGAAAAAGGTCATTTTAGTAGCACTTTTTAGGATCTCAAAAAATGTTGGCAATGAGCCTAACAGTCATCAAAAAATCAGATACTTCTAGAGCGTGTACACATGTAGAGTTCTAAACACGTCAGGAATAGTAGTGTATTTAATTATAACAATTCCATGAAGTTGATGCTTTTATTACCTTCATTTCCCAGCTGAGGTATCCAGGTTGAGGTGGAGTCATGGCTAATGAGGGCAGTGCTCAGGCTGGAGCCCAGGTGCTCGGGTTAGAGTCCTCGCCTCCACTGCTACCCATATGGCCTCTTGGTCATTGGCATTGCTATCTGTGTGCCTGTTGGTCAGAGCTGGGCTGGGCTCTTTCAGGATGTGTAGTCTGGAGGCGAATGGGGTAGAAGGGAGATGGCCAGGGAGGGGGGGGGTTTGCAGCCCCCCCAGTATTGGTGGAGAAGGTTTGTCCTGGTGGCCATAGCAGGGGTCAGCCTGTGTTCTTCATTCAGCAGAGTTCACCAGGTGCCCATCGTGGGCTGAGGCAGGCCATGGGCAACCAGCCCAGCTTACACCCTCCTGAGCTGAAGCTGTGCAGGGCATTGCAGATGGCACAAACACCATGTTTGTTGAGCTACTTCTGTACTCCAGGAGCTCTGCCTGCTTCATGTAAGCCTTATAGGCAGCGAGAAACCCCAGAAAAGGTGTTATTGGATAGTCCCCTGAGTAGAAGGAGAGGGTTAGCCCCTCCTCTGTTCTTGTCTTCTTCTATAAATGAATTTAAATGAGAGACCCTGTATTGTAGGAGCTCCAACCCAGGGAGTGCCACGCTGTTCTTTGCTAGTCAGAAAAAACACACAGGGGACCAGAGGGGAGAGATACAGCCTTTATTACTTACATCTGGGGGAGACCTGATGGCGAGTTTCTGGTGAGTTCCACACTGGGCCAAGGTAGGCTAGGGGCTTATCTAGCAGACAGGAGAGGGTGTGGGAGGGAGCCGTGCTGAGAAAGGCCTATATTCAGAGCAAGGACAAACAGAGCCTGGTGAGGTTTGTTAGCTGTCAGGGATGTGGGAAACACTTGGGTCTGCCCTGCTCTGCTCCTATGGCTGCTTGCCAGGCAGACACCTGTCCACTGACTGGGAGGGGGAATTGGGCTATAATATCCTTGCTTGACCCTACAGACTCTGATTGCATTGTGATAAATCCAATTTATTTAAAGAATTAAAGCAAACAAATTTATTAAAGGAGCAAGGCAAACAAATCTATCATCTGGCTTATGCAGTACAGATGGGCATCACTCAGCTAATCTGAGGAGCAAGTTGGGTGGGGGTTCGAGGTGTTATATACCTTCCTATCTATAGGCTTCAAAATTCCTCTGTTGAATATCTTGGTACAGATTAATTCTCAATGTCCTTTTTTACTCTGTGGGCTTCTCAGAACGCATGGGAAGAGCCTGGTAATTTTACCTTGCCAACCCTTGAGACTGCTGGCTTCTCTATGTAAGGAGTAAAAAAATAAATAAAACTACCATTTTTGCCCTGTCCCCTTCCCCCAAACGGCTGCTTTGTTTAGCAGTGAGAAAAACGACTCCCATTTCTCCCTCTGCTCTCATTTCTCCCTCTGCTCCCGCCTATCCTGCTTTCTTAGTTGGAGAGTCATTAACCATTTGCTTTCAAGCTCCTTGGGAAAGATAAGAGCTTGCCGTTTACAAGCTGGCTGCATATTGCCTCCACTGTTTGGCCTTGTTTTAACTTTCTTGTCTCAGTTTCCCTATTCCTCTTGCCCTGGAATTTTCCTAGCTTTTCACTGCCCTGGAACACAAGGAATCTTCCCACCACTTTATCAGCCACGCTCTTTCACAGATGAGGAAACCGAGGCACCAACAGGCTGCCTGCATCTCTGGCTTGTCGGGGACTGAGCCAGGATCTAAAGGTGGCTGTGTGGCTTTAAGGTGCACTGCCTTTCAGAGGTTCCACTGGTGCATCTCACAGGCACCGCGCAGTGGCATGCTCACGCACCAGCAGGTGACCGGTGGCCCCCGACCACATGAGTCTGAGGAGGGTAGCCGCTGCCAGCAGGTCAGTCAGGGAAAATTTCAGGGAAGAGGTGATGCAGGAGTTGGCTCTGAGGGATGCCCAGGATTTAAATGTGAGCTGGGGGTTCAGGGAAAGGTGTTGCCAGTGGGTGAGGGTCCAAGTGAAGGTGTGGAGGGCAGACAGCAGTCCTGTGGGAACAGGGAGTGGCTCAGCATCGCTGCTGATGGTCACACTGAGTGTGGGAAGGGTAAATCCAGGACACCTTCCCAAGAAGGAAAGAAGGGAGCCAGGGAGAGGTTGGTGTAGGGGTCATGGGGGGTGCTGGTCTTCATTGGGCCTGTTGGCCACATGAATGACCAGCTGTGGCCTGGAGCTCAGACAGAGTGCGAGGCCTCTCTCTGCTCCTGTCCTGACAGGTCTGGCTGGTGACCTTCCCAGAAAACAGCCATTCCATCCTGACCTGCCAGACAACCTTCTTGGGAGACTGGATGGGTGCTGCCCCCTCAGCTGTCACTGCCCTTTCCATGCCCCACAAGTCCGGCTGGCGGGCCCTGCTGCCCTCCACAGGTCCAGAGACAGAGGGCACAGAACCACCTAGTCTCTCAGCGAGGACACGACCCAGGCCTCCTGAGCCCCATCAGTGTGCCTCGTTTTCACCCCCAGGACTACCACTATTTTCCTCTCCCTTCCACCCCACAGCACCCCACACCAGTGTCATGCTGGGGATATCCAAATCTAGACAATAGCGCCACGGTGAGGCCAGAGTAAGACGTGGGGGGTGGCTCAGGAGGAACTGGGCCCTGCCTTTCTGGTCCCCAGCCATGCCCTCAGCTCCAGCACATCCAGCCGTCTGCCATCCCTAGGCTGCCATGAGGACCCCAGAGAAACTGAGGGCCAAGGTGAGGTGGGCATAAGAACAGCAACCATGTGGCCAGGGCTGTGACAGCTCCTCCTTCCCTAGGAGGTGGTCAGTCCAGGACCTTCAGGCACCTCAAAGCAGCTGCATCTTGGAGTGGACTGAGAGCCAAGCCTGATACCAGGCCATTGGTGCACATGTCAGGGCTGCTGTCACCCAGCTGACACCTGCCCCCAGCCGCCCTGGGAGCTATGTTCTTGCCATGCCTGTTTTTCAGAGTGCCTGGAAACGGATTCTCCCCAACGTCCTGAAGGTAGAAGACTCCACAGATTTCTTCAAGTCAGGGGCCGCATCAGTGGATGTTGTAAGGTAAGACCAGGAATAGTGGGGTCCTATCCCAGGTGTCTGAGGCTATGTCACTCCTCAGCCCAAAACTTAATGGCAGGAAACCACTACCACTTGTTATGCTCATGGTTGTGTAGGCCAGTGATCCAGAAAGGGCCCATGAGTACAGGCCTGGCAGGCCACCTTCAATGGCTACAGGGCAGCGGACTGGCAGGAGCCGGGACAGCCAAGGAGGGATGTACTACTGCTAGTTGGCTTCTCACCGCCATGCCTGAAGGCTGGCAGCTGCTTTGCTGGCACCAGTGACCACGCATCTGCCTGTGGCAGCTTGGGGACTTAGACTTTTCTGTGTAGCAGCTCGCAGTGCTGAGAGCGAGGGTGCCTGCAAACAAGGCAGTCATGGTAGTGCCTTTCCTCACCCAGCCTGGAAAGTCTCATCACATCATTGACCCTGACTCAGTTGGTCTCAGCAGTCTCATGGGTTCAATTCCTGGTTAAGGGAGCCTGCCTGGGTTACTTTTAACTTTCCACCTTTAGTATGATGTTAGCTTTGGGTTTGTCATACATAACCTTTATCATGTTGAAGTAAGTTCCCTCCATACCCACGTTGTTGAGAGTTGTTATCATAAATGGATATTGAATTTTGTCAAATGCTTTTTCTGCATCTCCTGAGATGATCATATGATTTTTATCTTTGGTTTTGCTGATGTGGTATATCATGTTGGTTTGTGGATATGGGATACTTGCATCCCTGGGATAAAGCCCACTTTATCACAGTGTATAATTATTTTAATGTATTGTTGAATTCAATTTGCTAACAGTTTGTTGAGCCTTTTTGCACTTTTAGCCAGACTCATTAAGAAAAAACAGAGAGAGCCCAAATAAATAAAAAATTAAAGAAGAGAGATTACAACCAACACCACAGAAATGCAAAAGGTCATTAAAGGGTACTATAAACAATTATATGCCAACAATTTGGATACTCTAGAAGAAATGGGTACATTTCTAGAAACATGTAGCCTTCCAAGAATGAACCAGAAAGAAGTAAAATCTGAACAGACTGATTACTAACAATGAAATGAAGCAGTAGTCAAAAAAATCCCCAACAATACAGAAAACTACAAAGCATGATTAAAAGAGATTGAAAAAAACCCCCACAATGAAATGGAAAGGTATTCTGTGTTCATGCTCTGGGTGAATCAACATAGTTAAAAAGTCCATAGTACCCAAAGCAATATACAGATTTAATGCAATCCTTATCAAAATACCAATGACATTTCCTAAAGAAACAGAACAAAAAAACCCATCAGATTTGTATGGAACCACAGAAGACCCTGAATAGCCGAAGGAATTCTGAGAAAAAAGAATGAAGCCAGAGGTATCACACTTCCTAATTTCAAATTATATTACAAAGCCATCATAGTCAAAACATCCTGGTATTGGCAGAAAACAGACAGACCAATGGAACAGAATTGAGAGCCCAGAAATGAACCCACACATATATGGGCAAATAATTTTTGACAAAGGAGCCAAAAACATGCAATGGAGAAAAGAAAGCCTGTTCAATAAACAGTGCTGGGGAAAATTAGAAAGCCACATGCAAAAGAATGAAACTAGGCTGCAGTTTATCCCCACACACAAAAATTAACTCAAAGTGCATCAAACACCTAAATATAAGATCTGAAACAATAAATTACATAGAAGAAAACATAGGTACTATACTATGGACCTTGGTCTTGGAGAAGATTTTATGACTTTGACCCCCAAAGGCAAGGAAAGTAAAGACAAAAATAAATGAATGGGACTAAATCAAACTAAAAAGCTTCTGAACAGCAAAAGAAACTGACAGCAAAACAAAGAGGCCACCAACTGGATGGGAAGAGACCTGTGCAAACAACAGCACCAATGAAGGGTTAATTAATATCCAAAATATATAAAGAACTCATACAACCCAACACCAAACAAATAATTCAATTAAAAAATGGGCAGAAACCCTGGCTGGGTGGCTCAATTGATTGAGCATCGCCCCGTGCACTAAAAGGTGGCTGGTTCCGTTCCAGGTCAGGGCACATGCCTGGGTTTATGGCTCGATCTCCTGTAGGGGGCGTGCAGGAGGCAACCCATCAATATTCCGCTCTCACATCGATGTTTCTCTTTCTCTCTCCATCTCCCTTCCTCTCTCTAAAATAAATAATAAATAAATAAAAATATATTTTTTTAAAAAGGCAGAGGACCTGAACAGACACTTCTCCCAAGGAGACATACAAATGGTCAACAGATATATGAAAAAGTGCTCAACTTCACTAGCTACTAGGGAAATGCAAACCAAAACTACAATGACATAGCACCGCGCACCTGTTAGGATGGCTGTGATCAACAAGACAAGCAATAACAAGTGTTGGAGAGGTTGTGGAGAAAAAGGAACCCTCATTGGCTGCTGGTGGGAATGTAGACTGGCATAGCCACTATGGAGAACAGTATGGAGGCTCCTCAGAAAACAAGAATAGAGCTACCATATGACCCAGCAACCCCTATTCTGAGTATCAACCTGAAAATTTTGAAAACATTTATTTGCAAAGATATATGTACCTCTATGTTCACTGCAGCACTATTCACAGTGGCCAAGACATGGAAACAACCAAAGTGTCCTTCAGTAGATGACTGGATAAGGAAGATGTGGCACATATATGCAATGGGATATTACTCAGCCCTAAGAAAGATGAAATACTGCCATTTGTGACAACATGGGTGGACACTGAGGGTAACATGCTAAGCGAAATAAGTCAGACAGAAAAAGCTAAGAACCATATTAATTTACTCACATGTGGGATATAAAACTGAAAGCAACAAATAAGGAAAACAAAAACTCATAGACACACACAAAACAGTGTGGTTGTTAACAGAGGGAAGGGGGATGAGGGAGTCATATAATGCCCTACAACCTTAAACTTATAGCGTGATGTATGCCAATTATTTCTCAATAAAACTGAAAAAAAATTTAAAAATTTAAAGAGAATGTGCTACTTAATTTCCACATGTTTGTGATTATTTTCAATTTTCTGCTGTTGATTTCTGGTTTCATCTATTGTGATAAAAAAGACACTTTACAAGATTGCAATGTTTTAAAATTTATTAAAACTTATTGTGTGGCCAACAAATGATTTATTCTGGAGAATATCTTATGTGGACTTGAGAAGAATGTGAATTCTGCTCTTCTTGGATGGAGTACTTCCTGCACTGCTTCCTGCCACAAAGATGAGAGACAAGAGATGACAGCCAATACGTGAAATTCGCTAAACTTTACCGACATTTACCACCCTCCTCATAGTGCTGTCCCCGAATACTGCAAATGGTCACTTGACTCCAGACTTCCAAAACATCTGATTCAGACAGTTCTACCAGTTCGATAGTTATATAGGTGGAGGGATGAATTTTTGGAGCTTCCTACTCTGTCATCTTCTGACTATACATAGGCTTTTATTTCTCTTGGATAGATATCTAAAAGTGAAATGAGAAGTATATGTTTAAATTTTAAGAAACTGCCAAACTGCTTTACAAAGTGGTTTCCGAAGTACCATTTTACAATCGTACTAGCAGTGTATGAGAATTTGGTTGGTAAGATCAGGCTTTATAATTTTAGATATTCTAATGAGTATGTAGCCATATCTCCTGGTTTTAATTTGCATTTTTCCTAGTGATTAATGATGCTTGAGCATCTTTTCATATGTCATCCATATTTCTTCTTTGGTGAAATGTCTGATCAATCTTTTGACCATTTTTACTTAGGTTGTTTTTCTCTTAGTGTTGAGTTTTGAGAGTTTGTTATATATCCTGAATAAAAGTCCTTTATTAGATATGTGATTTGGAAATATTTTCTCTCAACCTGTGGCTTGCTTTTTCATTTTTAACAGTGTTTTTTGAAGATTATAATTATTAATCTTATATTAATTAATAGTTGATTATCTCATTTATTCATCACAAAATAGTAGCAGAGCTATTATCATTCCCATAGTACAGGTGAAGAGTTTGTCACTTACCAAGGTCACAGATTAGTAAGTGGTGGAGCCAGAACTCGAAACCAGGATCTCCTGAGCGTATGGACTGGGATCTTAACCCCAATTCTAGACTAGCACTCAGGCTTTGGGTGCTGGGATGAAGGTCTCTTCTGGATAAATGTTTGGCACCACCACCTCTGCTGCTAGAATAATGCAGGTTTGCCACGCCTCTTCCCATCTCCCACTTTTTAAAATCTCCTTTCCTGCAGACTGGTGGAAGAAGTGAAAGAGCTGTGTGATGGCCTGGAATTAGAAAATGAAGACGTTTACATGGCAACTACCTTCAAGGACTTCGTCCAGCTGTTAGTGAGAAAGCTGCGAGGGGATGACAGAGAGAGCGAGTGCGTCATTGACTATGTGAGTTCTGGGCTCCTCCACGTGGGATCCAGGATGGTACAGGGGGGAAACCTGGATGTGCAGGAGGCAGAACCCCCAAGAGCCCACCTTTCAGTGTCCCAAGCTCTCTGTGGCAGCTCTGGATAGCCTGAGGATGCCAGGGCAGTAGGGCAAACTCAACAGAGGAAATTGCTGTCTAAGGCTCAGTGTGTGGGACAAGTTCCGAGGCCCAAGAACATGAGCCCAGGGTAATAAGAAGATGCTTTCATCGAGCACTTCTCTCCCTCTTTCTCCTTTATTGGGTTTTCCAGCTGCATCCCTACTGTGCCTCCAGTCCCTCCCAGATTACCTGCCTCAACTCTGGTTTCCCTGGGTGGCCCTAGTCCCCGGCTCTGGTACAACCATCTCCTCCATTTGTCCCTGGAATTTAATGAGGGCAGTGGCTTCCTGCTGTTGCCAATCTCTGGGTTGACTCATGGCTACTCAGCTCTTCCATCACCTGTGTAACCAATTCTCTGCATTAAATTATTTTTGTTGAAATGCCAGGGGTAAAAAAGAAAGCAAGAGAGAAAGGAATTTGGAATGTTTTCCCAATGAGGAAAACAAATGTTCCTATACATTCAACTTGTATTAGGGAAGAGTGGTGAAGTAATGCAAATCTGTTTCTTAAAGAAACTCCATTCATTCATTCATTCATTCTTTAATTCTCACCCAAGGATATGTTTATTGATTTTTTAGAGAGAGGGAAGGGGAGAGAGAAAGAGAGAAACATCAATCAGTTGCCTCCCATGTGCACCCAGACCGGGGATCAAACCTGAAACCTAGGTATGTGCCCTGACCAGGAACCAAACCCGCAATCTTTTTGGTGCACGGGACAACACTCTAGCCAACAGCCACCCAGCCAGGGTGTTTCTTAAAGAAATTCTTGAAAGTTATCTCTAGGCTTTCTTGGTAAGCTACAAGTTCCCACAGCAATTAGCTTTGGGGTAGTTCTTTGGGCTGGTCGTTTGAAACAAAAGCTGATGAAGAAAGTGCAGGTGGTCAGGATGGACCGCAGGTCGACTTTGGGTTCGTGGACAAATAACGGGTGAACAGGTTTCGGGAAGGGGATGCCCTCCCAGAGGCTCCCGCATTCAGCGTGGAGTTGCAGACCTGTAGGGAAGTGAGTGGTGGGGCTGGTGTCATGTCTGGGGGCTTATATGGGCCTGTCCACCTACTTCCTATGTGTGAAGGCCCAGCAAGCAACCTGAGGTCACATAGCAGGTAAGTAAGTAGCAGGGCTGGGACTTCAACCCAGGCAGTCTGGGCGCAGAGTCTATGCTATTCATTTCCTCTTAGCACTCAGAGCCTCAGACTTCTCACATAATAGCCGCCTTGGGGAGGGGTGTGCGAGTGTGTGTGCACATGTGCCAGAGGTGGTCTATCCATCTGAGTGTTTCCTGTGTCTCCATGTGGGTTTGTGCCAGTCACTGATACCCATTTGTGAAGAACCCACACTGCAGCTAAAGCCTGTGAAACCTTCCTTCCCAGGTGGAAAAGGCAGTGAATAAGCTGACCCTCCGAATGCCCCACCAGCTCTTCATTGGGGGCACATTTGTGGATGCTGAGGGCTCCAAGACCTATGAGACCATCAACCCGACAGATGGAAGTGTGAGTGCAGGCCCAGCACCCTCTTCTTTCCACCCTCCCACTGCTCCCCCATCCATGGCATGCTTTCCCATCTACCCCCCTATCTGATATCTGGGGGTCCTGGCCCAGGGGACCAATGCTTGGACACAAAAAGGTTGAAGCCCATCTCCAGTCGTCCCTATAGCAATGGCATAGAGGTATGGTGGGGAGGGGTTGGCAGGGAGTGAGGGCAGGAGGACCCTAAAAGGCCTGCTTCAGAGACTCGGAATAAATTTCAAACCTCCCAAGGAATATAAGAAGACCATTCCCTCCCCTCCACACTTCAACAGTTATCCCAGCGTGGGCCCCACCTTCTAGAATATTTGTGCCTCAATATCGGGAAATTCTTTCTTGAATCCTATGTTTTTCAGGATTCTTGACTATGATTTTCTTACATCATGACCTATGCACACATGCATCCTCACACATGTACATACTTGGAACAACACTCTTACAGGTGTATACTGATTGTTTTCTGTACTGTCCCATCCTACAGCATCGCTCCAGTCCCTGCAGAAAGCAGATAGCACACTCAAAGTGGCTCATTTGAGGGAAATTTAAAGAAAGTGCTTCACAAAAAGATGGACAAGGTGTGGGGACACAAACCAAGGGTACAGTGCCCTCGGGTAGAAGCACCGAGCGCTGTTACCACCTCAAAGCCTGTTTTGGGAGTCTCAGGACCAAGGCTATGTGGGCAGGGCTGTAGTGACCAGCAAGGAAGCGCTGGCCTCACCCCTCCTGCCCCTCTCTCCCAACCTGAGCCCAGGCCTGTGCTGCAGAGCATATGGGTACCCTCAGGGCATGCAATGCAGAGAGGGGATGGATCTAGTCACCTCCAGTGTCTAACCTATTCCACTTAAAAAATAAGCCTTTTGCCTGGGAACCACTCAATTAATGGGTCTATGCTCTTGGTTTGAAAACGCTCAGCCTTAGTCTGCAGCCCAAGTCTGTTGCCTTGGGAAATTGAAGAGAAGGTCCCTGGTATGTAGAAACACAAACAGACCTTCCCCAGGCCCCATCTGACCCTCATGTCCTCCCAGTGCACCTTCTGTTGACAGACCGTCTTCTCTGAGTGCACCCAAGTGGCCGGGGGCACAGTCAGGCATGGTGTCTGTGTCCACTGAGCCCATGGTGACTTCAGAGCTCTGCTCCACCACAGGTTATCTGCCAGGTGTCCCTGGCCCAGGTCAGCGATGTTGACAAGGCAGTGGCTGCTGCAAAAGATGCCTTTGAGAATGGATTGTGGGGCAAGATCAGTGCGCGGGACCGGGGCCGGCTCCTGTACAGGTGAGAGCCACACACCTACCCGACAGCCACCACCGCCTTTAGCTCAGGGAGGACGAGGGGAGCTTAGGTCCTGCCAAGAGGAGCTGGGGCTCCAGACAGGTCACCGGGGCCTGAGGCTCAGAAAAGGCAACTCAGAGGAGGTGACTTGAGAGGCAAGAGGGATTTCACAAGTAGCCTTAGGGGAAAGGTGTTCAGGGTAGAGGGGACAATGTGAGCTAAGATGAGGAGGTACAAAAGTGAGGGAGTGCCTTAGGTGGGAGCCACAAACTGCCCAAGCTAGCAGCTGGCCCTGGGCAGACCCAGGCAGACGGGGCGCTTACCTGGACCGGCCTAGGCTGGAAGGGGATTTGGGCTCCTGGGCACAGACGCCAGCAAGGGCAGGGATGGGACTTGTCTTCACAATTTCCTTTTTTTTTAAGTCAGGATATAAATGACCCTCTTTCCTTAGCTCCAATGAGAAGTCTTAGGGAGGGACTTGGGATTGCTCCAGCTTGTGACCACAGGGTGGATGTGAGGCCTGAAACAGAGGAGCTGCTCCCCCAGAACCAGGTGGTCCCAGTGGAGGTGGAGCGGTCACCCCCAAGGAAGTGGGGTGATGTTTCCAGAAGAGGGGAGGGTGCTGGACAGATGAACTGAGCAGTATCCAGAAGCCTGGTGAGCCAGTTTCAGAAACCTGGCTTTCATGCTCTGGGTTCTAGGAAGCTCAATATTTTGTCTATAATTTTTTTCAAAAAGGGAGTCACCCAGTGAGTGACCCGGGCACTGTTTCTGAGGCAGTGGTGTGACTCTGCCGCTGATTTGTTGTGCTCATTCAGTCCACACTTGCACTCCCCAGTCTTGTACGGTGTGCTGCTCATGCGCCCAGTGGGGAACAGGAGACCGGATGCTGTCTGCCACATGGGAGAGGCGATAGTACTGGAATACTCATCTAAGTGACTCTCAGTGGCAGTCAGGAGAGCTTTGAAAAAGGGCGAGGATGCTGTCAGAACCCTGCAGGGAGATGGGACTGCTTTGGGGCGGGTGGGTTTAAGGTCAGCTTCCCAAAGGGTCTGAAAGAGGTGCAGAAGGCTGGGGAGGGAAACTGGAGCACAAGAAGAACAGGCCAGGCCCATGGTCCCCGGCAAGAGGCCTGAGTTACTTGAACACTTGAAGGAGGCTGATGCAGGGAGGAGGGAGGAGGAAGGCAGTGGGCACCATAGCCCCAGGGGGAACTAGGCAGGTCCTTGGGGCTGGTTGGTCAGGCACAGGGTGGGGGCTGCACCCTGAGTGTTATGGGCAGCCATTGGGAGAACTGGAGCAGGCCTGGGGGTGTTAGGGCCTTGCCAGTGCCGTAGGCAGAAAGGAGCAGAGTGGGAACCCGCCAGCAGGCTTTGATCCCATATTTGTCTCTGGGTGGGAGCTTCCCCATGTGCAAGACTGAGGGCTGCTCTAGATTGGTGGTCTCCACCTTTCCCCGTCCACCCTGCCCCCCTCACATCAGGAAGGGGGACACCATTTTAACTCCTTGGCTGCCCAGAACAACAAACCCACCAGAGTCATGAGAGAACAACTGGATGTCAGAGGGCTCAGACTCCACGGGGGCTGTGTAGACATGCCTTCCCTTGCATCTCTCCCGTCATCCCTCTCTCTCCATCCCTGGAGACACCAGCCTCAGGAGCATCTCCACTGGATTAGCTGGTGCTAGAAGCCAGATGGACTTTCCCTGGTGGAGGCCATCCAGAGACAGAGAGGGTGGCCTTCTGGAATGGTGACCTGCTTGTTGGAGGCAGGCAGCCTCCTCTGCAGGATCAGGTGTGAGGATTAATATAAAGTAGTCAATCCATCAATATTTTGGGAAGGAAGGAAGGGAGAAAGTCATGGAGAGCAGGACAGAGACTATCGCCCTCACACTCACCCAGCAGAGTAAATGTTACTGTTCCATCTCACAGATGAAACTGAGGTCAGCACACCTGAGTGTGCAGGGCAGGGGTCCTGACTCCTTGAAGAACAGCCTTGAAAAAACAGGCCAGGCTGTGCCAAGCCTGAGCCCATCTTCCTCCCTTCCTCCATGCCTTGGCCAGGTTGGCAGACCTCATGGAGCAGCACCAGGAAGAGCTGGCCACCATTGAGGCTCTGGATGCAGGCGCTGTCTACACACTGGCCCTGAAGACACATGTGGGCATGTCCATCCAGACCTTCCGCTACTTTGCTGGCTGGTGTGACAAGATCCAGGTGGGGACTGGCTCCTGCCTACTGCATGAGAGCTCACAGGCAGGCCAAGCCTGTCAGGGAAGTCGGAGGGCAGCACGTGACTCTGAATGCTGGCTATGAAGGCTGTGGCTTCCACTTCTGTCTGGCCTGGGCTTGGCCCCGCCTCCTCTTTCCACATGGCTGAGGAGTGTGGGCAGTGAGGGAGGTGAGCTACTACACCTCAGTGCCTAGGACAACACCATTTATTAGCTCCCAGTTCTATAGGTGAGAAGTCCAGGTGGGCTCTCCTGGTTTCTAGACCAGGGCCTCACCAGCTTGATGTCAAGGTGTGGGTGGGCTGGGCCTTATCAGAAGCTCTGGGGGAAACCTGCTTTTGGCCTGATCAGGTGTTGGCGAGTTCAGTTTCTGCAGTGGCAGGACTGAGGTCCTGGGTCCTTACTGCCTTGCCTGCCAGGGCTGCTCTCAGCCCCTGCAGATCCCTCTCTGGTCCTTACCCTGGACCTTCATTCCCCCATCTCTCTGACTCTCTTATGCCACTAATTGGAGAAAACTGCCTGCTTTCACGGGGGCTCCTAGGGTTATGCCAGGCACACCTGCATCATCTTCCCATCCTCAGGTCAATGGTTCCATACTTCATCATTGCAGGAGGGGTCGCTAGCGGTATCCCCGGGCTCAGGTATCAGGGCATCACTTTAGAGGCCATTATCAGAGGTTTGCCTGCTGCAGGCAATGAGAGGTCATCCCTTCCCCAGGGAGATCCATGACTGGAGCTCACAGTGTCTGGGCTCCGCGACTCCTGTTCTCTTCATAGGCCTGAGGAATTCGGGCAATGAGGGAGGTGGGCTGCCCACCCCATCCACATCTGAACTCAGATGTCCCCATTATATCTAAGCTGGGAGGTTTGGGTCTCCTACCCACTTGGGTAGTGGGGGAGTCAGGACTCAGACAAGATCCTGCTCTTCCCTGCGCCCCAGGGGCAGGCTGGCTGCCCAGAGGGAAGGGATGAGAAAGTGTAACCCCCTCCCGCTGACACCACCCATGCTTCTTCCAGGGCTCCACCATCCCCATCAACCAGGCCAGACCCAACCGAAACCTGACCTTGACCAGGAGGGAGCCAATCGGGTGAGTCATAGCACAGAGTGGACAGTGGCCACACACCATGTGCTTTTCACGCAACACAACGTGTGGGGCACTGATATCGTCTTCTGTTTATGTATTTATTGAACATCTATTTATTTGCCAACTACTATGTGCCAGACATTTCAGGGGCTGGAGATACAGCAATGACCAAACCTGATGAAAATTCCTATTCTCGGGATAAAAGAGCTTCCACTTCCACAGTGCCTGTTCTGTGCCAGGCACTATTTTAACTACCTGATAAATATAATTTTATGTAATCCTCACAGTAACCCTATATCAGTCAGAGTCATGGTGGAAAACAGAGAGTACACTCTAAGAAATTTATCTGAAAACAGTGTAATAATGTGCTTAAAAAGGAAGGACTCCTACACAGCCCCAAGGAACAGAAAAGCAGGTGGAGAAAGAGGCAAGAACAGAGAGACAGGTGCTCAGCGGAAGGAGAAAGGGAAGTGTCCAGTCAGCATAGACAAGACTAGGGACTGGGGAAATGATGAAATCCGGCAGCAAGAGGCCCTATCTCACTATCCCAAAGGCTCAGGGTGAGTAGGCTGTGGAAGCAGGAAAGCCTTCCTTCAGCCCACAGGGAGGGGTGAGGCTGGGGAAAGTGAGCATGGACTACAAGGCAGGGGACAGGCCAAGCAGCTTAAGCTATGGGGAGAAGAGAATTGCCTACCTAGTGCTGGGAAAAAAAAGGCCAGCTCTTTCTGACGTTCAGAAAATGTTAGAAAATTTATGAGCTCATCTCACTGATTCTCTTAGCATCCTCTGGTGGCTCCCGGTGCACCTAAAATGAAATCAAACTCCTGACTTTGGCTGGCCTACTCTTCTGACCCTGGACCTTGCCCCACATCCCCCCAGCCTGTCATCTCACCCTGTGCCCTCTCCCAGGCCCTGCTAGCTTCCAGGTTTTTAAATGCCTACCCGCTGTCACCTCCCCCATTGCCTGGCGCCATGCCCTACCAAAGTGCATCACTAGACTGGCCTCACAGCTCCCATCAGAAACTGTTCAGTGTCCCATGCCATTATGCCCTGGGAAGAGGGGCTCCTGCCACACTGGATATACTGCCCCGTCAGGGCCTGGAAAGGTAGACAGGAGCTGTCTCCAACAGGACCTTTGGTGCCATATCAGGAAGCCTGCCATATCCACTCCTGGAGTGGACAGCAGACCTGAGAGGAGGACGCTGGAAGGTGCACTGTGGGCACCCAGGCTGAGTGGAGAGATAAAGGCCTTCTTTTGTATGGCAGGGTCTGTGGCATTGTCATCCCCTGGAACTACCCCCTGATGATGCTCTCCTGGAAGACGGCCGCCTGCCTGGCTGCTGGGAACACAGTGGTGATCAAGCCTGCCCAGGTGGGTATGGGCAGAGCCTGCGCCCTGTAAGGGAGGAGCTAGATGGCCCATTAGCCCCTTGGCCCACACCAGTCTTGATTTCTCCTCAAGGAAAAAAGTGTATTGCTGATGAGAGCCAGCCTGCTGCGGGTCCCGCACACAGTGGGCAGAGGTATCACACAGTAGGGCCAGTGCCAGCCATAAGCAGACGTTGTGTTCGTTCAACCAGGGGGTGGCTGCGTCCGGATAACTGTGCTGGTGTTTGCAGCTGCCTGGTGAGCAGAGTCAGGGATTTCTCCACAGACACCAGAACTCTGGATTCGGGGAAGTAGAAACCCTGCTTGGTGCCCCTTGCCCAGGCCCCATGCTCTGAGACAGCCTGCAGTGGTCTATTAGTAAAACTGGTGCCGTGGTGTCCCATTTGGCTTCAGAGATCAAAGTCCTGGAGGGAAGTGAGATGAGCAGTGGGATCTGTGTATTTGCCACCGCAGCCCCTTACAGAGGGGCACAGAGGTGGGACATCTGTGGCAGCTCATGAAGGTCAGGAGAGCCTGAGCAAGGTCCCCAGGGGTGAAGACACCCTCCGTCCATGAGCCTCAGCTTCTGCATTTGTGCACTGACAGTGACAGGCCCTCCCCTGCCTGCCTCCAGGGCTGTTAGGAACTGAATGCGAGATGCTCCAGCATGTGGCTCTCAACAGTGCACCCAGGAGGTCTCCCACTCCCTCAGCTTCTTTGGGGCAATTTAGCCCCAAGAGTATTAAAGTAATAAAAAAATAATAATGATAGCTGACATTTATAGTTTAATAGTGCCTGGAGTTAGGCACTCTTTGAGCATTTTAACATATAGAACAAATTAATAGTAATTTACATATATTTGCTTATTTAAGCATCACAACAACCCCCTAAGATGACCCTTAACCTCCTCCTTTTCTTGTGGGGGGGCTGTTGTCTCTGGAAGACCCCCCACTAGCCCATTGCCCTTGGAAACACGAAGACCCTACTCCCAGGGCCCAGACCCCACAGATTTGGCCCCTCAGCCTGAGGCCTGGTGGTGGGTGGGGCACAGCCTCACCTTGATAAGAAAGTTACCTGGGCCACCAATTTATTCCCTCTTCCTCCAGAAGAAGGTCAGTTGCTGGCTGGTCAAGGGCAGGGCACCACCTCTAGCAGTGGAGTGGTCATCAGAATCATAGCTGGACCCTGCAGCATCAGGCCTTCCTTGGGCTGAGGTGCTGCCAGAACCCAGCAGGTGGGCAACTAAGGTGGCACCACAGCCAGAGAAGGAGCCAGTTTTCCTGAGGGGGCAGGGAGCAGGAACACCCTGCAGCCTTCTGAGTACGATGCACTGCTGGGCAGTCCTCAGACTCTGCTCTGCCTGAGGCTCAGTGAAACAGTGACAGGTGCAGAAGGGGATCCAGGCCTGGCTGAGGGCCTGAAGCCTTGCCAGGAGAAAGTGCTAGAAAGGTACCTGAGGTTAGCAGGCCCTGTTCCTGGCTCCCAGCAGGAGCTGTGGGGGAAGTCGGCAGGGTTGGTGGTGCCCACTATCGTGAAACATGAACAGGGCTTCCCCCAGGGATCTTCCTGCCACAGCTGCCCCTCCCTGCTTGCTACTTAGGCTGCTGGGAGACGATGGCCGAGCCCCACTTCTCAGTCCCTCCTGACCCAGTCTTCTTTTCTGCCTCCTTAGGTGACTCCACTGACAGCCTTAAAGTTTGCAGAGCTGACCTTGAAGGCTGGCATTCCCAAAGGCGTGATCAACATCCTCCCAGGATCTGGTAAGTGTGTGAATGGGAACATGGGCATCTGAGGGAGCCAGGGCCCCAGGCAGCTGGAGATACACTTGATCAGAACAGGGCCTGTTGCATTATGTGCCCTGGCAAGTGAGCAACCCAGGGCAGAGCCAGTGGGATAGGGAGAGGTGACCCTGAAGCCTCATTGAAAAGGAGACCTGAGAGGTGAATAGGAATTAGCCACATTTGGGGGCAGGGCGTATGCAGGGCTTGGGGTGAAGTGGGAAGACCATGGAGTAAAGGGCAAGTTAGGTTCCAAGCAATCCAAACAGGAGGCACAGTGAATGCCTGGATCTACATCTGGGCCATCCACACCCAGTCTCTCCATGCCTGGTGCCCTCCTGACCAGGCTGCATCCCCAAGGAAGGCCTTTTGGAGTCTGTGGTGCTTGGGCACCACTGCCCCCACAGCCAGTCTAGGCAATCTCTGGGTCTCTGCTGGAGACCCTGCAAAAGCTGGACGTCGGTGCCTGCACCCTTGATGTCTACCTCAGTAGGCTGAAAGCCACGTGTGGACTGTATGAGTTTGCTTGGGCTGTTGTTACAAAGTACCACAGACTGGGGGCTTAAACAACTGGCCAAGTAGCTCATCTGGTTAGAGCCTTGTCCCATACATCAAGGTTGCGGGTTCTGTCCCTGGTCAGGGCACATCCAAGAATCACTTTATGATGCATAAGTAAGTGGAGCAACAAATCAACGTTTCTTCTCTCTCTAAAAATCAATAAATTAAAAAATTAACAAAACAAAAACACAGACATTCATTTCTCACAGTTCTGGAGGCTGTAAGTCCAAGATCAAAGTGTGAGTAAGGTTAGTTCCTTCTGAGGCTTCTGTCTTGGCTTTCAGGTGACCATCTCCTCCCCGGGTCTTCGCAGGTCCTTTCCTCTGCAGGTGTCGGTCTCATCTGCTCTTCTTGCAAGGACATCAGTCAGATTGGATTAAGGATAATAACCTTAATTGGATTGATTAATGACCTCATTTTACCTTACCTACCTCTTTATAAAAACCCTGTCTCCAAACACAGTCACATCTGAAGTACTGGGGGTCAGGGCTTCAACATATGTGCCCGATGGTGGGGCAAAGGTAATGGCCACCAGAGAGAGAAGGTATCTGCAGACCGAGAGATGCGGCAGCCGCCGCACAGATATAACGGAGCTCACTGTAGGGCACTACTTACGGGAAGGTTGGGTCAGAGTGGAAGAGACGACCCAGCAACTCTGCCAGACTCTTCTCTGCTAACAGACCGTTACTGTCCCTTTTTATAGTATAACCCAGGCACTGAAGACTCACAGGACAAAGGGACAAAGAATGCAGTAGCACCAGGGGCCACAGCTCCTGCTGGCCCTGTGACAGATGGATAGAGACCATTGCCACTTTGATATTTATCTTGCTGTCATGCCATTCATGGCTGTTACTAACAATCATGTTTGTGGCTACATTTAAGGAGCTCAGACATCACCTACAAAGCTTTGGTATACTTACTGAGGACAGTGAGGTTGGTCAAAGGTCACAGCATGAAGCTTAACAATGAAATGGAATCCAGGACACAGAGATGGAGTTGGTTTGGTTCATATCTACATCTACACAATATGGACTTTGCTACCTAGAGATGGCCCCCTTAACAGGGAGCATGACCTAGTGAGCCTCACAGAGGACACAGCCCAGAGCTCTGGCCTCGGGGTGGACATGTGAGGGGTAAAGGGGCTCCTGCCTCTCCACTCCAGGGCCTCGGAGGCTGTCCTGACTACCTCCCCTCCTCTGCTTACTCCCCTCTGCAGGTTCATTGGTTGGCCAGAGACTCTCAGACCATCCTGATGTGCGGAAGATTGGGTTCACAGGCTCCACAGAGGTGGGAAAGCACATCATGAAAAGGTAGGTGGTTGGGTGTGTGGGAGAGGCTACCGCTGCCACAGAGGCTGTGGCTCTGGTCCCAGTGTCTGGAACTGGACAGTGCTATGTGTGAACTCCATCCTGCTTCTCAAGCCACCATGTGCTTGGTGGTTCCCAGAGGCCAGGTTAAAGCAGGCTGATTTCAAATGTGTGGCAAATGCTTAGCGTGGCCAGTGGTAGGGGCTCTGTGGAGCTCACTTGGATGGGTGAGGTGCCGGAGCCCACATGGCTGCTGAGCACCTGGAATAGAGCTGCTCTGAGTTGAAATCTGCTGGGGAGAGTAAAAGACACCAGGTTTTCAAAATGTAGCACACAAAATAAAGCATATCATTAATAATTTTTTATATTAACTACAAGTTGAAATGATAATATTCTTTATTAATACCAGTCTTGCTTTAGTTTTTGTTTGTTGTTGTTTTTAATGTGGCTACTAAAAAATTTGTCATTACATGTGTGGCTAGTACTTGAGGCTTCTGTTCTACTGTAATAGATGGCAGTGACCTAGGACATCCTCTAACCTCTGATTCCTTGGACTTCGGCCTTAAACTGACTGGGTTGTGTATCAGGCTCTGTTACTAAATCACAATATGACTCTGGCCAACCCCTGACCCTTCCAGGCTTCAGTTTCTCCATCATCAATGAAGGTAGTTTACAGACTTAGTAATTCTGGTCTGCGTAGTGGACAAGCATGGAGTGGTACATAGGGCCAGATCCCAGGGCAGCAGCTCCTAACCCTGGCTGCCCCAGGACAATCACCAGGTGCCTAAACCCCACCCCACTGAAGCTGAATTTATGTGGTGGATTTGGGGTATCTGCACTTTGAGTTATGGGTACAAATAGAGAGCAGCTGAGGGTTCTTCTGAGCCGACTGACCTTCAGGATCTCTAAGGAAACATGACCACCCATTTCTGTCTCTGCTCCAAGGGTCACGTGTGTGGGGAGCCCAGCTATATCACGACAATTCCACAGGGAGAAAGGCTTCTCTTGTATTAAAACAATGTCTCCTTGTTGTAGCTCCTAATGCAGAGCAATGCTCTCTTTCCTTGGGACAGTTCTGAAGCCCCTGACCCCACAACTCCACAGGCCTCTCTGTGCCCCACAAGGTGGGGCTCATGCCCCTGCACACGCCCTCCGTGGGCCAGCTTGGGCTGTGCCCCCCTTCTCAAATGGGCACCATGCTTGTGTCAATCACAATGGCCTTATGTAACATCCACTTTCGGGTCAGGAGTGAGGGTCAGTGTGGCTGGTGGATCATGTCTCTAGGGTCAGTAGAGGCTGATGTCACAGCCTGTGAGCGCATCAGGTGGGGCCAGGTGACAAAGCAGGGGAGGTAACTGCAAGTAGTCATAGCAGCTCATTTACCTCTCCTGATTCAAAACCTGGCCGGCTCTTCTGTGGTGCGTAGGTGATAGTCACGTCTGAATGTGTGTGCGCAAAGTGCGGAGGGAGGACTCAGGAAATGGCCACTCTGAGAACTCCGGGGAGGAAGGGTTTGGGCAAGCAGCATCCCGTGGCTCTGTGGCGGCTGTCTTCCTGGGATCCTCTCCTAGCCCCTGTGGAGAGCCTGAAACAGGGGAGTCCTCCTCCTGCAGTCAGTCCCAAGTGAGGAACCCCCTGCCTGTGTGATGCATTGTGCTTCAGCGGCCCAGTTCCCTGAGCGTCTCTTTGAGGACAGGGTCAGTAAGCCCATTCCGTGTCCACGGATGCAGCGGGCACAGGACGCCCAGCTACTCTCTGTCTGCACCCATCACTAAAAACCTGAGGTGCGAAGCCCCTACAGTACTGCAGCTGTCCCAGCTGGGGAATGGTTCTGTCTGATTCGTTAGTTTGACATTGGGCAACGTGAGTTGCATGCCCAGACAAACGCCTGCCCACTCCGCTGGGGCTTACGCTCGGGTGCGTGGCGTCAGACAAATGCACCGTGATGCCAGGAGCTTGGATTTTGTCTGGGGCTGTCAGGGCAGGCACCCTAACAAGGCGGCTTTGGAACAGAGGCCTGAAGGAAGTGAGAAATGAGCTCAGGAAGAAAGAGTGACCAGGAAGGGGAGCAGTGAGAGCAAGGCCCTGAGGTGGGCGTGGGCTTGGGTGTTGAAGGTGGAAGAAGCGCAGTGGAAAGCCAGTGGGGGGGGGACTAGTTGGCCAGCATGTGGTGGGGAAGGGGCTGGGCCTGGTCTCACATGGGCTCCCCCTAACCTCTGCTTGCTCTTTCAAGTAAAGCATGCTTTGGAGCCGCCTTGACACCCCCCTCCCCCAAACTAGAGCCCCTGTGTACCCACCTGCCATGGACCCAACCCCACCAACACTGTTTCTTTCAGCTGTGCCATGAGTAACGTGAAGAAGGTGTCCCTGGAGCTAGGTGGGAAGTCACCCCTTATCATCTTTGCTGACTGTGACCTCAGCAAGGCTGTGCAGATGGTGAGGGCTGGCCTGAGGGATAAGAGGGCGAGTGGGGGGCAGTGGGGGGCGGCTTTCTCTGATTCCACAGTCAAACTTGCACATTTAAGCTAGACTGTAGTGTCACCACAAGCATAGACTGTGGCAGGAAGGGGCCTTGGGGGCAAGGAATGACGTGTGCTCTCCAAAACCAATTTCCCAAGAAGTTTCATAACTGTACGGCTACCTGGAATCAGCTTCATGGAATGGAAAACATGTGCTGAAGTCAGCAGGGCAACCTTTCCCATCCTAGAAAAGCAAAGCAGAACCCTGGATCCTGGGCACAACCCTGCTGACAGATACCCACCCCCAACCTTTGGCTGTGTCCACACTAGCCCAGCTCTGCCACAGACTCACTGGGCAGTCTTCAGCAAATTGCTTAACCTTTCTGGGCCCCTGTAACCTCGCCTGTACAGTGGGCGAATACTATATGTACCTCCTGTGGTTGTTAGGAGGGTTAAACAAGCTATTATGTCTAAAGGACTTAGAATGGTGGCCGCATGTGGCATGTGCTGGATGTCAGTTCTTCTTACATTAGCACTGTCCATTGTCATTGTCATGCCTCAGTCTCTGGCTGAACAGTAAGGCCCTGTTCAGCCAGCTGCTCAGATGTGTCCCTACCCCACCTAAGCCTTGGAGGATGATGTGACACCCAGCACGGACATGAAAGGGAGTCCAGCCTCACTAGATGGGGAAGCCAAGGGAGGCCAGCCCATCAGCCCAAGGATTGGGGTCCTAGTGCTGAGGCTGACAGTGCTGGACAGGAGGCCCGTGCAGTCCCAGCTTTCAGGACAGCCGAGCAGCTAGCCTCTCGCTCTTCCCCTGGTCCCCAACATGGAGTTCCCCAGGTGCAAAAAGCAGGCTCCCTTGGGCCTGTATGCACATTTATTCTGGACTCCTGCCAGGAGTTCCCTCAGGCCTGGGCAGATAACCCATCCCTGCCTTTGCCCACCCAGCCTGTTCCATGCTGACAGATTCACCAGGCTCAACTCCACGGGTGCAGGCTCTGACTCCTCTTGAGTTACCCAGGGAGCCAAGCCAGCATGCGGAGTCTCCAGGCTCACTCCATTCCACTTCCTCTTCTCCTCCACTCTCTGCAGCATGGACACAGGCCTTGTCCCCCAGGGGCAGGTCACCCTTTGCCTCTCCCCTAAGGTGACTAAGGAACGAGTACAGTGCACTTGCCCAGCACTGGCTGGGCCTGGCCTCCTTAGGAGGTCAGGACACATGCATTCCTCTTCTTTCCTGTACGAAGGGGGTACCAGAGGCCAGTGGGAGTGGGGAGCTGGCACCCCTGGGAGCAGCTGTAATCTAGCATTCCTGTCCGTTTGCCAAAGGGGATGAGCTCCGTCTTCTTCAACAAAGGTGAGAACTGCATCGCAGCGGGCCGGCTCTTCGTAGAGGACTCAATACACGACCAGTTTGTGCAGAAGGTGGTAAGTTCTGCCACAGGCTCTCAGAGGCACTGGTGCACTGGGACGGTCACCTGGGCTGCAGGGGGCTTGGGCATGTGGAGTTGGACACCATCCACCTGGAGCAGGGAGCCCTCAGAGGGGGCTGTATCAACTCTTCACTGGATTTTATTATTTTAGCAAGAAACAGAAACCCAGTAGCTAAAATTGGTATAACCGAAAAAGAGTTTGTCTTAGGTCAGGTCCCTAGCAATGGAGCCTGAGCCAGGAATGCATGTGGCCTACCAAAGGCGAGCACTCACACGGGGCCTGGGAGATGCCAGGGGCCAGGAAAGAATGGGGACTGAGGACGTGGTCTCAGGTGACGTCCAGCCTTGGCCCAACCCACAGACGGGCTTTGGAGCACAGATGACACCACTCAGATGTACCCCTGGAGTTGAAGGGACAGGCTTTTGTCTCCTGTCAACAGTTGTTGACTATGGCTTGTCCACCAGCTGAAGGAAGATAGTTCCTGTCAGCTCCTGGGACCCCTCAGCGGCCACCTCCCATGGCCACTGCGGAGTGGGTGCCCACAGGTAAAGGCGATGGGGTGGGTGCTGACAGCATCTCCTATATTCTTACAGCATGGACACGGAGGGCAAATCACTCACTCTTTCCGCATCAATTCTGCTGGAAAAGGCTGTGGGGAGGGATGCAGTTGGTGCCACCGGGCCTCTGGTCGATCCCTGATCCGTTCAGGCACAGCAGGGTTTGGGGACTGTGGCTGGCTCAGCTTCAGCCAAGAGCCCCTCTCCTTTTCACGCCTTGGAGAGTAAAATCCAATCCCAGTGGATATGAAAGGGGATGCTGGGGGCACAACCTCTATGTGCAGGTTTAAACAAACTGTATTTAGGAAGCCTGGCACGTTTTGTATTTAAGACCTGTACGTTCTGTATTTTAGGAAAAACGAGAGAGTAGGTCTGGGGACAGGGTGGCACTGCTGATAGGAAGGAGATCCTGGAGATCTTGAATAATGGTAAAAATATGAACGGCAGTGAAGAAAGGAACCGATTTTCTAAAACGGTGCATAACAGCTTTTGCCATGTTACAAACCACTCCCCAAACTAGTAGCTTGAGATAACAACTGCCCCCGCAGCCCATGATCCTGTGGATGGGCAGTGTGGACACCAGCCAGGTTCGCCTGAGCTTGTTCACATCTACAGTGAGCTGCAGGTCAGCTGGAGCACTTGGTGACTACGTTGGATGGCTTGTCTTTGTCCCTGCGGTCCTTCATTCTGCAGTTTGTGCTTGGGGATGTGCAGGGCTGTGGCAGGACTCCCAAGATTGAGAATAGAAGTTTAGAGGCCCCTTGGAGCTCACTTAGTTCCACTTGGGGAGGGCCAGGCTCAGATTCCTGAATGCAGGGAGTGAGCTGCACATTCAGGAGATTCAGCAAGGTTTGTTCCTGGGGGACAGGGGAGCAGTTGGATGGCCAGGCAGGAGCACAATGGGGGCTTGGTACTGGTTTGGGGACTCTTCAGGACAGTCAGAGGAGCTAAGGGGCCTTGGTCGGAGGGCCAAGCTGTGGGCTTGAGCACCTCCTGCATCTTATTAGGCCCGGCTGGGGGTGTGGAGTGAAGTGGCCCTGGCCACAGGGGAGGAAGCCAGTCAGGCATTACCTCAAAGAAGCTACAGTGAGGGCTGAGATGACCTTGCTTGGTCTTAGGAAAGCAAGGAAGGAACTGGGGAGTGGGTGACAAAAATGAGAGGTGCTGACTCTAGCCTAAAGCCCTGAATATATGCTGTCTTTCCCTCTACCTCCTCATGATGGCTATGTTCACCTGAATTCCTTTTCCTATCACAGCGTCCCACACCCCTATCTTTTCTGTCTCTCCCCATCCCAGCCCCAGAATCATCAAATAATATCTAGTACAACCTTTGAGGAGACCCAGGCCATCTCTAGGTAGCAAAGCCTAGACCTCCTTGTATGTTGGCCAAGGTAACAGGGAAGGCTTCCTGGAGGAGGGGGTCTTCAAGTTAGGTTCTGAAGCAGGCAGAAGTGGGGGAAAGGGTGGGTAGGCTCAAGGCCCAGGCCTCTCCATTCTACTCAGTGCCTGTCCCACCTTGCCCAGGACATTGCAGCAGGACTGCTGTTTCCCCACCCCGTCCCCATCCCATATGCTGGAGTCCCAGGGTAAGCCTTCCTTCAGCTTCACAGTCCATGAAGCTGGGTGCAGGACCTGTGTAGAGACTGTGCTACCCCCAGACCCAGCCTCCCTCACTCATGGACACATTTGCGTCTCTTTTCCATTCACCCATATTCCTGTACAACTGTGTTTCCCAGTGCATCTGACACTAGGCTCGGGTCTCCTTGCACATAGCATATGTTTGAGTTTCAGCCTGGAAGGCAGGCTGGGAACAAGAAAATGGAGTGTGCCCTGAGTGCCAGAAACCGGAGCGTGGTCTTTCTCCAGGGGCCAGTGGTTGGTCACTGAAAACACAAACATGGAAGGGAGGTCGGGTAATGAGCAAAGTCAGAAACTGAGGCACCTGAATGAGACCTGACTGGGAGGACTTTCTGCAGGTAGAAGAGGTGAGGAAGATGAAGATTGGCAACCCTCTAGACCGGGACACCAACCATGGGCCGCAGAACCACCACGCCCACCTACAGAAGCTGATCGCGTACTGCCAGCGCGGCGTGAAGGAAGGGGCCACTCTGGTCTGTGGTGGGAGTCAAGTCCCTCGGCCAGGTCAGTCAGAGCACCCTAGGCCCACTTGGGCAAACTGAGGCAGCAGGTAGCATGGTTTCTTGTTCATCTCCAACAGGAGGTGTCTGAAGGCCAGGTACCTGCACAGTCAGGCTCTCAGGCCGCAGGCCCCATCCTTGGCTATTTGGACGCCTGCCGCACCAAGTGTGGGACTGGCAAGGGGAAGGCTGGTTTAACCTGTATTGTAGTGGACTCTGACTTGCCACTAACATCACTGCATCCTTGACCTTCTTTCCTCCTGTGGGTTCCATGGTTTTCCTACCTTTGGCCATTACTTCTTGGCAGTTGCTCTTTGCAGGAAGCTCCCTCTCCACCTGTCTCTTAAATGTAGATAAATCCCAGGTCTGTCTGGAGTTTGAAGCACTTCTCATGTTAGACACTTCCCCTAGAGGATCTCACTCTCTGCAATGGCTCAGACCCTCCCAAATACCTGTCTCCAGGGTCCTCCTTACCCAGAACTCCTGACCACCTGGACACCTCCACCTGCATGTCCCCCAGGCCCTTCAAACTCAAAGGGTATCAGATCCATCACATCATCACAGTGTCCCCAGACCCAACCTGTCCCCAGACACACTCACCTCATCTCTAGACTCTTCCATTTGATTAAGTCAGCAGAGCCAGAGGAGCTGGAGTCACAGGCATGGACTGTTTGAGCCGCTTCCCCTTAGACTGCCTGCTCCTGGGCCACAGGAGCCCTGCGTCTCCTCTACACCGTTGGGTCCTTTGTGTCAGCACTGAGCCTGCACCAGGCCTGAGTTAACCTGATGGAATGAAGGAGGGAAGGAAAGAATGAATTCTTGACTCCCGTCTTTTCTTGCCCTCCTACTTTAAATTAATTAAATGCTCTTAAACCTAGGTATCTTTCTTGCTTCTCCTGTATCCCTGCCACCATCACGTCAACTCTCTGCGTCTTGTCTTGCCTGGATTGTCGCTGTGGCGTCCTGCGGATCCCTTGAACCCCACTCATCCTTTACTTTCGCAGCTGCCAGAGGTCTGGTTGTGCTGCCCCCATGTTGGCACACTTCCACTGTGACCCATTCTCCTGCAGACTCAAGCGTCCCAGCTTCCCACCCAGAGTCTCGTGGTCTGTGTCTAACTTGCTTGCCCTTGACCCACACTGTGGCCGTGCTTAACTTACCCTCTGAACACGCCTCGCGTTTTCTTGCTCTTTGTGATTTTGCCGCTCCTCTGCTTAGCAAACACCTCCCCAGTTTCCCACCTGGGGAACTCATTTTCCAACTTAAACGACAGCCAGGCCAGCCCATCGCTGTGTCACAGGCACTCCTGGGCACCTCACACCTCGACAGAGTTTTATAACCACTATAGTGCCACTGTCTAACCTCCCTCTTCCCCGCCCCCACTCTGCTGGGGCTTCCATGAGGCCAGGGCTCAGGGGCAGGTGGGAGAGAGAGACATGAAAGCACTGTTCAAAGAGCAGCTTGGGGGTGCAGCACCCAAGAACCAAGAAAAGTGGGGAACCCTCACCACACCACTGTGCAAGAGGAGCAGAATTCCTGGGACCTGGTCAGGGGCAGAGTGGTGGGACAGGGGCTACCTCCTAGTGGCCAAGCCCAACTGGAAACTGGAGGGTGAGGGAGCTCCCCACAGCAGGGCAGAGAAAACAGCAGAAGGGATGGGAGAGGGACAGAAACTGGCCAGCCCAGAGCTCCCGGCTCCTGGTGGGCAAATGCAGGCCACGCCGTAGGCGTCAACATGTATTCATACATACCTCACACTTTAAAAATGGTAATTATGTTAAAATATAAATATATAAAATATGGAATATTTTATCAATCAAAAGACTTTTAAAGTTAAATTTTTTTGTTCGTTTTTCTAAAAACCAGAGACAGAAAATTTCAAGTCTCTTGATTTTTTTCCTAAGCCAGGCTGAATTAAATCTCAGTCTAGCAGGGTGTCAGAGGAGAAATAGTCAGAGAAAGCATTTTTGCCATCAGAAATGGTTTTGTCCAGGCAACCGGGGCCTGCAGGGTGGCAGTCTTGTGGGAATACATGGGGGATCCATGCTGACAGGAGAGCGGGAGGCTGTATCTTGGCCAAGAGCACTTACCCTGCACCTGGAGAGTCAGTGCCAGGAAGGAGAAGGGAGGCAGTCCTGGGAGGTCTTGTGCATCAGGACCACTGTCCAAAGCCTGTCCCCACCCCCACCCCCCCACCAGTTCACAGTGACCAATGGAGAGCCATCTGGGAGGCTGCACTAGCCAAAAAATCCAGATATGTTTTCAGATTAAATGCCACCAGAAAAATCCAAGTCTTTGTCATGTCTTGGGCTTTGGCACTGGCCTTGGACAGGCTTGGATCCAAATGTCAGCTCTGTCATAGACCAACTCTAAGCCTCATTTATATCAGCAACATTAGTTGAAAGGGTCGTGAGGCTCACATGAACTCACATGTCTGGGACAGGAAAACTATTCACAGAATGTGGCATCCACTATACAGGTATCACAAAGTGCACTGCTGGAGTGGGATGTGCATGTGGCTGGCGGGACCCAGCCCGGATGGGGAGAAGCTAGAACACTGGAGGAGCACCTTCCCCCATGCAGTGGGCCTCTGTTTCTCCCACAGGTTTCTTTTTCGAGCCAACCGTTTTCACAGATGTGGAGGACCACATGTTCATAGCCAAGGAAGAGTCCTTTGGGCCTGTCATGATCATCTCTCGGTTTGCCAATGGGTAGGAATCCTGCTTGTATCTCTCAAGAGCCTGGTTTTTTGCCATGTGTTACTGGGTTCTTCACATGAGCTTGTGGGGTCAGGAGGAGAACTCACACAAGTGGGGGTGTGGATGCAACCTGGCTGCCAGCTGAGCCCTCGTCAGCCACTCAGGTGAGGAGAGCCCCAAGGGATGGCAGGGCTTTAGGTCCCAATATGAGCATTCTCTGAGCCTTTGGATGTCTCTCATGGTGTGTTGGGCTGTGTAATAAACCACCCCAAAACTCAGTGGCTTGGAATAGCAACAGTTACTTATTTCACTCATGAATCTGCAGTTTGGTTAGGGTTTGATGGGGCTCACCGCCTCTGCCCTGTGCTTCATCTGGGATTCAATGGGGATGCCTGGAGTGGTTGTCCTTGAGTGGGCTCTGGGCCTCCCTGAAGGCTCTCTCCCGTGGCAGCCTCAGGGCCTCCCACACAGAAGCTAGGTGGAAGCTTCGAGACACCTCAAGATCCACTGGTCAGCCTCAGAAATCCCAGAACCTAACTTTCACCGTGTTCTATTGGCCCATCAAGTCACCAAGGCCAGCCTGGGTTTAGAAGGAGAGGGATCGGACTCTGTGGCCATATTTGAACTACCGCAAGTTCTTCTATTGGCTATTCTTTCTCAGAACAGAGCCTTTGAACAGGTTTCAGATTGGCATCTCCTCCTAATCCACCTGACTTTCAACCGTCAACAAATTATCAAAATTATCATCACCTTCTGCTGGTATTAGAACAAGATACTTTTCTGCTATCTAACGAGCAAATATTGCGCTAGGTCTTCAAGGGACACCTCAACGTGGCTCCCTGGGGAATACCCTGTGTGGCGAGGGCCTCACCTGACTTCTTTGGGCCCCTAAGTCCCCGTCTGTAAAGTGAGGGGCTCACCCTTGATGACCCAAAGGGTGTCTGTGTGCAGATTCAACTGTTCTTCCTCTTGTCAACTTTTTTCTTTCCTCTGCTGCCTTGTCTCCCCCACTCTTGCTATAGGCCTGGCGTGTTTGTCCTCAGAAGGTCCTGAGTGGTGGGGAGCTTGGATGGGGCCAGGTTCCCCTTTTGAGGAGGGGTGCAGGTCTCCCTGAATCCCATATCCAAGGCTGTCCCCAACCGTCCTTCACCAAGTTCTTGGATTTTCCTTGCAGTGATGTGGACACTGTGCTGTCTCGGGCCAATGCCACAGAATTTGGCTTGGCCTCTGGTGTCTTCACCAGAGACATCAACAAGGCCCTGTACGTCAGTGACAAGCTGGAGGCAGGCACCGTGTTCATCAACACGTACAACAAGACCGATGTGGCCGCTCCCTTCGGAGGGTTCAAGCAGTCTGGATTTGGCAAAGACCTGGGTAACCTACTCCTGAACATCTGTTAGAGGCCACTTGGTTCCAGGCCCTGTCCCAAGGGCCAAGGGTGTAACATTGAAAGATGGCAGTTGATGCTCACGTCTTACTGGAAAGGGACAAGTGATAATTAAGGCATTAAACAAGATCCTTCTAGAAAGTGAGGAATGCTGGAAAAAGCAGGTGGGGGAGTTGTCAGGCAGCCACAGACCCCTCATGCTGGCTGCGGGGCTGAAACATACCAGCCACATAGCACAGCCAAGTTCCGGGGGGTCCCAGGGACCCTGTGAGGCACCCCTTTTTCCAGTCACAGTTTGACCTGGAATTAGCTGGGAGGCAGCAGTGGGGAGAGGCTGGCACATCTGGGTAATAGGAAGGCACCAAGAGAGCCTCTCAGCTGCTCTGGAGCTGCTAAGGCTGCCCTCCCTAAGTGTAGGTGGTTGGAGCTGGAGAAGTGTCTGGAACAGTGGTCTCAGATTGGTTCTGTATTCCAATGCCTGTTGGAATCCTGGCCCCCACTCCCTGACGGCTGACCCCCTGGGTCTCGGTTTCTCACCTATAACTGGGGCTGAGTCAGACCCCACTCACTTGCTGCAGGGTTTTGTGAAATAACATGGGTGCAGCAGGTACTGTGACGATGAGAGTCCCAATGGCACGTGCTGTCTTGCAGGAGAGGCGGCCCTGAATGAGTACCTGAAGGTCAAGACAGTTACTTTTGAGTACTGAAGAAAGGCCCCAGGAGAAGAAAGCCTTTGTCTCACCATCCACAACCTGACCTGCCTCCCCTGGCAGCCTGATTGTCCTTCTAGCCCCCTCCTGGGTGCACAGAACCTCCACCTAAAGTGGCCAGTGGAAGCCTGCTGCCTGGAACCGTTCCCTGTCCAGGACCCCAGTCCCCCAACCCCAGTCCAATCAGAGCAACATTTGGCTTGTTGAGAAAGTGGCCCCAGGGCGAATAAATGTTCTGATCAGCAACAGCCAGCATCCCATGTGTCTTTCCTGCCCATCTGGGTGTGCCCTGGGTGGCCCTGCAAGTCCTGGCACACAAATGAGTCTGGGCCCTGGAGAGTCGGTTGCTGTGGGGAGACACAGAACTGAGAAATGGGTGTTGTCAGCTCCAGCCTCAGAAAGCAGGTGCTGAGGAGGAGTTAAGAGTTTGAGAGGCTTGTGGGGGTAACCCCCACCCCAGGCACCACGGGGAGGAGCAGGAAGGGTTGGAGAAGCTCAGACCGTGATGCAACCCCGCTCCATTAGTAACCCCGGCCTGTGGTGGGAGCCTCCCTCCTCCCAGCCAGGCACCCACTATAGTTCTATTTGAGACCTCTGGTTTCCATATGCAAGACTAGGCTCCTAGCTTCTCCACCGTTATTTTTTTTTAATTAATTTTTAAAATCCAAAATGTGTTTATTGGGATGGTTCCCCACTCATCTTGATTCCAGGTGCTTTTAGTGCAGCTCCCTTCTGAAGGAGCATCCTCCGCAAGCCTGGCTTTCCCTCCTGTCGGCTGGCTGACAGAGGACAGTGGAGCAGCCGACACACAGGACTACCGTTTGTGCGTGACTAGGGACGGGGGTGACTTTACAGCGCCCTGGGCATTGCACATCCCTCAAGCAGGAACTGGGGCTCTGCACCAGGTGCTACTTCTTGTGTTTCTTCTCTCCTGGCGAGGGACTGGGGGGTCGGTAGTGAGAGGCATGTTGTCGTGGGGAGGTCGTCACCGCTGGAAAAGCTCTTCTCCCCCTTTAAGAATGTCCCTGAAACTATAAAGTAAGTGTAGTTTTAAAAACCACCCAGTTGTCCCCTCCTATGTATTTCTCACCTGGGTGTCTCCTTTACTTTTACATAGAAGTCTTCATTTCTGACACTTCTGGCCACCAAATGTGTGAGGGTTTTCCCCCACATTAAGCAATTTTCTGCAACGCCAACTAAATGGCCTGTGACATAACCCAGTTACCCAGTTCTGACACTATCTACCAGGAGAGAGTATCAGACCCTACACGTTAGGGCTCAGTCCCACAAGATTGCCCCACCCCATTTCAGGTGTCAGTCTGAAGATGTCAGTTAGTAGGTCCCCACGTTACCTCCAACTTCTATCCTCGTTAGGTTCAATTAATTTGCTAGAGCAGCTCACAGAACTCAGGGAAACATTTACTTACGTTTACCAGTTTACTATATAGTAATGGGTGTAGTGAGGATACAGATGAGCAGCCAGATGAAGAGAGATGTAGGGTGAGGTCTGGGCAAATCCTGAGTACAGGAGCTTCTCTCGCCTTGCAGTTGGGATGCTTCACCCTCCCCGTGTGGGTTTGTTTGCTAACCTGGAATCTCTCTGGGACTTGTGGAGGCTTCCTCAAGCAGGCACGATCAATTATTAACTCAATTTCTAGACCCTCTCCCCTCTCTGTAGAAGTGGGGGGAGGGGGGACTAGAAATTCCAAGTTTCTAACCATGGATTGGTCTTTCTGGTGACCATTCCCCGTTCAGGAGCCATCTGTGCGCCCACTCAGAGTCACCTCATTACAACATAAGACGCTCCTAGTGCTCTATCACTTAGAAAATTACAAGGGTTTCAGGAGCTCTGTGCCTGGAGCAAGGCACAGAGACCAGTATATATTTTCTATTATTTCATAAGGATTATAAGACTTAGTTATTTTCTATTTCCTTTCCTTTATCTCATTCTTTCTTAAGTCATAGAAACCCCAAATTTTATACCTGGGGGTGTTTGAGCACATGGCTGACCCAAAGAAAGGCACAGTCCCCAGCCTCCTTTGCAGCTAAGCAGTGGTCATGGAAACCAGTCTAATGGACAGAATTTGAGTGGAAGTGACATGTACCACTTCCAGACACGCCCTTTAAGGGAGGGGTCAGCTGTCACTCTCCCTCTTTTCCTCTCCTTGGGCTGGCTGGAGGCAGACCCAGTGGACACAGGGGCGAGCATTTTCCAACCATGTGGATATGGCAGCACCTGGGGTGGGGCGAGAGTAGGAGCAGCACACGATGGAAGAAGTCTAAATCCCCAGCATCAAGGAGGCGCACACCAACCGAGGAAACTCGCCAGCAGGCTATTGCATGGGAAAAATAAACTTTCACCACTCTCTTTTTGTAATTTTTAAATGCATTTATTTCTCACCAGGTTCATAGAAGAGCTTGAGGCAGTTTAGAAATATAATAAACAGAATAAAAATATAAATGAGCACATTGGGACAAAGAGAAATGTGGTAGAAAGAGAAAATCAGGAGTGTGGTTGATATTGAAACTGCATGCTGTGAAATTGTATACCCTTCTAAAGTTGGACCGCAATTTAGCTCAGAGTTTCTAGCCACCTAGAGTGCAAAGAAACCTGACCAGTGACTTAATTCATGGTGTCTTTATGACAGAAACAAACCAGTTTTGTTTTTTTCCTGGAGTAGAGAAAGAAATTAATCTTATGAGTCCTCCTGAAACAATTATTTTGCAATATGATGACCACTGTCTTATACTTTTTATTAGTAGGATGGTAAGTTGCAGACAGTTGCTTCTTGTGCCCTGCCCCAAAGTAGGCTGAGCACAGGTTAAAACACAACCAGTACAAGCAACTGTACATGTAGTGGAGCTGGAGCACATACTGCTCCAACTAGAATGGGAGTGGGAGCGTGGGGTGGACAGACTGCTGCGGTCCAAACTCTAGTTTATGTTGATCTGATTTGATCCAAATGTGTTGGGTCTGAGGAAATGGAACTTACCGGAAGCTGTTTCAGAAAGAGCCTTGCAATTATTAAGAAATGTTCCGACGTGGCAAAAATGGGGTGCTGAGGATGTCTATAGAAGCCAGCTCCCTCCAGCTCTGAGAACTCACATCCCTTTCCAGTGAAGAGCTGAAACACTGGGAAGGTGTCTCCTCCACTACCACAGGGCTAGACCAGCGCCAGGCAGAGTGCACCTGCAGGGGCAGAGCCCTCCAGCTGGACAGGGGCCTCGCCCAGGGCCACCCAACAGCCCTGCAAGTATGCACTGAGGGAAGTGTTGTACTGAGTGACGTTTCCTTCTTCAGGGTGCCCCAAATTGTGGGTTCCTGGTGTCACTTGACATTTCCACCCTTCGGACTTCCCTCCGGAGGAACTAACATTCTGGCTCTGTGAGCATGAGCAGGCGTCTAGCAACTTTGCTGGAGGCACCCTCCCTCCAAAATCTCTCATCCCTCTTCAGATATTGATTAGAACAGGTCAGTGGTCAAAAGACGTATTTTGAGTCCATCAGGGAGAATCGAACCTGGTGTTGTGAAATTCGTTAGGTGCGATACTGGTATTATGGGAACGTTTGAGAAAAACCAGGTCTATCAATCAGATACACATCTCAAGTATTTAAAGGTGAAATACGTTTGTTGGGAATGCATTAAAATTACTGGGGTGGGGGCAGGTTGTGTGGGGGAGGAACATCGATGGATAAGAGAGGCAAGGTGCAGACAGGTGGCCGACGGGTGTGGGCCGTTGTACAGTTTTACTTGTGCAGGTCTGAGCATTTCCATAATGGAAAAGTTAACCACACAGCAAAACACTAACCCTGGAGGCCTGCGGGCTGCAGCCAGGCGTGCGCCCTAGGACGGCGTCCTCACCCTCCTTGGAAGAAGCGGCCCTCGCGCCCCCGCCCCTCCGGCGGTTTCTCCGCAGGAGGCTCGGTTTCCACCCTGGTCAACCCGCCTCGAAAGAGAAGTTTCCCCAAAGGGCGGTGGGGGGCATCCACTGCAAAGCCGCCGGGAGGGAGTTCGGCGAGCTCGGGAAGCGCCGGTGCGCGGGGCGACTCCCGCCCCGGGCGGGCCCCCGGGCCCGCCTCCCGCCTCCCCGCCGCGGGGCCCCGAGGCGCGGCGGCGCGCCCAGCCTTCCGGCGCCCGGGAGCCGCCCCTCCGTCCCCGCGGCCGGGAGGCGCCCGGGAGGGGGCGCGGTGGAGCGTCGGGCCTGCGCCGATCCTCCCGCAGCCCCGCAGCCGCGCGTCCGCCGCCCGCCGGCCCGCCTTCCGCTCGCCGCCGCTCGGGCGCGGGTCGGGTAAGCGCGCAGCCCTGGGCGGGGAGGGGACGGGAGCCCGGGCGGGTCCGCGGCGGACGGGGCCCGAAGGGGAGCCCGGGGCGCTCCGAGGGAGGCCCGGGCGGGGCCGGGGCCGGGAACCGGGATGCGCGGAAGGCCGAGTAAACGTTGGATCCGAGGGGATCCCAGGCGGGGTGGGGCGCACCCGGGGAGCCCGGGGGAGCCCGGGGGAGCCCGGGGCTTGCGGCGCGGGGATCCGATGGGAGGCCCCGGGTTGGGGGAGCACCGGAGGGGAACCTGCGGCGGGCGGGGAGGGGCCGATCGAGGAGGTAAAACGAGAGAGGGAAGCGCAGGGAAGGGCAGGGAAGCGCAGGGAAGCGCGGCGGCGGCGCTGGGGAGGGAACCGGTTAGGGCCCGGGGCGGGGGAGGCGGGCGCGGGCCGGGCGCCTGGTGAGGGGGAGGGACTCGGAGGGCGCGGGGCGGGGACGGCGCTGGCGGGTGTGGGGGCGGGGGTCTGCAGGAGAGGGCACTCGGCGCGTGGAGGTGGGGTCAGGTCCTGTGTTCCAGGTAGTTCTGAGGCTCGGCCCCCTCACTGCACACCCGCGCTTCTGGTGTCTGGGCTTTACTGTCCAGCTCCCCAGGCAAATTCTCCAGCCCCTTCCCCCCTCCTCCCCCACTGATCGGAAACTGCTCAGGTATGTCCTCTGGGTGCTTCTGAGGCTGTCCTCGGTTAAGAACCAGTGATCTAATAAAACGCTGGAGCTGTGAGGGGTTTGAACTGGGGCTGGGACCAGCCAGGCGTCCTGTGATGCAGCTGAATCATTCCTTGCAGTCTTCACAACTCTTTTTGAAGTAGGTGCTGTTATCATTTAACAGATGAGGCAATGGAGGCACAGAAATTTAACTTTCCCAAGGACACACATCTAGGAAGAGAAGCTGAGATATCAAGCCTTATGGCAGGCTCCAAAGCTCTCCCATTGAACCAGGTCACCTGTGAAGGGAGGGGGGGGCCTCGTAGCATCTTGACACCCCCTACCCCCCATGGTCAGGAATGGCTTGGCCTCCCACTAATTTACATGAGGTACTAAGTACCTGTCCCAGAGCACTGGGGTGCCCAGAGGCCTGGGATCCAAGGCTGGCTCACACCCACCCTCCCCCCCTCATTGGGTGAGGCAATGTCAGTGTCTTCCTCAGTCTGATGGGGACAGACTCCTCCTGAGGCATATAGAACAACAGTGACCTTGCAGACTCATCTGACTGGCAGCCTTGGTGGACCTTGGTCCCCTGCCTGGGTTCTCTCAAGGCCTGCTCCTGAGGGAGGGGCTGCAAGTAGTATGGCCCTTACAGAGATCTCCACAGTGCTGCCACCTTAACTGGGTAACCCTTTGTAGTGCAGGGCTGTCCTGTAGCACCTCCTCCCTGTTGAATCTCCTGGGGTGAGGGGGGAAAGCCTGGCTAGGACTCCTGCCCCTCCCTGCAGGCTGAAGGAGGGGTTTTCCTACCTCTACAGCCCACTCTCCTTACAGGAGCTTCCCTCACCAGCAAGCCAGTCCTTCAGGACCTGGTTTGTCCATCTGTACTCATTTTTGTCAACCCAAGTGACATTTGAACACATTCCCTTTACAAAACACTCCCACATTACCGATGAATTGACCACAGTAAACTACCGCAGCATCAGAATCACCTTTGGCCACCATCCGCACGTGTGTGAGGTTCCTGCTGGACATTTAACATTATATACTGTGACAACTGTGGAAATCAGATTCTCCCCTCTTAGGGTTTCTTGTTATTGCCGTTTGTTGCAGTTGTTATTTGTTTAGTGACTTTTCTGAACTAATTCTTTAGCCTGTATTCTTTATTGTATGTGGTTACTGAAGTCTCTGCTTAGCAGTCAGGTAATGACTGGTTAGAGATTTCCTTGAACACCATGCCTGGAACCAGTAAGCCTCCTAGTCTTTGGCAAGGGGCTCTGTTTGCATGTGGGGAACACTTTTAGTATTCAGTCAGGTCATTACAACTCTGCCCTTGACCTTCACTTTCTGCCTTTAAATGAGCCGGGGGTGAGAATGCTTAGGGCCTTCTCAGGGATTTTCTGAACGTATGCTCAGCTCAATATGGGTGACCTTTTAGAGTCCCCGAAACGTATAGGAATTTTTACATTTGGCATCTCATTCCCCAGCTTTTCCTTTTAGGTTTTTAGTTAGTGTATTATTTATCCCAACTATTTTCCTAGGGAAAAGTCTTCTTACACTAAGTGACCTATAAGTCAGGTAAAATATAGACTGTCTACAAGTTGCATCTTCCAGTGAACCACCCGATAGGTCAAATAGTGAAAATTCTTTGGGAACGAGGCTTTGAAAAAGCTCTAGCCCATTCTATTCCCTCCATCTGTTTTTAAGGTTTTTAAGGCTGCTGCAGAGGGGGAGAGCAGGGGGTGGAACTAAGGCAGGTTCAAACATTGTGGACATTACAATGTAGCTGTTCTTGCTGAGATTCAGCATTTTCTCTTGAATGAATCTGTGTTGCTGCAAAAGTTCTGAAAAAGTTGCTTCTGACAAGTTTCCTGTTGATTTAATGGAGAAAATTTTGAGAGGTCCTTATACCACCAGTTTTGCTGGTTCCAAGTCATATATTTTAATGCTCTCTCTTGTATGTTTTTTCCGCCTCAAACATGTGCGTATTAAATTAAAAAGTTTGTAAATTTGGGTTGTAGGAGGCCATGTGGAGCAGGCACCAAGTGAAGGGCTGTGGATTGACCGGAATGATGCCAGCCTCTATTAGAAGGGCCTGAGTACTTACAGGTTATCAGCCTCCTTGGGGGTCAGGAACTGTGCCCTACCATCCCTGATGCTTTGTGTCTCCCAGGTTAAGGCTGCCAGGGGCTCAGCTGTGCTCACATGGATGGGACAGAGACCCGACAGCGGCGGCCAGAGGAGCTAGGGCTGCCACACACCCTCAGCACAGGAAGACTCCCTGCAGCCTCAGAAGATGGACCTCCGAGTGTCCCTGAGAGCCACAGGGTGGCCACTAAACTACTGGAGACTGAACTCAGCAGGGAGACTGCCTTATCCATTGGCTTTCAGGTGACAGTGCCCTTCGTGCTTGCAGGCCTGGGACTGTCTGGGGCTGGCGTACTTTTGAACTATTTCCAGGTAAGTGGGAACTAAGTGCGGATGATGGTATTGGGGGCACTGCCTAATGTCACCCTAGAGTAGGCAGCTCCATGTAGGGCCCAGCTGGAGGAACATCAGTCTCCAAAAATTGACCCTGATGTCAGATGTCCACTCCTACTCCAGTTATTGTTCCCTGAGGGGTGGCATTCTCAGTTTGGCCAGCCTGACTTATGGTGTCATCACTGACCAACGATACCTCCAACCCAGGATGTTTCCAAATTCCTGCCAGATCAGCTTTGTCCTCACGGCCACATCATGTCCAGAGAGATGAATGACCATCTGTTCTGGTTCCTCCTTCTTAAGCGTAAGGATACTTCCCTAGGAGCCCGCAACAGAGCTCCCAACTTTTCAGGGGCCAGCTTTAAGGCATGTCCCACTTTGAAACCAGACGCTGGCAGAGGGAACGGAATGGCCATAATTGGCTTGGCCTGATGGAGCTGAGCAGAGGAGAGGGCCACCGATCCCACAGGCGGGTTCCTTTGTGCAGTTGGGTCCTGTGGGGAAGGATGGAAAGGGACAGTGGTGCCCCACTGGCTGGGCACCAGCATGGCTCCCGTCTTGCAGCTCTGCCCAGCCAGCGCTGGCTTTCCTCACCTAGGCTGCCCCTCCCTGTGCCCGCCTTCCTGCCAGCCCTGGGGAGAGCCCTCCGGTGGTCCTCCCTGACCCAGCTGCACAGACAGTCTCCTGGAGCCTTTGCTGCCAGCCCCGCGTTTCACCTTCCTGTGAAGCATCGCGTCCGCAGCCGATAGGATATTCGCCGTTTCCTGTTACCTTATGCATTGATCTAACCCTCTGCATGGTTTGAATGTGACCTACCTGAGAGTGGAGGCTGCACCTTTTTTTTATTTTATTAAGGTGTTTTTTTTGTTTTTTTTCTGGAAAAGGTAAAACATTCATGTGGGTTAGTGTTCAAAAGTTTCACAAGTGTGCACAGGGACAAGGCTCCCCAACCTACCCAGGACAAGCAGTGGGCCCCAGGGGTTGTGTTTTCTCCTGAAGATATTTTATGCATGTACAAGCAAGTATCGACATCTGTTCATCTGTCCCTTGTGCCTTTTCTCACCCTTTTACCCAAGTGGTGGCATATACAAGCTGTTGAGCTGTGCTTTTTTCACTTTCACTTTACAGTGTTTCTTGGAGATTGTAAATCATCGATATATTGAAAACTTCCTCTCTGTAATGGTTGTTTAGTATTTAGTACATGTACCAGAATTTATTTAACCATTTCCCTCGGATGTGCTTTTAAACTTAACAATGTATTTAGTTCGCTTAGGCTACCGTAACAAAGCACCACAGACTCAGGGGCTTAAACAGCAGAAACTTATTTTCTCACAGTTCTAGAGGTTAGAAGACCAACTTGAAGGCATCAGCAGGGCTGGTTCCTTCTAAGGCCTCTCCCCTTGGCACATAGATGGCCGTGCTCTCCCTGTGTCTTCACAAATCTATGTCCAAATTTCCTTTTCTTCTAATGACACCAAACATTATGGATTAAGGCCCACCTTAATGACCCCTTTAAAGGCCTTACCTCCCAATGCAGTCATATTCTGAGGTACTGGGGGTTAGGGCTTTAATTTGGGGGGCAGTACAATTCAGCCCATGACAGTAACTTAAAATAGTATTTCTAACATGCTGCAATGAATAACCTGGACATTTTATACATGAGTAGGATAAACTGTTGCAAATGGAACTGCTGGGTTAAAGGGTACAGGCATTTGTTACTTTGATACACATCACCAGATCACCTCCCTTAGGGGTGGGACCAGTTATACTCCCTCACTCTAGGGAAATGCCTGTTCCCCAGCACCCACCAACATAGTCTATTTTCAGCCTCCTTGATTTTTAACAATCTGATTGGTGGGAAGTTCCATTTCATTGTACGCAGTATTAGTTTCTGTTGCTGTGTAACAAATTATCCCCAAATTTAGCCACATGAAACAGCACTCATTTATTATCTCATGGTTGCAGTGGGCCAAGATCCAGTTTAGATGGGTTTTCTGCTTCACAGCCTCTCATGAGGCTGCAGTCGAGGTTGCTAAAGCCTCTGTCTACAGTGAGTCTCTGAGGGCACTGATGGGAGTGCCTCTGATTTTAACTTGGACAGATTCTAGAGCCTCTTGTTGGAGGTGCTCATTCACGGCAGGCTGCTTTGCAAGTGACAGCAGCAGTGGGCATAAGTAAAATTTGTAGATGAGGACTGTGTTGCCTCCAGAAAGGACTAAAAGGACTAAAAGATGTTGGGCGTTGTGGATGCTGAGAGGTCAGTTAGCTGTTTTTTGACAGTGTCGAGGATAGAATTGCCCTCAGTTTACCAAATAGCTTTTAGGAATTTGACCAAGGTGGCAAGTTGCCCCACGTATGGGATAATGGCTCTTCCTTTTTTGCGAGCTCCTTTGTGAGTATTTGGATAACCTTAATGGGTGTGCTCAAGTGAGTCTTCTTGGAGATGGATGTCCACATGGTAATGTCAGACCTGTGCTTCTGGAGAAAGGTGCCTGCAGTTAAGATCTTGCCTGCAAAGTCTGTGTGATGGCAGAGCTGGTGAGGTTCCCCTTGAGAAGCCTGGAAAGGATGCATTGTGTCCCTTTGGAGCTGAAGATCAACTGTAGCTGAGAAACTGTTGAAATAGGCACTGAATAGAACATATTAGCCAAATCTGTACTAGAAAAATATTTACTGGTTGCTGATTGGATGGAGTTAGTAATCTCAATAACATTGGATATTGAGAATGGAGGTCTCAGTGGATGGAACCACAGCATTATGGTTGTGGTCATCCATGATGAAGCACCCTATGTTTTTCCAGGTTTAAGAACAGGCCAAATTGGACTTTTAAAAGAAGAAGCAGTGGTGGTAATCACGCCTTCACTAAGTAGGTCTTGTATGAAAAATATCAATCTTTGAAGGGCTTTTGTTAGCTTACATTGGGCTGTATTAACTATTTTAACTGGGGGGTGGGTGTCCATGGAGTCCCATTTTGTCAGCCAATTTGTAAGTCAGACTGGGTGGCAGGAGTGCCATAGAACACCTGCCAGACATAAACCGTACCAGAGACACCTCACATCAGGATATGATCCGTTAACAATAGTTCTTGCCTTGGGGGGCTGGGCTGACACTTTAGAGAGGGAGGAGATGACAGTGCCCAGGAGAGACGACTGGAGGAGCAGGCTAGTGCACAAGCTGGCCAGCAATTAGTGGCTCCATCCCAGGCGGCCTTCCTTGTGCCAGGAGCTAGTTAGTCAGCAAAGAGCAATTAGTGAAAGCTGATCAGGAGTCCTGGGTCATGGCTGGGCTGTCCTGTTCCTGATGCCAGCTGTTGTTTTGATCGCCACTTTACTTAATTGGTGAGGGAGGGATTCCTGCCCTAGTGTTATGGGATAAGCTGAACCCATGACCCCAGCACTGGACAGATGAGATCGCTGAGTTTTCAGTCACGTGTACTCACAGCCCGGGAGAGAAGGACACTGCCTGCCACTCAAGGCCACACAGGGGTTGTGCTTGGGAGCAGAGCAAATTGCCAGGGGCTGTGGGAGGCAGACTTTATAGGAACAATAGGGTGAGGTGCCCACTGGTTCGGTGGGAGGGTGAGATTGGTTTGTTTGAATAATCTTATGGGGCTGGCAGGAACTAAAACCCTGAAAGGGATAATCGGGAACTGTGCCTGGTCCTCCAGATAAGAAGCGTTGCTTAGCTAGGGGACCTTATCCACTGGAGCAGGGAGGAGACGGGAAGCTGCAGTTAGGCCATGGTTTCACCAGATGTCAAGGCAGCAAATCAGAATAATTTTAGGCTTTACTCACCCCTGCTGAAGGCCCACTGGGTTTCTTTTTCTCTTTGTTTCTGCAGTCTGTTTATTTGTTTGTTCATTTACTCACTCATTCATGCTTTCATGCAACGTGTGTGCACCATGAGCTAGCACTGTGCTGGACCCCGTGGTAGACACAACAGCCAGCCCCACTCACATGGCCTTCAGAATCGAGTGGGGAGAGACAGACAGTAGATGCATAAGTCAGTGTTAAATAGCAATAAGGGCTATCACCAAAATAAAGCTGGGGGATATGCCTCAGCCTTGGAGAGGGAGGCCAAAGAAGGCCTTTCTCAAGAAGAGGTGCTGGAGTGAGGCCTGAGTGACATGAAGGAGCTTTTCCTGTTATTGAAAATGTAATTGGCTTGATTTCTGAGGACCTAACAGGGTGGGAAAGAAATCAGGCCTTTAAGAATGACCATTTGGCTCAGAATCAGCCAAGACTCAAGGTGACCCAGGAAAGAAGTAGGAGGCCCTTTGGAAGGTGTACTCCTGGGAAAATAACCAGTTCCCACTCAAGATAAGAAGTGAAAGCTAGGAATGGCAATATGCATTCCAGAGCCCTCTGCCTGCCCTCTGCACCTAACTGTCCTGCAAGGACACATTCCCTAAAACATCGGGGGGCGGCGGGGGGGACGACGAGTCGTCCTGATGCCACAGGCCCTGGGGATCTGGTTCATTGGTCTGCGCTGGGGTTGAGCTGCACATTTCAGGAGCTTCCAGGTAGTTCTGATGGCATTGTGGGCTGAAAACCCCTGGTGCAGTCCCACCCCTTATGTTGTAGGTCCGGGAGTGGCTTTGAGGCCCCTAAGGGGCAGGGTCTTGTTATAGGTCACCCAGAAAACCACCTGATGCTTGACCCAGATTCCACCTGCTACCTGGTACAGCCCTGGAATCCAGTTTAAGCTCTTTGAGATTTTTCCACTGTGCTACTGAACTATTTTAAAAATCACAGTCTTGATTTTTTTTTTGGGGGGGGTGGGGGGGAGTTGTGACCCAATAAACTGTGTTGACATATTTTGTTCTCAAGTTGCAAGGAAAGTAATTTTTCTCACATAATGACATCTTTTACTTCTTTTTGGAGACAGTTTATGGTTATAAAAGCAAATAATCACAATAGAATATATAGACAATTATAAAATAAAGGTCGCTTATCTAATTCTACCACTCAAACATAACCACTTTGAGCATTTTGGCCTATATCCTTCTGAACTTTTTATGGCTTGTAAGTCTGTGTGTGTGAGTGTATGTTGATCTTAATTTCTCATCTGATTTTTTTTAAGCAAAAAATGAAAAACATTTTTGTAATGATTTATAACTTAATCAGGAATTTCTTTATGAAATTATGCAAGTGATTATTTCCATATCTTCTGTACTGATGAGAATGGTTCATGGTCCTACTGTGTATGATTGCCTATTGCACTACGATATCTGACCACATTCTAAACTATAACAAAATCACAGGAGTTGCAGAAGTCAGAAGAAAGTGATTGCTTGCTGGGGCCTCTCCAGCTGTGTGTCTTGGGAATGGTGTGGTCAGTGTCTCAGGCCAGCTAAGAGGGGCTCTGTTTTAAACCAGCTCACTCCCTTAAAAGCCAGTTAACTTCTACAACTGTTTTCTCAGAAACATGCCATTTCTCTCAGCCTCCTCCTGGTTCAGGTGGGAGAAGGGTCGGGAGTGTTCAGTCAAGAGCTGAGGGTCTTAGTCTGCCTCTGATACAAACTAGGGCGAAACTTTCAGGGCCTATGGAAGGCAGTGCTTGTTGCTGAACATCCTGGAGATATTTTGAAAGTCTGGTGATTGATTTAACATGAAATGGTTCCTTGTTAAAGGGCACTGAGATGCACAGACTGCTAGACAAAGGAAACTGAAGGTCTATCATTCTTTCATTCATTTGTTCATTCACTTGCTGGTCATTGAGTGTTTGTGTGGAGCTGACTCTGCTCTATGCTCTCATTGTTGCTCAGATTTCCTTCAGAGCACTTTTCACAGGTCATAATTACATTTTCCTTTTTATGATGATCTGTTACACTGGAAAGCTCTGTACATATCTGTTCCACTAACAGATGCACGACATCTGTTAGACCAGAGTCTGACAAATATTAGGCCCAAGTACTAATCTGTGGAGTAAATTAGTAAATCATTTCCTCTGCTGTGAAGATGGCAGCGGTTAGTCTGCCGGACTCCATTCTCAAGAGGAGCACAGGCCAGGAAGGGAGAGTAGATTAGGTGCCATTCATGTTTGCATTAAGTGGACTTACCTTCAGGCAGGTTCAGAAAGAGTACTTTGGGAATTCTGGGGAAGGAGATGTTAGGCTGTGGCCGGGAAGCTGGGGAGACCTCAAAGATGAGATACCTCAATTGGCGATGAGTCCAGACAGGAGTTTGTCCTGAGCCATGTGAGGACAGGCATGGTCCATGGCAGGGTCTGCAGGAAGTTTCTTCTGTGGTGTGCTGTATACGACCAGGGACTAGAAAGAGAGGGGTCTCAAATGGGTGTTTTGTTTGTTTGTTCCTCTCAAATTATAAAGAGCCTTGAATGCCTGGCCACAAAACCTAAACTTTCGCAAGTAATAAGTTGACAGCTCATGATATTTGGGCAAGCAGGTGACTTGGAGATGTACTGTGGGATGTTATATAACGAGCTTGTTACTGTCAGTGGGCAGACAGGTTAGGAGGTAGTAAGGGCCATGGTGAAGGTCACGTCCATGAGCTGGGGAAGAGGGGCAGGTGCAGGAGGGATTTGGGGAGAGGCAGGTTGGATGTGGGGTTGAGGTGGTCAGAGAAGGGGCCATCAGAGTGAGGTTTGTGTTTCTGGCTGAACCGTTTATTGAGTCTGGGAGTTTGAGGAAAGGGGTTTGGAAGAAATGATCATGAAAGACTGAGTCTGAAGTACTTGTCTCTCTCCATGATGGGGTTAAATACAATCTGAAAGCTCAGGGTAGAGGTCTGGGCTGGGGAGAAAGGCTGGGAGTTGTTGGTTTATCTGAGATGAGTAAAGTCAAGGGTGGGATGAGGTTCCACAAAATGTCCCAGTTATCTACTGCTGTGTAACAAACCACACCAAAATGTGGCTATTTAAAGCCAGTCATTCAGTTTGATCACGATCTGCAGGACTTTGGGTAGAGCTCATTGAGAATGGCTGGCTGTTCAGTGCAGCGTCTGCAGGGGTGGCTTGCTGGGCACTCTGCCCAATCCAGGATGGTGCACATAACATGACAGTTGCAGCCAGCTGTCGACTGGAACCTCAGCTGGGGCTCTTCATGTGACTGCTTGGGCTTCTGCCTAGCATGGTCGCTGGGTTTCAAGCATGAACATCTTGAGGGATGGGAAGTGGAAGCTGTCAGTTTCTCAAGATCTGGGCCCAGAACCGGTCTGGTGCAGTGTCTCTTCCACTGTGTTCTACTGGTCCAGCAGTCAGAGTGAAGGGGAGGAGATGGAACTCGAACTCTCAATGGAAGGAATGCCAAAGAAATTTAGGGCTCATTATATCTGGCTCCTGGGAGGGGCTTAAAAATATCTGTTGAACGAATGAGCAAATGAATGGTGTGAGGAAAGATACAGTGAGAGGAATATCTGGGGCCTGAGGGAAACAGTTATTGGAGATGTTTGGCTGGAATTGGTGAGGCCTGGGGAGGTTGCTAGGATCTAGACTTGTGAGGGCTGTGAACATGAGGCTAAAGGGATGGGACTTGAGCATGGGATAGACAGGGGGACCAGCTTGGTGCCCAGGAGGGCCATGGTTTAGGAAACAGGAGAAGAGGTGAGGCCTACACCAGGGCCTGGTCTAGGTGAGGTCCTCGGGTCCTTAGGTGAGTATGCATCTGACCCTCAGCTTTGGGCTTCTGCTGGCTATGGCCACGATCCCTGCTCCAGCCTGCGCTCAGGCCTGGATATTCTGTCCCTGGCACCTGTGGAATGCACAGCGGACAGAGCCAACAATAATAGAGTTCCTGGAAGTCAGAGGTGGCACCCCAGCCCCTTCTCCTGGGCCGGGTTGGTCTTACCTTTGCAGCAAATGAGAATAGAGTCCTTTAGAAGCATGTTTATAAACCTCCTGGGCCCTTGAGAGAACAGGGCTGTGATTCCTTTGAACACAGCTTCTTTGTGTGGCCATGATTCCCTGGACATCAAAGTCGAGGTGACCACAGGTATGTCTTCTTTGTTGGCGACCTGCAGACCCTCAGAGGGCTGTAGCCCCAGCCTGAGGAGTGGTTCCTTCATGGTGAGATTTCTCTAGGCCCTTATCTGCCAAGAGTAGCGGCTGCCCAGGGCACGTGTGCAGAGGTGGGCAGGCCTCTGCATGGCTCTTGCCAAGGCCAGGCCTCACGTGGCTTCATCTCTGGGTCCAGCCAAAGCCAGCGTGGGCCAGAGGGCTGGATGCTGTCAAGGTCGTGTCGAGGGACAGTGAGCCTTCTTGTGGCAGGCTAGCTGAGGGAGGTCCCAGCTGACGTAGCAGCCCTCTGAAGAAAACCTTATCTGCAGAGATCAGATGGACACAGCAGGAGCTGGCTTAGGCCCCGAATGACGCTCTAAGTCACACTGGCCTTTTCTCTTCACTTGTTTGCTCTGGCCCTCGGCTGAGGGGCAGTTGGGGAACCCTCCACAGGCGCGGGGCACCTGACCACTCTACCTGTGCAGACGTCTTAGGAGACACATCCTGGTGAGGGCGAGGGGGACAGAGGACGGAGAGCTTCCCGGACCTGGACGTCTTGCTCCTGGGACTGCACTCGTCAGCCTAACCATGGTGGTCACCCAGCTGAATCTGCAGCTTCGTTTTCAGGGCAAGAAGCTGCGAGGCTTCAGCTGTGAGCTTACTCGGTCCCCCCACGGGGTCTTCCTTGAGACCAGCTTTACCGTCACGTGCCAGATTGTGGTGCCCCTTCTGCTCTCAGGCCTGGGCATGATGACTGCCGGCCTGGTGATGAACACCATCCAAGTGCGTACTGGGCATCTGAGGGGCAGTGTGGGGCCTGGGGTTTGGGGAACCGGGGTTCCCAGGCATCACAGATAGGACAGGCTGGGGGATGCAAGAAGCCGCTAAGTGGGGGTCCTGATCTCAGTGGTGCTGGCAGATGGGTCCTCTGGAGACCTCCATGTCTGAGATTTACAGAAGCTCCTGATGACCCTCTCTAAAGGTCAGCCTACATGAGCCATGTTAGCCCCGGGAGCTCAAACCCTTTTCCTTCCAGGGAATGCAGACTCATTAGGCAGAGACTGAGGGGTCTGAATCTTGGCCCTGCCATTTGCTTACTATCTGAGAGAACTTGTTAGTGTCCCCCCACCTCAGTTTCCCCGTATGTAGATGGGGCTAAGAAATGCACCCACTTCCTAGGACTGTGAGGATGGATGACCAAGTGCACCTTGTGTTGTGGCCTGAGGGTGATGGGCACTACTCCCTCCAGCCCCCAGAATCTTCATGAGACTCTTCTGTGGGAAGACAAGGGACAGAGGTCGGGCTGGGGGTCCGGGCCAGCAAGGGGCTGTGGTGGTCTCCATCGGGTAGAGGCATTTGCTGGGAGGCTCTCAAGTGATCACACACTGGTGTTCGCTTCTCCTGGTCTGTTTATGCCCTTAGTTGGCTCAGGTAACACTGTGAATCATTGAGGTTTTGCTCTGTCTGCTTAAACATTTCTTACACAGTTAGTGTGTTGTTTTAGAAAATTTAGAAAATGCACCTAAGTGGAGGAGGGTGGGTGCCCATAATCTCTCCAACATTGTGCTGTGTATCTATCAAGAACATATAAACACATAAATATATGGGGTCATACTACATAATGTACTTTTTAAACTGTAAAAATTAAATTTAGTTTTTTAATCCATGGGACATCCCAGATAGAATTCCTCCTTCCTCAGTACACAGCATCTCCCATCATTTCCTTGTGCACCTGTCTCTGAGTTGGAGAGGGCGGTCAACACTCACCCTGGTCCCTTGGTCTCTCAATGAGGCTCATGATGTCTCCTCGACTGCCTCTGCTTGCATACCTCAGTGGACAGGACACTCACCTGTCCTGGGGCCAGGGCAGTTTTTGCATACTGGCCAACTTGCTGTTAGAAAACTTGTGTTCATCTGGGCCTGTGACCTAGATACCCATCTCTCCTGCCTTTGAGCTTCATTCTTGGAACTGCTCCAAGAGTTTGTCACCCCTGCCCTAAGACCCTCCTGCAGATACTGGGGGGAGAGCCTCTGCCCTGAGTCTCCTCTTTTTGACCTTCCACGGCTGCCTCAGGTGGAGCACGGCTTGGAGTCCCTTCACCCCATTGCGTGTCCCTCAGTTGCTGCAGCCTGATACTTGTCAGTCGGGAGAGCTTGGCAGAATCTGGAAGATTTGGTGGGATGTGGGGGAGAGAGGGAATGGGGGTTGTGCCTGACCATCAGCAGAGATAGCACACCAGGCTGGTCAGGAGGAAGTCTAACTGGAGGGAAGAACACCTTTCCAGGCTGTGTGTGAAGGCACCATCTGGGGAGCCAGCATGAAGAAAAAGGGGTGTCTTGGGAAGACCATCTGCAGATTCAGTCCTTCAGCCATTCCATTTTGGGAGGTCCAGCAGCTGAGAGAAAGAAAAAAGCTCTGGAAGTCACTGCCCGTTCCCTCTCCCCACTTTGCAGACATGGTTCTGTGACTCCAGTGTGCCCTGAGGTTCAAGGGCACTGGAGCTTCCCTGGCCCCTGAGCCTCCACCACCACTTCCCTGCTCACCACCGCTCAGCAGTGCAGAAAGCAACCTTGGCAACACTACTCCAAAGGGAAGCCCCACGACATGAGATGGGGTCCTGTCTCTGGCTTCAACTGTACCCGGGCTTAAGAGCCTACAGCAAGGATGACTTCCCGGCTTGGCAGGCACGCTTCGTGGTGCAGTCCTAGGACCAAGGGCACTAGTTGGCTTCTAACTTCGCCGCCTTTCAGTTTGGGGCCAGGGGTCTGTCTTTCTCTTTCTGTGGCCTGTGTTCAGTCTATGGTTGGGCCTGGGGATTGAGGCCCAGTAAGTGGCCAGAGTATCACTTTGGTTTTTTCCAAGAACTCTTTTTCAGTTACACAGAAAGGTATAAATATTTCTCTTTTTAAAAAATAAGTATCAGAGCTGAGGTTAAGGCTTCTTTGTCCACAGCTCTCCTTCTCAGTTTGTTTCTGTATTATGAGGTCGTGCATGTCCTCCCACACCGTTTGGGGGTTTATGTACACACGTAAGAGTGAGTGGAGAGAGTAAGAGTGGTTTTCATTGTCGCTGGAGGGTATGTGCTTACTCTTCACTAAATCAGAGAGAAATCAGACAGGCTCCCTGCCTTTGAGCAGCTGTTAAGCCGAATGCAGAGCGGGATAGAAGAGTTCACGCATTCATTCGGTTCCTCCATTCATTCAGCACATTTGGTTGAGCTCTGCCAGCCGCTCGTGGGCCCTGCGATGTAGCGGTGAGCAGAAGCGGACCAGCCCCTGCCTCCCTGCGTTTGCAGTCCAGTGGGCGAGGCAGAGGCCCATCTGATCATCCCACAGACCACTGCGAGTGAGCGAGTGGAGGCAGCGGGCAGACTTTTGCCTGTAAAGGAAGAGGGAATAATCCATTCTTTCTGGAGGAGTCAGAGAATCTGCAGAGTTAGCAGGACAGTTGGGCTTGGACCTTAGAGGATACTGTAGCCGTTTCCAAGGTGATGAGAGGAACAGTAAACATCCCAGGCTAAGGGACCGGTGTGTGCGTAGATGTGGACAGGCGAGTGTGCGTCTGTGGAGTGAGGAGCAGGAGCTGCCACTGTCATGGTGCTGGGGTGCTGGGCAGGCAGTGAGGGACAGTGTCACCCGGTATCCGGGGTCATACCGTTTTCCTGCTGTAAACGTTTCCACGTTTGTTGACTTTGTCCCTGAACGGACCCCTCGTGGCTGTATGATGCCTGATGTGTCCTGACATGACTTCTCAAGTCTCCTGGGCCATGACTGTGTCCCAGCCCACACCCAAGCGGCCACTTGCAGGAAGGATGGGATGCCTGCAGAAAGGCTTACCTTCCGGCTGTCACCTCCTTCAGGCCACTTGTTGACAGAGGGTGGGGTGGCTGTGGAAGGCAACTCAAGCCTTGGAAAGGAGAGGGTGTGGACAGAAAGGGGAACTGAAGAAGGAAAGTCAGGATTGCGCCAGGAGGTCAGCAACGTCTGGTCTCCTGAGCTCTGGGTTTACTGTTGGCGGAAAGCAGACCGAATGGGCTGGGCTGGGCTGGGGTGAGTCGGGGGTGGGAAAGGATCGGTCAGGACCCATGTGTGCCACAGGGCAGTCAGTGGTTTGGTGGCAGCCTGATCTTCCCCTCAGCTTGGTTCAGTCTGTCCTCGAATGGAGTTTCTCAGCTGTGGAACTGGAATCTTGAAAAAGGTTGCCCCTGCATTTTCTGGTCGAATCAGCCCACAGGCTGTCACGTAACCTGAGGACTCTCTTGTCCAGAGTTGAAAGCCTGCGCCCATTTTAAATCAAGGGTTAATTAGACTTTGGTGAAATTTCTAACTTTATGGCTTTCCTACTGGGGAAAAGGAAATAAAGTCCTTTAGTTAAATTAAAAAAATTAAAATGTTGGGAGGAAAAGGAACCCTCAGTGGAGGTCAGGGTGGAATGATCAGAGAGGTCAGCATAGGATGGGATGTGGAGCATAATACATGGGCGCCCGCGTGGAGAGCTCAGGGGTGCCTGTCGCACAGGAGGAGCCTAGTACATGTTTGGGTGGGTGGGGGTGGGGGAGATGCCCTAGCACAGAGAGAGCAGCAGGAGGGAGGTTAGAGGATCCAGTGGAGTTGCCCATTTGCAGGTCAGTGCTTCCTTTAAGGAGAGGAGTGTTGCTGCGGGGTGGCGGGGTTGTCAGAGGCGTGCACAGTATTTAATTATGACAAGTGACAACAGGAACTCACTCACAATTTAGTGATGCTGAGGGAGAGGGGGGAGGCTGAGAGGGGTTTGTTTTTACTTTTGGGTTGTGGGTACTTGGTGTTGCATGCAGGCAGGGAAAGAGCGCGCACAGGAGCGTGCCAGCTTCAGAGCAGGCGGGTTGCTGCCTGGAGGCAGGAGCCCCAGCAGGGGAGCGGGCCTGTGCCTGTGGACTGAAGGGAGACCGCGGGGCCAGATGGAGTGTGGCAGCTGATAGCACAGCTGCAGGCCGCTGCACCGCTCCCTGGAGACTGGGGCTGTGATAATGGCACACCTCCTTGCCTGATGACATGGTTTCCTTCTGAACTTTCAGGAGAGGGCAGACTCAGACTCTGTCAGAGCACGTAAGGATTCTGAATTTCACAGCTTTGTAGATATGGTAAATTAGGGAGAAACCAAGGAGTGAAGAAACAGTTAACAGTGGGTCCCTAAAACAGCACAACAAGACATCTCACCAGGCCCAATCCCTTCACCTGCAGGCTGCTGAGATGTCTTCTTGTGCTGTTTTATGGATGACTCCCCGGGGCCCGGAGGTGAGTGGACTCACACACCTTCATACAGCTCTTGTCTCAGGGAATGAGGGTCCCCAGGCCTCCTGTCTCCTAGCTGGCAAAGTCAGGTGTTTCCAGCTCTAGCATTCTGAAACCAGGAGGAGCTTCTAGCATAGGGGTCACAGGTGTCAGTAGGGGCCAGGGAGCTCAAATAAGGCAGTAAGATCATTACACATCGACTGGGGAATAATCAAGTTGCATGTGAAACAGCTTGGAATAGTTTCCACTTCATAAAGAATATTTTTCTTTTCTAGTTTTCTTGAAACATGCATCCCTTTCATTCTTTTTATTTTTTTTTAATTTAAAAATATATTTTTTAATTAAAAAAATAAATAAAAAGAATGTCCTGTCTGCACTCATAGTGTCCTCTAGGCACTCTTCCAGCTCTTCCAGCTCTACCCATCCTCCCTGTCTTGCACTCACTGCTCTGTTGTCCGTGAGTTCTCACTCCTTTTTTTCCTCTCATTCCTTTTATTTTTAGTTTTTATTTTTTTATGTTTGATAGAGACCTGTATAGAGGCACATTCTGTTTTGCCAAATCCAGAGCCACCCCTCCCCTCCCCCCATGAGACTCCAGGGCAGCCTGCACTCGGCCTTGGTGCCTGGGAGCAGCAAGCAGGCCTGGGGCCGCTGGGAGCCCCTGTCCCTGTCCCTGTCCCTGACAAAGCAGTGCCACTCTTCAGCCCCGCTCTTCCAGTTCATGTGACTCTCCCAACTTTGAAACTGGTGACTCATTCCTATTTGTGCAAACACACTGTGCACACCTGACAAAACCTGTCCACAGGCTCGACCCAGCCTAGCCCCCAGTTTTCCCAGGTGCTGAGGACCAGAGAGAGACAGGGATTCTTTTGAGGCCACTATTGCTGCTCACTGAATAGTATTAAGAAAATTTCACAGCTTTATCATTATTTGTATTTAGTTTAAAGCCATTTAAGAAACTATTTAGGCCCTGGCCGGTGTAGCTCAGTTGGTTGAGCAGCGTCCCATGCACCGAGAGGTCCCAGGGTCGATTCCCAGTCAGGGCACATGCCCGGGTTGTGGGTTCGATCCCCAGTAGGGGGCATGCAGGAGGCAGCCGATCCATGTTTGTCTCCCATTGATGTTTCTGTCGCTCTCTCCCTCTCCCTTTCTCTCTCTCTAAAATCAATAAAAACACTTTTTTCTTTTAGTGTTATTTTACAGGGAGTGAGAAGTAACTTGTGGGTAGCTTTTCTCAAAAATGCCGTGAGAGATACCATTATGTGTATGGACTGAGCTTTTTATTCTGTCCCACCAGCACTGGCCCGTGTTCGTGGAAGTTAAAGACCTGTTGACGTTGGTGCCACCCTTAGTGGGCCTGAAGGGGAACCTGGAGATGACACTGGCATCACGACTCTCCACAGCTGTAAGTGGACATCTGGACATCTGGGCCACCTACCCCTCAGGGAGGGACGTGTCCGCACCAGCAGGTCTCCCTGAAGTAGCTTGTAGGTGGGTGGGTTGGACTCTCCACAAAGAAAAGTGTTGAGTTTTGTTATGTTACGACTCTCCACTTGGTCATTCCTCCCAGCCTGTCATCCTGTTTTTCCATAGCCATGCTGGGCTGCTGGTGTGCCCGGGCCGAGTCCCTGTGTGCCCTGAGTTTCTCCTTTAACCCAGTGTCAGGTAGGGCTCTGTGTCCCTGGGCCCAAGTCTGTGGGCTGCCCCTGCTCAGCCACCTGGACCCTGAGCCCATCTCCACACATTCACATTGAAACCATAATGAGCACCACAGGCTTGATGGAGGACTTCATAGAGGAGACAAGAGTATTAACTGCTCTTAATGATCTCTGTGAGGGGTTTTGCGCTCCAGAAGGGCTTCTTGAATGCCCCACAGCCAGAGTTGTTTTCCTGCGGGCGTCACTAACACGGTTCCTAGCTTTGCCCCTCTTCTCACTTCTCCCAACTCTCCTGGAATTGAAATTCTTTTCCTCTCTCTGATGCCCATTTGATATCCAGTATGTGTAAAAGGCCTGTGGCCAGAGGAAGTGTAGAGTGTTCAAGAACTGAGAGAAGAGCGATGGAATTAGGAGGGCGAGGGGAGGGGGTTGCCTGGAGCGGGAAGCTGGAACGATTAGGTGAGGGGTGGTTGGCTGGACAACAGCCCTCAAAGATGTGTGGAAAAGGTTTTTGCAGATGTGATTAAATTAAGGAACTTGACGTGGAAGGCATCCTGGATTACCCCGGTGTGACCATAAGAGTACTTATAAAGGGAGGCAGAGGGAAGTTTCAGACAGAAGAGGAGAAGGCCCGTGAGAGACGCAGAGTCCCAGAGAGATGTTCTGCCACTTTGAAGATGGAAGAAGAGCCATGAGCTAAAAGATGTTGCTCTACCTAGTGGAAAAGGCAAAGCAACAGATTCTCCCCTAGAGCCTCCGGAGGGAGCAAGTCTCTACCGACACCTTGATTTTAGCCCCAGAAGTCTCATCTCAGACCCCTGGCCACCAGACTGTAAGAGGATAAATTTCTGTTGTTTTAAGCCTGTGTCAGGTTCCCTGTTGCTACTATAACAAATTATTGCAAATGTAGTGGCTTAAAACAACAGCAGTTTACTCTCTTACAGTTGTATTTTAGATTTCCTTTTACTCTGTGTATCTGTGAATGCTGCCTTCTTCAGAGCAGGCTACCTCTGGTGGTTGGGGGAAGGATCAGAATGTGTTTGCCTGTAGGTATTTGCCAGTAACTGGCCTTACGGATCTGGGGACTCTGTGTCCCTCTACTGGCCACTCTAGACACTGCTCTGTCTTGTCTTACCCCAGCACACACTCTTACTGCTTCCAATCCCACTGTTGGCACAAATCAGTCAGGCAAGGGAAGAGGCCAACCCTCCTTGAAGCTCCTGCTTTGCTTTTGAAGCCAAATACGCTTTCAGTTTTCCCGGGTTCCCTTCTGCTCCCATTGTCCCCAAGGCCACCTCTACTCTGTGCAATAGGCCTTTCCTGCTTTCATTTTTAGCTATAGATTCTTCTCTTAACCCATCACGTCTGCCTTCCATTGCTCAGAGATTCCTCTTAATCTGTGTTAAGCTATAGATAACTCCTCTTGTTTTCCAGCACTCTTTTACATTAAAAACAAACAAAAGTTGTCTCCTCAATGCTAGATACTGGGTTGGAGACAAAGATATCAGTATGAACTCATGTTTATCTTAATATGTATGCAGATAAAAAAAATATGAATGGGTGTGCATACATGGGTTAGTATACATACATACATTTCCTAGCTCCATCCACTAAGAGGCCCTAGAAGCACTACCACCCCAGTAGCACTTTAGCACCCCTAGTGCCTAGACCTTGTTTTCTGATACCATTCTCTAATAAAAGGAACTGGTGTCCTTGGGAAAATGGCTCATTGTAGGACTGGGGCAGGGAAAATACAAGATGAACCTGGAATATTTGATAGTGCCAGAAAGTAAGGAATTGCTAGAATGGGGGTGGGGGCATGTCAGAAGGAAGCAGGACCTGACCTGAAAGAGCTCGCATTGCCCACAGCTGGAACAATTTTAGCAACAAAATAAGTAGTATTATCTTATGACCTCAAGAATAAAATAACTACCCATGAGTCCATACATACCATATAAATAAGTGATCACATCAGTAATTAAATGGGGGCGAAGGGACAGCTCTATCTTAGAGAAAAACTTAATAAATGTGGAAAGAAAGACAGGAATAAAAGTCACCTTTAGAATACAATAGTGATCATTGTTGTAGGCAAAGTCTGCTGATGAATTAGTGGGTGACACTTTAAGGAGAAATAGGATCTTTGCATAGCCTCAGAGTATCTCCCCAAAGTTTTTAGCATATGTCCTCAAATCTTTGATATGCTGTCCTCTAGGAGCTGAAATTCAGTTCCCCTCCCCTTGAGTGTGGACTGGACCTAATGACTCACTTCTAACTATAGAAAATGGGAAAGGAAAAATAGTTAAGTTTGCAGTAGAGAATCCTGGCAAATACTACCTTTCCCAGTGATCAAGGTTGACATCACCTATGATCAGCCATGTTGGTATCATGTACCCCCAGATAGCACAGAGAAGGGCATGTCAGTCTTCTCCCCCAAAACCCATAATCTCAGTTTAATCATGAGGAAACACCAGACAAAACCAAGTTGAAGGACATTCTACAAAATACCTGATCAATGCTCGTCAAAAGGGTCAGGGTCATGAAAGACAACAAAAGGTGAGGAACTGTCACAGATTGAAGAAGACCAAGGAGACAGCAATGACTAAATTCAGTGGGCAATCCTGATTTCTTTCCTGAAACAGAAAAAGGACATTAGTGGAGAAACTGGGGAAGTCTAAATACATTCTCTCATTTAGTCAGCAGTGCCATACCAGTGTTAATTTCTTAGTTAATGATCGCCCTGGGTTATGTAAGATTTTAACATCAGGAGAGACTGGGTGAAAGGCATACAGGAAACTCTGTGTTAACTTTGGCAGAGGCCACAGGCCAGGTTCACAGAAGCATCCTCCCCTGTGGTCTGTGGACAAACTTGGGAGTCAGCTGGCCCTGAAATTGTGGGTGACATGCACACCTGTGTGTGCATGTATACATGTGTGTGTATTTGCACCCTTGGGTATGGGAGAGATGGCTCATGACACCATCTGATTCTCAAAGGTACTCGTGTCTTTACCTCTCCACTCCCCAGTCACTCTTTCAAAAGCCAATTAGAATAATTTGTTCTGATGTCAGTGGAGTGGTATTTGCTGATTTCTCTTCGGAGAGACTGCCTTCTTTCCTGGAAGGATTGACTTGACTTTGGGCTTAGCTAGACTTACCTTGGCCCTTTTCTCTCCATGCTAGGCCAACACCGGACAAATCGATGACCCCCGGGAGCAGCACAGAGTCATCAACAGTAACCTGGCCCTCATTCAGGTGACTCTCCCCTTTGTCTGATTGATGGACCCCCTCCACCCTGTTGAATCTGCAGCCAGGCAGGTAGGAAGAGTGAAGGCTAAGCGAGCCCTTGTTCCTGTGCTCTGGACTGAGCTTTGGGGATGGGAGTTACTCAGCTGCATGCCCACTCTTGCAGTAGCTGGAGGCTTCTTGAAAGATTCGCCTGTGCTTGCTCACTTCTCTTTCTCATAGCCTGGGGTGCAAACTGCCTTCTCTTCCCACTCTCTAGCCAAAGTGTTCTTGCTAATGTTGCTGCCATTCCCCTGTGATTGCCTTGTTCATATGATCCTGCTAATTCTTCCAGGGGCACCTGCAGATTATTCCCACCTGGAAATTCCTCCTTGGCCCCACTCCTGCCTCTCTGCCTATTCCTTCTTAGCCTTTGCAAGACCCTCCCCTTTGTCTCTGAAATGCTGCATGCTCTTTTAAACTTTTACCTTCTCCTAGCAGACCCTAGTTGGGCTAAGCGCTTGTTCTGGGATTCTCAGAGTTAGGAAGCATGAGGCAGGAGGAGCCTGGGAAGAGATTTGCTTAGGGGCTCAGAGAAAGCTGGGGTTGGATCTAGACAGGAAGTAGCTCTATCCAGAACCTCTTTGGCTTCTCTGGTTGGGGGCAGCCTGTTGCCCCACAAAGAACCTGGACTCTGAGATCAGACAGACCTGGAGTTAAGGCCATCATATATTAACTGCTGGCATGGGCAGGGCACATAGACTCAATTACCCAAATCTCCCTGTTCATCAAATTAGGGGGATACTGACTTTACCTCTCACCTAGGTTCCAGAGGTACCTCTGTGGCTCTCTACTGGGCACCTCCATCTGCCTTTCCCAAAAGTATCCCTGAAACAGCATAGCCAGACCTGGCCTCGTCACCTTCCTCCTCACACTCACCTATTCTGAAGTCCCCAACTCAGTCTAGTTTGATGGTTGAAAGCTCACTCTGGGAGTCACCCATCTGGGGACCCTCAGGCAAGCCACTTTGCCTTACCTTTAAGGGGGGTTGTTGTGAGCTGTGGATCATAGGAGAGGCATGGCATCAGGCTTGCACAGGACAGTTACGATAGCTGTGTCTAGTGAGTAGTCTTACCATTTAATCAAGCTGGAAACTGAGTCACCATCAGCTTCACTACCCCTTACCCTTACATCCAGGTACTGAGTGTCCTATCGTTGAGCTTGCTGGAATCTAGCCCTGCCCCTCCTTGCCTTGGCCTCTTGGTCCCCTAGCCGACTGCAGACCTCTTCACTGTTTTAACTGCTTCAGGCTTCTCGATCTTCAACTCACCTCTGCATGGTTAGCTAAGTGACCTTTTCTAAATCCTAAAGCTGGTCAGGCTCTTCTTCCTTAAGCCCTTTTGTTGGTTCCCCTCGTCCAAGTGTGGGCCTGTCCAAAAAGCATTCATGGTCTGGTCCTACCTTCCCCACCAGCCTCATGTCTCGCATATGTGGTTATCTCTTCTTGGAATGTCCTTTCTCCTTTTGTTCACCTTTAAAGACTCTAGTCAGGTCTCAGTTCCAACCTGACACCAGGTACAGCTCTTTGGTGCCTTGCATGTGCTGCTGGGGCTGCCCCTATTGCAGTTCTGTGTTTAGATGTCTGCCTTCTTCACCAGAGGTGACTTGCATGGGCCAGGACCACCCATGATATACTATAAGGCATATGGATAATTTACAGCCAAATTCAGCCTGTAGCTGAAGAGCTTCAGAGATTAAATTAGACACTCGTGATACTCCTAACAGTGGGTCTGGCAAGGGGTAGGTAATAAACACCTCAGCTATAAGTCACTGGTTTTACTTTTCTGTTTTACACCAAATCCTTGTTCGTATGTATGTACATTTCCACATGATTGATTCTTAACTAACAAACGTTTATTAAGTCCTGCTCTGGGCCAAGCAGTGGCTTGGCACATGGTCCTAATGATCGCGTGGGTATAATTTTGTTCCCTCTATTTTTAAAAAGCTAAACATCAAAACCTAAATGATGAGACAAGTTTCACAATCAAACTTTTTAATAACTTCAGCATATTCCATCATGTAAGTACAACCAAGAGTGATATTTAAAATTTTTAACAACTAGTAGGGCCTGGAAATTCCCTGGTAAGATTGAAGGGCAGCCGTCGCGAGCTGGCCCAGCAGGGCCAATGCAGACCTGCCTAACCTCGGCCCGGACCCACTTCACTTTGCCAGCGCCCTGTGGATGCACCTGCAGTTTGGAGGCTTCTGCTTGATAAATTATACTGCAATGAAAATGTTCTCTTTTGCACAAATTTCTTGAGAGAACTTCCCACAAGTCCACAAGGTATGAACGGTTTAAAGCTCCCCATTTTCCCCCAAAAAGACTACAAAATATTTGATTTCTTTGTATTAAACTGTAGCACTAGTATTGATATTTGAAGTATTGGTTTCTCCATAACCTCACCACCATTGAAAGTATTCTTCTAAACTGCTTTTTGCATTTACCATATACATATATCCATAGACAATGTGTGATATGATTTTCTGTGTTTTAAGCATAAAAAAATATTATCCTGTAACCCTGGCTGGTGTGACTCAGTGTTTAGAGTGTTGGCCTGCACACCGAAGGGTTGAGGGTTTGATTCTCTGGTCAAGGGCACATACCGAGGTTGCAGGTTCGATCCCGAGCCCCATGTGGGACACAGCCAACCTGTGTGTCTCCCTCACGTCGATGTTACTCTCTCTCCTCCCTCCCTTCCACTTTCTCTAAAAATCAGTGGAAAAAATACCCTTGGGTGAAGATTAACAACAAAATGTTATACTGTACATATAATTCTGTAATTTGTACTTCTCTCTTAATGACTTAATGAATGAAAATCTCTTACAATGGCAAATAGTAAGCACTCGATAAAGAGCAGCTCTAAATATCACTATCCTTCCATGATTCTTTCTGTACATGTGCAGTTGTTTTCCTGGAAAGTGCTTGATCATAAGGTATGTGGGTAATTTACATCTAAATTTTCCTCCAAAATTCCTGTACCAATTTTATCACCATCAATGTATGAAACCACTTTCCCATGATTTGTCAATATGCATTTTATATTATCAACCTTTCAAATTTTAATTTTACCTAGTCTGATGGGTACAAATAGTGCATCCCATCCATTCATAGATTCTTTCACCCATTTATTTGTTGAGCACAGATGAGGGCTGAGATGCAGCCTCTCTTCTCAGAGCTGAGGACCCCAGTAGAAAATAAGACAGCGCTTATCTTTTAATAGAGAAAGACCAGCAGTGGTTACAAATAAATAAGATGCCTTCAAGTTATGACTTCATTTAAAATTTTCCTGACTACTAGGGAGGTCGATCATATTTTTGCATGTTTCCTGGCCATTTGTATTTCCTGTGAATTCCCTGTCCACATCCCTTGTGTGTTTTTCTCTCAGGTAACCTTGTTGTTGTTGATTTATAAAATGGACTTCATTATTCCGGATACTAACCCATTATTATATATGTTGGAAATATTTTCTCCAAGTCTATCTCTGTCTTTGAATTTTGTGGTATCTTGTATCATATGGAAGTCATATTTGGACTTAAATAAAGTTTATCAATATTTTTCTTCATAGATTTTAAATGCTGTATCTTTAGTAGAAAGACTCCCTTCATCTGAAATCTGAAACATATTAGTCTATCTATTTTTCTATTTCACACTTTAGATTTTTATGTTTAAGTGTGAATGGTATAAAATAGGAATTCATTTTATTTTTCCCAAACAGATACCCAATTTCTCTTACCCTATTTATTCAATAGTCACATACTTTATACAGATTTGAAATGCCACTTTTATCATATTAAATTTTCATATATTCATGATTCTATTCCCGGACTCCATTCTGTCCTGCTGACCTGTCTGTTTTCTGTCAGTACACCCTGCTTTAATTATTGTAGCTTTAAAATACACATTGGTAATGAATAGGCCAAAACTCTCTCTTGGTCTTCTTTCTCAAAATTGTTTCAGTTGTGCTCACACATCTACTTACCTCTGTGTGAGCACAACTGTGTGAGCAAAGCTTCTGCCTTTGTTTAATCCGCCTTCTTTAATGACACAACGTGTTTCCATTGAGACGTTTTGTATTACTGAGAGCAGATGCCAGCATTGGTACTCAGATCTGGAGCACCCCCTGGTCGTGGCCTGAGTGGGCACAGCAGTGTGTCCCACCTGGATGAGATGGGAACTGCCGCTGGGGATGGGCGACAATGCAGAGGGCAGGGCCCCAGCATGTGGGGCAAGTGCCAAGGGAGGGAAGGAAGGGAGAGAAAGGGGAAGTGTGAGCAAAGGCCTCTGAACTGTAGCTGCAGATCAGGGAGCGTCTCCGTGAGGGGAGGTCCGTGGTCTGTGCTGATGGAGGTATAAACACTTGCCCAGAGCAGTGACAGAGGGGCTGTGAGCCAGAGCCTGGTGGCCTTGACCACGGGCCGAGTAGATGAAGAACTAGGTTCTGTGATGGAAGATGGCCCAGAACAAGAAGCAGAGAGCAGAGCAGGAGTTTCCAGGGCACTGGGGTGAAGGAGGGCGGTCGCCTTTGTTTCCCTGACCTCTCCAGGTCAGAGAGGAGGTGGAGTGAGGAGCAAGGAGGAGCATCGGCGGCCAGAGGGCCCTTCCTCACGTTTCTGGTTTCTGCCCGACAGGTGCAGGCCACGGTCGTGGGGCTCCTGGCTGCTGTGGTTGCCCTGCTGCTGGGAGCGGCGTCTAGGGGCGAGTTAGACTTTTCAAAGGTGGAGTTGCTGTGCGCCAGCAGCGTCATCACCGCCTTCCTCGCGGCCTTCGCTCTAGGTGAGCTGCGCCCCAACCCCGGCCCCCTCCTCCTCCTGGCAGGCCGCCGTGCTCCACTTCTCAGGGCTCCACTCTCGGCTCGCTGTGCTTTCAATTCCAAGAAACAGAGCAGTTACAGTGGAGCCTTGGGCGGCCTTCCAGGGAATGGGGAAGAGCCTGCCAGGCCGTGACCACCTTGCGGCAGGTGGAGAGGGCAGTGAGCCCCCTCCCGGGTAGGGGGTGTGTGCGGGGGGCTGCTAACTTACCTTCCCTCTGCTTGTTTAAAGAACTGCCTGTGCTCCATAGAGACATTCACCTGTCCACGCATTCACTTACTCAGGCACTCAGCCCTTAGCCGTTTCTTGAGCATGGCTTGCGTGTGGGCCTCTGGCGGGCTCTGCCGTCTGCAGTCATGGTGGGGAGCAAGGCTCGGTTTTTAGCTTAAATTTCATCTCTTCGGAGAGGCGTTTTCTGACTACCCCCTCACAAGCACTGTTCTCCCTTCTCGCCTTCCCCAGTGCCACCACGCTCTACTGTACCATGCCGGTTCCTTCTAGAACACTTGGGAAAATCTGAAATTACCTTGTTTCTCTGTTCATTTTCTGTCTCCCCTTCCAGCTACAATGTCAGCTCCTCAGAGCGGAAGGCCCCGTCTCCTGTTTTTCCATCTGCTGCTCCTATCACACTGCCCGCCACACGGCAGGTGCTTCCTGCGTGTCTGCAGAAGGCAGGAGGCAGTGGCAGACATAACCCTGTCCTTGGAGCTCATGCATGTCAGGGGAGAACCAGTTGGCTGTGCAATTACGATAGAATGTCACCCATTCATTATTACTCAGTATTTACTGAGTGTCTGCTGCGAGCCAGGCACTGCTGTGGTGCTGAGGATACACTCGTGAGCAAAATGCACAGGGACCCTGTTCTGTGACATGTATATTCTAGTTCAGAGTGAGACATCAATATGGGAGCATGCAGATAATTCCAATTAACCGTCAGTGCCTCTTCCTTTCTGAGGCCTTCTCGGATCAGCTCTCTGGAGTAGTCCTGTTCACAGGCGTGTTTTGTTTTTAGTCCTATTTATTTACTTCAAATGCTTGTTCACGTCCTTGTATACTGTCTCTCCCTCAACCCAACAAGCATTTAAGTGTGAATACAGAGCCCGATGGTTACTTAGAACAGGCCCAGGCATATAAGCAGCTCCCAAGTGTTTGCTGAGTGAATGGACTTTGTTCTCTCGTTCTTTTGTGCATTATATGTCTGTGTGTATGTGGCACGGAGTCTTTTCTGGAAACAACTCAATCCAATGATTCAGAAGGCCAGCCCTGTTACTGTGGGGCCTTGTACAGAACGCTACAGCTCCCCATTTTACAGATGAGAAAACTGAGGCCCAGAGATGCAGTGAAGCTCAGCTGCATGGACATAATTGGGATCATCCAAAGATGTGTGAAAGGTCAGAAATGTTGCCAGTGTCTCACAGTGTGACCACGACATGACTGTGCCGTAAAGTCAGGAGGCAGTGGTGGTTGTTAATAAGTGCTCTCAAATGGATGGTGTCTCTATAAATAGTACCTGTGGGATTGTCACCAGACCACCAGCTTAGCCATGCAAATTCGTATTCACTTAGAACTGATATTTCAAAAGAGATAAAGTAGCTATGACCTGGTCACAAAATAGGGCACAAACTGTGGCTTGAAAGTTTGGGGTCAACCCAGCTTTAAGACAACATTAAGGTGATAATTCTAACTATTTTCAGAGCTACAGAATACTGGGTAAAGTGTTAAGACACCAATAGCCAAGATACAAAGTGTCTTCTTAAAGACCCACATGAGATACTGTTGGCTTAGGTCCTAAGGAGCTGATGGAGGCTAGAAGTCCACCTGTGACAGTCACCTCAGAACAGAGTCAGGACAGAAAGTAGGACCTGGCGAGATGGGGTGGCCACTAAAAGGTACCTCTCACGTCTCCAGCTGCAGAACAGGTCTGCAGTGCTGCGCCCTAAAACCCATCAGCCTCGCACTCAGAGGCCACATGCTGGCTCCATTCAGTGGTGGTCCTAGCGTCAAGCCAGAAAGTCAGAAAGCAGAGTCCAACACTCCCAGCCTTCTCAGGTGGCCTGGCTTTAGTCTAGGCTGTGCTGATAGAGGGGATTTCCTGAGCAGCAACCTGACCCCCCGTCTCGTCCTGTGCTGCTGAGTCTCCTTGGGGTCAGTCGATTCCCGAGCCTTGAGCCTCCTCTCCCTCCTCTCTCCTCTCTGCAGGACTGCTGATGGTCTGTGTCGTGATTGGTGCTCGAAAGCTTGGGGTGAACCCAGACAACATCGCCACGCCCATTGCAGCCAGCCTGGGAGACCTTATCACATTGTCCATTCTGGCTTTCATTAGCAGCTTCTTCTATAAACACAAAGGTAGGGGGACCAAAGAGGAGGGTCCCACCGGCAAGGCTGAGTGGGGATGTTTGCGCCCAGCCTGCCACATTCAAATCGGGCACCACAGGAAGGAACCTACGAGGTCTGTCGTGGAGTCAGAGTCCTCCTTTTATGGAGGCAAAGCCTGAAGTCACTGAACATGTGCAGATGTTCTCCAGCAAGCTCATCAACCGTGTTAGGCGGGGTGCACTGCTCAGTTCAAGACACATAGGTTGTCAGCGTCCACCTTCGACCAGGGTATGCCGGGAGGCTGGGGGCGTCCTGAGCTGGTCTGGCCACTTTAGCACATTCGCACAGGTGACAGTGCCTCCTTGGGGAAGGCAGTTCACCCTGGGCACATGTAAACTGCGCAGGAAGTGACCCCCGAGGAGGAATGTTTCGGCAGCGGGCAGCAGCTGCTCTCCCTGGAGGTGCGAGGCCGGGGAAGCCAGGGCTTCTCAGAGGGCGGCCTGCTCAGCGGCCGAGGGAGGTCACACATCTTGTGGTGACAGGCCTCACTCCACCAGGGGTCTCCCCAGTGCCCTGGACACACAGAGTTTGCTCCTGCTCTGGGCACGTGGACAGAAGGCTCTCCCCTTCTGGGTTTCCACAGCTGAACACTCCCTTCCGAATGTCCCTTTTTTACTTTCCACCCGGTACAGTCTCGCTAAGATGACTGTACACAACTGTTCGCATCTGGTAAGTGTCGATTCCGAGCACGGTGAGGACCCTGGATGCGTGGGGGCAGGTAGCATAAGCGAACGGAGGGGATGGTGATGCAGACAGTGGGGAGCCCAGGGGCACGTGGTGACGGCTGGTGGGGGGGTGCCCCAGATAAAGGAGCAGCGCAGCGGAGCGCCAGTTTATCACTGCCCCTGGGAACATGGGCCCGAGGAGCTGAGATACCAACCCGTGTTTACATGTTGGCAACTGAAGCAGGGCAATAAAACACTTCTGATTTAGAGGTGCAGACGGTGGGACCCTTTCTCTCTCGGCTCTGGGACTGGCTACCCTGGGAACTGCCTGCCACCAACAATATTGAATGATTTGTGAGATTCTCAAAGTTCATGTAAGTGGTAATGAAGAGTTAATACTAAGATGACCTCATTTTATTTTTAAACCAAACTGAATTTAAAATAAGTTTGTGTATAAGTCACAGGTATCCCCAGACCCTTCCTCTTCACCCCTGCTGTACCCCTACTGAAATAGTGTGTTTTAACACACGACTTATTAGATGTTAAATCATTGTTGGATTGTCCATCTCTCCAATTAGACTGTGAATTTTTCTTGGGTGCACTGGGCCTGGCACATATCAGATAAAGCTTCACTGACAAAGGTGTGAGCCATTGACTGTCACACTGGCCAGTGTAGTCGGGAAGACAAGCCTCGTGCAGGGGAAAGGAAGTATTCACTACGGGACAGGGAGAATATGAGGTGGGACCTCTGCCGAGGCTTCTGAAGAGTTCTAGAAAAATTGGACTATTGCAGAAATGCCCTACAAATAGGTACTCATATAGGCTGCTGTCTCCCAAGTGTTTGATACTTGCTTAGAGCTCACTGAGTGGGAGGAGGCAGAGGAGGGTACTTACAGCAGGAAAATAGCAAAACCAGAGAAGTGAAAGGGAAGGTGGCAGGACCTGAGGACCAAGAGGCGCTTCTCCAGTTGTTTAACAGGATGGAGAAAGTTCTCTGGAAGGTATGGTAGGACAATCCACCTGAAACTGATGAGGACAGAAGTGTCTCCTCAGACCTCTAGAGCCTTTAGTGCCCAGCCCACCTCTTGCCTCAACAACCCAGGCCACAGCCCCCAGGCCACGCTGTGTACTCTGGCCCTCGCCAGTGGCTGTAAGCATCCCCCCTTTTTCTTCTTTCTCTCCCCAGACAGTCGGTTTCTGACTCCCTTGGTCTGCATCGGATTCATGGCCCTGACCCCGGTGTGGGTCCTCATTGCAAAGCAGAACCCACCCATCATGAAGATCCTAAAGTTCGGGTGGTTCCCAATCATCCTAGCAATGGTGATTAGCAGGTGAGCATGAGTGAGGGTCTCTGTCCCCTCTCTCCCTCCCCGTGCCATCCCCTGGCTTTGTGTTCAGGGGAGTGGCCTGAGAGCCAAGGAACCCCCGAGGAGGGTGAGGCTCACTGCCTGTGGCCATGGCTGGAGTGAACCGCAGCTGTGGGCTCCTTCACTAATTTCCAGGGCTGGTTGAGTCATACCTCTTGACTCTTTACCTCTGGTTTTCTTACCAAGAACCCTAGACTTGTTTCTTCTGAGAGGCCGTCCTGTTTGCATTTGCCAGAGCACCAGAGAGCAGAGAAGAGCTGAACCTGGAGACATCAGATGAGCGCACTGGGGCCATGGCTCCCTGCTCCGTCTTGGCGCTGTGGGATTCCGCGTCTCCGGTCCCCCTGCTGCCACAGCTCTCACTGCCCTGGACCCCTGCTTAAGCTGCAGGGAGTCCCTCTCCTGGCCTCAAAGCCATGGCTCTGCAAACACCATTTCCACAGCGTGGCTGCTGGTGGGACCTAGAGGGGCTGAGGGATTAGTCCTTCAGCTGAGCCCAGGTCTTCTACCCTCCAGCCTTGTTCTCAAGGGCCCTTTCCACTAGCAGACCCTGACGGGGGCCACCCCAGTTTTTTCTGATGTGCTTTCCTAACTTTGACTCCCAGAGAAGAGAGGTTATGGTGTAGGTACCTTTGCTCCTGGGTTCCTTATACAAATTGATCTCACTTCTTCAGGGCTCTCAGGGTGGGGCAGCCTTTGCTAAACTACAGGGGCCACTGGGAGCAAGGTCTTGCTGCAGTGTCTTCCAGGAACAAGGAGCAGGAGATGACACTCCTGCAGGTTCGTTTTCTGCGAAGGAACAGCTCAGTTGCAGTTCAGGGGCTGTCACAAGACAGGGCCCAGCTAGAGAGGCCTCGGAGAGTAGTGTCTTGTTTGTTATTAGTGGGCTGACATTATCTGAAGGGCCTTCTAGAAAGCTAAGACTAGATAAGAAGTGAAAATGCGTGTGGGAGGTGCAGAGGACACTGAGACAAGCCTGGCTCCAACGGATATCTTATATAGGGGTAAGGAGAGTGCCTGCTAAGCTGAAAAGACAGCCTGACAAGGCAGTTTGCAAAGCCACTTACAGGTGTAAACTCTAGTCATTTAACTGCCCTCTGCTCTCTCCCCAGTTTCGGAGGGCTCATCTTGAACAAAACCATTTCTAAAGAGCAGTACAAAGGCATGGCCATATTTACTCCCATCATATGTGGTAGGTATTGGCAATCCCCATCACCTGGGGGCCCTGGGCTAGGTTGACCCCTATAGGCCCGAGTGGTGGGACCTGAGCAGCAGTGATGTCAGAGGTCTGGCCCCAGGCCCTCAGAGGCAGTCAGCAAGCTCAGCGGGCAGAAGCTACTGAGGCTACAGATAGAAGGAGACCTCAGGGGAGAAGCCATGCCCATTGCTTCACCAGATCATACCCTGCTCCTCATAGGTGCCACTGAGACCTGAGCTTTCCCACAGAGGTAACTAAATTCCATGCTTTGAAGGCACACAGAATTTAACCCAGGATTCTCTGGCACCTGAAGAATGAATGTGGCCTTCAGAACTAGAGTGTTGGCCTCTCATGGTTTTTCTTTTATTGTAACTTAGATTCACTGGTGACATTTAAAACTCAGACATTACACATAAAAATCTGGATTTCTGTCTTCTCAAAAAGCAAGGCTGTAACAATACGGGGTTTACACAGGGGTTAGGGCGGGAATCAGCTGCCACTGAGACAGGACCTGTGTTGTACAGTTTGCCTCAATCCCCTCCATTCCCTGTTGTCTTTTACCCAACCCTTCACTGATTCACCTTCTAGGCTTAGACCCTGTGGGCATTTATGTGAGGACCCCTCTTTTAACCAAAGCTTGGTATGTGTCTGGTTTCTGATAAAGAAATGGGACCAATGGTCAGGGGAGGAACCAAACATAACTTACTGAACAATTTTCTTGGTGCCTAGGCTCTGGCTTTCTGGGACTTAAGAAACAGCCTTCAGAGGTCCTTGGGCCAGTCTCCCCCCAACACACACACTTCCGTGGGAACTCAGGCCTGTGTTCCTTGAATGTCAATGGGCCACACAGTAGGTCTGCACCTCAACGGAGTCCCTTAGGGTCTATTCCCAGCAAAAGGGCTGGCCATTGTGAGTTAGTACAGCAACAGCTAAGTGAGGCCCGGATGGCCATAGGCTTGGAAAGATATCCTTGGATGGCACCAACTCAGATACCTATAGGGGCCAAGCAAGCAATTTGAATGAGTTAAGCAGGTAAGACAATAGCAAGGCAGAAAGGAGTGATGAGGAACAGGGCACGTGTTCCTGGTATGAAGGGAGTAGTGCCTGTTCAGCTCTGGCCACTTGCTGACTGGTAGGAACTAAGGTCTAGAGTTGCCTGAGATGACTTGTTAGGAGAAGCTGGGAATCTGGATTAAAGGCCTAATTTGTAAACACAGCCAATTAACTTGAGATATTTTATTTTTTTAATCATGTGTGGGCCAGGCAAGATAGATCTGTAGCCATCCTCTGCCCACAGACCATTTTTTTTGCATCTTCTGGAAGCCCCAGGCAGTTGGTCTTTGCCCCTGGAGATCACTGGGACACATCTGATCCAGTGAGAGAATGTTCTCTGTGGAGCTGAGGAAAGAGACTGTATTGAGGACCTACTTTGCAACACTTCCTTCACCTTAAGAGCTGTCAGAGTGATACAGTTACTACCTTGATACCTCACTCATGAGGTCCAGGCCACCCTCGTTTGGTGCTCAACAAGATCTGTGGTCAAGTGGGAGGGAAGAAAAAGAGATCACATGCTGAACTGGATGACTTCCTGGAGAAAGTGAACTTAACATAAGGGATAGAACTCAGAGACTGGCATAAACAAGGGGAAACCAGATTCTTTTTCTTCTCACAGGTGTTGGTGGCAATCTGGTAGCCATTCAGACCAGCCGGATCTCCACCTACCTGCACATGTGGAGCACACCTGGGGTCCTACCCATTTGGATGAAAAAATTCTGGCCTAACCCATGCTCCACTTTCTGCACCTCAGGTGGGTCTGATGCCTTTCAGAGGCCATGAGGCCATTTCTTTAAACAAGTAAAAATTAATGTCATTGGAACCTGGTATTTGTAGCAGTGATGTGTAAGGCCAGTGCCGACCTTAGTACAGATTGTCTTCAAGACACAGCTCGTTCTCCCAGACACCTGACTCCCCAACCCTGCCCTTAGTTGATTGATTCAGTCAGTCAAATATTATTGAATGTCTACCCAGATACTAGGTGTCAGGTTACAGTGATGACAGAGAAAACTCTTTCTTGCCCTCCATGGTATACATGGTCTAGAAGAACAGATAAACACACCAAAAAATGAACACATAATTACAAATTGTGATATATTGTAGAAGTCAAAAAGTACAGGGTACAATGAAAAAGAATTGCATGGGACACTCAGATGTGGGGTTAGAAAGTTCCTGTGAGGATGAGCATGGGTTAGTTGGGGAGGAGGCACGCTGGAGCAGGAGGAGCATTTGAGGCAGAGGGGGCAGCCTGAGCAAAGGCCCAGAGGCAGGAAGGAGCTTGGCAAGTCTGAAGGACTGAAAGGCCAGTGAGAGCTGTGCAGAAAGAGCAAAGGAGAGAATGAAGGAAACTGAGGCCTCAGATAGGAAGGAATTGATCACATAGGGCCTTGAAGCTTGAGAAAGGAGACTGGATTCTATTCTGAGAACCACTGGATCTTCTGTGACATTTTCTGTTTTTAATTCTCACTCAGTCGTACTTTTTCCATTGATTCTTAGAGAGAGTGGAAGGGAGGGAAGGACGAGTGGAGGGAGAGAGAGAGAGAAACATCAATGTGAGAGAGACACATCGACTGATTGCCTCCCGCACGAGCCCCAACCAGGGTTGGGGAGGGAACCTGCAACCCAGGCATGTGCCCTTGACTGGGAATCGAACCGGAGACACTTCAGTCTGTGGGCCAGCGCTCTAACCACAGAGCCACCAGCCAGGACTATCATTTCCTTCCTATTTCAAGAACTACCTTCAACCATTCTATTGGGGTAGGTCTGCTGGCACATTCCTGGAGGATACTTCCACTGGATATGAATTTTGGGGTTTTCAAGTTCAACACTTGAAAAATGTGCCACTTCCTCCTGACCTTAATGTTTTCTGATGAGAAATTGATGTAATTTGAATTAGATACATTTTTGCTGTATACATAAGGTGTCATTTATGTCTTATTTCAAGACTTTCTTTTTAGATTTAGGATTATGACGTGCATTGGTGTTGATTTCTTTGGAGTTGTCCTACTTGGAGTTCACTCAGCTCCCTGGATACATAGATTTATCTTTTGCCAAATTTGGGAAATTTTAAGCCATTATTTCTTCGAATACTTTTTCAGCCCCCCTCCCTTTCTCCTTTCCTTCTGGTGTTATGATGATGCGAATGTTTAATTTTTTGTTGTAGTCCCACAAGTCCCTGAGCTCTTTTTAATTTTCACCTCAATATATGTTACTCTCTGTTATTTAGATTGGCTAATTTCTTTAGTTTTTTTTTAATCAAGTTCACTCATTCTTTCCTCTGTCCCCTTTACTCTGCTTTTGATTCATTCATTTAGTTTTTTGGGGTTTTTTGGCTATTGTATTTTTTCAGTTCTAAAATTTTCATATGGTTTTGTTTTGTTACCTTCTACTTCTTTCCTGAGATTTTCTGTTTTTATCATTTGTTTCAAGTGTTTTGTAATTGCTGGTTGAAACATTTAAAAATGGATTCATTAAAATCTCTTTCACATAATTCTGCCATTTGTGTCATCTCAGTGTCTGCTGGTTGTCTTTTCTCATTAAGTTGAGATTTTTCGTGCTATAATGAGTGATCTTTAGATTGAGTCCCAGACATTTGGAGTATTATGTTATAAAACTCTGGATCTTATTAAAGTCTTCAGGTTTAGCTAGCCTCCTCTGACACTGCACCACTAGGGGGAAGGGAATGCACTGCTTCCCTACTGCCAGGTGGGGGTAGAAGTCCAGATTCCCCTCTTTTTCCACTGACACCCTAGGGGAAAAGGAACACCTCATTACAGTGGGCAGGGTAAGAGTCCATGTTCCTTAGACGCCACTCTTGCTGGGAGGGAGAGGGGTGCCTTGTTATTGCTCCCCACATGGCCTTCACTGATACAGTGTGGGGGGTAGGGGTTAGGGTCCTCATTACCACTAGGCAGAGTACCACTTAATTTCCACACAGCCCTCTCTTATACCATATAAGCCAAAAGGGGTGAATTCCACATTCCACCTGGGTGAGGGAGAAGTCCAGGCTCCTCTCTTGGCCTTTGCTGATCAAGGTGGGGCTGCTGTTTTTCCTGTGGTGTTTGGCTAGAATAGAGCGGTTATTATCTAAAGTTCTCTGTTTTGCTAGGCTGCCCCTTTTTTGAGCCTTTGGCTAAAGAAGCAAATTTTTGTTGAGTCTTTTTTTGGCCAGTACCCTTTGGCATTTCTGGGTTACTGAATTCTCTAGCACCCAATCTGGGATATATGAGGCCAAAAAAAACCCCAACTCGGGGAACTCACCACCATGTTGGTCCCTAGCCAGCTTACCTTTTTCCGCCACCTTTCAGAATCTTCTTATATTTGTTTTATATATAATGTACAGGGTTTTTTGTTGTATTTAGTGAGGGGAATAGTAATAAGTATGTCTACCCCATCTTGTCTAGAAGTAGAAGTCCCATTATATTTTCTGACCTATCATTTGTATATAGAAAAAGCATTTACTTTCTATATTATTTATGTACCTGTCTTAGTTTAGGCTGCTCTAACAGAAACATAGCCTGGGTGGCATATAAACAACAGAAATATGTTTTTCATAGTTCTGGCGGCTGGAAGTCCAAGATCAAAGCACTAGCAGGTCTATGTCTGGTAAGGGCCTGCTTCCTGGTTCATAGACAGCTGTCACCTCACTGTGTCCTCATGTGGTGGGAGGGGTGAGGAGCTCACTGAGGTCTCTTTTATAAGGGCACGAATCCTACTCATGAGGATTCCACCCTCATGACCTAATCACCTCACAAAGGCCCCACCTCCATATAGCATCACACTGTGGGTTAGGTTATAACATACATTTGGGGGGAAACAGTCTATAGCAGCACATAAAGTATTTTACTGAATTCTTTATGTAGCTTTCTATAAATTTTCTTGAGCTTTTATGTCACCTTCCAATAATAATTATTATGCCTCCTTCTTTAGAGCTTTTTTTAAAAAAGAATCTAACCTTGTCTAATTTTTCATCATGAGTAGATTTTGTTGCTTTTGCATGTTTCCATTCTCTTTCTACATATTATTTTATAGTATACTTTTCGGTTTCTAAGCTACATATGATTTTTCTTCCTTTTCCCTGTTAAGTTGATAAAATACGTTATATTAACTCATAAGCAAATGGAGACTGACTTTTCATTGAAACTCTTTGTGTTTGAGTAGTCCATCATATTCACGTATTACAGTTTTAAAGAGATAGGCAGGGTAAGTCACATTTCTTGCAGAGTCTCAAACTCATAGAGTACTGGGTCCTGAAGAGAGTGGGGATCACTCAGACCTCAGCAATGAGTGCCCCACCCTCCCGATCACTAACAATCACCTCACTAACAATCACCGGTGCCTCATGCCGAGCTTTTGTTTATTCTACACTCCCGAGCTCTCTCCACCTTAAGCCCCTTGCACATTCCCTTTCCTCTAGCCAGGGTCTTTCCCCCAGATTCAGATCTCAGCCTAAATGTCATCTTGAGAGAGCTTCCAGTCTCCAGCAGCTCATTCCCATGAACAGATGCGTCATTCTCCGCCACATTACCCTGACTTTCTTTCCAATGCACGTCACAGTTTGAAATGCCCTTTCCTGTTTGTTTCTGCTATTCTATTCCAGTTTTTCTCTCTTCTCTAAAATATCAGTTCCAGGAGGGAAGGGACTATAGTCCCCACTAGTCCACCGGGGCTGTGCGAACTACCCTTTGGCACCTTCAGGAAGTGGCTGAATGAATGTGGATGCCTCACTAGAGACTGTCATGTACCAAGGTGGCCTCTGCTGCCAGGCAGGTCACACAACTTCCTTGGTTCTGTTTCTTCCAGAAATTAATTCCATGTCAGCCCGAGTTCTACTCTTCCTGGTGATTCCGGGCCATCTGATTTTCTTCTATGTTATCTACCTGGTGGAAGGCCATTCGGTCCCAAACAGCAAGACCTTTGTGGTATTCTATCTGCTGGCAGGCCTGATCCAGGTAAGGGCGACTGTAGCAGCAGCAAAGCAGCATTCAGTGCTGAGGCAGCCAGCAAGCTTTGCTCCCTGTCCTGGGAGAGATGCCGAGGAGGCGGAGTTGGGGGTTCCTGGACATGCAAGGCACAATCCCCATCTTCCAGGAGTCAAGTTAACTCATTCAAGCCCAAGGGTGTGATCCAGACCCAGAGGCCACTCCCCCCTGGATACTCCATACTGCACCCTCCCCGTAGCATACTCCACATGGCGCACTGCATAGACCCGGCTCCACACAGCACACTCATTACTCCACCCTTCCCAAGGCACAGTCCACGCAGCGTACAGCTCACTGCGCACTCTTCACCAGGGCGTCAGAGCGGCCGTCCTGAAAATGCAGCGTGTTGCCGTGGAGCAAGCTGACGAACAGGTCCAGATGATGAACTGGGCTGTGTGCATCACTTATTACAGAAAGGGGGTGCGCAGGGACCAGCCCCCCGTGGGGTGTTGCTAAAAGGCATGCGTGGACTTTAGTAAGAGCTAAATGGTGATAAGGACATGAAAGACATTAAGCTGGTGCCTGCCTCAGAGTAGGACACAGCGGACTGCCTGCCAAGACTGTCGCTGGCTGATGTCCTGGTGGGCCTGCGGCCTCTGCAGGGATTACTGTGGGAACTGTGGGCAATTCTAAGGAACTAGACTTTTCAAATATTGCTTGAGTTATGGTATTTGCAATCTCAGCATGTCCCGGACCCTGAGGGATAGGCTGGGCAGTCTGAGAAACTGTCCTGAGCAACAGCAGGAAAGGAGCTGGGGTCAGCCTGCAACAAGGGACTGGGAAGCCCTGAGACCTGACCAGCGCTGTGTGGACTACCCCGTGGCACCTTCTGGAAAGGTCAACCATCCAAAGCTGCCCATGAGAGGGCCTCCAGAAAACCCAAACTGAAGTCCCAGCAAGATTCGTGTCTAAGGTTCCTAGGATGTTGAGTGGAGCTGTGCGTCAGGGAAGGTCAAGGCTAGTGAGCAGCACTTCAGGATGCCAGGAGCAGGGCCCAACCATGGGGGGGATGCTAGGCAAGGGTGGAAGAGGCGGACGCCTCGGCCCCTGCACGAACTCATAGCTTGGTGTCAGACCCCAGGAGAAGCTTGTGGAAGAGGACTACCTGGGGTGGACTTGTCCACCTTGGTGTCTGCCCTTGAAGTCTGTTAGTGTTTCTTGATGACACTTGGTTTTCTGACTTGGTCATTGTCTTTTGTGTTTGCTTGCTCTTATGACAGGTGACAATCCTGCTGTACCTGGCAGAAGTGATGGCTCGGCTGACGTGGCACCAGGCCCTGGATCCTGACAACCACTGTATCCCCTACCTCACAGGGCTGGGAGACCTGCTGGGGACTGGCCTCCTAGCACTGTGCTTCCTTATCAGCTGGCTACTGAGGAGCGAAGCAGAGCTGGATGGCCTTTCAGAACTAGCATCTGGACCTCCCTTATGAGACCAGGCAGCTCCAGTTAGTCAATAGAATGTTCCCTCACACCAATGGGGTGCAGAATGCAGGTCCTCCCTGGCTGGGTCCTTAGGTCTTCCCGCCTCTACAGTGGCCCTTTGTCAGTCTGCTAAGGAGACTCACGCACACCTTAACCCTGGTGTTGGAACCTGAGTCCATGATGGAACCTAAAATCAGAAGCACTGTGTGTGATTGTGTGACTGTGACTGTATGTGCCCACATGTTGGATGAGTGCATGTATGTGTGGAGAGCAGGGTGCTCAGGCCTGAAGATTCTGAAGGAGGTGTCATGTCGGTTTTGGCCCTGTTTCAATCTGATGCAGCCCAGATTGGGGTAGAGCAGGAAGGAGATCCATTATGTGCCCAAGCCTCAGGACTCCGTGAGCCCTGGCCTAACTGCTGTCTTCACTAGGTCCAGCTCTATGGCCACTTTGCTCATGTGCTCTGCATATGTGTGTAGCCCTTCCTAGGTTGGGGCCTTACACACCCAGCATTTACTCTTGCCACTGCTTTCTTTCTCTCCCTCTCTCTCTCTTTATAGCAAAAATCTCTGTTTAGATTTTAATGATCAGAGAAGTGTAAAATAAAGCACAGAATGTATTACATTTGGCATTTTGTGTTTGTAAAGATATTAATGCAACCATGAGACTTGGGGTCTATAATTAACAAAAACCTCTGGCATTTCTCTAGCGCAATGTTTGTCATACTGTAGTCTCCAGCTTAGAAGCATCAAACATCACCAGAGAAGTTGTTAGAAATTCAAATTATTGTTATTTTTTAAATATATCTTTATTGATTTCAGAGAGAGGGAAGGAGAGGGAGAGAGAGAGATAGAAACATCAATGATGAGAGAGTCATTGATCAAGCCCACAACCAGGGCATGTGCCCTGACCGGGAATCGAACCCCGATCACCTGGATCCTAGTTTGATGCTGAACGGCTAAGCCACGCCCTGCCGGGCAGAAATTCAAATTATTAACTGCCCTCCCCCTGGGCCTGACAAATCAGAATGTCGTGGGGCAGAGCCCAGCAGTGTGGGGTTTAACCAGCTCTCCAGGTGGTTTTGAATGGACTCTTTCAAGAACCGTGGCTCCAGAATTCCATCTTTTTAAAATATATGTATACATACTCACTAATTGTTTCTTATTAGCTCATCAGAACTTTAGCCATGATTTGGACTGAGGATTATTATCTTCTGTTGACCTTAAACAAAGAGACAGCCAGGTATTTCTCCAGCAACATGGGTTTATTTGGGAACAACAAAGAGTTGCAATTTGGGACATGCAATCTAATGGTGACCATGTGCGAGTCCCAGGAAACAAAGGAGAGGGACACTTTTATGGGTATGGGAGAACCGTTATAGGCGAAGAGTCTGTAGGTACTGATATGGAAAGATATTGATGATTAGCTATTAAATGAAAATAGAAAATTGTAGGACTTCCAGTGGTATACAATAAAAGTACATATATGCATTCATCTTTTTTAGAAACCTATATGGAAAGGCAAAGGAATTAGAATAGCTAAAGCAATTTGGGAAAAAACAATAAATTCTCTATAAACACACTCAGAAAGGAGTGTGTTTAAAAACTAAGATGGGGTCACACCTCCTGCTTCTCTGCCCCCTCCTACTACAGTTTCCAAGCAAGCATCTGGCATCCCACCCCCTCACCCTCTCTGCTCCACCCAGACCCAGAGCCAATTCAGACTGAGTTGGGACCCGGACTCTACAGGCTTGGGCTTCCTATGTCCTCAGCCTCTACCCTCACACCAGGAACCCCTGGCATTCACTTGGTTGCCTCAGTTTCCCAGCCGGGGGCTGCTGGCCCCACCCTACACCAGAGTGGTCCTCTCCATGAGCCTGGGGTTGCTTTCTGGAGGTAAGGACATTCCCTTCCCACATCAGGGACGAGCTAAGGGGACAACTGAACCTTTGCTATTAGACCCATCATACAAACTTTGTGTGCTTTCAGCTTCTGAGGACACAAGACACAGAGGCCTCAGGCCATGGTGGTACACTCATGGCCTGAGAGAAACATCCATTGGTTGCCTCCCATCTGCTCTCTGACGGGCGAGCGATCGGACCTGAGCCTCTTTGGTAAATGGGACAACACTCCAATCAACTGAGCGCCTGGCTGGGGCTGGCAGGTTGCTTCTTAAACTCACTCACTAGAGGGCACAGTTAAAACTACAGGCACCCTTGTTGGAGAGAAACTGCGCCTGTATTTTGTTCTTTCCCCCCTCTTATTTTTACGTGCTGGTGTGCATTCAAATGAAAAGAAATCCAAAATGATTACAAATGAATACATCAGGGTTTCTGGTTTCCTTGAAATGACTCTTCTATCTCCAATAGCTTTAGTGTTTTTAACTGTTTGTTTATGAACTGGCTGGAACTCTTGCTACTTGTTTGACTGTTTCTGGGGTGTTTTGTTTTTGACTATTTCTGTTCTTAAGTGGGTTAAAATCAAGGCCCAGAAACTGAGGCACAGTTTTATATTTGTCAACAGGCCAATTTATATTTTTTGTCTTAAAATACCCTGTCTCCTAAACAACTCTTTTGTATATTGTGTTCATTGTTTATAATTTTTCCTTATTAATTGAAGTAATTCATAATCATGCCTTGAGCACCTACTGTTTGCAGCAAACTGAAATTGATGCAATGGAATTCTCATAAAAGGGAGGCAGCATGGTACACGATAAAAGTTCGATTTTTGGAGCAACAGGGCTTAGATCAATTTCAAGCTCTGCCACTTAGCAATGTGTGGTTTTGGAAAAGTTATTCAACATTTTTGAAAAGGGGCATGATATCTGTTTCTCCAAGTTGCTGCAAAGACTAATTAATACCTTATGGGAAGGCCCAGCACAGAGCCTTCTTACTGCACACACAGCAAAAAATTATCTTTGTACCATCCTAGTAAAGATACTAGTTATACACAGTGACTGATTATACACAGAATATAATGTAAAGTCCATAGTTAAGTACCACATTTACTGGAAAAAAACAGACGAAGGGGATATATGATTAATTTTGAATGTGTAGAAAACTTTCATAGAGAAAAAAATAACATGTTAGACAACCTATAAAAACACAAATAAATAAATTACATGAGTTTTCCATTTCTTCCTTGAATTCCTGTGAACCAATACAATATGGGTGGTCAAAGAGTAATGGTATAGGACTCAGAAGGTCCTTCTTCTTGCTAATGGCATACCTGGTATGAGTTACTTATAAAGAAGCAAATTAAATTACTCATTGATTCAAAACTTTATAAAATACCTATTATGTGCTCCCCATTGTTTTACATAAGATATTTTCAGGATATGAAAATAAACAACAGGGAACCCTGTTTCTCAGAAATGTATATCTAGTTGAGCAGATAAGACATTTAAATGAATGAAACACAGAGATACAAAGTGATAAGGACCCTAAGAGAAGTTGCCGATGAAAGTATAGTGATTTCATTACAATTAACTATTTTCATTAAACATCATCTGTGTAAAATTTATAAGTAAGGCTAGTAGAAACTCTGTAATTCCGTCTGATTTTTTGCTATCTGAAAGCAGTGTTTCCTTAATACTTTTCAGTGTTAATATGTGTTTAGCTCACTAGATGGCATCTTTTCTCTTTCAGAATCAGAGATTTGAAAGTCAATTTTTATTTGTAAAAAAAAAAAAAAGTTTCCAGCTTGAGAAAATATACTCTGTAGACCTTAGAAGCTACAGTTATTTCAAAGATGTTTGAAATTTTTAAAAATTTCCTTCAGAGGCTGTTTGAGAATCATACAAAAATACGTTTCATTATATATAGGGTGTCCCCAAAACTATACACACTATGTCTGTGGATTCTGTTACATTTGAAAATGAAATGCATTTTAATGAACACTGCCTTTATAATTATTCAAAGTGTGTATGCATTTGGGGAAGACACCCTGTATTTATAACGCATATTTTTTTGCTGTTATCTAAGTTTTACATCAAGTTTTTCAAATAAAGCTTTTCAAACTTTAACTGGTATTTTATGTTGCAAATTATAGATTTTCAATGACACAATCACACAGGTTTCCTCAATGAATCATTTTTATTTAAAGGGAAACAGAAAAGAAAAACAACATCAAATTAGAGGAGGTGGGACGACAACATAAAATATTGGAAAAAGCAAGGGATTTAGGAACAAAAGAATCCCTGGACAAATCACCATGTGACTGGGCAATTTTTTAGCTGACATGTGCTTCAATTCCCTCATCTACAAAATGGTGATGCTAATTCTAGCCTATAGCAGTGAATTCTTTTTTAAAAAAATCCTCATTCAAGGATATTACTGATTTTGGGGGGTGGGGGTGGGAAGAGACAGAGACAGAGAGGAACATCGATGTGAGAAAAACATTGCTCGGTTGCCTCCCACACGTGCCCCTAGCAGGGACTGAACCCGAAACCTAGGTATGCGCCCTGACCAGGAATCGAACCCACAACTCTTCGGTGCAGGGGACAACACCCCAACCAACTGAGCCACCTGGCCAGGGCTTAAGCACTTTGTTTTAAAAAGTTTTTCCTCACTGGAGAAATGTTTATAACCATCATTCTAGGGTAGAAGGATACTCCAAACATCAGCATCATTTTACAAAAACAAAAGAAAATGCGGTCTAGAGGAATCTGGGAAGGTGGCAGAGCAGGAAGCACCAGGGATCTGTCTCCACCTGGACAATGGCACCGGGAGGGCCTGTCTGATGTAACCATTTTGGAGCTTTGGATTCCATTGAAAGCTCGAAATTCCCGGGAGAGGGTTTAGATGGTAAACTGTGGTTAGTTTTGGTCAGTTTCAGCTGTTCCCACAGTAGCAGATACCCGGCCCTCACCCCAGCAGGCATCTGCGCACGTTTCTAGAATAGCTTGCACACAGCTTTCAGGAGCCGGGGGGGCAAAAAGGACTCTACATTTAAAGGCCTTTTAAATATAAGGAATCTGTGCTCCCATTGCTGATTTCCACTGCTGATCACAGAGGTGCAGAGAGGCGTGTAGCCCTTGTCCTCATATTGGTGCTGGCCGCTCCCCCTCCTGCTGAAGGCACTTCCCGGAGATTTAAAGGGCTGGGGTCCCCTTTTCACACACACCCCTTCTCTTTTTCCTAATTTGGGAGTGGGAGGCAGACGCTAAAGATTCCAAAACAACTGCATAAAAACTACATTCAAAAACAACAGGGAAAATTAGAAAGTGACCCCGCGTGCCCAAGGAAAATCAGAAAAGACCCGAGAAGACCTTAAGTTTGTGCCTCAGGCACCTTGACACAGCCTACAACAATTAAGAAAATAAAAAGCCATAAACAAAAACAATAACAAAACCCAGCAAAGCCTGAGGAAGGGGGAAGAATCTGATTTACAGAGTTACCGCATAATTAGATTAAAATGTCCAGTTTTCGACAAACAATGACAAGGCCTACAAAGAAACAGGAAAAGCATGGTTCATTCAAAGGAGAAACAATAAATCAACAGGGATGGGGCCGGGGCCTGGAAGGCCTAGGAGGGCTCCAGTGTTGGGGGACAGTGAGGGGACTGAAGGCTCTAAGGCTGTGACTCCACCTGTGGGGAGCCCCTGGCTGCCACTCCGCCCAGGGATGGCCCAGTGGGCTGGGCAGCCACTGAGGAGGCCCAGAGGGACATAGGAGCAGGAGCAGAAGCCCAGTACCCTCGATTGGGGGCATCAGCTGTCCCTCAGGCCTGGTGGCCTGGTGAGCCCTAAGAGGCTCCAGGCCTGGGCTGCACAGATGGACTGCAGCCCCCAAGTACCAGGGCCCGGGGTAACACAGTTTGGCCGCAAATCTCCCAATTAATTATAGTTGCTGGGCAATCTGGCTGCTGGGGAAGCCAGAGGAGCCCCAGCCCCAGCTGAGGTTGGCCTCCTTGGGCTACTGGCCCCCACTACAGCGCTGGCCCGGGCTCCTCACAGGCCCTCCACCACAAAGGCCTAGAATTGCAGCTAACTACCACTCCTGCCAGCCCTGACCTCCTGCTATAGGAAGGCTGAGTCAGAAGGGTACCATTTGCCCAAACAAGGAGGGGCCTGGGCCCTGGGTGACAGCACCCTCAGAGATGACACTGGGGATGATCACACATCGGCCTGTGGTTCTATGCGGATTTTAAGGAAACAGGAGCAGCTACAACAAAAAGGACAGTTCATATCACTAAGAAGTTTCTTTCATTTAGTATGATCTACCTAATGCCTGCCTCCCATCACTCACTCACTGGGATCGGCCTTCTTTCTAGCTCTGGCTTTTGACATGAAGAAGAACTACCAGGTCAAGTTCAAGCCTGAAATGGATTTTCACACTGGGATAGACATCATATTTTCTGTTCAATAATGAACCCTTCTTATCTATACAACTTCAGAATTTTCTTTTCACCTTTCAATTCCCAAGCCATGTTAAGGCTACATACACCAAGAACACAGAAAAGAAAGTTCTCAAATTGCATAGCTCCTTCATTTACTCATCCCGCACTCCTCCGTGCTAAAGTCCAGGCATGCAGGCGTGCAAGTAATGCTGTACACGCCGATATGCACGTGTGTCCTGTTCACCCAGGGCAGGGAGCTGTGTGTTCATCTCTGCACTCTCCAGCACAGAGGGAAATGTCCAGCACAGGGCAGCTCACCAATAAATGCATGTTGAATTAATAATACATAAATGATCAAGATCACTAAACATTCATATCTGCAAAGGTAACTTGAAGTTGGGCGTCGGGAATAAGTAAATAGCTCTAATGAAATACCTAGACCACTTACTAGCAGGCTCAGGCGTTTCAGGACTTTTGAGCATCTTTTTAAATGGATAACTACAAGGATGGGCTTATGTGTGAATGCTGAGCTGATCAATTCTAGGAGACAGCGTTCTGGATCAGTGTATGAAGTCCTGGGAGCCATTCAGTGTGCATTAACCCTCAGGGCTGGAACTTCAGAAGCAACCCTACAGACCACACTTGATGACGAACAGCCTGAAGGTTCAGGCCACTGCTGTGACAGACGTAGCCCAACAGGCCAGTGTTATTTACTTACAGGAATCTGAGGAAGAATTATTTTGACCTTAAATTTCACACAGATAAATGACTTGAACATTTTTCCAAGCCCAGTTTGCTTTTGCTTGTATCCTTGAAAAAGACTCTGAAATATTCCTCGCATATGATTTTCAAGGTACCAGGAACACACACTGAAGAAAAACTGAAGTGCATCCAAGATTATTTTCAGCAAATGCCTCCATTTGAATGAATTAATCAGGCTTTCACTACAAGATTTCTTCAAAGGCACTTATCGTTGATATCAGAGAAAAATTGCTAGGTAAAAATGTCACCCTCATTTGATTTTCCTTAGAAGAATCACATCTTGTCTTTGGTTTCAAATTATAAGTCATTATAGTCAAAATGTATTCTTCCTCTGCTGTGGAGATTCCTTTGAAGTGACTGGAACTGCATCAGGTACAGGATGTAAGGGAAGGTACTTGGTCATGCACGAATTATTTTGTCCTGGCTTTATTTATTTCTAAAAACTCTCAATAACTAACCCAGAAGATTCATTATGAAAGGAAGCAACTGTAAAGTAGCTGCTAGATGGCTGTGCACTTATCTCAGACTCATTGATCAAAGCACAGGGAAGGGCTTTACTATATTGAATCCTTAAGGGACTGGGGAGATATTTGCCAGTTGTCCGTTCCACTAACCTGGCAAGTGGAACCAACTGGGTTAGTATCAGTTTAAACTTGGCTCATTAATATTCACAGCCCTCCAGAAGCATTTTTTTCAGCATGTGCTCAGTTCACAGCAATCCTTGGCACAAATCCGGATCTCTGAATGACACGGGTAGATGTTCACCAGCTCTTTACCCTCCATTCGTCATCCCCAGCGGGTACCCGCCTTCCATTACTTAACCAAGGTCACAGAAATAATGTTAGTATTTCACCCAACTTTGGTCTCATTAGCCTTTAAGGCTTTAA